>NW_027203493.1:14120000-16520000 GCF_024711535.1 Dipodomys merriami | reverse complement strand
TGGACTTCTTACTAAGAGAGAGAAAAAGGAAATCAGAGGGCATTAAAATGTTTTCCTATGCACAATGAGTTAGAAAAAATTGATGGGTCTTCTGCACATGGCATCCATAATGACCTTGTCAAGAGAGCTGGGTATGGTTGCTATGGTGAGATCCAGGGTCAAGACAGATGGGATCCACAGAAAGGGTGCTGTGAACTTTAATGTGACTTTTGGAGCCAGTGAGTAGAGAATGGGAACTTTCAACATCCAGGGTGGGCTGAAATATTTTAATCAGTGACAAGAATAATGGTGTATGGGGAGTAGGGGACTTATACTCATTCAGGATTGATTTACCTGTTTCACCTTCCTCTTGGATGGTTGCTAAAAACAAACAAACAAAAAAATCTTCAGTTGCCACATCTGCCCACTTCTAGTTATTTGAAAGAGAACCCAGCCTTGATTATTTTTATTTCAACTGTTTGAAAGTAAGTGGGAAGGAGTTGGTGAATGGCTGATAAGTTTGCTTTTGTATCTCTGTACTTGTGGTTTCTCAACTGGCACAGCTGACATTTTTGGTTGTCAGTCTTTGTGCTGAGGATTGTACTGTGTACTATAAGATGCACATCAGTGCCCCTGACCTCCATCAAATACATATCCACAGCACTTTCCCACTACAGTAATCAAACACATTCCTGACAGCTCCCAGTATCTCTAAAGGGACAAAACTGTCCTTGATTGAGAACTGCTAATTTATCCAGTCCAGATGAAAATACATAGTGATGTAGTCTCAGAGGGAAAAAAGGTTGTCAGATCTTTTAGTCCCTACAATAAAGCAAAAGTAAGACCTTAAAGTCAACTCACTAAGGATAGTAGGTTGAACCCTCTATAGGAATTTTTTTTTCCAGAACCCCAGATGGGAACTAAAGTCAGATAAATTAAACACAGCAATGCAGCAAGAACTACAATAGAAGACATTTGCGCTAGAACCCAAAGCACAGCAAAGATTTCATTGCAGAGGGAAATGCTGGAAAAGACTGTGTATATGTGTGTGTGTATGTATGTGTGTGTGTGCACACATGTGTGCGTGTGCGTGTGCATGTGTGAGAGAGAGGGAGAGAGAGAATGAGAGAAAATGAGAGAGAGAGACAGAGACAGACACAGAGAGAGAGACATACAAAGAGAGACAAGACACAGAGACATAGAGATCTCCAAGGAAAACTGTTCACAGGTGTTAATTCTTCCCTCCTGTTTCATTTGGAGGTATATTGCCTACATTTACACTCAGAGGAATGTTAGTATGAAAAGAAAAGGAAAATGAAGGAAAGATAGAAAAGGGGAGAGAGAACCCAGAAATGTTCAGGGGACAAGCATTGGATGTGTATTCTTCATAGTGGGATTTTTCTTGAAAACCTGAAAACTTATCACTGGTCCATGTGAGCTGGGAGGAATGTGAGTCTGTAGACACTTTGAAAACTGAGTCTGAACATCTACATCCCTTTTGCAACTTTTCTTTTTGGTTCTCTCATGTTCTTTACTATCCTCTCTCCTGCTTTATTATCTTGAACAATAATATGGGGATATAGGAAGGAACGAAGGTGTTCGTCCAATAGAGAGAGCCCCTTGCTAAGTGCTTGTAATGTATTTAGAGGGCTAGAAATAAAACTTCCAAATTTATCTTAATTATAATGATGGCCATTATGGATGTGTCCAAACTTCTTCTAATATTATAACTAAGATCATTTTCTAACTGGCTTGGTCACCTCCACAAGGATTTGGCTTGGGGTTATCAAGTATCATTTACTGAGGAAGCCGAGAAAAAGAGCAATGAACAGCAAAGATCTTGATTATACAACTCAGATTCCTGTGTCAAACACATACCTTGTTTTCCAAAGCTACAGCATCATGTAGCTTCTCTGCACCAACTACAATACAGAATGAATAAGACGTGTGTGTGTGTGTGTGTGTGTGTGTGTGTGTGTGTGTGTGTCTGTCTGTCTGTCTGAATTCTGTGAGGCGTTGATAGGCATGTGCCAGTTCTCTCTAGGACTTGCCTTCCCCAGCTTGAGCTGTTCATTGTTCAAGATGTTGAGATCTTTCTCTTACAGTTGGTCTTTGGCTCTTCCTTTTCAGGGAAGAGCAATCCTTGCTAGGAAGTAGGTGTGTCTAGAACAGCTCAGCAGATAAGCAGTTGAAGGTGATAGTTTCTTGGCCCCCAGCACCTGTTTCAGTAGGCTGGAGGATTAGGTTCTCAGCATAGCTCTCTATTGTCTTGGCTTCACTTGGCTGTGTTTTCTATGTGGTGTTTGTGACTTAGATAACTCGGGGTAACTAGGCCAGGCCAACACAAAGTGTGCACAGAATATGTCTCTCTACAATGTTGAAACAGCTGAGTTGTACCGAAAACTCCCCTTTATGTACAGGGACACAGCTTCTGAGAAGCTCTGAGTAGTCTACCTTGGTCACCCTGAACCCTTCTAAATATTCAGGCTCATAGTTCAATGGGAACCTAAGTCAGGGAATGATCTGCTAAGGGCTCTCAAGACTCAGATCATTTGAGGTTCCTATTTGTCTTGATAAAAACTTGAGCAAGGCCTTGGGCCCCAGGGACATGTTCCACAGCTTCTTCATCGTGCCACCAAGCAAGGCAGACCCAGCTGATGAATTTTTCTTTGACTCCACTGATTTTTTTCTCCACCTTCTTGTCCTGCTAGACTATAAGCTCTTTGAAGATAACAACCATATATTCCCTTTATTGTGTGCCTGGCATGCCACGAGTACACAACAAATACCTGTTGAATTAATGAATGAGTATCTTCTGGAAGATGGGAGGCCATGTAACTAAGACAGGAATTATTTCTTTACTGGAATAATTCAACATTCAAAACTTCAACGACATATTATCTGTTATGAACATTTTTCTGTGAGACTATTTTGCTTTCCTACCTTTGCTGAAAGGAACGGTAGATAGGCTGTTTGGTTCCACTAGTCAGTGTACGTTGGATGAGAACTTATGGCCTTACTTGAAACTGTGAGACTTACCTGGTACAAAATGCCAGTAATGAATCCCTGACTTATTTTAACCAATGAAGAGTGTGAATGTGTTTGTATGATGTCAATTAATACGATGCTATTTAAGCACAAACTTGTTCTAAGTTTTAGTCTTTGGGGGTTGGTTTGTATTTTTAATTTTTCTTTTTGAAAAATATGGAGGGATTTTTTTATAAGGTTAGCCATGCATATTTGATTTTAGTTTTGCAAATGTGTTATTTTTCAGATACATAAAATGTAAGAAAAGGTAAAACCATAGAGGAAACGAATTATTCTTCTGCAGTTTCAAATAACATTTGTTAACCAGGTGCTGAAGCCTGTAATCCTAGCTACACAGGAGGCTAAAATCTGAGGATTATGGTTCAAAGCCAGCCCTGGGCAGAAAGGTCCCTAATCTCCAATTAACCAGTAGAATGCCAGAAGTAGAGATGTGGCTCAAGAGGTAGAGAGCACTAGCTTTGAGTGAAAAGCTAAGGGAGAGTACCCTGGTTCTGAGTTCAAGCCCCAGTACCAGCACACACACAAAATAATAAAATAAAAAAATAAAAGTAACATTTGTTGAGGGTCTGCTGCATGCATAGCAGGGAAACAGATTCATGAGTAGTTTGTATGATCTGTCCTCAGGGATGAATGGGTACTGACTATGGATGGTAGATCCTCACAGCAAAGCTTGTGCCAGAGCTGAGTCACCCTCACACTGGGCTTTCAGTATTTAGTATCAGGAATAAGAGATAGACCGCCTTGAAAACAACAACAACAACAACAACAACAACAAACCTGTTGGATTTTTTGAAATGTGCAGGTCTCCACAAGTTTCACTCAATGGGAATTCATCTTTCTGTAGCTATCTTGGGTAATTCTTACTTTTTCTGGCCGTGTGGCTTCTGGGTTGATAAGTTATAGGTAACAACCTTACTGCCATTTTTTAAAATATTTAAATCAGCCATCTTTCCCCTTACACTATGTTAAATTCAAATTGAGTATTTCTTTTTCATGAAAGGATTTGATGAATCAAAATAGAGGGATTTGTTTGTTCATTTGATGAGACCCAGAAAACACTAATAAAACCAGAGACCAGCTTGTAAATATGTGTTTTATTCTTCAATAAAGACATTCTGGCTTCATTCAGAAATGTAGTTAGCCTCCACAATCTAGCAAAACAGATGCAACTTCTACATCTGGTTACTGGTGAGTGTATAGCAAGCAACTCCCACATGCTTGACTCTGTCCTGGGCCCCAAGTATAGATTAGAAACATGTAAGAAAAACAAAACAATATAAAACCAAAAAAAAAACAAATCAAACCCAGCATATCAATGTAAAGAAATGGGGAGCATCTGGCACAAGCTAGATCCTGCTTGCAATGCTAGCTACTCAGGAGGCTGAGATCTGAGGATCACAGTGCAGAGCCAACCCCAGTAGGAAAGTCCATGAGGCTTTTATCTCCAATTAACCACCAAAAAAACAAAACAAAACAAAACTGGAAGTAGAGGTGTGTCTCAGGAAGAGTGCTAGCCTTGAGCAAAAAAGAGCTTAGGGACATCACCCAGACCTTGAGTTTAAGCCCTAGTTTCAGCACACACACACACACACACACACACACACACACACACACACACACACACATACACACACACACACACACACACACACACACACAAATGTGATGCAACGAAAAGGAATAAAGGGGGCGGTGTTGGAGCATGTAGGAGTGTACAGCAAGTTTAGGTAGGTTAGACATTTCTGTAAAGGGCTGAAGGCTGTAAGAGGAGGAGTCATGTGAATAACAGGAAGAACCTTCTTTCTTAGAGAGACCAGTAAGTTCAAGGTCTAGAGGTAGATATGTTGCTGTCCTGTCCAAAGGAAACATGGAAGTCTGTTAACCACAGTGGACAACCAATAATAGAATGGGTAAAAGAGAAGCAGAGCTTGGAAAGGCTCTAGCTTCACCTTTGCATGAAGATGGAAGGCCTCTCAAGGGTGAAGAATCTTTATTTTTCTTCCAAGGGCCATGAATATTTGTAACATTCATATGTTTTACACAATTATCAATACGGTAGATGGGCTGTAGACAGCTGGTAGGAAGCATAAACTATGTCTGACAAGTCATGTACCAAATTATTTCATGGGCCTTATGTAGCTTGCTGACCAGATGTTCCCATCCCTGTAAGGAATAACATTTTCTGGTTTAAAATGATCCCGTGGCTGCTGTGTTGAGAATGGACTACAGAAAGGGTTCAATGCAGGGTGGACATTTCTAGTAAATGATGAGCAGAGATCACCTTGGTGTAAAGTCACTTCATAAATACTACTACTACTAGTAACAGCTAACCGTTCAGGAAGCTTTGACTTTAAAAAGTGTGATAAGTTCTCTGATTAACAGGTCCTTTTACTTAATCCTTATGCAAGCCATAGTAACTCTAATTCCTCAGAATGCAATGCACAGACACATATGCACATGTACACATTTCCAAGTTAACTATGTTGAAGAACTCCTAAATTGAACTTGCTTTCCTGAGTAAGGTAGGACAGTGTATGTTGTGAATCCACAGGACAGGAAAAGGTGCCCACTTCCCCTGGCTTCTTTGTTGATGAATCTTTTTCATCAAATACGATCTTGTGAAACGGACTCACCTCAGGACACAGAGAGGTTGCTATTATTAATGATGACATGTCAGGTATGCAAAGGGGCGTATTTTCACTCTTGGGCCAAATAACTGTGCTCATATTCAAATCAGGCTTTTAGCTCTCAAGCCCAAAGTCCAGGAGTCCCAAGTTAGGTCTAGCCACTTGTTCCCATGTGCTAAATGAAGGGATCATTTTGATGCCATCATAAAGAGATCATTTATGATGACATCATCAAGGGTTAGAGAAAGGAGCTTTATTCTATGACAGTCATGGGAAGATAGCACTTCAGTACATTTGCAGCTATCTTGGGGGAAATAGACATTAGCTTCAAGTTCAATAAGAATTGTGGACAGGGTGTGGGAAGATATGCATAGTTAAAGCAGTTTCAAGTCACAGGCATGGCCTGATGACCATTGGCACAGTCCAGGTAGCAGTGACCTTCTGAGTTTTTGATTATTTTTTTAAGATGATGCGAAGGCCTTTCCTCTTTGTGGATTAGTTGGCCTTCCACCCAAGATACTTATCAGTAAATGTGGTCTTTCCTGGAGCCCAAGGTGATTATAAAGTGACTGAAACAGAGAATAGCTCAGATCAAAAAGCACAGATACAAAGCTGGGGTACTTTTTAGTTAATTCATAGGGCCCAGCAAAAGTATCTTCTAAGCTGCCTCTTGCAATAAAATACTTGAATATATTTAATCTTTATTTCTCCTTGAAATTTCCTCTCCAACTGTGTATGTCATTGTTTATTTGCATAGGAGTATTTGATGAATCTCTCAGTAATCACGCAGAACTTGCAAAAGGACTGTTTAGAGACAATAAACCCTCCTGCATTTTAAGTCTCTGGAACTATCTATTCTAGCCACACATGCCATTAAATTTACATTAGGGGAAACTAAGTCAATAAAACACTTGGTTTCTTCAATCAGACTTCCCACTCCTCAGGTGCTGGGGAGTCCATGTGGTTAGTATCTAACCACAGTGAAGATGTCAAAAATTTCCATCATTAGAGAAATTCTCTTGGACTACATTGCTCTAGGTCTGATGTGGAATGGTAGGGTGAAGGTGGATGAGATTGTGAACAAAACTATCCAACATAGAACAACATCCAAGGAGACTTAGAAACGAAAGGTGACTGTGAATTGTAGAGAACAACAATAACAAAATAATAAAGATCTGAAGCAAATGTCCTTGCCTGAGCGGGAACAATGGCAGAATCTTTGAGTACAAACAAGTTTGTACTTGGCGTGGGAGGATTTGATTATTCTTATCTCCAAACCTCACCAATTCTCTAGTTATTAATACGAATATCCTTCCACTGTGGCTTTTAGGTTGTTGGCAGCAAGGGTTGACAGAGAAAGGGAAATGCTCTGTTTCAAACAGCAAAGAGACCACTGTTTTCTGTTTAAGGGCCCTCCTGCCTATAGCTTACTTCTCCTTAGGCTTTCGACTTCCACAGAGGTCAATTCTCCACCATTTGCTCACAGTCTGGCCTCTGTTCCCATCAAGGCACTGACAATGCCCTATTAAAGGTCCTGGTCAAAGTCATTTCCATCATAGGGACTTGGTTCCAGCTCTTTCCTCCACGTAAGTGAAGTTTCTTTCCATCCATCTTTTTAAACTCATTTTCCTCAAGACCCCAATTCTGACTTCCCATTCACCCCTCTCTGGAAGTCTGTTCTTACTGGATTATCCACCTATCATGTGCTTAGAACCCACAGCATCTGAAATTGTATTTTTAGTTTATTATTTTACTTTGTGTACTGTTTGTTTTTGCTGCGAGGATATACATTCTTGAAGAATAGGGAGTTACCTTTTCACGTTCCCAAAACTAGGATAAGCTTTCCAGACAGGCACCTGTCCCTGTCAATATTTTTTTGCACACATAAATGAAAGAACTTTTTATTAGCAAATAACCTTCTGATCTTGACTCTAACTGGCTGGAGATTGTGATATATCCCTTAACTTCTCTATTTTTTACTTTCTTCTTCATTGAATGGAGCCATGTACCAACTATCTTGTGATAGATGGTTTTGGAATCAAGTGAACAAATAATAACATATGATGATTAGCTAGGCCATGGAGGATTCATGATACAGGAGCATGCTAAGCATTTTGCTTTTATATTTTACAGTAATCATGCCTGTAATGGTAACTATACAAGTTCTACTATTATTTCTATTTTATAATTTATTATTATTAATTTTAATTGTTCTCTGGTTTGAACTCACAGGCTTATGCATTGTAGGCAAGAACTCTAATATTTGAACAATACTCACCCCCAACCGGCTTTGTTTTAGTTATTTTTCAGATAGAACACTTTTTGCCCAGGACTGGCCTCAAACTGTGATCCACCTATGCTTCCTTCTACTCTTCTACTATAGCTCAGATTACAGGTGTGAACCACTATACACTACTTCCATTTAATAGATGGGGAAATGAGGCTCAGAGAGATAAAGACCTTGCCTAAGTTCCCCCTGCTGTTGGATAGAGAAGCTGAGAGATTTGAATCTCTGCTTTGGTGATTCCTGAAGTCATGATGCTCTATTGTCTCTGAAAGCCATGTGAAAATAATTTTGCCCTGAACATAGTAAGGGACTTATTTCTGAATGTAGGACAATCCACACTGAGGCATTTGAATATGTGATTTGTGAATGCAACGCTATCTAGCCAACACAGTGTTGTCAAGTTATTTACCCTGGATTAAAGTCATTATCAGCCAGGAAGTAAGAGCCAAGGGAAATTTGGTGTTAAAAGCATAGCTGTAGAAATGCTTTGAACAACGACCTATTTGGTACAAACTCCTATTGTAAGAGTTAGATTTGAGGTCTAACTGGGCTATTAGTTAGGAGGGAAGCCAGTCTTCTCATCATAAATCCTTCCTGTTAAAGGTAAATCTTCTTTTTTTTTTTAAATTTTATATTATTTTATTTGAGAACATACTGTACAGAGGGGTTACAATTACATGGGCAGGATAATGCATACATTTCTTACCAAGCATTGCAGCCTCCTCTTTTGTTTACCCTTCACCTCCCTTCCCAGCCTCCCCCCTCCCCCCCCCCCACACCGACATTGTAAAGCTGGTTTTGACATGACATTTTGTACTTCTCATTGTTGCAACAGGTCCACCTGAATCCTTAAATGACTTGTTTGTCCCCATCTCCTCCACATGTTATACTGACATCAAATATAGTGAAAGCGGGGGTTACACTGTGGGGGAGGGACATACAAAGCAACAAAGAAATAATCTTATAAATGTGTTAGAAACACATGCATGAAAGAAACGAAAACATTAAAATACATATTTAAGGGTTCGTTTTCCTAACATCTTATTATCTGACCTTTTCCGCTTGACTCATACCTATACTAGATATTGCAAATAAGGGAAACCATGGGACCTATGTTTCTTTGGGCCTGGCTTACTTCACTTAATATAATTTTTTCCAAGCCTTTCCATTTCCTAACAAATGGGGAAATGTCATTCTTTCTGATGGAGGCATAGAATTCCATTGTGTATATATACCACATTTTCTTGATCCATTCATCTACTGAGGGGCATCTGGGTTGGTTCCATATCTTAGCTATGGTAAATAATGCTGCAATAAACATAGTTGTGCTGGTAGCTTTAGTGTGGTCTTGTTTGTAGACATTTGGGTAAATGCCCAAAAGTGGGATTGCTGGATCATAGGGGAGATCTATGTGAAGTCTTTTGAGGAACCTCCATACTGCTTTCCAAAGTGGTTGAACAAGTTTATATTCCCACCAACAATGAAGTAAGGTTCCTTTCTATCCACATCCCCTTCAGCATCTGTTGTTGTTAGAGTTCTTGATTTTTGCTGTTCTAACTGGAGTGAGGTGATATCTCAATGTTGTTTTGATTTGCATTTCTTTTATGTGTCTATTGGCCATCCTTCTTTCTTCTTCAGAGAAGCTTCTCTTTAAGTCTTTCACCCACTTATTTATTGGGCAGTTGTTTCTTTGAGGATTTGTTGTTGGGTGGTTTAATTTCTTGAGTTCCAAGTATATTTTAGATATGAGACCCTTGTCCGTTGTATGGCTAGTAAAGATCTTCTCCCAATTGGTGGGCTTTCTATTGATCTTGCTAGCTATGTCATTTGCCCTGCAGAAGCTCTGCAACGTTATGCAATCCCATTTGTCCAACCTTTCTTTGATTTGTTGTGTTTCCGGGTCTCTATTCAGAAAATTTCGGCCTGATCCAAGGAGACCTAGGGTTTCTCCTATTCCATCCTGTAATGTTTTCAGAGTGTCTGCTTTGAGTTCAAGGTCTTTGATCCATTTGGAGTTGATTCTGGTGCAGGGTGATATATAAGGATCTAGCTTTAGTTTTCTACATGTAGTTAACCAATTTTGCCAGCACCATTTACTGAAGAGGCTGTCTTTCTTCCAAGGTAAATCTTCTTGACCGTGTCCAGGGCTCCTCTATCCCCTCTTATAGGGGTATTCTATCCTCAATATGAAGACATTAGGAGAGAAGCTCTTTTTTCATGCTGATGTCTTGAAACCTTCTTACGTTGAGTCCTCTAATCCAGCCTGCATCCTTTTCCCTCTGGGACACAGTGAGATTATGATACATTTTAGATACTGGCCCAAGAGCAGGGATACGGTACAGCCAGAGGAATGAAGTCAGGACCATTAAGAAATGATGGATGCAAAGGTCCCAGGACTTCTGTGGAAGAAGGACAAGAGTACGAAATCTGGTAAAAATAAAAAAAATAAAATCCCAGTAATCACCTGCTCTTTGTCTTCTCTTCTCTGCTCATTGAGTGCACTTTTGTGTGTGCATGCGCATGGTGTGTCCCTGCCCTTCTCTGGCTTGCCCTCTGTGTCTCTTTCAGAGTCTGGGTTCCTTTTTCATTCCTTTCCTTTTTTTCTCACCAGTCCCACTCAGATTCCTTCTTCTTCCAAACCTGCCTTTCCAGGTTGCAGACAGAGCCAGTGAGAGAGGATGGCCAAGCCCAGGAATGGTGCCATCTAGATGGTGACAATAAGAAATGGTATTTACCTACGAGTTATTAACACATCAACTGTTCTTTACTGTTTAGCCATGTCATTCGGCACTAATGGACTTTTCCAATGACAAACAGAGAAGGAGGGGAGGAAAACAAGATTCACACTAGGCAGAGTCACTGATCCCTGCAAAGCCAGGAAAACAGAGGCCCCCTCTGAGGACATGTCTCACCTGAACAAGGACACACAGGATTTGGGGCCCATACTGGGCTCTCCATCGAGTCTTTTTATTTGGGAAGGCAAGATATGAAACCTATGACCTCACTTATTCAACAACTTCCAGCTAGTTATTGATGGCAGCCAAGGTGCCAGGCATTGCCCTGGGCACCTTCACAGCACACCAACAGACTAAAGTTACGGTCACTTGACTTGAAGTCAAGTGTCTGGTCAAAGTTCACACAGTAGGTCAGCGTCAGAGCACACTTTTCTTCCAGCTTTGTTCCACCATACTCCCTCTGTTGAAGACTATTCTTTCTTCCGGAAGCAGAGGTCTTTCAATCACCAGGACCAGAAAATAAGCTAGTCAAGTCAAATGCACAGGTTCTTGAGTTGGGATGATCCCAATTTCAACTCACAGGCCCTCACATATAAGCCTGGGTGAGTGACTCAGCCTCACTGGACCTGAGTACCTGAATCAGGAAGTTCAACAGTGGAGTGACACTGTGATGTGAATGATAACAAGCAACTACAGGCAAACAGGACATCATTCTTACATCGCAGTCACGACTCCACACTAACTGACCACGGGCCCTTCTCAAATGCTCTTGCCTTAATTTCTTCATCAGCAAATTTACAGGTTAGAGTGGATCATCTCTGAGGTATTCCCAAGTGGGAAGGCCCAAGACAGTATGAAAATAAGTTTAACTATAATCCCACATCCATTTAAATGCTTATGATTCATCCAACCCATTTTGATGTGGCTTCTTCCACCTCTCAGGGTTGGATTGTGGTCCTGAAAAGAACACGGGCTTGTCTGGTGGGATTATAGGATTCTAGTGGGAGGGAAGGGAAGCAAAAGCTATAGACTCTGGAGCCTGGGGATTGAGTTCCATGGGAAGCTGCTCTTTGGGGTCTGAGAGTTGCACCTCCCTGTAGTAAAGCTGATCTCAGGGCCGTGGCTTTCAGGTACTGTAATGGCCAGTATTCATGTAGCGTTTACTGTCAGGCAGAGAATCATGTTTTCCCTGGATGATTTCATTAACCCTGTGATAGGTATTTTCACCATGATCACTTGCTCTTAGGCTGAGTAGATTGAGGTTCAGGTGGTCTGGCCTATTGCTTTTCCAAGTAGCAGAATTCCCTTTCAAGCCCTACTTCCAAACATGGTCATTTATTTTGGCTGAACTTCTGAGAACTAAAAGCGGTGCTATCTCCAGTCTAACAATTAAGTGAAGTTCCTTCTTTGTTCCTCGAGTCTGCCTTGTATAGAAACAGGAAGTAGAGATTTGTCAAAAACACAAATATTAACCAGACCCTGCAGCATCTAGTGCAAATTTAAAACTCATGGGGGATGCTGTGTGTCTTTGAGTCTGTTGGTTCCCGCAAATGGCGATGCTGGTAACAAGACCAGAAAGGAATGCATTGCCTGCCTCCAGGTGGCCCTTGGTCTCAGGGTGTGTGTGGGTATGGGGAGATTCAGAATAAAGGTTTAGGATGTCAAGAAAGGAAAAGGCATCTCCAGTCCTGACAACCAAGAAAAGCTTCCCCACAGTATGGGTTTAAATAGTCATTGAAAGAGAGGAAATAAACAGGTACGGTGGTGCACACCTATAACCCCAGCCACTTGGGAAGCAGAGGGCAAAAAGATTGTAGCTCAAGGCCGTCTGGGACAAAGCCCTGAAAGATTGGAGAGCATGACCCACGTGGTTACAGTACTTGCCTAGCAAGCATATTGCCTTGGTTCAATCCCCAGGACTGAAATATAAAAGGAAAAAAAGGTCTAGCTAAAAATTATTTAAAAGAATCATGAATACAGAAAATATAAAGAAAGTTAAAAAAATATTTCAAGTCTCATTACTCATGTACTAGTATACATGTTTGATGGACATCTGTAATCCTAGGTACTCAGGAGGCTGAAATCTGAGGATTGTGGTTCAAAGCAAGCCTGGGCAAGAAAAGCTCATGAGATGCTCATTTCAAATTAGCCACCAAAAAAAGCCAGAAGTGGAGCTGTGGCTCAAGTGACAGAGCACTAGCCTTGAACAAAAAGTTCAGGGACAACACCCCTCCCCTGAGTTCAAACCCCAGGACTGATGTGTACATGCTCACACACACACACACACACACACACACACACACACACACACACACACACAGACACATACACACACATACACACACACACACACACACGAATAAAAATAATATATAAGTATATAACCAGAATTAACTTTATCAGATGGCTGATCTTACATATTTAAAACTTTAAATATCCAATATTTAAATAAAATATTAAGTAAAATAGCAATAAAATAATAACACTTTGAATATTTAAAAATTTTAAATTCAATTTGACTTGAACTCAACTTGAAAAATAGAATAGATTCACTGGATTCTAATAAATATTTCTTTTAATATAAGGTATATCAGTTTTAAAGAAGATGACTTTAAGTTTCTGAAAATAAATCTCAACATGGAAGTAATCATGGTTTTTGAATATGCATATTTCATTTTTTTCCCATTTTCACTTCTGTTTCATTTTTTTTTCTCTTCCGTGGAAGGGTGAAAACCCTTTTCTGATTTTTCTAGAACATGGTATAGGAACCTGAAAAGCTGGTCATTTTCTACCTCTGTTTTCTACCTCAATAACATAACCCACACATACTATCCCTGGGCTATACAATCTTTAAAAGCTTTCCATTATTTATAAGTCAAACTCCAGCTGTATTCCTCATTCTTAATTAAAAATAAAATACACCTTTGAATTTCATGAAATCAAAATACTTCAGATTTTAAATAGCATTGTAGAATCCAACTTCCAAACTATGATACCGTGTCTCCTTCCCACACTAGAAAAGTTCAAAGGCATTGAGAGCTGCTCAGGTAATCAGGGAACAATATCAAGAGAAAAGAGAACCATTTAGAAGGGCAAGCTGATATTTTAAGTGGTGCTTGATCACCTAGTAATTTTTCAGCTTCAGATTTGGAGCAATAGACACAGAAAAGAGCAGACACTAAGAGGCAGAGAAGCCCATAGAGATTCTAGTAGCCTTTTGTGGCTGAGATTTTTTTTTTTTTTAATGTGAAAAGTCAGATTATCAATGAGTAGAGAGGATTTGACAACTGAGCACAATATCACATCCGAATGCTGAACCTATTTGGATTAGGAGACTAACAAATGTAGACTCAGAAAAACAGGATAAAAAATTTGGAAGGGCAAGGGCAAGAGCAAGAGTTAATATTTAGGAGAACACATGTAGAAAAATTTCAGTGAACACTTGGGTTCTTACCGGGACTTGCAGGAAGGGCAGATAAACCAGAATTGCACTTTACATTACTGAAAATCTATTTCAAGTTTTCAAAGATCTTTTTTGCTGAAAGATGATACTGTAGTCTTTATTCTTTTGCTAATCTATCTGCTTGGCACAAGAAAGGAAGAATCATTTCAGGAAGAAATAACATTCAGATTCTGGATATGTTTTCACACACTATTAAGTCGAAAGTTACTAGGATCAAATGACTTAAACCTAAAGACAAATTGGAAATAGAAAAATATCTATGCCAGATTTGTAGAGGCTTTATGGTGGTAAGAACTAACATCTTTGAGGGAAAAAAATATGGAAATGAAGAAAGTAGATGAAAAGATGAACGTGACTAGGAAGTTAGATTCTAAAACCAACTTTATCAGGTTAAAAAAATTAAGTAAAAATTTAATAATTAAAAATAAAACTCAATTGATGCATTTCATAAAACATTAGATGAGGAAGATTTGATTTAAAAGTTAAGCTAAATAGCTTAATAGAAAGCATTCCTATAAAGCAAACTGATTTTTAAAAGATTTAAACGAAATGTTAAAAGATATAATGGGGGGCTGGGAAGGTGGCTCAGTGGTAGAGCACTTGCCTTGCATGCCTGAGGCCCTGGGTTCAATTCCTCAGCACCACATAAGCAAAAAGAAAAAAAAGCTGGAAGTGGCGCTGTGGCTCAAGTGGTAGAGCACTAGACTTGAGCTGAAGAGCTGAGGGACAGCGCCCAGGCCCAGAGTTCAGTCCCCATGACTGGACCCAAAAAAAAAAAAAAAAAAAAGGATATAATGGGCCTATGGAACACAACAAATAGATCTACAAACTCTAATTAGTGGCTAGGAATGAGGAGAAAGTGAAAAGTAGCACTTGACTATAAAATAAGTAACAATTTTCCAAAATGGTTAAACCTCCCAGGTTTAATAATTCCTATAAACACACAAGAAGAAAGAAGAATCACAAAAGTATCTATCATCTGTTGGTCTTTATTCTAAAATAAATGGAGAAAGGAAAATAAAAGAGGCATAAAAAACAAAATCAAAAGAGCACAAAGTGAGGAGAACGCAATAAAAAAAAATTCAGTGTATGTCCTACAGACGTAAGAAACATGATGCGAGTGATATGTTGGGAGGGATGGGTAAGAATGCTGGAAGGGGAGACATTGATCAAGATGTATTGCATTAATAAACTGCTTTGTTGAATGGCGACTTCTTTGTACAACTACTTAAAGATAATAATAAAATATATTTAAAAATTAGGAAAACAATGACTGCTCTTAGGAAACAATAGTGCTGGGTGTGGCAGGGTATTTCTATAATCCTGTAATCCCAGTTCTCAGGAGAATGAGGCAGGGTGATCATAAATTGAGGTCCAGCTGGGCTACATAAGGAGTTCTGTCTCAAAAACAAAACAAAACAAACAAACAAAACCCAAGGACAACAATTAGAGATAGTAGAAGGCAAAGATGTTGAAATGCTAGAAAAAAATCCAACTTTAATTCTGTAACTCCCCCTCACAAAAATCTTCAAATATTTACTTCATACCATGTGTTTAAAATCAAAGCATTCTCTCTCCCTTCCTATAAAAAATACTTTACATCCATTGTAGAACAATTTGAAAATAAAAGAACGAATACACAAATAAAAGTTACCCATGTTCTCATCCCTTAAACGTTTTTTATGTTTTATTTACCATCTTCCTATTATTGGATACATAGATGATAAAATTCTTTTTAAATTATGAACAATCTGTATAAACATTCTTTTTATACATCTTCAGATTTTTATTATCTTTTTATTGATATACAGTGTTTGTACATATTTATAGGGCAGGATTAGATAATTTGATACAACCTGATGTATAATGATCAAATCAGAATGATTGACATTTTATCTCTTCTGACATTTATTATTTCTATGTACTTGGGATCTTTGAACTCTTCTTATCTATTTTGAAATATATTATAAATTGTCTAGTTGCCTACTGAGCTACAGAACACTAGAATTAATTAATTCTCCTATCTAAATATATTTTGAGACCCATGTCTGTATCTCTCCACTCCTTCCTACTCTTTCTAATCTCTAATGACTGATATATTTTCTTTTCTTTTTTTTTTAAATTTTATTTTATTTTATTTGAGAACATACTGTACAGAGGGGTTACAATTACATGGGCAGGATAATGCATACATTTCTTACCAAGCATTGCTATAAAATAATTTTCTTAACTTTCCCAGATTAGTGAGCACATGTAGTATCTGTCTTTTTCTACTGACTCTGTTTCACTTACATGAGGTCCTCTATTTCCAGTCATATTGCCAAAAATGACAGGATTTATTCTTTTAAATGGATGTATAATATTTCATTGTATATATGTGCCAAATTTTCTTTATTCCTTCATTTGTGAGTAGACACGTTGGTTGTTTCAATATCTTACTAATTGTAAATTATGCTTTAATAAACACAAGAATGCAGATATTTCTTTGAAATACTGACTATACAGAATATATTTTATATATATATACAGAATATATTTTACTGGATATATTTTTATTACTGGACACACAACATATATGTAATATATATACATATATACACATATCCAGTAATAAAATTGCTGGATCATCTTTCATTCTTGAGGAATGTCCTTCTTCATTGTTATCTGCAATGGCTGTATTAATTTATATTCTCATCAACAGCATCTGAATGCCAGAATTCGTTGTTTTTTTTTTCCTTTTGATAATAGATTTCCTAATGTGGGAGAGATGATAACTCATTATGGGTTTCATTTGTGTTTCCCTAATAGAGATACTGAGCATTTTCATATACTTGTCAGCTCTCTGCCTGTCTTTTATGCATGTATCAAATTACCTGAAGTAAGGGTTTTTATCATGACACTCCTATACATACATATAATGTACTTTGATCGTATGTACCCTTTCTA
The DNA here is from genome assembly GCF_024711535.1 of Dipodomys merriami. Classification (NCBI taxonomy): domain Eukaryota; kingdom Metazoa; phylum Chordata; class Mammalia; order Rodentia; family Heteromyidae; genus Dipodomys; species Dipodomys merriami. The sequence goes on along the minus strand of NW_027203493.1, from coordinate 16,502,915 downwards.
TTACTCTTTTGTTTCTCTGCTCCATTTTGCTATCCTCTTACATTGCCCTAGTAATCTCCTTTTAACTTTGATGACCTTGGTTATTTTGTTTCCTTTTATTTCCTCCTGGTTTCCACACATTGGAGAAAACATGTGATTCTTGTGTTTCTCAGACTGGCTTATTTCCCTTGACATGTTGATCAGCCAAGAAGCTTTGTACTCATAACCTGACATGGATTTGTGACCCCTTTGTACAACTACATCATCATCATCATCATCATCATCATCATCATCATCATCATCATCATCATCATCATCATCATTATCATCATTATCATCATCATCACATGTTGATCTTCATTACCATCCATTTTCATGACTTTTAATTTTATTTTTCTTAATGTTTGAGTAAAACTTCATACCACATTTTCTTTATTTAGTCATTTATTGATAACACCTAGGCTGATCCCATAATTTAGCTATTGTGAGTAATAAACATGGGTGTGCAGGTGAGTGTGTGTATGTGTGTGTAATATATAAAAGATATGATAATGTTGATTCTTTGGATCAGAGGGAGTTCTATTTTTAGTGTTTGAGGAAGCACCCTGCAGCTTTCCACAGTAGTTGACCTGGTTTACATTTTTACTAGTGGACACGGGTTCCTTTCCCCCAACTTCCTAGCATGTTTGTTTTGTTTTATTTTCTTGATAATGTCCAATTCTGACTGGAGTGAGATGGAATTTCCTTGTAGTTTCATTGTATTCCCTTCCTACAATATATCATAACTGCCCTGGCTTGTTTTTCTTATTCTCTCCTCCTCCTACTCATTTCCTATTCTAATTCATCCAGTAACAGAAGAACTCCTCTCGAAATATAGGGCTTTAGAAGAAACCAAGTATCTGAAAAGCAAAGTAATCACTTGCAAGCAAAGCATTACTGAAAAACTTGGGAGCTATTTATTGTACATTAGCAAATGTATCTGCTCAAGTAAGTTTTTCATGAAGAGCATCAATTCTACAAATGTGTGTGTGTGTGTCCAGGAATGTAGCAATTTCCTTTTAAGCCAGAAGTGCTCATCCTCAGCTACTGCATTACTGTGGTGACAAGTTACAAGGATTTGGTTTTATGAACTCTAATAGATTTAGAAGTAAAGTCCTAGGCTTTTGAGGAAATCTGTTTCTTTTGTTCTTTATTTGTCTATCCGTAGGGATGTGATGGTGAATGTAATGGGTAGAATGTAGGCTTTTGAACTAAAGACCCGTGTGTTCATCCAAGCCTGGTTCAGCCACCTACTACGGTCTTTATGCAAATCACTACAGACCATACAACCTCTATAAAATGGCAGGTAACAGATATATAGGAGATTTATCTATTACATTGGGATCATGGTTAATTGGAAGATTTAATTATGGATGTTTAGGGAGGAGCTCTGTTACTGCAGCTTCAGTGACTGGAACAGAAAGACAAGGATATGAATTTTCCAGCTGCTGTGATTATATGCTGATTTGAAGCTGTAATTTCCTTATTTAAAAATTTCTCTTCCTCTTTCCCCCCAAACAGTAAATCATCAAAACAGGCAAAAGTACCAATGTTGATTCTTTTTTGTGTACCCTCTCCTGTCTGAATAAAGTCATTTTTGTCTGTTATTTGCGTCTTCTCAAGCTCAGCTCAGTCACTTTTTTATTTGTTTGTTTGTTCGTTCTTTTCTGAAAGGTTATCTTCCTTCCCCACTTCAGGAAGGGCAAGCATGAGCTTTGAACACAGGGCAATGTGGCTTTAAGACCCCATGTGCACTTTCTACATGCTTGTTAACCAGGTCCTATGGTCTCCAGCCACATGTCCACCCTCTGTTATTCAGAGGCCAGGGCTCTGCTGAGGAGGAGAAGCTCTGGGCGGCCATTCTTTGTCACCTAGCACTTTCATTTTTATTGGTTCTATATTTCAGGCTTTCCCATAAAAGTTCATTTGGATGAAGGGTTCCAAATCAAAATCAAGTCAAACTAGAACAAGGTGTTCCCTGACTTTGATGACTGAGTGACCTCTAAAGTCCCTACTGTAAAATCTTTCCATGCAGACTCAGGGTCAGGGTCTAGGGCCTCCTAGTGGGTACCAGGGGAAGAATAAACTCAAGTAGCATCTGATACTGATACATTTCCACATACTGATACATACTGACACATTTCCACACATGATTATAATTAGTCCCATGTCATTTATTCAATCTCACCCTTCTATCTCTCTCCCTACTCCTGTCCCTTCCTTTCCAATACAATTTCAACAGGTTTTGTCATTCTATTTTCATAGTTACAAATAATTACGATGGACAATATTCAACCTCTTCCATCCTGCTGGTTAGCCCAAACCCTTCCCTTGTTCCACTACTAGAAGTTGTTCCTCTTTCCTGTTCCTGTCCCCTCATGATCAACAGCTTTCATTGAGTTTCTATGTGCTGTTTTCATATATACTTGCAATGTATTACAAACTTATTCACCCTTTCTTTTCTTCTTTCCCTGTCTGCTTCTCTTCCTAAATAGTCTCTCAGTTTGATTCATGCCCCATGTTTATTTTCATCTCAGTAATTATGAACATGGATTCATATATATGTGTAGGTATAGATTTGTGGATGTGTGCACACATTTATCCATATATGTACATGACCATAAATAGGTCTAGCTTCCACCAATGAATAAAAAGATCCCATGAATATTTTTGATTGATGATGAGTTGAATCTGCAGCTGTGGAACTGACAGTTATGGGGACAATTGTATTTCCTGAGGTTTTTTTTCAATGCATTATATTTTTTTTCTTGAAGTGACAGGGACTGAACCCCAAACCTTTTGTATGCCAGACAAACACTCAACCACTGAACTACTTCTCCAGATCCATGCATTACTTTTCCAAACATATGCTTTTTTCATTTTATTATTTTATTGTCAAGGTGATGTAAAGAGGAGTTACAGTTGTGTAAGTAAGATAATAAGTAGATTTCTTGACAAACTTGTTACCCCTTCCCTCACATTTCTGCAACTTTCCCTCCCCCTGTTCTTCCCCAAGTTGTACAGATCACTGTTGCATTGGTTCCCCCATGCCCTTTGTCTCACCATTCTACCAGGATCTTCATGAGGATAAAACTTTATTGAAATCCTATTAGGTAACCAGAATTCATGGACAGTCAAATTTATGAAGGATGTAAAACAGCATGACTGCCATCTGAAAAATTACCATCTAGAGCCAGGGAGAGGGGAAGAAGTAACACTAAAGTAGGTAAGGTGTAGAGAGGATTTAGAGATGGGTGAGATTATAATGTAATGGAGTTATCAGAGGAGGTCTCATGGAAGGGTTATGTGAGGAGACTTGGGGATCTGTGAGTGGCAGGGAAAAGAAGTATAGGAGAGCAGAGATCAGAAAGGATAGGGTCATGTTCCGAAGGATCTCAACATTCAGCAGAGGGACAACCTAATGTTGGAAAGGAGCAGAGAGAGCTCTGTCTGCCAGATCTGGAGCTTCTCTCTGATATGAAGACAGCTTGCACTGACCTTGAGAGGTATCTATCCCTCAGATCCCCAGGGATCCCACAGGGCACCAATCATCTAGCCAGTGTATGTGTCTGCTTGTTGAGGCCAACTTAGGCCTGAGAAACCTCACCCAGCCTAAGGCAGCACAGATAGTCATGGTGAGATCTACAATCTACCTGCCCCAATAAGCAGGAATATACTTGCTATCCATCCTATAACCAACCTAGTATCAGCTGCATCTGTCTTGACCATGGGTAGACATGGGGTTAAGTCCTGGAGATTGAGAAGGCCAAACGTACCAATCAGGCACCCAGTCCACTGTCAGCACACCAACTACTGCCTGGACATTTCTGGGCTCAGCAGCATTTAGTCCTTGTCCCTGGGAACTCTTGGCTTTGGATGGGTCTGGATCTAAGTCACTAAAGTCATTTGTGCCTTGGGGAAGCAGAGGTGTGTAGAAAAGTAGCTGTTCACTACAGACTACTTCATTGTGCATCAGTAGGTTGAAATCAATTGAGAGAAGAAAAGAAAAGGCTTCTAAGATGCCAGGGAGGTGGGAAGAAGGGTTGGGCTAGTTCTTACTGAAAAGAGAGGAAGTGAATGGTATAAAAGAAAAGTCTCTAGCTGGTAGCAAGATGTGGGTCTGAGTCAGAGTTCTGAGCACTTTCTAGTCATGTAGCTTTAGTCGGATTATTTTATTTCTCAAATCTCAGTTTATTTATCCATTCAAACAGGCATCTTGCTCAATTATTGGTTACCTAATAAAATATGTTTTAAAATCCTTTGTGAAGTCTAAACTTCTTTGCAAACATAAACAAGTATTATTAAAGCTAGAGTTCTGGATTATGGATTTTAGCTAGCAAAAGCTAATAGTAATTGATGGAGCATTTTCTGCAGCTTCAAACATAGGTTTTTTAAAAAATCATATTTATGATTGAATTATAGTACAAATCTGTATCTTGCATATTTGTGATCCTTTAATCAATACTCAAATGACTAATATATTCTAAATAATGCTGATCAGCATGTGCTCAATACCCAACACTGCATTCACTATCTCATTTAATCTCTACATAAATGAACAGGTCTGTGACCCTTCCTATAAAGAAAGGCAGACACTGAGGTTTAGAGAGAGCAGTTCACTTACTTACAACCACACTGTTTAAATTTAAAAGTTGTGATATAAATACAGATTTGCCAAGCTGCTAACATATATTACTGGTTTAAAACTTTTTTCTTTTTGTACTAGTACTGGGGTTGAGTGCTGGACCTGAGCTCTGTACTGAGCTTTGTTGCTCCAGGCTGGCATTCTACCATTTGAGCAAAAGCTCCATTTCTGTTTTGTTGTTGTTGTTGTTTGGGTTTTGATTTTTTTTTACTGATAAATTGGAGAAAAGAGTCTCATAAACTTTTCTGCCTTGACTTCTAACTATGATTCTTAGACCTCAGTCTCCTGAGTAGCTGGGATTATAGGTATAAGCTACAGCATCTGGCTATGCTACCTTTTTTGGGGTGGGGGGGGCGGTCCGGTCGTGGGGCCTGAACTCTGGGCCTGGGCACTGTCCCTCAGCTCTTCAGCTTAAGGCTAGCATTCTACCACTTGAGCCACAGCACCACTTCCAGCTTTTTTTTCCCTGCTTATATGGAATCCTTATATGGAATCCTGCTTATGAGGAATTGAACCCAGGGCTGCATGCATGCAAAGCAAGTGCTCTACCACTGAGCCACCTTCCCGGCCCTATGCTACTGTTTTTAAAGCCTGGAATCATGCCATAGTTTAATTGACTGCTATTTCTTACTTAGTAATATATAAAATGTATAACATCTTACAATCAATGGCACTTTAGCACAGAAGAAATATAGTTACATATGTCAGCATTACTCATTATACCTCTACAAATCTCTGCACCCTTGCTCAATCTTAAAAACATTATTTTATTTGACTTATTTCTCCATGCGTGACCTGCTATTGTCAGCAACAACCATTCTCAATTCCCATAGGATTGGAAGAAGTGTGAAATGTGTTAAACGTTTTTATCATGCAGGTGAGGCAAAAGTTCCAGGATATGAGCCACAAGTAGAAAGAGCGATGCTCACAAGCTTGTAGTCAGGGTCCAGACAAATCATCCTCTCCTTGTCATTCTCTTAAAACATGACAATCATCATATTCTAGCAAAAGGGAAAAATGAATGCATCTAGTTTTACTTGGCATTTATAAAACTTAACTAAAAATTAAGGCGGACTGGAGGCATAGTTCAAGCAGCAAAGCACCAGCCTAACAAATGCAAGGCCCTGAGTTCAAACCCCGAGAATTGCAATTGCTCAGAGTACACTTTATAAATTCATATTGAATTACCCCCAATATACCTCTCTTGTACTACTAATGTATGCTTAGAAATTAAATACCAAAAGAAAGAGAAAGCATTCCAATAAAAGACTGGGGCTAGGATCTTAAAATAATTAAGTACTAGGGATAGAACTCAGTGGCCAGGCACTTGCTTGTCATGTGAGATGCCCTGGGTTGAAACAAGCCCTAGGGCTATTACCTTTTGCTGAATTCTTCTGATGATATCAATGCCCAGTTTCAGGATGACAGGTCAAGGGCTGCCACTCAACTATGACTTTTCCTTGTAGTGTTCTGTCCTCTGTGAAGGGACAGCCTTAACTCTGCCACAGCCACATCCTCCATGGGGTTTTGTTTTGTTTTGTTCCCACAGGGTCTGTGCTGGGCAAGTTTCTATTAATTGCTCTATTCACCAGCTCTGTCAGTATTCTACATTTTCTTGTGTTTGTTTTATAGTCTTATGGGTCTGCTTTAGGTCTTTTATCCATCTAGACTCTACCCTTTTTTCATGGAGATGGACAGGACCTATTGCTCTCCACATCCTTGCCAGGGCTGTTATTAAACAAGCCTTGTTATCAGTGCATCTGTGGAAGTCACCTTATCTGCCATCGCTTTCTGTGGAACCTGAGTTCTCTCTTCTAGCTGGTTGATCTGTTTCTGAGTCAGTCTTCTACCTTTTATCATTGGCTTTCCAATGTCAAAAACTAAATGTTATCTCTGACATTTGGGAACCAATATAAAACTTAGATCATCATCTACCTTGAGCACATGAATTAAAATTGGAATTAAAGTTCCAGCTGGAATTTTAATTGGGATCACATGGACTGTGCACCTGAACTCCAAGAAGATTCTTGGCTGCTGGTGACCTTGTGACCTGGGTGGCCAGCCAGGTGGGGTAAGAGGCTGGCTCCAGGAGGTTGGCACACCTGGAGAGGCTGGCACATCAAGGCACTGCCCAGCTCCTGGAAGGAGGTGACTCATGGTTTCGTGAAGGGTGCTGATCTCACAGCCAGGCACAGAACCTGGTGAATGCATGGTGAGGATGCCTCCAGGAGTGGCTCTCTTATCCTGAGCTGGTGACATGGCCAGGAACCAGTTCTCAGCCAAACCCTGGAAACCACCAGCTCAGAGGTCATGCCCGCACATGCCACAGCCTTCCTGGGAGGGTTTTCTGTAACTCTAGAAACCTTGTTTTCCATCAGACAGTCTACCCACTGATGGAGAAAGCTTGCCTGTTGCATCTTTCTCTTCTGGATTTTTAAAAATAATTATAAAATAATTGTATGCACAAATAAATACATACTTTTTTTTTAGAGGGACAGAGTCTTCATGGAAGACCCGGCTGGGTAACACAGGTAATTTGCCCCACCCTGTCTTCTTGTTTCCCTTCTGAGAGACAACCAATATTCTGAATCCCATGATTTTTTTTTATACTTTTGTAATGGATATGTGCCTACACTGAAAAGAACAACATTTTCACACTTAAAGACCTTATTATGGAAGTACCCATTCCCTGGTGCTTATTTTATTGAGCTTTGACCTACTCTTTCTAAAAAAAAAGATACTATTTGAGCTCTCCCTAGAGTCTATTGTATTTCAGTTAATTTATTTGTAACCATTTGCATACAACTCAGCATGTAGTTACTTACAGATTTACAGGTACTTCTGTCTACTACAAATGAAGGAAACCATGCAACCTTTGTTTCTCTGGGACTGGCTTACTTCACTTAATATAATTTTTTCTAAGTCTTTTCATTTCTTTATGAATAGTATAATATCATTCTTTCTGATGGATAAGTAAAATTCTGTGTATGTATACTACATTTTCTTAATTAATTTGTTCACTGAAGGGCATCTGCGTTGTGATTCGATATCTTGGCTAAGACGAACAGCCATGAACATGGTTGTGCTGGTGGCTTTACTATAACCTTGTTTGTGTTCTATTTGACAAATTCGCAGGAGTAGAATTGCTGGGGCCAAGGGGAGGCAGGTAGATGAATGAAGGGGTGAAAGGAGAGAGAATGCAGTTAATAATTAATTGTATATACTTTGAAACTAAGAAAAGTAAGGGAAGGGGTGGGTCAAAGGAGGGTGAAAATGTTGCAAGGGGGTGACACTGATTAAGATGCATTTTATTCATAAACTGCTTTGTTAAATGTTGATATATGCCCTTCTCTCATAATTTTATGTGCTAAATAGTATTCCATTATGAAAACATAGCAAAATGTATCCATTTTACTGATACCCAATTCATTTCTAAATTTTTGGTCCCTAACAAAGAGCTGCAATGAACATTCTTACATATGTTTACTGGGGCATGAGTATTAGAATTTTCCAGAACAATATGTTGGAGAGTCTAAGTATCTTTTGAATGCCTGGATAATACTAAATTGTTTTCCAAACTGGTAGGATCAATGAGTTCACCCTCCCAATGATGTACCTGAGGAGTGTGATACCCACTTCAGGTTTTGACCAACACTTGACATTGTCATAGCTTTAAATTTTTACAAATCTGATAGATATAAATTGTTATCTTATTACTGTTACAATTTTTATGTATTTGTTGGCTTTTCATTTTTTTCCTATTAATTTTCTGTTTATTGTTAGCCTATTTTAAATTGAGGGGTACTTTTCTTATTGATTTGTAGGAATTATGTACAGTCTGGATATGAAACTTGCTTGGTGTGTAACTTAAAGTGTCTATACTTAGTACCTGGCTTCCCTTTTATTTTATTTAAGCCATCTGAGTCTGGGGGCATACAATCTGCCTAGCACTGCCAACCACAAGGCTCTGGGTTCAAACCCCAGTACTACGAAAACAAACAAATAAACAGTATTAGAGTGCTTCTGTGGAAGTTGTTGTTTTTAATGTATTTAAATTTATCCATCATTTTCTTATAGCATATGTTCTCAGGTTGCATTTAAGAAGTAACTCTTTTCTATGCTGAGGTCACAAAATGTATTCTTCCTCATTCTAAAATTCTACAGATTTAGAATTTCATACTTTGAATTTTTGTGAGGTACTGAAGCTTGAACTCAGGGTCTCATGCTCTTGCTTAACTTTTGTCACTCAAAGCTGCTGCTCTACCACTTGAACCACACCTCTACTTCTGGCTTTTTGCTGGATAATCGAACATAAGAGTTGTGCAGACTTTCCTGCCTGGGCTTGTTTTGAACCACAATGCTCAGATCTCAGCCTCTTGAGTAGCTAGGATTGCAGGCATGACAGCAGTGCCCAGCACATTTTGATTTTTAATTCATCCAAAACTTTTATGTATATGGTGTGAGGTAGCTCTCCTTCCAAGCTACCAGGAGATGAGAAGCTTGGCTCCACCTTATGCTCCTGTTCTTTGTCATGATGTGTTGCTCTCTGCAGGCCCAAAGCAATGGGACCAACTTACCATTATCTGAAACCATGAGCCAAAATAACCCGTTTCTCCTTATAAGTTATTTATTGGAGATGTTTTGTCACAGTATTGAAAAGCTGACTCACACAAATGAGAAGAATAATCATTCCAAAGGAAAGGTAACTTTACATGAGGTAACTATGTCAAACAGCATTACAACTTGCCACACACACTGAACAACATTTTTCTCTAGTGAAGTCTAGTGTTAGTCAACACATTCTGTGTGATTAATACACAAGACCCAGGACTTAGCTCATGCTTAATTAACCCATGGTTTGTTTCTCACTTTGTTAGTGTAGTCTGTAGTTTTTATTTTACTTTTGAAAATATGTAATTTTTAAGTGACAGTTATTAATTAAATTTCTTGGCATATTTTATATATTTCTGTACTCATCATTGTCCGTTGGTCTTCTTTTGGATTATTTTTATTCTTACTGAAACATATCATGTAGTAGTAGTTCCTAAGAGTTTTGGGGGGTAATTTCTTTTGGTACTGTAATGTTTTAAAATGTCTTAATTTTGTTATCAGTGTTGCATAGTTATCTAATTGGATGCAAACGTTAAATTAACAGACATTTTATTCTTGAGTAGTTTGAAGATATTTCTCTATTTCTGGAAGCCAATATTGTGAACCAATGATTGCCATTAATTTTAATAGTTTTCTGTAGGAAGCTTTTTATATGTTCAGATCATGAAATCTTACCACATTTTGTTTGAGTATATGTCTATCTTTACTTGTCATTCTTGGTATGCAGACTGTATTGAGATGCCAGACAGCATTTGAACTTCCAGCTTCTTCAATTAATTCCAGAACTTGCTTAGTTCAAATATCACTTCATCACTTCACCACTGTTGTGTCTCTTCTTTTTTTTCTCTTGGGGGTTTCTTTTTGTTCGTTTGTTTTGTGTGCCAGTACTAGTGCTTGAACTCAGCGTCTGGGCAATATCCTTTAGCTTTTTGACTCAAGGCTGGCACTCTACCACTTGAGCCATAGCTTTTCAGCTTTTTATTGGTTAATTGGAGATACGAGTCACACAAACTTTGCTGCCTGGGCTGACTTTAAACCATCATCCCCAGATCTTAGTTTCTTGGGTGGTTAGGGCTACAGGTATGAGCCACTGGTGCCTGGGGTTTCTATTAGATGATTTTTCGGAGTCTAGAGAATCTATCATCATATCCCTTAACATAGCAATACTTAGTCTCAGAATTTAAAAAAAGAATATTTTAAGGAAAAAAAGCCTCTAATTAGAGAAACTCACAATTCAGCAGAGGAAAGGAAATGAAGACAACCAGTTACTTTATGATAAGTAAGAAAATGGTGGTTTAGATAGAGCACCATCGAACACTGAAGGGAGTAACTAATTACAGTTGTTCAGCTAGATCTTTATGCAAAGGAATCATTCTCCAGGTAGTGAGTATTTTTCCAGAAGATAATAAGAGCATGAGTCTGTCATGCTCTCCCCTAACTGCACCATGTCAATAAGGGCATTTTAACCAACACTGCAATTAATATACTGAAAGTAAAATCTCTGCTTATAATCTATCCTCATTCCTGAGCATAAGTTTCCAGAAATGAAATTTGGGAGTCATAGACTTACTTTTTTGGCTTGTGATATAGTTAGCAAACAATGTTGGATGTTTAAATTCAAAACATGGCTATTTATATTAAAGCTTTATGAATAATCCAGTTTGGTTGGTAGGGAATAGTTTTGGTTCTCTCAGATTAAGTTGAATATGACTGATAGGAATTTTAAAGTATTTCTAGTAATTTTGAATTTCATCTTACAGGCAGTAGGAAGAATTCAAAGACCTTAGATCCAAATAAGAGAGATCCTGGGCTAGAACCTTCACTTTAGAAGGCTCCTCTCTGCTCTTTCTCTGGCTATACTTTCCCCATAAGGTGAAGGATCTGTGGAACCCAAGATTCTGTGGAACCACAATTCCAGACATGGTCATTCTCTTTTCAAATGCTCTTGAACTTTCAATGGCCCATAGGGACCCTGCCCTTGCACTATGTACCTGGGGATGGACTGCACTTCTTGAGAGAGTCAGCCAATGGACATCACCCTTCCAGAGATATGATGGGGCTTGGATGTATGAGCTGGGATGGCTACATGCACATGTACCAGAGAGAGAGAGAGAGAGAGAGAGAGAGAGAGAGAGAGAGAGAGAGAGAGAGAGAGAGAGAGAGAGAGAGAGAGAGAGAGAGAGAGAGAGAGAGAGAGAGAGAGAGAGAAGAGAAGCCCTTGGTGAAGGATAACACCAACCAGGGGTAGGAAGAGAAAGGAAGGGTTCCTAGTGAATGGTGAAGACTGGTTCTTTTGGGCCACAGTGCTTCAGGGTGCTTAAGAATTCCAGCACAAGCCTTCTCTATACTGTTTCCAGGGTCCATTATTGGGTGGAACATGTTTTGCTTAATAGTGTGTAAGCTTAATCTGTTTATTCTAAATATTCGGAAATATGGTGCATGAGTCTTCATTTTAACATTTGCTCTGAGCTCACCTGAGTTTCTTCATACCGCAGAGATATTTTGTCCCATCATTACCTTTGGTGTAGGTCAGTATTCTTTGAAATCTGTTCTTGTGTAAGAAACAAGGATGGAGCTAACTTTACCATACTGACTCTCTGTCCATACGATGGGTCTGGACAGTTGGTGCTATCTAAAATGGTCAAATCAAACTGTGTAGTTTAGGGCATTTTATTTCATGCCAAATGAGTGGGTTGATAGAGTGAAGGAATCTTGAAAAAGTCTTGGGTATTGGCTCCCTGTCTAAAACCCTAGGAGCTTGTGGTTTGGCATGGGTGATTTTTTCACAAACTCTTCTCTTGGTAAACCAGTTTGAAGATTTTCTCTGACGTCATTGCGGCTTCTGGTCTGGCACAATCTGGTTGTAACTGTGCCACACAAGTAAACTGTGGCCAAACAGATTCTACAAAGCAGAATCTTATCACATTGTACAAAGTATTTTCTTGACCTCCTGTAGCTAATACACATAGGCAAGTAATTTGTCAAATAGATGCTACAATGAAGATATGAAGATGTGCAAGATAAATTCCAAATGGAGGGAGAGTCCAGGGATGAAACATTACGAAGGAAGTAGGATTTTGGCATTTTGACAGGTGGGGCTGGAAGAGTGAGAAAGAGAAATCAGACAGAGGGAGCAGTCGAGACTGGGCATCACCATGGGACTGTTCAGGGTATGGCCACTGTTTCAGAGTGAGAGGGAAATGTAGGCAAATTCCTTGCCTACTTACGACTTCCAATGAGTGTTCTATTTGCCAGCATGTTTTTCCCACCAGCACCTAACAGTTTGCTGAGAATTTGACAGGGTTTCTATAACTCCTTCAAGATACTTTAATGTTCAATTAAATAACCAAGGATGTATTCCTTAATAACATTTGTTCCCTTTTGCTAATACACATATCCCACGAAGACGGTGATCACAATTATCTTATTCCTGGAGGTATTCCTATTACTCATTATGGAGTGTGGCATTGAATAGGTGCTTAAAAAGAGACTTGGATAATGAATAAATATTATAGATGAACAATGCATGAATTGACTGATAAGAGCTGGAAGAGTAATTTGCAGGTAGAATGTGGAGGTACCTGAGTGATGTTCTTAGCAGTTTAGACCTCACTTGGCAAACAAGGATGTCTTGTTCATTTCTTAATCAAACAATAAATATCCACTTAAGTATTTTTAATGCCAGACACTGTGTGAAACACCAAACATAGAATGATCATTAGAATCCCTTGGCACAATCTTACAGAATAGTAGGAGGAAACAGATAAACAGCTAAGTGTAATAAAAAAAAAAGTGTGGGAGATTCTTATTACAGATGTTCCAGTGGGTAAGAAAATAGACAATGGACAAATTACTCTCTTTGTGGAGGGGTGAAGCTGTGATGGGTATCCTCCTCTGCCCCTCAGCAAAGCTAACAGTTCATCAGGGAATTTTTAAGAATGGTGAGTTTTCTTCTTGTTTATAAGAAGAGAACAGCCAGTTGTCAGTAACAATTACATTCCTGTAATTGCAGCTACTCAGAAGGCTGAGGTTTGAGGATTGTGGTTCGAAACCAGCCACAGCAGAAAACTCTGTGAGACTCTTTTCTCTAATTAACCACCAAAAATGTAAGAAATGAAGTTGTGGGTCAAGTGATAGAGCACTAACCTTGGGCAAGAAAGCTCAGGGACAGCAACCAGGTGGAAGAGTAGCACCCAAAAGAAAGAAGAAAGGAGAAGACGGAAGAGGACAAGGAGGAGGAGGAGGAGGAGGAGGAGGGGGAAAAGGAGGAGGAAGAGAAAATGGTGAATATAAAAATAAAATTAAACATTTAAGCAATATTGCTGATTTTTTAAGAAAAGGTGGGGAGGGGGCTGTGAAGGTGGCTCAGTGGTAGAGCGCTTGCCTTGCATGCCTGAGGCCGTGGGTTCTATTCCTCAGCACCACATAAGAAAAAAGCTGGAAGTGGCGCTGTGGCTCAAATGGTAGAGCACTAGCCTTGAGCTGAAGCGCTGAGGGACAGTGCCCAGGCCCAGAGTTCAGGCCCCACGACCGGACCAAAAAAAAAAAGAAAAGGTGGAGAGAACCCCTCAGACACTAAAGTCCAAAGTTAGAACACCAGTCTATACAGATAAGAAAAGATTATGTCTGGAAGTTTCTGCCATAATCTGTAAACTAGATTGCCATTTGTGTTTCAGTTTAATAACTGTACTTGTGACAAATGAAGGCAAGTACAAAAGTTTTAATGTGTCCAGAGGGAGGCAGGACAGAGTTTTTAACAAAAAATTAAAACTCAAGGAGACCTAGTTCCTTGCTGAAATAATGTCTAAGCAAAAATGAGATAGCCACTGAGGGCTGGCAAGGGGCGAGCTATGCCTGGGCTCTGGCTCTGGGTGGAAGCACACTTTTTCCCCTAACATGCCTAGAAGCAAGTCCTCATATGAACTTGGATTCAAGTGTTTCCTATTGTGTATGTTATTAAATACCTCAAACCAAATATCAAAAGTAATTCCCAAGTTAGTTCTTGCAAGTACCTGGTAAGGGCCAGCACTAATCCTCAAACCACAAAGAACACTCATAAGCAATGTTTTGCTTTTATCTATCTATCTATCTATCTATCTATCTATCTATCTATCTATCTATCTATTTATCTATCATCTATCTACTTATTTATTTTTGAGACCAGGGTTTGATATGGAACTCAAGCTTCTGGAAATTCTTGATTGTTTTGCCTTAGCCTCCTGAGGCCAGGATTACAAGTGTATATTAACACACCCAGTCCTGATAATGTTTGAATGACCACAGAAATAAAAAGATGCTATAGTAATAATTGTGAGAAAAGAAGCCACTGCGAATGAGAAATAGACTCTCAAAAGACTGAAGACAGTTTGCAGCTACAGAATAAAAACTGAACCTTAAGCATGTTTAAAATATTATTGATAATGGCCAAACAGAAATGCAGACATTGAAATCCAAATCTTTACAGAGATTAAAAATTTCTACTGAAAAGTGAATTATTTAATTTGAAGGTGGGTGAGAAGAAGTTACTCAAATGTATTATATAGATATTAAGATATAGAAAATATAAGCTATGAAGTGTTGTGGGTAACCAGGCACTGGTAGTTCATATCTATTACCCTCAGGAGGCTGAGATCTGAGGATTGTGTTTTGGTGGCAGACCTGACAGCGAAGTCCCAGAGACTCTTATTGTCAATTAACCAGCAAAAAACTACAAGTAGAGCTGTTGCTCAAATGGTAGAGCACCAGCTATGAGAAAGCACAGAGATAGCACAAGCCCCTGGATTCAAGAGACAATGCCAATAAAATATGTTTATCCAAGGGCATTCTGGAGTGAAGTACAAGCTACAAATCAGGTTCAAATATGTTATGCATTTATCTAGTATCGAATGGATATCCAGATTATCTAATATGTAAAACAAGAAAACAAGATAGAAAACAATAAAGAAGCAGTAAGACATATGCATTGGCATTTCACTAAGCTGGCATTCCAAATGGCTCAAGCCTCTGAAAAGGTGCTCAGCCTTATTGGTTATTAGGAAGGCAAGTGACAACTACAATGTGATACCATTTCACACTTCAAGATTGGAAAAAAAATTCAGGCTCACAATGTCAAGTATTGGCTAGGAAGAAGAATACAAACTGGGCTATGCATAGGTAATACTATAAGAAGGTACCATTTTACCTACTAAATTGTGACCATCCCCATAGGAAACATAAATTCCATTTCTAGGACTATGACATAAAGGAGCTCTTAGTTGAGTGCAGTGGTTCACATTCATAATCTCAGCTATCCAGAAGGCAGAGATCAGTAGGATTGTGGTTTGAGGCAGCCCCTGAACAAAGTTAGTAAGATTCCATATCAACCAAAAGAAGTTAGTCATAGTGACATATGTCTGTCATCTCAGTTACATGGAAAGCATAAACAGGAGAATCATAGCCAAGGCATGCCTAGGCATAAATGCAAGACCTGATCTTAAAAATAACTAACTCAAAAAGAGTTGAGGGTATAGATCAAGCAATAAAACACCTGCTAATGAAGCACAAGGCCTCTGGTTCAATTCTTTTTTTTTTTTTTTTGTCAGTAGTAGGACTTGAACTCTGGGCCTGGGCACTGTCCCTCAGCTTTTCATCTCAAGGTTAGCACTCTACCGCTTCAGCCACAGCAACACTTCTGGTTTTCTGAGTGGTTTATTGGAGATAAGAGTCTCATGGAGTTTTTCTGCCTGGGCTAGCTTTGAACTGTGATCCTCACAGCTAGGATTACAGGAGTGAGCCACAGGCGCCTGGCTTTGCTTCAATTTTTAAAATCCCCTTGCTCATAACCCCCCAAGAAAATGTGGAAAATATGTAAGTAAAGATAATTTCTAAGAGTTTAAAAATGTATATAAATTGAAATACAAAGCAAGACTGGATAAATCAAATGGCATCAAACTAGTTTCTGCATGGTAAAGGACATAGCTAGTAAGCTAAATAGAAAGGCCACAGAATGGGAGATCTTTACTAGCTATACATCAGACAAAGGCCTCATATCTAAAATATATTTAGAGCTCAAAAGATTGAACCCCTCAAAGACAAATCCTCAAAGAAACAACAATCCAATTAATAAATGGACCAAAGACTTAAAGAAACACTTCTCAGAAGAAGAAATAAGAATGGCCAACAGACACATGAAAAGATATTTAACATCCCTGGCCATCAAAGAAATGTAAATCACAACAATGGTCATTATCAAGAAAACTAACAAAGCAGATGATGGTGGGGATGTGGCCAAAAGGGAACACTACTACACTGTTGGTGGAAATATAAACTTGTTCACTCTGGAAAGCAGTATGAAGTTTTTCAAAAAACTAGACATAGAGCTTCCCTATGACCTAGCAATTCTACTCCTGGGCATTTATCCAATTGACCACAAACCAGGCCACACGAAAGCCACCCGCACGGCCATGTTCATTGCAGCATTGTTTACTATAGCCAAGATATGGAATCAACCCAGACGCTCCTCAGTAGACTATTGGATCAAGAACATGTCATATATATACATGACAAAATTCTATGCATCTATCAGAAAGAATTGTATTGTCCCATTCATAAGGAAGAAATTGGAAAAAAATATATTAAGCAAAGTAAGCCAGACCCAAGGAAACATAGATTGCATGTTTTCTCTCATCTGTAGTAATTAGAATATGCCTATAAATCTGAGTCAATTCAATGGATAGTAAAAGAAGAAAAATTATACATGGACATGGTAAATTAAACAGGACTCTAAACATTCACACAATGAGACCAAAGGCGGATATCCTTAGGAGAGGATCACAAGGGCTGAATAGCTATGTACATATAATCATATAAAATGATGTTTATTAAAATGAACTCCAAGAAATGGAAACAAGAGGTTTTTATTTTTCTTTTTTGTGGGCTTTTGTTTGTTTTTGTTTTTCCCATTGTGTTGCTGTTTTTCATTTCTGTACTTTTTGCCTTTTATGTAAGTTTATCCATTATGGGGAGAGTAAGGGGAAACACAGAAATGATGGGACAAAGGGTAAACTCATTCTGCAGTGATGCTCACTAGACACTAAGTTGACAATCAATGAACTATACAACTTGTGGAGGAGCACAGTCAGGAGGGAGAAAGTGAGGAAAAAAGTGACACTGTTCAAAGAAAAATGTATTCATTACCTGACCTTTGTAACTGTAACTAACCCTTCTGTACATCACCTTTACAACAAAAATAACATTTAAAGAAAGAATAGGGAAATATATTTTTTTCACTGTGATACTTCAGAAAAATATTTTTCTAAAGGAAAAAAGATATCACTTGGCAACTTTTGGGTTCTCATGCAATGCCTTACATGGGCTTTAAAGACTGGCAGATTGGGAGTGAATCTTGACTTTTCTGTCTGCATGACCTGAGATCCGTTTATACTGATTTCCACAGAATGAGGACATGCATTTATTTCATTTGATAAGCCTTCTGAGAATTAAGTACATTCACTACATGTAAAACATGTACTGTATTTTTCATGCTTCATTGGTGCCAGCTGTTATTACTGCTCCATTGAACAGATTAGACAGTGATCCACTAAGAAAAGAAGGAATAAGAAAGTATCCAGCTTCCTTCTGGGTATCTCTAAGGTCTCAGTTCCTCCTCAAGAAGAGGAAAGATAAAATTTTTAGGGCTGAGTCAATTCAAATCAAAAAAGAATATTCCCTCCAGGTAACATGTAAAGCAGAGGTATGAGGATGTGGTGAATACAGCCAGGACTTGGAGACTAAGAATCAGCCTTTCAGGCAGGCCTCTACCACATATTGGATCTTCTACATTGGGGAAAGTTATTTAAAAACTCGCAAGGTTTCAGTTTAAGTAGAAAGGAAGTAATAATTCATTAGGAGAGAGCTATGAGGATTAAGAGAGAAAAGATGCTCTTATCTACAAGGATTTTACAAAAGTCTTAATATCAATAATGATAGCAACTTTTTTTCTGTGATTTCTCCCTCCTCTACAGAATTCCCAGTGCCTGCACTTTTGTGCTGCTCAGCTTTTCCATTGCTGGTTCTGAGGCTTCTGTCTCCTTGGTTCTTTCTCCTGTTCATCAAAAGTTAGCCATCCCAAGCCTTGTGTCCTTGACAGAGAACTAGCTTCCATGATGATCCCACTCCTAGCCACCTACCAGCAGATTAGCATGTTTGCTCCCACCCCATGCTCAACTTGGTTTTGTGTTAGCGATTATATCACAATTGAAGTGTTGGAAGCGTGGCTCAGTTGATAGCCAATGAGTGAAAAGTGTTGGGGACAGGGTTCCAGTCCTGGTCTCAGACTAAAAATGAAAGAAAAGATACCACAGTTGGAAAGGTGAATGTTGAAGAGGAGAAATACTTTTTTTTTTTTGGTCGGTTATGGGCTTGAACTATGAGCCTAGGTGCTGACCCTGAGCTCTTCAGCTCACAGTGAGAGCTCTACCACTTGAGCCACAATGCCACTTCCGATTGTCAGGTGGTTAATTGGAGATAAGAGTCTCACAGACTTTCCCGTTCAGGCTGGCTTTGAACCATAGCCCTCAGATCTCAGCCTCCTGAGTAGCTAGGATTACAGGTGTAAGAGGCTAAGAGGGGAAATTCTTCGGTGAAGATAATGCTGACAATTTGAAGTGATACAGATAATAAACTGTTGGGTGAAATCTCCTAGATCATAAAAGTTTTCTTCAAATGACATCCTGGAGGCATCTGGAATCCTAGACACACTATCCAAATAGCATTCTATGTTGTATGAAGTACTTCTATGATTTTTTTCATTCAATTTTTACATCATTTACAGAAGATATGAATGATGGAATAGGGTTTGTGATCTCAGTTGGGTAAGTGAAGGAGCTAGATGAAGTTTGGGAGGGTATGAAACTGGCTTGTACAAGGTCAAACACCTATCTGGTGGTTGAGTTTGGCCAACCCTTTCTTATGCTCTGCCTCCATACTGGTCTCTAGAGCACTTGATCAGACACCTACCACATGGACCACCCAAGAAAGCATTGTAGGAGGCACCATAGAGAATTTCTTTAATGTCTGGTCCCAAGACATAGGGAAAATTGGCAGGTAGTGCCAGCCAGCACTAGAAAACCAATTGCCGACTGCTGGTCCTTGTATCCCCTCAGGAAGTCTTGTCACTGTTAGGGTCTCCCTAGGTTGCTTAATCTCAATGATGTAGGAAGTCTTGGCTTTCTAGCATATGGCGAGAGCAAGCTGTGGGGGACAGGCCTGCGTGCCACTCACCTTCTCCATCCATCTACTGCTCTCGTGGGTTTCCACAGGTAGAACTAAAGAGTTGCCCCTTCCCTACAAGCAACTTTAGAAATGATAATTAAGCAGTCATCTTAATGACTTAATAATCATGCCTTGCATCTCAACGGGCCTGGTGTTTTCAGGCTTCTTCATAGTCATTAATTAATTCTGCAACCCAGCTGCCTGAAGCTGTAGGTCACCTTGATCACCTTCAGGGTGTGGCTGAGTCATGAAAACAGGTCAGAGATCTACCTGAGGTCACCCCGCAGTGTCTGACACCTAGTCACCCCACAAGCCAGTGGTAGTCAGGGTTATAAGGTCAGGCCTATCTTTAGGACCTTTCTTCCAGCATCGGGTACTCTCATCCTGCCTGGCTTCTTAATCTACCTATCTTGGATAAGGCTTCCCATTTAAACGTAAATACCTGGTCCCCTAAGGTAAACAACTAAGGATAGTCCAATACAATAATTGCTATTACTGATTAGCAAAACTTTGCATTTTCCCTGGAGACATGAGCACTTTAACAGAGGGAAATTCTGCAGCTCTAAGATTTTAATCCATAGGGATGAATTACAGGTATCTGTCACTATCGATGTGCAAACTAATTTAGCAATGGAACTCTATGGAGAGAAGCTCTTCCCTCTGCCCTACAGGCTGACTGAGCCCCAAGACCTCTTGTCTTCCACCAGCTTAGTCATTTGTCCACTCTCTAGAGACTAGAACACGATACGTTAAAAACTGGACATTGTTTCTCTGTTAGTTAAAGGAAAATCCAGACGACTTCAGACAATCAAACTGTGTACCAAGCCAGTGTTTGACCTGGTGTGATCTGGGCTGACCTAGAATTTGAAGATAGGCAAGCACATGATTCAAAGTAGTTCAACATGTGTATGTGTATATATGAGTGTGTGCATACATGAACTTCTGTATAACTGCATGTGAGGTGAAGGAACAGACATGACCACCTGAGGGTTGACTCCAGTCTAAGCCACACCAGTGGAAGCTGTAGAACCCAATGAATGAAGTCTAATTAAGTGCAGGTGTCTGACAATGACAGTAAATTCCGAATTATGTGTTCTAGTGAGGGGTTAGGAAGGCACAGGTATGCAGTGGCTAATTCCAAAGCACTTATAAGAAGGGTTAGGCATAACTTAAATGACATGCTTAAGCTACCACCACCACCACTACTACTACTAGTAGTAGTAGTAGTCTACTACTACTATCATTATTATTATTATTAAATTGTAATTGATTGGAATTGGAAATAAAGCCAAGAAAGAATGCCTAGGACTTTGGAAAGCTATCTTGAACAGTTTTAATTTTTGTGCTGCAATTGATCCAAAGTTTAGGAGCAATTAATATGTTTAGAAACAACTGGTTACAAATCAGTTTAGCTGATACATTGACAGGATTCTGGAGCAAATTGTCCTATCCTGGACTTCTCTGGTAGGAGTTTAAGTGCTTGATGAAACTTACAAGGTAAAAAATCTATTAAGGAATGTGATTTCTGAGATAAGCACAATTGTTTTTGCCTCTCACTCTAGCTACCTGGGAAGCAGAGATCATGAGGATCGTGGTTCCATAATAGTTCAAAATGTTTGTGAAATTCTATATCAATCAATAAAAATCTGGCTGTAGTGGCATGTACATTCATTCCAGCTACACAGGAAGTATAAATAGGAGAATTATAGTCCAGGTCAGTCTGATCATGACCAAGAGACCTTATTTAAAAAATAACCAAACCAACTTCTTCATCTCCTTCTCCTTCTTCCTTGTCCTCCTCTTGAAAAAAAAAGAAAAATAACCAAACAAAAAAGGGCTGGAGGTTTGGTTGAGTGAGAGAGCATCCCTGTAAGCAAGCATGAGGCCCTGGGTTTAATCTTGGTACCATTATACCATCAGGAAGAAGAAGAAGAAGGAGGAGGAGGAGGAGGAGGAGGAGGAGGAGGAGGAGGAGGAGGAGGAGGAGGAGGAGGAGGAGGAGGAGGAGGAGGAGGAGGAGGAGGAGGAGGAGGAGGAGGAGGAGGAGGAGGAGGAGGAGGAGGAGGAGCAGGAAAGAAAGAAAGAAAGAAAGAAAGAAAGAAAGAAAGAAAGAAAGAAAGAAAGAAAGAAAGAAAGAAAGAAAGAAAGAAAGGAAGGAAGGAGAATTTGCTTTCTGTCCTTCATCTTTGAAAATTCTGAATTTACCACTTACATCTGGTAAGAGATAATTCTATGAGCTTCAGTTTTTTTCATCTTTAATAATTTGGCAAAGCTTTGGTGATGATTCAACAAGATAATAAGGATGATTGTTGTTTATGATAACACTAATGATAATTGTTAACATGTGTGAAATACTTACCTTATGCCCGCTTATATTTATATTACCAATTTACAAGTAATTTGGGTGACATAGAACAAGAAACTAGGGTTGAAGGAGGTAACATAACAGTTGTTGGATAAATATTTATTTTCTCAAAACAGGATTGCAAAGTAATTCCATTTCAGCTAAATTGGAAAGTGTGTGGATAGAAGATGCGGAAGACATTAGCAAGTAGTAATTATGGTTTTATCTAGGAGGTGGGTCTATACATGAATGCAATTTTTCTCCCTATGTAGTAATCTGTATTTTCTAAAATGACTACTTATAATTTTGGTGGTATGAGATAAATGCTACAGGGGTGGAGGGTGTGGGCGGTGGGGGTAAAGACATCACTTCCCCAGCCCTCCTGCCTGGCCTTGGGCAGTTGGGTCTCAACGTTTTGTTCTGTTCACTTAGCCTGACTCTACTAGCTCTACTAGAGTCTTGCAGAGAAAATCCCTAACTGGATGCCTACTGGTTAAGTCTGAGGGTATTTCACTCTATTTCATTTGCTTTTCAGCTTAGAATTATCATAGTATATCCAGCCGGGTACTGGTGGCTCACACTTGTAATTATAGCTGAGCAGGAGACTGAGATTTGAGGATCACAGTTTGAAGTCATCCCAGGTAGAGTAGTCCATGAGACTCTTACCTCCCACTAGCCAGCAAAAAAGCCAGAAGTGGGGCTGTGGGTCAAGTAGGAGAGCATTAGCCTTCAGCAAAAAGCTAAGGGACAGCACACACACAGACCTTGTGTTCAAGCCCTAGTACTGTCACACACGCATAAAGAATTATAATAGTATATCTTCTAGTTCTAAAATACACCGGTACATGATACATTATACATGACTTTAGTCATTCACACACAGTATGATTAAAGAATACTCTTAAGGAAAGAGCCAAAGGCGCAATGCTTCAGTACCTCTAAACATATAAAATAATATTTATCAAAATGAATTCCAGAAAATGGAACAGGTTTTTGTTTCCTTTTCTGCTCTTATTGGTGAAGATGGCATTGTCTGTTTTTGTTTTTTGGTGGTTTTTGTTGCTGCTGTTTCTTTCTCTTTTTTTGTCTTGTTTATCTGTCTTGGTGGGGGTAACAAAGGTACAGAATTGGAGGGACAAAGGGTGAACAAATGCAGCAGTGTTACTCACTAGACACTATGTTGAAAATAAATTATACAACTAGTGAGCAGGAATGGGAGGGAAAAACTGGGAGAGAACAATAGAAGGGGCGACATTGCTCAAAAAGAAATGTACTCATTATCTGCCTTATGAAACAATAACGCCTCTGTACATCACCTTGATAACAACAATAAAAAAGGGTTATGATGGTATAACACAACCGTAATTGGGTGAAACAGATTTGCTTTGTTTACACACATCCACATACAAAGACACATCCTTGTATCTTTCACCCTAGATCTCTAAAGTTGAGTTCAGAACTCTTGACCCCAGTTTGATGGAGTGTGACATCAACATCTGTATTTAGGACCCAGAATTTGAAGTCCGAGAAGCAAAGACCCAAGCATAGTGAGCTTTGGCTTTGGGTCATGAAAAGCAATGTGATGATACAACATTTCCAGAATGAAGAAAGGCCCAATCCCCATCCCAGGACACAAAAATAGGATTTTATTTGAAGACAGGTTCTGTACTGTCTCTGGTTCTGTATCTTAAGCACAGTACCAGGAAAAATACAGAGTGTGCAGTGGGAACACTTTTTCTAGGTTCTTTTCTCAAGATGTATAAAATGTCTGTCCTGGAATCTGCGAGCTCAGGACTGGAGCAGGAGAGCAGGCTGGGCAGAATTCTTTTCACTCCACTTGTCCAGTCCTCCCAGACTCAGTCCCCTCCCTAAAGGGGATCCAACTACAGATGACGAAGGACTTGACTGGTAACCACAGGAGCAGCATTCTTCATCAAATTGTAAGTGCTTTAAACACTGTCTCAACAAAGCCTCTCTACCACTCTTAAACAGGGCAACTGCTTCTCAGTTGAGGCTGTAGAGGTTTACAAAGATGATGTGACTTGTCCCAGGGCACACAAGCTAACTGGTAGAACTAAGACTTGTACCAGCTTTTTCTGACTCCAGGACAGCCCCATGCTTGGATCCCCAGCTACATGCTGCCTCACCAACCCTGGCTGAGGTTCTAGTCACCTCATGTCACACACTGAAGGGACACTACGCAGGACTCACTGTCCTCTATGCAGTGACCTGAAATCCCTTCTGCTTCCTGCCTGCTCCAGTTTTTCCATCCCTCAAGCCCGCTTCAGTCTTTCCCTAACCTTCCCATTTGGAATAAGTGTTTCTTTTGCAGGATCAATCACAATCACAATGGTTTTTGTATGAATAAATGAATGGATTGTATATATAATTCACATATATATGTATGTATATATATATATATATATATATATATATATATATATATATATATATATGCATGCTTGGGAAGGCTTTGAAATCTCTATCCTCCTCCTGCTTTACAGATTTGTGACACGATGCCCAGCTTAAATATGTGTGTGTATCTTTATTTTATTTATCCTTTATGCCAGTCTGGGGCTTGAACTCAGGGCCTGGGTGTTGTTGCTAAGCTTTTGTGCTCAAAGCTAGCATTCTACCACTTGAGCCAGAGCTCCACTTTTAGATTTTTGGTGGTTAATTGGAGATAAGAGTCTTGGCTTTGAACCACAATCTTCAGATCTCAACCTTCAACCTCCTGAGTAGCTAGGATTACAGATATTAGCCACTGATTCCTGGCTGATATATAAGATACACAGATATAGATAGATATAGATAGCTATCTATAGATATATAGATATATAGATATAATCACAATAGGATAATGGTCCCCTCCTTCCAAAGATGTCCCTGCTTTAATTCCTAAACTTTGTTGACTACATTATTTTACCTGGCAAAGGGACTTTGCAAGATTTAGCTAACATTAAAGACCTAGAAATGAGATTAGGCTGGATTTTCTAGGTGGTGCTAGTCCAATCACTGTTTAAACATAGAAGAGGAAGAAGAGTAGGTTAGAGATGTTGTATAATGGGACCTTGATCCTCTATGACTGGCCTTGAAGATGGAGGAGGCCATGAGTAAAGACCACATGGTGATCTCCAGGAACATGGAACAGACTTTATCTGATAGTAAAAAAATAAAAATAAAAAGATGGAGTCACAAGGAACTAAGTTCCATCAACAGTCAGCTCCTGAAGGAACAGCAGGATTCTAGTGTCTCCAGGAAGGAAGACAGCATGCCAAAAACCTAATTTTACTTATAATGAGACCTGTGTCAGAATTCTGAGCCACAGGCTGCAAAGTACTGGGTTTATGTTGCTTTACGCCAGTAAAATGGCAGTCCACAGTCACAGGTATTACAATTTCATTACAGTGTCTGCACCATTTACCTGCTGTGATTGCTTGAGAATGTGTATGTTTCACTAGCTTCTCATTGCACTTCAGAGTTATTTTTCCATTTTTCCAGAGCTTCAAACAGCATACGATTTGCACTGTATTGTATAAAGTCATGTGGGTCACCTGGGTGATTGCTTTTGTGCCCAATATCATTTTGGATGTCCTTTGGATCAGCAGGGGAGTTGGAACATGTCACAGTATCGTCCAAGCACACAGATGAGTGTATTTCTCTACCCATCAGACATGCGGCTTCCTTCAGCCAGGAGATTTTAATGAATCATGTATCCATCTCTTCTTTCAGTGTGCTACATGGCAATGGATGAAGTGGTGGTCTGACAGCTCACAACCTGAGATTGTGGTCTGCAGAAACTGCTAGCTAATCTACAATGTACAGAACATGAGAAATAATCTTTTTTTGCTTCAATATCTCAAACTTCAAAGTGGTTATGACTTTATAACAGCCCATCCTGACTAATAAACTCACTTTTTGCCTTTTTAGGTTCCTGCAATATTAGGGGAAGAAAATGAGCATGCATGCACACATGCACACACACCTACACAACTACTGCTATATATGCAGGCGACATAGTTGAAGACAACAGGACCCACATGGCAGAATATGGTGATGCCAGAAGGGCTGGAGGAATCCAAAATCAACCTGTACACAAGATAGGACACAGGCTTTGGAGTGATATAGACTTGGTATAATCCTAGCCCAACTCCTTCATATGAGATGCTGAGGAAATTGGGGTTTCTTTGAAAATTGAAGATAATATTAACCTGAAGAATGGCAACAACAACCTGTAAAGAAAAACAGCATGTTATCTGAATACAGCAGGTAATCAAATATGGCAGGGAGGGTGTGTAGTTTGGGACACGCTCAAAGGCTTGGTTTCACCTAAACCATAAGCTAACTGAAAAGCCGATGTCCTACAACTCAGTACAAGGGACTGTCATAGAGCAGAGATTTCCTCTACTGGTACAGCATATTTGTTAGGCTTTCTGCTGAGAAATGCCCCTTCTATGACCTCTAGGTTTGATGCTTGGATGCTTCTTGGAAGCACAAAGCAAGCCCTGACTCACCAACATATGTGGGCGGCTGGGACCCTTGTAGCAACATCCAAGACTTAATCTCTGAGCCTCCTGCAAAAGTGACTGCTCAAGCTTGGGCTGTAGAGATCCAGAAACAATAGGCAGATAGAGTGCAGGGGGCCAAGACTGGGGTTTTTGGGAAACCATGTAGCCTGGAAAAACGTCCCTTAGCAATTATCCTGGGTTGCTGAAGTCCTTACTTTCTTCTTTGAAGAAAGGAGAAAGATATTTGAAGATATTTAAAAGACCCCAAATTATTCGGGGTTTTTTTTTGAAGGACCACTATGGAAAATATTATGAGTAAGTAAACAAACAAACAAATTAACCCAGAAATAACCTCTCTCAATACTTTGGTACTTTTCCTGCCCAAAGATTTTTTTTTGAATATGTGTATATGCATGCATAGTTATGGGTAAAAATAACATATCACATTATAAACATCTTTCCACATCAAAGGATATGTTTCTATCGCAGACACAGGTTTTTAATCAAGATCATGGCAATTTCCACTTTTTAATTATAGAGCAGCATTTTGGTCGATATCTTTAAGAGTATATCTTTTCTCAGATCTGTCATTATTTCATAATTTTTGGCAGTCATATCTCACCACTTTTGTTTGTCCCTGGGGCTAGAGTCTACCAGTGATATTGCAGGATCCAGAAAGGAAATACTCTTGTCTTCAGGTTAGCTTCCTTTCTTGAAATTTCACTTACTGACAATGAAAAACACATGTCTGGAAAACCAAGACAGAAGGGAGTGTTCCGTGTTAATGTCATGAGGACCCTCAGTGCTGTGTTCCAGTTAGTTATCCTAAAGGACAGTTTCCCTTCTGGCAGCAGCATTAACAAGAACAACTCAAGTTATTGATGTTATTGTGACTGCCTTTCTGTACCATTTTTGGCTTTGAGATCCCCTTTCATTTAGCTCAGCAGGGAAGCATGGGCCGTTTGCCAAGAACTCGATCCATTGACTTCTCATGGGGCAGAGCATAGAGAAAGCTTCTGGTAGGTCCTCTGCCTGAGTAGGTGAGGCTGACTTTGCCGAGCCCCTCAGCTCTAGACAATAGATCTTCTATACTGTTTGCCCAGTGACACACACAAGAGTCTTGGTGTTCATTGTTAGGTCCTTTTCTTGGCATGCTTATCTATTGAGTTTGGCTTCTGCTGACTAAAGTAAGGGAAGCTGACCTAGTTGAGGTGAACGGCTTGAAAGAAAAGTCCTAGTGTTGCCATATGACCTGAGGGCTCCATGTGAACCTGTCAAAATAAATATATATGAGTTCATTATCCCAAGTCACACCAAGTCCCGGCACTGGGCACAGTGCATGGCACACAATAAGACACCCTGCAAATGTCTGTTAAGCAAACATATGAATGGTGGATGAAGGCAGGTATTAATTATCTCTTGTTTTACCTTGCTGTGGATTGCATGTCTTGTGCCTACGGTCAGCTGTTTGTCTCTAGGAACCCTTTCACAAGCGAGATGGAGGACCATGCTTCTTGTATAAGGTTAAATATACACCTATTCTTCAACTCCTGGACAAAGACCAAAAAGCACAGGTCTATCAAGTGCCAAAAAGCCAACAAGTGACAATCACAAGTCAAGTGTGGGAATATTATACAAATATTTTCAGAAATCCCTGATCTCAAAAAATTTTATTTCCAAACCTATTTTTCTTGGGAAGATACTGGAAGATGCCTTTCACTAACGTTAAAAAGAATGGGAGGAGTAAGACATACTATGGGATTCCTGAACCTTAGACTTAACTCCGAAGAAGAACTCAGGGAATTTTTAGGATGAGACAAAGTTAAGACCAGAAGCTTACTAGAGCAACCAGCCCACATCGTAGGAGGAAGACCAATTGTCTTCCAGAAGGATGTGTTTCTCCAAAGAAAACAAAACTCTTTCAGTACATGAGGATTTTCTTTTCAGTGGGAGTTTTCTAGTCCTATGTGAAAACTTGGAGGCTGGATTAATAGGAGATTAGTGTCAATAATAGGAAGCGATATAGAATGAAGGAAATATAACCCTTGTACAGTATTTGGATCATTTGTGAACATTTTCATACATACTATTATGTAAACAGTAAATATTACATTAATTTTTGAAAACAAATACAATTACTTGTGAGTGAATAGGGGAAGGGAAGTATGTAATTTGGGGGAGAGTACAAGAAGGGTAAGAGACAGGAAATACAAGCCAGGTGGCCAGTGGCTCACTCATGTAATCCTAGATACTCAGGAGGTTGAGATCTGAGGATCGTGGTTCAAAGCCAGCCTGGGCAGGAAAGTCTATGAAAATCTTATCTCCAATTAACGACAAGAAATCCAGGCTCTGAGTTTAAGTCCTATGGCTGGGAGAGAGATAGTGGAAATACAAAGCTAATTCCTTAACTTTTACTACAGAAACTCTTAAGGATGGAAAAAAATCCAGGAGTAGCCATATAAACACATGTTTTAAGGTACAGAGATTAATTTCAAAGAACTAACTTAAAGGTTAGAAGCCATTGCCTTCGAGGAGAGCAAGCAAAACACAGGAAGAAGTTGAATAGGTACTGCTGTTTTACATGATGGGATTTTTGACTTTGTAAAACCATATGCTTAGGTGATTTTTCATTAAAAATTTCAAATGTGCAGCTGAGGAATTTCCACAGGTTTCTCTTGAAGCTTTGAAAGTTAAATCAATATTTTAAATCAAGTCACCTTTGCTCTGAGACCAGACTGCTCTTCAAGCCCATCATCTCTGTTCCAACACAGGGGCTCCCTACACAATTAATCCACTCTTACTACTACTATGGCCTCGGTCTCTTTTCTCTAGAAGAAAAGGGTAGATTCATGGTGCACTGTCCACATCTTCTTATTGATTTTCTTCTAGTACCAAACACCATGGAGTAATAACTGGGTTATGTGCTGCGGTGCTATGGAAGAGATTAAGCTAATGCAGGACCTGTGGCCCTGAGCAGACAGTCCTAGCCTGATCTGCTTACCTGAACCAAACCTCTGTGAACACACCCAGGACCAAATCCCAACCATAGTACATCCCTTGGCAAGGAAAGTGAGCCACCATGGAGTTTTTATTAGGTGCCAGACAGGGCTGGAAGCACTTCACATGGCTTAACATCTTTAATCATCACGATATTGAAAGCAGCTACTGTTCCTCCCCATCTTTAACAGACCAGGAATCAGAGGACAGAGATAGTAAGTAATAGGCTTGGGAATCACATAGCTGACAAGGCCAGGATTTACATCTACCCATCCACGCATGCTCCCACATCCCTTTCCTTCAATAAGCCCCCAAACACTTTTATGGCTATTCAAATTGAGCTATTCTATTACCTTCGCATTCTCTCCCATCTGGTTTGTTTTTAATTAGGTTGGAATTTCAGCACACATCAAGTCTTAAAACCCAAACCAAGAGAGAAACCCTTCATTGACACAATGCCTGGCACAAACACTCACAACCATTTGAAATCATCAGCAGCAATTTGATACCCATGTGGTAATGGTTTGGAATTAAGAGTTTAAGTCTCACACCCAGTGGCTGACACCCAGAGAAACTGCGAACTAATCTCTGTGCTTGTTGCCTGGGCTGCATTGTGTGTATGTGTGTGTGTGTGTGTGTGTGTGTGTGTGTGTGTGCGCACGCACGCACACACGTACACGTACATGCACGCATGCACGTACATATGCTGTCATCTCCTGGGAGGTTGAGCATTACAAGAGGTCCCTTTGTAGAGCACAGTCCTAAGATTCTCCCAACTAGTCCCAGATGCTCTGTAGGTGATGAACCCAGTCACTGAGCAGATGGCCACACAACTGGATGGCTGGGGGCTGGGGCTGGCTGCCTCCATTTCCTCTTTGTGTGCTCTTCACTCTCCTGTCCTCCAGTCCAGCTTCAACAAATCAGTCCCTTTTGCGTTTCGCCAATATTCTCAGCTTGTTCCTCCTGAAGGAAGAAGACTGGGTCTGGGCAATGGGCCTGGATGGTGGAGGGCATTCTTTGATTTACAGATGTGTTTTGAGTAGGTGGATTCCAGAAAAGTCTTACTCTCCTTGGATGATTGGTTCTCGGTTTCCCTTGATTGTGTCTACCTTTGATTTGTTTTGGCTTATATCTAACATCTTTGTTGGATTTCAGCATTCACTGCTTTTTTATTTACTTTGATTGTGTTCGCATCTGATTTGCTTTCTACTTTGTTAAGATAAGCTTCATGCCTCTTGTGTGGTTTTGGGGTATATAAGCTATGTGTTAGTTGTATTTAGGGCTGTAGGGCTTTGTGACTGGAATCCCCACTGCCACCCACTAGTGCTCCAATAAAGACTCAAAATTCAGCCTTTTAAGTAGTGGCTTCTCTGCTCTGGCAACTGGATTGACTGTACAACACTCTTTTTGAGACTTTGTATTTGCATTCCCTTTGTGGGGATTGCTTTCTGTAATGAGTCTCACCTTCATGTCCTCTCTTCTGAGAAGCCACCCTGGCCACTCTCAGGCAATCATACACTTCCCATGTTTATCTTGCTTCCACATCTTGTTAGAACAACCCCTACCCCCAGACTAAAATACCTCCAAAGCTAAAGCCCATAGCACTTATCACTCACTGAGTTTGTGTATGTATTTAAGTTTGTTTTACTTATTGATTCATTACATGTCCCTGCTCTGCCACAGGATGCAGGGGTTTTTGTCTTGCAAATATTTCCTTAGCCTTGAGCCTAGAATTATGATAGATACAATAGATGACTGATGAATACTTCTTTTTTTTCTTTTTGCTTATGTGGTGCTGAGGAATCGAACCCAGGGCCTCAGGCATGCAAGGCAAGCACTCTACCACTGAGCCACCTTCCCAGCCCATGATGAATACTTCTTGAATGGGTGAGTGACATCCATCAACAAGCAGGTGGGAAGACTCAGTCTTGAGACCATGTTGTAGGAGGTGGAACACCACACAGACAGTCTGATTAGGGGATTGTCTTTGACTTTGAACAAGCCTTTCCTTTCCTAGTTTTTCTTCTCCTTCCATGCTACAGGGTGATGATGGTGGTGGTGGTGGTGGTGGTGGTGGTGGTGGTGGTAGTGGTAGTGATGGATGTGAATGAATGAAACCCTTTGGAACCTCAGTGGCTTTTCTGGTGGGTTAACAAGATTATCTCAAGGCAGAGAAAGGTCGGGTCTCCTGTGACATCATTTTTCTCACTTGAAAGGGACTGGTTGGGGTAGAGCTGTCTTTTACAGATGCCTTCCCATGTTCCATGCCATACCAATCTAACTTGAGCCATCCGTCCACCCATGGCTCTCAAAATCATGGCCTTCCTCTTCCTCTTTGAGCCTCCTTGAAGGCTCCTTACTAAGAATGCCTATAAGCTCTAAGCTGATGAACAGGGTCCAGTGACTCTTGAACCAGGGCCTGGAACTTGCTCGGTTGTTTCACTGTTCGTCCCTGTTTCTCCTGTCCTGATCCCCATAGCCAGAATGCTCATCTCTTAAGACTCTCCTGTTTAGCCAGGATTTCAGAGACCATGATTGCAGGGGATTCAAACCCAGCATCAATGGAGCTTTCAACTCAAGCCTTTCCCTCACTCCTCTCCAGCCCCACCCCTACTATGGTGCAACCCTGTCCTCGTGGGTCACCAGACTGGTGAAACCTGAACATTTGGAGGCCCAAAGAAGCACTTGATGACAAGAGGGTGGGGAGGTACACAAGTGGAGGAGGAAAAGGAGTGGGGGCTTCGGAGGGGGGCCTGGGAAGGGGTGGAGGGTAGGGAAAGGCACTAGGGCGGTTCATTTTCAAACAGAGGTGGATTTTCTATTTCAGTTTCACTGTTGTTATCACGCTGAAATCTTATGAGGTGGATGTGAAGGAGGCCCTGTGTGCATTGCTATGCTATTTGGTTTTGATAAAAAGTGGCATTGTACAAGATGTTCCCTGGCCACGTAAAACCTCGCTGCATAGCTAAGGTGGCACGTAGCCATACCACAAGTTGGGCAATGCCGTGGCAGGGAAAACAGAGCTGCGTCTCAGGGATTAAGGTTGGTATTTTGGTTTGAACTTTAAGAAAGAAATTGAAAGACTGATAAAGACAAAGAGGAGAGCAAGTGCAGAAAGGAGAAACGAACAAAGGAACATGGAAAGGTAAAAAGAAAGGGAGTGAGAGAGGGCTGCAGGACAAAGACAGAAGGAGGAATGATGCTAGTTAATGGGGGGAAACACTCTTTGCAAAGAAGGAGAGTGTTGAGAGGTTCTAGAAAAGGCTCTTTTGCTATTTTGCTGCTCCTCGTCTCCAAGGTTTGCTGTCTCTCTTCTTCATTCCACTTCAGATTAGGAGCCAAAATGTCGGAGATGTTTCTCCCAGCTCTGTGTTTAGTAGTGCTCCAGTTTAGCAGTGTTCTTTCATGAGCTCCAAGCCATAGATTTTTTTCTCCTCCCTCTAAATCTAAACCTGGACCCCCAAGTGTGTGTGTTTGTTGGCTCCATGTGAAGGGAAGATCACTTTTCTCTCACCACTTTCCTTTCTTTTGGGCTCCTTGGAAGCAAAAAGATTGAAAGCCCTTAGAAGAGTTCTTAGAGGCGAGGCAAATGAATGGGATGAGTATGTGTTCAGAATCAAAGAACCAGCGATCTACACATGACACCAGGTTGTGAGGAGTTTTTAGAAGGTTACCAATACACCTCATACATGTTAGGCATATGAAAAGGGTTTTTTTGGAGCTACTGCCAGTTAATTTTCAGAGCCTTGTGTTCTACCACTGTACCATGCCTCCAACCTCTTTTTGCACTGATTATTTTGAAATAAGGTCTCACTTTCTGTCCAGGCATGAGCCTTAAACTATGATACACCTATTTTAAGTTTCCCATTGTAGCTGAAATGACAGGTTCATGTCACAATCCCCAGCTTCTTTCCATTGAGATTAGTTTTATGGACTCTTTAGCTTAGGCCGGCCTGGAATCATGATCCTTCTGATCTCAGGCTTCCATGAAGCTGCTATGACAGTTGTGTACTACTGCATTCAGCGCTATTGTTTGAAATGAGGTCTTGCAAGAATGCTCAGGTTGGCCTCTAATCAAGATCCACCTGATCTTGGACTCCTGAATAACTAGATTTACACAGGTGAGACTCTTTGGTGCCTGGTGTCTATCTAACATTCTTGAATCCCCTATCCTTTACTAATAATTCATCTGACCCTACTAGAAAATTGTGGATCATTACATTATAAGCAAGTTCATTTACTAATCTTGGATCTGAGCAATGAACTCGTGGACAGTGAAAGGTCTGATCCCATTTAGAGAAAATTTCAAGAAAGGTATTAGAATTCAAAGCAATACTTCAGATACTTGCTCTTTCTAAGGCCTATGTCCTGATATAGAACCAAATTGATTGAATTGCAGTCGACTCCTTGGAAAAATCATCTTTGGAAGAGGACCATGGCCAAACTTATCATGGACAATAGAGCTATGATCTTCCAATGTGAATGATTGGTGGTAGAGCTGAGATTCAATTGGTTCCTCACCTGTTGTTACTAATGTGATAAAGCATGGATGTCCACCAACTTAAGAAGGTCACAGTTTGCATAAAGAGACCCTATTAAGGACTTCTAGCTTCTTCTAAAATGGAACCCGCCACCCTGCCCCTCTGAAGGTCTTCCAGATCTATGGCACATACTCAGGTCCCTGCACCTGCTGTGAGTGCAGCTCTTGTCACTTGAAATATGGTGATTCCACATATTTATGTACAATGTAAACAATATGCAAAGTGTATAATGATCAGATCAAATAATAGGCATATCCAGCATCTGAAACATTTATCATTTCTTTGTGTTGAGACCATTCAAAATCCTCTCTAATAGCTATTTCAAAATATGCAATTAGTTGTTGTCAGCTGTAGCTCTCCTATTCTGCTATAGAATATTAGGTGTTTTTCCCCTTATCCAATTGCACCCCTTGAACTCCTGTACCAATTGCCTTCTTTACCACTTCTGCCTGATGAGCACCTGCTTGACTCCTGTGACTTAAATCTGGCCTAGACTCCAAAGCAAAGGCGCTTCTCTGATTCCTTCTGAACCTACCCCACCCTCCTCTTCCCCCAATGCAGACATTCTGCCACAGCCTCTGTGGCTCCTTCCACTCCCCTGGAAGTCTGGTTAGTGTCTATATGGCTAGTGCCGACTACTGTGCCTGGTATGGAGGGGCTCAAAAGTGGCTTATTGCACATTTGAATGAGTAAAGGAATAACAGGAGTGAAGGAATCTTTACAAAGTCTGTTGCAATTGCCAAGAAATCAAGAGGCTATTTTCAGCCTCCTGAGCTCTCTTACTGTGTTGTCATTGCAAATTATAGAACTGTGTCCTTACGATTAAGCAGCACTTTCCTAGGTAAGAGTCCCTGGCCAATGAGGGTAGAAATAGGCAGACTCAAGACCAGCTGTGCTTTCTGAGTAAATGGAATAAAAATACAAATGTTCTAAAATTAGGTGAGTACCCAGAAAGGGAAGGACACTGTAAAGAAGAAAGAAGGAAGAGGATCAAATGATCAGACCAGAAACTGTCTTAGAAGCTTTCAGATATACTTTCTTGTTCCCTGAAGAAGCACACATTATTTTGACAGTTTTCTAGAACCTCTAGTCTCCCCAAAGAAACTAAAGAACAGGAACTGAGAGTCTTGACCCTCAGATCATCCAGAATTTGGTGGCAGTTTCAGATTCAACCTCAAGAAACCCCATAAATTCACTCCTTGGTGGGGACGGATGGTGTGGTGAGAGTGAGAATATTGGTTCCCTTTCAAGGGAAGGAAATCTAAGCTCACTGCACCACAGACCCTGGGCCAAGTTTGTATGATTTGAGTAGCCAAGGCTGGAGTTTTGCTATAGAAACATCTTCAGAAATTTCCTGAATTTTTGAAATCTTACAACTTTGGACCGATGCTGAGAAAGAAGAAAGAATAACCTACATGTCTATACTTGTGTATGTATTACACTTTTTTGTTTGCTTGTTTGGAGATTTTTGTTTGCTTGTTTATTTAAGACAGGATCTTGCTATGCAGCACAAGTTGGCCTTGAACTCCTAGTCCCTCTGCCTCAGCCTCTGAGGACTAGCATGGATCTTTAAATAAATATTTATGCATGCACTGGAGAATTTGGCATGTTAAACCACCATTTTAATTCATTACCCATCTTATTTGCTCACCTTGGTGATATTTACCGGACTTTCAATGGTTTATTAGACAAGTTCATTCTCATGAACTTAAGACTTCACCATCTGCACTTAAAAATTCATGAGGAACTTTTCTCTCTCTCTATTTTTGTGTAGTTCTGGATTTTGCCTTCAGGGCTTCGTGCCTAAGCAGGTTCTTTCCCACTGAAGCCATGCCCCCAGCCCTTTTTGCTTCAATTGTTTTTCAAGTGGGATCTCTTGATGTTTACCCTGGCCAGTCTGAATCATGATCCTCCTATTTATACTTCCTGTATTGGTGAAATGACAGGCATGAATTATCATGCCCAACTTTTTGGTAGAGATGGAGTCTCTCAACCATTCTTCTCAATCTCAGCCTCTCCGGCAGCCAGGATTACAGGTGTGAACCAATGAGCCTGATTTATTTCTCAGGTTTTTTTTTCCATTCAACCTTCTGAAGATTCGTATCTTTCAGAGATCTGTGTAATTGACTAAACTGACTTGGTAATGAGAGAGAATATACTACAAGGGCTTACTGCTTCAAGTATTTTATAGGCCTTAGTTAATTTAACAGTGCTAAGAAACCATGAACTTATTTTTCTTGTCAGTTTCATTGTGAAATAATTTAAATATGATAAAACAATACTTTTTAGGCATGATAAGTTCTGATAAATGTATATACATTTAACCATACCACATCCCTAATTGTGGGATATCTCCATCAGTCTCTTTATGTTCCTCTTTAATCAATATTCATCTCCCACTTTCAGGCTACCACAGAGCTGTTTTATATCAGGCTACTTATAGTAGGTAGCCTTTTGTTCTGGCTTCTTTTGCTCAATATAATCCTTTTGAGATTCATTCATGTTGTGAATAACTTACTTTTATTATCCCGTATTATGTATGAAGAAACTAAATCCTGGGCTGGTTAAGCAACTTGCTCAAGCTTTAAGTAAATGAAGTCAGAACTCAAACCAAACCAGCCTGATTTGAGTGCCTGTGCTCTTGTTTAGCTGCCTGTGTTTATGATCCGGGCTTCTGTCCCACGCTTCACCTGTGTAATGGCACACTGAGTGGTCTTGCCTACAATTTTACTTTTTTGGGTTTTTCCTTCCATTGTATTGGCTAGTTTTATACATGGAGTTCTAAGATGTTGTGTGAAGAATATAAGCTACATTTTCCTCTCCTTATTCCCTTCCTTTACTCTTTCCTTCTCTTTCTCCTCCTCATTCTCTTCCTCCTCTATTCTTTTTATCTTCTCTTTTCTTCTTCCACCCCTTCCTTCCTCTTCTTGTCTTCATCTTCTATTTTCTTCCTTCTCCTCTTCCCCACCTCATCCTGCTGCTTCTGTTCGTCGTCATCTTCTTCTTTTTCCTCCTCCTCCTTCCGTTCCTCTAAGTCCCCCTCCTTCTTCTCCTCCTCCTTTCATTTTCAAGTATGATCCAGAAATGTTTCACTATAAAACTACAGCAGATAAACTTGAACATGAGAAATGCTCCCATGTTCTCTAAGGAACAGTCTCTGCCTCCTGACTGTTGACTTTCTGAATCCTCAGCTCTGGCAACCACACATTAAGAACTGAGTGTTTTCTTAATGGAGAATACTGGTTCAGTCCATTGTTATCCAGGTGTCTTTGAGTAAGTCAGCTCTGTGAAGCCAGTCTCCTTGTCTGTAAGAGTGAGGTCAAAGGTTGCATGAGGTATAAAATAAAAGAATGCCAAATAGCCAGTAATAACTCTATGAGCTTTAGGCCACCTCATTTTCTTTGTTACCATTATCTTTAGAATTGGATTGAAATTCAGGGGTCATTGTTTGGGAATGTAGAAAGAAAGAACTGTGAAAAATGTGAGATTTCATATATTAATTCAGCCCACATTTCTTTATCTTTTCTTTTTTTTTCTTGGTTGGTCGTAGGGCTTGAACTCTGGGCCTGGGCGCTGTCCCTCAGCTCTTCAGCTCAAGGCTAGTGCTCTACCACTTGAGCCACAATGCCACTTCTGGCTTTTTCTGCTTATGTGGTGCTGAGGAATCGAACTCAGGGCCTCATGCACACCAGGCAAGTACTCTACCACTGAGCCACCTTCCAAGCCTCCAGCCCACATTTCTTGACCATTTCCTACATGCTGTCTCTTGGCCTGGGCTGAGGCCCACCATTAGATGTGGTCATTCTAACAAAAGAGAGGATCACACAACTCCCACCAATGCCTCTGACATATATACTAAATAGCTATTCAAATGAGGATAATAATTGCCAACATTTAAGGAGCTATAAGATCTCATCCTGGCAAGGGCATTTTATTTAGTCCTAACCATAATCTTTGGAGGCTCAGAATCCCTTTTTCCAAGTAAGGAAAATGAGACTCAGAGCACTGAGCTTGGGCTCACAGGTAAATGACCAAGCTACTCGTGGAACCGAAGCCAGGAGTTCACAGCTGGAAACAAAGACATCTATACCCCACAAGCACTGTGAAAGTTGAGGTCACCAATATCCCTGAGCTTACCAGCCTGTCATTCTTGTCCTGAGAGAACAGTGCTGCAGGAGCACTGCGTGTGAAGAAATGAGAGCAAGATACAGAACCACAGGATGTCCTCTTGGTCAAAGGGGCCTCTGGGGAGGAAGGGGCTTTGTCCCAGGGCTGAGAGTAAAAGCAGGAAACATCAAAATTGAAACTGTAGTAAACGTTTATGGTCACAAACAGCAGCTAGGACTGACATATTTAAAGAAGAGAAGCAACCAAGATTTCTTTACAAAGAGGACTCTCCATTTTAGGAGGAAGAACAAAAGAGAATTCTCATCTACCCTTCCAATGACCTCAACATTCCGTTCTGCCCACGTAAACCAGACTCTCAGATTAAAGTCAAAAGTTCCCAAACTTTTTTACTTAAAGGCACCATTCAGATCTTAACTAAACTTTTCAGTATCCTAAACCAAAGAAACCTCCCATAGCTATATTATTGTGAGGTAAGATCCACTAAACTCTATGAACATTTCTGTGCTAGCCACTTAGTAGCTTATAGAAATAGGAATAACCAATAGGAAGTGTACTCATTACCTTACTCATGTAACTGTAACCCTCTGTATAGTATCTTTACAATAAAAAATAGAAATAGGAATAACATGTCTACATTAAAGGAAAAAATATATGAATTTTTAAATGACTACTATTCTCAAATGTATGTGCCTTCTGGACCTGCACAATGTCTCAGATCTTAGAATCAAATTGGGTTTCTGTATTCCATGATGGCATTTGTAAGACTAAGAACATTCCATTTCCTGGGTTCATCTACACATAGAGGAAACAGCTGGGAACTGGGAGAAGAAGTGTTGTCTTGATCCAACATCTGGAAGCAGGTGGCTGCAGGCACGGGTGGCAGCACTTGACTTATGTCAAGATCATTAAAGTGATGATCTTGACCTTTTCCTGCTTCACTCTCAAACATCAAGAGCGCCCATAAAACAGGAAGGGAGGAGGAGAAGGTGGTGCCACTCTCTCACACATGATCTCTTTTAACAAGAAAGAGAAGCATATATCAAGCTCTCAGAGGCCAGAAAAACATGGTCATCTGAGAAAATCAGCATTTAGCTGAGGGCACAGACTACAAGTTGGAGCTCTGGTATAAGAAAGCTGGAGTAGAGGGGCTGGGAAGGTGGCTCACTGGTAGAGTGCTTGCCTTGCAAGCATGAGACCAGGGTTTGATTCAATTCCTCAGCACCACATAAGCAGAAAAAAAGCCAGAAGTGGTGTTGTGGCTCAAGTGGTAGAGCACTAGCCTTGAGTTGAAGAGCTGAGAGACAGCGCCCAGGCCCAGAGTTCAGGCCCCACAACCAACAAAAGAAAAAGAAAGAGAGAGAGAAAGAAAGAAAGAAAGAAAGAAGAAAGAAAGAAAGAAAGAAAGAAAGAAAGAAAGAAAGAAAGAAAGAAAGAAAGAGAAAGAAAGAGAGAGAGAGAGAAAGAAAGCAAGAAAGAAAGAAAGAAAGAAAGAAAGAAAGAAAGAAAGAAAGAAAGAAAGAAAGAAAGAAAGAAAGAAAGAAAGAAAGAAAGAAATTAAGCTGGAGTAGATTCTGAAGAGTTCTTGGAGGCCACAGGGCTCCATGTGCCATCCAGCTCTGTAGACCTAGCATTAGAAAGTCAGTAGATGTATAGTATTTTTATTCTCTTTTCTTTTTTTCTTTTCTTTTCTTTTCTTTCTTCCAATTTATCTCCCTCTAGGAGAAATGCTCTTTTGTTTTCTGCAAGACTGCCAATCACACAACTCAACTTCCAGTTTCCTGGTGTGAATCCCTGAGTCAAGAAGAACCAATCAGTTTTGTGGAAGGATGCAGAAAAAGAGACTTTATCCTAAGGAATATGCAAATCTGGAGCTGTTAGGAAGTCTAGTTGTTTTTTTTTTTCTCAAGGACAGGTTATTCATGAAGGTGAAAGGGAGAGAGAGAGAGAGAGAGAGAGAGAGAGAGAGAGAGAGAGAGAGAGTGAGAGAGAGAGAGAGAGAGAGAGAGAGAGGTGGGCAGCGAGAGAGATT
Organism: Dipodomys merriami; assembly: GCF_024711535.1. Classification (NCBI taxonomy): domain Eukaryota; kingdom Metazoa; phylum Chordata; class Mammalia; order Rodentia; family Heteromyidae; genus Dipodomys; species Dipodomys merriami. The sequence continues at coordinate 16,462,843 of NW_027203493.1, read as the reverse complement.
GCTGAAATAATTCAAACATCTTGAATTATACTTATTTAAAATTATCTCTAGGGGGCTGGGAAGGTAGCTCAGTAGTAGAGCGCTTGCCTTGCATGCCAGAGGCCCTGGGTTCTATTCCTCAGCACCACATAAGCAAAAAGAAAAAAGCCGAAGTGGCGCTGTGGCTCAAGTGGTAGAGCGCTAGCCTTGAGCTGAAGAGCTGAGGGACAGTGCCCAGGCCCAGACTTCAGGCCCCTGACGGGACTCCCCTCCCAAAAAATAAAATAAAATAAAATAAAATAATCTCTAGTCCATGAGTAACTTAAGATAGTTTTGAGTGAAGCTAGTTTAAGCTGGGTTCTTATTGCCTGCAGTGGGAAGGGTCTTGGCAAAAGGCCTAGAATTGGAGGCTGGGGAAAAAAATCATCAGTTGCTCTCACAACATTTGATTTACCATGTCACCGCTGAGAAAGAACAAAGGCGAGGTTTCCACCCCCCCCCATCTCCCTTCCATGTAGCCTGAGAGGCCTTGATTCTCATCCCCACTGACTGGATGGCACCCATTTCCTGTCCTGTGAATGCCAGCTGTCTTCCCAAGCTGTTATCTGACTCCACTATCAGCCAGGAGGCTTCTAGGAAATGCTGTGTTCTACAAGAGCAAACGCAGGTGGCCAGAACTGATGGTAACTCCAGAAGCCATGTGTACAATGGAACTCCAGACATCATTCATGACCTCAGTGTTCAGGAGTCTGACACACACAGGCTTTGGCAGTTACGCTAACCAGCATTTCTGAACAAGTAACTCAAAACCTGAAAATCTCCAGGGGCTTGCTCCCAAAGAATTTCTCCTCTTTTCAATGCTTTCTACACCCCAGTCTAACCATTGACTAGTCATGTGAGGTGAACCTTGGCAAATGATTTCCCTTTTCTGAGCTTCACTTCCTCATTGTTGAATAGGCCATCTTACAAACACGTAGCAGGCCTGTGTTAGTCACCCCTACTTCAGGAGATGGAATTGAGGGGAACATGCTCAGCACAATGCTGAAACATTATGAGGTTTGTCATTGTCATTGTTATCTGTGGTTCCATAGGGACCATACAATATATACATATATGTATATATGATGTGTGATCCATAGTGACCATGCAATATATATAAATAATTATGTAATGTAGGAAGTGGTGCTGTGGTTCAAGTGGTAGAGCACTAGCCTTGAGCTGAAGAGCTCAGGGACCACACCAGAGTTAAAGCCCTACAACCAACCAAAGAAAATTTATGTGGTGTACATTTAGAAGGATACACATATATATGTACATATACACATGTACATATATATATATATGTGTGTATATATATGTATGTGAGGATTGTGAGGACTTTTGTGCTTGCTTGGGCTGTTTGCTTAGCTGATGGTCTACCATTTTAACCATGTCTCTGGTCCTACTTTTAGCTGGTTATTTTGGAGACGGAGTCAAGAGAACTTTTCTGCCCAAATTTGCCCCAAATCTTTATCCTCTTCCTGAATAGCTAGAATTACAGGCATGAGCCACTAGTGCCCAACACTAATCCAATCTTTTAAACTTAAAAGTTATCTAGCATAATCAGTGATAGCAAAATCTAGAAGCTGTGCCTTGTCCAAATTGAGGTACATGAGACAAGTAACAAAGAAGTTATTTAGCCTAAAATGCACATGTCTTCTATGAAGGAAACAACATTTTGAATAAAAATACCATAAAAACTATGCAAAATATTCTATGCTTTTCAATGGGCTACTGGATATTACAATAGTAATCATTTTTTGCCATGTTTATCCATAAAATGTGCCTAGTCTCAGTTGGTCTCTTTGAGGAACTTGACAAAAGTATTCTACAAGGACTATGGAGGAGAGAGTCATTGGGAGCTAAGCTGGCATTACAAAAGAAGAAGGAATAATTCTTCTATCCATCATTAATAAGTATTCCAAGGTGACAGCAGTAAAATGGTTTGAAATCAGTAGAAAAGCAGACAAATGGATCCTGCAACAGAGTAGAACAGAGTCAGACTTAAGATCGGATTAATGGAGAGATTTTTATGGGGGTCTAACACAGGACAAGAGAAGGTATTGCTATTCCATGAGGGAAAGCTCATTTGTGTAATAGGTGAAGTATATTATAAGGTATTATAAGATCCATGTCTAAGAAGACTTTGATGAATTCAAGATCTAACTATGAAAGATAAAAAGCTATTAGAGGAGAAATCTTTTCAACCAGAGGAGCAGGAAAAGACTTTGTGACTGTGTGACTGTGTGACTGTGTGTGTGTGTGTGTGTGTGTGTGTGTGTGTGTGCGCACGCGCGCTTGTATGTGTCTATTAAAAAGAAGTCCATATATATGGACTTAAAGACTTTAATAGACTTACAGACTAAATTATTGGCTGGTGAGCTAGAAAGACAGATATTTTTGAAACATCCAAACCTGGAAAAGCATTAGATACATTGTAAATGAGTTCTGGATGATCAACAGGAGAAAAGAGCAGTCCCAATGGAAATGAGTATATAAGGATAATTAAAGATGATTCCCTAAAAGTAAACAGGGCAGGAGCATCAGTGTCCACCTCCTGTAACATGAATTCAGATGGTATTAATGGATCCAAGGCATGTTTAGGATAAAGCAATGTTTAGCATAAAGCAAAACCTCCAAAGGAGCTGTCATTAATGGAGATCCACAGCATCCTTCTATCCTCCAGGGATCTTTGTATGCACTCTACAGGGCTCTCACACTCTTCAGAGCCTGGGAGAAAGAATCACTGTAACTCAAGGAATGAGGCTGGAAAGAATCACAGTCTGAAAGGCAGCTAGCAAGAGAGGGAGAGAGAAAGATGCCACAAAATACATGAGTAGCATACCTCAAACCTGCCAAGGTCGTGAGGAACAAGCAAAGGAGCAGCTATCCCAGCGAAGAAAACCCTGAGGAGACACAGCACCAACGCAAGGTGGTGCTTGGAAATATGAGTGAAGTAGGATGTTTGAAAGTACAGAGGCCAGAGCAGGTTGCTGTGGCTCTACTGTCCCCACTGCAAAACAACCTTCCCAAACCCTATGCCCAGAACAGTCTTGCCAAGACTCTGTGGGTTAACATGGGCATCTTTATATAAATATGTCCATCAAGAGATGCTCTATAATCAGAAGGAGCTCCTGAAAGTTTGAACCAATATTGGGAGGGGAGAAAATAAAATCTGCAATTATGATATCTATTCTATAAGAATTCCCTGTGAGGAAGGGAAGTGAAAATCAATCACAGATGTTGGGAAGGTGGTTCAGTGGTAGAGTGCTTACCTTGCATGCATGAGGCTCTGGGTTTGATTTCTCAGCACCATATAAGCAGAAAAAGCTGGAAGTGGTGCTGTGGCGCAAGTGGTAGAGCGCTAGTCTTGAGCTGAAGAGTTGAGGGACAGCGCCCAGGCCCAGAGTTCAGGCCCAATGACTGACAAAAAAAAAAAAAAAAAGAAAAGAAAAAAGAAAAGAAAGAGAAGATGGGATAGAAGGACCATCATTTTTAAAATAGAAAGGACTTGGATGTTTCAATGTGAGAAGGAATGAGTAGGAAAGAAGGGAAATTTATTCTTTTATTCTATTTTTATTGTCTCTAAAGAGGCCATTAAAAATATGTTTATGAAAAAAGAAAACCCAGAGCAGTGAGGGAAGTGACCAAAATCATTCACAGCAGGGAAATGAAAGTCAAAGCAATACGTCAGTACTTTGAAGCAAATAGAAGAAACTTCTGTCAAGCTATTTCCTTTGTTTCCCCCATTCTTCACAAAGATGACAAATTTATTCACTCTCATATTGTTAATAGCATTTTGGATGTTTACAAATAATTGATGCTGAGAAAATGTTGATAAGCTAAATTTTTATTACAATAATGGGTGTAATGCACACAGAGAAAATGCCCATTGAAAGAACACATTGCAATATAATATAAAGATATGTCCTGGGCATTGAACTCAGGGCCTGAGTAGTGTCCCCAAGCCTTTTTGTGCTCAAGGCTAGTGCTCTACCACTTGAGACACAGCACCAGCTCCATCTTTTTCTGAGTAGTTTATTGGAGGTAAGATCTTCACAAACTTTCCTGCCTAGGCTGTCTTCCAACCGTGTAATAGAGGGACAAGAGACTAAATTTTCCCTGCAATATACTTGTCAGAAAAAACACCCTAAGTCATTCATTGTTTCAACTACATTATTTCCTCAGGCTTTAAAAAATAACTTCATCCAGGTGCCAGTGTAATTCCAGCTACTCAGGAGACTGAGATCTGAGGATTGTTGTTCAAAGCCAGACCCGGTAGGAAAGTCCATAAACCAACAGAAAACGGGAAGTGGTGCTACGGCTCAAGTGGTAGAATGCTCGCCTTAGCTGAAGAGCTCAGGACAGCGCCCAGGCCAAAAGTTCAAGTCCCACAACGGATTCACACACACAAAACAAGCAAACAAAATGTCATAATGTAAGGAAAGCACATGAGGCAATTCTCACTTAACAAATTGCTTTGCTAATCAGAGGCTAAGGATGGTGGCTCACCTTGACATAGGTGACAGGCATCATTTTGAGCATCTCACAGCCGTGACATTCTGTGCCCTGGTACAGATGAATTCTATAAAATCATGTCTTGCAAACTTCCTGGAGAAGTCACAACAGAAATTGGCCCTCTGGGTGTGAAGATAACATGAACTAGAAATGTGGTCTATTTTCAGCACTGAGGAGCAGTTGAGTAGGGGTCTCAGGGAGTTGGGCTGAAGCTGTCATTAACAAGAGGATAAACTTCGGATAGGACTTGGCTTTGTGTCAAAGGAAAAGAAGACTAGAGATTCGAGCTCGCTGTCTTGATCTGGTGCTAAATGACCTGATGATCAAAATCGCTTCCTCTACATAGTTTACTCCATGTTTCTAAAATGGAAATGTTTCTATTTCTTTGCTATCCAGCCACCTAGAGAAGAATAAGTGATTTGTAATAATAGCTATGTGAAACTAAAGTATATGGCAGCCCCCCTCCTTGCCTTAAATCCACGATCTTATTCATTCCTCACAATAACCCTACGAAGCAAATATTATATTATTGTTATTATTATTATATCAATTTGCAGATGAGTACGTTGAAGTTGAAAGGTATTGAGTTTTTTGCTGATGGTTTCAGTTTGCTTCTTTTTCCTTTACTTTTTTAAATTGGTGCCAGTACTGGGGCTTGAACTCAGGGCCAAAGTGTCTCTCCCTTAACTTTTTCACTCTAGGCCATCTTGAACCACAGCTACACTTTTGGCACTGTAGTGGTTAAATGGAGACCTTACAGATTTTGCTGCCAAGGCTGGCTTTGAAACTCAATCCTCAGGTCTCAGCCTCCTGAGTGGCTAGGATTACAAGCATGAGCCATTGGTGCCAGGCTGATTTTCACATTTTGCAATAAATCCAGGCAAATCTGCCTTCAAACCCATGCTGCAGGATATATCTTGGGTAAAATTAATTCATCTGTTCCCGCTTACTGTCCTACACAAAAAATATGTCTGGTAGATGAATGTGGTCAGCATTATTCACCCTGACCCATCTGTGGACAACACGTAGTAATAACTCCTAAAGTCTTCAAATATCTGCTCCATTTCCATTCATGGTTAAAGGAAATCTATTCAGTCTGTGACTATGTGTTGTGTGTTGACTGTGATGTAAAGATACCAAGAGTAACTTTGGGATGTTTTTAAATAAAGAAAATTTGCAAACAAGAAAGATAACAGCAATGCAAAGTCTTTTCCCAGGAGAGAAGAAAACAAGGTGCTTGAATTTAGAGAAACTGAGTCACCATAACTGGCATAACATCAAGGACCCATGCTGGTGAGAAAATCTCCCTCTGCCCCTCCCTTGTAGCTGCTGTCTCTGGCTTCCCAAAGTCTCTAGGGCAAGTTCATCAAATTATTGAAATTAAGACCAACTCCTTGTTGGCAAGTCCAAGGAATCTCAACTCCAATCGAACCCTGCAGCTTAATCCTTATTAACTTGCCTTTGCTTTTGAAGATGGATAAAAAATTATTAAAGGACTTGGCACTGGTATTCAAAAGTCCTTAGGGATAACTTCTTCCCACAGCAGGCAGATGGTCTCCAGCTGCATCCAGGCTACATCTAGGCTAATTCAAAGACAATTCACTCACCCTCACTTGTGTTATGACAGAATCACAAAATAAGTTACTCTTCTACAAGCTGTAATAGAAAGATCATCAGCTTTGCACTTTTGATTTAGTTATTATTATTTCCTAGTATTGGGGCTTGAACTCAGAACCTCTAGTTCTTGCTTGGCTAGACTCTACCACTTGAATCCTAGCTCCACTTCCAGCTTTTTGCTAATGAATTGAAGATAAGAGTTTCGTAGACTTTTCTTCCCTAGCTGGCTTTGAAATTTGATCCTCAGATATTAGCCTACTGAGTAGTTAGGATTGCAGACATGAGCCACCAGTACCCACTTTTTGGGGTTTTTTTTATACTTTTTAAAATGATCTTTAAGTAGTTGTACAAAGGAATTGCCATTTAACAAAGCAGTTCATAAATACAAATGTGTCTTGATCAATGTTATACCTTTCATCATACTTACCTGTCCTTCCCAATCCACTCCTTCTCTTACTTTTCTTAATTTTGTAGACTATACATTGGATTCTTGACTGTATTCTCCCCACTTTCTTCTTTTCATTCTTCGACTCCCTGCCCCTTTCAAATACCCTTGTGTTGATGTGTTGAACTACAATTTTGCCTTTCTAGGGAAAAAAAACCCCACCAAAACACAACATACTGTTTGAGTTCTTCCCTAAATCTATTGTACTTCAATTAATACATTTACATACACTTGCATACCACCCGAAGTATTTACTTCTATATTTATAAACCAATTCCAGCTTCCACATATGAGAGAAAATAGACAGTTTTTGTCTCTCTGAGTCTAACTTACTTCATTTAACCTAATTTTTTCCAGGTCCTTCCATTTCTTTGCAAATGATGAAATATCATTCTTTCTAATGCATGAGTAAAGATTCATTGTATGAGATGTATGAGATGTACAAGATGCAAACGAATTGTACAACTTGGTGGGGAAGGAGAGTTGGTGTGGCAGGGAAGGAAGGGATGTAGGGGAAAAACAAAGTGGGGGGTAATAATGCTCGATAGAAATGTACTTATTGTCCTACTCATGTAACAGTATCTTTACACTAAAAATATATAAAAATAAAATAAAGCTAACAGCTTATGCTGAAATCAACTTCAAAAAAGATCCATTGTGTGTATATATACATATATGTACACACACACACACACACACACACACACACACACACACACACACACATATTACATTTTCTTGATCCATTTGTCCACAGTGTGGCATCAGGGCTGATTCAACCTTATTATTTCTTTAAACTTCAATTCAAATCTTAAAATCTGATTATATAGAGAATACTTGGATGGACTGATTCTGTTCCCATCGCCCACTCTAAGTGACTCAATCTTGTTGGAACTCTGTTTTCTTAACTCACCTCAGCAAAAGTGAACTTTTTTTTTTTAAGATTGAAAACATTTCACAGGAAACCCCCTTGAGAATCCCTTAGTTACTTAGGGTAAGTAAGATTAGCTTCCTAATAGCCGTTTCTGGCACTATTCCTCAGCCAACTTAACCAGACTGAACAAATAGCTCCATGATGTGGTAACGTGGTGGTGGGGGGGGGGGAGGAACGTCATGGTGGATAAAAAATTTTAAAAAAGTTATTAGGTAACTGCCAACAAACCCACACAACTTTATAAAGGCAGTACTGACCCTAAGCCTTATAGATAGAACAAACTTATTATTCCTTTTTCACGCAGCTTAACTTACACAAATACTCTTCAATGTTGGGAGATTAGCTTGGCAGACAGCCAAGTAAACACAAGAACAGAGCAAGCTTGTAAGGTATTAGAATTCCCAAAAGGTAGAGCAGCAAAATACTTAGAAACCAGGAGCTGAAATAATCCAGTAAAAACATAGCCATCACTGAAGTGTTCACACTAAGAAACCAAGAAAGTTTCTTCTTTTAGAATGACCTACTTTATGCCATATTGCTAAAAAAAGGCACTTGATACAGATTCAAGGTTTCACTGTTAAGGCTCATTTTGATTGGAGGAGCTTCCCTCAGGCACCCATGTTCTATCTCCCATTTTCTTCTCTATTTCAGTATTGGTGTATGCCAAGCTCATAGAGTAAGGAGACTTTGCAAAAAAAAAAAAAAGAATCAACCCCCAGAGTCTGAAGAAATAGCAGGCTTTTTTTTTTTCTAGTCTTAGGGCTTAAATTCAGGGCCTAGGTGCTGTCCCTGAGCTTTTTTGCTCAAGGCTAGCACTCTACCATTTGAACCATAGCTCTACTTCTGGTTTTTACTTCCTTTTGTGGTTAACTGGAGCTAAGAGCCTCATGGACTTTCCTGCCTGGGATGGCTTCTAACTGCAATTCTCAGATCTCAGCCTTCTGAGTTGCTAGGATTATAGGTTATGAGTCACCAATGTCTGGCTCCAAGATGATATCTTAAAAAATGCTGTGATTTCTTATTTCTATTTCTTCTAGCAGAAATTACCATTGCTAGAAAAGAATTAGATGAAAATAGCAACAACGATGTAAATTCATCTTTTCTTTCCTAAGTGCCTGGCATTGTACTGACCATATTATATGTACTATCTCATTTATTCTTCCTAGCTACCTTAAGATGAACACTATATTACTGAGGAGAAAACTAGGGCACACAAGTTTCAATAATGGATTGAAATTTTCCTTCCAGAGAAAATAGGTATGAAAGCGAAAGCCTTTGAATGGAAAGTTCTTTGGTTTTTATTTGCAGCTATTTGTTAAACTATACTATTCTTTTTTCTTTTTCTTTCTTTCTTTTCTTTTTTTTTTTTTTTTGGTGTGTGTGTGGGGGTCCAGTCTTGGGCCTGAACTCTGGGCCTGGGTGCTGTTCTTCAGCTCAAGGCTCAAGGCTAGCACTCTAACACTTGAGCCATAGCGCCACTTCCGGCTTTTTTCTTTTTGCTTATGTGGTGCTGAGGAATCGAACCCAGGACCTCATGCATGCAAGGCAAGCGCTCTACCCCTGAGACACCTCCCCAGCCCCTAAACTATACTATTCATCTATAGTAAGAAATACACAGATCAACTATAAAGATCACTGGAGATTCACAAGGCGAGCCATCTGTGTCATTAGAATCCAGATCAAGAAAAAAATGTCAACCCATGAAATCCCTCCATGAATTCCTTTGAAATCTCTACTGCCCACTCAGCTCTCTGTGATGTTTAAAACAATCAATTTATTTTGCCTCTTTAAAAAAATTAATTTTTTAGTATTCTCTTTAAGTAGTTGTACAAAGGAGTTGTCATTTACAAAGCAGTTTGTGAATACAATATATCTTGATCAATGAATGTCATCCCTTTCAACATTCTCCCCCATTCTACTTACTCACCCCTCCCCTCACTATATATATATATATATATATATATATATATATATATATATATATATCAGTATATATATCAGATTCTTGTCTACATTTTCCCCCTCTTCTTCTCTTCATTCATCTTCCCCTTTCCCCTTGACACCACCCTACCCCTTTTGGGTACCCACTTTCTTGTGTTTTATTTTGCTGAATGTTGATTTTGGCTTTCTAAGGAACTTTACTATTTTGAGATCTACCATTTTGCCTCTTTTTGAACTTTTATAATTGGAATCATATATTCTGTTCTTATCATCGACACCACGTATTATGCTCTTTCTTTATGAGTCTGTCTTCTTTCACTCATTTCTGTGGTGGGATTTATTTGTGGTGTGTTTCACCATCAATGATTTTGTACATGTGTTCTTCCATGCATATGAGAAGTGTTTTTATCTGTTTTACCATTGGTTGACATTTGAGTTGTTTCTGGTTTGGAGCTTCATGTCACATTACCATGCTTATTCTTATATTTGTCTTTTGGTGACCATCAATGCATATTTATTTTGGATATATACTCAGGATAGGAGTGACAGGTTGTATGCGCTCTATCTACTCACTAGGCATTAGCTGATGGTTTTCCAAAGTGGTGAAGCCACTTTCTACACCTACCAGCACCATGTGAGCATTCCAAATCACGATCCTCCAAATATCCAACCAAATTATCTGTTGTCTATTTTCCCATATTTTTTGCCATAATGAAGGCCAGGACTTTCTATGTTACTTTACAGAAAACAGTGTGGATTAAAAACAGAATTTCAAGACACTAATAGCAAAGCACTAAATGAAGAGCAGGGTTTTATATGTGCCTGCCCCAGGCACAGGAAGCCATTCCTGATAGTGGGGATGAAGTGACAACCCATTCAGTTTTATTATTATACTGCTGGGTATTTATCCAAAAGATTATAGATCAAGATACAGTAAAGCCACCAGCACAACCATGTTCATTGCAGTACCATTCACCGTAGCTAAGGTATGGAAACAGCCCAGATGTCCCTCAATGAACAAATGGATCTAGAAAATGTAGTATATACACCCAATGGCATTTTATTCACCCTTTAGAAAGAATGACATTGTATCCATTATAAATCATTTGTAGTCAGGCCAAGAGAAATAATGGACACCTGATTTCCCTCATATATAAAAGCAGAAATATCTTATAAACTTCAAGTAAATACCTCGGGTGGTATGCAAGTAAATACGAATGTATTAACTGAAATGTGGTAGATTCAAGGAGGAACTCAAAAAGTGCAATTCCTTAGTAAGGCAATGACAAAATGTGACAAAATGAACACCAGGAAATGGGTACTTAAAAGGGTTGGGATAGTGTAAAGGGGAGAGGGGTAGACAAATAAAGAGGAGAAAGGGGGAGAATGCAGTCAAGAATTCAGCATATATCCTACAAAATTAAGGAAAACGAAGAGGTGGGGTGAGAGGGATTGGGATTGGAAGGGATGGGTGAGAATACTGAAAGGGGTAACCTAGATCAAGATGCAGTATATTCATAAACTGCTTTGTTAAATGGCATCTCCTTTGTATACATTAAGGTAACATGTGATTTTTTTTTGTTTCTTTTGTATGTTCTTCCTCCATGGTATAACCTCTGTTTTCAGTGTATTTGATTCTGGTGCCCTGCATCTTGTATATACATTTTTCTAATTTGGGGAGGGAAAGGGAAATAACAAAATGCTGAAACAAGGATACAGGTTGACCCATTGTAACAATGAGATGTACAAGACACTATGTTGAAAACAAACTTTGTGGCGGGCAGGGGGAGGGGGAGGGAGTTGTGGAGATGGGGAGAGAAGGGATGGTAGGTGAAAAACAAAGGAGGGTGTAACACTGTTCGATAGGAAATGTACTTACCTTACTCATATAACTGTAACTCCTCTGTATTGTATCTTTACAATGAAATATATATTTATATTTTTAAAACTAAAAAATATAGAAAAAGAAAACTAAAACCCTAAAACCATTCTCTGATAACTGGTGAAATGTGTGTTTCAAAATGTTTGTTAACCATTTTGATCCATTTTATTAATCATCATCTATTCAGGACCTTTTGTCTCTGTATTTTCTTAGCCTTTAAACATTAATTTGTATAGTAAGTATGAGGCTCTGAGTTCAGCACATTAGTAAAAATAATTTTAAAGAAGTCAATTATTATTATGATGCATAAAATATACATGTACATACTTGGGTATATCAAATCCTGATTTGAACTCTGTTTTTCCATCATATTCTCTCTATAGTGTCTTTTGTTGAATAAGATTGCAATTTAGCACTGGGAAGGTGTCTCAGTGGTTGAGTGCTTGCCTTGCATGCATGAGGCCCTGGAAAAAGCTGGAAGTGGTGCTGTGGCTCAAGTGTTAGAGTGCTAGCCTTGAGCTGAAGAGTTGAGGGACAGCGCCCAGGCCCAGAGTTCAGGCCCTATGACTGACAAAAAAAATTACATTTTTTTCCCTTCTTCTCTCTTGTTAAAACATTATTAGTATATCTTACTTGTACAAAGGGGTTTCATACACAGATATATTATTTATATGTATATATAATATACTGTGATCATATTCACCCCTCTATCATTTTCTCTTTTGTTCTTTCCCTCTTATTGGTTCTCCCCAAAATAACAGTTCTTCCTTTTACATTCCTGGTCTCAATTCCACATATCCATATATGAAAGAAAATATTTCTCTTTCTGAGTCTGCCTTATTTCATTCAACATGTTCCATCCACTTTCAAGGTTTAATTTATAAAATATTTTTATGATTAAGATAAAAATATTTATGTTAGGAAATCTTTGCTAACCCAAAGTTACCTGTTTAGGAAATCTTTGCTTACCCAAAGTTATGAAGGTATTATTATCTGATGTCTTCCAAAAACATTATCACATTTAGGCATTTGACTTTTTCAAATTTTTATTTAATTGCAAGTAAAAACTGTATATGTATATGGTGTGGGAAATGGGGCTGTGACTCCAGTGGTAGAACACCAACCTTGAGCAAGAAAACTCGAGGACAGCACCCAGGCCCTGATCTCAAGCCTTAGAACTGGCATAAAAGGGCTGAGAAGGTGGCTCAGTGGTAGAGTGCTTGCCCTGCATGCCTGAGGCCCTGGGTTCGATTCCTCAGCACCACATAAGCAAAAAGAAAAAAGCCGGAAGTGGTGCTGTGGCTCAAGTGGTAGAGCGCTAGCCTTGAGCTGAAGAGCTCAGGGACAGCGCCCAAGCCCAGAGTTCAGGCCCCACGACCGGACCCCCCCCCAAATAAAAAGAACTGGCATAAAAGCAAAACATGTATGGCATATAACATGGTATTGTTTCTTTATATGTTTGGTAGAATTTGGTAATGAAACTACTGGGTCTGAGGATTTTCTTTGATGGAAGACATTTACTATTTATTTGATATTCTTTATTATTGATTTTCTGTTTCTTCATGAGTTAGTCTTGGCAGGTTGTGTAAATCAGGGAATTTATCCATTTCTGATAAGTTATATAATTTTTTTATTGCAAAAATACTGTACAGAGGGATTACAATTACATGGGCAAGATAGTGAGTACATTTCTTATCAAGCATTGTAGCCTCCTCCTTTGTTTACCCTTCCCATCCCTTCCCATCCTCATCCCCCACCCAATCCTCCCCCTCCCCCAAGTTGTAAAGTTCGTTTTTTACATGACAACTTGTACTTCTCATTGTTGCAACAGGTCTACCTGTATCCTTATTTAAACGACTTGTTTTTCCCCTTCCCCTCCACATATTATACCAACATGAAATACAGTGAAAGCAGGGGTTATTCTGTGGGGGAGGGACATACAAAGCAACAAAGAAATAATCTTATAATTGCATTAGAAACAAATGCATTAAAGAAAAAAACATTTAAAATACATATCTTAGGGTCTAAGTTATATAATTTTTTTTTTTTTTTTTTTTTTGGCTGGGGCCTGAACTGTGGGCCTGGGCGCTGTCCCTCAGCTCTTCAGCTCAAGGCTAGTGCTCTACCACGAGCCACAGTGCCACTTCCAGCCTTTTTTTTTTTCTTTTTGTTTATGTGGTGCTGAGGAATCAAACCCAGGGCCTCATGCATGCAAGGCAAGCGCTCTACCACTGAGCCACCTTCCCAGCCCCATAAGTTATATAATTTTTAAGATAAAATTGTTTAGTTTAGTCACATAAATATTTGTATTTCCATGATATCTGTTATAATGTCTTTGCTTTCACTTCTGATGTTATTATTTGAGTCTTACCTCTTTTTCTTAGTCTAGTTCAAGGTTTGTTGATGCTATCTATTAAAAAAACAGTTTTATTTGTTTTTCTATTGTTTTTCTATTATATTTTCTATTTCATTTATTTCTTTTCTGATCCTTATTATTATTATTTTGTTCTAACAACTTTTGGCTAATTTGTTTTTGTTTTACTTTTTCTGCCCCTTTAGGTATAATATTAGATAGTTTGAAATCTTGTAGATATTTATTGTTCTAAATTCTTCTCTTAGAATTGCTTTGCTAAGGTTCTGATATGCTGTGTTTTTCACTTTCATCTGAAGATATTTTTTAATTCCCCTCTTAATTTATATTTTTTAATCCATTGATAGTTTAGGGTCGTCAATACTGTTTAGGTTCTACATATTTGTGAATTTTCCAAAATTCCTCCTATTATCTTCTAATTTCATACCACTGTTGTTGGAAAACACTTGATATGATTTCAGTCTTTTTAACTATGTTAAGACTTGATTGGTGACCTAACATATGGTCTATACTGGAGAATGTTCTGTGTGCACTGAAGAAGAATGTGTAGGCTGAAGTTGTTGGATGTAATTTTATATGTCTGGTAGAATTACAGTTCAAGCTCTAGATCTAAAATTGTATCTGTAACTAGTTTTTGTGCATAACTTGTGGAGTTAGAGAAGTTGTGGTTGATTTTTATTCATTTACCTGGCTAATTGGCTCAACGTGATTTTTTTTGAAGCGAGCATTTTTCCTCTCTTTACTGTGCCACAGCCTTTTTCAAATTTGATCAATTGTATGTGGGTCTATTTCCAAGTTTTCTGTTGTCTTCTCTTTTTTTCGGGGGGGGGGGTGTCCAGTCATAGGGTCTGAACTCTGGGCCTGGGCGTTGTCCCTCAACTCTTCAGCTCAAGGCTAGCGCTCTACCACTTGAGCCACAGTGTCACTTCCGGCTTTTTTCTTTTTGCTTATGTGGTGCTAAAGAATTGAACCCAGGGCCTCATGCATGCAAGGCAAGCGCTCTACCACTGAGCCACCTTCCCAGACCTGTTGTCTTCTCTTGTAACTCTTGTCTATCTTCATACAAATACAAATATGCACTAATTGTCTTAAGAGGTTTTGATAGAGTGCATCCTCTATTCTTTCAGATTGTCTCAGCTATACTTTGTCCATTTGATGTCTGTTTAAGTTTCAAGTTGAGTTTTGTGGTCATATTAAGTTATATCCACTCTTTAGACCAATCAGAAGAGAGCTGTCATCTCTATGATATTGAATCTTTCGATTCATGAATAATTTATGCTCCATTTATTTATGTTTTATTTGATGTCTATCAAAATGTTTTATAATTCTAGCATAGAAATTTTGTACATTGCAAAATCTTATACAACATTTGAATTCTGTACTGACTCAAATTTTGTCATTAGTTCTTTTATAAGTATTTTTATGCTATTTTATGTAATGATTTTTAAGCTTCATTTCAAATTTGTTGTCAGGATATGGAAATTCAACCACATTGGCTAAACTTTCTTACGATGTTGAAGAGAAATTTAATAATAATTTTGCCTTTGCCTCATTTCTTATTTTACAGGGAAAGCTTTCAATGTTTTTCCATTAGATAACATGCAAATTTTAGGTGTTACTTACAAATTAGAAAAAAAAGTCTCTATTTCCAGTTTGCTGCTAGCAACATGAATAGGCAGCTATCTCTATTTTAGGTTAACATATTTCTTCAAGTATATGCCCAAGAGTGGATCATACAGTAATTTCTTCAGTTTGTTTTAAAAGAAACCTCCATACTTATACCAAGTGTTTAAGAGGGATTCCTTCTTTTAAACAGTTTGGAATTCTAATTTTTCTCCAAAAACTGAAATACTACATGAAATTTCACTCTAATTCACAGTTTTTTAAATTTATTTTAATACATTTTTATTGTATAAATACTGTACAGAGGGGTTACAGTTACATGAGCAAGGTAATGAGTACATTTCCTATCAAGCATTGTTGCTTCCTCCTTTGTTTTTCCCTCCCATCCCTTCCCTCCCACCTCCCCAATTACACCCCCCCCAGTCCCCTGCCTAAATTGTAAATTTCGTTTTTCAACATATTGTCTTGTACATCTCATTGTTACAATGGGTCAACCTGTATCCATATTTAAGCATTTTGTTTTTTTCCCTTCCTCTCCCCAAATTAGAGAAGTGTATATACAAGATGCAGGCCACCAACACCAAATACAGTGAAAACAGGAGTTATACCTTGGGGGAGGAACATACAAAGAAACAAAAAAGCTAACATGGTACAATAAATACATTAGAAATAGTAGCAAGAAAGAAAAAAAACCACTTGTGTCCCTATCTTGGGGTTCATTTTGTTTAACATCATCTTATCTGGTCATATGTACATAGCTTTTGACCTTTTCTGCTTGTCCTAGACATATACTAGTTATTGGAAATAAGGGAAACCATGGGACCTATGTTTCTTTGGGCCTGGCTTACTTCACTTAATGTAATTTTTTCCAAGTCTTTCCATTTCCTAACAAATGGGGTGATGTCATTCTTTCTGATGGGGGCAGAGAATTCCAGTGTGTGTGTGTGTGTGTGTGTGTGTGTGTGTGTGTGTGTGTGTGTGTGTGTGTGTGTGTGTGTGTGTGTGTGTGTGTGTGTGTGTATTCTTGATCCCTTCATCTACTGAGGGGCATCTGGGTTGGTTCCAGATCTTAGCTATGGTAAATAATGCTGCAATAAACATAGTTGTGCTGGTAGCTTTAGTATGGTATTGTTTTAATTCACAGAGTTTTTGTCTCTGATTTAGCTTCTTACACAGCATAAGATTCAATAAATGTCATCAGGGAAAAGTTGGATATGTATTTATTGTGTGTGTGTGTGTGTGTGTGTGTGTGTGTGTGTGCTTGTATGTGTGGTATGTGTGCCAATCTTAGGTTTGAACTCAGGGCTGGGCACTATCCCTGAGCTTTTGTGCTCAAGGCTGGCACTCTACCACTTGAGCCATAGCTCCTCTTTGACTTTCTTTTTTGGTCATTAATTGGAGATAAGAGTCTCAAGGACTTTCCTGCCAGGGCTGGCTTCAAACCATGATCCTTAGATGTCAAGCTCCTGAGTATCTAGGATGACAGGTATAAGTCACCAGTATCCAGAGGGATGTGTAGTTGAGTATCTTTCGTCTCAAAGTACCACTCCAACCCAATAAAGTACTGACTGCAATAAAGTCTGCTGGCTTCTTTGTTCTACACAGAAAACCTTAATCTAGACAAAGCCTAGATTTAAAACCTTTGGTTTCTGCTTCAAATCAAGGTAAATTCCCAAGGGAAAGCAATTGCAGTAAGCACAGGCTCCCTATTTATCCACTTTCTCCCATCATAGCCTTTGCATCCTCATTACCTCGGAAACTCTGTTTTGCTTATCACCCACTGCTCTTAGTTGTCCTCAATAGAGGAGCTGACCTGTTGCCACATTCTGGGAAAAAGAGCTCTGTAGTTACCTGTAGAAATTGATTGAAAAGAGATTAGAAGAAACCAATGGTCCTCTTCTAAGGAAAGTTCCAGATGGCCTTAGAAATTAGGTAGCAAGAAAGAGAGAAATAACAGAAGTCAGTGAGGCCTTATGGAATCACAGCAAAGGTCTCAGTTCTGCCTAGCTTCTACCTGAATAAGTCCCTCCATGGCTGAGCCTTGGGCATCACACCACGTACATAAATGGCCTCCTTCAATAAATAATTGTTGAATAAATAACATGTGAATTAAGCAGAGTTATCATTTTTGAGCCTTAAAGTTTGAATACAGCTCATATATATGTATATTATATATGAATATGGTTTGTATAACAAATATAATTCATATAAATGTATATGTGTATGTATATGTATATATGCAGATGTATACATACATGTGTGTGTATATATATTTTAATCAAGGAATTTTAGCTGCATCAAGATAAAATCTAGTTCTGCTGGGTGCTGGTGGCTCACACTTATAATCCTAGCTATGCAGGAGGTTGAAATTTGAGAATCATGGTCAAAAGCCAGCCTAGGGAAGGAAAGTCTGTGAGACATTTATTCCAGTTAACTACCAAAAAGCTAGAAGTGGAGTTGTGAAAGAGATAGAGTGTGAAGAGAAAAAAAGCTTAGAAACAATAGCTAGTCCCTGAGTTCAAGCCCCAGGACAGCTTACACACACACACACACACACACACACACACACACACACACACACACACACCACAGAAATCTAGTCCTGACAGCTTACACACACACACACACACACACACACACACACACACACACACACACACACACACACACACACACACACACACACACACACACCACAGAAATCTAGTCCTGAACCTTATAGCACTCACCAAGAAAGATGAGATAACCTAGTCTTCCTTGGATTGGGTTTTCAGACATGCTGGAAGAGTGGAAATAAAGTAGGGGAATGATACAGTGAGGTATGTATGCACCATGTAGAAAGTTCAGGGCAAGGCTAAATGAAAGGTGAAGATATGATTTCACTTATACAACCTCATTCTCTGAGATGCTCTGTGTACCTCCACAGTGCTACTCTCTACTAGAGTATAAAGCAACTGACATGGGCTTTGCATTCTATGCAGTTTGATGATCATGTTAAAGCATCATGGTTGGAGAATTGAATACATGCATGGAAACCCTCACTGGTTGTCCCATGACCTCAGTCAAAGGGAAGGATGGGCATTCTTCAGAGAAATTGTCTTAGTACCTGGAACATTCTAGAGGTTTTAGATCAATTACAATCTCTCTTCTTACTTCTCATTGTACCCCTAAGATATTCAATAAATATTTGTAGAATTCATGAATGAATTTTTACATCTAAATTCTATCTTTGAAAGTTGACTCTATAGAAAGGGTCAAGTTTGAATCTGTCGTCTTACCACTGATAAGTACTCTGCCCCATGTACCATTCTAGAATGATACCTTCAGCATTCTAGAATGTTCCAAATAAGTTATCTATGGTTATTATATTAATCTTACAAAGTTAGTAGGATTACTTCTATTTAAGGAAGAGAAATGATCTTTGGAGGAGGTAAGTGATTTTTCAGGGTGATAGGACAAAGCAATAGAAACTTTTCAGGTTAAAGTCATTTAAAAAAAAACTTTTTTTGTGGAGTTATTTTGCCTCTAGAACCCAGTACTGCACTGCTTCCCTCCTTTTAAGGCCTTGATGAGGTCTGCACATTCAGGTAACATACAACCATCTTATCTCCATCTTGGATTCACCCCCGCTCCCCGCCCCTCCTAGAAGCTACCATACTGCTTTCAAGCTTTCATACTGCTTTCTATGTCTCTGGGATCCAGAAAATAAGACGATAGGCAGTAGTGCAAGGAAGGCTTCAGAAATCTTGAGGCTGTCAATTCATGCATTTTCCACGAACAAATAAGCTGCCATGGCTCTCTGCATTCTGACGTACCATTTTGTTTGTTTTTTTCCTAATTCCTTTCAGATGTTCTTTCCTGTGTAATCTCCTTTCCTGTGGATGACAGTTGGCAAAGCTCACATCTGCTGAAATGTTTACCCTACTGAGAGAAGTAGCCAAATAAGCTTCAGTGTTCAATAGTACTAATAAAGGCAGAAGTGCCATAAAAGGACGGGGTGGAGACTACATTCCTCAAATTAACTTGCTTTGAACTGGACCCATCAGGAATCTGGGCATCCTTTTGCCTACGTGCCTTATGGATGGTACCTTCATGTAGTTGCACTAACTAAATATTTGATGAATAGTTCATGAATGTCTGTTCTGAAGGGAAGGTGTAAATATCACCAGCCCATCTCCAGTTCTACATTCTTTCTTCTAAAATACTCTTTTGGATTTTGATTCCCATGTGTATTGGTAGAAACTTTTACACAATCCTTATGTCTTTGTTTCATTTTTTTTCAAGTAAAAGTGAATGTACAATGTCACCTAGAACTATCAGTGCTGGAGGAAGATTCAGAGCCAGTGTCTGTGAGAAGGAACAGAAATTATTTTAGTGGAGGGCTGGGGGTTTAGCCCAGCGGAAGGGCGCCCGCCCAGCGCACCAAGGCCCTGGGTTCAGTTCTCAGCCCTGGAAAAAAAAAAAAAAAAGAAAGAAATTATTTTAGTGGAACTCAGCCTGGGTTCTCTCAGTTTGGGGGATTATAAATATATTTTTAAAGTATTAGGGGGTCTTTTATTACTGATGTAATAACCTGATGGAAAATAGAATGGGAGAACACATATTAATGGCAATGGCAATGTTAATTTGGGAGAAGCTACAAGTAATAGACATCTCAATCAACTTGCTAAAGCATGAGTAAGCAAACAAAGATAGATAGCCTGTGACACATCAAAAGCCAATGCTTTACTGACATCATCAAGGCTCTAAGTGAGGTAGAATGACCATCTTGGTTTGCCAAGCATTTTATAAGGCTCAGCACTGAAAGTTCCCTACATTGTGAAATATCCTCAATCCTTGGAAAAATCAAGACCTGGTTGTCACCCTTTCTCTTTCTTCTGTGTTAGTTGTTGACTTTAAGTCTCAGTTCTAACAATTTTTCTGAAGTTGACTCTGTTGACCTGCCTTGAGTTATATGACCTCCTCCAAACAAGTGATTGGGCCAGAAAGATCAAGCACTCTGTTGGCCAGTTGGGTGACACGGGTGCTCAGGGTGAGAGACGTGAACTGTATTATTGACTACCTACTTACTATATAAGATGTGGTAATTCCCAGCAACAATGATCCTGGAAGTAAAAAAAATAGTATTATTATACTGTACTAGTTATTGAGGATTTGTGTTCTATTAAGAGTTTGCCATATAATTATTACTGGATAAATGTTTTAAAGAGAAAACATTCTGAATAATGAGGAATTATTTTAAAAGTACTTATCGACAGAAAGATTAAGAAGTGGTGAACCTGACCCTGACATATGTTAAACACCATTTAGTCTCCTTATACACAAGAACTCACCAGTACATAATATAGCTTTGTCTAAGTCACATGCAGAGAAAGGCTCAGGGCATTTTGAGACTTCTTTCTTATAGATCCAGAGAGCAAAACCATCTCATTCTGCACATCAAAGGAGACGAGCTTCTTATAGATCTACCTTAAGGAAAGATTTTTCAATATCCTGTAAGTTATCTACCCCAAATATGCTTGAAATTCCTCTCACAGTGTTAGAAATAAGCCTTAAAAGATCATTCTTCCAGTCAGGTATGGTGGCACATATATGTAATCCAGTTACTCGAAGGTGGAGGCAGAGGCAAGAAGATTGCCAGTTTCAAACTAACCTGAGCAAAAGGTAACGAGACTATGTTTTTTAAAAAAAAGACTCAAGGTGTGACTCATTGGTAGAACACTTAACATGCTAGGTTAATCCTTGCACCATTAAGAGAGAGGGGGGAAAGGGAGAGAGAGAGATACTAATTATCTTTAAGGGAAGGGGGTCCTTAGAATGAAATTCCAATGAAGCTGTGCATGGGCAGTGATATCACATCTTCCAAAGCTGACTTGACTTGGGGCAGAGTAGAGTAGGGTAAGGAAAGAGAGCTGTAAGAGATGGGGAAGGAGTTTGAAGGAACTTAGAAAATGACAGCTGAGA
The DNA here is from genome assembly GCF_024711535.1 of Dipodomys merriami. Taxonomy (NCBI): domain Eukaryota; kingdom Metazoa; phylum Chordata; class Mammalia; order Rodentia; family Heteromyidae; genus Dipodomys; species Dipodomys merriami. Next base: position 16,441,530 of record NW_027203493.1, on the reverse strand, counting down.
GCCATGAGCAGTTCACAAAATCTGGAAATGGGAGCCCCAAGAGTCTCTGGGACTTCAAGGACTCTCCTTTGCCCACACAAGGAAGCTCTGAATATTAGTACCCCGATGAGTTCTGCTGGAGAGAAAGTCCAATTCTAGGTGCTTGGGATCAGTGTAGGATAGGAAAAAGCATATGGTGATCCTTCTAGGAAGAAGTAACTGGAGAAAATCCTGCCCAGAGCTGACAAGGCTTGTAAGCCCTGCAAAGGAAAGCCAACAGCCCCAACAGCTGCCAGCCGCCACCAAGCAGCACCAGTGACTGTAGGCTGATTGCTCCTAACATGATCATTTTTCAAAAGACAGATATTAATAGGTGTTTCAGATATTGGCCCAGTATAAAAAGTAACAGTTATATTAGTTGGGTTTTTTTATTTTATTAATAAGTTTTTTATTGTGAAAATACCATACAGAGGGGTTACAATCACATGAGCAAGGTAATGAGTTTCTTATCAAGCATTGTTGCCTCCTCCTTTGTTTGCCCTTACCCTCCCTGCCCTCCCATCTCCCTCCCTCTCCCCAGCCAAAGTTGAAAGTTTGTTTTTCGACATAGCATCTTGTACATTTCACTGTTGCAGTGGGTCCACCCGAATCCCTATTTAAACAATTTGTTTTTTTCCCTTCCCCTCCCCAAATTATACCAACATCAAATACAGTGACAACAGGGGTTATAACGTGGGGGAGGGACATACAAAGCAACAAAAAATCACCTTATAAATATTACCACTTGTGAGAATTCCTTCAACTTTTTGTTCACATGGAATTTCTCAAGGAAGTTCACTGAAGCTCTCTCAACCTCCACAAATCTTTATTTTTCTTCCCAAAAGCTATGACTTCTGCCTTCAAACTTTTGATCTGATCTGCTTATTTGTTTACTGACACTCTCCGCGTCCCCCCCCCCCAAGGAAATATAAAGAAGTGTAGGTTTATGAAGGAATCTATAAGGGTTTTGTTCACTGTTCTATCTCTAGCAGTTAGAACAGAGCCTGCATCATGTGAAAGTTGTCATGATCAAAATGGAGTCATTCGTGTCAAGCCCTAACAAAAAATAATAAATAAGGCTCAAGTTACGAAGGAGGAGGAAATCTCATACAGGTATGTTTTATCATAAGAACTGACACAAAAATAACTATGCCTGTACTAACTAGCTTACATACACACAACAAAGTACTTCTACAAAAGCACCTAGCTTGTCTGTCCAGTTTGGGGCTGGTAGCATACTTGCCATTGATCCATGAATAGCCTTGAGGCCAAGGATTATTGTTTCAAACTATCTTATGTAACCCTTCTAAGTTAAGGAGTTCCCTTTTTCCTGTGTCCTTTGAAAATTGCCCTGGTTTCCATGAAAGAAATGTTCTGTAATGCAGGGTCCCTTATTTATTTCCAAATAAACATCATTGTTAACATCTCCCCATTTGCTCTTTAGCTTGATTTCCTAATACATGAGCAAGAAATAGTTGCAAAATTAATGCATGAAGTTAATTTACTTATGCATATATCTAGAAAAGCATCCAGTACATACTGAGCATTCTAAACTGCTATTACTATTTTCATTTTTACGTTGGAATAATAATATAGAAATATTATTCTAGGTCCTCAATGTAAAAGCAACAGAAAACAGGACATCCCTTCATGATTGGTTAACATAAGACAAGTACTCTGTCCCCAGTGCTGTCTACTGCTCACACCTTTTCCTCTAGGTCCAGACCACTTTGTTCTAACCCCATGGAAGGCCAGCTTCCAAGTAAACACATGGAGGAACCCCGAGGAACCCATAAAGGCAGCAGTGACTTCTTCTGCTTGTGATGACTGAGGGCATAAATCAAGGACCCATAAATACATTTTGATAAGGAGGAAGGCTCCAGACCCTATTCGTGCTCTCATCATTTGTTTACATCATCAGGGCACAGAAGGATCCAGATAGTAAAAATGATGTGTGCTTTGTGCTAAATAGATTTAAACTTGTCTTTCTTCTAAGCTTACCTTTCTATCTATGTCTTGCTGGTTGGCTAGTGGGTCTCCAATACCATGCAATCCTGCTTTATACTCTCACTGGGTTTGTGAAGCATTGAGATGGGCCTTCTTTCACTGTGAACTCCTCCTTCAAAAGCAAACATATAAAACATCAGACTGGCAAATCTTGGCCTTGACCCACCAATTTGAATATTAGCAAGTTGTCTCACATATGTGATCTTTGCCAACTTGCTTAGAAATAGACAAAGAGAGGAGATGAAGGACTTAGGAAGAGGTCCAAAGGCTTTCAGTATTGGTTAAAAGAATTGTCTAATAGGCAGAAGGAATATTAGAGGAGAATCCCAGTATGGAGGAAGTACTCAAGGCTGAGAAAACAGATAGAGAATAAAGTACCAGGCTTCAATCATTAAGAAGTAAGAGCTGTTTCTTTGAAGCAGGTCTGAAGAAGTTAGCCCAGAATGATACTGGATAAACCTTGATACCTTCTGTGTGGCCATTTTATATCAGAAGAAGAGGCTCAAAGCTGGAATCAAAATCAACTTCTATTTATCTTGTACTAGTTTGTCCTTTGGGGCCTCCAGTCCATCTCCTGCAGGCATAGATGACTTTCTCTGTGGAAAGGACTAAAGATAAGAAAGGACAGGATTCTGGGCTGGGAAGGTGGCTCAGTGGTAGAGTGCTTGCCTTGCATGCATGAGGCCCTGGGTTCAATTCATCAGCACCACATAAACAAAAAGAAAAAAGCTGGAAGTGGCACTGTGGCTCAAGTGGTAGAGCGCTAGCCTTGAGCTGAAGAGCTGAGGGACAGCGCCCAGGCCCAGAGTTCAGGCCCCACGACCGGACCAAAAAAAAAAAAAAAAAAAAGACAGGATTCATCCCTCTGAGAATCACTCTATAGAGCTCAAGTCCACTGTACAGACAAAGAAAAAAAGATGACCTAATTAGTTGGTCACTTATTTGCATGTCTTTGCAAGGCATGGGCTAAGTATAAATATTACAATAACAAAAATAAAATAATTGCTGTATGTACCAGAACTCATTTAATTTTCACAATTCTCCCATGAGGCAGGTATATTTTTTCATATTATACAACTGAAAGAAAATTAAGGTTTAAAGAGGTCAGTTAACTAAACAACAGTCTCCCACACCTCATGGAAATATAATTGAAATCTACTCCTGTGTCTTCAACCATGTTGAGTATTTGGATGAGTCCCAATTGCAATGAAATTCAACAGTCTGGTACAAAAGGTAGACGAATAAAGATGGAAAAGGTGTGGTACTTACCAAAGTGCTGATGGATTGTAACCACAGTGAAGTTATAATCCTAGCATAAAAATTACTGTCTAAAGCTTTGAACCAAGTAGACTTTATGTCCTGTACAACAGGGCTTCTAAACTTTAGAACTATTGGCATTTTAGGATGGGCAGCTGCTTCTTCGTGGGGGTTGTTCCTGTGCATTATAAGATGTAGCAGAATCTCAGGGCACTAGCAGATCATGCCATCCTAGCTACAGAGGAGGCTGAGATCTGAGGATCATCATGGTTTGAAGCCAGCACAATCAGGAAGGTCTGTGAGACTATTATCTCCAATTAACTGTCAATAAATAAATAAAACCAGAAATGGAGCTGTGGCTTAAGTGGTAGAGCACTAGCCTTGAGCAAAAAAGCTCAGGGACAGTACCCAGGTCCTGAGTTCAAGACCCAGGAATCGTACACACACACACACACACACACACACACAGATGTAGCAAAATCTACCCACTAGATCCCTAGCCTTTGGAAATTGAAGGGGGTGAAGAGGAGCAATTTAATTCATGACAGCATCTAAAAGAACACAATACTGAGAAATAATTCAACATAGACAATTGAAGGTGTTCAAGTCATCAAAGCATCACTTAGGGAGATAGAGGTTGAAATGGATGAAAGGCTAAACCCTCTTCAAAGATTGGAGGAGTCCATATTTTAAAACTAACAATTGTCCTCAAATTGATTTATACACTTAACACAAATCCTGCAAAGTCCTAGCAATCTGATGTATATAATCCAACAAGCTGATCCAAAAATTAATATGAAAGTACAAAGAACGCAACAGTCAAAAAAATTCCCCCCAAAGAGACACTAATTTGCTACTCAACTTCAAATCTTCTGAAAATCTACAATATTGAAAACAGCACTGTGCTGGCATAATCATATATATTTAGATCTTTTGGAGAATGGAGAGTACAGAAACAAACTGACATATCAGGTTTTCAACCAGCATGTTTAGTAAATTAAATAAGAACCATATTTTCAAAAACATAACCAAGAATAATTAGATGTCCATATGCAAGAAAATGAATATGGGGCCATCTCACTCTGAACATAAAATTTTTAAGTTAAAATAGGTGATATACAGCAGTATGGATGGAACTGGGGAGAAATAAGTCAGACACAGAAAGACAGATCTAATTCATTCATTGAAACAACACATGTTGATTTCATAGAAGAAAATAGGAGAGTGGTTTCTATGGCTAGCAAAGCTGAGAGGGGAAAGGAAGGATGTGCAGCTGAATAGAAAAATCATTTCTTATGTCCTGTAAGGGTGACTATGATCAGCAACAATTGTGTATTTCAAAATAATACAAACACTACAAAATAGCACAAATACATGTTTTAAGATGATGAATATGATAATTGCCTTGATCCAATTGTAATAAATGTATTGAAATACTACAATTTGCCCCCAAAATATGTACAGTTACTATTATGTGTTAGTTTTTAAAAACATTAAGTAATTTTATATAATAGTTCACAAGACCTAAGTATAAAGACTAAAAGCATTGTATTTACAAGAAAAAAACACAGTGGGGAAAAAAATGCTTCGTGATGATGGGTTAGACAAATGGTTTTTCAATATGACATAATAATCTTAATTTATTTTAAAAGGTTTATAAATTCGATTTCATCAAAATTTCAAACTTTGAAACTTCAGAATGTACCATCAAGAAAGTAAAAAGCTACGCTACACACTGGGAGATAATTTATCAAATAATGTATCTTATTATGAACATAGAACTGGAATAATAAATAACTTTAATGCTCAATAAAAAGAAAGCAAACCACCCAACCAAAAATGGCAGTGGAACTGAGATACTTCATCAAAGACTTATGAAGTATCATGAAGACAAGAAAAGATGCTGAAAATCCTCAGTTATTAGGAGACTAGGATTGAATACCACAATGTAATATACTGACAAACAATACCAAGAGTTGATGGAGGAAATGGAGCAACTGAAGTTTTATACATCATTGATGGCAATGTGAAATGTAGTCACTTTGCAAAACAGTTTAGTGACTTCTTCAGAAGTTAAACATAAACTTGACATGTAACCCAGAAATTCCACTCATGAGAATACCCAGGAGGAATAAAAATTAATGTTTACACAGAGACCTGCATATGCATGCTTATAGTCACATTTTTCATAAATAGCAAGGAGATGAAAACATTTTATGTCCATCAACTAATGCATGAATAAACAAAAAATGGCCTATTCATGTGATACAATACAACTCAATATTAAAAAGATCTAGTAGTTGCATCAGTTTGGATCATCTCAAATCATATGAAGTAAAAGAAGCCAGATTCAAAGACCACATACTGTATGGTTCCATTAATAGGAAAATTCCAGAAAAGGAAAAGTTTCAGAGACAGAAATATCCATGGTTGCCTACTGCTGGCAGAGAGCATAGATTGATTGCAAATGAGTACAAGAGAACTTTTGGGACATAGAAACATTTCATTTAAATTGGTGTGCAAAGTATAAATTTACCAAAAATCATGGAAGTGTAGCCTTGAATGTATTATATCTTTTTTTTTGTAGGTCATGGGGCTTGAACAGTGCACTTCCGGTTTTCTGGTGGTTTATTGGAGATAAGAGTTTCTTGGCTTTTCTTGCCCAGGCTGGTTTTGAACCATGATCCTCAGAACTCAGCCTCCTGAGTAGTGAAGATTACAGGCGTGAGCCACTTGTGCCTGGCTGAATGTATTATATCTTAAACACAGAAAAAAAGAATTAAACAGAAAGATATTGCATGAGCAAGGTCATATGTAATATAGATATAAATGATATTCCTAAAGTATCAAAGTAGTTTGGGGTCTATGTAGGTTATTTTGAAAACAGCCAGTAATACAAAAATAGATTGAGGTTGAAGAGCACCCATCTTTCTTCTCTGTTGGTCTGTTTCAAAGGTTGGTCTATGACCCATCTACAACAGAGCAATCAAAGAATACTCCTATCTTTTAATCTGTCAATCCTGGATGACTGAGCTTCTCCTTAGACTCTATGAATCAGATATTTACTAGTTCATAATCTCTGGTGACATCTTAGAAGTATTACTAGGACCTCCATTTCTAACAAGCTCCTTGATATTTTAACCAATAATTTAACAGCTATTGATCCAACTCCTTATCATTTGTGAAAGAAAGTATTTAACTATAATTATTTCTAAAATTGCTGGTAGCTGTAATATTTATGCCGTTTCCTTTTGCTTCACATTTTTCCCATTCTTTTCTTCGTAATTTTTATTGTAAGTGATTAGATAAATTCACAAATTTCACAGTATTGAGAGATAGTGAAACTTAGTTGTCACAAACACATCTTAACCTTCATGATCCCCATTATTTTTAAAGCCATTCAATTTTCCTCTGATCAGATTTTTGTTTTTAATTTGTATGCTTTTGCTTGTAAAAGCTGACTTCTTTCCACAGTGCAGTTTGTCCCCACTGTTAAAGTTCACATTCTGGTTATCACCCATATATCATTTGATAGCCTTTCTAGCCATATCTTGTCTTCTCTTAGGGTAGGAGATGACTATGGTGTTAAGCAACTGATGCTGGTGAGAGTAAAGATGCCAAGGACCAGAGCAAGGAGGCAATCTCTACTTGCTATGGTCCTTCCTGTGGATTTCAGCATCAAGATTCATGAGCCACCCCTTGAAGGGGGCTTCACAGTATGGGGTCTCTGGACTTCACATGCTTGGCATAAAATCCTGGTTCAGTGGAATGAATATCTTTATTTGTGTTCTTCATCTGTGAAATGTGGGAGGTGGGGGAGAACTCCTACTTTACATGTCCTTATGAGAATCAGGTGAGTTAATATCTATAAATCACTTAGAAGAGTACCTGGCATGTAATAAGAACCATATAACTCTGTGTTAAGTAAATATGTTTGTTTAGGTTTGGTGCTGGGCATCAATTTTTCATACATAGTTCTGAGAGATCTGAGTAGTGCTTGGGAACATGTGTGTGGTACAGAAGTTTGCTTCTGGATTCGTGTATTTGAGGGTCTTCACGTGGAATGGCATCTCAAGACACAGTGGTTATGTTGGTCTTGCTGAGTTCCTTTTGTACCTCTGTCCCCTGTCAGACCCAATACCCCAGACATACCCAGCTCTCTCCATATCCAAGACGGGGCAAGCCTGGTCAAATGATTACACATGTCCTCCACACCGCCATAAACGATCTACTCCAAAGCGTCAAATAGGCCGATTTCCCACATCCTGTGTTTCCTTTTATTTAAAAGCTCCAAATGACTATTTCAGTGACACCCCTGTGAAAAATTTTCCATGAACTTCGGGCTAAAAACCTTCCTTTATTTAATTTCCCCTTAATTGCATCAATTAGACTCCTTTCATGTTTGCTCAACAAACTCTTTTGTTTCTTTCGCTCAGCTTTGAGCAACAGCTGCCAAATGGAGTCTTTGTTCTCGAGGCCTTTTCTAATGGCCTTCACACCAATCCTGTTTGCTTTCCTCAGTGGCTGTTCCTAACAAACATGAAGAAGTGTGGCTATTAAGCCTTTGAGGGCAGGCGTAGTTGCCAGCTGCCATTTAACCCCTGGTCAATTCCCAGAAGAGAGTGATGCCTTTCTTTATGTGAAGAAAAATTGTTGTGTTGGGAGAGGTGATAGAAACCGCAGGTGAACTTGCCTAACTATCCGATACTCCCTTACCCTACCATCTGGCCTTCCTGTCTCATTCACGTGTGTGTGTGTGTGTGTGTGTGTGTGTGTGTGTGTGTGTGTGTGTGTGTGTGTGTGTGTGTGTGTGTGTGTGTGTGTGTGTGTGATGTACTGGTACTGGGGCTTGAGCTCAGGACCTCAAACTCTCACTTTGCTTTTGGCTCAAAACTGACATTCTACCACTGGGCCTTAGCTCCACTTCTGACTTTTTGCTATTTAATTGGAGATTTGAGCTGCATAGACTTGTCTGTCCAGGCTGAGTTTGAAACATGATCCTCAGATCTCTGCCTGCTGAATAGCTAGAATTACAGGTGTGAGTCACCAGCACCCTTGTCCATGACCTTTTGTTCTTCCCAGCCTGACTCACCAGAGGCAGCTTGATTGCAAGATGGTTACCCTCAAATTTCTTCTCTCTGAATGCAAATCATTCCCCCACTAAAGAAAGATGCTGTTCCACCCTTCTCCTGGGATCTGAGTTGGTTGTACTGATTTTTATGATCATTAGAACACAGAAGGACATTATGAAACATCCTGAGATAAGTCATAAGAAGCTGTGTGGTCTCTGCCTGGGCCTGCTGGAATATTTGCTCTTTGATTATTCACTTATTCTTTGGGTAAAACTGGCTACCCTGTAAGAAGCTCAATTATCCAAAGACTGTCATAGCGAGAGAAACCCGCGTCACAAGTATCCCATCCCATAGTCTTCACATCTGCTACGTTCCCTGTCTCAAATTACCTTTCTACTCTTCTTTACACACATAGCACTTGCTTTTTCTTTAATTTTCTTTTCACATTTTCTTTTGTGGTGGTACTGGGATTGAACTTGGCAGTTGCTCTACCATTTGAGCCATACTCTAGCTCCCAAGTTCTACTGGTTTGGGGTTTTTTTTTGCTAGATTTTCCTTTTGTTTTTTAACTCTTCTCCATCTGTGACTAATGTTTGCTTCCTAATATTCATTCAACTAACATTTAAGAAGTTTCTAGCATGTGCCACTGAAGTTTCCCCAGTAAAACACATTTCCCTGATGCTTGTTGTTCTCTCTTTTATCAAGGGCTCTGCATTCCATTTGTAATACCTTCTAGCTGTTTATAGCAATTAGCTCCCACCCCTCACCACCACACTCAGCCCTAAGGCAGAAGAGCTCCTCTGTCACAGCCTGAGCATCTAGTTGAATGCTGGCTTGTAGTAGATGCTCAGTAGAGTCCAATCAAATGAACAAATTAATTGTGACTTTTAGTTGATGTTTCTATCTTGAATCAATTCAAGTTGACCTTTGCTAAGTCTGGTTTCCTATGGTGGGAACAGGGTCAAAACTTGAAACAACAGTGCAGCTAAGCAGCTAAGAAAGCCTAATAGCAAATTTCCTGGTCTAGATATTCTCTAAGAACAAATGTAGCAACACTAAGAACCTCATGGTGGAAGCACCCCAAGAGGAACATTGGAAATGTTTATACCTTCCATGGTGATGGCAAGAGATGATGGAAGTGTGGCATTCACATCCCTGTGCCACGGGCCTATCACTCGGCCTTTGAAATCAGTGCTCTATCTCTTATCCCCTGGGGGTAGCAAACAAATAAAATGATGGGGAGAGGGAAAACTCCTAATAGGTTTTCTTTGATTTGGTTTTGGACTTATCAAGTAATCTGAGCAAAAACTAGCTCTTAAAAAAATCAAAGCAATGTGTTGCTGCTTGCCTGAGGCTGCTAGATTCAAGGAAAACTTGATCAAGATTGAAAACTCCATCTGTCAGAAGCTGCCTCATGGTCACATGTTCTTATGTTTACCATTATTAAGTGCATGTGCTGGCAGTTGTTTGTCAGAGAGAGAGAGAGAGAGAGAGAGAGAGAGAGAGAGAGAGAGAGAGAGAGAGAGAGAGAGAGAGAGAGAGAGAGAGAGAGAGAGAGAGGAGAAAGCCTGGGGCACAGAGGAACAAGCAATTTGTTATCTTAACCAGGGGTAAGTTTTTTTCCACCCTAGGGAATTTGGCAAACACTGAAAACATTTCTGATTGGCACTTTGGGATGCTGGAGGGGGAGCTCCTCTATCTAGTGGATGAGATCAGGGTTGCCGCTGAACATCCCCCAGGGAACAGGACGTCTCCACCATAGTCATCCAGTCCTACAGGCCAATGAGACACCCAGACATAGAGCACTGCTTTTGAACCCTAGTGTATATTGGAATCATTTAGAAGGCTTGTTGAAACACAAGCTGCTGACCTAGTAGCTGTGGAGCTGGGCTCAAACTTTCTGACAAATTCTCCAGTGATAGGAATGAATGTTATTCCTAGGACCATGCTTTAAGACCCATTGGTCCCGAATTTCCCTTCCCTACACAGCAGATGCTGAGTAGGAGGCATTATGGGAAGGCCTAGGGAAAGCACCTCCTCTTAGCCTTTCTGGGGAACTTCTTTACCATTCCCCATGGGTGTTTCCTTAGGGTCAGTGAACTTTATGGTACTTCAGCCTGAATGCATACTCGGAGTTGAAATGGGAAAAAAATAAGACAAACAAAACAAACAAAAAAAAAAACACCCTTGAGAGAGCAAGCAACCTGAACCAGGAAGGGTACTGGCTACAATGTGGGTCACTTTTTTGGCATATCCCACAGAAAGACGGAGTAGATAACAATGGCTCTGATTCTCTGGAGGGGCAGCCAGACCAACAAAAGTTCAGTTAGTAAGTCTTGGCAAATAAAGACAACAAACTGGCAAATAATAAATTAAGGCTGTGCTTGGCTTTTACCCAGGCTCGATACTATATCCTTGCCAGGCTTCATGAAAGGGTGGCTTTGAAGGCTTCTGAAAAAGGTCTATTTATTGAACAATTCCTGCTTTTGTTTATGGCAATTCTCTTTACTCATCTTCGTTTATTGTGAAGGGCACTTATATGAGCAATAAGCTTATGCCCTCCCAAGAGTTTGCCATTTACTTCCTTCTTCCCAAGATGATACAAGTAGCCCACTGTTGATTTCTGCTGTTACCCATACAGTACACCATGGATTAGACCTAAGGAATAGGAGACCTATAGCAATACATTTTCTAGTTTAAAATTTTCATATGACAATACAAAATGTTGCTAATTGAAATGAACTCCAAGACATGGAAAAACAGGTCTTTTTTTTTTCTTTTTGATTGTTGACCTTGTTGTCACCAACAAGTTCTCTCTTCTCATTTTATTTCAATTTTCTTTCTCCATTTGTGTATCCTTGGCAATCACTGTCTTTGATTCTGGTACCCTGTGTCTTGGATATACATTTATCTGATTTGGAGAAGGGAAGGGAAATAACAAAATACTGAAACAAGGACACAGGATGATCCATTGAAACAATGACACTCACAAGACACAATGTCAGAAATGAACTTTACAACTTCCAGGGTGGGGAATGGTGGAAGGTTGGGATAGTAGGAGAAAAACAAAGGAGTGGGTAACAATGTTTGACAAGAAAGGTACTAATTACCTTACTCATGTAACTGTAACTCCTCTGTACAGCATCTTTACAATAAAGTAAAATAAGAAATTTTAAAATTCCATTTACAAGATAAGAGAGAGTACAGGTAACCCACATGTAGAGACACTGCTTCCATCCTGAACATAGTGTGTGTGTGTGTGTGTGTGTGTGTGTGTGTGTGTGTGTGTGTGTGTGTGTGTGTGTGTGTGTGTGTGTGCATGCGCCAGTACTGGAGCTTGACCTCACACGCCTCACATGGCTTTGTCACTGAAGGCTGGTGTTCTACTCCTTGAGCTTCACTTTTGGTTTTTATTTTTTAATTTTAACATAATTTTTATAGTTATTATTAATGTTTTGTACAGAGGGGCTGCCGTTTCACAGTTCAGGTAATGCATATATTTCTCTTTTAGACAATGTCACCCCTTCTACTTCTGGTTTTGTCCTGGTTAATTGGAGACAAGAGTCTCATAGACTTTCCTGATCTGGATGGCTTCCAGTCATAATCCTCAAATCTCAGCCTTTTGAGTGACTAGGATCACAGGTGTGAGCCACTAGACTCTGAACGTATTTTTAAGATCGAGGAAATTAAATCATTATGTGAACATAGCAAGCACCTTCAAACCTTGCAGTACATGATGTGAAATTCACATTACTCCAGGTTTTTGAGCCTCTGTGACATGGACAGTAATATGGATGAAAATGACAATATCTCATATTTATTTAGCATATCCAGTGTGTCTGATGTTATTCTATATGCGGTAGATATTTTGTTATTCATATTTAATATTTCTATTTTACAGATGAGCAAAATAGAAGCGAAGAAAAATGAGGAGCCTCTCTAGGATGAGGATAGAGATTGTATTTCTGCTGTAGGAAAAATGTAATCTGTCCCTCGATCATGTGGTAGACATTGTGTGTTAGGTGCATAGTCTGCAACCTATACAGCATCAAGAGGAATGTCATCAGATGGATCAATTATTAAGGCAAACTTGTTGCTGGAGATCAACTCTTAAAAGCATGGAGTGAGGTCCCACTGGCAGATATGTGGTATGTGCTGTCCTGGTTGTGCTTTGGCTGCTGTCATTGATGGGTGGGGGAAAGGAGTAGTGTTTGAGTTGCACTTAGGCATCACTAAATACACAAAGAAGACAATTAAAACCAGCAAAGGCTCTGCCAACAACCAAAAAGCTAGAGAGGGACTAGTTGACTATCTTGTGAAAGTCAGACTCCTGGAAGTGATTTTAGGTGGTCATTTACATTTACATTTCCAATATCCCAAAAGGATCAGGCCCAAGGAGTTACCTCACTCAAGAATGCACAGTCAATAATAGAAATAGGACTCGGATTGAGGACAACAAATTCACATCCCTGTCATCTTTTCATGATACATTCAGACCCTTCCATTACTGCTTTTCATAATCCATGTGGGATTTCTGGATCCAATTAGTCTGGCAAAATTTACCTAGTAAGAGGAGAGATCTCACCTAGTTTAATTGTTTTCTAGGAGTTGGGGCAAGGACAGCAGAGACTTCTGCATTTTCCTGTGTCTGCATTTATGGTATGAGCTCCACATTAGTGTTCAGCTCACATGTGAGCTGGGCACCGCCATGGGTTACAGAGTCAAGTAAGATGGCGCTCAGTAGACAAATGGTCTGTCAAGAGTCTAGGATCAGGTAAGCAACCAGTTCCAGGAGCATAAAGAGAGAAATAGGAAATCAACAAAGAATAAAAGTTGAGGGAATATCGTAAACATCAGGCCTGACAGGCTTGACTTCACTCCACATTCAATGGGGTTTCCCTTGTAGATTCATGTCATGAGGAGCTCTGCTTTGTAGAAAGAAACCAGGTGGATGCCCAGGTTTGGAAGCCAAGATCAGATAGAAGAAAACAGAGCTAAGAGACTGTAACCATTCAAACAAAATTGAATGTGATGGCTCAGCAATCACACAACTGGGATTTACCAAATAGAAACAAAAACATAGGTCCCTTGAAAGACTACACTAGGCATAAATGTTCATAGCAGTTATATTAAAAACATCCCCAAACAGAAACAACCAAATGTCCATCAATAAGAGAGATATATTATAGATACACTGATACAATGGAGTTCTACTCAGCAATATTGAAAAAAATGCTCCATTTGTGCATGAAGCAACTAGGAAGAGTCTCCCAGACTTGATACAGAGAAGGGTCCTGACCCCCAGAGAGCACATGGCTCCAGGCCTGAACTTCTAAACTAGCCAAAGTAATCTAAGTTGAAAACTCAGAACAGAACATCCTCTGGGGGATGAGAGAGATGGACTGGGCAGGAATACAAACAGATCAGGAGATAAAAATAGTCTACATCATGGTAAAAGCCAGGATTAAATAAATAGATGTCTCCACTTGTCAAATTTGTACAACAAATATTTGTGTGGTGTCTGTCCTTACTTAGAAAATCACTGTAAAATGACAGCAATAATTGAGCAAGGGACAGAGATGGCATACTCTTGATAATTATAGACACTGAGTGACAGGGACATGAAAGTTTATTTTATTCTTCTGTTTATCTCATATATATTTGACATTTTTCATAGTATATTGCTAAAAATAAGTAATTGGCCTGGACAAGACCAGTGGGAAAAGAGAAACAAAGATAAATGAATGATACTGTAGGGATGGACTCAGAGTGTCTTGGTGACTATTGAAATGTGTGGTAGGGGTGGAGGCACTTCCTTCAAAGGCAAATGTAGTTCAGTGCTAAGGCCTGTAACAAAGTAAGAAGCAGGTTTTAGATAAGTGGATTTGGAAGTACTTATGGGGCAAGCAAAAGGAGACAGTAGGGGAATGGAAAGAATGGTACCCACCTTCCATTTCTGCATGATCAGTGGGGTAACTTCAAGCACTGCAGTCAATTATCCCACAGGTTAGTGCATCACTAAGGTAACTACAAATAGCAGATGCGGTGGACATTACCAGAATGGTCTACACCAGATGCTTTTAATATGCTAATCCCTGCTTCCTTGCCACAATCTAGCAGGACAGCTAGGCACATCAATGTAAATTCACTATCATAGGCTTAATGTAATGATACAAATATGTGAATTATACAATGGGATCCCAAAGGGGGACAAGCAGAGAGAGAAGGGCACACTGAAGCCATTGTTGAAAAAGGTCACTTAGATCAGATGGAAACTATGGCCAGTTGGTGCTTTTGGAATTTGAAAACATCTTGGAAAACTCTATGCTATGATTACAAAGAATTCTAAGAGGGGGGACACAACCTGAAGAAAGCAGCCAGGAACTGGGGCCTGCCCCAAACAGGCGTTACTCAAAGTCTAACTGAGCAAGCACAGGAGGAAAGGAAAAAAGAAAAACTTAGGAAAACGGAATGGCAGGGACAACAATGCATCTCTCTATACTTTCTCTTAATATAAATGGGCTGAATTCGCCAATTAAAAGAAAACGAACTGAGGACTGGATAAGAAAACAAGACCCATCCATCTGTTGCCTTCAGGAGACCCACCTCTCAGCCAAACATACAAACAAACTCAGAGTGAAGGGGTGGAAAAGGATCTACCAATCAAACGCCCCCAGTAAGAAAGCAGGTGTAGCTATCCTGATATCTGACAAAATAAACTTTTCATTAAAATCAGTACAGAAAGACAAGGACGGACACTACATATTAATAAAGGGAACAATCCAAGAGGAGGATATAACCATCATCAACTTATATGCCCCAAATATTGGTGCACCCAGATATGTCAAACAAATGCTCTCAAACTTACAGAATAAAATAGATCCCAATACGATAATACTAGGAGACTTTAACACACCACTCTCACCAAAGGACAGGTCTACCAACCAGAGGATTGGCAAAGAAGCTACCGAATTAAGAGAGGCCATACTTCAAGCGGAATTAACTGACATCTACCGAGTATTTCACCCTAAAACAACACAGTACACATTCTTCTCAGCAGCTCACGGAACTTTCTCCAAAATAGACCATATCATAGTTCATGCAAGGAACTTAAGCAAATACAAAGGGATCGACATAATCCCCTGTATCCTATCTGACCACAGTGGAATCAAGCTAGCTCTCAATAACAAAGCATACCGCAGAAATTTCTCCAATACATGGAAATTGAACAGCACACTCCTTAACAATGCCTGGATAACAGAAGAGATCAGAGAAGAAATAAAGCACTTCCTACAACTCAATGAAAATGAAAACACCTCACAAAGAAACTTGTGGGACACAGCAAAAGCAGTCCTGAGGGGCAAATTTATTGCCCTCAGTGCCCACATCAAGAGAATGGAGACAGACCAAGTAAATAACCTCATGTTGCAATTAAAACAGCTAGAAAAACAGGAAAAAATGGAACCTAAAGCTACTAGAAGAAGCCAGATAACCAAATTAAAAGCAGAGATTAACCAATTAGAAAATCAGAAAACCATAACCAAAATAAACCAAACAAAAAGCTGGTTCTTTGAAAAAATAAACAAAATTGATGGCCCATTGGCTAGATTAATTAAAAAAAGAAGAGAGGAAACCCATATTAATAGGATTAGGGATGCCACGGGAAACATCACCACACGTACCCAAGATATCCAAACAATTCTAACAGACTACTTTCAAAAGCTATACTCTCTAAAGGAAGAAAATCGGGCAGAAATGGATGCATTTTTAGAGAAATACAAGTTGCCCAAACTGAGCAAAGAAGAAGTTAACCAATTAAATAAGCCAATATCCTATAATGAGATACAGGAAGCTATCAAAAGTCTTCCAACAAAAAAAAGCCCAGGACCAGATGGATTCACAGCAGAATTCTATAAGACCTTTAAACAAGAACTAATACCCATACTCCTCAAGCTCTTCAGAGAAACAGAGAAGGAAGGAGCTATCCCAAACTCATTCTACGAAGCCAATATCACACTCATCCCCAAACCAGGCAAAGACCCAACCAAAAAGGAGAATTACAGGCCAATCTCCTTGATGAACACAGATGCAAAGATCCTTAACAAGATTCTAGCTAACAGAATCCAGAAACACATAAAAAAAATAATTCACTATGACCAGGTAGGCTTCATCCCAGAGACACAGGGATGGTTTAACATACGTAAGTCAATAAATGTAATCCAACATATCAACAGAGCCAAGGTCAAGAATCACATGATTATCGCTACAGATGCAGAAAAGGCCTTTGACAAAATTCAACATTCATTCATGCTAAAAGCTCTGGAGAAAATAGGAATAGAAGGAACATTTCTAAAAACAATAAAAGCCATTTATGACAGACCAATAGCCAATATTATACTTAATGGGGAAAAGCTACAACCAATTCTCCTAAAATCAGGAACAAGGCAAGGATGCCCACTGTCTCCACTCCTCTTCAATATAGTCTTAGAACCCTTAGCCAGGGCAATAAGGCAAGAAAAAGATATTAAAGGGATCCTCATAGGAAAAGAAGAAGTTAAACTATCCCTTTTTGCAGACGACATGATACTATACCTCCACGATCCCAAAAACTCCATCCCCAAACTCTTAGAAATCATAAATCACTTTGGCAAAATAGCAGGATACAAAATAAACCCACAAAAATCAGTTGCCTTCCTATACACTGATAATGTACAGGAAGAGAGGGAAATAAAGGGAGCAACCCCATTCACAATAACCTCCCGAAAAATAAAATATTTAGGAATTAACCTAACCAAAGATGTAAAAGAACTATTTAATGAGAACTATAAAAAGTTAAAGAAAGAAATTGCAGAAGACACTAGGAAATGGAAAGACCTCCCATGCTCCTGGATAGGCCGACTTAATATAGTAAAGATGGTAATACTTCCAAAACTAATATACAAATTCAACGCAATTCCTATTAAAATCCCAATGACGTACATCACTGAAATACAGAAAACAGTCCAAAAATTCATATGGAACAACAAAAGACCTAGAATAGCCAAAACAATTCTAGGGGATAAAGACAATATGGGAGGGCTATCCATGCCGAACTTCAAACTCTACTACAGAGCTATAATAACAAAGACAGCATGGTACTGGCACAAAAACAGACCCGAAGACCAATGGAACAGAATAGAAGATCCAGAAATAAATCCACAGGCCTACAGCCAGCTGATATTCGACAAAGGAGCCAAAGACATACAATGGAAGAAACACAGCCTCTTCAACCGTTGGTGCTGGGAAAACTGGGCAGCCACATGCAGAAAACTAAAAGTGGACCCCAGCCTATCACCATGCACCAACATCAACTCAAAATGGATTAAAGACCTTAACATTAAACCTGAATCTCTGAAACTACTGCAGGACAGAGTAGGAGAGACACTTGAACTAATAGGCACAGGAAGGAACTTCCTGAACAGAGTCCCAGGGTCACAACAAATTGGAGAGAGACTCGACAAATGGGACTACCTTAAAATAAAAAGCTTCTGCACAGATAAAGCTATCGCAACCAAGCTAGAAAGACAACCAACTAATTGGGAAAAAATATTTACCAGCAATATATCAGACAAGGGGTTAACATCCTGTATATACAGGGAACTCAAGAAACTAATCCCTCCCAAACCCAACACACCAATTACTAAATGGGCAAGGGAACTAAAGAGGGACTTCTCAAATGAAGAAATAAAAATGGCAAAGAAACACATGAGGAAATGTTCATCATCCCTGGTGGTGAAGGAAATGCAAATAAAGACAACCCTGAGATACCACCTTACCCCAGTCAGAATGTCCCACATCCACAAATCAGCCAACGACAAATGCTGGAGGGGATGTGGAGAACGAGGAACGCTATTACACTGCTGGTGGGAATGTACACTCATACAACCACTTTGGAAAGCAGTCTGGAGGGTCCTTAGAAAGCTAAAGATTGACCTCCCTTACGACCCAGTCATACCACTTCTAGGCATCTACCCTGAACAACAGGAACCAATATACAAGGACACGTGCACCTCCATGTTTATTGCAGCACTGTTCGCAATAGCTAGGATATGGAAACAACCTAGATGCCCCACCACAGATGAATGGATCCAAAAATTGTGGTATCTATACACAATGGAATATTATGCAGCCATTAGAAATGACAAAATAATGGCATTTGCAGGGAAATGGATGGAGCTAGAAGGAATCATGTTGAGCGAGGTAAGCCAAGAACGAAGAGACAAACAGTACATGGTCTCCCTGATAAGTGGATGATGAATCCAAAATGTTAGGTGATATGACAAAACTAACAGGACTTAAGAAACAAAGAACTCCCACTCATCTGGTTGAACCACTACTAAATATCCCCATGCTGCTGATCACATATATGGTATATAACATATGAGCACCGTTATATATTACAGACTGTGATAGACAATTTGCTCCAGGAAAGTTAGAATGAACTTGTGACTTTAAATGAGCATCATTATTCCACAATACTGTGAATTTCCGGAAATTAAGTAATCACTTAATCACGATCAAAAAAAAAAAAAAAAAAAAGAACCTTGGGGAAGGGAGGGAGGGAGGGGATGGTAGGGGGAAAACAATGGAGGGGGTAACAATGTTCAAGAGGAAGTGGAAGTGTACTCATTACCTCACTCATGTAACTGTAACCCTCTGTATAGTATCTCTACAATAAAAAAAATTTAAAAAAAAAAAAAAAAAAAAAAAAAAAAAAACTCTATGCTATGGACTTATATTGAACACTTTGGTTAGAATTCATGGACTTCTGGAGAGGGAATGGAACCTGAATTCTATTCAGAGAGTATTTATTGATTAAAACCTACCATAGAGCAGCTCCAAAGTGAGAAAAAAAGAAATATGATCCTTGTCTTTAACGAGGTTCCCACTAATAACATAAAAAAAGCTATACATGACAAGAGGTAATAAATGAAAACACTGGTAACTTAATTTATGCATTAAAAAACAAAACAGTATGAGGAATAGGGAGATAATATACCATCAGGAGGTCATAGGACACCTCATTCATTTCACAGGTCAGGAAAGCAAACTTCAGATGTCACCTGCTCCAGATTACATAGCTTTTCTACAATTTCCACTGATATCTGAGAAGACTAAGCTATTTGATCACAACTTGGCTACCCTGATCTAGACTTTTTCTCTAATCCAGTGATATTTCTGAGGCAGGCTTGTAACTCTTCCTTATTTACTGCAATTAACATTCACTTACTCAATGTTTAACGCCTGCCCTCCCCCCCCTGCCCTGCCAGCTGCCTGTCCAACTTCTTTGAAGTCATAAACAATTGTTACATGGCATTCAGGGTAGATAGACATATGCATCCTTGAATGTGTGTCTAGTGCAGTGTACTATAAAATTCAATTCTGGAAAAATGGCAGCACTGATTTGCTCCTATTGGAAGCCAATGTTGACATCATTCAGGCCCTTTACTAATCTCTAGCTTTTTGATTAAACGTATTTTAAAAACACAATTAGTTATGGGCAGGAGCTATAAAGGACTTTAATTCATAATTGACTGATTGTTCTCCCAAAATAAACTAAGGGAGCAATAATATATTGTTAGCTCTACAAGACCCATTGTGAACATACCCCTAATCCTTGCATCAGCCGAGGGATAAGATACCTCTGGCCCTGCCTCTCTTTCCATTTCACTTTTCCAAAATGTAAATAGGATTATATTTGTTGGTACAAAATGTCTCAGAGGTTCTCCATTATCCTCTGGACAATGTTTCAACTCCTTGGCACGAACACGAAGCTTTTCACACTCTGGCACCTGCCTGTCATCCAGCCTCATGGGACTTGCTTATTGTATCCTAGCAACATGGCTGTTCAGATCATGGACTGTCAGTAACAAATCCCACTAGCAATGCTATACTCATTCTTTTGCTCAGTTGTTGACAGATTAACTAAATATTTCATGGGTTTTTATGAGGTGCCAGCACCAGGATTAGGCACTCAGGATCTAGTGATAAACTCTTAGGTCAAGGAGCTTCTGATCTCAGAGGTAGATATTGAAAGAATCACATGTCTACATGATTCCAAATGACAATGAGCAAAGAGACGGAGAAAGGACATTCGAAGCAAAGGAAAGTAAGCACAAAGATCCTGGGGAGTCTCACATGGATGGTGGACTTGTGGAACCAAAAAGGAAGTTAAGGGTGGAGAAGTAGCAAAGGGGAAGAGCATGCAGTACCTTGTAAGCTATGGTAAGGAGTCACCATTTTCTTCCAAAGGCAGGATTTGATGTTTAAAGTGTGACCCAGTGATCTACAATGTTAAATCACACTACAGAGCAGTGAGGAGTAGAGTCTAAATGAAAGGCAAGCAAATCTAGGCACTAGGAAATGCGCTAGGTGATTACTGAGGCCATGGAGTGACCAATCTTCCCAGTGTGCCTAAAATTGAGGGGCTCTCTGAAGACAGAATGTGCAATACTAAAACATGCAAAGTCGCAAGAGAATCAGGATGTCAGTCATCTTGTAGGCAGAATGAAGTCTTGAATTATAGAAGGACTTGCAAATGAAAGGATGTCAATGGGACAGAATGAAAGGGATGGAGAAAGGAAAAGGAGATGTTTTAGGTTCTGGCTTGTGAAACTGGTTGGAGCCCTCTGTTCAGTTGAAAACACTTCCTCATTTCTCTGTCGTGTGCTATTATTTTTGTTGTTTACAGTGCTGGGGATCCAACTTAGGGCTTTGAATGTACAAAGCAAGTGCTGTATCCCTCATCTATAGTCCCAGATCTGTCTTGTGTCTTTTCGAACAGAAAGCAAGCCAGCTTAGTCAAGAGAATAAAATAAGTCACTACACGGTTCACTGTGTAGTACCTTCCAAGGCTTCAAATATTGCATTCAATCAATGCTGGCTTGCATTATGGCTAATGCCATGGTCAGCCAGGAGTTTACCTTGTGTCTTGTTTGTAGAAAGGTCAAAGAAATTAATAAAATTTATCATGATCATAATATCTCCCTCCCCGCAATGTGGCACCAGCTAAGAGATAGATCAAGACAGAGGGAGATCAAATTAACCTGGTTATTGCTCATAAAGTCCATGTCTCACTAGCTCCCAAGATAACTAAAAGCAAGTATGAATAAAGGTGTCTTCTTGTAGGGAGCTGCTTCCCACAGAGGCCTGTGTGGTGCAATGACACAAATTTGGTGTCCCAATCTTGCCTCCGTCACTTACCAGCTGTGAAACCTCAGGCAAGTTACCTAACTCCATGAGACTCTATCTTCTTCCCTGTAAAATGAAGTTAATAGTTACTTACCTTGCAAAGTTCTGCTAAAAATTTAAAAACAAGTGTGTGCTTGCTGCAAAATGGGCTTTAAATAGTGGTACCACTCAGTATCTTGACATAGATTCTATTGGGTATTTAGGCTTGTACTAATAAACTGCAAGGGGGGAAATGGACATCGAAGTGTGTCTGCTCTTTTAGGGAGAGCTTCCCCATATTGTCCCTAAATAGAGTGGCAATGTGGTTGAGTGGATCGCAGATATGCATGTCTATATATCTCATGCCTGGGGATATATGTCTGGATCTGAGCTTGGCCACTCACTGGAGATGTGATCTAGAACAATCTATCCTATAGCTCCATGGCTCGCTCTACTAATCAGTAAAAGGAAAGGATGATTTTCATTAGGTATCATGTTCTTTTGTGTGTATTAAATGAGATTCTCCATGCTCAATGTTTAATATAGTTCCTGGCATACAGAGAGAATGAAGTAAATACTCTCTACTCTTCCTCTTTGTTATTACTGATGGTAGGAAGAGTTGGTCACTGGCTCTCTCCACTCTCCTACTCACCTCAATTAATGACTGACATAAAAGCTGGGTATTAAGGAGACTCTTATGTTAGATGCAATGGCTCACACCTGTAATCCTAGCCACCTGGGAGCCAGAGTGGGAAGATCACAGTCTGAGGACAGCATGGACAACAATTTCACAAGACTATATACATTTATCTAATTTGGGGAGTGGAAGGGGAATAACAAAATGCTGAAACAAGGACACAGGATAACCCATTGCAAAAATGAAACAAGACACTATGTTGGAAATGAACTTTACAACTTTAGCGGAGGGGAGTAGCAAGGGAGGTGGGGGAGGGAAGGAAACAATACTCAACAAGAAGTGTATTCATTACCTTACTGATGTAACTGTTATGTCTCTGTACAACATCTTTACAAGAAAAAAATGTTTTAAAAAATTAAAATTTTTCCATGAGACGCCCTTCTCATCCAAGAAAAGCTGGATATGGAAGCATGTGCCTGTCGTCCAAGTTATGCAGAAAGTGCAAACAAGAGACTCGTGGTCTAAAATGATCTATGTCCCTTAGATCTCATATGAAACATAAAGTCAAAAGGGTTTTATGGCTTAAGTAACAGAGCACCTGCCTAGCAAGTTCAAGGCCCTGAATTCAATCCCTAGCACTGTAAAGAGAGAGGGAGAAGGAGAGGAGAGGAGACAACAGGAGAAGAAAGGGAGAGAAGGAGAAGGAGATCGAGAGGGAGAGGGAGGAGAGAGAAACTCTCTTGCCTTCTACAGAAATTTACTCCTTAAGGTAAAAATCAAAGTTTCCACTGAAAATATTTTCCATTCCTCCCAAAGTACTATGCACTTGGTTTTGTGTTTAGAACTCTGTGAATAAAGATGTATATATGAATTCATAATACATTCAGCAATTTATAGTATAAGACTATACACAAGCAAAAATTGCTCTTATAGTAGCTCACCATATTTTAATATTTTTACCAAATATGAACAGTTGAATTCTTGTGTGTTAAATACCTATGAGAGACATGACATTACTATGATTGTCAGAAGAAGGAGTTCTTTGCATAGCTAATACTTTTCTGAAGCCAAAGGGTCACAACATCAAGGGACAATAGAGGTAGTGTTGCTCTATGCCACCATAGTCACAATTAAAATTACAAATGAACAACTGTTCTATTCAGCTAAGTGAATACAAATAAATAGTTGTATCTATCATCATTTATTGAGTCAGATGTATTGTTATCACAAATCAGGAGATAACATATCCCAGAAACTGTGTTCAGTATGCTGTATGTAGGATAACCCTGTGGTTAGTATTCTACAATTTTTTGGTCGGGTTTCAATCCTGGCTCTGCAACCTACCAGTTGTGTGACTTTGAGCAAGAACTTGACCCATCTGCACCTCAGTTGGCTCATTTGTAATGCAGAGATAATAATAGCACCTGACTCAATGAATGGTTATGGTAGATTAGTAATCCAAGTGGCTAGAAAGATGTTTTGCCTATTTACATGTTAGCTTCTAATTACTCCATCTGTACATCAGACCTAAGTGGTAGGACCTACTCACCTTACTGTTTTACAGAAAATTGTCTCAGGACAGAAAGTATATAGAATAATGCTTAGTTAGTATTTGCCTGAGACTTCCTTGGCACTTTGCCTATAGTCTTTCATGAATCTGTAAAACAGCCCTGTAAAAAAGGTAATAAGAACAGAGTCTATATCAATCTTGGTTTGCAGATGGAGATACCACAGTGTTGAGGATCCCTGGTTAAGTTTAAGGAATTACTTTGAAGAAAATTCCAATTGAATTTCTGGGCCAGAACTAAAGATAATTCCATGCATAAACATTTTAAACTTATCTCTGTACTGAGTCAAAAGAGATTGTCTTCCATTTAATTTGTCCCCCAACTCTATTGTTCTTCAATCACTAAATGTATACATATAAAGTGGTGTCTTTTTCTTCCCTTCAACAAAGGCTGACTGAGGGTTGGGGAGGTCTGTGCTCTAAGCTCTGCTCCATGTACTAGATTTACATTCATCCATCAAGAGGCTCAAAAAAAGCAGCGATTTCCTGTGTAGCAATGATCTGTATGCACCATCTGCCCAGGTGCCTGATGGGAGAGATTTCCCTGGTATCGGGTGATTCCACTGGTGTCATATGCCTCTAAGGCTTTGACCTCAGGAGCTTTTGCTAACGACGAATCAATTCCACTGGCCCTGACTGGCTCTTCCACTAAAAGAAAGTTGTCTTTGGAGAGATGATGACATTTTGAACAAGGGAAAACACAGATAAGCATGACTCGTTGGAACTTGTAGCAGAGGCTTGAATCATTTGATTTTTTTTTCTCTACTTCTGCAGAAAGATTTTTTTTGATGTCTTCAGGTTAAACTGGTTCACCTGAGTTGCCCAGCTTTGTATGTGCCTATGCCATAAGGTCATTGACTCATAAACAAGTGAGGCAGTACACACTTCTGGTCAACCTGAAAATGCCCATAAAGTATCTGAGATTTGACATTCATAGTTATTGGTCTGCTACTTCCATTTTTGTATTATAGATCCTAGGGAACCAGACCAGATGAGTGGAGAGTCCAGTAAAGCTTTTGGTTTGTCTTGAAAAAGAGTATGTTACCATCTTCAACAGCCTCAGTTTGATTTTTTTCCCCATCAGTCAGTCAGCTGTTGGTTCCCTTCTAAGACCGTTTTGTCACTCTTGAATTTGATTCTCAAAAGTGTCCTGACTATGGAGTTGACGTTGTATATTACTAATCATGAAATTTCTCTTCTAGCTGATAGAGAAATCTAGAAAGTACTCTGAAGCTAGGGACACTACATAGGGGCCTACTTGGTAAACAAGATCCCCTGCACACTCCACGGGTCGTAACGATGGTGACATTTATTTATTTATTTATTTTTAATTTTATTGTCAAGGTGATATATAGAGAGGTTAGTTACATAAGTAAGATAGTGATTACATTTCTGGTCTAACTTGTTACCTCTTCCCTTATTTTTCTCCCTCTTTTCCACTCCTCCATCCCCCACCCCGCCCCGACCCTGAAATTGTACAGATCATTTCCAACTTAGTGTCTTGTGAGTATTGCTGTTGCATAGATTCCCCCTTTGTCCTTTGTCTCACCATTTTGTTGCTCCTCTTCCATTCCCTCATTCAGATAACCATATATACAATACACAGGGTACCAAAATCAAATACAGTGACAACAGGGGATAAACCCTAGGGGGAAAAACACAAAAGAAAAAAGAAATCACATAGTACATTGAGAACAATAACAACAAAGAAAACTCTTTGTCCATGTCTTAGAGTTCATTTCACTTAGCATCATCTTATATGGTCATATGTACATAGCTATTGAGCTATGCTGCTCATCTGCTAAGATTATCCTTGATGTTAATTATTGCAAATAAAGGAGACCATAGGATGTACGTTTCTTTGGGTTTGGCTTACTTCACTTAATATGATTTTTTCCAAGTCCTCCCATTTCCTTACAAATGGAGCGGTGTCATTCTTTGTCTATTATAAGATATTGGAGGATTACCTTTGAGCCCAAATAAATAGAAAAGTGAAGCCATTGTTTTATAATATAGGCAACCCTTGATCCCAATAAAGGCATGCATTTTGAGGTGACCAGGAGGTATGAAGACAGCTGGGCAGCCAGTGATACTCCCCACCAGGCTCCTCTTTGTCAACGCTGCCCTTAAATCTTCCAGATTTAATTAGTCACCACGTGGCACAACAAAGGTATTCACTAGGTACTTGGGTACTAGGGATTCCAAGAACTGTACCAAGCTTCTACCAGAACAGTTCAAGTTTTCAGAGCCCAATGAAGAGGATGTGACTTTTCCCATCTCACCAAAATAATGAAAGAATAACTGGCAAGCCTGAGCAAGCATGTGACTATAGTGCTTTCCAAGGGAAATAAGCATGAACAAAATACAGTGTATAAGCCTGAAACGCCCTCATAGTGTTGTTACCCCTCACCACACCCCCCCACACACACATGCACGCATGTGCGTGTGCACGTGCCCGCACACACATATCTTTGCATCTTTCCTCACTTCTGTCAATGGGCAGCTGTATCAGTGTTAATCTCACTAAGGGTCAAACTAACAACATTGATAACATTAGGATTTGCCTCTGATGAGACCCTCAAACGCAAGTGATTACTCAATGCTTTGCTACCGGACTCTAGGAAAAAGGCACTGCATCCTAATTCTTGCCAAAGAAAACATAACCCTCATTCCTCAATTCTCTTAATCTCATGCCAAATAAAACAGTAACTCTTTTTCCCCCAAATGCTAAACTCTCAGGTTAAGCCTTGGTGGTGACGATGATGATGATAATGCTGATGATGATGATAACAGTCGATAAATTTGAATTTCAAATGGGCTACTCATTCATCGGTATTAAATTGGGAATTAAACTTGACCAATTCTCTTCTTCTAGAGAATCCTATATTCTCACTTGATGGGGGTTTAGCAATCTAGGTGCACGACTGTAGGTTAGTTGTGAAATTTGGATTATAACTATTAATCTTCCATTGCTTCCGTTTCCAAAGACACATAAGCTTGAAAAACAAACCAGCCCCTGTTGGATATAAATAAATGTCAACGGAAAATCATTTAATATTTTATCTGTGAGGTCATTCTTTTTTCATAGTTTGGGTTATGGAAGACAGTGTCAGTGTTGTGTAGTTGAAAACCAGAATGTTAGGAAACATAAAAGTCATTTGCATGTGGCAAGTGCTAGGGGCTCAGACCTGTGATTCTAGCTACTTTGGAGGCTAAAAATAGGAGGACTGCAGCTCTAGGCAGTCTTAGCAAAAAAGTCAGTGAGACTACATCTCAAAAGAGAGAAGCTAGACACAGTGGCATGTGCCTATCATCCCAGTGACTATAGGAAGTCTAAAATAAGCCCATCAAAGCCCAAGAAAATGCTTGGCAGTGAGTTAGACCCTACTTTTAAAATATCTAGTAAAGCCAGAAACTGGTAGCTCATGCCTGTAATCCTAGCTACTCAGCAGGCTGAGATCTGAGGACTGTGGTTCAAAGCCAGCCCAGGCAGGAAAGTCTATGAGACTCTTATCTCCAAAAAAACTACCAAAAAAAAGAGGCAGAAGTGGAGCTGTAGCTCAAATGGTAGAGCACTAGCCTTGAGCAAAAGAAGCTCAGGGACAGCTCTCATACTGAGTTCAAGCTCCAGGACGTAGAAAAGTAAAATCCAGGGCTGGAGACATGGCTCAGTAACAGTCACCTGCTTAGGAGGGGCATCCAGCCCTTCTCTAGCATTACCATTTACTGTACTGTCTAGACCATCTAGTACTGTATGTAGTACTAGAGGCAAATACTCTAGTACTGTCGTTAAAAAAAACAGAAAAACTAAACAACAATAAATACCTTTTATGACACCAGATAAACAATAGATACTTTGGGCTTTCTTGCTCTTAACCCACTGCAAATAAAAGACTTGGAATGTGAGTTTTTCCCAAGTTTACTCATTGTTCTTAGTGCTCTACTCATTGCCTTTAATGATCTGTAATTGTCACATAGTGCTAACTCTCACCTTATTCCAGACATGGGTTAAAATTCTCTTTTGCCAATATATCCCAGAGTTAAAACTTTGGAGCTTCATGATAGCTTTACATTCCTTTATCATCCTTCTCAAGGTCATTGCCTTAAGGTTTAGCCATTTCTAACAGCTTTTTAGAATTTTGATTTTATTGTTATTATAAAGGTGATGTACAGAAGGATAACAGTTACATAAGTCAGGTAATGAGTACATTTATTTTTGGACAATGTCACACTTTCCCTCACTCCCAGTTTTTTTTTCTCCCCTCCCCATCCACAAGTCGTATAGGTCATTTTCAATATAGTGTTTGGTGACATTGCATTTGTTCACCCTTTGCCTCTTCATTTCTGTGCCCTTCTTACCCTCCCAAAGATAGATAAATGAACAAACAAGGCAAAAGTAAAAGAAAACAAAGGAAAAAACCTCTTGTTTTCACTTTTTGGAGTTTATTGCAATAAACTCCAATAGCTTTTGGGAAGGGAACTTTTGCTTAAACAATCATTGTAATCTTAACTAGCATAAAACATTAAAATTATTAAAAACCATTTTTTGCTTAAACACTCATGTTAATCTCCTTCTAAGTTTAAGGTCTTTGCTGGCCCTTCCTTCCTCCACTTTTGCCCAGAAGAGAGAGACAGAGACAGAGACAGAGACAGACAAAGACAGAGAAAGTAACCACACATAGATCTCAAGAGAAAGTGACAGATGCATGATGATAGTGATCTGGAACATCAAGCCAATGACAACACGTTCCATTCCCAAGTTCCATACCTACCACTGCCAATTTTCCAACACTAACTTCAACTGGGAGCTGCGGGCCAGGTTTTGAGCACAACAAACACACTAGATTGGGGAGGGATTGACTAGGCAACTAATGGTTTTGGATTTCCATCCATCTACCTATTGATCCCTCCATCTATCCATCCAATTCATCCATCCATTCTGCAATTTCCATCCATTCTACAATTATTTACTGAGTGATTCCCATGGTTGGAGATATTGTTGCTTTGATGATGCAACCATAAGCAAGACATGGTCCGTTCTGGTTTATAGTTTTGTGGAAAAAATGAAGACCAATCAACTGAGGCACTGAAAGTCTACTTATTCTGAGCTTGCAAGGGAGAACAGAAAAAGGGGACCAGCCCAGCCACTGCCACTTGCCTTTTGGCAGTGTGGAGAAATGGAGAAGGCTTGCAGTGGCAAAGGAAAAAAAAGCCTGATTGGAGGTTAGAGGTTATTGGCAAGGGGAAGCAGAGAGGGAACAGTTTGGGATCCTCTGTGATTGGCTAGGGAAGAGTATTTGTTACTTTTTGGTTGGTCCTAGGTTGGAAATAGGAACAAAATTGAGGAAGCTGCCAGCTATTAATCAAGTCCTGAGCATTTGGGGATCATTGTTATACAAGTTGTAATCTGCCTTCCTGCACAACTGACTTACACCTGACTGGTTTTCTGGATTGTTTATTACAGATAAGGAAGTTCACTGAAAATGTTGCTGCTTCTCTGCCAGAGTTCCATTTTATAGATAATATCACTATTATCAGTCTAGTGAAGAAAAAGAGTAAAAAGGTTTGGGTAGGTAGGGGGACAGGTGCCAAATTGAAAAAAATAAACACATTTGTTCACTATGGGGACAATTGCATAGTTCTGACTCTAATATGTATATTTGTGAACCATTCACAGTTAAATGTTTTGCATAAGGCACAAGGTAAGAGGGAAGTGAATGGTTTCACACATGGACATTCTACAGTTACTGTATGCCCCATATGATGACTCTTCTACACTGCCCCTAAAAATTACTCTGGTACCTTTGTCAATATCTGCCAGATTTCAAGACCCTATCTAAAAATAAATAAAGGAAGCAAAAAAGAACTGGAAGTTTAACTCAAGTAGTAGAGTTCAGGCTCTGAGTTCAAACTTCAGTACCACCAAGACAAAACAAAAAAGGATAGAGCTTCCAGCATCTCATGTGTTTGCCATAAAAAATATTGTTATTCATTTTAAGTTGTTCTTTTCTGGTACATAAAAATAAAATTGATTTTTACATGTTGACCTTGCTTCTTACAGTCTTAACAAACTCACTAATGAGTTGTACTTGCATTTTAAAGGCAGATTCCTCAGGATTTTCCTTATGTATCATCGAAGTTGTCTACATGTATCTTTCCTTCAGTTAAATAAATATTTGCTAGCTACTTTTATTATTTCTTTGTATCTTTTAAAAAAGTGTTACAAGTTATAATATGTATTTTGGCTCTGGGGAAATAACATCAAAAGCAAAAGAAGGGAAGGAAAAATAGATAAGTTGTATTTCATCAATATTAAAAAGTGCTTGTACTTCAAAAAGACATTGCTAAAAAGCCAAAGGATAATCCACCAAAGAGAGAAAATGTTTAAACATTTACCCATCATATAACTGACAAGGAATATATATATATATATATATGTATATATATACATATATATTCTTCATCTGGGTAGTGGTTCAAAGAGTATAGCCCTTAACAAATCACTAAGCTATTCATATATATTTTGTGTGATTTTTCTATATGTTCTTATTTTTCAATGAAAAGTTAAAAAAAACACAACCTCTATGATCATTACCATAGTTCCTTGATTAAAAAAAAATCTAACTCCAACAGAATGTGATTATGGTCACCTGTGCTCCCAGTATATAGTAGGTCAGTGTGGGTGATGTAATGAGACTCTGTCTCAAAAAGAAGGGGAAAAATATAAGCATGGTGTGCACATCCATAATCCTAACCACTTAGAAGACAGAAATCAGGAAAATCATGAGTTGAGGGCTAGTCTAGGCAAAGTTAGCAAGAAACTATGTAAAACTGGGCACTGGTGGCTCACACCTATAATCCTAGCTACTCAGAAGGTTGAGAGCTGAGGATCAATGTTCAAATCCAGCCTGGACAGAAAAGTCTATGAGACTCTTATCTCCAATAAACTACTTAGAAAAAGCAAGAAATGGAGCTGTGGCTCAAGTGGTAGAGCACAGAGAGGCTCAGGGACAGAGCCCAGGTCCTGAGTTCAAGCCCCAGGACCAGGAAAAATAATGATCATAAAAAATAAGTAAAATAAATAAATAAAATAAGAACAAGAGTGCTGGGAGCACTATAATAACTGTTGCTTAAGATATTTTTTAATATTAAAGACCCTGAGTTCCATTTCCAGTACCAAAAGACAACAACAGCAACAACAAAACTAAGTTCTAGTCAAGCAAGAAGATTACAGAGCCCCTGAGTTTGAGTTCAGCCTGGGCAATCAAGTGAGATCTTATCGCAACAAAACTAACAACAAGAATCCATAGTCCTTAAATTATTAGACAAGGCTTTATGGAATCTGGCCCATGATTACCTTTATCTAGCCCTCTGTTCGCTCACTCATTCCAACTATGCCTTATTCCAACTGTCCTTATTCCGCTCCTGCACTTACTTCAATCTTCCTGCTGGGAGATTGCTTGAGCCTCTTCCCTCTGTCTAGATATCTACTTGGCTGATGTCCTCATTTCTCTCACCTTTTGCTTGGATCATGTGTTCTCAGTGAGGTATACATTGTACTCCATTGAATGCAGTTGTATGTCTCTTACTCTGATACCCTAATCCTCTTACTCTGGATTTTCTATGTCTTATATAACTTCCTATCAAATCAAATCCACTAACTTACTGTTCCTGAATCTTTGGTCTGTCATGCTAGTGAAACATCTTTGGTTTAATCCACTAATACAGAAAAGGAGAGGCCTTGCTGAATGCTGATGGCTCAGGCCTGTAATCCTTCAAAGTCAGCCTGGGCAGAAAAGTTCATGAGACTCTTATCTACAGCAAAAAGCTAGAACTGAAAGTATGGCTCAAGTGGTGGAGCACCAGTCTTGGGCAAAATATGTCAAGTGAGAGAACAAGACCCTGAGTTCAAGCCCTACTTCTGGCATAGATGACAGATAGATACATGATAGATAGATAGATAGATAAACAAATTGATTGATTGATAGTTAAAGTAAAATTTCAAAAAGACAAGGAAGACCAGGGGCTGAGTGATTCGACAAGTAAAGACACATCTAGCCACATCTAACTTTAGACAACTTATCACCTACATATATCATTGGAAGATGTCAAAGATACTGGTGAGCTTGTCTACTCACCCAAAAGGGAAAACACAAATCAAAGGGGCCTAATGACTATCACATGAATCCTGGGACAGCCATGGCTGAGTTGCTAAGGAGGGTTTAGGCTCCAGATAAGCAGTCTTATCACCTCCAGCTCTATTTTGGGAAAGATGTGGCAGGAAGGGCAGCCCTCAGAAGCTGATGGATGAGAAATGGTCTCAAGAAAATCTCCCTGGTTACACAGAAAGGTGAATCAGAGATGGTGTCCCTCAGAGCAGCTCTTCACAGCTTCACATGCTCAAGGCCATCAGGAAAACCATTAGACATTTAACCAACAACAAAAAAAGCCAGAACTAGAGATGTGGCTCAAATGGCAGAGGACTACCCTTGACTGATAAATCTGAGCAAGAGCACCAGGCCTTGAGTTCAAGCCCTAGTACTAGCACAAAATTAAAAGCAAAAATTTTAATCTATATAATCAACCATTGGTTTTTTAAAACACATAGTACATTTAACCTGTGTCAGACTAAATGGCAATTTTTATATTCTAGCATGAACGCATCAGTACTTTTCTATGCAGAAATATACTTACTCAACTGTTGGATACATAATTCTGTTATTAATCTTTCAATTTTGTTGTTGTTTTGTGTGTGACCATCCTGGAGCTTGAATTCAGAGCTTGGGTGATGTCCCTTAGTTTTTATGCTCAAAGCTAGCACTCTACCACTTAGCCTACAGCTCCATTTCCAACTTTTGGGGACTTAATTGGAGATAAGTCTCATGGACTGTCTTGCCTGGTCTGGCTTTGAACCATGATCTTCAGATCTCAGTCTCCTGAGATTAGGATTACAGGCATAAGTCTGGCATAATCTTTCACTTTCATACATAGCAGATATCTATATCTTTGTACACAAAGCCTTTTCTGTGGTTAGGATTGTTTCTCCGAAGTACAGGTACAAGGGCAAAGGTAAGAACATGTACTTGGCTCTGAATCCTATCATCCTGTTTCCAAATGGGTCTCTGTTCTGCCAACAACCAGAAGCTTCCTGACCCAACCCTGAGTGTTCTGATGCAGTAGATACCGGTTGGTTCTCAGGAAGTTCTGAGTATTTTTGCTATTTTAGTTTTGCTGTTGTTATTTTGTTTTTGTTTTTGTTTTTTATTGGCTCTCCTGATAATTCTGAATAATTTGAGGAATGATTGAATTACCCAAATGCTCTCACTTTCCAAGCCCACGATAGGATTTTTAGTGTGTTTTCTCTTTGTCCCTGCCTGTGGGAATAAATCGGTCATGAGACTTCCAATGAAAAATTCATGGTTATGGTTACTTACTCTGATTCATTCAACAAATTATGTGTGTGTGTGTATGTGTGTGTGTGTATGTGTGTGTGTATGTAGCTGGTTTCAGTGTTACATGCATAACCATAAACAAGACAGAGTCCCTCTTTTCATGCCACTCACATTATTTTTTTGTTTTGACAGATAACATACAAGGAAAGATATATGGGCTATGAAGTCACCAAAATAGAAAACCATGACAGGAGTGATTAAGGGCATTGGGAAGGCTCCTTTACATGGGAGAGCCACAGGAGGTGACAGACATTTCAAAACAATCTTCAGATCCACCAGGAAGTGTTCCAAGCAGAAGAAATTGTGAACTTGAAATGCTTGAGCAACAGAATAAATTCAGCCTGGGTGGAGTGCAGCTACTGAATCCAAGCATATAGAGAAACTGGGAGGGAGGCAGGGGTCATATGATGTAAGATTCATAGGCTTACTGAGGAGTAACTATAACTCCATTCAGGACACCACAGATGGGCTTGAAGCAGGGGAATGACACGATAATGAACATTTTAAAAAAGATCACTGCAATTCATATGTATAAAGAGAACTGGAAAAATAACAGGGAAACCACAGAGAGGCTTGGAAAATTCATTAATTCCAGGCAAGAGATGATAATAGTTTGCCTAGAAATGGTACTAAAGATTCAGAGGAGTGAATAGATTTTAGCTATATCTGGAGGCAGAGGGATGAAGGCGTAGGAGAAGCCAAGAGAAGTTGCTAAAATGAAATATCTGAAGCAAATAACTTCTAACGAAGAGAATTCTATTCCGCTCAGGTTTTAGAGGTTCCAGTCTGAGACTGAGTGGTCTCATTGCCTTTGGGCAATTGCTGGCGGTGCTAGATGGCCAGGATGGGAAGGGTGTGGTAGAACAAACCATTCTCGCTGTGGGCTGGCAGCCAGAAAGCAAGACCATGAGTTGGGCCTGCTCCAAAGCTCGGAGGACCTCCCACTAGGCCCAACCTCCTAGAGGTGGGCAGCAGCTCTTGGTAATAACACCATAGGACCAATCGTTTACCATATGGACCTTTGATGACTACTAGACACCAAAGGTAATCCCCTTTGCTATCATTTGGATGAGTGCTTCCATCTTAGTCAAAGACTTGGTTCCCAGCCGGTAGGAGGGATCTAATCAGATCTAATCAGTGGATTCATTCACTGATGGACTCATAGTTGAATGGACTATTGGTGGAAACTGTGGAAGGTGGTACCTGATTAGAGGAAATGAGTCATTTGAGTCATGCATTTGTAGGGTATATGTGGTCCCCAGCCTCTTCCTGACCCCCTTCCCTGCTCTGAATGTTACAAGGTGAGTAGCTTTGCTCTGCCATGCCTTCCTGCCACCAAGGTGTTCCGCCTCACTCAGGCCCACATCAACACATCTAGTTGACCATGAACTGAAACCTCCAGCCAAAATAAATCTTTTCTTATTTTAAGTTGCTTAGATAAGGTGTTTTGTCATAGCAATGAAAGACTCACACATTCTTTCTTGCTGACTGAATTGAAGCGGAGATTCTTCCATTCTATCTCTAGCTCCTTTGTTACTCAGCTCTGTGACCTTGAACAAGTCTATCACTCCTGGCCTTAAAAAAAATCACTGTATGTCTAGTTCTCACATTTTCCCATTCACTTTTTTCTACGTCTGCTCCTTCTTTCTTCAATGAATGTTTATTGAACTGTTTATTGAATGCCAGTTAAAATTTTTATTGAATTATTATGATGTTAGGTAGGTTCTGACCAATCAGCCAGACACTAAACCTCCTGTGTGGAGTTCATAATTTGCAAGAGACACTACATATTAAATAAGTAATTGTACAAGTAATTCTTTAAACCATTTTGATGGTAAGAGCTGCTGTGATGAATCATAGGAACAAAATCTACATTCCTGTTCACTTCTGCACAGGAGGTGATGGGCAGTCTTTCCTGAAGAAGAAGTAGTCCAGCTGTGGGGTTTGGGGAGGGTATAGCTTGTCTTAGATAGGTCAAAAACCACATAGTCTGTGTTTCATGAACTTGGCAGAGTGGAATTACCTGGCCATGAGAGGCCGTGTAGTTCTGGGTACATTCTCTCCTGAGATCAGCTAGTTCTCCTTGACAAAGTCAAAAGCTTCTCCCAAAATTGCACATCCTAGGGAGATTTATTGCATGATTTGATGTCATGATACCCCAGCGTGCAGGAGGTATCGGGCAAAACATGAAACAATTCTGTTTGTCTCCAAGAAAGGTCCTAGGTCAGAACACCCCATTCCTAAATCCCTTGAGGGCAGATTTGGCTTTTCTACTTGGCTAATAGGCACATTTCCCATTTATCAGTGTTAAAGGATTTTTTGTTTGATTTTTTTCTTTTTTAACTTTATTGTAAAGGTGCTGTACAGAGGAGTTACAGTCATATAAGGTAACAAGTGCAATTCTTGTTGAACATTGTTACCCACTCCTTCATTTTTCTCCCACTATAATATTAAAGGATTACGTCAGGAATGAGCTTCTTCTCTATAACATAGTGAATAATACTTGAAGCTGCTCTGGTCATTTTGACAGTAACAATGGCACCCTACCACTAATCACTGTAGCTTTTCTATAGCCCTCATGAATACCCTTGACCCCAATAGGAAGACACTGAAACAAGATCTTCATCAGGGAAGTTTCCAAATCTTGGGGGCCGATGTCTTGTGGTCTTACCAGCAGGGCCACGTTGATGGCTGTGGTTTTGAACAAGTCACTATATCTGGGGAAAAAAATACAGCATCTGAAAATGAAGCTTTAAATAAAATAGACCTAAGATCCTAATTGTTTTTCAGGAGGACTCAAATTACCGGGTCACTGAAAGGAACATACAAATTCCAATTTAATGGTGTGCCTTTCAGGCTTCCTTTCCCCTCTTGGCATCCTCCCTTAAATACATCACAGGATACTCTTGGGGCTTCAGAAGGTGCTCTTGCTGCTGGTGGAGGGCTGTCTGCTGACTGAGCACTGTGACTGCCCTGGAGATGACTGTTTCTCTGCAGATGAAGAAACTCAGCCTGACAGACATAAAGGAAATGTCCCTATCACGCAGTGAGAAGCTAGGCCGGGACCACATGTACCTTCCTCTGTTTAATTCTCTTCTTCCGCCCAAGCTAGCATGAAGATACAAGTTCAAAGTGACCCCTGGACTCTGAATGTGAGGAAACTTGCATAGAACTGAGCCAAGCAAAGATAATTTTTATTCAGCTTCCAAAAAACCTAGAACTAAGAGTTAGGAGATGTATCTCAGCCAAGGCTGGCTATGTAATTTCTTTAAAATTGTCATTGTGAGATTTTTGTTTTTGTATTACTGAGGAATTGAACTCAGGGCTTTTGTGCTTGCTAGGTAGGTGCTGCACCACTCCACCAGTCTGTTGCTTTTTTTGAGACAGGATCTTACTTTTTAGCTCAGGCTAGCCTTGATTATGATCTCCTGCCTCAGCCTCCCTACTGCTAGAATCACAGATATACATTCCCACAGTCAGATCTGGCTATATGACTGTCAATAAACTACCTGATTTCTCTGTGCCTTTTCCCACACATTCACTCTCAAAGCCTTTCCTTCCCCTTTTTCCCACGCTATTGTGCAGAAAGACCTCACAGTGACAAACCTGATGTTAGTTATGCAGTACTAAAGATATTACTCAGTCCTTGCCTCCTGCAGGGCTATTCAAACCTTTCAGCTCAGTTCAGGGGAGTGTGTATACTCAGCTTGGAAGATATCTTTCCAGTGAATGAGCAAAGATCACATAGAAACCCAAGGCACTGTAATATAGCTCAGCTTGGAGAGGCAAGTGCCTGCTGTCTGCTAGAATCACTGGTCCCATTATCCCTGGCTCAATCCACCGTAGAACACTGTGTCTTTGAGGACCTGGCCACAACTGGTCCTACCTGTTTCCCAGTTAGTACATTCTGTTTGTTGGAGGGATAAAGAGAGAGCAGCACACACCACCATCTCATCATCGTAAATGCCATTTCGGGTTAATGATTACCACATACAGTACCACTGTCGTCCAACAGCACACACCGAGTGCCCTTCCTGAGGAGTCTGGCAGGCAAAGAATAAAGGGCACTATTGTGTGCAGTGGAGAAAAAGTGGAGGGGGGGGGAGAAGCAAGAGGATCCTCCAGATGTCAAGTGTGGTCTCCCAGCTCATTCCCTCCGCAGGAGGGGAAGAGATGAGGACGCTGTGCAAATGTTCTTGTTTTATAAGATTATCTGTTTACATTCCCTATTGACACTGGGGTACTGTTACTGAAGCTGGAATTGGTGTCATTCAATAAAATCTCCCATCAGTCCAATGTGACATTTTGGAACCTCGTGGAAATTCCACAAACACCCTTCCTGCCGCTGGCCACAGCTGTGTCTTTCACAGCCACACTGTCCTCTGGCTGGGAAGTCCCACGGGCCTGTCTGCAGACTGAATGACTGAAGTTGACAGCTCTCAGGCCCCAACCAGCCTCTTCTGCCTGCCAGAGACAAATCAGGAAGGTTGTCCTTCTCGGTTTACAGGCTTTTCACATGGATAATTAAGCAAGATTTGCCACCTGCACTTCTATTTGGAGGCTCCTCCCAAGACAGCCTTGACATTGCCTTTAATCAGCTCAGCTGCGGCGCCACCTGTTTCTGATGCCGCCTCCAGACAGAGAGGATAGGTCTAGGGTTAGAAGGCCATGACCTTGGCCACTGTTTGTGGGTCAGTGAAACAGGTTGGATGGTTTGGTGAGACCAAGGAGCCCTATGCCTAATGCCCCAAATTCCATCTTTAGTGCCCAAGTGTTCTGTGTCAAGCCTTTGTGGCAATTCAGGTAACTCTGAGATGCATAGTCATATAAATTTCTAGCCCTACAATGTGAATGTGTTTATCTGGAAAGAGTGCTAGAAGAGGGCTGCACTGAAGATAGTGAAAAGGAGTCCAAGGAGATGGGAAAGATATTGAGGGATAAGAATTAGGACATGAAAGATACTGGAAGTCGGGCACCGGTGGCTCACACCTGTAATCCTAGCTACTCAGGAAGTTGAGATCTGAGGATTTCGATTCAAAGCCAGCCTGGGCAAGAAAGCCTATGAGACTCTTATCTCCAATTAACCACCAGCAAAACTGGAAGTGGTGCTGTGGCTCAAGTGGTAGAGAGCTTGCCTTGAGCTGAAGAGACAACACCCAGGCCCCAGAGTTCAAGCCCCATGACCAACAACAACAACAACAAAAAGATACTAGTGCCAGGCACTGGTGGCTCACACCTGTAATCTTAGCTATTCAAGAGGCTGAGATCTGAGGATTGAAGTTTGAAATCAGTCCAGGAAGGAAACTCTTATCTCCAATTAACCATGAAAAAGCTGGAAGTGGAGATGTGGCTCCAGTGTTAGAGTGCCAGCTTTGAGCAAAACCAAGGTAAGAAACAGCACCTGGGCCCTGAAATCCAGCCCTGGCACTGGAACACATGTGTGTGTATGCACATGCGCGCGCATGCACACACACACACACACACACACACACACACACACACACACACACTATAGAAATGTTTTCCAGGTGGCCTGAGGCTTCTTTCTACTTACTTTGAAAAAACAAAAGCAATGAAAATAGCCTTTCACTCATATGAATCTATGCAAGTGGACACTTGCCTACAAAATCCTCCTTCCTTTTAGAAATCTATTCTTTTTCCTCCAGGTCTCATCTAGTCCTGACCCACCAACTCGCTGAGTCCCACAGTCTCACTGGATCAAATTCACTGTCGCAAGTGGCCTCCACTCAGCCAGTGGAACTCAAAGATGAGGAGCTTTTGCAGAAACTATTGGAAAGTAAGAACATTTTTCTGTTGATGGTACTCAGCTAATCAAATGTATGACTAGGCCATCCAGTGGTCTTCTTACCCCAGCATGTAAGGAGCCTTTCTGGGAATGAAACTGCAGAACTAGAACTTTTAGGAAGCCATATCCCTAATGATATTACTCAGATGCCAATATCAGACTATACCTGAAGCCAAGATAAGCTCAGACTTTTTTAGTTACATGGGTCAAAACCTTCCTCTACCTTTCCCTTATGCCAGTTTAGGTTTCTGATATAACTAAAGTCCTTAGTATCGGGATGATTTGGTTATACATATCACAATGGTGTTAGTTTCCAGATTTTGGTACCATTCTTTTCCACCTGATCCTGCCAGACTCCACTGAAATCAGCCCAAACATTGACCTTGGTATATCCATCAGTTAAGTGAAGGCTACAAGAGAGGTTATAGGAGAGAGAAAAAGTCCACTACTGATACTGAAGACCTTTGGTCTCCTTGGAAGAAATATGTTAATGGAGGCAGATATCCTGTTTCAGCTTGAGGAGGATTCTGGAACTTCACCATTCAAAATGAGATCTCCTAATCAGCAGTAGGCATTACCTAAAGCTTGTGAGACAATGCAGTACTTCAGCCTTATTCCAGGCCAATGAGTCAGAATTTACATTTTCACATGGTCCTGGAGAGACTTGTGTCAATGCAAAGGTAAGGAATTACAGTTCAAGAGAACTCAGCAGGGCAGAGCTCCAGGGATACCTTTGTAAGTACTGGGGCTGGGAATGTAGCTCAGAGATAGAGTGCTTGCCTTATATGAGCAAGGCCTTGGGTTTGATCCCTAGCCACATAAGAAAAAATAAAATGCATATTTGAGTACTACACATGGTTGGAGAAAAGGAGGTTCCCTAGCATTCAAAATGTTTGAAAATCTCCTATCTGCTTCAATCTTCACATTTTATTGAATCATTTCATAGAGTCAACTGAGGCTGAGTGAAGATAAATGACTCACCTACTATTAGAATCAGCTGCCTGATCAGAATGAAAAGATGAAAAGCAGATGTTCTGACAATCTTCATGACTTTGAGTTAGGAAAAGATGTCTTAGAAATGACACCAAATGTGTGATTAACTTAAAAAATTGATAAGTTTTCATCAAAATTAAAGAAATGCTTAAACTTAATAGAGTTTTTAGAAAGAAAAAATTTAAAATTTGTTCTTCAAAAGATACTGTTAAAATTTAAAAGATAAGTCACAGGCTGATAGAAAATGCCTGTAAAATAATACATTTTATCTTCTTAAAAATAATAAATTATGCAAACAACCCAATGAAAATGATAAGAAGAACTGAACATATGCTTTAGAAAAGAATTTATAGAAGCTGGAGGCATGGCTCACATAGTAGAGCACTAGCTTGGAGCAAAATATTCAAGCAAGAACATTTTTAAAAGGCAAAAAGAAAAAGAAAAAAAGAACATGGATGGCAACTAAGCACATGAAAAGACAATCAACATCTTTACTCTTTTATTTATTTATTTTTTGGGTGGGTCCGGTCGTGAGGCCTGAACTCTGGGCCTGGGCGCTATCCCTCAGTTCTTCAGCTCAAGGCTAGTGCTCTACCACTTGAGCCACAGCGCCACTTCTGGCTTTTTTTTTTTGCTTATGTGGTGCTGGGGAATCAAACCCAGGGCCTTAGGCATGCAAGGCAAGCGCTCTACCACTGAGCCACCTTCCCAGCCCCCTTTTATTTTTTTTTGTCAGTTGTAGGGCTTGAACTTAGGACTTGGATGCTGTCTCTGAGCTGTATTTTGCTCAAGGTTAGCACTCTACCACTTTGAGCCACAGTTCTACTTCTGATTTTTTGGTAGTTTCTGATATAATTAAACAAATCCTTAGTATCATGATGACTCAGTTATACACATCACAATGGTGCTAGTTCCCAGATTTTAGTACCATTCTTTTCTACCTGATCATGCCATACTCCAGTGAAATCAGCTCAAACATTGACCTTGGTATACCCATCAGTTAAGTGGAGGCTACAGGAGAGGTTATAGGAGAGAGCAAAACTGTCCTGCCCAGGATGGCTTTGAACTATGATCATCAGATCCCAGACTCCCGAGTAACTTGGATTACAGGTGTGATCCACCAGTACCTGGCTTCAACATCTTCATTTATTAGGAAAGTGCAAACTAAAACTACAGTGAGAATTCCTATGCTTACCTAGTAGCTTAGTTAAAGAGGAAATAGGTAACATCAAGGGCAATGAGGGTGTGAACCATTTGAATATTCTTGCATTGTGAGTGAAAGGCAAAAATGAAACAGCCAGTTTGGAAATGGTGTGGCAGTTTGTTACAAATCTCCACTCACATTTATCCCATCCCTAGTTATTTACACAAGAGAAATCAAAACAAGCTTTCACACTGCCAAATTTCATATGTGAGCATTTATAGAGGCATTAGTTACAATAACCAAAACCTGGAAATAATCCAATGTCCTCCAACGGGTGAATAGATAAATAAACAGTACATCCCTACAATGGAAGCAACTTGGCAATAAAAATCAATGCACAAAAATAAATAGATAAGGGCTGGGAAGGTGGCTCAGTGGTAGAGTACTTGCCTTGCATGCATGAGGCCCTGGGTTCCATTCCTCAGCACCACATAAGCAAAAAGAAGAAAAGCCAGAAGTGGTGCTGTGGCTCCAGTGGTAGAGCGCTAGCCTTGAGCTGAAGAGCTGAGGGACAGCACCTAGGCCCAGAGTTCAAGCCCCACGACTGGGCCCCCCCCCAAAAAAAAACAAATAGATAGATAAATAGATAAATAAAAGAACATGGGAAAAATTCTCATAAGTGTTATATAGAATTCAGGAAGCTAGAATCAATTTACATGTAATATGCCCACAAATACTGAAGTAAGGGGAAATGACCAACTCTAAAGGTGTTATAGACTAGTTTTCTAGGGTTGTCGGACCAGGGTACTACAAACTAGGAATGGACTATTTCTCAGCTCTGTGGCTACAGGTCTGAAATGAAGGTGTTGGACTGTGGGCTGGGAGGGAAGGGTCAATTAGGCCTTTCTCCTGGGTATATAGATGGCTATGAGATTATCTTTATACATCTTTGTCCATACTTCCCTTTTTATTTTGGTCAGTTGTGGGGCCTGAACTCTGGGCCTGGGCACTGTCCCTCAGCTCTTCAGCTTGAGTTGAGTGCTCTTCCACTTGAGCCACAATGCCACTTCCATACTTCCCTTTGTATAAGACCATCAACTCTGCTGGCATAGGGTATACTCTAAGCACTACTTTTTAACTTGATTACATCCAAAGACACTATTTCCAGAGAAGGTCATTTTTTGTTTTTCTGAGAGTTAGTAGTAATATATGAATGGGAGATAGGACAGCATTCCACCCCTCATAAGAAAGGCAAAAGACTAGTTGGGGGGAGGGGCTGGAAATGTACTAACTTTATCCTAATATGATGGTAATGTGAGTATTTATGCAGTTGTGAAAGTCATAAAACTTTACACCAAGAATAGTACATTTTTCTGTGCACAACATACAAAAAGATAATGTAGGTCTCTCAAGTTTTGTTGTTGTTTTTTTTTCCCAACAGATTATTGCTCTTTCTAGTCTACTATGCCAACTTTACCCCATAATGTATTCTAGGTTGACGTGAAGATAAGAATGACATTTTTGAACCCTAAAGTAGGTGTCAGTTTCATAGGAGAAAAAAAATCTTTTCCTACCATGTGAATGTATCAGCAACATTCCATCAAAGCCTAAGGAGTCCTTCGTGTCAAACGGAACACTTACTGAATTGCCTTTCTTGACTGGAGTGAAAGAACACAAGCTGTCAGCCAGCTGGGAGAATCCGGCTCAGGACCTGCCAGATGCTGGCTGGAGCCAGACACTACTCACTCCTCACAGGCCGAAGCTGCACATTTTGCTTGTGAGCCACTGTCGTCAATCAAGACCCCCCCCACTTGAGGCCACTCAGAGGTCAGCAGCAGGAGAGGGAGACAGGAGATCAAACAGCCTGCCAGCTACACTCAGCTACACAGGAAAGAGCTCAGGAGGTGACCTCATCCTCCCTGGAGTACGAAGAGGTGAACACGCTCCACATACTTCACGTGAAGGGGGAGCATGGGGAGGT
Organism: Dipodomys merriami; assembly: GCF_024711535.1. NCBI lineage: Eukaryota > Metazoa > Chordata > Mammalia > Rodentia > Heteromyidae > Dipodomys > Dipodomys merriami. Next base: position 16,398,387 of record NW_027203493.1, on the reverse strand, counting down.
GACACTCTTCAGGGCTTGCTTCATGAGGGAGGGGTCCAAAAGGGCCAAAGATAACAAACCTTGGAACCTCTCCCTTCCCCCACTCCCGCCCAGGACAGCTTCTTCTGCTTCTGTGTTTGTCTCATCTGCCTTATCCTGCCACCATCTGACTTGTGGTCATTCTGCAAGTCACTGATGGTATACATGCTCAAGCCAAGTAGCATCGCTTGACCAGTAGTGGAAGCAGAAAGAAAGATCCAAACTGTGCGATAGGGCAGGCTGATTGCTTGGCACTTCATCTGCAGGAAAAGTGTCCTTAAGGCAGCCCCTTCTGAACTCCTGACTTCATGGATCTGCCTGGAGGGGAGCTGAAGCTGGGGACCCACAGGAAGGCAATAAACTAATTTTCTCAAGGGTTTTCATCCACATATCCTCCAGAAGTGACTGAAGGAATATACAGCCACATGGAAGCGCACTGGACTAGACTAGGGCTGGCATGTGGGAGGGCTGCCCTGGCCACTGAGGTATTTCATAGCACAGCTTGCTTTTCTCCAGTTATCTGTCAGAAATGAGGTCACTGTTTGGTTAACCTTCTCAGCCTGTGCAATTTATGCATGCTCTGTCTAGCTTCTATTCTGTCTCACCCTGCTAGTATGTCTCTGTGCACTTTTATGTCAGGTGTTTTCTTTAAAAAAAAAAGCACCCCATTCTTCAGTTTCCTGAATGGAAACAAAACACCCCACCATTTCTATGGGATCCATTTACTCATCTTTAAAATAGGTATATGGACAAATGTCTCAGTTCTGTGTTCAGAGACCAGGAGATTAGACTCAGAACACCTGGGTTTACTAACTTTTTCTTTTGGGTCCGGTCATGGGGCCTGAACTCTGGGCCTGGATGCTGTCCCTCAGCTCTTCAGCTCAAGGCTAGCGCTCTACCACTTGAGCCACAGCGCCACTTCTGGCTTTTTTCTTTTTGCTTATGTGGTGCTGAGGAATGGAACCCAGGGCCTCATGCAGGCAAGGCAAGTGCTCTACCACTGAGCCACCTTCCCAGCCCCATAACTTTTACAGGCTGTATTTTCCCCCTACCATACTTATAAAGCTTGCTGTGAACTCTTTCTTTCTCACTCTCTCTCTCCTCCCTCCCTCCCTCACCTCTTTATCTCAAGTAGTGTTCACAATAATCTTGCAAGGGATCATCCTCCTCCTCACTTGGCTGTTCCTAATAAAATACCATAAACAGGGGGCACTCATCTACATGGTACCTCAGACTCAGGACTAGTCTGACTCAGGCAGGCAGGATTCCACCTCTGGCATTTGGATGCTGTACCTTCCATCCTGAATCTCTCTGCCATTTCAAAAGCAGCACAATGCCCTTTTTAGGTTTTGTTTGTTTGATGGTTGTGGGATTACTGGGTCTTCCCTATGAGTTGTTCTATATGACAGCTGTCCAGGCCAAATTGAAGTCATCTCTGCATAGGAATTCTTCTTTTCCACTCTTACCTGTTCGCCTCCATGTTGGCCGCCATTTTGGTTGTGATTTTGCTACCTTCTGAATGTTGTAAATCACAACAGCTAAGCTTTTTGGAGCTCATCTTACCTGCCAGGTGCTGTGCCAAGCACTTTGCCTGTGTTGTCTCATCTGCCTTTGCTTTAACCATCACAACCTTGGGTGGCAGGTGTTACAATTATCCCCACTTGACAGGTGAAGGTGAGGCAGGAAGGGGTTGAGTAACTTGCCCAGATTCACACAGCCAGTTAGGGACGAAGCCAGTGCCCACATGAGGTCCTTGGTACTGCTCAGCTGTACCAAGAAAGGCAGTAGGGTGACGGCAGGGGTGGGTTCTATTCTGAAGATGGAGATATCTCCTTAGCATTATCCACAAGATCAAGAATCTAGAAGAACATGGTCACTGTGTGTGTGTGTGTGTGTGTGTGTGTGTGTGTGTGTGTGTGTGTGTGTGTACCTGTGTGTGTGCTTGTGTCAGGCCTTGAACTCAGTACTTCATGCTCTCATTCAGTGTTTTGGCTTAAAGCTAAGATTCTACCACTGGAGCTGCATCTCCAGTTCTAGTTTTTTTGCTGGACAATTGGGGATAAGAGTTTCTTGTATTTGTCTGCGTAGGTTGGCTTTGAACCTCAGTCCTCAGATCTCAACTTCCTGAATAGCTAGGTTTACAGTCATGAGCGACCAGCATGAGGCAATATTTCTCCTCCTCCTCCTCCTCCTCCTCCTCCTCCTCCTCCTCCTCCTCCTCCTCCTCCTCCTCCTCCTGCTCCTCCTCCTCCTCCTCCTCCTCCTCCTCCTCCTCCTCCTCCTCCTCCTCCTGCTCCTCCTCCTCCTCCTCCTCCTCCTCCTCCTCTTCTTCTTCTTCTTCTTCTTCTTCTTCTTCTTCTTCTTCTTCTTCTTCTTCTTCTTCTTCTTCTTCTTCTTCTTCTTCTTCTTCTTCTTCTTCTTCTCCTTCTCCTCCTCCTCCTCCTCCTCCTCCTCCTCCTCCTCCTCCTCCTCCTCCTCCTCCTCCTCCTCCTCCTCCTCCTCCTCCTCCTCCTCCTCCCCCTCCTTCTTCTTCTTCTATGCCAGTACAGAAACTTGAACTCAGAGTGTTGTATTTTCACATGGCTCTTCTGGGGTATTTACCACTTGAGCTCACTCATTTTTAAAAAAATGAAACCTCTCATCTTTTACTGGACAGTCATGCTGTGAATCTATAGTAGACTTCTACTAAATATCTGAATATAAAAGAGGCAGCTCTGACATGAAGTTCTGGGTATGTGCATCCATCCACCCAGATGTGTAAAATAGGAAGAAAATAAGCTGCTTGGTGGCTCATAGCTTGTGGTCTAGTTCAAAGTGAAAAGCAAGACAGTCTCATTGTTTCTGTCATTTAAATGTCAAGTCTTCACTTTCAGATCTCAGTTTAGCACTTTGTGTTGACCTGAGCAGAGACAAGGTCCTCAGTGAATTGTTTAAGGACTATGTTTCATCTAGTCTTTCCTTTCCATCTGTCACAAAGGTTCTGAGTTATTCACCTTCTGGAAATGGAGGAGGCAAACTCCACAAAATAACCCCAAACCAGCAGCATGGTAGGTTGTCCTGAGCTCAGAGACCTATAACATCGTGAGCACCCTGGGATAGGGAATCACAGAGCTGAGCAGTAAAAGTCAGGCCCAACTCAGGCAAGTTCTACCCCAAGACATAAAGCAAATGAATCTATCACTGCTGCCTGATAGTCTTCGCTTGGAGGCATCTCTGTACCCCATTGTCAGTGTCTCACCTGCAGCTATTTCATTACTATCCCCATGGGGCTTTCTTAAATATTTGGCTAGGAGCTGGTTACATAGACTTGCTACTTGAGAGTATTTTCATCTTGGGAAAGGATTTTTGGAGACTCAGAAGCATTGATCATCAAATTACAATCTCTCAGAGGGGAAGGGAGGAAACTGTTGCCTAATCCAGGAGTTTCAGATTCATGTGTTTCCAGAGACAGGATGGTAAATGCAGATGTGGGGAGCAGGTTCATGGCCATCCCCAGGATAGAAGATTACAGCGAAGTGAGATCTGTGTCTTCTCTAAAAGCATTCGAATTCCAGTTTCCAACCTTCAGGGACCAAAACAGACACAAACCATAATAAATGAAAACAGCTATACCTCTAAATCCACTGTGGTATCCTGACTTGGGTTCTGGAATTAAAAAAAATGACAGCCAATGAAATGCAAGTAAATATTGTCATTCAGCCAATAGTAAGGTGACAGTATTAATTTCTTAGTTTTGACAAAAACATATAATTATATAAACTACCCATGTTAGAGGAAGTTAAGGAAAGGGTTATATTAGAATTTATTCAACTATCTTTGTAACTTAAATTATCTTTTGTAAGCTTAATGTATCCTTGTAAACTTAAATTATTCTGAAATGTTTTATTAAAAACACAAACATATTTATAGGTAAGATCTATAGTGGAAGCTGTCATTTCTGCAGACAGAGGGGTTAAGAACTTCATGTATACTATATGCCAGATACTTTATGCATACTGTATTATATAATCTAGATGCTCCACTATCAAATAAGCAGAACTGTTACCTTCCTTTCATTGATGATGAAACTAAATCTCAAGCTGGTCACATAGCTACTAAGTGGTAGAGTCAGACTTGTAATACAAATGACAGTGTTTTTTTTTCTGCATCATCCAAGCAATGGGTGTAAATATGATGTGTCAGGACTAGAGGGGGAAGGCACCGAGGATAGAAATATTGACAAAGATGTCAGGAGACTGGAACATTTATTCACTGTTGGTTAAAATACAAAATGCAGTATAGACACCATTAAAACCAGTATGGGAGCTCCACAAGAAATCAGAACTAGAACTACCATGCCGTGTAACAATTTCACTTATGGGTATACTCCAAAAAAATAACTAAAAACAGCATCTCTAACAGATACCATTTGACTTGTGTTCACAGCAGCATTGTTCATATTAGACAAAAAAGTGGAGACAACTCAAGGACCCATGAATGGACAAGTGAATAAATACAATGCACACATACCTATATATATGAAGGAAATTCTAAAACATGATACAATGTGGATAAACCCTGAAGACGTGGTGCTAAAGAGAACAAGCCAGTCATAAAACAAATAGGATGCTTCCATTTATGTGGTACTAAGGGTTGTGAAATTTCTAAAGATAGAAGTAAAATGGTGGTTTGTAGAGAAAAGGAGAGGAGTATGGAAAAAGGAGTTTTGAAAGATAAAGAGCAGCAATGATTGAATAACAGTTCCAATGACTGGAATTGTCCCCTTAAAAATGGTTAAAATGTGAGCTGGAAAACTTGGGAGGGGCAGCCGGGCGCTGGTGGCTCACGCCTGTAATCCTAGCTACTCAGGAGGCTGAGATCTGAGGATCGCGGTTCAAAGCCAGCCCGGGCAGGAGAGACCGTGAGACTCCTATCTCCAATAAACCACCAGAAAAACCGGAAGTGGCGCTGTAGCTCAAGTGGTAGAGCGCTCTCCTTGAGCTGAAGAGCTGAGGGACAGCGCCCAGGCCCAGAGTTCAAGCCCCACGACCGACAAAAAAAAAAAAAAAAAAAAAAAAAAAAAAAAAACTTGGGAGGGGGGACTGGAAGGGGATAATTCAGAGAAAAACAAGGTAACAAGTTCAGCAACAAATGTACTCACTACCTTCCCCATGTAACTGTAACCCCACTGTACATCACTTTTACAATGAAATTTTAAAAGTTTTAAATGGCTAAAATAGCCAGGTCCCAGTGACTCACTCAGGAGGCTGAGATCTGAGGATCATGGTTTGAGCCCATCTTGAGCAGGAAAATCCATGAGACTCTTATCTCCAATTAATCACAGAAAAATTAGAAAGTGGTACTGTAGCTCAAGTGGTAGAGTGCTAGTCTTGAGCAAAATGGAGCCCAGGGAGACCTCCCCGGCCCAGAATTCAAGCCTCAGGACTGGCACACAAAAAAAGGTTAAGATGTTAAATTCTATGTTTTATACACATTATTTCAATGCAAAACTCAATGAACTAAAAATACAGTCATCATAATAGATAATATTTGAAGGCAGTATTTTAAAAGATTTAAGTTAATGCAAAAATAAATCCATAAGGAGACAAATAGCAGAAATAAATAAATAAATAAAATTTGTGGCTAGTACTGGGGTTTCAATGTTGGGCATCATACTTGCTCAGTTGGTGCTCTACCATTTGAGCTAGGCCTACAGCCATTTTGCCACTTATGTTGGAAAGAGAGAGTCTCAAGACTTTTTACTTGACTGACCTTGAATCATAATCATCTAGAGCTCAGCCTCCTGAGTATCTAGGATTATGGGCCTAATAGCTGGCAAAAAAAAAAAATAAGATTAAAAAATATTTTTTGAAGATAGAATCTTACTATGTAACTGAGACAGCCCAAAAACTCACTATGTAGTCCAAATTGGCTTTGAATTTATCCTACCTCAGCCTCCTGAGTGCTTGATTATAGGCATGTGTCACCACATCCAACAAACATTAAAAAAAAATAGACAGGATCAGAAATAATGTATCAAACCACAATGAAGCCTGAGTCAAGAGGAAAAACTCAGCCAGAATGACCCTGTAGGTCACTCCTTACCCTTCACCCCTAGACTAGATGAGTTTCTTGGGGAGACTGAGGGTGGGGGTATAGTTCTCTTGTTAGCCTTCTACACTATCACTAAGGAATTATTTCCATGTACATTGGACCCTAGAAGAAGTTGAAATCCAAAGAGTTAAACTTCGGAGATCACTACTGGTTAACCAATGAATTAATGATGGAACATCCAGGTACTGAATGGCGAGGAAATATGCATTTGTAGTTTGGAGGCCTTCGTGTCCCTTCCCAGGCAAGTTCTACCCCTAGGGCTGGAATTTTACTTGGAAATATTCATCAGCATACCGAGCCCACAGATAGATCTCTTGGCAGATCCCTTCTCTTCTGGTTTTTAAATGGGTTTCAGATCTAACTCCTGAACACACTGCTACCCTTTTGCCAACTCACTTGGGCAGTTACAGGTGGGGAGGCAGCTGTGGGGCAAGTTTCTGCAGGAACCCCTGAGGTTCAGGTACTTCCATTAACAATGCAAATGCAGGGGAGTGTCAGCTGATTTATTGAATGAAGCCTTTGGCACAACCTCTTGCCCCACTGGGGTTCATCTGTCATCCCCTCCTCAGCTCTGGCAACTGGGTGGATGGGCTACATGTGCTAACTGAATCCCATTAATATTGTCTCTGGGCTCTAGATATATAGAGGCTTCTATCTTTTTTTTTTCCCAGTCGCAATGATTAGAGCCACGAAAATCCATCATTATCCCCGTGGGCTCCCACCCTCCTTCCCCTGGCATGTTCTGTTGTCTTGACTGGGAAGCAGGCAATGTATTTTCTTCCTCCCCAGTCTGCAGGATCTGGTCCTGCCTTCCTCTCAAAGTCCTGGCCAGCCCTACCCGGGTTCTCTCTGGCCTCCAGAAATACAACTCTCCCACCCTGTGGTCTCTGCCTTTAGCCTTCTCCTTCCCACCTCCTGCACTCCCCAACCTCTGGTCTCTCTTCTTCCAGTTCCCTGAGCCTCTGCTGGATTTTGCCCTGCAGGGGACTTGTGGCTATACCTGCTCACATTTTGATCAGCACAGCTGGGACTAGGAGGGTGGTGCTACTGACACCTAGTGGGAAGGTCAAGCCTCTGGCTAAAGAATCTTTATTGCACAGGACAGTGCCCTGCCCAACTCCTGGCATGATCTAGCCTGGCCCTGGTGGTTCACTACTGTAATCCTAGCTACTCAGGAGGCTGGCCTCTGAGGATCATGGTTTAAAGACAGCCTGGGGAAAAAAGTCCATAAGGATCTTATTTCCAATTCATCACCAAAAAAGCTATTAGTAGAGTCATGTCTCAACTGGTAGAGCACCAGCCTTGAGTGAAAAAGCCAAGTAAGAGTGTGAGGCCATGAGATGCAATACTTACATATGTGCATGTGCTCACGTGTGGGCACGCACACACACATACATACATACACACATACACACACACAGAGATACGGACCCAAGTGCCAATGATGCCAAGTTGAGAAACTGCTCTGGATAACCAATGCACCCGCTGAAGTCTGAGCATCACTTCTGGGAAATGGAGCCTCTGCCTTTATTTCCCTGTCACCCCCCACCTCACCCCCCACGTCCCCAAATAGCCAGCAGATTTATCCATTTTCAGGGCATATTCCTTCTGTCATGAAGAGTACTTAACCCTAGTTTACCTTTGTAGCTCTGTATTCTTGTTTCATTGACGAGCTACCCAGTTGATCAAAGGCCGGCAAAGTCAGGTTCCTCATCTGTTGTCAAGTGTCTGTACCTGTGTTTAGTCCCCCAGCACTTAACCAAACAAATGCAAATCATCTACTGTAGGCCAAGGACTATTAAATAGCAATACCAAAGCCATGCATAATGTGGACGTAGAACTTGACTTTATCCATCTTCAGCCATCATTAGACAAGTGTGATACATGCTCCAAAGGAATGGAGTAATGGACACTTAAGAAAAAGAAATTTGAACTGGACTAGGTGGGAGGAATCAGTCTCCCCTCTCCTTCCTCTTACAATCCTCCTTCTTGGCTTCTGTCTCCCATCCCAACAAGGGATTCATGTACATTTTGTGCTAAATTTTAAGTCTTTTGGAATCATTTACAAAGCATCTCACAAGCCAGAAGCGCAAAAGAAACTACTGGGGTACAAATGGAAATAATCAGAGGTTTTGATTTTCATTTGTAAGTACGTTCCACAATATATGTAACTGGGTTCTAGCTGGGTGTTGGTGGCTCATACCTGTAATCCTAGCTACTCAGGAAGCTGAGTGGAGCTATGGTTCAAGTGGTAGAGCTCTTGCCTTGAACTAAAGAGCTCAGAGACAGCGCTCAGGCCCAGAGTTCAAGCCCCATGACTAACAAAAAAAAACAAAACAAAACAAAACTGAGTTTTCTGAAAGCTGACTCTGGAAGCAGGTTTATTGGGGAGAGATTAGTCTCAGGTGATAACTTGGATGAAAGTGAAGAAGGGAGGTCTGGGAGGAAGGAAGTAGGCGTGTGTGTGTGTGTGTGTGTGTGTGTGTGTGTGTGTGTGTGTGTGTGTGTGTGTGTGTGTGTGTGTGTGTGTAAGAAAACCCTCAGCCAACCCTAGAAGGAGCTCTGGGGCTGGGACAGCCCTGTGGAGTGGTCCTGAATTGAGATCAAGAAGTCCAGACTTTGTACTTTTATTAGTCAGGCACTGGCTCTGAACCAACTTTTTTAAGGTCATGACCTTGAGTGAGCAGCTTTCTGTGACCCAAACCACAGTGAGGAATCCTCTTAAGAACTCTCAATGTATGTAAGCTGAGTACTATAGTGTCCACCTCCAGAATCTATCCCAACAGCAATATGTGACACCATGTATACACACACACACACACACACACACACACACACACACACACACACACACAGATCTATTACATTATGCTGAGAAGTATATGCCATCCAGAAAATTTAGTGACCATATATTCAGAATAGGATTACTAGATTTAATAAAAGGATCATTTTTTTAAATCAATGCATTTCATTATGAGCCCCATTCCCCCCCCCAAAAAAAAGGCCCTCAAAAGATTCTATATGAAGTAATGCATTTATTCTTTATTTTAAAATTAATGAAAGGCAAACATACCTTGGGATGACAGAAAGCAGGACAGGGACCCACCAGAACTAAGCTGATTTGGACTTTTGCTATGACTGTATGTGACTACAGTAGGTTGGAAGGGGGCTGGAGTCTGACACTCTGTGTTTCAGTTCCAGGACTTCTACGTACTAGGTAAACTTGAGTCTTGTTAGTTTGCCTTGTGCCTATTTCTGCATTTATTTATTTATTTATTTAGTCATTCATGGGGACTGAACTCTGGGCCTGGACACTCTCCCTCAGCAATTCAGCTCCAGGCTAGCGCTCTACCACTTGAGCCATAGTGTCTCTTCCAGCTTTTTCTGCTTATGTGGTACTGAGGAATTGAACCCAGGACTTCATGCATGCAAAGCAAGCATTCTACCACTAAGCTACCTTCCCAGCCCTATTTCTGCATTTATTAAGCAAGGGTAGTATAGCACTTGCTTCATGGGATTGTTGTGAGGATTATGTGAACCAATAAATGTAAGGTGCTTCAGATAATGACTGAGACACAGGAGGCGCTCAGTGGATGTTACTCAACTTCATTAATCTAAGTGGGTTTTCTCCAGGGAAATGGATGATATGGCTTGTTGAAAGGATTATAGAGTTCTTATATCATGTAAAATAGAGCATTGCCCGCCAGTATACCAACTTCACCATGTATAAAGACCAACAATTGTTCTAGTTATTTGCTTTGTTACCTTCCACATGAAGCTCCTACCTCATGGTTCAGCATAGCCACTTCAGCCTCAGATATCATGTCAGCACCAAAACCCAATTGGAAGTAGAAAGATATTCCCTTACTTTAAAAAATATTTTATAAAAGTTGCACACCTACTTCTGTGTCCATTTTATAGACTTGGACTTTAGCCTTATGGCTAAGCTTACTCAAAGAAGGCTAGGAAATATAGTTTTTATTCTGGACAGCCCGTCTGGTTGAGCTATGGGATGAAGGAAGCCTATTGCTGCTGAAGGACACAGCAGAAATCAGAGAAGAACTAGCTGTCTCTGCCACATGTCTCAAATTTACTTTTGACATCAAAAGGGCAGGAAAACAGGTTATTGCCCATTGCAGCTGCTAGTGACTACCTTGAAATCCAGAAACACATCTGGATTTGTTCCTCTTCTGGTCAGGAGCTGACTGCTGGATCTCAAGAGTTCCTTGACATGGAATTAGAAATAGGGGAATCTGAGTTGGGTGTCTACAAGACAGACAGACAGTCAGATAGACATGGCTGCTGTGTAAGGCTACTTCCTATGACCATTTCCATCTCACAAGGTCCACTTAGTTGTCTTCTCCACTTGAGGTCCCTTATACCAAAAATCCCCTCTCCTAAGAAGCCTCAGTGTGTGGGGTGGGAAGAAGAAGAAGACCGGGCAAGGTCTTAGTTAATCCCAGGACAATTTCTCCACCTCAGCCATCAGAGACCACAAGATCTGGGGGACCACAAGATCTGGGGGATGAGCCCTGGGGATTCCCAAGTTACCCAGGCAGCCCCTAGAGGGCAGTAGACTTTATTCCTCATCCAGGTAGAGCGACTGGCTGCTCAGTAGTGCAACACTGTGTGTGACCTTTGGCCACAATTTGTTATTAAAGGACAAAGGTATTAACAGTTACTAAGCAGCCAGTCAATGCTAAGAACTGCATCAGGGGATTAAATTAGTTCATTATACCCTTACCACTGTGCTAGGAGATGGGGGGTTTTAGGCCCATCTTACAAATGAGAAAGTATGGCAAGAGTGGTGGAGGAACATAATCAAGGCTACAGATCTTCAAAGGAGTGGAACAAGTGCTAGAATAGGGTCCTAGTCAAGTGCTGGTGGCTCAGGCCTATTATTCTAGCTGATCAGGAGACTGAGACTGAAGCTTGAAGTTCAAAGCCAGTCAGACCAGGAAAGTCTGTGGGACTCATCTCCAATTAACCACCAAAAAGCCAAAAGTGGAGCTGTGACTCACGTGGTAGAATAGTAGAGGTGAGCAAAAAAGCTAAGGGCCGTGCTTTGGGCCTGAGTTCAAGCCCCAGTACCCAAACAAAACACAAACAATAAAATAAAACAATTTTTCCGACTAAGGTTTTAACCTGTAAGAGTTGTCTGTTATTAAATACACATGAGAAATCTCTGTGGTATAGAGGGGCAGTGGGAGACAATGGGAGAATCAACTAAATGAATGAAACAGATATTTACTGAGTGCTCACTAAGACCAATAAGTGAAGACGAATAAGACACATTTCCTGTATGGCCAGCTACACCTCTACTTCTGGCTTTTTGCTAGTTAATTGGAATCTTACCAACTTTTCTGCCTGCAACCCTCCAATCTTAGCCTCCTGAGTAGCTAGGATTATGGGTGTGAGCCACCAGCAATAGTCTCTCTCTCTCTCTCTCTCTCTCTCTCTCTCTCTCTCTCTCTCTCTCTCTCTCTCTCTCTCTCTCTCTCTCTCTCTCTCATTTTCAAATAATATTCTTCTTGTCTTTTCTTAGGCTACAGCATCTATCTCATTTTCATGCCCTCCCTCTGCTCCCTAGTTCCTCATGAAGATTATTCCTTTTGAATCCTATTCCCAGGACCACATCTCACTGTGTTCTTGAGGTCCTCATAAAAGACAGGACTCTAGGAATTTCACACACAGTGACATCAACAGAAGATATTCTTAGGAGAGGAACACAACGGCTCAATGCCTTTGTGTCCTGATCAAAATCAACTCCAGGAAATGGAAATGAGGTTTTTTTTCTTTGTTGTTGTTGCTGTTTTCTTTTCTTTTGTCTTGTTTGTTCATTTATCTGTCTTTGGGAGGGTAAAAGGGAGTATAGAAATGAAGAGAAAGGGGTGAATAAATGCATTCTGTTGAAAATGAACTATTCAACTTGTGGGTGGAAATAGGAAGGAAAAACCATGAAAGAGCAAGGGAAGGGGTGATGTGTAAAAATGCACCCTTTACCTGACTTATGAAACAGCAACCCCTGGGTACATCAACTTTATAATGACAATAGAAAATAAAAAATTCTTCTGCAATGTGGAAGGAATGGACATCTTCAGTGAGGGATATCTGCAGAAACTTTGACCTATATCAGGGAGTTCTGGCTCCCCATCCTCTGCTTCCCTGTCCTTCCCAAGCATGGTTTCCAAGCAGGGCTACAGCCCACCCAGCCCTCAGTGAGCCTTTGCCTGCTGTTGCTTCCCAGGCACTAGGACACCTGGGGATGGATGGAGATGTTTTTGTCCTCAATGCCTCCATGTTCATGCTTCTTGGGCCTTTCCTGATCTAGTTCTCATTTCTCCGCTTACCTCTTCTTCCCTCCACCTGTCTCCCCAAGACTCTACTCAGTGTTTCCTATACTCACATTAAATCTTGTAGGTTTCAGTCAGAGGTTCTAAGGGCAGGACTTTAACTTTGGAGTTCTGGGTAATCTTGTCTACCCCACTCCCCAGCAATTCCTAGGTAGGGAGCTGCCTCTGGCACCTCTGAACTCATACCAGCCTGCCAAGGAGGTGATGCCATGAGTTAGGTCAGTAGATTCTACCATTCAGACAAACCTGAATTCTGATGTGATACCTGGCACTTCTTGGCTGGATGACCTAGGTCAAGTGATTAGAACTCTCAGCGCTTCTGCATTCTTATTGTAAAGCACTTCAGAGAGGCAAGAAAGGTTGACATGAAACTATGCATTTGAAGTTTCATGAACTTGCTATGAGATAGCACATCTGCCAGTTCTCAGCCTCCTTTTGCTCACAGACTTATTCCTTTAATAGTGAATCACTTCGGTGTGTCAGATGAGAATAAAACAAAGTTGACCATGGGTTAGGATCTTGCAATCACTTTGCAATGCGAGGAGATGGGAATGGCTTCCTCAAGTTTGTGGCTAAGCTGCTTCCATGGGGTGACACCCTGTTTGTGTGACTTGATAAGCATGCTAGAAAAAGGCCACACACCAGCAGGCTCTTATTATCTGGCTTCTTCTAGACAATTCCTGGAGATTTTCTTCATTGGTGGTCTGATCTATGGAAAATATATACAATAAGTTCAGTAGTATATAAAACCATTCTTGGAAGTCTCAAATGTCAGTTAAGGACCCACTTCTTAGAGCATAGGAAAGCTATTATTTTGGGTAGAATGAACTTTAATACAATTGAATGAGTATACAAAGAGTATACCTATAAAACAACAAACACATTCATTAAATTGTCCTTACATTTCATGATCATAGCCAATGGCTCATACCTGTAGTTCTAGCCAGTCATGAGGCGGAGATCTGAAGACTGAGGTTCAAAGCCAGCTTGAGGAACCAATGTCACTGAGACTCTTATCTCCAATTAACCAGGAAAAGAAAACACCTGGAAGTGGAGGTATAGCTCAAGTGTTAGAGTTCTAACCCTTAACAAGAAAGCCTATCAAGGTTGAAAAGTCCCAGTATTGGCACAAACATATAAATGGACGAGCATCTGTATATGCTCGCATGATGAAACCAAACTCAGTGTTGTTTTAATTAATCATACCTTACTATTTCAAAAAAATGGATCAACATCCCATGGTTACAAAATTATGCCTACTTTAGAAAGGTTGGAAAGTATAGAAGATAATAAGCCACTAATGAGGAGTGACTTAGTATGGCACCCTCAAAGGTGATTCAGAAACCCTCTGGAGGTCCCTGAGACCTTTCAGGGGGATTTCAGGGCCAGAATTTTTTTCATTGTAATATCAAACCATTACCTATGCGTTTGCTCTTACTCTTTCATGAGTGGACCATGGGGCAAATAGCTAATGGTGTGCTTGTCTATTCCTCTGTTTTCAAGTTCTCTAATTTTAATGTTGAATACAGTAAACCCTGGTAGGTTTAGTTCACACAAACAAAAGTTCTTGGTGAGCCCAACAATTTCCAAGAGCATATCTAGTCTTGACAATAAAAAACTTGAGAACCACTGCTTTGGAGATCAGTATACTTTTGCCAGTCTTTGGCCTATGAATGCATTTAATCAGAAAAAAAATGCATCTGTTATTGAGATGGTTTATACTGAAATTTAGATCTGGAATATACATCCCAAAGGCCTATGTGTTAAAGATTTGGTCTTCAGCTTGGCCTTCCTGAAAGGTGGTAGAAATTTTAAGAGGAGGTCTAAGGCCAATTGGAGAGTTACTCTCAAAGAGGAAAGCAGGCTCTGCTATTTCTCATCCCAGCTACGAGGAGAAGGGGCTTTGTGCTGCCTTGTGCTCCCCACCATCTCGTGCGAATGCTTCACCATAGGCCCAAAACACCTGTTCCAAAAGACTGTGGGCCTCTAAAGCTGTGAACCAATATAAGCTATGAGCCTTTTCTTTTTAAATCAATTGATTATCTTTTGTGAGTTGATTGTCTCAGTTACTTGTTCTAGTAGCAGAAAACTGACTCATATACTTATATCTTGGTTTTGTTCCCTTAGTGTGTTAGATATGAATATATAAAGACACCAACATGTCTCTGTGTTACTAAATATCCTGGAGATAATACCATTAGTTATTCTATGAGTTACTCTTCCATGCTCTTTGAAAAGCAACCCTCACAGGATCACCTGTACGGGACTCTAGGCATTCACACACAAACTGTCCGGCTAAAGGAGAATACCTCTTAGGGAAAGAATTCAAAGGTGTAACTTCTCTGAACATTTAAAATATGATTTATTGAAACAAAATCTAAGAAATAGAAACTTGGGTTGTTTTTGCTTTTGAGTATTTGGGGGAGGGGCAAAAGAGAAGGGCAGAGAAAGGGAGGGAGGGAGAGAGGGTGAGCAAATGCAATAGTGCTATTTGGTGTGTAGTTTGTAGAAAATGAATATAACTTGTGGGCATGGAGGTGGGGGAAACTGGAGGAGAGTGAGGAAAGGATTGACATTATCTAAAGAAAGGAATCAACTCATTACCTAAGTTATGAAATGGTTACCTCTCTGTACAACACCTTAATAATAACAACAATAAAATTATATGTGTATGTTTCAAAGCAACCCTCTAAGATAGGAGGTATTATATCTCCACTAAAAATAATTAATATTAACTATTTTGTTGCAGAATTACATAACTAGGTTGTATAATCCAAGTTGGCTGTGGTGCACAGGCCTGTAATTCCAGCATTTCGATGTTGACAAAGGCAGTTTGTGAGTTGGAGGCCAGTCTGGTCTTCATAGTGAGTTCCAGGCCAGCTGGAGCTACATAGAAAAACCCTGACTGGGAAAACCACCCACAAAAATAAAAACAAAACAATTCTAAGCAACGCAAAGCACTGAATTATTTATTATTATCTGAATTTTCCAGAATTTATGTACCCATTCTATTAAAAATGTTTATAAAGTTTTCTATAAGTTACCAGTATCTGAGTGTCCTTGAGCACACAGCCTTTTGGGATCTCTGGTTTATTGTAATAAATTATTAGAAAAGGAACTTTGGGATCACTAAGAAAACAATTTTCTTCAGAAATTTTTTCTCCCTTTAGTCAGTCATAGAGCTTGAACTCAGGGCATGAACACTGTTTCTGAGCATTTCTGCTCAAGGCTAGCATGCTACCACTTTGAGCCACAGCTCCACTTCTGTTTTTTTAGGTGGTTAAATAAAAGGAAGAATCTCTCAGACTTTCCTGCCCAGACTGTCTTTGAACCATGATCATTAGATCTCAGCTTCCTGAATAGCTAGGATTACAGGCGTGAGTCACCAGGGTCTGGCCAGAATTTCCATATAGGTTGACAAAGTGTTTTCTAAGACATCCATGCCCTTTCACAATTCTATTTCGAATACCTGAAGAGTACTTATATCAATTATCACTGGGAATGATAATTATGCAAACCTAATAAACAAAAAACAGATTATTTCCATACTTTACAAGGAATTTCTTTAATCCTTACAGAGGTCAAACACCACTTAAAATCTTTTTTTAAAGTAATCGTTTATATTGAGTTTAGTCCCAAGAGACCTGATGTTTATATAGAACACCACACTGGCTGACTACATTAATGGCATTGTGCTACCAAACTCAAATAAGAAGTGGCAGATTCTCTGGAAGTTAATGCAATATACACACATTTCAAGACATAGCTGGTAAATAATTTAGGACTCTAGTTATCTGGGGCATGTAGATTATCCTATTTTAATTTATACAACTAAGAAGTGCAATGTTTGAGAGACTTCTTTGGGTGGTAGGAGGTAGTATATTCCTTTTACAGGGGTAACACAGAAGATTATTAGATGGAATGGGGTCTAAGATCCTCATCCAATAGGTCTCTGAAATGAACATTTCTAATGTAGGCTCTGCTTGCCAGAGACCTGACCTAGGGCAGGTGCTTCCCAAGAAATCGGGAACAAGACACAGAACACCTGGGTCTTAGAATCCTGAATTTTCTTCTGTCTGAATGATCGGGCATGTTAGTTCACCTCTGTAGGTCTCCATGTACTCAAGTGTAAAACAAGGGGTTTATGTTGGTTCAGCATTTCTTAAGCTTCTCCCATCAGATAAGCGACAAGACAGATAAGATTTACTCACATGACACACTCCCAAGGGTGTGCCCCTTGGCACCCAGAATTGAGGCTGCATGTTAAGTACAGTTCCCAGAAGGTAGCCCAGAGCTCCACCTCCTTTCCCTGTCTCCAGAAAGGATCCTGAACCCAAAGTATAATAATAGGAAGATCGGGCAGCCCCCATCTCTGTTCTGATGTATTTTGGTAAAGCATCCTTCACAATCTATTGTATTTTAATGTTTATATTTTAATGTTGAATGATTGACCTCCTCCTTCCCTATTATCCCAGGTGCATATAGATGTCAGACAAAATACCAGATATGCACAGTGTTCTTGACATAGACAGGACAATCCAACCTAAGCCTGGCTGTAAGCATTCTGTTTTAGGTCCAACCAAAAGCCCTCACCTCCCCAGACCTAATGGCTTTTTAGATAACTTCTATCTTCTTGCTCAGACCCCATAAAACTCTAACTGCAATCCTACGTTCTTGCACATCCCCTGATCCTGTGGGAAGGTTGCTGCCCCTCGCTGTGTTTCAACAGTCTTTGCCTGTTGAGACTGAGTCTGGCCTATTCCTTTTTTCCTTTTTTCTAACAAATGGGTCTTTAAAAATATATTCTAAGCTGGGTGCCGGTAGTTCACACCTGTAATCCTAGCTACTCAGGAGGCTAAGATCTGAGGAACACAGTTCAAAGGCAGCCAGGGAAAGAAAGTCCATGAGACTCTTATCTCCAATTAACTACCAGAAAACCAGAAGTGGCACTGTGGCTCAAGTGGTAGAGTGCTTGCCTTAAACTGAAGAGCTGAGGGACAGCACCTAGAACCAGAGTTCAAGCCCCATCACCAAAAACAAAAAACAAAAAACAAAAAACTGGGAATAAATCTCAACTTAGTTTTTTTGTTTTTCTTTTTGTCAGTCATGGGGCCTGAACTCTGGGCCTGAGTACTGTTACTCAGTTCTTCAGCTCAAGGCTAGCGCTCTACCACTTCAGCCACAGCACCACTTCTGGCTTTTTCTGCTTATGTGGTACTGAGGAATCAAACCCAGGGCCTCATGCATGCAAGGCAAGCACTCTACCACTGAGCCACCTCTCCAGGCCCTCAACTTAGTTTTTAAATTCTAATAATGTAGTTCAGAATGGGTAGCTAAAAAATGCTGTTTAAGATTAGTTTCTACCAATAGCTAGGGGTATGGCTCAAAATGATAGAGCATTTCCTTGTGAGCACAAGACTGAGTTCAACCCCTCATACATCCAAAAAAGAGAGAGATTAATTTTGTTCTTTAAGGTTTGAGATTTTGAAAGTGAGTTTCTCCGAAAGTACTGTAATCTTTTCATAATGTCAGTACCTCTGTGATACTTGAAGCAACAACCTTGAAATTATAAAGATAGGCCAAATATATGTATTAGTTACTCTCTTGGCCTGTTTTTACAACTAGAACTCTAAGATGAAATGAGCTGATAAGAATTTAGTGTTCTTCCTTTATAGTAGCATTTGGAAAAGTTCAGGTTAAAAAGTGTCAAGGGAAGAAACGTTTCTGTAGTCAAAGAAGTTTGAATCAGTGCAGCTTAACCAGATTTTTTGGCTGCAGAACTTCAGGTCCTTTAAAATCCAATCTATTGACATTTCTGTGAATATTCAGCTCAGAAATCTGATTTGCAATGTTTTCCCAAGATTTTGTCACAGAATCTTACGTAGAACAGCTTCAAGGCACATTCTTTGTGAAACTCTGTCTTACAATAAATCACTTTTACAAGGTTTCAATGGCTTCCAAGAAGTCTGAGAGAGTATTCAGCAATGATATTATCCATGCTGACCTACTGACTACCAGAGAATTCTGCTCCTGAGTGACACACAGTGTCACCTACCAAATGTACTTGACTTCCTCCCTTATTATTTACTTCCTTTGATTCTGCCAAAGCAAACAAACAGTGGTTCTACCGTAGAATGTACACTGCTACCTCTGTCAGGTCCTGACAGTAAACTAGCAGTCAAAAAATTCAGTTCAGAACCTTTATTTAAGTAATTGAGTGGCTAAGACTAAGAAATGTATTAATGAGAAACAATATTTTTGTGTGTAATATTGAACTCAGAGCCTTGCACTCACTAGGCAGGCATTATACCACTTAAGTCATGTCCACGGCCCTTATTGATTTTGTTTTATTTATTTATTTATTTATTGCTGGTAGTGGGGCCTGAACTCTGGGCCTGGGTACTGCCACTCAGCTCTTCAGCTCAAGGCTGGCGCTCTACCACTTGAGCCACAGTGCCACTTCCGGCTTTTTCTGCTTACGTGATACTGAGGAATCAAACCCAGGGCCTCATGCATGCAAGGCAAGCACTCTACCACTGAACCACCTTCCCAGGCCCTGATTTCGTTATTTTTAAGTTGGGGTTTAACTTTGTCTCTGGGATATCCTGGACTATGATCTTCTTACTTTTACTGGGATGATAAGCACACACGACCACACCCAACTTTTATTGGTTGAAATGGAGTCTCACAAACTGGTTTTTTTGGCCAGATGACCTTAAAACTGTGATTCTCCTGATCTATACCTCCTGAGTAGCTATGATTACTGAGACACCACACCTTGTATGATACAATAGTGAAAACAAAACTAGTTGTACTTATACAATGAGATTATGATTTTAAATGTTGTCAAGAGATGAATTTTAAGTATAAAATAAAGCTCCCAGATTTCCTGGTTCATAACCTATGACCATTTTGAAGAAACTGGAAGATAAGATTAATGGTCCAAGTTATTAAGCAGTCTGTACCTAAGCTATGTTAAGTACTGTACAGTCAGATCTTCACTCATATATCACTTCACCAAAGAAGTCTTTCTTAAATACTCCATCTCAAATAACTTCCCTATAATTCTCTAAAAAAAACCCTCCCCCACCCAGTAAGACTTTGTGCTGCTTGGAAGTGATCACCCCTCAACATTAGATTATTTTGCTGTTTATTGTCTGACTTCTCAGTGGAACATTAAGCTCCATGAGAACAGAGATTTGGGGAGGTTTGTTCTGTGCAGTGTCTCTAGCATCTACAACAGCCTATTGAACATTCTAGGTCCTCAATCAAGTAAATTATACAAGGAAGGCATAAGTGAATGATCTCGTGGAATTCTAACCACAGCCCTGAGTTAAGTCCTATTATTATTTCTATTTGGTAATTGAGGAGACCAGGCCACAAAGAGGTTAAGTCACTTGCTCAAGGACATGCTAAGAAGTGGTAGAGCCTGTATTCCGAACGCAGTCTGACATCATAGATTTAGTACCAGGCTCTACAGCCTTTTAATGAACATTGTGTTATTTCTTACCAGTGATGTCTGGTCCCTCTGAGGGCCCATTAAAATGTAGATGATCAGAATTCCCCCAATATATTGGAACAGATGAATGGATGAAGGGCTGGGTGAGAGTTAGGGGCAAGAAAAGGGATGAGATGAAGAGAAGAATCAGATCCATCACAGATGTCAATTCCCAAGTGGGCAATCTGGATCCTGGACTTCTGATCCTCTTGCAGAGATGGCATATGGAGAAGTAGAGGAGCTGCCTCCACCACAGGCCTCTGAGACCTGAGATGTTTTGATGCCCCAAGTAGGAAGACAATACTAATTAGATTCCTTTGGATTTAGTAGCTGGCTCTGGCAGCATCAAGCGACCAAGCCTTGGCCCAGATTCCAAAATTATCAGGGAGGGCAGAGAGGAAACATGGGGCATTGAGCAACAGCACAGGGTCTGGAATGGGAAAATAACAGGCCTGTTTGCAAACCTCTGGGAAATATCTGAGGACTCCAGGAAACCTTGGCAGAGTCTAGTACCAGGGTTTACTACCAAGGTCAGAGTTCCCATGTTTCAGTAACTGTGAACAAGTGCTAGCTACTGACTAGCATTTGAACTGCTATTGTTACCATTCGTACTTACAAATACCTTTTCTCTTTCCCTCTTGTGAGGTTCTGTTTTCTTTCATCTGGTTGGCTCTGTTGCATATGGCATGGTGGTCTTCTGGGCTTATATCCTGGAGTGAACCAGATGGCCACACTGATCTCTGTGATTCTCCAGTGGTTTTAAACATGGGTAGGAGAAAGGCTGGAGTAGTAACTCCATGGGCAGACCCAGTATTAGCTGATAAGTTCCACCTCCTGGCATTTAATCTCTCTGTACATGGGTGAACTCCAGAAAGAGAAAGGATCCTTTTGTCCTTCCTCCAGTCCAGGCCAAGCACCTTGCTGTACCTAATCTCCACCCAGTGTCACAGGATGCAAGGGAAGTTGCCCTTCATTTCTAGTAGCTCATCTTCCCCAAGAGGCCCTTGGGTCTTGAGCTGTTACCTAGCCACTCCTTTATTTACATATTAGTTAGGTGAAGTACACCCATTTGGGTTGTGTAAGGCTATTCATTGTTTTTGGCGAGCTGTTCTTTGGGTGTCATCAAAAAGCCTTCATTCTGAAGGATTCAAAAATGTTTGGTCAAATGTTAACCCGATAGTTATGACTCTAAGTAAAAACCTTGACCAGAGAAGTAAGAAATGCTCCCAAAAAGTGAGGTAAGTAATTAAACAAGGGGCTTAGTTTTATTGTGTAATTTACACTACATTTACTGTAAGTTAAACTTCCAATAACCCTTATAAAGTCTTCATAGGCAATGGCTTAACCACAAAGAATGAGTTCCAGGGCTACAGAACAGAACATGTTTGTCCTTTAAATGCTGTTGAGAAACAGAAACTAGATTACATTAAAAACAAAAAAGGCAGTTTTCCCAGTCTCTAGTCCCCAAAAGTTTGGCTTGCGTATTGGGATTCTGGTTTTCCCCCTAAATCTCCCCAATACTAGGTTATGCAAATCTAAGGTGCAGCAACTATTGGACGTGAAATCAACTGCAGGTTTTAGACTGTTTGGAGCATGTCTTCAACGTGGTAGATCATGCTTTCTTCTCTCCTGGGCCATTTTGCTCATTTGCCTGGAAATGAGAGCCATAGGAACATAGTTTCAGATCCACAGGTTTCCAGAACTCCAGGGAGCTCAGTGACCGTTAAATATCATTGAATGTTTTAACCCTGAAAGGACCATTCACATGTATATATGTTCATATATACACATATACATTCTAAAAATAATGTATATGCCAAGTAAGAGTGCTTCACTTATAATACTAGCTACTCAAGAGGCTGAGCTCTGAGAGTCACTATTTGAACCCATACTAGGCAGATGAACCTGAGTGACTCTTATCTCCAATTAACCATCAAAAAGCTGAAAGTAGATGTGTGAGTCAGGTGGTATAGCACTAGCTATGGTATAAAAGTTAAGAAAGACGATGAAGCCCCAAGTTCAAGCCCCAGTACTGGTACAAAAAAAATGATGTTCCTGTTCAGTTAGACATTCCATTCTACCATTCTTTTCCCAGCCACTTGTTCAGGTGAAATTATAATTTTTTTAATCTCAAAGTCAAGTGTAATGATAGGCAACAACTATCACAACAACTATCACAATATCACAACAACTATCACAAAAAAGAGGAAAATTTCTAAGCTCTAAAGATACTCTAAATAACATTTGTATATGACCATATAAGATGATCAGCTAATGAAATAAACCCTAAGATATGGAACAGGAGGTTTTTCTTTGTCATTGTTGTTTTTAATGTATTATGTGATTTTTTGTTTCTTTTATTTATTCTTCCCCCTATGGTATATCCCCTGTTGTCACCTTATTTGATTTTGGCACCCTGCATCTTGTATATACATTTATCTAATTTGTGGAAGGGAAGGAGAATAACAAAATTCTGAAACAAGGACACAGAATGACCTATTGCAACAGTGATACTCACAAGACACTATGTTGGAAATAAACTTTACAACTACTGGGAGAGGGGTAAAGAGTGGAGTAGGTGGGGGAGGGAAGGGATAGTAGGAGAAAAATAAAGGAGGGGGTAGCAATGTTCGACAAGAAATGTACTCACTACATTACTCATGTAACTGTAATACCCTGTACAGCATCTTTACAATAACATAATTTTTTTTAAAAGAACATTTGTTCTGGAAAAGGTAACAGACTAGCTTTGTGATGGGAAATAAAACTACATATGTGTATATATGTGCATACACAGGTGTGTATGCACATATGTATGTAGTTGTTTTGAAACAGAGACTAGCTATGTAGTTCAGGCTGGCCTTGAACTCATGATCCTCCTGCTTCAGTCTCCTGAGTGCTGAGATTACAAGTGTGTACCATCACACCCTACTGGAAAATAATATTTTAGATCCCATACCTTGTGGCTGTTGTTGAAATGAGATGAGGGTTTGATGTTCCCAGCAAGTGATGGGACAAGTTAGTGTGTCCCCCACAACTCCCCAACTTAAGTAGGTTTGTTTTTTCTTCTTGCAACAGGCCCTTACTTACAAAAACAGCTGATTCCCAGAAGAAGTATGCATCCAACTAATCCTCCACAGAGATACTTGGCTCCTATAAAGAAAATAAGTTTGCCATATTCAGCAGAAAACTTGATTGCACTTGCCTCTAGGCCTTCGAGCAAGCAGGGTTGATTTACCATGATCATGGCACTGTAGACCTAGGACCTAGGCGAAGGCCCAAGAACATTTCAAGAGCTGACTGAAGTTCCCGAGACAAGGCAAGAAAAACAAAGAAATATTTGGCTTCTATTGAACATTGTGATATGAATGTCAAAACGTGTAGTGACACAGTTGGACATTATAGCATATGTCAACTTGATCAAAATCATTAACTCAATATACATAAAGATCTCATAGTTAAAAACAATTTCTGGACTCGACTTTCTCATGATTATTTGATAATTGCTTAAAAAGCCACTAGCCAGGGCTGGGAAGGTGGTTCAGTGGTAGAGCACTTGCCTTGCATACATGAGGCTCTGGGTTCGATTCCTCAGCACCACATAAGCAAAAAGAAAAAAGCCGGAAGTGGTGCTGTGGCTCAAGTGGTAGAGCGCTAGCCTTGAGCTGAAGAGCTGAGGGACAGCACCCAGGCCCAGAGTTCAGGCCCTACGACCGGACCCCCCCCCAAAAAAAGCCACTAGCCAATTATAAAATAATAAAAATATTTTTAAAAGGTAACTATGTAAAATTATAGCCAATACAAATCAAAGGAATTACTAATATAAAAATAATATGCAAAGCTAAGTTAAAGAAAACACTTTCAGGGCTGGGAAGGTGGCTCAGTGGTAGAGTGCTTGACTTGCATGCATGAGGCCCTGGGTTTGATTCTTTAGTACCACATAAGCAGAAAAAGTCAGAAGTGGTGATGTGGCTCAAGTGGTAGAGCGCTAGCCTTGAGCTAAAGAGCTCAGGGACAGTGCACAGGACCAAAGTTCAGGCCCTACAACTGACAAAAAAAAAAGAAAAAAAATACACTTTCAAGTTTTTTTACTCCAAATTATGTTGGGGTGCATACATTTGAACATGTTGATAAAATATGAATGAAGCTACCTAGGACTTTGAAATCCCCAAGTGGCCCCATGTGGGAGTTATTTCCCTTCCTGGGATAGTGTCTATAATGATCTCTATCATTTATTTACTTTTCTTCTTTTTGTGGTACCCAGTGCCTGTTCTTGCTAGGCAAGTGTTCCATCACTTGAATCACTCTCCCAGAATGTTGCTTTTAGATAGTGTCTCCTGTTTTCTGTCCAGGATTACAGTTACCTAAGTTACGTAATGAATACATTCCTTTTTTTTTTCTTTTTTTCTTTTTTCTTATTTTTGCTGGTTCTGGGGCTTGAAGTCAGGGCCTGGGTGCTGTCCCTGATTTGTTCCAGGCTAGCGCCCAACCACTGAGCCACAGTACTGCTTCCAGCTTTTTCTGAGATAAGAGTCTCACAAACTTTCCTGCTGGCTCCAAACTGCAGTACTCAGATCTCAGCCTCTTAAGTAGCTAGGATTACAGGCTTGAGCCATTACACCCACTTAGTATATTTTCTTTTTGAATAATGTCACCTTTTCCCTCATTTTCTCTCAGTTTTTCCCTCCATACTCCCTCCCTCAGGTTATTATTTATTTAATAAGCTTTAGCACAGAGGTTGTTTAACCCTTCTGTATATATTAACCTATTCAATTCTTAATGCAGTCTTGTTGGTCATTACTATTATTGCCATTTTACAGAAGAGGACTTTAAAGCAAAGGTCAATCACACAACACGTAAGTAGCAGAGCCAGGATTTGAGCCCAAATGGCCTGGTTCCAGTGTTCCTGTGGAATTAAAACACAAGATCAGTACCATCAGGTTTGGTAGAAAATGTTACACAGCTGATCAGGCCCAGGTGGGATGGCATAGACAGAGGGTCTTCACAAAGGAGTGCTATTTGAATTGCTTTGTATGAAATGGGAACTTATCCAACAAATACATTTAAAATACGGAATTGAAAAGGCAGGGGCTGGGAAGGTGGCTCAGTGGTAGAGCGCTTGCCTTGCATGCCTGAGGCCCTGGGTTCGATTCCTCAGCACCACATAAGCAAAAAGAAAAAAGCCGGAAGTGGCTCTGTGGCTCAAGTGGTAGAGCGCTAGCCTTGAGCTGAAGAGCTGAGGGACAGCGTCCAGGCCCAGAGTTCAGGCCCCATGACTGGACCCCCCCCAAAAAAAAATTTAAAAAAAGAATTGAAAAGGCATTCTAAGTAGAAAGAGCCTACGCATGATCTTTGTGGGTCAATCAGTTTGTTCTGGGAGATGCAAATAACTTATATGAATGGAATTTAATTTGCTTAAAGAGGATTGATAAAAAGAGAATTTGACAATGAACCAAGGAAAATAAATCTAGTTGATCATTGTGAGGAGTTTTGGCTTTTGGTTAGCTAAATGGGGATTAACTCTCTCACTTTCCACCCCTTCAAAATAGTGAAGGAAACTCTTGATAAATTCAACTATGCAAATAAGTAAGGGGACAAAAGACAAAGCAATCAGAATACAAAGGAAACAACCAGGTAATGTATAGAAAAGCATTTATACATTCATAATGATATCTATAAAGCATATACATATATATAAAACATTTTAACCTAACAGTTTTATTCCTAGGAACGTATTCCACAGGGATATTCATGCATGGGTGTGGTGTTGGACATACAAGGATATTTATGCCAAAAAAAGCTTCAATATGCTTCGTTAAAGAATTGGCTGCAACTTGGAGTTCTTTGCTATCTTTTAAAAGAGCAAGTCTGTCCTATTGGCTTCATGGTGGCAGAATCTCCAACAGATAGTAAAAAGTGCAAAAGAATCATATAAACAGAAAGATTTGTTACCACATAAATATGCAAGTGTGCTTCAAAAAACAAACACATAGATTGAAGAATTCACTATGTGGACTGGGGCTGTAACTCTATGGTAGAGAGCTTATTGGTACATATGAGGCCTTCGATTCCCCACCACCACCACAAACACGCACACACACATACACACACAAAACATTAAACACTTGAGGAAGAATCATAAACTGTGTAATTTTTGAGGTCTGTATTAATATTTTTAGTTTTTTAAAAAATCGCTATATATCATCTAGATTTCAATTTTTAGTTTGAAAATATTGGTTGATTAGTTTGAAAATAATGGCTGCATTGTTCTGCATTGGGTTAGGAGGCCAATTAATATGTGTTGTGGATTATAGATGTGTTTTATGGACTTAAAACTGTCTATAAATTCCAAAGTTAGCTTCTGGAGGTAGTGAGGGAAGGAGGGAAGAGAGTGAATATTTTCATCACTAAATGTAGATGACACAGGCTAAAGCTACACTAAACACAGTCCTTGCTGTTTCCTTTATTCTGTTTCAATTTTCTCTGTGGTGAGTCAAGTCCTGGGACTCCCTGCCGAATGAGCAGGTGGAGAGGCACCGTGAAACTCAGGAAAGATGAGCCTCTGGGAGGACTTGTGTTACACATCTCTCCTAGGAGTTCACACCCAGAGATGGAGGTTGTGAAACTCCAATCTGGCCTCAGTTTGAGTGACAACTCTAGGTATGTGGTTCTGACACATTCTGGGCATAAAAGGACCTTAATCAGAGTGGAGCTTGGCCATGTTAAAAGCAGTGAATTTATAGCGCTCTTTTTCATGAAGTATCTGGTATCAGTCTGCTTTAGCTTAATATACTTATGGAACTTTACCAAAGGACTCATTTCCTCTGCTAATAAGTGCAGAAGATCCACATGCCCATTTCAGAGAGATTGCACTTGGTCTTTCCAAGGTATAATGACTAAAGAGATTCAAGGATCAAAGATTATTTCAACTGACAAGGCCAGGGCCTTCTAATTGGTGCCAACTGCCCAGTTGTCTTGCAATATTTTCTTTGCCAGAAGACAACTCCTCCCCTTAATGCTGAAGTGACTTCTTGTTGAGCTGGTTCCGGAGGATTAAGCTCATTGTAATTTCATCTTGCCCAGGTGTGAGACACTTGCGTGTGTAGTACAGTAATACCATTCTGTGCCATCAGGGAAACTGTTTCTTTGTCAGCACTGTTTGACAGTCCACCCCCTGAGTCATGACCTCCCTCCTTTGCAGGCCAGAAACCCCTGCTGTTACCCACTTGTCTTTCTGCTGGGAGGTACCAAGCTTTTGCCTCTAGGTTCATGGTCACGCTGGTCAGCTGAGTGAGGAGGATCTGAGTCACTGCCTTGCTGGATCTCAGAAAATATTTTCTTTCCAGTTCCTTCGGAATCAGCTTCTCAGTGCTCAGCAGTATCATCTATATTTTCAAGAAGGGAGAAAAGTTTTTTTAAAATGTAGTAATTAATTTGCATTTGCCTTAGCTGGTAATCAGATCAACGATGTTTGTGATGGTTTATTGCTGAATGTTTGTCTTTTGATATAACGTACATTGATTAACTACATTTGATGATAATAATACGGGCTAGCTTTTAGTGAGCTCTTACTAAGACTCATGTGGTGTTGTATGAGCTTACATGTATCACTGCATTTCATGAAGTGCTATTATTACAAATTGGAAACTGAAGTACATGGGGAAACTTAAGTAACCTAAGGGTACTATTCTAGTGAGTGGTAGATGGGGATTCAAACCCAATCGTTGGATGCTAAGTTTTGGCATATAACTACAGTCATTCTGCTTCCATTTCTTATATGCCATACAAGACACTGAGAGATGATATTTGTTATCCTCATTTTATAGATGAGCAAATCATATTTCCCAGAGTTGATATGAGCTGCCCAGATCAAACAGGTAGGAAATGGTTAATGCTTGCTCTTAACCAATTCTGAGTTCTTAAATCACACATCATCTAACCAAGAAAGGTAAATCCTATTCTTATTTTTGCCCACACAGAGGCTAGCATATGTGATTGACAGCCACATATGAGCCTTATTGCCACCTGGCTATATACAATGAGATATAAGAAGTGAGAGATAGTTGTGTTCTGAGCTGGGGATTATAGAAATGTGTTTCTCTAAGTCTTGCTGTCTTACAGTATCAAGGAAGCCTCGAAGGGCTGTGACCTTAAATCTCAGAAGTCAAACCCCATTATTCATTCATAGTAAAGGAACTATTGCTCAGAGACAAGTTATGTGCCACCAAGAAAATGTTAGTGGCCTTGCTGGGGGCAAAGCCAAAGTGTCCTGGCATCAATCTAATGGTCTCTCAGTCACAGCTCTGGTTTCCACTGACCATTGTTTCACAAGTCAGCTTTTCCAGTAAACAAACAGTCACACACTCACACACACACACACACACACACACTCCAAAACCTCACTTGTTTTGGCATGACTCTTTGTTCTATAGTTTGGTGTCAATCTTGTTCTTTAGTTTCAGTACTTTATAGTTCTTTATCAAACGCCTCTGTACAGACAGCCTGAAACAGGTAGAGTAGCTGCTTTTATGAGCCAAAAATCTGAACATACTACATTTCTTATGGTTTTATCTGATAGTTGTTTGTTTATTGTTTAGCCATTAGCATAGCTTGCTTTGAATTCAGTAAATTAAGAAGTCATGCTCTCTTTTGGCTTGTTCCTTTATCCAAGCTCCCTCTTAAACTTATAGGGAGACCTGTTTTTTTCCTTTTCATCAAGAAGGATATATGGGAAACTCTGTAAGAATAGAGTTCACCATACCAAGGATTTTTCAAAGCTACCAAAGTAACTTCTTTAACATCTATCTCACACTTTGCAGCCTGTAACTTTCCACTTATTTGTAAGGTAATTTGACTAATTTCTTCTAGGAACCTGCCTCGTTTTGCTCACGCGATGGCTTCAGCATTCAACACGGTGCCACATATCATACATAGGTATTCAACTAACGTGTCAAATGAATGTACAGAATCAAAACATAATGCTCTAATGTATTCCTCCCTACTGCATTCAGTGAACTTTTCAGAATATTTTTTTATTTAAATATAAATTCAACAATAGAAATCTGCAGGAAATTTTGATCTTACCTATTTTAGCGGCCCACCTATGCCATTCCAGCCAATAACCTATAACAAGTATTAAAGTACCCAGGATTCAGCTCTAACAAAGGCATTTCTTTAAAAATGTGTAGTCATTAGACTCTATGTGAAATTTGTACCTCAAACTTCAGGAAACTTTAAATCTATTAGCAAAACACCATTATAAATGTTAGTCACCATGCTTTCTGATCACTGGGATGGCAATCTCCTCTCCCCTTCCTGGTGGGTACATCCAGCAAGCCAATAAAAGGCCTTGAGGAAGATCCAGCCATGTGGATACCAGCCAATAAAGCCATTTTAGCCAACACACACAGGAGTTGAAAATGGATCAGAAGTCTACAGAAGGTCCATTGTCCCTCCAGTTTCATTAGCCTTCGAATAGGTTGCATAGGTTGAATGAGAGTTAAAACAAACTGGACATTAGCTGTAGATAATATGAGATTTATTTGAGATGAGTGAATATATTTTAAGATTTTTTTTTTAGCCAAACCAAAGCCTTCATCTATTGACACTGAACAGTCCCTCCTCAGAGAAAATGATTTGGATTCTAAAATTAATTGATGGGCTGTCAACGACCTAGGCCAAATCCATGCAAATAAACCGAGATACTATCCAACTTGCATCCAAGAGTAGGGCCTGCCCGATGTTTCTGCAGGACTAGTACTTCTAATGTCTGTTGTATTTGCATAATCAAAGGCATAGAGAGAGTGATCTTTCCACTACTACAATAAGGACAGGGTGACCTGACACTACACTTAATTGCCTTACAATATTCAGGTTAAGATTATTATCTGCACATGGTAGGACCTGCCAGAAAGTAGAATCATCCCCACTGACATCAGAGCAGGGATTAAGATGTTCTCTACCTACTGGACATGAGAAGGCTGGGCCCTGGGAAGCTGCTGAGGTAGATTGCTTGCTTGGGAACCCAACTCATCAAACAGGACTTGGTTTAAACAATTGGTCTAAGCTTGAGGTTGATGGTAGCAGAACCAGAATTCCAAGTGGCTTCATATTCACTATCAAACTTGTTCAAATAATGGTATATGCATGCTTTTAGAAGTGTTGTCTTCATGACTGTCTAACATCTGGCATTTATGTTCAGCTATCTTCCCCAACCTGGGCTCTCTCCTATGGGATCTGGGTTTGTTGGTACTTTCCCATAGTTGTTCCTGCTGCCCCCTTAATGATTCCCTGTCACTATGCTTATCTCTGAGGTCCAAGTAAAGGCAAGAAGGAAATATATTGCAGTTTCCTAGCTAGAAATGAAGCTGACTATGGATTCATTTACATACTACATGGGCTGTGGGCTGAACAAGACACAGAGTCCACCTGAGATCCAAGTTCCAAGTTTGTTTAAATGTCCAGCTGTGTGGCTGACTACATTCTTCTAAGCTGAGAGGTTGAGACATATGAACTCTAAATTGTGGCCCTAAATTGCAACAACAAAGTTCTCTTTCTTTTCCCCTCTGCCCACATCTTATCTGAGGGATAAATACTGTAAGGTGGATGGATGAGATACAACCAATGGAATATTTTGTAAGGAAGAACATGTTGAATTTAAAAGTTTAAGGACTTCAGGCAATCATCCTTTACCATTTCTTCTCCTTGCCAAATTCAAAGGTGCTTAACAAAATGAATCAGAAAGAAAAAGTCGAAAGTCTTTATTAATCACACCTTTGACATTTTGCATATGTTATGTCATTGATACAACTCTTTAAAAAGGGTGTTTAAATTGTCAGAAAAGATTTTGTCCAAGTTCACAGTCACTGGTAAGTGGTGGCAGAAGTACTAACAAAATTATATTTTTTCTGAAGGTTAAAGGTCATGTTCACAACTACTGTTACATTTTTCTCAATCTTAGTTTTGGCTTTTTAGCAGCAGATGATATTTTCAACTTCACTCATCCTTTTGGAACTCTTACATCTTAAATTTAATGCTATGTACATTCAGGTTTTCCTTATGCATCCATGCTTCCTCTTTCTCTATTCCCACTGCTGGATTTTCTCTCTCTCTTCCTCTGCAGAGTGTGCCCCAGAGCTTAGTGTCTCTCCCTACCCTTGGAAAGACAATATTTTCTCATGGCTTCAAATGTTACTTCCCCACAATCCCATAGACTCTAAATTATAGGACAATAGAAACTGGATCACTATTCCCTGGCAAGAGTGTCTGACACATAATAGGTGTTCAGTCTACATTATCAAGTGAAGGAATAAGTGAATGGATAACTGAACACTGAGAATTCTTACTCATTTCCCCTCTCCCCCATATGTCTAGCTAGCTATGGTAAATTTCTACCTTTGTATACTGCTATTACAGTGAAATGTTAGTACAAGTTTGGTAGAACTGCTGGGATTTCCAGCATTTTCCGGACTACAACACTAATTGGACTCTCTTGTGTTTTCACCCTAGAGGCAGCTATGGAACCAAAGTAGGATATAGACCTTCCACAGTGGAGAATAGCAGCTTGATTCATCCAATGGCAAGGGCTTGAACTCTCCTGGGCAAGTCTCAGTGTAGCAACACTGTGGACTACTTGCTAAGTGACATAGAAAAAGGCTAAGGTAGATAAGAAACACGTTATAATTGGTGATGATATCATCATATTCATTCGAGTTAAAGTATCCTAGTTTTGAGTACTCAGGGGAGACATGATGCCAGGTCAAGTCTAAACATGAGAGGATAATGAGCTCATAACCATGCAGCCTCAGGATCCTATCAGGGCTTTCAGATCTGTCTCTTAGTTGCCTCCTTCTTCTGTGAGTCCTCAAATATGCCCATAAAACTTGCCTGTGAATGCCAAAGTGGAAGGCTGTCCTTAGTTCCTAGGGGTGTGGTTCACTGAGGATTTGTGCAGTCTGAAATAATTAATCAAACAACTTCTTATGGGAGCGATTATAAAAAAGAGATTTACAAGCTGGATGACATCCATTGGTTGAGTCATCCTGTCCACCTAATTGTCTGAAACGTGCTCTTTAGTACATGCCCTCTGGTGGGCATTAACAGGATTCAAAGATCCTATTTTTGAAGCATTGCCTATCCATGGACATATCTGTTCTCGTATTTCTAATCCTGGACTGATTTCATCTTAATTTTTGAATCTTTCTTTTGAACCTTTCTTTCAGGACCAATGTCAGCCATCACTGCCATTGTCCACTGTCATCAAATGGAGTATATTTTAAGTTTGTGCCTCTCTTTTGTCCATATAAATTGGTGATCAGATGTATTGCCTAAAACTCTGTCCATTGGAAAACACTCCCTCCCCACCATCTCTTTAGATCAGGGTCACTCCTAAGCTGGGCGTTGGGGAAACTTCTAACCCTATTTTTTTCTTACATGCAGATACACACTGAATTGAGCCTTTTTGTAAACCAAGCCCAAGCCCTTTCCTCCTCTCTCAGCTGGTTATAATGAGTCCCCCATGAAGTAATAAATCATCAAGGGAGGAGTGCTGGTAAAACAATAAGGAGTAATGTGGACTTCTGGGACATCTTCTGTTGCAACTTGCTTGTGACCTCTAGACTAAGCAATGCTTGACGCCAGGTGTCCCACTTCTGTTTACGATGAATTGTGGCCGGGCCTGTCTGAGCTACAACTTGGTGGTTCTGACAAAACCCAGCTTGTGATGATGGGTGTTTTGGATGCAGGGTAACTTTGGTGGCCAGAGGTTTTTCAGAGAAACAGATTCAGTAAAAACTTCTAATCTCTCCTATATATACAGGGGGGTCCCTGGCTTTGGAGACCTTGACTTGTGGGGTTGTTTTGTTTTGTTTTACTTTTTGATGGTGTGAAAATAAGACATATTGAACAGCCACCACAACTCACGTGTTGAATGTTTCTTAGGCTAGTAATATGTGGTATGGTGGCCTCAGAGGAGACTGGGCAGTGGCAATGAGCTGGATGTGTGGCTCACACGGTAGAGTGCCTGCCTAGTAAGGAGAAGGCCTGAGGTACTTCAAAAAGTTTACCCATATGCAGCACCTCTCTACACTGGCCCACATAAGTGGCTCAAGCCAGCCCGGGGTGGCAGCAGGGGCAAAGGACTCCAGACTTGCTGTGCAGCCCTGTGTCTCCCTACCTTGGCCCGTGGAAGCAGAGCAGACCTGGACAGCATAAACAGTGGCAAAGGCTGTGAAACACGGACCCAGACTGCACTACTACCCAGCATAACCCACAGTCATCTCAACGAACGCAGAACATGGGCGACCAGCAACCTACAAAAACAGCCATCTGCTACAGCACCACTAGACAGCTCCCAACCAATACCAGGATAAGTGAGTACCCCACAAGGGTATGCCCACCCCACCTCACTCCCTCCCCATCCCCCATCCCCACCACAGGAGACCAGCACTGGTGGTAACACCCCAGAACTTGACTTGGACCCTCCCCTACCACCTGGGCTACAGGTCCTAAGGCAGCTGAAAGCTGTGCAATTGCACCAGCAACCAGCAAGCATACCCAGCCCACCAGGCTTGACCAAGAGCGCCCCTGGGAGGGAACACAAGCAGTCTAGATTGCTGGTCCTTGGCTAAAGTTGGGATATCCAGTAGGCAGTTGACGGAACTCTACCTGGGTCCCAGGCAGGAATCCTAGCTATCTTAACTGCTTGCTCCTGACTGGTCAGGACCTGAGTGCACACCCCAGCAGAGGGTAGAATGTGTCTTCCCACCACAATCTAACAAGAGTAAGCACTACATGGGTCAGACCAGCTGGAAAGCAGCCCCTCCTACAACAGAACCTCAGGCCAGGTAAAGTACTCTCAATCAGCGCAGGACTGAGAGCAAGCTACATCAATTGATCCAGGAACAAATCCAGAACCAAGCAAAGGTAGCCACCTAGTGACCAGATCAATCTGAGCCTGGAATTGGTCTCCAATAATCCCTGAATCCAAATGGGAAAATCACAGAAAAAAATTACAAGATTCATCAACGGCCAAGATAGTAAACCAGACTCAAAGGCCAGCAACCACACAGGGGAGAACACCAGTGGAAGTGAAAAAGAAATGGAAGACAAACACTACATCCAAGAGATGATAGAGGCTATGACTCAAGAATTAAAATGAGAAACACATCAGAAATTTAAAGAACAAAAGAACAAGCTGTCAAAAGAGATCCAGGGCTTCAAACAAGAAATGCACTCATTAAAAAAAAAAGAAATGCACTCAAAAATAGATGTAGTACACCTCGCTAAAAGATGAGATTAATACTCTAAGGAACAACATAGAAATTATAAATGGCTCAATTTATTCCATTCAAAATTCAATTTCCTTCATGCAAACCACAATGAAAGCCACAGTTAATAGAGTGAATGAAATGGAAAATGGAATATCAGATACTGAAGACAAAATGCAGGCACTGGTAAAAAGTTACAAATCTGGAAAAAAAAAAACCACTCAAAATATGCCAAAGGTATGCCAAGAAATTTAAACTTCGTATAACTGGGGTGGATGAAGGGGAGGAATACCAGAATATAGGAATACAACACTTATTCAATAAGATCATCACCGAAAATTTTCCCAGTCTTAAGAGAAAAATCTTATCTATATAACAGAGGCCTACAGAACACCTAACAAGCAAGATCCCAGGAGCAACACTGCTAGGCACATTATAGTAAAAATGCTTGATTTTAGCAACAAAGAAACAATCTTGCATGCAACAAAAGCAAAGAAGGAGCTATACTAAAAAAATTAGAATCTCTGCAGATCTCTCCACACAGACACTGAATGCAAGGAAAGCCTGAGAAAGTACCATCCGAGCCCTGAGAACCAATAAATGCCAGCCCAGACTGGTATATCCAGTGAAGATAGCATTCACATTCGATGGAGAAACTAAAATTTTTAATAGTTAAGAAAAGCAAAATGAATTAATAAAGAATAAATCAGCATTACAAAGAATATTAAGAGAGGGATTACAATCTGAAGAAAACAATCAAGAACAGGGATCCATACCAGATATATATCTTTAGGAAACCAACTTAGTAAACACAGGAGGAAAGGAAAGAAGAAAAACTTAGGAAAGTAGGAAAATGACAGGAAACACAATATACTTCTCTATAATAACCATAAATATTAATGGACTCAATTCAAGAGACCCACCTCACAGCCAAAGATAAAAGCAAACTCTGAGTGAAAGGAAATGCCCCCAGCAAGAAGGTAGGAGTTGCTATTCTGATATCTGATAAAATAAACTTTACATTAAAATCATTACAAAGAGACAGGGAACAATCCAAGAAGAAGATAACACCATTGTCAATCTGTATGCCCCAAATCTCAGTGTTAAGCAAATGTTATGCTAAACAAATGTTATGTTAAGCAAATACTCTCAGATTTACAGGAAAAGATGAATCCAATACAATAATACTAGGAGACTTAATGCTCTACTCTTACCAAAGGACAGGTCTACCAACCAAAGAACTGGCAAAGATGTCTCCAAATTAAATGATGTCATATCTCAAGCAGACTTAACTGACATATACCAAGTTTTCCACCCAACAACCAACTGGTTTGTTAACCAGTACACATTCTTCTAAGCAGCTCATGGAACTTTTTCTAAAGTATATCATATCTTAGTTCATACAAGGAATTTAAGCAAATACAAGAGGATCGACGTAATCTCCTGTATTCTATCTGACCATAGTGGAATCAAACTAGTTCTCAATAACAAGGCAAACAGTAGAAAAACTCAAACATATGCTAATTAAACAGCACACTGATGAGCAACACATGGGTCACAGAAGAAATTAAAGAAGAAATTAAAATTTTCCTACAATTCAATGAAAATAAAGATACATCACAAAGAAACGTATGGGACACAGCAAAAGTAGTCCTGAGGGGCAAATTTAGTGCTCTCGGTACACACATCAAGAAAACAGAGACAGACCATTAAACAATTTCATGATGCAACTATAACTGCTAGAGAAACAAGAAAAAGTTGAACTTAAAGTTGTGAGATAGAGTGAGGAGATAACCAAAATAAGGGCTGAAATTAATGAGATAGAGACTAAAAATAACTATAAATAAAATTAATAAAAAAGCTGTTTTTTTGAAAAAAATCAATAAAATTGATGGACCACTGGCAAGATTAACTAAACAAAGCACAGAGGAGACCTAAATCAATAAGATCAGGGATGCCATAGGAAAAATTACAACAAACATCCAAGACATCCAAACAGTTACAAAGAAACATTTCCAGACTCTATACTAACAAAGGAAGGAAAAATCCAGCAGAAATGGATGAATTCTAGAGAAATATAAATTGCCCAAACTGAACCAAGAAGAAAAAAAATCAATTAAATATGCCAATAACCTACAATGAGATAAAAGAACTAATCAGAAGCCTTCCAACAAGGAAAAGCCCAGGATTAGATGGATTCACTAAGGAATTCTATAAGACCTTTAAAGAGGAACTAATACCCATATTCCTCAAGCTCTTCAATGAAATAGAAACAAGGAAGTAATCCCAAACTCATTCTATGAAACCAAAATCACACTCATCCCCAAACCAGGCAAAGACCCAACAAAAAAAGAAAACTATAGACCAATCTCTTTGATGAACACAGATGCAAAGCTCCTCAATAAAATTCTAGCCAAAAGAATCCAGAAACATATAAAAAAATCATACATTGTGACCAAGTAGGCTTTATCCCAGAGATGCAGGGATGGTATAACATACTTAAGTCAATAAATATAATCCATCACATCAACAGATCCAAGGTCAAGAGCCACATGATTATCTCCATTGATGCAG
Source organism: Dipodomys merriami (assembly GCF_024711535.1). Classification (NCBI taxonomy): domain Eukaryota; kingdom Metazoa; phylum Chordata; class Mammalia; order Rodentia; family Heteromyidae; genus Dipodomys; species Dipodomys merriami. The sequence continues at coordinate 16,361,584 of NW_027203493.1, read as the reverse complement.
AAAAGGCTTTTGATAAAATACAGCACTCATTCGTGTTAAAAGCGTTAGAAAAAAATAGGAATAGAAAGAACATTCCTTAAAACAATAAAAGCCTTATATGACAGACCAACAGCCAATATTATACTTAATGGAAAAAAACTACAACCAATTCCTCTAAAAATATGAACAAGGCAAGGATGCCCACTCTCACCACTCCTCTTCAATATAGCTCTGAAATCCTTAGCCGGAGCAATAAGGCAAGAAAAAGACATTACAGGCATCTGCATGGGGGAGGAAGAAGTTAAACTCTTTTTGCAGATGACATGATTTAATATCTTAACGATCCTAAAACTTCCATCCCCAAACTCTTAGAGCTTATAAACTACTTCGGCAAAGTAGCAGGATACAAAATTAACCCACAAAAATCAGTCACCTTTCTGTACACCAACAATGTATAAGCAGAAAGGGAAATCAAGGAAACAAACCCATTCACAATAACCTAAAAAAAAAAAGGATCTAGGAATTAACCTAACCAAAGATATAAAGGGTCTATTTCATAAAAACTATAAAAGCCTAAAAAAAGGAATCATAGAGGATACCACGAAATGGAAAGACCTTCCATGTTCCCGGATAGGCAGAATTAATATAGTGAAACACTGTCAAAATTGATATACACATTTAATGCAATTCCCATTAAAATCCCAATGATGTACTTTACTGAAATAGAGAAAACAGTCCAAAAATTCATATGGGACAACAAAAGACCTAGAATAGCCAAAGCAATTCTAGGCAAAAGAAAAAATTCAGGAGTGATCAGGATACTGGATTTCAAGCTCTACTAGAGAGCCATAATAACAAAGACAGCTTGGTACTGGCACAAAAAGATTAGAGGACCCAGAAGTAAAGTCGCATACATACAGTCAGTTGATATTTGACAAAGGAGCCAAAGACAATACAGAGTCATAACTTCTTCAACTACTGGTGCTGGGAAAACTGGTAGCCACATACAGAAAACTAAAAGTGGGCCCTAGCCTGTCACTATGCACTAATATCAACTCAAAATGGATTAAAGACCTTAACATCAAACCTGATACTCTGAAACTGCTGCAGAACAGAGTAGGAGAGACACTTGAACTTATAGGCACAGGCAGGAACTTCCTGGAGTCCCAGCGTCACAACAAATTGGAGAGAGACTCAATAAATGGAACTACATTAAAATAAAAAATTTCTGCACAGATAAAGAAATAGCAACCAAACTAGAAAGAAAGCCAACTAATTGGGAAAAATATTTACCAGCAATATATCACACAAGGGTCTAATATCCATTACATACAGGGAACTCAAGAAACTAACCCCTCACAAATCTAACAAACCAATCATGAAATGGGGAAGGGAGTTAAAGAGAGACTTCTCAGAAGAGATAAAAATGGCAAAGAAACACACGAGGAAATGTTCATCATCCCTGGCTGTAAAGGAAATGCAAATAAAAACAACCCTGAGATACCACCTTACCCCAGTCAGAATGGCCTTCAACCTAAATTCGGCCAATGACAATTGCTGGAGGAGATGCGGAGAAAGAGGAACCCTATTACACTGCTGGTTGGAATGTACATTTATACAACATTTTGGAAAGCAGTCTGGAGGTAACTCAGAAAGCTAAATATAGGCCTCCCCTATGACCCAGCCATACCACTCCTAGGCATCTACCCCGAGTTACAGGAACCAGTATACAAAGGCACATGCACCTCAATGTTTATTGCAGCACTGTTCACAATAGCCAAGATTTGGAAACAACCCAGATGCCTCACTACTGATGAGTGGACACAAAAATTGTGGTACCTATACACAATGGAATATTATGCAGTCATTACAAAGGACAAAATAATAGCATTTGCAGGGAAATGGATGGAACTAGAGCAAATTATTTTGAGTGAGGTAAGCTAAGAACAAAGAGACAAATGGCACATGATCTCCCTGATATGTGGATGCTAAAGCCAAAATACAAGAAGATATGACAAAGTAAACAGGACTTGAGAAACAAAGGACAGCAACTCATTTTATCATATCACTACTAAATGACTCCATGTTCTTGACCATATATATGGTAGATATATGCATGCAATGGAGGGAAGCCAGGAGGAGGAACAGAATAAGTGGGAAACGGAACAACATACAACAAAGGGGCCCATCCGCTGCACTGGACATAGAAGAAAAAGAACTAAGCAGCCCAAAGACGGCGATGGGAAGGGAGGAGTGAGAGGGAAAGAGGGAACAGCCTACACTAAGCAAAAGGAAAGAAAGGTAATCATCACCTGATGTGGAATTATTTGTATTGTCAAAGCTCATAGAATTCACAAACTTTATAGACCATTATAATAACAATTTGCCTTGTGAGGGTTAAAATGTGTTTATGACTTTAACTAAGTATCACTATTCCACAATAGTGTGAAATACAAGAAATTTACATAATCACCTAATCTCAATTAAAGAAAAAATAAGAGAAGGAATGGGTTAGGAGAGATGGGACAATGTTGTGAGACACCTTGTATACATATACTGTTTTGTAGAATGGGAATTTCTTTGTACAACTACTTAAAGATAATAATAATAATAAAATGTCAATAATAATTTTACTCCTCTTCTCTCTCCCTTTCTCTCTTTTTCTCCCTCCTTCAGTCCTTCTTTCTCCCTCTCATTCATACCTGCATTTCTGCCCTTTTGCTGGTTAATTGAAGATAAGACTCTCATGGACTTTCCTGTCCAGATTGGCTGTGAACTAAGATCACAACCTCCTAAATCACCAAGATTACAGTCATGAGCCACCACTGTCCAACCACAAAATCTCTTTCATCATGGATCTAAAAGTCCACTACATGCCGTGTTAGCAAAATGGGAAAAATGAATTAAATTCTCCCAGCAGATGCATCTTTATTTGCTAATCTAAACCAGTGTAGCCAGGTGGGTAATCTGAGATAAATAGGAATATAAATAAATTCACTTGTTATGGAATAGTCACTTTATTTTATACTAAATCTGAATAGTATGTTCACTAATATGGCTTTACAGCATTTAGTTTGTTTTTGCTTTTTAATATCTGTATTTCTATTTCTTTCTTTCCCTCTCTTTTTCTCCAAATCATCTTAGTATGTAATTTTTTTACTCAGGGCTCACACATACTGGGCTTGCTTGGTCAGTTGGCACTCTATAACTTGAGCAATGCCTACAGCTTGGCTTTTTGCTAAATATTTGGAGATGGAGTCTTGAGAAGTATTTCCCCCTCCCTCTCCAGAGGTCATAGCTTTGGATCATGATGCTTCAGATCTCGGTTTCTGAAGAGCTAGGATTATAGGTACAAGCCACTGGTGCCAGCTTATTATGTAAAAAAATGGTAAGTTCTCAATTATTTTTAGAATGAATATGGGTATTCATGCTCTAACACTGTTCAAACATTCTTAAAATATCCATATAGAGTAGTAAACAAAAACGTATCTAAAATAGTAAGGCAAATGGCATAGACTGAAGCAGATACAAAATTTATGGAACCATATTTTTAAAAACACTAGTAAATATAATATGACAAATAAAATTCTAGCAAAGTTAGGTTTCTTCCAGTTTTCATCACTGCCAGTCAATTGTTTCCTTCCTTATAATTCCCTGAAGTGGTGCTTCTTCCTTTAAGGAGTAGCTATTAGAGGGCTTTTACTTCTTACAGGTTTTGTTTCCTTCTATTTCAAACCTTATCAGATCCTTGATTCACTGTTGCTTAGTGTCCTTGTCCTGAGGCAGTTGTCTACCTGCCCCAGGTACCTCAACCAATGAGACTGCTGAAAGCTCCTGACCCTACTAAATCAACTTCTCTTTTTCTATAATGAAAAAACTTCCTTGAATTTTAACTTTTCTCCTGCAACATTTTTTTATAGATTTCTAAAGCTTTCCCATTAATTGTAAGGATTTTTACCCTGATTGCTTTAAAACAATATGCTGAGGAATATAGCATATAAACCTGCGTATTACCCATATTACACAGTGTATCAATATCATTCCCTTTTTCAATAATTCTGTATGAAACATGCTCAAGACTCTTCTCATCAACCTTTATGTGAATCAGAATTTGGCTTGATATACTATTCGGCATTATATTAGTTACTGCCTAATTTAATTGTTTCATAATATTAGTTTTCAAACTGTTCATTACTAAGGAAAGTTAGGTCATTTGATGAAAGAAATCTCAAAGTAACTGGGTTTTTTTTTTAAACTTGTTTTAAGTGAGCTGTGCATGGTAGCTTACCTCTGTAATTCCGGCTACTTAGGAAGCAGAGATAGGTGATTTTAGGCTTGACGCCAGCCTGAGCAAAAATTTAGTAAGACATTATCTCAAAAAATAATGTGGGTATGATGGTATATGACTGTAATCTCAACTACTTTGGAGGTGGAGGTAAGAGGATCACGGGTTGGGCAAAGGCATCTACCTAAAAAGCAAAAAAGCTTAAAGGATTGAGGGACATGGTTCTAAAAGTAGAGTGTTTGCCTAACTGGTATATGGCTCTGAGTTCAAATGCTAGTACTGAAGCAAAAAATCGGGGGGTAGTATTTGTTCATCACTTCTAACTTAGGAAATGACTGAAGGCAAATGCAAAGGTACCTCTAAATCCAAGCATTGAAATGAGAGGAGTAGAATTCTATTTCCTTATCTTGGCAGAAGCGTAATTTATATTTCTCTTTGTGTGTTGGTTTCATTGTCTTCTACCATAAACCATAAACAGATTTTTTTCTGAGTAGCAAGGAAGATGGACTCTGACACCTTTGAGTCAGGAACCATCTCTGGGCCGGAGAAAGGTGTTCCATGATTGGCGAGACCTGGGTCACATGTTTACTGCAGCCACAGGGAAAATAGGTCACTGTGATTGACAACCATCCCAGAACCTCATGAGATAGGAGATAGAAGAGAAGAAAACTCAGCAGACACTTCTATATATGTGCAAAAATATCTGAATACTGAAGAAGTACTAAATATGACAGGATTAGTTAAAAACGAGAGCTTAAAAGACCTGTAGGGATTTCCATCCAAGAAAATGGAAGACAAGTAATTCTCTTATATGTCAATATAAAAATATTAAAAATGTTAACATGTATAAGAAAATAGGTGTAGGGAAGCTACAAGTCCAGACAGAATTTTGAAAACATATAAATTAAAATAATAAATGAAAGAAAGGAAAAAACAAAAATAAGAAAAATAAAATTTCTCCTACTAAGAAAAAAATGGGCAGGAGAAATTGAAGAAAAGGAAAACTAGTAGGAATTTTAATCCCAAAATGTAAAAGCAAGCCAGAAGTAGACATGTGGCTCAAGTGGTAGAGCGCTAGAGTACAAAAGCTCAAGAATAGAACTCAGGCCCTGAACTCAAGCCTTAGGACCAGCACCTCAAAAGTTGTAAAAGCAATAAGAAATATTGGAAGTGATAGGCTACATTATAGCAGTAAGGCATATATATATATATATATATATATATATATATATATATATATATATTTCTTATGTTATGTATCTATCTTTTCTAAATTTATTTTTTAAAAAGGGTTTATTTTATATCAAAGCTAGAGGTGATCTCATGCATTTTTCTTGTTTTCTTGTAACCCAGCCTGAAACTCATTATCCTTCTGCTTCAACCTCCTGATTGCTTAGGATTACAGAATTGTATTTAAATGGGGGGGGGGGGGGAGCCTGATGAATAAATAGCCTTGGATGATTAAAGAGTAGCTGCTAGAAGTTGTTCAATTCATACTAATTTGTAAGCCTAATGAATTAGTATCACTGTAGATGCTACTTGGAAATTCTTACTATGATACCCCAAGAAAAATTAATATCCTCCAAAATGTCAGCTCCTATAACACAGCAAGTCTTTTTAAAGCAATGGCATTCTTATTTGGGTAGGAAAAAACAAAAAACAAAAAACAAACCTTGAAGAGCTCACTTTTGACTTCTGGATTTAAAAAAGAAAAAAAGGCAATCTAGAACAAACTGGTTGTAAAATTTAAGAAGAGAGAGGAAGGAGCCTTTCTTCAGAATAGTTCCACAAAAGACTCATGTTGACTGCTGGCATGACATTGATGGATGTAGAGTGAAATGACTTAATTCATTCTATTTTGTGATAAGATCAGTAGTTAGAGATGCAATTGACTGCAATAATTGCTAGAAAAGAGGGGATTTAAAGGGTAAAATCATACCTGGCATCCTGTAAGTGGTGTTGAAAGACTATTTGGAGAGCATCACTTAAAGTGCAAAGCCCTGAAGAGGTTTGAATTAAAAAGTCAACATGTTTCACATTACAGAGTTTACCAGGATCCTACTAGAACAAAGTGGGAAGAGCAGAAATGTGCAGGTTTATCAGTTAGTTTAGGTTCATTTTAAAAAATGTTAGGAGACAGAGAAATGGCTGCTCGTTTGGTAATATTCTAACACTCCTATCCTTAAGAGTGCTATGAAAGCCTGGTACTGGGTGGCTCACACCTGTAATCCTAGCTACTCAGGAGGCTAAGATCTGAGGATCATGGTTTGGAGCCAGCCCAGGCAGGAAAGTGTCTGAGAATCTAATCTCCAATAGACTATTCAGAAAAAGCCAGAAGTGGCACTGTGGGTCAAGTAGTAGAGTGCTAGCCTTGAGCACAGAGGCTCAGGGACAATCCCCAGGCACTGAGTTCAGGCACTGAGTTCAAGCCCCAGGACTGGCCAAAAAAAGTACTGTTAAAAGAACGTATGTATTTCACTAACATATCAGGCAAGAATATGCCTAGAAATTTATAGAAGATACAAAATCAGGTAAACTAATCTAAGAATATCCCTATGTACATCATCCTAAACAATTGTTTAAAAAAAAAAAGGTGAGTCAAATGCTTGGATGTGATTTGCTGAGAGATTTATTGAGGTTATTTAGCTATGATAGAATTTAGAACTAAAGACCAGGACCAGTTCCCAGTTCTATGGCTTCAGGTCTGCAGCAGGCAAGGTTTTTGAATCTGTGTCTTCCTTTGTAGCATGGAGGTTCATCCAAAGAGAAAAGTATTTTGTCTTCTGCAAGTGGAAACTTACAGGGCAATGACCTTGCTCACCAGAAGCTTAGAGTCTTGGGTGGAAGGTAATACTTTTGAAAACACAGGATGGTTGAGAAGAGGACTAGAAGAGTAAAAGACCTTATTCTGTAAGGTTTTATGCAATCACTATTAAATATAGTTAATGCATTGAGTGATTCATAATTTGCTAATGGGAAGACTGGTAAAAATTAATGACATTCAATAGAGATATCAGATAACTTTCATTGTGTCAATAGGTTTTTAATAATATTCTTCTCCCACATTTCTTCCTTTGAAATGTAATATATTATGTCAATAGAAGAGGGTAAAAAAAACTGATGATAGAAAAGAAAAATGGATGAGTGGGATCCTGGTACAAGCAAATCTGACACAGGTCAGAAAACAATGGGTCTGAGGTGATAATGGAACTAGCCTCAGAACAAACTCCACACACAAAAAAAGTAGACAAATTGATAGGACTATGAAGCAGGATATTTAATGTATTTGGAGTACATCTGTTTATCTCAAGTGTGAGGTGAGGTTGTCATCTGAGAGTTGGTTGAGACGGAATGTTAGAGATTTGATGAAAAAGAATACTAGGTCAAATACCAGGTCTACACAACTTGTTTCATAAGGAAGCAACACAAATACATATAGACAAACATATGCAATATAATGGAGAATGATAATAGACTGGGAATGGGGGACACTAGAATTTTTGGAGGCAAAGGTCTGGTGTGAATGAACTCAAAAAGGTAGATGATAATTTAGAGGTGAGAAAATGAGATTCAATTTTTTTAGAGGTGGTACATTATTTATCTTCTTCATCAATTAAAACCAATCAGGGCTGAGGGCACAGCTCAGTGTTAAAAAGTTTGCCTAACATCTTTGAGGCTCTGGATTCAATCCCCAACACTACTGGGGAAAAGTGTTAACCAAATAAAAACATCAAGATCAAGTTGGCCTTGCTTTCAGCTATGTTAATAAGAAACCGAAACCCAACAACACTTTGTAGCTGAGTGCGATGATACACACCCATAATCCTAGCACTCAGGAGGTTGAGGCAGCAGGATCTTGAGTTTTATGTACCACCAGGGCTGGACAGCATAGCTGTCTCAAAAGAGAAAACAACAAAATAACAAACCTCATTTTCTGATGAACTACAGTGCTGGTTGCTAAGAGTAGGTTTGGTGAGTGTAGGTCTGTGTAGTCTAACTTGAATTTCGGAGTTCATCTTAAACAAGTGCCATATATTATGTTACAGGTCGAATAGTCTTTGTCAAAAATGCCAGGAACCAGAAATAGTTTGGAATTGGTGTATTTGCCTATGCATAACAAGATATTTTCAGTACATGACCCAAATTTAAATACAAAGTGCAATGATGTACAACTCAGAAGGCAATTTCACACAGTACTTTCAGTGAATCTGAATCTGACTATTCTACCATGTAGGTTAAGCAGGGTATCATCCTTTGTGCATTGTGTGTGCTTGTTATCACAGAACTATGGATTTTTCAGATGCTCAGCCTACGTAGAGAAACACTACAGCTTATAGAGAACTCTATGAAACTGTTTAACATCAAATATGATAATACATTTTAGTCTTAATAATTCACATAAATTTTATGTACTAAGAGTGGCTCACCTGTAAGTCTAGCTACTCAGGAGTCTGAGATCTGAAGGATCAAGGTTAGAAGCTAGCCAGGGCAGAAAAGTTCACAACTCCACCTCTAAAATAACCAACAAAAATCAGGGCTGGAGGCATGTTCAAGTGGTAGAGCACAGCTAAGCAAGCAAACTGAGGACAATTTTTTTAAAAAAAATCAAGGTGTACTCCATAATTCCGTGGAAATTTCCCAACAAATTCTATTATCATTGGCAGCTTTAAAGATTAAGACAAATTCTCTGAGAATTTACAAAAAGAGACATTAAAAACAAATATTTTGCAGTTACCAACTTAAAAATAAAAATAAGCATAAACTGAGTAAAAAAACCTTTATTTCATTGCCTTCTTTAAAATTACAATAAAGCAAATAGTCAATGTCAGAAGAGATAGTGACTATGTGTAGTAGTTAGTAACAAATTAACGGCAATACTGAAAACTTGAATCCATTTAAAAAATAGATGTTTTAGTTAGGTAATAATCAAGTTGAACTTCATCTTTGTAGATAATTAAACTTCCACTTGGCTTATACAATTCCATTCTCTCCAACTGGTAGCTGTGTAGGATTGAGTCCTACCTGCATCATTGATACGGCAATATCAAACAAATAGTCATAACACTCACACCTGTGAAAGAAAAAGCAAAAGGGACTGGAGGTGTTCACTAAAGTAGAATTTTCAACCCTAAACAAGCTCTCCTCCCTCTAGTAAGTTAACTCTGCCTTGTTTCTACTGCCTATATGTTTTTCTACTCCTAACAATTTTAGGACATCTAAAAGATTCACCTGCAACTGAACAAACACATTATATACTTTTCAGAAAATAATAATTTTAAATATACAGCCAGCTGCCGTTGGTTCATACCTGTAATCCTAGCCAATCAGAAAGCTGAGATCTGAGGATTATGGCTTGAAGCCAGCCTGGCAGAAAAGTATGTAAGACTCTTATCTCCAATTAACCAGCAAAAAGCTGGAAATGGAGCTGTGGCTCAAGTAGTAGAGCACTAGCCTTGAGCAAAAGTCCAAGGCTAGGTTCAAACCCCAGAATCAATACAGTAATTAATGAATTAATAGTTGTAAATAGTAAAATAGTGAATAGGATAATTAACTAAACTACAAAATATTAATTTACGATGCAGTTTGGCAATAAAATTCACATTACTTAAGATCGGTCTTTTTCCTCTTGTATTAGAGCTTCTCTAAATAATAGCTGATCCCGTAAATACTTTTAAATGAATGAATGAACAGTAAATATCAAGTACTAGAAATAATACAGACTATTTAAATTTAAACCAAATTTATCAATAAAACACAAAAATCAGACTTCAGTTTAAATCATAAAACGTATTTTGCATCTTTTCACATTCCAAGTGTGTTTTTGTATGTATACTTACATGGTTTTGGCCTTCTCCCATGTTTCTCCCCACACGTATACTCCATGGCGCCTGACAAGTACCGCACAAGAATCTGGGTACTCATTCATTGCCTGAGCCATCCGTTCTTTAAGGTCTTTCTCCTCAGGAGTGTTCTCAATAATGGGTACCACTAACATATCATCATACCTGGAAGATAAACAAGCATTTAATTCCCCACCAAAACAAATAACGCTATTCACGTACACAATTTGTAATTTTTCAAGTCGCCAATCAGATACTCTCTTTCCCTCTAGAAAGCCATTCCAAATTATGAACAAGATATTGCATGTTTTTCTGGGTATCTTGCATAAACATCTGCAGCAAAAGATACCACGGGAATTTGGCAGCATTCCTAAGTGGCAGAAATTTGTAGACTGAATCAAAATCTAACAAAGAAATCATCAAGATCACACAAGCACTTCCTTGAAGCATAGCAATCATAACATTTTTAACAGGAGATGGGAAATGATACATGTTAGAATCAGAAGTGTAGATGGATTAAAAATGGAACTATATATTGAGGAGGAATTTCCCAACAACATACAACCATTGTATTTCATCTCTGCAGCTCTCCAAAATGTCTTGAACAGAAAAACCAATAACTACCAGTGTGGCTGTGACCAGAACAAGAACTACTACGGGTATGATAATACCTTCAGGATATTCTCATATCTGGATCATTAAAACTTGTTACTTCCACTTTGCACTCAGTGTGACGAGATCAGAATGTAGTGATATTCAAGACAACATCTTAGCTACTAGTAAAATTAAGTCTATTCTTTTTATTTTTAACTGATTGGACAGTATTTTTAATAAGTTTTTATTGTAAAAATACTGTACAGAGGGGTTACAGTTACACGAGCAAGGTAATGAGTACAATTCGTATCAAGCATTGTTGCCTCCTCCTTTGTTTTTCCCCTACCATCCCTTTCCTCCCACCTCCACAACTATTCCCTCGCTCCCCACCCCCCATCCCCGGCCTAAATTGTAAAGTTCGTTTCTTCAACATAGTGTCTTGTACATCTCATTGTTGCAATGGGTCAACCTGTATCCCTATTTAAACATTTTGTTTATTAAATATATTTCAAAATTACAGTTTCATATGTCATGTAATGGGTACATTTTTAAGTCTATTCTCATTGGTTACGTATAACCAACCAAAACTCAGCCAAATTATCCTTTTTACATGAATTTCTCTCGCATTATTAATGTCACATCTGCCTTTCAACATCTCTGTAGTGAGTAAACTTAAAGAGTTCCACCTAAAGTGTTAATGGGACTTACTACATTAAGGAAGGAAAACACTAAATTATTTCCAACTGAATAATTATTTGGCTAACCAGCATATTATTGGTTTAGAGTTGCCATACTTTCACTTAGGTGAAACAAAAATAATTATAAAGTATTCTTAAGTATGGAAGGGATGAGCTGGTAAAAACTGGCCAGCAATACCACAATTCTACTTTTTCCTCTGGCATACAGTGAACAGTTAGAATATTTCCAGGTATAAAACAATTTCACAGTAAAGCAAGATCTGAGAGCTAATTCAAGGCAACTCCCTATTTCCCAGACAGGATACAGATCTCAACAGGTTAATAAACAGAGGCAGGTTAGTCCTGTGGCCCTCTGTGTTCTAGCAGTGTTTTCACTCTAGTACAGGCAGGCATGTTGTTTCCAACAGGTAGGACAATTATATGGATACATGCAGATACCTGTGACCTCACTTAGTAAAGAAATAAGAGTTTTCAGTTTGTTTTTTTTCCCCTGCATGCTGAAGATGGAACATCAGGCTCCATGAACAGTCAAGAGAACATCCTACCACTGTGCTACACTGATAGCTCCAGTCTTCTCTTTTTTCAAGATAGACTTCAAATGCAATAGAATCAAGAATACTAAAACTCCACCCTTTCTTACATCTTCCAGCTTTTGTTAACTCTTCTTTTGATTAGACTTTTGGGATTCTCCCTAGATAGAGATAAAAAAATCACTGCCTCCTAAACTATGATAATGTCCCTACCATTACTACTCATTACCTAATGAGACAAAAAATAAAGTTGTAAAGGCTATCTTAAAAACAAAACTTGGAGGGGCATAGTGGCTCACACCTGTAATCCTAGTCACTCAGGAGGCTGAGATCTGAGGATCACAGGACAGGAAAGTCCTTGAGATTCTTATCTCCAATAAACCACTTAGAAAACCGGAAGTGGTGCTGTGGCTCAAGTGACAGAGTGCTCGCCTTGAGCTGAAAAGCTGAGGGACAGGGCCCAGGCCCAGAGTTGAAGCCCCATGACTGACAAAAAAACCCAAAAAACAACAACTTGGTACTCAGTGGGAGTGCTTGCTTAGTATGTGCAGGGCCCTGGGTTCTGTCCCTAACATTCCTCCCTCCCAGAGTATTTATTCTTCCAAGATTCTGGAACATTTGAAATGATATATGAAATACATATGAACATATATGCTAGGTTATAATAAATATATTAGTCACTGGTTCCAATGGCTCATGCCTATAATTCTAACTACTCAGGAGGCTGAAATCAGATGATCACAGTTCAAAGCCATCCTGGAAAGGAAAGTTGGTAAGATTTTTTTATTTCCAATTAACTCATAAAAAAAGCCCTAAGTATCTAGGTGATTCAAGTGGTAGAGATCCAACCTTGAGTGTAAAAGCTAAGGGAGTGCCCTGGCCCTGAGTTCAAGCTCCAGCACTGGCACACGCACACATGCACGTGTACACACACACTCCTGTATATATTGTGCATAAAAATGTCCATTGATGCCATTCTTTTTTTTGGGGGGGGGTCCAGTTGTGGGGCCTGAACTCTGGGCCTGGGCACTGTCCCTCAGCTCTTCAGCTCAAGGCTAGCGCTCTACCACTTGAGCCACAGTGCCACTTCTGTTTTTTTTTCTTTTTGCTTATGTGGTGCTGCTGAGGAATCGAACCCAGGGCCTCATGCATGCAAGGCAAGCGCTCTACCACTGAGCCACCTTCCCAGCCCCACATTGATGCCATTCTTTAACCCATAATAGGCACTCTATTACACTCTGATCCTATCTCACCTTCCCCACATGCCTCTGACCTGTGTTTATTTCTTCTCCGTAGCAATCAAATGTACCTGAAACTCCCAACACTGACTAGACTCTTCTTTCAAGACCTAGATATGGAAATGGCAGAATGGGGCTATACTTGCTTTGGTATATATACCATTCATAATTAAAATACATAGTTTCTGTACACAGGTGTTCTCACAGTGCTGAGGGATACTTTAGGCACATAATAAATATGATGTGAAATCAAATGAAATTAATTTCCCAGCACACCAGTTTAAGCACATATTTTCCATTACATGTAGTAACAATAAGATATTGCTGTAAGAACACTTTAGTACAACTGGCATCCTCTTCTTCTAAATAAGGCCAGGGAAAACCAAGAAACTTTAGAAAATTATGAAGGGCAAAAGCTCAGAAGAATGCTACTGAATTCAAAGACAAAGCTTAGCTTGTATCTCAGCACTGGGACATGTTTGCTCATGACACTAAGAACTTAGATCTATGAATAATGGCTACATTTTTGTGGGCTGTGAGATTTATTTAAACTTATCTTTTTATTTTTTTATTTGTGTACTTTTTTATTGTAAAAATGCTGTACAGAGGGGTTATAGTTAACATGAACAAGGTAATAAGTACATTTCCTATTGAGCATTGTTGCCTCCACCTTTGTTTTCCCCCCTACCATCCTCTCCCTCCCACCTGCACAACTACCCCCCAAATCCCCATCCCCGAAGTTTTTGTTGCTTTGTATGCTCCTCCCCCACAGTATAACCCCTATTTTCACTGGATTTAAACTTATCTAGAAGGTCAATGTTCTATATTTAGCATCCATGCTCCCTTCCACACTTAAAAAAAAAATCAAGTTCTACTTAATGAATAGAAAACTTTCATAATTATGAAAATATTTTAGAAATACTAAATTAACTAAAAAAGAAGTCTCAACAGCAATCCTGGATCAGGCTTCCTGAAGGCGATATGAAGAACAGATCTTGCTCTCTGATCACCTCAATAAAGGGACTTAATTTTTCCATCTCTACAGAAATCCCAACCAAGATTTTTTTTTGACTTTCCTTTAACAAACATTTCATGATGCTATTAATGCTATTAATTTCCTAAGCCGGGGAGGAGGAAGAAGAAGATTTGTGTTGCTGACAAAGAGATCTAGACGAAGTATAATATTAAATGGAGTATTATTTAACCTAGATTCTACAGCATCTCATTATATGCATAAACAAGATCAGTTATCCTATTTATCAAAGAAAAAAAATTTAAAAAGGGAAATACCTATAATACCCTCCTGAGGTACATTTCTGTATTCCTTTAATCATCTCCTGATGTGTAATTTTAAATTCCTGTCCTGGGAAGAGAAGGGTGGCCATGACAGCAGCTTTGGAGTGAGTATGAATCACTGCACCTGCTCCTGAAGGAGGAAGAATACAGTCACATGATCAGTGAAGGCAAGTTATGCTTTTGAAAGACAAAATACACATCTACAAACTGACTGGGGGGGGGGGGTTTGAACAGCCAAGTAGAATGAAAGTGCCTGTTCTTAGTAGGTATTCAAACAATGTTAACTAAAATAATAATTATTATTATTATGATTTAGGGAGCCTTCTTTATTCTTTTTATGTCAATTACATTTTCAGCATACCTCTCATTGTGTAAGCATTCATAAAAAGAGGGGTACACTGGCTTTTTTTTAGCTTTTTAGATGCTGGAGGTCCACTTAGGTCCTGTTCATTTATATCACACACGAACATGTCTTCTGGCTATTTGAAGGAGAGAAAGAACACAAAGCTCATTATAATATCAATTAGAAATGTCCATCTTGCCTGTATGTATGCAATTCAGTATATGTAATATGTAGTATAATATTATAGCATTAAATACAATGATACTTTCCGGAATTTTGAAATAAAGCTAACTTTCAATTGGGATAGCTTTGTTACAATAAAATATCAATTAAATTGAGCCAACTGAGACCATCAACCTGCATAGCCCAACCTGATTAAGACAGTGTGATTAGGCTGCAAAAATTATAATCATTTTTGTTATAATTTAAGATTGCACTACCCACTTTTGCCCTCTACAGGCTGAAGGAGATGTCAAAACATACATTGGTTGCATATAAGGTACTTACACAGTAAAGAAAAGAACTCAATAATTACTCCACAATTTTTTTTTTTTTGGTCATGGGACCTGAACTCTGGGCCTGGGTGCTGTCCCTCAGCTCTTCAGCTCAAGGCTAGCACTCTACCACTTGAGCCACAGCACCATTTCTGGCTTTTTCTGCTTATGTGGTGCTGATGAATTGAACCCAGGGCCTCATGCATGCAAGGCAAGCACTCTACCACTGAGCCACCTTCCCAGCCCTCCACAAATATTTAATAATTACTTGACAACTGTTTGCTGATTACTCAAATGATCACAATGTAACCACCCTTCAGGACTAACAGAGTCTTTGAAGTAATTCCAGTTCACAAAACAATAGTCAAACAGAGAAGGATCCCTTTACTATACCTGAATCCGTTCTTTTTGCACTCCTGAAGGAGCAATGTAGATTTCATTGCTGGTAACACAAAAATATAAACATTGGTATTTATTTAATGAATTTTCTGCTTTTGCAGAAAACAGTATCCTTGCAGTCTAATTATCAACGCTCTTTATAAATCAGTCATACAAACAGCTAGCTGGTTAATTAAGGGCTTAGGCTACACAGAATACCAAATTATCTTAATAGTTTTGTGATGCTGGCAGCACAGCAAAACTTTGTTGCTTTTTTCTTTCACACTTTCATATATACTTCTTTTCATGATACAAAATCATTGGTAACCAGGGTTTTATCTATTGTGTGGAAATAAAAATGTATTTAATATATAAGATTTTCTTCAGCATCTCAAGACCTGAATAAGCAGAAGTTATCCAATCACATGTGAAATATTGTTGTTCTAAAGTCCAACTGGGGAACACATGTTCAGGCAAAGCATCACATTTACTTTTATGGCTTGAAAGCCTGTGATCATAAACTATGAAGTTCAGAGACCTCTGCTGGACAAGTTACAACATTAACACTGAAACTTTAAAATTGTTTCCTATTTGCAAAGTACATGTATGTTGGGAAATGTTTGGCAATAAAGCTAAAACAGTTGCAAAATGTAAGTCGTGCATGGTGTCTCATGTCTACAATCCCAGTGTTTGGAATGCTGGGGCAAAAAAAAATTATGAGTTCAAGTCCAGACCATCTTAAAAAAAAGTTGCATGTGGAAATCTTTGTTGCAGGATGTAGTATTGAAGGGAGCTGCTAAACTCTACACCAGTATTCTCAAACTTGATCTGCAGATCTGCAAATTAATTTCAAACCTCTTGGAAATTCTCTCTACCCTCAAAAAGGGTCCTTTGGCTCTCTGACCAGTTTCTGCTGCTGCCCAGCATACAAATGAGCTGCCACATAAATGCAAACCAAGGAAATGCCAGCACCTGGTGCCCTAACTTCTGCCACTGAGATGCAGATATAGGGATACTGAACAAATATCAAAGCTTCTTAGTAAAGATGAGGATGGTTTGCATTTAGTAGTCAAAGTTGGCCTACTAATAAACCTTTAGACTTGGAACTAACAAAGGTTAGTGAATGGAAGTCTCTTAGTAAATTATAGTGTAGAAAATCAATGACCAATAATATGATTGAAATCCAATGCACAGAAAGTACACACTTGATTATCTCTCCTAGGTTTGTTCTCTGCTGCACAGGATAATAGAGGAACATTCCTCGGGAACCTATAGAAATGGGAAAGAATCATCCAGTAAAACTCACCCTTTCAAACACCAGTGATCTATCAGGGAAGATAGTGTAGACATGTTGTAGTGCTATCACATAGGGAGAAATTGTATAGTTCTGGGAACAGCTAACTAAAATGCTGATAAAGAAAACCCAGCTACAAAATAGGAAAACCAAGGCAACTTGTTCTGTTTGTTCAAGTGATTTGTCATGCTAAGTCTGCTATATTTTTAAAATTAATGCCTATGCAAAATAGGCTCAAAGTTGGACTTCAATTAACTTTGGGTGAGAAAGATTAGCTAAATAAGTTTTAGACAAAAGCTCATTAATAATAAAGAAAGAGTTGTATAAAACACAAATACAACAGAGCTTTTATTTCTGGAGGGAAACACACCAAAGACTAAAGTGAAATATGTTTGATATTGTATGCCAGAGATAAAAAGCACTTTGAGGAGCTGGGAAGGTGGCTCAGTGGTAGAGTGCTTGCCTTGCATGCATGAGGACCTGGGTTCTATTCCTCAGCACCACATAAGCAGAAAAAGCTGGAAGTAGCACTGTGGCTCAAGTTAGAGTGCTAGCCTTGAACTGAAGAGCTGAGGGACAGCACCCAGGCCCAGAGTTCAGGCCCCATGACCAACAAAACAAAACAAAAACTTTGAATTTCAAGGTATTATGGGCTGGAAGTAACTTCTCTCTACTTCCTGTTCTTTCACTGTATGGTAGGCAGGAGAACAAAACTCAAGTTTATACTATGCCTATGTTTACTTGGTTCAATTTTTAGTTGTTCTCTGGTCTTTAAAAAAAAGTCATTTAGGTATTATTAAGTTTCAGTGGTATGAGATTATTAACTGTAATCTTAATCAAATACAACAGGATCAGTATCTTTGACACCCATCTACATTACATGTGAAAAATAGGTTATTCTAAATCATAGGCTGAGTAGCCTGGAATTACTGTGATTACTATTGTTTTCTGGGTATCTCATTTCCTCTTGGTTTAACTCATTTGTAGATCTTAAGCTGTCTTTTATATACATCTAGGTACCAAACACTAAGAGTGTAACCTAGAATGGTGTAAGCTAGACTTAAGATCAATCAGCTGACTGTATTCCCAAAGTGCTGTCTTTATTATTTGGGAAGCCTAAGTTTTTGGGCTGACACCTCATTCCAAGTTCATCTGTCCAAAGAGACAAAGCGAAACTATCACTAGCAACATGATATTGCTGGAAAAAAAAACCAGTTTTGTGGGTTCACAATATTTTATTTCAAAACATCCACTTTATTCAGTGAAGCCTGCATTTTGAGAGCCTACACAGATGGCCATGAAACTATGGCTTTCCATGTACTGCCTCCAGGAGGAGCTCCTGACACATTGAGACTATGTAAACAGAGTTCTAACTGACTGCAATGCTATAAAAGCCATAGCATTTTAAAAGATGTGCCAGTAAGTTGTTTATGATGCCACACACAATCAGAGTGGCCTGCTAGAAGGAACTGTCCTTTATAAGGTTTGTTTAAAAAAATTGTTTTTTGACTTCTACACCCTCCCCAACTTCCATTGCCCTCTGGTGTATTTTGTATTTTGGTGCTGATACCAGGGCTTAGAGAAAGTGCCTCAGGATTTGTCTGCCTGGAATGGCTTTAAACTATGATCCTCAAATCTCAGTCTCCAGAGTAGCTAGGATTATAGCCTGAGTCCCTGCTCTCTTTTTTTTTTTTTCTTCTGGTCCCCTAAAGAGTCAATTAGAGCCAGGCACCAGTGGCTCATGCCTGTAATCCTACCTACTCAGGAAGCTGAGATCTAAGAATCACGGATCAAAGCCAGCATAGGCAAGGAAAATCCAGGAGACTCTTATCTCCAACTAACCACCAGAAAACAAGAAGTGACACTGTGGCTCAAGTGGTAGAGCACTTGCCTTGAGCTGAAGAGCTTAGGGACAGCGCCCAGGTCCAGAGTTCAAGGCCCAGAGTTCAAACCCCACAACCAAGTTCAAACCCCACAACCACCACCAACAACAACGAAAGTTAGAAATGATTCTTTTTAGCTTATTTTGGTGAGGAGCTCTACTCCATTTGTAAAAAAACTATTTCCTGCACATAAAATCTTTTAAAAGAAAAAGAGTAGTTAACTAAAGGCAACACTTAGAACATAATTAATTATGCAATAACACAGCAGGGACATCAATTCAACTTGTAAATGAGTAAGTATAACAAAAGTAAACTGCTGTTAGGATAGGGTTTATTTTGAATAGACCAACATGAAAGCTTGCACAAGGCTGAATCGACACAGGAGCACCAGGCACAGATGGATATACAGATCTACTAAGTACAACAGCTTATTGGGTCTCTGAGTGCATCTTTCAACCCACAACTGTGCCCATTGCTGGCTAAGAGCTTTCTTGCTATTTCCCATTGTTCAAGTAATATTTCATGAGCCATTTGGTCATTTGAAGCAGATGAAGTTACCATGGCCTTATCTCATGGTATACATCCAATTCAAAATTTTTTGATTTTATTTTTACAGTCCATTTTTTTTAATGCAATGCAACCTCTTTGGAGGGGGAGCATTAGTATATGTATACTTATTAGCATGTAAATATATTAAAAATCCAATTTTGCTAATGAAAGTGATTTAGGCTAAAGAAATAAAGCAATGTCTCTCATTTTATTTTAGAAATTCTTGAGAGGATGAGACGGTTATCTTTATTTTAATTGTTGGCAAGGTATCTATTCCTCATCTTTTTGAAAGAAAGACGTTGACTAAATCTAATCAACAATTTAAAAAGTATTCATTCTTTCTGCTTCAAGTTAAGTTTTGTGCCATATTTTGTCTTTTAAAGAATAATGATCTAGAGGTGATATGTTCATTAATAAGAAAAACTTGTCAGGTGCTGTTGGCTCATGCCTGTAATCCTAGCTACTCAGGAAGCTCAGCAGCAGTTCAAAGGCAGCCCAGGCAGAAAAGTCTGTGAGACTCTTCTCTCCACTAAAACTACCAAAAAAGCTGGAAGTGGCTCAAGCGGTAGAGTAGTAGCCTTCATCAAAAGTAGACCATGAGGGCAGATACTGGTGGCTTATGCCTGTAATCCTAGCTACTCAGGAGGCTCAGATTTGAGGATCACAGTTAGAAGCCAGCATGGGCAGGTAAGTCCATGAGACTCTTATCTTTAATAAACTACCAAAAATGCTGGAAGTGGAGCTATGGCTTAAAGAGGTAAAGTACTAGCCTTGAGCAAAACACACCTCAGGGACAGTGCCCAGGCCCTGAGTTCAAGCCCCAGGACTGGCACAAACAAAGAAAAAAGAAAGAAAGAAAAGAAAAGAAAAAGAAAAAAAGAAATACTTGCTTAGAATAGGTTTAGAATTGCTTTCTTAAAGCAACTTTGGAGCTTCCTTTTAACTTAATAAAGTAACTTTTAGAATTTTTAATAGTTAATAATCTCAATATTTTAAGGTGATTTTAAAATATGTAACTGGCACACTGATACAATCTTGTCCACCTATACCTTTTATAATTCCAGACATAAGAACATACTTAGAAAAATGAAATTTAACTTTGGTATTCCAAAAGTAAAGGACCAAATTACAGATTAGAAATTGTAGTTCTTAAATCCTTAGGAATTTACTATTGTAAATAACATCAACACATTGTTTTCATTCAATTCTGTAAATATCCTTTTAAGCAATTTATTTACTTCTATTTTCTTCTGGGTGATATGTTTGAACTCAGGGCTTCATACTTACTAGGTAGACACTCTACCACTTGAGCTATTCTCCTATTCTTTGTTGCTTATTTTTTTGGACAGGATCTCACATTTTTACTTGTGGTATTGGCAAATGTCTACCTAAGCCTTCCCTGTAGATTAGGATTATAGGTGCTTGTTTGTTAGTTGGGAGTCTCACTAACTTTTTACACAATCTCTGCTTACTGAGTAGTTGGGATTACAGGTGTGAGCCATCACACTCAAACCAATTTGACCATTTAGAATGAAATGCTCTCAGTATCACACACAACTAGTTAGCAGCTACTTTTTGGCATACTGTACCACAAGATAGGCTCTCTGTTGTCTGCTCATGAAGGGGAATTGTTGGTGATAAAATCAGAAACTTACCCATGCTTCAAGCTAATTCCTCCTCCAGTTCCTGTGACCCAGCCCAAATGGTAAAACTGTTTGCAAAGTTCTGGGATCAGGTATCTCGGATGTTCCTTGTCCTGCAATAGAAGATAATGATTTTTTTTTTTTTTTGGTCGGTCGTGGGGCTTGAACTCTGGGCTTGGGCGCTGTCCTTGCGCTCTTCAGCTCAAGGCAAGCTCTCTACCACTTGAGCCACAGCGCCACTTCTGATTTTTTAGTGGTTTATTGGCGATAAGAGTCACGGACTTTCCTGCCCGGGCTGGCTTTGAATTGTGATCCTCAGATCTCAGCCTCCTGAATAACTAGGATTACAGGCGTGAGCCACCAGTGCCCGGCAAGATAATGATTTTTTAACACAGACATTATTTCATCAAGTAATTATTCCCAGCTGGCACATCTAAAGCTAAGAAAAGGTGCAGTTAGGGGAAAAACAATTACAAGCAGTTTGTTTTAATGTTTAAAAAAAGGATTTACTAGCTAGGTGTGCTGGTGTACACTTGTAACCAACTATATGGGATTTGCCAGGGCAAACATTAGTTATATCACGAAAACAAAAGGGCTGGGATGTGGGTCAAGCCACATCAGGCAGGAGGCACTGGTTTAAACTTACCCCCTACCAAACAAACAAAAACAATGTATTTACTACATCAATGGCAGCCTGAGATTATGTGGTACAGGACAGTGGAGTCCAGCACTATGGAATAGACTCCAGGAAAAGGCAGATATGAATATGCTTGGTATACATTACAAAGTATCTACTGAATGGCTGAAAGAAAACAGAATCTCATCCTGCAAGAAACACAAGTTAGCATGTCCAGAAAGTTACTGTTATGCAAAACACCTTATAAAAAAGGCAGGGGATAACTCCAGATCCTCCTGCCTTAGCCTGTTAAATGCTAGGATTACAGGTGTGCATGTGTGTGTGTGTGTGTGTGTATGTGTGCGCATGCACGCACACGCGCGCACACCTGTGCATACCCTGGCACCCAGATTCAAATTTTCAAAAAAGCTAAAAAACTTGTTTTACCTGGGGACTAGTGGTTTATGTCCGCACGTTAGCTACTCAGGAAGCTGAGATTTGGAAGACGGAAGTTTAAAGCCATCTTGGGCCGAAAATATATGAAACCCCATTTCCAAAATAACCAATAAAAGTGTGCTTAAGTGGTAGAATGCCAAAAGAATAAGTATGAGTTTGAGTTCACACTCTGATACCAGAAAAAAAATGAGATAATTTATTGTTTTCTCTTATTACATTACATTATGAAATAATGGAAAATAAAATCAAGCAAATAACAAAATAACAAAAGCACGTAGGAACAATCACAATACTTGGTGAATCCATTTATACAATGATACATGTTTTGGGAGCATACGCATAAAGGCAAGACAAGCATCAAATATTATGTATATATGTAACTCCAACAATTATGTCTGTAGAAAAAAATACAGCCAACTTCTCATAAAGACTATATTAAAATATAGTTTAAGAAAATGAAAATAAAATCAATCAAGTAGAAATACAATGAATTTCATTTTTGGTAGCATGATATGCAACCTGTGTTATTAAAAATAAGTAAATATGGTGAACTGAGAAGGTGGCTCAGTGGTAGAGTGCTTGCCTTGCATATATGAGGCCCTGGGTTCGATTCTTGAGCACCACATAAGCAGAAAAGGCGGAAGTGGTGCTGTGGCTCTAGTGGTAGAGCGCTAGCCTTGAACTGAAGAGCTGAGGGATAGCTCCCAGGCCCAGAGTTTAGGTCCTACAACTGGAAAAAAAAAAGTAAATATGGTAAATAAGTTATTTTTATAATTATTTTAACATAAAAGGTGGGACTGGTGAGAAAGCAGGGTTTCACAGAGCCATAAAGAAATGGGTGTGACACTCCCTTGGGAGAAACGAAGCTCCAAAGCCAAGATTTTCTGGAATGTGTTTTCAGCATTCTGGGGTCCCTGAGCTTCTGTTTTAACAGATATGAAAGTTATTAGAAACATAAGATAACATCTGTTATTTGATTAAAATGAGGACTTCTAATAGACAGTGCTCATATAAGCTACAGACCCCAATGGACTATACTTCTGGGAACAGGTGTCGAGAAGCAGAAAAGCATAGCATGGGAGCAGGCTTTTATCAGCTTGGCCCTGGGTCAAGGGTGAGAGTCCAGAGAAGGATCATCATTTTGGGGACTGAATTCTTGGTTACTTATCTGGATACATAAAATTGTGTTAATTCCCCAATTTACTGCTAACATTCTATATATTTTCAATTATTATAAAAATGAATTACAAAATATAAAATTTGGAATATGGAAATCTAGGGAATTTTGTAAAGATTTGATGAACACAGCAGACTTAAAGTCAAATTCGTATGATAACAGTCATTGCTTGGGTGACTTGGGGGGGGGGTCTCAGCTTACTCATGCATAAAATGAGAATGCTGAAAGGAGCAAAATGATGTACAATGGACATAATGTCCCAGCACAACACCATTTCAGAATTAAACACTGTTGAATTAAAAAGAATGTTCTCATTACTAAAATTAATAAACAGACATCTCTGATCTTCCCTTTAAGAAATCTAGCCAAAATTATGCCTGTTCCATAAGTAATTTGTTATTTCCTTTTTTTAGAGACACAAATGATATTTTAATTATGGATTAAAATACAGCTAATGGGAAAACTGCAATTTCCCCATCCTAAGAGTGAATTTGCACAGTGAACTGCTACCATTGTAGACAATGGTCTGTTATTAAAGGTCTCCCTTTGTCTTTTCTAGTACTGAGCTATCAGAGCAATTAGCCAGCTTCAGACTACAGGAATAGCAATGTTGTGGCAGCTGCTGTTAATACAGTCAGTCATTCATACCCACAAGCAAAATTACAATTAAAGGAAAATCATCAGTTAACAGACACTCAGAGAGATACATTTGATCAAAGTGAAGTCATTTAAACTGTCTAGAATAAGAAAGTAAATGTCAGAATGCATATTTTAACAGAATTGATGAGAAGGAAAGGTTTCATTGGTGTCTAATTCTTCCTTGATTATTACTGTTGCTTTTCTGTTATTAATTTCAGTTAGAATAATAATTTTGAAATATATGTAAAGATTAATTACAATCAACGATAGCTATAGGTTCTAGTGAGAAATGGATTTAAGAATCTTTAATAAATATTAAAAGTATGAATGCCTAGTTTTTAAATATTCTTTTGTATTGTTTTATTGTGAGAATACCATACAGAGGAGTTACAATTACATGGGCAAGATAATGAGTACATTTCTTATCAAGCATTGTTGCCTCCTCTTAAATATTCTTCTATATTTTCAATCTAGTTATTTAAAGGAGTCTCAGCCTTCATTGTCACCAACACACTTTCTCACAACACTGGCTCTAACTCCAGCCTCCTACTTTTTCTTTCAAGTTAAGAAAGTATTACACAGACCCAAGTAAAGGTTTTCTCAGGAATCTCTTCAAACAAATACAAAGTAAAAATCTGCCAGGCTGAGGATATGGCTTAGTGGTAGAGTCATCAGGAATCCTGAATTTGTACAGGGCAAAATTAGACAGTATCCTCAGGTAACAATAAATAGAATCTAACTGGACACAACTTGCAATGCTCTGGATAACAGTCATGTGCACAGCAGTCAGTGCTCTATAATTCTCAGAGTTGTAAATGATGTCATGTACCATCCATTGTCCTTTCAGCCTTTCACAGTTTTTCCTAACTGGCCTTTGGAAAGGGGCAGGGGCTGATTTTCTCTCTGTGCTTCGTGTTTCTTTCTGCACCATCTATTTCATTCTCTTCTTTGTTTTCATTGGTAATCTTCACAATGTCATGTTTACTCAAAAGCTTTTTCATTCCTTTTCCACTGTCACACTAAAAAGTTCTCAGTGAAGCACTGACTAGCAGTATAAGACATGAAGTCTGGTTTGGGCTCTGCCCCCTACTGGCTTGTGCTGAAAGGCAAAGTCAGTGGTACTGTCTGGGATCATTTTCCTCATCTTCATAATCTGGATTTGTGATTCATAGTCTTGTGAAATTCAACACCAGTAATTGTTCTCTCTTTTCAATTTTAGGAAATGGCATAAAATTGCCAAGTTATGACAATTCTATTTAACTGTCCACCATCACCTTTTGCAAAAGGTTTTTAACATAAAATGAGAATAATGTCAGAATAAAAGGCTACCAAATTGAATTCTATGAAACACATTTTCACTGTCTTCATTTTTTTTTATTCTGAATAGAACCAGTGAAAATTCTCCCAGGGACTGACATTACTTTTTCCTTTTTGTTCTCCTTGGCTTTATTTTCTTCTAATCTATTTTACCGGTATCTTCCATAAGCATTAAAGGTACTATTTTTGATTACTGAATTGTTTCTCAAACCATCTAAATCATAAACACCACCTCCTGTTGAATCCCTTTGCCTCTGGCTTAATTTTTGAAGTGTTTTCTTTCACTAGTCTTTTACATAAGTCTCTCAGTTCCAGTTAATGTAGCTGTAGTAGTCAACTTACAAGACGGATCTTAATGATACCCACTGCCTGATACTCTTATGTATGGTCCTTTCGCTTTGTACCAGTGTTGGTATGTATGAACTAAAAACTACAGCAGAAGTGACAGGATCTTCTATTTTGATCTCTTTCACCCCTGGCCCTGAGAATAATCAGCTTATGCATGTAATGTCTGGCCATGCAGGCCCTGGCTTTTCTTACCTCTTTGCTAAGTCTCCGCCCAGTACCTGTGTCACCTAGGCAATTGGCACACGTGGAGACAGTCACTTCCCCCTAAGGGCCGCTCTCCCTCCCCACCCCACCCCCATCAGAGGGAGGGAAGGTCCCAGGCCCTGAGGTCACATCACATCTGGTGTGGCCACATCTTCCCTCACCTGCCCCCACCCCCTTCCCTACTTAAACCTAGGCTGGACCTCAGCTCCCCACTTCAGCCATGTGCTTCTCCATCAAGCACAGCTGGGCAGCAGTTCAATAAAATGATAAACTTCTCTTCCTGCCTGAATACTGGGTGGTGTTCTCTTTATTGGCTACCAAATTAAACTTATTCAATTTACCTAACTACGAAGAAGGCATTTGGTGAGGAACTGAGGTTGAAGCCAATGACCAGTGAGTAACTCCGGCCCTTGGAGCTCAGTTGAGTGAGCCTGGATGCAGATTCTCCATCTGCAATTAAACCTTGTGTTTGTAATCCTAGCCTGATGGGCATCGCTTGACAAGATCCTGAGCCTGAACTTGAGCTGAGCTATTCCTGGATTCCTCATCCTTAAAGAAGGTGGGATAGAACCAATATTTGTAGTTTAACTGTAGAAGATAGTTTTTTTAAAGAAAATTGAAAAAAATTAATAAGTGGCAAGAAGGAAACCAGAGATTTGGAGGGAAATAGCAGGAATCAACGTTGTTTAAGAAGGTTGAGAACCTACGATGGAAAGGATGTGAAAAATCAAGTTGTGTGAGGAATGTGGGCACACACGAGTTTTGTGTTGAGAAAGCACGTCGTTCATCGAACGTGTGAAAGTCTTGGAATGACAGCGTTTGACAAGTTGCCTAGAGCAGAGAGATGAAGTACAGAGAGAAGTGCAAAGACTTTGGGGGTAGGGAACAGATCATGGAGGGGTTTGAAAGCTAAGCTGACCCCAAGAACCATCTACCAGAAAGGAGTGAATAGATTCTGTAGAAGAGACAGGGAAAGAACTGACTTTGAGAGGTGAGTAGCCGGAGATCCTGAACACTAGTAAGAAGATCTGGGTTGTTTCCCGCTATCAAAGGAGAGTGTGGGCTTATTTTCTGGCAGAACTGTTTTCAGGCAGGAAGGTGAGGAAGTCCCGGTGCCCCTGGGCTGAGTGACAGAGTGGGGGAAGGTAGTAGGAGATGTGTATGAATAGAAAAGAAGAGCTGTAAAGTTAGTGTCGTGGTTGTGGAACACTTAGGACAGCCTAAGGGCGCATTTCCTTTTGGAATCGTTCTTATGATCGTAACCAGTCTAAAATAGTGCAGACGAGGAACAGTTGAAAATAAGAACCAGAGGCTCAGTGCTCCACCTCTACTGGGGGTGTCCCGCGATCTCTTCCCGAGAAGCACCCACATAAATGGCCCAAACGCTTCCCACGTTCCGTTACTTGTCCCCTTTCGGAATTTGGGGCCTCTAGCGCCCTCGATCGCCCAGCAGGGACCCCAGGGGGGGCGGGGACCGCGACCTGGCAAGGCACCCAGGTGCAGAAGCACCCGACCGCGCGCGCCCTTCCCAAGCCTTCCACCTCCCCCAGCCCCCTGCATCCAAAGACAAGGTGCTCGCAGGGGTACCCGCCTCTACCGGTGCCTCTCCCTGCGCGCCGCATCGCCGAGAGCAGCAGTCTCCCTCAGGAGCAAGGCAGCCAGACATGGTCAGGACCCGGAGGATGCGCAGACCCCCACAGCAGTTCCCTGTTACTCCCGGCCCTCCACCTGGATTAAAGTGGCCAGGCCACCAAGGCAATCAGGCGAAATTGCGGGCAGCCTGAGGGTGGGGCTGACGGGGCAGAGGCGGGGTCTGAGAGGACCTCTCCCATTGGTTGAGCCTGCGGTATTGAGGACCGGCTGGAAGGCGTGGCCACCGAGGTTAGGGGCGGTGTCAGGAAGACTAGTTTGCGATACCTAAAGGCAAAGCGGGCGGGTCCGAAGGCGTGGCCATTTCGGGGAGGCGGGGCTTAGAAGGACCTCGAGGTTGGTGAACAGGCTGTGCTGTGGGCAGCCCCGGAGAAAGCCGGGAAGATGGCGGCCTCCTGGAGGTTCGGCTGCGACCCTCCGCTGCTGCGCTACCTCCTGGGCCTCTGCAGCCAGCGAAGCGTGGGGTGTGCGAGGGCTCCGGCTTTGTCGTCTGTCATCCGCGGGACTGGCTGGAGATGGCTTCACAGTTCGCAGTGGCGGTGGGGTGAGTGTCCCGGGTCTCCCGCGTAGCTGAGCCGTGGGCCCAGGCGGGGCACGTTTGACTGGGGGCCTGGTCTGGTGGTGCAGGTGCCAGGTGTCTCCCGGTGTCTGCGTCCCCTCTTCCCCGGGAAGGACACTGACGACGTGTCCAAAGGCCGCACCGAACTTGTCACCACCAGGAGAGGTCCCGAGGCCGGCTTCCCCGTGACCTTGCCTTGGGATTTGGGGTGTTTCTGAGGCAGCCAGAACTCCATGTTCCCAACGCCGGTCTCTTCGGCCATTTCTCCGTGAGTGATGTCAAGTACCTGTGACGAGGAAAATTGTCCCAAGGCTGCTTAAATTCAAAAGCTGCGGGTTGGCGGCTTTTATTCATCCTCTAGTCCCTGTCCCTGTTGAGAGAGCTAAGATCTTCCAGGCCCGTGGGGTTGCTCACCCCGCCCCACCCCCCCCCAATGACTAGTAGTTTGAAATTTTGATTTGCAAATCACTATGGCATCAGAGACATGATCAGGAAAAACATTTAAGTCAAACATGCGCTGAAGAGAGTGAGAATTAGCCGTGCGCCGGAATGGCTCACGCCTGTAATACTAACTACCTGGGAGACTGAGATCGGAGCATCGCTGTTAGAAACCAGGCCGGGCAGGAAAGTCGGTGAGACTCTCATCTACAGTTAAATCACAGAAAAGGCCGGAAGTGCCGCTGAAGCTCTTAGCAGTAGAGTGCTTGCCTTGAGCCAAAGAAACCCAGGTTCAACGCTCTGACCCAGTTCAAGCCCGGGGGGGGGGGGATCGGGGGGAGGGAGGGGGAATTGAGGATGGGAATCCTACCGTTTGTTATCAGATATTGTCCTTTAATCATGATCGTGCCCCCCAAAACAGTTCTTCCAGTACTTATAGTACAGTATGTAAAATGGCTGGCTGGGCATTCTTTTTTACATGGGGAATCTGGGGTATGAAGTTCAGGTGCGATCAGAAAGTAAGACAAACCTTTTTAGTTGACCATCACCTGCTAGTCATCATTCTTAGAACACCAAGGTGAAATTTAATCCAAAATAGTTCAGCTCAGTAGAGTCTGTCTACATATTCTAAGATGTTTAGGTCTCAGAAAAGAAAAAGAAAAAAAATGTTTCTACAGAGTTGACACAGTAAGTTGAATGTTTTGAAGTTACTAAAGATTGAGGGATGAGGGCAGTTTAATTCAGTCCCTTCAAGGATGATGTCTCATAAAGTCACCATAGAGTAGTAGTTTTTACTTGTGTGTGTAGTATTCTCTTTCATTCCTTAGTTTGTCAAAAATTGACTTTTCCACAGCCACCACAAATTGTCTCAGGTAGAACTCAGGAATCTACATTTTACAACTTTAGGTGAGTTTTAATGTTTTATTTTGGTGCTTGATGGACAGCATTTTGAGACTGATTGCCTTAGAAAATCATGACGATTAAAAGCTCTAGTGGTGGGAATAATCTAGGAAGGATGTTTGAAAAACATCCTTCTGAGACTCTTCTAGACCCCGTACAAAGAAAAGATATGTAGTCACACACACACAAAAGCCAAGGAGAAGGAAAAAAACTAAAAATTACTACTTTTAGAAATTCATTTGGGTGATTTTTCTATCTTTGGCTCTTCCACTGTCTACAGACAAACACTATGAACAACTTTGCTGTTGTAACATCATCCAAAAGGAAAAGAGTAGTGTATCTCAATCTTACACAAATAATTGGCTTGAAATAACAAAAATGCATTATCTTATAGTTCTGTGTGTATGTGTGTGTGTGTGTGTGTATGTGTGTGTGTTTATATATGTGTGCATAGGTACTAGGGTTTGAACTCACTTTTTTTTGCTGCAGCTGGTTTTCTAACATTCCAGCCATGTCTCTAGATGTCATTTTTGGCTAGTTGGTTGGAGATAGAATCTAATCAGTCTGCTTTGATTGACTCTAATTAATCAAGGAGCTAAGTGGTAGATTTACTAACCTTGAGCTCATACTCATACATGAAAAAACACACAATTGAGCCAAGAGGGTCTTGGACAACAAGTATGAAGTTAGGGGAATGGGTCTGGGAATAATAAGAAACATCCAGAGCTTACTATGTACCATATAAGATACAATCACTTCTCAAAAGCCCATCATCTGGCAACCAAGTTCCCAACACATCAACTGTGAGACCATTTTATATTCAGCCCATAACAATTTTGTTGGCCACAACAAAATGAACTAGTCATTTGTGGATATATAGAACAGAGGTAACTGAGTTTTTGGAAAGTATATAAAACATATGTATTCCTTTTTCTGAAGAAGTGATAGAACTTTTTATTAGGTTCATTACCCTCTATAAATCATAGCTACTAGATTTCACAAGTAAAGTATCTTGGCAGACATAATTGTCCAGCCTAATCGTTCCCTAGCAATGTTTCTTATAATGGAAGAAAGCCCATTTGTTTACACAGTTTCAGAAATGTATGGCTTTGATCACTTGCTACAGTAAATGTACTGCCTACCCCCACCCCCCCAAGTCATCACACACTCCATTTCTTTTAGGGATGCTGTTTCATATCTAATGGCACATTTTAATCTTAGGCAGGTTGTTACTGTAGAGTATGTTTCTTCTGAGTGAAATAATCCAAAAATTTTAGAAGAGGTTTTGGCTAGTAACACCGGTCTTCTTGGTATTAAACCATGAAATTAAAATGCTACATGAATTCCATTCCTGAAACAAGGCCAAAAAGAAATATCACACCACTTAGCCTAGATATATGATAGCTGGGTGATTTATACATTATATAGTAAAATGCAAATAAAGCTAAGATAGCTATAAAAAGACATTAAAATACATTATTACTGGGTTCTGTTGGTTCATGCCTGTAATCCTAGCTACTCAGGAAGTTGAGATCTGAGGACCAAGGTTCAAAGCCAGACCATAAAGGAATATCTATGAGACTCTTATCTCCAATTAACTACCAGAAAATCAGAAGTGGAGCTGTAGCTCACATGGTAGAGCATTGGCCTTAAAGAAAAAAGCTGAGAGACAAAGCCCACACCCTAAATTCAAGCCCCAAGCCTAGCATGTGCATGCTTAAACACACACACACACAGTGCTTTACTCAGAAGCCTAATAAAACAAGAAGTTATATATTTTATCTATCTCTTTCCAATAGTCCTGGTACCTTTTATATAATCCAGAATTTTAATATCTTAAATTGTATTATATAACACTGACACCATAGCTGTCATGGAAATATTATTTCACAGTGTTATTACTACTAAAATATCTCACTTCATGAAAGAAAAAAACGAGGCCATACACAAGTGAGCAAACTCCAGCATGCTGATATAATTTTGCTAGGATCCATAACCAAGTATTCATTGTATCTCCATTTTTTTCAAGCATTCAGTTAGTATTGAGATATTAATGTTAATATTGAGATACTAATATTGAGATTGCAGGTACAGATTTTCTGTGCTTAAATTAACAAGCTTTGGTATCAGACATTTACTTAAAAAGGTACTCTACCACCAAGGCATAAATGAACTCATTGACTTTTTGGAATTTTCAACCTCTAAAAGAATGCTTAACTAGCATCTTATAGATGCTAAATAAGTAGTTTACTACAACTACTCTTCAGTCTTTCCTGCTCTACTCCATTGCTGTCATAAAATGACCCTCCAGAAATGCAAATCAGATGATACCTTGTTTTACATGTTTTTGTTCCTCCCTATCACTGTGAGATTGAAGACCAGACTCTTAGAAAGATCTAGGTGCGGTCTCAGTCTCAGGTCAAATGCCTTTTTTTGAGTAAGAAAACCAGTGTGTTGGGCTGGGAAGGTGGCTCGGGTGTAGAGTGCTTGCCTTGCATGCATGAGGCCCTGGGTTCCATTCCTCAGCACCAAATAAATAGAAAAGGCCAGAAGTGGCACTGTGGCTCTAGTGGTAGATCACTAGCCTTGAGCTGAAGAGCTGAGGGACAGTGCCTAGGCCCAGAGTTCAAGCCCCATGACTGACAAAAAGAAAAGAAAGCCAGTGTGTTTAAAATCTGAAGGTTCATTAATTTATTTCCTTTGCAGGGATTATAATTCTGACCACCTGACACCTGACCACCTGTACATTACAGACTTGTGTAGGTTAACCACAAGTGTAGACTTTCAAACAGTTTGACTTTGTGTGTATGTGTGTGTATTAAACCCATTTAAAATCATATTTTCAGTGCTTATATTGTACTCTATATTATAGAATATGACACTATAGTACTGTAAGATACTAAGAAGTACTGTAATGTGTTCCCAGCATAACTTTACATTTACAGTGCTCACTTTGCATTATTATTATATTATATTTAGCTAAATTAAGCAATAATGGCTATGTGTATTTCTTTGTAGAGAATGCTGTCCTTCTCTGGAATGTGTCTGCTTCTCCCCTCCTCTTATTCTGTTTGCCTTTCATAGATCTTTTGTAAATTATACCACAGTGCTATATGCCAGGGGTAGGGGGTGGTGGTGAATGTGTGTGTGTGTGTGTGTGTGTACATACGCGTGAATATTTGTTATTTCAACGATTTTTAAGTGTACTGTTCTGCGACATTAACATTGCTGTGCACTAACAACCACTTCTAGAACATCTTCATTGTCCCACATGGAAACCCTGACCATTAAAAATTAAAAATGTCTCTCATCCTTCCTCCATGCAGATCATAGAACCCAGAACTATTATATATCTCATACAAGTGAGACCATTCAGTATTTGTTCTTCTGTGTCTGCCTTGTTTCACTGATTTCATCTTTGTTGTTTCAGATGTTCAAATTTCATTTCCTCTAAAGGTGGAGTCAGACTTCAAACATATTTTGTTGATCCAGTCTTTTGTGGTACATTTGTTTTTACCTTTTGACTGTTGTGAATAATAGTTGCACAAATGTCTGTTCAAGTTTCTGCTTTCAACTCCTTGCAGGTGTATACCTAAAAGTGTAGCTGTTGTATTTATCTGTTAATTTTTAATAGAACTTTTTTTTTAGAATTGCTGTATTCCACAACTGCTTGTATTATTTTACATTTACTCCAACAGTGCACAGGATTCTGTTTTCACAACATCCTCACTAACACTTAATTTCTGTTTTTAGTTTTTATAATGCCCATCCTAATGAATATTAAACAGTACAGGTGCAGGTTCTTTTTCTTTTTTGATGAACAAAGAATATTAGCTCTCGTTATTATCTGATGATCTCATGGCATTTTTATTTACTACTTCATGTGTTTGAATACTTATCATCCCATCTATTGTATCATCTTTTTGAGTTTAAGATTCTGTTTCGTTTTGTTTTTTCTAGGGCTAGGATAGCTGGACAGGTACTCAGTAGGCATTTGTCAATATCAGTGTCCTGATTTGTCTTTTAGGTTTGGTATGACAATCTGGAGATGAAACATTTGTCAATGATTAATGGGAGTTAATGAACCTTAGCTCTGAGAACAAACTTGGGTACAGGAGAGAGGAAAAGGAAGCTTTTCCTCTAGTTATTCTAGGAAGTTATTCCTCTAGTTATTCCTGCTGTATTGTAGGATACAATTGGCATTGAGCCAACCATTTGGATACCTTTGGAGTCCATTCCCTAAGTCATTTCTATGGCTATTGAAAATAAATAGCTGGAGTATATCAGACTTACTATCATCTAAAACCCATTCTAATGACTTTGTGTTACCTATTTCTTTATGAAAATTGTTTATATTACCTTTTTTATAGAAGAGGAAACTGAGACACAGATAATTAACATCTATATGGTAGAGCTACAACTTGAACCTAGGCAATATATTTGTGAGTTATATTTTGTTTGTTAACATGCCAAGCAGGACCTACAAATGATATGTTTATACAAATTCTCATACATTTATTTCTATTGGGGTCTTAAGCATTTTCAATTTATTTTATACCAATTCCAAACCAAAAGAAAAAAAAAACTTGGAACAAAGAAAATTTACATGAGAAAACTCATTAAAAATGTGGTAGCAGTCTGTTTAAAGCTGGTGCTGACTTTTAAATCATTTTGCTTTATTTCATTCAGCCAGAAGATGGCAGAATTGTTTTATTTTAAAGGCTTAGTTTATTCTTTGCAGTGGCGGAAGCCTGACTAACTTCTTTCTTTGAGAAGAAGCAAGTTAATGTTACTCTAAGAGTATTGGTTGTTGATTTACTTCTTCATTTGCTCTATCTTCATGATTCTTGTGTGCTTTAAGTATAGTGCATAATGGGCTAGAACATGATGCTTCAGCTGTACCATGTGTAAACTGTTGAGTTTCCTTAATTCCTGTAGTCAAAGTCATGCAGCTAAGATCTGCTTCCTATGAGCCACAAAGCAGTTGATAGTGTAAGGGTTTGCTTGTGTTTATTGCCTTCTTAATCCAGTTCTCAGAATTTATTTATATGTCATAAGTTGAACTCTAATATAATTGGTTTTGCTGAAATATAATTGTTTTGTTCCTAGAGAAAAGAAAAATACCTTATGGAGCATGAAATTAGAATTCATGTACCATTTTTTAAAGTCAGAATTATCCTGTGAGAAAATTGAAAGGACAGATCTGAAGAAATTTAGAAATTAAGTGACTATAACATTTAGTTATAGATTTGCTTATGTTGCTCTTAGACAAAAAAACAATTGTCCTATTTAGTGGGTGGTACTGGGATTTGAACTCCAGGCTTTATACTTGCTAGGCAGGTGCTTTACTAAGTAAGTCATTCATGCATCCAGATAAGATACTTTTCAGGTAAGGTCTTACATTTATGCTTGGGCCAACATGGATTGTGATTCTCCTATTTATCATTCTTGTATAGCTGACTCTCAGGTACATGCCACCATGTCCAAATTTTTTTTTTTTAATCGGTCATGAGGCCTGAACTCGGCCTGGGCACTGTCCCATCAGCTCAAGGCTAGCACTGTACCACTTGAGCCACAGCACCACTTCTGGCTTTTTCTGCTTATGGGGTACTGAGGAATCGAATCCAGGGCCTCATGCATGCTTGCCTCAAGGCGAGCACTCTACCACTGAGCCACCTTCGCAGCCCCATGTCTAACATTTTATTGATCAAGATGAAGTCTTGAAAACTTTTTTGCTGGGCTTACTTGGTCTCTGCCTCCCAAGTAGCTAAGATTCCAGGTATGAGCCACAAGCTCAGCCAGCTACTGTAATCTATGTCATTCTGCTCAGGCAAAAGAGGTTAAGACAGTTCTCATGGTTTGTAAGTAGTTTTACTTTTTAAAATGTGTTTAAGTACTAACGTCTAGAAATATGTTTTACCATCCATGGTCATCTTTACATTTTTAGTACTACTTGAAATAGCATATATCTAGTTGATCAAAAACCTCATTTCCTTTTTTCCTTACTTTAATTCTTACCCATGGTTGTGCCAGTTTACATTAGTAGGAGATATAATCAGTGCACATTTCAAGGCCTTGTCTGTTTGGGAGAGTTGTGGGACATGCTGCTCTCTGGAATGAAGGAGGAAACTAATTTCAATGAAAATGAACTGATAGAGGTGTAGATTGATCCCATTTAAGAAGAAAAGTCTACACTGTGTTAATAAGAGTTGTAGCTACCATAAAGGACAGCTATTGTGTGCAACACTGACACCCAGAGCAAGTTTTATGATTACATAATTTTACTTTTTAATCAGAAAAAAATATACTGGGAAAAGATGTATATAATGTTGCAGCCCAAACAAGATATACTACAATGAAATAATATACTCTTATTAACTCTTTTGAAATGGTTTTTCTAGTATGCAAGTCTGAGGATTGATCAGTTAGTAATCAAAGAACATAATGCACATTTTACTCTCCATTATAAGCCCAGTATCATAAGCCCAGTGTCATCCATCAAGGAATAGTACTGAATAATGGAGATGTCTGGAATATCTCTCTTTGTTTTTTGTCACCTTCATTTCAGAGTAAGGATAGTGATCTATTACAGGATATTTTATTTTATTATTGTTATTCACAAAAACAATTTCAGTTCATCCATGAAGGGTGACTGGATGAGGAATGATTATGGGTTTTTTGTTCTTAAAATATGAAAAATTTTGACGTCCTTGATGTGCTTTAGAAAATAATAACTGCAGTGGTTTCATAAATGATCCTTAATGTCAGGAATAATGGGAATGTGAAGCCCTCTCAGGTGAGATATTATAATGAAGATAGACTCATAAAATGAATATGAATTGTATCATGGCAGCTGAACCAAAATATAAAAATATTGAAGGGAATCCATTTTGAGAGAATTGATTTAGTATTTGTCATAAATTGTAATCTAGATTGAGAAGCAATGTGGTCCATTTATTTTGCTTCTTTAAAGTAGAACTCTATTTGGTAAGTTGATTTAATATGTATATAATTATGAAATATCCTGTCTCATAATACTGGGCTTGAACTGTGATAGGAGCAACAAAGCAAGACTTTTTGTTTTAAGTTATGCTTTTCAGAAACGGTCTAGCTTCTTACTACGGCCCTATTTAAAGGGTGCTTTTCCGTCTTTTTCTATTTTTTATTTTTCAGAAAACATTTGTCATGGTAAGCTTAAAAATATAAATGTTAAATGTTGAACTGGCTATACATTCTCTAGGCAAGTATTTTCATTTGGACTTCTCTAATTCTAGTTCATTCAATAATTTGATATTTCAGTGTTTTATAGATAACAGCATATT
Organism: Dipodomys merriami; assembly: GCF_024711535.1. NCBI lineage: Eukaryota > Metazoa > Chordata > Mammalia > Rodentia > Heteromyidae > Dipodomys > Dipodomys merriami. The sequence goes on along the minus strand of NW_027203493.1, from coordinate 16,324,914 downwards.
GAGTTTGTACAAAGAGATTCACAGTGTTTTCTATCTAATATCTTGAAATCAGTGTTGTAGTCCATAAGAGTTTATTTTACTAAGAAAAATGTGAGATTAAAAAAAACTATTTCTGCCAGGTGCCAGTGGCTCACACCTATAATCCTAGCTACTCAGGAGGCTGAGATCTGAGGATTGCAGTTCAAAGCCAACCCAGGCATGAAAGTAGTTGGTGAGCCTCTTATCTCCAGTTAACCACTAGAAAATCAGAAGTGGTGCTGTGGCTCAAGTGGTAGAGCACTAGCCTTGAGCTGAAGAGCTGAGGGACAGTGCCCAGACCCAGATTTCAAGCCCTATGACCACCAAAAAAAAAGAAAGAAAGAAAGAAAGATTGACAGAGAGCAATTGAATTACATCTAAATCCTGATGGTTAGGTCAGATTGGAGAATGTGGTTTAGGACTGTGGCCTTTTAAGGTTGGACTTCTCAGAAAAAATCCTACATTTAGATTGGGCTTTTTGGTTGAAGGAAAGTACAAGGCAAACGCCAATGTGCAGATTACTGCCTACACTCAGTGGGCCCTAATAGAACAGAATGGGATGGGCCTGCAGACCTGCCTTTGAAAGGCAGGTTCATTGATATTCAGCTCAAGGAACAGGGGTGAAGAAAACACACATTTCCTATGGACAGGAAGCTCTTAGAAGAAAATGTTGACAAGGCTCTGAATGTTTTTCCCCAGTTCTTTAGATGAACATGAAGGACAAGTGGAAAGCAGACAGAAGTTTTCTTTTGACTACACTTATTCAAAAGAAATGGATGTGCCTTTAACATGTAACCACAGGAATTTTCATAGTTAAATTTTTCAAAGAGTATTAACATGTTTGTTAAATTCCTTGCCTTTAACCCTAAAACACTAAGTGGAGAAAAAGTAATCTCATTTTGTCCTTCTATGCTTTTGAAATATATTAGCCACACTACAGTAAATTGCTTGTCTGGGTCTTGAGAATTGAATAATGTGAGAAAATAATATATCCTTTCAGTGACTTTAGGAAATGTGATTTATTGATACACTATTTACTAGTATAACTTTAGGTAAATTATAATGTAAAAGCTGTGTGCTCTTTGAGTATAGTCCTAGACAATGAATATCTCTGAAAGGGCACAAGGAAGAGTGGAGTGGAGGAAGGAGCGATAGGTATGGAGTGTTTCTTTTTTGGATGACTAATGAAAAGTAGTTACGTTTCAGTGAGACTTGTCTCAGATTTGAGGTGTGTCTTTTGCATGACTAGTTGGATTACAGGGAACAAATCAAATGTTCCTATTGATACTTAGCTAGCAGGAACCTTTGAATATTGAATAGCATAATATTAGAGAAAATTTAAAAGTGACCAATTTCTTAGAGTCCAATCTTGAACCAGAACACTTGAATGGTTGTTTCTTTGTTTCATAATTAGACTTCTCTTTTGGTTGTTTTACCTGTAAATTCTGTCCATCCATCTAACTAGCTCTCTGTCTTTCTATCTTATCTATTGATCTATCTTGTGGAAACAAAAGGGAAAGAAGAGGATGAAACCTAAATCAAAATTTCATTTTTTTCTATTTTTATTTTTAGAAACTAGTGGTTTGAAACATTGCATAGAAAACTGGTGCTGACAGTATTCCTAAAGAGAGTTTTGTTAAAAAAAATAATAACCATAGAAATTTTTATGTTTCCATAGTATTTACTGGATAGTTTACCATTTGGGACTTGTAGACTTTGCAGTCTCCTTTTTCTTCATAGCATTTAATATTAACTTACTTATTGGTGCTTCTTGGAGTTCATTTTTTGTGTGTTGTGGCTAATTTGTTCTTTTTCTTAATTTCAGGTGAGCCTATTAAGATACTAATGCCCTCCTTGTCTCCTACAATGGAGCAAGGAAATATTGTGAAGTGGCTGAAGAAGGAAGGTGAGCAAGTGCACAAATGATTTGCTATTTGGTCACTTTTTTTTCATTTTTTTCCCCATATTAATGTTTTTAATTTTGGAGATGCAGATTTCATATCTGGAAACAAAGAAAAAACAATTTTATACTCTGGAGATGAATGACACCCATTGGAAGGAACAAATCAAGAGTACTGGTTAATAAAGTGTAATTACAGCCCACAGAATATTCATAGCAAGGAGTGAGGCCTAATGACAAAATAAAAACTTCCCCAAATGATGAGGACCCAAGTTATTGCATCTGTATGGTGACAGAAGATGCAATATTTTTACCTTTATGTACCTGTATGTTCAATCAATATAAAAAGCCTGGCATTTGACATGGCAACACCTAATCATATATGAATGCATCACTTCAGATTCATGGCCACTGCCCTAAAAACAACAAACACATACCATAACTCATGTTGTGATCACTTTTTCTCTTATCAGCTGTATAGCACGATTTGTGATGTAAATGAAATAAGTTCTACTTCTTTGCTAGTTGGTATAAGTTTGTTTAGATAAAAATATTTCGTATTAATAGAACATACTTTTCCGGGTTTGCCCTTTGTCTTTTCTTCTCATATGCACCGAATAGTGAAACTTTTTCAGGCTCCCTTTCCCCAATTTTTAGTCCTTTTTTCCTAACTTTAGTTTCAGAATCATAAATTTGTCAGTACCCTTAATTTATAATGTTATCATTGTGTATGTGTGTATGTGTTTTATTTCTTGGTGTTAGACAAGGTCATTATAAATTTCATTAGAAAGAACATATGAGGGGCTGGGAAGGTGGCTCAGTGGTAGAGCGCTTGCCTTGCATGCCTGAGGCAGGCCCTGGGTTCAATTCCTCAGCACCACATAAGCAAAAAGAAAAAAGCCGGAAGTGACGCTGTGGCTCAAGAGGTAGAGCACTAGCCTTGAGCTGAAGAGCTGAGGGACAGTGCCCAGGCCCAGAGTTCAGGCCTCATGACTGGACCCCAAAAAAAAAAAAAAAGAACATATGAGTAAGAATTATAAGGAAAACCTTCAAAAGAAGAGCCATGAAGGAAGATGATATTACTAGTTACTGACACATAGTTTGTATAGTTAAACCTCTGATTGGTGTTTAAAAAGATAAATTAAAGCCAAATCTCACACTTGTAATCCTAGCTACTCAGGAGGCTGAATCCTAGAGGATAATGATTCAAAACTAGCCCGTACAGAAAATTATGTGAGTCTCTATTTTCAATTAACCAGCAAAATACCAAACTAGAGTCATGGCTCAAGTGATAGAATATCAGCTATGAGCAATGTTGAGAGCAAAAATTCAGGCCCTGGCACTGGCATACATGCATCCATGCATGCACACACACAAATTAAAAATTAAATTAATAAATAGACTTAATTGAACTGAATAGAAAATGCAGAAGCAAATGATATAGACACCTAGCATAGACAAATGGCCATGTGCAGTGATCCACACCTGTAATCCTAGCTACTCAAGAGGCTGAGATCTGAGAATATTGGTTCAAAGCCAGCCTGGATAGGAAAGCCTGAGAGACTCTTACTCCAGTAAACCTACCAGAAAGCTGAAGACAGAGCTGTAGTCAAGTGATAGAGTGCTGGCCTTGAGCACAAAGCTTAGAGATAACACTCAGGCCTTGAGTTTGAACCCAGACCTTAGGACCCCAGGATCGCCACAAAACAAGGAGACAAAACTGAATTTAATGATTATATTATGACAAGGATAAACTACAAGTGAGTTAGATACTACGCAAAAAGGAAAACATTTTTAAGTAACTACACAAAAAGGAAAACATTTTTAAGTACTAGGAAGAAAAATTGATGAGTTCTTCTGAAGCAGGCAGTAAAATAAATATCCTGATTATAATTCAGAATCCATACAAAAAATGAGAATACTGTTGATAAAGATAATAACTACCATAGCTATAATCATAGTAAGGCAGGAGAAATAATTAAGTGAGAAATAAAAAAAGAGTATTTACTTTTTGTATCACAAATAATATCTCCAACAAATGGAAAATAAATTATCCACTTAGGAAAATTGGCAAGATATGTGGCAGATGGTTTGTGACAAAAGAATTTCAAATGTTCCTTAAACATAGAAAACGAAAGGATGCCTAACCATTACACTGATAGAAATATGGACTGAGTATAGAGTTCACACCTGTAATGCCATTTGCTTGGGAAGTACATATGAAAGGATTGCCATTTGAGGCTGGCTCAAGCGGTCGAGGCCTTGAGTTCAGTTACCAGTACCACCAAAAACAAAATGGATGAATGAAAAAGTTGGCAGTAAATTTGCCCATTGGCAGTAAATTTGATTGTATAAGCCTATAGATTAGATCTCCAAAATAGTAATCCTCAGTTGTTAGAATAATTATGGAAGTTAGGTTGGTAGTATTAATTTAAGGCTTATATTTTATGGAAAAAGCAAATCAGTGGCTAAGATAGTGTCTCTGGGAATCTTGACTTTGGATGTGGTTTAAAGGGAAAACAGATGCAAAATAGGGTTAAGGAAAGACCTTGTGATGGTAGTGTCTAGAAAAAACCTAGTAGCAGGGAGTATTCAATATCCAGACGTTAGTTCCTAAATACTAATTCCCACTCAAGCAAATAAAGACTCCTTGGAGAATAGCTTCCTCCAAGAAGGAATTATACATATTAGTTTGGAATAACTTGTTGCAGAAAGCAAGGCTGCTATAAAAACAAACAAACAAAAAACTTTCCGGAGCAAAAGCTAGGCTGGCTTGAAGATCAGTAAGGATAATAACTAAATCACGAAATATACATCAAGAATACTTGAACTCTCAGTTCAAGTTTCAGTGGTAAAACAAGCAAACAAAAAAATCCCAGGAAATATACTGATTTTGATAACTAGTAATATAGAAAGCTTCAAGCCTTTTTTTTTTTTTTTCCTGCCTTTCCTCTGTGAATTTTAGTGCAGGGTAATGAAGTGATTGAAGTATCTCATTAGTTGGCACTGTTAATTAAAAGCTGTGACTGGTCCTGGATGTTTTTGTTTGATTGGAAGCATTACTGAGTTCTTCTTCCCTTGTGTGTCTGAGTGTGTTAATATGTTTCTTTTTCCTGTTTTGACTAGCATACTAATTGGAACAGCTCTGGTGACACTGTAAGCTATTGGTTGGTAAATGTATAGGCAGAGGGGAGGATAAGCCAAAATAAGGGAAGGAGACAAGCATCCTGGGAGGTTTTGCAGAAGAGGAATATTTGAGCTGATTCTTGCAGAATAAACTCCCGTTAGAAAAATTAAACAAATGGACTGGCAGTATGGCTCAAGTGGTAGAGTGCTTAGCTAGCAAGCCATAAAGCCCTGAGTTCAGACACCCCTATTACCAGAACAAAAAAGAATCAAACAAAAAAGGTAAGAAAAGAAGAGACATCCCAGAGAATATCAACGTCAACCCAATGAAAAAAAGTCTTGGAAGAAAAATGTCATGAGACACACTTTGGCAACAATAGGCGTTTGGCTGCATTGAGGGAACTGTGGGTGTGAGACAAGAAGGATCTGGAATACTAATGTACAGTTTATCAAATGTGTGAAGGTTTTATTCTAAAGCCAAGATAAATCTACTCTCTTGGTTATTTAATAGGAAGTAGTTTCTGCATACTTTCCTTGAGCATTGTACTGCTTGGGATAGGTCCTTAAAGTATCTAATATCAAGCCAGAGTTGACAGTAAGCAATGTAAGTAGTTTCCTTGGCCTGTTGCTAGTTGAAAAGCTTACACTGAGGCCATCTAATCAACATGGTCATCTAAGCAGAGGGAGTAACATTTCCTGTCACTACTTGATATAATATTATCTAAGACTCCTGTAAGTGTCAATTGGATTTAAATTCAGGAAAGGTCAGTTATTGAATGTCAGCACCACAGAGAACAATGAGTCAGAACCAAGGCCATAAGTACCACTGGGCCTGAGCTGGAAAGAGGGATATGTTGAAATAGCTGACATTGGGAACAGAATTAGGTTTGGGTTTATTTCCATGTGGTAAAATCTGAGATACTTATTAGGCATTCAAAGGAAGATGTTCAGTTAATTAAGGAAATACAAGTTCAGGTGCAAAGTCTGGCTTGGGCATCAGCATATGGAAAGAATAGGTAATAGACACATTTATTTGTGCTTCAAATGTAAACTTGCTTTTTGTGAGAACCCTAGGTAGATGTAAAATGGTCCCATACTGATGATCCCCCTGGGCTACCAGGCTGAAGTCATTTTGACAGGATATAACTTGTAATCCAAGCCACACCAGATTCCAAGATAAAGTCCCTCTTATCTAGAGCTCACAATAATGTGAATGGAAACATTCACTTAAGAATCTGTCAGTAGACATAATAAGAAGCAGGACTAAACCTCTAAGAAATTCTACCAACTGAACTTACTAGATAGATGAAAATGTGTTTGAGAAGATGAAAGATATACAAGAAGAAACTGAAGGTGAGAAATAGTAGTCATTGTCCAAAAATTCCACAAGGCAGTTTTGACAAGGATATAATAGAACTTCTAGTAATGAAAATATTTATAAAATTACTAGCTGTGGTTTTTGTTTACTCTTGATCTTCATTAATATATGGTTACAAGCAGTTATTTTACAATTTATAACAAGAAGGTTGAAATTTTTCTTGAAGAGGAAAGTACTGTATGTAATTAGGAATCTAGGTTTTGTTTCGTTTTGTTTTTGCGACAATATCTGGTCTCAAACTTAATATTCTCCTGCCTCAACACTCCTAAGTGTTGAGATAATAGACATGTGTCACCATATCTGGCTAAATTACTTTTTTGCAAAAGACTAGATGATAATCTGATAACCCTCTGTGGATAGACATTCATCTTACAAACCTTTGCATTCTTTGAAAATTGGGTATGATTGGGAACTATTTTCCCTGATAGAGTGTAGGTGTATATGTGTTTAAGTTAGGGGTAAGAGTGCAAGGAGAACTCACCATTTGTCCTTTGGGTTATCTCATCCACTACTAGGTAGTGAGACTACCTAGGAACAAATCGAGCTACACTCTGGCTGAATGGGTTATACTCATAATTCATTTTCATTTCATTTTCTATGCTACACAAACAGTGTAATAGCTTGATAGTTTATAGCCCTATTTGTCCAATCCCTGAGTCTTAAAATTCTAATTTTATAATAAATGTTAGAATACTTTAGCTGGTCAATGGTGGCTCATACCTAGGAGGCTGAAATCTGAGCATCACAGTTGGAAGCCAGTCCAGGCAGGAAGGTCTGTGAGACTCATCTCCAGTTAACCACCAGAAAACTTCAAGTGGCTGTGTGGCTCAAAGTGGCAGAACACTAGCCTTGAGCAAAAAAAGCTCGGGATAATACCCAGGCCCTGAATTCAAGCCCCATGACCAACAGCAACAACAACAAAAAGTGTTAGAATATTTAGTGCCCTTGAATTTGTTAAGATTGAATAGAAAGTTTGCATCATAAAACTATTGGAGAAGATACTTTGAAAGTGCTAAGTACTACCCACAGTTTCACTCTCCTGAAAGATAAATTGAGCTGAAGTGCTACATCTTTAGTGAAGTTTTTTGTTGTTGTTGTTTTGAGGAGGGGAGGAATGGAGAGGAGAAGCATGCCACCAATACTTTCTGTCTAATTAAAATTGCCACAATTCAATTGGAAAGTCAACTTTGTTAAACAAAATAATAGAAAGCAAAGTTATTGTAGCCCTTTTATGAGAGACTATATACCTGTGTTTTATGTCTTGAGATGGTTAAGATTTTTTTGCTGTCCATGTAGTCCTGTGGAACAGACTGTCCAGGTGGTAACGAGCAATGCTCCCTGTGGCCTGTGGTGTGATTCCTGTATTACCATGTCCTTCTTTGTGAACATTCCGTACGTCATGTGACTGAGAACTTTGAAGTCTTCACATGGTCTTTATGTAGGTCTTACACTGCCTCAAGCGAGTGTACTTCAGAAGTAAAACTATTCCTATCACTAGGAGACACTGAATATTTATCCACATCTAGATTCTACTGCAGAAGAGACATTGGTATCTTTTACTTCTGGGAATATATGTACGTTTGTGGTGCTAAAGCGGAGAAATTTTGAAAAGTGAATTCCACAAATGGTTTTGTTTTTCTAGTACACTGATTTTTAACAGCTTGATTGAAGTATAATGTACATATTCTAACATTCACCCACTGTAAGTGCACAAATCTGATGGTTTTTAGTAAATGTAGGTTGTGCCACCGTGAGCACAATCCAGTTTTAAGGCATTTCAGTCATTTACCATTACGATCATGGAAGTTTTGTCGGAGCAGAGTTGTTTTGTGAAAGCTGGTTCTGTGTTTAGTTAATAAACGTCACCACTAACTGTACTTGAGTCTGTACTTTATACCTGGGGTTTGGTTTAAGAGAGAGGGAAGCCTCCGTGTCCTCCCATCCTCGCCTGTCAGCTGCCCATCCATCTGGAGAAAGGACCAGGACAATGCTGCTGGCACCGGTGCTGGGGAGCGGCCCCCGGGCGGGCCTCTGCTCTGGCCCCTCCTGGGGCCCGCACTCTTGCTCCGGGCCCGCTCCACCTCCGTCACTGCCCCGGACCACGTGGAGACGGGGACCACTTGCAGATGGCTCAGGAAGCTCCAGGGCTGCTGCCTCCTGCATCCAGTCAGCTATCACCAGGACAGCCGAGAAGCCATCTGTGAGCCCTTGCCCATCCTAGCTGCCCAGACTTCTCCACTAGCCTAAACTCTTGGTGGACAGACACAACTTCTTGTTTTTGTACTCAGTGCTTGGTACAGTGCCTGAAACATTCATGCTTGTTGAATCAGACTCTAGCTTCCTAATAATTGTTAGTAACACGCCTAACCTGTTAGTTTTTTTTTTTTTAATTTAAACATTTGTGAAGTCTTATCTAAAGGTGAATGTGAAGTGTTAACCTAACACAGGTCTATATTTTTTTCCTCTAGCTACCACATTCAGATTAGATAAGTAACTTGGTTAAGAGCACCAGTTTAGTGGCTTGGATTAGAATTCAGGTCTAATTTCCTAGGTCCAGCTTTCTTAGACTGCTACATTGTAAGTGAAAGCCAAACAGTAGATTTGAGGCTGGGGGGTAGTGCACTAGTCTCAGCATTTTTTTGGCATTAACATTAGTTTGTCTATTGCTGGCACTGTTTTGTGATGAAGGGTATTGCTTCCTTATATAATATAATTGTAAACTTTACTGTGGTTTGTGGGTAAAGTTTATCATATCATAGTTGGTAGATTTTTTCTTTTTGTTTTCTCACAATTTCTTCCTCCTGACCTCTCTCTGTTCATCCCTCCCTCTCCACCTTGGCACTCTCATACAATTGATGTAAGGTTGTGTTATGTAAGTAGATATAGATATAGTTTTATAAGAGGAGGGTACCTACAAATCAAGCATCCTACAAATCAAATGTTAACATGCTTACAATATATCCTCTTACTGTTGTAAAGAAACTCAGTCTCTTCAATGGAGGAAAACTCAAGTTAAAAAATTACTAATGTAGCAATATCACACTCCCTAATGAAATTTATGATTTTTTTTCAATTTAATTATAACTGCTATAGGAACTCAGAAGTGGGAGCAAAAGCATTTCTCTGAGTAGGTCAGCAAAGGTTGTGTTACTAAAGTAGAATCTGTACAAGTATCTTAAGAGTGATTAGAATTTGAATATGAGTGAAAACAAGTGACTTGACATCATTCTATTCTGCTTTCCAATTTCTAAAATTTAATTCTAGGCATCTAAGAGGTATTTGAATGAGTGGCTGTTTAGTTCAGTATTTTCTTTTTTCATTTCAAAGTAGAATCTGTTTAGGCACTAAACCCTCTGTCCTATAAAGAAGCTGTAATTTTCTCCATATGATGTGCAAAGGTGCTTTGTGGTCTGCTCTTGCTTACCCCACCAGCCTGATCCCAGTTCTCCTGAACCCCTTGTAGTTGGTTCCCCGAAGTGTCTGGGCTCTGCCTCCAGGGCTCTAGTATATTGCCTTCTGCCTGAGTCACTGCCCTTTCACTTGCCTTCTCATCTTTTCAGGCTCAGATGAGGTGGAGGTGTCTTCTAGGAAACTTCTCTCAGTTGACCCTCCTAAATGCTGTCAGAGTATTCTGACTTTACATTATCCTGCTGCAGTTTTCAGTCTACTTGGTACTAGGTCAGAAATGTAAACTTGTTGTTTTCCATGAAGTGTCTCAATACATTTTTCAATAGAAATATTTGTTGACAAGGGCATTTCTTCAGAGTGTAGATGAGGTCCTTTTTAGCTGATCAATAAATAAGCATCTAACATGTTTATTAAACCAACTTCGATGAATGGCTTTGAACTATTTTAACTGAGGATATGTTGTATCTACCTATTTAATCATCTTGTTATACAATGAAGTTTGTTTAAGATTTTCCTGCATATTCTCTTGGTAGATCAGCCTGTCTCTAATCCAGCTGCTTTGGTGGTATATGAGAGGAGGTATTTTTATATGTCTCATATTTTTCATTCCTTTTATTCTTTTTCTGCTTTAGTTTCTGTCTCTTAGGTGCCTTTGCAAAGGTTTTATTTTTGTAATCATTTTAATAATTTTTTTATGGGTGGCTTTAATAATTTATATTTATTATTACTCAGACTGCTACCATTTCTGTACAGTTCTAGTTTTGTTCTTTGCCCTTTTTACTTTATTTTTGGGTGCCTGTTTTCTGTAAGATGATACATTTTGTTATTTTTCTCTTTTCCTCTGATCTTTTTTAATTCTGTAGATTATATTTCTATTTTTTCAGGTGCTTAAATTTTGCTAATTAGGTCTGGAGTGGTTCTGTACTTTTTCCTTTTAATTATATCAAAATTGTTAGCATGGTTAATTAGCACATAACTAAAACATTCTCTTTTTAAACCTTCAAATGATAATTTTGAAATGGTTAATAACATTTTAACAACTTCAGTAATAACTTGTTTCTTGTATTCCTGAATCCTATCTCCGTTCCCTTTTCTTGATGAACTGTTTCTTGAAAGAGCTCTTTTCAGTGATCACTAATACTGGTAAACTTTCTTAGGCTTTGTATGGCTATAAAGAATACTTTTATTTCATCCTGAGTGGTTTGGCTGCATATAAAATTCCAGACAGTTATTTTCCTCATCATGTGATGATATTACTTCATTGTCTTCTGACCTCTATTGCAGCTGCTGAGAAGTGTGCTCTCAGTCTGCCATTCCATTGAGTGAGGTAACTGTTTTTTTCCTCTGATAGATGTTTAAATTGTGTTTTTATTGTTGATAGTGTGCAGTTTCCCTCCAATGTATCTAATATGGACTCAGGTTTATACAGTCTAATACTCCTTTTTTATGTTAATTTTTTTGTAAAGGTATAATGTGTATAAAATGTAAGCTCCCTTCATTTTTGTAGATCCACGTACCATGATGTTAACGCTTAGAGATTTAGAATGTTCCTAGAATGCCACAACACTTCCTTCTGCCTCCTCTGAGCCAGCACAACTATTCAGAACTCTTTCACTGTGAAGATGCCTGCCTCTTCTAGTTAGTTCTGGGAAGTTTTTGGCAGTTTCTTTGTATACTGCTTCTGCACCTGTCTTTCCAGTCTTCTTTTGGATATCATGTAGACCAGCATTGCAGCCTCTGTCTAGCCACCTAACTGCTTTTTCTTTTTAAAAATCTTTTTGTTTATTCATATTAAGTTCCTGATAGTTGCTTACTGTTAACTTATAATATTCATCCACTGTGTTCAGTCTATAATGTATCTGATTGATTCTTTTTAGTTCAATAACTTTTTGACTTTTTATTTCCAATATTTCAAATTAGTTTTTCTTTCCTTTTTCCTTGATTTTATTTCATTTGTGTAGGTAATGATTATTTAAATTTTTTTCTTGTGCTTGTGATGGCTTTTACCTTCATTCCTATTTTTTAATATTTTAAAGATATTTATATTAAAATCTTCTGCAAGCTGTGCTAAATGAGTTGCTGTACTGAAATGCAGACTGTTCTGATTATTGACTTTGTGGCTTGCTTTCTACGTTTGAGAGCTTTGTTTTATGGTTTATTTTTGAATGGATTTTTGCTGTGTTAATGTTTTTCCTTCTTCCCCTCTTACCTTCTTCCAATAACCTCTTTTTGCTGTGATTTGAGGTTAGTACCAACTGCAGTCCTGCAGAATGTGGCTTAACTGGGTTCCTCTTATTGAAAGAGTGATTTTATACAACCAGTTCCCAAACCCACAGTTTCTATCTTTGTCAATAACATTTGATTGCTTATTGGGCCAACTTGATATTGTGAATATACACCTGATGTATTCTAGCTTTAAGAGGAATCCAGTCTGAGACCCCTGGATCTAGGAGGCTCTTTGAGCTTCCTTTATTTCCTAGAAAAAGTTCTGTACCCATCCCATTCCCTCCACTGTGAACCTGCTTCTGCATCCAGAAACTCACTGTCTAGTGTAAATCCTGATCAGATTTTTGAGTTTTTCTGTCTTTTCTGTTACATACCATTTTGACTCATTATGCTTTTATTCATTTATGCTGTGTGGTAAGACAGGCATTTTGAACTTGACCTTAGATGCTAAGCAAAAGTGCTATCTATGTAGTAAGCTTCTCTTCATGGAATTAGTCAAAGTGTATTGAAAAGGAGGCTATATGAGGTTTGGAATGGATTTATCCCAGGGAGGTTATATCTTTATTGTTCTTGTCTCTAAAGGGTGATTTCACTTTAATATATGTTCAATAATAGCTTTTTCATTATAACAAATGTAACTTCAAAAATACCACAAAGCTTACATACACACACACACACACACTACTTGTTCTTACAAAGCAGAAATATCTACAGAATATTTTGTTATTTGTTTTCAGGAATTATTCAGATTTAAAAGAAAGAAACAAACCCAGTGTTGTTTTGTAGGTGAAGCTGTGAGTGCTGGAGATGCACTGTGTGAAATCGAGACTGACAAGGCTGTGGTTACCTTAGACGCAGGCGATGACGGCATCTTGGCCAAAATAGTTGTAAGTGTTTCTGTTCTTTCCTAAATGTAGTTGTCCTTATGCAAATGTATACTTTATTTACAGTGGGGCATTATCTATCACTTACGCATTTTTAATTCCAATGTCCAGATGTTTAACTCTCAAGGTCTAATAATAGGCTATTTTTTCATATTAACTTCTAGAACATTTAGTAGCGCATATGGTATCGTAGCCAGGACTGTAAGCTCTTCAGTCACACTGCTGCTAAACTGATATCATTAAAACTTGTGCCAGTTAGTAGCTGTGTAATGAGTAGCAGATTCCTTTATCTTCATAGTAAAGTGAGAAGATTATAATGTCACAAGGTGGTAGGGGAAAAAAAACACATAAGTGCTTATCCTAAGACTGTAACCCACTAAGAGCTCAATAAACATCCCTAATCTCATCATTACAGTTGTTTGCTCAGCTATTGATGATCATTAGCTTCCCTGTCAGTCTCTATGACTATCTCATTCTTAATATTGATTGGCTGTGACTTGACAGTTAATGTCCATTGAGGTTATACAGTTTGATTTGTTCAGTAAGCCACATCTCTGTTGGTGTCCTTTGTTAATAGGTTTTCATTCTAAGCTAGCAACTTACCTTTGCATTGAGCATGGATAGCACACTTTCCTATGTATACGCTGTCCAAAAACCAAACTTTGGAATATTATACTATAATTGGATGTAGATTTTTTTAGCATTTTTTTCATTAGAAAATTGCCTTACCAATTTTCTTCTAGCCCCTTAACATTTCATCTCTGACACTGTAGTAGATTAGACACTCTTTACTTTCTATTATCCTAACAGCCAGATTGAGACACAGTATAATATAATCATCTTCCTTGAGGGAAATATGAATTGATGTTTAAGTTTTTTTGTGACTTTGAAGTTGGAAAAATAAAAATATTTGTACCCAAAATAATTAAGGATAGTTTATGTAGTATTTTGAAAAAGATTGTTTGAGTTACATTATGTAATAAGTCCAGTTCTAATTTCTTGTGTGCTTTTTGGCAGGCTCTCTCTTGGCTCTGGTTCTGGATTATTTGGGCTATGAAAGTTTTCCAGGACTGATAGCATTTTCCACTTGGCTGCTTAGCAGTGTATTTCAGTTTGCTAACCATGTCAGTGGGGCAGCAATGCCTACTCATCCAGCCCCTTATGCTCTGCAAGGGGGAAGTGTGCTCTCGGTGCTGCATATTTGTCACAGCTGCCCTAAGGACACAGTTATTTTCTGAGCAAAGACAGCGTGCATGTATATTTTAGACCTTTGTGGCTTTATTAATATGTTAATACTATAGAAATACATCTACATTCCTGTGACTGTAGATTGAATTTTACAGGGGAAAAAAATAGAGAAAAAAATTAAGATTCATTAGTAGTATATTTGATGTCAGTATAACATGTGGAGGACATGGGGACAAACAAGTCGTTTAAGGATTCAGGTGGACCTGTTGCAACAATGAGAAGTACAAAATGTCATGTCAAAACCAGCTTTATAATGTCGGTGTGGGGGGGGGGAGGGGGGTATAATTGGGTGGGGGGAGGGGGGAGGCTGGGAAGGGAGGTGAAGGGTAAACAAAGGAGGAGGCTGCAATGCTTGGTAAGGAATGTATGCATTATCCTGCCCATGTAATTGTAGCCCCTCTGTACAGTATGTTCTCAAATAAAATAAAATTAAATTAAAAAAAAAAAAGATTCATTAGTAGTATTTGCTCTGCCTACCCTTTATCCTATCCTACCCCACTACTACCACTTGCTATAAATGATAGCAAAAGCTATACTCTTATCTTTCATTGTGGCATAATTCTTACATTAGCACATAATAAAAATGATTTTTATAGGAATATATAAAAAAGGTTTCTACTTTAGAATCAACTGAGCTTATTAGAAGGTTTGGGATGTCCTAAAGCTAAATACTAAAAATAAGTACTAAAACTGTATAAAAACATTGAATCCACAGTAGAAATTTTACTCTTCTTGGGAATTTAATTCCATGGTCTCTGAGGAACTTTTTTATTCTTTTATCCCTTAGTTGTATTATTTTCCTTGTAAACAATCATACCTTTTTCACACGAATACCACTTTAAATGTAATAATATTTATTACATTATAATTAGAACCAGAAAAACCTTAGATATTCTTATTATGTTAATAAAGAATAATTACATTAATGTAAATAATTTTGTGATTTATCTAATTTCAGTTAACAAGAGTTTTTAAATTTCCTTTTTATCACTAGTAAATTGTGTAAAAATCTTTAAAACTATTACTTGAACACAATCAGTTCATTAATTTTTAAATTTATTACTAAGCAAAAACAGCAGATCTTTTCAATGCTAATAGAGTCCTACAGTGAATGACATATTTGGAGGCCTTGTCTAATGTAGCTTCCAGAATATTCCTTGAGGGTGAAGAGTCTAGGATACTAACATATTTTTAATTTTATAATTTTTTTGTAGACTACCCTTCAAAGCAACCATCAAAAATAGAACTCTTTCTAAACAATAACCTCCATAGATATTAAAGCAACTAAAAGCTACTCCATCATCTAAATATTAAAACCAAAAGAATTAATTATCTTATTACATTATTCAGTTAGTTTGTTACCTGAATCTCTAAGCTGTGTCTGATATTTTTCTCTAAAGTGTACTGTGTTTTGTGTGTGTGTCTGTATTGGCACTTAGCTTAAGGCCTGGGTGCTGTCTCTCTGCTTCTCCTCAAGTCTCACAGACTACTGCCCAGAATGGCTTTGAACTGCTATTTTCAGATCTCAGCCTCCTTAGTAGCTAGGATAACAGGCATGAGCCACTACTGCTTGGCTAGAAAGTGTATTATTTCACTACTACTTGGTTAGATTACCCTTCTTCCATACCTTTATTTAGTTGCCCACAATTGACTTCAAAGATGCCTCTTAAATAGTTCTAAAGTTATGGAAAAATTTGAAACTGAGTGACCTTGAATTGATTTGACTTTGTAGACCATATTCTAAATTATGAAAGTACCCTTTCAAAGCTAAGGGAAATTTTTACTAAATAGAATTTATTCTCAGTTGTAACTATTTTCATACTGAAATGGGTAAATGACACATTTTGAGGAAAGACAGTCTATGAGTCCCATCAATTAAAAGCTAAATCAATCATATCTACTTTGTATCTTCTCAGCGGGATTTTAAAAATACTACAGATAACAGTTATTTTTTTGTCTTCATGTGGTATATCTTGCCAACTGAGCAAGTAATCTATAGGTAGGAATAATAATAATAATATAGCTCACCCAAATAACTTGTTAGAATTAAATGTATCAATACTAGGTTAGAGTCTGTCTGGAATTTGAAAGCCAGACAGCTATTATTCAATGTTTAGTTTTTTCTCTCTCCAAATTTTAACCATCATTGATTTGCTTTCTCTTAAACCAGAGTTTATTATGAATTTGACTTAACAGGTTATTTATATTGAAGAGTAAAAGAAGTGTGAAGTTGGGTAATGGTTGAAAATGTTATGACAACCAGGCGCTGGTGGCTCACGCCCGTAATCCTAGCTACTCAGGAGGCTGATATCTGAGGATCACGGTTCAAAGCCAGCCTGTGAGACTCTTATCTCCAATAAACCACTCAGAAAACTGGAAGTGACACTGTGGCTAAAGTGGTAGAGCACTAGCCTTGAAGAGCTGAGGGACAGTGCCCAGGCCCAGAGTTCAAGCCCCGCGACCGACCAAAAAAAAAAAAAAAAAAAGTTACGACAGGGCTGGGAAGGTGGCTCAGTGATAGAGTACTTGCTTTACATGCATGAGGCCCTGGGTTCGATTCCTCAGTACCACATAAGCAGAAAAAGCCAGAAGTGGCACTGGGGCTCACATGGTAGAGCACTAGCCTTGAGCACAGAGAGGCTCAGGGACTGAGCCTAGAGTTCAGGCCCCATGACCAACAACAACAAGAAGAAAGAGATGTTATGACAAACAGAGCTGAGCCAAGTACTCATCTGTGCACATGTTCTGTCATTGACCAAACTGTCATAGTTTTCAAACTGTTCACTTTTAAAGAAATTGAAAATGCCTAAATAATTACATAATGTAGAATTATTATAATTCTAGGACTAGAAACAGTTATTACAATATACCTTGATGGAATGAATCCCTTCAATTTCTGTTAGGAAATACAGTTTTCGATATTTTTGTGTTTTGCCCTATACTTTGGATATGGGGATAAGCTCTGTAGGTTTCATTTAGCACATTTGGTTATGACTAATGGCAGCCTATGGAAGCTCTTTGGGACCAAATCCATAACAGGAACTCCTGTGAAGGCACAGAATGCAGCTTCTCTTATGAATATTGTCAAAACAGTTTGTCACAGGTCTTACCACCATTGTATGTTGTGTACCCTCTAGTACTCTTACAGAGATGATAGGCCTATGTATGCATTTTCAGCCCTCAGCCATGGACACTTGGTCCTTGTTGAATATATTTCCTGTTTTAAAAATTAGTAACTTGAATAACAATGCCACCACAGCAATAATAATACCTTTGACATTTATGTCAAATGACTGCTGCTATTTTTTTTTTCTGCCAGTCCTGGGGCTTGAACTTAGCGCTTAGCTCTGTCCCTGAGCCCCTGTGTTCAAATCTAGTGTTCTACCACTTAAGCCACCGTGCCACTTCTGGTTCTTTCTGTTTATGTGGTACTGAAGGTTGGAACCCAGGGCTTCATGCATGCTAGGCAAGCACTCATGCTAAGCACTCTACCACTAAGCCACATTTGCAACCAACTACTGCTATTCTAAGTCATTTACCGCTATTTCTTATGACTGCTCTCATAAATAGCTACTTATTATTTCCATTATCCAGATCAAGAAACAAGCATGATGAAATACACTTCACGAATAATGTAACTAGTAAGTAGTAGAGCCAGTATTAAAAGCTAAGATGTCTGTATACAATGGGAGGAAAGACTAGTGTTTTAAATGGCAGGCTTAAGATTAAATATGTATGTACTAATGAGCTGTAAGTCAGCAGGGCTAATTGTAAATATCTTTCATTTTATATGGAAGAAAAACAAAGGATGATGGACAGGGTGATTAACATCAATAATCCTTGCTACTTGGGAGAAAGAGATCAGGAGAACTGTGATTTGAGGCTAGTCCCTACAAAAGTTGGTAAGCCCAGGGCAGCCAATAAAAAGCCTGGGCATGTATTTTTGAGACGGAGAATAAAAGAGAGGTTCAGGATTTGTTCCTTTATTTCAGCAAGTAGCATAAGAAACTGGAGGAAAGAGTGGTAAAGAGAGGGTTTTAAGTGGGAGAAGGTAGGAAGGGAAAGTGAAGGATTAATGGTGGAGGCAGGCCATCTTTAAAGCAGCTTTTAGCTCAAATTAAAAGATCTACCTAGCCAGTACTAAATTAGACAACAAAGGAATAAGCTACTTCCTACAATTATAACCTTTCCATCTGAACCATTTTCTTTTTAAAATATAGGTTGAAGAAGGAGCCAAAGATGTAAGGCTAGGTTCACTAATTGGCTTGATGGTTGAAGAAGGAGAAGATTGGAAACAAGTTGAAATTCCCAAAGATGTTGGGCCTCCACCACCAGTTTCAAAACCATCAATGCCTCATCCCTCACCAGAACCACAGGTTTCTGTTCCTGCTAAGAAGCAACACCCAGCAGGCCCAATGCAGTGAGTATGTTTGTGTAAATGAAACTGCTGTAGCATTACTGTGGCCTGAATTCATTGCCTAGTACTCTTACTTGACTTTGCTTGCTGCTGGTGCTCTACCAATTGAGCCATGCCTCCCCTCTGTCATTTTGCTGGGTTTTTTGGTGGTAGAGTCTCAACGACTTTTCTGTGTGGGTTAGCTCTAAATCGTAATCTCCAGGTACAGATATGAGCCATTAACACTCAACTTTTTAGGGCTTCAGTTGTTTTCAAGCATGTGAAAGCATCCTTATATAGTAAGTAGGAAGTTGCCAATCTTCCCTTTTTTCTCTTAGACACTAGCATCTAAGAGCAATTATTTTACCATCATTTTTAACTCAATAAGCAATTATAAAATCCTTTTTATGTTCCAGGTACTCTGACAGCCCTATTTTCCCCAGTAGAGAACAAAACAGTCTGTGTCTACACTTGAGCTTGAGTTGGGTTTAAGAATTCCATGGTGGCATTTGTTGGGCCAAGCTTCATTATGGTGTTCCCATTCACAGAATTCTTACCACTGTAATGTGAATTCAGGTTTTAACTGTGCAACTAATCTAAAAATCCAGTGATCATTTTAACATGTGTATTTAAGACTTTGACATAAATTAGAGCTTAAACTAATATTTAGTAAAGGTCAGTTTACATAGCTTTAACTGCTGGACTATAAATTTTAACAAGTAATGTTCTCTCTGATTTTACAAAATTAACTTTTTCCTGAAAAGAGTTTTTTCATAAAGGCATAGTCCTATTAAGAACTGCTTTTGAATTTTAAATTCAGATCTTTTAAGTTTATTTTCCTTAATTTCACCCCTCTCAATATTTTATGTTTTTACCCCTGCTAATTTTTGTTAGAAAAATATTATAGTATTTTTGAAGAACTGATTATTTTATTTTGGCTTTTTATTTTTAGTTGAAACATTATTTGTATGTATTTATGAGGTGTAATATGCTAATTTGATAATTATACATCATTATAATTACATATAATGATAAATGAGTTGTAATTAGTACTTTATAAAAAATTCCCTTTAGATCTTGAGTCCCTTTATTTTCTATTCTTTTATTTACCATGAAGATCAGAAAACAGACTCATCTAATGTCTTGTACTTACTAATATTCTTTCCTTTCAAAGGCAGTAATATGTGCTGCAGTCCTGGCAGTCATCATTAAAGACTGGTATGCTTCTGAACTGGTTGTGAGAAAAACTGGGTTGCTTAAAAGTTCCTGCTTTGGCCTGGTAGCTTAACTCCTGTTGATTATTCTGCTAGACAATTTCAGCAACTATGGAAAGGAAAAAGAACAACTGAGGGGCTGGGAGTGTGGCTTATTGGTAGAGTGCTTGCCTAGCATGCATGAACCCCTGGGGTTCGATACCTCAGTACCACATAAACAGAAAAAGCCGGAAGTGGCACTGTGGCTCAAGTGGTAGAGTGCTAGCCTTGAGCAAAAGAAGTTCAGTGACAGTGCCCATGCAGGAGGGGTGGGGGGAAGGGGAAGTGAAGGAGGAAGAGGAAGAAGAGGAGGAAGAGGAGGAGGAGGAGGAGGAGAAAGAGAAAGAAGGAGAAGAACAACAACTACTACTACTGATTTAGGATAAGAAAATATTTTTTTAATGTAAGGTTTTGTCTTAATTGGTTTTTCTAAAATGGAATTAAGACACACCTTAAAAGATACACTTCAGATTGTTCAAGAAATAGCAGAGGATGTGTGTATGTTTTGAGATTACTTGTGTACTGTTAATCTTATTTCAAAGTCTTGTAATGGTCCCCTCATATAAATGCATCTTACTTTATTCAAACTAGCCAATGGTGAGCAGATTGTGAACCTGAACTCAACCTATCTGAGCAGAGAGGTGGGGCCTGCTGCATTATATAAATAGGGAAACAGCCTGCTTACCATGTGTGCTTGCTTGTCAGATTTCTGGCTGATGGGAAACCTTCCTGCAGAAGTACAGTTTGCCTTGCTGAGACAATTCTTTCTTTTTGTGTCTGTCCTTGTGACGCCAGGGGGTTCATGGAGAGCATATTTATAACATGACACAAGTGTTGGTACACACAGTGATTTTTTTTTTTTAACCTGAAAAGCCTACAATATCAGTATCTTTTTTAAAAAGCTTAAAGATTTGATAACACTAGACCACTGTGGATGCATTAGAGTTACTTTTTTCAAGTGCAGCAGGCATCATAGTCTGGTCTTCTTCATTTGCTCGTTTTAAATTTTTGGGTCTGAATAGTTCTTTATATTGGCTGCTTTGTTTAAAGGAAGGTGTTGGTGAGCCTCAATTTCCTTACCCATATATCAATATAATTCCTTTCCTTTGTTTACTGTTCTAGAGTATATGTAAAAGAAAATGCTTACATATAAATAGTAGGAATTTATTTAATTATGAGAGATACAATCCAGTAACAATGAAACAACCCAATTAAAGTTAGGCATAGATCCATATTCCAGTGGCCCACACCAGAAATCCTAGTTACTCAAAAGGCTGAGATTTGAGGGGCACAGTTTGGAACCAACCCAACAAGGCAAATTCTAGAGACTCTATCTCCAGTTAATCAGCAAAAAAGCTGGATGTGGAGTCATGGCTTAAGCACCAGCCTTGTGCTTGAAAAAAGCCAAGTAAAAGCACAAGGCCATGTGTTTAAGCCTGATTACTGGCATACAAAAAAATAAAGAAAAAAATAGGCACAGAATATAAATAGATATAAATCAATTTCTTCAAGAAGACAAACAGGTGGCTAGTAGGCACCTGAAAAGATATTCAGCCTCACCAATGATTAGTTTAATACAAATCAAACTACAATGAAATCCACTAAAGTAGTTATTATTCAAACCAAAAAACAAGTGAAAAACAAAACCCTGAGTGATAGTGAACATGTGGAAAAATTGCAGTTTCTCTGCATTACTGGTAAAAATGTAAACAGGTGCAGCTGCTGTGAGAATTAAAATTAAAAATAAAATTACTATGTCATCCTGAAGTTCTGCTTCTGAGTGTATACTGAAAAGAATACAAAACAGGTGTTTGTATACCTGTAAGCACACAGCATAATATTCACTATAGCAAAACAGTGGAAACAATTCATAGGTCCAAAATGCTATGTGGCCACACCTTGACTTGTACTCTTCAAAGTACAGATATGATACATGCTGCAGTATGGGTGGCCCTTGAAGACATTGTGTTTACTAGACTAAGCCAGTCACAAAAGGGCAAATAGTGTGGATACTGTGATGCAGGATCCAGAGGAGTCAGATTAGCTTGTCTAGTTTGAGAGGAAGGAGGCATCCTTTTATTGTTTAATGGATACAGTTTCAGTTGGGAAACCTGAAATAGCTCTGGATATAGATGGTGGAAATTGCTGTATATACTTAATACCATGAGAGTGTATACCTAAAAGTGTTTAGCATGGTAAATTTGATAGTTTTTCCACAATAAAAAAACAGATGACCAAACAGTCCCTTCCTGATGTGATAGTTTCCTATTGAGGAGCTACATGAAATGTTTCTAGGCAAAATGGTAACTTTTTCCTCTTAACATTTATTCTTACTTTAAATATTTTTCAAAACTATTTTATTGTTTCTATGAAAGGGATGCACAGAGGGGTTACAGTTACATAAGTCAGGTAAAGCATACAGTTATTTTTGGATAGTGTCTCACCCCTTCCCTTGCTCTCTACCTGTTTTTCCTTCTTGTCCCCACCCACAAGTTGTATATTTTCAACATAGTGTCTAGTGAGTACCATGACTGCATCTGTTGAATCTTTGTCTCTCCATTTCTGTCTCCCCCCTACCTATCCTCCCAAAGCAGATTTTAAAAAAAGACAAAAGAAAACAATAACAAAGAAAAAACTTCTTGTTTCCATTTCCTGGAATTCATTTCAATAAATATTATATTATATGGTTAGAGGCACATAGGCATTATGCCTTTGTGTTCCTCTCCTAAGAATATCCTTCTTTGGTCTCATTGTGTGAATGCCTAGAGTCCTGTATAATTTATTACTACTTGTTTTGTCCCGGTGTGTTTTAGATATGTTCTGACCACAATATAAACTACATGGGTACAGATTATTTGCCAAATTATCTATGGAAGTCATTTTAACTTTAGCAAAAGATTTTGTTTTTCTAATGACAGTAAATTGTTTAACACTTAGATATATTTGAATTAATGTAAGTGTTAATTAATTCCATTAATCTTCATGTTTCTTCTTAGGTTCCGCTTGAGTCCAGCTGCCCGTAATATTCTGGAAAAGCATGCACTGGATGCCAGCCAGGGCACAGCTACTGGCCCTCGGGGAATCTTCACTAAAGAGTGTGTGTGCTTTCCTTAACAATCAGTTATATATCATTTGTCTTTTTTTCCCTCTCAAAGCATTTACAAAGAGTTTATTCAGTGTTAGAATTTAAAAGGGGGTACACTTCTTTTGTGCTTTAACTGCTTTTGTCAGTCTAAATTGTACCCTTTTCAAGGGTTGTTTTCTGGGTAATTGTTGCATTATTGAAGAACAGTTCTAATTTAGAAACTAAGCCAGATGCTTAGAATTGGTGATGAATGTAGAAAATTAAAGTACAGAACAGTAAGAAATTATATTTTAAGTTTGTATTAAATTATCACCCAGTCACAGTTAATTTCTAAAACATGGAAATACAGTTTAAAAAATAATTCCTATGTTGTGGATTTATTCACTGGCGGCTATTAATTTCCACATTCAGTTTTCGTCTCTTTTTAGATTGCTTTTTCTGTTCCATTGATCTGTTTGTCCATGAGTTAGTACCATTCTTTTTTATTGCTACATGTTTAATTATATTTTATGGTATGTTTTAAAATCTGAGATACAAATTTCTTCCTTTATTCTTTTCTATAAGCTAATTTGTTAGTTTAGTTTTTAACTATTCTTCCCAGTAATTTTAAACAGTTTTTCTAGCTTTACAGTTATATTAGGGCAAGGGACTTTTATTTTTATGGAATTGTATTAAATTAGCTTAGTAAAAGCTGTCGTCTTTGTGATAGTCTTCCTAGTCAAGAAACTGGAATGTATTTATATTTGTTTAAATTTTCAAATTTTCCAGAAGTATATTGAAACAAGTGATCCCTTCTCTATTGGCCCTTAACCTAATAGGGAAGACAAAGAATAATTGAACTGGCTTTTGAACTAATTTACAACTTACTTAGCAATATGGACTACATTCCTGTTGACAGCCACATTAAATATTTTTAATTGTATTAATGTTTTAAAGCATGGATGGAGAACCTTTTTTCCTGCCAAGGGCCATTTAAATAATATAACATCATTCTCAGGCCATACAAAATTATCTGTGAAAGCAGACAACTTGTGGGAGACCAGTGAGAAACATTTATGTCTGTCCTCTTAAATTCTATAGGCTAATTTCATATTTAAGTAATACAGATTAGAAATAATTGCATTGGCTAGAATTTTTATAAGTTGGGCTAGTCAGAGGTTATAAAGTAACATAGTAACATACTAGCCTTTTAGGCTAGTAGCTAGTTTAATTATTTATCATTCTAAATGATGCTCTAGGTTATCTTCATTACTTTAGCTTTTGTTCATAACATATTGGGCAAATTAAATATGGTATGATAGCCTAGCCATAACCAAGATCATTTATGGTAGAATAAGTAATGATTTAGCAAATGTCCTAATGACTACTGTCTAAATGCTATTTGAAAATTGTTTCACAGGTATAGGAGGCATATTTTAATTAGTAAATTATTTATGTACCTAGATACTGCCTAATAAAAACCAATTTACTTTTTGAAAATTGATATCGATACCCAGTACTGTGAGGAAATTCTAATTACCATTTGGTTTTTGAAATTGTGCTTATTACACAAATAATAAACAGAAAACTTTGTAGAAAAAATTACTTTTTGAGCTCAAATAATTAATTTTTTATATACTTCTGTATTGTCCTTTTATATCTGACCTTTATTTTCTAATAGCAAGCTTGTATTCTGTATCAGTAATCATAATTATCTATTTTCTCTGATCTCCAGAGATGCTCTCAACCTGGTCAAGCTGAAACAGATGGGCAAGATTACTGAGACTAGACCAGCCCCAGCTCCTCCAGTCACTCCAAAAGCCTCTTTGCCACCCCCTGCCACAACTGGGCCATCATATCCCCGGCCCAATATCCCACCATTATCAACTCCTGGACAACCCAATGCTGTGGTAATTCCCTCTGAGTACGATTTTCAGATAAGTGAGAGGGGGGAAAAATTACTTACTAATGATTTTATCAATCCATTTTAGTAATAACTTAAAGTTCTAATGAAAAATAAATGCTTCAGAGGCTTTTCTTGCAGACTTCTTGTCACAACATAAATGTTTGGGTAGCACTAACTATAATTCAGGTTAAATCTGCACAAATTCCACAACCTCAGTACCTACATGTGCTGTGTAAACATGATAATTTGCTTGTCTTGTTTTCCTTGGGTTTAAAAATCATTGGTGGTTGACATTAGCTACTTTTAGTGGATATTTTATTTTTTAGCTAGAATTGATAGCCTCACTATAAAGAATTATGTGGGCTATACCATATAACAAATCAGTTATGATGACATTGTTATATCTCATACATATGCAGTGTAACAGCTGTTTTGTTTTCAGAGTACTCAGTTTTCCTCTCTATTCCTTTTCTAGTACTTCATGTCATTTATTTCTAATCAGAAGCAATGTAGGATATTTAAAATTGAATAAATAACTGGAGAAATAAACTTACACTGTTCTTACTAACAGAAATATAGTTCACTATATTTGAAAGAGGTTTAAGTACAAATTTCATGGCAAACAGATTTTTTTTTTTTTTGGTATACATTTATGTGTATACAGCATACTTTACGGAAAAACTTTGTGTTGCCAAATCTTTAAAAAGTAAGTTATTCAAATTAAGATAAATCTTATCAGATGCTTATAGAATGTAGAAAGCATTTATCTAAGTAGTCAGATACTTTGTTAACATGAAATGTTTAATTCCAGAAGAGGTCATTTGTATAAAAGAAATAAGGTATATTTTCAGTTGCTTTATTCTGAGGAGATTGTAATGTCCTTCCAGAATGAGTGAGGAGAAGGAAGTAATTATATATAATTTGAGGACATCCTACTGTTATGAAAGGTTCAAGGCCCAGAATGCAAAAGCAATACTAAAGTTACAGGAAAATGTGTGTGTGTACATGCACGTGTACGTGTACTCAAGACTAACACTCTACCACTTGAGCCACAGCTTCACTTCTGGTCTTTGGGTGGTAAATTGTAGATAAGAGTCTCACAGACTTGGAACTGCGATCCTCAGATCTCAGCCTCCTGAGTAGCTAGAATTACAGGTGCGAGCCCCCAGTACCTGGCTCTATACTTTGTATTTTTAATTCCTAGTAAAAATGGTTTTGAGTTTTTAAAATTACCAACAAAATTAGAAACACTTAAGACAGGTTAACCATTATATTGCTTATATTTTTCTACTTTATGCCATTTTTTGTAAGAATGGCCTATAGTAGGCACATTATTTCTGCTCTGGATTTTACTAAGAGCTGTTTCTAACAAAAGCTACTTACAGCTTTTAGTGTATATATACATATATGTGGGTGTATGTATATGTATGTTTCTTGCTGCCAATCTCTCCCATTTTCTCTCCTTTCCCCCTCCTATATATGTAAATTTGTAAATTGAATATGGACACATTCATGGGAAAATTAATTATAATTTGGTAGATTTCTTTATAACTTTCTTAAATTAGAAATATAAAATAACTTACTTATAGCTGAAAGTTTTGAATTTTACCACTTTTTATATATAATAGGGTATTCCAAAGCCCAAAATGTCTTCGATTTTCCTCCATATAAAAATAGTTTTAATAGTTCTTTTCCTGTATTAGTCTTTAATTGATATCATGAGTTACCAGTCATTGAGACTAGAGTACAGATAGGCAGTTTTTTTTTCTTCTGCTTTCTTCCATTCTACCTTGTGATTTTAATGGACAAATTGCCATTATTTTTCTTTTCTTTTTTGTTCATTTGTTTATGCAGGGCACATTCACTGATATTCCTGCTAGCAATATTCGAAGAGTTATTGCCAAGAGGTTAACTGAGTCTAAAAGTACTGTACCTCATGCATATGCTACTGCTGACTGTGACCTGGGAGCAGTTTTAAAAGTTAGACAAGATTTAGTGAGAGGTCAGTAAACTGGAGTTTACTTAATGCAGTACACATGCTAACTTAATTGTTCTGAAATCCTTTATAAAATGGACATTATATAGCTTATAATTTCACTTTCTGTCTGGGTGCGGATTATACAAGAACCAAAAAAAAAAAACCAGAAGAAGAAGAAGTGGAGTTTGGGGGAACCGTAATTATTATAGCAGTAGTATCAAAACTGTAGAATGAAACTTCCTGGTTGGGAGATGCCACAATTGAGAAAAAGAGATTAAGATGAGTAGTGAGTAGACAGAAGGAAGAAAACCTAGGGAGTATGGGGACAAAGGAGCAAGTGATCAAAGTGTTTCAAGGTAAAAGATTGGCCCAAGAATGCTTGAGATGAATTAAAGACAGAAAGCTAGGTGAGTACTGTGGAATTAAGTTGTAGGTTTGAGAGTTATAGCTGGTGATGGCTGTGGATCTTCACTCAATGTACCTAAGGAAAGCAGAGTAAGTAAGGAGCAAGCCAAGAGAGCTATATAAGCTGGGCAGAAGGAGTTCATAACAATATCATACTCAAGCATTTGAATTTATATAGGCCATATCTTCTGTATGTGATTACTATTAAAGGGTTTGTTTTGTTTTGTTGGTTTTTAAACAGTTCTGGGGCTTGAACTCTGGGCCTGAGCACTGTCCTTTTGGTAGTTAATAGGAGATAAGAATCTGCCACACTTTACTGCCCGGGCTGGCTTTGAACCATGATCCTCAGACCTCAAGTTCTTGAAACTGGAAACCCATTTATGTTTCTACTCTTAAAGGGAATCTTAGAGAAACAGACAATTCAGAATACTTACATATTTCTGGATATCGCAGTTAGAAGAGTAGCATTTACCTTGACAGTTGACCAGTATGCTGGTTTATGGCAATTCATCTACAATCTCCAGGATATTTTTGAAATGTGCTATTTGCTCACATGAAATTCCATGATACTCTAATAATAGGATTATGTATTTCTTCACATATACCAAAGCCTAAATCTTTATCTTAATACCTTTTTCTAAAAAGCTCTTGTAAGAAAGAATCAAATGTGTTCATTTTCCAGCATCACTTATCCATCGGCAAAAGCAAAGCATCAGTTATGATCAGATGTTTTTATCAGTACTGTGTGAAAGGGAGGAGACTCCAGCTTTATCTTAAAATCATTATGTATACTGGAAGGAAACTGACTCAAGTGCATTCACTGTAAGTCTAGGTGGAGAACCCATTTACTCATTGCACTAGGTCCATGCCAACATTGCATCATAGCTGGCTTTTGCTATATCTTGTTGTGAGAAACAGCTCTTGTTTATTGTACTGTATACTTTGTTGGTAAATATTCTACACCCTAGTAGAAAAAAGAAAATTTGAAACACCCCTTATAAGTGTATAGATAATAATACACCTACCTGCAGCACTCTTCTGATGTAGTTAATATATTATAAAGCATGTACAGAATAAAGACATTTGAAAATGAGAAATAAATGAATCTTGTTATAAATTTTCTGGGCACAGACAACACAGAGATTATCATCTTTTAGGGACATTGGTATTCGCTCTTTATATTATAGTTTTAATGTATCCTGTAGTGTTCAGAAAGTATAATCAAGGTTCAGAAGTGAAAATTTTGCTATGGGTTAAGGGGTCCTGGAGATCAAATTCAAGGTCTTGTATATGCTAAGTGCATGCTGTACTACTAAACTGCATCCCTGGCCCCTGAAAGTAAATTTACATTCAGAGCTATTACTTTTATCCCTCATGTAATTCAAGTTTTTCTAATTAAGGGAACCTTACTGCTTGAGCAAACAAAATTCTATAAATGTTATCACCTTTTACTGTTGCCATTTGTAATTTTTAATTTTGAAATCTTAACAGTTGGTGTTAAAGTTTCATTATGAAGACTAATTTCAATACAATTATTTTTGTTTCAGGTGACATTAAAGTTTCAGTAAATGATTTTATCATCAAGGCAGCGGCTGTTACTCTTAGAGTAAGTAGTAGCAATCCCCCAATAATACTGGCTTTTGAATAATCTTATGTTTGGGTATTTTTATAATTTTATTGCTAAAAATAATCTATTACTTTCCTGTGTTTTTTAAACTTTTTTTAAGTGCTCATCAGCTATGCAAGTGAGCATTGTGACACTTCTGTGCATACTTTCCTATGTTATACAGATGAAGAAGCTTGAGAATCAAAAGAGCTCACAAACTAATTACAGCAGTATAGAGGCCATTTATTCAGCCTTGTGCTAAGTGCATTTTAAGCAGTAAAGTTATAGTAGTGGATGAAGTCCTGCAAAGTTTCTACTGTCATGGGGCCTGTTTTGTAGTTGGGGTAAACAGACAAATATGTCAGATGGTGAAAATGTTAGGAGGAAAAAGAAAGCAAAATAATGAGAATAATGGTGTAGAATAACTAGGGTGCTGTTTTCTAGGGCCTCTGTGGCAAGGTTATAATGGAGATATGAAAGAAAGAGGAAGGGAGGGAAGAAGTAGGGGAGAGGAGAGAGGTGAGAAAGGCAAGAGAGCCAAATAAATATCTGATAGAAGAACATTTCAGACAGCTCGACACTAGTGAATGTGTCATTAACTTTCAACACAGATGGTAGAGTTAGTAAAAACAGAGAGTAGAAAGTGAGACGTTTTGAAATGAGAGATGGTAGAGTTAGTAAAAACAGAGAGTAGAAAGTGAGACGTTTTGAAATGAGAGATGGTA
The DNA here is from genome assembly GCF_024711535.1 of Dipodomys merriami. Lineage (NCBI taxonomy): Eukaryota > Metazoa > Chordata > Mammalia > Rodentia > Heteromyidae > Dipodomys > Dipodomys merriami. The sequence goes on along the minus strand of NW_027203493.1, from coordinate 16,295,393 downwards.
GAGTTAGTAAAAACAGAGAGTAGAAAGTGAGATGTTTTGAAATGAGTAGGCGAAAGAGAAAGAGTTGGGAGGACCACTGTCCAGGAGGCCCTCATGACCATGGTAAGGACCAGGGATTTTATTAGGAATAAGAAAGAAGCCTTTGGAAAGTTTTAAACAAAGACTAACATGATTGAGACTTACATTATGAAGAAGAGAAACTGCACTGGTCTCTGGAATATAGCTCATGGAGCGACCAAGGCAAAAACAGCATAGAAGGTTGTAGATAATATTGGACTAGGGGTAGCAGTAGAACTGGGGTGAAGTAGAAATTTGAGTTACAGTTCAAAAGTAGAGCCAGTAGGGTCTGGTTTTGGATTTGATGAAGAGCATGAAAGAAAGCAAGTAAGGATTTTAGCCTATGATGGAGGAGTGGATTTTCCTGTGTTGAGATTAAGAAACCTTGGAGAACAACGGGCTAGACATGGGGAATCTTGGTTTGAGTTTGAACATGTCAGCTTTGAGGAGTCTCATAGATATCCCAGTGTTGGTGATAAGAAAGCAGGTATAGTGGTACTGTCTGGCCTGCGGTGTAAATCTGCAGCCCAGGCTTCCTGCCTCTCCACCCAGAACCAGTTGCAGTCTGCCTTCTTTCTATATAAGCTATTTGATGGGGGAAGAAAATACAGTAATGGAGTTTAAAGACACATCTGTTCAGCATGTACATCATTTTTCATACAGCTTTTCTCTTAACCAAATATTTTAAGTTACATTTATGATTTTCTAATTGTGAATCTTATACTCTTTGAATTAGTCACAAGCTTATTGTTAATACTTCATTGTTCAAGTTTAAATCAAGAACTGTAATTATACTTTAAATTTCACACAAGCATTTGTCTTTTTCTTTTAAAACAGTGGCTTTACTAAGTGCATTTGGATTCTTTTTTCTTTTATCTGTATTTATCAGTTAAAAGAATTTTTATTTCTTATGGTTTCACCAGTAAAAATATTTGAGTCTATCAAGTTTTGAAGTGGGAATCTTAGCAACTTCCCATTTTCCCTGCCTGTACTTCTTGACTGTAATTTCAATTTTAATCAATTATGGAAGCATGGATCAGGTATGAGGGTACATGCCTATAATTCCATCTACTCGAGAAACAGAGTTAGGGAGATTATGATCTGCAGTTAGAAAACTGAGGCACAGAAGGGCTGGGAACAGAGATCAAATGGTAGTGTGCCTGCATAGCAGACAAGAGGCTCTGAGCTCAGACCTGGTGCTATTCCCCCAAATTGTGGAAATATATATTTTCCCAGCATATCATTTCATCTAAATACCCAAAGTTATTATCCCAGTCTTTAAATTTATTTCCTAGAGTTTTTCTAATACCCTCACCATCTGAGGTTATTCTAAACCCTATCCTGCTTTTATTTTGCATATTTGTGTTTTCAGTCTTGTAGGAGGGTTTTTTTTTGGGGGGGGGGATTGTTTATGTATTTTTTTGTTCGGATATTTCTTTTGGCATGTGTATTTAGAAATATTTAGTTAGAAAACTTGAATGTGTAGCACATTTTAATTACTGTTTTATTAATAGGCTTAAAATACATCTTAAATACTAAATATTTTAAATACATTTTAGACCATGTTCTATGGAGTTTTATTACATGGTTTCCTAATTAAATTTATTCCTGGGGGATCAAGGGGAGAGGAGTGGACAAATGAAGCGAAGGAGTAAGTTTTGCAGTTAAAAAAAAAAACTCTAAAATCTGATGTATACCCTAAAAAATTAAGGAGATTGAGGAAAGGCAAGGGCAGAGCAGGGAGGGATAGGTAAGAAGTTGAAAAGTATGACATTGATCAAGATATATTGTATTCATAAGCTGCATTGTTAAATGACAACGCCTTTGTATAACCATTTTATCTGCTTTATTTATATGCAAAATATATACAATATCTTCTGTTTGTGAAGCTTAAAGGATCTCTGTTGTATGAAAGAGTCATTTTTGAGGTCTTGCTAATATATATTCCAGAACAGTTCTTACAAGCCAGGCTTTCTTCATGCCGAAGAAAAATGATTGAATATTATCCCTACCCTTTTCTATTCTCTCTCCCCCATGAGGGCATGTTAGTCATCAGATAAATACCTTCTGGTAATTAGATTTAACAGTGGGAGATCTTTTTTAGCCATGATATAAGGAGATCAAAACAAAAACATCAGAATTGCCTCAAAAAAAAATACTGTTTAAGTACTCTTCAGACTCACAAACCATAATCAACACAGAGATCCAAGATATTTTTCAAACTGAATTTTAATTTCCTTCTGTCTTGCTATTTGCTTTGGAAAGGGCATAATGATGTTAATTATTTTTCTTTGACAAAAGCTGCTTCTTTCTTAACATGCTTTCTCTGTTTCCCAGCAAATGCCAGGTGTCAATGTCAGCTGGGATGGGGCAGGCCCAAAACAGCTATCCTCTATTGACATTTCAGTGGCTGTGGCAACAGATAAAGGTTTAATTACTCCAATCATAAAAGATGCTGCTGCTAAGGGAATACAGGAAATTTCCAAGTCTGTGAAGGTAGGTTTACTTCCTGATAGTCTCCACATGATCTGGTCACTCTGGCATTGCTATGAGATTTTAAGAAAATTTAGTATTCAAAAATTCAGAAATTAGTGATCCACTTCATTCAGAGGCTTTCTAGTCAAAAGCTTTATGTCACAAACTTTAGAATTCAGTCCCAAAGATTCTAGTTCAGAAAAAAATCTTAAAGTTGAAATGAAGCTAAAACTTTTTTCTATATGTGTGGTAATAAGTAGAGCTTGATGATAACAACATTCCATTTTTAAAGTTTATTTTATTCATCTCTTCTCTAAACCTGATACCACTGAAACTGCTTGGTATTCCAGTGGCAAAAGTGCTTTTATTTTTCCTGGGCCACTTGAAAAGAAGGGTTTTTTTGCTCCAATCTGTAGGAATGTGATTTCCCCCAAAAATGTCACACTGAGTAAGCAGGAATACAGGAAGTAAGTCACCTTTGACAGCTACTGTAATTTCCAAGGTTATTTTGTGGTAGAAGTATCACAGGTTGTAAAATTTTTGTATTGAAATTTTCAGATTCATTTGGGTATTTATTTTCTTTTTACTTATCAAGGACCTGGTATATGTTTGGTAGTAGAATGATTTATAAGAGAGATAAAATACAGAAGATACAACTCCTTTGGAGATCTCACAATATATAAATGCATAGGTCTGTTTGTCCAAAATAAAGCAATGTATACAAGTTCTTAAACACATATAATAGAATTTTAGTTATATATCATTAAATGTGAACCTAGTGCAATTGACCTTTTAGGTTTTTCTTCATTCTTCTGAAAAGACTTGCAAAGTATGATTGTATAGATAAAAATGCAAATGTTTCTAATTGAAAGGTGGTATTAATTTGGCCAGTTTGAAAGTCAACGTTAGTAGATTGGTTCACTGGGATATAAGTAGTCCCCCTTATTCACAGGGGTACATTGCCACACACTTCTCCCAATGGATGCTTGGAACCACCCTGTAAATACTACTTTTTCTGTGTATAAGTGCTTATGATAAGTTTAATTTGTACATTAAACACAAAGATTCACAAAAGAGAGCAGTTATAACAATGTATATATTTGATAAAATTGTAGGCATTATTTCTCTTGTCCTTAGGGGCCAATGTTTAGTAAAATAGGGATTATGTGAACATAAGCAGTGCTAAACCAGGGCAGCTGATTTGGTACTGAGACAACTACCGTATGGCTAAAGTGCCTGTAGCCTGTGTACATGAATACCCTATAAACGGAATGGTTCTCTTTTCAAGTGGGTCAAAATTTTATGTTGCTCTGGGCTGGGAAGGTGGCTCAGTGGTAGAGTGCTTGCCTTGCATGCATGAGGCCCTGGGTTCGATTCCTCAGCACCACATAAGCAGAATTTTTAAAAAGGCGGAAGTAGTGCTGTGGCCCAAGTGGTAGAGCACTAGCCTTGAGCTGAAGAGCTGAGGGACAGCATCTATTCCCAGAGTTCATGCCCCACGACCGGACCCAAAAGAAAAAAGAAAAAAAGTTTATGTTGCTCAAAACAACATGCAGCTTAAAACTTTGGCTTTGTTTATTTCTAGACGTTTTCATTTAATATTTTCAGGCTGAAATTGATCACATTACAAATAGAAAAGTGAAAGTAGGGGATAAGGGTTTGTTTTTGATTCATAGCCCTTTGATTCATAAGGATTTTTAGCAGCACTGAGAATACATGTTTCAGTGATGTTTTGAAGTTAAAATGAGATTTAATGTTGAACTAACATGTGTGTCAGGTACTGTGGCTCAAACCTGTAATCCTACTTATTAGGTACATAGAGAATGGGGGATTGAAGTTTGAACCCAGCCTGGGCATAAAAGTTCAAGTCTCCATCTTAACCAGTGGCTGGAAGCCATGACTATGCCTGTGATCCCAGCTAGTAGGGAAGCCACTGTGGTTAGGCACAGTGGTATGTGCTCTAGCAACCCAGGGAAGCACGGTACAATCTCAGCCCAGACCAACCTGAGAATGAAGCAAAACCTGAGAGTGTAGCTCAAGTGATAGGGATCCTAGAGTCTAGCAAGCATCAGGCCCTAAGTTTAAACTCCATTACTAAGGGGAAGGGGGGAAAAGGCCATATAAAGTATAAAGTACTGTATAAACATTAGTTATTGCACTGTCAACTAAAATTTTCTTATTTTTAAATTTTAACCATTATATGATCATTTCTTTGATTCTGAATCTGAACAAGTTAGCAACTTTACTGCGTTACAGATTCTTGAAATAGTATATTAGCCTTCTCTGCTCCTTGCATTTTGAAAGAACCTAAGTTTAAGAGGTCAGTGTGTAGCCTCGGCCAACTACCTGGCAACAGGAAGACAGTCAGAATGCTGTGGAATCTAATGGTCCCAGGTAGTTCTTGAGCATTTCCTGTAATTTCCAGCACTTAAGAAGTAAACTCTGAAGGTTTACTGAGGTCTGGCTGAGATCTGGCTACTTGTGCTTCTCTGTCAACCTGCTCCCTATAGTCACCATTTCACTTGTGAACTTATAATATGCAGGGCTGTGGGCTAAATGCTTCATTAAACACTCATAATCCTAGGTAAGGATGTATTTATACTCAGGCAGTTTAAAAATTGTAGAACTCATACTTAATCACCTCTGTGTCATATCACCTTTCTCCTTCATTTCCCTCATACTCTGTAGCTTCTGTTAGCTGTGGTAGATTCCTCACACTATGCCATTACCCAATCACTCTTTGTAATGACATTGTTTATTTTATTATTGACCCTCAGTGTTTCCTACAGTCTGATATTGACTGTCTTTTCATTGTCATGTGTCAGTTCTAGTCTAGAAGTTGGTATTGTCAATAGTGTAATGCAACTAATATATTATTGCATTGCTTGTATGATTGAACTAGTTTAGTCATGCAGTGTTTGAAATCAAGAGCCTTAAAAGGACAGTCTCTAAGGTACTGTCATTTTACTTCTAAAAATTTATACTAATTCAGTGAAGCAAATTATAATGTTGGGAAAATGACTAAATTATAGCCAATGCAGTTTTTACAATGTTAAGCAGACGTTTAAAAATCTAAGATAAGCCAGGCACCAATGGCTCACACCTGTAATCCTAGCTACTCAGGAGGTTGAGATCTGAGGATCATGGTTCAAAGCCAGCCTGGGCAGGCAAGTCCCTGTGACTCTTATCTCCAATCAACCACTGGAAGTGGCACTGTGGTTCAAGTGGTAGAGAGCTCACCTTGAGCTACAGAGCTTAGGGACAGTGCCCAGGCCCAGAGTTCAAGCCCCACAACCAACAAAAACAAATCTAAAATATTGAAAAGTGAAGTATGAAATTCTGTTTTTCCTTTACCATTATCTGAAGCGTACATTGTGAATTCAAATGAATTGAATACTGAAAGATAAACCTATTGCATTGGCTGTGGGATTGTAGTATACTTCTGTAGTTGTTGGTTTATCATTGGATATATTCTTTAAAACCTGCTGGGTTGAAAAGAGTGACTTGTTTTTAAATATTTGTCTCTTATAGGGGAAAATGTTATAAGCAAACATCTTGTAAAAACAGATCAAGACATATAAGAAGGATGGGGGATCTGGCTCAAGCTAAGTGCTTGCCTTATAAACAGAAGGTTTACCAAACCCCAGTACTGCCAATAAAAGAATGAGAGGCATCAGAGATGACAGTGTATTCTATACAAGTGATATTCAAGTGATATGATCAAGTATAACTTTTTGTTGTCATACCATGTTTGTATTTTTCTCAGGCTCTATCAAAGAAAGCAAGAGATGGAAAATTATTACCTGAAGAATATCAAGGAGGATCTTTTAGGTAAAATTTAAATTCTCAATAGCATCAAGCAGCTATATTTAAGACTAATTAAGTCTCTGTCAACCCTTCCATTTATTTATCTGTTTTTAAATTTTAATTTAAGAAAAATATCACATAGTTTATTCAACCAACAGAATATGTGAGAATATTCTTCAGCCTAGTCAGGCTTTTATAGAAGTGCTGCAGGAACCCCTTGGTGTTCAAATAAACATTCCTTTGAATGGAGATTAGCTAGTACAAAATGACAACCTAGGGCCTTGTGCTTGTTAACTGGTGCTCTCTCCTTAGCCATGCCTCTGGCCCATGACTGGACCTCAATCCTCTTATTTTATACTTCCCACTATAGCTGGGATGACTTGCACACACCATCTTGTCCAGCTCATGAACTTTTGCCTGGGCTGGCCTGGAACTATGATCTTCCCAATTTCAGCCTCCCTAGTAGCTAGGATTGCAGGTTAGCCCTGTGTGCCCAGTAACATCCAAGTTCTTATTGGGATTTTTTAAATAAACTTCTAGATTTATAAACCTCAACTGTTTCCTTCCTACTTGTGTTTTTAATTTTTGCAGTGTTACTTTTAAATGTTTCTTACAAACCATACTGTCACTTATAGCAAACCATATAAAGTCCTACATCCATTTTTTTAAGTGATTTTAGAAGTCGTTTTTCCAGATACCCACATCTTAGAAAGATATCTTCTATTTCTAATACCTTTTCCCATTTTGTGGCTTGCCTTTTGGATTTCATGGTTATATTTTTTATGAGCAGAAGTTTGGAATTTTAATGAATTCCCTGTTTCTTGGCATTTTTCTTCATACTTGATGGCATTGTTTACTAATATGAACTTTTGCCTCTTCCATGTAGTTATTCTACTGTGTTATCTTCTAGAAGCATTACAATTTACTTTTAATATGTAGGTCAGACTCTAAAATTGGATTTTTATATGCTATGAAATAGAAATCAATGTTCTCTTTTTCCCATTTAAATATTAAATTAACCCAGCTTATTTATTGAAAATATGTCTCTTCCATAAAATTGAGAAAGTGACCATATATATGCTGGTCTGTGTCTCTTTTTCCCATTTACTATTTGTATATACTTTGCTCAGTTATCTCCAAGCTATAACTTCAGATATTTGGTAGAAAAGTCTCCTGGTTTGTTTCACTCTCAAGGTTGTTTCCTAGCCCTTTTTATTCCAAATAAATTTTATAGTAAGAATTCCATTTGAATGTCAAATGTATAATAGTAGATAGAGTATTTACATAGCTATGTTAATATGATCTTCGAATAAATTGGTGGAAAGTATAGTGGCACAGCACAGTTTTTTAGTAAAGTGAAAAACAAGTGTTTTGGGGTGCTGCCACCTTCAGAGCTTTTTTCCTCCCCCTCTAGTATTTCCAACTTGGGGATGTTTGGCATCGATGAGTTCACTGCGGTGATCAACCCTCCTCAGGCGTGCATCTTGGCTGTTGGGAGATCCCGCCCTGTGCTGAAGCTGATTGAGGATGAAGAGGGGAATGGCAGCCTGAAGCAGCACCAGTTCATCACTGTCACCATGTCAAGTGACAGCCGAGTCGTTGATGATGAACTAGCTACCAGATTTCTTGAGAGTTTTAAAGCAAACCTAGAAAATCCTGTCCTTCTTGCTTAGTCCTTAAAGACAGGAACTGCATTGAGTAGTTGTTACCAAGGAACACAATAGGAAAACGATTAGGTATTTAAATATGAAATGGATGAAGTGCTTATTTATTTAAAGCGAAAGCTTATGACTTTCTTTGTCTTCATTTTCAGTGTGAGAATATTGTGAAATAAATGACAATATACACTGTAACTGATAAAGAGAAGGTTTGGTTAGTCAAATCCATTTTTAACCTCTGGTGCTGTACAGAAGGGTTCAAATATAACTAGGTGAAAATCAAATCATGTTTGACTCAAATCCTACGTTTACAGTACAGTGTAAACTCAAAAACATTGATAGAACTCTATCTTGTGTTAAAATTACAAATGGGCTCCAAAGAAATGCCTCTTAACTTAGCAGTGAAATCTTTATAAGCACTGCTCTAGATATACTTGAACAGTTTAATATGTGCAGAAGTTTTTTGAGATAATAGTAAATAAATAAGGATCATATTCTATAAGAGATTGTAGCAACATTATTAAAATGTTTATGTATATAAAGCCATATATGTTTTAACCATGTATGTTTCTATCAGTCTTATTTTTTCCTCCTATAACTGTGATCTTCTAAAGAAGAAATATCAAAGAAACAAAACTGGTGAATGAGAGAAACCAACAATGTTTGGTTGAATGAAAAACATGGAGACTGCTCACTGTCCTGAGTTGGTATTGGAATGAATTTTGTTTGTTATCTCCTCCCAAACATCTTGAGTTAGTATTGATTGATATACAGTATGTTGTTTCATAATGCATTTTAATCAAGTTTGTATTGTGCAGTAAAATGGGAGAAAATATAAAAATTCCTATTTGTTATTTTATATGTTAGGTTAAGGAGTTTATTTCTAGGATGTTGAGGTTCATTCGAAATTTCTCTGAAGCATCTTTAAATTACTAGACAGGAAAAGGGGGTTTTAAAAATGGGATTTAAAATTAGTAGGACATTAGAAAAGTGATAAGGAATGTAAAACTTTGGAAAGAATAGACTTAAGAGGCAGAACAGATGAGAAAGATCTTTTTTTAACTCTATCAGTAGTATGAAATTTTCACTAATTATCAGTGCTAGAAGAAATTTCTCTCCTTTGGAAACTGCTATACTGGCAAGATAAGTATTTAAATTGGATGGTAATGAATGGTAATTTAATTCATCATTCACAAGGAATCTGTTAGTATCAGTTGACATAAATCAGTAGAAGAAAGACCGTATGGTGAAAGTTGTATGTGGTATGACATGATGAACTATAAGCTCTAACAAATGAGCCTTCTGAATTAATTGGTGCTTCTATCAGTTGTTAAGAAAATGCTTAATTCAGTTACTCAACTTTAAAAAGCATTTTTAAAATAATCTTTGAATCTTTTGTCATATTAACAGTTATGCAGTTTTAAAATAACTGTAGTAATTTCCCTTATTTCTAAGGTGAAGTTTAGCTGAAATTATTATTCTTTTTTTTTTTTTTTTTGTCGGCCGTGGGGCTTGAACTCTGGGCCTGGGCGCTGTCCCTCAGCTCTTCAGCTCAAGGCGAGTGCTCTACCACTTGAGCTACAGTGCCACTTCCGGTTTTCTGGTGGTTTATTGGAGATAGGAGTCTCACAGTCTTTCCTGCCCGGGCTGGCTTTGAACCGCGATTCTCAGATCTCAGCCTCCTAAGTTGCTAGGATTACAGGCGTGAGCCACCAGCGCCCGGCGAAATTATTATTCTTTTTCCCAGAATTGATACTGAGGAGTAGAGCAGGAGGTGGCCATGAAATAAGCTTAGCTTGCAGTTCTGTTTTCCATGGACAGGTACCCATTAGCAGTAGACTTCAGTTTCCCTGTAGACAAGATGCTACCTTACAGAATTGTTGTGAACTGCACAAAATCCTGGCTGGAGAACACACCCATACTTTCCAGAAATCAGCTACATTCGTGGTGTAACTTCTCAGGTTTTTGGTACAAATGCTTGTTTATTTTGACCAAAAATATTTTCTCTAGTTTCCTATAGTGATTAGGTATGTGTTAAGAAATTGTGATTTCTAAAAAGAATACTGTTACAGCCTGTGATCAAAGAAGGCAGATTTGAAGGAGTATGGAACACGGTTTGTGTGTGTGTCAGCACACCCCTCCCCTATGCTGTCAACTCAGGATAGGTATTCACTGACAACAGAAAGATGACCTATTGTACATGGTCATTTTTTTTCCTTTTAAACACTAGAAATGGCAAACATATTGAAAAGACTTGTAGGTTAAAATGTGTTTTTGACTTTAATTATCACTATTCCATAATACTGTGAAATATGTGAATTTTATGTAATCACCTAATCTCAATTAAAAAATTTTTTTAAAGACTTGTAGGGAAAAGCAACCACATTCCAGTTAACACGTGAGTATGAAAATACCAATGAATATTAGAATTGTTAAATCAAAATGGTTCTGTTCATCCTGATTGCAATTCCTACCTAGTTAATGTTATATACAGTTCACTATATAATATAGATGAAAATTATCAGAATACTGCTGGCCAATCTCTTTTACTTGACATAATGCTAAAAATGTATATATGCCATTGCAGATAGAGATAGAGATAGAGAGATACACACACACATATAATGTCAAATGACACTTCTATTTTTGGATTTTTTTTTGCATTGCATTTTGGACTTGACACTAAGCTGTATATAAGCCAACCATGTGAGAATTGTGTGAAGAGTAAATCTGCTTCTCTAACCTTTCATTGCAAGACAGGGGGTGCTGTCACTTCATTTATTGTGTAGTAAGGGTGTGGAAGAAAAGTAAAATGGTATTGAACTCTTAGCTTTGAAGGAAAATTTGCCCTTGATCCACATTACATCATGATGGGCTTTGTCTCAGTTTGAAAAGGGAAGAAATGAAAACTATTTTGTGTACATAAGAATCATTCATTTAAATTATTAATAGGCAATACTTCAGATTTTTGAGGAAGTAAAAGATGCAGAATTACTTAACTTTATTCTAGTCCTAAAATCAATGTGGATTAAAACACTGAGCAGTTGCCCAGTGGGAAACGGCTAAAAGTTTAGCCATAATGAAATCATGAGGTGATTAGGATCTGCACTAGGTCAGTGACTTCAAAAAAGAAAGAAAAGGAGGTGTGTACAGCACACCAGGATGCTGTGGGAAATTGTGAAATCAGCGGTGTGGGTGTGTTGCATCAAATATTGCAGCAACCAATGATGTGATTTCCCTCTTGGCTCACATTGACCAATACTAAAAGGAGTAAAATTTCTGGTGAGCTACATATAGCGAGGGGTGTATTTCAAAAGACATTGGTACTTTTTATAAATGGAATAAAGCAGTAGCCTTTCAATAAAATCATTTTACATAATTTGTTTTCATAGTGTTTCCAGTGGCGTTCAAAGGAGGTAGCAGGCATAGTTGGAAAGAAAAGTGACTTATCTAGGTTTCTAATACTGAGGATGTCATGTAATTGAAATTATAGTATATAAATGAACTTTGGAAAAGTGGTTATTAGCCTTTCTTAATAAGTCTTTTGTTTCTTTGAGGATATCATATAAACTTATTTTTCCATCCATTAACATTTCATTGTGGTTTTTATAAAAACATTCAAGCCAGCCTGGAGCCAGTGGCTCATCGCTGTAATCCCAGCTGAGATCTGAGCATCACGGCTCAAAGCCAGCCCAGACAAAAAAGTTTGAGACACTCTTTTCTACCATTAACCATCAAAAAGCTGGAAGTGAGACTGACTCAAGTGATAGAATGCCAGCTTTGAAGGTAAAATGGCATGGATAGCACCCAGGCCCTGAATTCAAGCCCAGGACCAGCACACACAAAAAAAGTCCAAGCCAACTTGAACTATTCCTAAAGTAGAGAATATTGTTTAAACCTCTTGATTTAAACTCTTATATAAATTACTGTCACTATTATTTGTTATATCAGTTGTCTTTTTCTCATCTAAAATTATGTTTTTTTATTTTCTCAATTCAAACTTGCCAAAATTATTTCTTTTATCTTGAAAGTACAGTTTAAAAAAAACTGGCTGGTATCGATATGCATTATTCATAGTACTTTGTAAAGCATGAAATACCATGTGAATGTAGGATATTATTTTGCTTGTACCTGGTTTAGACTCAGGATCTTGTGTTTATTCAGTTTGCCTGCTAGGCTGGCATTCTACCACTTGAGCCATACCTCCAGCATGGCATTTTTCTGTTTATTTTCTGCCCCTGCCTGGGTTGGAATTGTGGTAAGAACCTAAGTTAGTAACCATGCTAAAGATGCAGAATGATGTGTGGAATACAGGAAGTTAGCTACTAGTACAGTGTTGCAGTAAATCTACCGTATTTGCAGATTTCTTACATGCAGTCTTAACCAAAGGTAGTCAGATTTCAAAAACAAAAATTTTAGATTCTGAGCACATAATACGTAGCTCAGAGAAGCTCTGCCTTGTATTCTTGTCAGTTGTATTTAAATAGTGGTTTGATCTACTATCTCCCTACCCATGTTTTATGTCTCCCTACCCAGTTTTGTACTGCAAATACTGTATTTGTTTTTCCCATAATACCATCTAATTTCTGCTTGGGACATACTGCCTTGTAACAAATCTAAAACTTTTATTTTAACACTGGTTAAGTACATTCACTTATGCTTGCTTTGGAAGCTCCATTTGCATTGATTTGTTAGAAAATTCTGGAGTATAGCCTAGCATATTAAGAATACTTTTTATGAGTTGGGCGTGCTGCTCTTTGTCAAAGTGGAAACAACTTCCCAGTAGCATCTCCTACAGGAATTGCACAGAAGTAAGTCTGACTAAAGCCACCATGACCTTATATTTGCTTTCCTCCAGATTCTGTATAAATAAATGTTCCATTTCTATAACCTTTCAATTCATGAAAGTGAGGTTGCTTGTAGATTCATAAGGGTCAAACCAAAAAAACACCACCTCCAGGTTCTTATTTTGAGATCAAGTTATTGAGTGGTAGCCAAAGAAGTTTTTTGAGTTTGTATGTGTGTGTGTGTGTATGTGTGTGTGTTGTTTATTTTTGTTGTTGTTGTTTTTCCATTTTGTTCTGGAATCAAGTTGCAGAAAAAGAAATGAAAAAGTAAGGCATCATAATTGTCTTTGTGGTTGAAAGTATGTTCTTGCTGTACATATAACTAGCTGCTTGATAGGTAGAAATATCTCCTGGGTTTTTCCCAAGTAGTTTTGCAAGTTTCTTGGTATGTTTCTTTGTAACTTTTCTAGCCCTTGTCTTTAATATTACCTACTCAGTGACCCGTGTTAAAACTCTCCTCCAGGCCTCAGGTTGACCTTTGTGAAATGCATTACTTTTGGGGGGTCTAGGGGATTTTCAGTGAACATGCTGATAAAAGTATGTGTCATGATATGATATGCATTTTTTCCTTTTTTTTTTTTTTTTTTTGCCCATCTTGGGGCTTGAACTCAGGGCCTAGGCACTGTCCCTGAGCTTGTTTTTCTCAAAGCTAGCACTCTACCACTTGAGCCACAGTGCCACTTCTATGTATGTGGTACTGAGTTATCGAACCCAGGACTTCATGCATGTGAGGCAAGCACTCTACCACAAAGCCACATTCCCAGATGGATGTGTTTATTTTTTAAGTTGCTAGCATTGGCTCTTTGGCTACTTTGGAGATCAGAGACGTTTTCATGTATGTATGTATGTATATGTAAATACTTTGCAGTACTATAAATGAGAAGACATTCAGAAGCATCTTACCTGAAAACTTCTTTGTGGTGCAGTTCCCAAGGCTTGAACTCAAGGCATCATACTCTCAGCTCTTTTGCTGACACCTGGCACTAGCACTTGAATCTTATTTCCAGTCCAGTATTTGACTGGCTAGTTGGAACCTGAGTCTCATGCTTTTCTGCCTTGCTGGCTTTGTACCTCCTGAATAGCTGGGATTATTGGCAAGAGCCACTGGCACCCAGTTTAGGACTCCTGTCCTTTGTTTACTTGTTGTAATATTTTTTAATAAATGATGACTTCTACTCTTTAATTGGAGGATGACATTTTAGCAAGAATTTATACTTAATGATACTCAGATACTGAGCTATTTGGTGGACTTTTTTTTTTAGTCATGGGACTTGAGCTACAGTGCTACTTCCAGTTTTCTGCGTGGTGTATTGGAGATGAGTCTCTCAGTTTCCTGCCCAGGCTGGCTTTAAATCACTATCTTCAGATCTCAGCATCCTGAGTAGCTAGGATTACAGGTGTGAGCCACTGACGCCCAGCGTTGGACTTTTTTTTTTTTTTTAAATAAGGAAAACAAAGTGACTGGGCACTGGTGACTCACACTTACAATTCTAGCTTCTCAGGAAGCTGAGATCTGAAGATCATGGTTTGAAGCCAGCCAGGCAAGGAAAGTCTGAGAGATTCTTATCTCTAGTTAACCAAAGCCAGAAGAGGAGGTGTGACTTAAATGGTAGTGAACCAGCCATGATCAAAAAAATCTAAAGGACAGTACCCAGACCCTGAATTCATTGCCTTAGTACTAGCGTGTGCGTGAGCTCGCATGCACACACACACACACACACACACACACACACACGACAATGGGGAATACAATTAAAAAGGGGAAACATGAAAATTATGGAATGTAAAATTTTGTTATTCTAACTGTCTAAAAAACAAGAATTGAATAGACACATGGACAGGATTGTAAGAGTAATATACCCAAGTCATTAATAGATTAAAGACAAGACTTTTTTTCCTTTAAAGATAAATTGCATTGCATATTTTCCTTGCACTGAAGGAAACTCCATCACAGTAAATGTTGGTTATTGGCACATCGGGTAACAGGACTTATTAAATCTGTATAATTTGCAGCTGGTAACTGTGCCTTATTTTACCAGCACAAAACATTTTCAGACCACAGGCAGTGATGATTTTAAAATAAACGTGAGTAACCATGATGCTCATCTGTACTCTGTTGAAAGATAGACTACATACTTCTCTGTGCCCTAAACCTGCCAGATTTTGCTAGGGAGGCTCAAACTCCTCTTCCCTTCTTATATCCCTCCCCATAGACAAAGAGCCAGCTACCGGGACCCCTGGGGGTGGGGCTCAGTGGGCTGGGAGCTAAGGCTGTGGGCTGTTAAGACTCACTCTCACTTTTTCCACAAGGCGTGGTCACCTCAGCTTCTTGAGACGCTGCCTTCTTCCAAAGGCAGGATTAGGCAGATTAAATTGTCGCTTTGGGTCTTAAGGAAAACTTTCCCTTTGAAGTAATTATATAATCCTTGGTGTTTTTTCTTGATGGGGGAATGGTAAACCAAAGAGCTAAGGGTGTGGATGTAAAAGGTAGAAGCCATGGAGGTTGTGAAACACATTCTTTGTTCCTTATTTAGTGGCTTGCAGGGCAAATGTGAAGCCATTTGCTCTCTAGGGAAGAAATGTATGTGCATATTAATCAAATGTGCAGTCTAAATTTCACTGATAAACAAATCATACATCACAGATGGTACATTAACTGTACAGTTTTTGTAATACAAGTTTACAGTATATTTTATAGAGTAATTCTCAGTCTGCTTTCCCTGATTTTAAGTCACTTTTTTTCTTATACTGGGGCATGACCTCAGATTCTCCCATTCTTGGTTAGCTCGAGGCTGGTGCTTTACCACTTGAGCCACTCCTCTGTCTCCAGCATTTTGTTGACTAATTGGAGGTAAGGGTTTCTTGAATTTGTCTGTCCAGGCTGGTTTCAAACCTTGATCCTCAGAGTCAGGATATAGGCATGAGCCACTGCTGCCTGATCGCTTTCCTTGATTTTTGAGCCCTATGTCTATCACCTTCCCTGAACATGTATGACTCCATTGAGAATGTTACTGTTTTCCTTTATGTGAATCAAAAAATGATTATGTTGGAATTTGACTTGTCAATGAAAAGAGTACTTACTTAAGTCAACAATTTTCTAATACAAAAGAATAGTACTAGCTGTATACATGACATGTTTTTTAGTTTAATACACATTATTTACATTTACACTACTTTCTTTACATCTAGCGGCAATTGACATAAAATTCCTTGATTTTGTTCTGTAAATATTCTGACTTCAATGTGATACCACTCATGTAGAATTGGGAAAAGGTTGGATGTTGGTGCACCCTTCTATACCATTTCCATCATTAAAGATACAATTGGCTGGGTACTGTAGTATGCACCTGTAATTCCAGCTACTCAGGAGGACTGAAGTTTGAGACCAGTTAGTAAAAAGTTAATGAGACCTCACCTCATGCAATAAGCTGGGTATGATAGTAGCAAAAAAGTTAGTGAGATCCCATCTCAATCAATAGACCTGGCATGGTGGCTTACTACTCTGATCCCAGCTACCAAGAAGGCTGTAAGTAGGAATATCCCAGTCTGAGACTAGCACTAGGCAAAAATTCCAAGCAGAGAAAAAGGTCTGGGGGCCTGGCTCAAGTGTTAGAGCAGCTCCTTAGCAAGCACATGGCCCTGAATGCATGTTTGTTTGTGTAATATACTTTGTTTAATCCTAAAGTAATTTTTAATGGCAGCAGTGTTTAATGACTAGCTCTTAAAATTCCTGAAAATGTAGCAGTGGGATCACAAGATAGAGCCAGTACACTAGTTGTAGGCCTTCTAACTTAGATCCCTTCATGGAAGCATAGTGGAATGGGACATAGACCATGCTGATAGGTCCAAGGAGCTAGAAGGTGATGATGTATAAGCAAATTTAGGAATCCCTACTCTTACAAGGAGTACTCCTAGACAAGATCAGCTCACCAGGGACCACTTCGTTGGGTTGTAAGGGAGAGGCCCATAACAAGTTCCCTTTGCTCTCATTCTCTGTTCCTCTGCTGATGCCTTTGGGACCTCAGGATAGAGGGTGGAATGGGAGACCAAGTAAGGAAGCATTCCCCACATACCCAGATCCTGAGACTCAGCCTCTTACTTCTACCATTGAGAAACAGGAGGTGTCCTGGCTGGCTTCACCACTGCCCTACAGAAGAAGAAATCAAGCTGGTGTCTCAGTTCCTCACAGAGATGAGACACAGAGACCGCTGAGAAAGCAGAACTGATTATGAAACTGTGGGCTGAGTTAGTTGGAACCATGAGATCTCTTGCTGGTTTGGCTACTGACTCATGGGGAAGTTTGCTGTTTCAGTAGCCCACATTTTTCAAATGTCATTGTTTAGTGAAGCTCTTGTGTTGGTGTGGAGGCCTCTATAACATGAGATAGGGAAAGGGCTTTTTTTGCATTATAAAAATATTCAGAAGGTTACTTAGAAACTATTTTTTAAATAGTTTTGAATGCTGCCTCCAGAGTCCTCCTAATGCATGCTTTAGACATGCACCTGCTTCTTTAATGCTGTAATTCACTGTGCAGTATCCAGAGCCTGACTCCTAACTGCAGAATAAGAACCATGATGCAAGAGGGGAGAGGTCTAGGAGCCATGTATGCTAACATCAGCATGTGTTCAGGACAATACCAGTGCTAGGATGAGTGCACAACTGCTTTTGTCATTTCTGCAACAAATCCTGGTTGAAGTCACTGATGAACATCGAGGCACCCTAGCTTGAGTGACAGTTTTAAATGTTTCCTTTAGTACCCTAACAAGATCATCATAAAACACCTGAGAAGGAAAAGATGATATTTGGGAAACAGGAAGAACCCAAGTACTGTGTACTCATAATATCCTGTTAGTTGTTAATTAACTTGGCCTGCAGTGTCCCCTAAGAAAACTAATAATGATCAGAGAAAGTGGGGGTACAGCTTTTCAGGGATCACTAGAAATCCAGTTGCTTTGCCTGAGCAGTTTCCATGTCCTATGATGGATGAGCCCTAAGCATTTACTAGATACCAGTATCAATACAAGATGACCAGATGTGAATTTCTTTCCATTTGTAATGACATTTCATTTTGAAAGCTTCCATACATTTGGCAAATGCATAATTTCAAAGGAGAAATGTGTAATGTGATGTGACAAGCAGCTATAAGGCTTGGAGAATAGACAGAAAAGCACATAGTTGTTTACATTCATTTTCCACTACTTCACATCTATGCTTCAATACTTGAATGTCTTCTTACTTTAGTTTCTCCAACCTAACATTGTGCCATATTCAGTGCAACAACATTGTCATGGAACAAAGGGAACCATCAGATCTCTCTCTTTTTTTTTTTTTTTTGGTCGGTCGTGGGGCTTGAACTCGGCTTGGGTGCTGTCCTTGTGCTCTTCAGCTCAAGGCGAGCACTCTACCACTTGAGCCACAGCACCACTTCCCATTAGATCTCTTGTACCAGGAAATCTTCAAGATGATCACTGCTGATCACTGCCCTTTGCCCTTCCCTGGACCCAAGTGCAGAACAAACCCAGCCCTTTAAGAGCTTGGAGCAGGTCATTTGTTGCAGTTCTCCTGGGGACATAGATCAATTCCATGAATCGGCTGTAAATCTGAACCAACAATCTCTCCCCAGGCTCTTACCATGTGGCATGCTGTCAAACAATGTCAGGTGGACCAAAACAGAAACACATTATCTTACAACTTTTATGAACTTAGGTGTGTTGTCCTTTCAGACAGGACACCATGCTGTATTACCATTTTGGTGTTTCTTCTCTTAGGAGAGAAACAAAGGCACAATGTTTATGTGCATCTTATCCTACAAAATAGTATTTATCAAAATGAACTCCAGGAAATAGAAACAGAAGGTCTTTTCTTTGTTGCTGTTCTTGTTTTATTTTCTTTTTGTTGTTATTGTTATTGTTGTTGTTCATGTATCTGTAAAGGTGTGGGCACAGAAATGGAGTGACAAAGGATAAACAGATGCAGCAGTGGTACTCACTAACACTACATTGAAAATAAACTATACCTGGCTGCTCTTTTCTTGCTCTCTCTGTTCTATTCTAGCTCTCTCTCTGTTCTTTTCTTGCTCTCTCTCTTTCCCAGCCACGTGGAGTGCCAACCTTGCCTGGTCCCAGCAGGTCTACCCCTTACCTGAATACCACGTGAGTGCTACTGTTCTTACCCCTCTCTCTGCTCTTTTCTGGCTCTTTTCTCTCTCTTTCCTCTCTTCCCAGCTCTCTCTCATTCCCAGGCCTTTCCTAGCCACATGGGGTGCCAACCTTGCCTGGTCCCAGTAGGTCTACTGAATAAACCTACCCCTTACCTGAAAAAAAAAGAAAGAAAGAAAGAAAGAAAGAAAATAAACTATACAACTTGTGGGTGGGGACAAGAGGCAAAAGCTGGGAGAGAGTGAGGGAAAGGGTGACATTGTCCAAAAAGAAGTGTAAGAAGTGTACTCTTTACCTGACCTAAGCCCTCTGTATATCACCTTTACAGTAACAATTACAAAAATAAAAAAATTCAAATTTCTTTGTCCAAGGAACAAAGTCCTTCTCAAGATCTGGATGTGACCCATCCAGGCTCTCCCTTTAAGTTTGACCCCTGATATTTTAAGGTCCAGGTCAAGCATAAGCTCTTTTTGGCTTGTGGTGAATTCTTCTGGGCTTTTCCAGGTACATCAAATACTCCTCTGCTCATCTATGAATGATGTCTTGCTTACTTTTGATCTTTCTTTTTTTTGGGGGGGGGGTCGGTCATGGGGGCTGAATTCTGGGCCTGGGTGCTGTCCCTCAGCTCTTTAGCTCAAGGCTAGCACCCTACAACTTGAGCCACAATGCCACTTCTGGCTTTTTTCTGCTTATGTGGTACTGAGGAATCGAACCTAGGGCCTCATGCATGTAAGGCAAGCACTCTACCACTGAGCCAACTTCCCAGCCCCACTTTTGATCTTATGTCAAGCATTATATTGTGACCTTCCTGGGAGTACTTTGTCAGTCTTTATTTCAGTACCTCAGCACATAGAGAAATGCTTGATAAGTTGTAGCTCCTGAACTAGTGATTGAATGAAATCTATGAGATTAAAATTGATGGACAAGCTAGCTACTGATGCCTCATGTTTGTAACCCTAGGTATTCTGAAGGCTGGGGTCCACAGGACTGAGGTTTAAGTCAGTCTGAGTGAGAACTTCCTCAAGACTTTATCTCCAAAACTAGCAAAAAACTAAACTAGAGGCATAGCTCAAGTGGTAGAACACTGCAAAACTAAGCAAGCATGAGGCTGTCAGTTCAAACCTCCATACTAGCAAAAAATAAAAACAAGAAGGAATGTCTCTGAACTCCACTCCTAAAGAAGTCAGAATTTTAATAATATTAAGACACCCATGGGAGGGAAGAGATAAGAAAATATGCTCCCTTCGTGTGATTGTGAAAAGCTGAGTCTGGTCATGTGTGACTCAGAGTTCTGTGCACAGAAAGCATTGAGAAGGAGCAAGCAAACAGGGAGGGTCTGAAATATAAATCATAAGCGCAGAGGGAGTGCTGCCTTCAGTAGGAAATTATGCCTTGAGAGTATATCGGGATTCAGAACAAGTCTAGATAACAAAGAGATTGCACCAAAAATAACCTGGATTTTTTTTTTTTTTTTTTTGGGTCCGGTCGTGGGGCCTGAACTCTGGGCCTGGGCGCTGTCCCTCAGCTCTTCAGCTCAAGGCTAGCGCTCTACCACTATGAGCCACAGCGCCACTTCCGGCTTTTTTCTTTTTGCTTATGTGGTGCTGAGGAATCGAACCCAGGGCCTCGAGCATACAAGGCAAGCACTCTACCACTGAGCCACCTTCCCAGCCCAACCTGGATTTTTTTAACTGAGAAGTTAGAATCATTCATAACACACCTGAGTTATGAAGTACAGTACATAAACCAATGGTGTAGTAATGCAGACTACAGCTTATTATGGAATGCTTTTATCTCAAGGGAGAGGAAAGTATTTCGTTCAGTGTAATAACACATGCCACACAGAGCAATCTGGTTGTTAGGCTCAAAGAAATATCAACATATAGAATTCTTTCCAATTTGCCATATAAATGGGCCTTGGCTGTATTGAACAGTCCTGTTTTGTTGGTTTCCCCCCAAAAGATAGTGCTGACTTGTAGGTATGCTGGGTTATAACCAGAGTTACGCGATTATGTAGCTAGGAGCCCCACCCTGCTCCCAAAAGATTAATGATGAAAAAAGAAACCCTAAGGGCACAGAACTCAATGACACTGAATTAAGATTCCTACAAAATGTTTCTATGGTAATGTAAGAATTGAAAGAGTCCTCAGTGCAGAATGTCTCCCTGACACAAGAAACTATAACCCAAGCAGTATTGTAGGTTCTCATTATTAACCCTCTGTAGTGGATCAACCAGTAACTTTCCTGGTAGAATTGATGGTTTGTGTGTTTTTAATTGGCTTGTTAGTCAAATAAACCCTTTTTTCTTTCCTCTGCAAAGATCTTACTCTGGTAGGGTGAGGCCTAGTGAAAAGCTCTTGCTTTTGAAGAGGCTCAAAGTGGCTGTGTTAAGAAGACCTCTAGGGACCACTTAGTTTTCCAAACAAGCATTGCTTCATCTGATAGTTCCTCCTCCACGATCATCTGAGGATTTCCCCCTCTAGTCTACCTCAACACAGGTCAGGAGGTGATCATGAGAGCTGATCATCTTTGAGTGATTCTATGCCTTGCTGCCAGAATCACCCTCATTTGCATTATCCCCAGTAAGTGCTTATGTTTGCCTATACTAATGTTGTACATAAAATAATTGCAAGAGAGCCCCTGCAAAAAACAGAGCTGGCATCTCTAATTCTGGTCTTGGTTCTCTGTAAATGCCATTAACGGACAGATGAACTGAATTCTCACACTCCCTCTCTTACCTTCCCAGCATGCAGACATCATGAAAGCTTAACCCCCAGATGTGCTTATTATCCTGTGTATGTGGTGGTTAAAAGCTCAAACCCCAGTTCTGCAGCTGCGTAAGACAGAAGTCAGGTTACTCAACCTCTCTCTGTTTTTTCTCCCTCATCTAAAATATAGAGGTCATAATTATAACACTTACCTCATAGGGTTATTGAGAGGATTAAATTAGTTAATACACCTAAAGCACTTAAGTGTTAGGTACTATTATTTTTAAGCCTCTTGGGCATGCACTGGTCCTTAGGTGTTTAACTTTCCAGTTATATATCATACAACATGTAGCTGGAGGAGACATGATAGATAGGACAGGCAGCCTCTCATTTTAAAGAAGGGAAAACTAGTCCAGCGAAAGAGGTCTTTTCTCCAAGTCGCATGGCTATTAGGAATGGAACAAGAACTGTTGTCTGTGCTTCTTTTCTTTTTTTTTTTTTTTTTTTTTTTTTTTTGTCTTTTCTTTTTTGGTACTGGGGATTGAACCCAGGACATTGCACTTGCTAGGCAAGCGCTTTGCCACTGAGCTACATCCCAGCCCTGTGCTTCTTTTCATCTGAGGCAACTTTTCAGAAAGGCTCATGATTATTGGGCAACTAGAGGGTCAGATTGCTATAGACTGAAGTGGCCACTTCCTAAATTAGTCTGCTTTGCTGGGGCATCCCAAATGGGCATAATGTAGAGGACTTTATAGTTTAAGTATACACTGCCAAATTAAGCTGAGTGTGGTAATGCTCACTGTAATCCCAGCACTCAAGAGGGTGAGGCAGGAGGCTAGTTTGGTTACATAGTACTACCTTATCTCAAAAAAGTGACTGACTGCAAGCCTGGCTCAAGTGGTAGAGTGCCAGCCATAAGTGAAAAAAAATTACATATACTCACACACACAACCAAATTGTAAGAATATGAATTCTGAAGGAAACCCAAGGATTTCAGAAGGCTAGATACCAATGGAATGAGTTCCTGCACTTTGAGGGCCATGGAACTTAGCTGACAGGTTAATAATGGCCTAGTAAGACTGCCAATGAGAAGCAGAAAGTGGGTACATCACCCAGTGCTAAAAACATAAAAGATCTGCAGCTGCTTGCATTATTCAGTGTGGCAGTAGAGTAATGAAGTTGATGCCTTCACCAGAGGACAGAAAATTGGAGGCATTATAGCCATGTCTCACATATTATCTGCACAAAATCCCACCAACCCTCCCCCAAGACTGTCACTGTCCATGTCAGCCACATAGTCTTCAAGACCCCTTTTGTTTTTCTTTTGCCCCATTTATTCAAGTGCCAGTCAACACTGAGTTACCCTGGAAAGAAAACAAAGATCACTGTTAGGATAAAACCCAGACTTTGGCCCAAGTTTAAGAGAGTAAAAGCCATGCACTTTTTGAGGACCATCATTGATCTTATGTGGCAGGTGGTCTTCCAGAGTCAGGAACATGGGGTCCTTCTCAGGACAAGAAGACAATTCCTCCAAAAGCTCAGAGTGTATCTTTCCTGATTGTGTGTGTGTGTGTTGGTATTCACACTTGAACTCAGGGCCTCATGCTCTTGGAGGTGAGAGTCTCATTGTCATTTCTACCTCCACTGGCTTTGACCTCAATCCTCAGATCTCAGCCTCCCAAGTAGCTAGTATGACAGGCACGAGCCATCAGCATGATTACTGTATTCTTTTAACCTCCCTGAGCCTAAACAGATTGGGAAATGAATGGTACTTGCTTCTGGTTGACCTGTCTCCCACTTTCTCTCAGACTAGGACTGGCAGCTGAAGATGAGGCTTGGTATGAAAATGACCAGCCTGAGAAGGCATAGCAGGATGTGAGTAAATGAATGAACTGGGGTTTCCCCTTTGGTGTTTTTAGGTAGAGGGGAACCTGCCTACTATAAAAAGTTAAAGAAAAAGTACCAACAAGAACAAATGCAGGAGTGTCTAACCTCAAGAGATAACATTTTTGTGCTCTGTGAATCTATGGAGAGAATCCCCAACCTTGGGGGAAAAAAAGTGACAACAAATTGCTAGAAACTGCGTTTAGCATTCATTGTATGGCCAGTTTTCTAGGGTCTGCTAAGCATGCTCTTAATCCACAGGAACTCTGTCCTTGGTTAGAGGGTGTAAACAGTTTGGTACTTAGAGCCTTTATAGGGAGAGAACATAAACTGCTCTGATAACATGGGACATATCACTTGAATACAAGAGTGACAAAATAAGGGCTGAGGTTACAGAGGGAAAAGTACATGACTGTGTCAGTAGCTAAGGGTGGTTGCCCAAATTCCTCAGAGGGAGAGGGACGCAGCTCTGTAGTTACCTGACCTTAGAGAACCTCACTATCTGGGGGCATTGTGCCTGCCTTCTTTGGCCTCAGGATCAGAGCTGACCTAGTCTCCCGGTAGTCCTGTTTAAAGGTAGTCAGCCAGCATCCTGTCCTGTGCTAGCTTTTGATTACTTGGAATTCAGTGGCCCTAAAAGTCCTGCTGATTTTCATTTGTGATTTCTGGAAGCCAATGGCAAAGGAAACAACAGCAGAAAGCAAAAACAGAAAAACACCAAAAGTCAGTACCTTCTTTTAAAAAAAATTTAAATAACAATTGTATTCTAGAAATTTTTAAAATAACAAATATTCTTTTCTTTTCTTTCTTTCTTCCTTTTTTTTCTTTTTGCCTGTACTGGGACTTGAACTCAGAGTTTGTATGCTGTCCTTGGCATTTTCATCAAGATTGGTGTTTGACCACTTGACTACAGCTTCACATCTGGCTTTTTAGTGGTTAAGTGGAGATAAGAATCTTCTGGATTTTTTTTGCTCTGGTTGGCTTTGAATGGTAATCCTCAGATCTCAGCCTCTGGAGTAGCTAGGATTACAAGCATTTGGCTACTGGCCCTGCTAATCAGCACCCCTTCTAAAAGTGGCATCGTAACCTTGACTTTGCATCTTCACTGAGCCATTAGGAGTTGCCCACTTTTCAGATGCAGGAAAGGTGTACAGCGTTGTCTACCAAGGGCTGTATAACTTTTTTTGTGCTAATATATTTTTTTATTGTGAAAATACTGTACAGAGGGGTTACAATTACATGGGCAAGATAATAAGGACATTTCTTATCAAGCATTGTAGCCTCCTCCTTTGTTTCCCCTTCCCATCTCTTCCCATCCCCCCCCGCAAGTCTCTCCCCCCTCCCCACCAACCAAAGTGGTAAAGTTCATTTTTCGACATAACAACTTGTACATCTCATTGTTGCAATAGGTCCACCTGTATCCCTATTTAAACGATTTCTTTTTTCCCTTCCCCTCCACATATTATACCAACATCAAATACAGTGAAAGCAGGGGTTATACTGTGGGGGAGGGACATACAAAGCAACAAACAAATAATCTTATAAATATGTTAGAAACAATCACATGAAAGAAAAAAACATTTGAATACTTATCTTGGGGTTCATTTCCCTAACATCAACTTATCTGACCTTTTCTGCTTGTCTCAACATATACTAGTTATTGCAAATAAGGAAAACCATGGGACCTATGTTTCTTTGGGCCTGACT
This sequence comes from Dipodomys merriami, assembly GCF_024711535.1. Taxonomy (NCBI): domain Eukaryota; kingdom Metazoa; phylum Chordata; class Mammalia; order Rodentia; family Heteromyidae; genus Dipodomys; species Dipodomys merriami. The sequence continues at coordinate 16,270,092 of NW_027203493.1, read as the reverse complement.
TACTTCACTTAATATAATTTTTCCAAGCCTTTCCATTTCCTAACAAATGGGGCAAGTCATTCCTTCTGATGGAGGCATAGAATTCCATTGTGTATATATACCACAATTTCTTGATCCATTCATCTACTGAGGGGCATTTGGGTTGGTTCCATATCTTAGCTATAGTAAATAATGCTGCAATAAACATAATCGTGCTGGTAGCTTCAGTGTGGTCTTGTTTGTGAACATTTAGGTAAATGCCCAAAAGTGAGATTGCTGGATCATAGGGGAGCTCTATGTGGAGTCTTTTGAGGAACCTCCATACTACTTTCCAAAGTGGTTGAACAGGTTTATACTCCCACCAACAATGCAATAAGGTTCCCTTCTGTCTACATCCCCGCCAGCATCTGTTGTTATTAGAGTTCTTGATTATAGCCATCCTAACTGGGGTGAGGTGGTATCTTAATGTTGTTTTGATTTGCATTTCTTTTATGGCTAGAGAGGTTGAGCATTTCTTTTTTTTAATTTTTATTTTTTTATTGTGAAAATACTGTACAGAGGGGTTACAATTACATGGGCAAGATAGTGAGTACATTTCTTATCAAGCATTGTAGCCTCCTCCTTTGTTTACCCTTCCCATCCCTTCCCATCCTCCCTCCCCCCACCAAATCCTCCCCCCCCCCAAGTTGTAAAGTTCGTTTTAGACATGACAACTTGTACTTCTCATTGTTGCAACAGGTCCACCTGTATCCTTATTTAAACGACTTGTTTTTCCCCTTCCCCTCCACAAATTATACCGACATCAAATACAGTGAAAGCAGGGGTTATACTGTGGGGGAGGGACATACAAAGCAACACTGAAATAATCTTATAATTGCGTTAGAAACAAATGCATGAAAGAAAAAAAAACATTTAAATACATATCTTAGGGTTCATTTTCCTAACATCAACTTATCTGACCTTTTCTGCTTGACTCATACATATACTAGTTATTGCAAATAAGGGAAATCATGGGACCTATGTTTCTTTGGGCTTGGCTTACTTCACTTAATATAATTTTTTTCCAAGTCTTTCCATTTCCTAACAAATGGGGCAATGCCATTCTTTCTGATGGAGGCATAGAATTCCATTGTGTATATATACCACATTTTCTTGATCCATTCATCTACTGAGGGGCATCTGGGTTGGTTCCCGATCTTAGCTATGGTAAATAATGCTGCAGTAAACATAGTTGTGCTGGTAGCTTTAGTGGGGATCAAAGACCTCGGAGCATTTCTTCATGTGTCTATTGGCCATACTTCTTTCCTCTTCAGAGAAGTTTCTCTTTAAGTCTTTAGCCCACTTATTTATTGGGCCCTAATTTCTTTGAAGATTTGTTGTTGGGGGATTTAATTTTTTGAGTTCCAGGTATATTTTAGATATGAGACCTTTGTCTGTTGTATGGCTAGTGAAGATCTTCTCCCAATCCGTGGGCTTTCTATTGATCTTGCTAGCTATGTCCTTTGCCATGCAGAAGCTCTGCAATTTTATGCAATCCCATTTGTCCAACCTTTCTTTGATTTGTTGTGTTTCTGGGTCTCTATTAAGAAAATTTCGGCCTGTGCCAAGGAGTCCTAGGGTTTCTCCTATTCCATCCTGTAATGTTTTCAGAGTGTCTGCTTTGACTCTGAGGTATTTGATCCATTTGGAGTTGATTCTGGTCCAGGGTGATATATAAGGATCTAGCTTTAGTTTTCTACAAGTAGTTAACCAATTTTGCCAGCACCATTTACTGAAGAGGCTGTCTTTCTTCCATTCTATTTTTTTAGCTCCCTTATCGAAGATTAGATGGCTATAGGTCTGTAGGTTCATTTCTGGATTTTCAATTCTATTCCATTGGTCCTGAGGCCTGTTCTTGTGCCAGTACCAAGCTGTTTTGATTATTATGGCTTTATAGTAGAGTTTGAAATTTGGCATTGATATTCCTCCAGCACTGTTCTTTCTGTTGAGGATCGTTTGAGCTATTCGGGGTCTTTTATTGTTCCATATGAATTTTTGGATTGCCTCTTCTATTTCCTTGAAGAATGAGGTTGCAATATTGATAGGTATCGCATTGAATTTGTAGATAGGAAGGGCTGTATAACTTTTAGTCGAAGGTTTTCTGCCTGAGGGCTGTAGCTCCTTTTATGGTTGCTGTTTAAACACAACCTTTTATTTTTCTTTTGCCATAGAAACAAATAAAGAGAAGTATGATTTTCAAAAGGCCTCGCTAGCTCTAGATGCACTGTGGCTTTCAAGACCAGACAATAAACATTTCTCTCCCCTATCACTTGAGAAGCTATGGATACTGGAGTGAAGAGGAAGAGAAGAGGGAAGAAGAGTTGAAAGCAGGGAGGGGGGTAAGAAAAGTAGGAGCTTTATGTCAGAGTCCTCTGATGTCAATTTCTGACATTTGGTTATGTTTGTTCACAAAACTATGGACTCTGTGCATTATATGATTGTTTCCCCTGAAAGATAGAGCTAAATCAAATGGTTTTGTTAGTTTTTTGGCTAGCTTTCATGTAACTTCCTTTAGGGTAACTGTTTGCAATTCCTTCAATGTGGTGTCACACACACTCATCCCAGTGGAATCCAGTTGATTAGGTGGTCCTAATGCTTTCGTTCCAGCTATGGCCATGTGTTTTGATTTACATGGGGCTTGGAGGGGCCATTGCCTGCTTCATTCCTATGGAACATATAATTTGCAACAGAAGATATGTAATGGCAACATCCTGCCTTCAAAATTATTATTTTTTTTATTAAGAAGAGCCTTTCCAATAAATCCTAAACTCTTAAACTGCACTTCAGACAGATACCATTTCAGGTTCTCACTCCTGTGTCTGTCTGTAATAACTCCTCATGAGTCAAGTATTGGCCCCCTCCCACTTCTATCCTGTCTACCTCATCATACCCAGAAACTCTCAGAATGGTTTAGAAAAGGCCTTGGGAGTGTATGTGTACATACTCACCTGATAGATACATGTATCAATACCACAGATGAATTTTGAAACCCAGATCCATTGTTGAGAAATGTGATCTCTCCTTTTTAAAATTCTTCATTTTTTTTATTCACTTGTTCATTTTTGAACTCAGGGCCTTGCACTCACTAGGTAGGTGCTCTGTGGCTTATGCCTTTACCCTGATGATATGATTGTTGTGTGTGTGTGTGTGTGTGTGTGTGTATGTATATGTGTATGTTGGTACTGAGGCTTAAAATCAGGTCCTGAGTGTTATTCTTTAGCTATTTGCTCAAGCCTGGCACTTGAGCCACACCTCTACTCCATAATACAGAGTCTTATAGACTTTCTTTTGTGGGCTGGCTTTGAACCATGATCCTTAGACTTCAGATCCCAAGTAGCTAGGATCACTCCAGTGCCTGTCTCAGACAGACTTTAATGAGACATCTCTGCTGTCCCTCTACTCATTTAAAAGATCAACTGAGAAATGTAATTGCTAGCAATAGAAAGGCTTCTAGTACATGTTTACGATTTTAATTTCAAAGAAATTGAAGCTATGTGTGCAATACACCCCCCCTTTTAAAAGCATATAAAAAGCAAGCAGATAAGATTAAGAGAGCACATAAACCACAGTATTCACAGATTGACATTTTAGATGTTGCGTTCATATTTTTCTCTTTTTATTCTTTGTTGCATTTTCAAATTTCCCAGTACAAAGTCTATGTAATTTGTTTAGTAGGAGAAATAAAAGATATTGAGTGTTTAAGCATTAGGACAAAAAGAAAGTGAAGTGGATACACACCTATATTTTATACACCATTTCTTGAGATGGAAATGTTTTATCAGTCCTCAGAAACACAATTCAGCGCTGAGACCAGCCTGGGGATGAGAGAGGGTCCTGTGTCAGCCTCCCATCTTCTGCAGAGGAAGGAATCTGGACACGTGTTCCTCCTCAAGGAAGGCCTGGGTGATAGAAGCCAGGTGAGGAAAGGGAGAAGCTCACAGCTAAGTCTCCTCTCCCCTTCCATGCATGATGAGGACAGGGTGTAGTGCACTCCAGCGTCTTAGGCAGAGTGTGTGGTGCTCAGCAATGTGGCGGTCCGCCTCAGCTTTTGCAGGCATCACAGAGCAGATATGGCTACGAGACAGTCCTGGAGTCGGAAGCGGCCCTCTGGGAGCTTTCCATCCATTCATCAGAAACTACCTCAATTGAAGATTTCCAACTGATTTTAAGTCACATTCAATTTGTGAGGCTCTTGTTTCTAAATGAGTTAAATAAGAGACATCCTCTGTAGGGACACTTAGATGGATGTATAATTCATAAGCTTCAATTGTTCTGAGCTCTCATTGTTTAGGAAAGCAAAAAAGATACATCTCCCATCCCCATACCAAGATGTTTAATTCAACAGGCTCTGGTGGGTTTTGCTTGTCATCCTAGCTACATAGCAGACTGAGATCCAGAGGATCACCATGTGAAGCCAGCCCAGGGAAAAGAAGTTCCAGAGACTATGTCCAAAAGTAATCAGCAAAAAGCCAGGTGAGAGATATGGCTCAAATGTTAAAGTACCAACTAAGCCAACAAGTGGAATGAGCTTCAGGCCCTGAGTTTAAACCCCCAAAAGAGCAAAAACCAAAACAACAACAATTTCACCTTTTTCTCTCAGCTATTCATCACTTCTTATTTACAGTTTGTATTTAATTAACACAAATCAATTCTGTGAGTCAAAGTGTAAGCATACCAACTCAAGGTACAATCCAAAATAGATGAGCAGCACCAAGCGCAAGGCTGAGTGGGTGTTCGTTCTCACATGCAGAGATCCACAACGGTTGGGGCTGATTGATCGTTTCCTTTTATTGGTGACACTAGGGGTTTGAACTCAGGGCCTTTGATTGCTAAGGAGACACTCTTACCACGTAAGCCATGCCAACAGCCCCTATTTGCATTGGTAATTTTCAAAATACGGTCTCACTTTATGTCTAATGAAGCCTGGACTGCAGTGCTCTTATTAGTGCTTCCTCATATGTCTGGGATAACAGATAGGTACCTCCACATGTAATCACTGTGACTCTGCCATGGCTGACTATAGTATGTAGCACTGCATCCAGCCATTGGTAGAGATGGAGTCTCACCAACTTATTTTTTTCTACCTACAAGTAATGCCAAGTAGCTGGATTACAAGCTTAAATCACTGGTGATAGTTTATAAAGGTCAGGGGAAAAGTGAGCTTGGTTATCAGAACTATAGTGGCCATTTAGGCCATTTGGCATCTGTGTGTGACCAGAAAAGACTTCAGTTTTTTATTTCAGTTTCTTAAAGGATCCTGTGTGTGGAGGCTCTTGTAAAAGGTCAGCTTTCCAAAGTCAAGCTCAGGTTAGGCTTAGGACCAAACTGTCACCTCCTAACATTATTGACTTATTCCAGAACTCTTCCAAATGTGGCTTTTCTGACTCTTCAAAGTTAGCTCTTCCAGTCCTTTTTTTTTTTGTACTAGGGTTTGAACTCAGCCTTATGCTTGCTGGGCAGGCACTCTATTTCCTGAGCCACATTACCCTCTGCCTTTTTTTTCTGATAGTTATTTTTCAGAGAGGATTTCTATTTTTGCCTGAGACTCAGACCTCGATTCTCCTATGTATACCTTCCATATAGCTGGGATTGTAGGTATGCACTAACATACCCAGATTATTGGTTGTGATGGAAATCTTACTTTTTATTTTTGGCCCAGGCTGGCCTTGAGCCACAATCCTCCTGAGTAGCTGGGATTACAGACATGAGTCTGTATTCAGCCAGTGTACAGTCTTATTACTATTTTGGCTCCTTCATATTGTCAACTTTACCTACAAAACAGATTCTTTTCTGAATTCTAAGAAATATTCAACATACTTATTTTTCCATTTCAATAGATAGTACTTTAAATGTTCAGAGAAGTTATACCTTTATGTTCCTCCACTGAGGGTATCTTTAGTCTGGCTGTGTGTGAACATACACAGAAATATAAAAGCAGCATTTTGAAATTAGTTGAAGACAATGCAATTCTACTCCTGGAAATCAGGTTAGCTAAATGAATCTAGTGCTCTGCTGGGTGGTAGTAGTGGTGGGAAATATGCTATTTGCCTTTCTAATCATATCAGCGGGAGTTACTCACTGTTCTTGGATATGGGTAGAGTGCCATTTATCACTGCCCTGGCACATGTCAGTGGCAACATAAAAAAGGCAAATGCAATTTCAACTCCAAACATAGTGGGTGGGAGGGGAGGAAACAGCTCTGAAAGACTAGACTCCAAAGTGAAAAGTTAACCTGGAGTAATTATCATTGAATTACTTCTGCTGAACAAATACATCAGTTGGTAATGCCCAACTGGTCCTTCTAAAGAGCACAAAAATCTTTATGTTCTCTGCTTTTACAGACTGAATGAACCAACTGACAACTGAATTACCATTCTAAATCCAATCCTCCCCCCCCCCCGCTCCCCCTGACCCCCCCAGAGAAGGTAGATTCTGTGATGGGGTTTTCCATGTCCATTTTTCCTAAGGTGCACTTAGGAAAATCATCTGTCGACTTGTATTAGATGCTTCTGTACATGAGACTCCAGATTTAATACTGGAATTTATTATCTGGTGACTACCTTCATGCATTTCCTTCCTCTTCAGTCTTGTGGAAGAGTTCAAAGAAATTTGTATTCATTCTTTTAAATGTTGTGATTCACCAGTGAAGCCGTCTGGTTTTAGATGCTTCTTTGTTGGGAGGTTTTGGATACTGATTCAATCTCCTTTCTATCTATGCATCTATTCCTTCATGATTCAGTCTTGTCAGGCTGTGTGCCTCTGCAAATTTGTTCATTAAACAATGATAACAAAAAATATTGGCAGCACTGAAGTTTGAATTCAAGACCTCATCCTTGTTTAGACAGGTGCTTCACGATTTGAGCCATACCCATGTCGCTTTGTGCTTTTGTTATTTTTCAAATGGGACCTCTCATTTTTGCCCTGGGCTAGTTTTGCACCCAAATCCTCATGCTTATTATGTCTCTGGCTTAGCTGAGAATACAGATTTGGACCACCACAGCTGGTTTACTGATACAGTAGAATCTCACTAGCTTTTTGATTAGGCTGCCTCTGAGCCATGATTGTCTTGATCTCTCTACTAGCATAGCTAGGCTTATAGACATGACCCACTGTTTCTGGATAATCAAACATTTTTTAAAAGAGATAATCAGTGCAAAGTTTTTTCTTACTCTTCTTTATATCCAATTGATTTTCAGGCTTCCTCTATAGGTAACCAGCTATATTCCTTCCTTAGGATGCATTCCAAGCTTTATAGTTCTTAGAAAACTAAATATATAGGTGTTTTTTGTTCTTCATAATACAAAAGTACCTGGCTTGGGTTTTTTGTTTAGTTTTATTTTATTGTTGCTATGGTTTTTGTATTTTAACTTAAAAATGTATACTGATTTCTCTCCATTATAAACTTCTATAATGGAATGAACTATGCTGGTAACACTTCAGTTGTTTTGAGTTCTCATTGCTCTTCAGGCAATCTGATTTTTTCTGATTATTTCCCTTTTTGTTTTTTGTTTTTCTCTTTGTCTTTGATATTTCTTATTTTCCTCCCCTGGCTAAGGCTGCATTTATTTTTTATTGGTCTTGACATGTAGTTGTGTGCTTTCTCAGGCTAAGAACTTGTGTCTTTAATATTGGACATTTCTTAGCTATTATCTTTTTTTCTTATTTATGTCTTTTCCTATATCTCTACAATCACCTCTGGAATTTCTATGAAATAAAGGCTGACACAGTATAAAACTCTAATGAACACCATTTGTGTTGGATTCCTTGTGAATGGTAGATCTCAGAATTGTATGGTACAACAGCTCTATATCTATAATACTGTCTGAGGGGTTTTCTACATCTAGCCTTCTTATTTTCTAACTGTCCATTCATTTTTCTCTTCTCTCCATGATATATTCCAAGCAGTTTTGCCTTCTATTTACCTTTTTTTTTTTTTTTTTTTTGCAGTTGTGGGACTTGATCTCAGGGCATGAGCTACCAGCGCCAGACTACTTCACTAATTTTTCCTAGTAGCTATATCTAATATCCTGTTCATTTTTTCTTTTATTGATTACATTCTTTTGGAGTTTATCTTTTTGTTTTTCATTTGTTTGTTTGTTATTTTTTTGTGCTGGTCCTGGGGCTTAAACTCAGGGCCTGGGTGCTGTCTTAGTGCATTTCTAAGGCTAGCATTCTACCACTTGAGCCACAGCTCCAATTCTTGCTTTTTACTGGTTAATTAGAGATGAGCATTTCATGGACTTTCCTGACAGGGCTTGTTTCTAACTGTGATCCTCAGATCTCAGCCTCCTGATGAGCTGGATTACAGGCGGACATCACCATACGTAGTCACTCTCTCCTTTCTTAAAAGTCATTTCATATTTGATGCCTCTTGAGTAGATTGTCCTGTAGTAGTTCCAGCTCCTATGGTTCAAGCTCTGTAATGATTCTGTTTTCTGGTGAATTATTTTCTTAAAATTTTCTGGTGTTAATACTATGAGTTTAACCAACCTCTGTACTTTAAGAGTGTATACAGAATGTTTGGTTGGGGCTGGGAAGGTGGCTCAGTGATACAATGCTTGCTTTGCATGCATGAGGCCCTGGGTTCAATTCCTCAGTACCACATAAGCAGAAAAAGCCAGAAGTGGCGCTGTGGCTCAAGTGGTAGAGCACTAGCCTTGAGCTGAAGAGCTGAGGGACAGCACCCAGGCCCAGAGTTCAGACCCCATGACTGACTAAAAATAAATAAACAAACAAATAAATAAATAAAAATAAGAATGTTTGGAGTCATTTTTGTTTCTAGAGCTCTAAAACAGTTCTAGTGGTAATTCCTTGGGTGAGATTTTTTTTTTTCACACAACCCAAGGAATGTGGGTTAAGCCGCTGGGCCTGCATTTTTTGTTGGCTTGGAGTGTTGTTCCCGCAAGGACAATGTTTTTCTTATGTGTAGCCTTGACAAGTGACATGATTCCTTTATTTTTCCCTGGGACAGCAGACAACTGTTTTCTAGTCTTCTTTTCATGGAAAGGGCAGCTTTTTATAGACTCAGGTTTAATATAGCAAGGTTTTCATTTCTACTTCTCCACCTCTCCTGGGTCAGACAAATGTCCCATCTATGTGTAAGCATTAAAACCTGGCCCCCAGTCATGAATGCTGGTAACTATATCCAGAGATACATGCCCAGAGGCTACACAAGCGCTTCCTTGTGGTTATCTTTGAATTCTCCTTATCTTACCCTTGGAGGTTTCCTTTATTTCTCTTGAACTTGGCCATGTATGTCAGCCAGCATTTCTGTGGGTTTATATAAGGAGGAAGTTCTCTCTATTGCTTGAAATTGTTTTGAATTCATTTTTCTAGTGCTATTAAAAAACTCACGCATCAGTTATTGCTATGTCACCAGACACATCAAAATTAGTGGCTTAAAACAATGACCATATGTCATAAATCTAGAGATGAATGGGTAGTTCTGCTCCTCTGAATTGGCCCGGTGGATCTTGTCACTCAATCATGTATCTGTGTCCACTTGATAGGTCAAGTGACTGCTCCTGCCTGATCTGGGATGACCTCATTCAGATATATGGCTATTTATTGACTGGAGGCCAGAGAGGATGAGAAAATGTGTTGTTCCCCAATCAGCAACTAGCTTAGGCTCATCCACATGGCTCTTGGAAAGAATCAAGACTGGAAGCTGTACAGTCTGTTGAAGCCAAGATTTGGAACACAGTATGCCCTCACTTCTACACCATTCTAGTGGCCTAAGCAGTTCACAGAGGTAGCCCAGATATAAAGTTGAGATAACAGCCATTTTTGATAAGAACAATACCTCAGTATGGAAACAGAACAGTGGGGGGGGAGGGGATTTAGATTTGTGATCATTAGATACTATGTAACAGTCTTCATTCTGGCCAATCAATTTTTAGACTTGTGATCATTAGATACTATGTAATAGCTTTCATTCTGACCAACCAAGCATGAATATTGCTTTCTCTTCATTCTAAAGGCTGTGATTATATATGTATGTATATACATATGTGGGTATATTATTTTGGAATCTACAAGTTATGCAGACTAAGTAATTATTTCTACTTTATAGACAAACCTCTGAGACCTGGAACTATCCTACCTTATACAATAAGTAAGTGGAAAAGCTAGCTTTGAAATCCTGGCCTCACCAAATGCCGGTGGCTCATACCTGTAATCCTAGCTACTCAGGAGGATCAGATCCGAGGATTGCTATTTGAAACCAGGCCAGGAAGGAAAGTTCATGTTCCAATGAACCACCAAAGTGTAGGAAAAATGAAGCTGTGGCACAAGAGGTAGAACACCAGTCTCAAGCAAATAGCTTAAGGGACAGTGCCCAGGCCCTGAGTTCAAACCCTAGTGATATCACAAGAAAAAGAAAAGAAGATAGAAATCCTAGCCTCATGTGATTCTAAGCACTTTGTACTTTGCTGTCTATAGTCAGAAAGAGTTGATCTAAATAAAGGGTGCGTCTGTTTTTATATAATGGGATAATTCTTGAAATATTTGTAAAACTATAGTTATAATTTAAATGCTATAATAAGCATTTTCTAAAAGTAAGTAATCACCTTCTACATGACAGTGATTTTCAGCTGCCATAGAGAACACTAGATAGAAATTCACAGAATAAAATGGCCTAACTGCCTAGATTCACGTATATTTTGAGGTACCTTTGGGGTATGGGGTTTCTAAGACTTGTTTGGTAGAGGACTGACAGTTTCTTGAGAAAAATCAAGTCACCTCTGTTTTGGGAGTGGCTCCTGAATTTGCTTCTGTAAATGGTGTGATTTGTTTGTTGTGCTCACGTAATTCAAAGTGGTGGGAACTTGTGGGAAGGGAGCTACTCTGCTGTACTTACCAGGAGGAAAATATAGTACTTTGGGGGTTTCTAATGGCTTTTCTGAGACAAAGTGTCTGCTGAGCTGAAGTAGCATTAGCACTTTGAAGGGTGTGTTCTGTGTCTGGCAAAAAAAAAACCAGAGTCAGTCTCATCTGAGACTTTTCCTGGGAAGGGAGGAGGCTTCAGGGTAATTCATCATCAGTCAGCCAATCAGCTGTTCAGTTGTAGCATCCAGTGTCAGGTGCTTTGCACACATTATTATCAGTAGTAGTAGTAGTAGTAGTAGTAGTAATAGTAGTAATAGTAGTGGGTCATGGAGCTTGAACTCAGGGCCTGGACACTGTCCCTGAGCTTTTTCACACAAGGCTAGCACTCTACCACTTTGAACCATAGCCCCACTTTTGGTTTTCTGGTGGTGAACTGGAGATAAGAATCTCATGGACTTTCCTGCTGGTTTTGAACCACAATCCTCAGATCTCAGCCTCCTGAGTAGCTAGGATTACAAGGAGTGAGCCAGTGGTGCCCATCATCACCATTATCATCATCATCATCATTAGTTAATCCTCCTTTTAAAATCTTATTTTACAAATAGAGACTAAAGTTCAAAAGGTTGACTGATTTGTTCATGCCACAGCCAGTAGGAGCTGAGACTTGAAAGCCTCGATGTTTTCTGAATCCATCAGGCCTAGGGTGTCCTGCAGTAAAAGCTTGAATTTAAGTCACTGCTGGGAAAGTAAGTACAGAGCTTAAATTAGCAATAGCTATGTCTTAAGAAAAATTAAAGGGAAATTGTGGTGAAGGGAATTTTTTTATTTTCTAGTGAAACTTTTTTTATCACTCTGTCTCGACTTCCTGTGTCAGGCAGAGCTATCTGCAGGAGGAAGACTGGCCTAGCTCGGATGTCCCTGTTCTTTGGATCTCTTCTTCCTCTCTGACAGATACCCTTAGTCCTTGTAAAAGACTGAATCCCAACCCCCAGGATGACCCTCAGCAGACGTCAGACTGGCGTTTTACTTTACGAGTGAGTTTCTGAGCTGACTCCCATGAAGTGTGACTCACTGGGCTCCTAATTATAACTTGTCCTGGCTTCTCAGATAATGGCTTTGTCTCAGTCGTTTCCAGGACAGATTAGAGCAGTCCTATACTTTGTGGGTCTTGAGTGTTCACCTGACTCGTGTTGTTCTTTGTGGAAAGAGAGAAAAAAACTGACATGTAATCAAGAATAACAGTGGTGTCTTGAAAGTTTTGACAGCCACCTACTGAGCCTCTGGGAGAGGATGCTCAGGGGTTCCCAGGATGGCGGCAGTGTATTCTGGCCATACTTCCCGATTGAATACCAGACTGGACAGTTCCTGAAAGAGCTTGGACACCAGGACAGCGCCAGTGTTCCATGTCTGTGATGATGCAATGGGTGAGAGACAGGAGACCCCACAAAATCCACACGTGAGGGGATAGGGATCCCACAAACCATTCCAGTAGGAATGCCAGATAGGGGAATGCCATGTCTGTGATGATGCAATGGGTGAGAGACAGGAGACCCCACAAAATCCATACATGAGGGGATAGGGATCCCACAAACCATTCCAGTAGGAATGCCAGATAGGGGAAGATAAGCTGCCTCACAACTTGTGAGCAGGGACAAGTGTCTGTGGGATACCTCTAGAGATAAAAGCAGATAAGGACAGAACTCCTCAGACATGAATTATGTTGACCCAGAATGTTGGATGCAGTGGGATTAAGAGGTTCTATAGACATATTTAATGTCTATAGACATTAAATATGTCTATAGACATATTTAATGCCATAATTCAGAGAGGATAGGCAATTTTCCTGAATGGCACAGCTGATTACAACCCCCAAGTTAGCATCTTAAGCATAATTATCCTGTTTTTTTTTTCCTCTAAAATGAAAAGAATTTCTCAGGTGTATAATTTACTCAGTTAAAATTGAAGTGGGTTTTTTCCCCTTATCATCTTAAAAGTCATTATCACCATTATTCAATGGTATATTTTGAACTGTAAGAATGTTAGAATGTAGCCGGGCGCCAGAGGCTCATGCCTGTAATCCTAGCTACTCAGGAAGCTGAGATCCGAGGATCGTGGTTCAAAGCCAGCCTGGCAGGAAAGTCCGTGAGACTCTTATCTCCAATAAAAACCACTAGAAAACCAGAAGTGGCACTGTGGCTCAAGCAGTGGAGCACTCGCCTTGAGCTGAAGAGCACAGGGACAGCGCCTAAGCCCAGAGTTCAAGCCCCACGACTGACAAAAAAAAAAAAAAAAGTTAGAATGTGGCTCCACGTCTAAGGTTTTACATCTGCATTATTCATGCAGCCATTTTTTTTGGGGGGGGGGGGTTGGGTCGTGGGGCCTGAACTCTGGGCCTGGGCGCTGTCCCTCAGCTCTTCAGCTCAAGGCTTAGCACTCTACCACTTGAGCCACAGCACCACTTCCAGCTTTTTTTCTTTTTTGCTTATGTGGTGCTGAGGAATCGAACCCAGGGCCTCAGGCATGCAAGGCAAGCGCTCTACCACTGAGCCACTTTCCCAGCCCCATCACACAACCATTTTTATAGATGGCTTGCAGCTCAGGACTCTGAGGACAAATTGCTGTTATGTGTCCTGTCTACTGTCACTACCATGCCTTGGTACCACAGGTTTTCATTGGCAGTTAATAACAGAGCTAGCTCTTGATGGGACTAGATGGGCCTGCCACTAAGCCAGAGTCAGAGTTGGAAGAGACCAAGACTATATCCCCAGTGAGTGAGGGTAGAACAAAACTCTGGAATAGGGCAGAGACTTGCTCCCAGAAGAGTATAGGGTAGGGTTGGTAAAGAGGCTTCCTTACAGTGCCAACATACATCCACTGGTAAAGCTCCCAGAGCAATGGCTTTACTGAACAATCTTGGTAGGATTGTTCTGTGATTGACCAGTGATGTCTGCTCAGATGAGGGGAACATAAATGTACACATGCTATCTACTTGCAGTATGTGTCCATATGACCATGGTTAAATGTAGAAGCTCTACTGATGGTCTCCACTTTATACCCTTTATGCCTGGTGACCTTGGGAGAATCATCCTTCTGTGTCTCATTCTTTCAATTCGTTAATAGGGATAAAAGCCCATAAAGCTTTTGTGGGTATTACATGCAATAATGTGTGAATATTGCCTTGAACAATGCCAGGTATATGGTCAGTCCTCAATAATTGTTCACTTTCAGGACATCCTTAATCTTGGACAGTTACCATGAACAGTGGAGTGGCTATGTTTTACAAGGATGAGAACCAGATTTAAAAAGCCACTGCAAACTTTGAGTTAATTCAACAACTTCCTTCTCTTATATTAGCTAGAAGGAGTTTTGAGTGTAAAGTATTTAAAACAAAACCTGAAAATATGTTTTGAACCTTTATGCTGAAGGGGATGCTCTCAGAACAATGCAGATTGCATTTTAAAAAAACTATCTTTTTCTAATCCACGTTGGCGCTAAATATGGGCCCTGAACTAAACCACATATGCCTTTTACTTGGCTTGCTCTGAAGCTATTTTGTCTGCAACATTTTGCAAGTGTTCCCTTCGCACTGAAAAGTAGGAGAGGACAGAGAAGAGAAGGAAAGAGGCTCTAAAATAGTAGGAAGTTATCTCTGACTCAGATACTCTTCATTTGTCCACACTCCATGCACTCCAGGATCAAGAGGTAGAGAAAGTGGCCTGCCTTGTCCCTTACCATCCTGTCCATTTAAGATGTAACTTCTCTTGTCAGCTTTCCTCACTTTTCTTTCTGCACCTTATTAAGGGAAGACATTAAACTCTATTTTGCTTCCTAGGTCAGATCCTGGCTCATTCTCAGTGACTTAGCTTTCAGATAGACAGTTGGCCGGGTTCTAGTTTCTTGGTCCTTGACCCTCACATTGGACAGTCACCCCACCACCACCTCAGCCACATATTTCTATGCTGAGTATTGTCATTCTGAGAGAGAATATCACCCTGAAATCTAGGTGTAGGTACCCACCCCTTCCTCTGGCTACCACAGGCTACCTACCATCTCATCAATTCTATCATTCCCCTTAAACTCACAACAAATCCTTCAACATATCATCACCACTCTCCTGGCCCAGTAACTCTTGTCTTTTTTCACATACCACCCTAGATGGCCACCACTACAACCATTCTCTTTAAGTAACCTCAGAGCCCCCTTGCCTGCTCTGACTCCTATTGGTATAGCAAAACACTCATCGAAAAATCCAGTCAATCACTGGACATTGCAGGAGAAAAATCAAAGAATACCAATCACTTCGATTTGACTGTTACCCATTAGACACATGTATTGAAATATCACACTAAGCTCTGTAAGTATTTATGATTGCTACATGTGAATTAAAAATAAATGATTGATAGTCATTGGTTTCATCTAAAATCCATGGTCCTAAGTCCCAAAAGATATTCAGTATTCTTACCATTTTTTCCTCTCTACAAATGAAGCCTTTCCAGTTTCCAAAATAATTATTTGTACTCAAACATATAGTTTTGTCCTCTACTTACCTCTGGAGTACCTCACCCCATACTTCATTAAGAGAATAAAAGTGACCCACCATGCAGTACCTTTGGTTCCTGATAGACTACTTGTTTCCTATTTCAAAGTGTCTGAATGACTTTGGTACCTTATCTGTCTTCTTTCCTGCTTGTGTCACTAATTTTTCTCTTCCAATTTAATATCCCTATCAGCATATATGATGTATGTATGTATGTATGTGTATGTATGTATATATAATATAAATCATTTAAAAAGCAAGAAATCTCAAGAAACCCCTTTAACGAACAGTACTCTACCAGTTCTACTCTTCTTAGCCAAATTTAATAATAAAAAGTCCCCAAAAATCTGTCTACACATCTCTCACTCAATCTTCAACTCATTCGATACTTTTTCATTCCTACCTCTTAACTGGAATTGGCACTGACTTTGAAATTCAAGAGCTCTCCCATCCTCTTCTTACGCAACTCAGTTAAGCATCCTCTCCCTCTGTGAATAGCTTTCCTTGAGTCCCTTCCTCTTATTTACTTTCTGGTCCTTGCTGTTTGTTCTCATTCCCTTCACATTGTGACAGGAGTGCCCAGGGTTCAGTCCTGGATGTTTTCTCTTTTCTGTCTATACAACCCTCCCCTTAAAGCTTTAAATGCCATCTCTATACTGATGGCTCCCAAATCATGAGTTCAGATTTGATAGTTCTTATGAGGTTGTCACTCTCATAAAAAGAAGAAAAGGGCTGGGAAGGTGGCTCAGTGGTAGAGCGCTTGCCTTGCATGCATGAGGCCCTGGGTTCGATTCCTCAGCACCACATAAGCAAAAAGAAAAAAGCTGGAAGTGATGCTGTGGCTCAAGTGGTAGAGTGCTAGCCTTGAGCTGAAGAGCCGAGGGACAGCGCAGAGGCCCAGAGTTCAGGCCCCACAACCGGACCCCCAAAAAAAAAAAAATTGGTACTCTGTCATCCCCATTTTGTAGAGAAGGAAACAGAGTCCCTGTATGATTCTTGTTTGTCCTCTCTCTTTTCTTCCTCTCTCACTTTTCTCCCTTTCTGATAAAGGCTGTCACTTTGCAGCCCAGGATGGAACTCACTATGTAACCAGGCTGGCTAACTCATGGTCCTCTAGCCTCAGTCTTCTAAGTGCAGACAGGTCTGTGCCCTGTGCCACTATAACCAGCTTTTGTAGTTGCATATCTAGCAACAGAAAAGAGTAGATCTGCAAGTTGAGACTAAACAATTGATTTTGTATACTGGGTGGAAAATTTGAGCAGCCTTTCACATGTTCTCACAACCTGTTTCTCAAGACAGACAGAAGTTTGGAAGTCATCTTTGAGTTATCTCTTCATGTCACTTGGCATTTAATCTATGTGGAATTTCTGGTCATTTTGGCTTCCCAATGAATTACATCACTTCTTTCCATTTCTCCTGCTATTACTTAGTCCAGAGTTTCTCAGCTTTAGCACTAATGACATTTGACTCCTAGCTGTGAGGGGCTACCAAAGGCATTTTAGGATGTTTTAGTATCATGCCACATCAAGCTGACGCCAACAGCACCCACCGACTGTGACTACCAGAGATGTCTCCAGACATTGCCTAGCATTGCCTGAGAACCCACTGAACTAGTCCAAGCCCTCATTGTTTGCCTCAATTCCAACTGTAGACCACTACCTGATCTTCTTGTTTCCATTTTTATTCCTATTGGTTATTTTATTGTCCATAAACCAACCAAACAAAATGGAAATGAGATTAGGCTATTCCTCTGTCTAAACTCCTTTAAGGCTTTCCTATTCAAGTTTGAAAAAAAATGTCAATGGAAAAACATTAGATTTTTCCAAAGGCTTTGTGTCATTTGGCCTCAGCCACTTTACCATGCTCATCTCACATGATTTTCCTCTATGCTTCACCCAGTGAGAGCACTTCACAGTTGCTGAAATCAGCTGAGCTTCCTACCCACAAGTCCCGCCCTCTACCAGGAAATCGCCACTTCCCTCTGTCCACACATGCACCCCTAGATCCTGAAACTCACCACACTGCCTCCTTCATCATTGAAGGGACCTTTTCTAATCACTCCATGCAAACATGCTCTCTTTGGCTCTCCTTCATTATTCTGTCTCACCATGCTGCCCTTTTTTTTTATCCCACTTATTGTAGGTACATATTCCTCTGCTCTTATTGATATGTTTTCCAGGTCCTACATTAAACTGTACATCCCAAAGAGCATGGACACAGCCATCTGTTTATCCTGGGATTCTTAACACTTGGCACTAAGTCTAGTGCAGAGACATTCTCTAAGTCTTTAAGTGATGCCAGATGTTGATGGCTCAGACCTATATCATCCTACCTATATGGGAGGCTGAGATTGAGAACACGGCAGTTTGAGGCTACCCTGGGCAGACAAGTCAGTGTCTGGACCCACTTTCTCAATAGCTATATAGAAGATCAAGATCACAATTCCAGGCCAGTCTTGGCAGAAAATTCCATGAGACTCTGTTTCCATGGAGAGAAGCCAGACACAGTGGCATGTGGCTGTGATTCCAGCAACTATAGGAAGCCTAAATAGATAGACCACAGTTAAGGCAAGACCCTATCCTAAAAGTAACCAGCGAAAAGTAGAACTAGAGGTGTGGCCCGGGGTATTATGCCAGCCTAGAATATGTGAGACCCTGAGTTCAAATCCCAATATGACCCCTACCCAAAGGTCAAATAAGGCCCTCAGTGAAGAAGGTGATGTGGCTTAGAATGGTTTAATGGCTTCAAACAGTTACCACAAAAACACAAAAACCTAGTGCTAGAATGAACTTTTGAGGAAGAAGGAGATGAGTAAATGAGGAGAAATTGGCTAGCACAGTGAGTCTGAGGAAAAAGGAAATCCCTGCTGGGCTACCAATGTGCATTCTTGAGCCGTGAACCAGTAAGTCTCAGGTTAAAAATGTTATTTCTGGCCACATTACCCACTGCTGGCTAGCTCTTCCATAGCATGGTTTTCCCCCATTCAGTATGTGGTTGTAATTTGGGGAAAGTACCCCCATTATCAGTTCTACTGGGTTCCACATTCAGGATGTTAGGAAACAGGAATTAAGAATAACCTCCTTGGGGCCATTTCAACAACTATGGTTTCTGAGGAGGGCTCCTGTTCCACAAGTCAGATGCCTAGTATGGATGATGTTCTGTGACTTTCTTCCACAATGGACTTTCAGTACTGACCATAATAAGTGTGTATGCGTGTGTGCATGCATGCATGCAAGTACATGCAGGGGAACTTATTTATACTAGTACTAGAGTAATCTAGTCATTCCTAAGGCTCAAATCTTCAGACAACCAAGCTTCTCCTATTATAGAAAGAAATTGAGGCTTTGGAAATTTGACTTGCCCATTGTCACATAGCTTATTAGTTGGATTGTTGGATTCAAGCAGAAACCAGCTTGTCTGAAAGGCTCATTTCAAAACAGAATTTGTTCCTCTTTCTTGCTTGCTTGCTTTCTTGATTTTCTTTCTTTCTTTCGTTGGTCCTAGGGCTTGAACTTTGGGCCTGGGCACTGTCCATCAGCTCTTCAGCTCAAGGCTAGTGCTCTACCACTTGAGCCATAGCACCACTTCTGGCTTTTTCTGCTTATGTGGTACTGAGGAATCGAACCCAGGGCCTCATGCATGCCAGGCAAATTCTCTACCACTGAGCCACCTTCCCAGCCCTCTTTTTTTTCTTATTAGAGAGTAATTTGTAGACAAAGATGTAAAACTACCATTCTAGGTGCTTGGGGTTTTATGAAACCTTATAAAAGATCAATCTTTTCCACCTTCTGAGGCCACTGTCATCAAGATTCTGATAAGAATGTCCTCAGCTCAACACCTTTCCTAGCCTAATTATTGCTTGTCCTGAACATGGCTTCGCCCTGCTTAGTACCTGTAAACCCAACTGATCCATCATCACTTCCTTAAAAGCTCACATGGGATCAAAAGACCCCCCTGGCTCACCAGAGAATACGAGATCCCAGACTGACCCACCTTCCTTGTTTGTGTCTCCCTACCCTGCAAGTCCTAACATTTCATGTGGGCATAAATTGTTTTATTCCTACTGTTCTTATGTTTTGTTTTAGAGTGTCTGAAATTTTGTGAGTCACTTCAACTACCTCTTGGAAGGAAAAGACAAAAATATTCCTATTTACCATGGAATAAATAGATATGAGCACAAACAGTACATTAACTAGCATGAAATTTGCCAATAATAAGAGCTATGCAACTCAAAACTGGGTCTTTTGACCTAAGGGTTTATGTTCAATATCAGATTTGGTTTTAAAGAGGATAAAAATTAGATTGATTGATTGTCAGTCGTGGGGCTTGAAGTCTGGACCTTGGTGCTGTCCATGAGCTCTTCAGCTCAAGGTGAGTGTTCTACCACTTGAGCCACAGTGCCACTTCCAGTTTTCTAGTGGTTAATTAGAGATAAGAGTTTCACAGAGTTTCCTGCCCGGGCTGGCTTTGAAGTGTAATCCTCAGATCTCAACCTCCTGAGTAGCTAGGATTACAGGCGTGAGCCACCAACCCCTGGCAAAAATTAGATTTATATGGGGAATGAAGTATGAGATGCTTTGGGGAGAGGATAAGATCAAAATGTGTGATGGATCCTTCCCTTTAACTCTCCAGTGTTCAATTGTTTCCATTTGAATATTTCCTTTTCACTTCTGTTTTGTGTTGGTAGAACCTGGTGCCCTGTCACCTTGGTAGAAGTTGGAAGTTCAGAGGAAACTTCTCCTTTCTCCTAAGTTCTGTCAGCATGGACTTGTAAGTGCTTATGCAGTAAGATGCTCTATATAGTATCTGGAATCTTCTTCAGGCTGGAGATACACATAGAAATAGGGCTGTTATAGCAATAAAGACACATATAGCAATGGCACCTAGCAGAAAGCAGGAGCTGCCATGTTGGCAGTGGGTAATGTCCACAGCACACCCCAAGGCAGTTCTTTCTGAAAAGTGAACTTCTGCATAAACTGCATACCGGTCCTCACACCCCTAGAGTGGCTCTACATTTGCATTTTTCCCAAGCCTCATCCTTCTACTTCAATGTCTATGCTGTGAACTTGCCTAAATTATTCTAATAAATTCATTGCTGCTTTTTTTGCTTCAGTTAACTATAGTTACTTTTATTAAGTTTTGCAAGGATGTATGTTACATTATTAGGATAACGTAGGAAGAAATAGGAAAGGGAAGAAGAAATATCTCCTTCACAGACAGACGTCAATGAAAAAAAATGGTCTTTTCACTTTTTTCTAGGAAATTTTCTGGGGACTATCTTGAATTCTATCTATCTTAAATTCCATCTAGATACCTGATGAGGTCATAAAACAAACACTAACCATTTTGCTAAGTTTCCAAGGTTATGAGTTTATGAGTTTAGGGTGAGTCTCTTACCCAAAACACGGGGACAACAGCTGTAACATTAGGGCATTCATTTGTCAGACATGTGCTTTAATTTTCTGATGTTCTACCTATTCCAGGTGTTCACATTTTCCCTGGCTTATGCTTAAACACTGGGTTGTAATAGTTGGGTGAAGTGAGCTAACATCTTAGAATTCAGCTATTTGTGATACTAGATACCTCACCTTTTTGAGGTAAAAAGGTTAAAATGTTTTGAATAAAGGGTTCGAGAAATGTCTTGTACCATCTATGCTGTCTAAGGAGATAAGAGGCTTGGACAAGGGGGGGGAGGGAGGAGGATTGGGTGGGGGGTGGGGGGGGAGACTGGGAAGGGATGTGAAGGGTAAACAAAGGAGGAGGCTGCAATGCTTGATAAGAAATGTACGCATTATCCTGTCCATGTAATTGTAACCCCTCTGTACAGTATGTTCATAAAAAAATTAAATTTAATTTTAAAAATTAAAAAAACGAGGCTTGGACAGCAATGGAGTGTATCTGTGATCTGCATAGCTATGTAGATATTGTCAATTAAATAAAATGAGTGATATCATTCATCAGAGAGAATGTGAGTCGTTGTGGAGTGTACTCAAAGATGAGTACATATATCAGAAGTGATGGTATGCATTACTCTATGTCTTTAAGTTTCCATGTAAGGACCTGAAATATCTTATATAATAGCAGCAGTATATTCTTCCTTTATCTGATAGATGTATAATACAGAGAATGTGATCCTCAAAGTTCAGATTCTCTTAGCTGTGTTTCCTTTCAGATACTTTGAAGAGGGACTTACCTCTAGTTACTTGATTGCTCTGAACATCCAGCCCTGGGCTTACATAATATTTATGGGTGGACCTTGGAACACTTCTGTATTGTTGGGAAACTCCCTAGAGTCAAAAGTTAATTTTTAAGCATGATTAGGCATGCTGGGAAAAGTCCTTAGATGATCAGCAGTGTCACATCTGGAAGTCACATGGGCCACATGGGATGGAAGTCTTTCTTTGCAAACTGTTGTCTAGTTAAGCAAACTACCTTAGAGGCCTTGCCCCCAACCTAGAGATATACCAGCATCGTTTCAGGTGGGACATTCTCATTTGATCTACAAAATGCTGCTTTTTTGTTGCTTAGTGGTCTTCTAATGGATATGTAATGTGAATCCCTTACTAAGCCCGATAGGTAGTACTGTAGAAACTAAGCCAAGGCATAGGACGTTCCAGAAGACAAGAAGGCATTTCCTCTTCTGGAAAGTGAAGGTGTGACAGACTGAAGAATTTCTCAATAGATTTTTTTGAGGAAAGCTGATGTAGAGACAAATGCTGAGAGCTGTCAGGTTTGTTGCTGGAAATCAATAGGGAACAGGCTGGGACTTGATCAGACAAGCAGGTATGGAAGTGAATTTTCCAAGATCATTCTGAGTCACCCAGAGCCTGTTTTCCACATGCAGAAGGATCTAAAAGTCAACCTGACAAAGTGGCTAGGGGTGGGCAAACCCAACTAAAACAATCCAGATAGAATTGGGACCAGTTAAGATGAAAATCTGATTTTTGCTGAGGAATAGATTTCCACCTTCAAGAAATGGCCCTTATTTTGCCATGTCTTAAAGATGAAGTCTAAAGTGACATATTAAAGGGATGAATACATTCATAGGTAACATTTTAAGAATCTTCATGTCCTTCAATTCCGCAGCTCCTTTCTTATTTTTTTTTTTTTACTGCTTTTCACAAGGCATAGGAGAACAGGGGTACAAATCAACCACCTGACTCAGAGTCTCTGATCATTTTTAAGATACATTTTTTCCTGCCCCAGTGTGAAGATAATATGAAATGGACTTGTTATTGACTGTTTTTTGTTTTGTTTTGTTTTTAACACTATCATTTCTCTTAGGACCTGAAACCTTCCTTTAATGACAGAAATGTGTCTTCCTTTGTTGAAAAGGAAGTTTGAGATGCAGCAGTAAAAACATATTCTAAAGACTTTTCATCCACTATAAGCTCTGTTTCCTTCAGAAGTTTTGGAGAGTATGCACCAGAAGACAGAGAGCAAGAGTAATCGGAAGGTAAGGAGTGGTTCTCCTGCTATAAGTGTTTATGTTCATGATGGCCCAGATCTACGAAGATCTGCATAGAGACAGTATGAAATAAGACTGTTTTGGAAACTGTGGTAAGAAGGAGGCAATGAGTCAGTGCTTACTCTCCCCAGAAAAAGATATTGCTCACTGGGGAAGCTTTGGGGCAAACCTGTACATGTATATCTGGGGGTGGGGTTGGAAACACAAACCTACATATGGGAATTTGGAAGGAAAGAATGGGGAAAAGAGATGCTGGTCATGGAAAGGTGGGAAATCACATTGTGGAACTAGTCTTGAAAGTGGATCTCTGAGGTAGAAGGAGCAGAAGGTAGATTTGCTTATCCTGTGGGAAACCCACAGACATTTATGTCATTTTCTTCATGCTTCCAATTTTATTTTGTTTTATTTTTTCAATCTAGCACGTGTGAAATGATTGTGGCTTAGAGAAAAATGTAGTTTTAGTAACCTTAGGGTTATACTTAATGTCCAAGTTTAGGGTTTAACCAAACATAGCGTACCTGGAAATGGTCCTTTATTTGTCAGTAGCTGAAATAGACGCTGAGTCACAGAAGTGACACAAACACATGTGGTTTCTGTTGCATGCCACCATATTCCCTGGAGATGTTGGTGACCTTTACTTTTTGTTTGCTCGGGCCTTGAAATCTCCTTTTCATTGATAATCATTGGCTTTGCTCCAGGATGGTGCCTTCAGACTGGCCCATCACTAGTTAACCTTTCAGATAGCAATGCCTTTGTGTTTGTGATTGACTTTGGGAATTGAGCTCTAGGGGATTTCATCATATAAAGTTAGCAGTTTTACTTAGTCTCCCAAACATTGGTAATTGTTGAAGGCATAGCTTTGAAATATCACCTATGGGTTAAATTTTATTTGTGGTTAAAGAGAAAGGCAAAGAAAAATTCTTGTGGTTTGGAAAAAGACATGTATCCCTCCTCCCAGCGTTGTAAGCAACAACAGTGACTACCCATCCTCCATGCACCCACTAACCTATATCCCTGGTACAGAGGAAGAAATAGTGCTTAGGCACTAACAATACAGTCAGATGGACTGACATCAATAAGGAATAGAGTACCGTTCTCTTACTCTCCACACATTCTATCATTGTTTATATGTTATAATATGCATTTCATGGTGTGGTGGTAATTGTATATTCTCTATTCCACTGATTCTGTGGAAAATAGGTAAAGGTAGTCTGCTCTTCTCCAGGAGGACTGGAGGCAGGGGATGGGCCAGCCCTGCCTGGTTCCCTTGTGTTTGTTCTCTCCACTCAGGATGAACAGTTGTTTGAAAACCATTATGGTAGGTTCCAAAAGATACGTCTTTGGAAATCAACTGGGTCAGAGTTTGAAACAAGATTAGATCTTGTAGCTTGTCCTAGCTGGGATTCACTCCTGTCTGTTCTTTATGACTTGTGCTGAACACACCATCACAGCTCAGGCTAACAAGAGGGGCCATGGCTATTCAGGTCTGACATTTGATATAGAACCCACCTCCAAACAGCCTCTTCCCCAGGCCATTTCCTGCCTCTCTCTATGCCCTCATTTTCCTCTGCCTCGTTCCCCAAGGTGAATTATCAGTACTCACCACTGTGTGTACATCACATTAAACCAGACTCATGCAGCAAGCACTTTGTTCATCTTATTTCCTATTTGCTAGAAGCTCCCTCTGCAGAAAGAGAATCTACTTACAGTTAATGCAATCCCATATCCTACACTGCCCATTAGCCAATTTGATTATGTTCTCGCGTGGTTATGATTTTGCTTCTGGTTTAGAGGTGGTCTGTTTCCCAAGGACAATTCACACTGTCACATACAGTTATGTTGATCCTCAGAATAATCTTGAAGAGCAAAATTGCTTTGCGGAATTAGAAACAAATGTGGGGTGTGGCAGTTGGATATACACCACTCAGACTTCTCTTCAACAAAGAACTAGGAATGTAGTCTGCTGACAGGCTCTGAGCATGGAATGAAGACCTGAGCATGTCACTTTGATGAGGACCCAGGCTATTAACCCAATGATATTGTTAGTGAGACAAGATCAGACTATATATCATGATTACATGGCTTCTTCTTGCCAAATGCTTCTTCCCATTATTTTTTACAGACGTTTCTTCTTACCCCTAAACTGTATATATTCCAAATTCTTCCTTAGTTTTTGCTTCGCAGAAGGCAAAAGGTTAGGGATGAGGATGAGGAAATAAGAGTCAAATATATGTTTCACTATCATCTAAATTTCTTAAGTTTCCTACTCCAGCCTGAAGGTATGAATAGACCCTTGGGAACCTGGGAGTTACTGTAAAGGGTCTGTAAATATGTGCAGGCCAACACTGCCTGCAGCTTGAATGCATAATATGTTTAGTATGTTGAGTAATACATGTGCTATTTTTAAAACTTATGAATAAAAAACAATTTTAGTAGTACATTTTTAGATCGGTGAGCACTATAGCATAATATACATGTGTGTACACACAAGCACATGTACATGAACATCTACACACATACATGCACACACACACACACACACACACACACACACACACACACACACACACACACACACACACACACACACAATCAGGAAAGCTTTTACTTCCAAAAGGCAGTCTAGAGTTGAATTCTGTGAGCCACTGTTTTAGTTGGTATAACATTTTTGTCTTCATAAGTACCTGGTAATTTCTTCCAGAGACAGACCAACAGTAAATAATTATGAGAAAGCCTGCCTAACTTCCAAATAGAATAGGTGTAATTTGGCAAATATCAAAACTGAAAAGTGCTAAATAACCAGTTATAGAATATAATAAGCTGCTATGTGTCCCCATATTGCAAGCTCAAATTTAAACATGCACTTATTATACTGTCAACCTGGAATCTTGACTCTCTTCTTAGAGAGACAAGTAGGTAAAAATATTCGGCTTGAGCTAAATATCCCCATTTGTTTGGGGATGAATTGTTTTGTCTTAGCATATAATAGTTATCTTTAGGGAACAAATACTTGCAATTTAGGATTGTTACGTAGGTAGAATCTTGTCCAGCAGAGTAGGACACAAGGATTCATTCTGGGGAAGCATAATAACTTGTTCAAAGCCTCATATCTAATAATGGCATATGTCCCTCGTAGCAGTAGCTAGAAACCCAACTGTGGTTTGTGATTGAGGTGCTAGCTTTATCTGTCAGAAGATGCTAGAATATGCTGCTGTAACAAATAGCACAAATATGTTCGTAGATTAACATTAAGGAATACTATGACAACTTAACCCAAAAATCTCTTATAGCTCTTGATGTTCTCTAAGATACTTGCCTTCTGTATGGTAACTCAGAGATCCGAGCTGCTTTGAACAAATGACTCCAGTGTCATCAAAGCATGAGGGTGAGGGGTAGGGCATACAGGAGCATTGTTCACTGGTAGCTAAATATCAAGGTCTCTACCTGTCACATAGGCCAGCATTACATAACTCTATCTAAAAGGCCTAAAACACAGGATTAAAGTAAACACAAACTACAGAAGTTCTCTCAGAGTGCTAATTTCCTAAGTCAGTAGCATATTAATCATGAATTAGTTGATGGGTTTTGTTTAGTCACTAATATTTTGAAGGATTATGGGAGTGATACACTTTAAGATTCTTTTTCTAATTAAGAGGAAAAAAAAACAAAGTCTTGGTCAGGCAGGACAGAAATTGTGTGCTTTTGGGGGATCTAACTGTGGAGCTGGATGGTGGTTAAAAAGTGACTGAAGAAGGATTTGCAGGGAGGGAAGTGCTGATAGGTGGTGGTTGAGAAGTCTGTGAAGAAGGCTTTCCAAGGAAGAAAGTGCTGAAGGACAGTGGAGTTTCTCTTGACCATAGTTCTTGAATTTATCACTTTGCTCCAGATAGCCTTCAAACAATGTCAAGTTTTATTAAAAAAAAAACTTTTGATCTTATGTTTGTCTTCTATCTGCCTTCCCATTCCCTAATACTTCTTTGAAAATAAGTTGATAGCTAGACTACTGGGTTTCTTGCCATATTTTCATACCTGCAGTGCTGTGGATGCTAAGATGGCAGACAGACACACTGCAAAAGGAAGTCAGATGCGGTTTCTGCATCAAGTGATTTATTACATTCTTGACATTTCCCACTTCCACTGGCCTAGTGCCCCACAGGTAAGGTAACTTGCCAAGGCTGGGAGCTTGTTCATACTTCAGGGCTGAGTGTTGGTACAAGTCCTTCAAACCACCCAGGCCTGTGAACTGGACTTGGATACTCTCTTCCTTGAAATTCTTCCACCTTTTCCCTCTGAAATGAAATTATTAATGGAGTCATTCTCACTTCTAATAGATCTGAGATGTTGACTCTCAAGCTACAGAGTGTTACAGTGAGGAGTCAGATGAGAATAGTACATGGGCTAAGGGGCTTCCAATTGAGCCTAGTGAACAACAACAAAAATGGCTGAGATGTAGCTTGCTAGTCTAGTTCATAACTTTGGAATCAGATTGTTTAGATTCATTCATACCTTGGCTTCACTACTTACTATTTGTGTGGTTCTAGGCTGTTTACTTAATCTTTCTGAGTCTCAGATTTTTTTTTAACTTTCAAATATGGATGATTGCATCTACTTCAATAAATAGGAATCTTACAAGGGTAGATGCAACCAGCATTAATAGGAAAGATGTCTGGTAATCTATCAATGGCTACCGTTGTTAACTTCACTAGTAATATGAGATTTAGCAAGACACTACTACCATAGACTTCAGTTTCCATATCCATGAGTAGAACTAGAACCAATGTCTCTGGTCCCTCCCACTTGTGTAGGTTATTATGTCTCTGTTTGTCTATCTATCTATCTATCTATCTATCTATCTATCTATCTATCTATCTATCTATCTACCTATCTATTGATAGATCTCTATATCTATATCTACCTAACTATCTATGTATCTCAAATGAAGTAAATAGTCCCTTAAAAAGTAAGCTTATAGTTGGGTGCTGGTGGCTCACGCCTGTAATCCTGGCTCTATTCAGGATGCTGAGATCTGAGGATCATGGTTCAAAGCTAGCCCAAGCAGGAAAGTCCATGAGACTCTTATCTCCAATAAACCACCAGAAAACTGGAACTTGCACTGTGGCTCAAGTGGTAGAGTGCTAACCTTGTGCTGAAGAGTGAGGGATGGTGCTCAGGCCCAGAGTTCAAGCCCCATGACTAACAAAAAGAAAGAAAGAAAGAAAGAAAGAAAGAAAGAAAGAAAGAAAGAAAGAAAGAAAGAAAGAAAGAAAGAAAGAAAGAAAGAAAGAAAGAAAGAAAGAAAGAAAGAAAGAGAGAAAGAAAGAAAAAGAAAGTCAGCTTATAGCTGGTTGCTGGTGGCTCACACCTGTAATCCTAGCTACTCTGGAAGCTGAGATATCAGGATAGCAGAAAAGTCCATGAGACTCTTATCTCCAATTAACCACTAAAAAGCCAGAAGTGGAGTTGTGGCTTAAATAGTAGAGTGCCAGCCTCAAGTGAAAAAAGCTAAGGGACTCTGAGTTCAAACCCCAGTACTGTCAACAACAACAATTTACATTATGCAGTTTACATTATGCAGATATGAGTTACTGATTATCATTTTAGTCTCTTTGGGATTCTATAACAAAGACCACATTGGTTCTCTGATATGCAGAAGCTAGATCTAAAATATACCAGGCAATAATAAATAATATAGGTCTCTCAGCATTCATACACTGAAACCAAAGGAGGATATTCTTAGGATAGGAGCAGAAAGGCACAATGCCTATGTGCATCTGAGCATGCAAAATAATTTTTATCAAAATGAACTCCAAGAGGGCTGGGAAGGTGGCTCAGTGGCAGAATACTTGCCTTGCATGCATGAGGCCCTGGGTTTGACTCCTCAGCACCACATAAGCAGAAAAAGCTGGAAATGGCACTGTGGCTCAAGTGGTAGAGCACTAGCCTTGAGCTGAAGAGCTAAGCACCCAGACCCAGAATTCAGGCCCTATGACTGACCCTCCCCCCCCCAAAAAAAAATGAACTCCAGGAAATGGAAACAAGAGGGTTTTTGTTTGTTTGTTTGTTTGTTTTTACTATTTTTGTTTTCTTTTCTTTTTGTCCAGTTTGTTCATTTATATGACGTTGGCAGTGTAAGAGGAGGCACAGAAATGGAGGGACAAAGGGTAAACATAGGTAGCAATCAAACTCACTGGACACTATGTTGAAAATGAATTATACAATTTATGGTAGGGAGAGGAGGGGAAAACTGGAAAATAGCATTGTCCAAAAAATATGTAAACTCTTTGCCTGGCTTGTGTAACTGTAACCCCTCTGTACATAATTTATAATAACAATAAAAAATTTAAAGACTACATTGGGTAGTTTATAGAAAACAGAAACAGGGGCTGGGAAGTAGGCTCAGTGGTAGAGCGCTTGCCTTGCATGCATGAGGCCCTGGGTTCGATTCCTCAGCACCACATAAGCAAAAAGAAAAAAGCCGGAAGTGGCGCTGTGGCTCAAGTGATAGAGCGCTAGCCTTGAGTTGAAGAGATGAGGGACAGCGCCCAGGCCCAGAGTTCAGCCCCCACGACCGGACCCCCTCCCCCCCCCAAAAAAGAAAAGAAAACAGAAACTTATTATTTCTCTCAATTTCTAGAATCTTGACACTTATTCCTCTTGGTTCTGGAGTCTTGGAAGTCCAAAGACACGGTGTCAGCAGATTCAGTGTCTAGTGAGGACTCACTTTCTCATATATGGTACCTCTCACTGTGTCTTCACATGGCAGATAAGTCAAGGCAGCTCCCTGAGGGGTCCCTTTCACAAGGGCACTAACCACATTCATGACAGGCCCACCCTCATGACCTGATCACCCTGCTAAAGTCTCTATCTCCTCAGTAATTTGGCTAAAACCTGTGAATTTGTTGAGAAGGCAAACATAGCACCCACACTGTATACAGTACTCACACTGTATAGAGTACCAGCAGTAATAGCAGTGGGGGCAGTAGAGTGTCATCTTCCATCCTGTTAGCCTTTAGGTTGATGACGTCTAGGTTGACTTTGATGTGGAACTATCCTTTGATGTGTTATGTAGAAGTGGCACTTACTGTACTGTCTTTGACAGAACCTAATGTTCTTGGCATCCAATAGCTACATGATGGAGTTCAAGGCTCTCTGTCAGTGGTTCCAGTCTCTAAGTGTCAATGCTAGAATCTGATTTCCAGCTCAGGAACCACAAGATTTACAGAGCCAGTCATATAGCCATACAAGATTCAGGTGACAACCAGGATTTACTTTCTTCTTCTTCTAAGAGACTCCTCTGAGGCTGCCACTTGGCTCTCTCTGGTTAGGAAATTGTACAAAGCTTTAATTCATGGAAAATAGATGATGGTTTAACAAAAAAATCACTGAAGCCAGGTGCCGGTGGCTCACGCCTGTAATCCTAGCTACTCAGGAGGCTGAGATCTGAGGATCACAGTTCAAAGCCAGCCTGGGCAGGAAAGTCCATGAGACTCTTATCTCTAATAAAACACTGAGAAAACCAGAAATGGCGTTATGGCTCAAGAGGTAGAGTGCTAGCCTTGAGCTGAAGAGCTGAGGGACAGAGCCCAGGCCCAGAGTTCAAGACCCATGACTGACAAAAAAAAAAAAAATCTCTGAATGCTTTCATAACCCAGTAGGCCATAGTTCTTGTTGAAGGAAGAAAGTGCCATTTTCCCCTTAGGTTAAACACTGGGAATGAGAGCAGGCACCCTTCTGTCTAGAGCTAGCATAGATACATGCAATGAAGAAAAACATGTTGGGACTCTCATTGTAGGTGGAGATCTTTGGTTCCAAGCAATAGAAACCAAAATTAACCAATTTATGTGAAGAAAGGGAATAAAATAAGCAAACACACATACATCATATAAGACACATCTGTTGGGAAGCTTTAGGGTAGCTCACAGAATCAAATCAAATGTTAGAGAATCTGGCTTTGTATAGGACAGAAAATTAGGATGAGTAGGCAGGGAAACCAATGGACATTCCATTGTCTAATCTGCCATACCAGCTCCTTGACCAGCACAAGGAGACTCATGGTGAGATACTTGCTCCTGGAGTCCATGTAGTGTTTCCTGCTAAGCAAGCTGTCTTATCTTCTCTGCCACAGTCTCCCATGTGTTATTGTCAGCCTCCACTGCTCCATTCCATTTCCGAGGTCGTCTGGGTTCACAGTGACCCAGATGGACTCAGCATGTGTCTGTGATCAAATGAAGCTGTACAAGAATTAAGCAGTGGTCTTCTCACCCAGGATTTCATCTCTGAATGTCTTTCTGGCCCACCTGCAGGAAAGTGGGCTGTCCTCCCTGAAGCTGTCTGCTTGCCTCCCCTTTCCTTCTTACTCAAGTTTCATCCTCTGATTCTGCAGTGTTGGGCCCTAAGGTCTCTGGTTACCCAGCTGCTCACTTGCTTAACAGCAAACTAAAAATAAGTGTCTTCAGGCCTGTTCCTGTTGGCAGTGATGGTTGGGCCACCACTTCACCACAAGGACACTTGTCATTTGGGCATTTAGAAAGGGAAACACTTAAGTGTTAGTTTATCAGCCTAAAGGAGCTACAACAACAACCCAAAGCACAGACTACCACCCATCCCACCCACACAGTTCTGGTCAGAGAGTACGCTTACAGGGGAAAGTTGGCCCATCCTGTGGGTGGCACAGAGGTGGTGTTTCTTTATTTACCTTTGCAAGGGCAGAAGACTTGGTGGGAAGCCCGGGGCAGCTGCCTTTTAAAAGTTCCCAGGGAAACTTTTAAAGAGAATAATGATGATTAGAAACATTTACAAAACACCAAAGAATGAAGAAGAAAAACAGGCTGTGGTATAGCTCTACTAATTTAGGCTGTTTCTCATCATAACATCTAATGTAGGAAGTACTGAGGAGTCATGGTATTGTGTCAGAGATAACAAGCCAGGGCCCAGCTCCTCCTGAGTGCTTTTGATGAGAAATTAGGCCTAACCTAAGGCAAAGTGTATTGAGTGTCACTAGCATGATAATATATATATATTATATATATATATATAATATATACAAATAATATATATCATTCATAGGCTTCCTTGTCCACTTACTATTCTAATAGGAGACTTTTCTCAAGTTTTAACATTTTTTGACTAGTATTTTAATAGCTTTGAGATATTCTGTCAAGGGTTTCTACTATAGTTTAGTAAGCAGGGGCCCTGGCCTTGGAATGCAATGCTACAATGGTGAGGTGATGGGTTTCACTGGACACCATTTGTCAAAGAAGAGTCCAGCCTCAAACCCTACTGGGTCTGGGGCCCCAGGTTGTCACCTCTGTCTCTGAGAAAAGGCAGATCTTAATGGGACAAAGTCAAATGATTTAATTCATGAGTCATTTGTTCAGTGGTCAATTTATCTTTCTTCTTCTTTTTATTATCTTGAAAGCCATTCATTATCTTGTTCATAAGAAGACTAAAAAAGTGAAATTACCACACACTATTTTGGTACCTGTCACAAAGTCATAGAAAAGTATTAAGGGAGAAAAACCATTTAGGAAAAATGAGGCAAGTCTATAAACTGCTTTAAAAGCATATATTAAGTGTTCTTATATATTGAAATATATATTTTACACTGTTATTATAGAATTTGCTTCCAAGAAACACTTGGTACTTGTATGTGACTACTACTATTACTACTACTACTACTACTAATAATAATAATAATATTTATTTTCAAGAGAAGAAGGAAGATTTATGACTTCCCATTGTTTCTTCTAAAAAATATCTAACTTCCCTTTCTAGAAGCTCCAAGGGGGTCCAAAAGTGACATGATTCTTCTTTTCGACTTCATTTATGTAGCTTATGAGGCATGCAATTTTAGAGCATTAACTATAGCAACAATCAAAATATTAGCAAAAACTTACATTAAGTGCTTAACTATATCCCCAGTGCTTGACTAAGAGTTTGAAGGGATAGATCCATATGTTTAATCTTGATATAGAGAGGAGGGAGGCCTGCTTCAGAGTCAGAGGACATGTAGAGGTGGTGACAGCTTTAGAAAGAGTCAGGGGATCATTCTGCTGTGGACAAAGGGTCTGGAGTATGGAAGAGTATGAGTTAGTCTTCCTTCGGCTGGGATTAGTGATAGAGCTGAGATGTTGTATTACATCCAACTAGAACACTCAAGAGAGAGCAACAAGATTCAAGTCATGTCATAAGTAGACTATACAAGATCTATTTGGATAGGGATGATGGGAGAGGTAGAGCAATAGATGATGGTAGCCTAGATTCAAGGGCTGCAGGTAGAAAGGGACAGAAGGAGATGACTCATGATGAGAGTTTTTGGAGAGAGAATTGACAGGACTTGGTAAATTGGGAAAATGGAGAGCAAAAGAAGGGAGAAAGAAAGACCAAGTCCTGGGCTATTGGTTTGGGCACTTAGACTAAGGGCGGTGCCATGTTCTAAGATGAGGAAATCTAGGGGAGTAACTGACTCATGCTGAGGAAATGGAAGGTTCTATTCTTACTTGCCACTTGCCAAAATTGGTGTTCTACCAAAAATAAAGAACAAAACGCTAGTAGTTTCAGCCTTCCTTTCTTCAATGTTGTATTATAAAAAATTGACCAAGCACCAAGATCAGACTGACCTAGTCCTGTTGGTTTTCACATTGTGTTACTCAAGGTAAATTTTTAGTCTATGTCAGTGTGTCAATTTCCTGATCTCCAAGAGAGAGTTAACACTACCTTTCCCACAGTGTAGTTGAACAAACCTGTGTACAACTCTTAAGGCAGTCTCTGGCTCACAGAGACTGTGAATGCCAGGAGAATTGCAGTTTGTAGTCTATAGGGCCAAAACATTTGTGAGACCTATCTTAATCAATAAAAAGCTGAGTGTAATGATTCACGTCTATCATCTCAGGCTAAATAGGGGGATTGCGGTCCAGGCCAACCTGCCTACAAAGGAAGACCTTATTTGTTGTTTTTTTTTTTAATTTTTTATTGTGAAAAATACTGTACAGAGGAGTTACAATTACATGAGCAAGATAATGAGTACATTTCTTATCAAGCATTGTAGCCTCCTCCTTTGTTTCCCCTTCCCATTCCATCCTCTCCCTGCCCCCCCCAACACTCCTCCCCCGCCCAAAGTTGTAAAGTTCATTTTCGACATAACAACTTGTACGTCTCATTGTTGCAATGGGTCCACCTGTATCCCTATTTAAACGATTTGTTTTTTCCCTTCCCCTCCACAAATTATACCAACATCAAATACAGTGAAAGCAGGGGTTATACCATGGGGGAGGGACATACAAAGCAACAAAGAAATAATCTTATAAATGTGTTAGAAACAATCACATGAAAGAAAAAAACATTTGAATACATATCTTAGGGTTCATTTCCCTAACATCAACTTATCTGACCTTTTCTGCTTGACTCAAACATATACTAGTTATTGCAAATAAGGGAAACCATGGGACCTATGCTTCTTTGGGCCTGGATTACTTCACTCAATATAATTTTTTCCAAGTCTTTCCATTTCCTAACAAATGTGGCAATGTCATTCTTTCTGATGGAGGCATAGAATTCCATTATATATATATATATATATATATATATATATATATATATATATATATATATATATATATATATATATATATATATATATATATATACCACATTTTCTTGGTCCAATCATCTACTGAGGAGCGTCTGGGTTGGTTCCATATCTTAGCTATGGTAAATAAGGCTGCAATAAACATAGTCGTGCTGGTAGCTTTAGTGTGGACTTGTTTGTGAACATTTGGGTAAATGCCCAAAAGTGGGATTGCTGGGTCATAGGGGAGTTCTATGTGGAGTCTTTTGAGGAACCTCCATACTGCTTTCCAAAGTGGTTGAACAAGTTTAAACTCCCACCAACAATGCAGTAGGGTTCCCTTCTGTCCACATCCCCTCCAGCATCTGTTGTTATTAGAGTTCTTGATTATAGCCATTCTAACTGGGGTGAGGTGGTATCTCAATGTTGTTTTGATTTGCATTTCTTTTATGGCTAGAGAGGTTGAGCATTTCTTCATGTGACTATTGGCCATCCTTCTTTCCTCTTCAGAGAAGTTTCTCTTTAAGTCTTTAGCCCACTTATTTATTGGGCCCTAATTTCTTTGAAGATTTGTTGTTGGGGGATTTAATTTTTTGAGTTCCAGGTATATTTTAGATATGAGACCCTTGTCCATTGTATGGCTAGTGAAGATCTTCTCCCAATCCATGGGCTTTCTATTGATCTTGCTAGTGATGTCCTTTGCCATGCAATTTCATGCAATCCCATTTGTCCAACCTTTCTTTGATTTGTTGTGTTTCTGGGTCTCTATTAAGAAAATTTCGGCCTGTGCCAAGGAGTCCTAGGGTTTCTCCTATTCCATCCTGTAATGTTTTCAGAGTGTCTGCTTTGACTCTGAGGTCTTTGATCCATTTGGAGTTGATTCTGGTGAGGATGATATATAAGGATCTAGCTTTAGTTTTCTACAAGTAGTTAACCAATTTTGCCAGCACCATTTACTGAAGAGGCTGTCTTTCTTCATTCTATTTTTTTAGCTCCCTTATCGAAGATTTGATGGCTATAGGTCTGTAGGTTCATTTCTGGGTTTTCAATTCTATTCCATTGGTCCTGAGGCCTGTTCTTGTGCCAGTACCAAGCTGTTTTGATTACTATGGCTTTATAGTAGAGTTTGAAATTTAGTATTGATATTCCTCCAGCACTGTTCTTTCTGTTGAGGATCGTTTTAGCTATTCGGGGTCTTTTATTGTTCCATATGAATTTTTGGATTGCCTCTTCTATTTCCTTGAAGAATGAGGTTGGAATATTGATAGGTATCGCATTGAATTTGTAGATAGCCTTTGGCAGTATTGCCATTTTCACGATGTTGATCCTTCCAATCCAGAGCATGGGAGTTTTTGCCACTTTCTAAATTCTGTTTTGATTTCCTTTTTCAAGTTTTTAAAGTTTTCATCATAGAGGTCCTTCACTTTTTGGTTAAGTTAATTCCTAGGTATTTTATTTTTTGTGGGGCTATTACTAATGGAGTTGTTTCCTAATTTCAGCCCCACTTTTCTCATTGTTGGCATATAGAAAAGCCATTGATTTTTGAGGGTTAATTTTATACCCTGCTACTTTGTCAAAATTTTGAATCAGCTTGAGTAATTTGGGAGTGGAGTCTATGGTATTTTTTAAATACAAGATCATGGAAGACCCTATTTGTAAAATAACAAAAGAAAAAAAGAGCTAGAAGCATGGCTCCATGATAGAGCCCCTACCTAATAAATGAATACAAGGCTTGAGTTCAAACCCCAATACTGCAAAAATTTAAAAATCCAAATAAAAGCAGGACAATAATGACAACAAGAACCTCAGCTGTCACTTTTCTCAGAACCTTATGTTTCTCCCATACACATCCCAGCTATAGCTTCAAGCACTCACACTGCCCTCCTGCTGCCTAATTTATTTCCTTTCTGTTTCCCATGTAAATTTCTTCAAAGACTTGACTATGACATTACTTCTTTCTACGTCTTCATCTCCCTTCTCTCCTTGACCCACTCTAGCCATACTTTCTCATTGAAACCACTCTCATCTAGACAACCAATGGCTTCCATCTTAACAACACAGCTTAGATCTTCTACGACACTCCCCTCCACCCCCACACACATACACAAAGGCTCTCAGACCAAAGGCTTGCTCACTAGCCTGTGGTGCTGCTGGAAGGCAGTTAAACCTTGAGGAAGTGGGGCCTAGTATGAGTGGTGTGACTTTGAAGGAGCTACTGGGACCTCACCACTTCCTGTCTCTTTCTCTCTGCTTCCTAGTCACCATGAGGTAAGCAGCATACTCTGCCATGCTCCCTGCTGTGCCAGAAGGTCCTGCTTTACCCACCAGCTCTAAGTTTCAGAATGTTGTCTTAAACTATGAATCTTTTCTTCCTTGAAGTTGGTTATCATAGGTATTTTGTCACAGCAGTAAAAAGTTGACGAACACACTACACCTTGCTTTTCTCTGACCCCTCCCCTAGCTTCAATTCCCCCTACCCACAACTGTTCCCATCTTTCTTTGAATACTCCCATTCTTTTCCTCTATAACTGTACTTCCAAGTTTTCTTCTTTCTCACTATATTTTCTTAATTCTACTGTACTGGAATTAAGATGGTACAGTGCCCCACATTTGCTTCTTGACCTATATTTCCATCCATGCCCCTTCTAAGTGATGACATTAGTCCCATGGTCTTAAATACCATCTATCTGTGTGTGTGTGTGTGTGTGTGTGTGTGTGTGTGTGTGTGTGTGTGTGTGTGTGTGTGTGTGTGAAGACTTGAACTTGGGTGTGAGGGCTTGAACTCAGGATCGTGAGTTCATTGTTAGCTTTTGTTTAAGCTGGGGTGCCACCACTTAGGACCTACCTCTACTTTCTGCTAGTTAATTAAAGAGCCCGGCAGATTTGTCTGCCCAGACAGGCTTTGAACCATGATCCTCAGATCTCAGCCTCCTGAGTAGCTAGGAAAATAGATGTGAGCCACCATGCTTGGCAAGAGACTTGAGTTCTAATCTTTT
Organism: Dipodomys merriami; assembly: GCF_024711535.1. NCBI lineage: Eukaryota > Metazoa > Chordata > Mammalia > Rodentia > Heteromyidae > Dipodomys > Dipodomys merriami. Next base: position 16,232,680 of record NW_027203493.1, on the reverse strand, counting down.
TTCCTAGCATTAACTACCTGAAGAAATCCTAGGTTGATTATTTCCCTGTCTGAGCATTCATTTCTTCATTTGTCCAATCAAGTGTCTCTCAGGAGGGCAATACTCTCTGATTCTCCTTCCCTCGCTTTTCCTGATTGTGGTGCCACCATACTCAGAAAAATCCATATATTTCTGGAAACACTGAAGCTAAGAGAAAGATAAACATGTGGAGAAATCAGGATTCTTGAAAAGATAATGTGAGTCCTTAAGGGGCAGGAAGAGAGCACCCACCTCCTAGGGTGGTAGCAAGAAGTAAATGAGGTAGAACATGTGGAGCACTTACTAGAGTGCCTGAGAAAATAGCAAGGCCAGGATAGACTTTATCTCTAAAAATAAGGGAGAGAATGTTAGTAGTCAAAACTTGCACAGTAGCATGGAGCTCTGACTTGTACATGGGAAGGCAGGGTTTGGAGTTAAGGAAGGATGAAAAGAGCTGCAGTAGACCAGTGCTTAGTGTGGCAGTAAGGAACACATTAGAGACAATTTGCAGAATCAAATATGGATACCACTTGCACTAGCTCAAAGCTAGTAGCTTGGATGATGTGAAGGTGCACCCAAATGGGAAGTTATTTGGCTTTTTTGTGTGGTGGCTTATCCTGGGGATTGAACTCAGGACTTGAGCAATGTCCCTTAGCTTTTGTGCTCAAAGCTAGCTCTCAGCTTTTTGGTGATTAATTGGAGATAAGAGTCTTACAGACTTTCTTGTCCAGCCTGGCTCTGAACCACAATTCTCAGTTCTCAGTAGCTAGAATTACAGACATGAGCCACAGGCTTCTGGCTGACATTTGACTTTTAAAGATGCTTTCCATCTCATATAAAGGTAAGGTCATAGCTTGGCATATGGTTTATGCTACAATACTAGCCACTCAAGACTTAGAGATTGAGAAGATCATAGTTTAAGGATAATCTTGGCAAAGAGCTAGTAATTCCTCCCCACAACTCAACAATAAAAGTTAGGCATGGTGGCATACACCTGTCATCCCAGGACACATACATAGAATTATGGACCAGGTTGGACCAGGTATAAATGTGAGGTCCTATTTCAAAAATAATCAAAAGTAAAAAGTACTGAGCATGACTCACATGGTAGAGTGCTTGTCTAGTGACCAAGGCCCTGAATTCAAATCCTAGTACTACCAAAAATTAACAGCTAAGGCCATGATACAAGAATCCAAGACCACAGCTGGAAGTTTACTAGAGCAGATATCAAAATTTATCATAAAATTATAATAATTAAGACAGTGTGCTATTGGCACAACAATGAAAGCAATGGAATAGAAGAGTCCAGAAACAGACAAAAGCATATACAAGCATTTTATTTTTTTTATTGTGAAAAAAACTGTACAGAGGGGTTACAATTACATGGGCAAGATAATGAGTACATTTCTTATCAAGCATTGTAGCCTCTTCCTTTGTTTAAGCATTTTATTTTTGAAAAGGGTATCATCTCAGAGTACTGGGAAAGGATAATCTTATCAATAAATAGGACTGGTCCAAATCGATGTCTTAATGGAAAAAAATAAGCAAGAATGAAACTCAATCCCTGCCTTAACTATAGCAAAAACCTAAAAAAATCAATTCTCTACTCTCTGTATATTTAAACACAAAAGGTTCTAGGAGACAATATAGGAAAATCTGTCATACCACCCTGAATGTATATGATCTCAAAAACTAAGGAGCATTAGGCCTGGTAGATACTTGGATGGGAAATACCAGGTGCAGAGAGAGAGGGAGAAAGAGAAGGAAGGGAGAGAGAGAGAGAGAGGAAGGAATGGGGGGAGGGAGGGAGAGAAAATGAGAGAGAGGGAAGTTTACTCAGAAGATGCCACTAAGAAGGTTAAATTTTAGAAGTATAGTTACTGATGAATGAGAAAGGCTATTTACACAGGACATGTATAGCTAAAGGATCACATTCAGAATATATAAAGAATTATTACAAAAGAAAGGACAGCCCAGTTGGAATTACATTGACAAAAGGCCTGAGCAGGCACACCATGCAAGTAGCAAGACCAGTGAACTCATGGGAAGTCAACAAGGAAATATAAATTCAAATGAAGAGGTTGAGATATCATTGAACACATACCAGAGCCAAACTTAAGATGACCTTATTGGTAAGGATCTGGAGCAAATGGAACTTTCATACATCACTGTGGGGAAAAGTTTGACATGTCTACTACACATTGAAATAGAGCATGTCCAAAACTTGTGAAGCTTAGGAATCTATACATATATATGTATGTATATATATATATATATATATATATATATATATATATATATATATATGAAAATGAGGCTATATGCTCATCCAAGTATACACAGAAATGTTCATTACAATATTACTTTTAATAGCTACAGATAGAAACAATGAAAATGTCCAACAGAAATAGGACAGATACATGAGTGGTAACCTGTACATAAAATGGAATACTGTATACAATAAGATTAACTCCTGTGTGCATGCTACCAATGAATCCAATTATCATGTGGGATGAGTATAGGTGTCTATAGCTTACAACAATTCATCAATAGTTCACTCAAATTTTGTGCGCTTTTTTGACATGTATGTATGTTCTACTTATAAATGGGAGAGGGGAAGCTGAAAGAAATGAGAGAGGGTGATCTTATTTAAATAATGACCCAATGTTTCTGCTTCTCTACTTCTGATGAGGTGACCGCCCATGCCGCCCACTGTATGGGAATTTATCTCACCAAATGAATTTGTCAAAATGGGGGTGGGGGATTCATGGATTTCAATAGATTTTTTTTCTTAAGTTTAATGTCTTCCTCATAACAATGTTTTGAGGTTTAAAAACTAACTTCAAATCAAATCATCAAACCTCATTCAATGCTAAGGAAACTGAAATGATGGATCTAGGAAAGTAATGATCCTGGGGTCAAAGGTAGAGGGAATCTGGAATCCATTTGTTCATTCCTTCATATACTTGGCAAATGTTTATTTAACACCTGTAATATCTCGGATACTTTTTTTTTTCAAATTTTTTTTCGTCTTTTTTTTTAATTTTATTTTATTTTATTTGAGAACATACTGTACAGAGGGGCTACAATTACATGGGCAGGATAATGCATACATTTCTTACCAAGCATTGCAGCCTCCTCCTTTGTTTACCCTTCACCTCCCTTCCCAGCCTCCCCCCTCCCCCCACCCAATTATATCCTCCTCCCCCCCCACACCGACATTGTAAAGTTGGTTTTGACATGACATTTTGTACTTCTCATTGTTGCAACAGGTCCACCTGAATCCTTAAACGACTTGTTTGTCCCCATCTCCTCCACATGTTATACTGACATCAAATATAGTGGAAGCGGGGGTTACACTGTGGGGGAGGGACATACAAAGCAACAAAGAAATAATCTTATAAATGCGTTAGAAACACGTGCATGAAAGAAACGAAAACATTAAAATACATATTTAAGGGTTCATTTTCCTAACATCACATTATCTGACCTTTTCCGCTTGACTCATACCTATACTAGATATTGCAAATAAGGGAAACCATGGGACCTATGCTTCTTTGGGCCTGGCTTACTTCACTTAATATAATTTTTTCCAAACCTTTCCATTTCCTAACAAATGGGGAAATGTCATTCTTTCTGATGGAGGCATAGAATTCCATTGTGTATATATACCACATTTTCTTGATCCATTCATCTACTGAGGGGCATCTGGGTTGGTCTCGGATACTTTTCTAGCCCTTCAGATAGAAAAATGGGACAGAAAAAGACCTTGTTCTCATGGAACTTACATTCTAGTAGAGGTAGAAAGTAGACTCATAAATGTGTTTTTTTTATTGCACATAGGTTTTCTTTTTCTTTCTTTTTTTCTTCTTTTTTGTGCCAGTTCTGGGGGACTGGACACTGTCCCTGAGCTTCTTTTGCTCAAGACCAGCACTTTACCATTTGAGCCACAATGATACTACTCCTGGCCTTTTCTGTTTATGAGGTACTATAGAATTGAACCAAGCACAGTACCACTAAGCCACCTTCCCAGCCCTGCACATAAGGTTTTCCAGATAAGGTGTGGTCCCCACCTTCCATCCAGTTCTTAGAGACAGCAAAGGGCCTGGCATAGATCCTGCATTTTCTAGGCAAGGCAACCAATCCAGAGCTAGACCTCCTCTATTTGGCCTGGGCAACCCAAAGGCACTATCCTTAATGATCCCAGGGTCAAGCATTAGGCAGGTAAGGACCACTCCAAGTAACTTAGCACCTGCTGCAATTATTCAGATTATCTAGTCCTGAACTGCTTACCTGGCCCTGCCTTGTCTTTTTCCTGGAAATCCCCATAAAGTACATGGCCCAATGTTTTCCCTGGATCCTGCTTTTGCCTTTGGACCACCCTGGTACTTTGCCACCTGCCTCTGTGTTTGTTTTCCTATGCTGTGTCTCTTCTCATAATTTCTGACTGATTGTTGTATGGAAGATACACTATACATAAATGGACTCATAAATACTATGGAGAAGTCTCAGCTAGGGTATGGAACAGTGGGGTTTACTGCTGTATGGAGAACATTGAGGGATGGTGTCATACAATAGTGAAACTGAAGGAAAAGAAGAATGAGCACAGTAGTATGTGGGTGAACAGCCAGGGGACAGTTGGGGCAGGAGTAGAAAACCCAGACCAGAGCCCTAGAAGTTGAAGTGAGAGTTACTGGAGCCTGCGAGGCTCCCCTGAGGGGTTGGTTTCCCCTCTAAGAACTCTGGGAGGCTTTGGAGGATTTTGTTTAGAAAGAATGACATGATCTGATTTAAACTTCAAGTCCTGTAGTCTGTGTGGTGAGAACACATTAGAGGGATATAGATGCAGAAGCAGAAGAATATCAAGAAGTCAATGCAGTAAGATGAAAAAGATACTGGGGTCTTGGGCAATTTTAGTGAGAACTGGATACATTTTATGACAAACAAGACTTACTGTTTGGAGGAGAGCAGTGAGACACAGAGAGAAAGGAAGGTATCTTGCTTGAGCAATGACAAGACTGAGTTCTTGTCACCTGGGATATAGGTAGAGAAGTATGAATGGAGGGTTCAAGAAGTGTTATTTGTGAGACCAAAGGAGGATATTCACAGGAGCAGTTCACGAAGGCTCAATAGCTATGTACGTATGATCATACAAAATAGTACTTTTCTAAATGAACTCCAAGAAATGGAAGCAAGAGTTTTGTTGTTGTTGTCGTCACAGTTTTTGTTGGTTTTTCCTTTTGTCTTGTTTGTTGGTTTATCTGACTTTGGGAGGGCAAGGGGAAGCACATAAAAGGATAAAGGATGAACAAATGCAGCAGTGGTACTCACTAGACACTATGTGGAAAAAGAACTATACAGCTTGTAGGTGGGGATAGGAGGGGAAAACTGGGAGAGAGGGAAGGGGTGACATGGTTCAAAAAGAAATGTACTCAGTAATTGACTTATGTAACTGTAACCCCTCTGTACATCACCTCTACAATAATAATAAAAAATATGTATGAGATGCCTATTAAATATCCAAATAGATAAGGTCTCAGAGATAAAGAGGCTGGAATTCAAAAGACATTGGATGTAAGTTTGGGTGTTGGTGTTTAAAGCGGAGACTGGATGAGATCAACTTGGGAGAGGATATAGATAGAACAGAGAAATCATCCAAGGAAGGGCTCTTGAGATCAGCCCTGCCCTAAACCCTGCTTACACAGCACAGAAAGAGGATATCCTCATTGAGGAAGAATTGGACCCAGTTAGCTCTGTGCCAGCTGGCTGATTTGTTATTGTTGTGAAGATCAATGAGGGGATACTGCAGCCTAGAAATTGGGCCTCTCAATGGAGACCAGACCTTCGGTGAGGGAAACAAGCACACATGCTTAGCAAACTTTCTCCCTTCACTCTGTCCCCATCTAAGTTGGGATTTGAACTAGCAACCTGGAGGGATCATTCTAGGATGCTTGGAGAGCACCAGCATGATCTCCCTAGTTGCCCTTTAGCTATTAGTGGAGTCTAAGATGTTCTGCTCCACTCTGTTCTGAAGAGTTCTCAGTTGCTAGGCAAGCAGGTGTCCTTTCCACAGTGAGCCCAAAGCACTAGGGAGGCCCCTAAAGGCACTAAAGGGCAGACAGGAGCTGTCCTACACATATTACCCATTAGATGAAAAATCTCTCATGATGTTTTCTATTCTCCTCATAGTGAATCATTGATGGAGCAAAGAGAAGAAATGCAATGCCTCATTGGGGCCGTGGGAGGCTTCAGTCGGTGTTTTCCCACAGTGGGTGCTTATCTCTACAACCAGATTACAAGATGAAGGTGGATGGGTGGGGTTTAAAAGAGCCCTTGGAATGCTCTTCTGTTTTCTACCTTCCTAGGTGGATCATGTAGATCACTACATGCACCCACAGAGCAGACAGTGGAGAAACAATAGTAGCAGACATGGTGTTTATTAATCTAAGTGTGCTAACTCCCCAGCCCACCTTCTAGAGACCCCCATCATTTCCCCACCTGAGTTGTGATTCTTTTACTCTCGGTTTTCCGATCTACTACTCTCTTCTCCCAGCTCGATCCTTTTATTCCGCTCTCTCTTTCTCTTTGTGGAAAGCCAGCAGTGAGAAGACACAACTGTTCCGTGACCTTCGAAGCTTAGTTGTCTGGGACCTGTCTGAAGACCTCTTATTCTTCACTGGGAATTCCACTCTGCTTTTTCTCCTAGGAGGGAGTGTAGGGCTCTTTTCAAGTCACCTCTGGAAGCATGACACCCAATGATTTTAAAAAATAGGGTGTTTGGGATGTCTGGACAGTCAGAAAGAAAAAGCTCTTCTTGTCTTACCTTCCACCAAATCCTAGAGATGAAACATGAATTATTAATTAAAATTAGCTTTCCCTTCCTGTAGCTGGTAAAATGGCTACTGCGTTTGCTGAAGCTGAAGTCCACATGCCAATAGTGGAACTAGTGCCTTTCCTAGTCCCTCTCCTTACTGGATGTCAGGAAACATCAACAGGACTTTTTTCTTGTTTGTAGTTCTGAATCTTGAACTCAGGATATTATGCTTGCTCAGGTTGATGATCACACTGCTTAAACCATGTCTCCAGTCTTGCTTTTTACTGGTTATCTCAAAGATTTCTTCCTAAGCTAGGTTTTAACCATTATTCTCTGAATCTCAGCTTCTTGAATAGTTAGGACTGCATGGAGATGTGAGCTGTCGGTGTTCCGCACCACAACTCCACATAGAGAAAAATATTAAAATCAATCTTTAGTTGTCAACAAAAATTTAGTAAGGACATTTATAGTTCTATGTGCCTTTTCTTTTTGAAATATCTGCTTTACCCATTTGAGGTAAGAAGTAAAAGAGGCGGGTACTGATGGCTCATGCCTGTAATCCTAACTAGTCTGGAGGCTGAGATCTGAGGATTGAGGTTCAAAGCCAGCCTGGGCAGAAAAAAAAAATAAACAACTATGAGGCACTTATCTCCAATTTAAAAAGCCAGAAATGGAGGTGTGGTTCAAGTGGTAAAGTGCCAACCTTGAGTGGAAAAAGTAAAGCAAAAAGTGAGTGGTCCTGTCTTCAAGTCCCAGTACTGGCAGAAAAAGGAAGGAAGGAAGGAAGGAAGGAAGGAAGGAAGGAAGGAAGGAAGGAAGGAAGGAAGGAGGAAGGAAGGAAGGAAGGAAGGAAGGAAGGAAGGAAGGAAGGAAGGAAGGAAGGAAGGAAGGAAGGAAGGAAAGAAGGAAAGAAAGAAAGAGAGAAGGAAAGGAAAGGAAAGGAAAGGAAGGAAAGAAGGAAAGGAAAGGAAAGGAAAGGAAAGGAAAGGAAAGGAAAGGAAAAAGGAAAAAACAGCCAGGCATCAGTGGCTCATGCCTGTAATCCTAGCTACTCAGGAAGCTGAGATCTGAGGATAGCAGTTCAAAGCCAGCCCGGGCAGGAAAAGTCTGTGAGACTCTTATCTCCAATTAACCACCAGAAAACCGCAAGTGGCACTGTGGCTCAAGTGGTAGAGTGTGCTCGCCTTGAACTGACGAGCTGAGGGACAGTGTCTAGGCCCAGAGTTCAAGCCCCACGACTGACAAAAAAAAAAAAAAAAGGAAAGGAAAGAAAGAAAAAGAGATAAAAAGGAAGGCTCTTACAGTAAAGATGGTGGGAAAGGCAAAGAAATTAACAAATCCATCAGATCATGACATATTTTAGTAAAGGCTATGAGATCTTTGTAGGCTGTTAGCCCAGAGGGTGTGGTTTGACGAATGTCCAGGCTAAACATAGAAATAAGTGGTAGTGGTTTTTTTTTCATGACTTACTTTTATATGGTACTCAGGAAATGTTTTTGGGAGTCACTGCCAGATCTTAAAATGGACTTGCTTGCCTCTAAGCTAGGATACCAGCAATTCATGACCTCATGGAGGCAGATGACATCCCCTTAGACGCCTTTCAAATGATGTGGCTTTGCCTGAATAAGGGAAATAAGAGGAATAAATCAAGGGCCCAGCCCAGTTGCTCTCAGCATCGCTGGTTGTCACCCCAACAGCTGTTTTTACTTGCGCTGGCTCCTTTTCCTAGGCTTGTAATGTCTACAGAGGTCCTTGTGACATTGTCTCTGAGAAACATGTTCTAAAGCTCACTGTTGGGCACTTGTTCAAGGAAAAGCAGATCATGTCACCTCCTTAAGATGGTGTACAGAACTCCAAAGCAAGCAACATGGGTTCACACTTCATATGTTGCTTTGCTGGACTCAGAACAAAATCTGTATCATAGTCCTATGACTGGTTAATTTCCTCCTCCTCCTCCTCCTCCTCCTCCTCCTCCTCCTCCTCCTCCTCCTCCTCCTCCTCCTCCTCCTCCTCCTCCTCCTCCTTCTCTTCTTCTTCTTCTTCTTCTTCTCCTTCTTCTCCTTCTTCTTCTTCTTCTTCTTCTTCCTCTTCTTCTTCTTCCCTTCCTCTGCCTCCTGCTTCTCCTCCTGCTTCTCCTCCTCTTCCTCTTTTTCCTCCTCATTTTCCTCCTCCTCCTCTTCCTCCTCCTCCTTTTCCTCCTCCTCCTCTTCCTCCTTCTCCTCTTCCTCCTCTTCCTTTCCTCCTCCTCCTCCTCCTCTTCTTCCTTTCTTCTTCTTCTTCTTCTTCTTCTTCTTCTTCTTCTTCTTCTTCTTCTTCTTCTTCTTCTTCTTCTTCTTCTTCTTCTTCTTCTTCTTCTTCTTCTTCTTCTTCTTCTTCTTCTTCTTCTTCTTCTTCTTCTTCCCTTCCTCTGCCTCCTGCTTCTCCTCCTCCTTCTCATCCTCTTCCTCTTTCTCCTCCTCCTCTTCCTCCTCCTCTTCCTCCTCCTCCTCCTCTTCCTCCTCTTCCTTTCCTCCTCCTTCTGCTCCTCCTCTTCCTCCTTCTTTTGGTGGTACTAGAGTTTGAACTCAGGGCTTCCTGCTTGTTAGCCAGGTGCTATACCACTTGAACGATGCCCCCAACCCCTTTTACTCTGGTTATTTTTGAGATTTTGAGATAGGCTCTCATTTTTGAGATAGGCCCAAGCTGGCCTCCTACTTATGCTTCCCACTATAGCTTGGTCATATGCTATCATACTGAACTCTTTCTATTTCCTTGGCTAACCTAGAACTTCCATCCTGATCTCAGCCTTTCACTGAGCTCAGGTAACAGGCACATGCCACCGCACTCTGCTACTTACTGGTTAAGTTGGGGCTTTCACAAACTTTTACCTTGGCTGGCCTTAAACCTCTATCCTCTGATCTCTGCTTCCTGAGTAGCAAGGATTGCTGGTATGAGTCAACAACACCTGGCCTCACTAGTTTATCTTAATAGCGCCGCAAGTCACAAGTCCTCTGGCAATTTAGACATGTGACCATTTCCTACGTTTTTGGTCATTTGCAAATGATTCTCCTATTGGTAAGAGAAGGTTGACTAATCATGATTTGCACAAACCTATAAATTCTGGATGCCTTCCTCCTAGTTTCTCAATCTGACCTCCCATGGTCAGAGTCCTGAGAGTGACAAAAGTCTCTTCAAAGACTTCATCTAAACCTGACGTCATTTAGATCAACAGAAAGTATATAAACTCCTTCCATGGAAACCCTCTGCTGATTTTAGTAAACCAGAGTAAAAAAGCCAAAGGAAGTTCTCCCAGAGTATCTCCCCATCCCCTTCCTGCTCTGGGACTTTAAAATGGTTCCACTGGATAAAGCCATATCTCTACTCCTACTTGTCCACTTGTCCTCAGCTGCAACAGCAGCAGCAGCCCCTGACAGATGCTTGAATGATCCCACCCTCACTCGGGCTTATTCTTCTCAATCTGCTTCAAATTTAATTCCACTCCCTCCTGGTTCTACAACTTTGGTCTCCAGCTCTGCTCCAGATTACTCCTTGCTCCAAACAGATTCAATCCCAATCAGCCGGAACTTTCTAACATATGCTTTCCTTTCCCATCTCTCCCAGTCACTACTGGTAAATATGGACTCAGACAGTGCTTTCTCCAGAAAGGCACATCAAGCCCCGCATAAGATGTATGCTATAGTGGCCCAGTGGTGCTTATAAATTAAGACTTTGTCTTCACATGCTTTCTGTTGCCACAACTAGACACCTGAGAATGGATAAATTTATGAAGCAAAGGCATTTCTCATTGCAATTCTGGAACCTGGAAAGCCTAAGCTAGAAAGGTCACATCTGCTGAATACCTTCTTACCTGTGGGGACTCTATAGAGTTCCAAGATGACACAGGATATCACGTGGTATACCAGAGCAAGGAAGCCAAAGAGAGCTAGCTTTAAAATGTGTGTGTGTGTGTGTGTGTGTGTGTGTGTGTGTGTGTGTGTGTATCAAAGCCATCCCTGCAATAGTCCATGAACCATGAAGCTACAAATCCATCAATAGACTGATCTCCATGACAGACCCCTCTTCACCACTCACCTCTCAAACATCCTACCTCTCAATGGGATAGACTTGTGACTCTGTGGGTTACATTTCTGGCACAGGGAACTGAGGAGACACATTCAAACCATGTGTGATCCTAAACTGGTTTTTCATCTGGCCACTTCTCATCTCATCTCATCTCCATTTTCTCCTTGCTACTTTTTTCTCCCCAAATAGTCCTGCCCTGGGAAACATGCTGCCAACTAAATTGGTTCTGAGGATGACTGCTCTATAGCTCAAACTTGGACAAGATTTCTCTCCTGAACAATTGGAAAATAGGCTTTTGTGTTTATCTGTAAGTCATTTATTTATGCTATGATTTGGATTTATAATATAAAGTATTTTTAAAACCCAGTAAAAGAAAAACATTAATGTTTGAGCAGATAATTTCACCAAAGAAAATCTGTATGTCAAACAACAAAAGATTTTCATCAGTCATTAGGAAAATGAAAATTAATTAATAATGAATATTACTATACACTTATTAAAATGACTAAAATTTAAAAATTTGACTGTCAATATTTGTTGGTGTGGAAGGGCTATATGAAAGGGCTGAAACTTTCCCTTTGGAAAATAGTTCATCTGTGTCTTACAAAGTTAAGCCCATACTTCCTATAAATCCAGCCATTCTATCCCTAGGAATTTACTTAAGATAAATGAAAAATAATGAAAACACTCATCTGCTCCTGAATATTACCAGCAGTTTTAATTTTAATAGTTCCAAATTGGAAACAACTAAAATGTCCATCAGCAGAGGAGAGGATAATCAAATTGGTATTAAATAATCATCCAGCAAACTAGAAAACTACTTATCAATAAAAAGTAATGAACTATTGATGTGTTGAATTACTTCAACATGGAGAAATTATGAACATAATTTTATTGATTAAAAGAAGCCAAACAAGGAATAGTATACATAACAATTATTTTATTTTTACAGAAAAATCGGGTGCCAGTGGCTAATGCCTATAATCCTAGCTACTCAGAAGGCTGAGATCTAAGGATCATGGTTCAAAGCCAGCCCAGGCAAAAAAGTCCCTGTGAGACTCATATCTCCAATTAACCATTCAAAAATTAGAAGTGGTGCTGTGACTCACGTGGTAGAGCATGAGCCTTGAGCACAGAAAGACTCAAAGATAACAGCCAGGCCTTGAGTTCAATCCCCACAACTGACAAAAAACAAAACAAACAAACAAAAATATTAACAAAAAGAGTACATATAGTAGTTCAAACTTGTAATTCCAGTTCTAGGAGGTCCAGAAGATCAAGAATTGAAGACCAGCATCAGCTCTATAAGGAGGCTTTGTCTCAGAAACAAACAAGAACCAACTAATATTCTCAGAAATGCAAGTTAAACTATAGTAACAGATGGCACAATCTGTGGTTGTGTGAGGATGCAAGTGGGGTGAGAGGAGTAATGAGTGGGTGGAATTACCAAGAAACAAGAGAAAACTTTTATGGAGTTAATTTAATATGTTCATTGTTTCAATGCTAGTGATATTTTCACATACATATATACATATATATATATATATACATAAAGATATACAATATCCTTTAAATATGTGGTCTAGTATAACAATTTTTACTAAATGTATGTTAAGAAAATTTTGACTATTGATTGCAATTATTATAGAACCTTTCACTTCAAAAATTAACATTTTTGATATAATCAACTATAACCAACTCTTTGATGGTTCTTCTAACATCAAAGTCACCACAATTGAATTATAATGGTTGACTGTTTTGAGAAGTTCAGAAAATTCAAAAAAATTACTCTTCCTAGGCATGTATAGAGAGTTTAGGGTTATAATGGTTATTTAAAAAATCTGCTTTAGGGGAAATAAATAGAAAACAACGTTTTTAAAATTAAAGAGTAAGCTCTATCTAAAATAGTCCTCATCTTATAAAACCTTCAAATTGCACTTTAGTTTTGAGAAGAATACTTATCTCATAAAAGAATGTGTAGAACAAAATGGTCAAGTTGACCCAAGTCAATCAACATTACTTTAAAAATTTTGTGTTGAGCTGTTTCCAAAATTGTTTTTTTCTAACTTAAAATTTCAATTTTGAAATGTATTCATTAGGTTTCCAAGCCCTGCCCTTGTGAATTAGTAGATGTATTCACATATGTTGCCTGTGAAATCTGCTTTGCATTTCACACCAGAACAGTCTTTCTAAAGTCATATGATTATCATTAAAAACAGCCTCAATTCAATTCATAATGTTGATTTTTCTTCATGTTAAATCATTTCACATGAAACCCTAAAGCCATGTACTTAAAACCAAATTGCATTTGCTTGGTTCTACAAGGTGTTTTGTTTTGGTTTTGGTTTTGAGGGATGGGGTTTTGTTTTTTGTTTGTTTGGTTTGGGGGAATTTTTTCTTTCTTTCTTTCTTTCTTTTTTTTCTTTTTTTTTTTTGTCAGTTGTGGGGCTTGAACTCTGGGCCTGGGTGCTGTCCCTCAGCTCTTTAGCTCAAGCAAAAGTTCTACCACTTGAGCCACAGCGCCACTTCCAGTTTTCAGGTGGTTAAATGGAGATAAGAGTCTGAAGGATTTTCCTGACTGGGCTGGCTTTGAACATGATCCTCAGATCTCAGCCTCTTGAGTAGCTAAGATTACAGGTTGCAAGCCACCGGCACCCAGTTTGGTTTTGGTTTTTATCATCCAAGAGAAAAGGATTCTCTACAAGTTCATAGCTTTTGTAAGGGCAACCATTCCTAGCACTGGTGGCAGGTCTGACCAATTTATGAAAAAGACACTTTATTTTAATTAGGCATCTGAAATTCCATCAAACGAATTCCAAAGAGGATACAGAATCAGTCCTAAGCATTGGCAAACAAGTCTGGAAACCACTAATGTTTAGAGATAAGGATGGATCCTTCTTTTAAAAATATATTATTAGTAAGTAAGTATACAAAGAGGTTTCAATTTAACATGTAAGTTTATGAGTACAATGCATCTTAGGGGGTAGATCTTAATGCTAATATAGAAGCAGAAGGGCTGGGAATGTAGCTTAGTGGTAAAGTACTTGCCTAGCATGCATAAAGAAGCAGAAGCACAAGTTGGTGTATTTGAGTATGCTCTGCCACAAGCCATGCTGCTACCTCAGCCTCAGAGGCTGAGAATTGCCAAGCTCAAGGCCAAGATATCAAGACTACAGACAGGATTGGCCTATGAGATGAGCATGAAGAAGTCATCAATATCCCATGAAGTAGAAACTATGTGGATCTCATGAGCCAATAGGCTAGCATCTATGAGTCGGTGGTACATTTGTCAGGAAGAGTATGATCACATGGTTATTTAAAACAGTAGCTAGCAAACCAAATATGTCCCATGGACAGTTTTTGTAATAAAGTTTTATTGAAACACAAGGCTTCATATTCTGCAAATGGCAGAATTGAATACAGATATTACTGGATTTGCTAAGCCAAAGGTATATTTTTTCTGGCCCATTACAGAAAATATTTCTACTCTAGAAGATGGTTAAAGCTAAAGGTGAGCATTCAAATTAGAGATGCCCTGGGCATGGGCTACGAGGAGCCTCTGAAAAGAAATAATAAGATTTAAACAGGATGTTAAGACCACAACTAAATACTCTGAAGTTCCAGGCCTCAGGCAGGAACTAAAAGGCAGATGATCAGTCCTACTGAAAAGACAAACATGTCTGTGACTAAGGTAAAAAGACGTAAGAGAGTTGTAGGGTCTAAGCTTAGTGTGTCATGGAAGACACCAAAGCAAGGAGCAGCAAGTTCAGTTTCTGTAATCTTCTGACGGGTGTGAGTCAATGATCCATCTTCAGAGCTCAGTGCTGGAAAGGTGGAGGCTGTCCAAGGCAAGTGAACTTTCAAGCCCAAATAACCTAGAGCTTTCTGCTAGGCAACAGGAGGGAGGGTCTGCCTACTCTCTGTAATAATCGCTGTGGTTACTTGTCACCCTCATCAGCCAAAGACTGAAACTAAATTATCTTCTAGGTTAGCATTACCTAACTAAAGAAATAAAATATAAAGAATAGCTAGTGAAACTTGAGTTCCTGATAGACAAAGAAAAACATATGTATGCATTTCAGTTATATATGTATGTATGTATGTATGTATGTATATATGTATGTATGTGTGTGTGTGTGTGCACGTGTCTATATAATCCCATTGCACCCTCTGATACTAAAATATGTTCATTCATTTGACATTCAAGTTTCACTGGAAGTCCTTTGTTTTTGTTTGGCAATACTATTTACAGGAAACTGGCCATCTTTGTGATACATTTATTATTAAATTAAACTATATTTTAACTCCTAGGGTAGCAAGAAAATTCCAGAGGTCCTTTCACCCTTCCTGCCCTTTTTTCCTTCTCTCCTTCCCTCCTTCCATTCCTCCACAAACTACTTTTATCTCTTTTATCTCTTACTTTTATCTCTTCCCTAGCATTTGGATTTTAGGAAAGAGGGCCAATTACATCTATCAACATTTCCAAGAATTATAAAGTAGCTCTAACTGCCATTGATAAAACTAGATGAGGGCTAGACTCCGAAAGAAGAAGTCAGCTTCTGAAAGTGACTCACAGGAAGGAAACCTGGTGAACAGACAGTTGTATGATTGGCTTCTGACTCACTGGAGATTTGTTTGTAGAGATTTCCAGCCTCAGTCACTGTTAGCAATACTGTTACTTTGCTATCAACAAACCACTAAAAGTTGCCTGGCAGCACACAGAATGCTGTCTTGTTTCAAACTTGGGTTGAGATGAACTTCTGGGTATTTGCTGGTTCCAAACACTGAATTAAAATGGACCTTTGGGACTAGCACTAGTGGCTCATACTTGTAATTCTAATTACTTAGGAGGCTGAGATCTGAGGATCACCTTTCAAAACCAGACAAGGCAGGAAAGTCTGTAAGACTCTTATCTTCAATTAGCCACCAGAAAAGCAGAAAGGGAGCTGTGGCTCAAAGTGGTAGAGCTCTAGTCTTAAGCACAAAAGCTCAGGGAAAGAAAGAAAAAGAGAAAGAAGAGAGAGAGAGAGAGAGAGAGAGAGAGAGAGAGAGAGAGAGAGAGAGAGAGAGAGAGAGAGAGAGAGAGAGAGAGAGAGATTGGAGATTGGTTTGATAGAAAGCCTTAGACCCCCCCCCCAAAAAAAAGCTTTTTTTTTTGTGGAGCCCATGGCCATTGTTTGGAAGCATTAGGCCCACACGATGTTGTGTGATGATGTTTTTGGAGAATATTTAAGAGAAGTGAAATGTGCATGATTTACTTTACACTGTGGTTGCAGTGGATAAACCTCACCTGCAGTGCAAAGGATGTGGGCTAAGATTATATTCAGTACTGATTTTGAGAACATGAATTAATATGTGCAGAAACTAGAAAATACTAAATTAATAGGATTTTCATAATTCTCCCAGTCACTGCTTCTCTGGCAACTTTTCCATCATAGTGGTGTTATTGGACAAACAACCATTATGGCTTTCAGCTATAAGCAAGTGCAATCTCTTATAACATACCACAGATGTCAGTCCCTGAGACTTGTGACATTTTAGGCAAGCTCAGTCCATCTTCTTCCCTGAAAGCCCCCAGACGATGGGTGAACACACAGGATACTGTAACACGGCTATTTCCTTACAGCATGAAGCTTCTCATATGAGCAGTCTTTGTTTCTGGAATTCCCCAGTGAGTTGACCCAAACTTTTTCAGATCTGCATTGTGGTCAGAGGCTGTAACTGACCAACCCTATTTCCTCCCCTCTATATCATGCTAAGTGTTTATTCCCCAGTACAACAATTTCTTATATTGAAATTTTAACTCCCAGGTTGATGGTATGAGGAGGTGAGGCCTTTGAATGCATTATTAGCTCATGATGGTGGAATCTGGGATTGGTGCCTTCATAAAAAAACAAGTCCGCAGAGAATTTGCTCACTCTTTCCATCCTGTTTGGATGCAAAGAGAAGTTGGATCCTACAAACACAGAAACATGTTGACACCTTGAACTTCCACCTTTCTCAACTGTGGCAAACAAACTTCCATTATTTAAGCCACTCAGCACATGGTACTACGTTATACCCTGACCTAAGGAAGGTACCCAACAAAACTCCCTCATTCCTAATTCTGTCTCAATGTCTGAGGCAGACACAATCATCACTGCTCTGGGGAGTTGATCAAGGCAGGTATCATTCCCTAAGAGAGAAGTTTTGAGGGGAAAGTTCTTAACATCAAGGAATGGAGGAAAAGGACAAGCTCATTCCTTCCTGTGCAAGTCAGAACGGAATGAGAAGAGATGGAGGAAGGACCAAACTTTCAAATATTGGAGTCTTGATTCCTCTCCTCCTCATAGTTGAGCTTTGGGGAGAAAACTATAGACATTTAGATACATATTGGAAAGCTAAGGACATAGTCAGAGGAGGCTGAAAGCATCTAGGAGAAGCTCCATATTTGTCCTGCCAACTTTTCTAATATGGCATAAGGGACAGTGCAGTGCTAACAGAAAGACCTTCATGGATGACAATATGGGTGCACACATAGGAGGCTAGAAAGTAGAGGCCCTGAGATCAGCACTTTTATGTTAGGGGCAATGGCAGTTTTGATGTTCTATAACTATGGATATTGTTACATGCCAATGGCACAGTAGATTGGGATTATCTCAGGAAACCCTAGCACTAGCCCAAATTCACCCAAGACACTCAGCAGAGGAGTCCACCAAGACCACAGGTTCCCATGCTGATTTTCACCCCCCACAGTCACCTGGTAACACCCCTGCTATCAATGTAGGTGCAGAGGGTACTAGAGGAGACAAAGGTATATTAAGTCTGGTCTTTTCTTCCTCAGTCCAGATTTGAAGAAATACAAGGGGAATTTGGCTGGGTGTAGAATCAAAGGAGCTTCATATTTTCTTTTCTCATCTGAGAGTATGTGAATCAACTATAGACTCTACTGTCCTTCAACAGAATTATTGTTTTGAATTTTAGTCCAAGTTATGGAATAAAACTTAAGAAGTGCTAGGCACTGGTAACTCGTAACTGTTATCCTAGCTACTCAGAAGGCTGTGAGCTGATGCTTGAGGTTTAAAGCCAACCAGTGCAGAAAAGTCCATGAGACCAACTCTGATTTCTAATTGACCAGCAAAAGGATAGAAGTGGAGGTATGGTTTAAATGGTAGAGCAAAAAAGCCCAATGACACCACAAGACCCTGAGTTCAAGCCCCAGTACTGGCACAACAATGACAGCAACACCAAAAAAAGTGAAGGAAGAAAGACCAAGCATAGGGTCCTCCAAGTTAAATTTATGGACTAGCTGCCCACAAAGAACCTCAGTGGGCCGAATCAGCTCAGTGAGACTGTATGATGAACATTTGCCTTCTACCTAGATCACATTTCCAAGGAGTGGGAGATGAGTCACCGGAAGAGCCAAGATGAGTTTAGCTAGTGTTATGGACATGGATAATTAACACTGAATTACACCCAGTGGCTTCATGTTTCTCAGTCCTACTGATCATGTCAGAATGTTTTGGTATTACTCAGGTCTTAACCTTCCCAACACTTTCCAACTCACAGACATCAGCCTAAGTGGATCCAAAGCACCCAATTCAGTCTGTTCTCCAAGATGAAGCCAATGTGACCCTTATGAGAAGCAGAATTATATTACCTCTCCAATTAAGACCTTCCAATCATTTCTAATTTGACTCAGAAACAAACACATACATACATACATACATACATACATACATGCATGCATGCATACATACTAACCTACTCCCTCAGAGACCCCCATGTTACTCTGATTGGACTCTCAGCACTTCAGCCTTCAACTCTTGGACATCCCTCACTCACTGTCTTTACCACAACGACTCCTAACTGGTCTTGGAATCTTCTTTCTACACACAGCTCAAGTCCTGCTGTCAAGGCCAGGCTCAGGCAGTGAGCCAAACTTGGCAGTGAGCCTCTGGTTTTCTCTCTTGGATTTCAAATCCCTCCTACATTCCCTATCCTCCTGCTCTGTGTGTGTGTGAGAGAGAGAGAGAAAAAATATACACACCGTATAGCTTACTCACTTATAAGGCTGTTGTAATTTAAAAATACATACATAATTTTATCACCTACTTTTCTTAGTAAAGTGGAGGTTCCCTGTCAGAGCTCAGAAATGTCTGCCCAAATGTCTGCCCATTCTGTTGGCTGTAGTATCCCCACAGTTAAACCAACATGGCATTTAGTGGCTGTTCATGTGCTATTTACAATTAAATAAATGAAGTTCCTGCCACCCGTGAGCCCCTGCTACTTATAAATGTCAATAATATGCCCTTCCTCCCTCGGG
Source organism: Dipodomys merriami (assembly GCF_024711535.1). Classification (NCBI taxonomy): domain Eukaryota; kingdom Metazoa; phylum Chordata; class Mammalia; order Rodentia; family Heteromyidae; genus Dipodomys; species Dipodomys merriami. The sequence continues at coordinate 16,213,481 of NW_027203493.1, read as the reverse complement.
CTCCCTTTTAATCCTCCTCCATTTGTTGGCAAAGCAAACACAAGCAGAAAAAAAAATACAAACTCTGCAAGATGCAATGATATTTTCTCCCTCCCCAACACACACATTTCTCAACTTCATAGCAATTTTGATGTATATATTTGTTGGTTTTGGTTTGGTTTCCCTTCCAGATGGAGGAGTAGATCGGCAAAGAAAGACACTCTGGGGGGAAATCCTCGACCTGGTGGGGCTCTTCCTGTGTCCCAACTCTCTTGCCATTCTCACCCACATTCCTGCCTGGTGAGCTCTGCTTCCCAGCAGATAGGAGCTTGGGCCAGGCTGGGCTGGGCTGGGCTGGGCATGGAGCACCCACAGGTTCAATGTTTCCAGTCTTCTCACATTCGCTGCATGGCCTCAAACACATGGCTGCCTTGCTGCTACACACAGGTCTAGGTTGGGGAGTCCCTGATAGGTTTCCCTGAATGGTAAAAAGTGAGCACAGAGCTAGGACTCCAGAATGGAGAGTATGTGAACGAGGGCAGTCTGAATGAGGCTCAGCCAGATGGGAGGACAGATTCTGTTTGCGCTATTTCCTCTTGTCACCACAGCACTGGAGCAGGTTACCACAGAGAAGGAAAGGAACTCTCTGATGAGGCTTCCCCAAAACATGGGTGGCAGCAGACTATCAGCAAGGAAAACACCCTAATCTGTTGGCCCACATCACAACAAAAGCCACACAGGGAGCCAGAATGAAAGGGTTACCTTTGGCATTCAACCTGGGGTTTGCTGCTACATACCCTCTGGTCATCTATTCCTTTTTAAGAAGGTTCTTGTTGTGGGATCCTCTAGCTCCTTTAGCTCTGAGGTAGATTTCTGTCATAAAGAAAATACCTATTGCAACAATGAGATGTACAAGTCGTTATGTCGAAAAACGAACTTGACAACTTTGGCAGGGGGTAGGGGGGATGGGAAGGGGAAACAAAGGAGGAGGCAACAATGCTTGATAAGAAATGTATTCATCTTGCCCATGTAATTGTAACTAACCCCTCTATACGGTATTTTCACAATAAAAAAGAAAAAGAAAAAGAAAATACCTGTGGGTTTGACTATTGTTGTTGTAATTTGTTTGCTTTTGGTCCTGCTAGAGCTAGAAAGGCTAAGCATTTCTGATCTCAATTGACTTTAAGGTCTGTCCACTGTCACCCGACAATAACAAATAAGAAGAGGAGCCACGGGCAAGGCCCCAAGGTCTGAGTTCCTCCTTCAGTCTCACCTGTTGTCAGTGGAATGAACAGCTTGGGAGCATCTGCACCAAGCTGTGAGAAGGAGCAGCGGTGATCACCACCTGTCCAGACTCCCGTGGTTCAAACCTGTAATCCTAGCTATGTAGCTGTTTCAAAGCCAGCCTTAGCAGGAAACTCCATAAGAATCTTATCTCCAATTAACCACCAAAAAAGCCAGAAGTGAAGGTGTGGAGTTCAAGTGGGAGAGCACCAGCCTGGAGCAAAAATAACCAAGTAGTAGTGCTCAGGCCGTGAGGTCAAGCCCCAGTACAGAGCAACAACAATAACAACAACATCAACCAATCCAAAAACAGAAAACAAAAGATCACCACCTGTCAAGCCTTGGGGTCCAAATATAATGACAGATACTACATCTAAATGCACCTGGTATTTTCATCTTTACAAAGCCTATCAAGCCCAGTTCCACACTCCTCCCCACTGCTCCATTTTGCCCTCTGCCTCATTTTCTAGATGAGAAGATGGAGGCTCAAGGAGCTGGTGTAAACCTTCTGCTACTAAAACGAAAAGTAACAGAAAGGCATTTCAAATCCGAGTGTCATGGCTCTTAAATGAAGGGTGTTTCCTCGTCTCTCGTGATAGATAAGTTCCTTAAAAATGAGCAGTGCACCAGTCTGAGGCTTGAAACCACAGAGCTTACTGATGAGGCTGCAAACCAGCTCTAAGCCAGAAAAGGGAGAGCCAAGAAGAAGAGGAACCACACTGCAAAAGGACCTCAGAGTGTCTCACGCATGTCGATTATTTACATGTGTTACACACCATCTCCATAGCAACTGGCAGAGATGCAAAAATGTCTCTCTGGAATGTGTAAGAAGATGACAAGCCAGCCCTCCAAGATCCTCTTTCTCCCAGAGAGGAGGTCTATTTTCATCCATTAGCTTTGTGACTCTCCCAACAGCCATTTGGCCTGAGGGTTCCAAACAGCAAGAGACCAGTGGATTCATCCAATAGGTATTTAAGCTGTACAGAAAAGAAAGGGCCCCATCCTGACTCCCTTTCCAGATACTTATTCATAAAGTCAGGAAAGGATCTGATTATTAAGAAGTTTCATTTGTAAGGGGCTGAGAGGTTGTGGTTTCCAGCTTTTAACCACAACATTGAAGGCGTGTCTCCATTTTCTTATAATTTCCAAATGCACATCATTACCTAATTCTCCCCAAAGAATCTAAATTACTTTATGATGCCTATGGATCAGTGATGTAAGTCAAGTTTCTGAGCCAGCAAACATCTTTCTCAGAAACGTCCCTCTTCGATCCCCTCTCTCAGCTGGCTCCTTGAACTTATCTTTTCTCTCAGAGACCCCCAAATGCTGCTGCTTGGGGTTTTTTGGGGTTTTGGTTTTTTTTCTGGGGTAGGAGGGAGGTGAGTGGGTTAGAAATGAGGTCAACATTGCCCCACAATTAAAACTGCAATTCAACCTCACTGATGGGCAGCAGGATATTTGCTGTCTCAGCATCTTAGTACATTGTACGATTTGTGCAGTTCTTAGTACATTGTACGTCCAAACCAAAGAATCATGCGAAGGGCTATGAAAGAAACAAGAGAAAAAGCATTTTCCCATGCTCCCTACCAAGATCTTAGAATCTAAGAATTAATCTAAAAATTATTATATTTAATTTTGGATCCACACACTCAACCCATGACTGACAAGTATATCAAAGCCCATATGACAAATTGATCTGTTAGGCCAAGGGATCCAGTCCCTGGTAGGACTGGATTCAGGGGAACACAACCAGTGCAGGGATTCAGTGATGCACTTTCTGAAGGCCTTGCTTTGGGGTTTAATGCACTGCTATTGTTGCTTTTGCTGTGTGTGTGTGTGTGTGTGTGTGTGTGTGTGTGTGTGTGTGTGTGTGTGTGTCCGCGCGCACGCGCGCGTGCGCTACTATGAGGACTGAACTCAGGAGTTCATGCTTTTTCTTGGCTTTTTTGATCAAGGCCCACATACTACCATTTGAGCCACACCTCCACATCTGACTTTTTGATGATATATTGTCGGTAAGAGTCTCTCTGATTTGTCTTCCAGGGCTCAATCCTTAGATCGTAGCCTCCTGAGTAAGATTATAGGCTCGAGCAACCAAGTCTCGTGAGACCAGGGTCCCATCCCTCCATCTACTTCCCAGGTTTTCCAGGCTCTCCTTTCACTCCCCCAGTATTGTGTTTCCATGACTTCTGCCATCTTTCACCTAGTGTGGCTATTGAGTCACGTTAGTGACCAGGAAGCAGAATCCTGCACCCTGCAATGGACTGGAAGGAGGTGGAAAGAGAGACTCAGTGGGGGTATGCACCCCATAGCACCTCAGGAAAAATCATGGAGTGCTGTCTCTGCCTTGGCTTGATGCATTTGGCAGACACTGGGTGGGGCCCTTTCATCCGCCCCCATCCACATAACCAGCTCATTTGAAAGGATGTGGCAATCTCTTGGTGGGCACTGTGGGTGAGACAATAGTCTGTGAGAAGCAGAGACAGACTTCCCTGCCCTATTTGTACTTTGCTCTTGGGTCCTAGAATTAGTTCGCCAGCTCTGGTGCTGGACCACTTGCACTCCACAGACTCCTTGCTTTAAATCTAGGCAGGTCTTAAACAGCTGTCCAAAATAAAGCCTGGGTAAGCTGATCCTGATTATCATACAGCTTATTTCTTTTTTTCTTTCTGTTGTTGTTTTACCAGTTGTGGGGGTTGAATTCAGGGCCTGGGTGCTGTCGCTGAGCTTTTTTGCTCAAGGCTAGCACTCTACCACTTGGAGCCCTAGTACCACTTCTCGTTTTCTGTTGGTTAATTGGAGATAAGAATCTCACAGACTTTTCTGCCTGTGCTGGCTTTGAACTATGATCCTTAGATTTCAGCCTCCTAAGTAGCTAAGATTACAGGCTTGAGCCACTGGTGCCTGGCTTCGGTGTTTTGTTTTTTTTTAATTTTATTGTCAAGGTGATGTACAGAGAGGTTACAGTTACATAAGTAAGGTAATGAGTACATTTCCTGTTGAACTTGTTATCCCCTCCCTCACTTTTCTCCCACTTTCCCTCCCTGCCAATCCCTGCCCCCCAGTTGATGGGTCATTTCCAACATATTGTCTTGTATCGCTACTGCATGCTTCCCGCTTTGTCCTATGTCTAACCATTTTGTTGGTCCCCTTCCCTTCCCCAATTCATGATGTTTTGTTCCTCAGAACTTAAATTAATTCCAATCTGCATGCAGAAAAGTCACTTTATAAATACATTTAATAGAGTTACAATCTTTTTAGAATTTTTCTGTTAAATCAAATGTGTTCCACACCTAAGCTCATATGTTATTACTCTGTGTTTGGGTCCTTTTCCATTTATTTTGGGAAAATGAAGGACAAGTAAAATTTGCACTATAACTGGGCCATTCCTGAGCCTTTCTGGATGATTTTTCTGTTGAGACTAGATTGATTCAAGCTTTGTTCTCCAGACTTAGTGGATATTTTATATGGTAAAGCATGTTATTCTGAAATTTCAATAATCTTCCTACTTTAGAAATGAACAAATAACAAGGCCTGAGATTCCCTCAAAATGCACATATTTTTAACAACTTAACACCTTGTAAATTATCCTCCCCTCATTCCATAGCTAGACAATCACATAGGAGTTTGGTCCAAGGCAACATGGGCCTCAACCTTGATATGAGTCAGGCTCTAAACTCCAGACAGTATAGAAAATGAAGAAATAAATTAGAGCGATCCTACCTTTGAGACACATATAAGACCTACATAAATCCATAGTTGCTGAAGGAGATGGCCAAGAGTCATGGGTGGCTCTCAGGCCTCGCTTAGTGGCTTGCTCCCCTGAGAATCATACTGTCAGTAGGAGACGACAGCTTGCCTCAGGCTGTGAACAGGCCTTGATAACGTGTGTCCATTGGGAGTTGCTGTCCACAGCCTGACAGGGAAAGTTATTTTCTACTCTCTCTCTAAAAGTTGCTTTTGGTAAAGTAGTAATTTTTTTTTGTGACCAAATGAAGATTAGCCTTGGAAAGGTAAACCCTGGAAATATTATCATTAATAAATGTTACAGTGTACTTGCTATATGTGAAGTGGTACCAGGTTTCTAGGTTTCTAGGTTTCTAGCACTGAGTCCTTATTCTCAAGGCCTCATGGTAAATTAGAAAAGATAGATATGTAAACAAATGACTAAAATAAAATGTGTATAGAAACTGGGCATGGGGAGATGACCATCAATGGGCAGTTAAAGCTTAGCTCTGACCCCAAGAGGTTTATGACTTTGAATAGGCCCTGTGTGTTCTCTGGGATTTGCTTTCTTTTATTATGAAATGAGTTTGAGACTAGAGAAGGAGAAGTGTCTATCTGGTCTCTAACTTGCCATTCTCTTTTAAAATGCTCTGACTCTCTTTGAACCTTCTAGAAATTATCTTTATTTCATAGGTTAAAAATTCCCTTTGACCTGTATATTCATTTTATAGGGCTGCCATAACAAAATGCCATTAACTAAGTGGGCTAAACAATATAAATCTGTTGTTTTATAGTTCTAGATGCTAGGAAGTCACAGATAGAGGCATTAGAAAGTTGGTCCATCTAAATAAAGATGGTGAGTGAAAATACACCATGCACCGTCCCTAGATTCTGGTTTGTTGGTACTACGTGATAGTCCCTGGTTGGTAGTGCTCTGCCTTCATGTTTACATCTCTGTGAACCAGCATGGTGTGAGCCACTATGCCTGTACTAGATAATGGTCAAACCTTCAGACCCAGCTGTTCTGTGGTGGGTGTTGGATTTCAAGGGAAGTAAACATTTTGGGAGACAAATTTGCTTTTCTGAATACTTTCCTTGTTGACATGGAGGTTGAGACCTTGCTTTGACTGAATTGAAGGGTTATAGCTGGAACCAAACAGAAAGTGAACTTTTGGGAGCAACAAAAATGAATTCTCGCTCCCACTCTTGACACAACATTAGAACCACCAGATGATGACAGCTGCTATGGAATTCTAAGCAAATGCTTGGGTGTCCAGCTTGAGCTAGCCAAGTTTGGTACAAGAGCTAAGAAACAGTGGGAACCAGCTGTCGATGCTACTGTGAATACAAAGGAAGTACTTTCAAGGCAAATCCAAATTAGTCTTCCAGCCTTGTTCTGTATGCCAAGACTCTTGAAGGAAGCCTAGTAAAGTGACTAAGGTCAAAGCCTGCCTGGTAATAGAGGAGATTCTAATGGACAAACATCACTGTCATGTAACTTCCCATAGGAATAGGACTGGGTCAGACCCAGGCTCTGTTTCATAGGTTCCCACCAGTGGAACTACATTTTCTTCATAGCATAATAGGTAAATTGCATGATGGACATGGTTTTCCACTGTCTTCTGGATCTACCCCCTTTGATAGAAACCTCCTCTACTGATTCTCAGTTTAGTTATAAAACTGGTTTTGACCTCAGCCAAGGGTTGCAAAACACTTCCATTCTTGCCCCATGCCCAGGTTAGTCTACTGGAAGTAAATCAGAGACACATGGAAGAGAGCCAAGTCATCCAGCCAGAGCCATCCTACACCAGTCCTCCCCAGTCACCTAATAATGGACCTCAAACACATGAATAGGTCTTGATGCCCTCAGCCATGCCAAACCCTGATAAGTGTCACCCAGCTGACCAAGAGAATTTTGAGGAATAATTTTGAGGAATACAGGAGAGCTTTTGTTTACATCATTAAATGTGGGGGTGGTTTGTTATGGAGCATTAACTAACTAGTACAAATGTCTCTCTCATACAGGGATAAAGAAGGAGGGTTAAGATTGAGTTGTACCCAATGTTGAACTCAGTTATGACCAGAGGGACTGTGGCAGCCAGAGAGGGCTGTTTGAATGCGGTATGTCCAAGGAGTGATATCATCTCAAGAGAAAAACAAGTCAAGCAGAGAAGATTGGCTTAGAATAAAGATTTAGTCGTCAAAGGGTGTGCAAATCACCATGGGGTCTGTCATTCTGATGGGTCTTCTGGCTTTGCTTTGACAGAATCTTGCCTGACTCCCACAGGTACAAGGAAGGAAGTGGCAAAAGGATTATTTCCCTAACAGCTCTGTAGGGCATTGTGGCACAAACTACCCAACTTTTGACTCACAGGAAAGAATCACAAAGCTAACACAACATGAGAGAATCTCTGTGGACAAAGCTTAGTTTTGGCACCAGAATATTTCCACACCTTAGTCAAAGACAGCACCGCCTAAGGGGAGAAGGTGGTACCAGGAGAGGAGAACTCAGTCTCGTCTCTTTAAATAACTACACTTATCTATTATTTTATCCATTTATATACTCAGTAAGTATTTAGGGTTATTCTGACTACATTGTATTTGAAGGAAACAACCCACTAATTCACATTGAAAAATAGATCTGTCTTGTGTCCTCTGATTGATTGGTACTGGCTGTCTAGAGTACTCTTTGAGGACCAGCTGAGAGACCTAATATGTTGAATAATGTGATTGATTAGCAATGTCTGTAATGCCACATATTTGATTTTTGGCTTTTATGAGACAAGGTCTAGATACGTAATCAATGCTGGCTTCAAACTTGGGCCCTTTCTACATTATTCAGTCTCCTGAATGCTAAGGATTCAGGTATGCATTGCTATGCCTAGCTGGGGCCATATATTTGCATCCCTGGTGTTCTGGGTTTATGTACTAGATCCATAAATAGGATTCAGTCAGAGACCCATGAACTGGGCCACGGACAGGCATTATTTGAAAAACTCTCTCCCACTTCCTCTTCTGAGGCTGAATAACAAAGAGCCAAACTAAGGAAGTGATCCTGTGGTTCTGAATTGGCACTCTTCTTTTTTTTTTTTTTTTTTTTTTTTTGACAAAGGAGAATATTTTCTCTATATCCATTTATGCCCCTCTAAAAGAATCCACAGAATGGAATTGGAGTAGGGTGGGGGTATGAATGAGGAAACCCATGTCTAATGGCAAAAAAAAATACTCTACCCTCTTCCTACAGAATGATCAAGGGCTTGGAGTTTGTAAGACCATAACCCAGCCTTGAAAATAAATATTGAAATGCTATCAACCTATACTTACTGACATAGCATCATATGAACAATGAAATAAAGAAAATCCAGCCAGTCAGGTTTCTTGTATTGATCTAATACGAATATGGTTAATCTGGTGACAGTCCTGGGAACTCACGGACACTGAAAAGTGATGGTCAGAGCTCTCAGTGGCATTTAATGAACACTGTTGACAACTCTCTAGTAACCTTGCTGATGAGCAATGCTTATTTGTGTATGGGGATACAAGCATGTGAAGGATGATTGGATAAAGGAAACAGGATGCATATATACAATGGAGTATTATTCCACTGTCATTTATAGCCAAATGGATGGAACTGAAGGACATAATGTTAAATGATACAAGCCAGGCACAGAGAGACAAATAGCACATGTTCTCTCTTGCATGTGGGAGGTAATGAAAGGGTCAACTTAAATGCAAAAATAGTGATTACTAGAACTCTGAAAGGGGAAAGGGACACAAAGTGAGATTTGATAACAACTACCAAGCCACAATCAGACAGAAAGAATAAGATCTGGTGGCCTACACACATGCTGGGATGACCATAGTCCATAGTAACTTATAACATATTTATAAGGTCAGAAGAGTCTCGAAGAGTGTCTACAGGAAGAAAGGAAGAAGTATCCCACTGTGTTGAAGTATCCCACTGAGCACAATAACGTATAATTTATGTGTGCTAATCAAAACAATAAAATAAAATAGAAAAAAGACTTCCCTATTCTGTCCTATTGTGGAAGATGTTTGCTTTGTGAGCCAATTAAAACTCAAAAGGCTAAGTATTTAAGCGAGAACATGGCTTTCATATTCTGAAAGTCTATATCAAAGCTTTGCCCTGCCTGTCTTTACTTCATATGACTTTGAGAAAAATGTTCTAAGGTCTTTCTTCATCAGAAAATGGGGATAATAATAGTACTCATGTCAGCATTTTTGTGAAGACTGAATGGGTTGTAAAATGTCCATCAGAAAGTCTGGCTCATAGCAAGTAATCAATGGGAGCCATTATTGTTAATAGTGAAGTTAAGAGTTCTTTGGGGTCATCACTCATACCTCATTCTCTTTCCTTTTCCTTTCCACTCACAAGCAGCATTGAGCTATGGCCAAATCCATAGCTGGAATGTTAGTCTCCAGTAATGGAGCCTATGGGAGAACATGAGAGTCATACTTCCATGGATGCAATTTAGTATCCTTTGAAAAGAAACTCAAGAGATACCCTTGTCCCCTCAGGAAAAAAAAATGGCTGTCCATGAACCAGGGTTTCGGTCTTCATTTCATTAAAGCAGCTGGTGCTTTGATCTTGGGCTTCACAGATTCTAGAACTGTGAGAAATGTTTCTGTTGTTGATACACCACCCAGATTTATGGTATCTTATTGCAGCAGTCTGAATACTCCAAGACAGCTGGGCTCGAACTGCCTTTGGCCAGAAGCTCTGGGCACAGGCTCCAAGTAGAGCTGAGTCTCTTCTCTCCAGTTTGCCCAGCCCTGTCTCAGCTGCCCTCTGAGCACAGACCATGTGGAGACGCATCTACTTTCGAAAGATAATGTTGCTTTCTCAGCAACGCAGATCCCATCCTCAGGCCACTCTTGGCCTGTGTCACTCCAGACAAAGTCTAGAGTGTGAGTGTGTGTGTGTGTGTGTGTGTGTGTGTGTGTGTGTGTGTGTGCGCACCAAAGCCAAAGCCAGCAGCACCTTCTAGCCAAGGGCTATTTCCACCATGGATTCAGCCAGCTTGCTCTCCAGTAGAGGGATAAGGATGTTAAAACTCAAAGCCACAAGGTGCAGGCTGAGCCACACCTGTCAGACTGATCTGCTCACAGTGCTGGGGTAAATTGTAAGGGGAAGTCATATCCAAGAGAAAGGCAGGAAAGAAGAACTCTATTCTTGATCTCTAGGCAGACAGAAGACAAAGCAGCAGCCTCACTTAAGTGAAGCTGGCAAGAGCGAGGATTTGAGCTCCAACATGTGTCTTGTGGCCTTCATTTGTATGTTCTTGGGCAAGTCTCCCAGTCTCTTCATGCAGCCTTAAATTTCACATCTGTAGATTGTAGACAATCACATGTTTGATATGAGGATAATCTGGAATAATGCATATATCTTGGCCTTCTTTAAGGCAGACACTATGTGGCAATTAGATTATTTGCTCATTCATCTTTTTTCTCTATAACCTTTTTCTATTTCTATCTTAACTACATCTTAATTTTTATTTTAGTTCCTTGTTCTTACCCTGTGCTTTAAGGCCAGGAGTTTCCAAATAATTCTGCCTAAATCCCTGTAACAAGAAGGATGTAACTGTGTACAAATGTGAAATTTCATTGTCGCGTTGTTGAGATTCATGTGATGCTTTTTTGTTATTAAATTATCACGTATTCATGTGAATCAGTTCTGGTTCTTAGAATTTGCAACTTGGGCATGACAGTCTATTCTAGCTCAGGTCAACTGTGGTCTTTCTAGAAGAGCCTGAGTGCTGAGCTCGCCCTATACTGGAAACATGACAAGATCATCTCTCAGGGCCTGTCCCCACTGGAGGGGGTCCTTTGGAAACAACACCCCAGCCTGTTCCAGTCACAGGATGCTTGCTGCTTTTAGCCCATTGGGCACTGGCATAAGGGACTCTGTCACTGCCCCATGTGGGAAATGGTGCCTCTGTCACCATGCTGTCTTCTCCCCTATATCACGCTGAATCACAGTGGAAGTCTGCATGATTGTATATGCATGACCTAACCTGACACAGATACAACCTAGAGCCAAACTCCACAGGAAAAGTGGAAGAGTAGATTTCAGGTTCTGTTTTGTGGAGGATAGATTCACAGAGAGGAAAGGCTTTTTTTGAGGTTGGGGTGGTGGTCATGGGCCTTGAACTCAGGGCCTACGTACTGTCCTTGAGCTTGTGTGTGTGTGTGTGTGTGTGTGTGTGTGTGTGTGTGTGTGTGTGTGTGTGTGTGTTGTGGAGCTTAAACTCTGGGTCTGCACACTGTCCCTCAGCTCAAGGAGAATGCTCTACCACTTGAGCCATACTGCCACTTCCGGTTTTTTGGTAGTTTAATGGAGATAAGAGTCTCATAGACTTTCCTGCCTGGGCTGGCTTTGAACTGTGATGCTCAGGATCCTGAGAAGCTAGGATTACAGGCATGAGCCACCAGCACCCAGCTATCCTTGAGCTTTTGTGCTCAAGGCTAGTGCTCTACAACTTATAGCAACATCGCTACTTCTGGTTTCCTGGTGGTTAATTGGAGATAAGCAGCTCATGGACTTTCCTGCCTGGGCTGGCTTTGAACTGCAATGCTCAGATCTTGGCCTTCTGCCTAGCTAGGATTTCAGGCATGAGCTACCAGCACCTGGCTCAGAAAAGCATATTGTTTTCCCCCAATGGATAAAAAGGTTTTCAAGATATACTAAGTAGTTATAAATGGTCTTCACCTATACTTTATATGCCATAGCACTACTGTTTAACCACTAATCTGGGAGGTGAACGATGTTTCAAAAATGTACTTCCTGTTTTCCTAAGCTGTTCATGTACTCATGTGAGAAAAACCAGACCTTAGGACTGCTACCCTCAGGAAGGGTCCTGGGGTTAGAGCTGTGAGTCTTCCCTGGGAGAAAAGAGTTGCCATCTCCTAAGAGTAACAGTACATTCAAAGCATTTAGAATAAGCTAGTGCCAGTGGCTCAGGCCTGTAATCCTAGCTACTCAGGAAGCTGAGATCTGAGAATTATGGTTTGAAGCCAGCTAGAGCAGCTAAGTTTTTGAGACTCTTATCTCCAACTAATCAGCAAAAGTAGAGCTGAGGCTCAAGTGGTAAAGAGTTAGCCCTGAGGAAAACAGTTAAGGGAGAGTACCCAGGCCTTGAGTTCGAGCCCTAATACTGGTACACACACAAGAAAAAAAGACCCTTAGCCTAATACCAAGCATATAACTGGCATATTAGAAAAATGGAGCTGATGCCCTTTAACTGGCTTGGACTTACCAGTCCATCTGTGTAGATATGGGGTCATCATTGTTATTTTCCATGTCTTCTTTCCACTCTTCCCCCTGTGGGCTTATCTGCTATGAAGTGAAATAAACTTGATCACACAAAGCACAAGTACATCTGATTTGGTTCACAGTAGAGTATTAAGTGCTTCTACCATCTTGGTTAATGATTCCTGTTGAAAATGATACTCTGGGAAAGTTGCAAAAGATTGGAACTCTTTTCTTGGGACTTTGACTTTCCTTAGTTCTAAGGTCTGCAGCTTCATTCTCTCCGTTAGCGGACAGGCCCAAGGCTGCGATCGAATGTTTGAGGAAACAATACATGATTCAAATTTCCCTGTGGCTGAAGGTGGTGCTGTTAACCATGGAGGTTAACATCCTCTGCAAATTTGCAAGATGACATTCTCCTAAAAGCACGGACCTCCCATTGTTTGGAACTAGTTCTCCTAATTCTCTCCAGGGAGTTGACTCTTTAAAACCACTGGCCAGATTTCAAATTCATACATTCATGATGAGAGATCTTTTTCCATTTGATTACTAAGATGGAGCCCAGGAAAGAGTGGAAAATTGGAAAGTATGATCCATAGCAGTTTTCTCTGCTAAAATAAAGAAAGGTAGCCTTGCTGTGTAAGAGACAGGACAGGACTTGAGAGGTCCTAGTCTAGGAAAGAGAAAGTTACTCTGTATGATGGGACAACTGTGTCTCAACTCAGCAAGATCTCTCTCACTTGCCAACTTGGAGAGGAGCCTCATCCATTTATATCTGACTTCAAAACCCTGAAAAGGCCTTCTTACTGCCCAGCCTAGCTGCATTCCACACAAAAGGCATGGCCCTTCCATCTCTCTGCATCCTGCCCACCCAGGCCCTAGGTTGCCAAAGCTCATTTTGGCCTAGACCTGGAGCCATCCACACTATCTGTAGTAGCTCTAAGAACAATCAGAGCTTTGGAAGAGGCAGTAGATAAATAAGTACGGTGGTACTGGATGTATTTGCTGAAAGGGATTCAGTTTATGTATTGTGATACAAACCTGAAATTTGCAATATGATTTATATTTCCCAAGAGCACATGGGACATGTTCATAAGGATGAGGTGCAGTTGACAGCAATAGATCCCCTGGTCCCACCTGCTGCCATGTATTCTATCTCTTCCCAGTGTCACTCAAGTATTTCTGAGCACTTCTCAGAATATGTCAGCCTTTGCCATCTCCACTTTTTGCTTGCCATTTTACTCTCATCCATCTCTACCCTGCCTTTGGTGAAGCCTTAGGGCCCTGATCCTTTAGCCAGAAAGCACTAGAAGACTGTTGTGCCCAAGACTTCCAATGCACACTTGAGGCTACCTCTGATCTCCACGCTGGCAAGGTTTCCAACCAGCTTGTCTTTGTCTAGAGTTCTCACACCCAGCACATTTGAGGCTAGACTCTGCACTGATGTCCCCATGACATCACCACACTGGACACAGGATCATCCCATCCTTTGTACAATGAATTCAGTGTGATTCATGTGTCTTTCTGTGTGAGATTCTCCTCCATGGGGTTCCAGCTCCAAGTTGGGCCGCCCATTTGCTGAGTGATTGTGGGCAAAGTATGCTACCTCTCTGGGTTTCGATGTGCTCATTTGTAAAGTATGTGATAGTTTCTATTCTGGGACTTGATGTCCCTCTGCAAACACAGGGCTTTGCCAACCAACACTGCAGATGTCATTAGGTACTGCCTTTGGAGCTCTGGTTAGGGCTCAGCCTGTTCCAGTGACAGAAGGAAGGCTCCAACTCTTGCCCATTCTCATCCCTAGCTTCATTCTGCCCCATATTACTTGCTCTGACACTCAGCTGCTAGTGACTTCTTGCCTTCCCACCTGGTCTATCTCTCAACCACCTCTCCGCCCTCACAGATGCCTTCGGCACTGCAGGGAGCAGCTCATGTTTAGAAAGCTACCAAGGGGGGCTGGGAAGGTGGCTCAGTGGTAGAATGCTTGCCTTGCATGCCAGAGGCCCTGGGTTCGATTCCTCAGCACCACATAAGCAAGAAGAAAAAAGCCAGAAGTGGGGCTGTAGCTCAAGAAAAATATTGCTATTTTCTTACTTCCCTGACAAGTAACAGATCTTTCCGAGCATTACTTTGCTTAAAACCCTCCAGTAACTTCCCAGAACACTTTGGCAGATAGATAGATAGATAGATAGATAGATAGATAGATAGATAGATAGATAGATAGATAGATAGATAGATAGATAGATAGATAGATAGATAGATAGATTTTGGAGGGGGGTGTCCGGTCGTGGGGCCTGAACTCTGGGCCTGGGCGCTGTCCCTCAGCTCTTCAGCTCAAGGCTAGCACTCTATCTATCTATCTATCTATCTATCTATCTATCTATCTATCTATCTATCTATCTATCTATCTATCTATCTGTCTGTCTATCTATCTATCTATCTATCTATCTATCCATCCATCCTATGGCATCACTTATTCATACCAGATAGCACTGTATTATTTAATAAGTCAATCTGCATTTTTGGTGATTTTTTTTCTCTTCCTTGTCTAATGTAAGTGCCTGCAAGTTGTGGAACCTATCTATCTTGACACAAATGATTTTGTTAACCAGATCTATGACCAACCAATAATGGCAGATCAAATAGAGGTTGGTCTTTCCTTTGCTCTATGGGCATCATAACAAGGCTGCCATATATGCTAAAATACCACCTCCATGTTCTTACTACATTCCCATGGCCCATGCTCCAACTCTTGCCCATTCTCATCCCTAGCTTCATTCTGCCCCATATTACTTGCTCTGACACTCAGCTGCTAGTGACTTCTTGCCTTCCCACTTAGTCTATCTCTCAACCATCTCTCTGCCCTCACAGATGCCTTCGGCACTGCAGGGAGCAGCTCATGTTTAGAAAGCCACCAAGGGGGGCTGGGAAGGTGGCTCAGTGGTAGAATGCTTGCCTTGCATGCCAGAGGCCCTGGGTTCGATTCCTCAACACCACATAAGCAAAAAGAAAAAAGCCAGAAGTGGGGCTGTAGCTCAAGTGGTGGAGCGCTAGCCTTGAGCTGAAGAGCTCAGGGACAGCACCCAGGCCCAGAGTTCAGGGCACACGAGTAGACCCCCCCCCAAAAAAAAGCCACCAAGGGTAGCTTAGCTTTTCTCTCAGATAGGTCTGGGCGAAGCTCTACAGTACGATGGGCTCACCAACTCAGATACATTTTTAAGAAAGCCTCATACTTTTCCAAGATGAGCCTTTCTGTTCGGAGCCATTTGAAAAATGAATCGAGGGCTGTCAGTGTCCAAGAGAAGTTTGAATCTAAGAAACTCTGAGTATTAGCTATGGAGTAGCTCTTGAGAATCTCAGAATAAAATTTCTCCAACTTCTTCATCACTGCCCACCTACATGGCCAGTATCTTTCTTCAGATGGGAATGGAGTCCATACTGAAGTTTACTTCCCCAAATTCCTTTTTGCTATTCTAACTCATTAGAACGTGATATTGTACTTTGTAATATAGTTTTAGATATTTTTAATTACAATGTATGGCAATTCCAGTCACATATTTGTAATCTTCAAGCAAAACTCATGTGCCATCTCCATCGTTGGTACACTCCTGCCTGTGTTCATTGTCCCGCTGGTACTAAGACAAATTGGGAAACATGAAAACGAATCCAGCTTATCTTGTAACAGATGAGGGAAAAGAAGCCCAAGGGGAGATAGTAATGGGAATGAACTCTCTTGTCTTTCAGACCAACTCCTTTCCTAAACTCTTGGGAATACAAGCTACTTGGTAGAGACATGAGGAATGTGTTCAATGGCTTCTGGCTGCCCTTCAGATCTACCTGCCACCCTTGTAACCCTATAGGCTGACATTGGTATACTGCATCAACTTCCTCCTTTGCCCTTTGACTCTTGGTTGGGTCTAGCTGATGACAGATAAGGGAAGGGACTAGGGGATGGAATGAACAAGGTCAGGAGGTTCATTTTCCCACTTCCCTGCCCACCAAGCTTCAAGTTGGTAGTGGTTATTCTCATCTACCAAAGCACATTGCCCTCTCCACTTAGAGGTCCACTAGATTCTGGGAGTTCCTCTATTCTGTGACTCCTTTGACTCACTGTCAACCAGGACTTTCACACCTCAGTCATATATTTGCAAATATCACTCAGCTGTCTTCACCAGTCCATTTCATCCCAGTATCATTTGTTTCCTTCCAGGACATGACTAATAAATGTTACCAGAGGCAACCTAAGGACACAGTCCCTCAAAGTGAAATCTGGGCTTCTATGTTGTTCACATCCTCACTAAGCAGATATATGGCTGCCTTGTGAGGTGGGAGTAGCTGGTTGCTCTGGGTTGTGTGGCCTCACAATTACGTAAATCATCAATAGTTGTGGCTGGGGGTGGCTTCGAATGTTCTGTAATCCATGGCCATGGGTCTTTTATTATACCCCAGCAACAACAATATGACACATCATGGTGTGGTCTGGTCCTGCTACCTCTGAACACCCTGAAGAAGATACACAAAGAAAAGAACAAATTGATCATTTTGAATAACCATCTGAGAACACAAATAGAAAATTCAGAACCTCTCTGAAGTTTGAATGGCACAAATAACCCAGATAAACAGATAGCCCAAATATTCAAGCCCTTACTCCTTGAAGGCCTTGAAGGAAGTTTCTGAATACTATCATCTAAGGAATGGCAATGACAAGTCAGTATATGGATGGTGTCACAAGATGTTCTAGAGTCAGCCAGAATGCTGACCACTACTTATGACTGACCCTCTTGGGTTGCCCTACAGGATAGTGAGGATGATCAATCTTCCAAGTGAGGGAGAACTTTGGATAGTTCAGGGTTTAGAGCTGGAATAAGAAAGTTTGGGAAAAGGAGAGCTAGGGGAAAATATGTAGATGGATCTCTAGGAATGGGCACACAGTACTTATGTCCTAGGTATATAATTTCTGAGGGCATTTATTGTAGATGAGTCTCCAAATAATCTGATGGACAAGGTGATCAGAGGGATGTCAGTCTCTCCTTCATAGGAAATGTCTCATGACCACATGGGATAGATGGCATGAATGTATAACAGAAAAAGATGTCCCTTTACCAAAGCTGATTGAACTTTCCCCCCAGCTAGGATCACACTGAAAGAAAAGAAAAGAAGCCAATATAAGGCGTCATTGTGTGACATCATTTCCCAAGGGATCAGCCAACCACTTGATAGCCAGATGACTCAATTGGATCCCTCCTATTATGGAGAAAACAAGGTTTTGTCTTCATAGAGAAAGATACTTTTCTTTTTTTTTTCATTTTATTTTATTTTATTTTATTTTGGTGAACATACTGTACAGAGGGGTTACAATTACATGGGCAAGATAATGAGTACATTTCTTATCAAGCATTGCAGCCTCCTCCTTTGTTTACCCTTCACATCCCTTCCCAGCCTCCCCCCCCACCCCCCTACCCAATCCCCCCCCCCCCGCACCAACGTTGTAAAGCTCGTTTTTCGACATGACAACTTGTACTTCTCATTGTTGCAACAGGTCCACCTGTATCCTTAAACGACTTGTTTTTCCCCATCTCCTCCACAAGTTATACTGACATCAAATATAGTGAAGGCAGGGGTTATACTGTGGGGGAGGGACATACAAAGCAACAAAGAAATAATCTTATAAATGCGTTAGAAACAAATGCATGAAAGAAAAAACATTAAAATACATATCTAAGGGTTCATTTTCCTAACATCACATTATCTGACCTTTTCTGCTTGACTTATACATATACTAGATATTGCAAATAAGGGAAACCATGGGACCTGTGTTTCTTTGGGCTTGGATTACTTCACTTAATATAATTTTTTCCAAGTTTTTGAGAAAGATACTTTTCTATGGATGAAGTTTGCATTCCCTTTGAGGCCTATATAGATACCATTATCAATTACCATGGCCATGATATTCCAGACAATGTTGACTCTAAATTATTATTTCATAGCAACCTGAAAAGCATAGCATGGGACACAAGACAACAGAATTCCCTGGTGTTTCCATATTCTCTCTCATTCAGAAGCAGGCAACTGGGTTTTATTTAGTTTTCTATTGCTATATGACAAATACTTCCACATTTCCTACCTGTTTTAAATAAGCTTTTTATTGTGAAAAAATACTATACAGAGGGGTTACAGTTACATAAGCAAGGTAATGAGTACATTCTTATCAAGCATTATTGCCTCCTCCTTTGTTTTTCTCCGACCATCCCTTCCCTCCCACCTCCTCAACTAAATTGTAATGTTCATTTTTCAACATAGTGTCTTGTACATTGTTGCAATGGGTCAACCTGTATCCCTATTGACATTTCCTATCTTTATGCAACAAACATTTCTCCTAGTTTTTAGAGTCAGGAATCTGGGCATAGCTTAACTGGGTACCTCTAATTTAGGGTGTTCCCAAAGCCTCAAACAAGGCATTGGCCAGGACAATAGACATCTCAAGACTTGTCTTGGGGGAGGAACTACTCCCACTCTTATTGCTGTTGGCAGAAGATGACAGTTTCTTGCCATGAGGACCTCCCTAGAGAGAATAACTTGCAACAATGCAGCTGGATTCCATCAGGGCAAGCAAACAAAAGAAAGAGTAAGCAAGACAGAAGCTGAAGTTGTTTTTGTAATCTGATCTAAGAAAGTGACATCCCTTCATTTTGCTGTATTCTGTTTAGTAGAATCAATTCACCAGTTCAAGCCCAGGTTTGAGGGGAAAAGAATGCACCTGGCCAAGAATACCTGGAAAGTGGGATCAGTGAAGCCATTTTGGAGGTTGGCTGTCATCCTGGAAACAACAGTAAGAAGGCTTGCTGAAGCCTTGAAGTATGAATCTATGCAGCCAGCCACACTATGAGAGGCTAGAATGCTGTTCTACAGTGTGCAGGATATGACTAGTAGACACTAAGTGATAACATCTCCATCACCTGGAGAGTTACAGGCCTGGAAAACCAAGCATGGAGGGAGACTTGTTCTCCCTATAGCAAGGACCATCCTACTTTCAAAATTGTTTCCTCTCTTTCCTGTGTCCTAGAGCTGAATGGGCTTAAAAGTCCTATTACCCAGGAATAGAATAGCCCCCCTAGGAGCTATAGTTATGCCTGCAATAAATTATAAGGGGAGTCTTCTTTTTGCTTGCCATTATGGGTATCTTGTATCCCTGAACTGATAAAAAGAAGAGAGTCACTGTACTTCTAAGGGAGAATGACCATGCTATCACACAATAGAGGCAAGAAGGGCTGTAACTCAGACTTAGGGGATTCCAAATATGTAGGATCAGAGGCATCTTCTAGTATTCTTTGCTTTATGGTCCTGTGGTTCTGATCATTGAAATACCATGATGTCTGGATGAAGAGGACTTGTGGTGGTGTGCTGTGAAGATTTGAGTCACAACAGGAAAATAAACTCAACCAACTAAGATAGTGGCAAAGGGTGTGGGAAGCTACAAAACTGAGTGGTAGAGCAAGGGCATGATAGTTACCACTTTGGGTCTAATGATCAGGTAGAGAAGTAGGCTCCATAGAAGCTATAATTTATGTTGTTCTTTGCCTCCATTTTCTCCAGCTACCTTGTAAGAAGAACATGTGTATGACTACATATTTACTTTGAGTGGCAGCGTGATTGACTCCATTACCCTGACATGACACAGTAGTCGAGGGGCTTTACAGAAGCTGAGAGATAAATAGCACCATTTACTTCATCTCTCTCTGTATGCATTAAGAGACTGATTGTCACAGGCCCCATGGATGCCAGTTTTACACATGGCTTCCAAGAGGAATAAGCAGAATAGTGGTTGTTTTTCTGCTAAAGGTTGGCTTTCTATGGTTGTTTGAGTTTCCTGGAAAGCAGTGTCTAAGGAAAGAACTTGAGCCTTGGCAGTTGACTTGGGAACTGACTTCAGATAGAAGAAAGAGGGAAAAACCCATGAATATTTATTAATAATCTGGCAACTGTTATGGGTAATGGGTGTATAATCACTCTGGAGATTTAGTTGGTTAATTGTTAGTATTAATGTTCTGGGTTTCTCAAGATCCAAAGACTTTGCAAAATTTAAAGAAGTAGACTTTCTTTCATTATTCTTTTAAAATTTTTCTGTAAGATTTTGAATACGCAAAATGTAGAATTTTTTAAAGAAGTGAAAATCCAGGCACAGTTACTCTCAGCTCTAATCCCAGCACTTGGGAGGCTCAGGTAGGAGGATCATAGGTCTCAGGAAGATCATAGTCCCAGCCTGAGCTATGTAGACAGATCCTGTCTCAAAACAAAGCAAAAACAACAAATGAAAATTGCATAACGTTTAAGTTCCTAAAATTAGTGAGTGGAAATCTCTTTTTCTGTGTTTAGAGAATTTCCTATCTCATGAGTCATAATGGAAGGGAGAGACTCTTACTCTCAGGATTCCTGCTCCATGATACTTTTTGTGTTTCCTAGGCTATACAATCAAACATTGTCCAGAATGGCCTACTGAGGCAAACTCAAAGTCACTTATAGCAAAAATAGTGGCAATGAGGGCAGCTTCATCTAATTCCCCCACAGTGTCATAATTAAATAAAAATACCTTGTACCCAGTATTGGGAGAAGAAACAGTGAAAATGGATCTGTGTTGACAATGGAGGCACCAATGGCTCAAGCCTATCACTATCTAGCAGGAGATAAGAGACAGAGAGGTGTGAAACCCTGAGTTCAAACCCTAGTACCACTGGGGAAAAAAAAGGGGGAATTTTATGTGGTGCCATGTCTACACAAAATACTCAATAAGAGTTTTCTTCTACACACCAATTCAAACTGAGTCCATTAAAGTTGTTCTTGTCTACAAACAAGACCACACTAAAACTACCAGCACAACTATGTTTATTGCAGCATTATTTACCATAGCTAAGATATGGAACCAACCCAGATGCCCCTCAGTAGATGAATGGATCAAGAAAATGTGGTATATATACACAATGGAATTCTATGCCTCCATCAGAAAGAATGACATTTCCCCATTTGTTAGGAAATGGAAAGGTTTGGAAAAAATTATATTAAGTGAAGTAAGCCAGGCCCAAAGAAGCATAGGTCCCATGGTTTCCCTTATTTGCAATATCTAGTATAGGTATGAGTCAAGCGGAAAAGGTCAGATAATGTGATGTTAGGAAAATGAACCCTTAAATATGTATTTTAATGTTTTCGTTTCTTTCATGCATGTGTTTCTAACGCATTTATAAGATTATTTCTTTGTTGCTTTGTATGTCCCTCCCCCACAGTGTAACCCCCGCTTTCACTATATTTGATGTCAGTATAACATGTGGAGGAGATGGGGACAAACAAGTCGTTTAAGGATTCAGGTGGACCTGTGGCAACAATGAGAAGTACAAAATGTCATGTCAAAACCAGCTTTACAATGTCGGTGTGGGGGGGGGGAGGGAGGTATAGTTGGGTGGGGGGAGGGGGGAGGCTGGGAAGGGAGGTGAAGGGTAAACAAAGGAGGAGGCTGCAATGCTTGGTAAGAATTGTATGCATTATCCTGCCCATGTAATTGTAGCCCCTCTGTACAGTATGTTCTCAAATAAAATAAAATTAAATTAAAAAAAAAAAAGTTGTTCTTGTCTACCGTGCTTCTTCCTGTTCCTCTAGAATCCCTAGACTGCACAAGTAAGCAAATGCAATCTGAGTCTATGGGAAAAGAAAAAAAGAGGTGCCCTGTTAAGTCTATATCCCTGCTTGTCTTTATAGTTCAGAGATACACCTGTGCTTTCTAGCTATGATCCTAGATACTGCCTTATCACTGAGAGCCTTTGCTTTCCAATTATGATGTCTGAATCAGAAGCATAGGCCTGATCTAGGAACTTAAAAACAATGGAAGTTCTCAGACTGTGTTCAAGATGAACAGAATTAGAAATCTAAGATAAAGGCAAAAAATAAATCTTTTAACAAGCCTGCAAGAACACTCAAGTGTTCTGATATACACCTGAGTCTGAGGTCCCCAGCTCTGCAACAGTAAACTTGTAAACTTGTAAACAACAGTAAACTTGTAAACTGCTTGTAAACTTGGATGTCCTTCAAAAATCAGTTGGAAAAAGTTTCTGTACAGACAAAGAAATAGCAACCAAACTAGAAAGAAAACCAACTAATTGGGAAAAAAATCAGACAAGGGTCTAATATCCATTATATACAGGGAATTCAAGAAACTAACCCCTCACAAATCTAACAAACCAATCATGAAATGGGCAAGGGAGCTAACAAGAGACTTCTCAGAAGAAGAGATAAAAATGGCAAAGAAACACATGAGGAAATGTTCATCATCCCTGGCTATACAGGAAATGCAAATAAAAACAACACTGAGATACCACCTTACCCCACTCAGAATGGCCCATATCCTAAAGTCAGCCAATGACAAATGTTGGAGGGGATGCAGAGAATACTGCATTGCTGGTGGGAATGTATGCTAATATAACCACTTTGGAAAACAGTATGGGGGTGCCTCAGAAAGCTAAATATAGACCTCCCTATGATCCAGCCATACCACTCCTAGGCCTCTACCCTGAACAACAGGAACCAGTATACAAAGACACATGCACCTCCATGTTTATTGCAGCACTGTTCACAATAGCCAAGATTTGGAAACAAACCAGATGCCCCACTCCTGATGAGTGGATACAAAAATTGTAGTACCTATATACAATGGAATATTATGCATCCATTAGAAAGGACAAAATAATGGCATTTGCAGGGAAATGGATGGAACTAGAACAGATTATTTTGAATGAGGTAAGCCAAGAACAAAGAGACAAATGGCACATGGTCTCCCTGATATGTGGATGCTAAAGCCAAAATACAAGAAGATATGGCAAAGTAATAGGATTCAAGAAACAAAAGACAGCCACCCATTTTGTCATATCATTGCTAAATGACTCCATGTTCTTGGCCATATATATGGTAGATATATGCGCTCAACGGAGGGAAAAGCCTACACTAAGCAAAAGGAAAGAAATGTAAACATCACCTGATGTGGAAAAAATAACTTGTATTGTCAAAGCTCATAGAATCACAAACTGAATAGACCATGATAATGACAATTTGCCTTATGAAGGTTAAAATGTGTTTGTGACTTTAACCAAGTATCACTATTCCACAATACTGTGAAATATGTGAACTATATGTAATCACCTAATCTTAATTAAAGAAAAAAAAGTGAGAGAAGGGATGGGTTAGGAGAGATGGGTGACGACGTTGTCAGACACTTTGTACTCATACACTGTTTTGTAGGATGGGAACTTTGTACAGCTACTTAAAGATAATAATAAAAATAAATAAATAAATAAATCAGTTGGGAGTTCTTTCTTTAAAAAGCCAAGATTGGGTTCCACCTGCAATCAATTCATTCAACTAGAGCCCTGGGGGTGAAATCCAGACAAGGAGAGTTTCTCAAAACTCACCAGACTCTTTCCATGATGCAGCCAAAGTTGCCAGCTACCAATTTAAATACATTTAATAGAGAAATGAATGTAAATAGCACTGAAATAAAATGAAGTATGATAGGATTTTGGGGACAGAGATGACAAAATAATAAAATGAACGAGGAGGAATCTGTCAATATTGCTACCTACTGTAACAAACTTGCAAAATATTGGAAAATTAAAACAATAAAAAGTAAATCTTGTTCCTGTAATGACCTAGTACAGTCTACAGCTCTCAGTTTCATGTAGTCAGCGAAGAGGCTGAAGCTCTTTCCATCTTGTGGCTCCATCTTTCCTTAAGTCCTTGCTTGTTTTACTCAGCAGGCTAATAAAAAGAGAATAAGAATCTCATCTGTATCTTATTTCAAGGGAGGCTGAGAGTGTAGTTCTAGGATGAACCCCCAAAGAAGAAACTGAGGGTCTCAGTAGGTGGCCCTGATGTATCACATGAAGTTTTCTCAAACTGACTGTCAATAAAAGTTTTAAATAGATAAACTCTGAGTTTGTTGGCATTGGCTTTTGTATCCTTATTAGTCGTATATAAACTCTTTCATATTTTTCAAAAGAAAGGCAAATGAACAAGTTACACCTAAGCTGACTGTGTAGAAATGTGGATGACTTAGGGACATAGTAAAAACAGCAAATTTTGAGGGAAAAATCCTAGGAAAGGAAGAGGAGACAGAGCCTTCTAGAAATAATGGGGGGGGGGGGGAGGGGGGGATAAGTCTACACATTGAAATAAAGAAGTGTTTAAGATAGGAAAACAAGCCAGGCATGGGTGGCTCACACCTAGCTACTCAGGAAACTGAGATCTGAGGATCATGATTCAAAGTCAGCCCTGGCAAAAAAGTCCATAAGACTCTTATCTCCAATAAACCACCAGAAAAGCTGGAAGTGGTGCTGTGACTCGAGTGGTAGAGCACTAGCTTTGAGCTGAAGAATTGAGAGACAGCACCCAGGCCTAGTGTTCAACCCCATGAACGACCAAACACCACTCCTCCCCACCAAAAAAAGATAGGAGAACAATTTGACAAATATGTCCATGAATGATTCCATTGGCTCATTTATCAGCCAAGCTTTCCATGTGTGGCATCTGCTGACTTTTATTTCATTTGGCATTACAGTCTGCCTGGGTTGCTTCCCTTTCTCTCTATGTCATGTGGTGGCAAGTTGAAGGCCGCTTTAATCAGCCATGGATGGTTCTATGGGAAGCTGAGAGAGTTATTTACAAAGCTCGTGTATCACGGCTTTAGGTGCTTAAGATAACTCTTTGTTAAAGTCTACCTATTTATGTATCAACAGCAACTTGAAACTGGACTGAAGATAGTTCCTTAGTTTAAGGAAGTAACAACTCCAAAAGTCAGAGCTTAAAACCTTTATCTGTTCATTCTAGAAAAGCTTGTAGAACAGCTACTACTTGAAACCCGAGACTCTGGTGCTCAGGGGCTGGAACTGAGGAATCTGTATCAAACCCTATGGACTAAGTTTGGGGTCTGGTGGCTAGTATGTACAGATAACTTACTCTATCAACCCAGAGTAGTCTTTTGAGTGGGGCATACAGAATGCCCAGGGTGGTACTAAGCTAGCCTTTGGAGGAAAGGAGCTACTGGATATACCTGTGCTTATCTGAAATAAGGAGATTCTACTCCTCCAAGTACAAACAAGAGATTGAACAAGGAGGGATTCTGTATTTCAAGAAGTAGGTGATCCATGGCTATATGGCAGCTCAAAGATGCCAATCAGAGCCTTTATTCTTTCATAAAATATGGCTCTTGTCAGAACTATAAAATGCGGCCCTAATTTCTAGGAATCAATTCTACACCCTGTGCAGGAACAAAGAAGAGGAAGAAATGGCAAAATCCCACACAAAACAGAATCTCAACCCAAAGTCTTCTTATTGTTTGGGGCATGACCCATGGTTAATCTGCATGCCAGAGTAATGAGAAACGTAGCTTTGGGCAGTGAACTTGCTAGTCATCACAAAGAAGGAGAAAGACTTTCTCCCCAGAGGTCAGAAGGGACAGGAAGTGAGATGCAAAGTGAGATGATACTTTATTGTTGTTGCCTAGTGAATTTTTGTTTGTTTGTTTGTAGCTCTGGACCAAGTTTCACTCAAACATTCTAAGTGATCACAAGGCTGGAGTAGGTAACAAGGACTCACTGAATGCTAGCAACCATTTCCTCTTACTCCATCATTTTAGGTAAAGCCATCTGCAAACATACTGTTTTGTGTGTGTGTGTGTGTGTGTGTGTGTGTGTGTGTGCGCGCGCGCGCGCGCACACACACACATGCATACGCACACTGGATGATCACCATGACGTAAGTGAGCCAAACCAATGAGCCACCGCCCCCCCATCCCAGTACACTCACCTTTAGTCAAGAAGTCAGTACACTGTCATTTCCAATGAAAACATCTGTGTTTTCCAAGTCATTGTATCTGTACCTCCAAGGCATCATTAAGGGAAGCAGGTGGGTGGTCCCATTCACAAACAAGGAATCCCAGAGAGAGTCAAATTAACACATTTCACAATGTTTGTTAAAGGTAGAGGTGAGACCAGGACTCTGGGCTTCTGCTTCTGAGACCAGCACTTTCTGCTTTCCAGAATCACAGCCTCCTCTTCCCTGATTTCCATTCCATCTGCATGGAAACCTGAGAGCTGTTTCACTGAACTGGACTCCATGGAAAGCCTCCTTCCAGTGGAAGGAAATACTGGAGAAAGGAGGGGAAGTGCTTGGTCACAGGTGTTAGAGCTGCCAGACTGGGACTTAACTTAGGGGGTCTAATTAAGCTACTGCTCTGATCTTGTCCATTCTTAGAAAGAGGAAAATGGTGGTAGTTTACCCACAAAGACTTGTGGCAGGAATTCCAGCCTCAGTCGGGTAGGGCAGCACCTTCCTGAAATAGTTCTCTTCCTTCTCCCTGTCCGTCCTGACCAGCTCCCTTTCCTTTGTGTGGGGACCTAGGGACTTGGCTCCTTCTTGCTCTTAATTCCTGTGGGGCATCTCAGGCTATTAGCAGTACACTGGTGTGATTCAGGGTAGTTTCATGCAGGTTTTGTCCATTTGGGGGAAGAAGAGGTCTTGGATTTGTTTTCTGGAACATCACTTTTCTTCATTTCTTTCCCATCTGTAGGATTCACAGCTTTCCTCCCCATGTCTAGACCTGGGTAGCCATGGCCTTCATTTAGATGCTACAAGGAACTTTCATGTCTTCCCCTCGGACTGTCCCAGGTACCAACATGGGCTTTCAATCTTTTCCACTGTTGAATCAGGCCTGCTGCCTGCTGTAGCCTGCTGCAGAGACTCCAGAAGTCTTGGGGTTCGGTGGAAATTTATCTTCCTCTGCAGGTCTTCCTGAGCCCAGCCCCCTCCACCACAGCCTCTCAGAGATGAAGGATGCCACAGAGTACTCATTCCCCATTGTACCTGTGTGTTGATTTCTCAGTTCACCTGTCTCTCCTTGCCTATTACATACTAGTTTTGTCAAAGTGCCTGGCACTAGGTAGGCCCTCAGTACAAACCAAACACAGTTTAGGTAGAGCATGATTAGAAACATGTGGAGAAAGCTTAGGGAACAATAATTAGAGCTTACATTTATTTAACACTCAATGTGCCAGATACTATTCAAGTCCTGTCTCATGGAATCCTCACTACAGCTGCATGAAGTAGGGGCCGGCTACACTTTGCTCTTGTGTTAACTTCTAGGATGTGACAGAGGAGTCAACCTCTGAGTTAAGCTATTAATCAAAGGTCATGCCTGCTGCGTCTTTGGGGCCAGCTTCTCACCTTCCCAGCCATACAGGAGCCCCATAGCACAGGCAAAACATCTTCAGGTGGGTCAGCTAGACAAAAAGGCAAGACAGAGCCTGCCCCAACTCTTAACGTTCAATTATCATCCACAAATGAAGGCAGGAGCCAGAGGCAGGGAAGAAGTGATGAGCACTAGACTGGAGGCAGATCAGGAAGGACTTCTACAGAAAAGGTCACATCCGGTGTCATCTCAGGACCTGCGGGCTATGGGACAGTAGGGAGACGTGGGGAGAAGAGAGACAGAGGAGATAATTATTTCAGATTTCTTCTAAGATGGGGACTTGCCTAGATTGAGTTATTATTTCAAGACTGCTCAGAAATGAAACTTCTAGAAGAATTTGGCTCCTGTTAATGTGGGAGCCACATGGATTGGAGAGAGCACTGAGGGTGGAGGACTGTCCAGAAGTGAAGCTGTGGCTCGAGTTGTATTGTGCTAGGCTTTTTTTAAATTATATTTTTATTATCTAAATAGTTGTGTTAAGGGGTTACAATTCAACATGTCAGTTTGAATTACACATCTTGAGCTGCTATAGCACCCTTTTCATTGTTCTCCCCCAACCCTTCTCTCCATTTTCTTAGTTTTATAAGATATACACTGAGCATGTTAGCCTTGAATAAAAAGACCAAATGAGAGCATGAGGTTCTGAGTCCTGAATTCAAGCCTCTGTACCAACACACACACACACACACACACACACACACACACACACACACACACACACACACGACAATGAAACATTCTTATGAATGTTGAAATTTGAATTAAATGAAAGTATATTTTGCCAGGCGTCAGTGGCTCACGCCTGTAATCTTAACTACTCAGGAGGCTGAGATCTAAGGATCATAGTTCAAAGCCAGCTCTGGCAGGAAACTCCATGAGACTCTTATCTCCAATAGACCACTTAGAAAACCAGAAGTGGTTAAGAGAAATACTGTCCCCTAGAGCTACTCCAGTACCCTTGGTTTCTGATTTTTTTTCTTCAGTATTGAGTATGGATTCGAAGGAAGAAGTCAGATGATACCTGACTGCAAAAATGTTTATAAACAAATAAGCCTAGTCTTCTTACATTTTGGTATAAAGCTGTGAACTTCATAACTTTGTAAAGCAAGGTATAGAGCAAATACAAGAGGAGAATAAAGTACTTTTACTAATAAAATTTAAAAAAAAAAAAAAAAGAAAACCAGAAGTGGCACTGCGACTCAAGTGGTAGAGTACTTGCTTTGAGCTGAAGAGCTGAGGGACAGCGCCCAGGCCCAGAGTTCAAGCCCCAAGACCGGACCCAAAAAAAAAAAGTATATTGTGTATATTGTATAGTCACCTTTTAATTTTTTGCCAACCAACCATTTAAATGTAAAAGTCAAGACTGGGAATGTGACTCTGTGGGAAAGTGCTTGCTTAACATGGCCCTGGGTTCAATTCCCAATACTGGAAAAAAAAATATTTTGAAAGTTTTTAAAACAAAATTTTACAGCAAGGGGCTGGGAAGGTGGCTCAGTGGTAGAGCGCTTGCCTTGCATGCATGAGGCCCTGGGTTCGATTCCTCAGCACCACATAAGCAAAAAGAAAAAAGCCGGAAGTGGTGCTGTGGCTCAAGTGGTAGAGTGTTAGCCTTGAGCTGAAGAGCTGAGGGACAGCTCCCAGGCCCAGAGTTCAGGCCCCACGACTGGACTCAAAAAAAAAAAAAAATGCAAAAAAATTTTTTTACAGCAAGTGAGACAGTGACAGGAGGCACATTGCTGATACTGAGGTACAGATTTAGATTCTCCGACTTTTGCAGACCCTTTGGATGCTCACTTTGTACATGAAACTCAGGGAACTCCCTCATCAATCCAGAGACTTGGCGAATGAGCAGCAAAGCTAGGATTCAGGTCCTCTACTCCATGAGATCTTTGGATCTGTTTGCTCAAGTTTCTTCTGCATTTGTCACTACATACTGTGTGAAGAGGTGAAAGACTTGTTCTTACAGGACTGGATAAACTGTCCTAAGGAGGCTGCCCCTTAACTGTGTGACCATGGCAGTTTTCATAGGTAGCCCTCAGTAGACAGAGCATCAATTGGTCAATGTTTAGGACGTGTTGATCCGAAAAAAAAATCCCCAGAGCCAAGTTGGGCACAGGGCAGCGATCATAGTCATGACTTAGTATGGGGCGGCCTGGGACAGTGGTCCTGTCTAAAACAAATCTTTGAGCTGTGTAGCACTGAGGACAAGACCCACCATCCCTGGCATGTTAGTTCACCTCACATTGGTAGGATAGGTAAATGAAATTATTCATTTATAAAAAGGAAAGGTGATTTGGGGGCCTGCAGTTTTGGTGGGTAGCCTATTGCTTTTAGGTTACTAAAGAGGGGGAGGTAAAGCACACAATGGAGACCATGCATGATGGAGCAAAACTGTTCACCCATAGCCCAGAAACAAATCTGAGGAAGATCAAGAGGCTGAGGTCTTCATACCCCTTCAAGGGCAAGTCTTCAATGATGAAAGACCTCCTGTAGGCCTCATCTCTTCAGGGTGCCACCTTTCCCAAGAGAACCATGCTGGAGGGCAAACCTTTAACACATGCCTTTGGGGACACTGTAAGAATCAGCCTTCTACTCAGCAAAAAGGCTGGGAGGTTCCTTGATGGCAGCTGGGCCTCATGGGATAATCCAGACAGGTGGGCTGGCCTCAAGGGCAGTGGTGTTGCTTTGGGCAAGTGTCAGCAAAGAGTAATTGAGAATACTGGTCTCAAAGACCAAACTGGGCTGAGAGACTCCCTGGAGGGAGCTGGAGGCTATGAGGTTTCTCAAGAGGGCCATCTGGGCTGCTGTCCCTCTCTCCTCCATCTTACATCTCAGACCTCAAGTCTGGTCTCTGCCTCCAAATGAGACACACTCTCAGCTGAGCCTGTGGAGAAGCTGGGGTCTGATGTGGAAAGGCTGGAGTCTGTCATAGAGAGGCTGAAGTCCAGCCCTTTTCTCCTCCAGTGCACACCAGAGAGCCACAGGTACCCCTGCTGTTGATGCTACTACCCAGCTGTTGATGCTACAACCTGGTTGTAGCAGAACTGCAACATGGCCGCTGCCCTATGCTGCCCTCAGGTCTGAGCTTGCCTGGGCTTTGCCACCAGAAAGCAAACCACCCTCGCCTTGTGCAATGGGGGTGTAGTCTGTCCTGGGAGCTGCTAGGAGACAAATCTGTCTCAGTGAGAGTCACAGTGGACCCAGACACTTACCTGCTTGGTTTGTATTTGAAATTGTTTCCCAACCAAACAGTCTCTGAATAGAAACCTTAGAAACATGGATAAGGAAAAGGAAGGTAAAAATAACATACAGACACACACACATACACCCAATAATCCTGCCTTTTGGAAGTAACTATGTTTCTTTCCCTTTGTCTTTTTTCTATGTGTGTCCTTACCCAAAAAGGATCCATAAGATAAATTCTGCCCATGAATCTGTTTCCTTCTCATTGTTCACTATAAATTAAGGATCTGTCCATGATCAACATAGACTTTTCTCTTTTCTGTCTTTTCTTTTATTTGTCAGCTAATATCATTACTTTGCTTTTTTATTAGCACACATTATGAACATATCACTGTGATGTTTCCATGTAATAGATTTTCTCCTACTTCCTCTTCTCCATCATTTTGCCTGTTTCTAACAGGTCCTTTTTCAAAGGCATGGAGCACCTGCTGGGTATTAGGGTCTCAGGCCCCAGGTAGATCATGGGGTCCAACCCTTTTCAGGCTAGGGAGCTAAGGAAGAGCTCTGGTTTTGTGCACTAGTAAACCTCAGGGCGCACTTTGGCAGCAACCCATTCCTGCCTCCCAGCCCTGCCAGAAGCCTGGTGCCATTCTCGGCCAGTCTTCTCATCCTTTTGAGTCTCAGTTTCTTTCCCTACAAAAGGGGATGCTTGGATTGAGACCTTCATCAGCACTTTGTAGACTCACAGGCCCATTCCAGAAAACTCTGGAACTGTCCGTTTGGGAGAAGCTGCTTGTCCCAGTGAGTAAGCCAGCTTCTGGCTCGAGGCAGTAGAGATGAGTGAGGTCTTGGTCCGGAACCCTGAACACTCCTCTGTGTCACCACTGCCCTTTGCCAGCTATGGTTCCCATTGCAAGTCACTGGGCTGTTGCCAGCTTCCTGCTCCCCACCCTTGCGAAGAAAAAGGCAGTTGCGCCCAGGCCAACTCTGAGCTCACAGCTCCTCAGCTTCTCAGTCATGGTGTTTATTAATAGCCAGAACCAGGCTGTCACAGCTGTGGGTTACAGTCTGCGATGCAAACCACGTGACTAGGGCCTGAGGCTCCAGAAAGGACCTGAGGGAAGCATCCTTGCCTGGGCGGGACCTCCTTTCTTATTTCCCTTCTCCCTTTCCTCTTTTGCTTCTGTAATGGCAACAGGCTTTTGGTTAGTGTGGTTTGAAGAGTCCTGTGTGAAACCTGGAGGCAAAGGGAGCTGCTGAATGAGGTTTCAGGGGATAGGAATAAAGTCGGGCAGCCTGACTCCCCTACCAGAGGTAAGGTTGCTTGTCTAGTGTCTTGTCTTGTAGAAATAGCAGTAGTAACAACAGCCATAAGAACACAGCCAAATGTTATAAGCATCTAGGCAATGAGCCAGATATTTCACTTGATTCATCTTGTTCATTAGACAACCTCATGGAGTTAGCTCGCTACTATTTTTCCCTCTTTGCACTCCAAGCAAACAATTTTTCCAAGGCTTTCTGCTAATGAGCTGCAGGGCCAAACACCAGGACTCAGGACTATTTGCCTCTGGCTGGAGTTCGTAATGGCCCTACCCTCCCACCTCCTTTAAGCTTCTTACCTCCACCAAGCAGAAAGTGCAAAAGAACAATGTCCTGAGTCAGACAGCCTGGGGTTTATTCTACCATCTCCATATACTGTGGTGCAACTTGGAATTGCTTACTTTTACCACTCTGTAACCCAGTTGTGAATAAATTCTTGTAAAGAGTCTATATCTAGGCACACACAGTATCTCCAATATGCCCAACACATAGGAACACCTTAACTGTTTAGTATCTGTAAAAGAGAGTGAGGTGGTTCTGATTTTTGTATTTCCCTAGAAACTAGTGTTGTGGACCACCTTTTCATGCATTTGTAGGTCTAATGTGATTTGGTTTGTATTCACTTTTTTTTCATTATATCGTAGCCCAAAGAGGAACCCTTATTCTAGGAATAAGATGCTTCCAGATTCCAGCTGTGCAAGAGCTCTTCCACCTTACGCACCCTTCTCACGTGGCAGTGAGTTGTAGTTGATAATGCAGGGCAAGCTCACATGCTGGGCACCACGCTCACCAGATACTTAGTTTCCCAGCTCAGGGTAGTTCATGCACCTTATCTCACTTGCTCATCACACAGCTTTGCAAAGTGCAGAAAGCAGAGAAGGAAATTGAGGTTCGAAGATGTGAACAAAGAACTAGAAGGAGATTGGCTCTTCACAACCATACACAGAACAGACTTGGTGGTGGAACCACCCAGCATCCTCTCTCTCCTTTCCTTTCATCAGAGCCTTGGTTTGGTTAGTATATTCATCCTTCCTACTCAACTCCATGAACAAGTCTAAGACAAAAAAAAAAAAAAAAAAAAGCTCCATCCCCTTGCTTGGAAAGTGGTGTTGCAATGGCTTACGTGGGGTGAGGAAGATTTTAGGCAAGATGGCCTTCCTTTTCTGGGATATAGCACCTATGTTTGGATGAAGCCAGGAGGCAATTGACAGGGAAGAGGCCAGGTACAATATCATTCAGTTGTACATAGTAATTTTTTTCTTTATTCTTCTACTGGTATGAAATAATACATTTCCTCATTGCTTGGTCCAGTCTGAGTTGGAATTGTTTGTAGGAGGTTGTAATGGTTTTATTTGGGGGGGGAGAGGGAGGTGTGGAGGGGAAAGGATAGGGAAGCAATGGAAATAAACTTGTTAAATGGAAGATAAAAATATAAATTGACAGGAAATCTATGAAACTATTGAAAATAAATGAAGTCATGAGAGTATCAGAATAAAGAAAGGGCAGAAAGCATACTCAGCAGACCAACAGACTTATTTTGGGGGTAAAAGACTAAGAGGGACACCAGAATCTCCCAGCCAGACTAGTGAGACAGTGGTGTTATCTCTCTCTCCCCCCCCCACTGTGCGTGTGTGTGTGTGTGTGTGTGTGTGTGTGTGTGTGTGTGTGTGTGTGTGTGTGTGAGAGAGAGAGAGAGAGAGAGAGAGAGAGAGAGAGAGAGAGAGAGAGAGTTGTGAAGCTTGAACTCAGGGCCTGAGTGCTGTCCCTGAGCTCTTTCGCTCAAGGCCAGCACTCCACCACTTGGAGCCACAGCATCACTTTTGGTTTTCTGATAGTTAATTGGAGATAAGAATCTCATGTATTTCTTACCTGGTTTTGAACCACAATCCTCAGATCTCAGCCTCCTGAGTAGCTAGGATGACAGGCGTGAGCCACCAGCACCTGATGAAATCTCTTCTTATTAGGCAGAGAGAGTGAAGTCAGATGGGTCAGAAGTCTGGGGTAGTTTGTCATGAAATGGGGGGGGGGGCAGGATGGAAATGGGGAAAGGAACTCATTGTGCAGAGATGAAATCTTTGACTGATAAGAAAGGGGTTTTTTACAGCATCTGTTTTTAGCAGAAGTGTCAACACACAGTAAGGCCCTCAGTTCATAACTTACTGCTGCAGGGTATGTCTGGGGAGGAGAAAGAGAGACAAACCAGCAAGGTCTGCATCAAGGGCAGTTCTAAGATATGACTGTCAGGGGGGAAAGGTGAGTGTTTTTGGTTTAAGTCATTTTCCATCAACTATGATTCAAAAGCATAAAATGCTTCCAAACCTTGGAGATGCTTGTTAGGGTAACCATAGTGGAATTCTATGAGGGTAGCAGGAGATGAGTAGATCTAATCATAGCTGTGAGAAAACACAAAGGTTCAAACAGTGAGAATGTACCATTGTCATCCTATCCAAATGTGCAAATCTTAGGGCAAAAAGAAACTAGCCCTGTCCTGGCCTCATAGTATAATATGGAAGAACTCCAACTCCAAACGTATCTGATCCTTTACTCTTTCCTCCCATGGGGGGGGGAGGGCACAAGTTTCTTTACTGAAAGTGAGTTCAGAGAAAAACTGAGCAATCTTCATCCAGCACAGCCCTCTTGCCCATTCTGAGATATGCCCTGCTGTGCAGTGAGTTTGTACCTGAGCTACCAACTGCTCTGCACCACGTGTAAATATATAAGAAGCCAGAAGTAAGGCTTCCTGGAAGAGGTGGGAGACTGTAGATTGATTTCGAGGGACAATATTAGGAAGTCATCTGTGCCTATATATTTGAGCTATATTTCTTTCTTCACTATTCCTAATAGTAAAACTAATAGTGTTCTCCATCTACCTGATTTCTTACTGTATTTTTTATTTGGTTCTGAACTTTAAAAAGACATAAAAAAAGGTAAAAGATATTATGCATTTGACTATTAAATCTTTTTTCCTTCTTTTTTATTGTTATCTTTAAGTAGTTGTACAGAGCAGTTGCCATTTAACAAACTCATTTATGAATACGTCTTGATCAATGTTATCCCTTTCAATGTTCTCACTCACCCTTCTCACCCTGTCCCATACTCTTAATTTTGTAGGACATACATTGGGTACTTGTTTGCATTTTCTCCTTCTTCTCCTCTTCATGTGTCTATCCCTTTCCCTTGACCCCACCCCACATCTTTAGAGTACCTACTTCCTGAACTTTTATTGAACTTCAATTTTGGTTTTCTTAGGAGTTACTTTGTTTGAGA
Organism: Dipodomys merriami; assembly: GCF_024711535.1. NCBI lineage: Eukaryota > Metazoa > Chordata > Mammalia > Rodentia > Heteromyidae > Dipodomys > Dipodomys merriami. Next base: position 16,178,172 of record NW_027203493.1, on the reverse strand, counting down.
TTTCCCTTGAACCTATTGGAATATGAACTCTATGTTGTAATTGCTATTGCAATTGATCAGAATTGATCGATTTTCTGAGAAAATAATTCCATGGAGGTAAAGATGACATATGTAAAGATTTAGATTAGTAGAGATTTTTTTTCTCTTTTTATTTTCTTGTTATGCCAGAGCATGGGCTTGAGCCAACCAAGCCCTTGAGATCCGATGCTCTACCACTTGAGCCACACCTATACTGGATCTAAAAGATTTCCACCAGAGTGTTTTATATCACTGGGATCCAAAAAAGCAACGTCAGTGAGAGACTTTGTGGGATGGTGAGTATAGAAAGGGTCAGTGCAGTTAGCAGTTAGCAGGTTTCCTCCTTTCTCCTCTTCACAGAGAGCTATGCTGCAGTGGGATCAACAGGGCTTGCTGTGAGGCCAGGTTTCATTGGGGTCTGGTATGCTTGCTGTGTGAGTGCAGGCAAGCCAATGACCCTCAGATCTTCAGATTAAGTGGCAATAGCCACTGTCCAACACAGAATTAAATGAGATGTCCTGAGACAGCCCACTGCTACCAGTGCCTATCTGAAGCATCTTCCATTGTTCTGACCATCGACAGGTGGCTTTTGGGAACCACCCATCCTGTAGGTTTAGTCTCAGACTCCACCCAAGATAGCAAAGCATTTACTGCCCACTCCAGGGCCACCTCATGAGACAATCCTTACCTTTTTCCCAGCATGGGACCAAAGATACCTGCCTAGCTTTCCTGGGAATGCTAAATGATGGGAGCAGGCTCTGAGTCTGCATACCAGTGCCACCATTCTGCTCTGAGTTTCAACACTTTGAGTTTCAGTGCTCTGAGTTTCCATGAATTTAGACTACAAGCATGGAAACACACAATGGCCTGAATGAGTTACAAGGAACCTGCATTCTGTAGGTGGGGAAAAAGAGAGGGACAAACCCAGGCTTGAGGAGGTAGCAGGCAGCAGCAAGACCCATCAGTGCAGAAGAAGGTGAATTTACACAGAAAGAATGGGCATATTCTGAATGAGACTAGTGATGGGAAGGGACCAGGGTCAGGAGATGGGAATTCAGGGAAAATGAAGACAGGTTGAGAATAAAAACTCAAGGAAGAGAAGGGAAATATAAGTTGAAAAAGGTAAGAGATGCGTAGTTCTTGACAGCATGGTGGAGCCCTGACATTCCTGGCAACGGCAGTCACCACCCGTTCACATCTGGCACAGACATGTCACACAGTGGGGTAGTTCCCCCAGTGTGAGACTGACTGCTTCTCCAGAAGATGAAGTAGTGGCCATGCTGGTCCATTTGTGTGTGGAGACATGGGAGTGTTCTCCCATCCCATAATGTTAGGACAGAACAAGGGCAGGCCATTACAAGCATGGCACCCACCATCCCTGTAGCCTCATGTGGACTGGGAAAGGGTCCAGTGATTTGCTTGCTGAGAAGCCCAAACTTGGACAATTGAGACGAAAGCCAAGTTTTGTCTTTGGAGATCTTCCTTCTGGTTTTGCATGCACTTCCCGCCAAACTTCCTGGTGAGGAAAGATCTGCTAAACACATTGATCCAAAGACAAAAGGGAAGGGAAGCCCTTAAGGGCTCACATGGTAGACTTTGAGTCATCAGCCAGCAGAACAGGGGCTTGGTGGGCCTTCTCTGAAGGACGCCATAGGTAGTCCTGCTGTCTGCTTCCCAGGTTCTATTGCCCTCCCCAACCTCATGCTTCAGAAACGACCAGAGTGGGCCATACACCACACTCAGGCAGTGAGCTGGATGCCATACACCACACTCAGGCAGTGAGCTGGATGCCATACACCACACTCAGGCAGTGAGCTGGATGCCATACACCACACTCAGGCAGTGAGCTGGATGCCATACACCACACTCAGGCAGTGAGCTGGATGCCATACACCACACTCAGGCAGTGAGCTGGATGCCATACACCACACTCAGGCAGTGAGCTGGATGCCATACACCACACTCAGGCAGTGAGCTGGATGCCATACACCACACTCAGGCAGTGAGCTGGATGCCATACACCACACTCAGGCAGTGAGCTGGATGCCATACACCACACTCAGGCAGTGAGCTGGATGCCATACACCACACTCAGGCAGTGAGCTGGATGCCATACACCACACTCAGGCAGTGAGCTGGATGTAAGACAGCAGATCTTCGCCAGCTCCTGTTTCTCACAGATTGGAGATTAGGCGGGTGGAGCTTCCTTCTCAGTTCTGCAGGCAGAACCAGAATGGGCCACTCTAGCACATGACAGAGATGGCTCTGAGCGCCAGGTGTTTTCCTGGAGATAGTGTAAAAGCCTTATACTTGTGACCTTACTGTCGTGTGCCTGAATACACCAAACATGTTTTTGCCAACCTTTTTTTTTTTTTTTTTTTGTATATGTGATATTCGGATTTGAACTCAGGGCTTTGTACTTGCAGAAACTGTATCACACCTTCTTGCTTTATTTTTCCAATAGGGTCTCTTTTCCCCAGGTACCATAAACCATAAAACGACTATTAAACTTTCTGCAAAGCTGGGATGACACATTCTACCATGTCTGACTAGTGGTTGAGATAGAGCTTCAGCTAATACTTTTTCTTGCTGGCTTCATCATGATCCTTCTTACATATACCTCTCAAATAAGATTACAGGATTGAGCCACCACCCTCAGCAACTGCATCTTTATATGTTCTTAAAAAAAGAGTTTTTGGGGCTGGGAAGGTGGCTCAGTGGTAGAGCACTTGCCTTGCATGCATGAGGCCCTGGGTTCAATTCCCCAACACCACATAAACAAAAAGAAAAAAAGCCGGAAGTGGCGCTGTGGCTCAAAGTGGTAGAGCACTAGCCTTGAGCTGAAGAGTTGAGGGACAGTGCCCAGGCCCAACGACCGGACCCCCCCCCCAAAAAAAAGAGTTTTTGAGTCAAAAGTGATATACACACATACATAATACACATATATACACACAATACTCCTTATACAATACATCTAAAGGAAAAATATAAACTCCTAATAATGCAATAATGATATTATAGTTAGGACCCTATCTCCTAGAGATATATACTGACATATTTACAAATAAAAAGATTAGATGTCTGTAACTGGTTTCAAAGTGACACAACAGCAGAATGAAGTAGGAGGTATTGACAGATAAAATGAACTATGGTTTGGTAATTGTTGAAGCTGGTGAGTACCAACCATATGGGAATTCATTGTAGCTTTTTCTCTGCCTATATACATAGTTATGACTATTTTTTTTTATAATTAAGCTTGTAAACCTCAGCACTTTAGAGGCTGAGGCAAAAGAATCATGAGTTTGAGGCTAGTCTTGACTATAGAGTAAGACCATGTCTCAAAACAAAAATAAATATATACATTTTTTGTGATTAAAAATATTTGGGGGAGTACTTGGAATTCAACTCAGGGCCTAATGCTTACTAGTCAAATGTTCTACCACTTGACCCTTGTTCCCAGTCCTTTTACTTTTGTAATGGGTTTTCAGATAGATCTTGTATTTTTTCCTGGACTGGCTTCAGATAACAATCTTGCCACTTTTGCCTCCTGATGGGTTGGAATTACAGGTATGTTCCACTATACTCAGTCTCCTCCCCATCCTCCCCTCCTATTTTTTAAAAAATTTCTATCTTCCTTTGTGCTGCATATGTCTTTCTATTAATATTTGCTAATTTAGGGGGAAAATCATTAATGACCCTACCCCACTTTCCTTTCCTCTTTTCTTTCCTTTCCTCTTTTTTTCTTCCTTTCCTCTTTTCTTTCTTCCTTTCCTCTTTTCTCTCTCTTTTATTTCTGTGTGATTGAGTTCTACTATGGAATCTAAGTGGAAGTAATAGAACCTACTACTAGATCTGGTCCATAGGAATCTTCCACAGAGTACTCCTCCATGTTCTTTTCCCTTTGCTGACCAAAATGATGCTAACAAATTTGGAAGTCATATGTTGGGAAGCTAAATTCTCCATTCTTGCCTACAACCCTATTTATTCAGAAATGATGAAAACTGTTAAGATAACTGCAAAACAAACTTCTGCATATTGAAACCTTTATACTTTAAGTCAATTTATTAACGGTTAAAATGAAAAGAGAATATGAAAGCACAAATGCATCTAAACGTGGGGTGAAAGATGGGCTAGAGAATGGCAAGAGAAGATAGTTAAGGAAGGATGAGTCAATAGCAGCTACTGTTTTTTTGGATTCTGTTGTATTCCAAGTCATATTGCAAGTCAAATAGATGCGTCACTGCCTTGTATATTTCAATTTTCATAATAATTATCTGCAACATTAAATAAGGAACATAAGCTGAATGAGGTTGAGTAATTTGCAAATAAGATGTACATGATTAATCCATCAGTGACTTTTTTCCCTTCTGACCTCAAGGATATAGGAATCTTTCTTATCACAATGATCTAAGGGGCCCCTACTTATTTTAGGAGCTACCCACAAACACCATTCCACTGCAATCAGCGAAAATTCAGATTTCTCACCCTGACTAGCAAAGCTGTGCAAAATCTGGGTCTTGTCCTTTTCAATCTCATTTCCTGCTATTTTCTTTCTTGTGCTCTCAGCTCAGCTACATGAGTCTTTGATGCCTTCTCAAAACCGCCTAAATCCTCACCTCCAGTCTTTACATTTGCTATATCTCTTCAAAGCTTTTCTCTCCTATTTGTGCAAATTTAGCTCAATTTTCACCTCTTCAGTCAGAATTATGCAACTTAGGAAAGTTCTCCTGCACTTTCTACCACTTCCTCAATGATAATGAAATACTAGTTAGCCCTTTTTCTTTTGTTTCCCAGTATTTAGAGTAATGCTTAAAACATAAAGGTACTTGCTAAACACATCTTGAACTAAGGAAGGCAATTGATATGCCAATCCTGATCTAGCTCATTATCTCTTTGAGGATAATGGTCCTCTTCAGCATTGAGTTATACTTGATGCTTAGCCCATGTATATACAAAAAAGAATCTATTAAGTTCATGTCTGATGATTAGAATGCTTTTATGGTAGATTTGTGTGTGTGTGTGTGTCTTTTGTTTTGCCTTCACCCTTACTCTATCAATATGTCTCTTTCTCTCTCCTTCCCCCTCCTTCCTCACATCCTCTCCTAATTAAGTTCAGTTCAACAAGTCTCTCACCCACGCAGCTCTGTCTAGAGTAGCAGTCTTCTGTGATTGGGGAACAGGGTCCAACAATAAAATGGGGTTACACCTGGCCTTACTTCTCTGTTCTCTGCCTACTCTGTTTTTCTGCAAGTGTTGACTCTAAGCCCAATCAGGACTCAGCTAGAGGGTATTACTGGTATATTGAAACCCAAAGTTTTTACCTTTTGAGTGTTTTGAAGAGAAGAAGCTGTTACTGTCTTTGAAATAGACTGTGAGGCATGTTCAGGCAGAAAGGGACTTTCTGGCAAAGGTCTGGGAATACATAACTCCGAAGACCTGCCATTCATGTTGATTGGCATGCAACTGTAGACAAATCAAGGGATGTCTAGTTTCTGCTACAGTAAAGAAGTGATAATTGAATAGAATTCGAATGAAATTGAATGATACTGAGTAGGGGTTGTAAGTCATCCAAGTAATGAGAAGGGCAAGGCTGAGAAGATCTGAGATTTACACTCAAGTACTGAATTTAAATTCCAGTAGTAATCACATCTACCATCCATTTAAGACTCTTCTTTCTACTTTTATAGAATGGAGTGGTGTCCTCTATATTCATCAAGTCTTTTATCTGCAGGAAACAGAAGCCAGAGTAAGCTAACGTAAGCAGAATGAAGAGGATTAATTGTAAGACACAAAAAGTAACTTATAGTACCCAAGGAACCTGTAGAAGTTTAGTATTAAGAAGGATTTTCTGTTTTCTCAGTTTCTGTTTTATCCTCCTTTCTCCTGCTTCTCTATCCATGCAAATGGAAGCAGCTGCCTCATAACTCTTACGTTTGTGTGATAAATATTCAAACCCACTCCAATCTCAAATTTCAAGAAAATTCTGATTGGTCATACTTATATCAGGTGTGAAACACAGGTCAGTCGCAATTATGGCTTCCAAGAGCTGCTTTTCAGTATCAGAGAAGGTATAATAACTTGTGGGTTAGCCAACAACCCAGAAAGTGTCTTGAATAAGCCCGTAAGCACTATATGTAGAGAATGGTGTTCATTTCTAGTCAGAATCAGCTATCTGGTGATAATTCTCTAAAGAATAAGGATCAGTAGTACTCTGGAAAGCTCAAATTGTCTCACTAGTGCTAAATATCTGATAATTTTCAGGAAGCTGTGGAAATCAACATACTCAATGCTCTGTTTCCCAATCCTAAGAAAAGATTTCTATGTTCCTTTAAAAAAAAACTGTCTAGAATGAAATTCAGTACAGATTAATTTTGACTGCATTGATTTAGCACTATTTATAGAATCAGAAAGAGATACAAACTTGTCTTTTTATCTGTCAACAGGAATGACTGGCTAAGTAAAATAAAATGGTGGCTTTGGACTAGACATTTAACCTTCCTGAACCTCAGCTTAATCTGTACAGAGGGAATTAACATTTCAAGGAATACTGTGGGCACTTTTTCTTTACTTTGATTGATTGCTCCTTTTGGGGGAAATCAACTCCTTGAAAGAATTGAATACTGTTCCTTTAAAAGAATCTATTATGGCCCGCTGCATTTGTAAACCCACAATTCCATTATTTGGTCTTCAACTTCTCAGCCTTACTCTGCACACTCCTATTCACATTTAGTTTAGATTTGACTTTTCGTTGTTTAGGAAGAATAAGATATATACTACTAATCAAAAGCCATCAGGCTGCAGTATTTCAACAACAACAAATCCTAACCTGCCAGGGTGAGCAATGATTTGAGTCTACTGTAGTCTTACTCAACCAGTTATCCCAGATGTGACATTGTTGCTTGCATGTACTTAGAAATTATCACAGTGTCTAAGTGCTTTTACCTATCAACTTCTATGATTCCTGGAACTCTCCCCATATGCCATGTCGGGAAGGAAGCGACTGCCAGTTATTTATGTAATGCTTATTTATGTAGCACCATAGAGAAGTCAGAGACTGAGATTTGTTAGCCACTGAGACTGAGTGTGTGCTGGTGGCTGACCTCCCCCTGCTCTCAGCCAGAGGGTGGGCGATTCATTATTCATCCCACCATGAATCAGGCACCCCAGGAAGGGTCCTCATGCTTTCTTTCACCTCCACACTCAAGCTATAAAAGAGGCCTATTACCCTCATTTAGAATCTGAATCTCCCAAAGGTCAAGTCTGATAAGAGGAGAGCCGGTGTTCAGACCAGGGATTTCACAGTCCCAGGCTCCTGAATGTATTCTGTTTTGTTTTATATTATTTTTTTTTTCAAACAGTGTGATCACCTGTCAACCCAGATCGATTCAAGTTCTCCTTGCCAGCTTCCCATATCCTATAGTTTTGGTTTTTACAGGTGGCTGGTACCACATACAACAGATATAGAATATCTAAAATTAATGGTTTGGAGGAATTGAACCTTTTCTGAGGCTCAAAGATGTAGGACATGGCTTAATGTGACCCTCCATGTGGGCGGTGTGTGTTTGGAAAGGGGATAGAAGGGGGCTCAGAGAGGTGAGCCAGGGATTCCCAAGGGCTGGTGTTGACTCAGGTCTGTAATTTGAAATGAGTCATTTCTGGCATGGGGGCAAACTGCCTCAGCCCCTCACCAAACTATCGGGAAGAGACCGGCAAGAGACTCCCCTCTGGGAGAATCACCCTAATAATAAACGTTAGCCAGAATTTGCATGTCCCTCTGTAGTTTGCAAAGCATTTTCAACTTCTCCCCCTTTAAAAAAGTCTTTATTGGTAGTATTGTTTACTAGAATTCCAAAATGGACCAGCATTTGTGGTTACCTAGTTCGGTGGATTTTTATAGATTTTGGGAATAAGAATCCTTTGTCCAAATAAAATCTTCCACAATATTGTAGTACATAAAACAGAACTTTCAGAGGGATGACATGGGACAGGCCAGGGACAGCCCATACTGAAGCCATGTTTCTTAGGGATCTCCAAACAATTTCCAGGTAGACATCCCTAGGTGTTAAGATCCACCCATCCCCCAGTACACTCAACATGAAACCCCTCTGGGCTGCTTCCTCATTAGAGCCTGAAGCCCCTAGTTGCTTTAAGAAGGTGACCTTCCCAGCTATTGACACACTTCTCAAAGTGCTACCTTGGAGGCAAGAACTCAACTCAGAGCTGCTATCTTCATTTTAGACCAACAGTCTCTTGAATCATGGTTGCCAGCACCTGAGGGTTTAGGGAGGAGGTTCAGATGGAGAGTTTTATCCCCACATACTTATCCTAAAAATGCTATAAGACACAAGTTTCTCTCCAGCTGAAAACCCCCATTAGACAACTCTGGAAATACTGAATGCCACAGAAGTGAACTCGATGGTCAATTTTACATTATGTGTACTTTAATATAATATTTTTAAAAACTTACATTTTTAAATTCTTATAGGAACTTGGACAAATTACAATTCCCTTAAACAGTTTACAGTGTCCTACTGTCTCCCACCCAGTCTCTTTAGCTGATTTAATATTCCAGTGTATACATATATACATACATATATTTATGTGCATATAGTTTACTATGTACATATATGCATATATCTAGTGTTTAATACATAGCTAGTATTTAATACATATTAATGCATGTATTTAATGCATATATCTAGTATTTAATACATGTATTTAATACATCTAGTATTTAATATATTTAATACATCTAGTATTTAATATATTTAATACAAATGCTTTAATTCTCACTGATTGTATAAAGCAGCACAATTAACTATTATTAAGCCCATTGTATATTTGAGGATACTGACACATACAAGGGTCCTTGCCCCCTTCAAGGTCATATAATACTAAGACAAAACTTGACCATGAACATTCTGTTCCTAAATCCTTGCTTTTCTTCACTACAGACTACTGCTGGCGGTGACCTGTTCCTGTAGGTTCTGTATAGTTATTCCTCTTTCTAAACCTAGTTCAATTATCATCCCCCATGGGAAATCTCTCTAGTCTGACCCAGGAAGGCATGGGGTTCCTTGCTCTGGATCATAGGACTGATGGCACCCTGAATAACATGTAGTCATCCATCAGCATCCCAGGGTGTTAGTTCTAGGTCTTCCCTGGGGATACCCAAACCTCCAGATGTGCTTTCTTCATATGGATTGGTACAGTATTAGAGTACACACTATATACATTCCCCCATAGACCTTAAATAATCTCTAGGTAACTTATAATACACACATCAGTTATATGCAAAACATTGTTAAGATGTATTGCTTAAGGGAAAATGTGTATTTTTAGTACAGGTGCAATTTTTCCCCCAAATATTTTTAAATCTACAGAGAGCTGATTTTTATCTTACAACCTATTTCACACTGTGGGTAATAACTTCCTTGTGAGCCTGATTGCTTACCTGAGAATGAGGACTCTGAAGACAAGGCCAGGGATTATTTTTCTTGGTACCTATGTGTTTGATGAGTGAATGGATGGGTGGCTGACTGGCTGTGTTTCTCGCAGCTTTTCATTTCTTTCAGTAAATTACAAAAACCTTCCCTTCTGTCAGAAGTTCTTCCATGGTTCCTTCAAGGTCTTGCTAGAGCCACTGCTAACCACTTGCATGTCCGTGGATCTCTTTGGATAAGAAGTCTGTTCTGATTTACCTTCAATGGTTTGCATTAAAATAATACTGCTTTTGAGTTCCAAATATTACCTCATCATAACTGAATACGGAATTACGACTCAAAAGATGAATTTTCCGCTTTTAAAGAAAATGCCCATCTCTACCCCTCTGAGATTTACTGGTTGGAATAAGTACACTGATGTTTGCATAGCTCTCATAGGAGTGTAAATGGGAGGGAGGATTGGATGTGTGGCTGGGTAGGAGAAAGGGTAATATGGTGATGGATATGTTGACAATGGATGAAGAGTGGGTGGGCGGATGGGATGTGGGTGGATGGAGAAGAGGGCATGAGAAGATGCCACTTAATGTAGAGATGTGAAAAAAAGATGTAGAAAAGGAGGGATGAGAAGATGTACAGTGGGTGGATGGATGGAGGAACTGGTTAGGTTAAAAAAGGATGGACCGTTGGATCCGCGAATGCTACGGACAGATAATGGTTGGCGGGGGAATGGATAGTTCTAGAAGAATGTGTAAAAGGATAGGTAGAAGGACACGTAGAAGGAAGTGTATTTGAAGGATGAATGGGTGTGGGTGGGTGGAAGGATAAAAATTCCATTCTGGGAGCAATGAGTGAACACCCCCATGGCTGGCCACCACCCAGGAGTCGGGGCAAGAAGCTGGACTTTCTCTGTGGAGAAGAAAAAAAAGGAGGCTGAGTTCTCTGGGAACTCTCCCGCCGTCCCTCCACCCCGCCCTCCTCCCCCACCACACACACACTAAGCGATGGCCTGGGAAAGCCCCACCATCCAGGGCAGGCTCTCCCCGCCTCCTCTCCCAGGACGTCCAGCAGCCTGGGAAATCCAGAGACTCATCCCTCCCCACCCCCCCCCCCCCCAGCCAGATTCCAAGAAGTTGAGCGGGGAAAGACGAGGCGGGAGGCTGAACTCAGCGGGGAGAGGCGGCCCTCCATCACCGGGCAGCAGCAGGGGCGGGCTGGCGGGAGAGGGGAGACAGGTGCGTCCTGGGGCGCACCGGGCAGAGGGTGACGGGGCGACGCCGACGGCCCACCGTCCACCCCGCACCCGCCGGGGCAGCCCCTACTCAGAACAGGGCGGGGACAGAGGGGCAGCGAAGGCGGGCCAGTACCTCTTTAAACCTCCCCTGGCTGCTTAGTCACAGCCCCCTCGCTTTGGGTGTGTCCTGCGAGCGCTCCCTCCCTCCCTCTTAGATCACTCTTCCAACCCTCGAATAAAAACGGCAGCCAACTTCCGAGGCGGCCTCATTGCCCAAGGCCCCCAGCCTCTGACAGGTCCGGTCCTTCCTCCTCCTTCTCCTCCTCCTCCTCGTCCCCGTCCTCTGCCAGTCCCCGGGGGGACCCACCCCAGTGCACCGCGACCCTCCGGTTCCACTCGATCCCTCGCTTCGCTCCCACACCATGAACAACTTTTGGTGGCACGCAGCTTGGGGACTCTACTGCTTGGTGCAACTGAGCCTGGCGCAGACACAGATCGGTGAGTGAGCGCTGCTGCTCGGGCAGCCGGTGAATGGGAGCCTAGAAGTGCCCAGATCTGCCCTGCCCGCAGCCCCACTAGCTGCGTCCGTCCCTGGAAGGGAGGCGAAACTGCCGTCTAGTGGGAGCTAGGGAGACTTGGATCGGGTTCATTCAGGAAAGCAGGGCTGAGGATTTGCGCTAAGCTGTCGGAGGAGAAGCATGGTGTTGGGAAGCACCAGTTTTTTCTTTCTTTGTTTTGTTGAAAGGAAAAGAGAAAAGAGGAGGAGAAAGTTTGCTGGGCAGGCTGCCGGCGCGCGCGGCTTTGGGCGAGGTCGCTAGCGCCTGAGCACATGGCAAGCAAGTAACTGTACTGGATGCGTGCGGCTGTGGACTGAGAGGACCCTGGGCTCCATGGATTTCTCGCCCTCTTTGGCTGGGCTGTGCCAGGCTGGCTGGGAAAATTGCTGGTGTCTAGATCGGTGGTAGTCGGGGCGGGGGAGAGGCGGGGTGGGGGCGCTGCTGTCAGCCAGGTGGCCAGAAAGCTGCTAGGGGAGAACAGTTGACCTTGGGCTTCCCAGGGAAGAGGCGAGTAGCGCGCCCCCCTCCCCAACTCCTCACCCCCCCGGGCCGAGTTTCAGCTCTAGCCAATGACCACTGTATGGCTTGTGGGGAGCTTGCAGTATCTCTGTGGTGAAGATTCCAGTCTAAGTCAGCCGGGACACCTAGGAGAAACCATGGCTGGACCAATCCTTCTAACCTCCTACTACTGCCAGTGAGTCTGGGAGAAATCTAAATGTTAAGGTGGCCCATATCAGGGACCACAGCAGAGACCTCAATATCCCATCCAAACAGGATTTAGTGACTTTTGCTAGTTGTGGAGGGGAAGGGCTTCCCGTGAAGGTTTCCAGCTGGCTCCCCATCTAGTGTTCCCTTTCTTTGTCTGTATAGGAGCAGATAATTACATGGCTGATTTGCTTATCGCTAGCAAAATTAATTTTTTCTTTTAAGAAGTGCCAGCTGGGTCATTAAGCCAGCCTATGGTGGATTCTCCTCAGCAAGTATTTATTAAATCCACATGGAAGAGGGAGTAACAGGCAAGAGATTCCCTCTGCCCTGGGTGTCTTCAACTAGGAAGAGGTAGGGATTTAGAAATTTGATTTCTGAAGCTGAAGTAACATGAACAATAGTAGTAATAATAGCTCTCCAAACTAGCTGATTCTTTTCACAGTTTGCACTGCAACCGGCTCTGGGTTAAATCCTTTACATGTTATCTCATTTTACCCTCACAGTGGCCCAGTGAGAACTATCTGCTAATTAGGCCAGTTTTACTGGAGGGACCAGAAGATTCAGAGAGGTTTAGTAACTTGCAGGTATTCACACAGTCAGAGGTGAGGCTGAATAAAGTTCACTGAGGTCCAGAGCTTAGATTTAGAATGGGCTAGAAGGCATGGGATAGACCAAGTAGGGAAGGAATGGGGGGATGGGGGAATTCAGATAGAGTGGAGGCCCTGGGGGAAGTTCTAAAGGGAACTGGTGCTCAGAGGTGGGAGAGAGGAGGGAAAAGGGGCAGGGAGGGCTTGGGGACTTCCTCAGAGGAAAGAGGCTGTGCAGGTTTCTTATTGCTTCTAGGGAAGTTTGTTGGCAAGCTACCACTGTCTTTTGCTTTGTTTCTGAGGATTCAAACTCAAGGCTCTCCCCACTGAAAAGCCCTCCCCTAGTTCTTAAGGGCCACCCTGACACTCAAGGCTCTCCTAGAAACCATGGGGCTCCCTCCAACCTTGGTTTTGCAAGGTCCCTTTGGGCAGCAGCATTCGAAGAAAGCACAGTGGAGTGCCAGCAGCGGTGACTGCCTGAGCTCTGGCTTTCACGTGCTTGTAAGTTTGCTAGAAAGGAACTGAGACTTGGAAAGGAGACATGACTTAGCAGAAGGTTTAGTGGCTCAGCCAGCAAAGGGGAAAGGAGAAAAGGGAGGGTGGAGGAAAGGCACTGTGGTTGCTCTTTTCTGGGAGTGATGGGCTTCAGAAAACCATTAGGAAATTTTGGAAACTGTCCAGCCTTTGTTTGCTTTTGGTTTGTGCTGGTACTGAGGCTTGAACTCAGGACCTCACACTCTGACTTGCCTTTTATACTCAAGGCTCTGCCACTTGAGCCAAACTTCTGGCTTTTGGCTGGAGATAAGCTTTGAATGGAGATCAGATTGTTGGAGATAATTTTATCCTATTGTCTTCCTCGGCTGGCTTTGAATCCTGATCCTCAGATCTCAACCTCCTGAGCAGCTAGGATTAAAGGCGTGAGTCATCTACACCCAGCTGGTCTAGTCTTTGTATCCGAAATCAAAAAATATAGAAGTAGCCAAAGGCGGTTAAGGAATACTGGACTCATCAACTCAGAGCTGGAGAACAGGTATCTAGAATGAGTGTGCACAGATCTACTTTCCCCTGTGAAGAGAGGTCACAACCAGGGAATTACACCCCTGGTATTGAGTAAGTGGGGGTGCTTCTCAGAGCCCTGGGGCTTGGGATTGGCTCACAACTTTCCCACTGAGTATTAGAGGTGCCTCCTCCTGCCGGGAGTTCAAGCTTTGGCTATGTTTTCCCATGGGAAGAAACTAGGAAGCAACCCCCTGTCATTTAATTCAGTTATTTCCCCTGGCACACGGTGGAGATCTACTTCCTACAAAGAAAGCATCTTGACCAGTGCAGGTGTTATAGGCTTGCAGCCGGTAGGAAAAGGTTCCATTTTCTTCCAACTCACCCCCCATGTAGGAGGGGCTACTGGGATACCAAAATTCCTAGTTTATGACTACTCTCTAGTCCATTCATTCAAGAAAAAACTAATTCAGTGTAGGAGACTCAGAGATGGATATGCTAAGGATCATTTAGTAAAACCCCTCCTTTTTCCGAAGAGGAAGCAGATCATGAGAAAGAAATGGGCTGGTGACTTCCTTTCTGAGGGACTGTCTCACATTCATTTTCTGAAGTAACCCTGTTTTGAGGGTTGTAAGATCCCCACCCTACCCCCTCCCACCCCTGACTGTGATAAGGGATCCTGTGTTCTTTAACACCTCAAATTCTATCTCACACACTCATGACAACTGTGTGTTTTCCTTGACAATACACCCACTTTGAGTTTAATATAATAATGATGTCTGTGTCTTCCCATAATGCAAAGTTATTTGAAAAAGATTCAGTGTCTCATTGTAAAACTCCTGAAACATCACTGGGTGGTTAAGGAGCACTCATGTTTTAAAAACCTGCCAGTCTGCTATGGACTCAGATGGTCCAGCACAAAGTATTGTCCTAAGACCCTCCCTAGGAAATATCTCCTGTTGAGTACTGACTCTATGTTAGGCATTGAACTGGTGATTAGCATAAGTTGTCTTAATTACCCCCTGTGTGCTAGCCCTATGTGCTAGTATCACCCCCCCCACAATCTGGTGTGTGTGTGTGTGTGTGTGTGTGTGTGTGTGTGTGTGTGTGTGTGTGTGTATGTGGTGTGTGGTATGTGTGTGTATCTCAGTATGGTACTGACCTCAGGACTTTATATTGTCACTCAAGGCTGGTACTGTACCCCTTGAGCTATACTTTCCCTTCACTTCTTGTACTAGTATTTTCTTGGGTTTTATTTGTTCGTTTTTTTTTTTTTTTGTCAGGTGTAGGGCTTGAACTCTGGGCCTGGGTGCTGTCCCGGAGCTCTGCCAGTGCTCTACCACTTGATCCACAGCACCACTACTGATTTTCTCATGGTTAATTGGAGAGAAGAGTCTCATGGACTTATCTGCCCGAGCTGGGCTGGTTTAGAACCACAATCCTCAGATCTCAGAATCCTAAATAGCTAGGATGACAGGTGTGAGCCATCAGCACCCGGCTACTAGTATTTTCTTAACTCCATTTTCTTGATCAAGAAATGAAGACTCATAGGCCAGATGCTGATGGCTCATGCCTGTAATCCTAGCTACTCAAAAGACTGAGATCTAAGGATCTGAGCAAGAGAGCTCAGGGACCATGCAAGACCCAGAAAGATGACGTGGTTTGTCCGAGAACACAGCAGTGCAGTGGGGACTTGCCATTGTCTAATGTCACTCCAGTTAGACTTCAGTGCTGTTTCCATTTGTTATTTCTTTGCCTTTGGAAGACTATGGACATTGAGTATGGGTCTCCGACCCTCCATGTCCCCTTTGGCCTTTATGGCCTGGAGGGAACGGCTTTTCACCCTCGCAAAGGCTGTGGGCTCTTGGCTGCCCTGCCCTGTTCTGACCTGTCTCTCCTTAGGTTTGGCCACAGCTGTCAGAGATGCCAACCTAGTTATTTGTTGCTAAAATAAGTCAATTTCCTTATCAGAGTCCAGCTGCCCTCTAGACATGCTCTCATTTGCAGCCTTGGAAAACAGGGAGAGGCTGCTTCTCATCTTAGAGACAAGTTGGGGCAGTGCTCTGTGCCTGAACATTAAGAAAGAGGCCCTAAAGACATTCTCACACTGCCCCTGCAGGCATTTCAGATGCAGTGACCCACACAATCCCTAGTCTCATGCTCACTGGTGGGTTGGCTTGCCTGTGCTCCCAGTAAGGGGAAGTATTGAGGTACCAGGCAGTGGGTTGACATGGTCCTCTATAATAGTCAAGGATATTAGCAGGGCATTGGTGGCTCATACCTCTAAATCCTAGTTACTCAGGAGGCTGAGATCTGTAGATCATGGTTTAAAGCCAGCTAGGGTAAGAAAAGTCCATTCAACTCCAATTAACCATCAAAAAGCCAGAAATGGAGGTGTGGCTTAAGTGGTAGTACACAAACGAGCCTCGAACAACAACAAAAAAGCTAAGGGACATCACTCAGGCCCTGAGTTTAAGCCCCGTTCTCTCTCTCTCTCTCTCTCTCTCTCTCTCTCTCTCTCTCACACACACACACACACACACACACATACACAATGTTAAGGATGTTAAGGATCTTGGAGCAAAACCAAATGTGAAGCTCTCAATGACACATGGCCACTCAAGAGAGATATCAAAATCAGACTTCGGGGGCTGGGAAGGTGGCTCAGTGGTAGAGCACTTGCCTTGCATGCTCGAGGTCCTGGGTTCGATTCCTCAGCACCACATAAGCAAAAAGAAAAAAGCCGGAAGTGGTGCTGTGGCTCAAGTGGTAGAGCGCTAGCCTTGAGCTGAAGAGCTGAGGGACAGCGCCCAGGCCCAGAGTTCAGGCCCCACAACCGGACCCAAAAAAAAAAAAAAATCAGACTTCGGTGTTAGAGGCTTTCAGATGGACAGAAGTGGGTGGAGGGGAGCTGGGAAAAAGACAATGGCCACAATTGTGTTTCCTCAGTAACTTTGTTTCAGCAGACCCCACCCAGAGCCAGAGAGGGAAGTGTTTCTTATGAAAGAATGGACCCAAGCTGGTGGTGCATGCTGCCCTCACTGCATGGTTTTCAA
Organism: Dipodomys merriami; assembly: GCF_024711535.1. Classification (NCBI taxonomy): domain Eukaryota; kingdom Metazoa; phylum Chordata; class Mammalia; order Rodentia; family Heteromyidae; genus Dipodomys; species Dipodomys merriami. The sequence continues at coordinate 16,161,576 of NW_027203493.1, read as the reverse complement.
AGGGGATCTTTGCTACCTCAGAGGGAAGAAATTCAGGCTTTGCACACCAAGTAGCAGATGACTCAATTTCCTTTGTGTCTGCTTGAATAGGGACACAAGGGTTGGTTAGGAAAATCTATACATTTGAGCTCCACAGGCCATTCACTTGGCAAGTTGAAATTTGTCTTTAAAAAGTGTGCTTATTCCAAACTGGCCAAGAAGGAGTTAGGGAACCAGAGGAAATGAAGAGGTGTTTCTCTTCCTTGCCTTCCACAGCCTTACAGGAACTCCTGATAGTCGCGATTAGATCTCATACACTTTTTGTGGTCCCTGACCACAAGTGCTAGCCCTTAGTGGTGACCCGTAATTGTTGAAATGAAATGAATTTTTAGAATATAGAAATAACTATATGCACCTAAATAGAAGTATACTGGCCATCACATGAAACTGCAAGTGAATTTATATGCTTTTGACAATAGTGGTAATTTCTGTGTTGCTCTGGGCAGGGCTAAGAATGGGCATGGATAGTTGGCCATCTGCCTAAGGATTGGCTCAGGTTTGGTCTCCCCAAGCAGAGACCTCACTCACTGTCTGTTTGTGGCTTTAGTGGCTACTGGCTGTGATGCCAGTTGAAAGACGGAATAACTGGATAGTTGAGCAGAGATGGGAATAAGAGAGCCAACTGCCAAAGGTGTAAGAGTGTTTCAGAGTTTAAACCTCAAAATAAAACACTCCTCAGCACTGGTCAGCTTGGAGGTTTAATGATTATTGCTGTTCTTGAGAGTGACATCCTTATGTGAGAACCCCGTACCCCTCAAACCCCTGTACATGCTTCTGGAGGGTAGTGGTGATTGAGAGAGAAGCAGATCGATTTTGCAGAAAATTCTTCCCATCTTCTACCAGCTGCTGTCTAACCTGGAACTGTTGTAGCCTCCAAAAGGTTTAAGTCCATCAAGAAGCCTGGCACATGACAGGGAGCACATTTCCCTCCTCTCCATGGACCTTGCCAAGTGGAAAGCTGCCAACAGCCAGGGTAGGTGGGTCCTATCTCCCAGTGGCATCACTGCCTGGTGAGACTCTGAGGTAGGGAATCATACAAGTTCAGGGGATGGGTAGAGAAACTCACAGAGTCATTGCTCCCTGCGTTTGGGGTGGCCCCAGCTGTCTAGGTGTGCCCTCCTGAGCAAGTATCCCTCCTAAGGCAAGTGTGGGCATATGGATACACATCCCGGGGTGAGTGAGGAGGGACTGAGTCACCCAAAGGTGATTTGCAAAACTCAGGTCCCCAAAAAACTTCCTCAAGGTCTTCAGCTTTTGAGAGTAAAGGTTAATTGCAAGACTCCAGGGGGAGAGGGAAAGGTTGCTCACATGACTGGTGGTTTTTGAACATTTATTATGGTGTCATTGCAGGATGCACTTGGTGATGGTTCTAAGTTCATGGTGCTAGAGAGCTCTTATACCTTTTGCATTTGCTTTGCTGTAGCTAGTGGCATATTTCTGAGATTTATTGTTACTATTAGTAATAGCGGCTAGCACAGAAAGTTGATTAGATGTCGTTGACATTCTCAAGCTTTCTGTGCAGCAACCAATTTAATTCATGCACCAATCTCATGAAGACTGCTATTACCATTCTTCTTTTACCTACAAAGCAACTGAGGCACAGGGAATTTAAACAGCATGGCCAAGGTCTCAATTTGGGAAGTAATACAGTAAAAATACAGCATTTGAACAGTTACTAAATTGCAGTAATTGTCTTCATACATTAAGATACAACAATACTCTAGGAACCTAAGTGATTATACCTAGTAGTACTATGGTGGTGTTTTTTTTTTTTTTTAATTAAGAAAAACTGTTTAGGAATCAGTTGTGGAGAGGGTGATGACAAGCAGATTGGCTTTGCCTTCCATTTTTAAACATGTCTGAGGAGGGGACTGGAGTTGGAAAAATGGAGGAGAAAGAAATGGTAATGGAAACTTCTTCCCATTCATGCTCTGAGTGGCTCATTCATTCCCCTCACTGAATAGGAGCTTGAAGCTTTTGTATGTCCTGGGAAGTTGAGGAGGACTCCGTACTGAAAGGGATGGTGAATTGAGTTGGTTGTTCATTATCACTTCATTATTTCTCACCTGGTTGAAGGGTGGAGGTTGCTGATTGGCATTTTTCCATCATTAAATACTGACTTGTGATTGGACAAAGCAGGGAAATAAGTCAGCTGAATAGTAGCAAAATCTTTGCCTTCTACTTAAGGGTCTTTAGTTCCATGGCCTTCTCTGTAGCAGTTGGAATTGATGAGGAAAGGAAGGGAACTGAAAGGAGACTTTTCTCAGGTCAGGCCACACGACCCAGTGCACAAAAAACAACCCAAAGTAGAAGGGTACTCAAGTCTTTCCACCCTGTGCTAGCCCAAACCACATGGTCTTCATTTGTTTGGTCTAGCAAGTGAACAAGTAAGTTTCTCTGGGTGCCCCTGGCTGAAAAAACAAGCCACCAAAGAAGGGAGAAGGCAAAACCCATGGGGGACATCTGACTTAGTGACCTTAACAATGCTGAATGAGCCCAATTAAAAAAAAAAAAAAAAGCAAAGTCCATCAGAGCTGAGCATCATCACCATTGCAGTGTCTGCAAAAGATCAGCTGACCTAAGCTCTGCAGCCACCAACGAATTGTGGGGTCTTCAACTGCTAGGAGAGGACAAGCGCTCTGTAAGAGTGCAATTAAGAATTTAGGTGAATCTAGCTGAAGTAGGTCTTTGCATTGAATCCTCGGTGGTGAAGCTGGTTGTTTTCAGGTTAACAGCTTAAGAAGTCGGGCTCATCCCTTTAGGCACTTCTAAGTGATATTCTATTTTCCTGAGATATACTAGTTGTTCCTTCTGATAATTATTTCTTGAACAAAGACATTCAAGGGCTATCTCTTCGGTGTGTAATAGTTCTAAAGTTTCTTAGGGAAAAGCCTAGGCCTCTTTATCTTTTAGTATGCACTGTAGCTCTCAGCTGTGGACACATTTCCTCACCCTATAGTAAGTGCTCAATAAATATTTAGATTGTTGACTGAGTGAATAACATTCCTCCACTTGACTCAACAAAGCAGCCTCTATCATCTACCATTAGTGGTTGATTGCTATAGGCTTTGGCTAATTCTTTTTCAACTTTTATTTCTCTTTCTGGTCTATTTTTTTAAAAACATTTTTTCAGCTAGTGCTCTTTGTAGAGAATCTCAAGCTCTTTTGAAATCTCTTTTCTCATCATACTCTTCAGTTTGTATGTGAATTTGTCTTGAGGTTTGACACATTAGGCAAAGCAGGAGTTATTTGGAGCTCATTGTGTTTTGTCTCCTAGAATAGAGATCTTGATTTCCTGTAAGGTCTGGCCCTGTTAGCCTTTACCTTTGCAACTGGCCATCTGGCCAAAATCATGCCCTTAGATAAAAGATGTTAGCTTTAAGTCACTACATGATAAAGGAAAAAAAGAATAGAAAAGTGTTTTTCAAACATTAGCTGACAAAACTAGACTAAAGCTCTTCTCTATGAGCAGATATTAAGTGTAGGGCAGAAAGGATGAGAGGTCCTGGCTCCAGAGAGCGGTTGGTGAAGAAGCATAAAGACCATGAAACAAACCCCTCTCTGCTGTTCAAGAGTACCATGAGCTAAGGCGGTGGCAGGTGTTAAGTGTCTAGAATGAAACTTAACACATGATTTCTAAAGCAATGTGTCTAGCACAGGAAGCTCCCCAAGAATAGAAATGGTTTTTATTGTGTTGCTGTTCTCCATTACCGAAGCATTTTGTGATGTTGAGCGAATCTCTTCACTGCTCTCTTGCCTCCATTTTTCCTTGTGTAAAATGAGGGTGGATTCTGGTAGATTTCCAAAGACTTTGCCTGGCCTTGTGTTGTATACATTCACCACCCTGTGGGCCCACTAAGACCCTAAAACTCCATAAAACTTGGTGGCAAAATTAACAGTACTATAATGTAGTGCCAAAAAAAAAGTGATGTCTGGTTTGTATTAAATGTCAGAAGTGAATTATTAATCCACTTCAGAAACAGGCATATGGGACCAGTTACACTGTGAATGGCACAATATAAATGACTTGTAGCGATTACATACTGTCCATAGAAATTCTCCAACTACCCTGCTATGTAAAGAGAGGACAGATGAAGAAGTGCAGGTGGGAGAGGTTTACGTGTCCCACAAAGGCAGCTTACACCACAGCCCCAACAGGATCTTAATGCAATGCTCCCTACCTCAAACTGTGTTAAAAAAAAAAAAAAATTAGTTTGGGTGGCCAGAAAAACCAACTCCTGAAATAAGAGAAAAGATTGTGTCTGTCACTTGAAGTTTCATGAGTACCTTGGATTTTTCTGTCTCCCTCAAAGAACCTTTGTGATATATTGGAATAAAATGAACAAGCCAAAGCAGTACCTACAAGGTAAGCTCTAGTATCCTATGGGAAACAATAGGAGAATATTAAATGAAAGAAGTGTGTGTGTGTAGATGTAAATAGATGTGTATCTATACATATCAGACATCTATTACATATCTATCATATATAATTTACATATATATTATATAAGTCCCAATCAATACAGAATGAAGGCTTCTGTGATGGTGAGTTGCTGCTTCTACAGAGAGCCTTCTAGGCTCTTGCTAAGATTTTTTTTCCTTCCCTCTCAAAACAGAGAAACTCTTAGGAGAAAAAGAGCAGAAACCATGCAGACTTTATAGCTGAAGAGTTTGTTCAAAGGCTATCCTTGATCTTAAATCTAGCCTAGGTCAGTTATTTACTTATTTACTGATTTTTATTGAGTTATCGATTATCAACTTATTTTGGTGATACTGAGGTTTGAATTTAGAACTTTACTTGTTTGTTTGTTTAAAGTGTTAGAGAAATTTATTAGGAAAGGAATACACTTCCAATGGACTGGAAGGGAGTTATCTCAAAGGTAAGAATGGCCTTACCATTTTTAACAAAGCACTCTATTACTTGAGCCACATCTCTAGCCCTTTCTGATTTTAATTTTAGTTTTAGTTTTGTTTTTATTAATTGGGTCTGGCTGGAACTGTAATCTTCCTGCTTAAGTGGGATAATGGACACATGCTACCATGCCCAAAGATTTTATTGATGAGGTGAAATCTCACAGACCTTTTTGCCTAGGTTGGCATCAAACCATGATTCTCTGCTTCCCGAGGAGCTAGTATGAGAGATATAAGCTATTATGCCTTGCTAAACTAACCATTAATTAAAATAAAATTCCAGATAGGTTTGGCTCTCATGTCATTCATCTATACCTCCAGCCAATTCACATTTTAGGAAAAATGAGAATCCACACAGCCAGCAGAAGGTTAACATTTCAGCTTGGTTCTTCCCTTAGTCTTAACTTGGTGACAAAGTGACCTATTCAAATTACTAAAGTGTATAATGTGATTGCACTGGGGAAGAAAGCAAGGGAGATGGAAGGCCTCATGGTCTCAGAACCCTTACAATTTAATAACAACAGAAAATTAAGCAGGTGAGAGAATCATCCAGAAGAAAGAATATCAAGCCAATGTGTTGGGCAATCAGACAAAAGCCAAGTAAACTCTGTAAGGTAACTCTTGTGCTCATGTAGGAATCCTCTTCTAATATCTAAAAATGAGCTGAGTATTGGAAACAGATGGATACAGAGAGAGAAGAGAACCCTAGGGAAAGGAGATTCATGAAGTAAAAAGTGAGGCGTGGTTGGGGTCAGAAAAGAGGTCAACCTGCCTGGATAAGAGATTCCCTATTGAAGGGATCAGGCTCAACAGATCCCAAATGATCAAGCAATGGTGGCACTATGCACAGGACCCAATTCTTCTGCCCTAGTGACTCAGTTCTCATGACTCACTCTGTCAGATTGTGATAATTAGAGTTTGGAAACAGGTCAGCCCCAGCATTGGTAGAGAGAGAATTTTGATATCTTTACCTATCTTGGAGAGTAAATTCCAAACAAACGCATTGTAGCAATAGCAAATAGCATCTCAACTCATGTGACATTTTCTACTGATGACTAGAGGCTGCCTGGAGTGCTGTGTTAAGAAGCCAAACTTTGGCTCTGTTGCAGAGTGCTGTGATCTATTAGCAATGTCTGCCATGGGCAAAATCTGGAGAATATGATCCTGTGAATCATGGGAGTACAGCAGAGTACAGCAGCAGACTTTTTCTAGTCCATATTTCTGGAAGCTGTGTATAGAATTCATCTGGGAGTTTCCCCATTCTTGAATGTAGACAACTAGCTATATCTTGGACTCCACCTTCTTCTAGAACAATCTAAAAACAATCTTGAACCTAGAGGATAGGTTCAGTCACTATGTTTTCCCTTATGATTCACCCCCATTCTGTTTTCCCAACACCCAAGTGAAGTTAGATGCTGGGAGCCAAGAATCTCTTCTGATTGAACAAGGGCCAGACTTCCTGGCAAAGGGCCTCCTTCTCAACATCACCTTCTCCATCTGGAAACTGAGAAGACAAAAATGACGCCTCACCCATGCGGGGTGATAGGAGAAATAGCTGGCTAATGTGCAGAAAGGCTTTGAAGATGAAAGTGTTGTATATGCACGCTAATTACAACTTTTATCAGCCCTGAAGCCTCCGCATTCTCAGCTGCCACTAGAAGCTCTTCTGTGCCTCTCAAAAAAAAAAAAAATTCCACACACGGCCCCACTGGGTCCTGCTCACAGTATCCAAGTCAAGAATATTCTATTCTATGCCCAGGCTAGCCAGCCCACTCTGCCACACTCAAGTTTCCCACTACTCATACCCAAGGGAACAAATAGGCTAACTACCTGGGCAGGTAAGATAAGATAGAACCCAGGTATAAACAAAAGGCTCCAACAAGAGTCTACTAGAAATAGCCCCTAGGTAAGATTAGGACACTCTGCTCTAATTCCCACCCAGTGAAAGCCTAATTGTGTGACCTTGAGCTATTGGCTTTATCTATCCAATGCTTCAATATACTGAGTGAAACTCCTGGGATAATAATCCCTCTGCTTCCCCCGGACCTCTCCAGCTTTGCTTGCTGGTGTGAAAGTGTTTTGTGCAGGTAGGCAGAAGCACGTGATGTAAAACTACAAGGTGCTATTATTACCTGGGGTAACTTTCACCCTTATCATGGTCTCCTGTTGCTTGGTTGACCTCAATGTTTGAAATTGTACTCTCTGGAATGCTCATCAGTCTTCTAGGAGCTTCCATACCCTTCTTATCTAGGAGGGCCTATGATTGGCTCAGGCTTCTTGGTCATGCCATTTCCTGAGGCATACAAATACATTCAGGCTGGCGGCAGGTTGTGGGGTGTGGGGGGGCGGACTGGGGTGCTCTGCCAAGAGGATTCTCAATGCACTTGCTGGGGTAGCTCAAAGTGCTAGAGGCAGGGATACAGTAGTTATGTTGATGCTTTACCAGGATTGAAGAGTCACCTTTTAAGGTACAGGTCCTCATGGGTCTTAAGCACCATTCTTAGAGGAAGAGAGGGGAGATCATAAGAAATTACATAGCCTAGCAACCAAAAGCCAAAAACAATGGCATGTCAGAATGGAAAGGGGGTTAGAAATTGTATAGCCCACTTGTCTTGTTAGATGATGAAGGTAAAGAAGAATCAAGGACTTCGAGTTGCTTGTCTAAGAACACACAATGAGTTAGCAGCAAAACAGAAACCTTCTGCCTCCCAAAACTCTTTGCATTTCACCTTTGAGATGGTAGACAAGGCAAAATGAGCATAATGGGCTGACCACTCCACAATGACTTGGATCATAAAAAGAGAAGCCAAGAGGGAGTGAATGGGAAACAACATAGAGTGGTTACACTGTCATGGACCTGTGCACTGCCTTGGATATTCTTAATGTTCATTTTGATCTTTTTTTTGACTTAAAAGGCCTATAGTAACCTGGCTTCAGCTTTGCCCCAATCTGGGAAATTCTATGAGTTTGGTCTCAGTCAATGATTTTCAACCCATCTAATTGTTCACTCTCTGCATATTGACTGAATACCAACATATGTCTACTTCTTAAGGAGACTGGGGATCTGACTTTCAAAAGAGAAACACAGCCTTTCTCATGGAAATTACAGTCTATCTGAGGGATAGACAGCACACAACTCTGGAGACCTTGTTTAATTATATATACTTGTGTTAACAATGTTGAGGGACAGGGACAACTCATTTGATGTACATCTCTTGAGGCCCCTAGACTACTAGCACTAATGGTGTTTGCAGTATCCCTTTAGGTCTTTGAGGACCCTACTGGCTGGCCTTCTCAGATCTTCACTTGTCAGGACCAAGTATAGTCTGGTAGGGGGTTCAAACTACTCCACAGTAACTTTAGCCAAACCCCTCTTATAGCTGTCTCGCACATGGATCCCCTGAGTAAGAAAAAGAGTTTTCAACATCTTGAAAGCTATTGGTTTATCCTATCTGCCCTGTAACAGTGGTGAAAAGAGAATCATGGGGACAGCCAAGATGACTAAGCTTTTAGAAACACGTATTGGAGGATTAGAGAACCCAAGTTCTGTGTTGTGCAGGAGGTGTTTTAGCGGCTGCATGGGAGGAGGGTAGAGTTGGTAATGCACTTAGGGATCTAGAGTGTTAGGTTTTGGTTTGCTATTCAAACCCATCCACTTTTTAATTTATTTATTTTAAAGTTTCTTGGTTTTATGGTTGAATCTTGGAACCTGGCTTGGATTAGCATGTGTATAATAGGGTGTTTTGCTGGGTGACCCCCGATGGTCACACTGGTGAAGAAGGAGGAACAGTGAAGAACTCTGAAGATACAGTTATCTAGCCATTTGGCTAAGTGGGCTCTTCTTTTCTTCCTTTGCAGCTGGTGACTTCTTGAAGATAAGGAGAATAGACTCTTAGAAAAGTGGCAGAGATGTGGAAAGATAACAAAATAAGAGTACAAACTTAGAGTTGGAAGTATGTTAAGTGATACTTCCTTCCACTTAAGATACACTACAATTTGTAGACTATAGGCACCATGGGTCCCAGTGTTGATTGTCAACAGGTAGGGCTGGTAAAGCAGTACAAATTCAAAGTTATTCCCTACTTCCTCTCATGTTTACTCAGTTGTGCTAGCTTGTGTATGTCACCACAAGGAATTAGAGCTATCATGACTGAACATAAGCTACAACCCATCTGGGCATCTGCTCATGTGATCATCACTCATTATATGTGTCTTAGTATGCCCCTATCAGTACATACTAGATAAATATCCCTGGGAGTAACAGAATTATCAATGTTTATAAAATAGTATCTCCTGCAACAAGATAGGACAATCCTGGAGTCAGTGATATTGCCAAGACCTATGGTGTTTTTTTGTCCCTCCTCCCCAACTTTCCAACCTGCCAGTTCAGACTCCTTATGAAAAAGTCATTCTCCATCATAAGTAGGACTATTCCTTACAAATGGGATCACATACTTATACCTTAAGCAATCACTGGCAAAGAGTCACAGTGCTTGACTTAAAACAATCATGATCTAGCCATTGGAGCTGGGAATCTGGGCTTCTCCTCCTCTAATGCACAAATTCAGGACTTCTGGACAAAATGTGGGTTCAGTTAGAACTTTGTTTTGGTGACAATGTCTTTTACAATGGGTAAGGCCCCCAAAGATGTCAATCTACCTGGTAGAGTTGTGGCTTGAAATTCTATCTGGGCCATAGACAAAAGGCCAAGTTAATTTCTTGCTTTCCTGAGCCACATCCTCTACTTTTTCTGAAAAGAAACATTTCATGAGTAGAATCTACACAGGAGATATGCTAGTATTTGAGGCTTCCATGTTCTGTGGCTTATTCTCAGTCATAATAGCTATCTTTTCCTTTCTCCCATAAAAGGAACTACTTATCATGGAATAACCTTACATTTGTTATAATTCATAAGAAATGGGCTATTTTTTGCATGCTTGAGTTCTTTATTATTATACATTTATTACTTGTAATCCATCTCAGCACTGTTGGAGCTAAATCATGTACAAGGACCACTGCTCTGCAGTAATCTATTAAAAATAAATTTCCATGACCTTGGATGAGCATCTTTTCCTGTAAATTATGAAATGACGACCCTGTAAGAAATGACTAGCTTCTCTTCTCGATTACACTTGTCTACTAGAGTGTTTTAATGTGCATGAAGTGTTTTCAGCTCCATTATGGAATCCAGTCTTCACATTAACTTTGCAGTTGGTATTACTATCCTTTTGTATCAGAGAGGAGTCTAATGGTTTTCCCAAGTATAATACAGGTCATGGTTCTAGCTAATGTCCTACTCCCAGGGCTGACGACCCAGGTTCTCACACTGAATTGTAACCCAGTGGGCCTGGTTTAGTTTGAAGGATTCTGGAACTAATGATTGAATTTCATATTTATAATCCTTTCAGAGGCAGGAGAAACCATTCCTAATAGTTTTTTGAGTTTAGAGCTCAATCAATAGTCCAACATCTCAGCTCTTTTATTAACCTAGAAATGAACAGGGGCTTTCTTAGACAGTATCCTGCCTCCATGAAGTTAAGTCACAAATTTAATATCATGAGGGAAAAGCTCTCAGGACTACTTATTTATTTATTTATTTTGCCATTTCTTAAAAGAAAATCAACACCACCAAAATAAAGTTGAAGGATTTATGATGCTTAAAGGTAGATCTCTGAGTGTGACTTTTGTTGACTGATGCTTTATTTTGAGGGTGAATTTTCTGACTTCGAGCCTCACTGAACATTAGATAGTTCCTAATCCATCCTTCAGTTCTCAGCTAAAATGACAGTCCAAAAGGAGGCTTTCCATTAGAGCAAGCTTGTACTCCCACTGTACCTTACATTGCTGTTGGACAGATTCCATGCTGTGATGACTTGTTTAATGTCCTCTCCTCTGACCCATAGCCTCCACTGGGACAGTGACCTTGTCTAGATGCCCTGGTCCTACTAACACGTGCCCAGCACATGGAGGCATGTGGCAACTGAATGAGGTTGAGATTGGGATTCTCTTTTTCCAACCTATTTCAGTGTTGGGAGGTAGATTCAGGCTATGAGTTCCAAGTCCAGTTTAAAAAAAATTATCTATCTATCTATCCATCTATCTATCTATCTATCTATCTATCTATCTATCTATCTATCTATCTATCTATCTATCTATCTATCTATCTATCTATCTATCTACCTGCCTACCTACCTATATTCTATTATCTACCTATCATATACCTTTGTATCATATATCAATCTGTATCATTTATCTCTCCAATTTATCTTGGTGTCTATTATCTATCATCCCTATTTTCTCTTAGCTTTTCTATTAGAATAAGAGACAAATGCTTCAAAAGCAAAGGCTACCTCTTTATCTCTCCTCTTTCAGGCTGTTCCTTGTGTGGCATCATCCGAGAGATAGTCTCTTCATGGTTTCCTGCAAGACTGTCACAAGGGCAGCTGAATATATGCCACATCTGACCACTCAGGATAGACGTGAAGGATAAGGAGGAAGCAGTCTCCTTTTAGAAATGGAACAGTTGGGCACAGTTTAGGGAAGCAAGCCTTGAAAACTCCAGCCTTTTTTTGGGACAAGAGGAGAAGCTCCCTGCAGTTCCCTTTTGGGTCATTTTGGGATAATCCTTTCTCATTGCAAATAAGTATCATCAGATACACCCTCCTTCCCCAGGCTTCCTATGATATTATTTCTCATGTCCTATGATGTGTTTGAACTTCCTGTTCTTTATATTTTTTGGTGAGTGGAAACCAACAGCTATTTTTGTATCCTATATTGTTTGAATCATTCAAAGCTTTGGAAAACTCATCCGGTTTTGTCTCCCTATGAGCTTCCCAGATCTTCAGGAAGCAATGTTTCTCAAATCAGGTCTCCTAGCTTTCAAAGCAGAATCACCTATCTTCTTCTAAAAGCTAGTTTTGAAAATGTTTAGTCTATATAGTTCAGTCTTTAAGCTGATAGGGATTTTCTGGGTGCTCTAAAAGCAAGGTATGTCCAGGTTCAAATTGTGCCACTCACTCATCAATTAATTGCCATAAAGCAATTCATTTACTTTCTGCATCAGTTTAAGGACTAGGGTGATCATGGTAGAATTTCTGGCCTGGAGTAAGCATTCAACAGTTATAATTATGGCTATTGTTCTGATCATAACAATCACAGTCCTCTCCATTTAGCTTTCGCTGGGCTCCTGTTAAAGTTGTGAATGCTTCTAGCTGCTTTGGGAAAACGGTCATTCCATTTCTGGGTATGAAATTAGCCAGTAAGGTCTCATTTAATTTGGTGGGGAGGTCATTCCAGAGTGCTGGCATACATGTGCTTGCTGGAACACTTGCTGAGCAGATAAAACAGACGGCCATGATCAGATCCGGGAAAGGGAACAAGGGAAGCACGCTCCAGGTCCTGTCTTTACTTGCACAATTACAGTCAATCTCCCAGGCTGCTTGTCTCAGCAGGACTGGCTTTTCCTGCCTTCCATCCTGGCAGCTGCTGGTGGGGCCAGAAAAGGAGATGATATGTGCCTCTGTCTTGGGCAGAGGAGTTTCTTTACAGGGCTGTCCCCTAGCCTCAGAGCACAGAGGGGCCCTTGGAGGCAGATTAATACAGCATTCTGGAGTTTTTCCAGAGCCCACTCCCCATTCCCTTCTCCCCCAACCCCAGAAGCCTCAGCTTGGAATTTTTGGGTTGCAAATGAGGGGGCCGGTTTCTGCGTGCATAAAGTGCTTACTTGTCAATCACTGGAGTATTCAATTCTCTCATCTCCAAAAATACCTATAATTGCCTTTCACTGCTTAGTTCTGCTCTCCTGTAAAGAAAGAAAGATCTGGCCACTCCCAACCACACCTCAGAAAAGAGTAAGGTTTTTGCACTTTTTTACCTTTGTGTCAGGTTCCCATTTTGCTTTTAATTGTTGTGAGAGTGTGCTTTAGACTATGGTTTGGGGATAAAACAGTGGATTATCAAAGTACAAATGATTTTTCATAGTATCAGGATGTCCTAAATTTTTAGCCTATGAGTTCCCTCAGTATTTGGGACAGTCAAAGCCAGTTGCCCAAGGTTTTAGCTTACTGTGAGAGAAGGAAAAAGATGGACATTTTCTATCTAAGCATCTGCTTTGATCCAGACTCTCTCCTGGAGCTCTATGTATATTTCTGACTTAACCCCTCCCCACCAACTTTCTTTGAGCAAATATGTATTGAGTAGATGACCGTTCAAATCTCATCAGAGCTTCTTTATTGACTGAAAAACTAAGACATACTGGCTGAAGATGGTGTGTTGTGGTTGGAATTCATCAAGATCTCTTGTTCCTTTTTTAAAATTTTTTATATATTTTTAAATTTTTATTGTGAAAATACTGTACAGAGGGGTTACAATTACATGGTCAAGATATTGAGTACATTTCTTATCAAGCATTGTAGCCTCCTCCTTTGTTTCCCCTTCCCATCCCTTCCCATCCTCCCCCCCACCCGACCCTCCCTCCCCCCCACCAAAGTTGTAAAGTTCGTTTTTCCACATAACGACTTGTACATCTCATTGTTGCAATGGATCCACCTGTATCCCTTTTTAAAGAATTTGTTTTTTCCCTTCCCCTCCACAAATTATACCAACCTCAAATACAGTGAAAGCAGGGGTTATACCATGGGGAAGGGACATACAAAGCAACAAAGAAATAATCTTATAAATGTGTTAGAAACAATTACCTGAAAGAAAAAAACATTTGGATACATATCTTAGGGTTCATTTAACATCAACTTATCTGACCTTTTCTGCTTGACTCCGACATATACTAGTTATTGCAAATAAGGGAAACCATGGGACCTAAATTTCTTTGGGCCTGGCTTACTTCACTTAATATAATTTTTTCCAAGTCTTTCTATTTCCTAACAAATGTGGCAATGTCATTCTTTCTGATGAAGGTATAGAATTCCATTGTGTCAATAACGCAAATTTCTTCTCAACTTTATGGGATTCATCCTCTTCTTCTATCTCCAGTACTTGGAGGCACAAAAGCTCAAGGAATCTCCCTTTCTCTTTGCTACCTCCCCCCCCCCCCCAAAAGAATCTAGATTATTTGTCTCTGGTTCTTTGAGTACTGAGAGGCAAGAAACGATTCAAAGTTACTGGCAGGCAATTTCAGAGAGGCGATAGGAACTTTTCCCAAAGGCGGTAGAGACCTCCAAGACCACCAAAGAACAGGGAACCCACGGGCTAGGCACAGGCTTCCCCATTGTTTAGGTAGAATCTGCTCCACAGTGCCTCTGGCAGGCCAAGTCAGTCTCAGCATTGAACGAACAATGGTTTGAATTGGTCCCAAATGTTGAGATTCACAACAGGGAGCCCTGGGTTTGTTTGTAGTAATTTAGGAAGATTCTCTCTAAGGAAATCAGTTTGCTGTACTGTTTCTCTTAATTGAAACCATTCTTTCCCTCTAGCTTCCTTGGGACTGGCTTTATCTGGGCTCTGTGTGCTGGAAGGCTTTATTGGGTGTAATCTGAGAGCAGGAAGCTGGTCACACTTTTCTGTTCTTGTTTTGTCTACTATTTCTTTTACTGGATAGTTTATCCTGCCTGACACATTCATTACACCACAGCCACCTGGACAGTAATGTAAAATGCCACTACCCAGCAGGAGAGAGGGAGACTATTTAAGAGAAACAGACTTCTAGAAGCGGAGAGCAGAGCTGGTTGGATGATCAAATCCAACTGTTTCCTTGTCCAATGATGAAACAGACCAAGAGAGGTGAAGTAACTTTTTCAAGTGCTAACTGTTTATCAGTTAAGGAGCTTGACACTAAGTTTCATACCACAGGACTTTCAAATGAAGGCTTTTCCCACTAAAGTGAAGAAATATTTATTGGACATCATGCTATATAAAGATGAATAAGGCCTGGTCCCATTGGGACCCAGTTTGGTTCTATGACTTAGTGTCACTTAGGAAGGCTCCTTCCTACCTTGACATTTTGTAAATAGACTATCTGTATCTCTATTATTATAGAGATCATGCCAACTCTTTATTCTTTCCCTTCCTTCCTTTTCCCTCTCTCCATCCCTCTCTCCCTCCCTCCCTCCCTCTTTTCTTTCTTTCTTTCTTTCTTCCTTCCTTCCTCCCTTCTTTCCTTCTCTCTTTTTTCCTTCTTCTCCCTCCCTCTCTCCCTCTCTTTTTCTCTCCCTCCCTCCCTCCCTCCCTACCTCCCTTCCTTCCTTCCTTCCTCCCTTCCTTCTCTCTCTTTCTTCCTTCCTCCCTTCCTTCCTTCTCTCTCTTTCTTCCTTCCTTCTCCCTCCCTCTCTCCTATCCTTCCTTCCTTACTTCCTCCCTTCCTTCCTTCTCTCTCTCTTTCTTCCTTCCTTCTCCCTCCCTCTCTCCCTTCCTTCCTTCTTCCTTCCTTCCTTCCTTCCTTCCTTCCTATCTTATATTATAAAGAACCAGAGCCCATGTATATGGATAATTAGGTCCCTGGCTCCCAATTGACCAGATGTCAACAGGTTCTTAGCTGTAACCAAGGATACAGTGAGTGACTGCCCAGTTAATCAAGAATTAAGTTAGCACAAGAGGTACTTTATGTAGAAACTGCTTTGAAAACACTTTCCTTTTTGTGATGTTGGCTAATAGCTGTTAAGTACCAGGCACTTTGCAAAGAGTCAGGTACTTGGCCAAATGCTTTAGTTGCATTTCTTTATTTAATCCTCAGAAGCACTCCAGGAGGATGACATTATCTTCACTTTACTAAGGTAGAATCGGGAGCTTAAAAGTTAAGAAAATATAGACCCACCTTTCTGATGGTGATCAATGGATATTACAATCTTCTGGCATCATGGGGGTAAATCCCTCAAGTCTCTAGTTAGCAATAACTGACATAATGATGGCACAGATGTTCAGGAAGCTGGAGTTTCTTGTCAGGCTACAGAGGATGTGAGAAGGGATGCTTACAGTGACATTCTTTGGATTACTCTGCAACTCAGAATTGCCTTGAACTTCTGGCTAAGACCCAGAAGGGGCAGGTGCATGCCTACTTTCACCATCTCTATCTCAAGTGGAACCTTTGACCATGATTCTAGCCATTCAACAGTTATCCTTTTTGCCTTGCTGTGCTGTGTGTGTGTGTATGTGTATTTGTGTGTACATGTCTGCTGGTATAAAGGCTTAAACTCAGGACTTCATGCTCTCAGTTAACTTTTTTGTTCAAGGCTAGTGACCTACCACTAGAGTCACAGATCTAATTCTGTCCATTTACTGGTTAATTGGAGATGAGTCTCACAAACTTCTGCTCTGGCTAGCTTTGTACTGTGGTCTTCAGATCTCAGTCTCCTGAATAGTTAGGATTACAGGTATGAGCCAACATAGCCAGCTCCAGTTCTCTGTTTACCCTATGGATTCCAAATTCTAGGAACATCTCCTTATGGACCCTGAAGGGCAAAGATGAATTTCAAATCTGTGTGTAGAGGAGAGAGGGGAGATGTTTCCTTTGGCAGGTATTTGGTCCCACCTAAAGCTCCATAGTAAGTAAATCGAATATGACCATAATTCCTAGTAGAATGAACCTATAACCACATTGACCAGCTCTAATGCAGCTCCTACCATCCTCTATCATGATGTCCTCTTCCATTTTCTATATAGTGCTACCACCACCTGAACTTGCCTCATTTGTAGATTAATTGCTTACCTGTTTACTGTCTACATCCTCACACTATAAAATTCTTTGTGTTTCCTCAACACCTGGCATATAGCACCATATTTTATGGGTTGTTTGTCATGCTTAATGAGATGATTGGTCTTGGGGAGGCATAGACTTTGTTGGAAAAGGCCATTTCATTTGTTTTCACATATTTTTCCCTCCTAGTATCTGTGGAGAAAGGATGGGCATTCTCCAGGTATGGTCCCTTGACATGTTAAATGCTCATTTCTTGGAAGGAAAATCAACCTTATTTTCTTTGACAATTTCACAGAAGGGACATTTGTAGCTGCTTCCATATCCAAGTCTTTAGGTCTTTGCATAAGCCATGTTTTTAAAAGCAGGAAGTTATGTTAAATCCATTACAACTGAGCAAGAAATAAATGGTAACAATTCTGGCCCCAACCCTGTGACTTGAGTTAGATGTAAAAGCTTGTTAGAGATAGGTTCTTGGAGTTTGACTTTTTAGACTGGCATCTGTTTTTGCAGATGAGATTTCACAGGTTGAAAGCTCAGGAAGAAGTATAAATTACAAGCTCTTACTTGACAGGGGAATTGGAACCATTCTAATCCTGGGAATCTTTTGGCCCAGATTAAAAAAAATATTCTCACAATCCACCTTTTCCTCCTGTTTTTGCTTTGTAATGTTTGTGCATTTCTCAAAAGCATCTGAAGAACAATCATAGAGTTCTGGCACAAGAAATGAGGTCTTGCTTCTTATGTTCATGCATGTATACACACACATATATATGTGTATGTACACATGCACACACATACCACACTTCATTTTGACACTTGATAGAAAATGAGAAAGGAGAGAAGTCAGGCTGTTAAAATGTAAGCTGGCACTGGTGGCTCATTTCTGTAATCCTAGCTAGTCAGTCTAAGGTCTCAGTCAGCTTGCCAATTAAGTCCCCACCCAGTTTCCCTACCTGTTTACAAAAGTCTGTTAAGTTTCCCTGATGCTGTGTTTCCCAGTGTGATGTACAAATTTCAGCCCCAGTTGCAGCAGTCTTGTTACACTCCTTCTTGGAATGTGACTCTCCCCCCAACTCCTGTAGCCCACATAACACCCTTAGAACTCACCTCACCCCCAAATTCTCATAGTACACATAATGTGTCCCATGTAACTGCTCTCTAAAATTTTGTTTAAATTCAGTCCACACCTATCCTTTGCTGCTGCCATCTTACTTGGAGCAGCCTGGCAGGTCTGTCCCCCAATAAAGCCTTGAGCCCGTATTGGTTGCTTGCCTCTCATTTCTTACAGTTAGGAGACTGAGATCTGAGGACTGTGGATCAAAGACAGGCCAGGCAGAAAAGGTTGTGAGACTCCTATCTCCAATTAACCAGCAAAAAGCTGAAAGGGGAGGTGTTGCTCCAGTATATGCACATGCACACAAATATACAAATACTTACAATGTATCCTGGTAATTTCAGTGGGAATCTAAGACTCCACATAATCACTTAGAACGATTTGCTATTTTTGGATATTTTTACTGCTGCATCGGTGTTGATGTGTTTAAAGAGGAAAGAAGTGACCTGTCTTACTCCATCTATATGTTAGTATTGGTTGCAAGCTGAACTGTAGGTAAGGGGCTACTGGCACTCAAGTATCAAGGTTTTTAGCTGTTAGAATCCATCCTGGGCACTGCAGGGGATTGCGTGGAGGCAGGCACTCACAGAAAAAAGATTATTAGAGTTTATTAGAGTGGTCATATCTCCGCCAGGAGAGGGAGCAATATGGCGTCTGTCCCTACCCATATGGTAGGAGGAACTCAGGTCTGGGTAGAGCTGAGGACTAGAGGTGAGGATAATGCTCACAATAGTGACTTAGTTTTCTTACAAACTATAACAAATTCCCCGTTATTCCTAGAATTAGCCTTCCTTAGTGACAGGCAGAGAAGGCACCGAGGATTGCAATGTAGTGTCCACTGGAGTATAATTGACATTTATGTTCCCTATGAATTGATGTGATATGTGTGTTTTGGGGTGGGGGTGGGGGCCTAACACACATCAATCTAAGGAGTATCCGAGCTACATTCTGATACTAGATTCTGAACTAGGTTCTATCAGTCAGGTTTCGTGCTGTCTACACCTCAAGCCAAGCAGAAATCCAATCCATTGGTTAAGCTTTTCCTTTTATTTGAGACCTTAGAGGATCCTCTTTGTTAGGCCTTTCAAGTCCAAGTGCAGTACTGATTAGGTGGACCCATTGCAACAATGAGATGTACAAGTTGTTATGTCGAAATTCTGTTTCTAAGTCTGTTAGCTACCTCCTGGGGAGAAAGTAGTAATCAGCTCCCACCCGCCAGCTCTATTTGCATGGTATTAGAATATTAACTCAGTGGTATTCAGACTATCAGCTAAAGGGCACGGTGCTGCTTCTCCCCGGGAACTTCCTGAAGTCAAGATGCAGCAATGAAACATTTGCATGTAGCTACTGAGAAGGGAGGACTCTGCCTGATACTCACATTGTGACCTTGTTCAGCTCTCTTAACCTCTCTCAACTTCAGTTTTGATATCCATAGAAAGGTTTGGTGGTAGCACTTCAGCTTAACGAACTTGTAGGGTTTTAAAGAGATGGTCCTTATGAAATCCCTAGCAGAGAGCATGACACCTAGTGTATTTCATGAGAGCCTGTGGGGTCTTTCAGCTACAGAACCTGTGCTAATTGCTTGGATGTTATGTTCCTACTGAAATCACATGGGGGTGACCTACGCTCCTGACATATTGCAAAATAATGCCTTCTAGATTGGCCCACAGGACTTCCTAGGGAGTTGTACAGATACCAGGACCTTTGATGGGGAGGTTAGTGCTGAGTAGGACTGAGAAGAGGGTGGATCGAAGCTCTAAGGTCTTGCACCCTCACTCCAACATCCATTGGGAAAGCTCTTCTTTCCTCTGTCATATCCATTATGGTTCTGCCTCAAACATCATGGAAGGAGGAGGAAGAAAACCTGAAACCTATCACTGTCTCTGGCTGCCTGCCCCAAGTATCTCTTGACAACCAAAGGTAGCAGTGCCACAAGGTGATGGAGAAATCTGAGTTGATGTCTGGCTTTACTTGAACTCTGTCAAAGTCTCTGAATCTCTTATTCTTTACTCTCTCCATCTGTAAGTGGGCTTTGAGGGCCGCTTTTAGATATAAAAGCGTTTCTAAAGGATACACTTCAGTGACGAGATTACCAAAGTCTGAGACACTTTGATCCATTCTGTTCAGCAGAGGCTAGAACCCAAATGAGTCTTAATCCATATGGGATTAAAAAAAAAAGCTGTCTGAGATTTTAATAATTGTCCCAACTATACATACATACACACACACATACACACACATACACACATATTTTCCCTCTTTATATCCCACAAGCTCCAAGGATTTTTCTTTTAATTAAGGTTTTTATTGTGAAAATACAGTACAGAGGAGTTACAGTTACATGAGCAAGGTAATGAGTACATTTCTTATCCAGCATTGTTGCCTCCTCCTTTGTTTTTTCCCCTACCATCTGTTCCCTCCCACCTCCTCAACTACAACCGCCCAACCCCCCTCCCTGCTCCAAGGATTTCTTAACTTCTTATTTGATCCTGGAAAGTGGGAAGGCTAGGTGTGGTCAGGAAACTATTATGAGTTATTCAGGGGTTCATAGCTTATACTGAACCAGGTTTAGGGGCAAACCAGAACATCCCACCTGAGATGGAGGCCTCTGGTTACCAGCATGAGTGTTAATCAACTAGTCACCCTGAAATTCAGACATTACCTCTGAGTAACAGCGTCTTACTCTACCTTACCTATATTGGGAATACTCCTCTCTATCTAAAGTTAATCATTTCCTTATGATGCTGTTACAGATTTGAGCAGAAATTATATATTAACTGGGTGATATGGCATTAATTATAACTTCCCAGAAAAAGAACTAATTACAAAACAAAGTGGAACTTTTTTTCCCCTCAACAGGAAAAACCTTGTGTGGGCCTCTGAGATGCTTTTTCAGTTTACTTACCACATCCTGGGTTTGTACTAGTCAATCTGCTAAATCAATAAGATCCAGAAAAGAGAAAACAAAGGCAGTGAGGCCGGTGGATTTCCTGATCACCTTGGCAACCCCCAAGGGTACACAGTGTGGTTTCTTTCTCTCATTTGTCTTCTGAGAGACTCAGTCTTTGACCACTGGCCTAAAGAATTCTTGTGTGTTAAGACAACATTTTGGATAATATACTCTCCCTTGCCAGAAGGCTCTGTGGGACCTAGATTCATGAATGGGTTTCTAACAGATTGTCAGTGCTCAAGTAGTTATTATTGCACCAGAAGACAAGGAGAGGGTCTTTCTTCAAATTCTGAAAACAAACAAAACCTTTCTAGGCTGTGTGATGGTTTGGAGGCCTGGGCTGAAGTGCCCAGGTAATAGCTGAGCAAACCCTTTCGATTGTTCTCTGATAGAGTAGACATGATGGGCCCTGTTGGTTCAGGGTTGGCAGCCATGACAGGCTCCAGGCTTTGAAGACAAGAGGCTGAGAGGTCATAGGTTCTAACTAGATGCCCAGAAGTTGGGGTACCTTTCCTTTCTAAGTGCCAAGAGATGACTTGCTCAGTTGAAAGCACCCCCAGGACACGTTCTGGAGGAAATTCCCTGGGTATGATTGTGTATGACTGTTTTCTCTGCCTATTAAACACTCACCCGCCTCCGGGGCAGTTCCGGGAGACACTGAGTCACCCGAGACTCATGGTTTGCACTGGGCAGCCAAATGCAATTCGGCCACCGAGTGTGATTTTGGCCTCATTTGGAAGTACAAGCTGAACAATATGCCTTTTCACCAGACACCCATCACATGGGTATCAGGAGATGGGGTGAGTGATGTGGGCTGGAGGAAGGCTGCCAGCCTTCTACACTAGCAGCACTGGGTGGCTGCAGAGGCTAAACTAGCTTGAAAGAATTCCATTCCCAGATGGAATCTAAGGGGCTTTGAAGACATCAAACAAATGAAGAACAGAATGACTTATTCGTGTTCTGTTAAGGCGGTGGATGGTGGCTTTATTGGCAACAGCTGGCTCAAATCTCTTAAAAAGGACACTTTGGTGGTAAGAGCATTGGCCTAGGATTTGGGAATCTGTAATTATAACTCCTCAAGAGTCTGTTTTTCTCAAGAGCCTTTCCAGGGGACATGCTCAGCTGTCTTTGATTTTATTTTTTCTTTTCTCACACAGAATTTGGTTAGAAGTTCTCTATTGCCCTCCTTTGCTTCTAAATGTAAATGATCTAATTAGGAATCATACTTTTTTAAAAAAAAAATGGCTCTTTCCCTTCCCACTTCTAATCAGAATCAGCTCAGTTAGCTTTACAAATTGAATACCTTCTGTTTTGGACATGAGCTCAGCAAATCAAAGGATACTACTACTGCTGAAGAGTTTGGTGTAGCTAACTCCTAGGACTTTTACTTGGTTGGATGTAGTCAGCCAAGGGTGCCAGGCTCCAGCAGGATAAGCCTGGAATCTTGACTTGGTCTGTCTAGACTTTTGAATTTGGCAGTGCACATCTCAAAATGTCACAAGGACAGTCTGTGATTTGATGACCCAGCTCTGGGCCAACCTGGAATCCCAGGGTCCTTTCCTTATTAGCACTGCCAGATTGGGGGTTTGGGGGGTGGCGGGAAGGGGCAAAATAACCAGACTGCAATAGGCAGGAAGCAGGAAGGCTGTAGCTAGGACTGAACTCTCAAAATTCCCAAGAGTATCATTGGAAAAAGCAACAGGTGAAATTAGAGAGGTAGCCAGCTTATTATTGGGAAAGCCAGAATCTTCTCCCCTGGGAATGGGTGGAAATTTCATTAGTGAGGGTTTTTTTTTTGTTGTTGTTTTGTTTTTTTTCACTAAAGCTTTAGCAAGCCCTTGGATGAAGAAGGGTCTTTTCCTTTGAGCCTTATGAGCCAGAATCAAGAATACTTGGATCTTAAATCACACTCTGTAAGCTCAAGTTCTTTTCTCTAGAGCTGTCTTTTAACAATCAACCTCTCCACACTTTATAAAAGTCACCTGGAGAGTAAGTGAAGTTCCTATAGTTCTCAAATTTGTCCAATGCTTAAGCTACCACTTACCACTGGGACCACCCAGTTTGAAACCTGACTCCATCACTTACTCTACTCATGTATTCTCCATGAATCAGTGAACTCACATGGAAAAAAAAAGGGGGGGGTGGTTGTCATGAAAATCAAAGGAATTATTAGATGTAAAATGTTGAAAACCTTTAACCTAGAGTAGAAATTGCCTGTGCTTGCTGATGTTGGTCTGTGGGAATTTAATGTCATTGAGTAGCAGGAACTAGCCTCATTCTCAGGTTGGTAAATAAAGCAACTCCACACATGCAGCCCACTGTGGGAGGAAAGCAGCAGAAAACACATAAATCTGCCTGATCCCTCCTGGGGAGATGGCAGACAGAGCTGAAGCACATCTGGGTGGCTCATGCTAGAGAACAAATTTATTCATTTGGGGCCATCTGGGGAAATGTGGCTCTGGGCACCCTATGGTTGTGGGTTCAGGTGGACTTGATATGGGATGCACTGTTTGTGGTCCTCTCTCAGGAGGGCTGGCCTGTGACTCTGGTGAGCATGCGACACCCATGTAGAGATGATGGCTTGAGTACAGGTGGACAAAGCCAGTTAAAGAAGTTTTGGAAATATTTCCTTTCAGAGAAAACAGCAAATGTTCATAGAAGCAAAGTTCTGGTTCTGGTTAAAGCCTTTTTAAGTGTACAAGAGGGAATTCTCAACAAAGCCCTACTGATGATTTGGAGACATGCTGGTTTCTCTGTGCCCTATGAATCTACTTATCCTCTTATCCTGTGTGTGTGTGTGTGTGTGTGTGTGTGTGTGTGTGTGTGTGTGTGTGTGTGTGTATGTGTATGTTTTCATGTACATGTGTATGCATGAGGTCTTGTCAGAAGCACTGCATTCACTCACTCACATATTCATCCATGTGTTCAACATTTGTCCATCACATACAGAAGGTGCTGGAAATATATTAGTGAGAAGCAATCTACAATCCCTGTTATCATAAAATCCACAAGGAAAATTTCTAGAATTTCAGAATCATTATATTTATGATTACTGAGATAGTAAGGCCTCGAAAATAATGATTTCTTAAAGTGCATTACTTGGTTGAGTCACAGACTTCAGGAAATTAGAGTGAAGTGTATGGAGGCTACTGTACCACATCTCCTGCCCAACACACAGACAGACAGACAGACAGAGACACACACACACACACACAGCCTTATACTCTTTCATTACAAGCAGCTCTTGGATTCCCAGTGGAAAACATCTTTTCACTTGGTCTTGTTGCCAGCCAACTATGTGAACTACCTCCACCTGCCTCCCAGGCAAATTTGGGAAGATGTAGATAATGGTAACTTGGGTGAAAATTACACAGTGATTTCCTTCCAGAAGATGCTGCTGTGATTTTTCTACTACTTGAGAAGTGACTGGGTGGATGAAGAACCTATTTCTCTCAGGTCCTATGACATAGGCAAAGTTTTGAAATATGTGGGGGTGGTTTTATCTGTGTGATCATGCTTTTCTTGATCTGAAAGGTTTAGAGGAAAGTGTAAATAAGATAAGTGGTGTTAGGGGTCATTTGTGGTGTCTCCAGTGACAGCAAATTTAGCCAGAGCCAGCAAAACAAGTTAGAACCCAGATTTCCCCTTGGAAGACGACTCCAAGTTGTTCTTTGGTTCACTTGTCTTTAAAAAATCGGGTAGGAAGTATGCCTGCCTCATAGCATTTTGATGGGACTTAAGTTAGCTGAAGTGTCTAAGGCAGCTGACAGATAGGCAGTGTTCGTAGGCTCTAATAATTAAGGGCCAAGCCCTATATCCAATGTTGGCCATAGCTCATTTAATTAGGCTCACAAACCCTGACACAGGGGCATCATCATCCCACAATGAAGAAGACAGTACAAAGGGTTTAGTAACTGACTAGCTGTGTACTGTGGTGTGAGTTGCAGGGTCTGGGTTTGAAGAACCTTAGGGCAGATCTGAGCTAGGCTGAAACTACTGCCCTTCCTCCAGTTTGGTGCTGGAGTCCAGTTTTGTAGGATACAGAGATTCTGGGACCCTTCTTTTCCTGTTTCCTTGTTCCTCCTGGTTGGTTACTAGCAGGCATTTGCCCACATAAGTAGACCGGGCACCTGAATGCTGGGTTCTGAGACTGCTCTATCCTGCTCATAACCTGCCAGCCTGAGCACTCAAAGGTGTCTTTGCTCTCTAGAGGTTTCTCTCTGAATCTAGAAGTGGCCTCAGAGAGAGAGGGCAATTTATTCATTACCTGATACAGGAGATTTCTCAACAGAAACAGTTCATAATATATTTCCATTTAGAGAACTGCATTGGCCATTTAATATTTGGGTTTTGAGTCCCTGAGGCCTCTGAGTCCTGGAGGGCAAGGTGGGAGGCACCTACAGATTTCCCCCTGAGGTGGCTGCAGCCTAGCTAGGCCATGGCCATGATGTTGGCATTCTGTCCAGAGATGCTGTGGGGTCCATTGTACTCACTCCTTACCCTTGTTTCTCACACTACTTAAACCTTGGAAATATTTTCATCTGTGCATGGGTCAAGTGCCTCAGGAAGTTACCTACGTCAAGGTTAGGAGCAGTAGGTGGTAGCAAAGCCCTGGGCCCTTGGAGCCCAGATGAGGTAGTTTTGAGTCTTCTGTTCCACCATTGCTGCTTCTTCATATTTCTTCATAGCTTTGCCTCTCCATGCTTCAGTTTCTCTACCTGGAAAATAGTGACAAACACATTACCCACAGCTAAGGGTTGTTTTAAGGATAAAATGAGTTAACATTTGTAAACTGCTTATTGGAGTGCTGGCCATAGTGCCTAATCAGTACTAATAAGTACTCAGTCTATTATTGCTGTTAATGTTAGTAATAGCCTCTGGGGTGATCATTTGAGTTTGCCTAAGTATTAAGGAAGCTTGAGGCAGGCCCATGAACAACTCAGCATAGTTGCCCTGAAAGGAAGTACTTATCTTGGCAATTCCTAAATGACCAAATACCATCATGGTTAAGGACTTAGATTGGGTGCTGATGGCACATGCCTGTAATTCTAGCTACTTAGGTGGCTGAGATCTGAGGATGATGGTTTGAAGCCATCCCAAGCAGGAAAGTCCGTGAGGCTCTTAACTTCAATTAACAAGCAAAAAGCCATAAGTAGAAGTATGGTTCAGGTGGTAGAACACCAGCTTTGAGTAAAAAAAGCTGAGCAAGAATGTAAGGACAGGAGTTCAAGTAGACTCAGTACCTGTAAAGAGTGGAAGCTCATCGTGAGACTGAAACAAGTATAAGCTGTGGGATGGCTCACTTTGTGGAGTTTCTTAAACATTCAGCATCTCTTTGTAGATATCCACAGAGTGTTAGGCCCTGGCTGGGCCTCAAAGTTTAGCAAGGTCAAAGGTAGAGTTTAATCTGTGTCTTCCTGTCTCTGCTGGCCACATGCACATACATTTACCTGTATGCACACCTGTCTACTCATTCAATACATATAAAGTTACATTGGCTACTATACAGGAATTCAAGAGATTTTACTCGAAATCTCATCCTGACTTGGTTTCTCATGCATCTGCATATTCTACCTGCCAGATGGCAAGCTAGAATTGATTTTAATAAGAAACTGCCTCTCGGCTCTAAGCCACTATCCAAGTGATGGCAGCCACCTGGGCCAGGAGCTGGCAGGTAAGTTACCTCTTCTGGTATCAGACTTTTCCTGGCATCCTCCCCTTCAAGAAGCTGATTGGGACATTTTATTTTTCTTTTGCCTGCTGAACAGGGAGAGGCCCGGAAAGGCTGTCACTCACAGTGAGAAGTTCCCTTTGTGAAACTGGCCAACTGTGACCCAAGTCGAAAATGTCAGTAAAAACAAATAGCATTTCACAAAGGCCCTGTACATTTCCTTCCTCCCTGTTCTCACCTCCTCTGTCAAGGGCTATGCGAGTGGCTTAGGGGGACCAGTGACCCCCAAAATAATGAACTCCTCTTCACCTAGTTCTATTCTTTGGGTCTTTGGTAATAATAGAAGCAAAAGAAAATGAATCAACAGGGAGCTGTGTCTTTTTAAGCACCTGTTTGTATTGCTTATAATTTTCAGAACCAAAGAATATAGTACAGAATTTTAATAGTTCTCTGGTCTCATCTTGCATTGATCAGACACTGTTTTCTGGTGTTTGTAACCAACTTCCTGCGGTAGGAGAAAGCACCTGTATAACTCAATAATAATAATGAACTTTTTTTGGTCACCAGGAAACAATTGTGCAGGCACATCTGTCTCCTTTCTGTGACCTAGTAAAATGAAAGGACCCTTGAACACAAAGGGTGACTTTTAGTGTTTTAATTGTAAACTATTTATTTATTTATTTTGTCAGTCATGGGGCTTGAACTCTTGGCCTGGGTGCTTCCCTCAGCTCTTCAGGTCAAGGCTAGCACTCTACCACTTGAGCCATAGCGCCACTTCCAGCTTTTTCTGTTTATGTGGTGCTGAGGAATCGAACCCAGGGCTCTCATGCATACCAGGCAAGCACTCTATCACTGAGCCATCTTCCCAGCCCCAACTTTATTATTATTATTTTTTTAACTGTATTTTTTTGTCTTTTCTTTTTTGGTACTGGGGATCGAACCCAGGACGTTGCACTTGCTAGGCAAGCGCTTTGCCACTGAGCTACATCCCAGCCCTCAACTTTATTATTTTTATATCTTCATTTTTTTGGTTGCTACAGGGGCTTGAAGTCAGAGCTTTGCACTCTTGCTAATCTTTTTCTTTTAATGCTGACTTCCAGCACTTGAGCCACACCTCACACCTTCACTTCCACTTCCACTTTTAATATTAAATAGACCTGAGACAGTTTGAGCTCTGCTATTTAATAGCAAGGCAAATTTGAAAAGACACTCCAAAGGTGCAGGGTACCTTGGAACACATTAGCAAGAAGAGAGCTCTCCCTCTGTGGTCAGCTCAGAAATGTAGAACAAAGTTACTAGGATTTAGGAGGAATCTAAGGCTCTAAATAGAAAGGCTCACTTCCTTGGTAATTCATTTCTCTGAGATGGCTAGTAGAATTTTCCCAATTTCCTCTGGGCTTGCCTCAGAGAGAAGTTTGATGATTATTAGGCTGAAGCCAATTCTAACTGATTTGAAACCTGGCTTTTAACTAACACAGAGTGATGCCTGACCTAGCATTTGGGCCAGAGACCATGTTAGAATTACCTTCTTAGAGAAGACAGTGTCACTGAGGCTCAGGAGGGTGGGGAATAGAGCATTACCAGGGCAACTTCAGTGGCTTGGCTCTTCTGGATGGAATTCACTCAAGTGCACACCAGGGTCAAGAGAGTCCAGATAGAATGACGAGTTTTCAATTAAGGTCTTTGATGTTACAGAGGGTGAAATAGAGCAGTATGAATTTCTTGCTCTTGGCAGGTTTCAGACTTGTCTATAAAACTCACCACTTTTTTCATATTAAATAACTATTTCTCCAGTTTATAGAAGTTGAGCTTCATTTTTCAATGTTATTAATTCTTGGGAGTGAATAGCAGCCATTGCACATGTCAATATATTAAAAGTGTCTAGAGAAATGCATTCGTTTATTCATTCAACCAGTATAGATGAGCATTTACTCTCCTAGAGAAATGGCAGCAAAGAAGCTCAAAGGATTTTCTTGCTTTAGAGCTGTAATTTCAAGCACAAAAGACAATAACCAAATGTCCAAATAGATAAGTGAACATGTTGTGAAGAAAGAAGTCAGGAGTGAGGGTGAGGCAAGTTTGTACAAGAGTGATCAGGGAAGGACTCTAACATGGGGGGCTTACAGAGATAAAATATGAATGGTGAAAATGGACCAACTGTGCAACTCTCTCATGCATGATGTAGTATTCCAGACTGAGGGGAAAGCAAGCTGTGTTCTCACAGGGGAAGTTATTCTGAGTGCCTGATGGGAGAGAAGGAAAGCCCTTTGCTGAGTGCAGAGCAAAGCCTTTCATGCTGGAATGCATGCTGAAGAGGGAGACTGTAGCCAAATGGAGTTGGTCATGACTGTGATAAGGAAATTTATTCTGGGTTCAGCCAGCAGCTGCAAAAGATTATAAACTAGGGGCAACAACACTTGATTGTGTGAAATGTTCTTAAAATAACAACTAAGTGGGAAAAAAAGAGACAGCACAGATGCAGCATTACATATTTAGTACATATTTCAACTAAGCAATCATATGTGTTTGTATTGTGTGGATTGGATGTGTGTTTGTGTGTGTTGTGTGCTTATAATTAGTCAACCAACCAGAGGAAAATATAAGTATAGTAAAATGCTACATTTTTTTAGTGGTAGGATTGTTGCTCTTGTTGTTGTTGTGTGTGTGTTCACTACTTCCCTGCATTTTCTGTTTTCCAAGAATTCCTATTACTCACATGATTTTAAAATCAGTTGCTTGAGAAAAAAAAAAAAGCTTTGACGTGTAACAATTTGATGGAGAAACTATAAGAGAGAGGGTACTTTACCTGTCAGTCTTCAGTCTTCCCTAAAGTGAGCTTCTTAGCATTAGTCTATTTTTTGTGCATTTGCTGGTTCTCCTGGGGCTTAAACTGAAGGCCTGGAGGCTATCTCTGAGCTTTTTTGCTCAAGGCTAGAACTCTACTACTTGAGCTACATCCAGCTCCATTTCCAGCTTTTTGGTGGTTAATTGGAGATAAGAGTCTCACAGATTTTTGTGCCTAGGCTGGTTTCAAACTTGTATCCTTAGAGTGCAATCTCCAGAGTAGCTAGGATTACAGATGTGAACCACTGGCAGCCAGCCTGGTCTACCTTTTTTAATGCAGGTAATTTGTGCAAAATGATCTTTCTGTTGTTCCCACAGATTTGAATATAACCTGCCGCTATGCAGGTGTATTCCACGTGGAGAAAAATGGTCGCTACAGCATCTCGCGGACGGAGGCAGCTGATCTCTGCCAGGCTTTCAACAGCAGCCTGCCCACTATGGCCCAGATGATGCAGGCCCTGCGTAAGGGGTTTGAGACCTGCAGGTAAGGGACTCTCACCCCCACAGGGAAGGGCCTGGGGCCTGAGGATGGGGCTTAAAACGGAAGGCTCCTCCCTGCCAGCTGAATGGATGACTGCCTAAAGAGGCCATCCCAACTATTAATTTGGCCAAGCAAATCTAGAACCAGTATGACAACTAGAATTTAGAGTCGGCTAAAGACACCTTTGTGAATCATAGAGAGGGAGGCAAGAGGAAGCTATTAAGGGTCAAATCCGTTGCAAACCCTTTGGCTAATGTGCTCCTACAGCTCTCTCTGGGCTTTGAAGAAGCGTGCGGTATCATTGTCGGAACCACAAGAAAACATAAACCAAATAACAGTGTTTAAATAAGTATGTGGCTGGCAGAGTCTTAGTCCTGCAGACTTGGCTGGAAGCACGGGGTTTTTTGTTGTTGTTGTTTCTCTGTTTGTTTTTTCAGCCCTCTTGTCCATCTTGCCCACCCTTCCTTCCTCCCTCCTTCTCTCCCCCTCTAAATAAAAGGACATGGAAGCTTTTCAGCTGTATAATGTAAAGATTTATCATTATTAGGAGCCCTTTCTGGAAGTGCCTTCCTCAAGCCCTCCACAGGCATTGGCTTTGTTGTTGTTCTTTGTTGTTGTACATGTCTGTGGTATGTGGTGCGTATGAGCAAGCCCTAGTAACCACCACCGCGGAGTAGGTTTGGTTTGGTCTGATGTCACTGGTAGAGGTTTTCGTAGGCTCAATAAGTAATGCAAAGTTCTCATTCTAGCCTACAGCGTGAGTAGCTGGTTCCCCTCTCTCCAATGTGTGTTTGTGAGCCCACACTCAAAGGAAGTCTAGTTTCAACAGTCATTGTGGAAACTTGAGTGTAAGTGAAGGGCACCTGCCCCCTGTCCTTGGTCACACACTCACCCACTCACCCTGTGAGTGTGTGAAACTTGTCCTGAATAGGAGGAGGAAGATCTGTACCTTAGAATGGCTCTGTCTACTCTGATAGCCATTAGCCAAATGTCATGACTCAGCACCGGTGGCTCATTCTGTAATCAATCCTAGCTACTCAGGAGGCTGAGATCGAAGGATCCCAATTGGAAGCCAGCTCCAAACTCTTCAATTAGCTACCAAAAAAAGCTGGAAGTAGAGCTGTGTGGCTCAAGTGGTAGAGCACTGGCCTTGAGCAAAAGAAGCTCAGGGACAGTGCCCAGGCTCTGAGTTCAAGTCCCAGGACTGGCTCCCCCCCACCCCCTCGAAAAATAATATTAATAATGACTTCTTCATTGGCACTGGCTCGATTTCTAGTTCTCAATTAGCCTGTGGCAGTTATATTTCATGACATAGAGTGTTTCTAGGACATTTCCATGAGTTAAGAAAGTTCTCTTGGGTGGTGCCTCTGTAACACAATGAGCAGGTGGTTGCAAGAGATCTGGATGAAAGTGTTGACAGCTAGGTGTAGACAAAGGCAATGGTAAAGGAGCAGAAGAAAGAGGAATGGCTATGCAGCTGTAGGCTGCAATGCAGAATAGACAATTAGCAAATACACTTATTCTATTCCTGAGGCTAATTGTTTGAATCTGGCCCTGACAGGCCACGAGGCTAAGAAAGTAGATTTGGTAAGCTGAGGTTTGCTTGTGAAATACAGGCAAGTCATTCTTGTGAAATACAGAGGTGTTCTTCCCTGTTATGGACTCACAGAACCCTCATCTGGCCCAAGGGCAACCCTGGAGTGCTGAGGTACTGGCTAAACCCCTTCATTTATTCTTGCAGCTGTCCTGTGGGTCTCCATTACTAGCCCACTTCATGGGTGCAGCAATTGAAACCTAAAGAGGTTCCTCAGCTTGTCTTGCATTAGGCAACTTGCTTGTAGAAGAGTCTGACTTTGTCCTGCTTCATCTAAACTCAGGACATAATTTTGAGGACTGAGTCCTCCCAAGGAACTGAGGGCAAATGGGGAGGGCAGTCTACTGCATGGATTTGCTGAGTATTTCTTTCCTCCCTGTGAATGGTAATCTACTCATGCCATACACATACATATAAATTTTACTGTCCCCCATTTATGTGTAACGCAAACACATAAAAATTGTAGGCAGCATGAGATGGTGAAAACTCGGTAGTAACCTGTGAAGGGAATGGATTAAATTCTAAAACATCAGTATTACACCTACTTGTCCACATAGTGGATGGGGATGGGGTGAAGAGAAAGTTCACTGAATAGCAGTATTTCAAAACATGAAAGAGGAAAAAAACTCATGCTAAAAAATCCATCATTTCACCCATCACTTGTATTAAGCATTACAAAACTCACTTCCCTATAATTTTCCTTAGTTTGCTATGAATCAGATACCTGCCACGGGACAGATGGCAGCTTCTCATAGGCTAGGATCAAAACCTCAGCAGCTGCTACTCTCTGGTCTACCCCACCCTGATTAGTAGCAATTCTCAGACACATGAAAACTTATTAACATTTAATTGTGTCCCCTCCCCCTACCAAGCTAAGACTTTAGGGAAACTAGTCTGTCTGATCATGTCCATTCAGATGCAGAATTAGTCATAGGAGCTAGCATTGCAACATAGGTATAATGAGTGCTAGGAGCTTTGGCACTTCCAACACACACCAGCCCACAGGTCTTGCAGGGCCATATACTTCATGCTGTTGCCCAGAAGGAACAATCTAAAGGATCTTCGCAGTGCATTTTAGCCAGCATTGTGTTTTCAAAAACTCTGGTTTGAGCATCTGCTGCATCCTTCTGCTCTCCCACAGCTACCACCTCTTCCTTTGCCAGTGGTATGTTTTTTTTCAGCCCACATCTCAGTTTTTGCAGGCTTTTTATATTGTGTCCTAAGTGAGTTTGTAGTTACCAGGATGCAGCTTTGAAGTATGATTCTGCATGATATCTGACCCTCTGTATCTGGAGAGTCCTCTAGCTAGAACACCTTCCCAGAATCATCTGGAGAGGGACATGTACTCACTTAATTTCTGTTACTGTCATTTTAATGATTTATTTCCAGTGACAATAGCAAAATGGCTGGGTTGCTCCAGAAATCACGTGTGCTGGGTGCGTAGTTACAGGAATAATGTCTATAGGAATGGAATGTAGGATGAGGGACTCACAGGAGTTAAGGCTAGGAAAGAAGAGAGGAGGATGGAAAAGGAAACAGGTCTGAAATCTATGGAAGGAAATGAAGGACTATCTCTTCTCATCTTAGAGGAGTAGGTCATTGTACGTCTTTTCTGAAAAAAAAAAAAAAAATAAAGGTGATTGAGTGCCAGAGTGAATTTCACATTGCGTGTTCCCTCTTCTGTGACTCATTCAACTTCCTTCTGCTTTTTAAAACTATCCTGAGATTGTTGACCAAATATTTGGAGCTACTTTTCCTTTCATGTGTATTCTTTGTTTAAAAAAAGAAGGAAAATTAGCCAGGTGCCAGTGACTCTTACCTGTTATCCTAGATATTCAGGAGGCTGAGGTCTGATGATTGTGGTTCAAGGCCAGCTTGGACAGGAATGTCTGTGAGACTATTATCTCCAATTTACTGAGGGGAGGGGGAGAAAGAGGGAGAGAGAGAGAAACTAGAGAGGAAAACATGGATCTTTCATTGGAATCAGTTTGTCTCTATCAACTGTGTTGATCTCTTTACTCTCTGCTATTATTATTGGATTCAGTTTTATTGGATTCACTCCCTGGGAGTGAGTGGAATAAAGTGTCCTACTGAGCTAAATGTCCTTTGATAGGGTATTACAAAATTCCTTTCCCAGCCGTGCAGGTGGATAACTTCTTCTTGCTTCTCCTTGGCAGGTACGGGTTCATAGAAGGGCATGTGGTGATCCCCCGGATCACTCCCAACGCCATCTGTGCAGCCAACCACACCGGGGTGTACATCCTTAACTCCAACAACTCCCACTATGACACCTACTGCTTCAATGCTTCAGGTTGGTTCTTTGTGCTGCTCTTTACAGTGTGGTTAGCTGACAGCAGTTCAGTCTCAGCATAGGTGGGGATTCACATTACACAAGCTCACTGACTGTCTCTGAAGTGGAAGCAAGATTCCTGTCTTCATGGTGCTCATGGGCTGGGCCAGGATATAGACAATACATAAACATCAAATCTCTCACCTGAAGGCAAAGAGTGGTATAAATGCTTTAAAGAAAGCAAACTAGGAGGATGGAAAGACTGAGGATCTCTCTCTCTCTCTTTTTTTTTTTTCCTCTGAGAAGGTAGCCAGGAGAATCTAGATCAAAAAATGAAGACGGGAAACCATTGGAAGAAGTCAGTGCAAGACAGGAATGCATCTTCTTTTGCTACAAGAATAACAAAGAGGCCAGGGTGGCTTTCTAGTCCATTTAGAATGCTAGAGATAGTCAGGTGCCAGTGGCTCATGCCTGTGAGGCGGAGACCTGAGGATTGTGGTTCAAAACTAGCCCGGTCAGGAAAGTCCATGAGACTCTTATCTCTAATTAACTATCGAAAAATAAAAATAAATAAGTGAATAAATAAATAAAAAATAGAAAGCCCAGTCAGAAAAGTCCATGAGACTCTTAGCTCCAATTGACCATCAAAGAATAATAAATAAACAATTAATAAATAAATAAAATACATAAATGAATAAAAACAGAAGATGAGGTTTGGCTCAAATGGTAGAACGCTCACTTTGAGTGAAAAAGGTAAGGAATAACTCCCAGGCCCTGAGTTCAAGTCCTAGTCCCTGCACACACACACACACACACACACACACACACACACACACACACACACACACACACACACACACACACACACACACACACACACACACACACACACACACACACACACACACACACACACACACACACACACACCTAGGGAATGAAGTCAGAGAAACCAGATTATATAGGGCTGTAAGGGCTGTCCCTGCACACACACACACACACACACACACACACACACACACACACACACACACACACACACACACAGCTAGGGAATGAAGTCAGAGAAACCAGATTATATAGGGCTGTAAGGGCTGCTCATTCTCCCCCTCCCCCCCACCTTCCTGGGGCTTGAACTCAGGGCCCGGGCAATGTCCCTGAGCTTCTTTTTGCTCAAGGCTAGCACTCTACCACTTGAAGTGGTATGGCACCACTTCCAGCTTTTTCTGTTTATGTGGTACTGAGGACTAATCCAGAGCTTCATGCATGCTAGGCAAGCACTCTATCACTAAGCCACATTCCTAGCCCAGGGCTGCTGATCTTACTGCAACAGGAAGTCACTGCAGTTTTAAAAGAGGAGTGACATGACTAGTGGTAGTTTCTGGGGTGCAAGCCAAATGTCTTAGCCAAGTACTTATTATATATGGGGCTGGAGAGAAGCTAAGAGGATATATGATAGACCTCTGACCTTCTTGAAGGTCACTTACTCAATAGCTGAAACAAGTAGAGAACAAGAAAGCTGAGTGACCATGTTGTTGCTGGGCTGCTGGCCAGGCTCTTTTCCTGTCTATGAAACTTTCAACCACAATCCTAGAAATTCATGCTTATAAGTCTAATTCAAGCCCCAGTACAATCAGAGAATTCTCTGCATCATAAATCTTCAGGATCTTTTGAGAAGTCTATAACCATAAATGTCAAATTATTGAATGCCAGCAATCAAACCCTCACTTCTTAAAGGGAACCTTTTTTTCCCCTGAAGGTTTGAAGCTCTACAAAGGGAAAGATGAACTTGCACGTCTTCCTGCGATCTCAGTCCCCTTTATAGATGGGGGGGGGGGATATTAAAGTAGCCAGAAAGTAACTTGAGACATTAACTCTTTGGTGTAATAGAAAAACAATTTATTTTTAAGCTAAAGAAGGGACATCAAAGACCTTGGAAAACTACATCAGTGACTTTAAGCTGAGTCAACCACCCACATGCTATTAGCCGTAAGAATCAGAGTGAAAATTCAGAGAGGGAATTTGGACTTTAGGAGAAAATGAAGTGTTGGGCCTGGCTACTTAAATGGAGTATGTGAAGGCACTGAATTATGCCAAATACATACAGACCACTAAGCATATGGAGAGACACAAAGAACAAGAAGAGAACTGTGGGATAGTTACTCCTCCCTATTACAGGAGGAAAGAACATAAACAGAGTTTGATCAAAAGGGTAAGCATCTATCAGACAATATGGCTCATGCCTGTCATTCTAGCACCCAAGATTCTGATATCTGAGGATCACAGCCAGGGCAGGAAAGTCCATGAAACTTATCTCCAGTTAACCACCATAAGCCAAAAGTGAAGCTGTGGCTCAAGTGCTAGGCTTGAGCAATAAAGCTAAGGGACAGCACTCAGGCCCTGAAGTCAACCCACAGTACTGACACACATAAACACAAAAGGTAAAAATTTACTCAAGGCTAGACTATGCATAGTTCATACCCAGGATGTCCATTCTAATGATATTTTAATGAGCAAAAGCATGTGAAAAGAATCAGGAAGTAGGCATAAAGTGGGCTGGGATCTGACTTTATTTTAGTACAAAAGTAACAGAGCCTAGCATGACTCTGCCTGCTTCTCAGAGTCTCTGTGCACTGCTTTTGCTTCTCCTGCTGATTCTTGTCTAGGGAAAGTACTCAATAAATCATGTGATTATGTTCTCATATTGTCTCACCTGTTTTACAAGTTGGTGTCACTTTGAGTTAGGGTTTTGAGAACCTTAGTTCAAAAAGGCAACAGCTCACGTTGTCCTATGGCCTCTGTTGAAGCAATCCAGGAAAGCAGCTACTGAGGCTTTTCTCCTGCTCTTAATTTTGCCCATGAGGTTGGCTCAACAGCTCTGATTAACTTTCCTCCCTTAAAGAGAAAGTCATTCAGTTGAAAATCTTGAAAAGTACTGA
The DNA here is from genome assembly GCF_024711535.1 of Dipodomys merriami. NCBI lineage: Eukaryota > Metazoa > Chordata > Mammalia > Rodentia > Heteromyidae > Dipodomys > Dipodomys merriami. Next base: position 16,125,099 of record NW_027203493.1, on the reverse strand, counting down.
GGGTGTATTTCATACTAAAATGTTGTACTAAACGAGTACTATTAAAAGTAATGTTTTTCCTTTTCTCCATTTTCCACATCAACTCAATGTAGGTAAGGCTTCTTTCATAAGTTTTCTTTAAAGATAATAATTACAGGTCAGTTTTATGTGCTAGGCAAAATGGGGGCTGAAAAAAAGAATCATATGCTGAGATTTTTGTCTTAGTGGAACGAACAATCTTGTTAGAAATAAGACAGGAAATAAAGTAGAAAAGGGGACAAATATTGGTAAGGATAAATAAACTAAAGGTTTTGGCTTAGAATCGGATGATGGGGTTTTAATTTAGCTAACAGTCTTCAAAATCTCCTGTTCCATGAAAAGAATCTTTGAGAAAGATCCTTGAACTCAAACTATCTTGAGAACGACAGTCAAGATGGTCAAGTCCCAGTTGTGGGACCTTATATCCTCCATCCGGTTGAAAGGGACAAAAGCCAACTAGGTCTTAGCAGATAGTTTTTTTTTCTCCCTCCCCCCCCCCCCCCGCGCCCCCACCCCGGCCCCCAGCCCCCCCGCCCCACTTCCATACTGGGGCTCGAACTTAAAGCCTGGTACTCTCACTTGTCCTAGATCACCAAAGCTGGTGATCTACCACATGAACCATTCCTCCACTTCTGGCTTTTTGCTGGTTAATTGGCGGTAAGAGTCCCACTGACTGGTCTGCCTGGGTTGACTTTGGACCATGACTTCCAGATCCCACCCTCTTGCAGAGCTAGGAGCCACCAGCTCTCCACAGTAGCTATCTTCTGTCAGTTTAAAATCTTAGCAGTATTTCTGTGGCTTACAAATGTAAAAGGACTTGTGATATTTTTTTCCTGCCACATCTTTCAGTTGTTAAGGCCATTCTATAGCCTGGTGACTCCTGTGTGAAGGACAATGAATAAATTCAAGTTCCTTTTTTTTTTTTTTTTTGGTCTGTCGTGAGGGCTGAACTCTGGGCCTGGGTGCTGTCCCTCAAGGCCATTGCTCTACCACTTGAGCCACAGCGCCACTTCCAGCTTTTTTCTGCTTATGTGGTGCTGAAGAAGCGAACCCAGGGCCTCATGCATGTGAGACAAGCGCTCTACCACTGAGCCACCTTCCCAGCCCCAAGTTCTTTTTTTTTTTTAAGCTGCTTTCAGAAATTCTGGGGCATGACTTGCACTAGTTTGCTCATCCATTCACTCATTTATTCAACAACTATTTGAGAATGTTTATGGAATACAAATACTGGAGTAAGGTACTTTTCTACCTGGTGTCCAGGCGTCAGTGGCTAGGCTGAATGATTCATGTTTCTCTTGGCAATTTTGGTGCAGAGAAGCCAGGGTTGCCAAGAATATAGCCCACCAGGAGCCCCATTTTTGGGTCACCAGCAAATCGTTGGGCTCAGGGACACTCACAACAATACAGAGCTCATTAAAGGACAATGCAAAGCTGTCTAATGAGGCCTTATGATCTGACATTAGCACAGGAATCGATTAATTGCACATTTGGGTCACCATCCATCTTGGCATTCTTGCCTTCTTTATAGAGGTGTAGGTGAATTGGAGCATGAAGGGGCCGGGGTGCACACACACTGTCGTCATTCACACAGTTATCCTAGTGTCCCTAACATTCTCCACCCCCTTACGACTTACCTCCACTTGTGCTGCCATCCTGTGCACTGCTGTTCCTGTGGTTGTTTCACTGCAGGGTGGACCTTTCACCCCTGGTACCAAGAAGCAATAATCCACTTCCCCTTTGGGGGCATACATAACACATGGACATCAGAAGCAGTTGTCCAGACCTCCCATGGTGGATGATAGTCTTTATTTTCAAATTAAAGCATTTTGGAGAGTTTTCTGCAGAAACTATAAAGAGCTAAAGAAATATTATAGCCAAGGGCTGGGAAGGTGGCTCAGTGGTAGAATGCTTGCCTTGCATGCCTGAGGCCCTGGGTTCGATTCCTCAGCATCACATAAGCAAAAAAACCCAAAAAAGCTGGAAGTGGTGCTGTGGCTCAAGTGGTAGAGTGCTAGCCTTGAGCTGAAGAGCTGAGGGACAGCGCTCAGGCCCAGAGTTCAGGCCCCACAACCAGACCCCCCCAAAAATAAATATTATAGCCAGGTGCTGATGGCTCATACCTGTAATCCTAGCTACTCAGGAGGCTGCGATGTGAGGATTATAGTTCAGAGCCAGCCTAGGCAGAGGAGGCTGTGAGACTCTTACTCCCCAATTAACCACTAGAAAACTGGAAATGGAGCTGTAGCTTAAAGTGCTAGAATGCTAGCCTGAAGTCAGGCTCTGTGACCAACCAAAAAAAAAAAAAAAAATATATATATATATATATATATTAGTTATTATTTTCCCCATGACTTTGTGAATTCCTTAGAAGCAGGAAGAGAACTGTCTTCATCTTTTCCTGCCTTTGTAGATAAACTGGGCTTATACATGTTGAACACAGCTGAAAAAGAATCAACAAGTATCCCTACCTTTAACTTCCTTTCTTTTTTTTTTTTTTTAATGGAAGTACTGGTTTTTGAACTCATTCTTGCTAGGCAGTTAGGTGTTCAACCATTTGAGCCACACATCTGCGTCTTTTTTCTTTAGTTATTTTTAGCACAGCATCTTGCATTTTTTGCTGGGGGCCAACCTCCTACCCACAACCTCCTGGGTCGCTAGGATCACAGATGTGAACCACCTGGCTGATTGGTTATGGAGGGTCATGAAATCTTTTTGCCTAGACTGGCCTCAAACTGCAATCTTCCCAATCTTCACCACTGGAGTAGCTGGGATTACAAGTAGGAACCTCCTTGTACAACCTAGTTGTTTCTATGGCACCACCACCCCAGGTTTATCTACTTGCTTCTTACCCTACTCATATTTGCAGAGAATTTTGGAGGTTACTTTCTTAGGTATGCTTAGCTGAAAAACAGATCCTTTTTCCCCTGTGCTACTCATTCAACAAATACATAGTAACTGCCTCTCTTTTCCCAACACATCCTTCATCTCAAAAGCAAACTGAAAGAAGCAAGAAGGATTGGGGAGGGGAGTATGGCTTGGGTGATAAAGCAGATGTTAATCAAGCATTAAGTCTTGAGTTTCTGATACTATCCCTCCTCCCCCCAAAAAACCCCGAAAAGACCAAAACAAAACAAAAAAAAAAGGAAGAAAAAGAAAAGGAAAAAAGAAAGAATCAAATGAGAATGGATTTTGTTCATACTGTTTTTTGTTTTTTGCTTTGTTTTTTCCTTCACAGCTCCACTTGACAAAGAAGATTGTGCCTCAGTCACAGACCTGCCCAATTCCTTTGATGGGCCAGTTACCATAAGTAAGTATCTCTTCTCAACTTGGTTGACTTTTTTCCATTGTTGGGGTGGGCATCTGGTGTGAATAGTAGGTTAGTCATTTCCCTAGGGCTAGGGAAGGTTAGTTGTGACTCAGGGTTCCTTCCCCTTTTACTCCATTGGCTCCATACCTCTCTGGCTCACAGGAAGCACAGTTGCTCAAACTTCAGTCATTTGGAAACCACTTTCACATTCTTATCTGTGTGCTCCATATCTGTGTATGCCACTGTATTACATTCACTTGATAGTTTACATATAATTGGCCCATTCTCTTATATTTAAAATAAATACGTATGTATATACATATACTTTTTTATTTCATTACAAAGGTAATATACAGTGGGGTTACAGTTACATAAGTAATGAATACATTTCTTTTTGAATACTGTCACCCTTCCCTATTTTCTCCCATTTCCCCCACACCAACTTTCTCCCCCTCCAAGTTGTAAAGTTCATTTCCAACGTAGTGTCTAGTGAATATCACAGTTGCATTGGTTCATCCTTTGTCCCCTTTTTTTCTATAATTTCCCTTCCCTTCCCCAAATCAAGGAAACATATACAAGGCAAATGGTATAGAAAAAAAACAGTGACAACAGAGATTAAAACTAAAAGGGGGAAGGGGAGAAAGAAAGCAAGAAATAACTGAAAACAGTACAGTAGAAAAACCTCTCCCATTTCTTGGAGTTCATTTTGAAAAACATCATTTTATATGATCAGAAAGAATGACATTCCCTCATTTATAAAGAAATGGAAAAACTTGGAAAAAATTATATTAAGTGAAGTAGCCAGACCCAAAGAAACATAGGCTACATGGCATTCCTCATTTCTAATAACTAGAATATGTATAGAATAATCTAAGCAGAGGATTAAAATACATATATATTTTTTCAAGGAACCATAAATGAAAAGCAATATCTTACATGGTAGATAAAAGCCAATCTTAAAAATAACTGAAGTGCAAGAAAAAGTAAATGGTTTTTTGCTTAAGGCTGTGACCCTGAGCCATGTTCTGTGTTAGAGAAGGGGATTAAGTGCTGGAAATGGGAAGCATTCTGCTTCAATCGATAAACTTCTATTTGATAATAATTGAATTACTGATAGCTGTGAAAGGTATGAAATTCCTGATAGGTGTTTTAGCATTATTTATACCATGCCTAGACTAAATCATCTTAATTATCCTCAGAAGTATGTATACAGTAGTTGAGAAAACAGAAAAATCTCAACCAGAACTTTAAGATAAGTCAGCCTATTTACACAAATAATCTACTTTTTATAATTTGCCTGGTATCAGAAATTTTGTTACAATAATATAAAATAGACTAAGTCAATCATATTTTTCTTTGAACCAATATTCAATGTTCACCAGTAGGGATGAATCCATTTCCGTTTTCATCTGTAGTGATTAAATTTATGTTTTATTCATAGTTCCATTTGAACAAGCTAGGTAGGTGAAGAAAAGGAATCTTTGTTAGTTTTACCAATACAATTGAGCAGAAAATAGGCTTGGCTAAATGCATAAGGCTGATTTTCAGAGGATGACAAAGGCTCTGTCAATATTTAGACATACCAGTGTTCTAGTCAGGAGTGGGTGTTCGGTTTAACAGGCAGGATTTATCCCTAATAAACAAAATTTGCTTCTTCATCTATTTGCCAATATATCTTCTTTGTCAGGATTATTAGTTTGATATTTCAAATCTTTTATGGAAATGGAAGGAATTAATAGCAACAAAGTTTATGCAGATTTGAGAAGGTAAACAAGGAAGCCAGTAGAGAATCATTATTTATTGAGCATTTACTTATTTTGAACACTGCTGAACATATTAGTTATGATGTGCCACATAAGGCTCACAACAACCTTAAGCAAAGAGAGTTTCTTCATCTCATAAATGGTGGAAACAAGCCCACAAATTTTCTTTGTTGAAAGCTACATGAAGCTTGCATTCAAAGTCAGGGATTCTCCCTGTTTCTGAGATTAAGAATCATATACCAACCACTGTATCTCACCTCTAGATAGGAAGATGTTCATTACTTTCAAAGCCATATCTCACATAACAATCCATAGAGTCCTATACTGGAAAAAACTTATCTGTGAAGTTCTGAAAGTGCTTTCTCTCTCCCCAAGCTATTGTCAACCGTGATGGCACTCGATATAGCAAGAAAGGGGAGTACAGGACGAATCCAGAAGACATCAACCCTACCAACCCTATCGATGAAGAAATAAGCAGTGGATCTCCCAGCGAGAAGGGGACTCCGGAAAGCTACATCTTCTCCACCAACCTTCCTGTTACTCACCCAAGCCCAGACCAAGACAGCACCTCCATCTACAAGAGCACCCCAGCTACCAGTAAGGGGAACAAGTTTTGTGTTTTCTAGTATCAGTTCTGGGCAAAGTATTTGTGTCCTTCCTATGTGACATATTCTCCAGTGTTGGTTTTCTCCTATCTATAGATACCTACACATAGGTGACGCTATTTGGGAAGATGCCACTTATTCATGCTCTCTGCTCTCTGTGCATTGACTATGTGCATTACTATGTTCCATTTGTGGTTTCCATCTACAAGTCTTTCTCTTGCCTTAGGATTAGAAGTACCACATTAGGAGCAATATTTTTTTTTGTTATTGTTGTTTGTTTTTTAAAAAAGAACTCTATTCTCTAGTTCCTAAGGATATGGTGATGATTATAGCTTGACACAGAAGTAATTTTTATTTTTGCTTGTCTCTTTCTGGTTTTTATTTGTCATTGGTAAGATTGTTTTCATAATATTGGGATTATAGAGTATATCTTGCATGCCACAGGTTCCTTTTCCCACCAAGCTTTGTATTTTTTGTTTTATGGTCTGAATACTCAGGTTATTGGTTGTATGTATTATTTAGTCATGTTCATTAACCAAGTTTAACCAAACAGTTTGTTTGATTTTGGTCCACGAAAACGCATCTGGAGGATTCTTCTGATCAAATTAAATCAGTCCAGAGGTCTATACTTGTAGTCTGTCGGGGAAGGTCATTAACACTCACTTGGTATATGGAACTAATGCATTACTTCCAAGACTGGTGAAATGTAAACACTTCATTGGGTTGCTTTGGGTTTGTGTCTCTAGACTCTATTTGAACAGTGCTGAATCTTCCTCTTATACCTCCTTCACTTGTCTGACTGCATTTCCTCTAGGGTTTGTTTTCCAGATCAGCTTTTCTGTAGAGGATTATTCATACCCTAAAAAGGCAACAATATCTGAGTGGATTTCCTAGGATGGTGTGGATTTTCTCTTCTTCTGGCTGCAGCTCCTGGGGGGTAGAGCTCTGGCTTCTAGACTAAAATCTACTGGTGTGTGAATATTCACAGAGGGACACTTTTTTAATCTCTTGTCACCCAGAAGCCAGGGAAATCTCCATAGCACATCTCATTTCATTTAAGGTTGTGTGCTCCACAGTATTTAAAATTTCTGCTAGCAGTTTGCTCTGACCTGGAGTTCTGATCATTCCTGGTTAATAAAACCACACCTGGTTAAAGTGCTCATGCTTTCCCAGGTTACTGGCCCTCTGGAGATTGCATTGCCTCGTTTGTAAGTCTTGTGGGCAGCATTTCTCTTGGGAGGCTATTGGACAACAAGTTGGGCAGTGCTGCTGGCTCCTGACTACTTCGGAGGTTCCTCGCTCTTTTAACGCAATCATAGTGCTTATCATTAGGATGAGTAATTTTGTCAGATGTTGGCAAACACAATAATTACTGGTCTCAGCAGGAAGCAGACAGGTCTGACTTAAAATCCTATTTCCCACCATAGACAAAAATCTTGACAAAAGTACATCTTATGAGAACTGGATGAAGTTAAACTCTCCCCATCTCATAGTGTATATAAAGCAGAGTGTTTTAGGAAAGGCAATTAGCACATTTCGTCAGCATCCTTAGAACATCTTCAAGAACTGTACCTCCCTGTCTAAGTCAGTCAGTCAGCAAATATATTTTAAAGATCTACTATGTGCCAGATCTATTTTGATGCTTAGGATTCTAATAGTAAGCAATTTGGGGTGGGGAGGCGGTGTATTCTGGTCCTGGAGCTTGAACTTAGGGCCTGGGTGCTGTCCCTGAGCTGCTTTTGCTCAAAACTAGCACTATACCACTTTTGCCACAGCGCCACTTCCAGCTTTTTCTGAGTAGTGGGTTGGAGGTAAGAGTCTCAAAGACTTTGCTGCCTGTGCTGGCTTCAAACCACAATCCTCAGATCTCAGCTTCCTGAGTAACTAGGATTACAGGCATAAAGCCACTAACACCTGGTAAATAGTAAGCACTTTTAAAAGAATTTTGAAGAGAAGTAAGGATGAGTGGAATTTGCATTTACTTAATCTATATTTGAATGAATTACAATTTCCTTTTTACAGAGCACTTAACTAAGTTACTTTTAGTAGTTAAGGAGGACAGAGACTAAGTTGCAATATTTAGTCCAGGACTAAATAGGGAGAGGGGGAAGTTAATAAAGTGCAGTAAGATTCAATAAGTTAGCACGAAGTAAATTTATTCATGCACAGAATGTAAAAACAAACCCAAACAAACAAAATAATCAGAATGCAACTTAAACATAGCATATGACATAATAGAATTGATAGTTTCCTGAGTAGAATCTTGTGCTTTCTGTGTCCAGTGAGGAAGATTCCCTAGGCCATATCACAGTCAGACTGAGAGTTGGAATATAGTGCAGGGGAGTAATTTCAAGTCCTCCCTAACACTTGTGGTAGGGCAGAGGTCAAGAGGAGGCTGGCTAACTATATGGCCACAGCCCATCTTTGGCTGTACTGGCTCATTCCTTCCTTCAAGGTCCTTAGTGGGTGGCAACAGGGAAAGCTAGTGGGAGCAGCCATCTGTGTAGGTTTGGACTTCCCTCTAGCTGTTTATTATAAATGTTATTTTTGTAAGAACTCTGCTGGAATGGTGTCATCAGCTCCTTCCTATTGGTGATCTGGAAATCTCTGGAATCAAGAAATCTAAACTAATTCAGGAAGCAGACTCCTGCCTTGGAACTCTCTATTTCCTTGTCTTCTGGGTGTCAAATGATTTTTTTTTCTCCTGGCGTGGCCTACTTGGGTGGGGCAAATCGGAAACTCTGCTGGCTAGACTGTAGCTTTTTGCTTTTTTTTTTTTTTTCTTTCTTTCATACAACTCCTTTTAGGAAAACAGCAATAATGTCTTTTGCTCTTGGATGTTTCTTTTCTGTTGCATTATTTTACCCTAGTGTTCTGAAGGGAGAGAGTGTCAAGAGCTATAGATCTTCAATAAAGTTTTTGAGACAAAAGTAAGGTGCCTGTGGCCTTTCAAGGGGATGCTCAAGTTTAATGTGGCATCAGGGGTGAAATTGGTTCTTATTTTTCTGCTCTCTGTTCTGAACTAATGGGGTTCTTTATAACATAGACCATTTGGATTTTGGTATGTGTAATGTTAAAGGTTTCTACCTGGAGCTTATGGACTTTCAGTAGGCTTTATTAGATAATTCAAGAACCACCTGAAATAATATGCAAAGTATTAAGACTGTTTCTATGTAGAATAGCTCTTGAGGAGAGAGACCATAACTTAGATGAGATTTTCAAAGGGGTGCATGGCTTAAAATGTTTTTGTTTACATCAGTCTCAGCTGGTTTAGATATTTATATGGATCTCTCTCTTTTTATTTTTGCCATTCTGTTTCTGTAGGGGATCAGTGAAGATTCAAGTCCAACTTGAAAGTCAAATGAGAGTTTTACATGACAAAATGGCATTATATAATACCTGTTCTCTAACTTGAATAGATTCAATATTTATTTTAACCTTGGCAATTTTGTTTCTTTTCTGGAAACTTATACTGAACTATAATCAAAAGTGACAGAAAGTTATAGATGAATACTTCAGAAAGATGAATCTTCTACACTTTCAACACACCCTTTGCAAAATTCTTAGTCATATTTAATGTTTGCTTGGGTTTGATGGGTATGGGTGGAACTTTAAAATTCCAGCTTTTCCAAGTAAATTGGGTAGAATGCTAGACATGGCCAGAAAATACATAAAATCACATCCCCAATGACCCTCCAAGATAGCTGAATGAAAACAAGTTTATTTTAGGTGGTGTAGCAGAACTTAAGCTCATAGCTTAATTAAGATCCCCTGTCAAGAAAGTAGTATATCTCTTTCCATCACAGAATTAATTTGTGCTTGATTTTTCTTTGGTCATGATTTCAGGAAATTCAGTTTGAAAACTGAGATATATTGAATTGATACCATTGGTGCTAGGAGATTAGGAACTAGACCTCCATTTCTCTGTTCTACTCTTCATTCTGTAACAAATGCAGATAATATACTTGACCTAGTGGAGAGGAAAGTTTTCATAGAGAGATTCTCACTAAATGATATTTTCATAATTGATCCAGTTACCTCCACTGTGCACTCAAACAACCACGCAGCAGCTCAGAAACAAAGTAATTGGATGTGGTTTTGGTTTGATAATTCACAACCTAAGACTCAAGCACTCACAACTACAGCAACCACAGGTAAACTATATGTCTTTTGCTTTTTATTTGTCTTGAATCACAGGTCTTTCAGTGTTAAGAAAGTTACCTGTTACTATGACAACATTTCCCACAGATGCTCTTCAGCATCCTTAGTGAGAGTAGGGTCTGGCACCATTTTGTTTATCACAGAGGCCTAGGGATCTAGGGACACAACCAGATTCTCTTAAATACCCTATTTTCCTGTTGGAAGTTACATATATGAATTATATTTATTTCTTTGTGTGTGTATGTGTGTGTGTGTGTGTGTGTGTGTTTTGCAGTTCCTGGGGCTTGAACTCAGGGCTGTCTCTGTCTCTGAGCCTTTTTGTTCTCAAGTTTAGCACTCTACCACATGAGCCAAGGGCCACTTCCAGCTTTACTAGAGATAAGAGTAGTTTACTAGAGATATGAGTCTCCTGGACTTTTCCTGCTTGGGCTGGCTTCAAATTGTGATCCTCTGATCTCAGCTTCCTGAGTAGCTAGGATGACAGGCATGAGCCACCAGCACCCAGCTCTTTTAGAGCCTTTGATTAGGAGATGCACTTAATAGATAGCATCAAGAAAGATGTCTATCAAAAGAGGCACACTCCTGCTTTTTGCTAACTGAATTATCATAGTTGGTAATATGATTTATGCTTGAAAAGTATAAACTCAGGACATTTGTTTAATGACTTCAAACCTTTACATAAGATATAGGAAATGACTTGATACTCTAAGTAAAATAGATGTTTGGCTGGTATTTCCCAATTCTTGTTAAGTATTTTGAGAATTTAAGTAGGTGAGAAGATGGGAGTCTATACTAATGGGAAGCTGTAAGGATATCTCCATTTGTTACCTTTTGTTGGCAGACAACATGGCCGTATTTCAAAATAACTAGACATTCTTTCCTAAGAAGAGAAGTAATAAAGATGGAAAATGTCCCTTTATGTTTGCTCATTGTACAAGATATTGAATAAATGGTATCTTTTCTTTTTTATAAGTAATCATGCAAAGAACATGTAGCTATCTTGTTAAGTTGCCATATCACAGTGATTAAGATCATAAGGAGGGTAGAAAGTGAGGAGAGATTATAAATTTTAAAAATGTTATTTTTTTACTATTCACAATATTTATCTTCATAAGAGAAATCATGTGAAAGGAAAGGTCTTTGGGGCTATTCTTGAATCATTTCTGGAATTTCTTGGTAACTCAAAATAGAAATGTCACTCACTTTCTTTGCTTAAACTTGTCCTTCCATGGTGGTCTAGTACAATATTCTTCTGGTGAGCATGATGGTAACAGAAATGGTAGTCTTCAGAAGTTTTCAAACCAGGACTCTTACTTCTGGTCTTAATTAGTGGAATCATTGGGGTCACTTTATCTCTATCTGTCTTTCCTGGTTTATAGTTGATATGCAAAATGATTATGGGTAAGGTTGCTAGAGGATTTGGAATCTAACTGGAGAAAAATAGGAAGGTATCTTCAATCTTTTACTTCCTGTGGCTTTCTTCTCACAGTTTGGGATTGTGCATGTGACTTCTGGCAGAAATATCATACGCTGAATTCTCAGAGGATGATATTGGTTGGCCAATAATGGATTGCGTAGATAATCAATGGGCTAGGCCTCTAAGAAAAAGCTAGGCTTTAAAATCATAAATGTTCAGAACTAGAAAGGATCTTAAATGAAGAGCTTAATCAGTCCTTTTATTAATATCCTTTATTCTTGGATAGTTCAGATTATTTTTTTAAGAATCAAATATTTAGAAAAGTATCCATATATCTTAATTTGTTCTCCTAGGAAAAGACACAAAAACATCATCACTGTTTTACATTATAGATGCAAAATAAAAAAACAGTGCTCATAATTTCTTTGATAACTTTCTGTTTCCTTCGGACTTCACACAAGTCAGAAGCTCTGTCTAGCACATCTTTTCTGTCTTTAAGATTAAAGAATGTGCCAGATGATATTTAAGGTCCTTCTATCTCTGACATCGTATGAACTCAAGCTTGAGCTTCTGGAAGAAAAGGCATGTCTTTGCTTTCTCTCTTTCTTTTCACCATCTACATTGAGTATGGATGAATCTCTTGAAAAGTGAAGGAGTAAAAGCATTTCAAGTGCTATTTCTTAGGAACTGATAATTAACCTTTCAACCCTCAATTCAATCATGGTCACAACAGCCTTGGTGAGCACTAGGGGTGCAACTCCTGACAGAACAACTAAGAGGCAAGAAGCCCATCACTGGCTTTCATGGTTGTTTCAACCATCAGAGTCCAAGAATCATCTTCCTGCAGCAACAAAAATGCCTGGTAATGAGTTATGGTTATCTTATATATTTCTTGCCAGTCTTTAATTAAATTCTTGTTAACCTATAGGATGTTGTTAACATTGAAAGTCCATTCTGGTCTCAGATGTCTGTTACGATTTGGAATAATTCTGCTGTAAGAGCTGTGTATTTCATTATATGGCACTAACATGAAGTTTTATATTTCTACTCCATGGGATCTTAGGATGCCCCAGAGGGTTAATTTGAAAACTGGGAAATGGGGGCAGGTCTTTCTTGAAACAAAGAAACAAAACTTTCAACTCTGAAAGAGCATTCCTACATATTTTAAAATGACCAAAGCCACAAAAAAAAAGCTTTTGACTTTAATAAGAAAATAAAATAGCATAGCTATAGCTAATAAAATAAAAAAAATTCCATTACTGAAATTATTCCTAGGTGAATATTAACAGTATGGAAAACAAATGGTCATTCTATAAAGTAGCTTGAATCACATTCAAAACTTAAAAATCTCTTTTTAGTAAAGACACATTTTCTGCAGTAACCACTAAGAAGAGATAGAAGATTTCCACCGCTTGCTTTTATGATTATACCCAAAAAAGGAACAAGAAGTCTTGAAAATCTAAACGGTAGTCTACTTTTATCAGCTGCCTGGAATGATTAGCAGCATTGCATTTGCACTAGAGCTACAGTAATCTGATGCTAAAGAAGATTTTAAAGGGATTAACAAATTGGTATAAATGCTGATATCAACTCTAATTTAGGTTAGACCTCAAGGATTCTCTGAAGGATTTTGACAAAGAAAATATGGATGTATTAAACATTTCTATTCTCTTCTTTATATCCTAGCTTTAATAGAATATGCTTAATAAGCTACTAAAAATGTATTTGAAAGTATGGGAGAATTTGAATTGGCTATTTTTGTTTTGTTTTCCTTTTATTTCTTTGGTAGGCTATGCCCATATTTACTTTTTAGCATCCTTATAGAGCATGCTCAGTTGTAAAGATTATAGCCAATTGTTTTGAGATTTCTATATTAGCTTCAGAGACAAAGACCTAAGAACTTAAGGTATACAAGTGAATTCTCTCACTCTCTTCTTAAGCTCTTGGGAAATCCATGACACCTCTTGTACCTGACTTTTTCCTTTATCCAATGGGTTGCTTGGCTTCTAGCTCAACTACTAATGCAAGTCACCACAACAGGTACGGAGTCAAATACCATGTCAGCAGGCTGGGAGCCAAATGAAGAAAATGAAGATGAAAGAGACAAATACATCAGTTTTTCTGGATCAGGCATTGATGATGATGAAGATTTTATCACCAGCACCAGTAAGAATAATGAATTACAGTCAAACCATTTATACACTTAGAGTTATCCAATCTAAGTGACACCTAAAAGTAGCTCTCATGAGAAATAACTAATGAGAAAAATGAGCAGCCTTCAGTCTCTCTCTTAGTTTATACCTGGATGATATGGTGAAGGAACAAATAAAAAAAATTGTTTGAATGAAAGTCAAAACATATTTGGAAGAGATATGGGGAAGATATCTCTCAAAATTTTACATGTTGTATGTTCTTCCTTTTTTGCTTATCAATTGGCATTTCCAGCTGGAAAGCCTCTTTGAATTATCAAGTGTTGTCAGGGAATGGAATATTAAAATACTACACTGAATATTCATTATGCACCTGCTGAGCCAGATGGAAAAGGCCAGAGTTTTGCCTTTATAAAGCTCATATGAGCTGTTGGAGGAAGAGACTTGAAGAACATGATTTGGAAGGTATTAATGAAAAGGTGTAGGTCATCCTGCATTGAAGGCTTTTTTTTAAAGGCTCTGGAGTAGCTTAAATCATTGAAGCCAGAATGCAAGAATTGCTTTAGTTCATCAAAAGCTTGTTGAGGTCCAAACCCAGAGTTTTAACACACCTGCAGTTACCAATTTAAGAAGAGGACATTGACAAGCACAGTGAAGGTCACCTCAGCTTTGAGGCAATATTAATGACTAAAATCAGAGGGAGCTGGGCATGCCTGTAATCCTAGCTACTCAGGAAGCTGAGATCAGAGGATCACAATTCAAAGCCAGCCCAGGCAGGAAAGTCTGCGGGACCCTTATCTCCAATAAATTAATTAGAAAAAGCTGGAAGTGGTGCCATGTCTCAAGTGGGAAAGTGCTTGCCTTGAGTACAAAGAGGCTCGGGGACAAGTCCAGGCCCAGAGTTCAAGCCCCAGGACTAGCACAAAAAAAAAAAAGCAGAGTAAAACCATTATAAAATAGTACACAAATTTGAGGCAACTATACAACTTTTTGAGAATAGTGGGGTGGAAGTTGGGCTGAAAAATATCCCTTAAAAAAACATATAAACTGGTCTAATATTCCTTCAGCTAATAGTTCCCTACACATACTCATAATAAAGCCAGATGTTTGTGGCTCATGCTTGTAACCCTAGCTTCTCAGAAGCCTGAGCCCCGAAAAAGTGTTGTTGAAAGCCACCTGGGCACAAAAGTATGTGAGACACCCTCTCTAATCAGTCAGCAAGGAGGCATGGCTCTGAAAGCATGGCTCAAGTGGTAGAGCACCATTCATAAGCAAGAAAGCCAGTACAAAGCCCAAACAAACATACAAAATATCCCTATAATGACCCAAGATTTTGCTGTATAGTAAATCACAGTTTGACTTTCCCATTGAGGAAAGGTACTTGAGATATTCAGTCACATTGAAGCCTGAGAATTCCATCCCCAGATGAACAGCACCAAGAGAGAAAGATACCTAAAAGATATCAAATGCCTTAGACATTCAAGACATCTGAATATATATACACAACAAATATTCAAGATCAATCTGATGTTTATATCCAAATTTTAAGCTATTCTTAGACCCCTCTTTAGAGCTTAGTTTACACTCTTTTTTTTAGTAACTTCAGAAAGAAAATTAAATAACTGAGCCACTAGAACTTTACTACTGCACTGTCTCCTTCCTGGATTCAGGATGTGATCTGATCTAGCACTGTAGTTTGACCTATCAGTAAAGATGTATTCTTGACACTTGAGAAATTAAATTCTCTTAAATGCCAACTCTAAAAGACCAACCTGCAAATGAGTTGTGTGGTCAGGCGCCAGGGCCAAAACTTCCCATGTATTTTTCATTTCTATATTTTCCAGTTTCAATTCATTTTTCTGTTTAGTGTCAATGTCTATAATCATTAACAAGATGACCTCTTTCTTTTGGCAGGGTGCGTTAGCTATTGTGTATTTACACTTTTAAGAATGTGGTTAATGATTGTAAATTTGAATTCTAAAACCATTCTACAGTGGTTTTCTACTATTTGATTATCAAAATAAAGCTTGAACAAGGATAGATTTGCAAAGAACCTTTTCAATGAAAGATATTGGTTCTGATTTTTTGTCTTGATCTCTTGCTCTGGTCCTTACATTGTAGGAGTCAATATCAAAACACTGGTGGATGTATACTTTATTATTATTGTATTTATTCATTTGTTTGTTTATTTGGCTAACTAGTCTGATGGTGTTGGTTATTGCTGGCCTTTTTCTGTTGAGTGTATGCATCTTGGTTCTCCCCCCCACCCCCCACTGGCTATGAATGGCTTGCTCCTGATATATTGATATTTGTTGAGAATATCATATGTGTTTGGAATATACAGCTCAAAGTTCTTCTAGGTAGTGATTCTTTCTCAGAATTATCTACAGGAAAGCTCTGGCTGCTTAGAATTTTCTTGACTAAAATTATTAACAAAATTGTGATCGTCGTGATGTAACTTTCAGTTATCAATCTATTTGGCCTGAAGACCTATCTACAGCTAGTGATCCCAACAATGCCTTGGGTTCAAATGCAGGGGACCCTAGTCTGCATGGATGGGCAAGCTGTGAGTGTCTGCTGCTAGTACTGGTGGAGGGCTGGTGTTTTCTCAAAGCTGTTCTTCCTGCTGTCATGGTCTCTTTAGTGGCTTTCTCCAGCAGATCTCATGTTCTGAATTCAAGAAATCCTGTGACAGAATGCAAAGGACAATGAGATGCTTAAAATGATGGAGAATCAAGCTGGAGGCACTCTCTCCTTTCCTTCCATTACCATGCAACCATCTATACACCTCGTATAGATGACTGGTGTAGACTTTGGAAAAGAGGAATGTGTGGAAAGTGTGATTAGAGGCTCAAGAAATAACATTTTCCTAATTACTTCAATCATCATTATCACAGTTTCAGCCACTCCATGGGCTTCCACCCACACAAAACAGAGCCAGGATCCCACCCAATGGAGGCCAAGCCATTCAATTCCAGAAGTACTACTTCAGACAACCACAAGGATGACTGGTAATGGCTTATGCACATTTCATTGAAGGTCTTTCCCTCTCAAAGCCTATGATGTCTCTGAGGAAACAGTTAGAGATTTAGTTAATGTCTTATCATAAATTCTCAGTCAGATTTCCTGAGGATATTTGGTTCCATGTAGGAGTCATTTATTAATCATACTATCTGGGCACAAGGTATTTTAATGGTACTTTGTTATCAAAATGAATACATTTGAATGGCTTGTGGTACTGTGTCTGAAAGAGACAAGTAATCAGGATGAACTTTCATGCCTACTCATTTGCTTTTGGGGAAAGATTAGTGAAACCACCCAGACCTATTGAGAGTTGATTTTCAGAGGTAGGATTTAGACAGACAGCTGTTAGCATGTACTTTAATAGAAGAAAAGAATCATTTAAGGCTGGTTGATTAAAAAGTTACAGTATATTTAACATAATCAAAACAGATATAGACAGAACCAGCACCAGTGCTCAAGAAGAAAACCAGACCATGGAACTACAGCCTCCTCTCATTCACCATGAACATCAGGACGAAGAGGAGAACCCACATTCTGCAAGCACAAGTAAGATGGATGATCGACAGCTGTTCTGGTTTACATGAGATAGTGAAGACATTCCAGAAACTAGGCAAGACCTTGTTTAGACAATGGCCATATCTTCTGTCTCTATGGAGTAATTTATCTGCAAAGCCTGAAAAGGGACCAAATCTGTACATAGTTTATACTTGGAAGAGAAATGTCAACTTGTTAGGTTCCCCTAAAGGCCAAAACATTGACAAAGTAGATCTGCGGTCCAGTGGTTTTTTTATTTTTTGTTTTTTGTTTTTGTGAAAGATTCCTAGAGATTCCATCTGGGTGAGTTATGTGTGTTTACAGAAATGAATTGTGGAAAGTGATTTCATAGTAGTACAGAATAGTAGAGTCTGGAAAGAAAGCTTGACAAGTGGAAAGATCTTTGGAATCTTGGTTTTCTACCAAGCTTGGTGATAAATCCAGTTGTTCCTCCCACATTCTCTTCCTTGCTCTGTTGGGGGATGGCATCATCTGTACTTTTTGATGGCAAGTCAGTAGCTCATGGGGTCTCTTTGAATTCTACAACTGCCCTACTTCTATTTTCAAACTCAGAGTAACTTGGGGAAGGCTTCTGATGCACTTATTATTTCTACTATGTAAAACAGCCCAGGTTTTCTAAAACAACCTCATGTCTCACAAATAGGACTATGCAGATAGACAAGAAGAAAAATTGCTCTTCTTTCATTTCTCCTTCTGATAGATGGTTATCTTACTTGGAATAAAGTAAACTCTTATTTGAGAAAAAAAAAGGCCAGTAACATTTATAAAGCTGTGGTACAACCATAGTGATTTAACTACTTTCACAGCCTTGAATATTTCTAAAGTAAAAAAAAAAAAAGAATGTGAGAAACAGATATTTAGTTGTCAAAGGAGCTTGAGAATCCCTGTTTTGAGGGATTTATTTAGACATCCAAAGAAAAATCTCGAGTATTGTACTGGACATATCCAACAAGCTACATAGCCCTTTTCTCACTCCAATAGGTTTTATGTATGCATAAGGATTAGGGGTTGAGTAATGCAAGAATGTTCTGGTAGAAAAAAAGAATAGAGTTTAATAATATTTTATGGAATAGGATTCAGTGCCAGTCTTCTTTAGCTTCTAATAGTGTATCTTAAGAAGAAAGCTACTTAAAAACAATGGAATAAGCAAGCCTAATGACAAAAGGTAGTGATTCAGGGACATGAATTACTAGGGGATAGTTGAGAATCCATGTAATGGAACTTGACACACAGAAGACATTAACCATGCTTGCAAAAGTTCTGGCTGGTGACCTATGAACTTCACTATTGCAATTTCTAGAAGAAATTTTGTTTTACAACAGAAGTCCTATATTGTGCTAGCCCATCACTGTCTTCACTGCCAACACCCAGGAGTTGTTGGGTACCCATGAAAGTAGTGATAGTCGGAGCCTGGAGCTATTGAGTGTTTGCATATGCACGTGTGTGCTGGTTACCTTTTAAGTCAAACTTTGAGCTATATAAAAGCTTATGTTTGAGACTTTTACCCCTTGTTTGTAATCACATTCAGGAATTTTCTTTTTTATTATATTTTTATTTATCTTTAAGTAGGTGTACAAAGGAGTTAACATTCAGCAAATAAGTTTATGAGTACAACCATCTTGACTGATGTCACTCCCTTCATCATTCTCCCTTATCCCTCCATATTCAGGGATGTTCTGACTTTATTACTGCCAGGAGATAGTGGCTTAGTGTTAGCTAAAACTTCAGATTTTCAGCTTTACCCTTCCTCCCCCCACCCCACCCTTTGAACTGCCAGTTAACTTCAGGAATTGTTTGGCCAATACAAAGGTAAAATGAGACCAGTAAGTGTCATATGCTGTTATCAAATCACCCACATCATTTTCCAAAATTCAGCCAATTTCCCAAGTCACTAAATTAATTTGGATTGGCAAGTTTGTAGCTTCTTATCATTCCCCTGATGAACCCTACGTGTTCTATGAGTTGTTAGAGAGGAAAATGTCAGTGGCTTTCTGATGTTTCCCTACAGATGCCTGATGGAAGTTCATCCCATTCATTTTCATCTTTTTTAAACAGTGACTGAAAGTTCAGGCCTGTCTTAAACTATTAATATTTATGTAACACCAAACTGTTTAGAATAGTTTCTTTTCCACTGAATTATTCTTTAGAAGTGATCCTAGCAATTTTAGATGGTCCTAGACATCACCACGTTCTGGGACAGTAGTATAGGGACATCCTTGTCATCCCAACTTTCATGATGGGCAAATCCATTGCTGAGATGTTTCTGGTGAACATCATTGTAGTCTATGTGATCCATCCAGGAAGTCACCCAGCTATGTGGAGAGTGTCACAAGGTGCTATACAATATACTTCCTTTTCCAAGCCTACTGAAGCTGAGAGATTATATTTTGAGCAAACAGTTCTCTCCTGTGGGGTATGTGAGGTCATAGACTAATAAGATAAGGGTAATTCCAGGAATTCACGTAGTTTATTGCTAACTTTGTGCTTCTCTGGCTACATGATTTTGAGTAAATGAAACTTTTAGTTCCTGACTTTCCCATATAAAAGTTAAAGGACTGGAATATTCTATTTCAGCCTCCTTTTAGAATATCAATTAGCTTTTCTCCATTTCTACCTCCTTTTTCCATGTGTCTAGGACTTTACGTAGAAAGAGATATAATGTATTTTTGTGTGTGAGAAAGGGACAATTATGGCTTATGATTGACATTCTCCTCACAGCCGGGGCAAGTCCTAGTAGTCCCACTGAAGAAACAGCTACCCAGAAAGAACAGTGGTTTGTGAGCAGATGGCACAGGGAATATGCCCAAACACCAAGAGAAGACTCTCATGCAACAGCAGAGACAACTGGTAATGGATGGCTTAAAAGGCAAACACAGGTGGAAACTTTCTTTTGAGTTAAATGTTGGGCATTGAGGACACTGAACAGAAGGACATTGGAGGAAATTTTTTATGAGATACTGGGTTTCTGAATAAATTGTGTTCCAGTGGACACAGAAGCAAACTTTAAATGCTCCTGACAAAGCATCTGACCAGGAATGGCTATAATCACATAAAAGAAACAGGAAACATGGCCTCTGAGTGAATCACTCTCACAGCTAGTTGTGGAGCATCTCAGATCCAGTAAGATTGTAAGAAGTCTCACTAGATCAGATCTTGTAAAAAAAAAAAAAAGTTCTCTTTGTTTTGTAAAAGCATTTGCTATATAATGCAAGCCTACCTTTACAAACACAAGGTTTGTAAAAAAAGAATTCTGTCAGAACTCTAGTGCTTAAAAAATAGGTCTGGGCAGTATGCAAACAATGTTATTATTTGGAATTGTGTTTATATCAGTTTGGTAAATTTTCCTTGAGTATATAGTTATATAGTTTTTTTGAGTATATAGTATATAGTTTTTTCAGATTTGTAGACAAGTCTCCTCTTCTACTTTAGAGTTGTGAGACTGTAGATATTGGACCTAAATCTAGTCATCATCTCTAAGAGATAAGAGCTGATAAGGAGATAAGAGCTGATAACTTGTCTTTGCAAGCTCCTATGCATGATCCTTTTGCCTTGTGGTATAAAAAATGGGATACTCTTTGCTTTGTGGTGAACCTCAATTCTATATTTTTCTTGGTATCACAGGGACATATTTTCACGTTTTCATTTGCACTACAGATTTCAATGTATAGTGTCTTCCCAGTGCATGGCAACTTCTTGGTGAATTTCTAGTAGAACAAAGCATTTGGTGACTGGCTATGTGGTATGATTCTTGGTAGGGGAATACTATTGTAATATTTTCTTCCTATACTTCTCCAATGGCACAGAATGAAGCACAGGCTCAAGCTACATTCTCATGTCATTATGCCCTAAAATAAATCTCCTTGGTGAAGGTAATGATTCTCATCTATTTCATTCATGCTTTTGTGATGGCATCTAATATCATGTTTATCATCTGGGAAGTTATTACTTGATTTCTTCTGTAAATCACTAATTGCCTACTGTGTATTTTGCCGGGATGTGGTTGTATCAGAGTGATATCATGTATTTGGGCTCTTGTACTTCTTTAGGGGATTGTGGCAGCAGGGTCAAGAATTACTTCTTCATCTGTCCTTCAGGTTCATCTCTGTCCACTGCAGCATTTACTATTGCTTTGCATCCTCTAATTCCCATGCTGATTGCCAAGAAAATGAGCATAAATGAACCCCAAACTGCTAAAATACGTGTCATTTTATGCAAGTTCTTTGCCCTCAATACCAGGAAGTTAGTATCATTATCTTGTACACAGAATAATTTTTAAAATATCAGTGTATCTATGCCTGGACAAATGTCAATTAACACTTTGATAATTGCTTGAACTGCGCTATTACAACAGCCTCAGCCCACAACAGCCATCCAAGCGAAAGAATGACCACACAGAGTCAAGAGGACAGTTCCCAGACTGACTTCTACAACTCAGTCTCAGATCCCATGGGACCTGGTCACCAAACAGAAGGAAGGATGGGTAATAGCCTCTGAAGTTTATCTATTTATTTCTTAATGCCATGTTTTCAGAATCAACTAAGTGACTATTTTTCTTAGAAATATGCCCATAGTTTTAGACCAATTTATTTTTCTAAGGAACACAGAGTTCCTTCAAAACTTAACTTTCTTGAAAGGGGTAGAAAAATCTTGCCATTTAGAAGTAATACGTTACAGTGATTTAGGATTTAGGCCATTCTGTCCTTTAATGAATGTTTGTGAATTTAATAGGGGACAACTTTTACATGAGATGGAACTATTATTTAGGTTTTTTTTTAAATAGCCTTTGTTCTTATTTACTTATAAGCAATCAGGACAGTGAAAGAGAGAGAAAAACTTTACCTATAGTTAGCTAAGAATGGAAAATAGGACTCTTGTCCCACTGAATTTATTTGCATACCTTTTATATTTAAGAGGAATTCTTCCTTTATTATATCAGGTAATAATTTACCTGAGAGAAACTTTAAGAACTAGTAGAGTTGGTGTCTGCATTAATAAGTTTAAAAATCCAGGCTTCTTACTTTACTTATGAGCGGGTTTTCTTCATCTTTTTTAACAAGATGTTCAGAACCTAGAAATGTAATAATTTGAAAAAGGAAAATAAAAAAAATAGCCAATATAGATCTGAGTTTTCAGTTATATTGAATATATTATTTAGATTTAAATTGCCAAGCATATATATAACACAAATTTTAGTAAATGAGTCCAAAGAACACAATGACTTTGCCTCTTAGTGTTGAATAACTACAAAATTATACCCCAGAGGAATCCAACATTTTCTATACTGTCATTTATTTAGAATTCTCCATTTTACACAAATATTAGTGCCCAGATAACTCTTAAATTCTGCTACTATGCAAGGAATTTTGGAAACAACAAGGCTGTATAATTCATAGTCTGTGTTCTTAGAAAACTTAAAAAGGTAGAAGAAAACATTCAACATGGAAGTAAACCTAACAATGTGAGTCAGTAGTTATTGTGAAAGTAATGTTGCCAGTAATTTAGTGTTGATAACCCTAAAGAAATTTACTGCACCCTGCATCTTTCAGAGACCACTAGAGAAAGATGATGGGAACTAATTTTTGGAAAGTAGGAAAGATCTACATAGTCAAAGGAAGGAAATGGGAGGAAGGTTCTCTACAAAAGTCTGTAAGGAAGACCTCAAGGGAAGAAAAGTTAAGTCATGAATATGTCAGAGTGAATATATCCAATTATCATAAAGGAAAATGAGTTGGAACGACTGGGTTACTCAAGTGGTACATGCAGACACAATACATATTTTTATGCATATAGCTTCTAAAGCCATGATGATGTCCATGGTAGAAAACCAAGACAGTTAAAATCAAAACAAAAAAAACACAAAACAACCCTCAGAATCAACATTAAGTTTGTATATTGAGGAAGAGATGGATGATACAATTGGCTTTAACTATAGAATGACACAATAGTTTTCAAAGGTCTTCTGTCAAAGAAAGATGAAATGCAAGACATTTCCTGGTGGAACACTTATCTGGAGTTGTGTTCTGAGTTAGCTGGCCTTTCATCTTGGATAGAGTCAGCCACACATTGTTGTCCTAAAGAAATCTTGGTTCTCTTTGATTATACAAAGGCTGCAGTGAAGATTTGGGTGCCCAACGTCCCAGTGCTTTATGTTGGGGTTATTTGAGGCTGAGAAAGTCTCCCAGAGGCAGTAGTGAAGTGGGTGGGTTGACTAAATCATGGAGCCAAAAATATTGATGGTACTTATGAACTGTTTGGCCTCTATTTCACTTAAGACTTGTTATTTCAGCAGAATAGATCTGCGATAACTATTAAAAACAGCATTTCTAAATACTTCATTGAGATTTCCTCACCAGTCAACACCCCACATGTTAAATTCCAGAGATACACATCATCCTTGTATTTATGAGAAGAATAAGTCAGTAGCAGCTACTGCTTTTTATTTCTTGCCCCTAGGCACTTCCTGTGGCCACCATCTAGGTAGAATTGGATTGGTGGCTTTGTGTTTTTATTTACATGTCATTTTGGAAGAAAAAAGGACTAAATGAAGGAAGAGGGTTATTAAAAATGTCATTTTTTTTTCTTAGTGAGCAAGAAGTGGTAAGAGGTGCACTCTTATTTTCTATGTGTCAGATTGTAGCTAGAAGAAAGTCCCTATGTATAGAAGGGGACAAGTCACAGATAGATTGTGTTTCTGTCTCTCTGTAAGGTTTGGGACTCCTGTTGTATGCTTGTATGGCATCCACCTAGACTTAGCAGAAGCAAACAAAAACCAGCCCTTTAAATGAAAGTTAGTTACCTACTCTAACTAGCTTGAAAAAATAATCGATCCCAGTCTAAAGATATACTTTAGTATCTGCTCTTTTAACCACTCATGCCAAGTTTGTACATAAAAATAACTTGGCCCTAGAATCTCACTGACCACCAGGTGATGGCTCAGGAAATGAAGCAATAACGCTAATTTAATTCCTTCAGATATGGTTTCCAGTCATAATGCAACACTTCAGCCTACTGCAGATCCAAACCCAGATTTGGTGAAAGACTTGGACAGGACAGGACCTGTTTCCATGACAACTCGTAAGGATAATGACACCGCTCCTTTGTTGACCTGTACCCCTGCTTCAGGTCTTGCTCACATTGGCGGATGTTTTTTGGTGATGGGATGCTGCATTCTTTTACTGGGTGACTTAGCTCTGTCCAGAGTGTAAAGCTGTCTTCATTGTCCATACTTCTTTTGGGATTCTTTAAATTGAACTTCACTTTCATTCTTTGTGTCATACATATTAAATGCATTTATGGGGGATTGAAAAAAGATGTGGAATTCCATTCGATTTTCCTTCTCTAAGCAGTCATGTCAATGTTAGTGAAGACCACAGCAAAGTTAACCATTTTTCTGTTTAAACTGATCCTCTCTTTATTATACCTACCCTCCCTCCAGTCAAGTCACAAGAACAAATGCTTTTTTGGTTCTCAAAAGACTTTGGAGGAAGCAGATAATCATAGGCAGTAGTAAAGCCAAATTAGCCTACAGAGGAAGAACAAAGCACATTGTTAACAACTAACACAAAGTAGTGAGATCCTCGAACCAAAAAGTGAATCTTGATCAATGTCTCCTTCCATCACTAAACATCTGATAGAAAGTGATGTGAAATCTCTAGTAGCCTCAATTTCCACCATGTGTGCAAAGATATCCTAGTGATCAGGCTGAATTCATTTATAATTTCTTGGCAGAATATGAAAGAAATCCAGAATGAAGAGGGCCTAATTTCATTGCTGCTACACATAATGGGCAGAGTCCTTTATAGAAACCCTTTAGGCAAAGGAAAAAGTCAGCAAGAATGTGTTGTGAGCAATGCAAACAGCACAGTGTTAAGCATCAAACGAGAGGTAAATAACCCATGAATGGCTTCTGCCAGTGAAGGCCATGTATTTCCATTTTATGTTACTGGAAGCTTTTGTTCTGACTTTGGGGTAGGGATTAGATGGTTTCTCTCCTGATTATGATACTTATTTGGTGGTGGATATGGTTTATGGGTGTGTTTTATGGAGTGCTTGCACCTGCAACTCAAAGGTCAGTATCATTCTTGGAAGAACACAAAAGAAATGAACTCAAAACAGTCAACATGATTTCAAATATGGGCAATGATTCAACCTCAAATTGATATATATCACTAAGGGCCTTGTATCTATCCAGGCAAGCATCTCCTTGGTGCAGCCATGAGAAGCTCTTATCGCAGATGAGATGGTTAAAACAAAAACAAAACAAAACAAAAAACGAAAAAACAACTAACGGTAGAATAAAATGATAACTTAAACTTAATAGTCTTTAGAAAACACTCATGTATTTCCATGTAAAATTTTCATTTGAGTTGCTGGAGCAGGTAGTCTAGATGGCTTTCTTCCTCTTTTGTGGTCACAGGAGGACTACTATAATGTTACTTTCCTTACAAGTACACTTCTTTCCCTGTGGTTAGGTGTTGTGTTGATAGGAAAACTTAAGACCAAACTTTCCTTTTTCATGTGTTTGTAGTCTCTGGTTTTACTGAGTTGTCTGGAAACGATGCTACAATGTGGTCATGATGGTTCAGAGGTTCAGGGTGGACGAAGTTTGGCTCTGATTTCTCCTTGGCACTGGTTATGGTGACAGACAAAGGGGCCAATCAGGAGCAAACAGAATTCTTCTGTATATTTCTACCAAATCTCATTCTCCTATGCACTTCTCCATCTGACACACATCAGCCAGATCTTCCTTGTTAGCAGAGAACAGAGACTTATATCATGGCTCCAAATTAACATGGATTTATCCCTCATTGAAACAGAGCAAAGTCATTCTCAGAGTTTCTCGACACCATCTGGAGATCTGCAAGATGAGAAAGATCACCCAACAGCTTCTACTCTGACACCTAGCAGTAAGGATTATAAAGCCTCGTTCATTTCAGCTATTACTAAAAATCAAGAGATTATGCATGCTTTCTGTGGAATCTTTGGTGCAGTATCTTTTGCAGTATCTTTGGGCTGATATGTCAGCTGTCTGTTGTACTGCAACTTATAATCAAGTGGTGTGCCTGGTGGTGGTCTCTGATTTTTCTCTGCTTTGTAGACTTCTTAGAAGCCATCCTACATTAATTGTAAACTCTATTTCTTAATCTTAAAGATCATATTTCTTAAGCTCTAGAACTGGAAACTTCATTTAAAAACAATGGAGTTTTTACATGTATCTGTAATTGCTGTAAACACTGGGTTGTATTTCTCTTGTTGTATTGCTTGCATTGACAATATTATTTTTCCATTTGTTCTCTGGACCGTAACTCCATGTACAGGTAACTAAGAAGCAGTGCTCTCCTGGCAAAGCAAAGAATAAGTTGATAGCTACAGGTCTTTGAAATCTTGCATTTTGCTATTCTAATTTCAGGAAACGGAATTTATGCTTTTTAATCCAATGGTGTGTTTCCTCCATATCACCCAACGTTGGATGTATTGTGAAACCACTGGTGATTTTCTAGTATCTGAGTTGACTTCAAGGTCACAGTTATAGTGACCTTGAAGACATCTCACCTTAGTGACACCAGCAGGTACTGCAAGAAATCTGTCTTCTGGATAGTAGGATCAACAAAATCTCTTGTGTTAAGTGCTGTCCAGGTGGTGTCTATTGAAAAATATTCCTTTTATTCAACACAGAGTGAGAAATTTTAGTTACTTTGTTCTTGGATAACATGTGGAAAGCTTTTGTGGCAAAGGCACATTCTGATGATAAACACATAGTAGATGGGTTTATCACTGATTCCACCTCCACACAGATAGAAACAATAGCAGAGGTGGAAGAAGAGGTGAAAATCTTCCTGAAGACTCAACTACTCCACTGGAAGGTTATACCACTCCTTATCCACACACAATGGAAAACAGGACCCTCAGCACAGTGACCCCTACTCAGACTGGGGCCTTGGAAGAAACTGAAGTTACTGTTGTCGCAGAGCCCTTACCAGGTAATTTAACCATGGGCCATCTGGTTCACGTTGTTACATGGGATATTTTCTATACAGATTGTGATTAGATTACTCCATAGTACAGGAGGTTTTCATCACCATGCCTCAATTCTAGTACTAGTAGACTTGGATTCATTTAAGATGAAACAATAACTTTCCATTGGTTACTGTACTTCTCACTTACTTTTGTGACTTGGTTGTTCTGGTAGAATTTCTTTTGTCTTAATCCTTATTCTGTAGTCTATTAAGTTGAAGTTCAACTATCTGAACTGATATTTTTGTGGCTCAAAAGAGGTATTATATATTAGCATTTTCATTTGCTTCAACTAATAGATGCTGCTTATTTGGTACTTTTTTTAATCCAACATGTAAATAATCTTCATTGCCCTCGAATTAATCTTTTGCTGGTGGTGGATTGATCAGTCTCACTTTTGGGGGTGGGCTGGTAACTAATTTCTAGTTATGTGGTAGTTAAAACTTCAGAATTTAATCTATTATTAATGAATAAGAACTATCTCTTTTATTTTAAGAGATGACTTGCTTAAGTTTATTCCGCTGGTGACTCATCTTAGATAAGCAGTTCTCTCTGCTTGTTCTTTTCTTTGTTTTTCCATTTGTATTGAGAAACCAGCCCTGATAAAGGGGAGCTGGACAGAGCTCAGTCTTGCTGAGAAAGTAGAAACTGATGCTCTCCTCCTGGTACTACTTATTCAAGTGTTTATTACCACTCAACCACATATCAAATATTCATTTTTGAAAGTATACTTTTATAGCAGAGACCCTCCCTGACAAATCAATAAAGAAGTTCATATATGTGATATATATATCTGTATATCACTGAGAACAGTTGTGAGTCTCATTAACACTGGAATGTCAGTACTGGCTTGTCTCTTTTGGACTGCCCACCCTGGGCCTTCAATAACCAGTTTAGAAAAAGTACTGACCTCAACAGAACAGACAAGACAAAGCCCCCTTTCACTCCTTAGTGTTTGTTTTTGTTTTTTTAACTTAGTATGGCTCTGCTCAACCCTATTAAAAACTCCAAGTATCACTGTTAGTTGGCTTATGAAAGAATGAATCTTAAGAGTGCTCTTGGCAAAATAAGGCCTGTTGTGCAACCTAATGGATTTCAGTTGGAAATGGCAATTTTAATAGTTGCTGTATCCTAGATGGCTTACAGTTCTCCATTATTAGCAAATAAAATGCTTATTACAGAATTCATGTTCATGAATGCTTCTATAGAGATAGAAGCAAGGTGTAGTAGGGATAGATTTTTTTTTTCTATGCTTCCATATGAATTTAGTGTTTAGGAAATGATCTTTTTCTCATCCTTGGTTTCTTCCAAACTCAGATGAGCATCTTTCTGCCTCTGTACTTTTCTCAATGTCTATATTCAATGTTAAAAATTAAATCATATAGAATCGTGGTGGCAATGTTGGTGGTGGGTTTGGTAATTGGTGATGGTGCTTTGGGAACTCTCAATGGGGCATTCTAGCCACTGCTATTTTCTGTTCTAACCATCAGCTAAGCAACAAAAGCAATCTAGTCCTTTACTATAATTATGAGAGCAGTTACCAGTGATGTGTCTTCACATGTCCTAATTAGGGAAATGATGATCACCTGACTGTGTATTTTTTTAAATAGACACTTTCACAGTAACTTTACAAAACTTCATTCTGGAGGACGGGAGATATTATTTGTTTGGCTTTTGTTTTTGTTTTTGTTTTTTTCAGTCCTGGGGCTCTGTCCCTGAGCTTGTTTGTTCCAGGCTAGCTCTCTACCACTTGAGCCACAGCTCCACTTCCAACTTTGTTTTTGGTCATTAATTGGAGATATTCCTGCCCAGGCTGGCTTCAAATCATGATCCTACTATCTCAGCCTCCTGAATAGCTAGGATTACAGGCATGAGCCACTGACATCCAGCAGTGTATTTGTTTAATTTGTTTTTAAAGCTCCAGTATACTTTGAAAACTGGTTTGTGAGCAAGAGAGGAGGCCGGGGGTTTTCATATGCTGAATCCAGCATTTCACTTTTGGGTTTAGATTTTATCAATGAATGAGTTGGTTTCAACCCAGTGCATCCTGGTGGTGAGTATTTGAGAAGATGGGATTATATTAACTTGTTGAAAATAAAGACTTAACTTTTGGAAAATATGCGCTGGAATTTATTCTAAGACCAACATGCCTGTTATTCACATGCTAGCATTTTACCAGACCTTTTTCACTTATTTTAAGCTTTTAAGCTTTTTATTTTTTGTTTGTTTGTTTTACTATTTGTTGGTGGTGGTGGTATTGTTTGTTATTGGGCTTGAACTCTGGGCTTGGGTGCTGTCCCTCAGCTCTGCAGCTCAAGGCTAACGCTCTACCACTTGAGCCACAGCACCATTTCCAGTTTTCTGGTGGTTTATTGGAGATAAGAGTCTCACAGACTTTCTTGCCTGGGCTAGCTTTGAACCATGATCCTCAGATCTCAGCCTCCTGAGTAGCTAGGATTACAGGTGTGAGTGTCCGGTGGTCTCTACCTTATTTAAACACATATTCTTTTATTTCAGAACAATTTTCTGTCTCAGAGAAATCTTTATAAATATCTCACATCCTAATCCAGAGTACACTTATTTCCAGTAATCACACATTTCATATTCTAATTCTTCTTAAATATTTTTTTGGCAGTACTTGGATTTGAACGGAAGTCTTTGCATATACAAAGCAGGTGCTTTACCACATGAACCAGACCCAAGCACTTCTGCTGGTTTTTTTCTTTTAGTTATTTTTCAAGTAGAGTCTTATGTTTTTGCCTGGCCTGACTTGGCCTGGATTGTGTTTCTCCTAATTACATCTCCTCTAAGTACCTGGGATGATAGTTATATACTACCATACACAGCTTTTCCTGTTGAGATGATGTCTCACTAATTTTCTTTTTGGCCTATGCTATCCCCAAACCACAATCTTCCTGATTTCTACTAAACTAACCCAATTCTTATGGTCTTTACTAACTTTATTAGTCTAGTTCTGACCTCAACCCTGCAAAGATATTACAGTATTTTTAGTAGCATATTCTTTGCCACAGTACTTGGATTTCTATGGTCATCCTTAATGGCTTTTTCTGACCAGTTTCCTTCATTCTGATGAAAAGTTCTAGCCCATTCATTCATCGGTGGACTAAACAATGCATAGCAATTAAAATGGACTTATTCCAGTTTCTTTTTGCCATCATTTCTTGGTTACATTTATTTAACAGCAAATGCTTGGTGAGGGGCTTTATGAAGGAAATGGAGACAGCATGTGAGTAGAGACAACATAGAGTACTGACCTTCCTTCACCACTCATTACAGGAGATAAGGATGTCGTGGACTCTAGCGGGAGGTCCCACACCACGCACGGATCTGAATCAGACGGTGAGTTTGGAACTGCTCTGTCCTTTACTGTTACAGTCGTTGAACCTGATGACTACTAATGAAGCATGAGTCAGTATCTCTAGAGAAGTAGTTGGGGCTTCCTTTGCCTGTATTACAATCCCAGGGAGGGTTTATTGAATCACATTGCTGGGTCCCACCCCAGAAGGTTCTGATTCGGTAGGTCTGGGGTAGAGTCCAGAGATGTGACTTTCTAATAAATACCCTAATAATGTTGGACCACTGGGACAGGGACTCCATTTTGTGAACTACTGCTCTGGAGAAAAAATAGAAAAAAAAATCTCCTCTCTAAAAGGATCAGGAAGAATTCAAGCAGGGCTTTCCATTTACTAGTGCCCTACTCTAAACTGACTAAGAACAGGGGTTTTGAAATAAGAACCCTTGTGTTTTGATCTCACTTCCTTTACATGTAAACTGAACAAGATGTTAAATGAGGCTAAGATTTCTGAGCTAATAAACTTGGGATAATAATTGTCATACAGCATTGTTAAAGAGTAGATGATAGACTATGTGCACAGTTCTTAACATAATCCCTGGGCCATGATACAATAGCTAAGAGAATTTGCCTCATGTCAGCAGCTTTAGTCAAAGCACTTTATGTGGATTAAGGTGGAGTGCATGAAACTGCTAGTTCTGTAGCATTTTCAGGTAATTCAGAGTTCATCCAATAAGAACTCATTGAATTATCCTACACGGCCTGTGATCTATTTAAGTAGTACTGTAGTCACCCCCAACATTACAGACGAGGAAACAAAGACTTGGAGAGGGCTCAAGACTCAAATGGGCTCCATGCCAAACTGACATGAGCAGTGAGTGGTGGAGCCAGTTTCTTAATAAGAGAGA
This sequence comes from Dipodomys merriami, assembly GCF_024711535.1. Taxonomy (NCBI): domain Eukaryota; kingdom Metazoa; phylum Chordata; class Mammalia; order Rodentia; family Heteromyidae; genus Dipodomys; species Dipodomys merriami. The sequence goes on along the minus strand of NW_027203493.1, from coordinate 16,093,864 downwards.
CCTGTTGAGATCTCTCATTGATTGCTTCCCACAAGCATGGTCTAGAGAAAACATTCCATAATGATCATAAATATTGCCAGGATTACATTATTAAGTAGACTTGCTGGCCTTGCTTGACTCAGCTCACACTCCTGGATATGTTTCTCCAAACTTTCTGAAAAAGTTTACATGAAATAGATTTGCTTCTGATCTCTCATGCTGGGGATAATGACCATAGTCTCCAGAGCATCACAAATCCAGTAACCCCATACCAACCAACCAATCATTCAAGCCATCTATTATCATCCTTTCCTACATGTACAAGTTTGGGCATATTTAAAATCTGAAGACAGATGTGACATAATAACCCTTTCCATGGGAACACTAAGATGTAGGGTTCAATAGAAATGCTCCTAAAATCCAAATGGAGGCTCAGGCTCACTGGAGTCCTATGATAGGACACTTGGCCTTTCTTATCTTCAGTTTCCTTATTAGTTAAAAGTCCAGATTACCTGTCTGAGGTCCTTCCTAAAGCACTTGCAAGGAAAACAGCTATCAGGAATGTGATTTTGAAAACACTAGGGAGTTATTGCTAAAAAGATACAGTGTCTAAAACCAGGAGACCTCAGCTATTCTAAGCACGGGCTTTGGATCAGCAGCAGGGATATCACACAGGAACTTGTTGGAAATGCAGAATCATCGATGAACCCAGATATCCTGAGTGAGAAGCTGCATTCTAGCCAAGTCTCTCCTCCCCCACATGGTTTGTAGACAGATTAAGGCTTGAGAAGCTCTGTCCTCCATGGCTTTCCTCAAACTGAAGCCCAATGAACTCCATGCACACATCTTAGGTTGGACCTCATCTCCCAATGACATTGCCTAGTGCCCCTCCCTGTCTGCAAAATTTACTTTCCTGATTTGTTCTCCTGCTGGATTTGTGGATGTCTGGAGAGGGGCTTGGGGTGGGATTAAGAGGGGAGTGGATAGGGAGTTGGGAAGTGTCTGCTCTCTCCTATCCACTCTCCTCAGCTTTTGCCAAAAGTGAGAATCAGGTGGGTGGGCATTGATCTCTTTTGTTTGGCTCCTGTGCAGGTGTCTATTGTTCAAAAGGGAGGTTTCATCTTGTATACACACCCAGCTCTTTCCTTGCTGGGAGCACTTTTTTTTTTGAAAATCAAACTAAGGAGATTATGATCTATTAATGGCCTCCCTTTCAAGTATCAAAGGCTCTTATGAGTCAGGAAAGAGAGAGAGAGGGAGAGAAAGAGAAGACCTGTGAGAGTGATTGTAACTCTTAGGTGGTTTCCAAGCCAAAGATCTCCAGTTTAGATGGCCAATATCCATGACTTGTGCAGGCAAAAACCTGCCAATAACCAAGGACCCTCGGAGGAAGGTGAAGAAAGTTCCTTAGACTCCTCCGAGGTTTATGAGATGAAAGATTAGTTAAAATGGAGTGGGGAATTTTAAAACAGTCAGACTCATGGTAAGAAATAGTTTGCCCCATTTTGAGATTGAACAATAAGATCAAATAGTATAAACAGGAGTGAAATAACTGTTGTAACCAAGATTCCAGGGGCCACAGTGCAGAATCCACCATTTGACTCTCCAAGGAAAGCTTTAATCAGTCGACCACCCTAAAACACATGTGTCTCTTCCATGGCCTTCATGTTTTCCAGTTTCCTAGGGGAGAGAAAAGATCATGTGGAGGATATTTTTAATCTTTTTTCTCAAGTAGTGGAAGAAGCATTAAAAAACAAACATAGCAGTGAGAGAGAGAGAGAGAGAGAGAGAGAGAGAGGGGAGGGGGGATTTTCAATCTAAGTCTCTTAGCAAGGTTCTCTTAAAACACGCTATCCTCCTTATTCTGATACGCCATGGATGGTTTTGCCTTGTCTTCTAATACTTCCTTCCAGTTTGGGTCTTTTTGTTTATTTCTTTATTATTATTTTTCCTGTCAGAAAAAAATACGATATGAAAAAAATAATAAAGTAGGTCAATTAAAAAATTAATGTTCCTGTTCACTTTATGTGGATATGGGATGTGATTTTTAGATGCACTTTGGGCTTTCTGCAGCATAGGATTGCTTTAGGGATCACACGAAGACACTGATTTTATAGATTTGGAGCAAAGTCTAAGACTTTTGGGTTGCTAGCAAGCTCCCAGGGAAAGCCTGTGTTGCTGGTCTATGGACCACACTTAGCTAAACTAAACATAGAAGATAATACTATAAAATGATGGGCTCTATTAGCTACTATTTTATAAGTGAGAAAGCTGAGACTTAGACAGGTAACTTGATTCAGTACTCATTGCTACCAACAGGCAGAGTTAGGCCTGGGACCCAGGACTGACCAACTCTGGAATCAAGACATTTGCTCCTGAGAATTCTCTTGTTTCCTGACACAACATAGCATTCCCAGTGCTCATTTTAATCACACTGAGCTTTGTAAGAAGAAGGCAGAGGTGCTATCTGTTACTTAATACTTTACAAATGCCTATGGCGTGCATCTATAAATAGCTTTTCAGTGATGTAGAGTAGATGGTGGTAGTTGGAGGGTGGGCTGGTATGCAGCTTTGGAAGGAACACCTGGCTGTGCATTCCAAACCTGAACTAAGAGGTCTTGTTATTTGCCTTAGGACCCTCGAGTGGGAGTCAAGAAGGTGGAGTGAACACAACCTCTGGTCCTATAAGGAAGCCCCAAATTCCAGGTGAGTTTCAAAGTGTGAAATCAAAAATGGTTTATTTAAGCTGAGTTTCTCAGAACATTCCAGAAAGGATCAGAAGAGACCCGATCAAATGCACCTTCTCCACCCCTTGAGTATAAATGGCTCCCTTTTGCAAGTTTAAGGAATTGTTGTACATGGTCTCAAGATAGGAAAGGATAGAACTGAATGCCCATTTAGTCCCTGACCTGTTTCAAAGAAGGACTGTGTTACTTACTAAAACTTCCACCCCATATGAGTAAGCATCCAGAGGACTCCATGTGGCCCTCGGAGTGTCCACAAATGATACATAATTATTACAGAGATTTTCTTGAAAGTACAACTAAACATTTGGAAATATAAATCTGTTATTATCTATCTCACCATCCAGAAACACTGTGCTACCATTTTGAAACACACACACACACACACACACACACACACACACACACACACACACACACACACACACACACACACACGTGCACGCGCACACACACATGCACAACTTTTAGACGTAACATATGTTTTTTAAAAAATGGGAATATCCCATGCATGCTATTTGATCAACCTTGCCTGCAGGTTGGCCACAGCTTTCCATATCATTCCATACTTTCTTTTGAGCTGTAGTATTAGAGATACCCTAATTTATCTAATCGTCTTTTACCATGGAATATTAGGTGGTCTTCAACTTTTATTGCTATAAATAAAACATCCTCACAGCTAATTTTGAGGTTCTATGTATATTAAAACATAGAGCAGATATAGGAAAGGAATGCTTCTTTCAAGAGAAGCATAAATTTCTTTTAATTTATTTAATAATACCAAAGGCATCTACAAGTCTCCACAAGTCATCCAGCACAATTTTGGAACCACATTTCTCCTGGCAGTACTTGAAAATCCTGATCGATGATAAAAGATTTACACAAGAAGCTGTTGGACAAATACCCACAGCAAAAGTGCTCTTTTAGATTGCTCTACCTATTGGCTTGACTTTTTAGTCAAGTCTCTTGTGGTGCTGACTGTGGCTCAAAGACGGAGCGGGTCACTTGTACAGCTGTACTCTGCTTTTACAAAGTCTATGTCGGAAGCTCACACATGTCCTTTGGCTCTGTCACACCAGAGTGGCTCATCATCTTGGCATCCCTCCTGGCCCTGGCTTTGATTCTTGCTGTTTGCATTGCTGTCAACAGTCGACGAAGGTAAGAGGAGCCCCCTTGGGGCCTTTAACTTTGAAGGGAATCATGTAACAGGTTTATATCCTTAATTCTCAGTGTGGCTCCTACAAGCAGCAGCCATAGCACTAAGGAATTTATCAGATATGTGTTGTCTCAAACCTGACCCTAAACCTCCTGTATCCAAGTCTGTGTTTTAACAAGGCCCCAAGGATTTGTTAAAAACAAAAAATAAACAAAACAAAACAAAAACCCCCAAAAAAACCTTCTCTCTACCTCATTCTTTAGAGATGGGCAACATCTATGATTTTTTTAGACCCTTAAAGTACTGGTTAAACCTCATCATTCTTAACTTTTTCAGAGTTACTCTCTATTAGACTCTACCTGACAAGGTGAGGGAATGTCTCACCTGGAAGGCACATAAAGTATAAACCCATTCATTGATTCATTAAATAAATATTCACTGAGTGCTTTCATGACTCACAAAATTTTGTATAAAGACTCAAGTCATCATCCTCTTTCGCCTGAGGCCCATGGATCCTTCTAGAGGCCTTACCAGAAGCAAGCATTGGTTCTGTGTTTTGTTTGTTGTCATGACAGTATTCTTGATTCTCTGGAAGCTGTGGTTGAAAGAATTCATGTTGTATCCTTGCAAAAGCTTCCGCATAGGAAGCCATAGAAAAATGAAGAACTTTCCTTAGGAAAGTGGATAAAGACAGCTTTCTAGAACTATCAAGAAGGCTGTTTTCATCTCCTCAAAAGCCCCCCACTCCATCTCTCCCTACCTCAACCAAGGCTCATCATTTAATAGTTACTTCTTTGACTAAATATAACTCATTGAGCCATGACCAGGCTCTAGAACAATTGTTCATGGAGACAAGTGAAAGGAAATAGAAATTCTAGCAATGGAAGAAAAATGAATGTTAACTAGAGTACTCCTACAGAGGTTCCTAGTCCAGAGACTTAGATGAATTATTCTTCTCTGACCATGTACACAGTAACTATTAGTAAATGTCTCTGGAGATTACTTCTTATAAGATTAGAGTTTTTGTTTCCAAGTAAAGGCACCTTTACTGTTTCTCGGAATCATCTCACAAGCCAGAAAATGCCCCTGGTTAGGAGAAATCTAGAGAGAATTATGGACCCTTTGTTGTTTGGTTTGAAAGCAACGAACAATGAATTCCAGCACTGGGCCCAGATGCTGCAGTCTTCTGTAATGATCTGTCAAAATCAAATAATGCTGTTTGTATGCTGGTCCTTGGTAATAAAAATGCTATATTAAGTTCAAATAGCTATGGTACTATTTCTGCCTTTTAGAGCATAATAAGAAAATATCAATCATGATTGTTAATCACATAAAGAACAAAAACTAGAGACCTCCTCTGGGCTTCTAAGGACTAAGTAGAAAGAGATTTTTTTTTTCAAGTTGAATTTAAATAACATGACTTTGGGAAGCCCTTACAAAGAGTCTTTGTATTTTCCTCTGCTTCCTTGTTTTCCCTTGGATTACTTTTGCTCAATTAAATGTGAACCTCCTATTGTTTAAAGTCAGCCCTGTTCCAGGTCCTAGTGTATGTCACTTCTGCACCTATAGTTAGTCTATAAGCTTCACACATGCCACCATGAAAACACTGGCACCTGTATTTTGGTGCAGCCAAGCTCTCTGGAAGCATCTCAGCTGTCCCCAAGAGAAGTTGGAGCCCGTACATTGTGGCTGCTTAGCTCCCACATCGCTCCCTGTCTCCTCAGCAACAAAGAAGGGGCCTCCTGGCCTCCCTCCACCTCCTCCCAAGACCATCAGTTACCCTAGCAACAAGCAAACAGAGACAGGCAGGATCCAGCACTGCAAGTACCTCACCGTGAAAGTAGCTGTTTGGACGCCATAAATTACTGTGTCCTGATTTGATAATTGAAAACAGATTTGCCAAGCAGCTAAAGAGTGGTTAATGGCTGCACAGTCCCCTCTATGGGTACTGTGTTCCTAAAGCTGACAGCCCATTACTAATCCTCTTAGCGGGTTGGAAACTTTCTGCTCTGAGCCTTCCATTTAACAGAGATTCAGGATCCTATGTGCATCAAAGAAAGTTTGGTTGAAAATGAGGCCTCCAAAAGGGATTCATTTATTCAGCAAACTGCTCTGCCTACCAGGATTGGCAGGGAAGTAGAGAGGAAAAAAGAATACAAAGCTGTCCCTTCCCTAAAAGAATCTTGAGGTTTAGTGGCAGTGTTATGCCTGCTACATTCCATTCAGTCAGCTACCATTTATTGAGGACATCCTCAGTGCCTGCCATTGGAATTAAGCTGATGTTGATGCTGATATGAGGTTGAATCCAGGGCTTCCATGATGAAGGGCTCTGCGAGTCTCCCCAGCCTAAAGATGCAGATAGGGTGGGAAACAGTGCCATTATTTCTTCAGCATTTCCTACCCTTGTCCTAATCTACAATAGTGTTCCTTGATGTGCTTGGTGAAACAGGCTCCTTGAATTACAACTTCCCAATACAAACTATACTCAATTTATTCTCCTTAACAGTACATTGTTCTGGAAGTCAATTGGTTGGTAGATCCTGGATGAAGCCCAAGAGAAGCAGCCTTCAGATGTCTTCTCCTTGGAAACTATCTAATATGTCTGGTTAGGAGAAAAGATAGTAGGACCTTGCCAGAAAAGGCTTCAGAACATCAGAATGATTTAAAGATGGCTGTGTAGAACAGAAGCCCTTCCCTATGTCATTTTCATGGATCCATTCAAGGCTCCTGAGCACTCAGAATGTGGCCCGTTCCACTAACGAAGTAAAATTTCCTGCTTGTTCTTTTTTTAAAAAAAAGTTATTTTTAAATTTATAGTTCAAGGCCTCTTGTTTGCTAGGCAAGTGCTGTACCATTTGAGCCAGACCCCCAGCCCATGAGAAAGTAAATTTTTTTTTGCCAGTCCTGGGGCTTGAACTCAGATCCTGGGCACTGTCTCTGAGCTTCTTTTGCTCAAGGCTAGTACACTACTACTTGAGCCATAGCACCACTTCTGGCTTTACTGTGTATGTGGTACTGAGGAATTGAACCTAGGTCTTCATGCATGATAGGCAGGCACTGTACTGCTAAGCCACATTCCCAGCCCTGAGAAGTGAATTTTCAGTAGCACTGATTTTACTTTTAAGTTTAGTAAGTTTAAATCTCCACATGTGGCTGGTGGCTCCTTTCTTATATGGCACAACTCTAAAACACTATAAAATAAATCCCCTAATAATCTTTAAGGATTATGTCAAATTGGTTGCAAAGTTCCAAAAATTTCACCATGCCTTAAAAGTGTATAGTATAGATTTAGACTCCATGTAGCCTGCCCACTCTCTCCTGATGAAGTCCCAGTCTAGTTCTTTATATACTGTGTGATCAGCTGATTCCTAAGATTTAAGGGAAGAGGAACAAAGGTGGGACTTGGTTCCATGAGGATCTCTAGTCTTTGGAATCAGAAAATCTAAGTCAAGATTTTAGTGGTGAGTAAGTAGAAGTGCAGCTCTGGTCCTTCTACTGTCAGGTTCCTGGATGAAAGCGTTGGGATGAATGTGAGAAGCCTCTTCAGCTCTCTTATTCCTTCTTCATTCCTATAACTAAGAAAAAGGCGCCAATCAGAACTTGTTCTTTTAAGAGTCCTTACCAGGCTGGAATGTAGCTCAGTGGCAGTGTTTGCCTAGCAAATGCAATATCCTGGGTTCCATCCAGTACTAAAATAAGAAAAGAAAAAAAAAGTTCTTAGCAAATGCCTACAGCACTCAATAGTGGATAGTTATTGATAAGAACAGTCGTATTCACTTGAAAGAACACAGATAATGGAGACACAGAAATCCAAAGGGAAATGGGGTAACCCAGAGGTCAAGTGCAATAATCCTACATCCTACAGGTCTAGTGTTCTCCACTTGCAAAATCAGCTTCATTTAGATTAATAACATTAATCCCCACCTCATTGCATGCACAGACATATTTTTATGCTTACAAATCACTTTTCCATAATCTTTCATCCCACGTCTCAACCACTCCAGTGGGTAGGCTAATAGGTATTACTTTAATTAGGCAACTTTCCTCCAAAGAACACATCTGAGATGTTGGAATAATATGAGCAGTATTCTACTTCAAGCCTTTTACGTCATTGGCATAGTGTATCTCACAAGGCCAGTGTAGACAATCAGAGGAAACCAGTAAAGTCCTTAGCATGGACTTTACGTGCGCACGCGCGCGCGCACACACACACACACACACACACACACGTGTATATAATCTATTATATATAAATATTTGCACACATAAATATGTAAGCATAAATATATCAGTGAGTGTGTGTATATATATATGTATATATTTATATATATATATATATATATATATATGCATGTATACATAATGTGCATGCGTGCACCAGTACTAGGACCTCAGCACTGTCCTTTAGCCTGTTGTGCTCAAGGCTGGCACTCTACCACTTTTAGCCACAGCTCTACTTCCAGCCTTTTGCTGCTTAAAGATAAGAATCTCAGGGATTGGGAATGTGGCTTACTGGTAAAGTGCTTGCCTAGCATGCATGAAGCCCTGGGTTTGATTGCTCAGTACCACATAAACAGAAAAGGCCAGAATTGGTGCTGTGACTCAAGTGGTAGAGTGCTAGCCTTGAGCACAGAGAGAGGCTCAGGGACAGTGCCCAGGCTCTTAAATTCAAGCCCCAGGACTGACGAAAGAAAGAAAGAAAGAAAGAAAGAAAGAAAGAAAGAAAGAAAGAAAGAAAGAAAGAAAGAAAGAAAGAAAGAAAGAAAGAAAGAAAGAAAGAAAGAAAGAAAGAAAGAACAATAAAGTAATAAAAAAAAAAAAGATACACATCTCACAGATTTTTTTTCCTCTCAGGCTGGCTTTGAACTCTGTTCCTCAGATTTCAGCCTCCTGAATAGCTAGGATTACAGGTGTGAGACACCCGTGCCCAGTGCAGCCAGTACTTCTTAATGCTTGTTATCTTCCAGATACTGTTCTAAATGTTTGTCCAAGACCTTAGTTCCCTAGCCCACATTATTCATAATTTCACCTAATAGTAATAATACTCGTTTATTAAGGTCTAAGCTCTGTTTCAAGGGCTTTTCACCATCCTATGAGACCGATACTTTTCTTTCTTTCTTTCTTTCTTTCTTTCTTTCTTTCTTTCTTTCTTTCTTTCTTTCTTTCTTTCTTTCTTTCTTTCTTTCTTTCTTTCTTTCTTTCTTTCTTTCTTTCTTTCTTTCTTAAACTGGTCTTGAGCCTTGGACTCTGGGCCTGGGCCTTGTCCCTAAGCTCCTTTTGCTCAAGGCTAGTGCTATTCTACCACTTGAACTACAGCAGCATTTCTGGCTTTTTCTGTGATTAATTGGAGATAGGAGTCTCAGGGACTTTCCTTCCCTAAACTGGCTTGAACCGTGATCCTCAGATCTCAGCCTCCTGAGTATCTACGATTATAAGCATGAACCCCCAGCACCAGGCTTGAGACGGATACTCCTAATAGCCCAATTTTACCAGTACGAAAATTGCATGTCAGAGAAGTAAAATGAGTTGTTCTAGGTCACACAGCTGTAAGGTCTCAAAATCAAACTTTACAAGGCGAAGTCTCTGCCCTTGTCCATGCACCCTGCTGTCTGTTTATGGAGGCTTCATCAATATTTACAGCATATATAAATTTACTCCATAATCCAAGCATCTTTTCTTCTACCTTTCCCCCAACCTATGCCAGAGGATACAGGATCTACCTCCTGTTGAGGCTGTGTAATTTCTACTTCCCCAAACAAGAGCTTAAAGTTTATTGCTTTGGCAATCCTACAGGGAATGGCTCATGAGCATGAATAATAGAGGCTTTGTCTATACGACTCCAAATATCCAGCGGCAAAGTGAACAATTCCAACTTCAAACTGTTTCCAAGCCTCCAGATGGTCCACAGCATTGCTAGAGCTGGACAGTGCCTTCCTGGGCATTTGGTCATAGAGCTCTAGATCTGAATTTTAACTCTGTCATTCTTATCTCCTGTGTGACTTCAATTTCTCTGGGCCTCAGTTTCCATTATTGTAAAATGGAATAATAGCTTCCTTGTAGGATTATTGCAAAGATTGTCAGCTTAAGGATTATTTATACAGTGTCTAGAATTCAGGAAGTGGTTAACAAATGCTGGTCCACATTCTATCTTCTGCAGCTCACTTGTAGTTGTTAAGCTGTATGACTTTGCTTCCCATTCAGTATAATCGAATTGCTATGTATGCAGTAGTGGTTATGTTATAGCAAATAGGAAGTATTGTGTCAGGTTGGAAGAATCGAACAAACACTATCCTATCAATATTCAAGATAAGACCAAAGTCATGCTCCATTTTGGAAGACCTTCTTTGAATCTTGAGTAATGTTACCAAGAAACCTTGAAGCAACAGTGACTAGTCTGTGTTACATTGTTAGGCTCCTATATCAAAGCTGTACAAAAGTTTACCAATGTTATGGAAAAATCAATATGGCTTTCCCCTTCCAGAACAATGTTGTTTTATTCTTTTCTGTCTGTATGGAATAATAATGACAAAAGTGTTGACTAAGAGAGGAAGTTGTGGGACTTTGTTGAATACACATATCAGAATGATTTACAATCCTCATGGTGAATGGTTTATCTCAGTCTTCAGAAACTGCCAAATTGCTTACAAGAAGCAAATATTTCCACTTCTCAGTATGGTAGAAAGAGAATGAGAAGCTGGAAGTCAGACAGACCAGGGTTTCAATCTTGACTTTTTTTATTGCTTGTTCAATGACTTAAGAGTATTATTGAATTTTCTAATGCCCAAGATCTTTTCATTTGTAATAAGGAGATAATATCAGCACTGGATTCCCAGAATTGTGATTACTGACTCTTGAACTTGATCATGTGCCTTCTGAGGACCTCAGATCTTGGGTGTTACCCCGAGAGGTGTCTGATTCAATTGGTCTGGAGTGGGGCTGAAAATTCACATTTCTAACAAGTTCCCAGATGCTATTTTTTTTCCTCATGGTACAAGTACCTCACGTACACGAGGGCCGGTTGTCAGTTAGCAGAAAGTATAGACGGTACCTAACTCTGCTTGGCAGATATGAAGGTCATGTTAGACAGTAATGATGATTGCCACAATGAAAAAGATGGTGATGATCATGATGATGTCACTGAACCCTTTCTCATTTTTTTTTGTTGGGGGGGGGGAGTCAGTAATGGGGCCTGAACTCTGGGTCTGGGCGCTGTCCCTCAGCTGTTCAGCTCAAGAATAGCACTCTACCACTTGAGCCACAGCACCACTTCCAGTTTTTTCTGCTTATGTGGTGCTGAGGAATCAAATCCAGGGCCTCATGCACTCTACCACTAAGCTACCTTCCCAGCCCAACTGCACCCTTTCTCATACAATGTTTTTAAAAATTAATAGGTGTGGACAGAAGAAAAAGCTGGTGATCAACAATGGTAATGGGACCGTGGAGGACAGAAAGCCAAGTGGACTCAATGGAGATGCCAGCAAGTCTCAGGAAATGGTGCATTTGGTGAACAAGGAGTCATCGGAAACCCCAGATCAGTTTACAACAACTGATGAAACACAGAACCTGCAGAATGCAGATGAGAAGATTGGGGTGTAACATCTCTGCCGTGATTTTGGAAAGAAAACATAGTTGGAGATAAAACTATTACAGGGAACTGGGACACTTAACAGATGCAATGTGCTACTGATTGTTTTATTGGGGGATTTTTTTTAGCATAAAATTTTCTACTCCTTTTTGTTTTCTTGTATTTTTTTCCCCTAAAGTCAGGTCCAATTTATAAAAAAAAACAAGACAAAACAAAAAAACAAAACAAAACATTGCTTTCTGAAATGAGAGCCCAAAGAATTATCCACAAGAATTTGACTGTTCCAGTTCCCACCTGGAGGCCTTGCTCACCTTGTGGTATGCTAAGAATGCCTTCTAATAAATGATACATGCACATGTTCCTGATCCTAGTATCTCCCTACCCTACCTTTCGGGTCATAGCTACCTGTTAAGATGGCTAAGTTCTTGCTAAGTTCCCCAGAACTAAGAGGGATTGATCCCTGGGAGGAAATTTGAATGGGTCCATATTGCCTCTCCAGCAGCTCCATCCCTGGACATTGCTTTCCAGTGGGGGATGGGATCAGAGCATACACCAGAGTGTAATGATACAACCTCTCTCTTAGATACTCCTAGAAAATTTCAGATGCATCTGGGAGACATCCAAAGGGTAAAGCTATTTATCTGTAGTAAGCTATTTATCTGTGTGGTTTTTTTTTTTTTTTGAAATATTAAGCCCTGAAAGCCCTTTGATCAATATATGGTTGTTGTTTTTTTTTAGGTTATTTTGTCAGAGGCATAAAAAGGTTTAACCTGATTCATAATAAACATCTGTATGTCTTCCATTGTAACCCTTTGTGCTGTGATCCTTCACATGTACCCATGTACCTTCACATGTGCCCAGAAGAAGCTGGGTCTCCATAACCCATGAGAATGATTGAGAATGGTCATTCACTCATCTCAGAGCTCTGGTGCTACACTCAGACTCACATAGCCAAAGCTCACCAAAGACAAAAGAAGCACTGGTTTATTTCTACGACTGTCCAAAGGCTTTCTTTCCTATTCTAGTTTAGAATTTTGAGTGGAAAGTATTTCGATGGCCACCCTTTGTCCTCCCTGAACAGCTTTGAATGTCTCATTCAATTTGCATAGACACTGACCTTTCAGTGACTGACAACAAAATGCCACTGGATATCTTATAGTTAAAGGAGACACCAACAGAAATAACACTATAGTCAGAGGTCCACTGATTAATCATACCTGGTGAGGGAGAATGCAGGGTGGATCCTGTTTGACTATTTTATGGCTGCCTTTGTTTCTGATTTAATAAGCCACTTGCCTGTCTTCAAGGCACAACTGCTCAGGATAAGTTGCCTAGGGAATAATCAAAAGTTACCGGGCTTCCCATTATTATGGTATTGTCACAGATAAGCAGGTTTATGGCTAAGCAAGAGAATAATGGCTTTATCACCTAACTGCATATCAGGTAACTTCATTCTTGCACTTGACAAAATCCTGTGTTCATTAGTCAAGATGTCCTGTTGATCCTGGAATTTCTAAAGGCTACTTGTAATCTATAAAGCAAGGGTGCTTGGGTTCAGGAAAGTCACTTGTTTATGACGAGTGCTTAATATTTCTCAAGTCACAAAACAAACCAGCGGGGGCGGGGGGGGGCGGAATCTCCCACCTAAATCATCAGGTCTGGGTTTTTACAAAGAGTAGATCTGAAGGATATATTTAAAGGAGAGATACAAATGTTCTACATTCTTTCTCAGTCCCTGCTCTCTCGCCAATCTACCTCTCTACCCCTAGTATGATTTTTTTTGGAGGGGTCATTCGTGGGGCTTGAACTCTGGGCCTGGGCAGTGTCCCTGAGCAATTCAGCTCAAGGCTAACCCTCTACCACTTGAGCCACAGACCACTTCTGGTTTTCTGGTGGTTAGTTGGAGATAAGAGTCTCATGGACTTTCCTGCCTGGGCTGGCTTTGAACCACAATCCTCAGATCTGTTTCCTGATTAGCTAGGATTACAGGAGTGAGCCACCAATGCCCAGTCACTATGATCTTTTTTTTTTTTTTTTTTTTTTAAAACAACAACAACAAGCCTTTCTCTATTTTGGGAAATGCTGTTGGCCAGTTCCATATTCAGCTGGCTAGTTTTCTTTTTCTTTTTTAAGTTGAAAGTAAATGTGCATCATACCCTTCTATTGTTTCTCCTGCTGATAATAAAAATATTTCTTCTAAGAACTTCCTTGTGTCTGCCTTCCTCCAGACAGGCTCCTCAGGCTCTTTAACCTGAATGCAACAAACCACTCTGGTTCAAGTGTGCTACCTCAGTCTCTACCTGTCCCCTAGCTTCTCTGGAACACATGGAAAGTCATGCAAATATCCCAACTAAGGACTACCTCCCTACTATTCTCGACAGTCCCAACTATTAGCTTAGGTTAGGAGATTATCTGACATAATTATCAACAAATGACTACATGTCATTCCTACTAATAATTTGCCAAGGTATTTTGGTTAAGTCATTCAACTAGGTCTTATGTATAAAAGAAATGGGCCTGCACTGAATTGTTTTGCAAAACAGCAAGAGAGTTAAGAGATCATTTCCCCTGAAACTAGAACTCTTCCATATATCCTGAGGACTTTCTTACATTTGGTCTGGGTGAAAAGTCAGATGAGGCACAATACCCCTCAAGTTCATATAGTAAATGACTATGGTGTTCATATGGTATAGCCCAACTAAATGTATATTTCCAGCAGAAACTCTCAAAAAGTTGGACGTTGAGATCTATAATGCCCAGGATTGATTTTGTAATTGGCATCTATTCAATACTGCCACAACTGGAATAAAAGCTAACATTAAAAGACTGAAGGAAATGGACTCAAGAGTCTCTAAGGGGGGTGGGAGGTAGCAAGGGGTAGAACAATGATTATGTGGCCATCTAGGGATACAGAAACATAAAAATCAAATGTTTTCAAGGTGACTTGAGACTCAGTCATCTCTTCTAAAAAGAAAGCTGCGGCACATTCAGTTAAACCACACTCCTGGTCTCTGAACTTACTCTAAAGCTCCTACTTCTCCCAGTCTAGAGGGAATGGGGCCGGCCATAACTCCTGAGCTTTCTTGATGGTGTGGAAGGGGCTTGGGAAATAGAGAGTGAAATAGCTCACCCAAGGGTATTGCATCAAGGGAGGATCCTGACTTTGAAGGGCTTGAAGGATGGGTAGACACTGGAAAGTGGATACAGAAGTAGGGCCCAGCCTGACTTCCCTCCCCCAACAGATGGCCTGTGCTGTCCCTGCCTCTGGGACTGAATGTTAATGCAAGAACATGGTTGCTGCTTCTCCATTTCTCAAAGGAACTTGAAAACCTCTGTTACTGCCTGCCAGAAAGTGTTAGCCCAAATGATAAGTAGAAATTCTTACAGTAGTCTTATAAGAATAAAGGCCAGTCTTGGATGGGCTTTCAGATCTAGATGAGGAAGCTACATGCACTAGATCATGGTTCACGCAGTTCAAGAATAAAGGCCAGTCTTGGATGGGCTTTCAGATCTAGATGAGGAAGCTACATGCACTAGATCATGGTTCACGCAGTTCAAGGGAACCCAACAACACAGGTGGGAGTAAGACTGCAAGTTTGATGGTGATGGATGTAATGATGCCAAGAACTTCTAGCTCTGTAAGATGCCTTCATTCTCCCTCTCTAAGAACTGAGCCAGTTCTTCTGGGTCTGTTAGCACTGTGATCTTAACAAAAACTCTTGGACTCTTCTCTGTCAGATTCCCCATCTCCTACGTGGCTGGAACACACTGTCTTCCTCTGTTTACAGATTTCCTTTCGCTTACTGGTTGGGGTTCATGCCCATCATTGCAATCTAGTGACCAGATGTGGGATACATTTATGGCCTATGTGTGTTCCATTAGATCCCAATGTCTGCCATTAGCAGCCATGTCTCTAGAGCCTTTGTCCCATCCCTGGAAAATTTCCTTCTACCTACTCAACTTCCTTCCATCTCCCCTGAAAGCCTTTGCCTGGAGACTTTCCCTGACTGTTGTAGCTCAGTCTGTAGGATGAAGGCAGCGGGGAAATAATTCCCACTATCAATAAATGACTATTAGGCACAAGAGTACAAATACTCAAGCTCTCTCCTCCACTAGTGTCACCATAGTGGCCCTAAAGTCAGTCTGTTAGATTCCTCTTTTTTTGGGGGGGGGTGTCCAGTCATGGGGCCTGAACCCTGGGCCTGGATGCTGTCCCTCAGCTCTTCAGCTCAAGGCTAGCGCTCTACCACTTGAGCCACAGCGCCACTTCTGGCTTTTTTTCTTTTTGCTTATGTGTACTGAGGATCAAACCCAGGGCCTCATGCATGCAAGGCAAGTGCTCTACCAATGAGCCACCTTCCCAGCCCCTGTCAGATTCCTCTTGAAGGAAGGATGTGTTGGCCCCGCTGCTTGCACAGGTAGCTGTTATCTCCTAGTCCCTTCCTACCTATGGTCTACTAGAGAGTTGCCTTCTCCAGGGTCAGACTTGTTCAGTCTACATGCTACGTGAGAACAGGACGATGAAAATCTAGTCATGTTGGGCCAACACAGTGTGACTGAGGACCCACCTAGGTTCAGAGATACTCAAAGGGTCTCTACCCGTGGCTCCTGTCACACTATCTCTGCTGGGGGCTGTCCAGTGTCTGTGAATTAATAAAAAATATATATTTAGAAAGAGAAAGGGGGAGAAGAAAACCTATGAATTTCCATCAGTTACAGTTCTTTGGAGAAAATTTGATATTTCCATAGGAGGTGAACAATTGTAAGATCTATATTGTTCATACTAAATGAGATACTGTGCAGTGTTAGTGTCATAAAAGCCCAGAGTGACTCCTAGACTCCTATGAAAGAAAGAGCTGTGAACATTCCCTTATGAGGGCCTCTAAAAAGGCAATGAAGAGCTGTACTCAGAAGGAATAAGCCAATCATGTTGAAGAAACTGCAAGAAGAGACCACAGCAGCCAGACATGGTTAATTGGTAACCTGCTGAGCAAATTTAGAAGAGCTCATTCCTAAGCCAGCAGTGAGGGAAGTTGAGAAACAACCAAATTTCTATAGCAGAATTCCCAAAGGGCTTAGGAAATGTAGGAGATGGTAGGGCTAGGATAAGGAAAGGCTTTAAATCTAAGAAGTAATAAGGACGCAGCCTCCTTCCACACTCTATGGAGTTGAGTGCTGTCTCTTCTCAATCCTCACTGAAAAACAGAAAGGTGTTTTCTGGAGAAAGCAAAATTGAGAGTATCTGGTTGAAGACTTTCATGGTTGATAGTAAATGTTGCACTGAAATCACAAAACCATTCAAAAGAAGACTCCTTGGTATTCTCTATCTCCTTGGGTTTAGAATGCTAGCCACCAGCCCTATGTCCTCCAGGCAAAAGATCAG
The DNA here is from genome assembly GCF_024711535.1 of Dipodomys merriami. NCBI lineage: Eukaryota > Metazoa > Chordata > Mammalia > Rodentia > Heteromyidae > Dipodomys > Dipodomys merriami. The sequence goes on along the minus strand of NW_027203493.1, from coordinate 16,077,017 downwards.
TCTTTCTGGGAATTGTCTATACCTGAGATAAACCCCTAAAGATACTAACTAGGTAGTGCCCTAAAGAAATGGAGTAGGAATTCACAGTAAACGTTGAATCTCGATTCTCATTAGGACTCGCTGATGGCTAACTGTGGTTCACTGTCAACATGAGTGAGAGTCCTGGATACCAGGCACAAGCAGAATATTAAGGACAGTGACTAAAGCAAGTGTGCAAAAACAACTTAGAAGAGATACAGATAATTCACAGAATTTATTTCTTTGAAAAAGCACTAGTCTCAGTAAGATAAGAGGCAGGATATGAAGCAAGAATACAATGCTCAGATAAGAACATTCAGAGAATGCTTTAAAAGGTAGTTTTTTTGTAGTTTAAACATGAAAGTGCAGGTTTAAAAAATAAACTCAAGGGAAAGAATGGCAGATAAAGTTGAAGAAATGTCCCTGGAAGCAAAGCAAGTGTAAAGAAATGAAAACAAAGGGAAATGCACTAGAAAGACTGATACGCAGGAAGCCTAACTTTCAGATAATAAGACATATAGAGAATAGAGTAGAAGAAATCATCCAAGAAATAAATTAAAAAAATATCCTAGAATTTAAGAACCTGGATAGCTTAACTACGGATCAAGAAAGTGCTAAGTAAAATGGACAAAACCAGGTCCGCACTGTGATACTTTTTTGTTAACACTTTGGACAGAGAGAGAATCCCACAAGTTTTTAGAAAGGAAAAATAGACATCATATGGAGGATAAGAATAGGGATTGGTTCAAATCTGCATGAGGAGGCAGATGAAAGACTCAGAGTCCAGCCCGTGGTATAGAGTAAGAAACACTGCTTAAAAAAAAAAAACAAAACAGAAGAGAGAAAGAAAAGGAAAAGAATCAAAACACAATTGGACTTCTCCACAGCCATTAAAATGATAAAAATTTGGAGAATTCCTTTTGGATAATATGAGTGAATTATTGAAGGATGAAACAACAGACTAGCTAAAGGCTGTCTTGTTTAGGATAGCTTCAGCTCAGATGCCTGGAGTTCGATTCTGTATATCTCACATGGTCCCAGCCGACTTGTCTAAGAACGTCAGGGACCAAGGGGTCACCAGGCTCATACAGAGTTCTGGAGACCTTAGCCAAGAACTGGGTCTCTGAGTTGTATTCTATTGGCCAAAGTCAGTCCCAAGAGCAGCCCAGACATAAAGAAGAAAAAATGTATAATAAATATATAAACATATCATAGTGAGAGGAGCTACAAAGCCATATTGCAGAGTGAAGCTGTCAGGGCTACAAATGTGAGCCATCTGCAACAGTTATGTTGAAAGATTCCTGTGTCTCTCTTGTCAGTGTGTAAAACATACCATTTGGGCAATGCTAACAATAGCATTCATTTAGAAAAGTATTACCAACTTTGAAAATGGCACACTTTGATATTAGAAAAGGAAGGAATGGAGAGGCCTGTATAAAGATGTGTTTGGGAGATTGCCTGGTATGAGCTTTGGAATCAAAACCAGAACTTCAGTTTCGATACTAATCCTAATGCCTACTTAACTATGTAATCCTGCTCACATATCTTAAATACTTAAATTGTGAATGCTGAGATTATAGGCATGCACCACCATACTCAGCCCTACTCGAATAAAACAGAGAATGGAAAACCACCCTAGGACTGCTATAGGAATTAAGCAAATAATATGTAAATAGAAGCTCCTAGTTTGTCTTAGGTCCTCAGAAATGTTGATTCCTATCTGCTTTTTCCCACTTCATAATAGAACTTTAACCTCTCTGTTCACCATTCCCTCCAATTTCCCCAACTCTAACCAGCTTTGAGTTGTGTGTTGCTATTAATTTAGGGAGACTAGAATCAAATTATTTCAGAATCCAAGATACCTTGTGAGGGAGGCCCTCTGATTTTAACAGAAAGACTTGTTTTGAAGGCAGAAGCTAAGAGCAAGGAGACCACAAAATAAACATTTGACATCCTTTTGTGTAATCTTGGCCAATCAAGTTGTGGCTGCATATTACCAAAGTTGGGTATCCACCCAGGGCTTCGATCAGCACCTCCAGGAAGTTGCCTCACCCCACTTCTAGCCAAACTGAGCTTCTTTCCCCTTTCTCAGCCCTATCTCTGCCTTGCCCATGTGTTGTTGTTGGGGTGCTTCCTCTGAAATTTCCTTTGGTCCTCAAGCATGTCTCGTCCACTATGTACCAGGTCTATTAAGAGAGATATCTTGCTTTGTAGCTCTAGAGTATAACTGAAGTATCTGCTCAATCCAGGCCTTAAAAATTCAGCATCTAAGTTGGGTGCCAGTGGCTCATGCCTATAATCTTAGCTACTCGGGAGTAGCTGAGATCTGAGGATCGTGGTTTGAAGCCAGCCGGGGCAGGAAAATCCATAGACTCTTATCTCCAATTAACCACTAGAAAACCAGAAGTGGCACTGTGGCTCAAAATGATAGAGCACTAGTCTAGAGCAAAAGAGCTCAGGGATTACGCCCAGGCCTTGAATTCAAGCCACATGACTGACCAAAGAGAAAAACATCAGTGTCTACCATAATCACTAATAAATGTCGGTATTTATGTCTTTGATTATTCCCTAGGGAGTAGGGAGGAATTCTTACTCCATTTTGAACAGATGAGTCAATTGGAAGTACACAGATTGGGGTTCCCCAATCCATACAAGCAGAAAGTACGAGAGCCTGCGTGGATCCCAGCTCTGTCCAAAGTCTCTGGCTTCCCCGTCTTACTGCTGATTGTCAGAAGTTTGCTCAACTGAATTTGTTGATATTCAGGAGTCATCTTCATTCCAATTTTAGCATATGTGCTGTTAAAGCAAGCAAGTAAGGGGTCTTCTTCAAATGCTACAACTCAGACTAGCACTGTAGAGCAGGCATCTTGTGCCTGGTAAGGTTAAGGAAGCTTCCAGAAACCACTGAAAGGGTTTGGGGATGAGTAAGTGAAAATACACAAACCATGCTAACAAAGGTCATAATAACAAACGACTTAATTTAGGAACCCACAGGCAACGTTGTAGAGACAGTATTTTATTGGAAGGTGAAGGATTCCTTCATGAGCAAGATTATTTCTTGCCATGATGCCTCAGTCTGCTGAGCTCTAGCCTCCAACACCATTTTTTACCTGTGCTGATGGCTGGTCTTCAACACTATGGTCAGGGGTCCTCAGATCCCACATCCTCCTCCCTGCCCTCTTAGGCTTTCAGACTGTTTTCCTCATCACATTGTGACTACTACTTTCCAGAAGCCTCATCCAAACCACATCCTCCTTCTTCACTCCTGAAAGAGGAATGGCAAGACCCTAGGAAAGACAACTGAAGTCAAGTAGTAAAAGGATGGTCTTTAAAAATAGACTCAGTTCTTATCCGGGCCTGTATTTATTCAATTACTTATGCATAATCTTACACAAGTTACTGAATAACTCTGGACCTCAGTTTCCCCATCTGTAAAGTAGGAAGAATAATTTCTACCAGAAACACTGCTCAGAGATTAAGTGAAATAAAGTGATGGGATTTCCCTCCATCCCTGCCATCCTTCATACTTTCCTACAAAGTAGGGACCTAGAGATAATATGAATTGTGCTTGCAAGAGTTTCAAAGGCTTTTTAAGAATTTCTGAGTATCTCCAAAGCCCTTCTCAGAATTGAGGTCCTGAAAACCTGCTCCCTCCCACCTTGATAGTCAAATAGGCGTCAGAAAGAAATTACTCAGGAGACTGAGATTCGAGAATAGTGATCGGATGCTAGTCTGGGCAGGGAAGTGTCTGTGAAACTCTAATCTCCAATTAACCAGTAAACAGCTGGAAGTAGAGCTGTGGCTTAAATGGTAAAACACTAGCCTTGAGTAATAATAATAATAATAATAAAGCTAACAAGCAGCACCCAGGCTCTGAGTTCAAGCCCCAAAACCAATGCAAAAAGAAAAGAAATTGGAGATTGTCCTCCTCCCCCTGTTTTCTGGGAAACAGTGGAATATACCATTTTGTTATTGTGAACATCTTATTACATATAGTTCTTGCCAGAGGCACACTTTAAGGTAGCTTCTACACAGGGAGAGAGAGAAAAAGAGAGAGGAAGTAAGGCAAAAATTCCAAGGGTCTATTTCTGGAGTTAGTAGACTACTTAGGAACTTGTCCATACAGAAGTGGAGAGACAGGTTTGCAACAATAAAGGCTTAAGGGCAATTCAAACTTCAGGTTGGGTTACTGGAGTTCAAAAAGAGCTTTATTTTTAATTTTTCACCCCTCCCAGGATTCTTTAAATCTCATTAAGAACTGAAGAAAAAATACCAGGAGAAATTGTCAGAAGAGTAATAAATAGAAAATCCAAAGAAGTATAAGACTTGAACAATATAACTCAGAAAGAATATGTTTACCCATACAGTGGATATATATAACTTGTCATGGATACAATGTAATACCACAGTCTCTCAATTAGGACACAATCTCTTTTCTGATTCTTAGTGGGAAGAGTCAACTGCGTGTTCAGGGAAGGTGAATTGGTCACCTGTGGCTTCTCTTTCACCCTCCGAAACCACTTTCCCTGGGTTTTAGGACACTGTAGCTCAGAAACACAAAGTCTGGCCTGAGTGGTCAAGCCATTGGCAATGCTGGGTTCTTTGTTAATGCAGTACCATGCTGAGACCTCGGAGATCACCAGACCCCCTGTTTTGTGTCGTGTTCCTCTTGGGCAGAATGTAGCGCTTTGTGTAAAGGCTAACTGTGAAAAATCCTGGGCTCCTTGGCAAGCAAGGAATGAGATCAGTGGAAAATTTCACATTCAGGTTCACCTTCATTTCCAGAAACTGTTTTTCTCTGCTGTTTTCAACCCTATTGTTGGCTTTCTCTGGCCTGTTGATGATGCGCCCCCTAGTGGATACCTGAGATCCTCTCTTCAGCCTACAAAGGACTCCTACTGCTTTGAACAATCAAAGCAAAACCAGAAAGATGAGGATAAAGTGTTGGTGTGTGGGTGTGGGTGTGAATCTTAGCCCTAAAGGCTTAGTATGGAGTACAGGTATACCTCGATTGCCAGACCAGGAAAAAAAAAAAAAAAGAGGCAGTGTACAACTGATGGCCCATGTTTCCTATTTTCATCAACGTCTTGTGGTTTGTGAAGGATTCATAGGTTACTGGGGAGAGAACACGTTGACAAGCTGTCAGTTAATGATCACTTAATGGATGTGTATGATATCCAGACATGTATTACATGTAGCACTACACATCTTTGTCTAAGGGACACAAATAACTGAATCTGAGCACTTGGGAAGCCAAGAAGGTACAGGAGGTGGTAGGTGGAGGGTTGACAGCTGACACTAGGCATCTATCAGGTACTCAACTGCTTAATTAAGTAATTCAACCTTTTTGTGATTAAATAGGTCTAGACAATAGAACATAGTTTACAGAGTGATCAAATCTAAACAATCTAGTATCTTGAAGATCTCAGAACATTGTCTGGCACCCAACACTCTGTCAGTACATGCTAAGATAAGAAAACTTCAATGATACATCACAATACCTGGAGATAAAAGTTCCAAATATCACCAGTCTACCGGAGGAAGTGTGCTCTTCCTCTAGTTTATGGCTGAGCTGGGGTGCTACATTCAGAGCTCAGGGCCAGAATATGTTCTACTAACTCCTGAATCACACTGCTTCTGCCTGAAAGTACCAGTCCTTTTAACAAGAATATATTTTATTATACCTTGTTGGAAGGGCTGGGGGTCAGCACTGATGAGCTCTTCAGATCAATGCTGTGTTGATCTTTGGCTTTCAATTTTCATTTGGCATAATTCTTTTTGTTAAATGGGAATGCTGTAAAAAATAATACACTAGAACTACCTAAAAAGATGATTGGCTTATTGACTGTCTGCTATTGTTCCTTAAGAATATTTTAACATTATGCCAGACACCGGTGGCTCACGCCTGTAAATTCTAGTTACTTAGGAGGCTGAGATCTGAGGATCACAGTTGGAAGCCAGCTGAGACAGGAAAGACCTTGAAACTTTTATCTCAAATAAACTACCAAAAAGTAAAACAGGAAGAAAGAGAAGAAAAGCTGGAAATAGAATTGTGTCCCAAGTGGTAGAATACTAGCCTTGAGCAAAGGAAGTTCAGGGACAGTGCCTAAACCCTGAGTTCAAACCCCAGAACTCCCCCCTCCCTCACAAAAAGTATTTTAATATTTAAAATACAAAACTAATTTTCTACTCCATTTCTATAGAAAGGTCTTAACCTATAGAATGTCTCAATCACAGGATTATATTGTATCAGCAGAAACTGTCTTGTCTGTCTTGCCTTTCTGCTCCCCTCCATCCTACTTGGAAATGAATCTTTATTTTTACTTCTGTGCCTATTCGAGGGCTTGAGCTCAGGGCCTCACGCACTTGCTTAGCTTTTTTTTCAGTGCTGGTACTTTACCACTTCTGCTGCACCTCCGCGTCTCACTTTTTACTGGTTCATTGGAGAGAAAACTCAGATTTGTCTGCTTGGTCTGGCTTTGAACTGGGATTATCAGGTTTCAGTTGCTAAGTAGCTAGGATATAGACATGAGCCACTGGTGGGTACAAAGTAGGCTCTAGTTTCAACACCCTTTTCTTTGGAACAGCTAAGCACATACCAGTTTCAAAGGCAATATTTGCTGCTGGCATGTAAGGAGTGTTTCATTTTTGTTTGCAAATGAGATGATAGCAGAGAGGAAACATCTAAACGGACATACTAGAACAATAAATAAATTAGCCTCACAGATCAGGCAGCTGTTTAGACTAAATGTGGCAAACTCTCAGTGGCCTAAAACGACCAAAAGTTCTTGCTCTGTGTGCACCCCCCCCCCCCACCGCTTTGTCATCATAGCTACTTATAGACAGAGACTAAATGACACCTTTACCATCTCAAATGTTTCTTGTTTGCTAGAGGGAAAGATAAATTCTAGAATGTAAACCCTTGCTGAGCTGAAAGAAGCAACTAGTTTTCAACCCCAAACAACCCAAGGTAAAAGAGAGAAATTTATTGGACTTTGAGCCAGAGGCCATGACTGGATGGGACTTTTACATATCTCCAGCAAGAAGGAGGTGAGTGGGGAACAGAGTGTATCAAATATTATGTGATCAGAGAAACAGAATTTCAGAGAAGTGGCAATTTATTAATGCTGGTTACCAAATGTTCCTGGATCTCTTTTTTCTGATTCTGAGAATATGGCAAGGTTGTGTTTCCTTCTCCTTTGAAGTGGCATGAGATTGTGTGGCTACTTTGGGTTAATAAGTTGTGAATTAAAAGGTCATTTAGCCAGGTGCTGGTATCTCACACCTGTAATCCTAGCTACTCAGGAGGCTGAGATCTGAGGGTTGCTGTTCAAAGCCAGCCTGGGCAGCAAAGTCCTTGAGACTCTTATCTCCAATAAGCCACTCAGAAAAATGCTGGAAGTGGCATTATGGTTCAAGTGGTAGAGTGCTAGCTTTGAGCAAAAGAAGCTCAGGGACAATGCTCAGGCCCTGAGTTCAAGCCTGAGGACCAGAATAAAAAGGACATTTAACTGTTCTTGTGTGGACCTTCCCAAAACGCTTCTTTCCTTTGTATGTCAACAAAAGCTTAGTTAAGATAGTATAAGGTTTGTCCTGTAGGTCTCCTGATTACCTACGGTGAGCAGATCTTCCATAGAACTGTAACTTGAGCCAATACTAGACTTACTGTGAGATTTGGGTCTTATTCATCAATGCAGCACCACTACGCCCATCCTGACTGTAACCACAAAGAATGGCAAATAGGAGGCAAATATCAGTCACCAAACATCAGTCACTACTCTTCCCTGCTTCCTTTGCACCTACTAATAATTAAATTTTATTCTATCTTTGTGACCCCTACTAGTGCCTGATAATCTTCCTCACTCTCAAATGATCAAAGAAGACATTCAGAATGACTCATTAACTTGTTGACTCAACAGATTCTTTAGGGAAGAGGACAATTTATTCTAACAAGGCCATCCATCTATTATAGATATAGCTAGGGGTTCCAAGTATCTTCTGAGATATTCTGCTTACAAAGCATGATTCCATGATGCCATTAAGTCTGCAACATGGGACCCTGTGGAATGACAATCACAACAAATTCCCGTGCAGCATGAAGTTTTGTGCCCAACTGGGCTTCAAGATTAGCCACTAAGAGACATCACAATCAGCACTGAGACTCAAAAAATGGATAGCATGACATTATACTCATGGGGTTCTTTGGGAAAACAGAGCCAGAATAGGGGAAGCATTTGTGTGGAAAGACCTCAGGGCCAGCTAGCTTCTCCCTAGGTGTGTTTCCCACTGTGAATCTCAATGTGTTTGTCTGTAAAGCAGCAAGAGTGGTAGTCCCTCCCTTCCAAAGCTGTTACTACAACCACATGACTAAAGTAGACAAGGGCGTGCCATATGGTCAGCATTCTGGGAAGGGAGCTTTCAGAGGTGCTGTTGATGCTCTGTCTAGATCCCCTTCCCAGTTTGAGTACCTCCTAACTTCTGGGTTGAAGAGTAATAACATAGCTGATCACAGGTAATATGTTGTGTCCCCTTATTCCCTCTAAGCAGCTCACGGTCAATGTCTGACTAACGTGAGTGCTAAAAGGCAAGCTTCCTTTCCTCAAGAGGGAGACTGTACGTCAGATTTGTCCACTGTCCCTCTGCTGGCTCAACTCATTCCTGTGACCTGCCTCACTCATCCCCTTACAAGGGTTACTGAAATATACTCCCTCCCAAGCCCCCAAATATGGGCTCTGCTTCTGGCACAATTAATAATGATATTGTTACTCTTGTAGTTATTTTAAGGTAAGGTTATTATCCTTGAGTAGTTGCACAAAGAGATTTCAATTCAATATGTCAGTTTGGGAGTCATAAGGTCATTAGTGACCACTTCACTATTCATATCGAAGAGCAGATTCTGAAGGTTGTGCTCGGAGCTGGCATTGCGGAGAACCACACAGGACTACCATCTCCAGAGGATTTTTGCATAGCCCTGGATGAACTTCCCCAATCAAAAGCTCCAAAGTTTGTTCTTTTTCTCTCACAAATTCTGCTTTTGGAATGAAGACAGGAGAAGGCAAGCTTCATTCATGAATAAAGACAGGGCAAGAGAGAAAGGGATGATAGGAAGGGATGTTACTGGGCATCCTCCAAGCCAGGGTGCTGTTTGGCTGGACACATTCCACAGAAGTGGCCTTTCTCACGACATTTGTCTTTACCAAATCCATGCACCTTTGTGAGCTGGGGACTCCCTGAGGGACTTCTGCAGTGAGTGAAAGAATTGCTTCATTTCGGGATGTCATGTGCTTCCATTGGAACTTCAAACTCCCATCCAAGCAAGAGGCCACATTGGCCAGGCTGAGTCTTACTTCATTTTCCTGAACAAATCCAGTGCTGCGCATCAGAGCCTTGGCAAGCTACCAGATGCATCTGGCACATCAGATAATTCACCTCATTTCTCTGGGGTCGAGGATGTATTATTTCTGGATGGACAGGAGAGATCAGGCTGACAACAAAGTTCATGTTTGGGGGAGGGTAAATGAGCTGTGTGTGGCGTGCTGATGTACGTGTGGGATGGATGGGAAAAGGTCAACTGGGAAGAAAGGAGGCATGGCTTATTCTACGTAGTTACCAAGACTTAGGATTGATAACACTAAGGATGACAGCAATGACAAATGATGATGGTGATGGTGACAATGATATCATATATTTCCAGTACTATGCTAACTACCTTATGATCTTCTCTCATCAAACCCCCATACCATGGGATCCTCCATTCCAAAGTGAGGCTAAGTAACCAATCCAATGGCTGGCAGCTAGGAACTCCCATAGCAACCGAATGTAACCATAACCCCTTAGTTCATAGTTACATAGCATTGCCTCTAACTCATTTTCACTAGAGCCATGAAAAAAGGCAGGGGCCCCATCTGAAATAATGTCCCTCCAAATAACTTAGATTTCACCGTCTGGAGTGACCTGTGGCCTCACCACCAAGATGAGGGGACACTCTGGGGATCCAGTGGAGGAAGAGGGCCATGTTGATACTTGAACTTTCCAGTCAGGCTAAGAGAACTGGGGAATTCCACGCCTCCTCCCTCTGGGATCAGGATGCTATGCAGGCCTGGGAAACATCTGGGAAGTGACAGAGCCATTGGAGGATTCCAGCAGAGCCAGGTCACGCAGACAGAGAGGGTGACATGGGCAGAGAGAGAGAGAGAGAGTTCTATGCCTTTCCCCTGCCTCTTCACTGAAAGCCACTAGATTTTTCCAGACAGTATTTGGAAGGCTAAAATGTGATTACTCTAAATAACCAAGATTTTGAGTGTTGTTTTTTTTTTTTCCCCTCCGAATGCCTTCTGACTTCATATAGAGGGGAAGGGAGCAAGTGTGTGTGTGTGTGTGTGTGTGTGTGTGTGTGTGTGTGTGTGTGTGTGTGTGTGTGTGTGTGTGTGTGTGTGTGTGTGTGTGTGTGTGTGTGTGTGTGTTATTTTTAACCAATGTGCTTTGCAGAATTTGTTAGAGTTTGAAGTTACTGCTTTTAAATGTTTGAGAATGAGCATGGTTATTTCTATTAGATGCTCTTTTTGTTTTATATTCCTTTTGGGTAAACCCAACTAATCTGAGCCTTAGTTTATCTTACAAGGACGTGAGAACTAAATATGGATCTTAGTGGGAGGATGAATGAAGTCAACTTGAACAACTACCAGGAAGAAAAAGTGTTTCTGCCAGGGACTCTTGTGGTCTGTCTTCTAGTGTGACCCATGTTACCTGTATGGACAGAACCCCCGCCCCCACCCCCCACCCCCCGCCCTGGCCTTGCTGTCTGGGCTGATATTGGTCCCTCACTGGTGGACCTTTGAGGTGAGCAGCATTGACTGCCTGTCTCTGTCTCTGTGCCTGGAAGGTAGTACCCACAAGGGTCATGTGCCACAGAGTACATCCTCTTCAGAGATACTGTCCTTCGTGTCCTCGGGTGTGAGGCAGCTAGGTGGCTAGGAACACAATGCTTATGTCTCCCCAGATTCCCATGTTGAATGTCCAACTCTCAATGGATGGATTCATCCAGTAGGGCTTTAAGGAGGTGATCGGCTCATGAGAATGGAGCCCTCGGGAGCGGAATTAACCCCCATTTCCATTGCCCTCAATCTGGAATCCCAGTGAGGGACCTCAGTGGAACCGAAACACATTTCCCCTTGACTCTGGACTTTCACTGTCTGGAACTATGAGAAAGAAATGTCTTTTGTTTATAAAATACCACATCTAGGGCCACTGTGGTGGCTCATATCTGTAAACCCAGCTACCTGGGAGTTAGATAGGAAGGTTGTGATTTGAGGTTAGCCTTGGAAAAAAGTTAGAAAGATGACTCTCTCTCACTGAACAAGCTGAGCATGGTGATACATACCTGTAATCCCAGCTAGTTGGGAGGCAGAGGTAGAAGGATTATAGTCTAAAACCAAGACTGGGTTAAAATGAGACTATCTGAAAAAGTAAATCACAAAGGACTGTGGGTATGGCTCATGTGGTAGCATGCTTACAAGAGCAAGCACAAGACCCGAGTTCAAATCCCAGTACCACCAAAAAACAATAACCAGTATATGGTATTCTGTTATTGCAGTCAGGACTGATTAAGACAGGAGGCTTAGCTGAAAGTATGGTGTGAAATTCTTGGTAGGAAAGGATTTTTGGGTGTGTGTGACTTTCTGTAACTTCCTCTATCAAATGACTGTTCATCTTCTAACCAGTAGCCTGTTGCTACTAGATGGAATCCACCGTACCTCACATATTTTTGCTCAAAGGACATGAAAGACTTAGTGGTCCCTGTCTAGTTACCATTACATCTGTAACTCAAAGGCCTTCCCTGGTAAGCTAGAGGAAAGAAGGCTCCACTTATAACTCTAAACCCTCCTACTAGAGAGGCCTTGCTTGCTTCAGTGGGCCACTGGAAAAATGAACTCCAGAGATGGGCAGCAGTGTACGGATTACCATGGGCACTGAGAGGGGTTCACAGCCAGCTCACTGAGGGGGCCATGAACAGACAGACATTCTGAATGGGAACTTTTCTTTTTTTTAATTTAATTTAATTTTATTTTATTTGTGAACATACTGTACAGAGGAGTTACAATTACATGGGCAGGATAATGCGTACATTTCTTACCAAGCATTGCAGCCTCCTCCTTTGTTTACCCTTCACATCCCTTCACAACCTCCCCCCTTCCCCCAATCCCAATCCTTCTCCTTCCTCCCCCTTCCCCCCCCCCCGCACCGACGTTGTAAAGCTCATTTTGGACATGACAACTTGTACTTCTCATTGTTGCAACAGGTCCACCTGTATCCTTAAACAACTGGTTTTTCCCCATCTCCTCCACAAGTTATACTGACATCAAATATAGTGAAAGCAGGGGTTATACTGTGGGGGAGGGACATACAAAGCAACAAAGAAATAATCTTATAAATGCATTAGAAACACATGCATGAAAACATTAAAATACACATCTAAGGGTTCATTTTCCTGACATCACATTATCTGACCTTTTCCGCTTAACTCATACATATACTAGATATTACAAATAAGGGAAACCATGGGACCTATGTTTCTTTGGGCCTGGCTTACTTCACTTAATATAATTTTTTCCAAGTTTTTCCATTTCCTAACAAATGGGGCAATGTCATTCTTTCTGATGGAGGCATAGAATTCCATTGTGTATATATACCACATTTTCTTGATCCATTCATCTACTGAGGGGCATCTGGGTTGGTTCCATATCTTAGCTATGGTAAATAATGCTGCAATAAACATGGTTGTGCTGGTAGCTTTAGTGTGGTCTTGTTTGTAAACATTTGGGTAAATGCCCAAAAGTGGGATTGCTGGGTCATAGGGGAGTTCTATGTGAAGTCTTTTGAGGAACCTCCATACTGCTTTCCAAAGTGGTTGAACAAGTTTACATTCCCACCAACAATGAAGTAAGGTTCCTTTCTGTCCACATCCCCTCCAGCATCTGTTGTTGTTAGAGTTCTTGATTTTTGCCATTCTAACTGGAGTGAGGTGATATCTCAATGTTGTTTTGATTTTTATTTCTTTTATGGCTAGGGATGTTGAACATTTCTTCATGTGTCTATTGGCCATCCTTCTTTCTTCTTCAGAGAAGTTTCTCTTTAAGTCTTTCGCCCACTTATTTATTGGGCAGTTGTTTCTTTGAGGATTTGTTGTTGGGGGGTTTAATTTTTTGAGTTCCAAGTATATTTTAGATATGAGACCCTAGTCTGTTGTATGGCTAGTAAAGATCTTCTCCCAATCGGTGGGCTTTCTATTGATCTTGCTAGCTATGTCATTTGCCCTGCAGAAGCTCTGCAACTTTATGCAATCCTGAATGGGAACTTTTCTATCACACAACAGGCACACACACACACACACACACACACACACACACATTTATTATCATCATCCCATCTAGATGCACAGACAACCAAAGCCTTCTGGGTCACTCACAAAAAACACAGTGTTTGATGTAGAAAAACAACTGGAAAAAGGACAACAAATCCATTGGAAGAAAAATGAGTGGACAACATGTGGTGTATTTCACAGACTATCCTAGCGTGACATAGTAGAGAAAATGAACCACAGCTGCTTGGAACAATATGGATGGACTGAGAAACACATTGTCCATTAAAAAAAAAAGAAAAAAGACTCCATTCAATATGGTCTCCTTTTGATGAAAGTTAAAAATAATCAGAGCTTATTTAGGTGTTCAGATAGATGTGATAAAAACTATTTTCTGAAAAGCAAAGAGATAATCTGGGTGTGGTGGCACATTCTTATAAATCCCAGCCTTTAGAAAGCTAAGAGAGGAGGATCATCAGTTTAAGGCCACCCTAGAAATAGATACTGAGTTTGAGGCTAGCAGTTTTAAGGCTAGTCTAGAATAGAGAGTGAGGGTGAATAGATAGTGAGGGTGAGGCTAATGAGCCTTTGTCTCAAAATCAAACAAAAAAGCAACAACAACAACAAAAAGAACCACAAAACTGAAAGCAAACAAGCAAAACACACAGGGGAGTAAGGCTACAATGTAATTCCTGCACCCACTAATGGGCTGTATTCCCATGTGTGTATATAATATAGCAAGAAGTCCTTAATGAATATAGCCACCCAAAATGGTATTTCACCATCTCAAACTGTGAGCCAAAATAAAAATACTCATTTTCTTTGTATATCCAGTCTCATGTGTTTTATTACTGTAGTAACACAAAATGAACTAAGACACTTCTTGTTGAATCTTCTGTTGGGTGGTGATCAATATGTCACATGAGTCAAATAAACAGGGGTTGTTTTCAGCTGTTGAGATTTAGCAGGTAGCTTCTACTGACTGATTATCATTAATTTCCTAGCTTACTAGTTAATCGTTAAAAGTGACTCCATCATATATTGAAGTTCTTAGAAAAATATTTATTTAAAAACTACAGGATTCACTCTAAAAACTTTTTCAACATTTAATAGTGGAAAGTAAGACACCCTCTATGACTAACAATAAACTGAAATGTGAATGCAAGAAGAGACAACAGCCAAGAGAAATTGGAATGCACATTTATTGATGAGAGAGATATATACACAAAAGTTAAAACACTTAGTGAAATCATGTTGGATTCACAGGTTATTTCCAGCATAGAAAGAATATCCAGTTATTTTACACATGAAGTGTTACAGTCATCAGTCCACATTGTAAGAAAGCTTAAAAAGCTAAAGGCGAAATGAAAGACCTCAACTACCCCAAATGTGCTTTGCCCACAAGGCATCTACTAGTGCCATAAATAAGAAACCACATCAAGGTTAGCTGAAGTTCTTATCCTGTATTCATTGATTAGTCTTTCCAAACTGTGTGCTATCAGTGCTCTATGCTGCATGACTGCCGATCACTTGTGAAGGTGAGGGAAACAATTACTTCTTATCTTTCATTCTGGACATGTACACATGAGAATCTTCAAAGCTACTCCTACCTAAAGGCTAGTTTCCTTTCAATAAGCTTTTCTTCTTGAGTTTGAAGAAGCCACATGTTTCAAGGACATTTCCCCAACCTCAACTCATCTGAAAAAGACACTGTACACCTTAAGTGCTTTGTGATCTTCAGTTCTACTGCATGGCCTTAGGTTCTATTCCCTGTGGAAAGAGAAGAGCCATTCAGGGCTCCAAGCAGGACATGGCAAATTCTTCTCTCCTTGGAAAGGACAAGAAGGTTACAGGGACTGGTGACCTGAGCACATTGCACTTACTGGCAATAAGACAGACTTGTGTGCATGGGGAGGAAATAGTAAAATGGTATTTCTTAATCTCCTTTGCAGTCACTTCAAGCCTTCACACAGAGCATACTGGGTAGAGGATGTCATCTTCCCTTCACATTTATGGGATCTGTACTTTAGCTGTCCCTCTGCAACCTCCAAGGCTGTACAATAACTGTGCCTGTGCTTCTAGTGTCCTCTCTATGACAAGTTGGCAGTTTGCTGCCAGAATTGTGCTTTTATGGGGTTTCACCAACATGGCAGCTAGTCAGTAAATGTTGGTCCCTTGTATTCTGACTCAAGAGGCCAGGGAGGAGCCTTCTAGCTCTAAGCACTGGAAACCAGAGAAGCTGACCTTCCCTGAAGACACACTGCTCATGAGCAGAGGAGCAGGCTGACCTGTTGGCTCTCTGAGCCCCATACACTAAATGACTCTAACTATTCACTGCAGGTGAACGTCCTCATTCTAAACCTACCTAAGCTTAGACCAACAAAGGCTCCACAGCACTTGCATCCATCATGGATTATGCAGATATCAGATGACTTTTTACTTACAACCACGATGCAAATGCAACCCATCCCTACTCTGAATTGTGTATTTACAAAGATTCTGGACACACAGATTTTTTTTCAAACAATTGTCAGTACAAAGGATTCATAGATACATTTTCCCACTCATATATATTACCAAACCACATTAAGAAAGGAGAAAAAATGATTTGCTCCTAGGTATCTAAGAAGAAAAAGATGAGTCTTAAAAGAACAAAACACTAATCAACATGTCTATCGCATTTAGATGAACAGCCAAAAATCACATTAAATTAAAATACAATACATCTATACACCATTTCACTGAAATTACACATGGTTACCTACATTATAGCTACACAAAGTGCATAGGCACTGTTCTTCATGCGCAAACCAAGGGTCAGCATGTACACACAAGAACTTCATGCTTTGACAGTTAGTTGTACTTGAAAACAGATACAATCTTAGCCAGTTGAGGGCACATATAATCTGTTTGCTTAGTGAGGAGCAGGTTCAAATGCACACTACTATGCTTTTTTTATATAAATGACTTCTTTTGAAAATATGATAAAATACAGCCCGCCCCAACATATAACCAAGTGTGTTTGGAGGTGGAAAGACATCTTGCCTTTTCAGTGGTTAATGTATTGATTTACCTTATGGGAAGGTTATATCATTTGTTATTCACTTAAGGACAAAAACCTATCTGGGCTGCTCATAAACAATCCCAGTGTGATGCAAAGCCCCCACCTCCAGCACCTTGTGGTAGGAGCCTGGCTTGGTAATGTATGCTAAAGTAGTTGTTTTTAATTATCTTTAAAAATGTGTGGTCAGTTCATATAATGATGTGACCTGTAGTACCATTGTTCTTGGCAAGAATTAAATTGCACCAAATCTGTTCTGATATCCATCCTCATTTGTGGCTACCCAAAGTTTTCCTAAGCCAATTTGCATATACACTTTTGAAAGGGAATGTGAGAGTCTGATACTGACATAGTCACTCTTTGCAACCTTACCTTTGTCCATCTTAGAGAAAAGACAAATTAGAATGCCCAGCTGGAAAAACAAGGCCTGGTGTCAAAACCTCTTTTAAAAATCAGCACCATTCCTTGAGTAAGAAAGATGTATATCCAAACCACGAATAGGCATTCAGCAATTGGTTGTTCTTAATTTGCTCTTGTTCAATGCATCACTAAGGATAGGATTCTTAAAATTTTCAAATGTGACCACATGCTCAGGAAAAATCGGTAGTTCTAAATTGCTGTAAATTGTGCTCTAATTCATTATAATTCTACATATGTGGTTATATAGAAAAATTCCATAAGAAAATATCTGTTTGTAAAATTAGAGATTCTAAATAGATTGATTCTGTCTGTACTGAATCTTTATGATTTCTGAATAGATACTAACCTATAATACTATGAAAGGCTAAATTAATATTAAACATTTATCCAGGATTACAAATACATGTTCTCATGCTTTTTTTTTCTTTAAAAATAAATAATAATAGCAAAGAAGAATTGGGGATTTGTGTAAGAAAGAAGATAGGGCTGAAGTAGTTTATGGATTTGGGGGTGCAATACTGATCAAAGGGTAATGTATTATTCCTGGTATAACATAGATTCTTACCAAGAAGCCAAAATATATCTGCTGGCAACAAGAGAAAATTAGATTCACAGTTTGCCAGCTCTCTTCTCAAGCTGTAAAAAACAAATAGAAAAAAGAATATACAAAACTTCTCAAAACAGTAGTTTTTATATACAAATCTCTGTAGTGACCAGGTAATCTGATCTGTGCTGTGCAATATGGAGATCAATGCTGAGATTTTTCTGGAGAAGGAGGAAAAGAGGGAAGTAAGGTGATAGTATGGAAGAGTATGGATGCCAAAGGATGAGTAGCTAGTGAGCTAGTGAGGCAAGTCTGATCTTGTGGAGTTGAACCCCAGAGAGCCAACTTTCTGATGAGATATAGCAGAGAATTTACTCCATGAGGGAGAAACCCTTGGAGATGTGCTTGGCCAACTTCCTTAGTTAGTGAGTCTGTTTATCCCTTGCAAAGGTATTGGGCTGCTTCTAGGCAAGCTAAGTGGTTTCCATGAGAAGTAATAGAGCCCCAGAGGTAGGCTCTGACTGCATCATCCCTGCACCTCAGGGAGGGATGCTCGCAGGGGTAACAGTCAGTTGTTAGGTTCCAACAATCACCTAGGGAATTGGGTCCCTGAGGAACTGGGGATTTTGTTGTTACCCATTTTCTAGGTCAAGTGCTTCCTCTGCATAGCAGAAAGATCTGCTCCAGTATTAGACTTGGCACAAAGAGTCCTTGATTAACAATTAGGAGAACTTTTAGGAATATCAGAATGGATAATCTCTCAGAGCTTGGAAGGTAAAGCAAGGCTAGACAGAGAGGGAAAAAAACCTGATCAGTAATTATACAGGATACAATTTAGAAAGAAATAGAAATTTAGGAATTTTTCTTACTCTCCAGATGTTCTTAAATGGATCAATGAAGAATCTGTTTATCTTGTTGCTTTTTGCATTAGGTCATTTGTATAATGAAAGAAACCAAATAAACAGCCACAAAAAAGTTGAGCCCTTTTTGTCTTCGCTTTACATCTTGCTCTCTCAAGTCTCAAGAGTTGAAGTCTTCTCTGGCAGTAAACCTGCTCATCACACAAGTATTACCAACTTCGTTCTGTATATAGAAGATGGTCAGCCAAAGGAAAAGATGCAAGCACTGGCCCATGGCAAGACTACCAGAAAATGCAAGTTGTTTCAAGGTCTTGGCTAGTGACATGCATACTATGGACCATACATTGAATCTCATCCACCTAGACATTCCATGGGAATTTAAAAGGAGGAAATGAATGATCAACTAAACTCCATTCTTATAAGAAAGAGCTTCTCTAGTTGCAACGTGATGTCTATGAAAAAAGTAAACCACGTGGAAGTTTGGAAAATGAATGCAATCAAATATCCTTCCTGAGAAAGGGCTCAGCCCAGCTTACTTGTGAGTGGGTCTGTGTGTGTGTGTGTGTGTGTGTGTGTGTGTGTGTGTGTGTGTGTGTGTGTGTGTGTGTGTGTGTGTGTGTGTGTGTGTGCATTGCTTAGGGGTTCTACAGACTCATGCTGCACTTGGGCATATCTTACACCAAACTTACTTGCCAATGGCTCCTGAAATCCCATACTGGGCTGGCAGTGAGGAGCATGTGAGGGAAATTATGTGGGCTGAGTATTGAGAGTGGGCTCTATTGCTTCAGCAGGAATGATGCAAGAGCTGAAGTGCAGCTGTGACGTATTAGGCCCCGTGGTGACCCTGTAAGCACATTTCCCTGAGCTGAAGAGCTACTTCTATGAGAACAGTGAGTTTGGGTCAAAGGAACTTTTATAGAAGGATGTTTGTTTACTGGTGTCTCAAAACACCAAGAAACTTCCAATTGACATGGTCACCTTCCAAGCTCGTTGTAAAGCATTAAGTAATAAAGGCTTAAATTGAACTTTTCTCAAAGGCCATAAGAAAAACATCTGAACTGATTATCCATTAGTATATACTTCTAGGACATAAGATATAAACAAGTAAAATTTTACAGTAGCAGGTGTCTTAAGAAAGAAGGAAGTAAAGCAGAGTTTATAATACCATGGATTTTCAGGGCTTGGAGGGGATTTGAGCTCATTTAATCCAACCCTTTCGCTTTTCATACAGAGGAAAAGGAAGCTTGGACAGAAAGTGGTTTGTGTAAACCCTACAGCTAAAAGTGGGCAAGGTCTAAATCAAATGTTACCTCTACCAAACCACACCGTTTCTCCTCACCTCTGTGTCATTGTCTGATGACTTGTGTTACATTATGAAATTAGATGCTACTCAACTGAAGATTCCCTGCCATCTGTTCTAAAACCAATCTGTACACTATAGGGCCATTTATGAAGTTGTCCTTTAAGCTATGGAAGAAGAGAGAAGGAGTAGAAAGAGTGGGAAAGAGGGATATAGGGACCATAAGCTAATGTTTCATAAGCAGTTTTGAACTTACCCCACCCAAGAAGAACCATTTGCCTCTAGAGTCACTGGCCTGGTTGGCACACAGTGACTACTATTCTGGGTTTAGCTAGAAACTACTACAGATGCCGGCACCATGCATTTTCTCTGACAACCAGTTATAAAACTTTCACTTTAGACTCTTGACTCTTAACATATACCCAGACCTTGATATCCTGTTATTCAGTTGTTACCATAACTGAAAATCCATTTGGTCCTTTTGCTCAGATTGGAATGAGTTCAGTTGGAGACTATGCAAAGCAGAACCAGCACCTCCTGCCATTGGATGGCCCCTGAGAGCAGCTAAGTGGGAAGAACCACCCCATGGGGTGTATCTGCTATGAACTCTTTGTTCTTAAACCAGGCAAAAGCTGTCCAGACTTGTTTCCCAAGTCAGAACCATGGGGAATTTATTCTACATGGATTTATTGCTATGTTTGTTGGGAAATGCTACATAGGCATCTTGATCCTCACAAAAGTAAAAAGTTATAACCATACTTCTGCTAGTGAGAGTACAAAGGGAAGTATGGTGCTTGGGAAAACATGGCAAGATTGGATTTCCATTTGGGAATCCAGTTAGTAAGCTTAGAAAGTGCCACTTGCAAGTGTCACATTCCTCCAGTCATGAGTGCAAATGAACTGAGACCCCATCAGCTAGTAACTGTGATTCCTGGAACTATCTACCAGATATGATTCACCACCCCCTCCCCCAACTGAAACCACTAAGTCTTTCTCAGTTTCCATGAGCCTCAACCCAGAGGCTAGGCCTTTTGATACTCTTTCATTAAGATTTTGTGAATATCCAGGTTAACAAGTGACTAGTAATTTCTGAGGGCTAGGAGAACACAGGCTATGTTTTTATAGCCAATGGGAGGTAAACAATGGAATGTAATAGCTACCAAGGCCTGAGGTCACCTAAAAACACTTTGCTGGGGGGCCGTGAGCGTAGAGCCTGCTGATTGCCTGGATTCTTTGAAGCACTTTGTATAAGGTAAAGGGATATCCACAATAATCAAAGAGAAAGCACATTACTTTGGCTGGCAAGTCATTCTTTTTAACAGACGGGATTGAATTTGTTTCATTTTAGTAATTAGTTAAGAGATGGTTCTACTTGGATTTCCCAAAGGTGAGCAATGAGGAAGGGAAGGATTAAAGTCTACTTCACTGCGTTTCTTCTGAATTATTCCTAAAAAAGAGTCAGAAGGGGTGCTGAAGAGCTGAGGGACAGAGCCCAGGCCCAGAGTTCAAGCCCCACAACCGACAAAAAAAATAGATGAGCATATAAAACAAACAAACAGTGTTGTCAAAGCCCTACCTTACAAACCCTGCAGGATATAGTATGTGCAACTTATCTGCTTTGTATGTGTGTGTGTGTGTGTGTGTGTGTGTGTGTGTGTGTGTGTGTGTGTGTGTGTGAGAGAGAGAGAGAGAGAGAGAGAGAGAGAGAGAGAGAGAATGTGTGTGTATGTGTGTGTATGTCATTTATGCATTATTAAAGATTAACGGACAAGCATTCATATCCAGGATGGGTCTATGTGGGTATATTTATATATGTAACTGGCAGGCATCCTATTTAAACCAAGGCCATGGAAGTATACCCTGGACCCATCTGTTCTGTTTATGGCACATATTCTGGGTAAGGGAATTCTCAGTGGGAGTGGAAAGAATGAAGGAGGCCCCAAACAACTCAAAGGGCAGAGTCATAACTCAATTCCATGTACATTCTGGATGTGTAGGCTAGTCCTGAATGTGATAAATGACTTACTGAATTTCCAGATGAATATGATTTCCCACGAGTATTTTCGTGAGGTATTTCACATAATTTCAAGGCAGAAAAATTCTGCATTGTGAAAATGTGCACCTTGTTTCTTCTGAAGAACTTTGTCTCCTTATATGTTTCTGAACTAACAGGATAGCTAGGGAAAAGCTGAAAACAAAATGAACCACAAACATTTTCAGATAGAGTCTTGAGAAAACAAGCCGGTGGCCACTCCTTTGAGAAACATGTCAGTGTAGCATGTACACAAATGCCAGGTCGGCCTTCCACATTAAAAAAAAAAGTAATAATAATGCTTTGATTCACCATAGGGAGACACATTCAAAGGCAATCTTAAACAGCTTCACAGTTGAACTCAGCAACTGTTCCCTTGGCCCACACATCTGCTCCAAATGATACATTTACCATTATTGCATTGGCTCATGTCCTTGGCCACCCTATTAACTGTCTATCTAAAGAAGATAAAGATCATTTAAAAATCTACTAGCTGGCCTTGGTGGTAGCCACTTACAATCGCAGTATCTGAGAAGCTGAGACAGGAGGATCATGAATTTCAAGGCCAGACTGGGCTACAAAGCCAAGACTCAGTCTTAAAAAAATAAGTAACTAAATATAACCAAATACAAATCTGCTTAATACTGCTCAATTATAAAAACAAACTAGGGCTTTTGAGATAAAAATAATTAGAATCTCAGTTACAAGAGTAAGTAATAAGGAGAGATGATATCTAAAACATCCTTTCCTCAGATAATTTAGATTCTGTAACTACTCATCAGTGTCTCCACAAACCTCTACTGGCCTTAGGTGATATTCCCTACTCCTGCCTACATTTCTTTAGGTTCTACCTTTCCTTAGGGTTGAACATACTTTATTTTTCAATGATTCAAGTCCCCAGAAAAGTCTCCCAAACCCAGAAACCTTAGAAAAAATACTGTGGGTTATTCAACAGAAAAAGTATAGTAAAAACATTTAAAAATTTAGCTTGTATAAGCAATCATTAAGGAATTATTGGCTACCTACCACATGGCAGGCACTGTCCAATGCCAATGATATGAGTTATTCCTGCAAACTTTCACAGACTTGAGAAGGACTCCATGTGAGAGGGTGTAGTGCTATCCTTTGTCTCTAGTTCCTGGTTCAAGGCTGTCTGAACCAGGAACACTAACATAGGAAGGTGACCTTCTCACAATTTTACATGGATGTATGCTTTCTCTCCCTTCCCACTGAGGAGGAAAACTGGCTCTGCTCCCAAATGTGTCCTATAAGTGGTGTCATGTGTTCTGATATAGCAGAAATCATTCCACATATTAGATATACCAAGGATGTTCTTATATCAACATATTGTATGAAAAGAGCCAATATAAGTATCCTGGGAGAGTGACAAAAATGCAATAATCTGGCTATCTAGGTGGGTGAGAATATAATGGAACTAATTTAGGGATTGAAATCTCTCTAAAACAATGAAAGCAAAATGGAGATCCAAACCTTGCCTGATGGATGCAAACCAAACATCAATTGAATTTGAATATGTAAATCAGGTTAAAATTTATGTTGACTTTGCTTCCTTTCTTTGTCAATATACTCAGTAGTTAGGTGCAAAAATACTTCCTAATTTCACTTTCAGCTTTAGAGAGAATTATGATATGTACTTGGAAATTTCAACCATAATTCCCACAGACTAGATAAGGGAAGAGGAAGGGGATTGTGAGCTCCATAATTCCTTTGAGAGTATGTCCCCCACACTTAAAACTCTCTTTGAAATATTTAACTTAAAGAGCATACAAATGAGAAGATGTCAAGAGTTCCCTATGACACATTTTTTGCTTCTTCTCAATGCAGGTGTAAACACTACCATCTTGTACTGAAGGGGAGTCATCTCTGCAGGGTTCTAACAACATCTCTTGTACATAACAAGGCAAAACATGAACACTTTAAGGAACAACACACCAGGTGTGTGCTCATTGTTTCAAATCCCTGGAGTATGCCACACTGCTTTTGCCATGTCCCCTGGGAAAAAGAGCATCCACAGTTCTGCATTGACAGAAAAGGAAGCTGGCAAGGATGTATCTTCAAAGTGATTCCTCCAGCAGATCCACTCAAACAGTAATACAAGTGAGAAAATTACATGGTTAGGAAGCATTATTTGGCAAAGACACAGCACCGTGTCACGGACTCAAATCAGCTCCTCTAAGCCTCAGCTAACAGATTAAGTAAACATAGAGATATATGCATTTTTCCTTTTTTTTTTGTTTTTAAAGAAAGCTTGGTTATAGCATCTTTTACCATAGGATATGCTGGGGAGTTTATTCAAGAATTTGCCGAGAGTCATATCCTTATTTTTCACGTTTCCAAGGCTCTTCCTCAACACTGCAGTCAGCTGACTTTCCGTTGGCTGCCAGAGTTACCTGAAAATAATTATCATCAACATCCAGCTTACCAGCTACAAACCAGGAAACCAAAACCAAAACCATGGGTTATGTGGAGAAGCACTAGAGCTAGGGTTGAATGGTTTGTTTCAAATGGCATTCCTTCAGAATTGATTTTGATCTGCCTTGGTGCTCAACCATGATTTGAAAACTAAAATATCCGTATTTACTTGACTACAGATGCTTTACAATTTGGGAGACAATTTCTACTATATTTTTAGGGTTGTGAGTTATCTCACTAGCTAGAAACCCATCATACATTAACATACCCCTTTAAATATAGTGAGTGATATGTGCTACTCCATACAACCACAGAGGAAAATAATCCAGAACTAGGCAGCTAGTTCTACTCATGCATGTAAAAGGTTCAGTTACATTGAGACCAGGGAAATTTCATTTTTTTTTTTTTGCCAGTACTATCTCTTTATTCAAATATTCAAGGTTGGTGCTCTACCACTTGAACCACATATTTAGTCCCAGGACTTTGGTAGTTAATTAGAGATAAGACTCTCATGGAATTTTTTCCCCAGGCTGGTTTTGAACAGTGATCGTCAGATCTCAGCTTCTGGAGGAGCTAAGAGCCACTGACATTCAACACACATGCTCAATTTAAAAAATCACAAATTATGATAATTAGGCTCTACCAAATGAACTATTTTGGCTTTAAAAACTAAAAAAACACTAGAACGAGGACAGATTAAAAGTTAAAAATCAGTGACAATGCAATCCAAGTTATTTCAATGTGAACATTTAATTCATAAAATATACGAGGTCTATACTAGGTTTTCCTGGCTCAAAGTAATCTGAACCTTTATGCAGACCGGGAGGTGTTCTCCACTTCTAAGTCGTTTTCCTAGCTTACCTTCTGTCTGTCTGTCCTCAAGGTCATGTGCAAATTTAAACCCACGACTGATATTCCACATAATGGAGAGACTGGATTTATGAAAGCATTAGAATATGGAGACATGACAAATGCAGCAATGTTTGAAAGAAATCTGACCTTCTTGTTACCCAAGTGGAAGTGAAATGCATGCATCACAAACATACAGCATGCTAGAAACAGAGAACCAAGTGCCCTTTGTGAACCAAACCAAAGGGGGGAAAAAAACCAAACTAATCAATCCTCCATTTCCCATCAGCAACACCCTCCCCCCATTCTTCAAGCCCCATGCAATTAGCCACGACTGTTCCACATGCACTTATTCTAATTAAAATTAAAAAGCTGAGGTATAACTTTAAAACTACTATTCCCAGGCAAGAATTTGAAAAGAAGGAGAGAGATAGAAGAGAGAGAGAGAGAGAGAGAGAGAGAGAGAGAGAGAGAGAGAGAGAGAGAGAGAGAGAGAGAGAGAGAGAGAGAGAGAGAGAGAGAGAGAGAGACCCATAGGGATAACAAAACTTGAAGTGGTTAAAGTTTTGACCAGAGCTGCAGCAAATTGGTTTCCCCTTCAACGAACTGCCAGGGACAAACTGTCTTTCTGGAGAAATTTTCTTATTCACTGTGACCTTGAATGTGCTTATTTGGCTGTCAGTGATGAATCAGATCAATGGCCATGGAAAATTGTCACTCACAATGTGGAGGCTTTGGTGGAACTAGCTGACACTTGGATGGACAAGGTTGGGGAGGGGTGCTTGTAAATACTAGAGCCTATGTTTCAAAAATAGCTGGTTCAGTGGTTTTCTTGGCCAAACTAAAGATGGGACTCCACTCTCAGGCACATTTTATCAGTCCTCTGGGTTATAGAAAGGGAGGACCTTGACAGGAAGTCTTGACATTATCCATACTGACTGGTTAAAAAAAAAAAAAGCCAAAAGACACAAAAGCTGAGACTGTGCCCTGACTAGCAGGAAAGTTAAAGGAATAGATATTGGTGAAAACCCCTGGCTGCTTCCTTCCACATCCGTGTCAACTCAAGTAAGTAACCTAGAGCAGAAGGGAGTCAGTTTGCAAAGGCTGAGAACCAATTCTTGTTCACTGAGATGAACCTAGTCCATTCACTGAAACTATAAACATCTCAAATAGTTATTAAGCCAATTAGCCCATTTCCATCAAGACCTGCTCACTTTGAACATAGACTGACCATGCTACTGACCATCACATCTGTAGGTGACAGGGTGGCTAGACAATTTTATACAGAGGCTGAACAACTTATTTCGGTGAAACTGTCCAACAAAAATGGCTATTTGACATATAGCATGTAATCAAGATGTTAAAAAGATACACTTGACAAATATTTAGTGAGTGCCTACTATATACCAGACACTATTTTTTAGAACCAGAGCAGGATACTGATAAATGACCAAATCTCACTTTTGATGAATTTACTTCCTAGTAAAAGGGATAGTTAATAAGCATCTCACTTTAGAGATGGAATTGCTTTGCTTAAAAATATAAAGCACATTTCTCCTGATGTCCTTTAAGAAAAGAAAAATCCAGCCGGGGGCCGGGGCTCACGCCTGAAATCCTAGCTACTCAGGAGGCTGAGATCTGAGGATCACGATTCAAAGCCAGTCTGGGCAGGAAAGACTGTGAGATTCTTATCTTCAATTAAACACCCAAAAAGCCAGAAGTGGAGCTATGGCTTAAATGGTAAAACACTAACCTTGATCACAAAAGCTTAGGGACAGCGTTCAGACCCTGAGTTCAAGCTCCAGGACCAGTACCAACAAAAACCCCAACTAACCAAACAAAAAAATAGAAAATCCAGAATGTCTGAAATCTAAGATCTTTATACCTGCAATACTTCCTTTATCAAAACATGCTCTTGACAATATTAAAACACACCACACACACACACACACACACACACACACACACACACACACACACCTCAAAAGCTTCAAAAGTGTCACACTACTGACAACCACTACGATTCTCCTTATAAACAACTGTGGAATGAACGTTTATATGTGATAATTTTATTTTGTCTTATACTATTCTTCCTTGTGTAAGAATGACGGGTTCAAAATTTATTTCCTCTACAAAAACCAACAACAACAACCAAAAATCCTGCACCCTTTGTGTGTTCTCTACTGCCTAATTCAGAGTTATGGTAATAAAGGTACTCAGTAAATAATAAGTGATCAAAATATAAGATCTCACAGAAATAGAGTGGGAACACTCAAACCTTACAAGGCACACGATGAGTACCTGTTAAGTATAAAAGAACATAAAGCCATTCTATGAGAATGTTGACCCTTGTGATCCAAAATGATATTTTGATGGGGTATAATCCCAAACATTCACTCAGATGAGAAAATATTTATTTTCCAAGAGGATGGATTAAGAAAATATCTCTAAATTATTTTTAATTTAAATTACTTTTTTTTTACTGAATTAATTAATTATCCAATTGCTTCTTGGTGGGTAGTTTTCCTCCCTAATTTGTATCAAGACCCACATATGAATCCACATGTATCTGATGGAAAAGAGACAGATGAAAGTCTGTGTCTGCTCCACTAGAATCTGGATCTAGAAACAGTCCATTAAACAGAGTTACTTTTGTGTCACCCTTAACCATCCTGCAGAAACCATGGTATATATTTGGAATGTCTCAGAGGTAACACAGGCAGAAGTTAAAGCTTAAATGGAATTTTATCAACAGGTTGCCTGAAAGTACCCTAGATCTGGATTGGGTTCAAACTGGCCCGTTGCATACATGGAATCATGTTTAACAAACCAACCTCAAGTTGTCTCTGTTTCCTCTGCTAGGGGTTGTCCAAGTTTGCTTCACTCTGATCATGACCCTTTGTCTTTAACAATGTCAAGTTAGTTACAATGAAAGCTAGCCAGAGCCCATCAGCTTGAAGACTTAGCACCCAAGAGCTTGCAGGAGCACCCAGAACATCCACACTGCAGGAAAGGTAGCACTGCCAGGTCATGTGAGAGCGCTACTATTTTCAAAAATACCTCTCTGGATACTTGCTGTCAAAGGGAGTTGTTCTTGAAATGGCTTCCCCATTTTGGAGACAAAGTAAGTCATATCAAAACTTACCCTTCCCACAAAAATAATTAAGGAACAGATAGCTAGCAAGAGCTAATGTGGGGACACAAAAACTAGTATGTGATACACAGCAGGAGAAATTCTTGTGCTGTAAAAATCAAGTGGCATATGCTAGGAATTGTTCTTATTGTTTCATTTGAAACAGAATAGAACATTTAACGGAATAATTGAAAGCTAGCAAAGCTCTAGCAATCGTAAATTCTTGGGTGAGTCAGACAAATTAATTAACCAAATTAGTGAAGTGGTGTGAAAACCAGAATGGTTGTATATACCATGTGGAAGAAACAAGCAACTGATTGGCTGTTTTGGTATTAGTATTGTTGTTTGGTATTGGTATTATTAACACCTTCCCCCATGTTAGACACAGAGCTAGATGATCTGAGACTCATAGAAGCTTGGTTACATGATACTTTACAAAAAATATGACACTAATGGATGCAAGGCTTTTTTTTAAAAAAAAATTGCGCATGCACTACTAGATACAGGTCTCAATATCCAGGAATGGGAAAGGTACCTTGCACTCATCTACTATGACAGAGTTGTGTGCCGCATAGACACATTGATTAGAGTTGCTTTCCCTATGGTTCTTCATGTCATCATAAATGGACTGAGTCTTGGTCATTTCAATGTCTTCATGCACTCGGTGTTGGGAGTCAATGGTATCCAGCTCAGACTTGGAGAGGTGATAGACAATCCCAGCCCCAAAAGAGTCACCCACGACATTGACTGATGTTCTCATCCTGTCCCTGGTGAGAAAGAACAGAGTTTAGTGAGGAGACAGGAGATCATGGGCGTAGAGAGGTCAAGGTGTGGAACAAGAGAGAATTTAGGGTTGAGTTTTGTCTTTATCTTTTTCCTCTGTCTAATTTGGGATAAGTGACTCAACTTTTATGAGCCTTGACTTCTTCCTTTTTTTTTGGAGGGGAGGAGGAGTCCTGATTTCCTTGTCAGGAAGAGACAATAATTATACTCTTGCCACTGGCTTGGATGAAAATTAAACAAGATAACATAGGTAAAGTGCTTAATACAATGCCTGAGGAATACTAAATTATCAATAAATAGTAGCAAACCAAAAAAAAAAGGAGAAGGATAGAAATAATTAGAGAAAAATAATGTGTTCAGATCCTCAAATTAACATCCAGGCTCCACCTACACCTAGTTGCACACAGCAGTTGCTCCTACTTTAAACTATTCTCTAAAAATATCATACTAATTCTGCTAATTTGATTTATTCATTCCACTAAAAAGAACTAATGAAACATGAACTCTCTCATCATTAGAAATCCATCTTCCCATAACAATGTGAACTGACTCTGCCTTCTCTCCACCCCCAGCCGTTGCTGTCTATCCCTAACCTCAGCAGACATAGCTGTAAAATAAGCAATGTAGCTACAATTTTTTCCTTGATCAACGTGTGTTGTGACTAGGTATCCTGAAAAAATCCAGAACACTTTATCATGCTCTTTCTGTGAACCTAAAAAAATTGAATGTCTCTAAGGGTGTTTCTGGATATAGAAAGCATTAAGAATAGTTTTCCTCAAACCTTTATTTTATGTTCTGGCTTGAAAAAAAATATGATGGTTGTTAACTTCTCTTAGAAAATCATCACCAGGGATGTTAATTCAGTCCTTAAGAGTAAGTTGTGGGCCGGGCACTTGGGCTCACGCCTATAATCCTTGCTACTCAGGAGGCTGAGATCCGAGGATGACAGTTCAAAGCCAACCTGGGCAGAAAAGTCCCAGTGAGACTTTTATCTCCAATTAACAACTCAAAAACTGGAAGTAATGCTATGGCTCCAAGTGGTAGAGCACTAGCCTTGCACAAGCTCAGAGACAGCCCACCCAAGCCCTGTGTTTAAGCTCCATGACCAACCAAAAATAAAAAAGATTAAGTTGTGTCTTTACATCCTTAAGTACAAGCCAAATTAGTATTGAGAACCTGAAAAATATCACTTAACACATGATATGTACTTTTAATATTATAACTTTCACCAAGTTGATTCAAAAATATTTTGGAAGTTCCTAGATAGAACTTCCAAACATGTTAGTTTCAGTTACAACCTCCCCCTGAAAACATTAACCCTGTATATAGGGAAGCATCTGTGTTAACACTGATAACTAGCTGTATTATGTGTTTGTTATGGATTTGTGGTCCTCCTTTAAACTATTTGATTGCATAGCTTGAGCATCTATCTCTAGACCAAAAAAACCCTAAAATGCTTCAAATGTTGACCACCAACATGACACCAAAGAGGACATTTCCACACCTGATCTTATGTAACAAGCCACGGAGAGAATGCAAGTGCACTAAAAGCTTTATATAAAATTATTTTGTATGGTCAAGTGCTGGTGGCTCACACTTGTAATCTTAGCTACTTGGAAGATTGTGATTGGTAGGATAGTGATTGAGGACCAGCCTGGGCAGAAAAGTCCATGCAATTACTTCTCTATATAGTTGTTTTTTTGTTTTTTTTGTCGGTCGTGGGGCTTGAACTCTGGGCCGGGCATTGTCCCTCAGCTCTTCAACTCAAGGCGAGCGCTCTACCACTTGAGCTACAGCGCCACTATGTTTTAAATCGCCGAGGTTCTGAGTGCTCTATATAGTTTTTTTTTTAAATTACTTCTCAAATTAGAGTCACATGTGGTAATACACATCAGTTACCATAGTGATGATAAAAGACCCACATTGGCAGATCACATCCACACATGCACCTAGGAAGGAAGGAAGACCTTTTTTTTTTTTTTTTATCAACAATCATCCATAAAAAAAACAGGGCTACTGTCCTGTGGCTACTGCCAGGGTGGCCACTGCCTTGCAAGTATGTGAAAGCTTGAGTTCAAACCCAGTACTACACAAAACCGATCACATCTGAACAAGCTCTCTGTGAAACATAGAATGAGTTTTGTGTTTCAACCTGGGTTCCATTCCCAATCTTTCTCATTGGGAATAGGGCAAGAATTCAAAATCTAAAAGCAAAAAACCTGAAACACTTCTGGTGCTAAGCATTTCTAATAAGGAATATTCATTCTGAACTTGAAATCCCTCCTACCATGTGTCCAATACCCTTGGCCAATCCCTAAACTCCATAGAATGCTGAAGTCTCAAAAGAAACACTGTGGGCCCCTTGATCTTGAGGCCCAGAAGAATCTGCTTTATTGGCAAGTATAGTGACCAAAAGTAATAGTAATGGTGGTAAAAATGGTGATGATTATGGCATGAATGCTTACATTTCTGTTGTATATATTATTTGTAGTACTGAATCAAATATCTATATATCCTTAATTAATGGTTACCTACTTTTAATACATGAAAAATACTGGAGGTCTGGTGAGATTGAGTGGCTTCCTAAGGTTACACATCCTTGCAAACTCATAGAGTTCAGTTTAAATACATTCTGCCACACATTGCAAAACACCTCTGAGCCAGACAATAATCTAGCTCAGTCATTTACTAATTGCGTGATTTGGATAATTTGCTGCTATTGTCTAATAGTCATGCCCATCCTCTAAGATCCTATATTGAAATCAGATCCCCAAAGTGATGATAGTATGAAGGAGGACCTTTGAGGAGTGGTTAGGTCATATGGGTGGGGTCATGATGAATTAGATTAGTGCCTTTACAAAAGAGACTCAGCCGAGATTCCTTATTCCTTATGCCCAGTGAGCTCAAAGTGATAAGATGACAATTAGGAAGTAGGCTCTCACCAGACACTAACTATTTCAATTTAGACCCATCTTGGACTTCTCTGTGCTCAGAACTATGAGGAATAAACTTCTATTATGAGTAAACCATTATTCTATGGTGATTTGTTATAGTTAATAGAATAGACTAGATACTTCCTCAGCCAAAATTTTCTGCATGCAACTAAAATGTCTATTTCATAGGATTGGGGGGAATATAAAATCCATTCATAATTCATAATTTAGGCTTGTAGTCTGGCTTCTTTCCCTTTTGGGGGGACAATTTCTACTCATAGATCATCATGTTGACCAAAAACACTATCCAAAAGTTAATCACTCCCCTAGGTTAAAAAATCCATTTCCACCTAGAGGATGCCATACATTCATAGATTCCTGTTTCTTCACTTTTTCATTGACACCTCCTTCTAAAACAGTAACTGGAGCCGTTTTTGGAATAGGATTTCTGGGTGAGCTTTCCCTGCATGTGTTCACTGCCATACCTCTTCTAAGACAATAGATTTTTTTAAATTTACAAAGTAACCCTGGCAATAGAAACAATCATCAGGGAAGGAATGGATGGAAGATATCTGTGTAGGACAGAAGCAGACTGATGCTTGAGCCTACATAAAGAGAGAGCCCCGGGCCTGAGGAAAGAGCTATAATATAGGTCTTCTGACTCTCTCACCTGAGCATCAAGTAGGGAATGAGGCTAGTCCCAAACTCACAGAAAGCTACCAGAGTTAAGTACAATGAAAAAGAACACCCTCTATGGCTTAAGTATTTATTACAGTTTTCAGGAACCCATAAGCATGGAAACATTGTTTTTTTAAACTTGTTCATGTGCTTTAATGCTAAGGTGTTTTTTTTTAAGTGAATTGTTCATTCAACAGATGTGTAGTGAGCATCTTAATATGTACAGGGTACTATACAAGTGCTCAAGAGAGTGAGGAATGAGACAAGATGTTCTCTTTTCTCCAAGAATCCCTATTCTCTTTACTTTTCTCCCCAACTAGGAGATTAGTGTTTTAATAGGAATGGGGACTAGGTGTTACTGAATTCTGTAGGTGGGATATTTTATTACATGTGGAGCACAGAAAAAAAAAATCCAGTGGAAGTATCTTGAGTTAGACCCAAAGAATGAGGTTTTTTAAATGAACTATAGAAGGGAGAGAAACAATACACATGAAATCTAATAGAAAGGAGCACTCAGAAGAATTCCAGATGGCTAAGTCAGAAAGTAAGCACTAAGAGAGTCAAAGTAAGAACTAAGTCATACATGGTCTCATTAATCAGGTCCAGAAAATAAAGATTCCAGCATACTGAAGAGCTTAAAGAACAAGACTAAAAAGTAAGATATGGACACAAGAAGTCTTCCTTTGTTGTTGTTGTTTTTAATGTACTATGTAATTTTTTTATTTCCGTTGTATATTCTCCTCCCTATGGTATATCCTCTGTTGTCACTGTACTTGATTTTGGTCCCCTGCATCTTGTATATACATTTATCTAATTTGAGGAGAGGAAGGGGAATAAGAAAACACTGAAACAAGGGCACAGGATGACCCATTGCAACAATGATATTCACAAGACAGAATACTGGAAATGAACTTTACAACTTCCAGGTGGAAGAAGGCGTGAGAGAGGTGGAGAGGGAAGAGAGAGTAGGAGGACAACAAGGGAAGGGGTAACAATGCTCGAAAAGAAATGCACTCATCGCCTTACTCATGTAACTGTAACCCCTCTCTACAGCATCTTTACAATACAATAAAAATTTAAAAACGAGTAGAATCAGTTAGTGAGGATGTGGTGAGTGTGTAGAAAGATGGATTCGATGGAAATTTAGGAGACAAAAATCACAAGAGTTGAGGACTAATCCGCTATAGGAAATTAAAAAGAAAATAGTCAGGGGTCCCTCTTACGGTTCTGGTTTGGTTAACCAGTAAATGGTGTCAGAGTATGTAGGGGGCACAAATGGGTGGGCTGGGACATATTCTGACTTCAACTTGATTATGTCGAATGTAAAACATGTGGTCTAGTCAGGGCACAAGAAAGAAAGTCTGATGGTTAAAAAATACTTCTGGGATGCAGGGGGTAAAGTAGGGATTATTGTGTAGAAAAACATAGATACCACAAAGATGTTTATTTCAGCCTCAGAGAGAATATAGAGAAGAATAGACAATGTAGGCTAGAATGCAGAGGGCAACCAAGATTTAAGAAATGGGCAATTTGACATTTCACAGGTAAATAAATTATTTTGGCAAGGGGCATGGCAGACAATGCCAATTATTGCTGAGTGTTCAGGAATACTTCTTTTGCAGTATTGAACTGCCAGGTGCAGTTTCTCTACAGAGGCAGGGACAAAAGTAGCATGCTGTAGGTAAAAACTGGTAAGGTGAAGAGTGTTTAAGACAAAGAGGATAATTATTTGCAGAAGCACTGAGCAAGGTACTTGGTTTAATTTTGTTTTATTTTAAAAAGTCGAATATTTGAATGTTTTTTCAAATCTTAAAGAGAAGGGACCAATAGAGAAGGAGAAACCCAAGGAACAGAGAAGGAGTAACTTAGGGAGCTAGTTCCCTTGAAAGATTTGAGAGAATGGGATCTCAAATGGGAGAAGGAGGCCACATCTTTCAGCAGAGGAACTCTGTTCCATCACTGCAGAAGAGAAGAGGATAAGGGGTAAGTTTAGGAAGACAGAGTTCCAAGTGGGACGCAGGAGTTAAAAGACATCTGTCAGAGAGTATGGACACCAATTTGAATTAATCCATAGCATCAGAGTCCTGTCCTGCCAGGTTCCTGTTACACAAGCATTCTGGCAAATTTTCAGGATGCCTAACCAGGAGGCCAACCATGGATACCCTATGTGTACTTTTCTTTCTGAAAATACTGCAAAGTAAAGTAAACACCATTGAGGCCATGAGGGGAGTGTTTGACCAACTCTGGGGAAGTCCAACTGTGGCCCATAGCAGGATATGAGAATTTGTGGTTCACACGTGGAAAGTTTCTCCTCAGGCAAACATTTTCATTTTCCTCTCAAAAATGATCTCTGACCTCTCAGGAAACTATGTCTTTCATGTTGGCCTCGGGAGTTATTTTTTTAAAGCTACTTGGTTAAAAAAAAAGAATTAGAACTGTTGATGCAATGTTTGAGTCTGGTGGTGTGTCAGGGCTACAATAAGGGTACAGAGATGATAGTAGAACATTGTCCTGGTTCCAGAGCTGCCAGGAACCAAGAATGGCAAGGGACTGGGAGATCATTTCCCATGAATCACTGTGTCTGGCTGGCTTGAAGAAAAGCATTTGCCAAGGTGCTCTGTCTCTCTCTCTTGCGTTGTAACTCCTCAGTCAGGGAGATATGGGCTTATGTGAAAGCCGTGGTTCTCACAGGAAAATAAGGCTGAGGGAGCAGCTCCAATCGCAGCTTTATCTGGCCCCTTCTATTGGGCTGAGTCATATGAAATTGATATTTCCATAAGCAGTTTCATATAATTCAACTTAATAGTGCTCTCAGAAGGCAGAGTACAGAGAAACTATCTGTAGAGACAGTGTTAACAGAAGACTCTCCAGGGCCTGAAGCAGGCTAGCCTGATTCTGGGTATTAGAGGGTTAAAAACCACATGGGACTGAGGCAAGGAAGGGGAGCCCTGCCTGACCACCAAATAAGAAGGTGAGCTTGGGATTCCAGGCTGAATTGCAATCCTGGCATCGGCAGGACAAGCTACTTTACCTTTTCCATTCAGCTTCCTCATTTGTAAGATATGGAAAGCAATCTCCCATCCTCCCCAAGCCCGTGGAGAAGATAATAACTGCTGACAGATCCTCCACCAAGCACTTCGCCTATAAAAGGCTGACCTGACACAAAACAAGTGCCAAACCCTTTGCGGCTCAGCATGTTACTATTATTAGTCCAAGTGAACAGCAGAGATGAGGTTACCTCCTCCGAATCTTATACATACCCCTCTTTTAACACCTAGCCCACTGCTGGAATTTCTCAACCATATCTACTGGTTTTTTTTTTTTAAATTTTACCTCAGTAATAAACCGTAAGGTCTTTGAGGGCTGAGCCTGTGCCTTGCAGTCTCATAACTTCTACAATCCTCCTCTATACTTTAAGCCTCTCTACTTCTTATTACCCAATAGAGTAGAAATGCCATGTATATTGCTTTGGGAGCAATGATAGAAAAAAAAAACAAAAGAACTACATGATCAGTTTAGATGCATTTTTTTCCTAAATATGTTTTGTTTATTTGTCTGTTTTGTTGGTCCTACGGCTTGAATTTGGGGCCTGGGCACTGTCCCCTGAGCTCTTTTGCTCAAGGGACTACTACTTTGAGCCACAACAACTTCATTTCTGTTTTCTTGGTGGCGTTAAGAGTGTCCTGTACTTTCCTGCCTGGGCTGCCTCCGAACCAAATATGATCCTCAGATCTCAGCTTCCTGAGTAACTAGAATTATAGGCATGAGCCTCCAGTGCCTGACTCCTAAATGTTTTCTACCATGATTGGAAGAACCTGAGGATGTGTAGAACATGGAGAGCTGACTGAATTCATTATGGCATAGGGCAGAGTGGGGAAGAGGTGGGAGGTGGGTGGGTGTAGAAGGCAGGATGTGATGGATTGTGAGTTTGATTTGGAAGCAGATAAAC
Source organism: Dipodomys merriami (assembly GCF_024711535.1). Classification (NCBI taxonomy): domain Eukaryota; kingdom Metazoa; phylum Chordata; class Mammalia; order Rodentia; family Heteromyidae; genus Dipodomys; species Dipodomys merriami. The sequence goes on along the minus strand of NW_027203493.1, from coordinate 16,040,667 downwards.
TGGACAGAGAGGCCTAGTTTTGTTTAGCAAACTAACTGGTTGGATATTTGGGTGCTGAAAGTGAGGCTAAGAAGGAGGGAAACAGAGAGACCCAAACTACCTAGTAGAGAGAAATGAGAGAGAGAGAGAAAGCAGGGGAAAGGGGAAAGACCCAAAGAGTTGGAGAATAAGGGGAATAAGCATGGCAGGAAGATGGAAAAGGTGAAATCCAGGGCTGCAGAGACACCAGGGTGGGAAATTCTAAAGGATTTTTAAAGAAAAGAATGTCTAATATTAAACATTTTAATTCCTGTGTTACTAAACATGATTAACAGTGATTTACAGAACTTCAGAGAAATCTTTGTGCTTCAGTGGTAGGGGAAAGAGATGTTTTCATTTATTGCTCTCCTGAGTTCCTCACCCATTTCCATGAGCACATGTTTCTTTTGTGATATAATAGAACTAATCTTGCTGTGCAGAACTATAATCCTACTCCATTCCTTTGATCTGAGATCCCACTGTCTTGAGTCAGGGACACATTAGTGGAAAGGGAGAGGCTAGGTAGAAAATGAGCCACATTCCACAGTAGTGCTGACATACATTGAGGATATGAGGAAAATCCAGTACACATTAGATAAATAGAAACCTTTGGAATCTTCAGAGATATGAAGTATGTAAGCATTAGTTTTCTTTTAAACAGGCATTAGGGCAAGGTTAAATAAGTTGTGTGTCTTGTATTTGGTGTGTGTGTGTGTGTGTGTGTGTGTGTGTGTGTGTGTGTGTGTGTGTGTGTGTGTGTGTGTGTGTGTGTGTGTGTGTGTGTGTGTGTATTTTAATAAGGGGAAGAAAACTCATATAGGCAGATCCAGAGAAACCAGAAACATCTAGATAGTCTGGGTTTGAATCCCAGCTCAATCATTTAATATCCTCTAAATCAGGATGCTGAGCCTCAAATGAAAATAGGGATATACTATTAGTTGCCTTGTAATTTAGTGCAACATTCAAATAAACCCATGTAGAATGTTCATGCAACCTAGAGCAATGTCAAACACTTAAGGGCGTTCACTAAACATTAGTTACTAGTATCCTGCATCATTCCAAAGCATCTTCATACTGCCAGTAGTTGGTGAAAAAGTTTAGAACACTTCCATACTCAGCAGCCCCCTGCCTCTCATCCAATCCATACTCAGCAGCCCCCTGCCTCTCATCCAATCCTTTCCGATTGCATCATCAGCATCACTTGGAAGCTTGTTAGAAATGCTAATTCTGGGCCCCAACCAGGCCTCCTGATTCTCTATCAGATTATGGAGAACAAAGCTCTCTTCGATGCTAGTGGGAGGAACTCTGAAGTATGTCCTATTGGATAAGGGTTACGTGTCAATTATATACATGTCTATGAGGCAAACATGAGTCCACAAAAGATCTCATGAGAAAAATCCCATAGGATAAGTGGCCCTACATCCACTTAGATTTCATTCTATTCTCACTTTCCCTTTCTACTTGTGGCCAGACCAGGTTGTTCATTACCTCTCCCTGGTACTGGCTCTCAGGTTTCACTGTTTTGCTTACATCAGAGAGGGGGAAGGTGGTTTGGTGATGTTTCTTACAAAAACCTGCCAAGAATTCCAATATAAAGGGCTTCTTACACCCAGAAGAAGGTTCTGGTTTTAAGCAGTCTTGCCTCACCAATGATCTAAGACTCAGACACAGTGCAGGACCCTGGAATCTTACTTTGCACCACAATATCTACAGAGCAGCTAAACTTGCCCACTGGTTGCATTCCAGCAGTTGGCAAACGCTGTGACACATTAAATGTCACTGAAGGCTTTGTTTGGTTTTAAATGGAAAAAAATGCTATAGTTATAAAAGTTTACAGATTTTGCCTAAATTGGAATAAAATAGTCTGTTTCCTTTGCTGTCCCTCCATAAACTACTCTTTCTAAAGAGCAGCCAACTTTTCTGACACCCCAACCTCAACTTAGTCCCCACACCCACTTAGTCACCAAGGAGCACTCAACAGTTATGGCGCTCACCACCAAGAACTTGTTTCTAGAACTCCACTCCACATGGAGAAAGAATGTGGCCCCATTACTAATTCAAAGCAGAGTTGACCCAGCAACAGGCTCCAAGGCCCATCTTCCCAGGATACATCCATCACCAACAAAGGGTACATCTTAAAACTGGGAGGGGCACTCAAAGGCATGGGATTTAGACTTCTTCATCAAATCTTAAGTTACTGTAGCCATTGAACAAATCACAGAGCAAAGACTAAGAGAGAGAGAGAGGAAGAGAGGGGGAGAGAGAGGGAGAAAGAGAGAGAGAGAGAGACTTGCCCAAAAGTCCTATAGACAAACCAAGTTTAGCCTTGCCTTGTGGTTCTTCTTTTCCTTGCTTCTCTGATTCCCTATGCTTCTCTGAGTTTCAGAAGTAAGGTCTCTTCATCTGTAACTTTCATGTCAAGTCCAGCTTAGGATAGCATTTTTTTCTTATATGATTTCATCAAAATAGCTCATCTAAATGTACCATCATTCTTTTTTCATCAGCCAGCTCTTGCTTGCTGGCACATTTTAGCCCTGGTGACATAACACCCTGTTTTCCAGTGCAATTGTGAGCATGTGAACAACAGCATGGGGTGATGTGGGAGGACCCAGCCCTCATATTCCATTTGCTAACATTTAGGTCAGAAGTAGGCAGGGTCTTGAATGTTTCATGAAGTGACTCTAATCCAACAGGCTTGGAAGGAAATAACTGCCAAGAAGACTGAAATCCACAAAGGCAGGTCTACTAGTCTAGAGGTTTTGAATTCTAAGAGGGGCTGAGGCTTCAATTATGCACAATTGGTCCCAATTTAGGTTATTTATTTGGGCTTATTTCTGGAAAGGAAGGGGAAAAAAACCACAGCTCAAACAAAAAAAAAAATTGATAGGTTATTTTGCAGAACTAGGGATGTCTTTGACCATTTGTGTTTCTGAAAGAAAATACAGGAAATTGGGTAAACTTGTAAAATAATAATCTGTTTCTTCATACTTCTGGAAAATCTGAAAAGTCCAAGATCAAAGCGCCAGACTCTGGTGTAGGCCATGTTACAACACAGCAATCATCACATGATGGAAGGTGGCAAGACAAAGAGAGAATGAAGAGAACCTAAAGTCATGCTGCCATAATGGTACCAATTCCATCTCTCCTGGCCCAGTTGCCTTTTGAAAATGGAAATTTGAAAATATTAAATGAAGTGTAATGAAAATTAAACTGCAACATGATCTATTAAGAGGCAAACATTCCAACCCCAGCTCATGGGAGATTCTCATAGGCCTGTCCATATTCTGCTCCTTTTCTCTACCAATAAACCTCTTGGTAAAAAAAAAAAAAAAAAACAGAGAGAGAGTGTGAGAATTATGGAATAGAATGAAGGGCCCTTCTCTGGTCATATAAGCTCTGTTGTACATCAGGCAAAAGATTTAACCCTTCAGAATCCCACTTACCTTATCTATGAACTATACTAAATGATCTGAAGATTTTGCAGTACCCAACAAACACCAGTTCTGTTTCCTCATTGCTGATACTTTTACTTTATTTTCCTGTCAAGGGCGTTTGCATTATAATGGGGAAGAGTATCTACCATAACTTTTTAAAAAGATGAACCCTCATGGTACATTTTTTTAAGGACTCAGAAAATAAGTCGAAGAAGAGACAAGGCAACATAATCACAGCAGTGTTGAGGTGAGTGCAAGTTGAGTGGCCATGCAAGTTAAGGCTCAAATGACAAATAGTCAAGGGAGTAAGTAAAGCTACAAGTCATGGGGGAGCAAGTGTGGTATAACCAGTTTTCTTCTTGTGTGAGCAAGATCTGATGATCACATAGCAACAGGTGTGGATGAGCTTAGCACATATTTACTGATGTCCTACTATGTGCTCTGACCCCAAACCACTACCAATGCTTCAGTTTCCCTTTGCCCTCCTCCTTGTGCAAATCTAAACCCAATTCTTTGTCTCCCTTATCCCATTATCTCATAATCTTTCCCAACCAGACATCATTTTGGAATCCCAGCTGTCTTGTCTAAATAAATGCCATAATATATAAAGGGTGAGTAAGCCCCCAAATTCAGTACCTGTTCTCATTGTTTTCTTTTTTCTTTTCTTTTCCTCTCTTTCTTTCTTTCTTTCTTTCTTTCTTTCTTTCTTTCTTTCTTTCTTTCTTTTTTCTTTCTTTCTTTCTTTCTTTCTTTCTTTCTTTCTTTCTTGCTTGCTTGCTTGCTTGCTTGCTTGCTTGCTTGCTTGCTTTCTTGCTTGCTTTCTTTCTTCATCTCCCTTCCTTCTTTCCTTCCTTCCTTCCTTCCTTCCTTCCTTCCTCCCTCCCTCCCTCTCTCTCTCTCTCTCTCTCTCTCTCTCTCTCTCTCTCTCTCTCTCTCTCTCTCTCTCTCTCTCTCTCTCTCTCTCTCTCTCTCTCTCTCTGTGGTGTTTGTGAGGCTTGAACTCAGGGCCTGGGTGCTATCCCTGAACTATTTTGCTCAAGGCTAGCACTCCATCACTTTGAGCTACAGCTCCGCTTCTAGCTTTTGAGTGGTTAATTGACAGGCATGAGCCACTGGTGCCCATCTTCTCACTGTTTTTCTAATTCTCTCCATTCTGCCCTACCATTTCAGACCAGAATATATATACACACATCTATATCTATATCTATACCTATATCTATATCTATGTATCATTGTACTTTTGCTTGTAAACCTTTTATAATATACCTTATCAAACTGTAATTTATTAACAATGAATTGTAATTTTATGTGCATGGTTTGATGAGTTTTGACAAGTACAGACACCTGAGAATTCACATGAATTCTCGTGTAAATATGGAACTTTTCTCTCTCCTCAGGTTCCCTGTGTTCTTTCTCAGTTAATTCCCTCCCCCAACATTGATCTCTTTTTATTGCCACAGATTAAGTTTTAGTAGGGCTTCATATAAATGGAATCTACAGTACATACTCTTTTGTGTCTAGCTGCATTCACTCAGTATAATGCCTTGAGGTTCTTTGCATGCGTCAGAGATTGGTTCCTTATTGCTGTACTTTTAGCTTGGCATTAGAAACTATCTGCTCCCTCCAGTGGACTGTGAGACCCTTCAAAGATTCTATCTTTTCTGACTTTGGCTCCCAGTAAATATTAGGGGAAAGTGTTGTGGGGAGGAAGGGATAGAGTTGCCATGGAGATGGGCAAAGGTCTTTCTGTACCATTGTCACCTGTCCAACCCTGGGGAGCAGAATTCACAATTCCCAGCAGCACCCCATCCTCAGGCACTTACAGCAGCCAGTCCACAGCCACCAGCAGGCTGATGTCCTCGGTTGGCAGGCCCACAGCTGTCAGAATGAGGAGCATAGTGACCAGCCCAGCACTGGGGATACTGGCCGCACCAACACTCGCCAGTGTGGCCGTGAGGCTGTGAGAACAGAGAAGTCCAGGTCATGGGAAGAGAAAGGATCTTGGCAACACCCCTCCCCGCCCCCCGCCCATCTCAAGTTGCAATTTTCCTGCCATAAAAGCTCTTCTCCTTTTCCCCTCCCAGGGAATAGAGAAATCTAAAACACAGAGACCCAAGAATTGGATTGTGCTCAACTATGATGGAAGCTCATAAATTCCTGAACTGGATGGAGCTTCAGTGTCATCCTGATACCCAATTCTCCAAATGTATCATTAGGCTCAATAAGGTTATTGTAGCTCTGAAATCAGGCAAGGAAATACTAAAGACAAAAAACAAATCATCCTTAATCTTCCCACAGGAAACAGCACTGCATTCATTTTTTTTGCTTGTTTTCTATGCCACTGAGCACCAATCATTTGAACTACATTGCAACAATCTGAGGAGGCCACTGCCAATGTTAACAGGAAAACTCAGGATAGGATATATCCAGACCCAAGGAAGTGGACACCAAGGAAAGAAATCAACAGATTCCAAGCATCCTTAAGCTTGAAAATGCATTATTTAGAGAGTGCCCAGTAAGGCTAATGGAATAAAGAATAATGAAATAAAGAGAAGCTTTTGTTCTGAAACATCTCATAGTCTTCCCCACACACCCCTAAGCAATGCCAGGGACACACAGCACCATTTTAAAGTCTGTTCCTTGGAGAAAGTTAATCTGGAGTTCAAGTGCTCTGTCTAGACACTCGGGTTCTCTGGAGTTTTGAAGTCAATGGGCACTATTAATAAAGGCTGTAATTTCTAAAAAGAAGGATGACCTTGAAAACAGAGACTTCTAACTTGATGTGTAGGTGCTGAAAAGAAAAGGAAGTAGTTTTCTTTGTGCTTATAGCATTCTAGAGTTCCTAGAGTAAGCACTCTAGGCTCCAGATTGGAGCCAGCCTCTCAGAGAGTTTTAACCAAATCTAGACCATCAGGGTGACCAGGAACTTTCCACTGTGAGAGACCTGAATTCACCTAATTTTACACTGGAGGAAATGTGCCCTTGGAGATTCTTTGGGGTGGGCTGTTTGCTCAGGCAGAGCACAAACACCTGTGGCAGGTATGATCTGGCCTGGCTCCACCAGTGCGAGGCTGGTGACAAGGTTTAAAGAACTCTATCTCCCTTGAATCCACCTGGGTTATAGCAAGTAAAAAGTGGCATGGTTATCAGGGAAAGTTCTACATTTGAACAACCTAGGTACAAACCACAGCTCTATTATTTATTAATCGCATGACTTTGGGCCACTTAACTCCTTTGTGCCCTGGGTTTCTCATCTGAAAAAAAAAAAACTACCAACAACAGAAAACAAGACCTTGATGATATCTCACTCATAAAGAGTTCAGAAACTTTCAAGAGTCAAAGGATAACTATACCTCACAATCCCTAGAGTCAATTTAAACTTTTTTTTTTTTAATCAGGAAATCAAGTCTGGGTGAGGCTGCTTTGCAATGGAAACTTTCCTAAAGCCCAAAGAACTTGAAGGTGGGAATTTTCAGCCTTTTCCCCAAGACAGACAAACCACTAGGGAAGGGGAACTTTCCAGGTTCGGAACAATCTTGCCCTTAATCGTTGTATTTACAGCATTCATTGCATCTGCTGAGTCACTCTTATGTGTCCCTCTGCCTTGTGGGTATTTTATCTGGCTAGCTTTTGGTTGAGTAAGACAAAATCCTATAAAGAAACATTCTTCTTGGAAGTTGGTTCCTTCACTCCAATAATGCCTTTATGGGAAATAATGCCTTCTATGGGCAATGGGTCATCACTGAGTCCTATGGAGAATTCAATAGCTTCTGGTCAATGATTTCCCTCTGCTTCTGCCCCCTACCTGGCCTTCCACACCCCTGGCTCACTTCTCTAGGGCTGGTTCCTGGAGACTGGCCAGGCTGTGTGTACACAACATCAAACAGAACTCATAGTAACCCTACAAAGTATATATACGTAGTAATTGCTTCTCCAGAGTACGTTCATCAAACAGAGGTTGTAAAGATTAGATAAACTAACATGTGCAATCCAGAAGTGTAATATAGAGGAAACAGAGTGTGTAATGACTAAAAGCACGGGGCCCAGATGGCCTGAGTTCAAATCTTTTTTATCACATATAAGTAGTGTGGTCTTAAGCAATTTATTTCAACTTTCTGTGCTGCATTTTTCCTATCTGTACAAATATCAATATCTATTTTCTACATCTGTGTGGATGACCACCAGCTAAAAGATTCACAACAAGTTGAAGCATGCATAACCTTTGGAAACCTGACTTTTAGGTATTTGTCTAGGTGCCTGTTCATGAACTATTCTGAGTTTCAGTTTCATCTTCTGTTAAATGAGCTGGTTGGACAAGACTGTCTTTGAGAAATCCACCAGATGATACAGTCTAGCTGACAGAATAAATGTGATTATTAGTTACATTTTCATATTGTATGTTAGACCTGGTGGGTTTTCCTTCCTTTGTTGCCCTTGTAAGCTCTAGTGCACATGGAAGATTCCTTAAGTCTTTCTTAATGTTTCTAAGGAGAAAGGAGAAATTGTTGATCTATTCAAAATCTCCCCAAGCTGAGTAAATTCCTCAGAACTAGTTAAATCAAGGAAGGCTCTGAAGTAGATTTCACTGTAGTATTAGCCCATACAACATATAAGGAACATTGCTAGTGGCAATTTTTCCACTATTGTTACATCACTGGTCAGTCCCTAAGTTTGGATTTTTAATAATCTCATTGTATAGAGAAAAAAACTGTAAACGCCATTTCTTCGGGAAAGTTTTGTAAAGTGGGTTCCTAGCCAATGAAAGACTCCCAGAGAATGAACCATAAAACAGTCTGTGGTTCTAGCACAGAGGTGGACCACATTGTCTAGAGTTTGAGATATGAGGAGCGAAGGACAATGTTTGACCCTGAACTCAGAGGATTACCCCTATTCAATGCCCAGTCTGGGGAAAACTACTATCATATCATCTTCCTGTGGCCAAAGTCAGAAAGCAGAGATGATGTATACTTCAAAGAGATTGCTACAGAACAGAGATTTGACTCAGGCCTCTGTCAAACATAGTCTAGGATGGACTCTAGGTTTGTCATAGGACCTCTGCACCTCAGTTACTATTCTGTAGAACAAGGATGATGACTATCCTCTCTCTTCAGGATTGTTAGGCCTGGTCATTCCATACACACACACACACACACACACACACACACACACACACACACACACTCACTCACCTCTATCACTTCAGAGGTACCAAAAAGGATAGAGTTATTATCATTATAGACACTGTGATGTATTTCAGTATCTACGTAATATTTTCCTATAATTAATTACCTGGGCAATTACAGGATTTGGGGATTTTCTTTCTACTACTGGAGCTTTGTCATAGAATGTGACCCATCTACCTCTGCATTTACTGATCTCATGGAATCTGAGACATGAAAGAAAACATAAATTTTGGAGTCTAAACTCATAAAATTAAGTGTCTTAAAGGTCTAAGAGGGGCTGGGAAGGTGGCTCGGTGGTAGAGTGCTTGCCTTGCATGCATGAGGCCCTGGGTTCGATTCCTCAGCACCACATAACCAAAAAGAAAAAAGCCGGAAGTGGTGCTGTGGCTCAAGTGGTAGAGCAGTAGCCTTGAGCTGAAGAGCTGAGGGACAGCACCCAGGCCCAGAGTTCAGGCCCCACAACCAGACCCCCCCAAAAAAAAAGGTCTAAGGGGGCAGGTGACACAGGCCAGGTATAAGTACAAGGAAATAGGAGAACCAGTGGTAAAGTAGAAAGCACTTGTCTTTGAAGATGCTAAAATTCTAATTTTTTTACAGTGTTATTATAAGACAAAGTAAGATTCTGAGCTGCCTTCAGTCTGATATAAATGACCAATTCATATACTCAAATTCTGAATAACTTCCTCATTTACATGTAAGGGGACATGGAGACACAAGTAGGTGGGAACAGGACATGAATAAGACCAATAGCTGGCTTATCAAGGTTTTTGGTTTTTTGGGGTTTTTTTTTGCGGGGGGGGGTGTTTTGTTCTACTTTAATTGAAGCCAGGAATTGTCTTCTAACTTAATTGAAACCGAAGTGAGGCGCGAGTGATGATATTAAAATGATTGCAAAGAGTTTGTTTTGTGCTATCAGGTCAACACAACATTAAGTGGATGGAAGACTTGATATTTTTAGTGATTCTAGTTATAAGCAAGAAACTCAAAACTTGGCCTGGCTATTAGATAGGAACTTTAAGTTTATGGAGAAGTAATATATTTTAAACAATCTCTTCAGAGGATGTATGTTCCAAAATTTTTTCTCATGATGAATATATATGGGTTTCTTATTTATTAAAAAAAAACCTTTAGTAAAAGCAAAAAGTATGTGACATTTGTAATATGATTGATATTGAGGAATCTCAGTATTTCATCATTTTCCTACCACTCTCTGGAATATTGAATGGAACATATTTTAAGGGAAGAAAATTTGGATGAGAAGCAGCTGAAGTAAATCCCAGTCACAGCCCTGCCAGCTATGACTAGAGGTGTGGCCTTAGGCAAACCACCATGCTTCCTGAGCCTGATTTTTCTTGTCTATTAAATGGGCATAAAAATAACCATCCCGCCTATACCACAGGGTTGTTTCCAATCAAGTAATATTCAATTTCTGGAGCAAGTTGACATGTGCAATATAAGTAAAATGAATGAACATGAGTTAGCATCTTTCTGATCACAATCTTTTCCTCTGTGAAGTCTTTTCTGTTATTCCCTCATGGCATGTCTACCAGGAGAACTGAATTCAAGTAGCCTCTGTCAAATGACTTACCTGACAGTCACAATCTGACCTCCGTCCAGGATGACACCATTCATTTGGGCTATAAAGATGGCGGCCACTGCTTCATAAAGGGCTGTTCCATCCATGTTAATGGTTGCCCCAACTGGGAGAACAAATCTAGTCACACGCTTATCAATCCCCAGATTTTCTTCCAGACAACGGAAAGTAACAGGCAAAGTTCCAGCACTAGGGAAGAGAGAGAGAGAAGGGGGGGGGGGGTGAGGCAAGAGGAGTGAGGGAGGGGGAGGGGGAGGGAGAGGGAACATTAAATTTCCTTTAAAGAAGCAGGAACAAAACAAAAACAGGAAAGACACTGCCACATTTTTGTCCCTTTATTCCAATCAACAATGGGACATTAGAAAACAAAGCAGTATCCAGATCCAATTTATGAACAACTGAGCTAGAAGTTCAACTTCAATCTCATTGAGATGCTAATGGGGGGGGGATTTGTTGGTCTTGGTTTTTGAGATTTACTTATATCTCAAAAGTTCTTTTTTCCTTTGGTCTCTGTTTTCATCTTGGATTAAATATTGAAGCACATCTGATTACTCACAAAAACTGGACTACAAAAAAAATGTGTCAGAAAAATATCAGCTGTCAATGGTAAAATGGAATGGGGAATTTTTGAATGACCTCTCATTTTATGATAGAAATGCTGTTTCCAACAAAATGACTACATGGATTACATCCAGCCCTTGGGAATTTCCCTGAGCTGGGCCTACTAATTTGGAGAATACTGGACAAACATATCAAGTACCCTTTGCATGAACCTAAGCTTTGTGCAATTCACTGGGGAACTGCACGTACAGTCCAACTCTGAAATACAGGGCCATCAGCCAACTCTAAGTCTTTACAATGACACGGAGCAGAAAAGTATGTGATCTATAGCTAATCAAAAGCACAGTAGGTGAGGACTTCACTCCCACTCCTTCCACACAGGGGTTAGAAATTAAACCATATGACCTAGTCTCAAAGGCTAGAAGCCCTGATGCATTTATATGTCCTCTAAAATAGGAGACCTACAAGAATAAGTATTACTAAAGGCCAGAATGTTATCCTTGTAAACAGGGGTACACAGGAAGTTGGCTGGATTTGCTTTAGAGTTGTCCATTGGCAGTTCTGGGGCTTAAACTAGGAACCTCATGCTTGCTAGGCAAGCATTTTATCACGTGAGCTATAACTCTAGTCCTTTTTGCTTTTAGTGTGTGAGTTTGTTTTTTTTTCAGGTGGGAGCTCATGCTTCTGCCCAGGCTGGCCTGAGATTATAATCCTTCTACCTTCACTCCCTTGAGTAACTGGCATTACAGACATGCACCACCATGACCGGCTCAAAGTTTAAGAAATGTAGTGAGCAATGCAGAATGGCATGGATTTTTTTTTTCTGTTCAAATATTAGCAAAGCAAATTGGAAAACCTCCAATGCAGACAGCATTTGGAGATGTTTTCTTTCATGAGTTTACAGCTTGAATTCTAGTCACCTCGTTCTACTGGGGTCTAACCAGGCTGGACACAGACAGCAAGGTATGGTCTCTCAGAGTGGAAGAAGACTGACAGCTGAGTCAAATGAAGATTCCAAAACCTACTCAGAATTAATGAACCCAGAAGCTGTGAAGTTAGAGATCACTAAGTCTGCATCATGAACTACCTACAAGATCCAGTAAGACCTTAGAAGAACCAGAGTTTCTGTAGCAGAACATTCTTTGTGATTATAGCTCAGAGCTCTATGGAATGCTTACTGCAAGGTCTTAGGTTGATAGAAGAAAAGAATATGAAGATGTCTCATTACTAAAACCTCAGATGTCCAGGTGATATGTTAGGCTTTGTATCCAGAGATGCTTGGCTTCTTGACCCAGCTGTTTTAATAAGCTAGAATCCCTCTGTTGCTCTCCTGCCTTTTCCCTCATTCATTCCTGGGACTATTTAACAGATTGCCAGATGGCATAACTGGCATATATTGGCTACTCAGGCTTGGTTGATGGCTGGGATCCTCAGCTATCTAGGCACTCAGCATACAGCCAGGGTTATTGGCAAGTAGTGATTTGTATTGTCTCATTACTTTTTCCGCAGCATTATTGAAGGATCTTTAGACAATTAAAGAGACTGCCAAAAATGATTGGCAAGGTATGAAAACATTTCTTATTTCTCTATTGGACAGGCTTTTGGGTAGTGTTTCAAAACAATGAATATACTCAATCCAAATATACTCAATATACTCAATCCAAATCAGGAATTTCATTGCTTCCCTGTATTGATAAGCTGACATGATCACATTGCTTCTGGACTCTAGCCTCAAAGACCATAGAAACATCTTCAAAAATGTTGCTAATAATAATATCAGATACTTGAGATTCTTTTTGTCTTTCCAACTTCTTTTCAATGGCACACACTAGAATCAGAGGCATGCACAGAAGTCTATTCTGGGGCACACTCCACCATCTGCGCTCCTGGACCCCAGCAGTGCCCATGGAAAAGAGCTGGCAAACCACCTCTTGTGATCTTATTGAGAAAAATTATTTAGTGGGCCGTGCCTGGGATTTCTTTGCATTTTTTTCCCCTTGTGGACATTTTGGCAAAGAATCATCCTGTTCATTATCCATATGTGATTTCTGTTCCATTGCCTTTATTAAAAAAGAAAGTCTACATCCAGGCAAAACTGTATTTTAAGTGAATATTAAAAACACTTTTTTTTCAAATAAAATGCAGGGAAAGAAATTGGTCTAACACTTGCAGCTTTGGTTAGACAAGTGAGCATTTATCTTTGATTTGGATGACTGGATATGCCATCTACATCCCTTTAATACTTGCCGCATCTTGAAAGGTCCTGGGATAATGGTCTAGTTATTCAGGCAAAAAATAATAATAATTTAATAATTTAAATATTAAATAATAAAGGTACTAGATAAACACATAAAATAATACTGTTATAAAATAATATTTTATATGAGGGGAAAGATTTATCTGAGCAAAACTGAATTTTCAACAAGGTAATAGTTACAGCTTTGACTATATAAAAATGTAAAACTTGCATTGGAAAGACAAATGTCAGCCAGAAAAGGGTCATTATTTGTAATACATGTACCTGAAGTTACTATATTAACTGAGAGAGTTTGAAAAAAAAAAAAACGTAAGGGTGGGCACAGGTGGCTCATACCTGTTAAATCTAGCTACTAAAGAGTCTGAGAACTGAGGATTGTGGTTCAAAGCCAGGCAGGGCAGAAAAGTCCACGAGATCCTTATCTTCAAGTAACTACCAGGAAAGCTGAAGTGGAGCTGTGGCTCAAATGGCAGAGCACTAACCTTGAGCAGAAAAACTCAGGGACAGTGCCCAGGCCCTGAGTTCAAACCCAAGGACTGGCACAAAGAAAAGGAAGAGAGAGAGAGAGAGAGAGAGAGAGAGAGAGAGAGAGAGGAGGGGAGGAGGAGGAGAAAGAGGAGGAGGAGGAAGAGGAGGAGGAGGAGGAGGAGGAATCAGGAAAAGGAAAGATGATCTGGTTCACATAATACAAGAGGCAAAGAAAAGGATGAGTAATGATCAACAGAAAAGATCACAGAAAATGTCTCCCCTCACTGGTAATTAAATATATGCAAATTTATTGAGTTTTTTCAGCAATCAGATTGGAATGCACTAAAGTGGCTGATATAGATTGAAGACTATTTGTCTTGCGTGAGAAGTTAAAAGTGAATGTTCACTTTCAAATACAATGGAAAGATACTTTTTAAAATTGCAATCTGGTGATACATTTCAAAACTGTCAGTGTATATACTATTCGATTCAGAAATGCCACTTCTAGAAATGTGTCCTAAGAGGACCAATAGACAGCCTTGCAGAGATGATCTATAAAGATGCTTGTCACACCCCTGTTTAATGGATGGACTATAAATGTACATTGCTGGGTATAAAGACTTACATTAATATACTTGTGATACATGTTGGCTAGTGAAAAATAACAGTAAGAAATAGAAAGATACACAACTTTAAAAAGATTAACTGAAATATCACCACCAATTGTCACTTGATGATCACTAGAGATGTTTGTTACCTTCTTTGAGAGAAAAATGAAATGAGGGTAGAATGTTCTATTAGAGGTTCATGCTGGATTGAAAGGTTTGGCTGTCTTCTGTTTTAAAAATCTCACTTTCCATGCCATTTACCTTTCACAACTAAGTCTCCTATTTTTCAAAAATTATTTACCCAAATCTCAATATAATAATATTTTGTGATGGCATTTTCAAAATCACAAGTGGGATGTTAATTGAATAACATTCTGGTAAACTCCAGATAATGTTTAAAGCTAAACTAAATTCAAGCTTTAGGTAGCAGGGCATAGATGCAAACAACAAATAGTATGTATTCACCTAGTAATTCAATATAAAACATATTTTCAGTGTAGCCACATGCCAACAACTTGCTTACCAGAAGACTTAGAAGTTCCCAGAAGAAGCAAAACTATTCAAAGTGTTCACCACTTAAAATATTTCAGAAGATTGAAGTAAATTATATATATTATATATGCACATATATTATATTTACATATATACATATACAAACACATCAATATACATATATAAACATAGAGGAGGAATAGGAATATGGTAGAGGAGGTGAATTTGTTCAAAGTGCACTTGTGTGTGTATAGAAATATCACAATAAAAACCCGTCATACTACAAATCCATACTAGTTCAAAATGTAAATGATAGCTAAAAATATTTTAACATCCAAGTGTGGTGGTACATGCCTGTAATCCCAGCAGGAATAATGAGAATTTCAGGCCAGCCTGTGCTACATGGTAAGACTGATTCAAATAAATACATGCATATATATATATATATATATATATATATATATGTATATATGTATCCTCATTGCACATTGTGGTAGGAGGATTTTAGGAAACAAGAAGTGGCAGATAGGGCAAAGGGGTGAGAAGGAAGTACAATGATTTTTGGTGGGTGTGTTTGTTTGTTTCTTTTCTTTTCTTTTTTTTTTTGTGTTCTACCTGGAAGCAGTACCCAGGGCAGTGATCCAAGCTTGGAAAATGCCAGCAAAAAAGGAGAAAGGGTTCTTCCTGGTCACTACAAAGTAAATCAAAGGGAGAAAGATGCCCCCATGGATGATGAGGCCCACGATCACTGTTATCATATACATCCCCAGTTGCCTAGCAACCACTTCTAAGTCCTTGATTGCAATGATCTTCCCACAGATAAGGCAGGCGATACCCAGGGGAGAGTACCTGAAAAACACAAAAGAAACAACAACATCAAAAAATCATTGAAGAGATCATTACAGGATTAACAACCTAAATTTGACCCTCCTAAGTAGTATGCTCAGAGAGAAACTCTCTTTTATTTATTTATTTATTTTGCACCAAGAGTTCTGTTGAGGAAAAAAAAAAGTCATGATTCAATAGAAGTTATTTTTTTACTTTGGACTAACTGCTTTAAGCTAACGTCTGTTTTATGGATCTAGTGACGCCAGCTCTGATGAAGAGTCCAAAGGTAAACTCTGTTGCTAGCATGAGTTTAAGCAGAATAAAGGAGACACATGGCACCATCTTCTAGCTTTTATCTTGCAGATAACTGTCAAGTTAAAAGTTTAGAGACACATATTGGGAGTTGTGCTTGATTTCTCTGTTCTTCAGCACCTTCCTGGAAATTTGGGAATAACTTTTGGAGCTTTTCGGAAATGTATAACCTGGGTTTTGTAAATGTGTGTGTATTTGTCTCACCTTGGGAAAATAGGGAACCTGTTCGAATGAGAGAGGGAAAGGGAGGAATAGAACAAAGAGAAAGGAAGCTCGCTTTTCACAAGAAAAGCATCCAAGCCAAAAAGTACATTTAGAGAAATGTGGTTTGATGACTTCTAAGCCTGAAAGTATTTTTTCCTACGTTAACAGGATGCTGGCTACCACTCATTGTGTTCCATGGCTATGGCATGAGACACACACTCTCAGCCTCACTTAATTGCTACCACAACCCAACAATCTAGGTATCTTTATTCTTATTTGGAAAAGGAACACGCTGTAGTTTGGAAAATTGAAATAATCAGCCCTAAACTACAAAACTAGGAAGAAAACAACTCCAGGATCGGTGTAGGAGGGGGAGGGAGTTCCCCACCCCATTTCCTTTCCATGAGCAATCCTCGCTCTTTGTAGATAAGCAAATACTTTACCATATACTAATTCAACTCACATAAACTTCTTTCCCATCTCTGTATTATTATTGTTTTATAGAGAGCTTGCCAATTATCCTGTTCCCACTCTTTAGAAAACCATTTTGTTTGGTAACACTGGCTTTTTTTTTTTAATTTAAACTTTTCCTTATCCAATGTGGTTTTGTTAGGGCATGATTAATTTAGCCTGTGATAGTTTCTGACTGTATGTGTGGGAAAGCTGATACCTTACTAAAAATTATAAACACACTTGTGAGAACGACAATGGAGGAAATAAAATCCCCAGCTAGGGCCCCAGCAGGGATAGGGGTTTAGGAAAGAGGGTTGCCTAAACAGACTTGGGCTTTTGCCATTGCTCCTGGATGTAGTCCTTTCCAGGATTAAGAAGAGGCTACACAGAGCAGAGGAGACATAAACAACTGCAGAAGGCATGGACGGGTCTAGTCACTTGTCACCTTGCAAAAGTGGTTCATTCCCCATCTTCCAGACAAGGACATCAAGGCTTAGAGAGGCTGACTCTCACTAAGTTGCCATGACAACTAAACAGTTGACCTTGCATATATGTTTATTCTTTCTTTTTTTCTTTTTTTTTTTTTTTTAATTCAGCTCTATTGATAGCATTAGTCCTTTGCTCCAGACAAAGCAATCCCTTCTGGGGTCTGTTTTCACACATATATCCTCTTACTGAGTCAAGTCTGAGTGAATGAGGCTTTCTTTCTTTTTTTTTTTTTTTGTTGGTTGTGGGGCTTGAACTCTGGGCCTGGGCGTTGTCCCTCAGCTCTTCAGCTCAAGGCGAGAGCTCTACCACTTGAGCTACAGCGCTACTTCCGGTTTTCTGGTGGTTTGTTGGAGATAGGAGTCTCATGGTCTCTCCTGCCCTGGCTGGCTTTGAACCGCGATCCTCAGATCTCAGCCTCCTGAGTAGCTAGGATTACAGGAGTGAGCCACCAGCGCCCGGCGAGGCTTTCTAAAACATCTCACAGGCTACCCAGTGTTTGTTTTCTGTCTTGCCGCCTGAGTTTTTTGTTGTTGCTGTTGTTGTTCAAGGCTAGCTAGCCACAGCTTCACTTCCAGCCTTGTAGGGGTAAATTGGAGGTAAGAGTCTTGCAGACTTTGCTGCCTAGGCTGGCTTTGAACAGAGGTCCTCAGATCTAAGTCTCCTGAGTAGCTAGGATTACATTCGTGAGCCACCTACACTTGGCTTGGACAGATGTTTTTATGAGCAATATAGTCTCTCAAAAGGTACCTGATCCTAAAAGAACTGATTTGCATCTGAAAGAACTAGAGCATTCACATAGCCATACTGAGCTTCAAACCTGAACCTTACTTGTCCTTTCCCTGGTGTTCAAGCTGGCCACAGTTGGAGCTGCTTTGCTAGACAGGAGGGAGTCAGAAACAAATCTCCCCTCATGTTGTCGCACCCCCAGTCTTTCCCTCCATTTTACATTCTCCTGCTGTGACTATAGTCACATAAATCAGAAGGCCCAGCACTTTGCCACTGAGATTATGAATCACTGAACAGAATGCACCTTCCTATAAAGCTAGAAAGCATTTATCTTTATAAACCAACAGACCAATTCTTTTCCAGGCACCAATAACCCTTTAAAAATATCCAGAAAACAAACAAACAAACAACAACAAAAAGAAATGAGCTGTTTGGGGCACCATTCAATTTTCCTCCCCCTCTCCCCTTACTTTGGCTTTTTTCTGGGTCAAACAATTTATAAAATGGGGAGAAAATGTTTTCAAGGCTCTTTGCCCAGGAATAGTAGCTTTGGAGAGTCCTGGAGTGTACAGTGGAGTCAGAGCCAGAGGGAGGAGAGAGAGAGAGAGGAAAAGTTTACTTCTGGAGCACTCAGCTTGCTGGGGAAAGCATGAGCCACCAGTAGAAATGTAGAGTTAATCCAAGGTCAGAAGGTGAAGTGTTAGGGATAATAGGAAATGCAGGAGCTCTTACTAACCCAAATGCCTTAGCCTCCAGAACTAGTATGAACATTAATTAGGACAAGGATAGACCCTTTGTGCTATGAGGCCTTTTGGGGCCATTTCTTCATTGTATCTGGTTTTTACTTTGTCATTCATGGGGCTTGAACTCTGGGCCTGGGCGCTGTCCCTCAGCTTTTCAGCTCAAGCCATAGCACCACTTCCAGTTTTCTGAGTGGTTTATTGGAGATAAGAGCCTCACGGACTTTCCTGCCCAGGCTGGCTTTGAACCATTATCCTCAGATCTCAGCCTCCTGAGTGGCTAGAATTACAGGCCTGAGCCACCAGTGCCCAACTGTATCTGATTTTTAAAACAAGTCACAAGGCTGAGCATGATTGGCCATGCCTATAATCCTACCTCCTTGGGAGGCAGAAGTTGGAGGATTGCAGTTTGAAGCCATGTCAGAGAAGGTTACTCGAATATCCTATCTGAAAAATAAACTCAAAGCAAATGGATTGGAAATGTGATTCCAACAATAGAGTGCTTGTCTAGCAAACGGAAGGCCCTCACTTCATTCCCCGGTTCTGTAAATCTCTTATCAGTCAGATTCTGGGTTCCTTATCAATGAATTCTTATTGAAAATGAGTTTTCTTGAAAAAGAAGAAGCAAATCCCATACCATTCAGTCACTACTCAAAACTTCTAAGATAAAGCACAAACCAGGGTGTACAGAGGCTGAGACTCCATTGAGAAACCCAAAGCAAGTGATGTCCAGTAATTGTTGGGCCCATTTCTAACTGAGAAGGGCCTGACCATTGAGATAGGAAGAGGGAGGGG
Organism: Dipodomys merriami; assembly: GCF_024711535.1. Taxonomy (NCBI): domain Eukaryota; kingdom Metazoa; phylum Chordata; class Mammalia; order Rodentia; family Heteromyidae; genus Dipodomys; species Dipodomys merriami. The sequence continues at coordinate 16,021,505 of NW_027203493.1, read as the reverse complement.
CTTCCCTGTTGTCCATAAATGTGTTATGTTCTCAGCTCTGTGAACTGTTTTCATAGCCACTGCCTATCTATTCAGGACTGGATGATTCAAGTCTTTTCTTTTCATTCTAGTCTCCACCCACTATGAGCTCTAGCCCTCATCAACCTAAAGGTCCCACCAAGATACCTTGCCCTCAGCTGCTTTCAACCCAGTCAGAACTCATGTCTTTTTACACTCATAGACCAGAGTGGATCAATAAACTGTAATATAATCTATATATGTATGTGTAAATATATACATATATAGATGTATATATACACACACATATATAATGGAATTTTACTCAACCATTATAAGGAATAAGATTATGTCATCTGCAGGGAAATGTGGATGAACCTACAACAAATCATGCTAAGTGAGGTAAGCCAAGCTCAGAGAGGCAAACACCACATGTTTTTTTTTTTTTCCTTATGCGGAAGCCAGATCTAAAATTATAACTGGACATGATAACCTACAAAGTCTTTAGACATTCACAGACAAATAGTCAGACTAAAGGAGAATACCCTTAGGGGAGGAACCCAAAGGTGTAACTTCTCTGAACATTTAACATACTATTTATTGAAAGAGCTAGTCATGGGATTTTTGTAGTTTATATATCCTCCCTGTTCCCAGGGAATTCAGATGTTTTTGGAAATCAATATTTCAAAGAACAAAACGCCTAATCTGTAATAGATGAAACTCCTGTATTACTTGGTTAGCCTTTGAAAACCATTTACCTTGGCTCTGATTAATTTAAGATCTCCAAGGTCTTATATATGAATAGGATTAGAGTTTTTGAGCTTGGTACTATGGTAGGATAGATACTTTAGTGGAGGTAAGCCAATGGACTTCCTTAGCTCTGCCCTAAGACTCCAGCTTTGTTCCACATGTCCCAATACCAACACTAGTATAACAGAACTTAGAACTGTAAGACACAGTAAATAAAGAGTTAAAAAAAACAAAAACAAAAACAAAATCATATCCCAAGAGTTACCTAAAGGCACTGCCTCTACTCAGGCTCCTGAGGTAATCTAACCCTTATTTTTCTCAGCCTATGTAGAGATAAGTATTTTAGCTACTCAGAATGACTTTTGTTGAGGTACCACATGTAGATTAGAACTTTGTATCAGGATAGAGTAATAATCAGTTCCTACAACCTCTAGGAGTTTCCTGTTGTGAATCAATAAAACCCCAACCAGCAGGTGGCCTTCAGGACTCTGGGGATCCCCTCTCCTGTCTACCTCTCCAACTTCACCACCTCTGCCCCATTATCCACACTCCAACTCCTGACTTCTCTTCTGATCCTCAGAAGCCTTCAATTTGCCCTTTCCTCCTGGAGGAATATTTTCCTCTTCATTCTTCACCTCCACTTCTTCAGGTCTTTACCATCCCACCATCCCCGTCTGTCCTATAGTAAATCTTATTTGTGTTTTAATAATCATTATTATTTTTAATAATAAGCGAAACAGTTCATATGAGGTAATTAATACTAAACACATAGCAGGAATTTAATAACTCTTAATTGTAGTTTAATGATAACAATAATTATTATCTTCTCAACATTATATTTTTCTATTATTCCTATTCTTACTGCTACACAGAGAAGAATACAAAACAACTGTTTCTGCTTTGAGGGGTCAGTTAGAGAGTGGTTAGCTGTTTTACCCAGAGCCTTCTCACATACATTCTTATTAAGGGATGCTGCAGCTGACATGCCTGAGAAATGATGGGAACGTGTCTTGGGTCACGCAATGCCCTCCTGACCATTTGCCTACATGAGGTAACTGAACAACTGTCAGAAATCAGTCCTACAATTCATTCCCACCTTCATTCCTCCCTCTCCCTGGATCATAATAAAAGTTCAGGAGTTTGGGTTTCAAAGAATGGGAGAGTTCTTACTGCACACCACCCTACATCCCTGGAGAAAAGGGAAGTCATGATCTAATCTCACTGACTCATTGGATTTCCTAGATTTCCCTTTCTACAAGGCTCCCACTGATGTCAGTCTGGAGGCAGGAATGAATTTGTACACATATCCCATGCCATTGGCACCAGACTAAAAAAACATGAACTGTATCTTTAGAGCAAGGATGGACTTTCTGCCACAAATTCTAGGAAGTGGGCAGATCCTAATGTTTAAGCAAGAAGCCTATTCTGCTTTATGTATTATTAGTAATTAAACTTCCTGGTGATATAATTTTAGGTCAAGTTAATGTACCTCGATGAGCCTCAGTTGCCTTTTTTGGAAAATGGAAACAATAATGCCATCCATTCAGGATTGTTGGGATTACATTTGGTAGATAAAAAGTTTCTGACCTTACTCAGGATGGTAAACGAAATCAATAGCTTTTATTATAGCTTTTATTATTTTATTATAAGAATGATCATGATAACAGTAAAAGAAGTAAGATTTAGTGTAACTTCTATGCTACAGTGTTCTGTAAAACCAGAAGGTAAGACTGACCACTTACACTTCCTTCTTTATGATTTAAAAAACTCAGCTTACTTTAGTTGCACAGAAAGGATAATTTGTGGTGACATTTCTATATAATGCCAGTCAACTTTGTCCCTTTTACCTCTCTCACTGTATACCTTAAATATCTCTGCAACTCATTTTTTGTTTTCATGGGCTGACAATTACTACTTCTTTTCTTCCCTGTACAAGTCATAAATGACTCAAGGCTAAGACATTCTTTTGAACATTAGACAGTTGGGACAGCTATTCCTGGGTCACTCCATGCCCTTGGTGTCTTGGCTTCGTTTTTTTGCCTCTGATAACAATGCTAGAATGGTTGTTGGGTTTCTAATACTGTCTCTTATCCTTCCAATGTTGGAATAAGCAAATATTTTATACAAAAAGCCAGATGGCACATACTTTAGGTTGAGGGGCTCAACAATCCCAGTGGCAACTATCTGACTCTGTCATTATTAAGCCATAGACAATGGGCCAAAAAGGATGGGTGGGCAAGGTTATGTTCCAGTAAAACTTTACATATAGGCACTGGGTGTACATTTCACATAATTTCACATATCATAGAATACTATGCTTCTTTTGATTTTGTCCTTAGCCAGTAACAGAAGGTATATGAAGTCAGTCTGAACTCCACAATTCATATGCTGAATTCCTACTCCGCACAACCAATGGGTGTGAGGATATGGGTCTTCAGAGGTCACCAGGGCATAAGAATGAAATCCTACTATTCCTTCCATATGTTGAAACTTGACATCCTGTATAGTGGCAGTGGCAGATGGAACATTGGGAGGTGAGCCCTCAAGAGTGGATTAGTATCTATTTCTTCTACCATGTGAACATGCATAGACAGAGCCATCTCTGAGGAACAGCTCCTCTCCAGACACCAGATCTGCTAATGCCTTGATCCTTGGACTTGTCAGTCTCCAGAACTCTGAACAATACATTTCTATTATTTATTCTTTTTTTTCAGTCCTGGGGCTTGAACTCTGGGCCTGGATGCTGTCCCTCAGGTCTTCAGCTCAAGTCTGGCGCTCTACCACTTGAGCCACGGCTCTAGTTCCAGTTGTTTGGGTGGTTAACTGGAGATAAATGCTCATGGACTTTCCTGCCTGGGCTGGCTTTGAACCATGATCCTCAGATCTCAGCTTTATATGTATGGTCCACCAGTGCCTAAACAGTCTAAGGTGTTTAGTTACAGTAGCTGGAACAGTCTGAAAGAGTACCCTTGGAAAAAGGACTCCAGAGAGCTTACTTGCTCTTTCTCTACCAGGTGAGGTTAGAGTGAGAAGTTAGTCTCTACAACCCACAAGAGGACCCTCATTTAGAACCTGACCACATTAACACCTTGATCCTCCAGAATGATGAGACATAAATTTCTTTTGTGCATAAACCACCTTGTCTACAATACTTGGTTTAATAGCCTGGAACTAAGAGAGACATGTTAAGCAATAAAACTCATTCTCAACACATAGGGCAAAGAAAATCGGCAATGCATGGATTTGCTCAGTGGCCATCATATCTAGAGGAAGCTCAAAGAAAGAGATTTCCATTCCTATCTCAACATTTTAGCAAAAGGCCACATAAATCACATAATCAGCACACATAAATTCTTTCCTGCTGAGAAGGCTCCAGCCTCCTCTGGAGACCCCAACACCTCCTCCTACCCCAGTACAATGACAAGAACAAGTGCACTTACCACATGATCATGATTACTAACTTCATGACAATTTCATTCAGAATGTTGAAAAAGTCCACCATCAGCTTTGCCTGCTCACCCATCTTCCCCATGGCAATGCCAAAAGCAATGAAAAACCCGATCAAACCTGTTGGGTGAATCACATCACACAAAAGGACCAATTAAACTGGCAAAGTGGCTCATGCCTGTAATTCTAAATACTCAGGAAACTGGGATCTGAGAATGGTTCAAAGCCAGCCCAGGCTGGAAAGTCTGTGAGACTCATCTCCAATTAATCACCAAGAAGCCAGAAGTAGAACTATGGTTCAAGTGGTACAGTGCCAGCTTTGAGCAAACATGCTAAGGGACATTGCCCAGGATCTGAATTCAAGCCCTAGTGTACACACACACACACACACACACACACACACACACACACACACACACACACACACACACACACACACACACACACACACACACACACACACACACACACACACACACACACACACACACACACAGTTCAAATACTCTTCTTTTTTATTTTTATTTTTTAGGATAATAAAGACACAATATAGATTCTATTACCAGATTTTTGCCAGTTCCTAGCCCCTTGGCTATTCCTTCACTTGGCACAGCTCCACACCAGCCTCCTTAATCAACTCTAACCCAAGGCTAGGAAGGTTGGAGGAACTAGTCCCAACCCTCTTGATGTCAGTGTCAAGATGCCCTAGACCCTGGGTCAAGTCTGACATTCATCCTTGGGTCTGCTTTCGGTGTTAGCTTTTAGCTCATCAGCTGTGCCTGAGACCTTGGGGATCTACTTTATACTTTAGTCTTCCAGGTATAGGTCTGACTTTTCTCTCCCCAGAAGGTTCCCTTGCCACCATGCCAGTTTGTAATTTCTCTTCCCCTCAGTATTTTACCTCAACCCACCAATGTACTGGGGTATACAGTGTTCCCTGGGATGTATAGAGTTCTGACTGCCAATCACCATGCTCCCCAGTGTCTGGCCCATTAGTCCCAGCCTATGGAACCCAATTTTAACTACCTACATGGACTACAAATCAAGGTTGCTCTGTCCTTAGCTATAGGACTCGGCTCATCCACTGGCTTTGTCTCTGACTGTAAAGTATGGGCTATCTTCTCATCCCTCCTTTGCCTCACTCCCACCATGCCCTAGTTGACAAGCCTAATTTCCAGTCCCTCTCTATTGTATTTATTTTTATATTGCATCCAGTTATGTCAGGAATCTTAACTGCTATTGGGTAAATTATAGCACTGCAGTTTGATTCTATCAGAGGGGAATTTCTTCTGAGATGCTGGCTTTTATGTTTATCTAGTCATCAAAACCACTGCCCTCTCCACACCAAGCACATATCAATCTAGATTAACAACCCTTTGCAGGAACCTTTCTCTTCAGCCATTCGTCTCTTGTACACAGGAATGCTAATATACTTGGTATGTAATATCTCCTCTTTTCACTCTTAGCCAGAAGGCTTGACAAATGACTTCACAAGTGAGTTATTGGTCCAAGAAAGACAAGCACTTAATGAAGATCAGACCTGGGACAGAATGGACTAGTTCTCCAGTAATATACAAAATCAATTTCAAGCTATTCCCATCTCTCAAGCCCATGCAGTGCAGTTTGTTTTGGAATGTGGTGAAAAGCAATCCATCTGTGAGTATTCTTACTATGAATACCTAATACCACTTAGTTAAAACCATTTGAGGAGAAAATGCACAGTGTTTTCAGGTCCCCAAGAATTGGGGTGAAAAATCTGCCCTCGTTTGCCCATATTAGCCATATTTATGAGAAGAGAAGAAGAAGAAGAAAAAGAAGAAGGAGAAGGAGAAGGAGAAGGAGAAGGAGAAGGAGAAGGAAGGAGAAGGAAGGAGAAGGAGAAGGAGAAGGAGAAGGAGAAGGAGAAGGAGAAGGAGAAGGAGAAGGAGAAGAAGAAGAAGAAGAAGAAGAAGAAGAAGAAGAAGAAGAAGAAGAAGAAGAAGAAGAAGAAGAAGAAGAAGAAGACGACGACGAAGAGGAAGAGGAAGAAGAAGGAGGAAGAGGAGGAGGAGGAGGAGGAGGAGGAGGAGGAGTTAAGCACTTGGGAGGCTAGAATTGGTTGTGGAGGCTTTTTGGATCTGTGGAGATTAAACAAGTCCTTTAAAAAGTAGAAGGCAGAGCCAGGGCTGTATCTGCATTTATTACAGTGCTAATCATCAGGACTTTCCAAAGAGAAGAAAGACAGGGAAAAAAACCCACGCAGAGCAAAACAAAAAGCCTCTACCCTCCCTCCCTTGGAAGATCATGGAAAGAACTGTATCTCAGCCACTATAGTAAATGTGAAGTTTCTCAACCATCAAACCTCCTTTGCCTTTGCACAGCCTTGAACTGCATTGGATGGACAAGGGCATTCGAGTCTGTCATTTCCCTCAGTAAACATTGCCTAATTGGAATTGCTTGCTGGGACAGGTGGCTGTTTCCCTTGAACAAAGCTCTCTTAGATTTGGCCAGCCGGATGGAGAGCACAGTAAGTGTGTTGAAACGCCCCAGCACTGCCATTGGTCATGTGACTTTCTAGAATCCACCGAGACTCTCAAAAAAACCAAAAATGTCTACACAATTCACTCCCAAGTATTGGCCCTGTAGCTCCCAATCTTAGCCTACTCCAGAGTGGGGAACATTTTGATCAAGAGGGTACCTACCCAGAGGAGGATCAAGAGGGTTCTGAAAGGGTTATAGATATCTGGGCAATGGGAGGAAAAATTTCTTCCTGGGTGGAGATTATTTGCAAAAGCTTCTCCTCAGAGGAACTTTCTCACTCCATTTTCTCCTCCCTCCTGCCAGCCATCACCTCCCACCAACTGTCAACAATTGGGAACCCAGTGAGCTTATCTCCTCTCCTTTCTCCTACACAGCGGCTTCTGTCAGACCAAACAACAACAACAAAAGATTCACTTCTGTTCCTCAGTGGCTGGGCAGCTCTACTTCTACTTCTTCTCTACAATCTGGATGGGTAGAGAATAGGACCATTAAATTCATAACAAACAGGATGCCCGATTTTATTCTGAATTTCATATACGCAATGAATCACTATTCTGTATTCATATATCCTGTACAATCTTTGGGCTATAGGTACATGGAAACACTGTCATTTCTCTACAATTCATATTTAACTTGGACACCCAGTATTTTATATGATAACCAAAGGAAGGAAATAAAGCCATTTGATGTCTTCAGTGACAGAAACAGGACAACTGAGCAGGCTTGTTTCTCAATAGCTCTCACTGGAGCCCTTAGAAGTCTTCTTTGGGAGGCCTTGCTTAGAAATCAAGATTCCCCTTTTCCTGTAAGAGCTGCCGGGTCAAGAGGAGCGTGGCTTTCTCCTCTCCCCGCCATGGCGTGAGCTCGTCCCCTGATAGCAGTGTACTCCGAAAAAGGGGGAGTCATCTGGCAAAAATGTCACTTTACCCACTGTGTTCAAGGCTCCCATTCGACCAGATCTTGTGAACTTTGTTCATACCAACTTGCATAAAAAGAACAGGTAGCCTTATGCTGTCAGTGAATTAGCAGGTCATCAGACCAGTGCTGAGTCTTGGAGTACAGGCAGAGCTGTAGCTTGTATTCCCAGAGTTCGAGGTGGTGGGACCCACCGTTCTGGCCAGGGTGCCTTTGGAAATATATGTCGAGGAGGTCGCATGTTTGCATCAACCAAAACATGGCGTCGTTGGCACCCTAGAGTGAACACAACCCAGAAGTGATATGCTATCTGTTCTGTCCTGGCCACCTCGCCTTACCAGCATTGGTCATATCTAAAGGTCATCCAATTGAGGAAGTACCTGAACTTCCTTTGGTGGTCAAAGATAAAGTGGAGGGTTACAAGAAGACCAACGAGGCTGTTTTGCTTCTTAAGAAACTGAGAGCCTGGAATGACATCAAGAAGGTCTATGCCTCTCAGCGAATGAGAGCTGGCAAGGGCAAAATGAGAAACCGCCAGCGTATCCAGCTCAAGGGCCCCTGCATCATCTATAATGAACACAATGGAATCATCAAGGCCTTCAGAAACATCCCTGGAATTACTGTGCTTAATGTCGGCAAACTGAACATTTTAAAACTTGCTCCTGGTGGTCATGTGGGACATTTCTGCATTTGGACTGAAAGTGCTTTCCAGAAGTTGGATGAATTGTGTGGCACTTGGCATAAAGCTGCTTCCCTCAAGAGTAACTATAACCTTCCTATGCACAAAACGTTGAATACAGACCTCAGCAGAATCTTGAAAAGCCCGGAGATCCAAAGAGCCCAAGAAGATGAATTGCAGAGTCCTGAAGAAGAACCCACTGAAAAACCTGAGAATCATGTTGAAACTGAACCCATACGCAAAGACCATGCGCCAAAACACCATTCTTCGCCAGGCAAGAAATCACAAAATCCGAGCGAAGAAAGCAGCAGCATTGGCAGCCAAATTAGATGAGAAGGCCGCTGTAGAAAAGAGGGCTGGAGAGAAGAAGCCCGTGGTGAGTAAGAAAGGAAAGAGGGCTACTGATGTTAAAAAGCAGAAGTAGCCTTTGGGGAAAAAGGCAGCTGCTACCAAGAAACCAGCTGAGAAGAAACCAACAACGGAAAAGAAAGCTACCACAGAAGAAAAGAAGCCTGCTGCATAAACTATAGCAATCTGTTTAATTATATAAAGGTCATGATATGGGACAGCTCAGTTGAGTAAAGACCAGATCAAAGATGCAGTGAGAAACATCAAAAAAGAAAAAAAAGAAAGAAATCAAGATTCCCAAGACAGCGAGGGAAGGGGTGACATTGTCCAAAAGAAATGGACTCATTACTATGCCTCCATCAGAAAGAATGACATTGCCCCATTTGTTAGGAAATGGAAAGACTTGGAGAAAATTATATTAAGTGAAGTAAGCCAGGCCCAAAGAAACATAGGTCCCATGGTTTCCCTTATTTGCAATAACTAGTATATATGTCTGAGTCAAGCAGAAAAGGTCAGATAAGGTGATGTTAGGGGAATGAACCCCAAGACAAGTATTCAAATGTTTTTTTCTTTCATGCGATTGTTTCTAACATATTTATAAGATGATTTCTTTGTTGCTTTGTATGTCCCTCCCCCACGGTATAACCCCTGTTTTCACTGTATTTGATGTTGGTACAATTTGTGGAGGGGAAGGGAAAAAACAAATCCTTTAAATAGGGATACAGGTGGACCCATTGCAACAATGAGATGTACAAGTTGTTATGTCGAAAAACGAACTTTACAACTTTGGTGGGGGGGGTGTGTGGGGGTGATGGGAAGGGATGGGAAGGGGAAACAAAGGAGGAGGCAACAGTGCTTGATAAGAAATGTACTCATTATCTTGCCCATGTAATTGTAACCCCTCTGTACGATATTTTCACAATTAAAAAAAAGACATGGACTCATTATCTGACTTATGTAACTGTAGCCCCTCTGTATATAACCTTTATAATAATGGTAACTTTTTGAGATTTTAATAAAATAAATCAAGATTCCTTATTTTTGTCATCTTGTGAATAAATGTCCCTTCTTGACTTGCAATACCATTCTAATGGAGGTAGAAGGTCATAGAGGAGAGTGGATTCATCACAAAATAGGTAAGTAGGGTGTGAACTGAGCAAATTGAAGCCACTCAAACAAAGGAAAAGGATATTTTCTCAGAAGCTCTTCTGCTCCCCACTACCATTTTTTGGTGTGCCAACCCTGAGGCTTGAACTCAAGGTCCTGAACACTGTCTCTGAGCTTTCTTTTGCTAAAGGCTAGTGCTGTACCATGAACCACAGCCCCACTTCTGGCTATTTGGTGAATAATTGAAAATAAGAGTTTTATAGACTTTCCTGCCCAGGATGGCTTCAAACCATCCTTGGATGGATCTCAGCCTCCTAAGTAGCCAGGATTACAGACAAGAGGACCCAGAGGCACCTGGCCTCCCCACCCACTTTTAACCATGACCACAGCAGATGTGAATGAGCTCAGGGCAGACATTGCAGTGTTCTCTATGCCCCATCTCGTTTAATCTTTGCAACAGTCTACCAAACAGACTGAAGCTCAGAAGAGGAGCAATTTGTCCTAGGTCCAATGGAAGGGGTTCCCTAAAACCTCCAAATCCAGGTCTGTCTAGTTGCAGATGAAGAACTGGTCTGGCATGCAAAGAAGGCACCAGGCTGGGAGAAAGAGCTCACTGGAATCTCAGGAAGTTAAACAAGATAATCTGAAAAGCCCTTTGGGCCCCAATTCCTGTATTTTACAATACTGATAACTCTTTATTTGTTGACAGCTTGTGGGAGTTGGTAGGGACAGAAACACCAGCAGACAGAAACACCTCTGGGGGAAAAAAAATGCTTACAAAGTAAAAGAAATTATTGTGCCAGTTAATCAAGTGGAGATTCAGCTAAAATGACTTTCCGATAATATGTAGAGAGTGAAGACATGTCAGTCCCCTTTTGTTTTCTCATGCTTCACTTGTAGGTGTCATGTACCTTCAGAGTCAGTCCCCTGCCTTCTCCCCTTCCTCTTTCTTCATCCCTCAGCTCAGTGACCTCAAATCATTCCCCAGAGAGAGTCTCCTGCTCCCCCTAGAGGAAAAGGGTTACTGGTTTTTCTGGGCAAGGAGTAAGATGCTGAGAGGGACCCAAGGCCTGCCAGGAAAGTTCTGGCCATCCTCAGGAGATAGAAGACAATGAATTCCAGCCACCAGCTGGCTTACCTAAGACATTCATCCCATCCTTGAACTCCAGGCCCTTCTTAATAACCATCTTTGTCTCCTCAGAAGCCTCGGTGGCAGTCTCGTTCAACAGAGAGATGACAGCGTTGGTTGCATTGGTTTCTTCTGACGGAGGGGCCACCAGGACTTTCTTTGTCACTGTCTGAATCTAATAAAATGGGGGGGGGAGGGGGACACAAGAATGATGTTTTGTCTAACAGAATAGACATTTTGGTCTTTTTGTTTTGCTTTTTGCCAGTCGTAAGGCTTGACCTTAGGGCCTGGGTGCTGTCCCAAAGCTTTTCTGCTCAAGGCTAGCTGCTCTACCACTTTGAGCCACAGCTCCACTTTCATCTTTTCAGGTGGTTAATTGGAGAAAAGAGTCTCATGAGTTTTCCTACCCAGGATGGCTTCTGCAGTCCGCAGATCTAAGCCTCCTGAGTAGCTAGTATTACACGTGTGAACCACCAGTACCCGGCTCAGACAGCCAGGTATTTTAAGGTTTTCTACAAGTTAAATATGCTTATATTTTCATATATAAATACATATATATGTATATATTTATATTTGCCCAAACAAAATTTGGGAAAGGTTTTCTATGTTTAATAAAATGACAGTGCACTATATACACAATGGGTGTATAAAACTAAACTTGGACTGTACCATAAGCAATGTACCCTAATGCAGTGATATTAGCTTAAAATTGGAGTTTGGATGTCTTTTTCTTCCATTCCCATGACAATAAGTGCCTCAGAGATTATATCAAAGGTTCAGCTTGGAATCTTTACAAAGTTGGGAGACCCAGTGAAATAGCCCTCCCTTCCTGCCAGACACAGCCATCAGAAGTTAGCCCTCTGTCTGAACTCCTTCCAGAGCCAGGCTCTGTTGGGAATCATCACCTTGGCACCAGGAGTGACAGCTGCCAGAAACCACCATGATGGGAACATGTGCTTACATTTTGGATCTTAATACAAGATGAGAAAACACCTGCTCCCTCTGGGCACTGGTGCCAGCCAGCCAGATGTTCCCCCAGCCTCTCTCCCTGCTCCTCGACATCCATAGCAGTGCTTCTATTTTTAAAGGTGTCAGGCACTCTGTATGCAGACTGCTGTGAAAATTCTTATCTCAACCTAAAAACCACCACCTCCGATGACATGAAAATAGAATTCAGGCAAAATCCTAGAATGTCAGGGCTGGCGTAGAGAAGGTGACAGATGGCTACACCAGGAATAGACACAGAAGAGGATGTGTGGAGAAGTCAAGTGACTTTTCGGACATTGTCATTATTGGCAGAGCTCAGACTTAAACTCAAATGGAGTTCTTTCTACAGCCTATGCTGTATGTTAAACCATGCAGACTCTGTTCTCCTGTGGCTGGGTCTCTGTGAACAAGAGTTGGAGAGAAGAGAGGGTAGCCTTCTCAGAGGTGAAACAGGTGTGCTCTTTGCTAACCTGGCTACCGGTGGAAGGGAGTAAGAAAGCCCATGCTAACTGTACAAGGAGAGAAGGCAGCTCACTGGATCCTGGGTCTATCCAGGTCATGGCGGCATAAAGAGAGAACACTGGATGACCAGAAGGGAAATTTCTAGAAATGGTAGAGTCATGATCCCAAGAAGAAAGCTGCTGGCCATCTGAGGATGCTAAAGAAGCTAAAGCTTGGGGGAAATTGGAGTCATGGACCTCCACATGGATGTTATTGACCTGGCAAATGGTGGCTGCCTGGATCAGGTAGGAAGTCAAATACTGTTGGTTTTCCATCCACTATCTCTTATAAATAGCCAACCAAGAGCAGAACACTAGTTTGTTGCTGAAGTTGGATTCTAAACCAGTCATGTTTGACTCCAAAATCCAGCTCCAAAAGCACCAGATGGGAGCATCAGGTCAAGGAGAAAGAAGCCCTGAAATGCAAACTGAGCCCTCAGTCTGAGACCTTGATTCACAGAGTCTGTTTGAATTGGACAGCTCCAATCTGACTGTGCATTCTTGTCTTCCTGAATCCAACTCACCATCCTTTCTCAACTGACACCTCCTTTGAACTCATTCACCCACCCTTGCTCTTATCTGCTTCCACTTCCATGATCAGAATTATAGTTACTCAGCCATCGTACTAGATTGATTTTTTTGCAGGCAGGCAGGGGCTGGCGGGGGTGAGGGGGTGGGGAGAGATATTGAAGTTTGAACCCAGACCTCATGCTTGCTTGGCTTGCTTGCTTGGCTTGTTTGCTTGCTTGCTCAGCTGTAGCTCTACAATTTGAGCTTTCAGGTCAACTTTTTTGCTGATTACTTTGGAGATGGAGTTTCATAGCCTTTTCTGTCTGGGCTGGCTTGGGACTGTGATTCTCTAGATTCCATCACCAGATTTAAAAAAAACAAAATTAAATAGTCTCTTCCTGACTCAAACTCTCTTAAAAATGAAAACCTCAATTTAACCATGGCCAACAAGGAAGTGCCTGAGTTGGATTTTACCTTTCTCCACTCACTCCACTGTACCCACTCCCCCTGCCGTGGCCTCACACGCATACCCCTTCCCTTTTCTTGACTGAATGGGTGACAGCTGGGAACATATCCTTTTCTTCTGCATTTCCCTGGCTCTTAAATTCATTTTTCTGTGGTTCCCTGGAAATGGCTTCAGCTTAGACCCTTCCTGAGCTAGTGGCAACTGAAATATACTGTGACCTAAACTTGCCTTGGGGACAGAAAACAGGCTAGTGAGGGGGGACTATGCGTACTCCTCAGTGATTCTACTAATCACAATCACCCATTTCAAAAATGCTGTTTTAAAAATACATATGCATATGTGCAGTTGGTAAAAGTGAATATTGCCAAAAATCTTCTGTAATACCATTTTGCAATATCCTGAAAATTCAAAGTCAGGACATCTTCACATCTAGGAATATTTCATTCAGAAATATTATGCAATCATGAAAAAGGGAACAATGGACCCGTAAACACCATTAAGTGAAAGAGCAATGTGCACATGTGCATATATAGCAAAGAAAACATACTGAATGAAACAAAATTTCAACATGAATAACTTCTGGGAGGTAGAAGGGAGCTTCTAATGTTTACTTACTATGCTTTTAAACTTTTCATAATTTAAACTTTTCATAATTTGCAAGAATTATTCGTCAGGCCCATGATTTATGTTGGAGTAGTTATATCTTGTATGGAGTAGTTATAGCTTGTATTTATGTAGAGTAGTTATATCTTGTATTTGTTAGGGTTGTGTGTTGTGGTTGTATATTGAGTAGTATGGTTGGGGTTATATGTTGAGAGTAGCTGTGGCTGTATGTTGTTTGTTTGGAGGGATGATTTTTTTTTAAAAGCAATTTCTAAGGCATTCAGACTGAACCCTTAGAGTTTCACACTTTCTTTCTTTCTTTTTTTTTTTTTTGGTTCGGTCGTGGGGCCTGAACTCTGGGCCTGGGTGCTGTCCCTCAGCTTGCTTCAGCTCAAGGCTAGCACTCTACCACATGAGCCACAGCACCACTTCCGGCTTTTTATTTTTCCGCTTATGTGGTGCTGAGGAATCGAACCCAGGGTCTCAGGCATGCAAGGCAAGCGCTCTACCACTGAGCTACCTTCCCAGCCCCAGCTTCACACTTTCTAGGCAAGTGCTCTGTTACCAGAGCTATACCCCCAGCTTTCTTTTCTTTTTTTTGCTTTAGTTATTTTTCACATATAGGCTCTTACTTCTCACTCAGCATGCCTTTCGATTACAATCTTCCTACCTCTTGTTCCCATGTAGCTGAGATTACAGGCATGAATCATCATCTAGTAGTTGTATTAAAAACAAACAAACAAAAAACACCACACATAGTTTTACTATACAATCTAAACTGAGAACCACTGGGTACTTCATGGGGTAGTGAGCAGGATGGATTAAAAAAAAAAGTGCCTGTGGCTGGGTGTCCATGGTTCACTCCTGGAATCCTAGCTACTCAGGAAGCTGAGATCTGAGGTTTATAGCCTGAAGCTAGTCTGACCAGAAAAGTCTATGAGCCTTCATCTACAATTAACTAGAAAAAAAAAAAAACATGGGACTAGAGATGTAGTTCAATAGTAGAGGATCATCTGTGAGCAAGCAAGTTGAGCAAGTGTGAGGCCCTGGGTTTAAGCCCTGGTACAAGAGAAGAAAAGATAAAGGAAGAAGGAAAAAGGAAGGAGAAGGAAAAAGGAAGGAGGAGGAAAAGGAGGAGGAGGAAAAGGAGAAGGAAAAGGAAAAGGAAAAGGAGAGGGAGAAAAAATGTGTCTCAGAGATTGAAATAAAAGGAAAGGAAGAGATAGAGAAAAGGAAAAAGAGGATCTCAGAGCAAAAATATACTAAGTAATGAGGAGGGAAACCCTACAAGACTTCAGTCCCAAAAGCCTGCCCTAGACTATCTGAGAGCCCTTAGGCCCAGACAGAAATAATAAAATATGAATAAAATTGCTACTCGGGGTGGAAAAGGCTTTTAAGTCCATATAGAAGACTAGAGAAAAGAGAACAGAAAAACCTTGAGTTACCTGTTGGAAACAGGCTTGGACCAGGTTTTCTGGGAAGAGATTTCGAATAAGATCCAGGAAGGCATCCAGACTGGATACTTCATCATTCTTCTTTCCAGGCCCCAGCTGCTTTTTGAGTTTGGGGTTGCCGGGGTGGATGGCCAAGACAAGGATGACACCCAGCACGGCAGCGATAATGGTGGTGGACATGTAGTATACCATGGCTCTCGTCCCTAGGCGGCCACTGGCTTTAGCATCCAGGCCTGACAAACCTGGGTAGAAAAGAAATCCCAAAGGTTTATTTCTGTTATGTTCCTGCTTGGGGGCCCCCTCTGCGCATCTACCACCATCCACTTCTAGTCATCAACTGCATTCGCAGCTAATTAAACTTCTGACTACCCAGACCTTTGATGGGTTATTGTTCTATTTGTCAATGTTATTTTTGAGGTTCTTGAGAACTTTGGAGAGTTAGTGATGATGAACTTCATTGGTCTGCAAACTACTGGTTCCCCACTTGTTCACTGATCTGCTGCAGTGGGCTAAAATAACATTGAACAGATTGAATTTTTAATTCTGAGGCTGTTTTTTTCTACTTCCACACCCCCTTCTTTGATAAAGGGATCATTATTGGGCCATGTTAGTCTTTCATGAGTTAATTATTATTACTTAATGTCCTTACTTAGGAAAATAAAGAGTTGCAGATCCAGGTCATAGTCCAAATGTCTTTTTAACATATTGCTAAGTAACTAAAATGGAGAGTCTGAGTAAGGATTCAGTATGGCCCATTAGTCTCTCTGAGTCCAAGCTTCCAGTGCCCCTCACTTGCCAGCTCCAGGCAAGGATTGCAAAGCAGCAACCAGCTATGCCACATCATCTGTACCAAGGAAGGCTGGAGAAAACCCCAAGCAAGTCACCAAAACTCCACTGGGGTTTTCACCAGTTGTTTCTTCATCTTGTTCACTTCCTGGTTTCAGTTCCTGCTTTTGCTAAAGAGGGGATCTGCCTTTCCTATTCTGGGGGACGGGGAGAGGAACAACTCACTGCTGTGAACTTCTATGAGTTAAGCTGACCTGCTTAACTCTGTGACCTGCTGCTCTCCACAACCTGCAGTGGCATTCTGGGTAATGGAAGCCAGGGCTCCTTACTGGATCTGTCTCCATACAATCTGTGAGTGGAGAATATTTAGTCTGGTTTGGAGAGCAGCATTTTTAAGGTCCAAACATAGATTTGGTCAGTTGAGGGTTAAGTAAGACCCCACTGATCCCAGATATACTTGAACTGGAGGCCTGGTAGTTCTGATCACTAGGCCAATTGGTCAACCTGCTATGAGATCATGGAATAACCAACCAGTTAGTATCTCAGCCTGTTGGTATTCCTAGGGCCCCACTCCTTCTTAAGGTGGCCAGTCCACAGGTACAATGTCTATCTGCCACCTTACTCACTGACATAAAGGTATAGATGAAGGTTTGGCTTCCTATTCTTAACTCAGAGTTTGTCATGAAACTTATATCATGTTTGAGCAATATGATCTTGTAAGGAAGAAGTCTAAGCCCATTAAAAGAAAAAGATTACCTCAAAAAATAATTTTTAGCCTAGTGTAACTAAGCATGTTGATACGTATTAAGGTTCTTTGTTCCATAAAAAAAACTTAGAGGACTTTCCTAGCATTTCATTTATTTTTAATTGACATTTTCCCCTATAACGATAACTAATTAAGGCAGTGTACTTTTCTACTTATTACTTTTATTCATTTCTGAAGAAAAACGTAATTTCAAAATTTGAAAAACATGCTAAAAATTAAAATTACTAGAGGTGGGCACAGTGGTGTTTACCTATAATTCAAGTTACTCAGGAGATTGAGACAGGGATCAGTGTTTGTTCAAGGCCAACCAGAGCAACAGTTAACAAGATCTTATCTCTAAAACAAACTAGGTATGATAGCATATACCTGTGGTCCCACCTACTGGGGAGACAGAGGTAGGAGGATGGAAGTCCTGGACAATGTTATTATGAGACTCTATTAACAAAGACAAACTAAAAATAAAAAAGGACCAGGATTGTAGCCCAATAGTAGAGTTTGCCTAGCAAGCAAAAAACCCTGAGTTTAAAACCCCAGTTCTGTAAAAGAGTTAATTAAAATTACTAGCGATGTCATCCCTTTCAACCTGTGTAATGCTTCCTTTTTTGTTGCTGTGTGGGAAAATAGACAGCAAACATGTGTGTGTGGGGGGGGGGGAGTTGTTTGTAGTGGGGTTTGAACTGAGGGCTTCATGTTTACCAGGCAAGTACTTTCCCATTAAGCCATACCTCTAGCTTCTTTTTCACTGGTTATTTAAAAAATATTATCTATCTCTCTTCCTAAGATAGGGTCTGCATGTGGACTATGATCTTTCTATTGTAGGTTTCACATCATAGCTGGGGCATGTGTCACTGAGTCTAGCATCCGTCTGTTGAAATGGCATCTCACAGAGTTTTCTGCCCCAGCTGTCCTGGAACTGAGATCCTCCAAATCTTAGCTCCTACATAGCTAAACTAACAAGCATATAGCATTATATCCAGCGATGAGTAACAAAAAGTTTTCACAAACTTTTCTGTCCAGGCTGACCTCGAACCATTCCCATTTTTAGCCTCCCAAGTAGCTAGAGATGAGCTATTGATGCCTGGCTGATGGCAAGTGTTTTTTTTTTTTTAAAGTTAACTGTTGTCCTTTTAAAAAGAAGAAACCCAAAGCTCTGTAGCAAAATAGCATCCATGATCACATTCACTCACTCAACCAAACTGAGATGCTCTATTCTACCCAAGAGCTAGAGCCAGACTATGACCCATTCCAAATGGCACCAGGCAGGTGGTCTTACCTGTGATTAAACTGGAGATGATGAGAGGGAGGATGAGCATCTTTAGCATCCTCATGAGTATATCCCCTGGAAAGGCTATTAACATGACCACATCGGGATGGATGGGAGCTGCCAAACGCAGGAGCCCTCCACATACTGCCCCCAGGATGACACCTATGCCACAAAGAAAAAGGAAGACCTGAATTAATTTTTGCTCTAAGCATATGAAAAACTCTAGGTACTTAAGTCAGCAATCCTGACCTTTACCACACTTCTCCCTTAGATGATGGCACATGGCATGTAAAGCACTAGATACATGAAACAGAGCATGGTGGCTAGCAGGAGAGTCAAGGATTGCCTTCCCAAGGACTTATGAAATTGCAATGCAAGGGAGACTCAACCTCAATAATTTTGAAGTAATATAAGCTATTGATTTTTAGTAACAAACAAACAAACAATGTTTCACGTCCCAGCCCAGGTCTGACTGTATAGCTTGGCATCAGATTTATGTCTTCCTTCTTAACTCTAGGCCAGATTTTTGTGAGTTCTCTCCCATCTCTATTCTTTTTTCTTGGCTCCCTGTAATTTCACCCTCCAGAGTGAAGTCCTTGACTTCCAGGTCATTTTGTGTAATGGTTAGATTGATGATTTCATGGGAGCTCTAAAAGAGGCTCTAAAAAATCTCTAATTTGGGAGGAGCCAAGTAAGCAGAGATGCCTCCAGGTACCTTTTACTTTCTAGATTCACAGATCCCAGAAGGAAGATCTCAGCTCTCTGAAGCTGATGGGTGTCCAATACAAAGGACCACTGTGGAAGCCCACAAGGCAAGTGGTAGCAGCAATGGCAGTCAGAGGGCGGAGGTCATAGGCATATGTATGGGATATGGAGTTAATTCTAAAAAGGTGGAGGGAATGATGTGGCTGAACACCTGGTACATCTTTTGTCTAGTACAGGTGAAAGTCATAACGGTCTAACTTGTTTAAGTCGTATAAGTGAGATCTGCTTACACAGAAGATAGACTGTGGAAAACCCAACCATGCTGTGGTTTCCTGCCACTGAATGAGCCAATCAGAATCAATGCCCAGTCCTGGCCCTCATCTACTGGTATCTGAGACAATTGGAGCAAAGGAGAGGTAACAGAGTGCAGGGTGTGTGTGTGTGGGGGGGGTGGTGATGGTGGGAGGCTGAGTTGTCACTGCTTTTCTGTGTAGCCTCAGTGACAGTGCAAGAACGAGGAAGAGAAGGGGTATGACTGTCATGGCAAGAAACCCTGAGACTGAGACTGTATCAACACTCCACACAGAAGAACAACCACCAGGGGACACCTGAAACAGGGGAGTAAGACTTGGGAGCCAAGGCTACCTCAGCCCCAGGCATCGTGTCTACACTCCTCCACGCGGACCTCCTTCCATCTCTGCCACTTGAGCCTCCGCACCACTTCCTCCTCCTCCAATCTCAATCAATGGTGTGTCTGGTGTAGGTTAGACCTCAGGAGCTCTTTGAGGATTTCCTGCCACAGCTGCCTTAAGGTGGATGCAGTTATTTCTTTAACTGTGACTCTGAACGACATGCTTTGGGCTCCCCCGGCTAAGCTGCAGGTTCCAGAGCCCTCTCTTAAGATGACCCAAAGCACAGGCCTGGCATGAGAGCGCGGCCTGCATGCGCACAAGCTCACAGGACATGGACATGGACATGAGAACCACTGGATCCTAGAGGAGAACACATGGCTAGATTGGGTGAGGACAGATGATAGCACCAGGGCAGGGGGCCTGGGATGACAGGGCCTCCGGCAGAGCACGCACTCCCCCTTCCCTGTTGGATCAGCTCTTCCCGAAGGCAGCAGAGCTGTGGGTCGGGCACCTACCAAACACCGTCAGCGAGAGAAGGAGGTTCTTCCCCAGTTTGTCGCATAGGCGCAGGCCCAGATGTCGGTGCTTGGGCTCGTCTGAGCCGAGCAGGCTGTCGTGCATGCGCACTTCCACCTGCTTGGGCATATTGTTGGCACTAGGACAGAAACGAAGGTGGTGGTTAGAGCCAGTGAGCGCCTCCCTGTATACCTGCAGGACCTCTGCCAGTCACAAGGGTGACTCACGGCCTGGTGAATCCCAGTTCATCTGTAAGCAGGACAGTAGAACCACCCACTGCCAGGTGTCTTCATTCCCATTGTTCTGACCTTCCTAGTAAGGAAAGGAATGAGGCCAGAAGTGGCTCCCAAGAGTCATGTCCCACACCAACTCTAGGAAGGAAGTGTCCCTGACCGATTCTCTAGACAGCAGGCTAGGAAACTATAAGAAACAGAGATTCACACCCAGATATGCCTCCAAAACCTGGGCTCTGTTGTTCTTTAACAACAAGGAGACATTTACAGAAGAGTCACAGTCTGAGTTAGGTCCAGCTGGAAAAGGGCTCCAAAAAGTCACAGTCGTCCCTGTCTTTTGCAAAAGATAGTTTATTCTGCTAAAAGAAAGACCAATCATGGAGGGGCACTGGTAGCTCACACCTGTAATCCTAGCTACTCAGGAGGCTAAGATCTGAGGATCGTGGTTCAAAGCCAGCCAGGGCAGAAAAGTCTGTGAGACTCTAATCTCCAATAAACCACCAGAAATACCAGAAGTGGCACTGTGGCCCAAGTGGTAAAGCCTTTGCCTTGAGCTGAAGTGCTCAGGGACAATGCCCAGGCCCAGAGTTCAAGCCCCACGACTGACAAAAAAGAAAGAAAGAAAGTCCATTCTATTCTAGCTCTGCAAAGGTCACTGCATTATCAGGATTCTGATGGACTGTCCACAAGCTGATACTACCCAGGTTTATGGATGCAACTCAGCCCTTTTCTGGATCCTTCTGCTCCCCCAGGTTAACCAAGCTACCTTCACAAGAGATTGCTTGCCAGAAGTGAAGAAGTGGAGAGACTTCTTCTCCAGCTTTGTCATTTCCCCAGCAGGCAAGATTCCACAACTAAGCTTAGGCAATGACAGAGGGTGGCCAGATTTTTGACTTCCACAAATGGAGGGCTGATGTGTCACTCTCATTTACAATCATCATCATTTGACAAAGGAAAAATATACTTTGAGCAACTAACAGACCACTGTCACTGAATGGATGACACGGCGTCTTCCATGACACTGAGTAGAGCAAGTCTTCCTC
This sequence comes from Dipodomys merriami, assembly GCF_024711535.1. Classification (NCBI taxonomy): domain Eukaryota; kingdom Metazoa; phylum Chordata; class Mammalia; order Rodentia; family Heteromyidae; genus Dipodomys; species Dipodomys merriami. The sequence goes on along the minus strand of NW_027203493.1, from coordinate 16,000,148 downwards.
TAGAGACAATATCTGAACTGCAGCTCTGTGATTGGTAATCATAGGTTACAATGGGAAATGAGGGCTTTAGGGCGAGAGAATGGACTGACTGGCATTTGCCAACTCTGTGACATACAAAAAACAGCCTGACGTCCACTTCATGAAAATTAAACAAAAGCATGCTAGCATAGTACTTGGGAGAGACAACACTTACCAAGTTCTTGGTAAGGAGGTCATTAATCCAGGAGATCCATACAGTCACCAAGAAACACAGCTTCCAGTCTTAGAGGTAAGACTGAGGTCTCAAATGCAATGCCTTACATTTTCATAGCAGGCTCCTCAATATTCTTGCTACCAAAAGGTGTTTAGATTGGGACTGATGTTGCATGGTTGGGTAAAATACTTAGATAAAGATATTAATCAAAATGTAAGCTTCTTAGTGTCTCCTTTAATGCCCTAAGTTTCTCCTTTTCTAGATAATCTTTGGGGCACCAGTGTCTGACTTCCTGGCATTTATTGTCAGGGACAATTGCTCAGACCACTTAAAGAAGAAGACAGGGCTTGGTTAGCCGCTCCCAGCCTGTATACAATGGCCTTGAGGATGAGTGAGCGCCAAACAGCACTTCCTGTTGCTAAGTGATACAGACAGAAAGCGTCCTTTTTATAGCATATCAGGAGAAAACTATCAAAATGATCTTTTTAGCATGGAGTTACCATATTTCTATGTTTACCCTGGGATCTTTTCCATTTTTTAACATTTCTGAAACCATACTGTAATAAGAAACTCTAAACCAGGAAACGGCCAAAAAAAAATAGAGGTAGTATGTGTTCTGAAATGCTGAACGTATTTTTTTAGTCAGCCATTGGCAAAACTCTCCCATCTCCTTGAGATCGTTAATCTACTTGCCTTCTGCCTCATTTGCATCCCTCCTGCCATTGAAATGAGACTCCCTGGGCACATGGTTTGTATTAAAATGAGACTTGCAAGAATTTAAAAGCAAACATTCTGGCAAGAGTCATATGATGTAATGAAAGCATCAGGCATCAAAACAGCCACGTTAAAGTAAAAACACACAGATATTAGGTTTGCATACACAGCCAACATTGAGATGTGGCTGAATGCCTGTTATACACATTTCTTAGCTGTACAAAGTTGCTGCTTGCTTAATGGTTTGCATTTTAGACTGTGACAAAACGTCTCTGAAGCCCTGAATCAAAACAACCACATCAAAGTGGCTGCATGAAAATGTCATGAGCCCTCAAGTATTTATAGAGAGAATCCCTACCACTTGCCCCCCTGGAATTAAACAGATACTCCTCACTTCGAGAAATAAAACAACAACAACAACAACGAAAAACAGTTCCTGGCACATACACAGAGAAAACAAATCTCTCTGTAGATTCCAGCATTAGCTTATAGTCAATGACACAGAGAATACTCCGAAACTCACTGTAAAAAATTACTGCATGTCCAAGAATCCAAGGAGAGTCTAGAATAGGAAATACAACATAATATAATATAATATAGAGCTGCCTCATAAACTACATGCATACTTTATAGACTATCTTCACAAAAGCAGCTATATGAAAACTTCAGGCATTGAAACAGACATGACAAAGTAAAAACACACAAATACTAGGTACACATACACACCTCACTCTGATCTGTGGCTGGACACCTGTTGCATGCATTGTGTGTGTGTGTGTGTGTGTGTGTGTGTGTGTGTGTGTGTGTGTGCATGTGGTAAGTGTGCCAGCACTGGAATTTGAACTCAGGGCCTGAGTACTGTCCCTTACTTTTTTCACTCAAGGTTGATGCTCTCTACCATTTGAGCAACATATCGATTTTCAGCTTTTTGGGTGGTTAATTGGAAATAAGAGTCTCTCAGAATTTCTTGCCCAGGCTGGCCTCAATCCTTGATTCTCAGATCTCAGCCTCCTGAGCAGCAAGGATTACAGGTAAGAGATACTAGTGCCCAGCTATGGCATACATTTCTTAGTGGATAAGATGATGCATGCCTAATGATTTGCTTTGTAGGCCATGACAAAACACCCCTGAAGCCTTGAATGTGTAAGTTCTAAATATACTCACACACAGCTTCGTAAGTGCTAGTGACTAAACTGGGTGACTGCCACCCCTTGTAAGGAGCGATTCCTATTTGTTGACCATGGTTAGACATATTACTTAGTAATGATAAGTACAGTACTTGCTGTCGAGAAGTATATGCTAAGAAAGGGAACTAAATGTACATTGTACTATCATTGTCTGCTTATGTATGAGTTGTGATAAAGCTCTGAATGAGACACTAAGGGAAATCACTAGACTCAAACCTAACCCCGATTTGGGCAGGTGGAAGGGGGATTCAGGGAGGGTCTTCAGGAGAGGATAATTTATAACTGGGACCTTAAAAGATGGATTTAATTGTCTACACCCTCTACCAGTCTATGAGCCCTGAAGAAAAGGGCTGTGATAGTTTTTGTTTGAGTTGTTGTTGTTGTTTTGCAATGTTAGCATTTGAATTCAGAGCCTAGCACTTAGCTTGCTGCTGAGTTTACACAAAAAGCCCGGCTGGACTCATGTTCAAGAAGAGCTTCAAGAAGCAGCTTTTTGCTGCTTCATTGGAGTCTCATGAACTTTTCTGCCTGGGCTGGCTTGTGATCATCCAGATCTTACCTCCTGAGTCACTGGGATTACAGGTATAAGCCACTGGCACCCAAGAGGACTGTGGTCTTAAATACCTAGCTGGTATTTAAATGGTAAATGCTTATTAAAAAGAAACTAAGTATTGAAAGGCAGCCTTAAAGGGCCCACTGTCTTCTAGGAATAAGGCCTTTCTGCAGATACAACAGAAATATATGAATCCTGCAAACTTTCCCCATTCTTGGGTTCATCCTACACATTTCTACTGGGCACATATATTACAGGCTCCACCCTGGAATAGGTGCTAAAGAAAGTGCCACAAAACTAAAAAAAGTAAAAATAAAAAATAAATAAGTAAACAAAATTAAAAAGTAAATAAAATAAAATAAGTGCCACCACCACCACAACAAAGCCAAGTCCTCATTCTCATAGAGAGAATCACATGATAAGAGACCACACAAGTGGATACATACAACGATTGCAAATGACAACACCTGCTAGGAGCAGGGCGATGGAGACAGGAGCAGCTGATGGGGAAGTGGTGCAATACTGCATCAGATGACTGAGGAATATAAAGCTGAGCAGTATCTGCAAATGAATTATGCAGTCAGTCTGCAGCTTAGCAGGCACACTGAATATACTCAATATAGAAATCTGTACATCCCCCTAGAGCCTACAGCCAGTCTAGATGCCATCCCTGGTCTACAGGTTGGGTTCTGATTTAACATACATAGTAAGTAATGCTGAGCCTAACACCATCATGAACATGACAGAGTTCATGACTGTCCCTGATCCCAGAAAGACACATGGGTATCAGAGGAAAATGAACTGGACAGATGTAAGACCTGGAGACTCAGAAGTCCAGGAGTTTGCTTTCCGAGCAAGAACAGAAAAGTCTAAGACATGGTCTAGACAGGACCATTATTAGATCAACACAATGACTCATGGGGCATACTAAACCTTCATGAATGCTTACTTCCTAAATCCTTATGGCTGTACAAAGGGAACAAAGCAATAAAGAATTTGATGGGCTACTCAGGGCTTGAGAACACCATTTTCCCAGAGCCAAATAACCACTGACATTGTTAGTTACCTCATTTATTTCTTGAGTACATCCCAGATGAAGAGTGAGCCATGACATTTCTGAATGCCAAGGGGACCATTGGCAATAGACCCCATTGCCCATGTGATGGGCCCACTGTTGGGATCATTTTGAACCTTGACAATGAGCCCATCATTTCCTTCAGCCTCAGCTTCTTCACTGAATTATTTAAACAGCTGTTTGTTCTGCAATTGTGTCCAGTCCTTTCTCACACGAATCCACCTGAGTGCTGTTTCAATGGCATACTCAGCTTACTGTGTGAATCGAGCTCTGCCACTCTGAGAGGATGCTTAATGGGGCTGGTGCTCAGCGCTCGGCTACTCGCAGAACCTGCTTTTCATTAGCACTCGATTTGCCTCGCTCTGCCAACAGCCTCTAATAACAGGCTCATTAGACGTGGTGTTGGACTCAGATTTCCTGCAGCGCACACTCCTGTGTCACCTCATCTGGCATCAATTGCTTTTTCCTCCTTCACTGGCTCAATGAGGTGGCAACAGAACATCCCTCCGGGGAGCCGGAAAGCAACCAGAGCTTTTGTCTGGGGGAAGTGAGGTCTACATTGGGCATTACTCCTCTGCCCCTTCACTGACCAATACTGCCTCCCTCCACCCCCGTCCCAGCCTTCAGGACCTGAGGAGACAGAGGAGAACACCAATGTCCCTCTTAAAGGTCAGGGGATTTTCCTCTCAGACAGTTTGGCTAAGAATGTCAGAAATCCTGGTGGTGTCAGCTCTGAATACTGAGCACCATGTGGTAGTGATTGCAGTTCAGAATCTCCCACAGCCAGGATTTCTCCAGTTTCCCGAAGAACACACCGTCCTTGTAGTAAAAGGCCCTGGTGTTCCCAACAGTCTACATCCTTGCTAGATTCTATAAAGCCCTGGTTTCATGAGAAGCTAGTTGTTCATTGAACAAGAAGTCAATCTCTTGCTGGTGGTTTCAGCAGCCTCACAGATCAAGAGTGTAAAACCTAGAGACTCGCAGGATCCAAAGCCTCCCTCAGTCTCCCCTGCCCACATGCAGTCACTGTGTCCCTTCACTAAGCACAGAAGCACTTTATGGAAAGGTCCCACTGTGGGTGACTCCAAACTTCACAAAGAAGACATCTCTTCTAGACTCCTTCCTGAGCATCAGAGGCTCTGGCTGAAAGCAAAGAGTTTATAGCTATTTCAAATCATTTGGGATGTAGATGTAGAAGGCAAAGCAAGACCTAATGAGAATGGAAGGCAGGAGGTTTAGGTTAAAATTCCAAGGCAGCCACTGCCTAGTGGTATCAGAGATGGTATGAAGATAAAATTGAGGTAAAATTATATGTCCATGATCACAGAGAGAAGGGGTTGGGTGCTATAAAATGGGAGGGATATACTCTTAATATAAGAACTCAGGGACTCCCATTTTCATTGGATTTTTCACTCAAGGCTGGCACTCTACCACTTGAGCCACACTTCCAATTTGGGCTTTTTTTCCTCTGTTAGTTGGAGATACAAGTCTAAGGGAACTTTTCTGCCTAGGATGGCTTTGAAATGTAATTCTCAGATTTTAGCCTTGTGAGTAGCTAGGACTCTAGGCCCAAGCCACTAGCCCCCAGCTTACCAACAGGATTTTAAATATTGATTTGGGCCCATTTTTATCTTTTAGTTTCTAAGCTCTGTAAAATAAGTGAGTTAGCACAATAATTCTTTAGTGTCCTAAATACTTCAATTCTTTCATTCTCTAAGTAAGGAAAAGGTATTACAACATGTCCACAGATGTAGCTTCCATTCTAGTTACCCAGGCTGGAATAAGATTTGAGTTTACCATAAGACAGATAATTTCGCTGACCACGAGAGGACAGCCCAGTGGCTACAGTACCTCCCTCACAGTGAAAGGCAGAGGGGTGACTTAGAGACATTAAACCATCTGAGAATGACAACAATTTCCTCATGCTTGTGCCTCAGTTTTGCCTTTTCCATCTCATGTTTTTCCTGGTATCAGTGAAGTCTCGATTGGGGTCAAATTCACTTTATAATTCAGATGTGAGCATCTTCTTCACTCTCCATCACTCTTTACACATTTTTTTAGTCTAGATTTCTAAGATGACAATGCAAAGGAAGACAGCCATCTACCCAACTCATCACTAAATTATGGACAGAAATCCAACATCATTGACTGTCAACTCCTGTGGAGTTGGAGAGGTGAACCTCACAGAGACATTTGTGACAAGGAATCGAGGAGAGAGGATCTTTGCTCACCTCACTTTCCAAGCTAAGGGGCCCAAACCAGCTAATGATATGGATGACAAGAGATGAGGCTGAGCCTCAATTCCTTCACACAGGGTCAGGAAGCAGTAGACAACATTCTGAATGGATATACAGCATAGTATGTGTTTTGTGCAAACACAGAGGTTAAAATGTAAGCCCTGATTAGCAGCCTGGTAGAATGTAATTACAATTACATAACTACACCATGGGATTCTTGGTTCAAAATTCCCTTCCCAGCTGTGACTGGAATAAGAGATTTAATCTCTTGGACAATAACATCCAACTTTCTGGGTCATTACAGAACTCCTGTGATGCAATAGTCAGGACCCCCCCCCTCCCCCTCCCCCTCCCCCACTCCCAACAGAGTAGCTGAGATTTAGTAGACACTCATTTTTAGTGTCTTTTCTTTCACTTAAATAGATAAAAGGACACAAAAATAATCTTTAAGGCAGTTATATTTGAGTTCTAGTAGCCCACTTTGGCAATGAGGTGGTGCTTGTGATTTTTACCAACAGTAACTTCTAGAAGAGGCAGTGAACTAAAAAGTACCCACTGTCATTAGCATTCCCACATGGTGGAATGATGGGACAACCTCTCAAAGAAAATAACCTTCATCATTAAAATCTCTGGACTTTTAGGCAGTGCTCCTCAGGACAGACACTAAGACAGCCTTGATCCAGTACATTTACCCATTTCTATCTAGACTCACCACCCCAAACAGAAATAAGGCACTAAAGAACAGTGAGTCTCTAGGGCTTGCTAAGGGATTGGGCGGGGTGTTTGATCATCTCAAAATAGGAATCGCTCCTAAAAACAAAGATGATGGCATGGCCCAAGAACACACTGGCCTGCCCAGTCCCCAAAGGCATGTCACGTCTGAAGAAATTACTGTCTGCCTCCGGTTTACGGAACATGAAACAAGCATTGGAAAACTCTACACACCCCCAATAAACTGGGGAGACTCATGTGGCATGCACTTGGATTTTTAAGCCATAGGGAACATGGCCCCATTTCAAGATGAATAAGGCAGTGTTCCTCTGGGTGAGTGTCCTGAACATCCCAGTCTGTAGCCCAGCGTTCCTGGACTAACTCCTACTTCTCCTTTAAAACTTACGCAGTACTACCCTCCATATGCGTTCATGGACTCCCAAGTTCTCCTATTAGTTGTTTTCTCTGCAGATTACCCCATCATCTGTTCTCAAGACACCATACAATTTGCTCATCTCTCTTCTCCACTAGGAAGTAAAACTCTTTGGGACAATACCAAGTCTTACATAATGCTTATCTTTTCCCACACCTACCATCATACCTGTCACATAGTAGATGGTCAATTATTGATTGTTGAATGAGTAGGTGATTAGATATTTAAAAGAATATATTCTAGTTATAAGTTCAGAGTGACTGGGTTATTTTTAATTGGCATGGGTTAGCTGTATAAGGAAGTTGCATCTAGACATATACATTTGTGCATATGATATATCTTGATTAGACTCACCCCCTCCATCACTCTCCTTTATCGTTCCCCCCTTCTCAAATCAATATCAACATGCTTTCTTGTTCCATTTTCACATTGTACATCAAGTATTTTGACCCTACTCAGTCTCTTTTACCCTTTGATTCATGCCTCCCAAGTACCTACAGCCCATACAAGACATGCTTCACCTTTCTACTACTCATTTCTACAGTGCATGCTAGTTGGATCCAAGGAGCTTCACCATGGTATCACACACATGACATTCAGTTTAAGGGACAGTGGTCCAGAAGCCTAATGAATCTAAAAAAGGGAGATGAAAGCAAGGAGAGCAGAAATAGTGAGTGGAGTGGTCCCATCCTACAAAGAACAGGAAGCATTCACATTAGAGAAACCAGCAGGTGTGAGGATGTAAACTTGTAATCCTAACACTTAGAAGGCTGAGGCAGGAGGATCAAGGGTTCTACACCAGCCCTGGCTACATAGTGAAAGCCTGTTAAATAGAAGTCAGAAAGATGAGAGAAGGGGGAATGGGGAGAAAATAGAGGGTTAAAGAGAGGAGAAAGGATAGGGGAGGGGAGGGAAAAGAGGTTGGCATTACAAGTGGCCTGGTCCTTCTCTGCAGACAAAGTTTGTCTAGTTGTCTTGTTCAAGATAAGTTGCTACAGCAACAGCAGGAAATCAAAGTGGACCTGATGCCAAGTATCTTCTATATTATCTCCTTTAACATTTACAACAAGAATGAGGAAGTAAGATGGTAAACACTGAGAATTTCCTGTCATTGGCTCCTTCTAGAAATCCATTCAGAGGGGCAATATGCCTGCCAAATACTGGCTTCTCCACCCTGCTTACTAAGATGCTGGCTGATACCTTCTAAGTCTTCTTCCTTGCTTCCTCTTGCTTTCAGGAAGCCCTTGAACAAACAGAAAAAAAGCGGGATTTTTCTTTTTGGCCAATAACCTGCTTAAAAGACTAGGTTGATGCTTCTAAGGGACTTCTATCACCCAGGAAGCATTTCAAAGCCTCACAGAGGATTTGACCTTTTATTATTTTCCTATTATAGTTCCTTCTAATGAGCCATTAAATTTGTGGCTATTGATTACTCACTAAATATTGAGTCCCTGCTCATTCCACCAGTCAACTCAGCTTAATACTTTCCACCTAGGTCTTAGCTAGTTTGATATATTGATAAACCAAACCATTCAATCACCACTGAGAGAGATGGTCTCACTTGGAGACCCCTTCTGAAGAGCTTGGTATGTGTTTCTCCCTCTTGGTAGTGTGTGGCAACAGATTAGTTCACAGCACTCTGCACTGATGTGCACAGTCTACAGCGGTACCCTTCCTCCCGCATTATCCATTCCCTCCCCCCACTTCTCATAGACAGATGCAGTTCATGGTGCTTGGGAAGGATGTTACTTCTCATATTAGAACTGGAATCTCAATGAGCTCTTCAATGGCTTACTTTGAATCATGCTGTCCTGGCCCAGTAATCTATAATTCATACTCTATGATCTTATATTGCTCTGTTCATCCCATCCATAGGATTTGGTTAAAATGCTTGCCCAATAGACTATTGACTCCACAAAAAGGAGTACAGTGTATCTACTTTAAGCCCAAGGCAGTCACCATTGGAACCACACCAAGGGACCCCTGAGGATCCCAAATTCTGAGCATACAGGAATCCATTAGATAAGATGCCATATGTGCATGATAATCTATGAGCATCCTGCTGCTCAGTTAAATCACCTCTAGATCATGGATAATACCTAGTTCAATGTGAATATGAGGTAAATAGTTATGGTACATTATTTTTAGTAATAAGGACAGGGAAAAACATCTGTCTTTGTTTGAAATCATGTGTACGGAGTCCCTGCATATGGGAAGCATGCTATACAAAGAGTGCATTTAAGAATTTTTAGAGGGACTAATGATTTGGAAGTAGCAATGGCCTCCACAGCTGTGGTATGCAACTCTGGTGGCAAAGGGAAGGAACAGTCTATGCTCAGGGGGTAGGAGAATCCTCCCAGAATCCTCTGACTTCCAACGAACTTGAGTAAAGCATGGGAAAGGAAGCAGGAAACTCCTTAGTTTGGAAGTCCACCAGAAGCTCAATTAACATCTTGAGACCTCATCAAAGGCAGCTAGGGCTGCTAATTCCCACAAGTTGTCATGACTTGACTTTTTATGCACTTTATGAAATCATTCCAACAGAACCACTTCTCAACAGCCCCTGGAAAGAGTAATGATGATGGGCTGGCTGTTGCCTCATCAACACCACTTAACTCCTGAGCAATTGGGGTGAATCCATTCCCACCCTGACACACACACACACACACACACACACACACACACACACACACACACACACACACACACACACACACACACACACACACACACACACACACACACACACACACACACACACAGTGCCTTGGAAGCAAGGCTTGAAAAATCTCAGATTTATTGCTGAGCACAGCTTCTTGAATCCCTGAATCAGGGAGTTATCTGGTGGGATCGATCCTAAACTACAATATCAAAGCCCTGACTTTGTGTCATGATGGCATGTTCAATGCCAGATATCTAATGCATATTCAGTTAAAAAAAAAAAAGATAGCTTGAATTAAATGCTAGAGAAAAATACAGGAATGGGGTTCGATAAGATCAGTGTTTCTTGAAAGATCCCTGGGCTGTGAGCAAACACAGCTTTCTGTCATGGCCGATCTCTCACCTTCTTCCCACCCTGCCTTCCCCTCTTTCTTTCTCTCCCCCTGTATTCCTGGGACTGCATTCGGCACACACTCAGCCTATTGTTCCTCACATGAGAACAAATCCAACTCTACAGTCTGTTACTGAGAAATGATATTCATGGACAATAAATGTACTTCATGGAAGGAAAGGGAAGAGGTTATGGCACACAATACCCAGAAAACATGCGATAAAATTTCATTATAAGCATTTTTACTGGTTGTCCCTATACTTCCTTAGCCCACTGGGCTAAGCACAGATGTCATGAATTGTCCAATAGCTGCCCAGCTGTTATTTCCTAAACATGATCCCTGGAGTGGGTTGCACCCCTCCTACCCCACACAGCTCACCAAGTGCTCCTTCACCAAATTGACTTCTTAACTACTAAGAAAATGTAACTTTTTCCTACACTACAACAACAGAATTTATTCACTCTTTTCTTGTATTTATTTCTAGGATTAATAAGTAGTCATTCTAACAAGGTTAATGATAAAGAATTTAAAGAATTGGACATTAATTCTAAGACCTTTTAAGCTACTATGCTAAGTTCCAGAAAATTGTTAATCATTTATGCTTTTCTTAACAGAACATCCATCTTTTCTTTTCCCAACTTTGTTATTGAAAAGAACTAAAAAAAAGTCTTGTCTATTTTCCTGTGATAGTAAACAGAGCTTAAAGAACATAATAAAACAAGCAAGTTTTTCTTTTATATGGTGGACACTCTTATAAGAAATTTTACATATACCAAGATAGTTTATGTATACCATTGAGGGGAAATAGTCAGGCCTCCCCCTCAACTTCTTTCTTTCTGGCCCAATTCTCCCATTCAGGGACTGTATGAATGTTTATAAACTCAAAAGTATCCTAGGGCAGTGGCTGTTGGTAGTAGTTTTAAATTTTGATTTGTTTAACAACTTTGAAAAGCTAGCCAGAACTTATAAGTGGCTGTTCTTAGACTGTCCTTTGGATTTTCCAATCTAAATCCATTGCTCCTTTATACCAGTGTCAAGTATAATTATCATTTATCATCACATTTCCATTGCTGCTTTTTTTTCTGAAAGAAGTGTTAAGAGGATGATAAATGATCTGATTTCATGTGTATTCCAGCCTGGCTTCTATTAAGCTAGCAGTCCCTACCCCCCTTGAGTCCCATTATTATATTGAGGGGAGCTTTCTCTATAAATAAAATCCCCAAACAAAGAATGAATATTTACTCAACAAAGTACTAAATAGGTGTGAGGTGGATTTAACAGAGTGATTCATGTTGTTGCCACTAATACGTCACATAATTTACAAATTGGGGTAAGTATGAAAACAGAAGCATAGAACCCATGATCTTGTCTTCCTATGAGTAGGCAGAGTAATCAATGACTGACTAGCAGATTACTAAGGATGAAGTAAATTGTATTACTTTCTCTGCATGTTTCATTATCAATGCCCCTCTCCCAGATTAGAAGATTAGAATAATGACTCAACATGTGCTGAAAAACTAAGACATACCTTCAGTCTTTTCTTTATGAGTGGGGACTTGCAGGGCGAGGAGGAGGGTATAGATTGGTAAATTAAACTCACAGCTGTAAAATTTGGCTAGATAACAGTATTGATAGCATCTCTTCAGACAGATGTTTTGTACCTTGTAAGAAAGAGCATTAGTCACTTTCCAGAAGAAGAAGAAGCAAAGGTTAAGTTGTTTGCTTCTTGTAGACTCGAGAATTACAATCTGGTCTGTCTTCCTCCAAATCTAATGCGTTTTCCCTACATATGGCATTTTCAAGTTGAGAATAAAATTCCTAGATGTTGCTTTAGGTACTGGGTCACAGATCTGACCTCCATTAACTCCAGATAACTATTTTATGTGTGTCTGTGTATGTGCGTAGAAACTGTTCTATGGTATATTTTATTTTACCACTCCCAAGCAAACTTCCTTCCCATTCTCCAATCTGATTAACACCTCCAACCTCAACCTCACAGATATGAGTTAATTTTTCTCAAATATTCAGAAATTTTCATTATGAAAGCAACCAAGATATTAAGCATACAAGGGGCCTTGATCCCAATGCTTTCAAACTCCAGCCATAGCAATGGCAGTTGCACAAGGAAAGATGGCAAGATGAAATCACTAGGAATGAATTAGCCACAGGGAGCCCAGGGTGCCCCGGCCTAGAATCACTCCCCACTCTGAACCTCAGACTGCACTGATGATCCCAACCCAGGGTATGCTATTTAGCTTAACAATGGGTGAAGGAAGGGTCTGAAATAGTTTTTACTTGGTATTTTTCTCTAAATGTTACCATTCTTTGTTATAAGTTAGTATCAGAATCCCAACTACAATGAAAAGCAAAATCTTGCAGACCTTCCACAAAGAAGAGGCCGAATATAAGGTCTCCTTTTTGTTCTTCATGCACTTTTATTGTTATTATAAAGATGATATATAGAGGGGTTACATTTACATAAGTCAGAAAAGGAGTATATTTCTTTTGGGACAATGTCACTCCATCCTTCATTCTCTTCCAATTTATTGCCTCCTTTCCCCACTCACAAGTTGTATACTTCTTTTTCAACACAGTATCTAGTGAGTACCACTGCTGCATTTTCCCACCCCTTGTCCCATGATTTCCATACCCTCCTTCCCCCTCCCAAAGGCAAATAAATGAACAAATGAGACAAAAAGAAAAGGAAAGCAAAACAGCAACAAAGAAAAAAATTCTTGTTATAATTTCCTGGATTTTTCATTTCAATAAATATTATTTTATATGATCAGATGCACATAGGTATTGTGTCAGTATAAGGTTTCTTAATATTCTGAGGAGGACCCAGATACATCAATTCATCTGAAGATTATGTATATGTGTGTATGTGCGCTGGTCAGGGGGCTTCAACTCAGGGCCTGGTACTGATCCTGAGCATTTTGTTCTCAAGGCTGGCACTCTACCACTTGAGCCACAGCTCCACCTCTAGATTTCTGGTGGTTAATTGGAGATATGAGTCTCATGGACTTTCCTGCCCAAACTGGCTTCAAACAGCATGATTAGATCTTAGCCTCTTGTATGGCCACTGGTGCTCTACAAGATTATACTCTTAGTTAAGTCTATTTTAACTGATATGATATGATGTCATATTTTAGTACATAAGTACATTGTTCAATGCTTATATCAACTTAAATATATTTATCTCCTCAAGTATTTATCAGTTTTTCTAGGGCAAAATATTCAAAATCTTTTCTTTTGGCTTTTATCAATATTCAGAGCATTACCAGTCTATCTTTTGAATATTTGCTCTTCTACCAAGTTGTCTTGGTTAAACAGCACAGAGTATATGGCCTCTAGAATATGCCATTTTCTCTGCTTGATTCTTACAACAACAACTCTATGGATAGGTGATCCAGGAATAGGTAACTTATTCATGTTATCCATAATTTATGCACCAGGAATGTAAAAGGGCTAAAATGCTAGGATCTCCTAGCAAACTGGAGAACCTCAGAGCTAACAATATATCTAACAAACCCCCAAAACCTTAGTTTTAGACTTTATCCTCAAGTAATAGGGCAGCCATTTCAAACACTGTGCTTTGGTCTTACAGTTCAACTGCCCATTATTTTGACAGTAGTTCCAAGTCATGACCCCGAGAAACTTAAAATATTTACAGAAGAAGTTTGCTAACCCTTGGCTTACCAAGGTATACACAATCTCCACTTTTCTATTTTGTTTGCTGAGATTTGCATAGCACTCAAAACCAGAAGGCTCTATGGCTTGGGCTTGATTGATGGATGTCTTTTTTTTTTTTTTTTGATGGATGTCTTTCTTAATGTTGATTTATCTACATGGCTTTGAGTGATGACAGTTAGGGATGAATTGAGAAAAAGAAAAAATAAGAGCTAAAAAGGTGCAGGTCTCTAATATCCCCTTTTGTATCCTCTAGTTAACTGAAATCCAGGAAAGGTTTTTCCAGACTTGTGAACAATTTGTTGAGTGGGTTCTACCCAGAGTGTGAAGGTGTCCACAGGCATTTCTCTATCCATGGTGATGGCATATGGAGGGGAATCCTCACCTCAGCAAGAAGCCAAACTGAAGACTAGCTGGTTAGATAGCTGCCAGCTAAGTCAGAAGAAAGAGTGGCAAAGAGGGTAGTCAGCTAGACAATGAGTAAGTATTCATTCCAGTCTTTGTTTTCAAATAGTAGTGAGTGGTAGAAGAGAAACATTGGAGTCATCTCAGCAGTAGGGAGTTCTCATGAATCATGGAACAAACACCTGCTGGTTACAAAACTAGTCTTTCTACTACCTCAAGAATACATCAGGAATCTTACCAATCCTATCACCACATAAGCCTATTTGCACCCAAACATCCATGAATATTTATCTAACTGTACCTCTGTGTTCACGCATGCTACATGTAAGGTGGAGTAAGACATCTGGTAGGTAGTCTTTCAAGACCGCTAGAGAGAAGAGATGAGATCCAAGACTGCTGTATGCATGGGTGGAAGGATCATCTTTGATCTGACCATAGGGGGCATCTATAACATAAGGTATCTGCATTATACTTCTCTGGAATACCTTGCATTCCTACGTGCCATGTGGACAGGACAGTCCTCCAGCGCATCAACTCAACTTTCAACTACCTTGCTGCCATGTGATTATTCATAATTCATTCTAACTCATTATTCAATTAGTGTTGCTGTAATTACCATCAGTGTTATCATTATTATTCTCCTCGCTGATAGCAAAAATAACTATAATTAATCATGAAAATTTTGTATGTATCAGATCTTACTGATTGAAGTCTCTGAAATAGGTGGGAGGAAAATAAATCTGACCACAGATCAGTAAACTACAAGCATGGACCAACCAAATCCAGCCCACAGCCTGTTTCCATAAACAAGATTTTTATAGAACACAGCCAAGCCTATTATTTACCTTTTGCTTATGGTTGTTTTTCATTCTAAGAGCAGAAGTGAGGAGAATTAATAATAGAAGCCTGAAACGATTTGTTACGTGACCCTTCCCAAAAGAAGAAAAATAAAACTTGAGTCCTTCATTTAGAACCCACATAGCAAAGCTGTTGCTTTTGCCCACCTATTGTTGGCTTATTCCTCTTGCTTCTAGGCTCTTTCCTTCCTCTTCTCAACTCCAGTCCCTGCGGTTTGGGAGGAACCAATCTACTCATTTAAACCAGCATATTGCTCTCCATGACCTCAAAGCTTCATGAGTAAGTACTTAGGCCAAGTAGATCCAGTGATATTTGATCCTAAAACTTCTACTATTTTAGAAAAAAAAGTGATTCTCTTTGGCTGAGGTTTCTGTGCTTCTAGAATGCAAGCCCAGAGTTTCCAGGAGCCTGCATGGAAATTACCTGGCTATATTTGAAAACAAAAGAAAGAGAATAAGTCCAGATGTTAAGATTTTAGCTGCTGGATCCAATCATACCTGAGGTTACCTCTAATAATCTAATATAGTCTCTTCAACTAATAAGTAGTCTCTTCTTCCTTCAAGTTAGAATAGTTTAGTCCATATGTCAGTTATACCAAACAATCCTGGAGATAATCATAATCATTTACCCCAGTAAGGTTTTCTTACCCAAAGTCACACAGCTAGTGAGTGGCAAAGGCCAGAGCCCAAGTCACTAGAAGAAAGAACCTGCATCTAGAACTCTCCAGAACACCTGGGTAGGATTAGGAACAGAACCAACAAGGTTTTTTCCTGATTTTGAAGAGGGAACCTTTTAAATCACAACACTACTCTCTGGAGGGTGGTTCTGTGGGGGATAATCCTGTTTTCTACTTGAAACTGTCACATGACAAGGCTCAGGAGAACCCTACCTTCTTAGGAGGAGGTGATATGGGATAGTTATAATAAAGAGAGGTATCAGACATTGTTTTGCTCTTCATTTATGCCATTTAACTGGTAAAATATTTTGCTGGGAAGGAAGCTGACTCCCTTCTGTGGGAGTACCTGACCATCCAGAAACATGTAATCAAGCAGTCTCAATGTGAAGGTCAAGGTTATAGGTTGAGACCCTTCAGTGACAAAGGAATGAGTTAGGGCAGATTTAATTGTACACAAGGTTCATGACATCATGCTTAAGTGGTGTCATCTATGCAAAGGACATCTTATATTTCTGGATTCTGGACTATATATATATAATATGATATATCAATATTGATGTTGATTTATATATTATATATTGATATTGCATATAACATATAAGTGTATATATATATTTATATATTGTATTCTTCACAGATCTAGGTCTGAGATGGGCATCCTGGAAACTCACAAGATCAACAACAACAATGACAAAAATCCGTAGTGTACTGGTCCCAACACATAAAACCAACATAAAAGAATAAATTCCACATTGTTGGATTATTTTAAGCACAAGAGTGAAACTTAACCTGTATGGATTAAAAAGAAATAAATGGTAAATCAGCAAAATATTCACATTTATTGTGTATGCAAAGATTACAGGTAATGGTGTGGCCTCTAGGTAGAACGGGATAAATAGTATGTGAATGAGAAGCAGAGTGACTCACTGGTGATTGCAACCTTGTTAACACGTACACTTATTGCAATATCAGGACTGAAAATAAGAGGAATTACTAAAACATATACCCAATGGCCTACCCTTTCAGGGACTTAAGCATCTCTCAATGACCCTAAAATCAGAGGCCCATTTTTCCTCAGGTTCTTCTAATTAGCTTTTTCCTTTGCAAAATGTTAATATGCACCATTGCAGAGGCTCACATTGACATGAGCTCTCTGATCCCATGTCACATCCCTGGGCAAAGAGAAGATACAACAGGACACTGCTTGTGCCAGATACATGCAGACATGGGTTACATGGGACCTGTTCCTTCTGGGAATGCCCTGGCTTAGTGCCAAGCCAGAAGAAAAGAGAAAGCAGAGGCATAAAGAAGTACCAAAGTCCAACCATAACCCCTCTAGGTCACCTGGGCAGAACCCAGCCAGGACAGATCATCCTTGGCATAGAGATCAAAGAGCTGGCTACCAACTGGCCACCATTTGGCCTCCAGAGGCCTTGGTGTCCTCCCAGAGGCTTAGCTCCTTATCTGTTGACTACAGTCAGTGTACAAAGTTCAAGATTTCAAGAGAATGGGACATGAAACAGACATGTACAGTAAGATTCTGAATCCCTCTGTGATCTCCATCCTGGGTGTGCGTGCACGCGCCCGCGCCCGCACACACACACACACACACACACACACACACACACACACAGCCCTCCAAATACAATGAGCCTCGTTCTGGCTTCAAAGCCCAGTTTTGCCATTATCTAGATGTATGGTTTTCAGCAAGTCAGTCTAATCCCTGGAGTCCAGAAGACTCCTTATGGGCACAAGGAAGGAGGCTATAGAAAAAAGAGGTTCAGGGCTGGGAAGGTGGCTCAGTGGTAGAGCACTTGCCTTGCATGCATGAGGCCCTGGGTTCGATTCCTCAGCACCACATAAGCAGAAAAAGACAGATGTGCTGTGGTTCCAGTAGTAGAGTGCTAGCCTTGAGCTGAAGAGCTGAGGGACAGCGCCCAGGCCCAGAGTTCAGGCCCCACGACTGGACCCCCCAAAAAAAAACAGAAAAAAGAGGTTCATTTCAATAACTTTCTTTAAGTCTATGCTACCTAATAATAGATGGTAACCATCCTTTATTCATTTTTCCTTCCTTTCAATCCTCTCAGAAGTAAGAGAATGCATTCAAAAGGATCCATTGCCTGACAGAGTCAACCTTCAACTCAGTTCTGATGAACTTCAGATCTCCTAGAAAGCCCGTGGACACTCAGACAACACTGGGCATCTCTGGACTCCTCTGTGACAAGTTACCCAACACTCCTCTTAGTCTTCCAAGGGTCTTCGTGGATCATGATGTGGTCAAAAGGAAATGCCACTGACAAACACTGAGGGGACCCATTCAGGACACAGACCATATGGAGCTCAGAGACTTGGACTCAAAGGGGCGAAGTCAAAACAGGTAAAGATGAAGGGAGGTAAGCTTGGAATTGACCACTGTATCAACCAGTCCAGGCATTCACTGACTACTAGCATCAATAATTGCAAGATTATTTTGACAACTAGTTGCCTATCAGCCCTGGAGAAGAAGTACTTCCAAAATCACCCAATTAATGAAAATGTTTGGAACTATAACAAAAACTCTAAAAGTATAAGGAGCATCAAAAACAGCATACAGAAAGTATCTCAACCACCTTAGAAATGAAGGCAAAGCAAGCACAGATGCCAGTTTTTGTTTATTAAGCTATAAAGTCTTTTTCAAGGTTGGTTGGCAAAGGTTGACTGGCAAAGACCTGACAATTCAATATGGAGTCTAAGCCAGTACTGGAAGAAGGCAGGAGGAGTCTGGTAGTTTCTATCAAAGTATACAACATGCAATGTCCTTTCATACCCCAAACATTTTTTTCCTCAATAATCTATTCTAGAGAAATGTGTATGTGTGTGTGTTCACAAAGATGTCTATTCTTTGCAGAATTGTTTGTAACAGTAAAACCTGAGAAATAAGTCACCTTCCTTCAATAGGGAAATGCGTGAATAGGTTCTGATAATTTTGGCTGCAGTAAACATCTACAGACATGTTAAAGAGAATGATACATCACTACCTGAAACAACAATAGAATGATAACCAACTATATGTTGATGTGATATCTACATCTGCATTTACACACCTGGAAAGAAATTCTGAAAAGTAAATAGTGTATAAAAAAAGAAATGGAGGGCTGGGAAGGTAGCTCAGTGGTAGAGCACTTGCCTTGCATGCCTGAGGCCCTGGGTTTGATTCCTCAGCACCACATAAGCAAAAAAGAAAAAGAAAAAAGCTGGAAGTGGTGCTATGGCTCAAGTGGTAGAGCGCTTGCCTTTGAGCTGAAGAGTCAAGGGACAGTGCCAAGGTCCAGAGTTCAGGCCCCACGACCAGACCCCAAAAACAAACAAACAAACAAAAAAGAAATGGTGTATAAAAGAGGCTGTTTATACATTTCATAGCCTTTTTTGGTACAGTTTTACTTTTAAAACATGCTATAGCTTTGTATCCCCAAACTTAGTCGAAACTTCTATTGAGCAATGGTAACTCAGCCATCTAAAATGGAAGAAGACCATACTTTGTTTTTTAACTGAAGGAAAATACATACTTTTAAAAAGACAGCGAATCTGTCATTTACAAAGGAATTTTGGGGGATATAATAAGCTCTAAGTGATGAATTTGCCTCCAAATTCACCCGATGCACTTGTTGACCAAAGATGACCTTCCCTTCCAGTATTTCTGATGCTTACACTTCAGAATCAAAGTAAAAACAGAAGTCACCGTAGCTTCCCTCTCTGAAATACTGAACCTCTCTGCACTGTACATATCTCAGAAAGACTCTATCTTTTCCTTTTTTTTTTTTAAGAAAAGAATCCTGTGGGGTTTTTTTGTTTTTTTTTTTTCTGTTTTGCTTTGTTTGCAAGAGGAAGCAAAGCATATTTACTTCTTTCATTGTCCCCTTTAAATGTGACAAAATGTAGAATCCCCTTTCCTCCACTTAACCCTACTCATTCTTGTGCAGAGCAAAAGCAGTTACACCAGTTCACTCAGGGATTCATGCATTGGAAAATGCAGGCCCCAGGCTAGCTAGCCCCACTCATGTATGTTCAGTCTCTGATGTAAAATCTCCATAATACAATTGCAGTGACTCCAGAGCTGGGGTTTGTGAGTGGAGAGTCTGTCACTGTCTGCTCTGAAACATTGTAAGGCTACACATGAATCTCACAGTTTCTGTTTGTGCATCTTTATCTTCAAATGGCACAATGCATCCCCATTTACACACACACACACACTCACACACACACACACACACACACACACACACACACACACACACACACACTGTGGTGTATGGGGAAGGATTGGTGATTCACAAATGTGAAATCTCTCACAGGCTTCTGCCTGTACAACCAGTGTAGAGTGACCTGGCAATCACCAGAGAGAAGATGAAATGTTAGGGAACACACACAGACCTACAGGAACTCAGTTCCTCTTTTGCCACTAGTAAAAAGCAATATTTTTGAGACATTACATTCCCGAGACCCACATACAGTCCATGTTTGCTCACTCACTGTCCTGTAGAGCAGATATTTACTGAGCCATCCTAGGTTGGCTCTGTGCTGTGGGGCCCAGGCCAGGGCATTGAACACCACAGAGGTTTACATATTAAAGGAGGAGAGAGTAAACAAATAAGTAATTAGTCTCTCATAGGAATAAATGCTCCAAAGAACAATAAAGCAATGTCCAGATGAGTGCAATACACAGTGACAATAATAGACAATATTTAATATGAGGTGGGCAGGAAGTGGCATTTAAACAAGGTCTTGAAGATAAAAGCATTCATAAGGCATCTTAGAGAAAAGTATTCTAAGAGGGGAACAGTAGGTTGGAGCTCAGTAGTGCATTTGCCTAGCATATACAGAACCCTGAGTCCCAACACAGAGGGGAATAAAAGCTGTTGTGTGCTGGTGGCTTACACTTGTAATCCAGTTACTCAGGACACTGAGTAGTAGAGGACCATAGTTCAAAGCCATCTAGGATAAAAGAAAGTCTCTGAGACTCCATCTCCAAAACAACCAGCAAAAAACAGGGCGAGAGCATCATCTATACAAGCAAGCAAAGCAAGTAGAAGGCCCTGAGTTCAAACCCCAGTAATGCCAAAAATAAAAATAAATATAAAAAAAAGAGAGAAGAGAAAGGAAAGAATAAGGGAAAGAAACGAAAAGGCTGAGGGGAAACATGAAGGGCAAAGGCCCTGAGGTAGATAGGAGCAAGTTTGGCAAGGAGGAAGGGCAAGCAGGATCTCTTCACGGGGACATGCAGCAGCAAGATTCAACAAATGTTTGTTTGGTAGGGTTTAAATTCTTCCCTCCACGGTACACATTCAGGAGAAATTTCCTTACAATTTCAGAGCTCTGAGGACATTTCCCCAGGGCATCTAGTTAATAGCCTCTGATCTACCACAAGCATTTGTGGCATGGAACATGGTACCACGGCTCCAAGGGGATGAATCCTACCGGCCCTCCCTCAAGGGGTGAAAGAAAGAAGGCCAGATACCTTCTTCAGACAATCTGTTGGCTTCTAAAAGAATGGGAAATCCTTCCTGCTACCTCAGCTTGAGTCGTGGATGTGGGAGATAACAAATAGAATTTTCAGCCTGTTCTCTGTCTCAATGTTGTTCAAAAGGTGCCTGGAGTCTTGAACACCAGGGCTTGATTGAACGGCATTGTTTTCTGAGCTAGAAGTGACCCCCAAGGAGCTTTTGACCTCCAGAAAATCATGTTTAGCAGCTATGTTTCCAGCAGAGCAAATAACTGACTTGGAGTTTGAGTTTGTTCCTAAGTCCCTAGGTTAAAATGCTCCAAGAGTTAAAATAACAACAACAACAACTAACCATGGTCATTTTAAGTAGCCATTGGAGCTGATTTAAGCAGCCTGCTGAAGTTGAGACACCACACGCACCCCATGAAGCTCTGCCCTATTTCGGGTGCCAGCACCATGCTTGCTGCCACCGGCTCTGTGTTAAGACCATCACAGCTCATAACTCTTGCTAAATACCAGGACTGCAATTATGGCTTCAATATAAAACACTTCATAAAATGTGTGTCCCCCCCTCCCCCGTTCCTGCTTGTGCAACCTTCCCTCCTTCTTCACACCTTTTCCCATTCCCAGCTCTACAAAATCCTCTGCCTACTGCTGCTGACTGCTGGAAACCCTAGAGTCTTTGAGAAGAATGGCTCTGCCTGCCCCAAGCATAACTCCATCCTGGAGCTTCTAGTGGCTTCCTAGGGATGAGGACAGAGGCAGGCAGGGGACAGGAGAGTGGAATATTGTCCCCCTAAACTAAGTGTCCTCTGAAATGCCCACACCTGGCCAGGGGCCAAGGCTGGCCGTGTTAGCTATCAAAATGTGACCTGACAGACTTCCTGTCTCTTTTAAAGACTCATTTCGTCTTACATTTTCTTTTTAAGAATATACAAAGAACATGAATTTTTCTACTGAAAGATAGAACTGAAAGTGAAAATCACTAGTGCATTCCATTGCCAGGAAATTCTAAGTAATAGCCAATGTTTGCACCAAAGATTTTTTTTTTAAGATTGAATGTTTTTTGATGCTGGGGATTTTTCTTCCCTTGGGGACACTGGAGAATTCTGCTTCTTTTTTTTTTCATTTTTTTTCCCATTGGGGTACTAGGATTGAATTCAGGCCCTTACACAGGCATGGGAAACATTCTACCACTTGAGCTACACTACCAGCAATTTTGTTTGTATTTTACTTTTTTTTTGTCGATTATGGGGCTTGGACTCTGGGCCTGGGTGCTGTTCCTGAGCTCTTCAGCTCAAGGCTAGCACTCTATCACTTGATCCACAGTGCCACTTCTGGTTTTCTAGTGGTTTATTGGAGATAAGAGACTCACAGTCTTTCCTGCTTGGGCTGGCTTTGAACTGTGATCCTCAGATCTCAGCCTCCTGAATAGCTAGAATTACAGGCATGAGCCACAGGCGCCTGGCTTGTATTTTACTTTTGAGATAGTGCCTTACTATTCTTTGCCAGGCTGGCCTTGAGCTTGAGCTCCTCCTACTTCTGTCTTCTGAGTAGCTGGAACTACAGGTGTATACCCCCCATGTCTCACCTAGCTTGTATTATTCATACTCATTCATTCCTTTGGACCTCAACAATCACTATCTAGGGTTGGCATTATTTGTAGACATATTAATTTTTTCTCCAGAGGAGAGCACTGAGACACAGAGAACTTCAGGAACTTACCCCAGGTCTCATAGTTATTCAGCAACAACCTGGAATCCAATCCCAGATCCACAATCTTTATACATCTTAGCCATTATTGCCTCCCACTCAAGACATTGATTTGCATCCTGGCTTCTGTGGCTCTAGCTCCAACATTGAACAGGGAGGTTTGCATTCCTAGCTTCCCTCTTGGCTTGCTCCTTTTACCAGCCCTACAATGTTTAGTGAGCTTGCGCAAGAACTCCGTGTTCAGCAGAGTGGCCAGCTAACCAGGCAAGGCAAGGTCCAGATTTCAGTTAATTGTGGAATATTCACAGGATGGGGGAAGGGGTTAGTTGAGTGGAACTCAACCCTTGACTGGTGCCTCAGACTCTCAGCTTCTTGAGGGGAAGACCAGATCCTATTCATTGAAGAGTCTTGGAAGGCCTTCAGGAACATTAGTGAAGTAACAGAAAGTATAAGATGGTAAGGATGCTGGACTAGGGTACTTGGTCCCTTCTGAAATCATGGAGTCAGAAATGACTTTGACTCTGAAGAGCTATGATGCTAAGATTCATGGCTGGCTGTGACTAGACAAAGCAGAGAGGAATGTGGAGCAGGTAAGATGCCAAAACTGGCGGAGGTCCACAACTGGTGTTTAGGAAATGCAGACTGATGTGATGTTAGGTCTCATGCAGATGTCTCCCAGACCCTTGAAGCTCAGTGAACCTCTGCCTTTCATCCTCTTATTCGGCTTTGTTTTTTATAGGTGAAAAAACCGAGATTCCTTTATTCTGCCTTGTTTTATTTCATAGCAGTAAGGGATGGGAGATGGCACAACATTTTTGTGTGTATGGTATGAGGGATTGAACTTTAGGCCTTAGACATGCTACACAAGTACTCTACTACTGAGTTATACACCCAGCACTTAATTTTTTTTTTTTGGGTCCAGTCGTGGGGCCTGAACTCTGGGCCTGGGCGCTGTCCCTCAGCTCTTCAGCTCAAGGCTAGCGCTCTACCACTTGAGCCACAGTGCCACTTCCGGGTTTTTTCTTTTTGCTTATGTGGTGCTGAGGAATCGAACCCAGGGCCTCAGGCATGCAAGGCAAGCACTCTACCACTGAGCCACCTTCCCAGCCCCCAGCACTTAATTTTTTTGAAAGAGTCTCACTGTATAACTCAGACAAGCCTCAAACTTGTGATGTTCTCCAGGGGATTATACAAGTATACACTGTCACCCATAGCTTTGAAAGCACTTTTACTGAGCATCTACCTTGAGCAAGCTTGACTGTTGAGTATTAGGCATGTCATAAATTTTACTTCTTTTAATCTTCACTACCCAAAATATTGTTTATCCCAGATAAACTGAGAAAGTAAAAAGAAGCTAAGGTTGAAAAACTTGCCCCAGCTCAAAAATTGCAGAAGTAGGATTCAAAACTTAGATCTCTCTAGCCACATAAAATTCTTTCCTCACTCTTAACTTTGGTCAGACCTCTACCCCACGTAGATTTAGAAGATTTTATCCTGCCTTTTCAATCTAGGATTCAAAACACAAAACAAAACAAAAACTTGGCTTAGGTAATAAACTATTTGATGATTGATTCGGACTCCTAGCTGTCTCTTCAAGCCTGACTAGAAGAGGACCGGGCTGAGATTGGAGCCTTCTCAGGTCCTCAGCTCATTGTCAGAAAATGTCTTGCAAGGAGACTGAAGATTTCATGGTAATCCTTAAATCCTGTTACCTGAGTTATTCAAAGGAGTGAAACCATCTACTTGATGCCCTATCCAATATAAAATCAGCTGACAAAGACTTCATTTGAGATAAGTAGTAGTGACATATTAATGAGAGCAGACATTTGTCAAGTACTTCCAGTCAAATGCTATAGTACAGTAAACCCAAAGAAATACATAATATATATATCATTAATTCCAATTGAAGGACAAGAAAATGGAGGTTTGGAGAGTGAGATGAACCGGTCATCATCAGTAAGTGATTAGTAACAGAATCCAAGTCACACTACTGAGAAGTCCTAGCTCCACTCTGCATGTAGCTTTTTCCAGAGAGGCTGACGTCTCCTGTTCCTTCTCTACCTCCAAGGATGACCAGCGCCTCTACTCTTTCAGTCAATATCTGGTACCCCAGGACTGTAGAGTATCTGAAGAACATTCAAGACCACAGCATCTTGCTACCAATTTCTTTTTCTTTTTTTCTTTTGTTGGTCATGGGGCTTGCACTCATGGCCAGGTGCTGTCCTTAAGCCCTTTTGCTCAAGGTTAGCACTCTACCACTTTGCACCACAGTTCCACTTCTGTTTTTTGGGGTTTTTTTTTAGTGGTTAATTGAGGATAAAACTTCTTTGCCTGGGATGACTTTGAACCATGATCCTCAGATTTGACTCTCCTGAGTAGCTAGTATTACAGGCATGAGCCACCAACAACCAGCACTATCAATTTTATTAAAAAAATAAAATTATGCATTGCTTCAAGGAAAAAATAAAATGAAAGATTTCATAAGTTCCCAAAGGCTATTTTTGTAAGTGAGAAGATGGATGAGTTTTATTTTCTTATTGATTCATGTCTTTATGTTTTGAACTTTCTACAACACATAGGAATTTCATCTTCAAAATTAATAGTAATTAATATAAGCCAAATAGCAAGAAAAGATTGCCTATTAGCCTGAGTGAAGCCATGAATGCTTTGATCTATAAGTAACCCTGCTGTCAGGAAGCCCCTCTGCTTGCTGCAAGCACATTACACCCTGGTCATGAACATCCACCTCTGGCTGGTGCTGCAGGCTTTTCAGGCCTACTCCTGATGTGGATGGAATCATGTCAGAGTTACTTTTAACACATCCATGGCCCTGTCTAGTCCAGCACACAGCCTTCTGCGCAGGGAAGCTCTAGTTCCTGATAGCTCTATCACACAGCCCACACTGTGACCAACAGGCAGGGTGTGTGAGCTCTATACCCAGTCCGGCCTCTGTGGGGCTTCAGAAGGCACCAAGAGCGGGTATCACATCTCATCCCAGGGCCGAGTCCATCTTCCTATGCCATCCCAATGCTGCCTCCTAAGAAACCAGCCAACCCCTATTGTTCCCATAGGAGAAGCATCACTGCTCATTATAATCTCTCCCTTCAGCTGTAGCTGTCTTGTAGCATGCTACACTGCCCAGTGAGGAGGATTGTCCATGTTTGTAACACACCTTAGTGGACACAATTTAAAGGTGAGGCCATGTTTAATATCAACATGGCTAAGCAATGATGATTACACTTTTCTTCTGAAGGTTTAGCTCCTGGGTTAGTATTAAAATTAGGTGTTAGGGTTAGGTTAGGATTGGGGTTAGGTTTAGGGTATGTATTAGAGTTAAGGATTTAGGGTTAAAATTAGAGCTCGGGTTAGGGTTTGAGTAGACATTAGAAATGGTGTTAGGATTGATCAGAGTTTGGGATTAAGTTAGGAAAAAGTCTTAGATTTAGGGTTATTGGTTGGAATTAGATTTAGGCTGTGATTAGGGTTATAATTAGTATGTTAGGGTTAGCATATTAGGAATAGGTTTAGTGTTGATCAGAGATTAGAGTAAAGGTGAGAATTGGCATTAGAGTTAGAATTAGGTTGGGGTTAGTTAACCTGGGGTTAGTATATGAATTGGGGTTAGAGGTAGAAGTAGAAGTAGAATTAGAGTTGGGTTAGGGTTGGGGATAAGGCTAGCAGTCCTTTTACTTTTGCCTAGGCCATCCTAGGATTGAGATCCTCCTGTCTCTGGCTCTTGAATATTTAGGGTTATAGGCATACATCCCTATGCCTAGCTTGTTTGTGATATAGAATCTTGTCAACTTTTACCTGCACTAGCCTTGAATCTCAATCTTCCTATTTCCCTCTCAGGAGCTGCAGTTATAGGCATGGACCACCATGCCTGGGCTTTGGAAATTACTTTTTTAATAACACATTTTGCGCACACAAACACACACACACACACACACACACACACTATAATAAAAATAAAACATGAGATATATATTTTTAATGATGTTATTCAGGCAAAAATCAACTTTGTATTCATCTCATTTGCATGCTTTTATCACAAGCATCATATCTCTTATTATATAAAAGGTAAAATCCAAACCTATTTATTTGAGCTTTCTAGTAAGAGAGCAAATCTAAACAAAGTAAGTTGAATCAGACAAAAGTGTGGCAAGTACACATGGACATCACGGACAGCAAGCAGTACTTATTGCCTTCAGTCTTTCTGCACATGTAAGCTCAGGCCTGGTTACTTCATTTTGGGAACTGGACACATGGAACAATCACTGAGAAAAACAAATTCAGCATGAAGACAGTCATCTGCAGCACTATTTCTAAAACAAGAAAACTGGAAACTGCCCACCTCAATCATTGCAGAAGGGCTAAGCAAATGACACCCAGCAAGAGTGAAGTATAAGATACAACTCGTCCATCTTCCCTTAAAGCAACTACAGAGGGTCAAAAATCTTGAGTGTGAAGCAATACCTGTGGGCTCTGTACACCGTTTCAGAGTGGACATATGAACAAAGCCCAAACTAGAAGAGACTGTAGAATAAAATTTTGCCTAGAATGGAGCAAACTTTGAAATCAGGACCTCACACTCTCACTCAGTTTGCTTTTTCATGTCTGGTGCTCTGTCATTTGAGTCATACCTCTGGTCTGGCTTTTTGCTGGTTAATTGGAGATGGAGTCTTGAGGCCTTTTCTGCCCAGGCTGGTTTCAAACCTTGATACTCAGATCTCAGCTGCCTGAGTAGCTACGATTACAGGAGTGAGCCAGATTTTAAAGTGCCCAGATTTTAAAACTTTTTCCTTAAGAAAGAAAAATGAGCTGATACTGGTGATCCCACCTGTTAATCCTAGCTACACAGAAGGCTGAGATCTGAGGTTTGAAGCCAGCCCAGGCAGAAAAAGATTGTGAGACTTTTATTTCCAATAAGCTAGTAAAAAAAAAAAAAAAATGCCAGAGGTGGAGCTGAAGCTCAAGTGGTAGAGTGCTAGCCTTGAGCAAAAGAAGCTCGGGGACAATGCCCAGGCCCTTAGTTCAAGACACAGGATGAAATAAAAAGAGAGAGACAGAGACAGAAACCGAGAGACAGATACAAAGACAGAAACAGGGAGAAAAGGAAGGAAAGAAGGAAGGAAGGAAGGAAGGAAGGAAGGAAGGAAGGAAGGAAGGAAGGAAGGAAGGAAGGAAGGGAGGGAGGGAGGAAGGGAGGGAGGGAGGGAGGAAGGGAGGGAGGGAGGGAGGGGAGGAAAGCAAAGGAAGGAAGGAAGGGAAGGGAAGGGGAAGATAGCCTGAAAGAGGTATGAGAAAAACTAAAGGCACATGAGACAACCACAGTACGTTTGTCATAGATTAAGAATAGGAGACAAATCAACATTTTAAGTGATTATTTTTGGTGGAAGAAATTACAGATTATTTCCCCTTAATATATTTTTACATATGTTCTGTCCAGAGTATATGAAACTTTCAGAATGCTATTAGTAGCTTTTAAAAAAATGAAACTATAAATAAATGGACTTGGAAGATCTATTTTTATATAGTGAGAAGAAACGACAAAATATAACCAGAATAAATAATTTGTACTACCAGTTTTTTGTTTGTTAGTAGTTTGTTTTTAGTTAAAAAAGGAAAATTATCAGCCAGGTACTGGTGGCTCACACCTGTAACCCTAGCTACTCAGAAGGCTGAGATCTGAGGATTGTGATTCAAAGCCAGCCTAGGCAAAAAAGTCCTCGTGAGATTGTTATCTCCAATTTTAATCTCTCAAAAGTGGAAGTGGAGCTATGGCTCAAAGTGGTAGAGTGCTAGCCTTGAGCAAGCGTGCTCAAACCCTGAGTTCAAGCCCCATGACCGATCAAAAGTAAAAGAAAGAAAAATTATTAGAGTTTCCCCAATTTTGTATTACCCACAGCACCAAACAACCACAGAAAGCCCCTGATCAGAATCCAGAGCTTCCCGGATAGCTTTTCTTTTGGGTTTCCTGAGTTTTTGATGTCAGTAGTTTCTGCTTCATTAATGATTTTGTTTTTAATCATCTTGGTACTTCTGAAAATGGAAATGATGATATAAAAGGATACCCATCTGTTCGGATGCCTTCCTTATTTTCTTTTTTAAGAATAGAAACTTAAATCATTTTATGTAAAACCTTATTTAAAATCCCTTCTGGGCTTGGGCATTATTCTCATGGCCTCTCTTAACTGTTTACAGAATAGACAGGTGCTGTTTTGAACTCGCTTTTTGACCCTCTGCAGTTGCCATATGTACCTTTTATATTTCACTATTGCAGCATGTTGTTTCTAACCTTTTTGACAGGATTGTTGAACTGGGCTGTTTCCAGTTTTCTAGTTTTATAAATCGTGCTGTAGATGACTTATCTTTGTGTTGCATTTATTTCTCTTAGAGATTGTTCCATGTGTTTTATTCTCAAAATGAGGTAACCAGGCCCAGGGTCACATCTAAGAAAAACTAAAGGCAATGAGTTCAGCTGTCCATGTGCTTGTTTGTACGGAGCCATAATCCTATGTAATGTAAATCATTTTGTCTCAATTCTGATAGATCCTAAAATGGTGCCCGGACCTTAATAAACACTCAACAGGTTTGTACTCCAGGATCAAAGGAGTAAGACCATTTTCTTTCTACCTATGAAGAAAAAGGAAGAGCAAATGGAAAGAACGACAGACCCAGTAGTCTTTGTAACCCATATTCTATGATGCAAGGGGAAAGGGAAATATGCTTAGCAGGTCCTAAGGATTACACAAACATCTGGGAATTTGGGAAATATTCAAAAACACCTTTGTCATTGTCAGAAGCAAGCCTGCTGGTTTTCTTACCAACAACAGTCAGCAATGCAAAATTGCTTTTTTTCTAAGCTTTGGTCCCTCGCGTTTTTGCAGCAAGATGAATTGCCTGACAATAAAATAGCCTGGTGCCAGTAGCTTATGTCTGCAATCCTCGTTACTCAGGAGCTGACGTCTAGGGATTGTGGTTCAAAGCCAACCCAAGAAGGAAAGTTTGTGAGACTCTTCTCTCCAATGAAACAGGAAAAAAAAATGCTGAAAGTGGAGCTGTGGCTCAAGTGGTAGAATGCCAGCTTGAGTGAAAGAGTTAAGGGATAGCACTCAGGCCCTGATTTCAAGCACCTGTACTGGTGAACATGTATAGGCGCATGCTCATACGCATACACTCTTAATAAGCTATTTTCTTTAACTTGTTCTTAAACACAGAAATAGAGCTATTATGTGATAGGAACATACAGAGCTGGAATTCAGGGGCTGGCAGCTAGACATTTCTTCAGCAGTGATTGGAGAAGACACTCCCCTGGGAATGTCTTTCAGTCTTCTGGAAAGAATGCATGCTCCAACACAGAAGACAAGCTCAATAAGAATCACATACCACACTTGTGGAGGCTTATATTTTCTAAGATGCAATGGTGAGCAATGGTTTTGGTAAAAGTTATAGCTTAGAAGAGAATGAGGGAAGGGTTGTAACACTGTCCAAAAAACAATAGACTCTTTACCTGATTTATGTAACTGTAACTCCTCTGTATCTCACCTGTATAATAACAATAAATTTTTAAAAAGCCCTTCCAACTCACCACTAAAGAGGTCATAAAGTGTTTTTTAAACTGTCCTTTATAGGGGGGGAAATTCCATGGGAAATCAACATTCATTCATGAAAAAGCTCATAGTCAGGAATTAGCACTCAGGCACAGCTACATTTTATCTCATTTTCTTAGACATTTCAGTAGCCAACTGTTTGCAGGTGGCTCACACTTCTAACTTACTATACTTCTTTCTCTGAGCCTCTATTTTTTTTTCAAGGTCTGCTTTGTGGGAGGGAGCTCATGTTCCTTCTGCCCCCAGGAAAAGCCAAATAACTTTTACCATAATCCTTCCTTATCCTTTCTTCCTCATCTAGAAATGCAAAGCCATTTCCTCCCTTCTCATTGCCCCTGCCCAATTCCCAGCCCTACCCACCTCAGCCAAGACTTCTGACAGGACGGGTCTGTGGAGTGCAGCAATGGTCTTGGGGTGCTAGAGTGAGCTCTGTCCATCACCTTCCTGTGGTGGTACCTCGGAAGAGCATCTGTTAGGTGCTTCAGAGTTTACCTAGGCAAAGTTTCGATGTCAAAGAGGTCACGTACTCTCCTATTGATGGCTGTTATTCAGCTCCTGACCCCAAGGTTGCCAAGCATTTTGTTTGGACATTGTGCAATGACAAAGCTAAAGACCTCATCAGCATTGACTGGGGCCTTTGATGTTCCTCTCTTCTCCTGAGCAAGAGCCATGGTTGTTTCCTTACTGTGTTTTGTGAATTTGCACTCAGCTGTCTCAGCTGCTCAGTGGTAAAGCCCCTGAGTTCCCTCTTCTGAGCCAAATGATCCTCTCTTCGTACTTGGCTTCACTTCCTAATACCGACCTTACAATCACTGTGATCATTAACCACTTCATCTCTGGGAGCTTCAATTTTGAGGTTTAACCCTGACTCAGGGAGTCTTGAATGTATAATCCTAATGGAAATGAAAGAACTCATCTCCTTCAAAAGCCCAGCGATGTCTTAGCATCTGGTTCTGCATCTATGCCTGTATTGGAAGTGCTCTATCACTTAATTTACTCATGGGTTTTCCTAGAGGACAGCTGGTCTGTCTCCTAACTCAATGTAAAATGAAAGTCCAACTTGCTGTATGATAGCTTTGAACACCAGTGGGCATGACCCTTTCTATGGCTTCTTCAGAGAGCAGCATCATTTCTCAGGATGGATCTATCAGAATATGAATCCTTAAACTACCCTAATAGTGAAGAAGACTAGTGAGACTGGAAAGTGCTGCTTCATATTGGAGGTAAGGCACATTAGTGTATCAGAGGCCCTGAGAAGTTCTACAGTAAAGAAATCTACCCAACTTTGCCTGACCAAGCCATACCAAAGGTTGTGGAAACCCAGAACCTATTTACTTTTTTAAATATATATATTACATATTTTTATTGTAAAGATACTGTACACCTATTTACTTTTTGTTTACTTTTGGCAAGGGTTGAAACAGGGTCTTACTGTGGAACCTAAAGTGTTCTGGAGCTTTCCATTTTCCTCTCTCCTCTCAAATGCTGGAATTGTAAGTATGTATCACCCTACCCATCTATGCCTTATTTTCTTATGTATTACATCCTGTATGAAGTTCAGTGATCCAAGGTGTATACTCTACCCAGAGATGTATTATTCTAATAAAAATAGTGTAAAGAGCAGAGCCTCGGTTCCTAATTGGGACAAGAAATGGGAGGAAAGAGCCCAGGAGGCACCAAATTTGTGCAGATAACCTAACTTTTACATGAGGTCTTCACATGTATGTGGAGGTTTGACAAACTATCTCTGGCCCCACTGTGATCATTTGCCAAGCTATCTCTGGTCCTAATGTCAGCCCTAATCTGAAATTTCAGTTCTTTCCATCCTAGTCTGAAAATTTCACAGAAGCCATTGCATCCACAAAAGGACTGTATTTTAGTTGGCTCCTGATTGCTGCTCTAATTAGGCCAAAAATAGCTTCACAGTTATTCCCAGCAGGTCTCTTTCAGAGCCTAACTTACTTCAATCCTACTTCCTCCATATATGAGCTGTGTGACCTTGGACTTCATAACAACTCTGAACCTCAAATACAGTAGAACTAAATGCATGGAATTGTGGTTTAAAAATATTACACCAGTCAATGTATGTAAAAGTGCCTAGCACATAGTATGCCATATAGATAACTGCTATCATCTTCATTAGTACTTATTAATTACATAAATATTTATTGGGCACAATCATCATTGTCTTTATAAACTTTTAATGCCCTTTGAACAGTTTTGCTACTGAGCGTTGCCACTGAAATCTTGGCAAATCCACAGAGAACTGGATTTTCTGGTATCAGATCTCTTGGCAGATTGATACATTCAAACTCCAGTGACTGCAAGTGCATCTGCCTGCTCTGTCAGGGTAATTATCCTTCTCTTACCCTGTGAGCCAGGTACAGAGCTGAAGGTCTTACAGACGAGAAAAGAGACTGCGAGAAGTCTACACCTAGTGGCCAGAAGAGCATCGTGGGAAGTCAGTCCATCTGAATACACAGACATTGCTGTATGGTTTCTTGTCTGGTTACACCAAGTCTATGAGGCTCACAAGAGAGGGCCTTAAAGATGAAGTGGCCAGGCAGAGAGACGTTCCATATCTATCCTATGTACATATCATGTGGCAGGCGTCAAAGTGGACAGCTCAGGAAGTGATCCTGAGGAGGCCCAGAAAATTGACTGACCTCCTTAACTAGAAATAATAGAGCAAGAGCATTTCTAGTCTTGAGGGTAGACTTTCTATACTGTGTAGACCACCCCTGTAAGCATCCTCAAAACCTCTGATGTCACTCCTTACTTATTCCTGATCACATGGTAAAACTGACTTAACAAGAGCCCTGCAACTGGCCTTTCTGCATATAAGACTCTGAGGTCAGCATATTCAACATTAATTAGTGTAGCATCCCCGAGTCTCTGTGATCAGCAAAGTCTATATTTAACTTTCTCATGTGGTATTTGTCATCTGGAAAAACTCTTCATCCCTCCAAACATTACTCAGCTGCTGTCTGTCTGGGCCTCTGGAAAGCCTGGTGTTTCCCATTCCTAAACAACTCCTATTGCATTATGATCAAATTGTGGTGGTTATAATCCAGGACAACTTGCTATTCTAGCTTACATGTCTGCTTTGTCTATCTCCCTATCATTAAGCTGTGAGCTCTTTCACCCCGAGCTCATTTAAATTCTTCAAGAATTAGCACTACATTACCTATCTACCTCTCTAGGTACTCTAGAGGGACAATTTTGTCCCCTGGGGACAAGGCTGAAGATCTCCCAGACTACATGCCATTCAGTCCTGGAGACAACCCAGAAGATGATCCTCACATCCATGTTACAGATGAGAAAATAGAGAGTCAGAAATCTATACCTGTCACTGAGTGTCAGAACTGGGCTTGAGACTAGGTTCATCTGAACCACAGCTGATGCTATATTGGCCCATCAGGAATACCTGGCCACATCTGGAGACCCTTTAGATGGTCAGCAAGAGGAGGTAGAGAGCCAGGGAGGTTTGAAGATCTGGCAGGCAGAGGCCAGTGATGTACATGTACATATGACCATATAAGATGATGCTAAGAGAAATGAACTCCAAGATATGGAAACAAGGGGGTTTTCTACCATGTTGTTAATGTACTGTGTGAAGTTATTTCTTTTTTTTCTTTCTTTTTTTTCCCTTTGGTTTATCCCCTGTTGTCACTGTATTTGATTTTGGTACCCTGTGTTTTGTGTGTGTGTGTGTGTGTGTGTGTATATATATATATATATATATATATATATATATATATATATATATATATATATCTGAATTTGGGGAAGGGAAGGAGAACAAAATGGTGAGACAAAGGGACAACAAAGGGAGAACCAATGCAACAGCGATACTCACAAGACAATGTATGTTGGAAATGAACTTTACAACTGGGAGGCGGGGCTAGTTGTGAGGGAGGGAAAGTAGGAGAAAAATAAGGGAGGGGGTAACATTGTTCCACAAGAAATTACTTATGGGGGCTGGGAAGGTGACTCAGTGGCAGAGCGCTTGCCTTGCATGCCTGAGGCCCTGGGTTCAATTCCTCAGCACCACATAAAGAAAAAAGCCAGAAGTGGCACTGTGGCTCAAGTGGTAGAGCGTTAGCCTTGAGCTGAAAAGCTGAGGGACAGCGCCCAGGCCCAGAGTTCAGGGCCCATGACCAGACCCCCTCCCCCCAAAAAAAGAAATGTACTTATGTATGTAACTGTAACCCCTCTGTACATCACCTTGACAATAAAATCAAATAAAAAAATAGCTATCCACAGTGAAGAATTATCCAGTCCTAAATTCCCAGAGTGCCAAGAGCAAGACACTCCAATCTACACTCCATTCTACTTGCCAAAGAGCTTACTGTATGTAATTCATACGTGAAGACTCACATCCAGCTACACAAGCTGCTTTGCTTCTTGAGTATTTGCTGTATTTCTGTAGAAGAAGCACACTTCCCCATCCTTGAACAACTGCTTTGCCATCTGACTTCTTTGGTCAATGCGAACATGTCTTTTGTGCCTGGTGCCTCTACCACTTCCTTCCACCTTGTGACTTAGGCCAGTGGTAACTAAGCCAGTTACCACCTGCTAGTGTCTGCCACTTAGTCTGAAGCCTTTCTCAAAAAGTTGAATGCTACTGCCTGTGCCTACATGAACCAGAAGTACTGGGGAATCAACCTCCCCAGAATAGCCCTCCACCAATGACCGACAAGTACGGATGTCAATATACCAGCTAGCTCCTTTGATTCTGGACAGGTGACTCTGAAGCATGACATTTGGCTTTCAGAATTTCCCCATGGGCAATGAGTCTGAACTCAAGTTGCCCATAGGGTAGCTGGCTTAACAGACCACCCTCTCCTCGCTTACTTCCCACTTCCCTGGGACAGAGGGGGTTTCCTGTGCCTCTCAATTGAGCTACATAAATTTGAATGTTGTCCTAGAATCTTGTAGGAGTCCAAGCCAACTCAGAGTAGAAGTTACAATTGTCAAACAGAAACATCAAGAGCCTTCCCACTAAGCACATTATGAACTCCAAGATATGGAAACAAGAGGTTTTGTTTTTTTTAATGTACTGTGTGACGTTATTTCTTTTTCCTTTGATTTTTTCCCCCTTTGGTTTATCCCCTATTGTCAGTTTTTATTTTGGTACCCCATGTCTTGTATCTGATTTGGGGAAGGGAAGGGGAGTAACAAAATGGTGAGACAAAGGACAAAGGGTGAACCAATGCAACAGCGATACTCACAAGACACTTTGCTGAAAATGAACTTTACAACTTGGGGGAGGGGGAGTCAGGAGGGAGGGAAAGTGGGAGAAAACAAGGAAGGGGGTAATACTGTTCAATAAGAAATGTATACATCACCTTACTTATGTAACTGTAACCCCTCTGTATATCACCTTTGCAATAAAATTAAATTAATTTTTTTTAAAAAAGAAGTGGGCTGGGCACCAGTGGCTCACATCCTACTTACTCAGGAGACTGAGATCTGAGGATCACAGTTCAAAGCCAGCCCAAGCAAGAATGTTGGTGAGACTCTTATCTCCAATAAACCACTAGAAAACTGGAAGTGGCACTGTGGCTTAAGTGGTAGAGCACTAGCCTTGAGCTGAAGAGCTCAGGGACAGCACCTAGGCCCAGAGTTCAAGCCCCACGACCTCCAAAAAAAGAAAAGAAGTGGAGGTGTGATTCACATGGTAGAGTGCCAGCTATGAGTGGGAAGAAAATCAAGCAATCACAAATGCAAGAGCCTTAGTTCAAGCCCCAGTACCAGCATACACGCACACACACACACACACACACACACACACGCTCCTCATGCTAAGTGAAGTTGTTTCTCTAGTACAGGATGAGTGACAATATGATTTTTACATCCTGTCTGTCATCATTTGGATTCTTCTCTAGCTCCTTCAAGCTGAGCTCTTTTCTTAAAACCATAACAATCAGAGCCCCTACCTCATAATATGAAAGTCTTTAGAAAATGTTCATCCAACAGTCGTGTTGAATTATAACTGTCACAATTAGGGAAGACTATCAAATATGTGTGCAAAATACTTGAATACCCATCCACCAAGTCCAGTTAAGCAGTCTGTCAATCACACAGCCTCCTCGCTAAGGAACTGCCTGAAGGAGCAGTAAGACTTGGCAGCTGTACTTAATGTCACGTATTTTTACTCCTGTCCTGTTTTGCCTTTCCTGGCTCTCCAGGCTTCATGATTCACACTAAATTACAGGAACACCGGGGTGTGGATAGAAGCTCCCCTCCCCTCCCCCGGGGGGGAGATTCGGGCCCAGCTGTGATGCACCTGCCAGCTCTTTGGTCCCAAAGCACCACAGACTTGGAGTTGAGCATTTTGTGCACTCAAGGGCAGGGGACTAGTCTAATACCACCTGGAGAAGTGTGGGTATGTGCAGAGCTCAGCTGCTCATCTCCTGATGGGCTGTGTGTGGGTAACGTCACTCCTGAGCATTTTTTATTTTTAATGTCCTATTTATATCTTGCCCACCTGATTTTAATTAAGTTCGCTTTTGGATCATCACCTGGAGAACATTCGTTAAAATTATAGCAAAGCCCACCTGTGGAAGTGGGCACGCAATGTAGATTACCCCACCTCCTTCTCACATCTCCCTCTGGACTTAAAAAATGTCACGCCCTACTCCATAGTGGGCTGTGCTGAGTAACAAAAATAACACCTTGCCCGGATGGAGTTCTCTTTCCCATTGCCCACTCAAAGAATGGGGAAAGGGGACTCAAGTGATGGATGGATGCCTTTTGTGGTGGAGTTCAGAGTGGGCTATCTTTCAATATAGCCCACCAGGTCTCACAGTATTACATCCTGAGGTTACAGTAAGCTTGCAAAGTCCAAGTACACAGGACCAACCACAGGGTAACACCCAGAGCACACCCAACGAGCTTCTGGCAGAGTTCTGGGCTTTTATTGGGAGCCCCGTAATACAGAAAAGACCAAAAAAAAAAAAAAAACCATTCCTTATCCTCAGCCACCACTGAATTCTGAATGACTTGGATTTGTTCACTCGATCCTGTATGGAAAGGTGTCAGCAGGCATCTCCCATGAGATGACGGGCATGAGGATTCCTATGCTGTGAGTGTGGACACCTGAGGTAACAGGCCACTTAGAGAAAGGAAACACTTGGGATGGAACACACATTCTCCTATCTATGAAACGGCCTTGCTGCTGCTCCTCAAAGCATTCTTCCAAGCATGAGACCCCTCAGGCCCCCGAGTCTGGGCCATACAACCAATAAAGTCACCTAAAAAGAGTTCTTCATTTCCCTATCCATATTCAACACATTAATTCTTTTCCCCCTAGTCCTGGGGCTTGAACTCAGGGTCTGGGTGCTGTTCCTGAGCCTCTTTGTACTGCTGGCTTTTTCTGAGTAGTTTATTGGAGATAAGAGTCTCATGGGTTTTGCTGCCTTGGCTGGCTTCGAACCATGATTCTCAGATCTCAGCCTCCTGAGTAGCTAGGATGACAGGGATGAGCCACCGGCACCCAGCTTCAACACATCAATTCTAACTTGTTATTGGCTTCCTTGCATGAAGCACTCTGCAGGCTGCTCAAAGCTCACCTTACTCCTCAATAACTACAGTGTAGCAATGACAGGTGTGTATACTGAGGCAGAGGGGCAGGCCCAGCCTGGTAGTAACTCAAATATGTAACTGTTGCTAAGAAAAGTCAAAATGGCTTTAAGAAACAGACCCTGCAGAAATGAAGCATCCTGTTGTTGACAATCAGGAATTACAGATCAGATAAGGTAAAGCTTGAACAGAGGGAAGGGAAGAAGACTCAGCATGGGCAGAGGTGTGGAGCGGAAGTGCACACTGCCTTCCCTCAAGCTGTCAGCAGGTGTTGCAGGTGTGTCGGAGGTGTCAGCAACAATCACTGTCATTGCTGATATGTACTGACTGACATGTGCCATGAACTTCAACCATCAACTGGGTAAGGAGCTATGCACAGAGCATCCAATTTCCTCTGCACAACACCTTGATGGAAACACCATGTTCCTAGCCTCATTTTTCAAATGAAAAGAAACTAACATTTGATCTTTCCAAGGCCTAAGACTTGAGCCTAAGCCCTGTGTGATTCCAGAGTTCACCCATTCCACACAAAATGACAGGGGCGGGGGTGGGGTGGAGGCACACTAGAACATTCTTCCACCTCTTCTTACTTACTTTAGTAGTAAGTAGTACACCATCCGTCTTGCAGGGATAGGCCTTCTCCAGCACAGTCCAGCTCTCTTCTGCAATAACTCCCTAAGTTAGGTAAGCATACATGGGCATAAAGGTGCATGCTGGCTGTGGGTAACTATGCCACATCAACCAAGAAGCAGACCAGAGTTGGCAAATGCTCCACAGCTCAACATGGTATTCATGGGTTGGAAGAGAATCTCAGAAAACAGGATGGGTGTCCAAAGTCACTGCCCTAGTCTAGCAGGAAGTAGACTTATGCTCCAGTCTAAAACAAGTAAAGAGCGGGCTCTATGGGTTGACAATTGGGGGGTACAGGGAGAGGGGGGAGCAATTTACATTTGTCTATGTGGCTTTCACCAAGGTCAGGTGGTCAGAGGTGGGAGTTCACAGCTGGGCCTCCCTCTCCAGCATACCCCAGCATTCAAGGAGAATTTCTGAGAATTCTGAGACAAGAAAAGGCTAAACCAAATGTGCCAGGTGGTGAAGGGGAAGAAAAGAAGCCCAGGGAAGAAGATACCTTGTCCCTTCTAGTCTATCCAAGACAGTGTCCCAGAGGGTGGCATTCCAAACCCTCCACAGGCTGTCCTGAGCTGCTTCCTTGCAGAAGCGAAGGGCTGGGTTAACTCATCTACATTCCTTCACCTTCAGACCCCACACCGCAGGAACTCACCTAGTCCCACACCACACTGCTACTTCGCCACAAGTCCCGTCCTAACCATCTGCACCCATGTTTGTTTTGAAAGAAAAGCTTCATTCTGGCTGGTCAGAAGCAGCTTCACAGAGCCACCAAACGAGGCTGATCTGTTAAAATCTCTGGGAGTTCACCCTCTCCAAGCACATCAGCAATGTGTGTCTTTGTGGGCAACCCTGTCATCCACTCTCTTTGTCATGAAGCTTAGAGCCACAAAGCAGCATACAATTACGAACTTTTCTAACACACTGCAAGACAAAAGGGCAGAAGACACAAAATAGGTCTTTGCTTGTAATGAAGTTTCCCCAACTGGATTGTCTCGAGCCTTAAATTAACTGTTAACCAATCAACAGGCTGTCTCTAAGCAAACATTTAACTAATCGTCTTCAATTCAGTTCCCTTGGAAATGGACTGTCAGGATGCAGTTAACATTGGCTGTCTTGGGAAGGCTGCATAGCCAATGTGATTCATTTTGGTGGAAAAGGAAAAGACAAGAGAGCAAACCTGAGACTCCCACTAACAACTTACAACACACAGAAAAGAACCTCGTACCTGGCACACAGGTAGTGCTATGTTAATGCCCGATCTTGTTGCTCTTAGTAATATAACAATTAGGCTGCCCTGATTATTCCAAACCTGTAGCCACATCTGGGTGATGCAATTCAAGGAGGCAATGTAAATTGTTTTTTAAAGGCAGGCAGATAGCCGGACACCCTTGCCTCTGACTTGTTCCTTGGTAGCTACTACCTAGCCAGATATAAACTCAGAGCCTTCGCTTGAGGCTTGAAAAGATTCCAAGGATTTTTTTTTCCATGAGAAATCCAGGCTGGAGAGACAGACATTTGATCGCATTTTCCAATGAGAAGCATATGTCCTGGGTACTTAACACTTCCTCTGCTCACGTATGGATGGAAACAATGTGAAGTACATTCTGTCCCCAGAACTAACTCTTGCTTATTCTTCCAGGCTTAACTTCATAATTTAAATCCCAGGGCCCCGGGAAGAACTTCTGGTCAATCTCTTAATCGTGTAGCAATTCCCAAAAGTTAATGCAACTATTTCGTGAAGTCCAGGCATCCACCAACTTGGGAAGAAGCTGCGGCCTTTTTCTCCCTTGTCCATGATCATTATTAGCAACATCTAAGCAGTTGCATTTAAACATCATCAAAAAAAAAAGATAACTGCTGATGTTCATGCTGGCTCAGATTCCTCATCTTATTAAACCCCTGGCTTAAATTTAAACAAAACAAAAAGAACTCACATTAAATGAAAACACCCAACTGTTAGATAGGACAACCAGCACTAGATGTCAACCCCTGCCTTCCCCAAGCCTGCAAAATGGAACTCATCTTTGATTAATTATCAGAAAATCTTCCCTTCCCTGTATCATTCAAGTTCACCTAAGTATTCCACCAAGGGGAGTTTGATTTTTGTTTTGGCTTTGAGAATAATCCCAGTCATCACCTTGTCCATGGGATACACTAACCTTCGCTGAATGTTGCAGTCCTTGGGCCTCTTCATGGATACATGCGTGACAGTTACTCTAGGTGATCTTGTGATAAAGAGTTTTATTTTAAATCCCAGCTAATCTGTGCTGCTCCCATGACTGGTCTGATCTCTTGACACATCTTTGTTCAGGTTCTATAAAGAGCCAGGGAAAGACAGTGCCAACAAGTTTTCTGGTCGTTTCCTTCTTTCCTCTTTTCTATTCAGTTCTGTTCCATCAACAACTCCCTCTTCTTCTGTGTAAACAGAGGTCGTGGGGAATCAAAGGTAAAGATAATCAAGGAAAGAACCTTGTAAGCCTGGGGCTCTCCCTGCAGAGTCAGTGCTAAGGCGGCTTAGCAGCCAGTGCCATGGCTCCCGCGCATGGCTTCCTGCTTGTTTGCAGTGCTCTGGGTATTTTTAGGATCTACAGGGAGAAGCTAAGCCTCACAGGGTGGCTGCTGTGCTTTGACACCCTGAGCTCCAAGAAGCAGGATTCACAGCACCTGCTGAAGCTTCAGGAAACAGAAAACAATACTTGATTTCAAAATCACACGTGTATGGAGGTGGAGGAAACGAGACTGGTTATTTGCTTAGCTAGCCTTGGTAGAACATCATGAGTCTATTTCTAATGAAGAAGATACTTGATGTTTTCCCAAAGTACAAGTCCTTAATGTTAACACCTCCCCGCCCCCCCACCTCCCAACACAAGGAAGTTCAGAAATGACCTACCCACTCCTCTGTGGTAGCCAGAAATTTTTAGTTCCTGGAAAGATAAACACACTCGCTCTAGGGCAAATAAAAGAGGGTGACAGCCTCTTGCTGGGTATAGTATCTCATGGAATCCTGGGAGAAGAAGCAAAATAATAGAAGCTCTCCTGTCAAATGCAAGGTAAATGGAAGGCTGGAGATAAACCAGCAAAGGCAGAGCTGGGAGGGATTTTTTTCCAACAATACCATAAAACTATAAGAATTTTAACTGCAAGTGTGTAAAAACACCCACTGGTCCAACTTCAGATGACCTTGGATTCCGCATGGAATCCAGAAGGTGAATGTTTTTCAGATGGCCCTGGTGAGTTCTGATCTCATCCTTTGAATACCCCCAGTCTTAGCAGAGTAACCGTACAGAGAAATGACTAGGACACACCTTCTTCTTGGATAAGGCAGACCAAAGCACAGGCCACCTGCACACACAGCACATGGACATGATTCAAAATGACGAATACACATCGGATCCAAGAATCCTAAACACGTCTCAGAGAGTGTCAGCTGGAAACCTTGTGTGGATTACAGAATATGATTCATCACAGAAGCTGATCCTCTGGCTGGAGCTACATACCCACCTATCAAGGTGCTTTTTACATTTCTGTCCCAATTTCCCAAGTTTCCACAAGGCAAAAAAGCATCATCATAGCAGTTTGGCTATTCATAGGCCTGTTCTACTGAACAATCACACAGAGACTTGGAACCACAGGACCTGGGGGAATTATGCAGATTTTACAAAGGCAGTCCTCAAACCTACTACTAGAGAGGACCAAGTGGTGGCCCAGGCTGGAAGCCCACAGCTTCAAAAGTCTCAGTTGATGGTGTTCCCCACATTACCGTGAACCCACAAGTCAGGCACATGCCTAAGGATAAAATCCCTATAGCGAGTGAGTTAGTCAAACTTTCCAGAAGTATGTGGTTTATACAAGTATGTGGTTTCATGCCAAGAAATACAGTGATTTAAAAACAATTTTTCCACATGCTGACCAATGAGATCTCACTCTATCTGGATAATTGTTCAAAGCTCTAGGGTGAATCAATGGGAGAGATGAAATAGAAACATATAAAAATCAAATCTCTTCCTTTCTAAACTGTAACTTAGAAAGGCCAGTAAATCTCCATCCTAAAGCAACCCTGCTCTCCCGTCCTCATTATGAATTAGGAAAATGGTCTTTTTAGTACACAGAACAGAGAGAACAGTGTTGTGAATCTGTAATATGACAAGCACATCTCAGACGATTCTCATCTTTCTCTTCATGACAACCCTGCAAGAAAAATACTACTATCTCTTTCTGATTTCTGATGGGAAAACTGAGGCTCAGAGAGGTTAGGCAATTTCCCCCAAGGTTGCAGAGCTTCTCTGTCTCCCATACTCTCCCAGGCAGAAGATCCTACAGAGAGGCATAGAGAACAGTAAATTAATTTGTTCAGAAAACCTTAGAGATACACTATTCAAGACCCATGAGTTACTTCAGATACCAATTCTACAATGGGTTAGACTTTTTCCCAAGGATGGTCCCTCAATACCACACAGCTAAATGCTATTTCTCTCTGGTTTCCAGGGTTCTCCTCAGAAACTCTGAAGTAATCTTACATAACCATTTCTTTATATCTTGGACTTCCAGGGCTCTCTGCTGGAGCTCAGTGTGGAATGTGTCTCATCACAGTTAGAAGCACTTACAGGAGATAGAAGACAAGGAGCAAAGCAGCCTCTAAATACAAGAGCACTTAGGCAGAGAGAGGGAAGTAGGGAGAGCGTAAGGGAGGAAGGAGGGAAAGAAGAAAGGGGAGGGAGGGGAGAAGGAAGGAAGGAAGGAAGGAAGGAAGGAAGGAAGGAAGGAAGGAAGGAAGGAAGGAAGGAAGGAAAGGAGGGAGGGAGGGAAGGGAAGGAAGAGAAGGAAAGGGAGAGAAGGAAAGGCAGGGAGGGAAGGGAAGGAAAAGAGAAGAAGGAAAGGAAAGGAGGGGAGGGAAGGGAAGGAAAGGGAAGAAGGGAAGGAAGAGAGGGAAGGGAGAGAGGGAAGAAAAGGGAGGGAGGGTGGGGAGGGGAGGGAAGGGAGGGAGGGGAGGAGAGAAAGGGAGGGAAAGGAGGAGAGGGAGAGAAGGGAGGGGAGGGAGAGAAGGGAAGGGAGGGAGAAGAGAGAAGGGAGGAAAGGAAAGGAAGTAAGGGAGGGAAAGGAGGAAGAGAGGAAAGAAGGAAGGAAGGAAGGAAGGAAGGAAGGAAGGAAGGAAGGAAGGAAGGAAGGAAGGAAGGGGGAGGGAGGGAGGGAGGGAAGGAGAGAGGAAGGAAGGAAAGAAGGAGGGAGGGAGGGAGGAAGAAAGGAAGGAAGGAAGGAAGGAAGGAAGGAAGAAAGGAAGGAAGGAAGGAAGGAGGGAAGGAGGGAGGGAGGGAGGGAAAGGAAGGGAAGGAAGAAAGGCAGGAAAGAAAGAAAGCAAGAAGAAGAGAGGAAGAAAGAGGAAAAAGCTGAGTGTCATGCTCACACCTGTAATCCTAGCTACTAAAGCTGAGATCAGAGTATGGGATCCTGAGGTGTGAGACTCTTATCTTCAATTAGCATAAAAAAGCTGGAAGTAGAGCTGTGGCTCAAATAGTAGAGTCCTAGCCTTGAGCTAGCACTCAGAGATAGTGCTCAGGCCCTGCGTTCAAGCCCAGGATGGCACAAAAAAAGCGGGGGGGGGGGGGGAGAAAGAGCTGGAAGACAGTGTGGAAAAGATGACAGGGCTTAATTTTATATAGGCAACCCCCAAAACAATGTATGAACCTTTTTATTTATCT
Source organism: Dipodomys merriami (assembly GCF_024711535.1). Taxonomy (NCBI): domain Eukaryota; kingdom Metazoa; phylum Chordata; class Mammalia; order Rodentia; family Heteromyidae; genus Dipodomys; species Dipodomys merriami. Next base: position 15,955,645 of record NW_027203493.1, on the reverse strand, counting down.
ACTCTCTACACTGGTAGAGCAGTAATAACTTTGTTCACTTCCCCTCACTGTGTCCTTGTTTGCTACCAAGTCACTAAACCACCTACCTCCCTATCCCCACTGCCAATAATGGATGCATTCACTGACTGGGTCCTGACCAGAGCTCAAAACACTTCACTACAGGATGATTGACAGGAGAATGTTTGGCTACCATGGCAACAACCGAAAGACTTAGTTGTGGTGGTGGTTTTATAGCCGGGGTGTTTTTCTGTGAATATTGCATTCTGAGGATACCTCAGTTGGGAACAGTGAGAGAAAAGATTTTGAAAACGCAGCGTGAGCTGTTAAATTTCAGAACCTTAAGGGAGATCACACACATTTCTTAGCGCCACACTGCACCCTTCTGGAAGAAAGAGGAAATGACAGCAATACATTCCATGACTAGATCTGATTAGCTGCTATCAGGAAAATTTACCTACATCAAAAATTTATATCCAAAAGCAATTTGCACACGTAACCACTGTTTTCTTAGCATGCATTCTCTGAACTAGCCTGTATCACACTTATGAGTTTGGATTATCACTCCATTTTAGGGGGGGGGGGGTTGGAGTTTGAAGCCAAGTCACAAAGCATATGGTCCAAACCTAGATTTGAAGTGATACAAGCAGGGTTTCGAGCCCAGTCAACTTCCATACAAAGGCCGTTATTTCTACATCCTGATGCTATGAGACAGGAGGAAAATAGATTCCACTTAGGAAATTTCCCGGAACTTATTCAAGGAAATAACTTTAATATTCACTGAAAAAGGAAAAAGCAAATGAGCCATAAAGACCTATTCTGCCTCCCATCGCATTGCTGAAGACCTGGGAGAACCCCGGGGCTTTACCCGCTTCATTCACACCCTCTCCTTCCTGGAGAAGACACAAGCCAGACACAGGAAGCTCTTCCCATCACCGGCTCATCCCAGGCCCTGCTTCCTGGAAAAGGAAGGAAAGGGAGCAGATCCTCTGCACTGCACACTGATGGTATGGAACAGGCTGACACATGACAGGGGGCATGTGTCCCACCTCGAATGCTCAGAAATGTTGCAGAACAATCAATGAAAGAGAGGTAAGAGGAGGTATGACTTCAAGCAATATACTTTTTAGAACGTATTTCTTTAATTGACCATAGTAGACTTTGTACTTACTATTTCTGTACTCAACCACTGGAGCCATGGTTCTAGATCTGCTGTTTTTAATTGTTTGGGTTTTCTTTTCAGATAGGGTCTCTTGCTTTGTCTGGGTTAGCCCTGGACCTCAATCTTCTTACCTCTCATATACCTACTACATAGCTGGGACTGTAGGTGTGTGCCTATGATAAGATCTTATTAATTTTTGTCCAACCTGGCCTTGACTGGTAACCCTCTTATCTCTATCCTCTCTCTCTAAATAGCTAGGAGTACATTTTTAACTTTTATTCCTTACATTCAGATGTTCCAAGCAACACTAATTCAAGACACTGAAATTGCTGAGTGGGTTAACCCTTATTCCCACCCAGGGCCGCAGCTAACAGGCGAGAGGAGCTGGGTCCTCCCAAATTCCCTTTGGGGGACCTCAAGTCTTGACTATTTTCCCTTTCTGCGTTTCAGTTTGCTTTCTGATAAGTGAGAATCCCTTCAAACGAATTCTATAATGAAGCTTAAGGTTTGGGGTTCTGATTTGTGTATTCAAATGGCCATCGAGACATTTAATAACTAGTTTGGCTGCTCTTAGACATTCATTTGGCATTATCAACAGATAACTCTGGCCCAACCGCAGCACAGCCTGAGGAGGAAAGAAACATCCCATTTCAATTTGCCAAATAAACAAACAAAAAAAAATGACTTGACTTTAGCATAGAAGCAGTGGATTTCAACCACGTTTGACCACAATTCACAGAAAAAAAATACTTGTCTTCTATACTGTATCTCATCATAATACAGATCACTTAAGCACACACACAGGAACGTGCACACACAGCACACATGCACAAGTGCATACACACATGTATGTGACACAAGAGCAAACTGCTCAGGAGCATGCGTGCATGCGCACACACATACACAGCACACACAAGAGGCCCATGCATACACAGAACTGTAAGCATGCATTGATATTCTTTCGCATGCAGAGTGCAGTGATCCTGACTTATCCTTTATCCACGGGACACATGTTCTTAGACCCTCACTGGGTACTTGAAATCACAGATGGCTACAAACTCCGTATTTATGTTCCTTCCTACATGTATACCTAGAATAAAGCTTATAAACTAAACACAACAAGACATAACAACAACTAAATAAAATGGAACAATTCTAACAATATACTATAACATGTGAATGAGCCTCTCTCCTTTCTGTCTCTCTCTGTCTCTCTCTCTCTCTTTCCCCTTCTGGTTGGTTATAGGTAAAAAAAATGATAGCAAACAAAGCCAAGGATATAAGAGATCTACTCTACTCTAGTAGTTTCTATTCCTTTTCATTTCTAAAACTTAATTTTTTTCTAGTGAGTTAACATCAGTCCACTAAGTTGCATGACTGCTCTTTGAGAAGCCTTTGTTGGATCAAGTCACTCATATACCTCCACCCCCACTTTCTGACATTGCCAAATATCACCAGCATGAGATGACATGTTATAAGTGTAAAACACACAGAAATTTACAGAATTTTGAAATTTACAGAAAATGCCTGGCTAATGATTTCTTATATTAATTACCTGTTGGAGCAATAATAGTTTGATTACGTTGAGGTAAATAAAAGGTATTCTTCAACTAATTTCACTTGTTTTCTCTCGCCTTTTATAGTGTGCCTTTGAGAAAACAATATTCTATATGGACTCCTATTTATATTGAACAGGACTTATTTCAAGCAATGTTAATCTATTGGGTCAAATCCATAGGATTTGTTGTTGTTGTTTACAAATAAAGTATTATTGAAATATAGCCACATATTCCTTGATATATAGTCCATTAATGAGAGATGTGAATAGTTATAACACAACATGTACAGCCATGTACAAACTCTAAAAATGTTCATTATGTAAAGCCAGGTGCTGGTGGCTCATGCATGTGATTCTAGCAATTCAGGAGGTGGAGATCTGAGGATCACAGTTCAAGGACAGTGTGGGTAGAAAAGTCAGTGTGACATTGATCTCCAAAAGCCCAAAGTAGAGCTGTGGATTAAGTAGTAGAACACCAGCCTTGGGCAGAAGAGCCAAGCAAAAGTATGAGGTGCTGAGTTCAAGTTCCACTACCAGCAAGCAAGCAAGCACGCACACACATACACTCACACACACACACACACACACACACACACACACACACACACACACACACACACACACACGCAATTATACTCATTATCTAGCCCTTGCAAAAAAAGTTGTCCAGCCCCTAACAGAATATAGGACACTTATTATCTGCCAGTAATTGTGTTGTATCATAGGTATAATTGTCCCTTGGAATTTGGAAGGTACTGGCTCCAGAACCTCTATCCACACCATGGACATTGAGATCTGAGGATGCTCAAATCCATGGTAGGACAGAGTGCAGTCTTGGCCATATAACCAATGTCAAATCATCCCATGTAATTCATATCACCTCTCTATTACTTATAATACTAATACAATGTAAATGTTATATAAACTGTTGTTAGGTTGCATTGTTTAAAGAATCATGACAAGAAAAAATGTGTGTGTGTGTGTTTAGCAGATCTGATTCATTTTCTTCCAGTATTTTCAATCTGCGGTTGATAAAATGCATGGGTGTGAAGCCCACAGATTCAGAGGGCTGCCTCTGTGTGTTTCTGAAAATGCAGAAGACATTCTTGCAAATGGCATTTTATTGTGCACATGTTACAGATGACAGTCTGAGTGATTTGTTTGTTTGAGGTTATAAAGATGAGTGGGAGGTAACAGATCAGGATTTGCACCCTCACCCATCTTTAAACAAAGCCTGTGTGTTAGCTCTTTTTTTTTTTTTTTTTTTGTCGGCTGTGGGGCTTGAACTCTGGGCCTGGGCGCTGTCCCTCAGCTCTTCAGCTCAAGGCAAGCGCTCAACCACTTGAGCTACAGCACCACTTCCGTGTTAGCTCTTCTTATGTGTACTTTCCTGTTACCCAAAGCTACATCTCATCTTTCTTAACCAAGAGCATCTTAACCTGAGCATCAGACACCCCAGTGGGAAAGGAGGACCGTAGGTGGGTCAGGAATGGATCTTCTCAGGGAATTTAGGGGTTTGAGTTCTCTTCCTCTTTCAGGAAAAGTTACCTGCCATCTACCCATCAGCTAGATGCAGCTCTTGGAGTAGCCAAAATGCAAAGCATTCATCAGCCCCCTCCATGCACAAGCTTAGGAATTTACACTAAGATTGACATTTTAATGTCTTCCATTTTCAACCCCCAGCTCTTAAGAACGTCAACACCAGATTTCATAGTCTCAGATATTCAAGGTCACATGGAAAACAATGTGTGGGAAAAGGTTTCCTGGACCTGTTTTTTTTTTATTAAGAGAAAGAGAAAATAATGAAATAGTTTGCAGAGCAATACCTTATCTTGTTAAACAAATGAAATTGTGTATGTTGTGTGGTGTGTATGTGCAAGCCTGTAGCTATTGAACATTATTCTTACAGGGCAAATAGAATTCTATTTACTTATACCGACTTGTAAATTTTTGTATTATGCTTGCATAATTTCATTGAAAAAGCTAGTCTGTTGTGAAACCTCCATTGACCTTCCCACAGGAAGACACAAAATATAAACTTGGGCCAATATAAAACTAGGAAGCAGAACTCTAGGGTTTGGTCAGACGGGGAGAACATGCAGTTGTCTTTGAGCAAAAGTGGTGCTGCAGCGACCCCCTGTGTCCAGGGTTACAGAAGTCACAGGGATAGGTAAAAGCCTGCCTACTGCTTTACTGTTTAGGGCAAAGGGCCCTGCCGGACAATCAGGCACAGACTATTAGGAATTCCCTGAGCCAAACAGCAGGTAAATGCTTATTAAGTTTGTTATTCAAACATTTTCTTGCCAGACCAGACATCTGAGAGGCCTGGAGCTCCAGAGGCCCACCCTTTGACTACTGAAAGAGAAGGCTCTGGGTTCCCACACTCTTTCTCCCAAGGGCAGCAGAGTCTTGAGAAAGTCTGCTGGACTATGCCCTGGGCTTTTCAGTGTCCTTCTAGCCTTGGCATCCTCAGGATCCTCTGTTCTAGAAGATTCAGCTGCAGCAAGGTGTCCATGTATGCTGGGGTGGAGAAGAAGAGGAGGAGGAGATGGTGCACAAATGTGGCATAAATACATTTTGAAGGTTTTCTATCTCTAGAAGAGTTAAGGTTAGATGTCCTCAAGGGATATGAACACAACTGGGCTTCCATGCAGTTGCTTTTAAATCATCACATGTCCCAGCACTGGTCAAATGACACACAAAACTGTCCTTTGGACCCTCCAAAGTAGGTGCTATTATCCCCAGTTTCTAATAGGGATAGAGGAGGAATCTGAAGCCTCCAGAGGCCAAGTTATGGTCCAATAAGTTGCTAGTTCTAGCATCACCATGTTGTTTATTGTGCCAGGTGTCCTATACTAATGTTTTGGTTGGAGTGTGATGCTCAAGTAGCAGAGTGAACTGCTGCCTGGCTCTGGGCATCTGTGACTCTGGGCATCTGTGGGATGGTAGTTATGCAGATTTAGAAGCCTCACCTGAATCTGTTGAAGCAAATGGCCACTCTTCAAATAAATGGAATGCTGGAAGCATGGTTCAAGTGGTAGAGGTTTGCCTAGCAAGTGTAAGGTCCTGAGTTCAAATCTCAATATCACAAAAGAAAAAAAACTGATAAAAAATACATGAAAGTGCAGATAGCCAATTTAACTCTCTCAATGGAAAAAGAAAATTCTCTAGTTTCAGTACCAGGAGCATGAACTTTAGCGTTTAAAAAATTACGGAGTAAGCCAACAGAAAGAACTAGAATAGACCTTGAGAGTTCATGCCATGGCCTCATTGTAGGTTTTTCTGCAAGACCACCATCCCACCAGCAAGGACAGGAAGGACCTGAAAGCTGGGATATCGTCCAGCTATGAGGAGTGAACATGGTCATTCCTAGTAGCTAGCAACTGGCTCTTTATTGCGTCCTATTCTTGTGACTTGGTAGCCAGTGGTCATGCAATGAAAGCTAAAGAAGAAAGAAAGAAAGACTTTGCATGAGAAAGGCAAGTGGTTTTTGTGATAGAAGGACCTAAACATGCATATTACATTTGCCTTTAAAAAGCATTTTTCACTGGGCGCTGGTGGCTCGTGCCTATAGTCCTAGCTACACAGGAGGTTGAGATCTGAGGATCACATTTGAAACCAGCCTTGACAGGAAAGCCTATGAGCCTTATCTCCAATAAACTATTCAGAAAAAGCCAGAAGTGACACTGTGGCTCAAATGGTAAAGCGCTAGCCTTGAGCAAAATGAAACCCAGGGACAGTGCCTAGACCCTGAGCTCAAACCCAAGGACTGGCACAAAAAAAAAAGTATTTTTCTCCTAAGTTCCCTGTTCCTCAGGACCACTGATTGCTGCCCCCCACCTCCAGAACCTCGTTTTCTTGTAGTAGGTGGGAGTCACGGTTTATAATTTCACAAAGGATCCCAGAAAACCACAAGAGGGGAGTTGTTACATTGGGCCAGAGCAGCATTCTTCCAGCAGACACCCCATTGTACTGCCCATAATGATTAGCTTTGATTCAAGAACAGCCCAGGGTAGACAACCATGGAGACAGTGACTCCTGACTCAGGTCACCCTGATCCCTACAGGTAGGTCTTGAGATTAGCTGGTGCAGAACTGGAAGAAAGAAGATTTCTGAGAACAGAACTTGATCCTGACACCCAAAGAGTAAGTTATCTCTCAATAGACCTCCCCCAAAAGTTTAATAAAGTTTTTCTCTTAAGCTCTCAAAATAGCAAGTCTATGGGTTTTACATGTTTATTCATTGTTTAGTCTCTATAGAATCTGTACACTGAGAACCGCTGGACAGAGGAGGGGCAGCAGAACCAAGGAAGAGGGAGCAAAGGGAAGCCTGACTCTCACCCTGCCATCAAGATATCCAGGTGGAACAGGACCATGCTGACGGAAAGTCCCAGAAATCCCAGCATCTGGGAAGAGAGGGACCAAAGTAATGGGAAGGATGCAGATAAAGAAGGCAACACATATTCTAAAGTGTATGTACTGGGAAGAAAAAGGAAAAGCTCTGAGTATGCCTGAGCTCCAGTCTTCAGCTTTGGGTATAATGCCATGGTTGGAAGGTTTGTGTTCTTCCAGACTCTTTGTATTAAAATCCTAATTCCCAGGTGATGGTGTTAGGAGATGGGTTATGGGGAGGTGATAAGGTCTCATGGGTGGAGCCCCCATGAATAAGATTAGTGCCCTTACAAAGGGGCCAAGTGAACTCATTTTCTCCTTCTGTTTGAACACAATGAGAAGGTGCCACCTACAAAAAATCAAGAAAGAGCCAGGCGCCCGTGGCTCATGCTTGTAATCCTAGCTACTCAGGAGGCTGAGATGTGAGGATCATGGTTCAAAGCCAGCCCGGACATGAAAGGCCATGAGACTCATCTCCAATTAATGACCGAAAACCAGAAGTGGCACTGTGGCTCAAGTGGTAGAGCACTAGCCTTGAGCTGAAGAGCTCAAGGAGGGCACCCAAGCCCAGAGTTCAAGTCCCACAACTGACCAAAAAACAAACAAAAAAGGAAATCAAGAAACAGTTCCTCCCAAGACACTGTATCTGTCCCACCTTCCCATGGACATGTCATCATCCATGGTGAGAAACAAAACTTCAGTTATTTATAGCCAGTCCATTTCTGGGATTTTGATAGCAGTTCAAATGAACTAAGACATGAGAGAACTTCATTTTCTTTCTCTGAGTCCTGAAAACTCACAATCACGCTGAGTTATAATGATGGACAGGTTTCTGGTGCAGCAACGAGCGGCAGAACTGGGATTAAAATCCTAGCCCACTCTACTATGACCTTGGGCCTCAGGAGAATGAGGGGCAGGACCAAATGTTCTAGAACATTCTGAGTTCATGGTGACAACAAGTAGAAACACAATATGTAAGCCAATTTCGCATTCATTTCAGTCTTCATATCGACTCATCATCGCTCTTAATTCTTTTTTTTCTTTTTTTCTTTTCTTTTTTTTTTTTTTTTTTTGTGGGTTGTGGGGCTTGAACTCTGGGCCTGGGTGCTGTCGCTCAGCTCTTCAGCTCAAGGCGAGCGTTCTACCACTTGAGCTACAGCGCCACTTCCGGTTTTCTGGTGGTTTATTGGAGATAGGAGTCTCACAGTCTCTCCTGCCTGGGCTGGCTTTGAACCGTGATCCTCAGATCTCAGCCTCCTGAGTAGCTAGGATTACAGGCGTGAGCCACCAGCGCCCGGCATCATCACTCTTAATTCTAAAGTGAGTGAAATGAAAAGATGGTCTGAATTTGCCCAAAGAAACATAGCTCAGACTTGAAGGCCTATCCCCAAAAGCAGTCCTTTTCAAAAGGTACTAAGTCTATAGCAACCCTACAGTGCATTGCAGACTTCTTAAGCAGATATTTGGTAAGCCTAGTTTATCTGTTAATAGAAATTACCTGGTGTGTCAGAAATACGATGTGTTCAGAGTGTTAACTACTGTCAAAAATCTTCCTTTGGGTAGCAGAAAACTTAAACTATGCTTTATCTATTTAACCCCCTCTGGCTTTCAAGAATCAGAGGGAACTTTTATTCTGAAGAACCCATCCAGAGTTTCCTGCAAGGAAGGAAGGACACCTTGCTAGCCCCTATCACTTGCCCACGGCAGGCCCACCAAATGTTCTAGAAGACCACATGTTCTAGAAGTGTTTTCTAGATGCAAATTTATTTGCATCTGCCTGCAAGTTACTTCTGGAATAAAACTATTTAGCTTGCAATCTGTTCCTACAGTCTGGAAAGGGCAGGACCACCCACATTTGCATTTAGCACTGCCTTACTGCTCCTCTTCCCTCCTCCCCTTTTCCCCATCCTGCCATCTGTCCAATTTAATCTCCCTTTGTCCCTAAGGAAGTCAAGTCAAGCATTAACCTTTGGTACTTGACTCCCTACAAATGCCTCCAAAAGTCATATAGGAAACTATGATAAATAATTTTCATTATTTGGCCCAAATATGTTGACTTTGATCTATCAGACAATTAAGGCAAAGCATAGGGTTTCCCCTGCTTCATGTATCCAAAATTCCTCAATCCACCATCTTGCTTTGTTATATGATGTTACTACCATAGACTTAGGGACAAAATCTAGATGACCACAAAAAAGGTGGTGGTGGTAGTGAAGTGGTGGGGGTAGTAAAGTGGTAAAAACTTGAAGTGATAAATGGACGAATGATGCTGGCCTCACAGAGTGAGTCAGGTTTCACAGCAGTTAGTTAGGTCCCAAGAGAGCAAGTTGTTAGAAAACAAGGCTGCCCTGTGTGCTGGGTTTCTCCTGCATGCAGCCATTCCCTTGCCACAAAACAGCCTCTGCAATAAAACAGCTAAGAGAGTTTTTGCCACAAAGCTGATGCCTTCCTCCATTTGTACCTTGTTACTATTGGAATCATGACTCAAACTCATCTTTATAAGTTAATACTCAGCTTCAGATAGTTTGTTACATCAACATAAACTGGACACTTTTTTGCCCAAAGCAATCAGTTAAGAAAAGTAAATATTTAGAAATAACAGTGTGAGATCTGTATAATTATACATAAATCAGAGAATGTCCTGCAATATTTATAAAAGCCCTAATATAAAAGAATATGATATTTTCAGTATAGATTGGTGTGGGTTGTCAGGGAAAGCATATAAAATATGAAGATTCAACACAGCAACGTGAACTTTGGTTCAGGTTTTGGTCATGTGATGAAAAATCTAAAATTAACCTGAGCCATTTAGTTTTGCAGTTAATTATTTAACACTGATGTGAAGTTGACTGGGGGGGAAAAAAAGAGAGAACTGGGTTTGGGAACCTCCAACACCAAGACTGCATAATTGGACAGTCCAGTATGAGCATAGCAATTTCACTTCTAACAATCTGGCCCAGGGAAATAATGAAATTAGCAAGGGTAGCCTATCTTGTATAGACAAGCTATTTATAAGAGTGAAAAATTAGAATCCAGCTCACTATCCAACAGTAGGAGATTGGTTTCGAAGTCATGGTGTATCTGCAAAATGGAAACCAACATAGAGCCATTAAACAAACATATAGATTCACTTATTCACATGTTCAACATTGTTAAGTAAAAAACATATTCATCTTTAAATATCTTTGAGCATAATCTTTAGACTACATTCCTATCTTTATATAAAAATGTACTGAAATGTAAGTATGCATCTATGATGAAATATAAAATAGTTTGAAATGTAAGTATTCATCTATTATGATATGGCCTAAGGCTAAAGGTTATTTATTGCAGGTAAGTGAGATAATGAATGATACAGACTTGTAAAATCTTGATAATGAATGAGGTAGGTGGTAGTGTCTCACTTCTGTAATCCTAGGTACTCAGGAAGCTGAGATCTGAGAATCAAGGTTTGAAACCAGCATGGACAGAAAAGTCCATGAAACGCTTTACTTCCAATTAGCCAGTCAAAAAATCAGAAGTGGAAGTAAGGCATAAATGGTAGAATGCCAGCCTTGAAAGAAAAAGTGAAGCAAGAGTGTAAGGCCCTGAGTTCAAGCCCCAGAACTGGTGTGTGCATGTGCACGCACACATACACACACACACACACACACACACACACACATACACACACACACATATTAATTTTATGTAAAGTGAATGAATGTATTGTGGACAAACTTTTTATCACTATTGAATCTCTTAATGTGGCTTACTGCTGTTATATACCATATATGTTCAACTCTGAAAAAATAATGAGCATCCTTTGACAATTTAAGGGAAAGAAAACATGAAAAACAATAGCATCAGGAACAAAAGTCTTTCTAACTACCAGATTTGTCTGAAAAAAATAATCACATAGAAAGTTTTGAGTGCTTAAATGCATGTGTGTGTGTGTGTGTGTGCGTGTGCATGTGCATGTTTGTGCTTTCATTGGGAGGTTGAGCCATCTTTTTCTGTTGCACACATTGTTTCCTTACCCCACATCCCTACTCATCTGATAATTACAATGTTCTGTCATATCTTCCTCAGTTGAGCAAACTCATCTGAATCTTCCACCCCAAAATTACTGACTAAATACTCCTGATCTGCCTTAAGGTATTGGGAATCTTGGACGACCAATTGTTAGGGCTATTGGTGTTAACTTCACAGGGAGGATATTATGACAGAGTTGTGATATAGTTTTTTAAAAAAGTAGTTGGCCTTAGTCCCAGGTTACTGATAAATACCTAAAATCTTTGGAATCTTAATATAGTGATAGGATAAGTGTCTTTGTATGCTAATCAGGTGACTGGTGGCTGAAGGTCCTCAGATAGCTTCAGAATGAGCCGGTCACCAGAAAGACCAAGGACTTTCAGTCCACCCCAAATTTCCCAGGGAGAGGAGAGGAGCACCAGTGGCCAATGACTTAACCAATTGGGTCCCCATAACAAAGCCTCTGCCAACACAACAAAAGAATGGCATTGGGGGCATCTAGGTTGATGGACACACTCAGGTATTGGGAGGTGGGACATCTAAAAAGTCAGCCAAGTTCTGTGTGCTCTCTACGATTCCCACTTTCCTGGCCCTGTGTCTTGTCTCCCCTGGGCTGTTCCTGAATTGTATTCTGTATTACAAACTGAGAAACATGAATCAAATGTATTGACAATCCTGTGAGCTGCTCTAGTGAATTACAGAGCAGAAGGGCAGGACATGGAAAGCTCCTGGATTTATGGCATTGGAAATGAAGGTAGGCTTGTAGGACTGAGCCCTTAACTTGTGAGATTCTAAGCATATAATGTCTGAATTAAGCTGACTCATATGACACCCTTCTGGAGTAAGGGAAAGTAAACAACACTCTACATTTGGGAGTTAAAAGTGTAGTGAGTAAAAATAGTTGAAGGATTAAAAGTTCATAATAGAAGAATCTACAAACAAACCTTTGAGAATGCAAACACACTACTCATATGATCAAAGGATCCAGACCTACATTCTAATCTTATCACCTAGGGTGTGGGGTGGATTTAACTAACATACATGTGGGTGTTCACCTCAGGATAGCAAAGTGATTTGTAAAATCTAGAGGCTAAAGGAAAATGATTTAAGTTTCGCAAGCATAAAGGGACTGGGTAGTACAATTCCAAGAAGAAAAATGACAGTTATCATTACAAGAAATAATCCACATTCCAGGTACTGTGCTGAGTACTTCACAAGTGTCTTGTCTGAATTTTCTTTAGCTCCCCATCAGGTGGGTGCTGTTATCGTTATCCCTACTTTAAAAAAACAAAAAACAAAAAACTCCTGACTCTAAGAGAGACTGATTACTTTCCTGACATCATATACAGGATAATGAACAACAGAACAGGAACTTTTACTTGCATCTTTCTCAGCCAAAATACCTATCATTATGCATGCCTGCCAGGCTGGCTCCCAGCTGTTCTATGCAGAGTATCTCCTATTCTAGATCACCGCAAGGGGCCATCTTTCCTGTTCATGACATTCTCTGTCGCCCTTGAGAATACATCATTTAAGCCTGGACAAGTCGGGCTTCCCAGAAGATACAGCCACACAATCAGTGGGTGGTGTGTAAGGCAAAATGACAAGGGGCAAAAAGCCCCTTGCTATTAAAAATTCCAAGATGGTAAGACTCAAACAATAATCCAAGGAAAAGTGCCCAAGTCAGGAACTTGCTTTACTTCCTTGTTTATGCCCAGATAACTTCAGATTATCTTTAAAAAGAAACCACAAGTGCTCATGTTAAAAGGCACCATCCAGAGAGAGCTTTTCAACCACTTTCATGTATTTATTCAACAACTATACTGTGATCTAAAGACACGGGGCTCTCAAAGGCCAATTTAAAATGCTTCTTGATGAGACATGAAAGCCACAGCTGGTAGAATCAGAATTTGCCTGCCTTCTGAACATGTGGGCAAGCAGTCAGCTCATCGGCGTGCCTCAGCTGCTTAGCTCAAAGGCAAAGAGAAGAGTTCTCTTTAGATAAACATACGGACATGAGGATGAACCCCAGACTCCTGAGGGAGTGGGTCCTTATGCCAAAACACAGTGTTTTCATCCCTGCGTTAATTCCGTTGCCAACTGGGTTGAATCACCAGCTCGTCTTCTGGGGTGGCTGGTTAGTCATTTTGAAAAGAATAACTGCTTTCATGCTGCCATTCTTGTCTTGTTTATTCTGGGTTCTTTCCACCCTTTCAAAATGTTCTCTTTAATCCCTCAAGGCCCCCTCCCCCATGCTTTACGTCTCTCCATGGCGGCCACCTTCCCCTGACAAACTTCCACGGTAGGACAGAACAGTTTGGACATACCTGAGCTGCAGAACCAGTGGATCTTCTCCCAGGGAGAAGCTGAGAGGATGAGGGCAAGGTGAGGAAGAGGCCGCGGGACAGTAAATGGTGGCTGCTGTGCACTCTGTCCCAGCCTCCTGGGTGTCTTCACCAGCCACAGGTGTCCCAGTGTGGCTCTGCCCTCCAGAAAGCTCTGAGTCTTTGGCTGAGTTAACAACTCCAGGTCACTTGGAATGCAAACAACCAAAGTGGTAGGACTTCCCTTCTTAAAAATCCAGGCAACAGCTGGTGCTGGCCTGGGAAAGGACACTTTGCCCTCTGGCTCTAGCTTCAGAACTGCAGGAAAATCCCCGTAGCCCTGCAGCTGGCAGCACATGGCTCCGCCTCGCCCCCTGCTGGATGAATGGGATAGGCCTTTCTGATCACTGAACAAGGACAATAGTGTGTGCAGTATCTTGCCAACCAGAGTTGATTTTTCTTGAAACCTACCAAGAGTACAAACAAAAAGCGGGCGCCTTCTTCCTTTTCACTGACAGTGGCCTCTCTGTATCAGGGAAGCTAGGCAGTCTTAAATATCCGATTGTAATTTTACTTCAAAACCAGCAGCTTGAGAGGCACTGGCCGTGAGTCTAGGAGGAATGTAGCATTTCCCTTAAGATTTCAGCTGAAGACTTTCTCCATCATCCAATTACAGACCTTTCCCTTCCTGGAAGAGAGGAGCCGCCCGAACATGGTTTTATCTGGAACCAAACAGGCGACAAGTATCTTCCCACTTCTCCTCCCCCAAAACAAGTCACCTGTAAACTGAAAGAACTACATTTCCACAAAAATAGAAATATCTAACATTTCTATTTAGTTTACCAGGAAACACACATTCAAACGACAAAACATTAACTCTAGACCTGCAGGAAACCACAACCTAGGAACTCTACTGGGAATAGCAAATGCATTGAAAATCTCTTGACTAGTTAAAAGCAACATTTCAGCAATCATCTCATCAGCTGCCGATAAGTTTTCTTCTGCTAAAGTAGCAGTTAAACTGTCAAGCTCTGGATTTTATTCACCAAAACAATGTGAAAAACTATCTCTGACTGAGATCCCTTCTTGGTATCTAAATTTGCCAAATTCATTCCATGCTTTCTTTTATAAAATACAAGGGAGAGGAACTGGCAATCATGATTCTGAAGGCTCAGAGATTAACACTTAATGACACTGAACCACAGATGTAGGAGTGTATAATCTCTCAGAGAGGGGAATGGGGCTATGAATAATCATGGCAAATACATTTTTGGCTTTATCACTACTAAGTGATTGCTCTTATTATCTACATGTTAATTCTATTTTTTTTTTTTTTTTAGCCAGTCGTGGAGCTTGAACTCTGGGCCTGGGCGCTGTCCCTGAGCTCATCAGCTCAAGGCAAGCAATCTACCACTTGAGCCACAGTGCCACTTGCGGTTTTCTGGTGGTTTATTGGCGATAAGAGTCTCACGGACTTTTCTGCCCCAGCTGGCTTTGAACTGTGATCTTCAGATCTCAGCCTCCTGAGAAGCTAGGATTACAGGCGTGAGCCACCAGAGGCTGGCTGTTAATTCATTTTTTGTGTGTGCTGGTACTGGGATGTGAACTCAGGGCCTCACACTCTTGCTTGGCCTTTTCACTCAAGACTGACACTCTACCACTTGAGCCACACTTTTACTTCTAGCTTTTTTGCTGGTTATAGATAAGAGTGTCATGGACTTTTCTGCCTAGGCTAGCTGTGAATCTTGATGTTTCAGATCTCAGCCTCCTAAGCATCTAGGAGTGCAAGCATGAGCTACCAGCACCTGGCTCCTACTAACCCTTAACAATCACAAAGCTAGGTATTAGTTGGTGGCCAGGGGTGTTCAACTAGCCACCATAGTCTTCCCAAGAAGAAGAGAAATGTGTTTCCTCAACCTTGGTCTTGCTGCCACACTTAAATGAGTTCACTTCTGTCTTCTCTACACCCTTCATGTCTCTTTCACAAAGTAGACAATTCAGTTCCCTAACATTCATTGTGATAACAGTAATAAATTGAGACACAAAGAGTGCAGTTCTGTTTCTCAGAGAGATACCAAGATAGTGAGCAGACAGGCAAGAAAACACTTAGTCGTCTGATTCAATGAAGTGCTGAAAGATATCTGAACAAAGTATAAGAAAAGGACAGGCTCCCTAGAAGAGACCCAGCTTGAGTGTCACCTGGGAATCTAGCTGTGCATCCCTGGGCTGAGGTGAAGAAGTATTTAGTCAATGGATCCTCACTGAATGTACCAGGTTAGGATCTAGGAGGAAACAATGAACTAGTCCTCAACAGGCTTAAACCCAGCAAAAGAGAAATACAAAGAAGATGCAGGAATCCCTTATTTTGGAGGTTGGAGTTGGCACAGGATTGTCTGTGTGGATCTGGCGATCCAGGCAGGTGAACTTCATCCCTTTCTGCTATGAGTTGTCCTCCCTTTCCCCCTGCAGGGACATCCAGAAGCAAACAACAAATGACCTCAGTTTCCTATTCTTTCCCTCTTCAACATCTTCCCCAGAGTATTCAAGTCCTCACCACCTCACTGATGAAACTGTTCTCTTAGAAAATGAGCAAGCTGAATGAACCCCACATCCTAAAACTAAGGAGCCAAATGTAATCCTGTCCTGACCTATATCTAACTTCCTGTTCCCACCCTCCCTGAGACAACCATACTTAAAAGATTACATTCATTTACTCCTGGCCTACTTCAACATAGAGAATGAACTTGTCATTTCACCGACTGCTCTGACAAAGGCCAGTGGTGGCCTGAACTTGACTGAGCCAATACCCACTTGGCAGCATGACCATTGTTGAATGTCTCTAGAGTACATGGTTCTATCCGGCACCCCAAGACACCTGCAGTGTTCTGATTCCCTTCTTTACTTCTCAGCACCCTACACAGCCTGAATCACCTCCCTTTGCCTATCTTTATAGATGATTCTTTCCTTAGGTCAGTTCTTTTTTCTGGCTTCATGATCTGTCTGGCTGAGCTCATTCATTTCTGTTATTATAAATGTTACCCCATGAAGATCCCTCCTCTAGAGTGAGCATTGCTACCTGATATACCATTTGTACAAAAACTTTAACCTAACTGGGCACTGGTGGCTCATGTCTGCAATCCTAGCTATTCACGAGGCTAAGATCTGAGGATTATGGTTCGAAACCAGCCTGGACAGGAAAGTCCATGAGATTCTTATCTCCAATTAACCACCTGAAAACTGGAAGTGAAACCATGGCTAAAAGTGGTAGAGCTTTGAGCAAAAAGCTCAGAGGCTGTACCTAGGTCCTGAATTCAGGCCCCACAACTGACAAAACAAAAACAAAAACCTTTAACCCAGACTGCTGAACCAAATCCACTGTCTTCTTCTTCAAGCATGTCATTTCTCTTCTGAGTTTCTTTTCTGCACTCACTGCACCCCTAATTTGCTAAGTAAGAAACCCAAGAGGTGGTGGCTTTATGTTCTGCCTCCAATTCATTCCTAAACTTGGTCACTCAGTCCTTCCAGTAACCCTGCAATCTGGTAATGCTGAATTATCTCTAGACCCTCATTTAGGCCATTTTTTTGGAGGGGGAGTCCGGTCGTGGGGCCTGAACTCTGGGCCTGGGTGCTGTCCCTCAGCTCTTCAGCTCAAGGCTAGCGCTCTACCACTGAGCCACCTTCCCAGCCCATTTAGGCCATTTTAATATCTCCTATCCAGGGTCTCAGTGCCCTTGCCTCATACCATGTTCAATTCATATTCCACTCTTTGTTATAGACTCAGAGGTCATTTATATGTCCATCACTTGAGGGCTGGCCATGCCATTTATTATACAGCCATAGAGTACACCATTATCAAATACTACAGTATATGTTTTAGGTGTTATGTAGTTTATATTAAAGATATATGCATATGTATGTATATGTCACATGCTTATATGCCTAAAATATGCCTGTAGTGTTAAGTGAAAAACAACTTTTACAATAGTTTACATAGAAAATTCAATTTGCATATTATAATTAGGACGTTTATATGTACATAGAAAAATATTTTAAAGAACAGAAAGAAGATAAGCAGAATTCCAGGAGAAATTCAGAAGACCAGAATTGGGATGGGAGACGCTATTTACTTCTTTATGCCATCCTCTATGTTGTTAATGGTGTCATATCTTTGTGTTATGGTGGCCTGGAAAACAAAAAGCTGAATTTTTGATAAAAAAAACTATTTTTGACAATGGATAGCAAATCCTTTGGATCTCTTTAGTTGGTTTGTAGCTGTATATCATGTACAAAATGTATTTTCTAAGTATAGATTGGATATAATCAGTGATATTCTTATACTGGTATATATATATAAATATATATATTTATATATATATATATATTTATATATATATATATATATATATATATATATATATATATATACTGGAAGTATGCACCATAGGAATCTGCCATAGTACACAACAAGTTTTTATTAATTTAAAACAGATGAGGAAAAAAGAAAAGCAGTGTGTGTGTGTGTGTGTGTGTGTGTGTGTGTGTGTGTGTGTGTCCTAGTTTGAACTCAGAGTCTAGGTCCTGTCCCTGAGCTTTATTTTTCCTTTCCAGGCTAGCATCCAATTATTTGCACCACAGCTCAACACTGGCTTTTTGGTGGTTAATTGGAGGTAAGAGTCTCACAGACTTTCCTGCCTATTCTAACTTCAAACTTCAATTCTCAGATCTCAACCTCCTGAGTAGCTAGGATTATAGGTCTGAGCCACCAGTGCCCAGCTGAAAAGCAATTTTTAATAAGGCTTTGATTAGATTGTTCTACCTTTTATTGCAATTGAACTCTCTGAATTAAATTCAGTTGCACTAATATAACCCAGAGTCCTGGTCTCAGAAAGCAGAATCAACTGATATGAGAAAATAAATACCAGCCAAGGAATCATCTCGTGGCCTGAGTAATGTAAAAAACTACTCCACCACTTATGAAAACATCCAAATATGTATTAGTGAAATAGAGCCAAGAAATGTCAGTGTATAGAAAGAGTCGGTTGAAAGGAATGGCTGAGAATGTGGAAAGAGGTGACAGTGACCAAGACACACTGTATTTATTCATAAACTACTTTGTTGAATGGCATCTCTTTTGGACAATACTTAAAGATAATAAAAAAAAAGTGTTAAGAACTTTGGACCAGAAATGAAGACTGACTTCTCAAGTTAATAGAAAAATACAGTCAATATTCCACAAAGGGTTCATCCATCCAGTTCATTTCTCACTTTTTTTCCACAGGAAATTATCAGTACTAGAAATAGATACACACAGCCTCTGTCAGGGCCAGAAGTTTGGGCAATAGCTAACTCTCATGCATCTTTATTCTCCCTGGTCCCTCTCATTAAGCTCAACACTCCAGACAGAAATCAGTGACTGTAACTGGCGTTGAAATGTCAAATAACTATCTTCTACTGGATCAATCACCCTCAAAAGGACAACATCACAGAAAAAGATTTTCATCATCTGCTTCCAGTAGCTGTGAAGAAACAGGCACCATATCTATCTGTGATTGTATAGATATTTAATAAGAAGGTAAGGCATGACCACACAGCTGTGTGAGTCACAGCCAAAGCTATTCATATCTACAGGGATCCACTTTCTCTTCCATTTGCTCCCTATTACACCTTCCTTTTAAGCTATAGCTTTATGTATTTGTTTACTTGCTTATAATTGACAAATAGTTACACATATTTATGATCTCCAACAATGATGTTCTGACATATGTATATACCATGGAATAGCTAAATTGAGCTAACCAACATATCAATTACTTTATACACTTAGTGTCTTGTACTGTGAACCCTTCAGACATACTTACTCTTCTAAATTTCAAGTGTACATTGCTATTAACTAATGCTCCTGGGTGGTACAACAGATTTCTAGACCCGATTCTTCTAACTGATATGTTGCATCCTATAGGCATCAAGGGGTTAATGGAATTTGGCCCACACATGATAGCTTGATTATAACACAATAGCCTGGATAGTCGGGTTGAAAGCAACTGCATCCGTTATACTGCTGTCTCTCTTGAATTGGTGAGTCTGGTAGACGCTGTAGGAAGCTGGCCAAAGATTTCATTGGCTTAGCTGCTAGGATAAATGACAGCTCTTGACTGTATCTCTCTTCTAAATTTTGCCCGGTGCACTCTCAGAGCTGTGCCCCCTGCCCTGACACAACTACATCATTGGATGTAGTGCAGAAACCACACAGAAACTGGGAACCATGGGAAACGTCCATACTCACTCCAGATCTTCCCATGGGTGATCTGTGGCCTTTGCTGTGACTGGTTCTCTCTCTCTCTCTCTCTCTCTCTCTCTCTCTCTCTCTCTCTCTCTCTCTCTCTCTCTCTCTCTCTCTCTCTCTCTCTCTCTCTCTCTCTCTGTGTCTCTGTCTCTCTGTCTCTGTCTCTGTCTCTCTGTCTCTCTCTGTCTGTCTCTGTCTCTGTCTGTCTGTCTCTCTTTCTCTGTCTCTCTGTCTCTGTCTCTCTCTCTCTCCCCGCCCACCTTCCCTTCCTTCTCTCCTTCCCAGGAATTTATGCTGAAAATATCCACTTCAGGCACGTGAATCTCCACCTCAAAGTCTATTTTGGAGGCTTCACCAGCAAGGATGTCCCAAATTCAGTGCATCAAGGTCTATGAAAAGAATACAAGGCTGAATGCTTTCAAACGGACAAACAAGTGATTGCTTTTTTGTTACTGAAATGTTAGCAATTACTCATGATCTAAAAATCAATGGTGCTTCCAGTGTTATGATTCCATGATGATTTTACAAATATCTGTTGATTGATGACTTTGAAATCTGGAGAAAAGCACTTGGGGAATGATTCGGTCTATAATTCCATTACTCTCTAATCCATTCTTAGAAATTGGTCCAATATTCATTCTTGACACGCTCTCTACACAATATGTTACATGTAAACATAGACAATAACAGCTGAACTCCTCCCCTGGGTAGCACCAGTCCCTACAGGGTCTAGCATGTGTGTTGTCAGTTGGTACCAATCCATTTCAGCCCTAAGCAACTTTACCCAATTGTGCTTTGTTCATGCTGGCTTTCATCCACTTTCTCAGTAAAGCCGACTATCAGATCTCAGGAAAGACTGAGATAAAAACAAAAATAAAAAAATTCTGACAGTAACTGTTAGTTTTCCCTGGTACCTAATAGAAAAAGAAGCTTCCCTTCCTTCATCTTCCGTCTCTTTCCTCTTCTCTCCTCTCATGTACCACTACTTGTTCAATTCCAAATTATCTGGTTCGATGTCTATAACTGGGTGAGACAACCATTCTGTTACCTAAACTTATTGCTCTGGTTTTATTTTCTTTTAAATGTTACATATCCATTCAAAGATAAACTAATTTCTTTTCTTCCTATGCATTGCCTCTTAAGTTTGTTAGACTCTTCATAGGCACTTGGTTTCATTGCTTTCTTGGATCAAAATGACTAGAAGAAAAAATAAAACAGAAGGAAAAATTTTTTAAAGAAAAGGAGAGTTTGTGACAGTTTGCAGAGATAGGGACTAATTGCAAAGTTAGAGCAATATGAAATATGGTACAATGAGATGACAAAAGGCAAGGTACCCAGTAACAACATAAAATCAAAATTTCTCTAAATTCTAGTTTGTTCAGTAAAATGACCATCACATTAGGAATTTATCCCAGGATAGAATAAAGTCAGAGATGCATAGTCTAATAAAAGTACAATAAGTTCAAATAGTATATATGTATATGGCCACAGACAGAATAGAGAAATAGAAATGATTGTTGTCGATACATGGTGATTAC
The DNA here is from genome assembly GCF_024711535.1 of Dipodomys merriami. Classification (NCBI taxonomy): domain Eukaryota; kingdom Metazoa; phylum Chordata; class Mammalia; order Rodentia; family Heteromyidae; genus Dipodomys; species Dipodomys merriami. Next base: position 15,934,378 of record NW_027203493.1, on the reverse strand, counting down.
CTCATTGTTACCAATTTCTACAATTGGTGGAGAAACTCTTTTTAACCAGAGGATGGACTCCTATGAGACTTGGGATTTCCTAAGGACTGAAGGGCTTCCAAAGGAAGTCAGATCATCAAGTCTGGACAGTGTGCTGGCCTTTACTGCCCCCCAGTTGATTATTCAAAAAATGGTTCTATTCTTCAAAAATACACAGAAATCTGAAGGATTCCTACCACAATTCTAAAGGCATCCCTAAGTCACACCTGATGCAAAATAAGCATCGGTCCTACTCCTAGAGGGACAATCACTGCCTTTTGAAAGTGGGTAAGTTAAATCATAAAACAAAGAAAGAATAAGCTCCAGGAGCTGCTAAATACCTTAGCTACATTCACCACTAAAAGCACATATCCAAGACAACGTCTCAAGATCAGCCCATGTATTTGTAGCCTGGGCTATTTCAGAACATTGCATCCCAAGGAGACAATGCTGTTAGCTTCTTTGCCATCAGTAAATACTGAAGGATTATGTCAAGAGAAACCTGGGGAAAAGTTAGTGAAAATAGTAAGAAGTGGTTAAGAGGTTAAGTGGAAAAAGTTGATGTCAAGTGCTGGTGGCTCACACCTATTCAAAGCCAGCCCAGGCAGACAAATATGAGACTCATCTCCAATTAATCAGCAAAAAGCCAGAGTGGAGGTGTGGAGCAAGAAGTAGAGCACCAGCTTTGAGCAAACAAAAGCCAAGCAAGCTTGCAATGGTTTGAGTTCAAGACACACACTCTCTCTCTCTCTCTCTCTCTCTCTCTCTCTCTCTCTCTCTCTCTCTCTCTCTCTCACACACACACACACACACACACACACACACACGTGCACATGCACGCGCGCGTGTCAACATGGGTTTTAAAGAAGTCTTCTAATCCAAAACTACTAAGCAACAGTAGACCCTGGGAGGATAGGATGAAAGCTCACAGGCTCACTGCTGTGCTGGTGCGAGGTAGGAAGGGGAGATGAATACTTAACATGAGGAAAGTGACTGAAATAACATGAAGAGTCTGTGCTCAACAGAAGACAGGTGCTTTGACTCTGGAGAAAGACATGAGACTTAAAGGTATGATGACTGGTTAGCAAAATGTCTGCAACAGGCAGGAGCCCAGAATTTCAGGCCTGGTTTTGCACCCACTTGGCTGTGAACTCTTCAAGAATTTATGTAATGATTGTATGTCTCAGTTCCTATATCTGCAAAACTGGACCAATGATCATCCCCTGCTGCATCATATTGTAGAGATTTAATCGGTTAATGCATGTAAAATCTTTTTTTTAATACTGGGGGGAGTAGGAGGAGGTGGTGGTAGGGAGGTTGTGGGGGTGGAAGGGTGGAAAGGGGAAGGGATGGTATGGGGAAACAAAGGAGGAGGCAACAAGGCTTGGTAAGAAATGTACTCACTATCTTGCCCATGTAATTGTAACCCCTCTGTATGATATTTTCACAATAATAAAAAAATATATAATGGGCTGGAACGACGCAATGAATAGTACCAAGAAAAATGTTAGTGTTCTTTGTAATCAAATCCCCTGATTTCGCTGGTACTAGGGCTTGAACACAGGGCCCTTCCCTGGCTTTCTTGTTCAAGGATGACACTTTACCACTTGAGCCACACCTCCACTTCTGTTTTTGGGGTTTGTTTTGTTTTGTTTTTGCTGGTTGATTGGAGATAAGAGTCTCACAGATTTGTCTTCCCTGGACTGGCTTTGAACCATGATCCTCATATCGCAGCATCCAGAGGAGCTAGGATTACAGACATGAGCCATAGGCACCCAGCTGATTTCCTGATTTTGTGTGTGTGTGTGTGTGTGTGGTGTGTGTGGTGTGTGTGTGTGTGTGTGTGTGTGTGTGTGTGTGTGTGTGTGTGTGTGTGTGTGTGTGTGTGTGTGTGTGTGTGTGTGTGTGTGTGTGTGTGTGTGTGTGTGTGTGTGTGTGTGTGTGTGTGTGGTGCCTGGACACTATCCCTGAGCTTTTTTTTGCTCAAGGCTAGTGCTCTACACCTTGAGCCACAGCTCTACTTCTGGCTCTTTTGATGGTTAAGTGGAAATAAGAGTATCACAGACTTTCTTGCCTGGACTGGCTTTGAACCATGACCTTCAGATCTCAGCCTCCTGAGTAACTAGGGCTACTGGTGTGAGCCACCCGGTGCCTAGCTACATGTCCTGATTTTTATGAGAAGTTGGAATTTGGACTTTTTTAAGGTGAAACATTAAGGTAGGGAAATCATTTGAACATTTCAACATTCCTCTAGGAGCCAAAACTCAGAACACCTGTGGCCCCAGGACATCATGTCCAATGTTGTTGAAATTGCAAAGCTCAGTGGTGGGACATGCACTGCTTACAGCTCTGTCACCAGCTCTGTTTTCCTGAGAGCAGAGTGGCCAGGAACCGTGGATGTGGGAAACACATGTCGGACAGTCCTAGGCTGGATTAGGAACAGCAAGTGACAGATGGCCCTCCTGACCGAATGTAGCAGAAGAAAGTACTCTCTGCAATTTAAATGAAGCCTTTAATAGACACGGGAGCGTGAGCACAATGGCTCCATCTTTGTCCCCAAGGACTTCATTCAACGTCTTTAACTTTTGCCACCATCTATCCTAGAAGGGATAGGGACTGACACAGATCAAGTCCAGCTGCCAAAATGGAGTTTATTCTGTTCATCCTATTTTCAAAGGTCAGCCTTCGCTCACTGGGTCTATAATCCAAAGCAGCTGGCAAGACTACCTAAAGCTACATTGGACAATTCGGCAGAGGTCCTTCCTGTTATCTGAGTGAGATATGAAGTAAGTAAATAAGAGAAATAAGCAAACCTTAACACTACTGAGAAACAATACAAAGCACAAAGCAAAAGAGCCATTCTCTTTCAAAGTTGAAGAATCTATCCTCAGTCTCTGTTAATACTGGCTGGCCCATTGTCTTTTCTGCTATTATTTGAAGCCAAACAACCAGGCTTATAACAAGATGCCAGTCCTTTTCTATTCTAACAAATAAGCCTCCCATCTGCCTCCAATCAATGATGGGGCACGTGGAGATGGAATCGTGAGATATTTTTAAACACTTAATTAATTCATTCCAGGAACTTGGCACTTGGAATACTGTGGCGTGAGGGGTGGGTAGGAGGGGGTGAGAGCTAGCTCACAATCCTGGTAAAACAAGAAAATTGTCATCATATGGATTAAAAAAAATCCTATCTCTGAAGCATCCTACCTGCCCCCTAAATTGTCGAGAGTCTGGAAGTGAAGACGAGAAGCCAGGCAGGCAATGCCTGGCTTTGTTAGTTCTTTTTCAGACTGTGCGACCAAGTTCTGAAACTGCAAACAAAACTGATCACCTTGAGAACCATGCCTCTGCCTATCATTGCTAGGGGATTTTTAAGTTATCCGTGTTTTATTAGGTTAGCATAATTATAGCCAGCAATTGAAATGAAGAGAAGATTCGATTTATTCCAAGAGGTGAGGCAGTCTAATGGGGAAAACAATTCAATACAGAAAACAATTTAGTTTGCCTTCCCCAGGAAGGAGGGTGGGGAGGAGAATAGTCATCTGGGCATTGTAGGAAGGAAAGGAGGGAGGGAATTTTCACTGAAATCAATCTGTATTCAGCTTCAAAGTGTGAAGAAAAGAAAACAGATAAGAAGAAAAGGCTTGCCCTTCTGGAACTGTAGGATCTATGGCACACTAACCCAGAAACCTCACACTCAGCTGCTACACAGCACTTGATTTTACAGCCAAATCATCATCTCTTAAGGACTCTGTCTTGTCTGAAATGTCCCTGAAAGCTAAAAGAGAGGACACCTAATTGTGTTGCAGAAAAGGAGAAAAGAAGGGAGCATTTGGGGCTGCTGTGCAGACCTGTCATTCTGATTTTAATAACCCGCTGTTTCCATTTCACAAGTCTCCTTTGGGTTTAGAAATGATTCCTCGAGAAATCAGCTTTCAATTGCTCACAAGTGATTATCTGAGTAAACAATGAAGTAGCTTTCTCCTACCTCTAATAATATACATGTTACCCAAGGAGGACAATTTCTATATTCTTGAAATAAGAAGGGAATTTCTAGCAGAGCCCTAGACACGCAATATGCAAACCTTTCTCCCTCCAAACCCCATGCCCTCTGCTCACCCCTAGGCTCCATCTCCAGCTGGTTTCACCCCTGTTCCCCTGGGGAGGAGGGAGAAGGAAATTGCTATGGTGTGCTTTGGTTGGCTTGAAATAAGAAATTCAGAGGGTCTCCCTTGCTAGGTTTTTCTTTTCTTTGTCAACACTTTTTTCATTTACTGTATCTAACTCAAACTGAAATCCATGATTGGCTTCTGTTCTGACCCTTTGGCTCCAGGTTGCTGATCAGTAAACTGGTTGTCTTGAGTCTGTGGGATGTATGGTGATTTCACCATCCCTGGCCACTCCACCGTAACCTAGTAAATGATAGACACTATGCTTGTTAGTTACCAACTACTTGTATTCCCTTTACAATTTGGGCCTGGGGTCTAAAAGCCATCTCAGTAACTCTAGCTATGGCAAGGGACTCAGAAAAAAAAAATGTTTAAGTTTGACAATCAAATTAGATCTTGCTTTGTAGGAAACTACTTCTCAGAGCCTGGGAATCACCAAAGTGACTGCTGCCTACAGAAGTCAGATATTGGTAACCCCAAACAATCAGAAATCTCAAATAACCAGTGTTGTGAAAGAGCAAGTGTAGAGATTTTTTTTAAGTTCTAAAATACAACTGGGCACAGTAAGTATACCAAAGATTTGAGAGGATGCTGGTGATCTGCGTGGGCCATGTCTAGCACACTTTTCAACGATCACTTGCATTTCCAGACAATAATCCTAGACCTCTGCCAAGTCCTAGAATCTGCCTAGGAAAATGGTATCATGTTTCATACAGTTTTTTAAGTCCCTTTTCATTGGATTTCCAATTGCATAGTTATTGAAAGAATCAAATGTGACGACGTGCATAGTGAGTTTTCAAAGTAGTGTGGTAAACACATGTAAGATGTCACTTTTGCTTCTAATAATTCTTCAGAACTTCCTAATCAACATGTTAGCTAGCACAGTCCATTTCCCATATTATCCCATTCTCCCAAACATTCTAGATCAGAGCTGAACTATACATGCATGCTTTTGATGCGTATTGAAAGCATGTAATTATATATTGCTATTTCTGCTGCTCCCCCAGCAATGGCTATTTCAAGGCAACAGCTTTAATATTGTTCAAGGGCAAAGGCTAATAACTGAGATCTGCCTGGGGATTCTTCCTTTTCAAGGTACATTAACCAAAATAACCAAAGGGGCAAAAGAGTCTCACCATCTCACATGAACAATTTAGTAATTCAAGTCCTGCCCTGAACTTCTTTAAACAACAACAACAACAAAAAAGCCAGTCTCAGATTTTGACTCCCTATGTCTCTTTACTACCAAAGGACTCGGTAAAAAAAAAAAAAAAAAAAAAAAAATCCCCTGGGAGAAAAGAAGGACTTTGAGAATGACACCCACTGATCAGTTGCTTTTTTAAAGTAATTGATCACAGATCTTTCTATTCTTGTTTTGCAATCTTTCCTGTTTTTAAATGAATTATTTAATCTCTAAATTACAAGTTCCTCAGGCCAGTCTTTTCTTGACCATGCACAATGCACAAAGATGGTATTCATTGAGATTCTTTTAAATACTGAAAAAACACTTCTGCTCTATATTTAATAACAAATCATTTGGCTACTCTCATTTAGGACAAAGGTCTAATAAACACACTTGGTTTGGTGGTTTGGTTGTTGTCTTAACCTCCCCCTTCTCTGTGAGGCCATTTAAATGGAGATGCAGGACTTTGGAGACTACCATCATCCATCTTCTATAGGATGTCTTCCAATCCAGCCTTTATAACAGAGGTGAGTCTAGAACGACCCTAAAGGCAGCCAGAAATGCCTTTATATCTCTTCTAGTATGAAAGGCTTGTAAATTAAACATGGGCAGGCACTGATGTTGAGCCATATGGGCTCTTAATATTTAATTCTAGAGGTCTGTTTTAGCACAAGATGCCACTTTCCTGTACACAGACAGGTGTCTTTCTAGAGCACCGTTGGGTAGTCATAGCACCAAAAATGCCCACAACGGCTGAACTGTTAGGACAGAAAAGAAGGAAGAAATTCCATGTTATGGTAAGATGCCAGACTCCTTTGGAAGGACACCAGAGGACAGAACAAGGATGGGTTCTTTCTCCTGGACACAGACAGACAGCTTCAATTTCTCTTTGTTGGAGACTGGAGTCTAGAGATCAGGTTTTGGGACATCAGTTCTTCCCTCCTGCTTAGAGACTCATTCCCCTCCAAAAAACAAGCCCATGAAGTTGGAAAAAAAAAATTGCAGGAGCTCTGGAAAGTGCCAACACCAAGACTCTCCACTTGAGCCAAGAGGAACTGGGGACACTTGCTTTTCATATGACATGAGTCCAAGTGATCTCTCGCAGGAGGCTAGAGGCTATTTGGGAATGAACCCAAACACTGAGTTCCCCAGTCAGTCTTTTTATCCCTACTCAGGTTCTGGTAAGCCTGAAGGGTTTCCTGGGAGACACAGGTCCAGAGCCCCTTATCTGAGGTGGTAGTGTTCAAGGAACTTTTTTTTGGGGGGGGGGGTCCCTTGCAGGTCCGTCTCTTTCTTGGGAAAAAAAAAAACAACAGTTATCCTATTTCTCACTGGGACATTTCTCCTGATACCAACTGCAGACCCAGGAAGCAAAAGGGCCATTAGCAGAACAAGAGAAATCAAACGCTCTTCCCCCAGGGAGCTTGTCCCCCCCCCCCCAAAAAAAACTACTAGGCTTCCCCGCCTCTTGCCGGGAAGCACCCAAATCTCTTGCACTCTTTCTTAGAGCTAGCCAGGGAGATTCCATCATGGGGGGGGGAGCAATGAGAGGGGTCCCCGCTCCCTGCAAGCAGACCCCAACTCTTGACGTTCAAGGCTGCGCTCCCCTCCACGCCCCGCCCCAGCCCCGGTCCCCGGCGGCTAATTCATCCCCAGAAATCCCCACCTTCCAGCCCGCCGCTTCCCCGGACCCGGGTCTGCTCCTACCACCGCCGAGGCCAATCAATCCCCTCGTTCTTTATAATTCTCCAAAGTAACCCTCAAGAGGATTTTCTCTCACACTAGTTCACGTCCTCTCCCCTCCGCCCGCCCCCCGCCCAGGGCTTTTGACGAGGCTAAAACAAACAAAAAACAACAACAAAACGCCGTTTCTGGGAACTGGGGTGAAGCAGGCAAGCTCCCCAAAGCAAACCCGACTCCCTTCCCCTCCATCCCGCCCCGGCTCAAACCTCCGCCCCGCCACCAGCACCCCAGCCCCCGCGCCCACCTCTCTGGGCTCCCCCTTCCCCCTCCCTCCCCCATCCTGGATGGAGAGGAGGGGTCACCAACCCGCGAGCGACTCCCTCCCACCCCCTCCCCCGCTTTCCCCACCTCCCCACCTCTCCCCCACCCCGGGTAGGGGCTGGGGGCGCGGAGCTAAGCCCCCTCTCACCCTTCCGCCGAGGCCATGGTCTGGGAACGCCCCCCTTCCTCTCTGGGGCTCGGTCCGGCCGCGGCGAGCGAGGGAGGCAGCGGGAGCCGGGGTGAGCTCGAGTGTGGCGGGGGAGCGGTATTTAAGGGGGAGCCTCTCTCCGCCCTTCCACCACCACCCTCTCCCCCCCCTCCCCAACCTTCCCGGGTAAGCCCTTTAGCGCCTCAGCGGGCGCGGGAGGCTCCAGCGGGCGCTAATCCGGGTGCCAGCCCTCGGCCCCGCGGCGCGTGTCCCCGCGCTCCCCTCCGCGGGTCCCCGCGGCCGCCACGGGGCGCACACACCCGCCCACCGCGCGCCCGGCCGCCGCCGCCACCTGTGCCTGCCTGGTGCTGCGGGGCCCGCGGGCGCGGGGAGCGGGGCCGGCGGGCGCGGGGAGCGGGGCCCGGGATTGGGTGGTGGGGGTGGGGGGGGGGACTAGGAGGGCAGGTGCGCGGGGCGGGGGGTGTATGTGTGCGTGTGTGCGTGCGCGCGGGTGCGGGTGTGTGCGCGCGCGGGGAGGCGGTGGGAGGCCGCGCTGCCCTGGCTCCGCGCCGGCCGCGGAGGGGATTGCAAGATTTAGCCCCGCCGGAGCCGGGGATTTGCAGGCTATCCCTCTCTATTTTCGTCGAGAGCTGACATCACCCGCGCCGCAGCCTCGGGCGACTCCTTTAACCACCGCCCCCCCCCCCCCCCACCATCCACCACCACCACCATCTCCAGACGGCGATCCTCTCCTCTCCCCTCCCCTGCCTCCCCCCTCCTCAACCGCTCGCCATAAATTAGCCAAGTAAGAAAAGAATCCCTGCCCGCCGTCCGGGAAGGTTTGGGACCGCCGGTGGCAGAAACCCAGCATCTAAAGAGTCGCTATTGTTTCCTCTCCAGCAGCCCGCGTGGCCCCGAGTCACCCAGCGCGCTGGGCCACGGCGCCAAGACCCGAGACGCCCCCACCGGCCTCAATCTTTGGTTTAACCCCCCCCTCGGTGCACCTGCCCCGGCGCACGCTCACCCGCACCAGCGGGCACACCCCCCTCCCCCACCTCGCTTCCTAGCCAGTGGTGCCGGGCCCCGCAGAACCCCAGGGCCCCAGGCGTACTGGTCGCGGGGCCGAACTATTAGGGTCCAGCGGTGCGCCCTCACCCCTGCCCCCAGCCCCGGGAGAGTGGAATAAATCTCCAGCCTTCAATTATTCATCGAGATTAATATTAATGCATCTCCCGAAGGGTGGCGAGAGGGGTGCGTGAGAGGCGCGTTTTGGAGGTGGTTTTCTTCTTCTTTGCACTGTTTTTTTTTTTTTTTTTCAAAACCGGGAAAGGTCTGCCTCGGGGCGGGGGGGTGGGGGGCACCGGCTGAGAAGGGGCGGAGTGGCCAGCGGCTGGAAACCGTGTCTTTCTCCACCCGGCTGGGTTTAACCCCCGGGGGGCAGCGTGCGCGGAGACAGATGGGCTCGTGCAAAAGAGGGTCCAAGCCTCCTGACCAGCTTTGCACAATAATGACCAGACCCGTGAAGCTTTTATTATCTCTGAGAAGAATATTCGCAAGAGACGCGCGCCCCGCAGCTCCACAGCCCTCTGACCCTGTGGGCCTCTATCCCCCATCCCCAAAAAGGGAAAGAAAAAACAAAAACCCTCACTTTCCCTGGCTGGATAATGAGAACCCCAAATAAGCAGAAGCATGGTGAGAATTAAAACCAGCGCTTGTGAGAACGAGATTGGCAGAGTGTAAAGCGCCTGGGAGATGTCAGGCATGTGAGCCTGCCCCTTGCGATCTACCTGGTTCCTCCAGGTCTCAAAGCTCCACACTTCTGGTGGCTTCTTGGCGTGGTCTCGCCAGTCTTCTTTTCTCAGGGTTTCTTTCTATGCCGCGCTGAGCTGAACCTTAGAAGATGGAAGGTCATGCCGCCATTCCCATGGAAACTCTCCCTGGGGATGCAGGACCCCGGGTAGTTCTGGTTGGTCCCAGCAGGACCCGCTCTATGGTTAGAGGCCTGGCATGCTACCCTAGGGCTTGAGTTCTCTACTACCTTCCAGCTGAGTACTCTGGAGCACATTCCTTAACCTCAGTTTCCCAATCTGCACACTGGGAAGAAAACTAAATAAAATAATAAACGGATGACACAATCTCTTGATTGAGGTTCTGACACTCAGCAAACTTCAAAACATCTTCATCCCAGGATGAATAGACAGATGAGGGCTCACACCTGTAACCCTAGCTACTCAAGAGGCTGAGATCTGACCGTCCAAAATCAGGGCTAGCAGACAAATCTGAGAGACTTCGATCTCCAATTAGCAAGCCAAAAGCCAGGAATGGAGCTGTGTCTCAAAGGTAGAGTGTCAGCCTTGTGCAAGAGAGCAAAACGACAGTGCCCTGGACCTAAATTCAAGCACAGATAAATATCTATTTGCACAGATAAATATCTCTGCTTCCCTTCTTTCTTTCTCAAAATGGAAGTCCAAACTCCCTGCTTCTCCCTGCAATCCTGTCTGTCCCATTAAATTGACCAGATCTGTATCCTCTAACTTAGAGTGCTTTTCAAAAAAATATTTTTAGCTATAATTGTTTAATCTGGTCAATGTGCTTCTTAAAAATAATTTGTGGCTGAAAAATTGGTGTCTTGAAGCTCAGTATTTTCTTGACATTGCTTCTTCCTGAGCCTGTAGACATGTGACTTTGTCTCCCGAGTTGTCACTTACACAACCTGTCTTTCTCTCTTCATCATCTAGGGATTTTCCTTCATTTTCTGCTGAGGCAGCAGCTGGAGAACAAAGCCATGAGAATCTCTCTGCAGACTGAGATAATAATGGTCCCAGCAGCATTACTCTGTCACCAGCTTCCCCTTTAAATCCAACCTGAATGAAGTACTACATCATAATCCCTGGGCAGCCATCAGGGATGGCTGAGAGTCCAGTCATTAGCACTCACTGCCCCCCACAGGGCGCCTGATGGCTCAGAAACACACGGTGTGTAAATGCACAGTAAAAAGAAAGATGATGGAGTTGTTTCCAATTTTTTCAAACACCTAATTGATAACCATTCTTCGTGCTTATGACTTGAGGAGTCAGGTGAGCCATGAAGCATGTAAGATCAGAAAGAAGCCATTCTTCCTGACTCGCTCCTTTCTAAAAATTCCCTGACATCACCTTCTACACTGGAGAGACATTTGCATTCAGCTGCCCTGGGGGACAAGATTTATTAAATCGTGTGGAAGATGCCACAGATAATATTGGTTAAGAAGAAACTAGCTCTCGTTCTTTACCCCCAGAGAGCTTCTGCCAAGACTCACAGCAATTCTTCATTCTTAAAGCAAGCTGCAACAATGATTTCCAGCATTGGCTGCCCATTAAAAATCCTGATAGAGCTCTTGTGAAAAAAAGCAATGCTCAGACCACCTTCTAGAGTTGGGCACAGGGCTGAGATTAGTATTTTTTTTTCACTTCCCCAGGTAACTATGCTGTGCAGCTAGATTCAGGACCCACTGATGCAGAAAAGCTGCTGGACACTGGTGGCTCACACCTCTAATCCTAACTATTCAGGAGGCTGAAATCTGAATGTTGCAGTTCAAAGCCAGCCCAGGCAGGAAAGTCTGGAAGACTCTTATCTCCAGTAAACCACAAGAAAACTGAAAGTGGCACTGTGGCTCAAGTGGTAGAGCTCTAGCCTTGAGCTGAAGAGCTCAAGGACAGTGCCCAGGCCCAGAGTTCAAGCCTCACAACCAACAACAAAAGAAAAAGAAGAGGAAGAAGAAGAAGAGGAAGAGGAGGAGGAGGAGGAGGAGGAGGAGGAGGTGGAGGAGGAGGAGGAGGAGGAGGAGGAGGAGGAGGAGGAGGAGGAGGAGGAGGAAGAGGAGGAGGAGGAGGAGGAGAAGGAAGAAGAAGAAGAAGAAGAAGAAGAAGAAGAAGAAGAAGAAGAAGAAGAAGAAGAAGAAGAAGAAGAAGAAGAAGAAGAGAAGAAGAAGAAGAAGAAGAAGAAGAAGAAGAAGAAGAAGAAGAAGAAGAAGAAGAAGAAGAGAAGGAGAAGGAGAAGGAGAAGGAGAAGGAGAAGAGGAGGAGGAGGAGGAGGAGGAGGAGGAGGAGGAGGAGGAGGAGGAGGAGGAGGAGGAGGAGGAGGAGGAGGAGGAGGAGGAGGAGGAGGAGGAGAAGAAGAAGAAGAAGAAGAAGAAGAAGAAGAAGAAGAAGAAGAAGAAGAAGAAGAAGAAGAAGCAGCAGCAGCAGCAGCAGCAGCAGCAGCAGCAGCAGCAGCAGCAAGGTCCAGAAATTGGGCCCTGAGAAACAGTTGGAGTGAGCTGGTGTGTAGCCTTTGGAAAGAGAAAACTAAAGAAGATGAGATGCAAAGCCGACCCTCTTATCTTCCAAATCAGACCAATTCTTCTGTATTGTTTTAGAGAATGAATGTAAGAAGCCAGGCAAACATAGAACTTTCTTCTCATGGTGTGCCCAAAAGACATAGAGGGGAGGTAAGCACATCCACAGTATTGCATCATGGTGGACAAGCCTCAGCCCTGGCTCCGAGAGACTGAAGCACTGCTTCTGCCATGCATCAGACTCCACCACCTCAAGGAGAAGGCAGTAAACAACTATCTCAGGATGACTGAATGGGATAATATGTGGGAAATGCTTAGCTGTCAGTCTGGCACATCATAAGTGCTCAGTAAAGAGCCCTCTGGACACTTGGGTACCAGAACATGTCCCCAGTTTAATTCATCACAAAGCTCACTTGAGAATCCAGTCTCCTTACCTGAAGTGTGATGAATTGTCTCTTCGAATCCTCATGGCAAACTTCAAGTCTCTCAGCCATTAAGTGGACAGAGCCTTGACTATATGAATGGGACAAAGTTTAACCCTTACAGGCTAGCAGGAAAACATCTCTCAGGCTCCCCTAGGAATGACATACTGGTAGCAAAAGCAGAAGAGAAGGATGATCTGATGTCTGCACTGATTTATCTTTTAATTTTAGCTCATGCATTCTCCAGTGTCAGCATGAATACAAACAACTCTATTGGACTGAACACCAACAAATCAACTCTACTCATCTGTGACAAGTGACTTAAGGAAATAGTCAAAAGGAATTTTGGCTATAATAGATTTTTTTCCTTTTTTGCCTTTGTGAATGTTCATTTAAAACCTAAACCAAGCTATAAGAAGGAACTTACTAGAATGGAATTAACAGAGTGTTTGAGCAATTTCACGGTAGTCATAATATCACTGCAAGTGATATTACAGTGATGTCAGTGTAAATGATATTATGACTAATATCCTAGGAAGTATTGAACACTTATTATGCGCATAACCTTGTTTGATTCTACAGAACCGAGCCCAAGAGAGAGTAAGGAGTTTTCTTAAGGTTGTACTGATAGCAGCTATGTTTACCAAGGTCCCACTTAGGAGAAGAAGGTATATTCAAATTAAGTTAACAAATGTGGTAAATTTAATGAAAAGGCATGTAGAAGAGTACAGGAAGGGTATGGGGAAACTCAAAGGGCTAGATCACAGCCCCAGGGCTGGTAACAGTAGACCACCATTATCCATTGTGAGCTGGAAGGAAGGTTGCCAACTACTGAGACCCAAGGGGAGTCCTGTAGAGAGAAAGCTGCTGACAGGGAATCCAAAGGCAAATCCTTCCATCCCTCACTTCTCTCCAGTTCTTCTCTCCCCATCAAAACTTTTTATTGGCCAAAGTCAGCTGGAAGCTGGGGGGGGGGGTGGTGGGAGGTGATGCAGGTTATCCTCCTGTCCAACACTGCTTGTGACATCTCTGCTGAGCAATCTATAGTGAGAACAGAGCCATCTGTATTGGGACAGGTTATCTCAACAACATAGAGAGGAACCTCTCTAGCACTGGGTCTTCCAGGAGATTAGCACCTGGGTAGACAACTTTCTGGGGGTCAGAAAGGGTATGTTTCTACCATGGAAGAACTCACCAAGTTCCATTCTTGAATTCTATAATTCTCTTAGAGGGACCAAAGAAAAGATGGAAGCTATCTCGTCTGCCACGTGCCTTGTGAAGAATCATCCCCTGTCCTCCTTCTCCTGCAGATTGCTTAAAACTAGTTATTACATTCCACACTGGGGAAGAGGGCAGGGAGATTTGAAATAAAGAAAAGGAAAACAAATTATCCTATGCTGCTTTCCCATAAAAGGCTGCTGAATCAGGCCATTTCTCTTGTGATGACTACAGAGGAGAAATGTTTCAAAGTTCAAAGTTTATCAGAAGAAGATAACCTAGAGAACAAAATAACAGCCAAGTGACCCTTGAATACCCCCTTCAAAGGGGTGTTGTCCATAATGTGTGAGAAATATAAATCTGACTCTCCCTCTGTCCTGGCCAATGCAATTTCTGTTTCATCTGCATTGCTCTTTGTGATGATCAATGCTCTCCAGAATAAATTAATAAGAGAACATCTACTAGCAGCTCACAAGTGAGATACCGATATTTGTGGTTCTTTCCAAAGTCCAAAAGACTCTGTCCTTTCCTAGTTTTCATACAGGTTATCTGGGAAAGAAAGCCTAGATGCCAGGGGCAACAGTCTTGCCTTCGAACCTCAACTCCACCACGTGTTAAAAAGGATGTCACATCAGCCCCTTCCTCTGTAAAATAGAAAAATAATTCTTCCATCTTCAAAAATTGTGTCTGTAAGGTAGCTCTCATGGGCCACGACATATAGTGTGAACACATTCATGTTTGTGTTCTGACCTTCGAAAATAATTGAATTATGAGCTGTGTGTCTGGATTTGTCTTTAAAACTTTGACCCAATCTCTAAGGCTACAAGACTAGATACCAAACATTTCTTACAAAATAATAAAAACAAATGGAACTTTAGGACTCTTCCTGTGATGATTAACACAAGTATGCTAATTTTTTAAATGTGAACTATTTAAGATGATTCAAAGCATGAATGAAATTTACTGAATTTGGGCTCCTATTTTAGAGGAAAGATCCTATTCTCTGACTGCATTGGCTTTGGAAGCAGAGCATGCGAGAGAGAAACTGGCTTGCATGAAAGGAAATTAAAAATGGAAAGGTTTTAAAAGAACAGACAGTTTTGGAGTGACAATGAGCAGAAGGAAGACTGTCATAATGGCAGCATCAGATTGGATCACTTTACGAAGGATGCTCAGGTAGACATCATAGTATGGTCCTCAGACTTAGGCCAACCTGGGAACTATTCATCTCAAACCGTATGTAGAGAAGTAAGATTCAAATGAAGCTCATCATTCTCTCTTCCCATTCTGAATGACCTACAGCAAGTCATTTAATGCAACACAATATACTTGCACCATTCTAGACACGTGGTGGTAGTTACTGTCACTTTTGTTATGTCTAGTCCTTGCTTCTACCCTTTCGTCGCTCAAAAAATCCACGGTAAGGCTTTGGTCACATGGAGTAGCCAGACCTGAGCCAGCCCTGTTAGCTTTAGTTCCTGAAGAGGGCATGACATCATCTCATGGGAGTTGGGAGCTTTAAGACACAACGCAAGCTCATTCACTCTTTCCGTGTTAACATGTTAGCAAAAGAAAAGTAAGGGAGTTCTATTTTTACCCCCACTATCTCAGCTGATGAGAAAAGAGATGTGATGTTGTGGAAATCTCAATTCAGCAGAGAACTTGTTCTAAATATAATCTCTCTAGGTACAAACCATCTCATTAAGCAGAGAAGGCAAGAAAGTTGAACACATTCGCTCGTTTTTTTTTTTACGCTTATTGCCTGATGAATCCTAATAGAAAGAGCTTGAATTCACTACATTTACCTAGTAGTGGTGAGGGAGGAGAGGAGAAAATGGAGAGGCTCCATGTCACAGAGGTCTCAGCCTGTCATTCTTGTATCAGCCTTTCTATGGACAAGATGACCTGAGGCTCAACGTCAGATTTGGCAAATTCCTCATGCCCACCCTGAAAGCAAAAGCAGTTTGAGATAGACAAATGGTTTCTGTTTTATTTGCTGATCTTGTATAAAGTAGAAATACTTTTTGAGAGTGATTGTTGGTCTTTTAATTCCTACTTCCAGTTTCTCCTCAGCATGGCAAAGATAACTCTAATGTATCTAGCTTCCTTTCTCCCTCCCCACCCCCAACATGGGACAGGACAATATTTAGGAGTGACATCTTCATAATGAACAAAAGAAGGATAGAGAGTTGTGAGTTTTTTTGGGGGGTGGAATTCTTTCATAACACCAGCTTGCCATGCTTAAACGCTAAGTGAGTTGGATCACAAACAGAATCAAGGATTCAAATCTATTGTTAATGGACCTCAGACATACCAATGATGTGATCCTTGTTCAATAACTCTGACAGGAGCAATGTATCAAACCCAAAGGTACATTTTTTTTTCTTTGTGTAGGGGCTGGTACTGGGGTTTGAACTCAAGAGTCTTAAGTCCTCACATAGCTATTTTTCCTCAGGGCTAGTGCTCTATCACTTGAACCATGACTCTAGTTCTGACCTTTTGCTGGTTAATTGGAGATGAGTCTCTTGGACCTGTCTGCTTGGGCTGGCTTTAAACTTCAATCTTCAGATCTCAGCTTCCTAAATAGCTACAGCCACCAGCGCCTGGCTTATTATTATTATTATTATTATTATTATTATTTATTTTTTAAATAGTTGTACAAAAAGATTTCAACATGTAAGTTTATGTATAATGCATTATGATCAAATGTACCCTTTTCCTTCATTCTCCACCTCATGTAAGACTATTTCCTTATTCAGAGAGTATATGTTGAGTTGAAGGCTGATGAACTAAATTTCTGTCAATTGGAGCTTATCCAAATTCACTGTGAAGTTTCACTTATTAGCACCTGGATACTGTTTTGTTGGTGACATTCTATTTTCTTTTCCAGGAAAAATAAACAATTTTTTCTGAATGGGACATGTTTAAGGATTATTTTCTTTGATTGCTCTCTCTTTCTTTTGAAAAATTACTTTTTTCCTGGAAGCCATAAGTAAAGGTATATAACTGATCATTTTGCCTCTACAAATTCAAGTTTGAATTTTATTTTTACCTGAGAAAGCCATTCTCCAATTTTACCTACTAAATTTGTTTTCTTCTTCTTTTTCAAACAAGGGCCCAAGTCTCTGGAGAATTTGGAAACAAACGTGAAGAGAGCCCTAAAAAACTCAGCCATTGAGACAGTCTCTTTAAAATGCTAGACCTCAACTGCATATCCGGGCAGAGTCCTGCCAGGGAAAGCAAGTCCTGCTGCCAAGAAAAGCAGAGACCACAAATTGCTACCAAGCCACTTTGAAATGCTCACATCTTCCCAACAACCTCAAAAAAGATAAACTTATCCAAGCCCTAGGGATCCAAGGATTTCACCCAAAGTATTCACAGGATCCTAAAGAAGAAAAAAGATGCCCTGAAGCCAAAGACCACTAGAAACGTATGTGCAGTCAAACAGTTGGATTTCCTTCTTGCAATGAGCCAGGAGGCACATCAGAGAGTGCTGAAGGAGTGTTAGAAAGAGGTTATAGAGTTGAGCTTCTAAGTGACTTAGGGGGAGGTTTGGAGAAAGGAAAGTCTTTGTTTAGGATAGGATGCTGTCAAAAAGAGAGGGTACTTCTATACCAGATTAATACATCTTATCTAAGAGGAAGAAAGACTAGCTCTAGAATACAGTTATGCATGGCAGAAAAGCAATAGGCACTCATATAAGCCAGAGAAGGACAATGTTTGATCTATTTCTGGGGTTTATGTACTCACATGGCATCTTTCTGTTGTTACACGAGATATGAAGTAGTTTTGTTTGTATCTTGAGCTATCACAGTCACAGAATGCCACTGAATGATACTGGCATTCTGGCACAAACATTTATCTTTAAGAATACATCACAGGCCAGCTGGGGATGCCCTGTCAAGCCTGGGCATCAAAGCCTAGCTAATAGAATGTTGGAAGTCAGAGGCTACAGATGTAGATTTAAAAGAAAATGGAACAGTCATTGCAAAAGAAAACAGGACCAAAACCATTGTGGATGAAGCAGAAGCCTTTCTTCCCTGCTTCTCACGGCTGGCATCCTCAAGTAACACTTTTCCAGCACTGATATTCCATAACATGGGATGGTTTTGTTTCATGTCAACTCTGGGAGCCTGAAAATGAGTTGAAGAGTTCCATCCCATGCATGGTGCTGGCTTAAAGTGGGCCGAAGAGAAACTCACATGAGATTTGGAAAGGAGAGTGAAGCCACAGGAAAGTTGAATGGAATACATCAGACACAGGCCATTTATTCACAATGCCACTGGTCTACCAGATCACCTTGCTGGAGGACAGCACCCAGGCCTATAGCTCCTTCCATACTTATTGGAAATCCTCTTCTAGGTTTCTTTGAATCTTGGTCCAGGTGCCTACACAGGCACATGCTTCTCCTGCAGGTCACCCATATCATGGAGACTGGGGCATCAAGAAACAAGCAGGGGATTCCATTTGTTTTCAATGGACCCAATTTGTCCTTGTTCTGTCAGCTGTACATCCAGGTTTCTTTCTAATTACTGGCATGATTGACATATCCCCAATACCCGGAGCAAAGGGAATAGCCTTGCACAGCCTTCTCCCTCAATGCCCACAGTATTGTGGTCATTAGACTTCCTTACTCTATGTGGATCTTAAGTGTTCTGATTTTCTAAAGAGCCTCCAACTGATTGAGGAACAAGGATATCTCTCATCCCTGGAGTCTTGTCCTAGGATGCAAGGGTCCTTATGCAAAGAGAGATGCAGAACATTCCTACAACAGCCTATTTTCAGTCAGTGTGATAGAGTACTCCAGACTATGAGAGTAAGACAAAGAAATGAAGATTTAATCTAAGGATGCTAACAAATAGCCACAAGAGCTCTTCAGTAATGTTCTCAGGATTTAAAGACATAGTACGTTCCCAAGAGGTCTAGAGTCATAACTGAAATTGTGTGTGTGTGTGTGTGTGTGTGTGTGTGTGTGTGTGTGTGTCTTATCTGGGGACACCATACTCTCTATTCCATCAGCCTATGACCCACCATCTTCCAAAACACAAACAGCATTTCCATGTTGAGGAATCACAGCTCTTGGCTCTGTGTTAAAAGGCTGTCACCAAGCCACTGGCCCAGCTCACCTAGGTCAGGGAAACTGCCAACAGGAATGAGAGCATCTCACATGTGTTTTGTCGGTCAGAGTCCAACCCTTGTTTTATTAAAATATTTACAGAGATAGGAAAAGCAAAGAATCAGATTAGACTATGGTGAATGTGCCACAGTCAGGCTACCTGCGACTTCGCAAGAGACTCTTTGGAACTGGATTTGGCTGAAGTTTTACAAGAGGCCTGGCTTAGCACAGACCACCCCAGGTCCACTCTCTCCGCGACAAGTGCCCATGCCATTGGCTTCTCTGAAAAGTAAGGAAGGCCACCAGGTCAATTGAATGGAATGTTTGTTTGTTTGTTTGTTTGTTTCTATTCAGATTTTTGTTTCTTCTTCGGAGAAACTCTGCTCTAGCTAGTCCTGGCATCTCTCAAATGGTTTCCAAGCAGTCAGAAAGGAGGTGACCAGCCAGAAACTAAGCTTTTCTTCCCTCCACTGAGCTATGTGTCTGAAATCAGAAGCCCCGATAGATCTAAGTTCATGGACAAAAATCACACTTTAGGTCTACACTGCATAGTGCAGCACACACAGAAAAGCTTCTCCATGACCCTGAAGCTGGTTCATTTCATGTTTCTCTCAACCCAGTCTTTAAAAGGCAGCACTTTGGTGAAGGCTGTGGAGAGGTGATGATTGCATGTTTTGTCATAGCTCCAGCTGACCAGGCCTACCAGATGCCAACGCGGCTCTGGGGATGCTCGCCCTGGGAAAGACATCGCTGCGATACCTCCTGTCTCTGCAGTACAGATGTCAGAAGGTGCACTGGGGTCCTGGATGGCACAGAACATGTTATCGGTGACACTCACTGGGATGCCATGGTCTTCATGCTGTTCCTCACACAGCAGTGAGTCCACCACTCGGACCATCCCCAAGCGCAGTGTGTCATTCTTGAATCCAGGACTCCTTACATCTGCTAGAATATTCCAGCCAGCCACAGTGATGTGGGATTCCTGGAAGGAGATGCTGAGGTCCCGAGTGGCAGCGAGGCAGACAGGTTGGACGCGGGTGCTAATGCGGGCCTTGTCTAGGAGCTTCAGGATAGCGATGTCAGCATCGAGAAGGATGGGGTCATAGTTGGGATGCAGAATGATAGCAGCAACCTATAAATGCAAGGAATGGGTAGCCATGGTGAACAGCCAGCTCCATGGAAGACAAGAATAGCCAAGCTTTGGGGATAAATCATTGGGACAAATGGTCTAAGTGACAGCTGCAATTGTTTGGAGATACTTAGCTCAAAGACAAGTAGAAAGCAATTGTTCTATTAGGAGGGTTGCAGACTGACGTACCTGGCAGGGCCTGGCAGGTGGTATTTAAAACCAGGGGGTGACTGCAGACAAGCCTAAGTGACATGGCGGGCAGTGTAGGCTATTGCAAACATACAGCTGGTTTAGCCAGAGCCCCCACTCCCAAGGTGAGCCCCTTCTCACCCGTAAGTTCTGGATGGTCTTCTCATCCCGGTCATCATCCCGGTAGAATTTTCCAAGAACAACTTTCAGGTCCGCCGTCTTGATGATGGAGACCTTCCCCAGGTCAGTAACACAATGGGCGGCCACCACCACGGTGCGCTCATTCACTAGGGCACCGCTGCAGACCAGGAACCACGCGCCCTTGTGCAGGCCCCCATCAGGCTCCCCGCTCGTCCTCCTGTAGATGGCTGCCTGCCATGGCCAACGGGTCCCTTGGATCTTCGGAGAAGTGATGTTCTCAATTTTCCCACAGACTATGGAAAAGGCACTGGTTCAGTATGACAAACTCAGACTTTTCTCATCCACCAGGGGATGGGAGTACTAAACAGGACAGCACAAATCTAAAGGGCAAACTCCATGGGCAGGCACGATCCCACGAAGCCATTGAACTTCGTTTTCTCCTCCCTTTTACTATTGTTCAACCACAGTGGACATGGTTGACTGAAGAGTCGAGTTAAAATTGAAAGCTTTGACGTCAAATAAAATGTGTTTGAATCAAAGAATGGACTACAAATGGTACTTTGGACAAGTTTCCTAAACTTTTACAAACTCAGTTTTCTTGCCTGTAAAATGGGCAGGGTAATAACAATGGCTTCATAGGGTTGTTGAGAAGACCAAATAAGATGTTGTATATAAACATTCAAAATACCAGGACTGTCATCATAAACATGGCCACAGTGAAGAAACTGTATTGTTCTTTCACATACAGGATGGCTGGATACATGCAATCCCCTATTCTAGAAACAGCTAGGTATCATCTGAATCATCATCATCGTAGCCACATGAAATAATTACTATCTTATTTACGTAATAACAACAGTATAATTTACATTATGGCCTAATGAGTGTGAAAATGGAGTTGAGACAAGTTTACCAACAGACAAATCAGCCAAGAAGACATGGCTAGAGGCGTCTGGCACCTTTTAACCCCTTCCCACCTGGTGTTTACTACTGTCTCTTTTTTCTCCTAGTAAATATATCAGAATTATCCACAAAAAATTATATCATTGAGATTTTTTTATAGTACTAGGATTTGAACTCAGGACTTCATGCTTGCTGGACAGCTGTTCTACCGCTTGAGCCATGACCTGGCTACCTTTAGTTATTTTTCAGGAAAGGTCTTGGATTTGGGCCAGGGGTGGTCTCTGACTGCAATCCTCTTACCTATGGCTTCCTGTGAAGCTGGTAGCACAGATATGAACTATAACACCCAACATATTAATTAACGTTTTGCCTAAGCTGGCCTTGAACTACCATCCTCCTGATCTCTGCCTTCTTACTCGCTAGGATTACAGTCATGAGCCACTCCACCCAACCTTGCCTATTGGATTTGATAAGTTTGTTTCTCCTGAATAGTAAGTTTAAGCCATGTGAAAGAAGCTTTTCCTGTGGAATGTCAGATCAAGCTAAGGAAAGCAGTGGAGGACCATTCCTTTGGACAAAGAGAATTTCCCCAAATGTCTTCAATAGGATGAATGGATTCTTATAGACAGCCTTGGAAAACAGAAGATGCTGTAGCTCAAAGATCCTGACTCACTTGGGATGCAAGATGGAGCCCGCCCACTCCACTTCCCAGTCCGCAAGCATGTTCTCCGGCTGCTGCCCAGGCGACGGTAGAAGGGAGAGATGCACTCATACTGCAGCTGTGTGTGTAGATGCTGGTACCCAGCGGGCAGGTCTCCAAAGGGAAGGGCCGGCTTCTTGGTAGCAGCATCCTGCAGTTTCTGCTTGCTGAAGGCTGATGAGTATAGCTGATGTAATGGTGTTGCCCTGGGTCAGGGCACAAGGGCCCAAAGAAAAACAGGGCAAGAGGCTTTAGCCTTACTAATCCCCATGTAGACACTTGGTTATGGAAGAGAAAAATGCCTACCTCCTTCTCTGTGTGTCTCTCTGTGTGTCTCCAAACACACTTCACCTGTACCACTGAGCAAAACCTTCACACATCAAACTTTTTATTCCTCCACTCCCATCTTTGGCAACTTTTTAACCCCTAGGGTTCTAACTAAACTGCATCTGATATAATAACAACCCTCCACACATATGCTTTGCACACACACACACACACACACACACACACACACACACACAGTGAGTGAGAGAAATTTAATTGCAGAATTAAACAGCAAAAGCAAGTTAATTTAAGTGGGAAAAAAATAGACACATTTTCCCCCTCCAAACATTATCATAATGGGCAATATTAGAATTGACTTGAACTAAACTGTGTTGATACAGTAGCTTGATTTAGCAATTAGCAGATGTAATTAGTTCACCTCAGAGAATAGAACTTTCTCTCTGAGCCCACTGATTGGGAGAAATATGAAGTGTTGTATGTAAATGTGGGAGGATGTATCAAATGAGCCCTAAAGTTGAAAGCCCCAGAGACTATTTTCAGGGGTTCTTTCGAGAGGGGCACACATGTCTATTTTCTTACAGCATATAATGGCTGCCAGCTGACAAGTCAGAATTCCTCTAAGAGTTAGTGTCTTCATCCCTGTTTAATAAATAGAGAACGGGAGCCCAGTGGAGTGCACAGATGATCAGAGGATCACAGGGAAAAAAATACCCCCCATCCAGAATGTGTTTTGCAAACACAATTTTCCCCCTGCTCTCCCTAATACCAGCTTGGTATTGTAAGAAATTTATTTCCTATATCTCAACCATACTTGGCTCAGAGCAAATATTCCATCCATATTGATTTCCCTTGGCATGTTTATATGCAGGTTTACAATTCTGGGAGCTTTGGAATTTGCAAATAAGACTATCTCTTGGCCACTGTGTGGCCAGCACTGCCATTGGAGGCTGTCCCATTGAAGCTGGCTACTAGAGATAGGCATATCCCCATTTAGCATCTGGTTTTCCAGAAATATGCTTCAAACCAAGTTTTAGGCTTGTTTTCTCATTTACTTGAGATGCCTGACACGTGGCCAAGTAGCCTTTCACTAAAATTGCCTTAACCAAAGGAAGGCCTGAATTCTTCCTCAATAGCTCAGGATTCCTTTACAAGACATCATCAAACTAAGGAAAAGCAATGGAGAGGTGTCCTTGGGAAGAATAGGTAGAGTCTACTTGGTGGAAAATACAGCCTAGGGAAACCACAAAGACAGGAAGTCAAAGGGGAATCTGTAGTCTATCAATAATGTTTGTTTGCATGAAAAGAGGAAGACAAAAATGGACCAGAGTCTGAGGAGAAGTGAGAAGTGGATGGATATCCTTCAATGGGAGGCTTCCAGGCCAAGCGTGACCTCTGGGATTCACTAATAGTATTTCTAACAATAGCTACTCCAACTGCTAAGTGAGTCTATGTACAAGGTGCTTGGCTAAGACTTTCATTTAAGGCTTGATGTCTAATGCATAAGGACCAAGCAGCCTCTGAAGCTGGATAATAGATTCATTTCCTGGTTTCCCACTTTCTTCTTGCAATGTGACCTTGAGCGAGTTGTTTAAATTCTCTGAGCCTCAGTTTTCCCATATGTAGTAAGATGAAAATAAAAAGGCAATAATTATAACACTCATCTCAAAGGTTACAGTGAGGATTTAATAAACAAATGCACATACATAGAAAAGCAACTGGCTCATTACACATATGTAATATGGGTTTGCTATCAGTGTTGCAAATAATCTTTGCAAAAATCTCTGAGACTATTAAAATTACCCTAGCTTTTCAAAAGGAGAAGCTAGGGCTCAGCAAGTCCAGCAGCTTGCTTAAAAATATCCAGGACTAAAGAGAAGCAATATCAGACCTTGAACCTTTGTCAACTCATTCATTCAGTAAGTCTTTTTTGAATGTCTTCTATGTGGTTGGCTCTGCTTTGGCCACTAAAATGTCAGCCTGAGCAAAGTAGACAGTGTTCTTGTATTTGTAGCTTTTATATTTGGGGGTGGGAAGATGCAAAGTGAACAGAGAAATATCCACTGTGTGTATGCATGTGTGTCTTTCTGTGTAGGTTTGTGTGTGTGTGTGTGTGTGTGTGTGTGTCTGTGTCTGTGTCTGTGTGTGTGTGTATGAGAGGGAAAGAAGGAGAGAGATAAAGACACACAGAGGGATATGGACAGAGAAGCAAACAAGCAGAGCCAAAGAGAAAGACATGGAGAAAGGGAGAGAGAGAGACATATACAAAGACAGGGATAGACACAGAGACAGAGAAGAAGAAGGAAATACACACACACATGCACACATGCACACACAGACAGAAAGAGAAAACAGGTGGAGAGAATTGCTAGGGTGGAAAGAGAAGCAAGAGAAAGGCCAGAATACATAGGCAAATGGAGTCAGCTTGGCATTTTCTTGCTAAACAAGTCAGAGAAGGTATCTGTCAGGAAAGAAATGAGAAGAGAGATAGAGGAATGGAGTTATTAATTCCCTATAATGTCCAGACAGAAAGAGCCACAAATATAAAGTTTCCAAAGCAGAATTATGCTTGAAGTGATACAAGAAAACCCAGGAGTCCCAGGCAACTGGTATAGCAAGAATGAAGAAAAGAATGTAGAAGGTTTGAGTAAAAATAAGCTTCCTCTTTCTCCACTAAAGAGTCACCACCACTGTCATCCCAGGAGGAAACGGGGGCATTCCTAAGGACTACCATCATCTGTCATCACTTCTGGTCATTTATCTTGAGTGCCTGGGCTCCACTGGCCTCCCTCATCTAGTTACAAAACCATCTTCCTAAACTATAAGCTGCTGGATTCAGTAGGAGGGCCAGCTTCTAGAAGCTGTCATAATAAATATATAATAATTTCAGGAAGACTCAAGTATTAGAAATCCAGTTCCTCAAAGACTATCAGAAAGTCTTGCTTCTTACCAACCATCTACTTTCCCACGATCCAATAAAACTTGTATGTCTTCCAAGAGTTGCTACCTCTCAGCCAAAGGCAGCTGGCTAATAAGCTTCCATCTAACAAGTTCCTTTCTTTCATGACCAGTTAGCACTAAATGTCCCTAAGAAACCCCAGACTGTCGTTGGCCAAACACAAGCAGAGAAAGGGGACGGGAGAGGAAATACTGATTATCCTTTGAAACAGAGGTCAGGTATTTCTGTCTCACCTTGACTGAACTTGCATGGGAAGAACTTTCCTCCTCACCAGGTCTGAGATCTTTGGTTCTCGACAGGCTACAGAAGAAAAACCAAACAAACAAATCAAAACCCCACCTCTGAGCTTCCATTTCTAGAGGCCAGGTGCTTATTCCTCAGTCTCAAAGGTAAGACATGGCAACCAAACACGAACAGTTCACTTAGCAAAAGAGCAGATGCCCTGACCCCTACTATATGCACAGAACGTTTTGAAGACAATTCTGAAAGGCAGCTCCACACAGGTGATTGGAATGGTGTCTGTTAACAGATTAGGAGCATCTGTGTCTGGGAATAATATTAGTGAACTTGGTCACAATAGAATAAGATTCAAAAGGAAGATTCTGAAATATAGGTCACTTAGGGATTTAGATGGTTCCTCATGGCAAACCAGACAGGAGCATCGATCACAGATAAATCTCAAATCTCTGATATTATCCTTTCATCCTGATGAAGGTCCTTTAGCCATGATGAAGGACAATACGAAGCCCAGTTTAATTTCATTAAAGTCTCTCTTTTTCTATTCACAAGTGAAAAGGGATCCTTCCCCATTTCACTTTCCCAATCAAGCAGCCAGTATTTGTCTAATTAGCAACTTAGAGTACTTTGGTTGTATTAATTTGTAAGAGAACAGTTGACAAAAATCTCCAAGGACATATGTAACACTGTTCCCATACTTAATGAAATAAAAAAAAAAAACATCAGCCTCTGTGCTGGTGGAGATGAAAGTCGCTTCTGGCTAAAGTCTAAAGTGATTTATCCCTTTCATTTCTTTCTTTATTCTCTTTCATTCCTTTTCCCATGATTCGGGTTGTTGACAAACAACCAGAAGAGAAAGTAGAGGGTAAAGGCAATTATCTGGATAATCTAGGACAAGAACCTGATTTTCTTCCCAGTAAACAGCCACATCATTGTGACCTGATCCCCAATACAGGAACTGCTAACCTAAAGCTATTTGCCAGTAATTAATTCAGTAGGAAACTAACTATTCAACCCCACTGCCATAGGGAGGTATACAACTTCCTTAAACAGAATTTCACTCTTCTGATTCCAATCTACGTTTTTAAATTTGCTTCCTAGCTTTTCTCACCTGCAGCTTACTGCACGAGTCTTTCACTTCCACCTACATCTCTTTTCTTTTCCTCTGTCTTCAATCTGGAATACCATACCAAATCCTTTTTCACATCTTTAAATCCTTTCCAGTTTTCCAGACTAACCTCAAACCTACTTACTTCATACAATGATCTCTATTTCAGAAATGCTGATATCTCCTTTCCCTGAGCTACTTGTTTGGTTAAATGTTTGACTTTATTGTATTTGTTTTTAGACATACAGATCTCTAGACATGCTTTAGACATCTGTATGTCTAAAAACAATCTGTGTGTGTGCATGCACGGATACCAGGGCTTAAACACAAGATTCATGCTTGCTTGGTTTGTATGTTCCTGGCTGGTGCTTTATCTCTTGAAGTATGCCTCCAGCCCAGCTCTTTGCTAACAAATTGAAGATGGAGTGTTATGGACTTTCCTTCACTAGTTTCAAACCGTGATCTCAATCTCCTCAGAAACTAGATTACAGGCCTCAGTCTCTTGAGTAAGTAGGATGACAGACATGAGCCACCAGTGTTTAATTTTTAGGCCTCTTAACATCACTAGCCTCTCCCCACAAAGGTATGATGTATCTTTATTTCTTTTATTTCTCTTAATTTTATTTCTCACATGCTCTTAATATTGCATGAGACTAGATAAGTGTAGCTAAATAAAGGCTTATAAATTCTGCCCTTGGGTTTACATATATAAAACTCAGGCCTGTCATCTTTTCCACACTGTTCTAATCACTAGATCATTCTTTTTTTTTTTGTCAGTCGTGGGGCTTGAACTCAGGGCTTTGCAATGCTTTCCCTGAGCTTTTTTTGCTCAAGGCTGGCAGTCTACCACTTTTAGCCAAAGGGCCACTTCCAGTTTTCTGTTGGTTAATTGGAGATAAGCACCTCATAGATTTTCCTGCCTGGACTGGCTTTGAACTGTGACCCTCAGATCTCAGCCTCCTGAGTAGGTAGGATTACAGGTGTGAGCCACCAGCGCCCGGCTCTGTCCCACTCTTGGTCACTTCAAGATGTTGTGATTAGCTTAAACAAGTTCTCCCGACATCCAGAAAAAAAGAAGCAGCAAACAATTTTAGGGATGGTTTCCAACCTAAGAGTTACATAGGGTTCCCAGGACAACTTAAGCAAGACAAGCATTTTTTTCCAAGGGCTTTAGAGCATGCATGAGCGCAATGAAAAAGGATGGTGATTCCATCTGAGTCTAGAGAAGCCAGAAGCATCCACAAATTACCTTTTATGCAGATGGGCTGTTTCCCTGACCACTGTCCATTCTGCTGACAGGTCCTTTTTTCATCGCCACTAAGAACATAGGAGTTGTTACAAAAGAAGGACACAACAGTGCCAATCTTGGCATTACGCCCATTTAGAAGTCCGGGGCCTCCTGTTATTTTCTTGTATCCGTTGACTGGACCCCCAAGGTCTGAGCAGTTTCTTTCTTCAAGAACTAAAAGTGAAAAAGGAAAAAAAAGATAAAGAAGAACTGTTGGGGTTTGAGTTATCCAATTTTAGAAGAGAATCTTTTCACATTTTATTGAATTGAAAATGCAGTGAGACAGACTGTGAACGGTGGCACCTAGAAGAATTACCAAGAGAAATCTCATAATAGAAAATGCATGTGTTGGGCATGTCTTTCCTTTGTTTTAATGATTTACTCTTACACATTGAGAATGCTTTCATTCTAAATATAAGTAAATTTGACACTAAATCTGCCTCTCATATGAGCGTATTAATTTCTTCTCTCAAACTGTGGAAGCTTAGCAAGCCTGGACAAAATAAATACTTCACACGGGTTTTAGTATCAATATTCAAGGGTTAGTGTTTTGGAGAGTTGTTATAATATCCCCTTGGTTTCTTAATACTTGGACAACTAAATTAAACTATTATGCTTTCTGTTTATCTTGTATCCTGAAAGTTGAACTGAATAGAAACAAGAATGAATATATAAAATGAGCTCTGATTTTACATTTCATATCCAGAACATAACAATAAAGTGTGCTGACGCTTTAGTTTCAAAACAAAACAAAACAAAACTAGAGGAACTAGGCACCAGTGCTTCATGCTATAATCCTAGCTGCTCAGGAGGCTGAGGCATGGAGAATCAAAGCCAGCCCAGGCAGAAAAGTCCACAGGACTCTATCTTCAAAAGTAACCAGCAGAAAGCTGGACTGGAGGCATTGCTCAAGGAGTCTCAAGGGTTAGAACACCAGTCAACCATATAAGTTGAGTGAGCCCAAGGCCCTGATTTCAAACCCCAATACTTAAAAAAAATCAATAAACAAAAAACAACTAGAGGATAATACAAAGGCAGAGATATAACAAAGTTCTCCTAGTCCCCAAATTATAACTTTCCATCTGTATACTTAATATTCATTTCAAAGGTATTCTATTTTTTAGCTCCTGTTGAACAAGCTCCTTAAAGTAGAAATGTATCACCAGCTGTTCTGATCATGGAACAGGATTTTAGATACAGTCTGGAAATATTCTGTCAGGTAACATGTTTTTCTCAAATATATTATGCCACCGTAAGAATTCAACCTTTAATTACTGAGTTTAGGTACCAATCAGTAACTGGGTCCTTTGACAGCCTCCCTGGGCTGTTTTTCATCATTTCTTCTAAGATACAACCTCATCCCTATAAAATATTTCTTATTGAACACAATTATGTATTTGACATCCTTTTCTTCTTATAAGTGTCTCAAGTATATTACAGGTAATCTATTTGCCTGCCTCTAGGCAAGAAAAAAGAATCTCCATTCAGATAATACCTCTCAACTGTTTCAGAATTTAAACTAAACAATTCTTCCCTGTGTTATACGGCAAGGTTTCTATACCCCACCGCATGGCTTCTTCTCCCAGGCTGCCAATAGACCAAGGTGCAGAAGATCAATCATTCCCTATGTGCTTTAGGGACAGGAAATAGGAGCAATTCCCTGGAGATGGGGGTAGGAGGGGGAGACGAGGTGAATCCAAAAGTTCTATTTTTAAGTGTTAAAAAAAATCAGACTTCACTGAGCAAGCTGCTTAAAAATACTGAGATGGTATGAAGAAGGCAATGCCTATTTTGATGCTTTGAGTGGACTCAGAAAATCTCAGTGCTATATTTTTAAGGATGACTCCAGGATGTGAGAAGAAGAGCAGAGAAAGCAGGGCAAGTTGCTTCCATAATGGAGTTGTATTCTGTGACAACTGACTCAATCATTTCTGAACATAGAGCCCAGAAGGTCACCACTGAGACCCAGAGACTGTAATCAAAATCACGGTTTAGTCAACCTTCAAGGTTTTGATTGTTTTTCTAATTTATTGATGTTTTAGAGGTGATATGCAATGGGATTACATTTACATACATCAGGTAATAAGTACATTTCCTCTCACATAGTGTCATCTGTTCCCTCATTCTCTCCCATCTCCACCCACTTAAAAAACACAATTAGTAGCCAACATACAAATGGGGATGTTATCTTGGCACCAGTGGCTCATGCCTGGAATCCTAGCTACTCAGGAGGCTGAGATCTGAGGATCACTGCTCAAAGCCAGCCCAGGCAGGAAAGTCCATGATACTCTTTATGTCCAATAAAACATCAGAAAATCAGAAGTGGTGCTGTGGCTCAAGTGGTAGAGTGCTCGCCTTGATCTGAAGAGCTGAGGGACAAGTGCCCAGGCCCAGAGTTCAAACCCCATGGTCAAAAAAAAAAATGATGGAGATGTTTCACACAATAATATATATTACTGACTTCTAATACAATTCAGAACTCAAACAGAGGGCCTACACTATCACACAGCAATGGTAACAGGAGTTGAGGGCTCATACAATCCCCATCACTGCCTGCCCCTACAAGCATCTATGCCAGTTGGCCTATCAAAGGTCATGGTTTATGTCATTCATGTGTCATTTTTTAAATTCATTTTGAGCTTTGCTCATGACAAAAATAAAAAAAAATCAAATAAAATTTAAGATCAGTCCTGTCATACTGAGAGAAAAATGAACTACACTTGAGCCACGTCAGGCTCCGAAGATAAGAAATCCTTTCTACTGATGGTTTGAGCAGATAAGCCTGAGAGCTGACTATTTCTCCCTTTGAAAGAAATCACCTCTATAGTGTGGAAGTTCTGGACTCCCACATGTGATTTGCCATGTGCAGTGTTTTCATGGAGGGTCATATGTATATGTGTGTGTGTGTGTGTGTGTGTGTGTGTGTGTATACATATATATACATATATACATATATATATATATATATATATATATAGTGTGGGTTTAAGTTGCAAGAACTTTGGGGGGCTCTTGAACCCTTGAAGGGAGCAAAGATTTAGAACAATGCAGGTCCTTTGCTTCTCCCACTGAGGAGACTCCAAAAAAAAAAAAAAAAAAACTAATGTGGCAAGTTTGTTGATAGTGTGTTCAAGTCTTCTTCTGTCTCCATCCTGATTTTGTCAGTTTGTTGTTGTTTTTTTTAATCATCACTTATTGAGTTATAGATGTAATAAAATTTCATTCTGTAATGGTTGATTTTCCCATTTCTCATTTGAGTTCATCAGCTTTTACTTCACATATTTTGAAGCCTAACTTTAGGTATATACACAATTGGAATTGTTATGATGAATTGAACTCATAATGCAATGATAATTTCATTATTTTCATAATACCATTTTCTCTAAAATTTATTTTGTTTGACTATAATATACCCATTCCAGATTCTTTGAGATTGGCATCAACATGTTATTTCCACTTTGTGTTTCTCTATTTCTGTCTTTGTATTTAAAGTACATCTTTTCTAGGCTACTTGGATCTTACTCTGTCTACATTCTGAAAATCTCTGCTTTTTAATCTGGATGTTTAGACTATTTACATTTAATGGTATTGGTATGTTTAAGTCTGTCATCTTTCTGCTTGTCTTTTTGTTGGCCCATATTGACTTTTTTGGAATATTTTTTCAATTCCTTAAAAAGAAAGTAAAGAAAAAAATATTTGAAATATAAACACCTCTACCCAGGGTTGAGAGATACTGCTACCGTTCCACAACTCTTATTATTATAATCTGACATTTCTTTTTTTTTTTTTTTTTTTTTTTGTCGGTCATGGGGCTTGAACTCTGGGCCTGGGCGCTGTCCCTCAGCTCTTCAGCTCAAGGTGAGCGCTCTACCACTTGAGCTACAGCGCCACTTCCAGTTTTCTGGTGGTTTATTGGAGATAGGAGTCTCACGGTCTCTCCTGCCCGGGCTGGCTTTGAACCGCGATCCTCAGATCTCAGCCTCCTGGGTAGCTAGGATTACAGGCGTGAGCCACCGGCGCCCGGCTTATAATCTGACATTTCTTAAATCAGGTCACACATGTACTTTCCATATGGTATTTCTCTATTTCTGACCCCTCCCTCCAAAGCTATGATTAAATCACCAGTGCAGCATGAAGTTGATGAAATTTTTAGAATGGAGAACTTTTACTTGGTTTTAAGTTAGTGCTTATGAAATGTGATCAGGATAGAATCAAGTGATATAGTTCTAAGTTAGGTACCAATGGCATATAAAATAGACTGAATGCTTATGTTCCCCAAAAGTTCTATCTTGAAGCCCTAACCTCTAATGTTGTGGCATTAGGAAACAGTCTTTGCAATGTGATTAAGTCATATGGATGGAGCCCTCATGAATAAGATTAGTGTTCTTATAAATGGGAATCCAGAGTTTTTTTCTCCCTCCTTCATCCATGTGAGGACACAGCAAGAAGAGAGCCATCTATGTACTGGGAAGCAGAACCTCTACAGGCAAGTCTTCTGGCACCTTGACTTTGGACTTCAAAGCCTCCATAACTATAAGAAATAAAAGTGTGTCGTGGTATGGTATTCAGCTTCAGCTAAGATAGAAGACCTACTATATGGCTGACCACCAAAAAAAACACAGACAATTGAAATAGATTTGTAAACAACCTGACAATGTATCAATCTGATACTACCCAAAAGTATCTATGCTAAATATGTGCATGGAAATAAAAGATAAGATGGGGAACTTCAGCCTAACACTGAAAACTTAGAGAAATAACCAGAGGAAACATATAAAACTGAAAACAATAATGACAAATGGAAATCTCTGTGTGGATGAGTCTAGCAGCAAATTGATACAGCTGAAGACCATCAATAATCTGAAAAACAGCTTCAAAGAAAAATTGTAGAATAAAGCTCAAAGAAACAAAACTGTGAAAATGCTCAGAAAAATGTAAAAGGTAGGAGAGATACAGGGAAAGAGTAATAAGCACATATTCATCAGCATCTCAGAAGGAGAGAAGAGGATGGAACAGAAACTAGGTATTAAGAAATAACAGCTGGTATTTTTTCTTTTACTGCTGAAAGATGTCAGCCTACAGATTCACAAAAGCCTGAGCTACATAGATATAATGAAATTCACATAATTTAAAGTAGCCAGGGTGGGGATATCTAGAAAAACATACTTTAAAATAATTACAGTCATCAGCTTTGTTTTTATTACATTAAGATTTATGTTTTTACAGTTTCTTTCAAGTCTTGACTCATAAGATGTAACCTTTCGTTTTGTTATTATTTTGTCATTACCTTTTGTTTGATTTTCATTATTTCTTAAGCATGCAGCAGAATTACTTGATCCTCTCTCATCCACCAAGACTCTCTGTTAAGCATCTAAACCTAGAACTCTGTCTTTTGCCCTTTATTTTTCTCTGCCCATGCAAATATCTTAATCTATTGTACAATTGTGCAATAATATAATTTTCCACGAAATAAGTATAGCTTTTAGACTCTGGTAGAAAAACAATGTTTGCTAACATGGAATAAATAGTCATTCAAATAATCCTTTTATTTTTTTTCTCCTGTGTCAAGAACACACACGTGGTAGGTACTCAGTAAATATTTATTCATGGGGAAATGACCAAAAAGTTAAAATCATTCATTCTTCTACTTAATGTACTAGGATCTGGGAACTCAACTCCCCAAGCTTTGTTTATCTCATCTATAAAACAAAGTAACACCTACCTGGCTGGGCTGGTATGAGGAATAATTGACATAACACAAGATTTCCCTTTCCCTTACTTTCCTTGGTTTACAAAGGATTTAACTGCATTTAATAGTTAATTCCCCAAATTTAATACACCCTAAAGAGAAAAATCTCAACAGCTTATTATTTAATTCTTGCATCATGTAAGAGTCTTCTTCATTTTCTAGGCTTTTGGTAATGTTGATCTTTGATGAGTTTCTATCATTGGTGTTCATTCAGATTTCATGGTACCAACCATGATATATATATACACATTTATATGTTCTATCTTGCACAATAAAGCTTTAAAATTACCTTCCTATATCAGACAGCCACTGGGCATTATTCTTTCTCACTTTCGGTACTTTCCAAAGTTGCATTCTCCCTTAGGATGCTTTTGAAGAGAATTCTAGAACTTGCTCCATCCACCTTTGTCTCCCCCAGTTAAGACATATTCCTGGTGGGTGGACAGGGCCATCTGCATCCCATCAGAGCTGATTCCTGTGGTTACATTTGAAAGCAATCTTTTCTGTTATTGTTCCTATGTGCTCTTTTTTCTTTATGAACCTTTACATCTCCCCATGGAAGAGAATCATGATTCTTCTGTTTGATTTGTCAAGAGCTTTAAATGTTTCATTTCTCCTCAGTGAAATGTGTATTTTCAGGAAAAAACCCAATGAGAGTTTAAAACATCTGCATCTCTGCCCTGAAGCCCCATCAGGCTTTTGCTTTTGCTAAATAAAATATTCCATGATTAGTAACAAATAGCACATTGCCATGTTACTTTGGGGACTCTGCCTGGGGATGTAATCATATTGAGTTTAGCATGGCACTATGTGTTTTGTCATGAACAACAACAACAAAAACATCACTGAAGGTACATTGAAAGAATATTTATCCTTGTTTTTTGTTTTTGTTTTTGTTTCTTTTTGGTCGGTCATGGGGCTTGAATTCTGGGCCTGGGCGCTGTCCCTCAGCTCTTCAGCTCAAGGTGAGCGGTCTACCACTTTGAGCCACAGTGCACTTCTGGTTTTCTAGTGGTTTATTGGAGATAAGAGTCTCATGGACTTTCCTGCTTGGGCTGGCTTTGAACTGTGATCTTCAGATCTCAGCCTCCTGAGTAGCTAGGATTACAGGTGTGAGCCACTGGTGCCAGGCTCCTTGTTTTCTATCTAAGGGCAATTGTATCATTTACTGTATGGTTTACTATGATTCTACTTTCCAAGAGGCACACCTGATGGCTTTGTCCTGTAGCCAGTCCCTCCTCTATCCTTTGCATGCCCAGAGTACCCATCGCTTAACCTCTCTGTGCATGCTTTGCTGCTGAGGAGTACAAACTATAAGAGGTCAGCCCTGGGCATGGGCTCACACAAATGGTGAGCAGATAAATACCTTGATGTCTGTCAACCAACATTCCACCCCAGGGTTGCTTATAATGAATTATTGATGGGTGTAGAGATATCAAAGCCCAATTCCTGTTTTTTTAAAGAGGGAATTTGCACTCCCTAGAGCCCCAGTGCAATCAGCCTGAGTTTGGGAGTTTAGTTGCAAATACTCATGCTTGATTTCTTCCCTTACTTGCCTTGCTCTCTCAACTCCCCTACTGGCTGATCCTAGAAGTGCTTTCTGTAATAACCACTTGGCCAAAAATACTGGAGTTGGGGGTCTTTTGCAAAAGAAACAAGCCCAAGATAGCTCTGCTATTTTCCTCACGCTGGCAGCAGGAGTTCTAACGCCTCCCATCCTGGTCCTGCTGAGATTGATAGGATCCCAGAAAGGCAACTGCCTTTTAGCCCTGGACTTTGAGCCCTGCCTGCCTTTCAGCACTCCCGGATGGTGAGGAGATCTGTAAAAGGATGATCCCCTGGGCAGCAAGAGTGGGTTTCTGCTTCCTTTCCACTGCTAGGCCACCCCTACCCTAGTCAAGCTCTTTTACCAGAAGGGATCAGGTTGCCTGAACAATGGGATTCCTCCCGCTGAATGGTGTGTAGATCTACAATCTATCATCAGAGGACTGTCACAATTTGGTGCTATAACCACTACTGTTTTTCATAATCCTGGAGCAAGGAGGAGGCGCCAACTATGACTAATATACTGAATTTTCATGAGCCTGGATATTGGAATCAGATCTAAGTTGATGTAAGGCAAATGAAGTTCTATTTTTATCTCCCCTATCGGATTGGCACAGTAAGAGTCAGATAGCTGGGATGACTAGGCTGGAAGTCTGATGGCGCAGACGAAGAACACGTCAGGACCATGTCTTCAGGAAAAGTGGTGCGTCAGTACATGCTAATTACCTACTGTCCTGTGCCCTCAGCTCAAATCAATGGCATTGAATGCATTAAAAGGAGGTCCACATGCCATGCCTGGCCCACAGAGTGGGCCTGCTTCCTCATCCCAACAATCCCCAAACCCAAGCGCAGATCCCAGTCCTACAAAGGTCATGGGGCCTGAACTCTGGGCCTGGGTGCTGTCCCTCAGCTCTTCATCTCAAGGCTAGTGCCCTACCACTTGAGCCACAGCACCACTTCCAGCTTTTTCTGCATATGTGGTGCTGAGGAATCGAACCCAGCACCTCGTGCATGCAAGGCAAGCACTCTACCACTGAGTCACCTTACCTACCCCATTATTAACACTTTTATAATTTAGAAAGCTTAAGTGTACACTATCCCAACCCTAATGCTTAGGTATAAAGAAAGAGTAGGCTTAGAATGAAATCAACCATGTTTGCATCTCCAGATGGAGTTGGGTTCACTCTTTCCTTCCTTCCTTTCTTTTTTTCCTTCTTTCCTTTTTTTTTTTTTTTTGATGTCATTCATGGGACTTGAACTCAGGGCCTAACGCACTGACCCTGAGCTTTCTTTGCTCAAAGCTAGTGCTCTACTACTTGAGCCACTGCTCCACTTCTGGCTGTTTGGTGATTAACTGAAGAGTCTCACAGACCTTCCTATCTAGGCTAACTTCAGACCACAATCTACAGATCTCAGCCTCCTGAGTAGCTAGGATTACACGTGTGAGCTACCAGTGCCCAGCTATGGGTTAACTTAAAAACAAATCTGCATCCTGTCCTTTTTATTGTTCTTGTTCTGCTTCTAAATTATTTCAATGATTATTACTTACATTTGCTTTGACTTCAGAAATGGTTCACTATGATGTACAAAGCTATGCATAAAAACATACATTTCTTTTGGCAAGTTTTATGATAATGGAACATTTAGGAAAGTTAGATAATCACAGCTGAGTAAAAAAGTAATTCGGGTACCATTCTGCCTCTTTAGTAAGAGCTAGATTTCAGCACCGTGAGTTACAGCAAAGGAAATGGGTCCAAAGTCACCGAAGTTCATTCACCCCAAAGTGAGCTGGTAATAGGGGCTGTGAATGGATGGGTGTTAGTCTTAATTCTTAGTATATGCTTGGTATCTACTCATTATCACCCATCACCAAAATCAAGGAAACAACTTGTGACATGACTTTGGTTCTGTTTAGAGAAGGCATTAACTTTCTCACTGGGGTTTTGTTCATTCTGGAAACCTGACTTAACCGGAAGCCAGTGCCCAGAGACAGCCATCAGATGGCCTCTGACCACTTTTTCCTCCTCAGCTTATATTTGAATTTGGTGCTTCTGGATAAAATCAAATATTAATTTAGTCCCATGAAGGTCTTTGCCAATAAGGAAATAATGATACAGCTGATGATGTGATTCCCCACTGAACTCTTTTGATCCCTTTCCAACCAATGGCATCCAGCCCCCCTGATGTTTTCCAGCCCTCTGTGGGTGTGAATGAGACACAATCCATGTGAAATTATGCTTGGATTGCACACACTGCTATTTATTCATCCAGCAGCAATTTGGAGGCTGAGGCTTACAATTAGCTATTTGATCTTAATCAGTATTGTCTTGGGCCTCTGGTACACTGTGTCTTTCGAGCACTACTTTTCCGGTGTTTGGATGGCCTATTTAATTAGACAGCTGAGATGCCTGCCTGTGCCTAAGAGGTAGGTCAACTTTGACAATTTTTCAGTAAGTGCTGGCCATTTTGTTTCTTGTTCAGGATCAGCCTGGCATATCCCCACTTGACAGAGTTGATAGGTAACCTACATAGGGGTAAGAAACGTAGCCATCCTACAAGAAGAAAAGTAAATCTAAGTCTTCTTAGAGTTTTCCCAGCTCTCAGAAGGTCTCTGAGTGAGCTCCAGGGTTGGGAATTATCCTGGAAGATAAGTCCCCCAGTGGTAATCAGAGTCAAATTTTTGGATATATAGGATAAAAATAATTATAGATAGATAGATAGAAACTTAGAGAGATGAAAACAAGAGATCTTTTTTTCTTTTCTTTTTAAAAATTTTTATTTTTTGGTGATTCTTTCTTCTTTTCTTAATGTATGGTATATTTGCATGTATATCTTCAGGAGGGTGGGGGAGGAAACAGAACTTGAGGGAAAAGGGTGAAAAACTGTAGCCATGGAGCTCACTGGACACTGATGAAAGTAAACTAGACAACTCATGGGTGATACTGAAAGGAAGGGACTGGGAGAGAGTCAGGGAAGAGAAGATGGATAAAATAAAAGAACAAAGAAAAGAAATGGTTACTATGAAAATGTCCTGAGCCCAATCATTCTGTTGTTTTGCCCTCAGAATGAGAAGAATAACCTTGCAAAGAGAGTCCTGCGCTGTTGAGAATGTTGGAGTCAGGAGATTCCACAGTACCTGGTATAAAAAAGTACCGGGCATGGTGGCATATACTTGAAATCCCAGCACTATGAAAGATGAAGCAGGAGGACTGGAAGTTCAAAATCATCCTGGCTACATTGTGATACGCTGCCTCCAAACTACAATAAAGTATCTTTTCGTCACCATTACCACCAATACCATTATCAAAGGCCTTATGAGAGAGAGTTGTTTCCCAGAACCATGTATGATTCTCTCCTCTCCACTAGAAAAGAACTAAGGTCAGGATTGTTCTGTGGCTCTGCAAAAGGAGGGAACAAAATATACAATGTGTAGCCCTGCCTTATTTCCCTAGTGCCTGGTACTTAATGGTTACTGAAAAGGGGCTGGATGAAACTATGAAGTAGAGATGGTCAAAGCACCACAAGAGAATGTGAGCTCAATTAAGTAGATAATGGCATGCAGAACACAGAGCCTGGGTTATATTAAGAACAGAGAAGCTGGGCACAGTAGTGTACACCTAGAATTCCAGGACTCAGGAGAGTAACACAGGAAGGTCATGAGTTTGAGGATAATGTAGATTTCATATCAAGATCCTGTCAAGGAAGAGGAGAAGGAAGAGAAGGAGGAGGAGGGAGGAGAAGGAAAAGGAGGAAGTAGAGAAAATAGTTGGCTATTACTGCATTTAGTAGGTTAACAAGATGTACTGGATTTTACAAAGAAGCTTTCCTCTTCTAAACTGAGGGAGGAATAAGAAAGGAACCCTCTGTTGTCTGGCTTTGGTGCCTCTGTCCAGGGTCTGGAGTTCATCTCAGGGCCATGATGGCAGAGAAGCTTATTTCTATCAGAAGTTAATTCTGCTAGCTCTCACTGCTCTGGGCTTTGAGCTCGGTTTCCTCTGTTCTCAGTGGGTACATAGCATGTCCCAGCTCTAATGGGCTACCACTTAACCCAAGACCCAAATACAATCTGCCTCATGCATTAAATTGTGCCTCATGACTTCATATGCCAAATCTATCTGTCCTGCCTAGAAGTAGGCAGATGAGTACAGAGCAGGCTCAGCACTGCTTGACCCTTCCACACTGTGAGGCCTTCCATCCCATTTTTGTGGAGGTGGTCAGGCTGAGGAGGACAGCTCACAAGGCCTCACCTGCCTTGCCCTTACTTGGGAGGAAGACTGCTCATGCCAAAAGAATCTGACTAGCAAAACATGCCCCTCACATGACAACTTGACATACCTTGTCCTGCAAGAAACAGCTTTAGTGAGGAGACCCACAGAATTCTGCTAGAACCTAGAAGAATTCATGACACGATTTCATTTGGTCTGTGTAGATTCAGGCTCACCCAATAAGAATTGGTCCAAATGAAAAGAACATTTTTAAAAAATCATTTCACACACACACACACACACACACATATACACAAGATTGGTAACTATACAAAAGTATCTTCTAATGTGTTCGTTGGCAGATTTAGTTATTTGGATCCGAATCTAATGGATGTCATCTTTATGAACACACGAAGAAGGATGTCAGAGATTCACTTCCATCTTAGGCAGGGTAAAGAGATGGGAATCCTGGGTAATGCACCGCAGTGAGCAATCTGCCAGCTTAGACTCCATTGGGATCTGATGGCTCTGTGTTACTAAGTGCTATGGTAATGACAATGGATCTCCAGGACTATCCTCTATGAAAATCCTATAATCCTCAATCCAGAAGTCTAAAACTGGATTGCTTCTTTTCTTTTTTCCCCATATTATGCCAATAAAAAAATACAAACAAAAAAAAATGATGACCTGAAGCCCATGACTCCAAAATGACCACCAGAGAGTAGACAGACATCCCATCATGTGTTAGATGAATGACTATTGAAGATGATCAGATAATGGATTGCTTTGGGCAACTTTCTCTGTAGTGTTTAAAATCTTACTCGTGTATCTGTTCTAAGAACTCCTCTTCCAAGTGGTCCTGACTACAAAGGTTCACCGATAATTATGCCCCATGAAAGTGTTATCTCCTGGAACCCACAATTTCCTTATGACAATGATAATGTCAGTATCCAGTTAACTTTTTTTTTTTTTTTTTTTTGGTTGTGGGGGCTGAACTCTGGGCCTGGGCGCTGTCCCTCAGCTCTTCAGCTCAAGGCTAGCACTCTACCACTTGAGCCATAGCACCACTTCCAGCTTTTTCTGCTGGTGCTGAGAAATCGAACCCAGGGCCTCAGGCATGCAAGGCAAGCACTCTACCACTGAGCCACTTTCCCAGCCCTCCAGTTGACTTCCTAAACCAGATCTTTTTTGTCCGTATGGTGACACAGTGGCAACAAGACTTCGAGTGTAGCAAGGATCTAGGAAGGTCAGTCACAAGGGAAACTTAGAGAGCTTTGTTATACCTGGGACCCTGAGGTAGATTTGTAGAAACTAGTACTGCAGCCTCACTGCTTTATCTGGAGGTCTCTCTGCTTTTTGACCCAGTGTAAATGGCCTTGACTGAGAACCAGAGGCAGCACTAAGAATTACGATAACTCAGACACAGAAAGACAAGCATCTCATGTTTTCTCTCACATGTAAAATGAAAGAATAATGCCTACTGTTTTCATAACAATGGATGATGTGAAAGTATATGACCTGAATCATAGAAAACTACGAGGGACTATGAGTGAGAAGGGAAAGAAAAAAGAGAGAGTAGAAGAAGGGTGAATAGACACGATAACACACAATCTATGCATACATGGAATTATCACAGTGTGTCCAATTATCTGGGCATGAGGTGCATGCCTGTAATCCCAGCTACAGAGGAGGCAATATGAATAGTTCTCCTCTATAGAGGAGAATTTGAGGTCAACCTAGGCAAAAACAAAATATGAAGGGGTTTCTGAGAATTTTGCTCAAGCAGCAGGCCTTTGATTCAATCCTCAGTGCCACAGAGAAACGCATAATTCATATATGTAAATAATTATGATTTAGAAAGAGTAACAGCGCCTGTTACCAACTCTGTCTTATGTGAATCATCACATTCTATCTCCACAAACACCCTGAAAGCTAACTGATATTATTATTTTTTTTTATTTTTTTTGTCGGTCATGGGGCTTGAACTCTGGGCCTGGGCATTGTCCCTGTGCTCTTCAGCTCAAGGAGAGCACTCTACCACTTGAGCCACAGCACCACTTCTGGTTTTCTAGTGGTTTATTGGAGATAAGAGTCTCATGAGTTTTCCTGCACAGGCTGGCTTTGAACCATGATTCTCAAATCTCAGCCTCCTGAGTAGCTAGGATTACAGGTGTGAGCCACCAGCATCTGGCTTAACTGATATTATTGTTCTCAACTTATAACAGAGGCTTGCAGTCATCAAATAACTTGCCCAAGGTCATGGGGGTGAAGTCAGAGACTCAGTGTCATTCCCGTGTCCTTCTAGCCACAGAGGCTAAGCCCTTCACCCTGGGGTGCACCATAGAGGCAGCCAAGATGCACCTGTCTTCCATGTGGTAAGGATCACACGAGGTCCTTGGAACTAAGAAAAGAACAGCAAATAATTTCATTTTTAAAACACCTCACCCACCGGGCATTGGTGGCTTCACGCCTATAATCCTAGCTACTCAGAAGGCTAAGATCTGAGGATCATGGTTTGAAGCCTGCCCTGGCCGTCTGTGAGACTCTTATGTCTAATTAGTCACACACAAAAATCTGGAAGTGAAGCTGTGACTCAAGTGGTAGAACACTAACCTTGAGCACAAAATGCTCAGAGACAGTGCCCAGTCCTTGAGTTCAAGCTCAGGACAGAAAAGGAAGGAAGGAAAGGAGGAAGGAAGGAAGGAAGGAAGGAAGGAAGGAAGGAAGGAAGGAAGGAAGGAAGTGAAGGAAGGAAGGAAGGAAAAGAAAAAAAAATACCTCACCCAAGAGATCTCATCTTCACATGAATCCCTCTGAGCCCACAAAACACTGTTTACCTGTCTGCAAAGGAATAGATAACTGCTACCCACTAGGGTTCGATCTCTTACATTTCCAGCAGCACCAGAACTAATACTTCCATTAGAACCACAACCTTCCTCAATTTCTCATCTCTAATTCAGATGAGAAACGCGGTTGTCCCTTT
Source organism: Dipodomys merriami (assembly GCF_024711535.1). Classification (NCBI taxonomy): domain Eukaryota; kingdom Metazoa; phylum Chordata; class Mammalia; order Rodentia; family Heteromyidae; genus Dipodomys; species Dipodomys merriami. Next base: position 15,892,361 of record NW_027203493.1, on the reverse strand, counting down.
GAAGCTAAAGTATAAAGTGTGCCTCTCATTCTGTTACCTTTCTTCCCAGTCCTTGGGACAGGCCAATGGGAAACATTTGTTGAGTCCAAATCCCAAATGAATCCAGATTCACCATTTTTTTTTTTTACTTTAATTGGTGGAGACTGATTTGTTTTGTTCCAAGGCGCATCAGAGCTCGCAGTGTGAACACTGTGCCCCAAGATTCAGCCTGTTTCATGGCCCTTCATTAGAATGCAAAGGAGAACCCCGGCTCTGTCAACTGGGCCAGAGGAACAAAGGCAACATGGAAATTGGAGCAGGCCATGAATCCCTCACTCTCCACTTTTTCAAAACAAGATTCTGACCATTTACTAGAGGACTTATTTTGTCGTTGTATTCTATACAAAGAAACAGGAAACTTCAGAGGAAAGAAGGGCCTTGTTTCTTACATGGTGGCCCGGGGAGTCTGGAGGTCGAGGAGGGTGTTGGCAAGAGGCTAGCTTGGCCTGGAGACAGAGGAGGGACCACTCCCCTTGCTAGCTTCTGAGGTCACTTACGAGCAGGAGGAAGGTAGTCTCCTTGGGAAATAATTTCAGGAAGGTGAGGCTGGGGGCATCCGCTCTTGAAAACTGGCTTGCGAAGAGGCTTTTATACCCTCTTGGCCACTAAGACTAAGCTAAACTTTTCTCATTCTTTACCTCCTCTCCAAGGCTGTGCACAAACTCTGTCCTCAGAGAGATGGATTTCTTTCCAAAAGAAATCCATTTCCAGTTTGACCAAAAATAAGACGTGCCTTACTTTCGAAATGGTAGGTCCCAATTCTTATTTCAGTGACTGCTGTTCATAAGAAATAGTTCATTTCATAACATGGTAACATTCAATAATGACTTTTTCATCACTGGCTTACACAAGTTTACTTATTTATTTTATTTTATTTGTGTGCCTGTGCTGGGGCTTGAACTCAGGGCCTTATACTTACATTGCTCAAGACTGGTGTCCTACCACTTGAGCCACACTTCCAATTCCATTGCTCACAAAAGTTTGAACCGTCTGTCATTAAAGGAACAGTTCAACATCTAGGAATTCATCCTACAAAAAACTTCCTTGCATGCAAATGGAAAATACACAAGGATTTTCATTGCAGCTGTGCTTCACAATTACAAAGAAGGAAGGAAGGAAGGAAGAAGGAAGGAAGGAAGGAAGGAAGGAAGGAAGGAAGGAAGGAAAGAAGGAAAGAGTATCAAGTGCATCTTAAAGAATTAATGATTGCACATTCATCCATAGACTGGAATGCACAGAAATCCTTTTTATTTTTTTTAAATGAAGCAAACCAACCAGGACTCATCTATGATGTGGGCGAAGACAATAACTGGAGCATATTTGAATCCACTTTTGTTTGAAGCAGGATTTTTGGATCTCACCACAACTGACAGTTGAGCAATATAACTGTTGTGGATGTCATCCTAGGCAATGTTCAGAAGCATCCTCAATCTCTGACCCTCTAGATGCCCAGCCTCACCTCTACAATCATAACCAGCCTATATTCAGACATTGCCAGATGTCACCCTTCGTTAGTCTAAAAGACTAACATGTAGCCACTACTTAGGTCTGAACACCATAGTCTGAAAGGATATACCCCAAGTTTTCTAACAATAGTTCCACTGGGAACCAGGAGAAAAGTGGTATAAGTTATATTCTCTAAGTTGCTTGATTTTAACTTACAAGTATATATGTCTTCTGCAATTAAGTAGGAAACCTATCCTTTTTCCACTCCCATTCTCACACATGTGTGTTTATAAAAGAAGTATTGAAGAGCTTATATCCAGGACTCTCTTAGCCTAGAGAGCCTTATCTGGGAAGGAAAGACCTTTGGGAGAACTCTGTGATAATCAGAGCTCATCAACTACCTGGGACTATATCCAAGACAACCTGAACTACATGGACAACATGTGGATCTGACTCCTTCTCCCTGCTCCCCCCAGTTTTAAAATCAGTAGGGACCAGAGTCTTGTATTCTCTGCTTCAAGTCATTCATTTGAAAAAAGGAGTATCATAGCTGAGCACTGGTGACTCATGCCTGTAATCCTAGCTACTCAGGAGGTTGAGATCTGAGGATGGAAGTTTGAAGCCAGCCCAGGCAGGATTAACCACCAAAAAGCAGAAGTAGAGCCGTGGCTCAAGTGGTAGATCACCAACCTTGAGTGAGATAGCTAAGAAAGAGCATACTGGCCCTGAGTTTAAATTCTAGCACAGACAGGGGGAGGATGGGATGGGAAGGGGAAACAAAGGAGGAAGCTACAATGCTTGATAAGAAATGTACTCATTATCTTGCTCATGTAATTGTAACCCCTCTGTACAGTATTTTCATAATAAAAAAGAAAAAAAATAAATTCTAGCACAGAAACATTAGAACAGATCATCCATCAGATTTAATGTTACAAAAATGGAAAGCAGAACTCTCATTAATATTGGATTCTGTGCTTTTAACTATTTTAAAAGTGCCTATTCTAATTTAGGTATTTCTGGGTGATCTCAGAATGCTTGCTTGGGTTTCTTCACAATTAAAAAAAAATTCTCTCCAGGGAAATTGTTCCAGTCCATTGATATCCTCATGAGGAAAGTAGCTAATCTATTTTTTTCCTTCTTTTTTTTCTTCTTCTTCTTGACAGATTGCTTGTCAGGGGAAGGGGACCAGCTAAGAGTTGCTCAGAAATTACAAGGTAAACTGCCACAGCTAGTTTTTGTGATGCATCCCCCACTGAGTTAGATCTCCTGCCAATTTTCCTAGTGGGGGAAAGAAACCTGAATCTCATAGACAATAATAAGCATTCAGCCACCCTCCCCCTACCCAATGCTAGCAAATGACACATCAGTTATCCAGGAAGGGAGGGGGGTGTTATATTTTGAAAATTGGCAAAGAAAAATTATTTTGCCCATTTATGCTCGAAGGTCCTATGCTGTTGTTGCTATTTTTTGTTTGCTTGTTGATTTTTTTGCAGTACTAGGGACTAAAAATTCTACCATGGAACTATGTACATCCTAAATTTATGTTTGTGTTTTAAAGTGATTGGAGATAATTTGTGAACCAAGCTATGGATCAATGCAAAACGCCTTTTCTTGTCTGTGCTGGTTCTAGGGCTTGAACTGAGAACCCTGCACTCTTGCTTTGCTTTTTTGCTCAAGGCTGGCACTCTACCACTTGAGCCTGACCACCACCACCACCCCCACCCCACCCCACCCCACCCCACCCCCGCCACTTCCAGCTTTTCTCTGGTTAAAGCCTCTTGGATTTATCTTCCCAGTGTGGCTTTGAACCACAGTTCTCAGATCTCAGCCTCTTGAGTCGCTAGGATTACAAGCATGAGCCATCAGTGTCTAGCTAAAATGCCTTATTTCACATTTTTTCTCATTTTTCTTAGTAGGATATTTTTGCTGAAAAGCTCACTTTTACTCACAAACTACCTGTACATATTGTAGTTCTGAATAATTCTGAACAATTTATTTTTCTCTCCTAATCTGAAAGTTTCTGAAAGGCATATGGGCTCATGTAGTGATGTTTTAATTCTTTCCAATTTTATTTTTGTTGATCAAAGCCCTAATATTATGCAGTTAGCTCATCAAGAACTAAGCCTTCCTTTTTTTTTTTTTTTTGGGTCTGGTCGTGGGCCTGAACTTTGGGCCTGGGCGCTGTCCCTCAGCTCTTCAGCTCAAGGCTAGCGCTCTACCACTTGAGCCCCAGCTCCACTTCCGGCTTTTTTCTTTCTGCTTATGTGGTGCTGAGGAATCGAACCCAGGGCCTCTGGCATGCAAGGCAAGAGCTCTACCACTGAACCACCTTCCCAGCCCTAAACCTTCCCTTGTGTTGTTTGCTGTCCAAATCTAAAGGGGCAAGCTCTGCATTTGCTCTTGTCTAGAATCACCAATTTACAAATTCTTGAAACAAAGAGGAAGCCACATTTGTGCAGTCTGCCTTATACTCCAAACAGCAGGCTCAAATGAGGAAGGGACCATAAAGCATCATCTTTCTGTGTCTCTCAGTCACACATGAGGAATCTGTGCCAAGCCAGAGAGATCTTTCCTCTCTGTTTCTGTGCCTGCTACAAGAGCCTGCATCTGTTATTCTGTCTGGAACTGCTGATGGAAATGCATCACCCACCTGCACAGAAAGCTGAGGTTCCTGGATTCATGACACCTTCCTCCCCCAGGGCAGCCTTGGCTGATGATTAAAGTACCCTAGGAATAGAACTGACTGTCCCGCTCTTATGCCTAATTGACATGAAAGCTCTCATGACTTCTGAATAATGGAACTGGGATTTTTTGCCTCCTGGTATGACACCTTTACCTAGCATCTTTCTCTTCCTAGGGCAGTTATCCTTACTCCCAAAGTCCTTTCTCCAAGAAGCATGTCTTAGAACATGACCTTCGTACACATCCCCATCTCAGGCTCTGCTTTGGGGAACCCTGCCTGATACATTATCTCTCCCCAAAACCCTTCCCCCAAATGTTGATTCTTCTTGTTCTTTTCACATCTCATTCCAGGTGGACAGTGGTAATCAGGGACTATTTTCAGTCTCAAAGTAGGACACCTGTCATTCATGGGAGGGGGTTGTGGTCATTAGACAGCCTGAAGAAATTATTTCTGGCCATGGTGTTGAAGTTCCTCTTTGCCAGCAGCACAGTCCTCTGCAATGCACAGCTGAGCTGGACAATTGTAGGGTCACCATACGCAGTGGTTAGCACGTCCATGGACAAAGGATGTACTCTGTCAGATGCATGTCTCAACTCAACAGATTCCAGCTTCTCTCTTCTATGGCAAAGGCATGAATCTAACATCAAGAGATTATGTGCTGCCTTTTCAAGAACACAAGTTAGAAACTCCTGTGAGTTTTGAAATGAGTCATTTGTTTGAGTTATTGCTTGGTTTCTGCTTTTTGGATGACCTCAGGTTACTGAAGACTATAATTTATCTGCTTCTTTTTTTCTTTTCTTTCTTTTTTTTTCTTTGTACTGGAGATTGAAATCAGGGCCTGAGGCAAACAGTCTGTCATTTGAGCCATGCTCCTCCAGTCCTTTTGCTTTTAGCTTGGTGAGTTGTTTCCCCCTCCCATGTTTTTTCATACTTTTGCTCTGGCTGGTCTTGAACCATGATCCTCCTACATCTTCTTGCTAAGAACTAGGATTACAAGTGTAATCCAACTGCTGCACCCAACTGCTGCTCTGCATTTAACTATGTCAAGAACTAGAGAACTGGGTGACTCCATGCGCCTATCAAGAAATGGGTTAGCTAAATGTAATGACACATGCTAGCAATCCCAGCCCTCAGGAGGCTAAGGGAGTAAGATTCTGAGTTCAAGGCTAGCCTTTGCTACATAGTGAGAGCCTGTGTCAAAACAATAACAGAAAAAGATATGACCCAGATGCTGAGTATCTTTTGATCTTTAGTAAAGCATGAGAAAAAAAAGGAGATAAGGCTCCGCTAAGAGGCTGGAGGAAAGATTTGAATGGTTACAGAACCAAGACTGCCGTAGAGACAGAGAGCTGTGGCACTGCACAGCTTAGAGAACGTTCTTTTACAACTCCTCTCCTGTCCCACCTCCACATCCCACTTTGTTCCAGGTGTGCTTAGGAAGTACTGAAGAAGTCTGGAGCTTGTTTCACCCATGCAAAGTAAGTTCCTTCAGAAAAAGACAAAACAAGATATCCTCATTTCCTGCCTTGTCAATATGCTGAAGTCCTTCAGTCAAGGTTGGTGGGTGGGTTTGCTTATCACCCACCTGATTTCATCTCATATTTGCAGGATGGTCATGCCATTTGTCATCTAGTTCAGGATGCTCTGAGCATGAAAGAAGATTCCCTGAATAATTATGTCCAGAGAAAATGCATAACCCAACCTGTCATTGGGAAAGTGAAACTTATGGTAACCCTACACATTTACCATGCTCAATACAGGGCTTCTGACGGTATAGTCACTTGTTAGAGTCCAAGAATGGTACCATGAGGGCAACTCTAGCATCCAGATCTTAGGATGGACAGGGATTTTATGATGGAAGCTCTCTACTATTGACTTTCTCCTAGTATTCTTGAACCCTAGATATTCTTTGACTGCATCTTTTTGAGAGTCATTTCTCATGGGAGGGCTGGAAATGGGAATGGCAAACAGGTAGTTGAAGACAAGCTCACTCAGCCCTTCTAAGATCACTCAAGGTGTGCCAAGATACCAAGAACCAGCAGCCTGCAAGCTGCCCCAGGACACCTCCCTTCCCCCCTCTGCCCCAAGGGGCATACTCACCGCTCTCACAGTGTTGTCCAGTGTAGCCAGCTAGACAGGCACACTTATAAGACCCGGCAGCATCAAGGAGGCACGTGCCATCATGGAAACAGGGGGAGGAGGAGCATGCTGGAAGAGAAGGTACCCCTCAGCATCACTAGTATGCTCCAAACCAGGAGTCCCAACCAAAGTCTGTACTTCACTTCTTCCCTCCTTGTATTCCTTTTACTGAATTTGTGGTAGCTATTACTGGAGAATCTGAGAACTACACTCCTTAAATATCCAATGTTACTGATACTAATTGAGTATTTCTGAAGCTCCCAAAAGTTATGCTGGAGGGTATCTCCAATCTGAGAAGCAAAAGGGAAATGTGATAGAGGCATTGCATTGTGTTGTGTGTCTCCTACAGGGGCTTTGGAAGCATCTTTGAATAGCTTTAGAGCACCGTTTTTTGTTGCTTTCAGGAAAGCTCAGCACCCTGGTACTGAGAGACAGCCTCTAGAAGATGATCTTTGTGACATCATTAAGGGGATATTCAAGAATTTCCAAACAATGCTGGGCACTAGTGGCTCACATCTGTAATTCTAGTTTCTCAGGAGGCTGAGAACTGAGGATTGTGGTTCAAAGGTGGCCTAGGCAGTAAAAGTCTGTGAGAGTCTTATCTCCAATTAACCACCAAAAAAGCTGAACATGAAGCTGTTGGTTCAAATGGTAGAGCATTAGCCTTGAGCAAAAAAAGCCCAGGGACAATGCCCAGGACCAGTCTACACACACACACACACACACACACACACACACACACACACACACACACACAAACACACACACACACACACACACACACACACACACAACACACACACATACGAATCCCCAAATATCTTTTCTGCAAATGTTAGCCCTTGTGATGTTTCTGTGTATTTAACTAAATAAATATGGGTTGGCTGACTTAATGCCCAGATATAATGGTAATAAACCAGATTTCTTCCCTGTAGAAGCTTTCAGTTTAACGCTCTACTATGTACTGTCAAACTGCAAGAATGCATTGAATATTTGATCTTTTCTATTGGACCTCAGGACCTGAAGCTGACAGACAGAGCATCTTAGGGATCGTTTTTCAAGTCCACTGGGAAACACGGCTGTGTGTTACCCACCATTCCTACATTCATGGCTGCCAGTACAAAAATAAATACCTTGGCTCAGTTCAACAAGTCCATATTGTTCTATGGAAGGTTCTGATGCGATTCAAAGATAAACAGGACATTCTAGTTACTGGATCAAAGCCATGCAAAACAGAAGTATGCAACATTTCTAACCCAAAGCATCATGAAATATTTGTCTTATGAAAAGAGAAGAAATGGCTTTAAAAAATACCCATCAGGTTCTGGTGGCTCATGCCTATAATCCTAGCTACTCAGGAGGCTAAGCTCTTTGGATTGAGGTTCAAAGCCAGTCCAGGCCATGGGGTACAATGTGGGATGAGGCCAGTTACACAGCTGTAAGGAAGAGCCACCATTTAGTGTCTGGGTCCCATCCTCAGGGAGGGGACTTAGAGTGGAGGGGGTTTTGAAGGAATTCTGTTCTCTATCTATCACTGAGATGTACATATCAGACCATCCTAAGGAGCCTTAATCATCACAGTGCCATTGAACATTAGTTTTTATTATTCAGTATTTTTTTAAACTGACATTCCAGCTAGAGCTTATTTTATATTTGAACCTCATAATACTGAGAGCCTGGGGGATTCCTTAGAACTGAATACCTCTGAGTCAAATCTTACCTCAAAATACCACCCAAAAGGCCAATAAACAGTTAAAAGTCAAGCAGGGAGTCACTCACTAAGTGAATGACATTGGGAATTTATATCTGGCTCGGATGGCTATGGAGTGTTACCATGTGCTAGTCTGTGCTGGCCACTTCATTCATCTTGTTTTCCAGGGTGTCCTTAAACAACCACATCTCTCATAACTTAGGAAAACTGAAACCTAAAGAGGCTGAAGAATATTCCCAGGAGCCATACTGCTTGATCTGCCAAGGATCCAAAGCCAATATTCTCTTCCCCCCTTTTCGTTCTTTTTAAATTATAATTTTATTATCTTTATGTAGTTATACAAAGGGATTTCAATTCAACATGTCGGTGTATGAGTACAATGCACCCTTTTTATTATTCTCCTCTATCTTTCCCAACCCCACTAATCCCTTCAATTTTCCTAGTTCCATTTTTACATATATACATTGAACTGTATGGCTGGCTGCATTCTCTTCGACTTCCTCTATTCATTAGCCTCCTCCCCTCCTCTTAGCCCCCATCTCTAACACTTCATGTACCAGCTTCTTGGTGTTCATTTTGTTAGGCTGTAAGTTTGTTGTTCAAAGGACTTACACCATTGGAATCCTCTCCTGCGTACACTATATTTCAATTAATCTGTATGTACATATGCATCTGACCCTGTTGATGTCTTTGTATGTGTTTATAAATTAGATCTAGCTTCCAAAATGAGAGAACACATGCATTCATACTTCACTCAGCATAATTTCTTCTAGGTTCATCCATTTCTTTGCAAATGATGCACTATCATCCTTCCTGATCAAACCCAAAGCCCCTTCCTGTGTGTTGTTCTATAACCAAACTGCTTGTAGACAAACCTCTGCCTCCATCTGCATAGCTATGTGACCTTGCCCATTGGGCCTAGCCTCTCTGCGTTCCAGATGTCCCTGTGTAGAAAGAGGTGATCACTTCTAGCTGTGGTTGTGGGGAAGCTTTTCTTAAAAAGTGCCTTGCCATCCATCGCTTTTACTTGCAGATTGCTTCCGAGAACCCAGCATGCATGGTTTTAATTAGGCTGAGCTGGGACAAAGGCAGTTATATAGGAAAGAGATTTTACGAACAAGCTGCTATATTTGTCTCTGAGACCTTTACCTGTGATCTCTTCAAAGACAGCGTGGAAACCATCAAAATTCTTGGAGCCATCAGAGTGGAAGAGGACGTGGAGTGAGGAGCCGGTGCTCCTGATGGGGGCTGGCCTCTCGTTGCCACAGAAACGCTTGATTATCGGGCTGTCCCTGTGGTCCCCATCTCGGATCTCCACATAGTCATACTGGCACATGTAGTCAAACTCCAGGCTCAACATGCTAAACCTGCCAGGGGAAGGAGAGATAGAACTAGATACTAGACCTTTGGCCATCCCAAAAGCCCATCATAGAAATGAACTGTGATTCAGAAGACAGGTAATTAAGAGACACTGAAAACTAAGGTAATTCTCGAGAGAGCTAAGTGTATGGATAAATTACACCCAGACATAAGTATAAAAAAGACCAAGCAGGATTAGTTTCCAACACAATGTAGTCAAGGAAGAGAAGGTCTGATGTCTGAGAAGAGATTTAAATAGTGCAACAGAAGCAGACGCGATCGCAGGTCATGGGTAAGAGTGGTCCAGGCATTGGGGGGGGGGGTAGAATCTGTAATTGCAAAGGTCCTGAGGCAGTAATGGGCTTGTCATGGTTGAGGAACTGAAAGGAAGTTTAGGATCTTGCAAAGCTGAGGGTGAAAAGGAGAGCAGTGTGAACTGAGGTCAGTTGTGTGGAACTGAAGTTAGATCCCACCGGGAGGGAAGTTCCTGTCTTACTGCAAGTCAGATAGGAAGGCACTGGAGAGCCTCAGCATGAGGAATATGACTCTGGGAAGGACCATTCTAGTAGCTCTGAAGGGAGAAAACTGTAAAGCTAGTAAGAGGGGAAGCAGGGAAGCCAGTCAGGAGCCAGAAGAATATCTCAGAAATGATGACAGTCTGAGGGAGATTCGTGGCCATGAGGACAAAGGCAGAGGCTAGCCTTAAGACTACTTTAGCAACTGCCTTATTACCCCTCAGAAACAGTCTGTGGTTCTGCCCTTGCTCCTTGAGCCAGACTTTCTCCAAGAAAGCCCATTCCTGAGCCTTACTCTCAGCCTCAGACCTACGTGGGGTGGGGACAGCAGTTTCTAAGTCTGATTTTGATGAGGAGCATTGAGCAGAGGACCTGTTCTGCTAGATCCTTCCGAGTTAGGATACTGTGTTGCCACTTCTTAGATACCAGAGAGACATCCAAGAGTCCAGTTAGCATGTGGTGACCTTAGGGTACATGGATCCACCCAGAAAATGCTTGTGTCCACTGGTGGATCAGAAACTTCAAGCACCTCTATTCTTGGAAAAGGACAATGTCCCTAGAAACCCTAGGGGTTAATGGAACCACTCTATTCCTCAGAAGAGGAAAAAAGAGCAGTGTTTTCCAGGAGAGGGAGGAACTGAGTGTTTGTGATTCACCTTGGCTCATCCGGAACCAGGACCACCGCCCTTCCCAACTCATCATGGAAGTCCTTATAACCTGACCCCAGCCCCTTACCTTAGCTGGATGATAAAGCCAGGCTTGGCATGAATGGTCCATTCACAATGAGCATTTAAGGGGTAGCTCTCCAACATAATCTGACCCTTGGAGGCTCGAAGCACCTGGCCACATCCTGTGAAGAGAAGAAAGATGGGACCTGGAGAAGCAGGGTCAACACAAAAGACACACAAGAGAAAGTCTCCCAAGATCCTTGGAACTCATACCATGTCCCTGAGAACAGAACAAAGGAGGAAAAGGAGAAGGAAATGTATCTTTCTCAAGCACCTGGCAAGGTGCTAGGTAATTTGCATAAATGCATTCATTTCCGTCACCCAATAGCTCGGGAAGGGGTGGTATGTATCATCCCTGTTTTCCTTCTGGGAAAAACAGGAAATCAAAGACATGACTAAATAACTTGTCTAGTCCCAGGGAGGAGGAATAGCTTCAAACCTAAGAAATCTGTCACCCAATCTCTCCAAGACCCCACAGACAGCCTTCATTTAAAAAAAGCTCTGAAAACAGACGCCCCTCACAGGATTCCTCTATTCTCCCATCTACTTAGAAAATGCACTCATCTTTTCTGTGACCCATGATATATTTGTTCTGTGACCCATCATATAACAAATCCCTCTTTTTTACTTTTTCCTTTCTTTCTTTCTTTCTTTCTTTCTTTCTTTCTTTCTTTCTTTCTTTCTTTCTTTCTTTCTTTCTTTCTTTCTTCCTTTTCTTTCTTTCTTTTTTTTTGGTTGGTCGTGGGGCTTGAACTCTGGGCCTGGGCGCTGTCCCTCAGCTCTTCAGCTCAAGGCTAGAGCTCTTCCACTTGAGCCACAGCACCACTTCTCATTTTCTGGTGGTTTATTGGAGATAAGAGTCTCACAGATTTTGATGCCCAGGCTGGCTTTGAACCGTGATCCTGAGATCTCAGCCTCCTGAATAGCTAGGATTACAGGCATGAGCCACTGGCACCCGGCAACAAATCCCTCTTTAACACATGACACTAGAAGGGAGAAAGAAATGCTCTCCCACCAACTACACTCGCTGGATAGTTTTCCGACTTTTTCTTTTTTTTTATTGTTACAATTACATGGACAAGATAATGAGTACATTTCTTATCATGCTTGTTGCCTCCTCCTTTGTTTCCCCTTCCTATCCCTTCCCAACTCCCTTCCTCCCCCTGTCCTCCCTTCCCTCCCCTGCCAAAATTGTAAAGTTCGTTTTTTCAACATAACAATTTGTACGTCTCATTGTTGCAATGGGTCCACCTGTATCCCTATTTAAACAATTTGTTTTTGCCCTTCCCCTCCACAAATTATACCAACATCAAATACAGTGAAAGCAGGGGTTATACTGTGGGGGAGGGACATACAAAGCAACAAAGAAATCATCTTATAAATATGTTAGAAACAATTGCATGAAAGCAAAAACATTGTTCTTTGTCGTCAAATTCTTTAAAGACCTCTATTGAAAAATAATCGTGGAAAACTTGGATCACAGAGATTCTAAGCCCTCCATCCTCAGATTCTTTTGAGTTATATCCAAAGGAATTCCTAAGCTTTAAAAAACACTAGAGAGGGGCTGGGAAGGTACCTTGCATGCATGAGGCCCAGGGTTCGATTCCTCAGCACCACATAATCAGAAAAAAAAACAAACAGAAGTGGCATCGGGGCTCAAGCGGTGGAGTGCTAGCCTTGAGCTGAAGAGCTGAGGGACAGCACCCAGGCCCAGAGTTCAGGCCCCATGACCGACAAAAAGAAAAAAAAAAAGAAAAGAAAAAAACATACTAGCAAAAGCTGGTGACTTAGATTGTATTTTCTAGAGTCAAGAGACACTCTATGGGCACTCTATATTTACCTAGGTGAGAATGTGAGGAAAATATCTCAATTATAGAGAAAAAGCTATTCGGATCATGTAAATAAATAGCATTCACCTCCTGGGTAGGCACATAGTACCTACTGCCTGTTTTTGTTGAAAAATTTTGTTGGGCTGGGGGTGGTAGCACATCAACCAAGGATACAGAAGATCATGGCCAGCTTGGATAATAGAGTAAATTCTATCTTAAAAAAAAAGTTTTGCCGGGCTGGGAAGGTGGCTCAGTGGTAGAGTGCTTGCCTTGCATGCCTGAGGCCCTGGGTTTGATTCCTCAGCACCACATAAGCAAAAAGAAAAAAGCAGGAAGTGGTGCTGTGGCTCAAGTGGTAGAGTGCTAGCCTTGAGCTGAAGAGCTGAGAGACAGCGCCCAGGCCCAGAGTTCAGGCCCCACAACCGGACCCAAAAAAGAAAATTAAAAAAAAAATTTTGCCAGTCACTGGTGGCTTATGCCTGTAATCCTAGCTACTCAGGAGGCTGAGATCTGAGGATGGCTGTTTAAAGCCAGCCTGGTTAGAAATGTCCCCATGAGACTCATCTCCAATTAACCACTCAAAAACTGGAAGTCGCACTGTGGCTCAAAGTAGTAGAGTGCTAGGCCTTGAGTAAAAGAGCTCAGGGACAAATGAGGGAAACCAGACTGTGTTTCTTTGGGTCTGGCTTGCTCTGCTTAATATAACTTTTTCCAAGCTTTCTATTTCCTTACAAATGGGGCAATGTCATTTTTTCTGATGGAAGCATAGAATTCCATTGTGTATACATACTACATTTTTTGATCTTCATCTACTGAAGAGCATCTGAGTTGGTTCCATATCTTAGCTCTGGAAAATAATGCTGTAATGAACATGGTTGTGCTGGTAGGCTTAGTGTGGTCTTGATTGCAGTCAATTAGATAAATGCTCAGAAGTGGGATTACTGGGTCATAGAGGACCTCTATGCTTAGTCTTTTGAGGAGCCTCCATACTGTTTTTCAGAGTGGTTGGACATTCCACCAACAGTGTAGTAGCATTCCCTTTTGGCCACATCCTCACCAACATCTGTTATTTTTAGTTTTCTTGATAATGGCCATTGTAACCAGGGTGAGGTGGAATCTCAATGTTGTCAGTAATAACCAGAATATGTCTATGATATCCTTAGCAGAGGATCACAATAGCTCAATATCTAGGTGCATATGATCTTATAAAATTAACTCTAAGAAAACTTTTTTTAAAAGTTTTGCCAGTCACTGGTGGCTCATGCCTATAATCCTAGCTACTCAGGAGGCTGAGATATGGGGATCACAGTTCAAAGCCAGCCCGGGCAGAAAAAGTCCATGAGACTCTTATCTCCAGTAAACCACTCAGAAAACCAGAAGTGGTGCTATGGCTCAAGTGGTAGGGTGCTAGCCTTGAGCTGAAGAACTGAGGGACAGCACTCAGGCCCAGAGTTCAAGCCCCATGACCGACAAAAAAAAATTAATTCCAAGAAATGGAAAAGAGGTTTTTATAATGTGCTGTTTGCAGTTATTTTTTTCTCTTTCTATTTTTCCCATTTGGCATATGCCCTGTTGTCACTGTTTTTTTTTTTAAATTTCTGTACCCTTGTCTTGTATATAAGTTTATCTGATTTGCAGAAGAGAGAGGGAATCACAGAAATGGCTGGACAAAGGATGAACCAATGCAACAGTGATACTCACTAGACACTATGTTGGAAATGAACTGTACAACTTCAGGGGGAGGGGAGTTGGGGGAGGAAGTGGGAGAAAATGAGAAAGAGGGTAACACTGTTCAAAAAGAATTTTACTCTTAAATTTTACCTTTATATAACTGTAACCCCTCTGTACATCACCTTTACAATAAGAAAAAGAACAATAAAAAAGAGCTCAGGGATAGCATCCAGGCCCTGAGTTCAAGTCCCACAACCGACAAAAAAAAATTTTGTCCAGAACATAACCATGCCCATTCATTTATATATTGGTTGTTACTTTTGCTCCATATCAGCAGAGTCTCTTGTGATGAATCTCTAATGTCTTGTGTGACAAGAGACACTAGGGCCTTTGGAAATAAAAAGATTTGCTCTCTACATACTTAAAGAAAAAATGTTTATCCTCTCAGCATTCTGCACAGAAATCAAGACCAACATCATAAACCTAGATATGCAGTTATATTCCAGAAGCCCTCTGAAAAGCATAAAATCCTCCCATAGCTAAAAAGAAAAATATTAATATCTATACACACTGCCCTCATGACAAGATGATGGTGGAAATATTGTCAGGAAAATAGCTGGCAAGCTGTATGGCCCAAGGCTTAGAACTTTTTTGCAAAACTACTGTTAGGTTGTGCAAAACAACCCTTTAGTGTGAGCTGAATTACTGCTATGCTGCTCCACACTCAAATAGCTTCACTATTTCTCTCTCTCTCTCTCTCTCTCTCTCTCTCTCTCTCTCTCTCTCTCTCTCTCTCTCTCTCTCTCTCTCTCCCTTTCTCCTCTCTCTCTTTTTCTGTTCTCTCTCTGCAGCTCTTGCCCAACATCCCTCCTTGTAAATCTACCATGCCCCTGGTCTCCTATGTCTCCCCTCGAAACCTAGCATTCTTTTTTTCCACATAGTGGTTAACCCTGTGTTTATTTATTCACCTTAACTAAATAAATGTCACAGTATTTCTTGATTCAAGCTCCAGAGGCTGTCTTAGGTATGAGCATCTTCCCCATACATCACAGCCCTGCCCCCTGGCTACCCAGACAGACCCTCAGCCCAGTCTTGATCCCAGCCACCTGCTTTGCTCTTTCTGTTCCATCCATGCCAGATGTCATTCTGGGCCCCACACTAGGCTTGAAATTTGTCTTACCCTTAACTTCAAAAGCTCATCTTCTTTCTTATCTCCATCCTTTAGGGATTCAGCTGTCATCATGAACATTTTTCTTACCCCTTTTTGGTAGAGCTGAGAATTTTCTAGCTTAAATACCTAGAGTGTAGCCTGGCATCTAATAGGTCTTCAATAACTATTTGGTAAGTGGGTGAATGAATGATGGTAATATGATAAACCAGGCACTTTAGCTTAAAGGCTTACAGAGTTTATTTCATTCAATCCTCACGTGAAATCTAGAGATATGTCATTTGTGTCCCTATTTTCCAGATGCAGAACACTGAGGAAGGAGGAAGGAGGTGACTTCCCCAAGCTCAGCTGCCTGGGTCAAAGGTTACAAAATCACTGTCCTCACTGCAAGATCTAGGTTAAAAACTTCACAGAGCCAGGCACCACCGGTGGCTCACGCCTGTAATCCTAGCTACTCAGGAGGCTAAGATCTGAGGATCACGGTTCAAAGCCAGCCCGGGAAGGAAAGTCTGTGAGACTCTTATCTCCAATTAACCACCAGAAAACCAGAAGTGGCATTGTGGCTCAAGTGGTAGAGTGCTCACCTTGAGCTGAAGAGCTGAGAAACAGCACCCAGGGCCAGAGTTCAAGCCCCATGACTGACAAAAAAAACTAAACAAAATAATAAGAATAAGAATAATAAACAAAAAAAAAAACTCAGAGTCTCTTGAAATCTGGCTTTATCCTCACAGGCAGTCTTGGACAAGTTACTTCCCCTCCCAGTTAACCTGACTGCGTGATAAAGGAGGTAACATTGACTTCCACACAATTTGTGAGGCTTCAGACACAAGGTACCTGGAAAATACACAACAGAAAACTCAGTAAGTGACTGCTGCCCTGGGGTGGTAGCAGAGTGAATGCCAGATCTGTTGAATCCCAGTTGCTGGCTCTTGGGCGCTATATTAAACGCTCCTAGCGGTTCCTTGATCCAGCCCTTCCTCCTCCACGATGAAGCTACAGAATTTGTCTTCCCCTTTCTGTGAGCGATATATAAAATCTTCCCCCACACCTCCCTCCCCTGGAAACACATATTCCTTCTTCCTGCACACCTCACACTTCATCGCCCACATGTGTGCATCTGCTACAGGGCTACGGAAGTGCTACTGTTGGGTGTGAGATTAAAAAAAATAATAATACAAAGAAGAAGAAGGCTTCCTGTGTAACCCCAGAGACTGGCAGAGACCAGCAGCCTCCCAGCCTCCAGCATCCCCCACAAGCCTCCTGCTGGCAACCCTAAGTTAGAACCAGCAGTCAGTGCTGCCAGCCTGCTTTGGGTTCTTTTCCTCCAAATAGAAGCTGGAATCAGAATGCCAGGGTCGTGGGCTCCTCCTCCGATCTAAGAGGACCTGGTGTCCTTCCTGTTCTGGTCTCCTGAGAGTCCCACTCCAGCACTGGCCAAACGAGGTGAAGTCGCGGGCCCCTGTCTCAGGCAGGCCACAGGCTATTCTAAGGAAGGTGCCCGGATTCCAAACCATGCAAGGTCTCCACTCTCAGCGCTATTTTTTCTCACTTCTGAAGGGAAGGGCAGCACAGCCCCAAGATAGGGTACAACCTCTAACCAATCAGAGACAAAGAGGCCCCTTCTTGGAAACAAGCTTGGAGCAAAAGATAGTAGGCAAAAAGGAGAAGCGGAGAAGGGAGCTCCATTTCTTCCTATCAAGGGATCCCTTTAGCTCTCCTTTGAGAGTTGATAGGTCTGGATGCAGAGTCAGGCAGAACAGTGAACACACCAGTATCATTGCCAAGGAAGTGCCACTGGCTAACCAAGCAGCTGAAAGACCAGAGCAGGCAGAGGGCCCAGACGACATGCTTGGATTCTCTCTAATCATGTTGCTGTAAAGGAAGGGACATGTGTGTGTTCGTGTGTGTGTGTATGTGTGTATGTGTGTGTGTGTGTGTGTGTGTGGAGAGAGAGAGAGAGAGAGAGAGAGAGAGAGAGAGAGAGAGAGAGAGAGAGAGAGAGAGAGAGAGAAGTGAGTGGGCCATCCCCTGGACTCTCAAATCCTCATCTCATCCTTATCCTTGTCATTCCTATAGGCCAAGCCAGGATAGCTATCTGGATAGACCCTGCTTCAGCAGAGCTCAAGGAACTCCCCGTCAATTTCTAAACCAAAAAGAGTGTGGGGTGGTTCCCAGCAAAAATGAACAACACCACTGCCCCCCATGAACATGCCCACAAAAGTCTTGTCATCTCTGGCATTGGGGGTAGGGAGGGTGGCAGAAGAGAGACACGCACACTTCTGAAAAGTGTCTTGGCTTCATGTTTGTTTTTGTTTGTTTTTTCTTGGGGGGGTCCAGTTGTGGGGCCTGAACTCTAGGCCTGGGCGCTGTCCCTCAGCTCTTCAGCTCAAGGCTAGCACTCTACCACTTGAGCCACAGCACCACTTCCGGCTTTTTTCTTTTTGCTTATGTGGTGCTGAGGAATCGAACCCAGGGATGCAAGGCAAGCGCTCTACCACTGAGCCACCTTCCCAGCCCATGTTTGTTTTTTTTAATCTTTCGGGTTAAGGGTGTGATTTTTTAAAGCCTCATTCAGACACAGGGAGAGGCATTGTTTTTCCTTTCTCCTTCAGAAATAACTCAGGAGGCAGGCTGTGACTCATTCATGGAACCAGGCTGGGTCTGAATCTCAGTACAGCCATTCTCTACTGTGTGCCCCCTAGATAAATTCACTATTTCTGGGCCCAGGTGTCTCATTTGGAAATGAGAGTAACAGAAGAATTTGCCATCACGGTTTGAAGGACTGAGGTCTGAGATATAAACCATTTAGCATTAGGTAGGATCTCTAAAAATGTTCAGCCAATGACAATAGATATTATTTTGCTTGGGTCATGTCTGGTTGGGAGACAATGACTATTTTGGCCTAAGAATCACCGACTATAGCTCAGGTTCTACCCTGCTGCTGCCAGGCTCATGGGCCTGTATTAGAAGGGAAATATAGTCAGGCCCTGGCAGCGCCCAAAGTATTAACAGAGCTTAGCATTTTTACTCAAGGTTAGAGCTTTACCACTTGAGCCACAACTCCACTTCCAGCTTTTTGCACATCAATTGGAAGTAAGAGTCTCATGGACTTTCTGATCTTGGCCATCTTTTAACTATGATCCTCAAATCTCAGCCTCCTGAGTAACTAGGGTTACAGGCGTGAGCCACTAGCATCAGCCATGTGTATTTTTCAATGCATCCGGCCTGGACAGGAAGGAAGCTTGCACCTGCTGCATGTTTTAGATCATCCTACTCACTGTATGCTGGGTACTCAGGGTGGTGGGGTTGGGGGGGTGGGGCTCACAACCTCTGACCTCAGTGGAGAAGGCTAAGACACATGCTCTGGGAACCAGGCATCTGAATTCACATTTTGGCTCTACCCCTTGTAAGCTGTGTGACTGAGACTTCCTCAGCCTGCACCCTCACCTCCATGATCAGTGGCCTAGCCTATTAAATGGCTCTGCATAGGGCTGCAACAGTGAATAAATGAGTAAATGACAGGAAAGGGCTTAGCACAATGCTTGGCTCATAGTAAGGGCTAAGCCATGCTTTTGATCAGGCAGGTCTTCATCAGAAACAATTTGAGGCCCAGGAGGGACTCCATGGCTTGCCCTAAAGCTTCAATCTGGCTGATACTTCAGAACTGTCCCTTAGTGGTCCTCCTTGGCCATTCTGTAAGAGCAAGGACATTGTCTTGCTCACAGCTTTACATGCATGGAGTTGGTGCTCAACTCATGGTTGACTGAAGGTATGATAAAACCAGATAATGGCATTTCTCTCAGCCCAATCGAAGTACTTTTCAAGTCCCTCTTTCCTATACCAATTGGTCTATCTATTCCATTGAAGTCATGGTCCAGAAAGCATAGTGTATACCACTCTACTGCTTAGTTCCTCCTCAAAGCGGCCAGTGTATGCTCATCATCATCATCATCATCACCACCACCACCACCATCATCATCATCATCATCATCATCATCATCATCATCATCATCATCATCATCATCATCATCATCATCATCTACAAACTAGGTCGTATCAACTCAACCAAAAAGACAGGATCTGGGCTAAGGTAGCACTATTATTTTCCTGAAATTTCAGGATACAAAATCTAAGGCAAGATGAACCAGTTTTCAGTAACTTGATTCTAGGAGTCTCCTCTCCTTTCCTCTCCCTTTCTTTCCTCTCCTTTTCCTTCCCCTCCCCTCCTCTTTCTCTCTCCTTTGTCCCTCCCTCCTTCATTTCCTCCTCCTCCCTCCCTTGTTCTTCTTCCCCACCAACTTCCTCCTTCCCTTCTCCCCTCTCAAACCTGCTTTTAATCATTCTCGATATGGCTCCGGAAGCAGCCTACACAAATCATCTTCTCTGATATCCTAGCTCCTCAAACATTTTGGGCCATGGCTTACAGCCATTTCCTCTGTTCCTCTACCTCTGTCCAAACCATTACTAAGAAGATAAACGTATTAAGGGCCCATAATCTCTCCCCATAAATCCCCTCTCATCTGGGTTGATGTCCTAACCTTCTTAGGTCTCCAGTATCCTTCAGGGACTGAAAAGTTGGCGTCACGGTGATGCTGGGAGCATCGTGGGTGGCTCTGGACCCTTCCATTGGTCTTGGAGACCAAGGAAAAGCCTGAGAGATAAGTTAAATAACACCACTCCAGGGGGTCAGTGAGCACTGGAGGTCAATGGAGTCGTTCCACTGAAGAACTCAACTTTCCCAGTCTAGGAAGCTTTGAAGGGAGCTCTGGTTTGGACTTTAGATGCCATCACGCTGAATAGCTAAGACCTAGATCACAGTTCTTGAGTACCCTTCCCCACTGAAAAGAGCCCAGAGTCCCTGAGAACTGTTGTTTTCAGGATCAGAACCTAAGCAGTACAGTGAGCTTAACCCATTTCTACAGGGATGGGAGGGGAGAGTGTGGGGGAGTGTGCTCAGAGAATGACGTAGAAGCTTATCGAACGGTCTTCAATGGCTAACTCTGGGACAATGTGAACAACAAAGAGAAAATTTCATACTAACATGATGGAATGCAGAAAATATTAAAATTGACAAATCCACAGTATGGGAAAAGAGAAACCCAGATACTGAAGAACAGGAATAATTGGTGGATCCAAGCAGAGAATATTGGAATAGATACTGTTCTTTCAACTTGTAGATCTACAATATCTCACATTAAGAAGTTGAAAGCAGGAAGAGAGAAAGAGTTCTTTCCTGTAGTAATGAAATACCACTAGCTCTTCATGTGGATACTTGAAGATACCATTTTTCCTAGAAGGAAGGTGTGAATGGGTCCTCTCAGAACTCTGGCCTCGGGCACTCTGTCTGTTCTCCTAGATCAGACAATCTCCTGCAGTTATGAATCAATCAATCATGTAATAACATTTGAGACTATTCATTCATACTATACAAAATGTTAAGACTATGCATTAATACTAAACTTCAATGTTAATATCTGGACATGGTCAAAGACATTGAACGAATTAAGGTGTTGCTCCATGTCAACGTGGAATGTTCTGTAATTTGAGTTGAATCACTATGCCCCTTTGGAGCTCTTGCCTGTGGCCCTTCCTGTGGCAAAAATACAAACTGTCAACAGATGGTACCAGCAAAGCAGCCTCCTTCCTCTGAATCTAGGCGCCTGAAAGGATTGTTTGGGCGCCATCTACTGGGCAAATGCTTGCATTGCTGTGTGGCTCCTGCCCTGTGTCCCAGCCATGATGGGGGCCACCCAATGATTCAGTTCTCCTCTAACACAGGAGGGTAGCACAGTGCCCAGTCAACAGATAAGGGAATGAATTACTTCTTCTAATGAATTCTGTGCACATTGGTGTGGTGCCAAGAATATGAAGTGCAGGTGAGAAGAACCTAATACCATCATAATGGGGCTTTCAAAGAAGCCTTGCTGCATTGATGGATTGCACACCTCTTGAGGGCTCTTGATGTCACTTGTTCCCTAAGAAAAACTCCACGAATGCCAGAGGCTGTGATGACATACTGTACAGAATTGGGCTTTCATAATGGAATCAATCAACACAATTGGACCCTCACAGATACAGAAAAAGAATCAGATAGGAAGTTATTCTTAAGCCCATTTGTTTTCTTTAACCTCGTGTGTGTGTGTGTGTGTGTGTGTGTGTGTGTGTGTGTGTGTGTGTGTGTACTCTAAATGGCAAGTTCTACCATGGCAAAGACTATGTCTGTCTTTTTATTGTTATATGTTCAGCACACACAGTGATCTGTAAAATGTATCTGTAGACTAATGAATAAAGGCAGGAGACATCTGCCTAGTGGCGAAAACTGGGGGTCCTGAGACAGTTCTGTCCTTCATATAGCCTCAGTTCACTATCACCAGTCTAACCAATCAGACTCTGAGTTTGGCCAGCTCACACTAAGGCTCAACCCAAGACTCAACCAGTAGGTAATTTAGGAAAGGCACATGCTCAGAATGCACATATACATTCTGGTCCTCTCTCCTATTGACAAAATGTCCTCTTTTTCACCTGGAGTGCCTAGAGTATTTATTGTTTAAGAAACAGCTGTCTCCTCCTCAATGAGATGGATTGTACTTCCTTTCACTGATTGCAGCTAAGATGCTTCACTTCTTTCCGCCAGGGGAATATGAGTGGATGTGATGTGAGCCAAAGGCTCAAATATGCCTCTGTGTCTGGCTTGGCCACCTGAGCTTCTGTGAGCACCCTAAGAGGAGGCCCTGATGCCCTTCTGCCTGAACCCAACCACAGCCTGGACCTCAATCCAGGCCAGCATGAATGTGCTATACCACAACCATATGTAGAAGCATCCCCTTAGATGCTCTATTCTCTGACCATCCATCCACTGCTTTATTACCACTAAGCCAATTTTCCCTCCTCATTATGACCTCTAGTCTTAAGGCTTCTTTTGTGGGGCTCTTTCTGGTTTCTGGTTAGCTATGTCTTAGCTAAGTCTTGGATCAACCAAACAGCTAGTATTACACTTCAATGCCCACGCTACTGGAGAGCCTCACACAACTCTCCTACCTTTGTTCCCAACATAGGAGCTTCAGAAGCAGCTGGGTCTTAGCTACTCTGGACATGCCTGGATGTATACTCAGTGACACCTCTTCTTCCTCCTTTCATGGCTGTCCGAAACCTTATCCACTATACTCCCAACAAAGATTTCTCTTCCTGCTTTCCAGAGTAAACTAAGCTATCAGAGGGGAACTTGTTGGTAGGAGATAGAATAGTATTGTCATTGACTGCAAGGGAGCTAAATGTGGTGTTGTAAGCCTGTAACCTCAGCACTTGGGAGGCTGAGGCAGGAATGTGAGGCCATGTTGGGCACCAGCACTAAATGCTTCATATGCATTTATCTCATTGAATCCTTCAAATCAGCTCTGTTAGATAGGTAGCACTGCTTTCCTTTTGTAAAGGGAGCACATCATTATGAACTAATGCTAAGTGAGTTGTCCAAAGCCACATAGTAGTAACAGGCAAATTCCATCATTTATTTAAACCAAGGTGCGTGTCATTCAAAGATAAATGTTCTGAACATTATTGCTACATAATCTCATGAGAAGACCAGGGTTGAATCTTGTTACTCAACTACTTGGAAGCTATCTATCAAGTACAAAATTAAATTTCCTAGAAACAATCTAAATTGGAGGCATCAGAGTTTTAAATTACAGCAGAAAGAGATCAGCATGTTAAAAATTAACCATATTCTAGATCTCTTGGGTACATCCTGAAGTGCTGACAAAGCTCTCCTCTGGGAATGGTGGAAGTATGTGGACCCAAACATTTTGTGACACTTTGCTACAAGTTAGATCAAGTGGAGAATACCAATGATACTCAAACCACCATTTTCATAAACCACCATTTCCTAGAAGTAAAATTCCTCAAGGGGCAGGCATAGTGGCTCACGTCCATGATCCTCCTTGGGAGGAAGAGATCTGGAGGATCATAGCTTGAGGCTAGCTTATGCAAAAAAAAAAAAGTTAACAAGATCCCATCTCAAACAACACTCGTGGTGTGGTAGAACACATCTCTGATCCAACAACTACTCAAGAAGCGGAGATCTGAAGGTTTGAAGTTGGAGGTAGGCCCATGCAAGAATGGGCTGATAGCAAGAATGAGGTCCTGAGTTCAAACCCCCACTCCCTCCTGCCAAATATTACTCAGACTGCTAATTCATCCTGTTTCTGATTCTAATAGGAAGCATATTAAAAGAGCCCCTGAAATCACATAACTGTGAGTCAACAGAGCTCTCAAAAGGAACCCTGACAAATAGGGCTCTACAGAAGGGAATCTTAGACAGAGAGAAAAGCTAAATTTCCACTCTGTTTTCCAAGAATTATTGGAATCCAGAGGGGGAACTCTAACAGCGATTAAGTCATTCTTGGAGATCAAGTACTTTCCAGAATCCCCTTCCTGGGACAAATGGTATGCTGGTAATTTGCTGTGGGGTTCCAGGAATGTAATTCAGGATTCAAGAAAATGTATACACACGAATTTCCTATTTAACATGCCCTTGAGGCGACATTGTTGAAGTCTTCTCCATCTCTGTGCTGGCCGATGTCACTGCTTCTGACATGTAGGTAGACCTCTGAGCAGAGAGAATGAGAGAGATGCCTTCTGGCAACAGCAATACCTAACAGCTGTCCACAATCCACACTCAGCAGATGGAAACACATCTTTGTTACCTAGAAAGCCCCCTGGCCTCCAGCATTTCCAAAGTCAGATTCCAGTGAGATCGAGTTTGGCCTGTTGTAAACTTCCATTACAAAATAGCGTGTGCCCGCGATGGCTGGAGCACGTGTGTGGGGCCTACTTACGCATGCAGTCTCCGCCGTACCAGCCCACTCTGCACTCCGCACAGTAGAAGCCCTTCACGTAGAAGTCATCCAGGGTGCCCCCCCATGAGCCGTTCCTGCAGCTCTTGCAGTTTTCAAAGATCATACAGCCTGAAAGATTTCCAACAAGGATGTTAGTCCTCCTCCTTGCTAGTTCTGGTGGTCTTTGGGACACCTGACCAATGTTCTATGACTGTGCAGAACCTCTAGACACACCCCCCCAACACACACGCGCACACACACACGCGTACACGCGCACACACACACGCGTACACACACACACACACACACACACACACACACACACACACACACACACGCCAAAACCCTGAGAAAAACTGCTCATCCCGAGGGCAATACTAGACTCTCCTGAATTCTGAAACAGAGAATAGGAGAGTGGTCCAAACCATCTTTCCAGTTAATGGTTGATGGGTTTGTTTTCGTTTCTTATTTGTTTTGTTTTGGTGGTATTGAGGTTTAAATTCTGGGTTTCCAGCTCGCTAGGCTGGTGCTCTACAGCTTGAGTCAGGCATACCCTTAGTCCTGAGGCTTTAAAGTAACATGAAATAGCTTCTAAAATGCAAAATCTGTCAATAGGTATTCTTATTTTTCTCTTTATAGATGTATTTCCCATTTATTATAGAATATTGAGAAAATTCAGGTGAGCAAAAAAAAAACAAAAACAAAATCTCAGCAGAAAAAAATTATCTAGAGAATTCTACTAATATCCTTTCTCTGAAATAATATACATAAGTGTATACATGTGTGTACATACAGGCATATATGCACATATATTAGGCTTATACTGTATGCTGCACATTCTTTTTAAATTAATAACGTAGCAAATACTATAAATAGTCATCTCTGTAACAAAGGAGGAGGTAACAATGTTCGATAGGAAATGTACTCATTACCATACTCATGTAACTGTAACCCCTCTGTATAGTATTTGTACAATAAAAAATATATATAAAAGTCATCTCTGTGATACACATCTGTCACCAAGCTAGGCCATTGGATACAGTAGGCAATGCCTGCTAAGGGACTTAGCCTGAAAGGTATCCGCAAATCACTCATCAACAAGCCACATTAGGGTTAAGCAATGCTCAGGCCTAGATCACTTCAAAACATGGCCTCCTGAGTGGCTGGGGACAGGGAGAACCGGTAGGAATCGTCCCTTGGTATTTATCAGAATAGAGAGCTAAGCTCTGTCTCTGTCAGTGTCCAGCTGAGTGTGCTAGAGCCAATTGTTTGCAATCTCCATGTTTCCTTGCCTTCATTTGTCACACTGGGATCAAAATGGATCCCACATTTTAGGAGTGTTTAAAAGTTAAATGAGCAAATGGAAAGTACCTGGTACATAGTCAATTCCTGCAAAGAAGGCTGTCATTGTTATACTGGTTTCCCCACAATTCCCCCTGGCTTATCTCTATCCCAACTAGCTTGATCATTTTTTGTAGGTTGTGGAGCTTGAACTCATGACCTGGGCACAGTCCCTGAGCTATTTTTGCTCAAAACTAGAGCTCTACTTTGAGCCACAATTCCACTGCTAGTTTTCTGGTGGTTAATTGGAGATAAGAGTCTCATGGACTTTCCCTTCCCTGAGCTGCCTTTGAATCATGATCCTCAGATCTCAGCCTCCTAAGTAGGATTATAAGTATGAACCACTGGCGCCCTAGTACCTGTTTCCCTATCAAAGGCTACATCCTGACCAATATTATATCCTTAGGACTAATATAGTGCTGGCATGTTCTTTGAGTAAGTAAATGATGAATACATAAATTAATTAATGGCTAATGAACTGCTTAAGACGAACTAGCATTTTCTTGAGCAGACAGCATGCTTCTTGGCATTGGCCCGTAGTGTGTGTGTGTGTGTGTGTGTGTGTGTGTGTGTGTGTGTGTGTGTGTGTGTGTGTGTGTGTGTGTGTGTGTGTGTGTTCTACAAGAGAAAGACAATGGCTCTCTTAGGGAGATGGATACATCCTGAGTCTGGTCTTAAGGGCTCTGCAAACTCTCTTTTAGCACAGTTATACACGTTCAGGTCCTTAGGTTCATGACAAAGAGGTGTGGGGGAGGGAAGAACACCATCCTGGTGACTAAGATGAACAAGGCTATGGGAAAGACAGCAACGTTGTCAAACAACCAGGTGGAGAGGTTCACTGCCTAGAACCCACACTGGTCCATTGAGGGTTTGGGTGCTGTGAGATGATACTGGAGGTCCCCCTGGACACCCCTGCTATTCATGTCCCCAGACCTTGATCATCTTGAACCACTGCCACCAGCAGCGATTATTATCCGCTCTCATGACAGAAATTAAAACCACCTGTGATTGGAATTAAAGCCACCTATGAGATTGACAACAAATGCCAAATGACCTCTAAAGCACTTCTGGATCTGGTCCCTGATGGTTCCTTCAGATTGTAGTCTCTAAATCTCATGTCTGTCTGTCTCCTTCTCTCTGCATCTTTCACCATTTACACACTTCTGTCAGACTGAGCCAACTGAAGTTGTGGAAAGCTCAAGCTTTCTCTAGCCATAGTTCTCTATGCTATGCCCGGTGGTGGGACCCCTCCACCCACCAGCATGTTGATTCTCTCTCTAGCCAGCCCTGTACCTCCTCTAACAAGTCTTCACTGATCTTTCCTCTACCTCACCCCCAGTCCCTCTGGGTTGCCATGGTACCCTGTGCATCCCTATCACTGCACTTTATGATGCACTTTCCTCTACCAGCCTTTAGGCTCTGGGAGTGCTGAGATTTTTTTTTCTTTTATGTCGCTGTAGTTCCAGTAACAGACATGGGAGCTGCTCCGCCTGCTTGTTAAACAAATGAGTAGACGATTTCTCGGATTTACAACTTTTAACACTGCAAGAAGTACTAACTCCTCTCATTCCTTTCCTACCTGTTAAAATGGACTGAGTTGTGTCACATTCATGCCACTGATGGCTGCTGCTACAATTCAGGCATTCAGACGACTTCTACCCATTACATTGGATAACATGGAAGAAACCCCAGGGGCATCCCTCCCTGGCTCACCGGGGTGAATGAGGCAGGAGTCACACTCATTGTCCTCGTTCCTGCAGCATGGGATGGTGTAGCCCACCACTTCCTTCTTTCCAGGGCAGACACACTCAATCTGGTCGTATTCACAACATTCCCGACACATGATGTTCCACTCGGCTCCGGGGCAGGCTTCATTGATGACTGTGTATTCTGAAATGGAACCCGACACGTGAGGAGCGGCTGGCAGGAAGGAAGATGGAAAACTTTGCAACATCACTCTTAGGATACAGATGTTGCCCTACGAACACAATGATGCCCAGGCTGAAGGAGAGAAAAACTCTGTACAAATTCTTCCTAGGCCTGCATCTCCACAGAGCTATTCCAACCCACACATGGGAGCAGAGATGGAATGTTTTTATAACTGGTATTCACTTTAGTTTTGTGTGTGTGGCTTTTGGTTTGTTTGTTCATTTGTTTGGGGCCAGGACTCAGGCATGAACTCAAGGACTCATGCTGTTGCCTAGCTTTATTCCCTTAAGGGAGAAACTCTACCACTTGAGCCACACCTCTACTTCTGGCTTTTTGCTATTTAGTTAGAGATGCCTGTAATCTTAGTTACTCAGGAAGCTGAGGTCTGAGGATCTGAGGTTTGAAGCCAGCTGAGGCAGGAAAGTCCACGAGATTCTTATCTCCAATTAATCAGCAAAAAGCCTGAAGTGGAGCTGTGGCTCACATGGTAGCGAGCTAGCCTTGAGCAAAAAATAACAAAAACAAAAACAAAAACTCAGGGACAGAGCCCAGACACTGAGTTCAAGCTTCAGGACCAGCGCTCTCTCTCTCTCTCTCTCTCTCTCTCTCTCTCTCTCTCTCTCTCTCTCTCTCTCTCTCTCTCTCTCTCTCTCTCTCTCTCTCTCTCTGTGTCTCTCTCTGTCTCTGACTCTCTGTCTCTCTCTGTCTCTCTGTGTGTCTGTTTCTGTCTCTGTCTCTCTGTCTCTCTCTGTCTGTCTCTTTCTCTCTCTCTCTCTCTCTCTCACACACACACACACACACACACACACACACGCGCACACACACACACACACACACACACACACACACACACACACACAAATTTGGCTGCCTGGGCTGGCTTTGAACTACCATCCTCAGACTCTGGCTCCTGAGTTGCTAGATTACAGGTATGAATCATCAGTGCCCAAGTCTCTGTACTTTTATCTTTAAACACACATAGTTTTACATGGATTGAGAGTGGAACATGCATATATTTTATAAGCAAATGCACATTTCCCTGGTGCTGATGTTTTTTTCTATTCTTTTCTTTTTGTTTCTTTTTCTTTTTTCTTCTTCTTTGTCATGCGGGAGGTAGGGAAAAGGGCCTTGTGCATCTTAGGCAAGTGCTCTACTGCTAAGCTACTGTTACTGGAATACATCAGGCTGTTGTTTATATGTGCACAGATTGAGCACTGCACAACTCCAAGAGAAAGCATGCAATGGCACAACTATCTCAGGCTGTGCAGCTCAGTCAAGAGTGCCATCAGCACAGCCTGGAGACCATGCTCTAGACCAGGCTATTCAGGGCATCGCTGATGGCCCAGCACAGCCTATGCCACTGATTCCTAGGCTGGGCTCCTCCATTTGCAGCATGCCACTTTCATAGCATCTTCAAAGCCAAACCAAAAGGTACCACTATTAGTATGTTTGAGAGAATTTCAATGTTTCACAAGGGTGAACTTTTACTCTAACTTCACTCTGCTCCTAAGTACAATTGAATGTTCTTTCCTATGAGAATTTTAAAAAGTGTTCCTTAATGGGTAGGAGTTTTTCTTCCCTTCCTTCCTTCCTTCCTTCCTTCCTTCCTTCCTTCCTTCCTTCCTTCCTTCCTTCCTTCCTTCCTTCCTTCCTTCCTTCTTCCTTTCCTTTCATTTCCTTTTTCTTTCTTTCCTTCTTTGCTCCTCCTCCTCTTCTCCTCTTTCCTCTTCCTCTCCTTCTCCTTCTCCTTCTTCTTCATATACCTTAAGTAAAAAGAAAGCCAGCTGGCATTCTATAAGAAGAATCAATCGGAGGCTGTTCAGAGGAACTCAGACTAGGGAAACAGACTGGATGGTTTTCTTTGCTTTGCTTTTTTCTGGTTTTCTATTTCTAAAAGTTTTGTACAAGGAAGATGATTCAAGCAGAAGTAAATCTGGACAAGGCTTGGTGAAGCCTTCCCTAGACTGGAGTGCCTTATATAGCCTTCCCTAAACTAGGAACAATATAGTTTGTCTATTTTCCTCCCCTAAATCTGGATCTCTATTGATTAATTATTTATTTTATTTGTATTACAGGATTTTTGAAGTCAGGACCCCAAATGTTCTACCATTTGTCACTTGAACCATGCCTCTAATTCTTTTTGTTTCAGTTATCTTTCAGGTAGAGTCTCCTATTTTTGCCCAGAACCAGATTTTTTTTTAAAGTCTATAATGTTACTGTTGTTACATTGTACAGAGGGGCTATCATTTCATAAATCTGGTAATGAGTACTTTTTAAAATAATGTCACTCCTTCCTTTGCTTTCCCCGTTTACCCCTCCTATCCCTGCCTACAAGTTACATAGCTCATTTTCCACATAGTGTATACTGATAGGATGACCGCATTTATTCACCCTGCCTCCCTCCCTTTGTGCAACAGCCCCTACCTCAGACTTTGATCTTTACCTCCCATATAGTTGGAATGAGAGACATGTGCCACCACCATGATTTTACTGATTAAGATGGGATCTCACTAGCTTTTTATGTCAATCCATGATCCTCCAGCTTACTACCTCCCCAAACAGCTAGGATTACAGGCCTGGCTAAAGCATCCAGCTCCAATTTAGGATTCTGACACAAAACTGACAGCTCATAATTCACCAAATAGACTCAGTTAAAAAAAATTATCACCATCTATTCTCAGCCTCAGATCTTGAGAACCTTCTAGCTTCATAGGAATATAATGACTTGAATATTAAGAGATTAAATTTAATGCTAGGAAAAAATGACTTTCTTTCATCATCTTGCACAAATATTGGTGGGGCAGCAAAATCCTCACATTGGCAAGAGTCTGGCCCCATTCTCTCAGCATTGCCTTTGTATGTGCATCTGCGCCATAAGCTCCTTCTGAGAAACCATCCTGCCAGACTTAGCTCAGCTTCCCATGCTTATCCTGGTGTCTAGAGAGGACCTCCCTCATCTTCTCATCCCAAAATGCAAATCATACATCCCTTTCACTGTGTCCTATAGGATGTCACAATTTATAATGATTTTCTGGTTTTATTTGTCTTTAGGCTTCATACTGGCAGATTCTGTATCCATACATACACCACCTGAAGATAAAAAAGGTTTTGATGGCTCAAGTGGTAGAGTGCTAGCCTTGAGCTGAAGAGCTGAGTGACAGCACCCAGGCCCAGAATTCAAGCCCCAGGACTGACCAAAAAAAGTTATTGAAAAACATTGTGCCTGTACCTAACATATATAGACTTCCTTCTTACTTATTTTATTTATTCTATGTATTTCCTACATAGCACTTATGTCATAAGAGGTTTTATTAGTAACATAGAGGTGGCTTTCAGTATATGGGTAGATCCCCATAAGATCTATTCAAATATGATAGCATTTTATATAGGGGACTAGAGTCTCCATGGACTTTCATATTCATAGGGTTCCTGGAAACTATCCTTTGTGGACACTAAGAAGCATCCATACCTGCTTGTTACTTGTCTCCCCTAAAGGGCTCTTAAGCCAGCAGGAACTATGACTAATTCACTGCTGCTAGCATAGGGCCTGGCACATAAGAGGTGCTGGAGAAACCAATTGTTGAATGAATCCAGTCATAACTCCAAGGAGTAGGGAAACCTTTTTATGCCAAATGTTGTTTGGATATTTGTAATAGCCTTCTCAGACCTAGCTTTATTAAATTTCGACTGAAAAGAAACCTCCTAGATTTATTGAATTTTGAGTCTCATCTATAGTTGTCTTGGCAAGCCAGACCAAATGATTTCAAGGAGTTTATATGGGCTGCAGGCCAGACATCCCTCAGTTCTGTAAGTTAGAGCTATATTTCTTCAGTAGTCACATATTTTCATCTATCAGATCTAGGTTGGGGTTATAGGCCAGGAAAGCTAGTTTTGCTCCTAATTGACTGATATCAGAGTTGGGGCACTTTCCTTCCTATAAGGAAGTCTCTAGAACTATTGATCCACATTATGTACCCTGGACCCATATTCTATGTCTTCTCTATGCAACATATATGTTCATAGAAGGGCTTAGGTCTACATCCTCTCCCTCTATTCAGCCTGGGACAATCACTATACCTGTTCAAGTTTTCTTTTTTTCTTTTTTTTTTAATTTTTTTTGGGGGCATCCGGTTGTGGGGCCTGAACTCTGAGCCTGGGCGCTGTCCCTCAGCTCTTCAGCTCAAGGCTAGAGCTCTACCACTTGAGCCACAGCACCACTTGTGGCTTTTTTCTTTTTGCTTATGTGCTGCTGAGGAATCAAACCCAGGGCCTCAGGCATGCAAGGCAAGCACTCTACCACTGAGCCACCTTCCCAGCCCCTGTTCAAGTTTTCTGAGAATGAATAAATATTCATAACTCCTTGAGAAGCAGACAGGACAGGATAAAACTCATTTGCAATTTGAAATATATTTCCATATTTTGCAGCATGAAAGGCCAAGGAAGGTTTGCTCTGCTTTTATAGCTGGCAGAGCCTATTCCTCTACCAAGAAACAGATATGTTCACCTCCAACTGTCTGTAGCATATGGGTGGGGGGAAGTCCTTTGATCCAAGAATTAATTTCCTGAAATATTTTCTTTGTATGTCTCTGTATTTCGGTGAGCAAGCCTACCTCTGCCTATTTCAGCTCTTTCTATTAATTTGAGGTAACAGATATCTCAGTCTCAGGTAATGAACTCAGAGGTGCCAGAAGAAGGGATTTGTAGCTGTGAGTCATTTAAAGATAAAGTACAGTATACGTACATTATATGGATGTATCGAAATAACACAATGAAACACTTAGTACAATTTAAAAAAGAATAGGCTAGAGATGGAATGGGTGGGATGGATTATTATATAGGACCAATACCATCACAGAACCCTTATAAGCCACAGGAAAGGATGTAAAGAAAAAAGTAGCATTTGAAGATAGAGAAAGGATCATGACCCATAGGACACTGGAAGCCTCTAAAGACTGGAAAATGCCAGGCAATGAATGAGTCCTTCCCTTGATCTTTCTGATTAACTTCCAAGTAAGCAATGTGCACTGTTTTAAATTACTAAATCTGCAACAATTTGTTATAGCATCAGTTGGGAACTAATAGTGTTTTTTCAGAAGACAGGCAAATTTGCAGCAAATCATTACCACTCTGTTCCTCATTTCCCCATTGGCATAATACCAAGAACATAAGTGAACTGATGAATTCACCTTTTCATTCACAAGTAGTAGTTAAGTGTCAGATCTATCCCTGGTGGGAGGCTGGATGCTGAGTACAACAGAGAGGAAAACAACCTCTCTGAGCTCCCAGGCCTCTCAGTGCAGAAGAGGAAAAGGCATTGGTACAATTACCATAAATACATAATAATGAACAACTGGCTAATCATGAATGAATAATCCTGAAGGGACATTAGCATGGAATACATAGACTTCACAGAGAAGCTTAAATAAAACAACAGAACGAAATGGATCTATTGCAAGCTAAGATGAATAGAGGTTTTCATGCTTTCATGATTTGGCTCCTTCCCTTGTGGTCACCAAGTTGGTCATTTTTCTTAGTCCCCCAGCTTGAACAGAGAGAAAAGTGCCCCCCAAATATTCCTTATATCCTATGAGAAATATTCAAATTGACCAGCTAAAGAGATTTTAGAATGCAATAAGCAAACAAGAGCAACATCTTGGATGTTTTTCCCCCTCTCCATTTATTAAAACTGCATTTGTGGAAAGGGCACATTCACCATTTGGCTTCAGCTGAATAAATTTCAGGGAATTTCAATATGGTGCAAAAGGCCAGTTCCAGAAACTACCACTGAGAGAAACAACAGAAGTTATTCAATGTTTTCTTATGTGTATATGAAAGCTCTTTAGCATTTCTGTAGAGAGAGTACTTTTTATATTCTTCATGCAATTTCATTTTCAAAACACTCCAATGGGGTTAGTAATAAATTTTCTTTTAAGTAAAAATCATTTACTCCAACCTGTCACTTTACCACAGAGGTACAGGGCTAAGGAGGTAAAGGGCTGAGGAGAAAACAGTTGGCCTTATTAACAGAAGCAAAAAAGAAATGTCAAAAAATATTCTAAGCTGGGTGCCAGTGGCTCATGCCTATAATCCTAGCTACTCAGGAGGCTGAGATCTGAGGATCATGGTTCAAAGCCAGCCAGGGAAAGAAAGTCTGTGAGACTCTTGTCTCTAATTAACCACCAGAAAACCAAAAAGTGGCTCTGTGGCTCAAATAGTGGAGTGCTTACCTTAAGCTTAAGAGCTCAGGGACAGGGCCCCAGCCTAGAGTTCCAGGCTTATGACTGACAAAAATAAATAAATAAATAACCTTAGAATTTTGTGTGTTTTTAGTGGGCACACATACCCACCCACAGGATTTTGTTTCTTGGGGGGGGGTGCTATGTTGTATTTTGGTTTTGTTTGTTTGGGGGGTTTGTAGGGTTTTATATGCATACTGGGCTCTCATGCTCTCACTTGCTTGGAGTTTTTACTCAAATCTGGTACTCTACCACTTGAACCACACCACTACTTCTGATGTTTTTTCCAGATTAGCTGGAGATAAGATGCTCTCAGATTTGTCTGTGCAGGCTGGATCTGATCTTAAATTCTCAAATCTCAGCCTCTTCTGAGTAGCTAGAATTCTAGGTGTAAGACATCAGTGCCCAGCTTACATACAGGTTTTGATAAATGTGCAAGCAGTGTTCTTTTCTGTCATGATCTGTTTTAGAAACTACCTCCCCCCCCATTTCTAACAAATGCATTTGTGTGTCTGTGTGTCTGTGTGTGTCTGTGTGTCTGTGTGTGTGTCTGTGTCTGTGTCTCGGTTGTGGGGCTTCAATTCAGGGCATGGACACTGTCCCTGAGCTCTTTTGCTCAAGACTAGCACTCTAACAGTGGTTTTTGAGTGGTTAATTGGAGATAAAAGTCTCATGGGAACTTTTCTGCCTGGGCTGGCTTCAAACCACAAACCTCAGGTCTCTGCCTCCTGAGTAGCTAGGATTACAGGCATAAGCCACTGATACCTGGGTTACAAATGCATTTTCTTTTGACATGGAAAGATATTCAAAAAGGCTTGTTAAGTTACTGTATAATTATCCTATATGCTCATGTGTTCCTCTACCCCTTATTTTAAAAACCAGAATAGCTGGGAACTGGTGGCTCATGCCTATACTCCTAGCTATTCAGGAGGCTGAGATCTGAGGATTGCAGTTAGAAGCCAGCCTGGGCAGGAAAGTTTGTGAGACTCTTATCCCCAATTAATTATAGAAAAAGACAAAAGTAGCACTGTGACTCAAATGGTAGAATGCTAGCCTTGAGTAAAACAGAGCTCGGGGACAGCACCCAGGCCCAGAGTTCAAGCCCCAGTACCAACCCCCCTCCCCCCAAAAAGATAAATGAATATCAAGGATATTTTGGAGCTGGGCATGATGATACATACACATAATACCAGCATTTGGAGGTTGAAGAAGGAAGAGCATGAGTTCGAGGCCAGCTTTGGACACATAGCAAGACTTTGTCTCTAAAAAGCAAATCAAGACCAAAAAAAAAGGGGAGGAGGAGTATTTGGAGCATTATAAGGTTGGTCTAGTCCCTTCTCTTAATTTCCAAGCTTCGGGGCAGCCATCTTGAAATCTACTATCTAGAGTTCAGTGACACAAGCACCAGGTTTCCAACATTCTCTATCAAGGAAACATATCAGCCCTATGTCCAGTAAGCCCCTCCCTCTCTGAAAAGACTGGTCTGCCTATTTCATACCTGATTGAAGCACCATTGGTTAGAGCCATGGCCCAGGCCAAGACCACCCCAGAAGGTGGTGAGGGAAGGCACTTTTATCGTATGCCACGACACACCTGGATCCAAAGCTGCCTTTGAGTCCACTGTAAAAACCCCACAGCCCTCCCACCCGATAGCCTCATGCAATTAAAATTTCCACTGTGGGTTTCGTAAAAAACCATCTTGCATCTTATAATCTTGTGGGATCCAAAGAAGTAAGACAGGATGCCGAAGCAGAGAGGTGCATGAGTTAGCTGCTTGTGTCCATCATCCCTGCTCCCTGCCCTTCTCATTGCATGATGACTCACAGTACACAACATTCCTGACCACTGGCCATCTAACCACCGGCTTGTGGGACTGACAGCAGACAAAGCCTGGTATAGAAAGATGTGGCTGTGGGTTGGGTCCATGTGGCGACTCCATCCTTTCACCTGAGCCTTGGAGAACCATCATGTCATCAAGTCACCCGCAGCCCCAGCCTGGCATGATCTCTCCCTCAAAGACTCAGTCTTCCCCTTCTCTGAGCTTACCTTTGGTCAGCAAAATAAAGACAACAAGAAAGTCCAGGCCTTTGTTACTCTCGCCCTCACTTTGTACCAAGACTTTCAATGGATTCCTTAGAAACCTGGTGTTTCAGATCATGTACACTGAGAGGGGGAGGGAGGGGCAGGGGCGGGGACAAAACTTAATTTATTATTTGCTTCTTCATTTTTTTCCCTAAGCTCTGCAGGTTGTTGGCTCTGCATCCATCCTCTGCTCCCTGGGTCCCACCAATCTCCAGGCTTATCTCTAATCCCTGAAGCAGATCCTTACAGCCACCATTCAGAATAGATACTATCTTCAGCTAACAAATAAGAAAACAGAGGATGCAAACTAAGTAGACTCTGGCCCTACAGCTTTCAGGTAAAAGAAGAACCATCAGAACTGGGACTAAATCTTCATAGTGGGGTTTGAACTTAGGGCCTTGTGCTTGGATATTGCAAGGGATGAAAACCTGGTGCCCTCCCATTAATTCTAGCATGGGTTTCAGCGAATGCATTGCAACCTTGTATGAGGACACCATCGTTCAAGTTCTTATGTCAAGTAGGACAGGGGAGTTCCTCCATAGCCTGAGCAGAAGTAAAGACACCCACTCTTGTCCCCACTCAGCCTCTGGAGTTGGAGAAATGCCTCAATCCCTGCAGTCTTAGCATTTTAAGAGCAGCCTCTCCGGGCTTCTAGCTGTCTCCAGGGCTGAGTTAGTGGTTTGGCAGCACACAATCTGTGTAAGTAGAAGTCTAGTCCGTTGGTTTGGTGATTGGAAAACCAGGCTGCTGCTGTTGTTGGGACAGAGTGAGGAACACGTCCAGTGTTAGTTCAGGCAAAGATTGTCCCCGGGAGTTCAATTGATGTTTGGTTAAACAACATTCCAGCCATTTTAATGCACAATCACTACAGGGAGGAGGAGTGTCGGGCTCCTTTCACTTCAGCTAAATGAGTTGTTTGAAGAATCTGAGAAACTGAAGTGTCAACATTTTTCAAACCCAGGTCCACTTCTATTTATCTCAAAAGATTTCATGGTCGGTCAGTGAACCCCAGGCAGGATGGGTCCTTTCTCCGGGAATTCACGGTCATGGTGTCAAGATGCCTACGGGTAGCTCCCATCTATGGTCTATTCTGTGGTTTCCCATGTACCCCTGACTCACCGGGGTGCTCAAAGGAGAGAAGACTTGGCTGGTGTTAAACACTGCTCAGGACTGAGCAAACATTGCTCGGTCTGGCTCTCTGCCACTAGGGGGTGCACTGCCTGCTTCCAGATGGTGCTCTTCTCTGGACAACCCAATTGTAAACAGAACA
This sequence comes from Dipodomys merriami, assembly GCF_024711535.1. Taxonomy (NCBI): domain Eukaryota; kingdom Metazoa; phylum Chordata; class Mammalia; order Rodentia; family Heteromyidae; genus Dipodomys; species Dipodomys merriami. The sequence continues at coordinate 15,855,384 of NW_027203493.1, read as the reverse complement.
GAATGGGCAAATGTCCCCAGCCCTTTTGAAAATGAGACAGTGCCCAATAAACAAAAATATTCAGCCATAATGGACCCAATGGATTGTCTATGCTGTACTGCACTACAGACTCTCAACAAGCCACACAAGAACACAAGGATTCTCACTTTGGTTGGTGTCACTCTGTAAATCACAGTTGTTGTTGTTTTTTTTCATATGTCCATCTTCAGCCATCTTAAGCACCTATCAGATACCAGGTATGTTTCAAGGTGCTGTGATGATAAAGACTAACTCCTTTTCTTAAAGGCATTTGTAATCTATTGAGAGGACTTCTGGTTCCACTGGACATTTCCTTCTCAGGGTAGGTTTACAAGGATTATGATTCTCAAGTGATGCTCAATAAACATAGACAGAACCCAGGATGTTATGATGAAGTAAGTCTGAAAGATGTGAAGACTAACTCTACTCAAAGCGTGTCATAGATTTGCAAAGTCCTGCAACAAAGAAAGCCCTCATTAGCATTTTATAAAGTTGTTTGCTCACAGAGCCCTTTTCTTTTTCTCTAATATTTTACATCATCCAGGAGCGTTAGTGCTCCTAGAGTTTTAAACACGCTTTTGTCTCTTGTTCAAATTAAATGAAACGTTGAATATCACCATTATAGAGGAAAGGGTAAGAAGGGAATTTGGATGCCTGCAAAATATGGGCTTCTCTTCAGACTTCTGCAGAGGCGGAAAATCTGCATTTCTTGTCTGTCAGGACTAGCTGAGATATTTAAAGGACCCTAGAGATGAGAGTGTATGTAGCCCTGTTGCAGTGAAAAAAAATCTCAGCCACTCACTGCACAGATCATTGAGGAAAACCCATTTCCTGTATTCAGGGTTGTTTTAAGGAATATAGTTGGCTAGGATCCTTAGGCAAACAGAGGTGAGAGTCTGTTTAATGGTGGCCCAGGAATTCTGGGGAGTGATAAGGAGCTGAGACTTGACTTTCCACCCAGATTATCCTACCTTCAGAAATCAGGAAAGTATTGAAGCATCCTTCTAATTCCTGGTTGCGTCAAGTTCAAGATCCAGGCCTCACTAATTAACCCTTCCTCACACACAGGCCACCCAGAGGCCTGCTCTCAATCTTGTGTTATTGTCTCTATCACTTTAGTAGAGCCCGCTCACTGTGACCCTGACTCACCAACAACACAGGGTGCTCTGGCTGTTGACACTGGGATTGTATCTTGTAGAATTAGTACATGAGTTAGAGCTGTTCATCAACCCATTACTTGCTGTTTCTAAGGCCTACATTTTTCCTGTCTTTATTAGATATTGTTCTTTGTTGTCATGTAGCATAGTTTTTGCTTGGCCCTGTAGCATTGCATGCCTCCTTTCTCTGCCCAGACTATTTTCAGATGGAATGACTTTACAGGAGATGATGAAGAATAAAACCAGCTTTTACTGTAAAGGGCATCCTGCCTACATGGATTTGGAAACTCACGATTTCTCAAATATTCAGCCTCTATTTGCCATACCTGTGGGGTTCATCTTTGATGTAGTTGTCTAGGTACTCATGTTTACAAATAAATGCATGCAAACAGTAGTATAGAGTATTATAGTTTAGAATGCAGGTCAGGCTTTGAATCCTAGCTTTGTCATTTATGGCTAGTTTTCTATGCTAACTGGGTTCTAATATAACCTTACCACTTTCCAATCTGTAGACTGAGGAGAAGGGTGTCCATATCCTAGCTTTATTAAAGCCATTAAATGAGTACTCTATCTAAAATATTAAGCATATTGCCCAGTAAAAAAGGAATGCTCAGGAAACTACAGCCTTCTATTCTTCTCCTTCTATCTCCTGTTTTTTTTTTCTTTTTTCCCACTAGTAAGAGTTTTAGAAGGAACTAAGACACAGTAATATCTGTTTTTTTCATTTATAGTATGAAGGAGGAACTTATATGATCCTATTGAGGCTCACTTTATCAGCCCACAATCTCATTCTATTCACTCATTGTCTTGTTTTATTCTAACTATGTCAGAAAAAAAATCCTTTAGCAGTATGGTGGTTCCTCAAAAGACTCCACATAGAGCTCCCCTATGACCCAGCAATCCCACTTTTGGACATTTACCCAAACGATTACAAACAAGGCTATACTAAAGCTACCAGCACAACTATGTTTATTGCAGCATTATTTACCATAGCTATGATCTTGAACCAACCCAGATGCCCCTCAGTAGATGAATGGATCAAGAAAATGTGATACACACACACACACACACACACACACACACACACACACACACACACACACACACACACAATGGAATTCTATGCCTCCATCAGAAAGAATGGTATCACCTCATTTGTTAGGAAATAGAAAGACTTGGAAAAAATTATATTAAGTGAAGTAAGCCAGGCCCAAAGAAACATAGGTCCCATGGTTTCTCTTATTTGCAATAAGTAGTATAAGTCTAGGACAAGCAGAAAAGGTCAAAAGCTATGTACATATGACCATGTAAGATGGTATTAAGTGAAATGAACCCCAAGATAGGGACACAAGTGGTTTTTTCTTTCTTGCTATTGTTTTTAACAGATTTAAAATGTACTATGTGATTTTTTTTGTTTCTCTTGTATGTTCTTCCCCCACAGTATAACGCTTGTTTTCAATGTACTTGATGTCAGTGCCCTGTGTCTTGTATATACATTTTTCTAATTTTGGGAGGGGAAGGAAAATAACAAAATGCTGAAATAAGGATACAGGTTGACCCATTGTAACAATGAGATGTACAAGACACTATATTGAAAATGTACTTTACAACTTGGGTCGGGGGAAGGAGAAGTTGGGGAGGTGGGAGGGAAGGGATGGTAGGGGAAAAACAAGGAGGAGGTAACAATGCTCCATAGGAAATGTACTCATTACCTTACTCATGTAACTGTAACCCCTCTGTAGAGTATCTTTACAATAAAAATATAAAAAAGTAAACAATAAAGTTTAAAACAAAAAGAAGAAAAAATCCTTAAAGATTCATCACACATTTATCTCCTGATACTTTCCCCCTCCTTTGGTTTTGTAATTTTCTACCCTCTGGCTTCAGGGGACGTGATCTTCCATATGCTTTGCCTTCAGTGTCTATGTTTGAAATAAGACCAGTGGCAGGTTCTTGCAGAGACTTAGAAGACAGTGTTTAACAGAATAGGTGATTCTGGGTCAATGATATTACAGTCCTAAATTTGAGACCACTTAAAATTCTGAAGATGAGATGTTGCTAATAAATGTCCACTTGTGTTTCTAGGGTGGAGCCAGATATAGGCCCTCAGCTAAAAGAAGTTCCCTCTTCATCGTGTTCTAGCATGCAGAACTGGAGGAGGTAGCTATAGTGAGGCGAGCCTGCCTGAAGTTGTCATGGGTCCAGGGATTATGGACCTGTCAAATATTCCATTGCAAATCTTCAGCATTATTCCATCCTTGACATCAGTTGTTGACCAGCTGCCTTGGGTAGAAGGAAAAATTGGCTTCTGCTGGCATTGGTGAACCTAGATATGAAGACAATAGCACTAACTCTGAAAACTCTTGGTAAAGAGGTGGGCTGAGGTATGCTGAGATCTCAGCACAGCCCTGCTGGACTCTGACTTAAGAGATTTTGAACTGTGAAAGGCTAGGAACAGGTGGGGGGATTGAGCGTGAGGAAACTTGGATTGAATGATTGGGGTACTGCTTAACTTTTATTGTTTTTAATCCTACCCATTCCAATTCTTTGACTGATAGAATATTTGTTGAGTTTCATTACCAAGTACATTTAGATACATTACTCAATTATTTTCCTAGTGACCAATGCTTATAAATATAAGATCTATTCAGTTTCTAGTCTCACATCCAAAATAACGCAGAAGCAGCTGTTCTTCAAAGAGTTCCAGCACCACAGTGGTGGAGGGTTATGGCAACTGGGAGTGTCTCCAAGATTGTAGACTTTGAGTGCCATTCCCTTTGGCTAAGGATGTGAAATTTCTATGTCTAAGAGAAGCAGCAGGAGGCGAGGTATGTCCTATATAATGGTATAAAACGAGAAGCTATGACTTGAATGTGTTCAAATAGTATATGTTGGAAACATAATCTTATATTAAAAATGAATATGTTAATTGGAGGTTAGGCCTTTAGGTCCTGGCAGCAGCCTTCATGAATCAGTTAATCTACTCATAGATTAATGGATGAATAGAGGAAGTGGCATGGCTACTAAACAAGCAAACTGCTTTCAGTACCTTTGCCCTGTCTCACCTCTTGTTGTCCTCTACTATGTTCTGTAGCAAGAAAGCCCTTGCCAGATGCCAGTGGCATGCTTTTAGAGTGTAAGTCTCAGCAGACTCTTAGAACATAATTCTCAGTGTACTCTTAGAGCTTAATTCCCAGCAAGCTAAATAAACCTTTATTCATGAATTTCTGAGTCCCAGGTATTTTGTTATAGTGTTAGAAATCACATATAGATAGGCAGTATCATAGAAAAGATACTGAAATCTAAAAGCAAGTGGGAAGAACCCAGAATTTTGTAGTAGAAACAATGAACAAAATGCTCCCAAATTGCTATTGGTGTGAACCTCTGGAAGGCACATTATCACTCACTCCCTTAATTCTTATCTATGTCTTAAACTGTGATATATATGTAAATATGCACATATGTGTGTGTGTATATATATATATATATATATATATATATATATATATATATATATATATATAGTGTGTGTGTGTGTGTGTGTGTGTATACCTAGCTACTCAGAGGCTGAGATCTGAGGATCATGACTCAAAGCCAGACCAGGCAGGAAATTTCAAGAGACTCATCTCCAATAATCTACTTAAAAAAGCTGGAAGCAGTGTTATGGCTCAAGTGGTAGAGTGCTCACCTTGAGCAAAAGAAATTCAGGAGCAGCATCTAGGTCCAGAGTTCAAATCCCAGGACCAGAAAAATACATATACATATAAATATAAATAAGTTTACATATAAATAAACATATGTATACATATACAAATATATGTATATATCAATATGCATATATTATATAAATAAATTGTGTATAATTATAGATGACATATATAATTATACATAATATAAATATATATTTATTTATATACATTATATTTATATATAAAGAGAGAGAGAATGAGAATAATTAAGTATTGGTGGCTAATGCCTGTAATTCTAGCTACTCAGGAGGCTGAAATCTGAGGATCATGAAACTCTTGTCTTCAATTAATCACCAAAAATTTGGAAGTAGAAGTGTGGTTCAAGAGGTACAGCACTAGCCTTGAGGGGACAGCACCTAAACCATGAATTCAAGCCCTAGGACCAGCACCATATGTATATAGAGAGAATATAGGTAAAGACTAACACATACACAATATTTCTTCCAGAGCCTTTCATGGTCAACTCTGTCTTCTACGGCATTGACATGTACAATCCCAACACTGTCATTTCATCTTCGTGAGGTTGAGACAATGTGTCCAGTATGAAAGAGTGGAAATTCTGTGAGTGTGGATCCCGATTACAATCCAAAAGGTCAGACTACCTTTCTAGGTCACTGGGAAGCAGGGTTGACTCCCTGGATCTTTGCATATGTGAGAATGGAGAACCAATAAGAACTAAACTGAGCCTGGTTTCCATGGACTGGAGAGAGGTTGACTTAAGCAAAAAATAGAGCTACAATTCTCACTGGAGTATCCTTAGAGACTTAAACTCCATCCTAAGAGATTCTGAAGGAAGATGTCTGGATTGGGGTCTAGAACTTAACCTTTTGTTGTTATTGATACAGAATGCAAGGCCTTGTACTTGCTAAATAAGTGCAGTACCACTTGAACCACACCCCCAGTTTTAAGGATGTGGGTGTGGCTATACTGATAATGGGGCTTGAACACAGGACCTGGGCATTGTCCCTTAGCTTTTTCACTCAAGACTGGTGCTCTGCCACTTGAGTCACAGCAGAACTTCCAGCTTTGAGGTGGTTAACTGGAGATAAGAATCTATTCATAGACTTCCCTCTCCAGGCTTTCCTTGAACTGTGATCCTCAGATCTCAGTCTCCTGAGTAGCTAAGATTACAGGCAAACACCATTAGTGCCTGGCTCAGTGCTAGGGTTTGAAGTCAGGGCCTCCTGCTTGCTAGGCTGGCACTCTTCCATGTGACCCCTGCTTCCAGCTCTATTTCTGAAATAGGGTTCTTTTGCTCCCCACATAGGCATGAATTATGATTTACCTAGCATACGCTTCTGAGATCACAGACACTTGTCATCATGTCAACTTTTCATCCATGGAGATGGAGTCTCAGGCTTTTCTGTCTAGGCTGGCCTTGAACTGCAATCCTTCCTATCTCCCCTTTCCCCCCACCCTCCCACCCCTGTACCACACACCTATAGCTAGAATTACAGATATGAGACATCAAGTATCTGGCTAGGAATCAACAATAATTCCAGGTGTTTTCAATGCAGATAGAGATACAGACGAGAACATGGGCTTCTGAGGTGGACACACTGAGTTCCAGCCTAGCCACTTTGTAACCTAGATCAAGGTTCTTGACAGTAGTAGTTCTGTGCCTGTCTCTTCATCTCTAAGATGTAAAATCATAATTCCATTGCGAGTGCAATAACACACAAAAAGGCACGAGGGGGACTTGGCGCAGTGCCTGGCTCAGGGCAAGCTCTCAGTACTTACAAGTGCTGCTGTTGCTGTTGCCATTCAAGATTAGGAAGGATACTTAAGAGCCAGGCCAGCTGGACTACTAAGTGCTCCTCTCTGGAAACAGACTGCCTGAATTGGAATTCTCTGTTATTCACCTCTATCTTCCCATATATAAAATGGGGTGTTATTGACCCTACTCTCTAGGACTGTTGTAAAGACTGAATGTGTTAAAGTAGGCAAACAACCGAGTACCATGTCTGGCACATGTGCTGTGGAAGCAGACTATTCATCAGTCACTTGCAGTGATCTTAAGAATATATATAAATCTTCCTTAAATTTCCCTGAGTTCCTGTTTAAAACAACACCCTGATCATTGAAATTAGTTATAAAGATAGTAATAACACAGAACACAGATGGAGTGTTCTCCCAAACACTTTTCTTTTTTTTGGGTCCGGTCGTGGGGCCTGAACTCTGGGCCTGGGCGCTGTCCCTCAGCTCTTCAGCTCAAGGATAGCGCTCTACCACAGCAACACTTCTGGCTTTTTTCTTTTTGCTTATGTGGTGCTGAGGAATCGAACCCAGGGCCTCAGGCATGCAAGGCAAGCATTCTACCACTGAGCCACCTTCCCAGCCCCCCAAACAGTTTTCTTTAACAACTTGTGTTCCTCCTCAAACTCTTAGCAAATAAATATGAGCTAACTGAGGCATAACAGATAAGTGACTAATTCACTCAGGGCCAAATGGTAGGGCCAGGATTCAGATTTGGGCAGTCTGATTCCCAAATATTTCCATTTCACCAATGTCACTTTTTCTTAAGCAGAAAGTCAGAGATGTAAATGCTCTAGAGTCAAGATATCCATTGGGAAGAACAAGGCTTGTAGCCCGGAGCCAGTGGCTCACACCTATAATCCTAGCTACTCAGGAGACTAAGATCTGAGGATCGTGTTTCAAAGCCAGCCTGAACAGGAAAGTCCTGAGACTCTCCAATTAACCACCAGAAAACCAGAAGTGAAGCTGCGGCTCAAAGTGAGAGAGCAATAGCAATAGCTTTGGGCAGAATAAGCTCAGAGACAGTACCCAGGCTCATAGTTGAAGCTTCAGGACTGATAAGGAAGAAGGAGGAGGAGGAGGAGGAGAAGAAAGAAGAAGAAGAAGAAGAAGAAGAAGAAGAAGAAGAAGAAGAAGAAGAAGGAGGAGGAGGAGGAGGAGGAGGAGGAGGAGGAGGAGGAGGAGGAGGAGGAGGAGGAGGAGGAGGAGGAGGAGGAGGAGGAGGAGGAGGAGGAGGAGGAGGAGGAGGAGGAGGAGGAGGAGGAGGAGGAGAAGGAGAAGGAGAAGAGAAGAAGAAGAAAGAAGAAGAAGAAGAAAAAGAAAAAGGAGGAGGAGTGAGGGAGGAGGAGGAGGAAGGGGAGGGGAGAGGGGGAGGAGAAGATCATGGCTTTGTGCTAGGCATGGTGATTCGTGCCTGTAATCCCAGTTATGTGGGAGATAGACATCAAAAGGATTGTGGTGTGAGGCTAGATTGTCCATCTTCATAAACCAGGCATGGCATCTCATGCCTGTGGTCTAAACTCTATGGTAGGTGGTATGAATAAAAGGATTGAGGTCTCAATCAGCCTGGGCAAAGAGGGGAGGGGTGGGGGGGGGAAGAGAGAGGAGAGGCCCTATATGAAAAATAACTAAAGCAAAAAGTTCTGGGGGAATGACTTAAATGGTAGAGTAGATAGTGCAGTTACATGTAGATATTGCCAAAAGAGAAGAAAAATAGCTTTCCTTGATTCATTCTGCCCTTCACCTTATCCCATGGCTAAAGAGCATACATGCTGATGAATGAGATGGAACAAATCTGGAAAGGAGCAAGGATACATCATGTCAGGGGGCAGACTTGAAATACCTCTCCATCCCCAGTGTTGCTCCTCTTGCAAAGAGACACATGATTTGAATTACAAAAGTTGACCATGGAACAAAGAAACTTCCACTTCCCATGTCTAATCAGAGTGAGACCCATGACCCTGTGAACAGTTATCCTGGAAACTGGTTGGATTCTGGGCTGCTTAGCACCCGTTTTCTCGAAGCAATGGCTTCTCATGGGACCCACTGAAGCCATTGTCTCTGTTCTTTCTCAGCCTCCATTCTCCCACCACAGAGAAGAGCACATGACTAACCATCTTTAACCTAGCCTGAGCACTTGGAACAGCCACAGGTTCAATCAGACGTCTCTCCTAATTCCAGGGTCTTTTAGCATTTGGTTCAAATACAGCCAGCAGATCTGTCACATTGGGGACCTGCTTGCTGCTGGTTGTTACTGGTGTTGCTCAGAATCTAAGAGCATCTCTCTGGAATCAGACTGTCTGTGCTCTAAACACAGACATCCAGCATATGACTAGGCCAGGTCCTGAAAGTTTGCCTAAGTTCTTTTTGTGTGTAAACTGGGCTTCATGACACTAGCACCCCCTCTTAGGTTTGTTGTGAGGATTTAAGATGGCCTACTATTTCTCACAAACTCAATCAGTTATTTGGAGGGCAAAAGTTGGGAGTAGGCTCTATAAGATAGAAGCTTCTTCAAAGACAAGTTTGCTTTAGGGATCTCTGTCATCAAGGATGAGAATTTTATGTACAGGGGTGAGGTAGCTGAGAATGTTTAAAGGGATGACATTGGTCAAGTTGTACTATATTCATAAACTGTCTTGTTGAATGGCAACTACTCAAAGATAATTTTTAAAAATTAAAAAAAAGAATTTGATGTGATACTGCCCACCTACTCTGCTCTCAAACTCCCTGAACTCTAAATACATCCCACAGGTAATTGTGAACTAGAAAAATAAAAAGGAATAAGTTAGATGTAGAAAATAAGAGCATCTCTATGCCAGACAGTGAGAAGTCTCCAGCCAGCTCTAGTTCTCTGCTTTCCTTGAGGCGTTCTGTTTACAGATAGAGAGTCTATGTTCTTCTACAATCTCTACTTTTTTTCCATCATAAATCTAAAACTTTGGTCCAGATCTTGTGAGGACTGACAAGGCATAAATACAGACAAGACTCGAACCTGGTAGACTTCCTACCAGCGATCTATTACTCTCAGTATTCCAGTTGGCCTCTGGGCACTCTGCTTTGCAATTCAGGAACTGGAAAATAGAAACCCTGCATTTCCCTGTCCATTAAAATAAATAAGAGGAGAAGAAAGCCAGGTACTCGTGACTCTCAAGTATCCATAGAGGAAGAGGGTGCTAGCTCCTTACCCATGTCAAGAGGTGGGGACAACATTCTCATTCATCAGGGAAATGGTGCTTTTTCCAATTTACACACACTCCAAATCAATTGTCCCATCCAGAGCTGGCCTCTGATGAGGGAAACCGAGACGTTTGCTCTTCCATCCTGATTGGCCACCCCAGTAAGACAGATGAAAAAAAAATTTTTTTTTTACTTAAAACCTATTATTAGGTGTCCAATCACTATTAGCTCAGCTAGTCTTAGTGTGCCAATATAAGCCAGGTGTAGGAAGATTGAGTCAATCCCAAGCTCATGGCAATGACATTCCAAAGGCTTCCTCAGGAAGATATTTGCATGCTCCATGGCATCTCTATTTCTGGGTTTCCATGTCCAAAAATGCTTTGTTCATAGCTTATTGCCGACATAGCTCCCAGGCTCCTCCTCGGTTTCTACTAAAAATTTATGCTAAAGGTCAGTCATGAGAATAAAATATTGTACTTAAGAGTAGGAGGTCCTGGAGAGAGAGGTACAATTAGGCTCTAGGAAACATACAAGTTAAATTATAATTTGAAGCTTAGAAAAGTCCTATGTAGGCCAGGCACTGGTGGCTCACACCTGTAATCCTAGTTACTCAGGAGGCTGAGATCCGATGATTGAAGTTCAAAGCCAAGCTGGAAAATCTATGAGATTCTTTTTTTTTACATTTTCTTTTTTTTCTTTCTTTTTTTTTTTTTTTTTTTTTGGTCCGGTCGTGGGGCCTGAACTCTGGGCCTAGGCACTGTCCCTCAGCTCCTCAGCTCAAGGCTAGCGCTCTACCACTTGAGCCACAGCGCCACTTCTGGCCTTTTTCTTTTTGCTTATGTGGTGCTGAGGAATCGAACCCAGTGCCTCAGGCATGCAAGGCAAGCGCTCTACCAATGAGCTACCTTCCCAGCCCATCTATGAGATTCTTATCTCCAATTAACCGCCCAAAACCCAGAAGTGAAGCTGTAACTGAAAGTAGTAGAGCACTAGTCTTTAGCAGCACAAAAATAGTTCCCAGGCCCTGAATTTAAGTCCCTCAACCACAGAAAAAGGAAAGAAAAGTCCTATACAGTGGGTGTTTTTATTTATTTGTTTATTTGTTTGTTTGTTTTGCCAGTCCTGGGCTTGAACTCAGGGCCTGGGCACTGTCCCTGAGCTTCTTTTGCTCAAGGCTAGCACTCTACTACCTGAGCCATAGCACCACTTCCAGCTTTTTCTGTTTATGTGATACTGAGGAAGGCAACCGGGGCTTCATTCATGCTAGGCAAGCACTCTACCACTAAGCCACATTCCCAGCCCTAGTGGGTGCCTTTTAAAGTCCTCTTATACTAGGTGCCAGTGGCTCATACCTATAATCCTAGCTACTCAGGAAGCCGAGATCTGATGATCATGGTTAGAAGACAGCCTAGGCAGGAAAGTCTGTGAGACTCTAATCTCCAGTGAATCACCAAACAGTGAGGACAAGAGCTGTGGCTCAAGTGATAGAGTGCTAACCTTGAGCAAAACAACACGGGACAGCACCCAAACCCTGACTCGCACACATACACAAAAAAGTCATTAGCCAATCATCATTAGCCTTAATAGTATTACCCCTTTGCAACTCTCAACATTGAGCATCCAGCCTTCTACTTCCATCCTTCCCTTTCTTCCTCTCTTCTGCCCCACTACTCTTAGGAATGGAGATCAAGAACACAAATGCTGGTAGTCGGTATCAAACAGGAGAAGGTAGGTTGCGGGACTAGAGGGTGGATCTAGCCCACCTCAAGGCAGTCAGCTTCAAACGTTTCTATACATGGGGTTCTACTAAGTGCCTCTGCTAAGGCAACTGTGGGCTGCCAGTTTGCAGTCTTCACTGTGCACTCCTCCTCTTTACCACAGCCAAGCATGACAGAGCAACTATGCCCCCAACTGAAGCTAGCCAGGGCTGTCTCTAGTCTGCTTCCTACATGTCCAGAAATCCTGCCAAGGTAACATGTACATGGCACCACCAATCCATGTGCTAGATGTGTGAGTGAAAGTCAGCCAGGGAATAGGTGAACTTGGGTTCAAAATAAGACAGCTAGAGACCACCTTGGACTCCACCTATTCAGACTTTACTCACTTACATGATTACTTAATTACTTATTAAAGCAGTCTCACTATGTAGTCAATACTGGCCTTGAATTCCCTCCCAAACCTCATACCTCAGCCTCCCAAATACTGGAATTAGACGTATATGCCATCATACCTATATTGTTGGATAGAATATATATATATATGTGTGTGTGTATGTATATATTTATATATATGTATGTACACACACACGTATATATATATATATATATATATATCTCCAGAACTTTTGCATCCTATCAAACTGAAACTCTACACCAATTAAACACTAACTTCCTTTTCCCTTCTCCCTGTGGACCCTGGGTGTCACCATCTTACTTCCTGTCTCTATGAACTGACTATTGTAGGTACTACATACAAATGGAATTGTACAGAGTGTGTCATATGTGTACACACGCAAGCACACGCCAATACTAGGCTTAAATTCAAAGCTTCATGCTCTTGCTTGGCTTGCTTTTGCTCAAGACTGTTGCTCTACCACTTGATTCACACCTCTACTTTTGGCTTTTTGCTGATTAACTAGAGTCTCACAAATGTTTCTACTGATGTTGGCTTTAAGCCTCAATCTTTAGACCTCAGCCTCCTGAATAGCTAGAACTGCAGGGGTGAGCAAACAGCATCCGGCTGGTGTTTGTCTTTTTGTGTCCAGCTCCTCCAACGTATTGTTCATCTATGTTGTAGCATGGGCCAAAATTTTCTTCTTTTTAAAAGTGAATGTTATTCCATCATATGTATGTAGCACATTTGGTTGATTCACCATTGGACAGTTGGCTTGTTTCCAGCTTTTGACTTTGGAGAGTAATGCTGCTATGTACTCTGGGATGCAGGTATTTGTTTGAGTCTCTGCCCTCAGTTTTTAGATGCATAGATCACACACTGAATTACTAGGTCAGATGGTAATTATATGTTTAACGCTTTGAAGAACTATGCCTGTGTATCCTTGAACCAATCTTAGAACCTCTCCAAACTTCACCTGTAAAACAGTGATAGTGAAGCAACTGTGTTAATAGTTAATAGCCTAAAACTTAAGTATATAAAGCATGTGATTTAAAGTCTAAGTGCATCTTAAACCTTCACTGCCTGCTAGGTGGTTAATCTTGTCCTTGGAATGGAAAGACTCAAGCAAAAATAATCACTAAAGACAGTCTCTGCTCCGAAAATCCATAGTCCTACCATGAAATTATCTTCCTTGTGGGGTGCCAAGAGCTCTCAGAATATATGATAAGGGAACACCCTCTTTATGATTCCCACAAAATCCACCATGTCTGCAAGCTCAGTTTCCACAGCTCTCTTCCTTGGAATGTGCTAACACATCCCACCAGAAGCCACCATCTAATTTTCCTTGCCACTCTTTCCCCCTTGCTTGCTTTCCACATTCCCTGCTGACCACTGAAGAATACCTGGGCTTCACATTTTCTTCCCCAGTTGTATTTGGGTTCCCACCTTACTAGCTAACTGTTGGAAATGTCACTAGCAAAGTGATTCATAATAAAGCTTCATTTCCCAAGAGCCTCATGTTTTAAACGAGGTTTTCCTCTTAGGCCGAGTCACATTGGCAGCACCACTGCTATTTGGCGGAGTCCATTAGAGTTGGGCTTCCACCTCATTGCTGTTTATGTCGCGTTTATCACTTGGCCTCATGTCTGGATTCCTGACCTCCGACACATATCCCGTGTCTAGGAACAACATCATCCCACGGATATTTACATTTCAGATCCTCTTTTTAGAAAAGTAATTACAGGAGAAATGCATCCAAGCTTTTTCTTGCTGGAGCCAGATGCAACATTCCAGCAGGGAGTGGACTTGTACACTAACTCCATGAAGAAATATTTTCCTTCTCCACTCTTCAGTTCAACAACTGGAATGTCCGTGCTAAATGCATGAAGCTGCTCCTCTGGCTCAGTCAGAGGCTTGGCTGACAACAAACCACACACCCTCCCCAAAGCTTTTCCACAGCAAAAGGTAAAAGAGAATCTTAAATTAGCAAGAAATGAGTTTTTCAGATGCTGGGGAGCTGAGTTTGTTTTTCAGCTTTCGTGGGTTGGAGTTGTCTCACCTGCCACGTTATGGAAATGGAGAAGAGAAGCTTGGGTCTGACCACAGGGAAATCTGAACCACTGAATCCTGATGCTCTGAGAAGAACCAGGGTCCTCTAGAGTTGCTCTAGACCACCACACCCTGGTGATGTGGTTCCAAAAGGCAAATATGGAGCAGGGAGGAATCCTAAGGCAGAGTCCTCAATTTACCCCTGGGCAAGTGTTTAGGGTCGCCCTTACTTAAAGGGCTACTTCTGCTTTCTCTTTTATTGTCTTTGGGCTGCTCCTGGGACCAAAGGCAAAGGAAACACTCAGACCTTCAGACAGTAAATCACTAAGAAAAACGGGAGGAGGAAGCTGGCTGTAGATAGAGTGTGCATCCGAAGTGGAGGAAGAGGCCTCCTATATCCAGGCTTTTTGTAGGCACGGGTACTTGTCTTCTGCTTCTCTCCACAGGCTATTGCATGTAAGTATCACCACCAACCTCCTTCTCTACCTGTTGCAGTTCCCTGTAACCACCTGCAGCATCACAGCACCCATGGCTCAGCTAAACACAAAAGACAGGCTGCCTGCACAGTAAAGAGGCACCAGAGGCTGATAGGCACGCTGCCAGGAAGAGATGCTTTCTGTTCTGTCAGTCCTCTGCTCTCTCACACCTCCTGACCCCTCACCCTCTGGCCAGGTAAGGGCAGCTGCTTCTCACCTGCCAAAGAGCCCTTCCCAGGCCTGCCATTTCCTGGGGTTTCCCCTTTGCTGACTCAAGAGGTTCCCAAGAATTCTATGTCATGTCCCAGCCTCATTTTTTTTTTATGCTCGCCTCCACCCACCCAGCCCATTGGACCTGGGAATTGTGGCTCAGAAAAATGGCATGTAAAAAACTCAAAACAAAACAAAGAAACCAGAATGCTTTCCAAACAAACACTGCGTGTGTCCCCAGAAAGAACTTGGCATTTCAACCTCGGGCTTTCCTTCTTAGGAGGAAGGAAGTGCCTAGATCTCCTAGGCTTGAGGACCTGAGCAGAAAGGGTTCCATCAGTGAAATAACGCAGATCAAGGTTCCCCAGGCAGAGCAACAAGCCAGCCCAGCTCTCTTGCCTTCTTTCCTGCTCACCTCTGCAGGACTGCTTCCCAGGGAAAACTTTGTATTTGCAAAGCACACAGCCACTTAAACTCAACCCCATCCTCAAGGTGACCCGGGACTTTAAAAAAGGAGCCAAATATAATTGGTCTCCCCTTCTAGAGACAGTTTCGTCTACAACTAGGGATGCCCAAGTCGCCTTCCGTTCTCAGGGAGGGCAACAGGCTCTAACTCCAGCACCACCAGCCAAGCCCCCAAGATTAGCCACCCACACCCCTGCCTCCTTGAAACTGCCAAGTCCAGTCCCCATCACCCCAACCCCGCGCCCCCCCCCGCCCGGGAAGGAAATGCCCTTCCAGGGGTGTCCTGAACGCCACTCACAGTACCTCTTGGCAAAGATGAGATGAGCAGGAGCTGCAGGAACACGAGCCCCAGCTGCGTCCAGCGGTCCAGCTCCATCTTTCCCGCGGTGCTGCCCGAGTCACTGGGAGCTGGAGGAGGGACCGGACAGAAGGAGGCAGGGCGGCAGGCGGCTCTTACAGGGACCTCCCCAATCCCCAGCTGAGCCGGAGCTCGGGTTTCAGTTGGGCAGACTCCCCCATCCCCATCAGAGGGGAGCCACCACCTTCAGCCACAGCGACGGCGACGTCAGCCCCAAACTCTCCTCACCACCTTAACCCTTGAGGGGCCCAGGGGGGCGGGGTGCCCCCCTCCGCAAAGCTCCCCACCTCCTGTCCTCCACCCCCCCAGGCTCTGTGGCAGTCCGGAGAGAGGCTAGTGGGTACCCCTCGCAGCTCAGAGAGATGCCCAACAGGACTCTGGGGCTCCCGCGGTCCAAGTGGAGGTGGGTGGGCAGGGAGGATGGGGTTGGAGACGCCAGGAGTGTCTGGATGGAATAGAGGTAGAGCCATGGGGTGCCTGCCCCACCCCACCTCCCACCGCCCCACCACTGCGGGAGCCTGGGGTCGGGGCTAGGACAGGAATTCACTGCGCTTTCTCTGGATTGCGCCCTGATTAAAAGAGTGGCCTGGGGTAGGAGGCCAGGAGAACAAAGGAAGCCCACTGGCCTCCTCACACTGGAACTCTCCCTCTAAGCTCTCTCTGTCCCCCTCTGTCTGCTCCAAGTGATTACAGTTTGGAAGCTAGTTGGCTAGGGAAATTCCTCATCTTCCCACCAGGCCCATACTGGTGAGTTCAGCAACAGAGCATTGCTGAGCACATGCCAGGCAGGGCGCTAGGCTCCGGGATCCTGTACAGAATACTGTCTCTATTGTGGCACCTTAAGTGAGGAGGAAGAGTGCTTTCTAAGTTTTTGTGAGTTCTTCGTTTTTGTTTTTGTACCAGTACTGGGTCTGGATGCTGTCTCAGCTTTTTCACTCAAGACCCACACTTCTTGATTTTTTTTTTTTTTTGTATGTGCCATCAGAGATAAGTCTCTCAAGTAGAGACTTATAGAGATCTTCATATCCGTTTCCTGAGCAGCTAGGATTAACAGGCATGAGCCACGGATTCCCAGCAAGGCTTTTGACTTCTACTTCTTCTTCTTCTTTTTTTTCAGAGTACTTGCAATGGTTTATTTTACATATCAACTTGATGAAGATATTCTGGACAGCTGTTCTGTTAAAACATTAATACGGATATTGCTGGGCAGGACTTGTGTAGTTGTGATTTACATATATAATTAGGAAATTTTAAGTAAAGGAGATTATTCTGGATAATCTTGCCCATCCCTTCTCTATATCTATCTATCTATCTATCTATCTATCTATCTATCTATCTATCTATCTATCTATCTATCTATCTATCTTCTCTCTGTGTTATCTATAGCTGTATCTATATCTGTGTATGTATGCAATCTCTCTCATTAAAAAAATTAACAGAAATTTATAAATATTTAGTGAGTACCCTGTTATAGTTTGATACACGTATATACCATGTTTTGCTCGATCATAGTAAGTATATCTTATCAAGTAAGTATCTTCTCCAACGTTTATTATTTCTTTGTGGTGAACACAATTTAAATCCTTTCTTGTAGCTTTTAAAAATATTCAGCACACTGTTGTTATAAATAGTCATCCTAATGCATAATTGAACATCAGAAATTATTTCTCCTAACTGAAACCTACCTACCTACCTTTCCTCATCCCTCCTGGTAACCAGTCCCTGGTAACCACTATTCCATTCCATACTTGTATGAGATTAATTTTTTTTAGATTCCACATATGAGTGACATCAATAGTATTTATCTTTCTATCCCTGCCTTGTTTAACCTAATGTAATACTTTTAGTTCTATTTGTGCTGGCACAAATGATAAGGTTTCATCCCTTTTTCTTGTCTGAAGACTATTGCATTGTACATATGTACCACAGTTTCTTTACCATTTATCAGCCAATGCACATACATTCACTCAATTTCTTTTTTGTATTTTTTACAATACTTATTTTAATGCATATTTTATTGTAAAGATACTGTACAGAGGGGTTAGTTACATGAGCAAGGTAATGAGTCCATTTCCTATTGAGCATTGTTACACCCTCATTTATATTTCCCCTACCATCCCTTTCCTCCCTACCTCCACAACTCCTCCCTCCTCTTTCCCATCCCCCCATCCCCGCAAAGTTGTAAAGTTCATTTTCAACATACTGTTTTGTGCAAAGTTGTAAAGTTCATTTTCAACATACTGTTTTGTACATCTCATTGTTACAATGGGTCATCCTGTATCCTTATTTCAGCATTTTGTTATTTCCCTTCCCCTCCCCAAATTAGAAAAGTGTATATACAAGATGCAGGGCACCAGAATCAAATACAATGACAACAGGGGTTGTACCATGGGGGAAGAACATACAAAAGAAACAAAAAAAATCACATATTTTGATTTCTGAACCAAGCACTGTTCTACAAACAGAAAAATGAGCCATTGAGAGTCAGCTCATTCCAGGTCACCCAGTTAGTAATGGGTTGAGCCAGGGTTTAAACCCAGAATTCTTGGGCTAGTGGCTGTGGCTGTAATTTCTAGTTTATTCAGCTTCTTAAGGTACTGCATATATAAAATTGTACTTGCCATTATGCGTACAATTCTGCCTATACAAAATTTTAATTAACCACAATAGTCACATTGTACAATAGTTATTGTTATCTACTTATTATGGATGCAGGAAAGAAGATTCAGAGATTCACTTGCACATGATCACTCACCTGAAAATGACAAAGTGAGACACACCCAAGTCTAATATGAAATTGAGGCTTTGGGCCATGCCTGTTTCCATATTTGTTTGTACAGTCAGATTAAAAAGATATGGGAGTGGTCATTCCAGGGCAGGCCTAGTGAAGAAAGTGGGATCTCAATCCACTGAGGGAAGTAGAGAAGACTTTCTTTCTAGAAGGACACTAGGAAAACAATGAACATTTCTGTTTACATCATCATTTGTATTTATACTCCCCCCCCCATGGATCCATGGCAAGTAACCATCAAAATACCTTTAAATTTGTTTAGATGGGTAGATGGATGGATGATAGATGATAGATACATAGATACATAGATACATACATGATAGATACATAATAGATATAGATGATAGGTAGATAAATAGATAGATACATAGATAATAGATAGATACATAGATAGAGTAGGCAGACAGATAGATAGGTAGACATAGATAAACAGATAGATACATAAGTAGACACATAGGTAGATACATAAATAGATGCCAACAGAAGAAGATAAGCATGTGTGTGTAGCTTGGACATGGCAGAGACGTGAGTATGAGCATGAATGTGGCCAATAATAGTCCAATGCTGGAATATTATTGTCTAGTGGTTGGGGCCATGATGGTGTAGGAGTGGAGGATGCTGGACCCAGTGAAATGGCTGAATATAAGAGCTCATCACTCAGAGGCCTGTGTTCAAATACTGATTTAACTACTTTCTGGCTACATGACATTTAGCAACTTAATAAACTCTCTTAATTCTTTATAAAATGGATCAATAATCTGCCCTATTGTTTGGAAGAAATTAATGAGATTTTGCATGTCAGGCCATAGCACAGTGCTCAACACTTGCAAATTGCACAATGAATGTTGACTAACATATGTAGTGTCTGTCTTGAGACTGACTGGAAAGACACATTGTGTTGGTCTTCCTCCCCTCCATTCCCCTTTGGAAGAAAAAAAATCTGTACACAACAAACATTAAAAAACAGTCTAAAAGAGAAGGAAAATCACAAAGCATGTGGAAGAGGTGCAGGGTAGAGGTCAGAGAAAGAGGTTCAGTCTATTGCTTGCCAGCAGGTCCTGCTCCTTGCATGATAGCAGCAGGACAGAGCTTTGTTTCCAAAAACCTGTGGGTATTAGAAGCTCTAGGGATCTACTACCAGCTGAGAGGATGACTTCCTTCCTCCCTCTTCCTCCTCCATGGCCCTCTACCCACAGGCACACACAATCTCCCTATACCAATACCCACCAGCAGCTTCACCCTTAGAACCAGTGTACCCCCATCTGGACAGGAGGTACAGCCCAGAGAATGTTGCACATGTGTCATTGGAGAGCACCGTGATTTGGGAACTTCACAACAAACCTTGAGTTGGGAGAAGAATGGGGCGGGGCATGACTATGACACAGAAAAGTCAGTAGTTTGCCTGAGGGGGTCACATAGCCCAACACCACTGGAGTTTGAACTCAGGGCATCAAACACTTGCTAGGCAGATATCTGCTATGAGCCATCTCACCAGTCCTTTTTGCCTCAGTTAATTTGGGGGGTAGAGCTGCCTGGGGCAGCCTTAAACCATGATCTACTTACTTGTATAGCTGGGATGACAGACCCATACCACCATACCTGGCTTATTGGTTGAGAAGGATCTCACTGAGTTTTTGCTCAGACTGACTTAGAACCACAATCTTCCCAGTCTCTGCCTCCCAAATAGCTAGGATTATAGGTCTGAGCTACTGGACACAGCCAATTTCTTCTGTTTAATAGTTTTCTAAATCAGGTGTTCTTTTTTTTTTGTCCAGTATTTGAACTCGAACTCAGTATCTGGTGCTTTCACTCTTTGGTTGGTCCTTTACCAACTGAGCCATGACTCCAACCCCCAGGGCTTCTTAGGAGTTCCTTGTGTCTGTTGAGAGGGGAATTTAGAGGCACTTTGAACCTGTCAAAATTTTTATGCAAAATTTCCCTGTAGTTTCTGTTTCTGGAATAAGAAGGAACAGAGCCTTTTTTAAAAGTCTCACCTGTGAAATTCTAATACTTTCAGAATCACAATTCTTTACAAATTAATCAACTATTTCTCTGATTTGGAGAAAGCAATCTTGCCCTTTCCCATGGTTGTTGAATCTGAAATATAAACTACACTGTGGATATTTGGAAGACACTCTACCACCACTTTTTAAAAATATTCTTAACTTGGCACTTGCTCTTGATCATGCTGCCTGGTGTGGAATCTAAATGAACGCCTTACTTCCTATTTCATCTGGTGGGTTACTGTGTCCAAGATGGCCTCAGTTTCCTCATCAGTTAAGTACCTGCCCACAGGGGATTGGGATAGAGGGCTCAGAACAGTGGCTAAAAACTAAGTACCCAATGATTATTAGCTATTCTTAGCTTGACTCTCCCTGTCCCACCCTTTCCTCCTCCTAACACTCCAGGGGAATCATTCACAAGGAAGACTTTGGGTGAAGAAAGGAAAAGTGACATGCTGGCAGGTGGAGAACAGCACCTGCAATTTAGAATTACCTCCTTACAACCCATGCTCAGAAATCAAGGATTTGCTGTATTGATGGAGTCCAGCCACTCATCTAATTACAAGTTACAATAAACACTCATTTTCACATGAAAGGATGAGGCCCTCTGACACAACCTGTCTCATTTTCAGTGCCAGCAGGGAGGCTGGACACATACAGAGGGTGTGGCAGCACAGAAGGTCATCTTTGTGAATGCCAACAGTTCCCCAGTTCCCAGCTGTAACCAGCAGAACTCTAGCTGAGCCACAAGTGCAGGCTGGGAAAAGCTTGAGGAAGGAGGACTGAGTGGGGTCTGTGTACTGAGAGACTTCCCCAGCTTCTGGTAATTAAGTTTGGTTTTCATCAGCTATACAACACCCAAAGTTTAAGTCATCAGGGCCAGAGATGGAAAAGGAAAGCACAGTGAAAAACATAAAGGCTTCCACCAGAGCCTGCTCTGACTGGTTCCGCAGTAATGGTCTGCAACCCTAATGAATCCCGGCTGTTCACCTTCACAGCACGCAGCCATGTTCTGCCTCCAAGTTTGGCTCGGCTCCACTCCTTTTCCACTGGGAGCTAGGCAAGGGGTAGGTGCGCCTGTGGTTCTTTCTCTGGCCACATTCTTGTGAATCTATGTCATTCTTCATGCAAATTGCTGAAAGCAGTCAAGTTTCTGCTTCAGAGGCAAAGCAGACTTCTTCTCCCTAAATCATGTGAATTTGAAAAACTGACCAAATATTTCTGGGATTTGAGGGAGCATAATTTTGTTCATATATAACAGTGATTGAGGCTAAGCTATAAATTGCACAGGAGATACTTGAAAGACCATCTCACTGGCTGTATTTATTGACTGGTTGATTGTATATGCCAGTACATGATATATTGGGGCTTAAACTTTGGCCTTGGGTACTCTCACTAATTTTTTTTCTCCCTCAAGCTTGACACTCTACCATTTGAGCCACACCTCCAATTCTGATTTTATTTATTTGCTAGTTCATTGGGTAAGAGTCTATAGACTTTCCTGCCTAGGCTGGCTTGAAACCAGGATCTTCAGCTCTCAGCCTCTTGAGTAATTAGGATTACAGGCATGAGCCACCAGTGTCCAGCATCTTTTGCATTTTTTATTATTTCTGGCTTAACACTTGCTCTTGATCATCATGCTCATGGGTAAAATACAAATGGACCCCTCAGTCTCTATTAAGCCTGAGCATGTTACTTCATCTAATCTTGACTTCAAATCTATTCTTGACTTCTTAACTTCAAATGCATATTTATAAATCAATTCAAAATAAAAGTTATCAGTTGGGAGGCAGTGGTTCAAGCCTGTAATCCTAGCTACTCAGTAGTCTAGACCTTGAGGACCATAGTTTGAGGCCAGCCCTGAAAGAAACGGCCACAAGACTTTCCATCTCTGAAATGATCAACAAAAAACTAGGCTGGAGTCATGGCTCAAGTGTGACTGAAGGGAGGGATAGTAGTGGATAGAAGAACAGGGTTGAGATGTAGCTCAGGGGCAAAGTGCTTGCCTAACAAGTACAACATCCTGGGTTTGATCCCCAGTACCAAAAAAAGAAAAGACAAAAATATATACTTAAGAGCAGCCCTGGAAGATGCTTTGAACAACCAAGCAGAGATGGTCCCCAAATTATAATGGCTCAACTTATGATTTTCTGACATCAAAATGATGTAGAAACTGTACTTCAGACTTTGAATGTGGATTGTTTCCCTGGGCTAGAAAAACGCAACGTGGCACTTTCTTATAATTCTGTTGCAGATGCAGCAAACCGAAGCTCTCAGTCAGCCACACCATTGTGAGGGGAAACAACAGATACTCTACAGAGTCCTGGATTGCCAAGCTCCACGTTTTGGCTGGTTGGATATATGAAATGAATATATGAAATTTTCCATTTGTGGAAAATGGTGTTTTCAACTTATGGTGTTGTTACCAGGAGCTAAATCAAGGAGCCTCTGAAGGCAAAAACAAACAAAACAAAACAAAACAAAAATCAGCTCAGTGTTTGTCATCAGCCACCCAGCCCTGGAACAAGGCTCGCATGGACAGACTGGTCCTGGTGACAGCGGTGGAGGTTACAGATGGCAGAGCAGCCTGGATGATAGCTTACCAAGGCCAGTCTATCTACCACAACAGCTGGTGGGTATGGAACCCACCAGCAACAGGGCCCATTGTTGAGCCCTAATAAAGTACCAGGCAGGCCCAGTACCACTAGGACAGGGACCAGAAAACTTGCATTCCTAAAAAGGTCCAAAATGATGCTAGTGATGCTGGTCCCTAGACTTCCATTTGAGGAGTAAGGACTCAAAGGAGCAGATATTACCTCCTCAGGCTGGAATACTGGAAGAAAGAACAGCTCGTTAACAGGCTCTATCAGAAAGAACTTCGCAGGGAGCACTTGGGAAACATCCTCTTGGCAGCTAGTATCCATACAGTTAGTCTGAGCTGATTTAGGAAAGCTTCAAAGCTTGTTCACCAGAAAGAAAGGGGTTACTCTTGGTTAGGTAGCTTAGAGGGGAACAGCATGAACTATGCAGTGTCTGGAAGAATTTGGGGTTTGTAACTGTCTTCTCTTCTTCCTCTGTCCTGCTGGCTTGACCATGGGCTTTAAACTTTCAACCTGGAGCTTCATGATCTGAAACAGAATTGTTACCAGGGGGAAGTATGCTGTTCCCCAAAGTAGTTAGGAGGTCAGGAGGGATCCGGCAGTGGCTGTCCCCCATAAATCCAAGTCTGCACATGCCTCTTTTAGGTTCTGCGAACATGCTTGGTTCCTTCATCACAGTGGGCCTCTCGGAGCCTCAGCTCAACCATAAATCAGACTCCACCGATGCTGAGTTGACACCAGCCTTCTCTTGGATGTCTCTCTGGTGGACTGGGCCCATTTACCTGTGATTTAGCTCTGGACTGTTTGCCGATCATATTTCATTGGAAAGCCTGATCTCATTTAAGGTTTGTGTTTCTAATTCTGTTTCTGGGCAGGTAACCAGTGGGAGGCAGCCAGGGAAATGTAAACAGTTAATGAAATCTAACAGGATCCACACTTTTAGTGATATTTCATGCCTCCAACAAGTTTGTCTCTCACATTTCCTCCACTGGGCCTTTCCTCCAGGGGCTAGTCTAGGTCTGTTCTCCATCACCATGTCAAGCGATTAAGGGAAACACAGGTGTCTGTAGTCATTAGAAATCAAAATCCACCTGCTAGACCATGTGTAAGAAGGAGGGCAACTCAGGGTCAGCCTGTTCAGGGTGGGTGGAGGGTGAGCGTCTGGCTAGGAGCCCATAGGGGACCACAAATTGTGCTGGTTTCCAGAAAAAAAGTCTCCTGGGAGTCAGGTGAGAGGTTCACCTGCAGCCAGATGTCTGGATACTATTCAGCAGTGGTCCCCAAAGGTCTTGAAAGTGGGTATATTTTTTTTCTCTTAATGCCCTGGAAGCAATTTACTGCTCAAATCTGCTCCTTCTTTTTGTGAGTCTTCATGCACATCTTGTTCCTCCTATGTGTATGCTAAATCTTCACATGTTTGTCTCTCCCCATGTCTTCTACTGTCCTGTATTCTTCTCACCTTTTCTCTTCTCTTTGTGTGTGTAGGGGTGTGTACGCCAGTACTGGAGCTTGAACTCATAGTCTCATGCTCTAATTTGACTTTTTCAGTGAAGGCTGGTGTTCTTCCACTTGAGTCACACCTTCACTCCTGGTTTTTTGGGATAGTTAATTAGAAATAAGGATCTTTTGGATTTGTCTGCCAGGGCTGGCTTCAAACCTCAATCCTCAGATCTCAGCCTCCTATGTATTTAGGATTACAGGTATGAGCTACCAGCACCCAGTTCTTCCTCCTTTAACTCCTTTATCTTCTCCTCTTTTTCCTTACTTTTTTTTTTTTTTTGGTCTGTCGTGGGCTTGAACTCTAGGCCTGGGCCCTGTCCCCTGAGCTCTTCAGCTCAAGGCTAGCACTCTACCACTCGAGCCACAGCACCACTTCCAGCTTTTTCTGTTTATGTGGTGCTGAAGAATTGAACCCAGGGCCTCATGCATGCAAGGCAAGTGCTCTGCCACTGAGCCACCTTCCCAGCTCCTCCTCTTTTCTTTACTACAGGAAATCAAGGTTCAATGACCTAAATATAAGGGCAGACTGAAATAGCACTTAAACAAGAAAAGGGGATGTTTGGGCAAATGACTGATACACATCTATATCAAACCCTTTGGACCAGGAGATCCTGATCCTGAAGGAGGCACAGGAAATGGATTGGGGGGGGGGCTCCAGGTAAAATTGTGGAGTGGCTCATTCTGTCACCATCCTCCATTCTGACTCCTTCCCCAGTCTGGCATCTGCTCGTATGTCCTGGCACTGCTGCAGCCTGTCCTCCAGGTCTCTTCCTGCATTGCCATTGCTCAGAGTCGATGCCATGTCTGCTAGTGCTACACCCTGCAACCCCCATCTCATCCTTCCCCACACTCACATGAGGCGCTTGGGGCAGCCCTCTCTGCTAGAGGTCATTGTGCTATGTAAAGCTCTTTTGCCCAGAAATCAGCTTCAGACAGATAACACTGAAGTATGTTCCTGAGTTTAGGGTGTACCACTCAGGGAGCCAACTCAGGGAGGCTGGCTTTCTTCTATCCTAATGACCCCACATGGAGTCACTTCACTTGGTCCCCTGCTTTTTCCTTAGCATAGCCCATGCTCTATGTCTCTGTGGTTATAAGAAAGTATTTGTCACACATGTGCATTGCATAAATTCCCACATGTACCAAGAGCAACATGGCTAGAACTCAGTTCTCTGTCTTAGCTGTGTGCCCTGGGAGGGCTGGCCTTTCTCTCTAGTTCTAGTTCCCTCTATGTAGAACAAAGGGTTGGACCACTGAGCTCAAACCTCCTAAGCCTCCAGCTTCAGTGGGTTTCTACATATATAACCAAGAGAATCTCAGGGGTTTCTGATCTGTGGATTGAAACCAGGTATCTATCATTACCATTTCATTCATCCATGACTTTTTCTCTCTGGGATCTTAGAGAACATAAGCAACCCATGACACCTCTCCTGTCTGATGATATCCCCCAGAGTTGTCTCCTAACTGCCCATCAACTGACAAGTTACCATAGACATAAGCAGCAACTGGATTTCTAATGTCTCCCATCCCACTCACCAGCACTGCCTACATTAAGATTCCCAATTGTTCCCAGTGTGTGCTCCAGCGGCTCTGCTATCAAAGAGAACTCCAGACCACAGAAAGGAGCTGATTTCCTCATTCTCCTCATTCTCACACTGCTGGGCTTCCAGATGCCAGCAGGCTTTTGTGTTCTGCTCAGAAGTGATGAAATTATCCCTCTCCTTCGCATGGTACCACCCAGACCTATAAAAGGCCCTGCCTATTTCCTCAAGGGTCACCAGGTCTATTGCACAAAGTCATGTTCATTCTTGTACAGGACCCTGATGCAGTGCAAAGATGACCATCCCCTTGCTGCTCCCAGCTTGGAGTGGGAGAGCCTACTTGTAAATCACCTGCTGATGGTTGCCGATTGCTTCTGCAGACATGAGTTCCATTTTGAATTCCAGCTGAGATGTTACCACAGTCCTCGCACACACACACACACACACACACACACACATACACACATGCAATTCTATAATTTATATCATTGCAGCAAATAAATCAAAGTAATGCATGAGTGAGCAGTGAGTGAGTGTGACTTTATGTGCAAGAAGTAAAATAGGAGAGGGCTGCAATAGCGGAATCCTGGCAGTTCATTCAGTATGCCAAACCACATTACCAGGTAAAAATTAGAATTCTCCTCTCCAACTCTTTGCCCCCATATATTCTAGAAGCAGGTTTCAATCTCCAAAGGAAACCTGCAACAGTGTTGCTGGTGACATTTGAAACCCTGTACTTGCTAACAAGAAAGAAAAAATCAAAGTGATGAGAGAATAAAATCATATGCTATAAAAGGAAGGCTTTTTTTTTGGTAGTCAATATAGGATGCCTCGAAAGAAAAATATAGCCTGGATGCTCAGTCTGGAAACCCTGCATAATGCTATTTTAGGCTAATGTAAAGAGCTATGTATAAGATCAGGACATAATAACAGCTATTTTTTCCCTTCCTGTAGGAATGAGGACTAGAAAGCAGCTATTAAGAATCTGGGCCCAGAATTTGGAGTAAGGAAACTTAGAATAAGGGCCTCATTTTATTATCTGTTCTGCCTGATCGGGACCCAAGAGAAAGTCAGACTATAGCCTCCTGTGGTAGAGACAGATGCATTCAATAGTTGAATTTGTATTGACTGATAGAAGGTGGTAGAACTGGGGAAGGTTTGAGGAAGTTGCTTCTGAAAACTGTGGAAAAGTCAGTTCAGACTAAGAATAACTGCTACAAAAGGCAAAGCAGCCAGGCATCAATGGCTCATGCCTATAATCCTAGCTACTCAGAAGGCTGAGATATGAGGATCCCAACTTGAAGCCAGCCTGGCTAAGAAAGTCCACAGACTTAACTACCAGAGAGAGGGAGGAAGGGGGGGTGGGCGGGGGAAGAGAAGAGAAGAGAAGTGAAGTGAAGAGAAGAGAAGAAAAAGAAAAGAAAAATGGAGCTGTAGCTCAAGTGGTAGTATACAAGCCTGGACAGTGCCCAGACCCCAAGTTCATGCCCTAGTACTAACACAAAGGGAGGAGGGACAAGGCAGAAATCACCTGTTCTTCTGTGGTCTCCTGACCACTCCGTACCCCATCCCCATTGGCATCCTCTCGAAAAAGTCCTTGTAAAATGGCCTGATTGACATCCTGAGTATAAAGCCTGGTTTCCAACCCCACTAAACCTAGGACTTTGGAGGTGGATACCATAAATTCTAGTGGGATTTGGAGATAATGGTGGAGAAGGCCAAACAGCAGCCACAGAAGTGCCTTCCAATCGTTCATTTCCTGACAAAGCCCTAAAAATAGAAACTTTCTCCAGACTCCATGGAATCTGGGGTCTCTGCTGCCATGTCTGGAAACCCATCAACTGCTTACTTTGGTAATGGGGTCTGTGACAACACTCTTGGCTTTCATCGCTGTTTCTGGCACAAGCACTACGAAGCGCTTCTTTCTTTTTTGGTTTTAAGTCTCACTTTTCATAGAAGATAAATCAACTGTAGAAGTCTGTTATGAAAACCAACTTGGCAAGCCAGGGCTCCTAGAGAGAAGCAGAGGTAGCTTGATTTTCCATTATCTCAGTGTAAAACAAGTAAATTCTCCCTTAGGACGCTCTGGGGTCATCAGTAGTGATTTAAACCATGGCCCTTGGCCGACTCTGGTCTAGAGCATGATCTAATCAGGACTGGAATTCTCAAAGAAAAAGAGTAGGGGGGAAAACACTCTGCCCTAGATGTGAGGTTTTCAAAGCTATCTCAGTACAAGGATGTTTTCCCTTTCTGCCAAAGCCTCCCCAGAGGGAATCTTCCAAAGGAAGCTGATTCTCTGCATCTTTTAAAGGTCCTTTTGTTCTGTAAAATGAGCAAGGTTAAGCCTGGGCCAGCTTTTCTTTTCTTCATTCCCTGGGCTGACAAGCTCAGGCTTTTCCTGGTTTGATGGCTTTGCTGCAAATGTGGGAAGCTGAATGACCTTACACAAGGATTTAACCCTTGCCTAAGCCTGTCTCTCTCTGTATGGCTGCAATCTGAACTCATGTGGAAACTCGGTTGGTTTAATGTTTGTGGAAATTAAAGGAGGCATTTGATGTAAAGTGACTAGCTTAGCACATTGCCAAGTAAATCCAATCATTTTGTGGAGAAGCAGTTGTGTGATGAAGAGTATGGGCCTACAGTTGAAGATGCTGTGTTTGAACCTTAGCTCCATCACTTTCTATGTAAACTACCTGAGTTCTCTCTTTTAAAAAAAATGTTATGACAAAGGTGATGTACAAAGAGATCACCTTTGCAGAAGTCAATCTTCTGAAGTATCTAAAGACGGAATACGAAGGACTGACCACATCCTATTACCCAAGGTGCATTGGGACCCCAAGTATGCACAGATGTGCTTGATGCAATCCAACCTAAATCTGGCTGTAACTGTTCCATGGTGATCCTAACCAAAAGTCCCCACCTCCCTTTTTTCGATAACCTCTAAATAGCCTTTTCTATAACCAGTGTCTCCTACCTCAGACCCTATAAAAGCCTAACTCCAATCCCCTCCTCCTTGTATAACCTCTATTCCCGTGGGAAGGTTGCTTGCCCTTTGCTGTTGTAATAAATAGCCCTCACCTGTCAAGATCAAGTCTAGTCTGTTCTTTCTTCTCCATGTTCCTAACAATAAGTACATTTCTTTTGGGACAATGTCACCCCTACCTGACAATGTCAGGTACCTCTCTCAGCTACCTGATTTCTAGAAGCCACAGTTTTCTCATCTGTAAAAGGGTGTGACAATGCTGTGTGTCTGGCACTTTAGATGGTTGGTAGGAGGAGGCAATGACACAAAACACTCAGACCATACAATAAATAGTAGGTAAATGAGAGCACTACTGTGACTTGAAAAAATGATGATGACAGCGATCATAGCTACTCATACCAATGCTGTTTCCAAAACATTATTTAGGGATCTTTGAGTACTAGGCAAAGCAAGTCACTTCTAGAAAAACAAGAGAAAGATATATCAGAGGGACTCTGAAACAGCTGACAGAATCAGAGGATAAGTCAAATGGTCAAACATCTCCAAGAGGTAGGAAAGAGCCCTGGTGTAAATCATATAAACTGATGATGGTGTTTTCAAGGTGTTGCTACACCTCTACGGGGGGGGGGGGGGGGAGAGGGGGGGCATCTTTGAGTCTTCCCCTCCCCTAAACAAAGTATGTGGTTTTTCCAATTACGATGTTGATGGAAAGACAGCCACAGTCAATGGGTAAAAATAGTAAAATAGCTGCAACCAGTAGTTTTAGGACCTTATGGACAATTATGCTGCTCCTTACCCCAGGGGGTGGACTGTTCAACACTCCTAAAATCTTATTTCCCACTTGTTCAGACTTCCTATAGCCAGTTGAAATGTTCCTGGCCTTCCTGGGAAAGAAAACAAACAAATAAATGGGTCCTTCCCCACCTAGCTCCCAAATTCCAGAGGAGGGGATAAAAGAAAACTCTGGAGCAGCATGTAGATCACTTGCTCTAACCCTCTGTCCATTTCCACAGACAGCTTCATCTTTCTCTTTGCAATCAACTTCTCTTCTGTTTGAGTTTTTCACTGTTCTTGGCTTTACTATTGTTATTATTGTTGTTGTTGTCATCATCATCATTATTATTATTATATTTGGTCCATCATGGTGTTTGAAGACTGGGCCTGAGTGCTGTCCCTCAGCTCTTCAGCTCAAGGCCAGTGCTCTATCACTTGAACTACAACACTACTTCCAGTTTTCTGGTGGTTTATTGTAGATAAGAGTTTCATGGCCTTTCTTGCCCAGGCTGGCTTTGAACCGTGATCTTCAGATCTCACCCTCTTGAGTAGCTAGGATTATAGGCGTGAGCCACTGGTGCCTGGCTTTGTTGTTGTTGTTTTTTTAATGCCAGTCCTGGGGTTCGAACTCAGAGCCTGGGTGCCATCCCTGGGCTTCTTTTTTCTCCAGGCTAGTACTGTACACTTCTGACTTTTTCTGAGTAGTTCATTAGAGATAAGAGTCTCAAGGACTTCCTTGTCCAGACTGGCTTCAAACCCGGATCCTGAGAGCTCAGCCTCTTCAGTAGCTAAAATTACAGGAGTAAGCCACTAGCACCTGGCTCCTGGCTTTATTTCTATATCTAGAGAACAAGGGACCTCCTCACTTACACTGCTCATGTATCAGTGTGATCTAGTAAGGAGAAGTAGTTAACCAAAGGAAAATCTAACTGTTGCCCAAGGAAGGGAGCTGGCAAGCTGGACTGGTAGAACCAACTCATGCCAAATGTAATTATGAGCAATCCTACCATTACTGGTATTTCTTATCAATATTTATGATAGTAGTGGTTGTAGTAGTGGCTGTTAACATTATTCATCCAAGGAAGGAGACATAAAGCAATCAAAAACAGTAGTGTCAGGGCTGGGGACAGCTATCATCTCAGTTACTCAGGAGACAGAGATTCAGAGGATCACAGTTTGAGGACAGCCAGGGCAAAAAAGTTAGCAAGATTCATTCGTTTGATCAATAACTCAGGTATGATTGTACATGCCTATGGTCAGCTCACACCTATAATCTTATCTCCTCAGAAAGCTGCGATCAGGAGAATCACAGTTCAATACCAGCTCAGGCATACAAAGTTTATAAGACCCTATGTTAACAGAAAAAAAAACTGGTATAGGGGTTCATGCCTGTCATTCCAACTACAGTGGGAAGCATAAACATAGAGTATCTCAGTCCAGGCTGGCCTGGGAAAGAAAGCAAGAACAAATTTCAAAAATAACCAGAGCAAAAATTACTGGAAGTATGGCTCTAATAGTAGAGCATCTGCCTAGCAAGCTCAAGGCCCTGAGTTCAAACCCCAGTACCACCAAAAACAAACAACTACAAAAACCAGTGATGCTTGGTGCTGGTGGCTCAGACCTGTAATCCTAGCTACTCAGGAGGTTGAGATCTGAGGATCACAGTTAAAAAGCCAGCCTGGACAGGAAAGCCCATGATACTCTTATCTTCAATTAAACACCAGAAAATCAGAAGTGGAGCTGTGGCTCAAAGTGGTTGAGTACTAGCTTTAAGAACTCAGGGACAGCACCCAGGCTCTGTGTTCAAGCCCCATGAGCCACAAAAAAAAAAAAAAGTGGTGTCAATGAAATCAGAACTGAACTTTATGGATACTATTATTTCCTAGGTAATCAGAATACTCATAAAACTAACACTGAACACTGCTTTTATGCTTCTTTTACAAAAATTATGTTTCTTAAAATGCCTTTGACTTTGGGAAAATGATCATTTCCCTGTTATAAAACAAAGGCCATCGTTTCTTGTCTTCTTACTAAGTGTTTGACACTGTGTAAGCACTTGACCTCTTTTATCTCACTCATTGTATTGCCAGGTTGGGTCAGGAGAAATGATTAACCATTGTTAAATAAAGTTTAATGGAAACAATAAAAATTAATGTTGAAGTCATAATAATACTTTATCATTGTTAATAATTAATACCAAGTGATGGTAGTCTTTAATTTTGTAATAAAGCTTCTTTATATAGTGAATCAGTCATTCAATTCACCAGGACACACTATTAAATCTATATTACTACTTGCCCTGGCCCATTCATGCTACATAAAGCTGTCCATGTGAGAAGCGATCAAATAGCTAGTCAATGTCTGTGATTCAGCTGCCCTTGTGAAAGTATATGTGGTGAAACAGGATAAATAGTCTGGGATTAGCACAGTTGATGTGTGTTGGTGTTTGTTGAAGTGCATAGAATAAAATGCTGTCACAGCATTTAAAAATTCTTCTGCAAACAGGACTAACTTTCAGAAATCAAATATCTGCTGGGTTCTTTGGCTTAATCCATATAGTGCTCATCCTTAACATCATTTGTTTTGTCTTAGTAGAGAGTCCTCTGTAGCAAAGAGCAATGCAGGATCCTTCTTCCCACCATCGCTTGCTTCTCTGAGCCTCTCTGGACTGGGTGTCAGCAGTTCCCAAGCTTTCTGCTTTGCATCCCATCTCTTGAGAGATACATCCTGCCTTGTATTGTGAAGAATGCGTTGGAAGCTATTTTTTTTTCTTTTCTTTAGGGGTGATGAGCTTACATTGACTTTTCTATCCTCCCCTGACATCTTGGCCATGCTGAGCAAAACACCTTTGCAGCATCGGGGATAGGAGACAAGGTTCTTTGCAGAGCTGTCTTAGACAGGAAGGATGCATTCACCCCTATCCCCCCAACCCCACCCCTGCAACTCCAGCCAGGCTAGCTATCATCATCTCCCTTAATCACTGCTGAAGAAAGGGAATAGGAAAGCAGCCTCCAGTGAAAAGTTCTCACAGGAACACAGGAAAAGACCACCCAGGCTGCCAGGAACATTGTAACCCCATGGAGACAAATAGAACACACTCCAGCAAGACAGCCATGGAAAAAGTCTTATTTCATAGTGGTATTGAAGCCACTTCACTGAAAAAAAAAGCCTCCTCTCCATCCTTCCTGAGCTAAATGCTTAGTACTTCTGCTGGCTTCAAATCTTGCCTATAAACCTTATAGCAAAGACAGAGGAAATGGGTGCAGGGTCCTTGGAGACAAACTTATTCTCTTTAATAATTTTATAAAAAAATTAACCCTGCACCTGCCCCTCATCCTGTGCATATATCCTCTCATAGTTGTGTTGGCAATCTGACTATCTAACTCAAACTAAAATAGCTGGGTATGAAAGAGGAAAAGAGCAGCATGTAGCTTGAAGGCATAAGAAGAACAATAGGCAGTACTTATGTTAATCAGCTTTCCATTATTGTAACAAACACCTAGGATCATCAGCTTATAAAAAAGAAATGTTGATCTTAGCTCATGTTTTTAGCTGTTCTGGTCTGTGGTCACAAGGTCCCATTGCTTTCAGGCCTGTGCCAGGCATAATGTCATGCTGAAAAAAATTCCATTCATCTCATGTGCTGGGGGCAAAATAGAGGAAGAAGGGGAAAAGGTGGGGTCAAACTATCCCTTTCAAGGGAAAGCCTTCAATGACCCAAAACCTTCCAGTAGGATAGCTCTTAAGTTTCAGGGTACCACATATAATCACTTCCTCCAGGAACTCTTTTCTGATTGCCCCAAAGTGTGTGAGCTGTTCTTATATTGGACTAGAAATGTTTATTTCTTAGCCCACTTTCCTCCTGTCAAGAAGAAACACCATCACACTATTCCCAGTATGTAATTCTGTCTCCTCTAGAGTATGGAGAATGGGGGAGGACACCTATCCCTCACCAGAATAGTGACCACATCAAAGCAAGAGGGTCATAGAGACAGGAGTTGTCAAACTTTGCAGGTTCTACCCAGTGATTTCTGGATTCCAGGCCAGTCTTCCTTCAGCTGAAAACCTGTTAAATCATTCTGCTTAATATGTGGTCCATCTCTGTATTTAAAGCCAAAGGACTCTAAGTGAAATGTTGAATCTGTACCTTGAGACTTGTGTATCATGACCCTGAACCTTAGTCTCTTACTCTATAAAGTGAAATCGTACTGCTCCATTGGATAGATTCCATGATACAGCGAGTTCCCAAGATACCAAATCTATCCGGGCAGTTTGTGTACTATATATAGGAACTCAGGTTAGAGCACAGTTGGAGGCCAGAATTCAGCCCAGTTTCTACTGACTAAGCCCTGCCACGTTTGCCCAAACGGTGTTTGCACAAATATTCTCTAATATTCACAAATATACTCCCAAAATGGTGCTGGTAAGGGCTTTGTACATGTTAGGTCTTGGCCAGCACTATTGAATCTTAAATTTCTTATTTCCACGGAGAGAAAAATAAAAATTATTGTTGCTGAAATAGCAATAATTTGAGCATACTTTTTTCTGGGTGGCAATATAGCAGAACAGTTAAAAACAAAAGCTTTGATGTTAGTCTGGGGTTTGATCCCCAAATCTACCACTAACTATTCGGAATTGTCATAAGCCAGATGCATAATCTCTGAGTTTCACTTTCATCATCTGTAAAAGGGGAATAATTTGGGAGGATTAATGGTAACTTTGTAATTACTATCTCCTGAATACCTCATGTTTCAAGTGTTCCAGGACATAGCTTTATGGAGAAGTAGTCCCCCAGATCACCAGAGGTAATCAAACATTCATTATGGTAATTGGTATTTATTAAAGTCCTAATGTGTTCTAGGCTCTGGAGGGCTTAAACCGCTTATTGAGGATTTCCTGTTTGCCAGATAATGTGCTAAGCACTTCATACACATGATTTCATTTATACCCACAACCACCCTATGCAGCAAATTCTATTATTATCTGCTTGAGGGAAACTTACTAAGAAGGTAATGAATCGACATGTGTAAGCATGTGAGCCAATGCTAAGCAAGTAAAGATAGATTTTATTTCTGTAGAAGACAAGTACAAGGATGCACTTTCAAGCAAGATGGTAGCTAGGAATTTGAGTGAGTGATTGGAGGCAACCTAGACACCTATTTTTTGGATGTTTTGTGTAAACAGAGAATGAAATATTATACAGCAGTCAGAAGGAATTCTTGCCAGTTGGCAGTGGTTCATGCCTGGAATCCTAGCTACTTAGGAGGAGACTGAGATCTGAGGGTTCAAAGCCAGCCCAGCAGGAAAGTCTGTAAGAGTCTTATCTCCAATAAACTATGCAGAAAAATCCAGAAGTGGTGCTGTGGCTCAAAGGACAGAGTGATGGCCTTGAGCAAAAGAAGCCCAGGGACAGCATCCTGGCCCTGAGTTCAAGCCCTGAGAATGGCACAATAAATAAACAAACAAATAAGTTCCTAATTTATACCTAGGAAGAGGAATAGATTGCAAAAACTGTGTCAGATTGAAAATGCAAGAAACTGGGTAGGATTTAGAACACAAGAAAATAGGGCAGTTGTATGCCAAATTCAGACCATCATGAATATTAGGGTTCACTTACTCTTTCCAGATGCTGCCATTCAGTGTGCACCAAAAATAATGGAGAGTAAAACACAGAGCCTTCCCACAAATTGCCATAGCCTGGGATGCGTTCACTAAATGAGAAAGGGAAAATATCTCCACCACAGGTATGCATCTTGCCAATGATTGTCCCTCTGGCTTGGTAGATTAGTTTATCTCTCCCACTTATGTCCTTGTAAAGTGGAAGAAACTACAGCTTTGGTGAGCATGTTAAATTGAAACTAGAACTACTTAAAAATAGTAATATATATATATATATATATATATATATTTTTAAAGTAGGGAGTGGTAGCAACTGAGAAGGTGAGGGCCCTTCTGAAAAAGCTTTTGTTAACTAATGTAATTGTTTCCCGAATAACTACTCTCTGCCCCTGCTTGTTGAATTAAAAGGAGCTACATGGGAATAAGAAAAGGACTCAGTACTCTGCTCAAACATCTGGAGTACTACAACAAGCACTACAGAAGCACCAAACAGCACAGTCAGAATTTGGAGTTAATGGCAGGTATATCTTGGATCTGCAAATAGATACCAAGACTTCCTCCAACACTTGTCTCATTCCTGGAACTCCTTGGCTGCTGCCAATGTGATTGTCTACATCCTTATATCCTAGCACACTTGAGGCAAATGCCTTCTCCAAAACAGTCTCAGCACCCTTCAGGTGCATATCCCACTCCAGCAAATCCCCAGCCAGTGGAAAGGTCACTGTTTCCATCACCTTTCATGGGACTGATTCATGGCCCCTCCAATCTAAAAGTCATTTAAACCATCATGTGTCACTCTCCAAAGTCCCCCAGAAGAACAAGGACAAGTGCTTTGCTGCACAATAATTGTCCATTATCAGTGGTGATACCTAAGGCTCTGAACAGATGTGGCTGGGATTAAGTTGTGGAGAGTGTTAAGTGAAACTACCAGGACCCAGCAGGAAGAAGGATACTTCCTTGTTGGCTCCCAAGTGACAAGGAAGTCATTACGGTCTTTAAGCAATATTGGGGCAGCATAAAGATCACCTGATTATAAAGAAACTCAGAAAAAGGGAGGGCCACCTTTGAGTACATTGTGATAGCTCACCTTTTTGTGCACACCCTGGGTTATTTTCCCCACACATTGTATTTGGATATCTAGAAAGTCAGTGAAGGAAGGGCAAATCATCTTCAATAACTTCTCTTCTTCTCTGTCCTTCCTACCCTGACTCTTCCTATCCACTACCCCCCAACTTTGGAAAACTGCTAACCATGACTTCTAATGTTGACTATTACAAATAAACTGTAACTGACTGAAGCAATAGAAATGCACAGAGAATTTAATTTGTTACAGCAGCTGATCTACTTTGACAATACAATTCATTACTGTTTTCATAAGACAACAACCTAAAGTCAGTTCAAGAAAGAATACTCATTTGGCTTCAGGAGTCTGTCTATTTATCTTGAAAGCATCTCAATAATGGCAGATGGTGAGAAAATATTTGCAGTATATCTTACAGTCAAGCAGTTATGACTAAGGAGCACCAGTTCTAAATATAGAACATAAATCAAGACATTATCAAAGGATATAAACAATTCACAAAGTTACAAATGACTAGTGAATGCATGAAAATAAGTTTGTCTTCATTAGTAAGCTGGGAAATGCAAATTAAAATAGGAATGAAATCATTTTTTATCAACTAAATTAGAATGGATCCAGTTAGCTTAACTTGACATTATTTAGTATAGGCAAGTATTTAGGGAGAAAATATACTCCTCTCCCAACCACATTGTAGCAATTTACACTAGCACTAGAAGTACCAGCTGTAAATTTTTTAATGGTAATTTGGTTCTACCTATCAAAACACCAGTGTGTTTCCTACCAAAATACAAGACATAGGTACCTTTTGGCTCAGTAATCACATTCCTAGGAATATTTACATACAAGTGATACAAGTTAGTAGAAAAGCAGCCAATCAGGGAATTTTGATCTACAAAGATGGCAAGATAAGCTGTAAAACTAAAATCTTCCTGACAGTGAATTAGGGCAATAGGATACAAAAGAATAAGGAAATAAGAAGGACAAAAGAATGTGGGAATGTCTATGCCACATGCTCTCTTTCTCTGTAATATTTCTTTTCTTTCCAATGAACTTTCCTATCATCTTTACAATGTTTGTGTCTTGCTTGAGTTCTTCTCTTGTCAGATACAAGGACCAAGATCAATTTAGCTGCCCTAAAATTTCTGCTAACATATTTGATGTATTGTCTGGGAAGTTAGAGATTATGTATTTTCCTAACTTAGACTCATCAGATGGTTCCACAAGATTATGTGTTAAAGGATCAGTTGTAGAATTCATTGTCATATTAAAAAGATACCTTAATAATAGCTATCAATATAAGAATCTGTCAAACATACAAGTTCATCATTATGATGAAAATAGATGTAACAGATTAAACAGAAGGAACTTTTCCTATTGCCTTTAAATTCTACTAATGCCCAAAGGTGAAAACAACTATTCATTCAACAGACACATTCTAACTCATATCCCACCTCCAGGTATATAAGAAAAAGTTGAAAGGTTGTTTGAAGGAAATTCATAAGAGTAAACACACAAACACATTTCTTCTTCTTTATCTTCAAACCAGGGAAAATGTTCTCCAAGAAAACAACCCATAAAGTCTATATTCTAGAAGAGGCAAAAGAGCTTAGTTTTCAGTTTAACAAACATACCTTGAAGACAGTTTATAAAGCTACTACCTGCTGCTTCTGTAAGATAAAGCATAGAGAGTCATGTGAACATGTAAACTATAGACACACTAGTTCAGGGAGTATATATGGATAGGAAAACAGGAATGCCTATCTGCAACTCAGAGAAGTGTACAAATAAGAGGTCAGCTGGAGCTCCCCATGCTGCTGGTGAGAGGAGAGGGCAGTTGACTTTGAACCACAATTCTCAGATCTCAGCCTCCTGAGTAGCTAGGATTACATGCATGAGCCAACAGGGTTTAGCTATACCAAACTTTCCACCTTCTCAACACCCCAACACATCTGGTACAGCACAGGAGTTCCATCTACATCCCCAACAAGCAGCATCTTTGGTTTTCAGAGTGTACACATCTTTAATGAGGCTCAAATGAACCTATAAAGGAGGCCTTTCGGGTAAAGAATTAGGGAGTCCCAGCACCCAAAACAAGTTCTAGTATTGCTGTGTGAATCCCAAGTGAGAACATCCTTATGGATGGCTGATCAGGAATGGAGTCTTCATTCATAAAATTCAAGAAGGGTAGTTTTCTTTTGCAAAGCATGGGAGGAGTTCAGGGGCAAATGAGATCTATGGGAGGTGAATGGACTAGGAGGAAAGTAGATCACAGCATAGACCCTTAGGGGTGGGTCCCAACTTATCAATTTATCTTGGACAGCCCATATTTGTGTACCTGCAGCACAAATTAAAATAGTGAAAGTCAAGTATTTTCTTCTAATTTCCTCTTCTAAACCCAGAGTGGACATTAGGGTATACAAAGTTTGAGAGAACACATCACTTCACCACCAATAGCAAGTTAGGACACAGCTGAAGTCCAAGGTTTTGAGGGTAGAGAGAGAAGTTTGACAAGAGTAAAGACTTCATACCTAACAGTGATCAAAACACTATGACTCATCCTAGCTGCCTTCAAGAGATTAAAAAGGGCCAGGCACTAGTGGCTCATGCCTATAATCCTAGCTACTCAGGAGACTGAGATCTGAGGATCATGGTTCAAAGTTAGCCAGGACAGGCAAGTACATGAGACTCTTATCTCCAATTAACCACCAAAAAGCTGGAAGTAGAGCCTATGATTCAAGTAGAAAAGCAAAAAAAGCTCAAGGACAGCACCCAGGCTCTGATTTCAAGCCCCCAGACAGGCAAAAAAAATATTTTATGAAGTAGGTATTAAAAGGAAAAAAAGGTACCACTCTTTTACAACTTATGTCTCACTCATTCAATAACAAGCAAACAAACAAAACCCCAAGCCAGTTAGTAATTCAATTGTAAGGAATACAGAATTTTATAATGGTCCCTATAGTTGGGGTTACCCCAGAATAATAAGGAGGTGGGAAACTTTGACTTTTCAATCCACACATTCTGAATTACTGTTGCTTTAAAAAGTGTCTAGAAAGGCAAATGTGGTTTTGAATGATGTCTAACTGCCTCCATTTGCCCAATGAGGTAACTAGCAAATCTCTTTAACCCAGAAGAAAAAAAAGTCAAGCCAAACATGCAATCTAACTGGTGTGTTTCTCTTCCAAACGTTACCATCAGCCCCAAATCTGTGATTTTTGCCAGAGAAAAGTTGTTTATTATTCCACCGTTGTCATGGCAGCCATGTTTCCATTTTATCCTCTTTTTCTCCCCACACATCATGCCACTAATACATGTTCCAGACCTGCCATCCCCGGCATTTTGACGAAATAAAATCCATTGAGAAAGCCAGTCCTGCGGTTTGAGTCTAGTCTATTATTTTCAATGGTTACATCAGCAGAGGGGGGTAGGGTGGGGGTGGGGAATGGAGCTGTCTATCTCTGTACCTCAACATAGAAAGATTGTGAAGAATTCTATCCAATCTCAGGATTACCTGTCTTCCTCCACCTTAGACACTTGGATGACAGTCATCAGAACTGAAAACATTTCCAAAAGAACAAGAGAAAGAAGGAGAAAACAAACTTAAGTCTGACCATTGGTAATACTGATGTCTGTAAAATGAATTGAAGAATCAGAGTTAGTTTCAGGATATCTGGAGTCTAGACAAATCTCCCAGCCTTGGTAGGATGGGGGCTGCCTTTTTATTTATGATCAAAGTAGAACAGTAAATAAATAGCAGCAAAAGTCAATACCATTTGCCAAATAACTGAGGATTCTTACTTTTTTTCCTGGTCTTGCTCTGATTTTGAGTGTGTGTTAAATTATTTCTCTCCATTCTATGTCTTACTTCCTTTGATTCTGATCTTTCAGCACTGCTAAGTCACTGTTAATATTAATTATAATTCTTTATTGCTAGTGCCCCTTCTCTTGTTTGTTTTTCCAGTAGATGAGCTATGATGTTGGGGGGATGGACATATTTGGTTCCCTAACTCCCAGATGTTAGGAACCTCTTTGTTGTTTTGGCCACCGCTGGTGTAGGACTATCAGCTGAACTGCCAATTGAACTGCCAACTTGCCAGCATTGGCTGCTTTGTATACCCCACAGGCACCTTGAGGAAACTGCTTGGCTGAGCACAACTCTGGATCCTGAAGACACTATCCCACCTATGACTATTACAAATATCTTGATTTGTACCCTCATTTTTCCCTAGTATAGAAGTAAAAGGCCTGTGACTGGTGCAAACAGTCCTTCAATTGCATGAGAAATTGCTATCATTGGTGCAAATGTGATCCTTCATTTGCATCAAGAGCAACTGTGATGGGCACAGAGATCCTTATCACACCCCTTTCTACTGTATAAGAGGGAGAACTACACACCTTCCTGTCCCCTTCTCCTGTGTTTCAACATGAGGCTCAATGAAAATTTTCTCAAGTGGTATTTTCTTGCCTAATTTTGATCTTCATCACCAGTGGAGTAGGTTGAATAACAGGAAGAGAGTAGGCAACATGAAAAGAGGATTTCAACATGGGGAGGCCTGGACAAAACTGATAGAAGTGAGAGAGGCAAGCAGTGCAAGGCAAAAGATAATACTGGCATGTGGCAATCAGCTGGTGGAGAGACCCTTCCTACCATAGGAGTTGTAATACTTTGGACCTTCGGCCCCATTTTCTAGCTATCAGGGGGCTTGGGCCTGAACCCCATGTTGCCACTCACTGTCAAAGTCCCAGGGATAAGAACCAAGAACAACTGGAGGAACCTCTCCTTGCCTTACCAAGGTTTCTATCTAGTAGAGCAAAAGGAAAAACATGGGAATCAAAATGGTAGGGCCTGGAAAGCCATGATCAAGACTTTGAGGTTTTATCTAGAGATCCACTGAAGGTTTTGAGCAGAGAAGTAACATGACTTGACTTGTATTTTGGTGAGTACACTCAACAGATCACGTTGCAAATAGCCTATAGTGAGGTGAAGCTGGATCAGGAAGCCAAGTTAGAAGGCCACTAATGTAGTCTTGGGTGATGTATCACCAAGGCAAATAACCCCGCAAACTCTGAGAAAAACAACCTTTTTGTCTAACTAGCATTCTGTTTCAGACAAGATGCTCTGCCTAACTGGCCACACAGACTTCTGGGGCCTCAACCATAGCTAAAAAACCAGATGCATTAAAGTTGCAGAGCTTCTGCAGGGCAAATGACATAGCTAGCAAGATCAATAGAAAGCCCACGGATTGGGAGAAGATCTTTACTAGCCATACAACGGACAAGGGTCTCATATCTAAAATATACTTGGAACTCAAAAAATTAAACCCCCCAACAACAAATCCTCAAAGAAACAACTGCCCAATAAATAAGTGGGCAAAAGACTTAAAGAGAAACTTCTCTGAAGAAGAAAGAAGGATGGCCAATAGACACATGAAGAAATGTTCAACATCCCTAGCCATAAAAGAAATGCAAATCAAAACAACATTGAGATATCACCTCACCCCAGTTAGAATGGCAAAAATCAAGAACTCTAACAACAACAGATGCTGGAGGGGATGTGGACAGAAAGGAACCTTACTTCATTGTTGGTGGGAATGTAAACTTGTGCAACCACTTTGGAAAGCAGAATGGAGGTTCCTCAAAAGACTTCACATAGATCTCCCCTATGACCCAGCAATCCCACTTTTGGGCATTTACCCAAATGTTTACAAACAAGACCACACTAAAGCTACCAGCACAACTATGTTTATTGCAGCATTATTTACCATAGCTAAGATATGGAACCAACCCAGATGCCCCTCAGTAGATGAATGGATCAAGAAAATGTGGTATATATACACAATGGAATTCTATGCCTCCATAAGAAAGAATGACATTGCCCCATTTGTTAGGAAATGGAAAAACTTGGAAAAAATTATATTAAGTGAAGTAAGCCAGGCCCAAAGAAACATAGGTCCCATGGTTTCCCTTATTTGCAATATCTAGTATATGTATGAGTCAAGCGGAAAAGGTCAGATAATGTGATGTCAGGGAAATGAACCTTTAGATATGTATTTAAATGTTTTTTTCTATCATGCATGTGTTTCTAACACATTTATAAGATTATCTCTTTGTTGCTTTGTATGTCCCTCTCCCACAGTATAACCCCTGCTTTCACTATATTTGATGTCAGTATAACTTGTGGAGGAGATAGGGAAAAACCAGTTGTTTAAGGATACAGGTGGACCTGTTGGAACAATGAGAAGTACAAGTTGTCATGTCCAAAACGAGCTTTACAACGTCGGTGCGGGGCGGCGGGGGGCGGGGGGGGAAGGGGGGAAGGAGAAGGATTGGGATTGGGGGGGGGAGGGAGGAGGCTGGGAATGGATGTGAAGGGTAAACCAAAGGAGGAGGCTGCAATGCTTGGTAAGAAATGTACGCATTATCCTGTCCATTTAATTGTAACCCCTCTGTACAGTATGTTCACAAATAAAAAAAAATTAAATTAAAAAAAAAACAAATGCATGATTGAACAAAAAGTAGTGTCATGTTGATCTACAATTTACTTCTTGTTCAACCACTCATAGTAATACACACCTAGTAAAATTCCTCCTCACCAGTGTTATCTTGGTGTGGTCCATTCTGACCCAGACTGGAACTGGCCCCATTACAGAGTAAAAGAATTTAATTCCTCCCTTTACAAGATAGACTCAACTATTCCCCAGGAAAATATAACAAAAAAAATCTTCCTTTTCTAAATTTATGTCTTCTCTCTCTCCCTTGGCCCTCAAAAGGACTTTTATGTTTTGTTTGGGTTGAGATGATTTGTGGTTTAACTCCTTTTTTTTTTTTTTTTGGGGGGGGGGGTCTGATCGTGAGGCCTGTACTCTGGGCCTGGGCGCTGTCCCTCAGCTCTTCAGCTCAAGGCTAGCCCTCTACCACTTAAGCCACAGCGCCACTTCCGGCTTTTTTCTTTTTGCTTATGTGGTGCTGAGGAATCGAACCCAGGGCCTCAGGCATGCAAGGCAAGCACTCTACCACTGAGCCACCTTCCCAGCCCCTAACTCCTTCCTTCTTCCATTCTCTATTCAAGGATAAAACTTCCTTCATTGTTCAATTGGTGCTAGGTCTTGGTATTAGTTCCACATTTTCAAGATGGAGAAAGGACCCAATTTGGAGTGAGAAATTGGTAACAAGATATTGGCTGCTGTGACAGCTGACAGCAGACTCTAGATTTATTTTGATATCAGAATTTCCTACACATTTGTGAGGTAGAAAAAAGAGAAAGATTGCGTATAGCATCTATTTGGGGAGGAATTTCAAAAGATAAACCTTGAAAATGTTGATGTGGAGAGACCTAAAAGGCACCCAAGTTGAAATATCAAGTACATAGTTATATATAAGTCTGGAGCTTAAGAAAGATGTTTAGTGAAGACTTAAAGCTATGAGATCAGATGAGTTCATCAAGTAGTAGCTATACATAGTTTACTACCTAATCTAATAGCTCAGGAGTCAACAAGGTAACATAGATCTTACATAAGTGGCTTATTTAGG
Source organism: Dipodomys merriami (assembly GCF_024711535.1). NCBI lineage: Eukaryota > Metazoa > Chordata > Mammalia > Rodentia > Heteromyidae > Dipodomys > Dipodomys merriami. The sequence continues at coordinate 15,811,439 of NW_027203493.1, read as the reverse complement.
GCATATTAAAATTTTATAGGCAGAAATTGGTGGTTACCAAAAGGATTGAAAACTTCCTTAGGGGAACAATAATGGAAAAGGAAAGCTTGAGAAATGCAAGGTAGAGAGAGAACATGAGGAAAGGAACTGGATCAAAGAAATAGATCACCAGCCAAGGGACAAAGAGTTAAGTGAAGTTCCTTTAAAACATTGAATAATAACAGTATAAATACAGTGCATAGAAAATGTTTATGATGCCCAAATGCGGCTACCAACCCATTACATATGTCAACTCAGTAGCTCTCCTCAGTAACTTCATAATGGAGGGACTCACCATTGTCCTAACTTTGTAGTTGGGGAAACTGAAGCATACTCAGGTTAAGGAACTCACCCATCCAGGAAAGTACAACCAGAAGTGTTGTCCCTAAGATTTAAACAAAGACAACTCAGCTCTTTAACCAACAGTTTCGATTTATCCTAGATGCTATTTTTTATTGTTTCTGTTTTGTTAATATTCTCTGTATTTCCTTAACAAAAACAAAAGAAAGAAACATGCATACAATCATATATTTCCAAAACTTCCCATGTGGCATATCTTCATTAAAATCTGCTGACTTCTTCCTTTCACAATTCCTCAAAAGTCAATGTTTCTTTTGTCTTTGTGTTCTCTCTGGGGGAACTTTACTCCACAGAAACTTAAACTTGCCCATACAGATTTGGCCAAATGGGTCCTAATTTCTCTATCTAAAAGGCTCTTCAAGGTTAATTGTGGCAATTTCCTCTACAGTAGCTAAATTAAATATAAATCCAGAGAAATTAAAAATAGTGAATTACTCCTGTCTCTGGAATATAGAAATGAAATCAGCCACTTTATTTATTAAATTACAATCTTCCCACTCTTCATTCATCTGGACATTTGTCCCTCCCCATAAGCATCTCTCCCCACAGGGAATGGCTCAATTAATATAACCTAAAAGCACTTTGGAGAAAAGTCAAGCACAACAATCCTTTGCCTTAATTACATAATTTTTCAGGGAAAACTACATTGGAAGGCTAAATTATTTGCATAATTGTCTTAATTCTTCACTTAATTTAACAGATTTATCCAAAGTCAGAGGCAAAAATGGTTTAATTTTAGATGAGCCCTAACCAGCAGTTAAGATGTATATGTCCCTGACAAATTATTTTAATCAGGGTCCAATTTGGAAACAGGGAGTTTTTGTGTTTTGTTTTTGTCCCCTGATCTAACAGTGGTAGCTATAATGAATTCAAGAAGAAGATAAATTATTTCCTAAAGCATATAAAGCTTTCTGGAGTGCCCTGTAAGCAACCACCATTTCTAGTTTCATTTTCTACTTTTTGGTCTGCCATCCTCAGCAAAACTACCTGTTACTACTCTTGTCTGGAAAGTTCTCCACCAACTTTTAGAACAACCTTTGGAGTCCAAATACATTTTAATCCTCTCCCAGAATTCATAATCCCTTCCCTAAGAGTCATTATCCCAGAATGAAATTCATTTATTTTGCCATGCTTGGGAATTTTCTCTAAAAATGAAAATTAGAGAAAAACCTGTTAATTCTCTCTGTTGTCCAGCTCCTAAGTGTTGAAATCCAACACATATACTCACACCTCCAAAAACATATATCAATCTCAAAGTCAATAAGGTCATCACATAAGAAGTAATTTATTTTTCCTGTAACTTTTAATTGTTGAGGCTATGTAAGAATAATGTTCACTTTGGGGCCAAGGGCCATTCTCAGCCTAAAGAATGCCAAAGATCTCCCTTTTTAAATTTCTATCATCCAACTGCATGTTTAGATATAATTCTTGTTACTCCCTCAAGAAAACTCTATGAAGGAAACGTGTGGGGGTAATAAGACTCTATAGACTATCTCAAACCCATTCCACTACCTCAACCTTAATCATTAACTCACATTCATATAGTGTTATCAATGTAAACTGCCTGCAGTATATCTGACAAATGATTACGGGTACGAAATCTATTCTTTGAAAATTACTAAAACAGATTGAAATGAGGAGCAAAACACAGACAAGCTTAAGTTAAAATTATAAATACTGAGCACAAGGTAGGAAGTACTATTCTTAAGAGAAAGAGACAAGCAGCATCCTTAGACCTCTCCTTCTATTTAGGAACATTAAGACTTTAGACCAGGTGCCAGTCAGTGGCTTATGCCTGAGATCTGAGAATTGAGATTTTAAGCCAGCATAGGCAGAAAAGCCCAGAAAACTCCTATCTCTAATTAACCAGCAAAAAGTCAAACATGGGACTGTGGCTAAAGTAGTAGATTGCTAGTCTTGAGTGATAAAGCTATGCAGGAGCTAGAGACTGAGTTCAAGCTCCAGTACCAACACGTAAACACACACACACACACACACACACACACACACACACACACACACACACACACACAAAACGAATTTAGACAAGTTTAAGACTTTAAATTGTTTAGACAACTTTAAGATGTTAGACAAAACTGATCTTGACCTTGGATATTCTTTTTTAAAGGGGATAATTCAATATCGTTCTCAGCATTATCATGAGGATCGTAAACAATAATACAAGAATATTTCTGAGGCCAATCCACAAAGCTGGTTGTGTACAATAGCCCTCAATCCTCACAGTCAGCATCCTGTGGGAGCGAAAGGCTGGGCTGGAAGAAAGTTTTGCAAAATAGTTTCCTTCTTATTGATAAAGACAACATTTCAGTCCATTTACACATAGCACAGATGTTTTAATTTTAAAAAGTACATAGCCAAGTTTGCAATAATGTGAAGTTATTGCCTAGAGTCATCTTTATATGATGGAAAACTAATGTTTTGAGACAATAAAATGGCCCATATATCTTCTCATGTTATCTAAATGAGCCATTTTGCAAGCATACAGCTTTGAAATTTGTCTGGGATCCAAGCAATTTTTGCTAATTGCTTTGAAGTTAAATAAAGTGAAACTTATCTGGAAATTTTAGTACTCAGATAAATTGGTTTCTAAAGCATTTTAAATAGTTTGGATTAAAAAATCCTTAATTTTTAAATAGTATAAAAAGTTACAAAAATATTTTGCCAAAGTAACTCACTTTTCAAAAACAGTTCCTGGCTTGTACTATCTTTAAATCATACCACTTCTAGGTTATGAAAACTACATGAAATAGATCCAGAGCAACTAAGTTTAAAAAAACAATTCCAAAATTAGTACTTGAAAAAACTTTCCAAATTTAACCTTTGATGGTAATGTCCCTCAAAATTCCAAATAAGTTAATGAACATTCTAAGCTTCATGTACTCAAATGTGCAAAATACCTTAGTCTTTTCATGCAAGTCAGAGTTTAGGACCTACACCTGCTTTCCAAAGGTAGTAAGGTCTGAGTTGGCTGCAATAAGAAGGTTCTGTCTTGGGGGGGGGGGTAGGATTGGGACTGTGGGGGGAGGGGGGAGGCTGGGAAGGGATGTGAGGGATAAACAAAGGAGGAGGCTGCAATGCTCAGTAAGAAATGTACGCATTATCCTGCCCATGTAATTGTAACCCCTCTGTACAGTATGTTCACAAATAAAATAAAATAAATTAAAAAAAAAGAAGGTTCTGTCTTCTCTTCAGATGGTGAAAGGAAAGGAGACAGTCCAACTTCAGCCAACCCATATTCCCCCATTCTCCTCTCCCATAAATCTGACATGATGATCCCTGTCTGACATTTCTCATTTGGTTCCTCTGTGACCATTCACATTCAAGAGTAGGGATCTTTGTGGTGTTCACTGATGAATCCATCCCACATGCCTGGATCAGAGATTAGCACAGAGGAGGCATTTAGTTGTTATTGTCTTAACAAATTAGTGAACATGTTGGTGGGAGAGGGAGAACATGACTTATACTTCTGAAAACCCTCAATCACCCCCTCAAGACAGAAATGACTCTCCCTCCTTTATGCTTCCTTAGCTCCGCCTACCACTGCACTACACCATCTCTTAATTACTTAATGTGAAATCTGGCTCTCACATTTGACTTGGAACTTCTCTCCGGCAGGGATTTTTGTCTTCTCATCTTTCTTTCCCAAATGTCCAGCAACACAGGGACTGAGCCCTAGGAAGTGTTCCAAAGGAATAGCTGAATGAGAAAGAAAAGAATGCAATAAGATCACATGTTTACTGTCTTCTTTTATTGCTAATGCTAGAAATTCGTTTGCTTTAAAGTTAGAACATATGATGAGTGAGTCACTCCTAAGTTTTTTTTTCCCCCAGAACTTTGAAGAGAGGGAATGGAAAAACAAGATAAGGCAAAAAGAAAAGCCCAGTGGGAAAATGTTGACAGTAACTCTTGCTCTTCATCATTTGTTCTTGAAAGCCAAGGCGATCTGTGAGTCAGGAGACAAAGGAACATCATCTCTGACTATTTGCTAAAAAATTATCAAAAACAATTGTGGAAAGGAAGAGCCAAAAACATAAATACCAATTCTGTGAAGAGAATTACAGAGATGGCATATGCTTGGGATTTGTGGAAAATAACTTCAGCAGCTTCTTTATTCTGCTGCTTCATAGCACCCTTCTCGTAGACACCACTAATCACTAGAGAACTCATTTCCCTCAAAGTCCTTCCTATCCAGCAGAACAGAAGAACTAAGGTATACTCCAGATTTCCCTAACCCAGATTGAACTTCAGAGTTACCTGGGAACTCCACAAACAACTCCCTGGAAGTCTGCTTCATTAAGTTATAAGGAGTGAGCCATGGGACTTTGAGCATCTGAAAGTCTTCCTTTGAAGGAGTTTATTGGGAAGGGAAAACTTCCCTTTACCTTCCTAGTATTTGTGCTTAGAAGCCTTGGAATTGAACTAACAATAGACAGTTTAAACAGAAAGTTGAACCCAGAAGACTTGAGGGGATGGGAGAGTTGGGATGGATGGAAGGGAGGATGATGAAAGCCATGCCATCCTACAAGATACATTGTCTTCATAAGATGACATGTTAACTTGAAACCTCTTTGTACGAATCTTAAAACAATAAAGAATAAAAATGATAAAAATTTTAAAAAAGAACTTAATTACACAGTGAAGTATGACTCAAGGGAAAGTTAGAATTTAGCACTTATATATGATCTTAACAGGAGAAGGGGGAGATAGAAAAACAAATGACTTTTTGGAAAGATAAAGGAGCCTTCTTGTGAGAACAGATGGGAGATAGAATAGTTTTTGTGGCAATGCCTGTTGGGTATTTGGGTGGGTTCTGATTGCATTTCCAGTGGTAAGAGTCATTTTTCCCCAGGTTCCATCAGGGAGGGGATTTATAACCAGAGTTCATTGAAGGAGCCTCTGTTTCTAGGCAGATAAAGAATTTCAGGAGCCAAATGCCTTCAGCTCAAAATAATTTTATGTTACAATGACGTATTCTGGAACCCTTCAACCATTTTATCACTGACACAACTTAGTGTTGCAGGTGCATGGAGACAATGAAAAGCAAAACAACTTTCAATCAGTTTTATTATTGTTTTTAAATGCTGTACAGATAATATAATCCCTCATTACTGGGAAAAGAAAAAAGAAGAAAGTTAAGAAGTTAAGAAATAACCTTGGTTCCACACCCGACCCTTAATGCACCACTGCAAAGCCCTTGGCCTTTTGTGAACTCATTTGTGATTCTCAGACTTCCATTTGGGTGTCCTACAAGTACCAGAAAGTCACTGGTTTTCCTTCTCACCATTTTTATTGCTCTTAGTTATCAACTAACACACTGTATACTTTTAATAACATCTGTTCATCAAAGATATCAAGGAGTCAGCTCAGGCATGGCAATGACACTCCCAGCCTCCATTACCTATGACACCCACCTTCTCTCTGTCAAACCCTCAAACACCAGACTGTGAGCTGTCATGGTCCTCAAGGACCATGATAAATGGGGAACAATAATGACAAGGTAATTTGTTTTCTATTTATCTATGTTTCTCCATTTAAAATACTGAGATAATGATCGTGTGTGTGTGTGTGTGTGTGTGTGTGTGTGTGTGTGTGTGTGTGTGTGGCACACGCACGCTAGTCCTGAGGCTTGAACTCAGGGCATAGGTGATGTCCCTGAACTTTTTTTACTCAAGGCTAGTGCTTTACTACTTGAGCCACAGTTCCATTTCTGGCTTTTTTGGTGATTGATTAAAGGTAAGAGTCTTACAGACCTTCCTGCCCAGGCTAGTGTTGAACAAGGATCTTCAGATCTCAGCTTCCTGTGGAGCTAGGATTATGGACATGAGCTACCAGCCCCTGGCTCAACAGCCTTTCTAATATTATTGATGGCATAAAAGGGCAGATGTGGCTTTGAGCATCTGAAGTACAGATAGTACAATTGAGATATGCTTTAAGTAAACAGTACAAACCAGATTTCAGGGCTAGGGATGTAGCTCAGTAGTAGAGCACTTGCCTAGCATGAATGAGACCCTGAATTTAACCACACACACACACAGTATTTAAACTAAATTTTAGAAGAAGATTTCAACATTGACAGGAATGTAAATTAGTGCAGCCACTGTGGAAAGTAGTATGGAGGCTCCTCCAGAAATGAAAAGACTATCATATGATCCTGATATACTGTTCTTGGGCATATATTTCTCATAAAAGAGACTTTCATGTTCACGGGAGCACTATGTACAATAAGTAAGCAGTAGTATCAGCCAAGGTGCCAGATAACTGATGAGCACATGAAGAAAATGTTCTGCATACACACTACGAGTATCATTCAGCAGTAAGGAAAAAGGAAATTTTGATTGCAGGAAAAAAATGGATGGATCTGGAGACATCATGTTGAGTGAGATAAGCCCACCTCAGAAAGAGAAACAGTACATATGTTCACTCATTTGAAGAATCTAGACCTAACAATGAGCATCATCAGAGTAACATAAAAATGATATTAATATGAGTATGATCAAAGTATATGATTTATATGCATGAAAATAGCATGATGGAATCACTATAAGAAGATTTCCAAGACTTAGTATTATTTTAAAAGAATGCAAATGATTACATTAAGATTTTTGTCACTAAATATGGAAGTTAGGACATTTTGGATATGTTGGGATTAAAAAAATTTTTTTGATAGGTCATGGGGTTTGAATTCTGGGCTTGAACTCTAGGCTTGGGAGCTGTTTCTGAGTGATTCAGATCAAGGCAAGTTCTCTACCACTTGAGCCACAATACCATTTCTGGTCATCTGTTGGCTAATTGGAGATAAGAGTCTCACAGACTTTCCTGCCCAGGCTGGCTTTGAACCACAATCCTCAGATCTCAGCCTCCTGAGTAGCTAAGATTACAGGCATGCAATTAAAATTTTTTTTAAATCAAGCCTTCCTGTGATGCTAACAATATGCTAAGTCTAGCCACAACTGGAATTGAAAATATGTAGTAATAGAAATAAGAATGGAACCTCAGATATTCTGTGATGGTATGAGTAGAGAAGGCTGAGTAGCCATAAAACTGTTTATAGACACCATTTTTCTCAGCTCTTTTCAGTATAAAGTTTTAGACTGACAGTATGTTTTTGATGCTTTGTTAATAAAACCAATTATAATTAAGTTTGAGAAATGTTTTTCTTTTAATAAAGTATATTCGATGATAACTTGTGTGTTTGTGTATGTGCTGGCACTGGGACTTAAACTCAAGGCCTCACACTTTTGCTTTGCTTTTTTGCTCAAAGCTGGCATTCTAACACTTGAGCTACAGTTCCACTTACAGCTTTTTTGGTGGTTAATTGGAAATAAGAGTCTCACATTTTTGTAATTTGGGGAGGGGAAGGGGTATAGTGGATGCTTAAATGGGGATGTAGATTGACCCATTGTGACAATGGGATATACAGGACTCTATGTTGAATACAAATTTTACAATGGGGGGGGGAGGGGAGGAAGGAGTTAGGGCGGTGGAGAGGGAAGTGATGGTGAAGGAAATGTACCCATTACCCTACTCACGTAACTGTAACCCCTCTGGACAATATTTTTACAATGAAAATATATATTAAAAACTTTTTAAAAAGAATCTTACAGACTTTTCTGTTCAGGCTGGCTTTGAAACTCATTCCTCAGATCTAAACCTCTGAATTGGTAGGATTAGCTAGGAGTAGCCAGTATGAGCTACTGGCACCAGTAATATTTTTTAATTTTATTTTCTTGTAAAGATGCTGTACAGAGGGGTTACAGTTACATGAGTAAGGTAATCAGTACATTTCTTGTCAAGCATTGTTACCCCCTCCTTGTTTTTCTTCCATTATCCCGTCCCCCTTTCCACCTCCCCCAAGTAATATTTTTTAACCAAAGTTGTTTTCTTACTTGTGTCCCAATGTCTATTTCTTTTTCCTTTTTTGAAATAAACTTATTTTTTAAGTTTTAAATTTTAAACAAAATTACAAAGATCATAAAAAGTCATTATATATTCCATACCCAGCTTCCTATTTTTAACAGCTGAGATTCATGTGATACATTTCTCACAGTTAATGATATACTGCTGATATGTTAGCATTGACTGTCCATGCTTAACTATCTGTGCTCTATTCAGCCTTCCTCTGGCTTCCCTGATGTCTTTTTGTTGTTCCAGGGACCCATCAAGGATAACATGTTCTGTTCAGTTATCACATCTTCTTAGGTTTCTCTTGACTGTGATAATGTGTTATACTCTGCTTGTCTTGCATGACTTTGTATGTTGTCAGGAAAACTGACCAGGTATTTTGTAGAATATCCATCAAGTGTTCATTTGATACATTTTTCATGATTCAACTGGACTATGTCTTTTGTCCCTCTCCCCACCCCATCCCACCCCTTCCTGGACAACTGATATTTTACCTTATGTTTCTTTTCTCTTCTTTTTTTTTGGCGGGGGGGGGGGGGGGGGAGGGTAGTCATGAGGCTTTAACTCTGGGCCTGGGCACTGTCTATCATCAATTCAGTTCAAAGTTAGCGCTCTACCATTTGAACCACAGTACCACTTCCAGTTTTCTGGTGGTTAATTGGATATAAGAGTCTCAAGGACTTTTCTGCCCAGGCTAGCTTTGAACTGTGATTCTCAGATCTCAGCCCCCTGAGTAGCTAGGATTACAGGTATGAGCTACCAGCACCTGGCTTATGTTGTGTCTCTTGCCAAATCCTTTCTCTCTGCCTTGAGAACTTAAGGTTCTTCTAAAGTCTACAGCTTTTGAAATAAAAAGCCAGGATTTTTTTTCTCTGTCATCTGCAGATGGCAGGTTCACTATTCAGATGAGAAAAATTAGCCACAGAGAAGAAGGCATAATCATAAGATGCTTCATTATCTTGTAGTACTTAGTAGGTTGTAGATAGGTGGGAATATCTATTACTAGTTCAAAAATATTGTTTGTCTTCCATACAGTACCTACTGCATAGGATTCTTACAAGGATTAAATGAGATTGCCCCTGAAAAAACTCTTAGCAATCTTTATAGTACTTATGTGCTCAATAGATGTTAGTTTTTAATCTATAGAGTGAGAAGATTTAACCTCCTTCTAAGGTTCCTTCCAGTTCCAAAATACTAAATTCTAAATATGCCTGATGAGAAAGTATAGCAGTGTGCAGAGCTCTTCCATGTGACCCTTGCCCATCCTCTGTAACCTGCTGAAGGATAACCTATTTGGATCATGTCACAGAACACTATGCCCTCTAGTTTCCAACTGTTTGGACCATGGGAGCTTCCATAGGATTGGAGGAAGAAAGCTAGTCTGTTCCTCTCAGGTCTGTGTTGAGCAGTCTTCTGTTGCTGATTGGAGTCTTTATCCCCTTGTTGCTCTTCTCTAAAGCAATTATACAAGTTTGCTGGGACTGCTGTAACAAAATGCCACAGACCGGGTGACTTAAACAATCGATGTTTTCTCACTTAAAGTCTAAGCTCAAAGTGTCTCTAAGGCCTGTCTCCTTGGCTTACCACTGTTGGCTGTCTTCTTCCTTCATTCTTACAGAATGTCTCTTTGGTGTCCTTATATTCCTGCATCTCTGTGTCCAAATTTCCTTTTGTTATTGGGACACAGATCAGATTGCATTAGGGCCTAGCCTGACAACCTCATTGTAACTCAATCCTCTCTAAAAAGCTCTGTCTCCAAATACCTTTACATTTGAGGCTTTTGAATAGGAATTTGAAAGAAACACAATATAATTATAATTAATATAATTGGATATATATACATATATAATATAATTACAATTACAAATAAATTTTGATTTTTAAATGAGTTTTTTTGGTAGTACTGAGCTTTAAACTTAGGTCTTTGTGCTTGCTAAGTAGGCTTTACCACCTAAGCCACATCTTACCATAAACTTTACTATTTTACTTATTTGTGGAAAAAATATCTGTTAAATTCTCTTGTCGATTCCATGAAAGAAACTGACAGTATGTGTCACAAATGATAAAAAGCTTTCCACCAAAAATTAAAATTTGGGAAAATTGTATTCACTGCTGTGTGCTTGACAGTTTCCCAATACTTTAGAATTTTTCTGATGACATCAGTGATAATACTGACAACAGCAATTTCTTTCAATATTGTATAATTAAGTGTACCAACATCTAGAAAATGTACATAACCCTGGTGAATCAATTATCTTTCCATGATAGTACAAAGTCATGTATAGGAAACATCCATGCAAACTGCAAAACAAAATCAGTGGATTTTAGGGTATATAAAAAAATTAATTGATAGGTACTTAGGTTCTATCCTGAAAATAACCTTTAAGAAATTTTCAGCAATGCAAAAAAGAAGAAAAGAACAAAAGGATAAGGAAAAGGATGATGAAGAGGAAGAAGGAAAAGGGAAGGAAGAATGGGGAGGAGAGGAGAAGGGAGGAAGAGGAAAAGGGAAGAAGGGAGAGGGAAGAAAAGAGAAAAGGGAAGGAAGAGAGGAGAGGAGATGAAAAGAGAGAAGAGGGGAAGGGCAAGGAATGGGAGAAGAATGAGAGGGAAAGGAGAGGAGGGGACCAGAAGGGAGAGAGGAGATCTACCTTATGACCTCACCATATTGGCTTATGGAATATATCCAAAGGAACATAAATTAGTATAAAAGAAAAACACCTGCATAGCCATACTTATTGCAGCACTGCTCTCTATAGCCAAATCATGGAATTAGCCTAGGTGCCCAGCAACAGATGAATGGATAAAGAAAACATAATGTTATATGTTTGTGGACACATACCAGCCACAAAGAAAAATGAAAGTGCATCCTTTCCTAGAAAATAGATGGAACTGGAGATCATTATATTGAATGAGATAAGCTAAGCCAAAAAATACTTATGTTGTTGCTTACTTATAGAATCTAGATCTAAAATGCTGCTGCTGCTGCTGCTGCTGCTGCTGCTGCTGCTGATGATGATGATGATGATGATGATGATGATGACAATAATGGGACATAAATGTAAAAGGGGTATAATCTTGGGAATCAGTGGGAAGAAAAAGGGGAGAAGAAAGACTACTGGGGGTAAAGATTATAGATAAAGTATGCTACACACACACATACAAACACACAGATGACTATAGCATAATGAAATCCACGTTACTAGTATCAAACAGAAGAGAAGGAGGAGGAGGAGGAAGGAGAAGAGAAGGAAAAGGGAAGAGGGAAGGGGACTGTAGAGAAGAAAGAGGGGAGAGAGAAGAAGAGAGCAGGGAAAGGAAGGGAAGAGAGGAAAAAAGAGAAGACCGAAGAGAGGAGAAGGAGGAGAAGAGAAAAGGGGAGGAGAAGGGAGAGCAGGAGATGATAAAGGAGGGGAAGGGAGAGGAGGGAATATAATGGAGGGTATAAACTTTATTCAAATTACACTGTATTCATCACGGAATTGTAGCAGTGAAACGTACTCACATTAATAATGTGTACGAGTTCAAAAATAAAAAATTTCAAAGCCAAAACTAAGTAAACAATCAAGCAACAAAACTCCAAACTAGTATAGGTAGAGTATTGTGAGAGGAAAGCCTTCTTAGCCTTCTCCAGTTACTTGCAATGGCTGGAGCTTTAGCCACACAGCTGGGTGAAGAGGAAGCATGACGCATGGAAAAAATGACAAGAATGTAAACCTGGAAGCTTGAGGCCCCAGATCTATCATTATCTAAAGATATAATCTCAAATCAGTGCCTTTTCCAGTACCTGTCACCTAAGTCATATATATATGAGTGTATATATATACTAATATATATTAGTATGAATAAAACACTTCTTTTTTAATTTAAATTTTATTGTAAAGGTGATGTACAGAAGGGTTACAGTTACAAGTCAGGTAATGAGTACAATTCTTTTTTTTTGTACATTTCTTTTTGAACAGCATTACCCCTCCTTCATTCATTCCTACTTCCCCCCCACCCCCTCCCCCACAAGTTGTAAAGTTCCATTCCACCATAGTGTCTAGTGAGTATCATCGTTGAATTAGTTCACCCTTTGTCTCACTATTCTCCTTCCTTTGACATTGCCCCATTCATAAGGAAATGGAAAGACTTGGAAAAAATTATATTAAGCATTGTAAGCCAGACCCAAAGAAACACAGGCTGCATGGTTTCCCTCATTTGTAATAACCAGAATATGTCTATAAACCTACAAGTTAATCCAATGGATAGTAAAAGACAAATAATAACATTTGGACATGATTAATGAAACAGCACTCTCAGCATTCACACACACTGAGAACAAAAGAGGAAACTAACTACCACTTTCTATATCGGGTAGATAAGAAGCCATAACAAAGACTCCTAATACAGTGATCTAAATGACAAGAAGAAACTAACTACTATTTTCTTTATCAGGTAGATAAGAAGCCATAACAAAGACTCCTAATACAGTGATCTAAATGACAGAAAGGTTTATGTGTCTCTGACACAGAAGACCAGTGATAAGCAGAGCCAGCTAACAGCTGTATTCTATAAGGTTATTCTGAGACCAAGACTACTCCTATTTTCTTTCTGTAAATTCATTCAGGATTGTGCTTTCTGTCTGATGCTGCATCAGCAATACCACACCCAAGTACTAGTCACAAGGAAGAAGGGAAGAAGATGGAAAGTAGACTCCTTTCCAGGAAGTGATGTGATAGATGTATTTCTGTGTTTCCATGCATTAGTAAACTCGTGGCCATAGCAAATTACCAGGAAGAAGAGAAGGAGCCCTTATTCCCAAATGCACCTATGAAATGGAGAGATTTCTAATAGAAGGGCAAAGGAGAGAGCAGACACACTTGGATATTTACCTATCTCTGCTATGCCTATAATAAGATGCACATTTGCCTATGATTCTATTAAGGAGTAGATTTTATTGTCTCTTTTTAGCTCATTTTGCTCCAAATATTATCTCGAGCTTATTTTGCTTCCTCTCCACAGAACTTTTTGAGGATTCCAGCTTAATCTCACTATTAGCCTAACTGTGGTTATTTGGGACACGTGTTTCAAAATGGTAGATGTGGACTTCTAAGAGTACTTTAAAGGTCTTACAAAAAAAATTAAATTCAGGGTTTTCTTCTTAGCCAGAGTCTTAAGATTGAATTTTCCCATCTTGGCATCATTCTTAGGTCTCCTAATAATCAGATCATAGCATGGGATGCCAAATTGGGTGATCCCAAATTGAAGCCAAAACTGTTAATAGAATACTTCCCATGGTCTCCAAATCAGCTAAGATAGAAAGGGATTCTGGGGAATTGAGTGATCCCAAGGCACCATGGCACCTGACAACAGAGGCGTGCCAAACTTAAAATAACTATCAAGCAGCAGTCAATGTCATGGTCTCATTTGAGAAGTAATTTGGTTTCAGAACAACAACATCATCCTTCCCATTAAATTAATGTTGTTAAATTGAATCACATTGGCTTTGTTGGTTTTGGATGAGTTTACCTTGTATTTAATTTAGTTCAATTTAACTTTTGGCAGGTTTGGGGCATATTATTGGAGCCACAAGGATAAGTCTAAAAATAGCATTATAATCAAGCAATTGAAGTAAACAGAAGAAAATGGAAATTGCTTTTTTCCCCCTTTCAAAGAAGCCCACGTATTGTTAAGGAGCAGGGTTATGGTGAATTGTGATATCTTGTAAGCAAGTGCGCCCTCACAGTGAAATTCTCTGACTATGAAGCTAGCGGATCCTGAATGTGTTTGCTTTGGCAAGGCTTGCTTCAGAACCTGGCCTAGTTTCATGCTTCATCTCCAGGCCTGCTCATGCAAACATGAAATTCTCTGATAATTTTCAGCATTGTTTGAACCAAAAGCAATTTTGCCCGAGAAGGTAAGTGATCATCCTCTTGATCATTGCTGGCCTATATGGTGGTTGATTTCCATTGCCTGAAAGGCCAGGGAAGTGAAAATTCCTTTCTTTGCCTCCTCTCCACCTCATGAGGGTAACTATGTGACAAGGACAATAAACATTCATCCACCCCGGGCAATAATGTAGAAAGAAAATGACATATATAGGGGCTGTGTAACAGCACATACATCAGTCTATCTCGTGTTTGGGGATCCTTTGGGATTAGTGGTACTATATAACTATAAGTTATTGAGACGCTTAATCAACTATTCCCCCACAGACTTGGTTCTGTCTGTGATTTACTGACACCTCTGTTTACCTACAGGATAATGGTCCTGGTGGACGAGAGTATGAGGAAATAAATGACTTGGTAGGTGATTAATTGTCCTAGCACAGCACAGGGTCCGGCACCAAGATCATTATTTCTATTATATGACAAGAAAGGAGGCATGTGCATAAATAACAGGAGAAAGATTTCCTGGCTGTGCAGGAAAGTTCCACTGTCCTGTTCTTTTCAGACTACCCCAAGGAGTCTAGATCATGGTCAGAATTCTTATCCATCTCCTGAGCCTTCAGAACCGACCTTAATTAATCCATATGGCTGGAGACCTGGGGAGAATTTAAATCCCATTAACCACCAAAAACAAGTTCAGCATGGTATAGAAACCTTGTTTGGGGTTTTGGTTTTTTCTTCTAGAGCTTACCTCTACAGCCCCATTCCCCCACCATTAAGAGACAGTTCTGTGTTCCAAAACTAAGACAGCAGGGAAGAATATAAATTGGGTTGAACACAAACTAGGAGACAGGACAGAGAAATCTAGCAGAAAGTTCAGGACACAGGGGCATCAGCCCTTAGTGTTTTATTTTAATTAATTAAATTTGTTCTAGTTGTTCTCAATCCCACTACATATTAGAAGCACTTCATTTGGGAGCCTTAAAAAAATACCACTACTCAGGTCTTGCCCTACTCCAATTAAATCAGAAGCTCTGAGCGAGGTCACTACCTTTCCAAACCAGTAACACATCAGAGACTGAATTCCTGAGCCTTGGAGGTACGCCTTTGGGAGACCTGAGGTATTGATTTCATTAGGGAATCTCCCTTCTCCCCAGCTTAAAAAGAGTCACAAGAAAGAGCAAGGCATGTGCTGTTGCTGGATTGTTCCAGCCCCAACATCATTGCTTCAATAGGAGGAAATAAATCACTGGAGAAGGACTGTGCCTGATTTTAACTGGCCTGGACTTTAATAGCCCATCAGCTTTGGTTTAAATGCTTTTTGATTGCACTGAGCATTTGACCTTAAGCAAAGCACTTGGATTCAACCTTGACATTTACCATAATTAAACAAAGAAGAGTTTGCTCATTAAATATTATTTTTGTTTCTTGGACCATGAACAGAATTGTGAATGAGACTTCATTTCAAGCAATACAATGGCATGACCCTTGGCTCTCAGAGCTATTAAGAGCTACAAGCCCCAGTCTGCTTTTCACTGAAGGGAGGAGAGACTAGCATTTCCCATAGGCTGTCTTTGCTACTGTCACCTACTGAGAAATGCCACAGAGGCAATCAGTCTACAAAGAGAGAAAGTGTGTAGGGTAGTAGAGACAGGCAGCCCCATCTCAACTCTCATGGATATGAACTTTAGCTTCCTAGGATCTTCACCCATTGAGATCAGGGAGTAGATACTATTTTGGCAATATACTCCCAATTGCATTGCAACCCTAAACTCACTCATCACTGACAGCAGTGGGGTGGCCGTCATTCTATAAGTTCAACCTCCATTGTTTGTCATGATAGACTGGCCCAAGTAGAATTGATGAACAAAGTTCTCCCAAACAAAATAAATCAACACTGACAGCATGACTTTTGTTTGCAATGATCAGACCACCTGTCCAATGGATCTATAGATGCATAGATTCAGTATAGTTTTTCTAAACCCCATTTACAAGGGATGCCCTGAGCATCAGGTACCAGCCAGTATAGATAGAAGCTGTCTTCCAAAAGATTTTCATGTGGAAATCTCCCCCTTCAGACAAAGCGAGATTAAACTATTTGATTTGCTTTGTTGTTAAGACTTTGTTTGTCGATTCATTTATTTTGCTTTATATCAGTTGAAGGCAAAGTTGAAGTTACAGCAAAATTGAAAGGAAGGCATAGAGAATTCCCCCCATGGCCCTTGTCACTACCCAGACTATATATACACAGCTCTCCCAGCCCCACCCCCCCATTATTCATGTCCTCCTGAGAGTGGTATATTACAATTGATGACCTCATGGACTTATCAGCAGCACCCAAAGACCTGTCTTGAATTCATTTTTATTTTTTATTTTATTTTATTTTATTTTATTTTGTCGGTCTTGGGGCTTGAACTCTGGGCCTGGGCGCTGTCCCTCAGCTCTTCAGCTCAAGGCAAGCGCTCTACCACTTGAGCTACAGCGCCACTTCCTTGAATTCATTTTTAGAGCTGACTTTCTGAGTTAGGAAAAACTCAGAAGACCATGTATATGAAACCAAGACTACAAAATAGGAGGTTAAAATAAATGAGGAAAAAAACCTTCTAGTTGTAGCTAGCTTCTATTGCTAGTCAGTTTGCTCTTGTTGTTATTCAAGGATTTGAACTGTTGTATCCTTCCCTTTCTATCCTAGGATGCCCAAAGTGAACATTTTATTTAATTCAACCTTTATTCAATCTTCTCCTTACCTCTCTCTCTGGCCACCAGGAGGAAGTAAACCTCTGTCATATAAGACCTACAACTTCAGAGATGTGTTGTCATTAAGCCTTGAGGTAAGAAACCAGGGCCACCATCTGGTCTGGGACCCGAGCTTCATCACATACCCAAAACTGAGCCTCTGGGCTTCCCTTTTTAAAAACGTATCCTCTCAAAGGTGGTACTGTAGCTTTGAGGCAATCATTTATGCAGTCCTGATGTTGCCTAGCAAAATTAATAATCCTTTACTTCTACTTCTCCAAAAACCCTGATGTCATTATCTGTGAACAGCATTGAGCTCAGAGGACTGAATTTTCCCAAACTATATTATCTACATAATATACATACCACCGTAGTGTCTTACCGTGTACTTTCAGTGCCACAAGAATCTCTGCACTCTGCTTACTCACCCCTACTCTTTGCTAACCCCACTGACTCCATGGTGGTTGTTTTTCTCCCAGAATGGCATACAGTATGGATCCTTTTCAGATTGATTTTTGTCATTTAGGAATATGTATTTCAGTTTCTGCATGCTGAACTGGGATTTTTTTCTACTTACAAGTATGATCTAAGCAAAACAGCTCCTTTTGCTGCACCCTTCCTCATCCTTTCTCCCTCCTTTCATGATGAGTATCCAGGAATCAAGCTGACCATTTAAAACCCAAATCTAAACTGGGAGAGAGTGAGGGAAGGGGTGACATTGCCCAAGAAGAAATGCACTCTTTACCTAACTTATGAAGCTGTAACCCCTCTGTACATCACCTTTATAATAACAATTTAAAAAATCAAATGTAATCTCCAATTCTGGAAACTTCACCAGCTAAGATGGGTACTGCAATCTTTCTAGCAACATCTTTTCAACGTGTAATGAACTCCTCTAAATCCCTGTAACAATTTCACAAGTCCGTTGTCTGGGTCATGCTATCTTAGATATTTGGTATACAATTCTGGGCATTTCTGAGAAGGTGAGTTTTCTGTATGAAATAGATTTTGAGTAAAGCAGATTGTCCTCCATAATGTGAGTGAACCTTATTCAATCAGTTGAAGGTCTTCATAGAACAAGGTTACCTTTTGTTCCCAAGTAGGGAGTCATTTTTACAGCAGATGCCTTTGAACTACACCTCATCTCTGAGTCTCCTGTCAAATTTCACAGAGTCTGCAATCACATGAACTAATTCCTTGAAATAAATATTAAGCAAAGAGATAGGCATCTATATGGACATATAATAAATAATATAGGTAATATAATGTGTATGCATACATGCACGCACACCAATCTATTTCTTTGCAAGAAACCTACTGGAGATCACTGACAACTTACCTCCTCAGCAGCTGGCTTATGGTTTCCATTGCAGCAATTTCCTCCCTGTATTTCTTTGTGATGCTATTACTATTAAATGGCAATGCAGAGTGTGGCAAACATGAATGAACCCTGAACCCAAGTCTACTGATTAGTAATAGAATTACAAGACACTTCACTTTTCTTTTTGCTTCCGGTGGAGGAGAGAGATGAGAGAGAATAAATGTGAGACACTGAGTCCTGACTCCCCATTCCACACAGATCAAATCCTCCAAGCTGTGCTGGGTGTGAACTCGCACTGGGACCATAAACAGGAGAGCAATAACCTGTGGGAGAAATCTGCATTTACAAGGATGCCCTGAACACCAAGTGCCAGGCAGTATAGACGGAAGCTGTCTACAGAGACCAGGCCTATGACAGTCTCATGCCACCCAACTCAGTTCTTTCCTGGTTTCTACAGAGCACAAAAATCTACAAAGTTCTAAGGGCCAATGAAAGGAGTGGTGAAGGTAACTGAGAATGAAGAACTGAGAAGCCAATTTGCAAGGCCTCACTAAGACACAAGATGGAAACTCTGTAGTTGAAACCAACAGGGAAGTCTAGACAGATCTGGAAAGCTGATAAAGGATATGATTAAGAATTAAAGAGCCAGTATATCACCAGCAAAATTTCAGGTAGGCTGAAGTCATCAGAGGACAAGCTGAGTTTGTAAGCTATGGACTGAGAGAATGTTCACCAGTTACCCCAGGGTACACCCTGAAATAGGGAAATATGTGAAACTAGAAGCCAAGTCCCAGAGAACAGAGACAAAAGACTCTTTTCCTCTCTTGAGGATGTCCAAGACTTCTGGATTCTCTACCTCTTCCACACCACCTTGAGAAAGGACAGAGGACAACTTCTTGAAGAAGGAAAAAATAGAACTTAAAGAAAACAACTGTATGGGCTGGGAAGGTGGCTCAGTGGTAGAGCGCTTGCCTTGCAGGCCTGAGGCCCTGAGTTCGATTCCTCAGCACCACATAAGCAAAAAGAAAAAAGCCGGAAGTGGCACTGTGGCTCAAGTGGTAGAGCGCTAGCCTTGAGCTGAAGAGCTGAGGGACAGCGCCCAGGCCCAGAGTTCAGGCCCCACGACTGGACCCAAAAAAAAAAAAAAAGAAAACAACTGTAGAGCTGGGAATGTGGCTTAGTAGTAGAGTGATTACCTAGCATGCATGAAGCCCTGGATCTGATTCCTCAGCACCACATAAACAGAAAAGGCTGGAAATGGTGCTGTGGCTCAAGTGGTAGAGTGCTAGCCTTGAGCAAAAGAAACTCAGTGCCAAGGCCCTAAGTTCAAGCCCCAGAACTGGCAAAAAAAAAAAAAAAAATTAAAGGAAACAACAACAACAAACCTTTAGTGTCTATCCACAGGGGACTGTTTTTAACTGGGGAGACTGTTCTCTTTCATGAGTACCTGTTATATGTGTTCCACCCTACTGTCTGTCCATCTGTCTGTCATCTGTCTGTCTGTTTATGGTAGATCTCACTATGTAACTCGGGCTACATGATCCTCCTGCTTTGGCCTCCTGAATGCTGAGATTACAAGGGTAGAACATCATGGCTGACCCCATCTATCCATTCAGCCGCCCCACCCCCACTTCACGTGTCCCCCCTCTCCCCTCCCCCTCCCCGCACTCTCTTTTATTAGGACTTCAGAGCAAAAAGAAATGGTTAGCAAAATAAAAGGAATTCTATTCTGTGTTTGCACACTTGAGCCCTCTGCGACTGTGACAGAAGATCATGAAGGGAGAGCCTCTCTTCCATCAAGGCCTTGGAAGAAGACATGCTCTCCTCCCATCCTGGGAGAAAGAAAACAAGGCTAGCCCCAAGGACACCAGTTACTTTCAGCCTGGGGCGTGCTGCCCCTAAGAAGCCATCATGATAATAACAAGGCAGCCAGACATATGAAGGTTGACCTTCAGACAGGCAGTTTGAACTATCTCCCTCCTTCTAATGCTTTGGGTATAGGACAGTAGAAAGACGCTGAGAGGCACTGGTCATCCAGCTGAGTAACAGTAGCTTCTCCCAGCTGTAGAGCTAAGGGGCTCCATTCAGAGGGAGAAGGAGCCCTTGCTCCTGCTTGTGTCCATTTACTGTGACCAGAGGCCCTTCCAAGAGCTGTTAGATTTCAGAAAAGTGATTTCAGAAAAGGCAGCAGCGTTACCAAGTCCTTGACAGGGAAGGTTGAGGGGATAGGTAGACATTAGGAACCAAAGCTGTACCTCTGTGGTGGTACAGCTCAGCTCAGAATCAGCCTGGAGAGATGCCTGTCCATGCGAGGCTCTGCTCTGCTTAGCTTGTGGTCTCCTTATTCTGCATCAACCTATCATGTCCTTAGTTGTTATCAACCTGGCCTATGGATTTTCAAACCAGATTTGATGTTGTTTTAAGAATTCTCCAAACCTGGTATGTTAATTCTACCCCTGTGTCTTGCTGGGTAGTTGGCAAAATCACATACCTTAAAACATGAGGCTTTTTTCAACCACATCTCTTTCATCCAGGCTATTTTTGTTCTGATTAGCAAGTTCTTACTAGTCTACTTCACAGATCCATGGAAGAGCTTGAATTATGTCTTCTCACCAATTCTGCAATTTTGGTTTCCATCTGGTCATCCCTATTGTGTACCTACAATGTGCTATGCACAGGACTAGATATTTAAAATGTATCTCAATTAATCTTACAAAAGTCATAAACAGGGCTGGGAAGGTGGCTCAGTGGTAGAGCACTTGCCTTGCATGCATGAGGCCCTGGGTTCGATTCCTCAGCACCACATAAGCAGAAAGAAAAAAGCTGGAAGTGGTGCTGTAGCTCAAGTGGTAGAGAGCTAGCCTTGAGCTGAAGAGCTGAGGGACAGCGCTCAGGCCCAGAGTTCAGGCCCCATGACCGGACCCCCCCCCAAAAAAAAGCAAAGCAAAAGTCATAAACAAGTTTACAAGCCCCATTCTACAGAAAAAATTAGAAGTGAAATAAGATAAAAGCAGAAGCTGAACACTGGTGATTCATGCCTATAATCCTAGCTACTCAGGAGGCTGAGATCTGAGGCTCATTGTTCAAAGCTGGTCCAGAAAAAAAAGATCATGAGATCCTTATTTCCAATTAACCAGCAAAAGACCAGTCTTAAGTAAGAGCCAAGTAAGCCCACAAGCCCTGAATTCAAGCCATTATACTATTCCAACACAAAAATGAAACAGGTGGTAGCCTTTTCCCAAGATTTCAAAATGAGTAATTTGCAAATTGAAGAGCCAAACACACACACACACACACACACACACACACACACACACACACACACACACACACACCAATCTCCACCCTACAATAGTGTACTACCGCTTTATGGCCTCTCTAATCCCAATGCTACCTTTCGCCACACCAATGCCTTTTCTCTAGGCTGCTGCAAAAGGGGAGCTTCTACATTCCTCCGATTTTTCTCTATCAGTATTTGTGAGGAGAGAATGATTTCTGGATTAAGAGCTAACTGAAACAGCCTCATTCATTCTCAGAAGCCCTTCACTGCTGTGTCCCATTATCAATAATGCCAACAATACTGAAAACGTGTCTATACATATGTATGTTCAATATATACTCTTTTGGCTGTCCGTGTAAAGAAATGAGCTAGAAAGAATTGAAATGCCTGACTTCTTACATGCCAGTCTATATTATATTCCACTGTTGTCTCAAGAGAAATGTCCCAATACCAGCTATAATGTGAAAAGGACATAACCAGAATGTAAATGCAAAGCCAGCAAACACATTCTAGAATTTTGTCATACTTTTTAAGCATCCTAATCATTGGACATCTTATGGTGAAAGATGGAGGGTGAAAGCATCATTTCCATTGTACATCCCAATTCCTCCTTTTATTAGTAGAATTTGTGCCTTCCCTTTTAGAATATTTCCCTGGTTTTATCCCTACTGACCTTTCCTTTCCTTGTCATTGAATATTTTTTCTATTGCCTTCAAGTAGTTACTGCTAAGTTCTCGAAGCATTCATTAATCATGGCTTTCTCCCCTCCTAGTTCTAAAGCAATTGAGAAATACACAAAGGAATTAGACAGAGTACTTTAAATGGAGTTCTACTTCAGGGACCTGGGCTGTTGAATGGCAATTAACCCCATAGGCCGAGGCTTTCACTTTTCCCATTCTGAATTACACTTAGCCACCTTTCCATGGTCACAGCAGCTAGACAACTTCAACGTTTTCTTTTTCTCTAGATAAGCTTATGACTGTGTCTTCACCACATGGAAGAAGCAGAACAGAAAGGAAGAACATAATCCAGGTCTTGGGTCATCTGGCCTAAGAAAGCAAGCCTAGAAAGTGCAGAACCTAAAAAAACCTTAGCTGAAAATTCCTTCCATCTCTGCGGGGGATGGGGGTGGGGAGAGGGGGGGAGTTGTGTTAGAAGTGTCTCGAGATATTGGGGTATCACATAGGAATAAGGATACCAACTTAAAAGAAACTCAGCAAGGCAAGATTTTACTTCTGCAGAAAAGCATGCTGCTAATAAGAAGCCAAGTTGGCAAGCACACTTGGTGGGCAATCCATCCAGGTTTTATCCCTAATCCCTTTGCTCTGATTGGTCAGCACTTAGGTCTACCATCTTGCAAGACTAGCTAGTTTGAAGGAAGTTAAAAGTTTATCCAAGCAATCAACCAAAACTATGACACATGGCCCAAACTTGTCAGAAAAACAATTCTTAAACAGCTGACTCTCTACCACTTGGGCCATGCCTCTAGTTCCTAGAAAAACAATACTTCTAACAGGATGTGGCTTAACTAAATAATGTCTTGTAGGATGGTGGCTACACGTGAAATGGTGTTGCCATGTCAAGCAACCACTTTGACAGAGAACATTCTAACTCATATAGTTGCAAGTCTCTCATCAAGAAGGCATGTCTAGCTCTATTAAAGCAGGCTTACCCTTGTTTAATTTGTACCAAGAGTCCTCTGCCTTCACCCTCTCAGAACCCATCTACCCATAGTGGCTGCACCAGTGGAAAAGCCATATGGGTAAAAACCACAGTGCCCAGCTGAAATCTCAGCCAACCACTAGACTTAGGAATGATGTCATTTAGAATCAGCCAACACCAAATCAACAAGCCCTTGACCACAAGCACGTGTGTGAACCCACTAACTCCACATGGGACAGAGACAAACAATCTCATCTGAGTCTTGCCCAAATAGCCAGCCCACAACATCTTGAGCAAATTAACTAGTCATGAACAACACATGCTCAGAAATATCATCCAGCCCTGACACTCAGATAAGGATAGATGGGAATACTGGCTCTTCTATGGGTTACGAGGAATGGGGTAATATCTCACCCAAGAGGTGTGAGTATTGTCAATATCGTATATCTTAACGCCTTCTTGTAAATGCAGTGAAGGCACTTACAGTTAGTCAAGGATCTAATGGAAAGTAGTTTCCTAATCCTGCTATTATAAATCGCCACAAATTCTCTGGCTTAAAGATTAATTGATTATCTTGTGTGTCTAGAAGTCACAAGTCCCGAATGAAGATTCATCGAATCAAGATTCATCGGGCTACAACCCAGGTGTGAGTAAGGCTACTTTCATTATGGAGGCTCTGGGGGCCAAATTCATTTCTTTATGTTTCCATTTCCCTGAGGCTCCACACATTCTTTGGCTTCTGACTCCTTCCTGTCTTCAAAGCCAACAACGTCTTCCTCAGTGACTCTGGCTTTTCAGCCTCACTCTTCCACATTTAATGACCTTAATTAAATTAATCCCATTGGAACCACCTGAATCATCCAGGATGCCTCCTTTATTTTACAATCAACAGGTTAGCAACTTTAAATCAATCAGCAACTTGACTTGCTTCTTGTTGTATAACAACATGTTCACAGTTTCTAAGATTTAGGATATAGGCATCTTTGATAGTATGAACACATTATACTGTCTACCACAAATAGCAATGTCAAAAAGAGTAGAACCACAGAGTAGAACCACTAAGTAAAATTAGCATTCAGTCCTTTCACATTTCCTAACCATTTCTTGAAAGTAGGGATAATAAGAAATCTTCCCTTTTTATTGGTACATTTTGGAGTTGATCGTGTAGGACAGAAATAGAACCTTGTTGAAAACAAAATACATTTTATCTTCTGTTTCACTCTAATAGTCCCATGAAGGCCAAGTTGACAGACTGCCTCGCTTCCCTCTCAATCATGTTGCTGATAACAACATTGAAACATCACTTGGGCCTTCAGGCTGGACCCTGTTGATGCAGGCCTCACTGAGCAAGAGGCAATCTGTCTCGGTCTGTCAGATGCTACAAGATTTCTGATGGCAATGATGAGGAAAGCACTCGACTTCCCCTGGCTCCATCCATCTCCTGAGTGGTGGGAGAGAAGCAGCACGGCAGCATCCATTGTCAGAAGCTACAGGAGATGATGCATTGAAGAATACAGCATGTGCCTGCTTGCACGGCCATTTTCTCCTTGCACTTTCATGCCAAAAAGATGGTTTAAAAGAGACTCCTGGATGTGGTGGCTCACACATATAATCTCAGCCACTGAGGCGGCAGGAATTGGGAGGATAGTGGTTTGAAGCTAGCCTAAGAGACAAGTTCACAAGATCCCAGCTCAACGAATAAAAACCTGCCTGTGGTGTCACATACTTGTATTCCAGCTGTGCAGAAAGCATAAGCAAGAGAATAAGTCCAAGGCAGGCCCAGACGTATGTGTAAGACCCCATTTGAAAAACATCTAAGGCAAGATAGACTGGAGGGCATGGCTCAAGTAGCAGAACACCTGCCCAGTAAGCAGAACCCCAGAGAGAACCACTAAGAGAGAGACTGGCAGAGACAAAGGGGAAGAGCAGAAAGGAGACAGAGAAAAAGAGAGAGAGAGAGAAAGAGAGAAAGAGAGAGAGAGGAAGATGGAGAAAGAAATGACAATGTTTACTGTATATGTGCATGGTCTTACCATATCACTGAAGATACGAAGAGGTCATGCCTGGAAATACACTGGGCACCATTTACCCAGGCCCATAAATAAAGGACATACAATGGGAAGTCTTATGTATTAACACAAAAACATGCTAGCTGTGGAATGGCTCACACACACACTCACGTGTGTGTGTGTGTGTGTGTGTGTGTGTGTGTGTGTGTGTGTGTGTGTAATATAAGGACATGAGCAGACACATAAGAGACTTGGGAAGGAATGACTTGTTAGCTCATCAACTGGGATCATTTGACAATTAGCTGTGTAAAAGAAGTCAGTGTGCTGAAGGAGAATGCCACTAGAGTGGAGAGAAAGTGTGAGAGCAGTTCCACCACTCTCTTGCTGGACCTAAGTAAGATCATGGGCAAGCTAGTTAATTTGACTCCCTGTTCTACAAAAGAGGTTGTAATTCCTTGCATCCTGTAATAAATAGTCTTCGACAAATTCTCTTTCCACATGACCTGCCATTTCCCTCCCACACTGATGCTGGGATCACCTGTGTGATTTGTTTTAAACCAATGTAACACCTTCAAATGAGACATCAGCAGAGAAAGCTGCTTTGCACACCTGGGGTTTGCCTTACACTACCCAAGACAACCTGGTGGAACGGCTGTCTTTAAGATTCCCCAAGCAGAGCCCCAGCTAATGCTAAGGGCCCAGGCATGTCATATCACAAATGTTTACTACCTTGGATCACGGTACCTTAATTTAGTCACATGACCACAGTCACATGCATAACCCCAGGAAAGCCAAATAGTAGTGATATAGCGCAAACTATAGAACCGTTTAAAAGAAATCATTGTTTTAAACTATTCTTTGGGGATGAATAAGATGGCTTTCATAAGTAGAACCCAAACAGCCTTTCCTTGTATGGATTTGAACCATGTGGCCGACCACTATAAGCAACTGAAACCATGAGATGAACAGGGCATCTCAGCCTCCTAGATTTCAAGAAAGGGAAAGCCTCCAGCTGTGGGTAGTTAATGCCTTTATTGTCTCCTGTGTCTGACTGCTTGGTCTCAGCTATATACCAAAGGCCTGTAGGGAAGGAGTTGGGATAGACTCAAAAAGAATAGCCAGAAGAAAACTCAGAAAATCCAGAAAGTGGCTCTGATACATTGGAATTTTTCTACTCATTTGGAATTATTTTACTTCTCATTCGAATTTGGTGATCAGCCTGCAGTACCGCACATGAGGATGGGAAAGGGAGTGAATGCTCAAAGATAGGTCAGTATGGCCTCTTGTG
The DNA here is from genome assembly GCF_024711535.1 of Dipodomys merriami. NCBI lineage: Eukaryota > Metazoa > Chordata > Mammalia > Rodentia > Heteromyidae > Dipodomys > Dipodomys merriami. The sequence continues at coordinate 15,784,972 of NW_027203493.1, read as the reverse complement.
ATGGTGGAGGCACTGCAGGAATGGAGAAGGGTGGTACCCATGCCCTTGCAGCAGTCAAGCTAGTGTGGGTCTTCACTGGAGAAAGAGAGGGATAAACAGATGGCTGTGACTGACAAGTTTGGAGCCAGGAGGCAAGGACAAAACCTTCCTAAGCAGTACACAAGTGTGTCCAGGCCTTCAAAGTCCCTGCAGCTGGAGAAAGAACAGCTTTAGAACCCATCTGATCTCAATTTTTCTTCCAATGCAACCAATTAGCACGCAGGTGTAGAGTCAAGAATGGTGATCTCAGACTGTTCAAGAGTCAGGCAGAGGCGGGAGGACCTCACAAAACCAGCTGAGGCAAAGTAGCAAAGGCTTGTTTCAAAAACAAAGTAAAAAGTCAGGTGCCAATGGATCGCTCCTGTAATTCTAGCTCTGCTCAGGAGACTAAAATCCTGGAAAGCTGCATTTCAAAGGCAACCAGAAAAGTCCATGAGACTCTACATCTAAAAGAACCAACAAAATTCTGGGCTGGAGAGGGGTGGCTCGAGTAGTAGAACACCAGCTGTGGGAGCAAGTGGAAAAGTGAGTTGAGCAAATACAAGTCTGTGAGTTCAAACCTCAGTACTACAAAAAATAAAAAAATGAAAACAAAATAAAAAGGCTGGAAGTGAGGCTCAATAGTAAAGCATTTGTCTAGAATCTGCAAGAACTAGGGTCAATCCTTAGGCGCGCGTGCGCGCGCGCACACACACACACACACACACACACACACACACACACACACACACACGTGACCCTGGCAGATTATTTGACCTAGAGAGCCTCAGTTTCTAACCTGGATTGTTGTGAGAGTTGGAGATTATGGATATAAAGCATTTTGTCACATATTAGGCTCTAGAAAGTGGTGGCAGTCATTACAAATATGACATTACACATTGATGTCCAAAGGAAAGGTGCTTCAGCTAATCCTAGTAGGTGGTCCTTTCTCTGGGCAGTGAACTTGGAATGTGGCTGTGCTTTGTGGGCCTCACCTCTGTAGCCTTCTCCCAGAGAGCAGAGCAGAAGCAGAGGGCTGGGGATGTTCACCACACTGCCTGACCAAACCCACCCACACCCATCAACACCGATTCCTGACTTCCACTTGCATCTCATAGATTTGGCTTTAACAAGATAGCTCTTGTACTCAATACTGATGGGCCCGAAATGCAATGTTTATTGCAAATTAGGAACCAGAGAGACTGCCTAAGTTAGATCTCTGGTATAGCTCAAGCACAGCTCTTAATAATTAATTTGCCATTTTGATGATACACAGTAACAGGCCTATTAAGCCAAGTGTTCTGCATTTATTAAATGCTAACTTAGTGGCAAACAAACAAAACCTAAGTCAATAGTTGCTTTGCCGGTTATTAAAAGCTCCTTTCCCTGAGGATCCTGTGGGCAGCAGGCCATGTGGTCCAGACAGTGGAATTTAGGAGCAGGGGGAAAAATTCAGGCACACAGGAGGCCATTCATTCCCCAGGCTCTGGGGTGGATGGGTCACTAGGACAATATGTGGTAGATGCCAAGGAAAGTAACTGGGCTCCCCAACCCAAGTTGTCCCAGTAATATCCGCTTTCTTGTTTGAGCTTTTGGGGATCCTTTTATTACCCAAAGGTGAGGCATAGAGCAGAAAAGATGTGTGGAAAATGGTAATCTCAGTGTTAGAATGTTTCACCCAAGAATAATGGAGGTAAAAAGTACAGCCAGCATTGCACTTGCCTACATAGCACAACTACACACACACACGGGGCTGGGAATGTGGCCTAGTAGTAGAATGCTTGCCTAGTATGCATCAGGCCCTGGGTTCAGTTCCTTGGTACCACATGAACAATAAGTAAATAATAAAAATTAAAAGGAAAAATAGCCATTAACACACACACACACACACACACACACACACACACACACACACGGGATTGAGTTTGGAGATCATGTCCTTGATTGCAAAAAAAGAATCCCAATTCCAAATAGTTTACACTTTAGTTAATTCCTTCCCAACAGGAAATTCAGAAATACGTAGGTTTCTCAGTTGAAATTAGACTCAGCTGCATAGAAGCAGAAAAATAAATAACAGTGGTTTCTAGAAAATAAAAATTTCCATTTCTCAGCTGGATACTAGTGGCTCACACCAGTAATTCTACCTACTAAGGAGGCTGAGATCTAGGATAGTGGTAAAAAAAAAAAAAAAAAAAAACAGCCCAGAAAGGAAAGTCTATGAGGCTCTTATCTCCAATTAACTACTAAAATGCTATAAGTGGATGTGTAGCTAAAGTGGTAGAGCACCAGTCTTGAGCAAAAAAGCTAAGGGATAGTTCTCAGGCTTTGAGTTCTTCTCACATAACAGAAGCCCAGAGCCTGGCACTGGTGGCTCATGCCTATAATCCTAGCTAGCCAAGAGGCTGAGATCTAAGGGTCACAGTGCAAAGCCAGCCAAGACAGGAAAATCAGCAAAACTCTTTTTTTTTTGGGGGGGGGGGTCCGGTAGTGGGGCCTGAACTCTGGGCCTGGGCACTGTCCCTCAGCTCTTCAGCTCAAGGTTAGCGCTCTACCACTTGAGCCACAGCGCCACTTCCGGCTTTTTTCTTTTTGCTTATGTGGTGCTGAGGAATCGAACCCAGGGCCTCATGCATGCAAGGCAAGCGCTCTACCACTGAGCCACCTTCCCAGCCCCCAGCAAAACTCTTATCTCCAATTATCCACCAAAACTTTGGAAATAGAGGTATGGCTCAAGTTGTAGAACACTAGCCTTGAGTGAAAAAGTCAAGAGAAAATGTGAGTTCTAATACCGGTGCGCGCGTGCGCTCACACACACACACACACACACACACACACACACACACACACACACACAAAGTTAATAAATAAATATACAAAAGCTGCTATCTCAGCTCCCATATGAAGGACCTGTAATTTCTATACTATTATCTTTATCACGTGGCTTTCAACTTCAAGTTAGCTTCATGATCACATATGGCTGCCACATATCTAGCTAACATGCTCACAATCCAAGAAGGTTAAAAGTTAAAGCCAAAGACTACCTTACATTTTATTGAGTACTCCCATTGGAAGGGAGTCTATAAAATGTGATTTTTACATCTGGGTACATTGATAGACTGGTCGATATAAATTCTTCTGTTGCTAAGAAAGAATGGGATGCACACTAGGTAACTGGCTATTTCTGCTCCTGGAGGCTTCTAGAATGTGTTATTTAGTGATTCTGTCCACCATCAATGACTCTCTCTGTTCTTTCATCCTCTGAGGATGAGGCCATGAACAATTGTCCAGGGAAAGACAATGAAATGATCCAGAGACAGCAGCCAGGTCCTCAGTTCAAACCCCAGAACTGGCCCCAGAACTGGCAGGAAGAAGGAAGAAGAGGAGGAAGAAGAGGAGGAGGAAGAAGAGGAGGAGGAGGAAGAGGAAGAGGGAAGAGGAGGAGGAAGAAGAGGAGAAAGAAGAGGAGAGAGAGAGAGAGAGAGAGCTCTCAGAATCTAACTACCAGAGTTGCAGTGGTTAGAACTGAATCAAGGGAAAAGTCTCCCCTGGGTAGGGTTCAATTTCTTGGGCACATGGCATCATGAGTGATCATGGAAGAACAGGTCAAAGTTAGGTTTTGTTGGGAATCGGTGCTTGATATCAAAGACTGATCTCAATGTGTTTGTGCTGTGGGCCTCAGACAAAGAATTTAATACCTGGAAGCAAGGCTTTCTTCCCCTGTCAAAGGATGGTGATAAGGGCTTCTCTGTTAGGAGGCCGTGAGACTGGACTGCAATCACAGAAGACATCTCTGTGTATATGTACTGTTACAGTGCTATGAATTGCTCCAGGCTCTGGGAAGACATGTAATGTCATCTGTCTTTATTTCTCAAATAAAACACAAGTTATTGTAGCTCCCATTTGCTGTGCCACAGGGAAGTCCACATTTAACACACTCTTGAGATTCCATTTCCTGAGTTCCTCCTGTTCAAAAAGGAGCTTCTCCAGATTGCTATATAGGTTCAGGCAGGGAGAAGTCCCCCAAGCCTTTGCTCTTCTGTTTCCCCTACCATCAATGTATTTCTTATTCTAACAGTGATCCAGAGTGCAATGCTCCAAACCATGCACTCAGGCACTGTACAGAATTGAACTTGTTAGCTGTCCCCAAAGCCACAGCTCGGGTACCACTATGCCACCATGGTAGGGCCATTCACATGTGTTCTGCTTGTGCCAACATGGCCACCAAGTCGACTTAGAATCAGGGTAGGGGTCTCTGCACCCAGGCCCTTAATTTTTCATGCCAGGTTCTCTCAGGTACCCTCTTGATCATTCTCCTCTATGGCTCCACCCATAATCTCAGGTGCTGTTTTCATGTCAACCTGGCTTCTGCCTTGAATGGACACTCAGCCTCCTGCTTCTCTGTGGGATAGCCTCCACTCACCTCTACCTTATCTTCCTATTTCAACTGTACCTACTCCCCACCACCACATAGAACTACCGCTCCTACCCCATAAGTGTGACTAACTCAGGAAACCTAAGCCGTCAGCCAGACAATATTACCTAATCAAAAGGATTGAGCCAAGAGTAGCAACAGAGTCCAGGGGATGTGTCTCAGTGAAAGAGTGTTTGCCTAGCATGCACAAGGCCCTGGGTTCAATCCCTAGTCAGGAGAAAAAGAAAATTATCTGAGATTCAGTTTGAGTCAGTGATATCAAAGGGGAGATTTATCCTCACTCCCCCCTCAAAAAAAACTTCTACAGTAAAATAAGAGTTCTCTATCTCCTTCTAGATGGGATGAAGATAAAGCCTGGAACTGCTGCATCCATTTTGCTGTCATGCAGAAGCCAGATGGGTATTGCATGAAGAACAGGATAGGAAGTTTAGAAGAAACTAGTGTTTGATGTCATTAGCAAGCTCTCACATCAAACCAACTCAGGAGGCTTCTATTTACTTGTGCTTTAAATCTATCTCCTTTAAACTGTAAGCCATGCAGAAGGGGAATTTCTCATAGTCAGTACAAAAAGAGACAAAGAACCCTGCAAGACATCTAGAAATGTCCCAGACTTAGAAAGACCTTCAACTCTCCCTAGCTGGGGGGGGGGGGGGGGGGGGGAGGAGGGGGAAGCTGCCAAAGTCAGAGAAAGAATGTGAGATACAACAACCTTACCCCAAGACTAATTAGGCTTTTAAAGGAGGTCAGCCCACAGATGAAATCAAGGCACCTAGTGAAAGCCCATTTGTATGTTCTCCACTGCCCAGCCTTGCACTGAGATTACAACTGTGGCCTTTTCAATCCTTCCATGGCTTCGTGGAGCAGCATCAGTATCTAGGCTCCATCCTCATGCCAGTAGTGCTACTTCGCAAGTCAGGTGAAACCCTGGCTCCTGGTTTTGAATCATGCTTCATACCCTCTCCCTTTGATTCTATCTGTATGATGTCACCCAAGCATGGAACCTTCCCATATTAATTTCTAGTCCATGGGACAGCCTCTTAAAGACACTTGTCCAATCTTCGTTTGATAATCTGGTGCCATGAAGTGTGAATCATTCAAGCATCCCTTAATCATTCCAGTCTGCTCAAAAGTACATGCCCAGTATAAGTGTAACCACTCCAGGAAATTATTTTGAAGAAAAAGAAGAAAGTCTTTGCTCTTCAAGTTCTCTTTTCCCCCAGGTTCACATTTAGGTATGAATCTTCCTGAATTTTTTTCTAGGAATACATATATTTTGTATGTATATTGCATGGTATTGCTTTATAAAAGTTACTATATTACAAGAGAGGGACTTCCCTGAAATCACATAAAATACCATCTCTCCATGATTCCTCAGGGCCACATTGACTCAAAATAATGAAAATTTAAATTCAACTGCCTGCTGGGGTACAATCAGAAGCCCACAACTTCAGTCTTTGTTCCTGCTGTATTCTTGTCCTTCCATCTTCCCTGGGTTTGGTAGCCTGTGGGAACATCCAAAGCACAGTCACTTATATTCAGATTATGGCCAAAGGCATTTAACACATAATATTTTTGATTCCAATAAAACTATTTGGTCTCATGTTCTATTTCAACAACTTCAGGGGGGCAGAACACCCAATGTCCAAAGCTGTAAACAAACAAAAATCTTTCCCCAAGGGCCTTAGAAAGAGCCCTCTTCTCTAGGTGTATTGGATGTAGACTCCTGAGGATGCATTATACCTTGGTCTCCAAACCACATGTGAAGAATAGGCCCAAATCTTCAACTTAAATTTATGCTAGTGAAGCCAGGAACCAATGGTTCAGGCCTGTAATCCTAGCTACTCAGGAGGTTGAGATCTGAGGATGGCAGTTCAAAGTCAGCCTGGGCAGGAAAGTCTCCAATTAACTATCAAAAGCAGGACATGAAGCTCTGGTTCATGTGGTAGAGTGCTAGCCTTGAGAAAGAAAAAAATAATAAAAATAAAAAAGCTCAGGGTCCAGACCCTGAGTTCAAGCCCCAGGACCATCAGAGGAGGAAGAGGAGGAGGAAAAAGATACAAAGAAATGAGTTCCTTAGGCTTTTTATTACTTAACAGTTTCTCTAATTTTTCTGGTGATGATCATGATAATTTTAAAGGTACAGTACTAGTTGGGTATTATATAGAATGTCACTCAACTAGGATTTATCTGATAGCTCATGGTTAGGTTTGGCGATGTTCTATGGATGGATACAGAGAGAGAGAGAGAGAAATAGAGACAGAGAGAGAGACAGACAGACAGACAGACAGAGATCATGGTTAAAAGCCAGCCTGGGAAGTAAAGGCTCTTACCTCCAATTAACCACCAAAGAGCCAGATGTTGAGATGTAGCTTAAATGGTAGAGCAAAGAGATAGTTCTCAGGCCCTGAGTTCAAGCCCTGGAACTAACACACGCACACACACACACACACACACACACACACACACACACACACACACACACACACCCACACACACACACGTGAGAAAAACTGTATTTTCAGCTCTAGTTTTTGATCCATTATCTTTTGGGCCTTGTGTTTCTAGGGATGTAGTGAGGCAGAGCATCATTGTGGAGCACATGGTGGAGAAGCATTGAAAGTAGAGGAAAGAATGAGAGTGAGCAGGCTAACAGCTATGTGTGTGTGTGAGAGAGACAGAGAGAGAGAGAGAGTACCAGGATTGATAGAGTCCCCAACTGCACTCCCCCAGGGACCTAGCTCTTCCAGTGAAGCCCTACCATCACCTCCTAATAATCCATTGGATTGAGATTCCATCGGTGAATTTATCCATGGATGAGATCACAATCCAATCACTTCTCCAAAGCTGATCAGCTGGAACCAAGCCCTTAGCACATGGCCTTTGGGGGCCTATTTTTGATCCAAGCTATAACTATGCTATTACAATGCTGGCTTTAGGGACAAACATGATACCATGATTCCCAATTTGTTGTAGCTAATACAGACACTACTCCACGGTTGTGTGACAGGTCCCACACAGATGCACACCAGAGCTCACTGCAGGCTGCTTTCTGGTCAAACTAGTGGTGTGAGGATGTCTGGCCCAGGTATAAATCTGGCTTTACCACAGAAGAGCTGTACCAACTTGAGCCATATCCTTAAACTTGGAATCTCAGTTTGTTCCTTCCTTCTGCAGAAACGGTTTGTGTAGCAACATGAGCTGCCTGCCATGCAGTGAGGCTCGGTAAATAAATGGTATTGTTAATAGTCTCTCACTGGTTGCTCCTCATATAAGGAATTTCTAATCCTTTTCCCAGCAACCCATTTTCACCTTTCCTGTAAGAACAAAACAAAACAAATCCCAAAGAAGAGGTGGGTGGCCAATGGAAGGATTTATTGCCCCTGGGAAGGACCCTGTGGGCTGCCAGGAAGGAGGAGAGGTAGCTGGGCAGGTCCTGTGTGGTGTGGAGTTGCCAGGAGGCATTGTTGAGAGCACAAAGCATCCCCCAGCCCCTCCCAGCTGGCTGAGCTCCTGATTTGCACTTTCTCCTCAACCTCTTGAGCCTGGCTGGCTGGGCTCCTCTTTCCTAAGCAACACAAATAGGCAGCACAGAAAATGCACCCTGCATTTCCGCCCAGCTAAGGCAAGTCCTCAATCATCCTGCCCTGGTGCTTTCTCACCCTCACCCTCCTCCTCACTCTCTTTCCTTCTATCTCTGCTTCAGGTCTCTCTCTCTATCTCTTTCTCTGTCTATCTCTCTCTGTCTCTGTCTCTGTCTGTCTCTGTCTGTCTGTCACTCTCTCTCTCTCTCTGTATGTCTCTCTCTGTGTGCTTCAATCCCTGTAAAGGACAACTAAATCATAAAAAAATCAGGAGATACCCTATTGATTTCCTTTACCCAAATCAAGGTCTCCAACACCCTTCTGAATTTCAGAGGCAGCACTGGGCAGATGCTGGATTTCCCAGCTGTTTGAATTGGTGTGTGTGTGTGTGTGTGTGTGTGTGTGTGTGTGTGTGTGTGTGTGTGTGTGTGTGTGTGTGTGTGTGGTACGCACACACACACACCTTCAGGACCAACATCTACCCACAGCCAAGGTATGATACATCATCAGGCACATTAATGATGAATCATATTGTTTGGCTCCAGGTAAAGCTGCATAAAGTATTATTGGTTGAGTCTTACAGCAGACCACTATTTGTATTATTTATTATTAGAGATTTTTCATTAGCATTTAAGAAGTGGTGCAAGATAATCATCTTTTAAAATGTGAATAAGAAAGTGTTAGGAGGGACATCTATAGAAGGATGGTTTCGTTCACAATTGCTCCCTCGTGTACTACTGGCTTTGTCACTTGGCAAAAGCTGAAACCTTTGTTTCCAGATGGACCAATCAGATTCCTCCTTTCTGGAACATAAAGGCTTGATTGGAAGGCAAGTGCAGCTGTGACATCTTGATAGAAAGCCTCCTGGCTTGCTCTGTATGGTGGTACATCCCAGCATTAGGAAGGCTGAAGCAGGAAGTTTATATAGCCTGGGCTATATAGAAAGACTCTTGAAATAGAAGAAAGAGAAGAGGAAGAGAAAGAAGGAGGAGGGAGAGAAGGAGGAAGGAAGGAAGGAAGGAAGGAAGGAAGGAAGGAAGGAAGGAAGGAAGGAAGGAAGGAAGGAAGGAAGGAGGGGAGGGGAGGAGAGGGGAGGGAGGGAAGGCATGCAGATTCTACTTGTGTACCTGGGCTGCTCAGTCCTGGTGCTCACTCATACCAATTAGCATCAGTTTTCCTACAAAACCTGATGCTTGCCACCAAAGGAACCTCTCCTGATTCCATGTGTGGAATATACACTGTGTACTCAGATGCAGACAGTCTCACATTCTCTATTCCTCTGTGTCTGAGTGTAACTTTTAAATTGAGCCATCACCCACATCCATGAATGCAAACATACCATTCCCATAACGTCTATGAAAGATAAAGTCAAAAAAAGAAATATAAAGTCAGCATGCATACAGAAAACAAAAATAAAAAGTGTCTCTCCAAACAGACACCTTTTTTTGTTGTTGTTGTTGTCATGGGGCTTAACGTCTGGGTCTGGGTACTGTCCCTGAGCTCTTCAGCTCATAGCTAATGCTCTACCACTTTGAGCTACAGCACCACTTCCAGTTTTCTGGTGGTTAATTGGAGATAAGAGTCTCACAGTCTTTCCTGCCTGGGCTGGCTTTGAACTGTGATCCTCAGATCTCAGGCTCCTGAGAATCTAGGATTACAGGTGTGAGCCACCAGTGCCCAGGAACAGAAACCTTCTTGAGGGGTACTACTATTAGTAGGCTTCATGTGACTTCTCGACATTTGCCTATAAAGCTGGGTGCAGGATTTTCATACTGAATAAAACAATGATATGTCAGAAGCTGTGTTAAAATTTTTTCCTGCTATATTTTATCGAATCCCACATCTCATTTAATTCTAATATTTCTACACACTAAACATGAATACCCCATTTTGCAAAGGAGAAAACAAGATGCAAAAATCTCTATGAAGTTCAGCTACACTCACAGATGCTAAACAATTATGTGGCTCTGCTGTCAGTCCCAATTAAACATTTCCTCTAACCAGGAAAAATGGAGACAAAGTCAAGTGCTGTGCTTTGGTCTGCTAGCTTGGGCTTACCCAATGTGAGCACGGATATTGAGAATAGCAAGAGAAAAAAAAAAGGAAGCAACTGTGTGTGACTTATCTTCTCTTAGCCATTTCAGAGTTGTTTTGTAATTGTTTTTAAAAAAAACTCACTTAGAAAATAAGTCAGTCATTAGTGATTACCATCTCTTTATTTGATTGCTTTTATTAATTTCCATGTTAATCAACAAAAATAGGCAGGAAAAGAAAGAGATTTCAAGATAATCTTGGGGTTTTTTCCCTAGTCTTTTTTCTTTTCTCATTTTCCTTTCTGCTTTTTTAAGCATGAATTCTGATAATGGAGATGAAAAGAAGCACTCTAAGGGAAAGGAGGTTGGAAATATTGTAGCCCTTGTAGCAATTCTCAGGTCTCTTTTTCTGCATTCATTAGTGGACTTTGTGACATACACAATGTAGCCATGTGGAAAATTTCAGATGAGGGACAGTTTTATAGATATGAATGAATAGAAAGGAGCAAAGCTGGACTGTCAAGTGAAACCTCTAAGGTGGAAATCAGGTAAAGTATGTTCAAGTTCCAGAACTTTAAGTTCAAGACTGTCATAAACTAGCTATCCTTCTCTTTCCTTCCTTCTCTCCTTTCCTCTCCCCTTCCCTCCTTTCCTTCTTCTTTTCTTTCTTCCCTTTTCTTTTTTGTACTTTTTTGGTAACAGGCCTTGCACTCAAGGCTTTGTTCTTCCTAGGCTGTAAAAGATGCCACTGTACCACACCACCAGCCCTCATCATGCAATTCTCTGAAGCTTAGTGTTCCCCTTCCTCATAAAGAAACAGTAACTCACCTCTGCCCTGCTACCCCTCCCCTTCCTAGCAAGATGCTGGGAAAGTTCAGCCAGGACTGGCATGTGAAAATGCTTATATCACTACAAGGAGCTGCATAAATACATCATCATCCATATTCCTCAGCCTTCCCCTATTATTCCTCAGGCCCAGACTGTCCATAAAATATGTCCATTCCTTCTTCTCAGGTAGCAAGAAATGACCTCTGAGATTTCTTTCTTCATTTCTCCACCCCCTTTGGCCACAGTGAAAGGGTTTTTGGAGGTATGCAGAATTAAATCTCAGTGCCAGGGCACATAATAAACATGCCAGGACTCCCAGGTGCACCTTCCTACCAGCAAGTTCAGAGTTGGCTCCTGGGAGGAGCAAAACTAAAAGAGAAATGACAGTACGTCATTTTACCTGCTGTCATCTGCACTCTGTCTTTACCAAGCTACAGTCTGGTCCAGAGACATGGGATGGTGCTATGCCAAGAACTGTCAGGACAACTCCCTTCTCTCCCAACCACTCTGATCCAACCTCAAGAATCCTGTGTGATACAGTTTTTCCCTGTATGTGGGCTGCACTCTGTCCCTCAGCAATGGGGCAGATGACAGCAGATATACAGGCAGGACCTACTTCAAAACTGCTTGGAGAAGGCCGTGTGCTAAGAACAAAGGAGAAAAAGGACTCTCTGGTGCTAACTCACCATGAAACTTCTCCCCTCCAGCATCAGGTAAGAGTACAGGTCCCTTCTCTCAAATGCTTGGCTCCAGAAATGTTTTAGATTTTGAACTTTTTGCATTTTTGAATAGTTGTATACACACGATGAGCGTAGGGACGGACCAGCAGTCTAAACACAAAATTCATTTACGTTCCCTATGAACCTTACACCCTTAACCAGAAAGTAATTTTATTTTTAGTGCACCTGTGATCTGATAGCTACCCATAATATGAGGTCAGAGTTTCAGTGAAGTCATTACCCTTGTGGTTTCTTTGGTCTCAGTGAAAGGAAAGGGGCTGGTTTATGGTGTGAAAGTTCGCACCCATGTTAATGTGTGTTAGAAACAGGAAGTAAACATCGAGACACACTAGAAGAACAGAACTTCAGGAAGGAACTCCTAGGTACAGGGAGAAAGTCCTTGGATCCTTAATGACCTCACAAAAGGATTTTGGATCAAGTAGAACTGGATTTCAAAGGAGCAGGGAGACTTCATAACTGACAATAGCATAAGCGTTATCATAATAGTTATTATTAGCCAGTATTGTTGAAGACAATGGTTTGGGGGCCATGGAACTGGGGGGTAAGGAAGCCAGAACACTGCACTAAGGCTGGTGGATGGAAGATTTCTACCTGGCTTTTCACCATCCTTGCTGTGCCAATATAATGCCTCCTCTGTTTATCATTAGTAAGTGTCCATGGATCTTCTTTTTTACCTACTGCCCACCAGTCTGTAGTCCCATAGCATTCACTGTCTTCCTAAGCCTGCAAGTCCCTCAGTCTCTCACATAGGCTGCTCACAATTCAGAGACTCCTTTGTCTGTGCTGCGGTGAGCCCCCAGTTATAAATTACTTACCTGCTGGCCATTCTTTTAATGTAAATGGATTTTAAAAGGCAGCAAAGGAATATATTTTCATTTAGAGTTAAAGCATCCATTTTTTATTTGAGTTGAGCCTGATCATTCTAGCTGCAGAAGAATGGCTCCAAGGCTAATATACTTAATGATTATGATGGAGATCCAGAAGCAGCGATATTTCACCATAGCTGCTTCTGTCCCAGCTCCACTGCCTGCAGTCCTGTGATTTCCACATCCACTTCCATTAACACCCACTGCAGATGATGGAACCATTATGATAATATCTCTGCTCTCAGCAGCCTCGATTGGTCTTGACACATTATCACCCGAAGAACTCAGCCACATCGCACTAAGTCCTATTTATAATAACTCTTGGCAGGAGCCACAAAAATAAAACCTCGTACTTGTGGGGCCACCTTTCATCGATGGAAATCAGAACGCTTTACAAGCTTAATTAAGCTTCAGTATCTATCTGACTGATGAGATGCATGGGCCTCAGGAAGCTGGGAAGGTCTAGAATCACTAATTGTGCACCGGATAAAACTGTAGGCAAAGATGAAGATCAAAATCAGCAAAGCTGATGAGAGTCACTTACTTGAATGGAAAATGTTTGTGGAGCAAATTTCTAAAGGATAGGTTCAGACAAACAAGCGTAGATTGGTAATGAAGGAGCCGTGGCCTGTCTCTGATCTGGCACAGGGAGCCTAAGATTTGTTTCCTTTCATCAAAAGAGAATTAAGCTAATCTAACACACTCAAGTACTTTCAAGAATGAAGAAATTGAACCTGGTGCTAGTAACTCATGCTTGTAACTCTAGCCACTCAGGTGGCTAAAATCCAAGGATCAAGTTCAAACCCCATGACCAAAAAAAAAAAAATCTGAAATCTGAGGATCAAGCTTAGAAGCCAACCTAGGCAGGAAAGTCCATGAGACTCTTATCTCCAATTAACCACCAAAAAGCCAGAAGTGGACCTGTAGCTCAAATGGTAGAGCTGTAGTAGTAGTTTTTTCTCTGAAGGCTTGAGAGTAAAAGCTAATGGGACAGCAATCAGCCTGAGTTTGAGCACTAGTATAAATGTGTGCATGGGTGCAAATGCACACACACACACACACACACACACACACAGAGATAAAGTTACCAGCCAGATCTAAACCATGTCATCTTTTTCTGTTGTTTCTGTCACAGAAGGAAATCTTTCCCAGGAACCTCCCATTGAACTTCCCTTCAGGTCTTTCTGGCCAGAATAGCATCACATGCTTATACCTTAACCAATCATTGGCAAGGAATTAAAAGAACCATAATTGATTTAGCCCAATCAGGATATAGTCTGCCTGCTGGGACAAAACTTGAAGGAAGAAGCTGGAGAACTGTCCAGAAAGAAGAAGGGTAGTGGAGGATGAAAAGGAAACAACCAACATTCCTGATGCAGGTGCCAGAAAGAGGATCTCTGATGCCCCATCACTTCCTACCCTATTCTTTGGCTTTCACTGTGTGGACAAGAAATAATGCCCACTGAAATAAATTAAGGCAGAGAAAGAAAGTCATGCCCACCAATGTGCACTCCAGAATTCTTCTGTAACGAAGACTCAAATCTGCTTTGGCAACTGCTCTACATCTTGCTATATGAATCCACCCATGATGCAACCATTGGGTTCTGGTCTCTTAACACCAATAACTGCAACAACCTGCTTCAAAAGCAAGCCCAAATGAGAGTTACTTGGGCCAAGTACCAATGGCTCATGCCTGAAATCCTAGCTATTCCAGAGGCTGAGATCTGAGGACTTCCATTAAAGCTGGCCCAGGGAGAAAAGTCCCCGTGAGTCTCTTATCTCCAATAAACTATTCAAAAAAGCTGTAATTGGCACTGTGGCTCAAGTGGTAGAGTGTTAGCTAGAGTGCTAGTCCTAGAGGCTCAGGGACAGTAGCCAAGCCCTGAATTCAAGCAGCACAACTGACAAAAAAATAAAAAATAAAAAAGAGTTACCTGGAACAAAGAGAATCAAAAATGCTAGTCTCACTATAAATTGAAAGGGTTTGTGTCAACTTTTATTTCTTGTTCAGAAACACAGTGAGTTCTTAAAAGTAGGACTCATTCAAGTTGACAGATTAATTGCATTAAAAGACTATTACATTTCCTGGCCTCCTAGCTATCCAAGGATTAGCTGGAGCCAAGTAAGCACAGTAGTCTCCTGTATTCATGGTTTTACTTTCCATGGTTTCAGTTACATTGTCAACAGCAATCTAAAATTATTAAATGGAAAACTGCAAAACCCAACGATTCCTAAATTGTGAGCCATATACTTTTCTGAGCAGTGTGATGAGATCTCTTGCCATCCCACCTAGATTGTGAATCATCCCAGCATATCCATGCTGTAGAAGCTGCCTACCTGACAGTAGCATTCTCGGTTATCAGTTTGGCCGCAGTAGTATTACAGTGATTGTGTTCAAATAACTCTTACTTTCATAAAGAACCCAAAAGTCATGTGCAGTGATACAAAGCAGGCACTAGAGCATAAAACATGGAAGAGCAAATTAGCCCTGGAACTATGTGTCAGTACTGCAAAACACACAGGAAAGCATTGTGTGTGTGTGTGTATGCATGTGTGTATGTGTGTATGAAAACACAGTATACACAAGGTTCAATTCTATGCATGGTTTCATGGATACAGTAGAGATCTTGTGACATATCCTCTGTGGAAGAGGGAACTATTAAATGTAGCTATCATAAAAAACCACATATATGAGGATGAGATCAGTTAAACAGTTCTTGGTAGATCCAGATCACATGGCCAAATAGCAATATCAAAAAAGGAAAACGGCATTCCACCAGAAAAAAATCACAACAACAAAAATTACAAGGTACCTTAGAGAAAATGGGTAATAGGGAGTATCTGTTGCACCAGAATACCATAGCCTGGGTGGCTTAAAGAACAAATAACAATTCCTCATAGTTCTAGAGGCTGGAGAGTCCAAGATCAAGGTGCATGAAAATTGACTGCCTTTTGAGGGCATTCTACTTGCTTCTGTCTTCCCATGACAGAAGGGGTGTGAAAAATATTGGGGTTTCTTATTCAGAAAGCATCCACCTGACCCTTCCTTTTTGTAGAAGCATCAAGAAAAGGTACTTGGAAGTCTCCATCTCTGGGAAAGGATTATAATTTCAGAGGCTCTGGAAAAATCAGGATTGGAGAAGATTGTATAGTGGCAGGTAAGAAGCTGGTGGCCTGAGGTTGACTGAAGGCTCTGGGCTTTTAACAAGGAATGCACTGAAGAACATGTAGAAGACAGCAGGTCCAGCTCCATGGCAAAAGAAAATTCCATAATTTCCAGGGAAGATTCCAACTGAGGCATAAAGAAAATGTATGAGGCTGGAATACCACTTATATTATATCTCAAGCCCAAGTGATGCTTGGTAGAGAACAGCAAGAGAAAAAACTTCTATTTTGTCAATGAAATAGTGAACTCAAAAGGAAAAACCTTTAACAGTGAACATACAGGTGACCTTTGAATCACTTCAAATGTAGAGATTTAATCATCATGATAAGCTATAAGATTCATGACTATAATTCTTTACTGGGCAGTACTGGGATTTGAATAATGGTCATGTGCTTACTGGACTCACTTGCTCTGCTTGCTCAGTGGGTACTCTAACACTTGAACCATGCCTGGAAAAAGCCTGGCTTTTTACTGGTCATTTTAGAGATCGAGTTTATCAGGACTTATCTGTCCAAGCTGGCTTCAAACCTCAATCTTTCAGATCTCAGCCTCCTGAGTATCTAGGAATATAAGCATGAGGGGCCACTGTTATTCTTGGCCATTAGATATTCCATGTAATTATCACTGGCAGTCCTAATAATAGTATTATGGCTGCATTTCACAGGCAAGTACACCAAGGCACAGAGAAATTAAGACACTCAAGGTCATCCTGGCATAGGTAAAAGGCAGGGCTAGGTCTTAAACCAATATAATCTGATATAAGAGCTCATGTTCTTCACCATTTCATTTAGTAGCAGCCACAGAGAACATTTCAGAGCAAAATTCAATCAGTGTTGCATCTACTTTGATCAAATGCAATGATTTTCAAACTTGACATTACCTCAGCAGTTGATAACTTACAAAGGGTAATGGGAGCTCAGCCAGGTTATCTAGTGACTTCAAAACAATTATTTTGGTTTTCCCATCTGTAACGTGGGAACAAAACTACTACTTATTGAGTGGGTTAAATGGGGTAAAAGCACATGAGAAGTTTAGCCTTACCCAAAGCCCACAATGAGTGTTTGCTGATGCTGTTGTTATAGCTACTATTAATATTTCACTCGAGCTATGTAACAACCCTGTGAGCAGGAGAGGATTTATATTCTCATTGCTCAAGTTCAGAAACTGAAACTCATAGAAAGTTAAAAAAAAAAAAAAACTAGCCCATGGAAGAAACCAGAAAATGGAAATGCCAGACGTGGGAAACCTTCCAACGTCAAGCCTCCTTCCCTGCTCCCAAGGCTCACTCCATCTCCTCTCTTTTCCCCCCAGGAGGCTCTGTTCTTGAGCCAGATCATTCTTCATACAGGACTGTGGGCAAGTTTGATGGAAATGAAGGTCTAGGCCCAGGGAAAAACTCTGAGGAGTATGAAGAAAGTCCTAAAGGTGCAAATAGGAGCAGCTAAGCAGTGCCTGTTCCCCAAGCAACTTCCAGAGGGCTGGAAATCACACCAGTGATTTATGCTATGCCAGGCAAAGAGGCTTGGCATTGTAGACAAGGGAGTGGATGTCTTCAGGCAGGGCAGTAAAGGAAAGGGAAAGCTAATAGGCTAACCAGGCTGTTACTAAACATTAAAATAATCACACACCATTTTAAAACTGCATTCCACTCGGCAGGGTGTATGTTTGCTCTGTGGGCCTACATGCTGGTACATGTGCATCATGCATCTTCATCTGTCATTCTGCATGCTGTTTCTGTTAGAACATCCCATTCTCATACATGATGTACCCATTCCTGTGGCTAAGACCAAAGATCAAGACAATGATCAAATCAATCTATCTTCTGAGATGTAAGATCCTAGCCAGTTTCTTCATCACTTACCTGGGATCTGGAGTGTCTGGGTTTAAAGCTGGACCTCCCAGGCTGAAAATCATGGGCTTTCCCCACATGTATCATGCAAAGCCCTCACCCTTTTTTCCCTTTTAAGAGAATTATTTTAAGAGCATTCCCTTTTAAGTTCTTATTTTGTGTACACTAGTAGAAATAGGGTACTCAAAACACAAAACTTGATAATGGTATTTGTAGAGCTTCATCTTAGACTCCCAATAAGTGCCAAGCATTGTGCCTAAGCAACTACCAAACAATGGAGAAGCTACTCTAATACAGTTCTCAGCCAGTGATCCCTAGGAGTTATTTATGTGTACCTTATGCTAACAGTTAAAAACACAGAGCTACCAACTCTGAATTTCCTCTATAACCTCTACAACATAGTTTGGCCTATGTCCAGTTTTTGTATTGGGGGGTAAGGGGTTGTGTGTACCTGAATGTGTGTGTGTGTGTGTGTGTGTGTGTGTGTGTGTGTGTGTGTGTAATACTAAGGCATAAACTCAGGGCCTGGGTGCTATCCCTTAGCTTTTTTGCTCAAGGTGCTCTACCAGCTGAGCTAACTTTCAGTTCTGGCTTTTTGCTGATTAACTGGTCATGAGAGTCTCATGAAGGGCTGGGAAGGTGGCTCAGTGGTAGAGCGCTTGCCTTGCATGCATGAGGCCCTGGGTTCGATTCCTCAGCACCACATAAGCAAAAAGAAAAAAGCCGGAAGTGGCATTGTGGCTCAAGTGGTAGAGTGCTAGCCTTGAGCTGAAGAGCTGAGGGACAGTGCCCAGACCCAGAGTTCAGGCACCATGACTGGACCCCCCCCCCAAAAAAAAAAGAGTCTCATGAACTTGTCTGCTCAGGCTGGCTTTGAGGCTTTGAACCATGATCCTTAGATCTTAGCCTCCTAATTATCCAGGATTTTAAGAGTGAGCCACCAGCACCAGGCTATGTTATTATTATTCTCAGAGTTTATCTTCATTGTCCAGTTAAAAATGTACATGAAAAAGTAGCTCACACTTTAATCCTAGCTACTCAGGAAGCTGAGATCTAAGGATCACCATTCCAGGCCAGTCTGGGCAGGAAAGTGCATGAGACTCTTGGCTCCAATTAACCACTGGATGGGGGTGGGGAGTGGGAAACTGAAGTTTAGCTGTGGCTCAAGTGGCTAAGTGGCCTTGAGCAAAAAAAGCTAAGAGACAGTACTCAGGCCATGAGTTCAAGCCCCAGGATGCACACACACACACACACACACACACACACACACACACACACACACACACACACACACACACACACACACACACACACACACACACACACACACACACACACACACACACACACACACACACACTACACTTCTCTAATTAAATGATATTCCACTGATGCCCACAAGGTGGAGATCTTGTTCATAGTTTGCCCAAGCTGAAAGCACAGCTTAAAAAAAAAGTTGTCAAACCAAAGACAAAAAAATTAAATTCAATTTATAGAGTTCTTATTTCATGTAATATATTATGTTAGAGAGCAAAAGAAATGAAAATTTGATAAGACATAGTCTCCACACTGTAGGAAAAATGGGGGAGGAAGCTTACAAGGAGCAGGAATATAATTCCTTTTAATGAATTAATATATTTTGATGTATCCATATGGGAGCCATTGTAATCCCTTCATCAGATAAGAGCTACAAAGAGACATGATATAGCTACCATGTGGTTCTGGAAAGACTGAACAAAGACCCTACACCTCAGCCAATAAGTATTTACCATAGCAATGAGTGGATACATATGGAGGTATGTGTACAAAGGCAGGGCCACAAGGCCCAGATGTGGTTCTGGTGTTGTGTTTTAAATGTCTGTGCTCAGTCACAAACGTTACAGTGTCTTCCTTAGAACTCCACAATATTCATTCTGTGCAGAATAAAATATGCACAGTGCTAGCTCTTCTAACAGTTGAAAAATTGAAGGTATGCCTAAAGGGGAGAGAAAAAATCATGTAAGGAAATAGATTTCTAACCGTGGCTTTCTGGAGAATTCCATCTCCACACCCCCATTCTTGTACGGAACCTGAGGATGTCCAGGTTAGGTCTGGGCTGCAGCGGGGGACAAAGATGGAAGGCAGAGGGCCATTTGCTTCCAAGAGACGTCCTGCTGGACTGAACCCGAGGATGGCTGGAAGTGGTATTGGGGGAGTTTTCTTTGTCCCCCTCTCTTTTTCCTTTCAGCCATTAAACCAGTAAGTCAAATGCAATGTGGAGTTGTTTGTTTCCCTGTTTCCTTTTGTTTAAGTGAAAATTACTGATGGGGAATCAAATGACAGTGATTTTTTAAGGCTGGTAATACTACTACTACTAGTAGTAGTAGTAATACTAATAATGATGATAATAATAATAAATGAACTTTCTTGAAGGAGGGAAGATTCACGAGGAATGCACCCAGGTGACTTGGGTTTACCTTTCCTCTTCTCTACTTGCTAACTGTAGGCAGCTGAGCAAACCCTATCCCTTCTCAGTGCCTTTAGCTCTGCAAAGCATAAACAGCATCGCTTCTTTAGAGAGCTGTCCCTGACACCTCTCTTCCCCAGCACCAGGTCTGACCGAAGATACACTGCACAACGTGAACGTCACTTGAATGTAAGAGATCTGGAGACTTCAACTCTCCAGACCAGAACCGTGGACACCGTCGCCTGGCAAACGGGTGAACGAGCGAATGAAAGGGGACTGGCCTAGGCGTTCTTACCTGCACCCCTCCAACCTGGAGAACTTGGAGCTGAGAAGCCTTGATCCGGGGGTAGTAAGTGGAGAGGTAGGGGACTGGGGCTGGGAGAGACAGGACATGTCGGTACAAAGTTGCTGGCTGCAGACGGTTCCTCCCGGGGCTGGAGTCTCAAGCTCGGGAGCTCGCAGACATTCCTGGGAATTGACATAAGGCCTGGAGAATCTCTCGGGAGGGAACCTCGGGACCCGCGGGGCCGGGGCTCGGGCCTCTTTATGTCGGGAGGGGCGGTGTGTATGGGGGTGGGGGTGGGGGTATGTGTTTGAAGTTTACGGTAGACCAGATACTGCCCAAAGGAGGGGTGAGGAGGCTTGGCGATCGCCCCAGCCCTCCCCGCTCGGGGGCCCCGGGTGCGCCGGTGCTGCCCCGCCCCACCCTCTCCGTCACCCTCGCACAGGAGTCGCTGCCCCGCCCGGGCTTCTCCCCGGCCCCTAAGTCACCAACCCAGTGTGGGGCCGCCTCTCCCTCCAGGAAGGATCATCGCCGCTTTAAGGGGAAGAGGAGGAGGAGGAGGAGGAGGAGGAGGAGGAGAGGTGGGGGGAGCGGGGGGCGGGGAGCCGCGGCGGAGGAGGGGGAGGGGGTTCCCCCCTCGCTCCCACGTGGTCCGGGTGCCTGTGAATCGCGCCCGCCCGAGGGTCTCACAGCGAAATACAAAAGCAGCTGAGAAGAGGCGGCCAGACGAGTTCCCAGCGCCGGGCAGAGCGCCGGGCAGAACCCCGCGGCACCCCACGACCGCGATGGGGCTCAGGCGCCCGCAGCTCCGGAGCCCACCCGCTGCCGGGCCCGCCTCGCCGCCTGGATCCGGGAGCCGGGGCACGGCTTGAAGCGGCGGCGGCGGCGGCGGCGGCACCGGCAGGAGCAGCATGGGGAGGAGGATGCGGGGCGCCGCCGCCACCGCGGGGCTCTGGCTGCTGGCGCTGGGCTCGCTGCTGGCGCTGTGGGGCGGGCTGCTACCGCCGCCGCCGCCGCCGCGAACCGAGCTGCCAGCCTCCCCGCCGCCCGAACACCGGCTCCTCCGGCGTCCGGCCGGGAGTGGCAGCCCCGCACCCGCGCCTCGTTTCCCTCTACCCCCGCCCCTGGCTTGGGACTCCCGCAGCGGCTCCCTGAAAACTTTCCGGGCGCTGCTCACCCTGGCGGTGGGCGCAGACGGCCCGCCCCGGAGCCGCCCGGGAGAGCGCCGGCGGCGGCACGTGCCAGCCGGGCAGCGGGGGCCGGCGGAGCGCGCCACGGTGCACGGTGGCGTCTTCTGGAGCCGCGGCCTGGAGGAGCAGGTGCCCCGGGGCTTTTCCGAAGCCCAAGCGGCGGCGTGGCTGGAGGTGGTGCGCGGGGCCCGGGTGGTGGCTCTGGATCGCGGGGGCTGCGGGCGCAGTTCGAACCGACTGGCCCGCTTTGCCGACGGCACCCGTGCCTGTGTCCGCTACGGCATCAACCCGGAGCAGATCCAGGGCGAGGCCCTGTCCTACTACCTGGCGCGCTTGCTGGGCCTCCAGCGCCACGTGCCGCCGCTGGCGCTGGCCCGGGTGGAGGCTCGAGGCGCGCAGTGGGCGCAGGTGCAGGAGGAGCTGCGCGCCGCGCACTGGACCGAGGGCAGCGTGGTGAGCCTGACGCGCTGGCTGCCCAACCTCACCGACGTGGTGGTGCCGGAGCCCTGGCGCTCCGAGGACGGCCGCCTGCGACCCCTGCGCGACACCGGCGGCGAACTCGCCAACCTCAGCCAGGCAGAGCTGGTGGATTTGGTCCAATGGACCGACCTGATCCTCTTCGACTACCTGACGGCCAACTTCGATCGACTCGTCAGCAACCTCTTCAGCTTGCAATGGGACCCGCGCGTGATGCAGCGCGCCACGAGCAATCTGCACCGCGGACCGGGCGGGGCGCTGGTGTTTCTAGACAACGAGGCGGGTTTGGTGCACGGTTACCGGGTAGCCGGCATGTGGGACAAGTATAACGAGCCGCTGTTACAGTCGGTGTGCGTGTTCCGCGAACGGACCGCGCGGCGCGTGCTGGAACTGCACCGCGGTCAGGACGCCGCGGCCAGGCTGCTGCGCCTCTACCGGCGCCACGAGCCTCGCTTCCCCGAGCTGGCCGCGCTCGCGGACCCCCACGCTCAGCTCCTGCAGCGCCGCCTCGACTTCCTCGCCAAGCACATTTTGCACTGCAAAGCCAAGTACGGCCGCCGGCCGGGGACTTAACTCTTCATGGAAGACCGGGAGACCCGAGGTTTGAATTCAATCGCCACTCACTACCCATGGATGGGGACGGTAGCGACCCACGCCCGGCCGGTGGCCTGAGCGCCAAGGTGTCTGAAAACTTCTTGTGCTTCACCCACCTGTCCCTTCCTTTTCATTCCACGCCGTTTCCAAGTTCGGAGATGGGCGAGATGCTTCACATTCCCTTTCACTCTTGTTTAGAAAAGGATTCTTTTCCGGTGTCCGTTGAAGATTGGATCCGATCAAAAAAAAAAAAAAAAAAAGCAACTGGCTGCCGGGGGTTGCCCCGCCCCACAACTCTCCCTTTCCCAAAAAGGAAAACTTCCGTGGGAGCCCTTGAGCTAATTCTGCAGTTTCCTACCAAATGCAGCGCTGGTGACACCCCCTCCCCACCGCTGTCGCCTCCTCTCCCCTCCCCGAGCAAGGCGGTGACACTGAATGGTGGAGCCCCCTTCCTGTGTTCTCCCTTTGTTCCAGCACAGCAATGGTGAGATCACTGTTCAGTGCCGGGATAGGACAAAGACAGCAAGACCTCCACGCCCTGGGGAGCCCTACAGACCCTGACAATTTGTCTGACTCATTCCTGAACTTCTGTCGGTTTTGCCCCCAGAGGGTGTGAATTCAGGACTGGATCTATCTATGCACTGAGTCACATAATGAATTTCTCCCTGCCCTTCCTAACTGACCAAAATGTTGACAAGGATGATGGTTCACCAGAAGAAGAAGATGGGGGGAAAAAATTAGTTCCATGCACTTTACTTTGTTTTTATTTTAATTTTTTATTAAGAAAAACTTTTTTATTTGACAATTTCCTTCTGTGTATATATGTGCATACAATGTGGTGTAAATATACTAAACAAACTTATATTTCAATAAAAGGGAGTTTAAAATTTAGGATTTACTTCTGAGTTTTCATCTGTTTGGAGGGGGGGAGGAGGGCCTGATGCCCCCCCATCTGCTTTCAAAATAAGCTTGAGGTGCTTTGTCTTGTGGATGTGCTTTTTACAACAAAGGACGCTCATCCATGAGGTTTGTAGTTCTGGAACTTAAGAGAATTGAACAAAGACAAGAACTACTTGCCCGTCCATACATATACCCAGCTGAATCCTAGTGTTGGAAATTTGAGGTCAGCCTAGAATGAAGGGAGGAGATAGGAGAGATGGGAGAAAAATGTTCTATTCCCTGAGAGTTAAAACTAGTATGAAATAATTGCCTTGTAACACAGTCCTATGGTAATGATTGAGCAAATATGATAGAACCAGATTGCAGAGTAAAAAATGGCAAATGCCCCTCTATTAAACTTAACGATGGTGGTCACATGCTGTGCATAATTCCCCGGCATTGTAATCACTGTGCATCATAATGTGGACAGACAATAAGCTGAGCACATATTGCAAACAGGTAGAGCAAGTCATAAATTGATTCTTCTCTTTAGTCTCCTGACATAAATTCCATTGCATTCAGGAGATCATAATCTCCAACATCTGGGCTCATCCAGTTCTCTGAAGAGGTAGTATTGTTTTCCAGGTACTAATTGCACAGTGTTCTCAGAGCAGCCACTCAACCAAGAAAATACAGTAAGTACTTTAGTACATACATTCGTTTCTTACTTTTGGGGAATTAAAACAAGAGACTATTTTGGGGTCTTTTTGTCCCATGGCAGAGAAGGCAATTGGGTTTTATTTGTTTCACAGCCAGTGCATTCTCTATTTGGCCATTTTATTTGGTATCTGGGTCTAAGTAGTGACCCTCTTTTCATTTAACTTTAACTCCTTTAAACTCTAGAAAACTTTTGGTTACACTTCGTTTAATATTTGATTTACATGTACAGTGAGAAAAAAATTAAACTTATACAGATACTTAAGTCTCTGTGCACTATAACAAGGTGTGTAATTTAATGTCATTCTTGCTATCCTTAGCACTGTGTGTGTGTGTGTGCACCCATACTGCAGCTTGACTCAGGGCTAGGGTGCTGTCTGTCCTTTAGCTTTTTTACTCAAGGCTAGAGCTGTTCCACTTTAGCTATACCTTTCCTTTCAGCTTCTTTGCTGGTTAATTGGAGATAAGACTTTCATACACTTTTTTGACTGGCTGGCTTTGAACCTTGAGCTTCAGCTCTCTGCTTGATTCATATTATAGGTATGTGCCACCAGTGCATGGTTAGTCTTTTTTTTTTTTTTAATGGTTAGTCTTTAGTGCTTTATGCTAAGCCAAATTGCAGTTGGGAGGGGGGAAAATGCTCCATAAACTATTTGTGGTGTATGCCAAATTTTTTCAGAGGATAGTCACAGAATGTACTGATGGTAGCAAATCGATCTTTTTTTTTTTTTTAAAGACATAGTGAGGCTTCTGATAATTACTTCTTTCAAAAAGAGACATTTTCTATTTTTGATGATTAATAACTATGAGATTTGCTGCCTAAGTTAATGGAGGATCCCACAAGAAAAGGATAAATATCAGAAAACCTGCCTTTCTACCCATCCCATTCATCTAGGGAAATAATGAGCAGAAATAAATTAGAAGTTGCACCAGTTACACAGGAAACACACCCTCCCTCTGATACAGCTTTAGCGTTGGTAAGTTCTGGGCCAGGAGCATTCTCTACATTCCTCCTATTCATCATTTCCAAGCCCAGACTTGACCATGGTTAACTATGAGCAAGAAACAGTCTAATATAAATAGCTTTTCTTAAAATCTTTAGTGAATCATATCTGCCTGTTGGAGAAATAAGTTTAATTACATGGTGGAATTGTTAAGGGAACCAAGACTTAATTACAGGCGAGTAGTTTTTAACTGTTGCTATTCCTCATGGATAGCTTGTAGGCTATGGCATGGAAAGAGCAATTAAAGTTTTGCCATGGTCAGTGAATGCTTCTAGGGACAAATCATTTTCAAATAGAAAAAAAAATAACTTTCTGGCTGCAGTATTATTTGAAAAGAGTAATGGCTTCTGTAGTCAGACTATATTCTGAATTCTGTCCCTCACCTATTTATCTTCAGCAAGTCATTCAACTTAGTTCCCTCATCTGTGGAATGGAGATTCAATCAGAGTATTATGGGATTTAACATACAAAACATATAAGCATGTAATAAGGCTTTTGTTGTTGTTGTTTTTTTTTAAAAAGCCCTCACTTTATATCTTCTAGGGGGTGGGGGGAAACATCAACCAACTTTTGCCCTTCTAACAGTAAACTTCTAATGATCTTCATCAAAGCCAAATCTAGCAGTTACCAAAGCCAGCATCCATTTTTGACATGTGCTAAAAAAAAAAAAAATTTAACAAAAATTTAGTGAGGATCATCTTTGAGCACAAAGCAAAAGGCATAGCTTCGACAAGTCCAGAGCATAGGTTTGATCTCCACGTGGGCTTATATGGGTGGTTTCAGGATCCAAGCAGCCTTTCTGCACCAAGGCAGCTACCCTACAAATATGTGAGAGAGATTTAAAAGAAGAGGAAAAAAAGTAGATGGTTTATTGCAAATCCATCACCACTTCTGGAAAGCATCAAAAAGTAATGAATCTTTGTGAGAACAATCGTCTTCCCAATGCTTTCTGCCAAGAGAAAGTAGGTAGTTGACCTTTTCTCTTTGGATTTGACTGTTGATTAATTCACTCTGTCGGTGACATCGCTCTAAATTCCATGAAGCACCCTCACCCTCCTGTCTTCACATCAGAAAGAAAACCAAATTATTTTAACACATCTCAACATTTCTCAACCTTCTCATTACAACCCACTGCTAGCAAGACTCTTCTAAAGCTTAGACGTTGATTATGTACACTCAATGAGTAAATATTTATAATATCCAAAGAGTGGCTGGCCCATGGCAAATGCAATATGTGTTTGTTTATTATTAAGGTAGATCATTTTTCCCCTTAAGTCAAAGCCAGAGGCACCTTGAGTCCCGGGCAGGATTCTCTTTCATAATCCACCTCTACCATTACAGTTATAGAACACTTTGTACGTGCTTCTGTTTTAGACTCAGTTCCTGAATCTGACAGGAACTGCCTAAAGCCCACAGTCATCAGATGGTTGTCTTGGTTCTGAAGATGCCCTCTATATACCTCCCCATTTTTTACAGGGAGGCTGCTTTCTTCTCATTTGGCTCATCAACTTCAGGGAGCAGTGAGCTGTGGAATTTTACAATCTCCTGAGCTACCATGAGTTAGCCATGAATCATAGATCATCCAAGCCTGGGTACTGATTATTTGCCCCTTCACACAGCTGTCTGCTCCCACAGACCCACTGATCCTCAATGGTAAAAGGGTGATAGGAATGTTTGGGAAGGAGAAAAAGGAAACCAATTAATCTAGAAGCACAGGAAACGTCCCCAGAAAGGAATGGGATGTTAGCTGCCAAGATGGTAAAAGAATCTATGGAGCAAGAGTTGGCATCTACCTCCAAACATTTTGATAGATAGAATGTAACAGGAAGGATATAGGGAGTCAGGAGACCCAGGCTACTTCTGACTCACTGTATGACTTGAGAAAGTCATTTTTCTCCCATCTTGGGCTCTAGTTTTTTTACCTGAAAAAGGAAGGAATTTGATTAGACCAACAATCTCCGTTCTTTGGCCATAATCACAATATAGCACATACTTGATGTTGGTAACCCAACAGACAGAAAGATAGACATACATACACAGAAACAAAAGCTTCATAACTGTATGTGTAACACTCTTTTTCTTTTATTCAATTTTACTCTACCCTATCCCCTCCTCTACTTTCTAACTGTGGCCCTCTGAAGTTTAGAGTCTGAACTAATTTCCTAACTCATCAGTAGGACATAGTCTAAACTGGTTTAGCTGATCAGTCTGCTTCCTCCTAGCTCTCAGATTCTCAGGGAATTTTCACTTATAATCAGTTTACCACTCACTACAATTTTTCCCCAAAGGAAATATGGACTCACTTTTGTACACACTTTAAAAACAAGACTGAAATGCTTTATTCCAAATATAATTGGGAAATCCACTCAAAATTGTTCATAGGACCTTTTCATAAGTACTTTTAAAATCCCCTGACTATGGAGCAAATAATGCTTTGAGTAAAAAAAATAATAATAATTCTTTACATCTCTACATCAACATGGGCCAGGGATGACCCACAAGGACAGTTTCTTTTCTATGTATTCATAAAGATCAGATGTAAGAGTCATAATTTTTTAGTGTGACTGTTTTACCAGTTTCTCTTTCTGTGTCCTGCTGTGGGGAAAACTGCATTAATAAACTATGTCTCAATGCTGCCTCCCTGGAATTTTTTTCTCTGCAGGACTCCACCAAATATAGCAAAGGAATGCCTATTTTATTTATCTTTTCCACTTCATTTCCATTTTGGATATGTCTCTTTCACACTTTTGAAATTTTTCTCTTAATGGCCCTTTATTTTTTTTGGAGGAAAATAAAGCACTAATTGTTCACTGAGAAATAACAATCACACACATATATATACTCCTTTATTCCCCTTTTGGGTGCAATATGGTACATTTTACAGTTTTAACAGTTATCTTTCTCCATATCCCAATAAGTTAAGTAGCTTATAGAACTGCCTTTTTTCTAGTACCATCTCATACATTTGTCTTTGCTGAGAAACTGTGGGTTCTTAATAGAGAAATATCACCTTTAATTTAACAGCTCTATATTATTCATTTGTCTCTGCCCGTTGTTTTTACCTTCCTTGCAATGACTTTCTCTTCTTCTTAATACCATTAAAGGATTTGTTCTCTAAGGAGGTAAGGCTGAAGGGATGGCTACAGCCATGATCTTTGTTTTTAGTCATAGTAATTTATAAATACATAAAATACAACATTTCTATTTTAATCATTGTGGTGTATAATTCACTGACACTAGGTATACCCACAAGGCTGTGTGACCATTCCATTGTCTGTTCCCAAAAGCTTTTCCTCACTCTCCCAAAGACTGTAACCATTAATCACTCCCCATCCTCTTCTTCCCTAGCTTCCAGTAGCCACTAATCTTTCTGTATACATAAAACTGTTCACCCTAGACGTCGCATTTTAGTGGAATCATATGACATTTGTGTAATGTCTCTTTCATTTCTATGGACATGGTCATAGTCCTGGAAGCTATGATAGAGGTGAAGCAATATTGTTTGGTATCCGGCAGTCTTGAGTTTGAGTCTGGTTCTCACCCATCAGTAACCCTAGAACTTACGAAAAATTGAGAAACTCCTCAGTTCCCTCATCTGGAAAAGCAATGGGAAGACTGCCTCATTTCTAGGGTCCCTTTCAAC
Source organism: Dipodomys merriami (assembly GCF_024711535.1). NCBI lineage: Eukaryota > Metazoa > Chordata > Mammalia > Rodentia > Heteromyidae > Dipodomys > Dipodomys merriami. The sequence continues at coordinate 15,756,226 of NW_027203493.1, read as the reverse complement.
TCCAGAAAAATGCTGAGTTATTATGTGTAGCAACTGCACAGATGAATTATATCCCTAACTTCCAGTTTTATTTCCCTACCTATAGATTTCATAGCTTTTCAGATACTGCTTAGTACATAAGCTTGGGACATAAGCTAAGAACTGTGGGTTAAATGGTGAGCTGCTCAGATAAGGAAGCTGCCTTCATGGAGCTCAGAGTCTAGTGGGGAAAAGGGAAATTGTCTAGTAGAAATCAGATGAGGTTTGTGATAGAAGAAAGTGTGACAGGATCCTATACTGAGATGTTTGAAGCTCATTTAGAGGGAGATCAAAAAAAGATAAGTTGGCTTTCTGTCCAACTTTGAGTTTCAGGGATGTCTTGAAAACAAGGAGGAATTATAGGCTCACAGCTATAATCCTAGCTACTTAGAAGGCTGAGATCTGAGGATCATAGTTCAAAGCCAGACTGGGCAGGAAAATGCAGGATACTCTTGTCTCCAGTTAAGCACCAAAAAGCCAGAAGTTGAGTTGTGATTCAAGTGGAAGAACACCAGCCTTGAACATAAAGCCAGGCAAGAATGCAAGACTCTGAGTTCAAACCCTAGTACTGGGGCATGTGCATATGTGTGCACATGTGTGCACGTGTGTACACACACACACACACACACACAATGGAATTTTCATAGAAATTCCTCTAATAACCTGTGCTTCTCTGGAAACAACACTGCTGGGAGATGTCATCTCTACAGTTTGTCTTGGAAGGTTGAAGGAGCCCAATTTGTATTCTTTAAGGTTTGTTTTTTTTTTTTTTAAGAAGGGATGCTATTTGCTATGACATCCCTATTTGCTACGACATCCTCTTAAATATTAAGCATCCTTAGGTAGGGACATAGGGGAGGGTATAGTAGAAATGAATGAGGAAATTAGTTCTAGCAATAATATTATTACCTACTTTTTGCTGAATTTATACTAACCAACAAGGCTTTGTGTTAGGCATTTTGTAGTTATAAGCATTAGTATTGACTGAATATTTCTTTTATGGATATGGAACCCAAGCTGAGAAGTTAAGTCAACTGCCCAAATGGCAGTCTATGACCTGAAGACAGATCTCTCTAGTACCAAAGAACAAGTTATAATTCTCTCTTATATTTTTTATATTATATATTTGGTGTGTATTTCCCCCTCCTTTAATTTATATTAGTCTTTCTAATTGTTTTTTTTTTCTTTCCCAGATCTTTTCTTTGCTGCAGTGTCCTGATGTTTCATTATGAAGAGTTTATACATTTTGTTGGGTTTTTTTTCTTTTCTGTAGGAAAATGAGGTGGTATGATAGCCATCTAAGAATACCTTCTGTTTTTCAGTCTAGAAAATTCTTAGTCATTATTCTTAGTCATCTTTGGTTATTTTCTTTTTCTTAAGCTTTCTATTCCCTTCCTTCCTCCATAAATATGGTTAGACATATGTTAAGTAATCTTTCTATTCTTCAGTGCCCAGCCTCTCTCAAATATCTTATTTCTCTACCTCTTTGTGCTACTTTCTGGGTACTAAGTTCTGTCACCTAGTTGATAGATTATTTCTCCAAATGTCTAAGCTACTGTGTCATCTAACCTTGAACTTTGCTTTGTTTAGATTTGATGTCTTTGACATTTCTTTTTTTCCCCCCAAAGTCTTTTTCCAAGGCTTCTTGGTCCTTTATTGTATCTAATCATTTTCAAATGTTCATCTGATTATTCTGGAAGGTGATGTTCTAGAGTGGTCTAATACATTTACACATGTGCAATTGCCACACAAAATGTGGTACATTCAGTCAACTCTAAATTTCATATAGGCAATGAACATATTTTAGAACATTCATATTGCATTCAATATTCGGGATATACTTATATTAAAAATGATGCATTATTTACCTGAAATTCAGAGACATCTGGGTGTTATGCTGTGTTTTGTTTTCCTAAATATCAAGATCTAACCTGTGGAAGCTTTGTATTTTGCAATTTGGGATCATAAACTCATGCTCATGCAAGATTTCATCTGTAAGATTCTCATTTTGTTTAGATGGAACATACGTTTTTATTTCTTGTGTGAGGTAGTCCAGGGTTAAAGCCAAGAGGAGCTCACTCCTCTTTTATATTAATGCTTTTTTCTTAGAATTTGAAGTCCTAGCAGGTAATATAAATTTAAATAGTAAATAGGAGTAATCACAAAAGAGGATTCTTCCCAGAGACTTTAATTTTTTCCCAGCCGGAGTCTGGACTAAGAGAAGTAATAAGCAATCTACACTTACATCTTCTTTTCCTGGAGGGGAGCATTTTCTTTGAGGGTCTTGGCTGTATAGAGTCCTTAGAACGGTCTAAGTTTCCTTCCATCTGGGGTACATTAAACCTAATCTGTTTACTAAAACCAGGCATGCACACACACACACACACACACACGCACACACACACACACGGATAAGATGAGCAAGGCAGTCCCAGTTTTAGTTCACACCTATCATTCTGCTTTTGGTTCTTTCTTTATTTGGGGCCCTTGGGGATTCTGCTACATTTTTATGAGCTCAGCTATGCATTTAAAAAGATGTTTGTTATATTTTATAAAACATTTATAGGTGTTTTACAGAGGGAAAGGTTTTTAGGTCATGTTGTTTGCCTTATTGCTAGAAACAAAGTCCACCTGAGTGCCTTCTAAACCCCACTATGAAATCCTGCTTGCAATAAGCTGGCCCTTACTTGAGGATTAGATGTCCTATTTGGTTATTCGGAGATTTCCCCGCAGTGGAGACATTTACTTTAATAGGATTTGACCTGAGGTAATCCATGAACAAGTGACCCAGGAGTCAATAGCAAATTCTGTTCTGTTTGCCACCAGCAAGTTTTGAGATATAAGCCAGGGAAATGATTAAAAGGAAAGAAGAAAGGAAAAGGTTGGGAAGGAGAGGGGAGGGAAATGATTGTTTAAAAAAGAATCACATGCAGTTGAGTAGCAATTGAGCAGCCTTTGCCTCTGGGACATAAAGCCCTCCAGTTGACCTTCAGTCAGCATCAGAGCCCACAAAATGGAGCCACATTGTAGAGGAAAGAGCTCTCTCCTCTGCAGGTTACATTTAGGATTAAAGGAAGGTCAAGAAACTCCAGGGGAAAATTACTTTTCTTTAACAGTCAGCTCCCGGCCTCTGCCACGGCTCCCAGCTATGCAAAGTCCAGCCATCGCTACTTGATCTTTGGCCTCTTGACACTGAAGACCACACTACAACAGCCTTTAAAGAAAACAAAGTCTTTGCCATCATACATGGGATCTCAACCTTGCATGTCCAGAGGCAGCATATATTCAGTTTTTATCATTTAATGAGCCCATCTCTAGTGACCTATTATCCAAATCAAAAAGAAATTGCTAATGAAAGAAGAGATTAAACATCTTTGACTTCTCAAGGCATTGAGCTAGTGAAAGAACAGAAAGAGATCCAAAATTTGTTTTTTGTGTATCCAGCCCCTTTTCTTCTCTACCTGTTTGTAGTTGGGACTCATCTAAAGTTTCCCTGTGATACAATATTCATGACCCACCTTTCATGACACTGATACAGGAGGCTTGACTCAACGCCATAAAAAATTACTGTAATGATTCTGATTTAGCAACTCAGAAGTTGGTGTTCCATATGAAATCTCTGGTGGGATTTCAAGTGATTATTTTCAAGTGATTACTCATGGCTCAAGTATGTGCTACAAATATCAGTACAGTTGGCTCTGAGGCTATTGAAATACTTGCTGTACCGTTGATAAATGTCTACTTCCCTGAGTCACCAAAGAATCTCTTTGATATTACTAACCACTCCAGCCCCATTCTGAACAATCCCTCCACCCTACTGTCCCATGCAATTAACAGGTAAATCTGACAGCAGGAATCAGAACCTTGCATTAACACCAAAACCAGTTAAGTTCTGCTTTCTCTTATATGATTTGAATAACATCTACATAATATAAGTTATAATGGTACAAATTCATTAAAAAGGCAGGCTATCATCCCAAGCCCTATTTTTTTGGGGGGGGGATTGTGTGTGTGTGTGTGTGTGTGTGTGTGTGTGTGTGTGTGTGTGTGTGTGTGTGTGTTGGTATTAGGGCTTGAACTCAGAACCTTTGTCCCTTAGCTATTTTGTTCAAGGCTGGCACTCTGCCACTTGACAAAGAGCTCCATATAGACAAAGAGCTCCATATAGAGCTCTTTGGTGGTTAATTGGAGATTGAGAATCTTATGGACTTTCCTTCCCCAGGCTGGCTTTGAACTGTGATCCCCGGTTCTCAGCCCCCTAAACCCTATTTTTGTTACTGTTTTATGTATTGGGCAAACCAACAATGGCATACCTACCATCACCCTGATATTTCCTGGCTTCTTACTTTAGGTAGGGCACTGTGCTAGGTAGTAGGGACAAGTTAGTTAGCTTGAAAGACATTGTTTCTGATCTTCTGGAGTATGGAATCTAATAGAGGAGACAGACATTAAGCAAATCATTACCATCATAAAGGGAATGACAGGAAAATACATGGACTTATAAGAGTGTTAATAAGAGACAACCTCACATTGGAGGTTGAAGGATATGGCATTTAAACAAAGACCAGAGCATTGAGCAAAAGTCAGCCATCATAGAGAGGAAAGAGGGAGTGGAAAGCATTTCAATCAGAACAGCTTACATGTTTGAAAGCCTGCCAGAAGGAGCCTGCTGTTTAGAAATGAAAGAAATCCAGTATGACTGGAGAGTGGGGTCCAAAAGGGGAATGATAGGATTTAAGGTTGCACATGTAAGCAGGCACTTCCCAAGTACCTTACAAAGAGGGCAAGAGGAGACACAGCATGCTCATTCCTTAAGAAAGCACTAAAACCAAGTGCCCATGGCTCACACCTGTAGTCCTAACTACTCAGGAGGCTGAGATCTGAGGAATGTGGTTTGAAGCCAGCAAGTCCAGGAGACTCTTATCTCCAAATAACCAGCAAAAAGCCAGAGGTGGAGCTGTGATTCAAGTGACAGTGTTAGCCTTGAGCGAAAAGGCTCAGAGACAACATGCAAGCTCACAGTTCAAGCCCCAGGACTGACATTAAAAAAAAAAAAGTATTAAGGATAATGATAAAGGGCTGAGCTGTAGAAGAAATTTGAACCTCCCTGGGTTCAAATCTTGGCTCTTCCATTTTCTATTTTTTGTTTAATTTTATTGTTATTGTAAAGGTGATGCACAGAGGAGTTACAGTTACATAAGTCAGGCAATACACATATTTCTTTTTGAACAGTGTCATCTCTTCCCTCGTTTTCTCCCAGGTTTTCCCTTCCAACCCCCATCCCCCACAAGTTGTATGGTTCATTTTCAATATAATGTCTAATGAGTACTATTGCTGCATTTGTTCACCTTTTGTCCCACCATTTCTATGCTCCTCTTTACCCTCCCCCAAACAGATAAATTGACCTACAAGAGAAAAGGTACAGAAATCGAAAGCAGTGACAAAGGAGGGAAAAAAGCAAAATAACAACAACAACAAAAAAATCCTCTTGTTTCCATTTCTTGGATTTCATTTTGATAAACACCATTTTATATGATTGTATGCCATAGCCATTAAGCCTTTGTGATTCCCTCCTAAGAATATCCTGTGTGAATGTTTAGAGTCTTGTATAATTTATCATGTCCAAGTGTATTTTTTGTCTTATAGCATCTAGTGTGTTTACTTCTAGATTTATAGGTACTTTCTAGTTACAACAAATGTGGGAAATAATGCAACCTATGTTTCTTTGGGTCTGGCTTACTTCTCATATAATTTTTTCCAAGTCTTTCCATTTCCTTACTAATGGTACAATATCATTCTTTCTGATGGAAACATAGAATTCCATTGTGTATCTATAGTACATTTTCTTGCTCCATTCATCTGCTGAAGGGTTGATTTCATATCTTGGCTATGGTAAACAATGCTGCAATGAACATAGTTATGCTAATAGCTTTAGTGTGGCCTGGTGTGTTGTCTATTAGATAAATGGTCGAGTAGAATTGCTGGGTCATAGGGAAGCTCCATGTTTAATCTTTTGAGGAACCTCCATACTGCTTTCCAGAGTGGTTTAACAAGTTTACATTCCCACCAACAGTGTTGTAGTGTTCCTTTTGGCCACATGCCTGCCAGCATCTGTTGTTAGTTTTCTTGATTATCAGTATTCTAAGTGGGGTGAGGTGAAATCTCAATGTTGTTTTGATTTGCATTTCTTTTATGGCCAGAGATGCTGAAATTTCTTCATGTGTCAATTATTGGCCATTCTTACTTCTGAGAAGTCTCTTTTTAAGTCTTTAGTCCATCTATTAATTGGGTTGTTGTTTTTTTGCGGGTCTATTTGGGGAGGTTAACTTTTTGAGCTGTAAGTGTATTTTAGATATAAGGCTCTTATCTGATGCATAGCTAGTAAAAAAAAAAAAACTTTTTCCATTCTGTGTAATTTCTATTTATCTTTCTAGTTATATCCTTTTCCATGCAGAAACTCTTCAGTTTGATGCAATTCCAACAACATTGTTCAATGAGAAAGTAACCCACAAATTCATATAGAATAATAAAGACCCCAAATAGCAAAAACAGTCCTTAGTAGGAAGAACAGTGTTAGGGGAATATCAATACCAAACTTCATACTTCATTACAAAGCCATAGTAATAAAAGCATCTTGGTACTAACACAAGAATAGGCCTAAGGACCAATGGAACAGAATGGAAGAACCAGAAATAAATCCACAGACCTATAGCCACCCAACATTTGATAAAGTAGTCAAAAACACAGGCTGGAAGAAAGACAACCTCTTCAATAATGTAGCAGAATTGGCTACATACACGCAGAAAACCGAAGCTAGATCCTTATATATCATCCTGCACCAGAATCAATTCTAAATGGATCAAAGGCCTCAATGTGAGGCCCAATACCATGAAAAGATCATAGGAAGGGGGAGGGGAAAGACTAAGGCTCCTAGGCACAGGTCAAAAATTTCTAACTAAAGATCTAGAATCACAACAAATCAAATAAAGACTGGATAAATGGGATTGGCTCTTCCATTTTCCATCTCTGGGACATTGTGCATGTTATTTATGCTCTCTATCAGTTTACTTATCTGAAAACAGGGATAATAATAAAACCTACATTTTAAAAATCAACATATACAAAGCAGTTAGAATAGGATCTAGCACGTAGGAAGAACACAGTAAATATTAGGAGATGATCACAACAGCATAAGACACACTAAGTGGCTTGTTTCCACCTATGTTCACCCAGTGAAAAGCTGGTTCTATGATACAACATTCTGTGTTTAATAATCCCCTTTAAAGCTGAGCACCAGTGACTTATACTTGTAATCCTTGTTATTCAAGAGGCTAAGATCTGAGGATCATGGTTTGAAGCCAGCCAGGGCTGACAATTCTGAGAAACTTTTACCCCTAATTAACCAGCAAAAAAAGCCAGAAGTGGAGATGTGTTTCAAGTGATGGCCTACTAGCCTTGAGCGGAAAAAAAGCTAAGCAAGAGTGCAAGGCCCTGAGTTCAAACCCCAGTTCCAACACAACATAATAATGATAAGAAGGAGGAGGAGGAGGAGGAGGAGGAGGAGGAGGAGGAGGAGGAGGAGGAGGAGAAGGAAGCACCAACCTTATGTCCACTATTCCCACATCAGTTGTCAAGAGAATCTTACTTGTTGATCCCTCCATCCATGATCCCTTCTGTCAAATATAGATTTCATGTCTTTGATTCTATATGATTCTTCACTATAGCAGTCTCTTAATGGATTTCTCAAAAGATGCCTGAGACAAGCAAAGGTCAGATAAGTTGATATTAGGCGAAATGAACGCCAAGATAAGGACTCAAATGTTTTTTCTTTCTTGCTATTCTTTCTAACATACTTAAAGATATTTCTTTGTTGCTTTGAATGTTCCTCCCCCACAGTATAACCCCTGTTTTTACTGTATTTGATATTGGTATAATTTGTGGAGGGGAAGGGAAAAAACAAATTGTTTAACTAGGAATACAGGTGGACCCATTGCAATAATGAGATGTATAAGGGGTTATGTCAAAAAACGAACTTTACAACTTTTTCAGGGGAGGGGAAGATGGGGGGAGGGGGAGATGGGAAGGGATAGGAAGGGGAAACAAAGGAGGAGGCAACAATGCTTGATAAGATTTGTACTCATGGGCTGGGAAGGTGGCTCAGTGGTAGAGTGCTTGCCTTGCATACCTGAGGCCCTGGGTTCGATTCCTCAGCACCACATAAGCAAAAAGAAAAAAGCCGGAAGTGGTGCTGTGGCTCAAGTGGTAGAGCACTAGCCTTGAGCTGAAGAGCTGAGGGACAGCGCCCAGGCCCAGAGTTCAGGCCCCATGACCGGACCCCCCCGCCAAAAAAAAAAAGATTTGTACTCATTACCTTGCCCATGTAATGTACAGTATTTTCACAAAAAGAAGGAAAGAAGGAAAGAAAGAAAGAAAGAAAGAAAGAAAGAAAGAAAGGCCACAGAAAATGTCGGATCAGTGTGATCAGATCAACAGAGCTGTTAAACATGAGATAAAACAAACAATGAACGCGAGAAGTTAAAACCACCCAAACTGCTCACTATGTAGACTAGAAGGAAAAAGAAACAAACTAGAAAAGGCATTCCCAGGCCAGCAGTGCTTCTGACAGATTTACAAAAGACTTTCCTTGTGCTTAGTTGATGCCTGGAGAAATGTGCAGGGGTCTGGGAGGAAACAAATTGTCCTATGATGCCATCCTAAGATTATAGATCCCTGGGGATTCTGCAAGCTGTCATCAAAGCTGTCCTTGAATTAATCACCCTGGGTGGGAATAGGATAAATTGGAGGTGAAAAGGGCCAATTAAGTCCTTAAGACTTTCCCCAGAGAATGCCACAGGGAGATCACTCTATGAAGCGCACTCCCATGCACTCATAAACTTGGGGATTATTCAAACAAAAAGCCTGGCATCCTCCCTAGAGGTCATTCTTTCCTGCAATGGGAACACAATATATTTCCCACTGTGGAGACCAAGAAAGCAGAGCAAACATTTGTTTATCCCTTCAAGAACATCTGGTTTGTCTTGGGAGTTTACCCAGTTGTGGGTTATTCTGTTGCGTCCTGAATCCAATTACTTCTTTATCATAACGTAGTTGTAAACTAACCTGTGTCAGCTGGATGCACCTTCTTAACAGTTTGTTTCTTGAATCGTTATTTCAACAGAGAAGACAGATGTGGGAGCAAGGAGGTCCCTACTACCAAAGTTTCTGCAGCTGCCTGGGACCTGTCAGTGGTTTCAAGCCACTTACCGCAAACTTCCTTCCAGGCCTGTGAGTGCTTCTATTTCCTGCTATTAAATTCCCATTTTGCTTATGAGTGCCAGATTTTGTTTTTGTTGCTACAATGAAAGACCCTTCACCAAAAGAACGCCTTCAAAGAGTAGGAGGAGTGAAAGTGCTGTCTGGAAAGATGGTTCCACGATGATAGACATTTTTATCTAATGCAATCATCTTCACTGGGCAAAAAGTACAGTGCCAGGAGTGAAGTTGTCTCTGCTTCTCCCCACTTGCTGGGTGAGGGTAGCAGCCTTTGGCCTAGTCAGGAGCTCTGTGTTTACCTCTCTTCTCCTAAGGCAAGCTAAATGATGCTACAAATTCTCTTGCACAAAGCCATGTGTTAGTGAATGTTCAGCAATTGGCATTTGTGGTAGGGAGAGGTGAAAGGGCCTAGTTTGTAATGTTTTCCAATTTCCCTGGTGTAAGCACTCCGACTGTGGCTCCTTTCAAGTTATTAGTATGCAGCCACAGAAGGCAAAGTTGAGAAGGGATGCACATGACCAGCTCCTCTGAGCCATAAGAGCTAGCTGCCATACACCATTACCTCTTCTCCTCTACCTGGGCAAATGCACAGGGAAGACTGGCTAGGAGTAATGACTAACTCTTTTTTTTTTTTTTTTTTAGATTTTTCACCTTGTGCCAAGTATTAGCTCATCTAATTTAATCATGACCTTTGTGGAAAGATAGAATTCTTGCCCCTGTTCTACAGATCAGGATATAAGAAGCATGAAGAAAATAAGAAATTATTCAAAATATGAAGGCGTGGAAGTTGAGGTGTTCTGATTTGATCCTTAGTAATTGATTTCAGGGGTGACTCACTTCATCGTGACCTTATGTTGATAGATAGAATCAAATTATGAAAGAATCTGCCTTCTAGAATGTGGAAGGTGATGTGGGACTCAAATATCCTGGCAGAAATGATAGCAATATTGTCCCCAGGAAAACTTAACATGAATATATTCTATTTGAGTGTACATTTTATTTTCTGCATGTACATTCTAGTTATATCTCATCTAACATCAAAAGAATAGAAGGTAGTTTAGAACAATAAAGTACCTGCTATATAACATTTCAAGTATCTTTTTAAGAGAAGGCCTACCTATGTAGCCTGGGCTGGCCCCAAACTTTAATCCTCTTCCCTCAGGCTCCCAAATGCTAGGATGATAGGTATGTGTCACCATGCATGGTTTACATTGCATCTCATCCTTAGTTTAGAGGTAGGAATTGGTCTTTGCATTTTACATATCAGTAACTAAAGCTTATTAAAAGTCAGCCTAAACTGGGCCCTGGTGGCTCACCTCTGTAATCCTACCGACTCAGGAAGCTGAGATCTAAGGACCCAGGTTGAAAACAGCCTAGACAGGAAAGTCTGTAAAACTCTTATCTCCAGTTAACCAACAGAAAACCGGATGTGACACTAGAGTGGTAGAGCACTAGCTTTGAGGGAAAAAGCTCAGGGACAGTGCCCAGGCCCTGAGTTCAAGCTCCACAACTGAACAACAACAACAAAGTTAACCTACCAAAACTCATATAACCAGTAAGTAACCAAAGGAAGGCATGTTTAATTTTTTTTCATTTAATTTATGGCAAATCAGGCACAAAAGAGGCAAATAAATTAGGCTGGAATTGTAGTACTTACCTAGCCTGTTATATGGCCTTGGATTCTATAATCAAAACAAGAGAAAGGAAGGAAGGAAGGGAGGAAGGAAGGAAGGAAGGAAGGAAGGAAGGAAGGGAGGGAGGGAGGGAGGGAGGGAGGGAGGGAGGGAGGGAGGGAAAAGGAAGGAAGGAAGTAAAAAGGAAGAAAGAAAAAAGAAAGAAAGAAAAAGAAAGAAAGAGAGAGAGAGAAAGCAGGGAAGGAGGAGGAGAGAGGGTTAAGTAATTTTAGCTTGCTCTCGTGTGATACAATTATTCAGTGCTCATGCAAACCCTCATTCATCTACTGCCATAGTGAATGCTGCCCAGTGACTTCTTATGAAAGCTGGTTTCCTGATACCACAGCCAAAAGTGATTTTCTTAGAATTCCTTGACTGGACAATTCAGAAAGGTGTCTCTGCTAAGGGACTATCAAAGAGCCCACTGCAATTGTGCAGCTCAAAGGACTTTGAACAAGCCTCCTGACATTAACGGATGATCCCCAACATTAACACCTTTCTCTGAACAGCTAAGAGAAGCAACAGGTTAAAAGTAACATCAAAAGCATGCCTTTGGTTTCCAGATAGTGGTTATTTCTGATCTTCTGCAACTTCCCTCTGGGAACAGGTCTGGATTGGGTGATGTATATCACCAGAGTTCAGGCTTCTCCTTGTCTGCAACGCTAGACCCAGCTTTTGCCAGATATATTCTCGACCCAACCTGACTGCCTTGACAGGTATGATATGGATGAGTCGCTCTCCTTATTGGTGATAATGAGACTTTTCAGTGTCTGTCAGTTAGGGGAACAATTGATGTGAGCAAGTGACTGGCAGCTTCTAGGCTAACTTACTGTTCAGATTCAGGGCTGTTGAAACAGCAAGCACTTTGAGAGCTTCCATGAGGCTGGGTCTAGAAGGGTTAACACACCTCAAATGTGCCTGCCTTCACTCTGCCAGCAGAGCGAGGGAGGAGGTGGGCTGGGGGTGGGATCCGTGTCACAGGCAGACACATATCCATAGCAAAATAGTGGAGAAGCGCTTTAAACCCTCTTGCTCCCTGTTCTGGCTTGCATACTAATATCTTTGGGATTTCTTCCCCTGCTCTGGCAATCTGTCATGTGGAACTGAGGAGGAGAGGCAGGTGTCAGAGAGCCTAAATGACTAAGTAGCATACTCTAGATTTTACAGCACTGCCTTGTAGATTCTTGACCTAATCAGCAGAGTGAGGGAAGGGCAGTTCCATAGGAGTGCTAAAGAAATCCCCCACAGGGTAGCTCCCCATATTTTAATATGCTAAAATGTACATACCAAAGGCATGCAGCCTCAAAAAGTTAAACCTAAACAAATATAGAATTACCATATGATCAGCGATCCTCCATTTAGATCTATACCCCCAAAGCAGCGAGAGCAGGAAGTAGAACAGCAGTTTGCACACCAATGTTCATGGCAGCATTCTTCACAACTCGCATTCACGTAATTATTCACATTCACCTAAATGCTCACAGAACCAAATACCTTAGATACATGTAGATAACACAGAAGGCTTTCTACCTTAAGAAGGAGCTCTCTGTCTCTGTCTCCCTCTATATCTCTGTGTCTCTGTCTCTGTGAATCTCTCTCTCTTCTCTGTGGGATTAAACTCAGGGCCTTGAGCTTGCTAGACAGGCATTCTACTTCTTTAGCCTCTCTCCCTGCACTTTTTGCTTCAGTCATTTTTCTGATAGGGTCTCACATTTTCATCTGAGGCTTACCTGGACTGTGATTTTCTTTGTACTTTCTGATGAAAGCACGCACTACCATCCTCCATGCCATTTATTGGTTGAGATGGGTTCCGAGCCTCCTCTTGCCCTCAAATCTCTATGCCTTCTTTATTAGCTGGGATTACAGGCATGTCCCACTGGGCCTGGCCAAGAAGGAGTGAATTTCTGACACATACTACTATGAAGGTGAATCTTCTTGACATGATACTAAGTAAAATAAGCTAGACACAAAAAGACAAATATAGGTTCATTGTGCCTATCCAGTCCTTTTGATAGGGCTTGGGACCAACAATAATTCTGGAATATTTGCATAGACATAATGATAGATCGTGGGGGTAGGGCTGAAATCTAAAAGTAAAATTCCTTTATGTATCATATAAACTTATAGTTTGGATGTAATTTTATTCAAAATTTTGTGATTTTTGAGCATGATATGAAGTTCTTTAGTGTGGACTTTTTTTTTTTGTCAGTCATGGGGCTTGAACCCTGGGCCAGGGCATTGTCCCTTAGCTCTTCAGCTCAAGGCGAGCGCTCTACCACTTGAGCCACGGTGCCACTTCTGGTTTTCTGGAGATAAGAGTCTTACAAACTTTCCTGCCCGGGCTGGCTTTGAACCTCGATCCTCAGATCTTAGCCTCCTGAGTAGCTAGGATTACAGGGGTGAGCCAGCGGCACCCAGCTGGTGTGGATTTTACTTGTGCCATCATGCTGGGACTCCAAAGATTTCAGATTTCAGATCATTTTGGATTAGAAATATTCAGCCCATATGTGTCATCCCACTTATGTGAGGTACCTAGAGTAGTCAGATTCATCAAGACAGAAAATAGGATAGCTGTTTCTGGGGGGTGTGAAGGAGGGAGTAGAGAGTTATTATTTAATGCATACAGAGTTTCAGTTTGGGATGATGAAAAAGTTCTAGAGACTGATGTTTGGTGATGATTGCACAACAGAGTGAGTTCATTTAATGCCACCACAGTGTGCACTTAAAAATGGTTTCAGTAGTAAAGTTTATGTTCTGTATATTTTGCTACAATATAAAAATACCTAGCAGAGAGTATGTAGTGTTTTCATTCCTGCAAAGCATGAGTCAAGTGAAAGGCAGCATTGGCATTCATTGTCCTAACCTACAATGTGGTCGACAGTTGTTAGCTAAATGTGCATATGTATTTTGCTTTATTCTGGTGTGTGTGTGTGTATGTGTTTGTGTGTGTGCGTGTGTGTGTACTAGGACTTGAACTCAGGCCCTTGAGCTCAGCTTTCACCTTCATGGCTGAGGCTCTACCACATGAGCCAAACTTTACTTCAGCTTTTTGCTAATTAACTGGAGATAAGAATTGCACAGATTTGAGTGCCTCGGCTCCCTTCAAGCTGAGATCCTCAGATCTCAGCCTCTTGAGTGACTAGAATTATGGATGTGAGCCACTGTCTCTTAATGTAGGGTTCATCAGTTTTCTTTTGACTGAGGAGGAGAGGTAAAGTAATCCAAGTTCAGAGAGGTAAAGTAAGTTGGCCAAGTTCTACCAGAGGAAAGAGAAAAGATTTAAATCTTTATCCTTTTGTTATCAAATGCTGTACCATTTACATGCACCTAAATGCCAACAACTGTGTCACTTTTTCATGGTGTTCATATGCCAGACAATCAGGTAAAGTCAAGTTGACCTGACCCTGAAACATAGGAAATGCAGGCTCAGAAATACGCTAAAATTCATTAAGAGAAGTCAAACTCATAACTCACAGGACTAAAATATACAGTCTACTCCAATAATAGCTAAATGTAGAAAATTTACATAGTGAAGTGAGGTGTTGGTTAGCTTATAGAAACGAATCACAGGAGTCAAAGCATTCTGTTGTAATCAAGGGAGTCAAGTCCTGACTGCATTGGCCACAACCACAGGCCACTGGTTATTTTTCTAAACCCTATAGGAATAACTTGTTTATCCCTAGCTAAGTCTCTCTCTCTTTCTCTCTTTCTCCTCTCTCTCTTTCCCCCCTCTCGTTGTGTGTGTGTGTGTGTGTGTGTGTGTGTGTGTGTGTGTGTGTGTGTGTGTGCATGTGCGTGTACTCGCATACCAGTATTAGGGTTTGAACTAACTCCAGGCCTCTTGTTTGGTTTTATTGCTCATGGCTGATATTCTACCATTTGAGCCATACCTTCCCTTATGGCTTTTTGCTCATTAATTAGAGATAAGAGTCTTGAGGATTCGTCTGCCTGGGGTGGCTTCAAACAGTGATCCGTAGATCTCAGCCTCCTGAGTGGCTAGGATTATAAGTGTGAGCCACAGTGCCCAGCAGATTTGAAGGCCTTGAGAATATATAGTCTCAGATACAGGACTGAGCCATAATATTTATATTAGCATATACATTACTGTCTAAGCCAAGTAGTTCAATATAGCATTTAAAATTGAGGGCTCTGGGGATCTTCCCTCCTGGGTACAAATACTGGTGCCATTATTAACTGACTAAATGACCTTAGACAAGTTCCTTTACTTTTCTGTGCCTCAGTTTCTTCTTGTGTGATAAGGAGATAATAATAGTATATAACTTCCTTTATTATTATGAAGTTAAGTGCACTAATAAGAAAAACTACTCAGCATGATGCCTGCCTTAAAGAAAAACATATGTGTACATTAGTTATTCTTGTTAATTTCTTTGAATGCAGCTCATTACCCTAAATTCCAATGATGTGGGAAAGATATAGAACCCCTTATCTTTAGAATTCCACCCACTACTATCTCAGGAGAGGGGGTAAAGGGGATTGAGAGGTGAGGAAAGGTGGCTTTGAACTAAGTATTAGCATCACACATTCTCCTCTGGTACCAATTACTGTGATAAATTGGAGGTGACAAGTTATTTTATGACATAAATGCAAATCAGTATTCACTTCACTGTTATTTTCCAAAGCCCTGGCACTTTAATGGTCCCCATAAGTTTGCCTCACTTGCAGCAAGTATCGGTATGTTCACAGTCAGCTGGAGAATTTATTTTTAGGTGGGGAGTGCAATGAACTGAGCCCACCGGCTGACTTAGAAAAATGATCACATTCCCATCCACAAATTATTCACAAAAGCTAGTTAGCATTTCAGCCTTTGTTGGCGAAATAACACAATAAATAGAGATGTGTCAAAGGGGCTCATTTCCACCTGCCAGATTTGACTCTCTAAGTAGTAGGCATTCATTCACACATTTGTAGTTGTGTATATGTTTATGTGTGTCCATTAGATAAACAAAAAACTATCCCTTACTGTAAAGTGCCTTGCAAGTGACAAGGAGTCAAGACCTTCCACTCTTCAGCCAAATGCTGCTTAGAGAGAAGAGTATGGTTCCCTATCTGTTGCACCAATCAAGCTGTCACCATGTACCTGCAACTCTCATGGGTGACTTCAACTTGAAAGGAGAGAGCATATTATTTGTTTACTTTACACCATTGAAGTTAATTTCTTGTCCTGACTGTTTCCACAGGCTTGTCATCCCTTCTCTTTTGATGTTGAAAAGTAAAGAAAATAAAAATACATTAAAAAAAAAGAGTGAGAGGCATCAGTTGTCACTAGAAACGGGGCTCTATATACCCACCTGCTGCTCTTGTACATGTTGGCATTAATAGACACTGGGAGCTGTTAAAAACACTGCCTAATTAATTTAAAATATAACTTCAGAGAGACAACCCCTAATTGTTAAAAAGCACTTTCATTAGGGCATAAAGATTGAGTCATTAAGAGACATAATAAGGTTCAAAGCCAGCCCATGAGATTCTTTCTATTTTGGGGGATTTTATTTATTTTTTAATGTTTATTTATTGTTATTGTAAAGGTGATATACAGAAGGGTTTCAGTTACATAAGTCAGGTAAACAGTACATTTCATTTTGGAGAATGTTACCCCTTCCCTTGCTCTCTCTCAGTTTTTTTCTATCATCCCCACCTACAAGTTATATAGTTAATTTTCAACATAGTGTCTTGTGAGTATCACTGCTGCATTTGTCCCACTATTTCTGTGCCCCTTACCTTCCCAAAGACAGATAAATTAACAAACAAGATAAAAGGAAAAGAAAACAAAAACACTCTTATTTCCATTTCTTGGAGTTCAGTTTGATAATTACTATTTTATATGATCAGATGCAAATAGCTATTATGCCTTTGTGATCCTCTCTTAAGAATATCCTCCTTTGGTCTCACTCTGTGTGAGACCTATATAATAGATCATGAGATTTTTTTTTTTTTTTTGGTGGGTCATGGGGCCTGAACTCTGGACCTCGGCACTGTCCCTCAGCTCTTCAGCTCAAGGCTAGCGCTCTACCACTTGAGCCACAGCACCACTTCTGGCTTTTTCTGCTTATGTGGTGCTAAGGAATTGAACCCAGGGCTTCCTGCATGCAAGGTAAGCACTCTACCACTGAGCCACCTTCCCAGTCCTATCATGAGATTCTTATCTGCAATTAACCACCAAAACAAAACAAAACAAACCAGAAATAGAATTATGGCTGAAGTGGTAGAGTGTTAGCCTAGAATGAAAAAGCTAAGGGATAGTGCCCAAGCCCTGAGTTCAAGCCCCAGTACTGGCATCAGAGACAGAGACAGAGACAGACAGAGAAAAACACAAAGAGAGACAGACAGACAGACAGAGATAGAGAGACAGACAGACAGAGACAGAGAGAGCAAAGAGAGAAAGAGAGGAAACTGGGCAAATAGAAGCACAATCACCAATGTCACCTTTCCTCTATTGAGTTTGTTTTCATTAACAAAATATTTAGAGAGCCAGGTGTCAGTGGCACACACCTGTAATCTTAGCTACTCAGGAGGCTGAGATCTGAAGATTGTGGTTCAAAGCCAGCCCAGGTAGGAAAGTCTTATCTCCAATTAACCAATTATTATGTTCATTCATTCTCATTGTGCTGTAGTATTCCAGCGTATGTTTATTACTTGTACCCTTTTGGCTACTGTGAATATAGAGACCTTATGATGAATATTACAACACCTGTCTTTTCTGAAGTTATTACACATTCATGTTGGGTATAGCCCAATCAGAGGAATAGACCATGTATCCAGCTTTAGTAACTATTATCTAGCTTTTAAGTGTCTGGCACACAAGAGGCTACCTTACTTTCGTCTTTCAGAGATCACAACAGCATTGCTCAAGAACCTCTTCCAAAAAGCTTCTGGATACAATTTCAGCCCAGGAAATATTCTATGGAGAAGAAACTGACTGGAGCAGGCATATGCTCTCCAGGCAGAAGAAAGAGTTTGGACTCCAATTAACCACCAGAAAACCAGACGTGGCACTGTGGCTCAAGTGGTAAAGTGGTCGTCTTGAGCTGAAGAACTGAGGGACAGCACCTAGGACCAAAGTTCAAGCCCATGACTGAACAAAAAAAAAATTAGGGAGTGCCAGGCACCTCAATCCTGCCAGTGAGAAAGTAAAAGAAAGATCTTATATTCTAAAGACAGGTGGCTTGTTTTTAAAAATATTTCTGCTTCATTCTTAGAATTGCTGCTCATATATGTGAGAGTAGTGTGTGGTACACGCACACACCACATTCAACTTTGCATTCTGAGACATAATCAACCTGCAAGGGCAGGAATGCTGAGAGGAACAGGCAATGAGAAACATTTCTATTCATACCACAGAACAAGGAGATTTTCTATCAACACCTTTCCTTAAGTACATTGCATTAGGCATTCCATCTGACAAGTTGCCACTTGGAGAGGTAGAATTACCCTCTTCCTCCACCACCCTCCAACTTGAAACCTAATATTGCTTCACATCAAATATTTAATTCTCCTTTGTTTGAAATGAAATGGTATGTAAAACATGTGTTGCCATGGCTGCAAAAATCCAATGGTGAATATAGAGGCTGCTGTAGCCATTGCCTTTGGGTCTGTCCAGGAAAAGCAAAGGAAGAAGGAAACTTGCAGTAGAAAGTTTTTCCAACATGACTGAACAGTAGTATGGTCACTAGCTCCAAACTTTTTCTTCTGCCTGAAGAGCATATGCCTGCTCCAGTCAGTTTCTTCTCCACAGAATATTTCCTGAAAACATATCCAGAAGCTTTTTGGAAGAGGTTCTTGAGCAATGCTGTTATGATCTCTGAAAGATGAAAGTAAGGTAGCCTCTTGTGTGCCAGACACTTAAAAGCTAGATAATAGTTAGTAAAGCTGGATATATGGTATGTTCCTCTGGTAGGGCTATACCCAACATAAATGTGTGATAGCTTCACAAAAGACAGGTGCTGTAGTGTTCATCATGGCTTTCTATTCATAGTAGCCAAAAGAGTCCAAATAATAAACATATGCTGGAATACTACAGTACAATGAGAATGAATGAACAATAATGATCGAACATGAATGAGTCAGTCTTTGTTTTCCCTACTGGATTCTGATGGAGCAGAATAATATAAACACCACCACCCCCCCACACACACAGACACACAGACACACAGACACACACACACACACACACACAGACACACAGACACACACACACACACACACACACACACACTCAGAGTTCTACCATTTTGGGGGCTTAAGGTCTAGACCATTAATAGCATCAACTGAACTGTAAAAACCTCTAGTTCTTCCTCTGACTTGCCACAACACCAGTGATTGTGGCTCTCTGGGCTCCACACCAGCAGATCCATCTTTGCTCCCAGTTCTCTCACTTGTCTCTCTCTGCACAGACCCTAAGGTCTCACATCAGCTTTCCCATCACTTTTGGGGCCCTCTTGCTTCCAATCACCTGACGTTAATGAGCCTGTTTCTTATTCAGGGAAGCATTTTCTAGTCTCCCACAAGACATTAGATCCCTGCCAGACACAGTCTTGTTGCATCCTCCATTGCTCTTGTCCAGTTATTATTTCCAATGCCCCACTCCCATTGGACTAGAAACTGCCCAAGGCCCAAAGAGCATATCCTAAGTCCAAGCAGGTAGCATCTCACCTAGGACATGGCAAGTGCTCCAAAAAATTTGTTCACTGAGCACTGTTGGCTCACAGTTATATTCCTACCTACTCCTGAGGCTGAGATCTGAGGACTGCAGCTCAAAGCTAACCTGGGCAGGAAAGTCTGAGAGACTCTCCAGTTAATCACCAAAAATAAAAATAAAAAATAAAAAAATACAGAAGTAAAACAGCGGCTAAGTGGTAAACAGTAACCTGAGCACAAAAGCTCAGGGACAGAGATCAAGCCCTAGGACTAGCACCAAAAAATAAAAATTGTTAGATAATTAGTATTTAAAGTCTCTTTTTATGAGTAAGTATTTACCTTAAAACAAATAGATTCAGTTTTAGGACAGATAGAACTGAAGGAGATTGAAAAGGAGAATTAATCTATGTAGAATCAATCTATATCTGTAAATGGTGTATAGTGTCAAGCACTTTGTCTACACTGTTACCATTTAATCCTTGCAAAAACAAGAGAGGTGATATTAAGCTTTTTCATTTTTCAAATGGAGTAACTGAGGCTCAGAGAAGGGTAAATTGCTCCAAGTCTCAATTCTTCATCTTCTTTTTCATCAATAATTGTCCACAATGTCATATGTCCCTCACACAGCTGACCAGAATGTCTCAGAAATAGCAAGCTAATTTCCATAATAATTGTGGTGAGGTTGTTTTGAAAGTGTCTTGATATTCTATTTTGTCATGTTAGGAGTGACAGGCTTATATTTCTACATCTCTTAGCTATGGTGGCTTAGTCTTGACCTCTAACCTTCCCAACTCTTTGAAATTGCTCCATTTCTTTCCCATCAAAGCCAGCCAGCCCTGGTTCAGTTAGGTGGCCCCACAACAATTTCCTTCCAAATCCTTTTTTTTTCTCAAGCTGCATTGAAATTACTGATTCTCTGAGAGGCTCCTTATCCAGCCAAGAGCCTGGCCTGCTAGCAAAAAGCACATGGATATTTAGCCACTTAAGAGCATGGATTCTGGAGTTAAAATAAGGGTTTAAATCATGGCTCCACCACTGTAAACAGGTGAGTTACCTTTTTTTGCTCATTTCTCCATCTGTAAAATGCAAATAAAAATATCATCTACTTTCTGGGATTGTTCCAAGAATAAAATAATACAAGAAATAGACTATGTACTGTAGAGCAGCACCTGGCCCATTGTAAATGCTTGACAGATGTGAGCAAGCATCATTAGCAATGCTTCAGAGAAACACAACATAAGCAAGCTTTATGCCCTGTCCACACTGCAACCCAAGATTCCTCCTCCCTTTGTTTTGTTTATGTTTTTCCAAACAGACTGCCAGCTAAGTACCCCTCGGCTGTTTAGCAGTGAATTCAAGAAAGCTTATCTCCTAGAGAGAAGAAGAAAATACCCCAGCGGGTGAGCTGCTGATGTCAGTCCTGTATCTGCAGAAGGTTTGCTTTCCCCAAGCAGCATGACCCTCTTTTCTCATCACTCACCCAGTGTTCCTGTGGCAGAAAAATTCATTCCCCTTTCTAACTGAATCACAGCTTTAATAAAGCTATTGTATTTGACCACAGGCTTAGGAAACAGTAATATAACATAATAAGAGAAGATCATTAAAGTTCTATAAAGCGAGCAAGCATTCAGCTTCTTCATTTCCAGTGTCCCCAAGCCTTAGATAAGGGATAAACATTTTTTAATCAAAATCTAAATAACAGTAAATCTCACTTTTCATTTCATTTCAAGTATTTTCCCAGTTAAGTGTGTGTGTATTCTAATTTCCGGTATAGATCAGATAAACTATAGAAGTTGGAGGTTGGGGAACGGGTAGTTTCAGGATACTTTTCTGACTGTAGTTCCAGTACATGTTTCTGGTTAGGTTGTCAAAGAAGTGAGCCAAGAATGATTAACATTCTGGAGACGAATCTGTGAAAAGAATAAGAACAAATAAGTACTGGGAGGTAAAAAGAACTTTGGGGAGGCAGATATCTGGATAAGTAGCTCAGAAATGCTGAGAGCAACACAGACATTAATTATATGATCCAAAGAACTATGGTCTAGGGGAAAAAAAAGAAAAGTTTTAAAGGAAAATAGAGCCTTCCTTTTCTCCTTCCTTTTCCTGTTTTTGCTTGAAATGGTGATTAAGGGCACAAGGACCAAAAAAATCCAAGAAGAGACTCCAAGTGTTATGTCTGCCATTTGCTGACTGTGTAGTTGAACAACTAGTGACATTTCTGTGAGTTTTAATTGCATTGTCTATAAATAGTAATGACAAAAATCTAATTATTCATAAGGGGGAAAAAATCAAAAAATACATTGAATATACTTAGCAGTGCCCAGTGTGTAATAAATGGCATAGCTCATTGTTAAAACTTGTGGAGATACTTCATGCTGTATTTTGGACAATAAAGAAGATTCCAAAGAAATTGATCAGCTGGGTGTTTGTGGCTCATGTTTATAATCCTAGCTACTCAGAAGTCTGAGATCTGAAGATTGAGGCTCAAAACCAGCCTCAGCAGAAAAAGCATGTGCGACTCTTACCACCAAAAAAAAAAAAAAAGCTGGAAGTAGAACTGTGGCTCAAGTAGTAGAGCACTTGAAATAAAAAGTCAAGGGAACAGAGCCTAGCTCCTGAGTTCAAAGTTTAAGTCCCAGGACTGGCACACACAAAAGAAATAGGCTTGAGCCGGGCGCTGGTGGCTCACGCCTGTAATCCTAGCTACTCAGGAGGCTGAGATCTGAGGATCGAGGTTCAAAGCCAGCCCGGGCAGGAGAGACCGTGAGACTCCTATCTCCAATAAACCACCAGAAAACCAGAAGTGGTGCTGTAGCTCAAGTGGTAGAGCGCTCGCCTTGAGCTGAAGAGCTGAGGGACAGCGCCCAGGCCCAGAGTTCAAGCCCCACAGCCGACAAAAAAAAAAAAAAAAAAAAGAAATAGGCTTGAACTAAGTCAACTTACTTGAGACATTTTAAAACTATTGGGGCTAAAGTATAAGAAAACCCAATCATCTAAGGAGGCCTAGAAGTACACCAGAAAACAGGATTTTCACATCTCATCATCAAAGAAAAAAATTTTACACTATTTTATGGACTCTAAGATATATCATTTTCCACATTTAGACATATCTAAGATCAGGAAGTCTTACAATATCTTACATTTTTCCTTTCTTGGTGCTATATAGAATGCTGGTGTCTATTCTACTGGATTGCATCTAAGATTCAGTGAAATAATAGCATTAAGCATTAAGTTTGTCAGTGCACTGTTCCAAGTAAATGAGCCCAAACATTTCTCATCCCTGAATAATTTATAATGTGCAGCAGACAATATAAAAAGAACAGTGAAACAACTAAGTCAACACTGTCCAGACATAGTGTGGATTTGTGGTTATTTGTTGGCAAAATATTAAATTTAATTAGTTAATTAAAAATTCCATTTCACCACTTACGGTATAAACATTTCCAACTTATTTAATTTTCATAAACCTTATTTCTTCCTAATGACACCTCTTGGAATATTATGTTAAGAATAGAAGGCATCACAGCATATGATTAGGAAGAGCCCGCCGTGGCTCTTATTTTGGAACATAGAAGATGAGACTTCCATCCTACGTATTCCTTTATCATAGTCCTATTTCTAAAACTGACATCTCTGTCCTCCCTGAACTGCTCACACAGAGGAGCCAAACCATTCTAACCTCAAAACATTCATTGTAGACAGTGTTTTAGTTAGTTTGGGCTACTATAATAAATTACCAGATTGGGTGGATGACAACAGACATTTTATTGAGTTCTGGAGCCTGGGAAATCCAAGATCAAGGCACCGGCAGGCCTGGTACTTGCTGAGAACTTACTTCCTAATTGGTAGACGGCTTCCTTCTTGTGTGTTCACATGGAAAAGAAGAAACAAACTCCTGAGTCTCTTTTCTTATATGACCACTAATCCTGTTATTGAGGGTTCCACCTTTTGTGACCCAATTACCTCCCAAAGTTTCTACCTTCTAATATCATCATATTAACAGTAAAATTTTTGACATGAGTTTTCTTTGTTAGGGGGCACCAACATTCAGTCCCCCAGCACTATTTAGAGTTGGAAATAGCTACTGCATTAGCTTTTGTTCCAATTAACTACCTAAATGCCACTGCTACCTTCTTCTTTATGGTCTGTGTCCCACATCTACTACAGTGCTGTTTTGACTTGTATTTTCTAACTGTCCCAGATAAAGTACATGCTCTTCACCACATATGAATTCATTGAGTCCTGGCTCCACAGAACACATATTTTATAAGCTCCATGAGGGTAGGGTGAGGACTGCTGCACTCGTGGCTGAGATCACAATGGTAGTTATAAGATGGAGTTGAGGTGCTCAGCAGGTGCACTGGACTGAAGTCAGGATGTCAATGAGGCTACATTCTTTTTGAAAGCTCCAGGGGAGAATTTGCTTCCTTGCCATTCTTTAACTCATAGTCTCCATCCTCCAAGCCAAAAGGGCAGATTTGAATCCTTCTTATATGGAATCACTCTCCTCTGCTTCCTTCTCCCATTTTAAACAATTCTTGTAATAACATTGAATCCAGTGGATAATCTAGAATAATCTTCCTATTATAGGGTCAACTGATTAGTAACTTTAATTCCATCTCCAACCTTAATTCCCCTTTGCCCTGTAATATAGCATACCCACAGTTCTGAGGATTGGAATGTGGATATATTTTGCAGGGCCATTAGTCTGCCAATCATACTAAGTTTTTATATGGATAATATCAAGCATTTGTAAGAGACTAATATGTGTCAGACCCTTTGCTGGCTAAGCACTTTGCATCCATTCTATGCTTTTATCTATACAGTAACCCAATGAAGCAGGAGCCATTACAGCTCTAATGACACATATGCCAAAGCTAAAAGAACTCAGAGGTTTAACAGACCTGCCCAAGGTCAATGATCTAATAATTGGCAGAATTGGGATTTGAACCTAGGACCATTCCCAAGGCCTCTTAATGACTAGTCTACATAATGATAGGTGTCATGTGGATGAACTTGAATAAGGAGCATAGATTCTAAAGAAAACTTTCAAAGAGTAGTTTGAAATCAAATTGGCTGTTTACTGGATGATTTTATAATACATACCTTCACAAGTTCAGCTGTGATTATTTTCTTGCAAGTAACAGAAAGTCTCATGAGGACAGCTGATTCCAAAAAAATAAGGTAGGCCAAGTAAACTAAACAATGCAGAATTCGAATTTCAGGCATCATTGGATTCAGTAGTCAACAATATTATCAGGCTTGTCTTCTTTCCTTCTTTCTTTCTTTCGTTCTTTCTTTCTTTCTTCCTTTTTTTTCTTTCTTTCTTTTTCTTTCTTTTTTTGAGTTCTCCTTCCTCTGAGTTGACTCTTCAAGTAAAAAAGATGGCAGCAAAATAATCACAGAAGTAAGAACTGCTATCTTCTCTCAGCTTTTAGGTCTAGCAGGAAAATGCAATTAAAAAGTGAATGCCCTTTTCCTAGGAAAATCATATTGCCTCTCATTGACTCTGCCACAATTTCTGCCCCATCTTTGAAATAATCACTGTGCTCAGATGAATGCATGTGATGATTCCTAGCACTGGATTATACATTCTTTCCTGGTATCAGTTTGCATTAGTAGAACCACAAAGACTCTGAGGAGAGGGAGAGAGATGCTTTTGATTGCAGGTAACACATTTGCTAATATACAAATTTATTATCTCTCATGATAGAAAGCCCAGAGTTTTGGCAGTTCTAACCTGAGTATATCTGAAGTTTAGGCATGTCAGTGGTCTGGTTGTGCCTCTGTGTTCCCGTAGGCTTACCCCCACATGATCACATAATGGCTTCCACAGCTTTTTCTACACAGCAAGATCCTAAAGAAGGAAGGAAGGGGAGTGGCTTTCTTCTCACATGTTCCTTTCTTTTGTTCAGGAAAGAAAATATTTCTTCCAGACACTCCCCAGGAGACTTGCCTTGATGCTTCATTAGCAGAGCTCTTCATACGTGCACCTCAAAAGCAATTACTGGAAAAAAAAAAACACAGGATGAGAATCTCATGATGGATGGTGCCCAGGGCTAAGAACATGAAGATCTAAATAATTGGACAAATCAGAGATGACATTTGTAAAAATGAATGGGGGTTAGAGGTGGCAGTGGGGTTGTCAACAGCTGAGTCTGGAGGGAAATTGGGAGTTTGGTTTCCAGGAACAGGCTGGGAGGATAATGGTTATCTATTGGACAAGGATGTCTATTGGAGCTAAATAGAATGCAGGAAGTTTCAGGACCTGTGACATCCTAGGTATTTATTGAGGGAATTCAGGGTCCATAAACCAACTTGATCAGAAGTGGCATGATCTCAGAGCTTTAGGATCAAATGAGGATCACCAAAGCCAGCCTGTACCATATGGACTGTGGTAATTGCTTTGAGAAGTGTTCACAACAATCCCTCCCATCCTGTGTGCCCTAAGTAATGAATCTTTGAGTGGCTTCTGGAGATGAGCCTTTACTCTCTCCCAATCATGGTTGGCTTCTGACTTGTTTGATGAAATTCTACAGTGAAAGTGATACTGTATGACGTCTGGCATGGATATTAAGGAAATCTGAAGCGTCCATTTGTGCCCTCTAGGAAGCCAGCTGCCATGGAAGGAAGTCTAAGGTTATCCATCTGGAAGGGATGGGCAGACAGAGAATAGCCCTCGAGTATGAGACTGTACACAGAGAAAACTGAAGCTGCCAAACATGAGAGAGACACCATTTCAAATGTTCCTGCTGTCCACTGCGCATAAGCTCAAATCATCTGCCTAAGTGTCCCTGGCCAATACCATATAAACCAGAATAATTACCTCGTTGAACCCACATGATTTACAAAGTCTCGAGCCATTGTTCTAAACCTCAAAGCTTTGGAGAGGTGTATGGCATAGAAATAGCTAGCAGACCTGGGTATGATGGATGGTACACACCTCTCAGTGCCTCAGTACTGAGAGGCTGAGGCCATGAAGACTGTGAGTTTAAGGCCAGTCTGGACTACACAGTAAGTTTCATGTTAGCCTTAGCTACATAGAAAGACCCAGTGTCAAAAGGGGGAAAAAAAAAAAAACAGAGTAGGAAAGGCAGGACTTCCTATGGAGCTTAGTGGAAGAGTGCTTGTCTATCACGAGCAAGGCCCAAAATTTAATCCTTGGCACCACATTAAAACAAATAAACACCTAAAATAAGAACCATCCCTGAAATCAGAACTATTTCAGCTCACTGATTTCTCAGACTAAAAAGCTGGTGAGTTAAAGACTTGCTTAGAGATAGAATTTAGTAGAGACAGAAGCTGGTCAAGAACTCAGATTTCCGCATATTCAGTTTTACCACTAACTTGGGGGAACTATTTTCATGTAGACAAAAATGGGTGCAATTGTCACTTTTGTTGATGTGAATATAAATTGTGGCACAATTCTAAATATATTACCACAACCCTAACAATGAGCTTATTTGTAAATCTGATGTACTCCCAGATAACTGAGATTAAAGCGTTTAAACAATGTGGTTCAAGTCTTCTGGCTAACTAACAGTGGGCCCAGGATTCAAATCCAGATATATCAGACTCTGAAATGTTTGTGCTTTAGCCACCAAGTCAAACAGCTCCCACTAACTCGTAAGAGCTTCTTTCCAGCAGATTCAACCTTTTCTTTCCTGTGTGATGCAATGATTCCAAATGTGCCTTTGGGTGGATATGGATTTTTTTTTGATATGGATTTTTAGAACATACCCCAAGTAGATAAGTTTGGCTTGTTCAAAGAGTTTTTCCTCTATTGAACATTTGCTCGGAGTCACTAGGACTTAAAAAGTCTTGAGATGCTAATCCCTCATAAAAGCTTTCTGTTCACGAGACTGCCCCTGCCTCAAACTGGATGCTTTTTCCATTTTAAGATTCATGGACTCTCTTCATCCTTCAATTACCCATGAAGTTCAGGGTAAGAATTGCAGGATTGTAGCTCAGACATTTTGTACAGTCTTGTCAAACAAGGAAAGAGGAAAATAGAAGGGAAGAGACATCGGAAAGAAGGGGTCTTCAGGAAGGAAGATGAAAATCAAAGGAAGAAAAGGAATCAAAAGGAAGAAATAGTCTAGAAGGAATTCTTGGGGACTAGAAATCTAAGGCTACCTCTACTTGTCACCATACCGGATATATATGACTGTTTATTCAAGACATTCCCGATAGCATGATTAGTAATACACTGCTCCATTTTGCTCCCAGTTTGCACACTGAATCCTGTGGAGATTCTGTCAATCATATTTCACCCTTAGCTTGCCACACCAGGTCTTAACGAGTAGAGCTAGGCAGTAGATACTATCATAGGTATTAGAGACTGGAGTCAATATGCCAGCTTTGTCTTTGTGTGTTCACCACACAGAGTGGGAAGACTTTACAGCTTTCTGCTTTACAAAACACAATAAGACACTGAGAGATACAGTGGCAGCCGAGGAAAGCAATGGAACAGGTATTTCAGAAGAATGTACTGTAAGTGCAAAGGATGGAAAAGGGCAAGGCTCTGTATGCCTCAGAGAACACGGTAACTGGCCACTTCCAATGGTCAAATATAACACATGATTCCTCCATCAAGTTCATCTTATAGTTTATTTTTGCCAAAGAACCTGAGGTTTATGAAGTGATTTTTCTTAGTTACTTTATTTTCAATAAGATAAATTATCATATGAGGAGGAAGGTAAAATTAGGGCATGAATGTTGGGAGGAGAGAAAGAGACAGCACTCAGCACTTAATATTAACCTTGCCTATGGCTGTATCATTCACAGTTTCCAAAAATTTTTGTGCTACAAGCCTTGTAGAAATCCATGAAGATGATATCCTCCGAAAAACTGCATTTTGTGACACAAAACGTGGCTCTGGGAATGTTGAAGACAGAAAGAGCTACTAATGAGCTGCAATAAAGTTATTTCATAAAATATGAGAGACAAAAACAATGTATGGCTTGGAAATGTAGGTGAGTGGTAGCATACATGATTCGTATGTTCAATGCCCTGAATTCAAGACCCAACATCCCCCCGCAAAAAAAATTCCCAAAGCAACAAGAACAACAAAAATAATGCGTTTTTCATTAATATTTTATACATGTTAACTTTAAACTGCTCCATACTTTTATTCATTTAAACTGGTCAGTAAAGATTTTTTGAGGGTCCTTATGAGGAAAAGTGGAACTGATATATATATATATATATATGAAGTCACCTGGTATTCAGCACATACAATAGCTTGATTTCTGAAGATTAACAAGAGATGAAATTGGGGAAAAGGCAAGTGATCCTAGAGGTGATGGAAATTACAAGTATATACAAGTAGATGTTCAGAAGGCAAGTATATCTTGAGCCACACACAATGGTGCAAGCCTATAATCCTGGTATTCAGGAGGACTGAGATTCAAGACCAGACTGGGAGAAAAGTTGGCAAGACCTCATCTTAACAAATAAGTTGGGTGTGGTGATTGGCACCTATTTAATCCTACCCCAGAAATACACAAATCGTGGATAAGAGGATTATGGTCCCTAAGCAGCTAGGACAAAAGCAAGACCCTATCTGAAAAATAATGCAAGGGGTAGAGTACTTGCGGTGGAAGCAGGAGATTTTGAGTTCAAACCTCAGTACCACTGACACTTCTCATTACCCTGAAAGAAAGAACAGATCTTAATTAAATTTGCATTTTGGAAGAATTAGCCTGATCTGGGGATGTAGAATAATAAGACACTCAAATTTAGCTTCTATACTCTCATAGTGCAGGTCATGCCAAACACCAAATGTACGGGGGGAGGGTTCCCCACACATTAAG
Organism: Dipodomys merriami; assembly: GCF_024711535.1. Lineage (NCBI taxonomy): Eukaryota > Metazoa > Chordata > Mammalia > Rodentia > Heteromyidae > Dipodomys > Dipodomys merriami. The sequence goes on along the minus strand of NW_027203493.1, from coordinate 15,726,792 downwards.
AAAGCAATTAATTCTGCGGTGAATATTTGCTTGGTGTCCTCCAATCCAATTCTGACGCTGTCTACCTGGAGATAGCATCCAATCCCACGGGCTGAGGTCTCAGCCTCAGTACTGCCCTTCTCTTTCAAGTGCCAATCATAAACCCCAGGTTGTTTTATCTGTGCTTCTGACCAGCTGGTTGTAAATCCAGGTTCTCACCACCTTCTCTTCAGGTTTGATTAATTTGCTTGAGTGGTTCATAGAACTCAAGCAAAGACCTAATTTACAGCTTTATTGTAAAGGATAATACAGAGGATACAGACGAAAAGATATAGGCAAAGCATGTGGGAAGGTATAAAGAGCTCCTATGCCCTGTCTAGGTATATCCCTCTCCAGGAACCTTCCTGTTTTAATGAATTGGTGATACAGAAACTCTCTGAACTGTGGCCTTGGGTTTTATGGAGACTTGATTTCATAGGCATGACTTAGGCAAGGCCAACCCTGTGAAAATGCAATTGCACAGAAAGGGTATGATCAAATGATAACAGACAGACTGAGTCTCTCTCTCTCTCTCTCTCTCTCTCTCTCTCTCTCTCTCTCTCTCTCTCTCTCTCTCTCTCTCCTTTCATCTCCCTATGAGAGTACCCACACTTTATTAGAATGTGCCCCTAACCTTCTGCTTATCTGCTTGTCTGCTTTTTGTCTGTTTGTCTGCTTGCCTGCTTGTTTACTTACTCAATAAACCTTCATCAAGTGTTCTTACAAAAAATATAGACAGGGCTGGGAAGGTGGCTCAGTGGTAGAGCGCTTGCCTTGCATGCATGAGGCCCTGGGTTTGATTCCTCAGCACCACATGAGCAGAAAAAAAAAAAAAAAAGCCAGAAGTGGCACTGTGACTCTAGTGGTAGAGCCTTGAACTCTTCAGCCTTGAGCTGAAGAGCTGAGGGACAGCTCCCAGGCCAAGACTTCAGGCCCCAAGACCAACCAAAAAAAAAAATCACACACACACACACACACACACACACACACACACACACACACACACACACACACACACACACACACACACACACACACACACACACACACACACACACACACACACACACACACACACTGCAAGAACCCAGCAAGCCCTATCAGCTCATATTCATCTTGGCATCTCTATGCTATATTCCTTTGTCCCAGTATAAGGTAAGAGCCCCTCTGAATGAATATAGGTCCTATGATCAAATAAGTTAGGTCAAAGAATTTCTTTATTGCCAGCTTTAAGACAGAGAAGCAAGGGGAGGACTAAAGTATATTTTTGGTTTCTCTGACCTGCCTTAAAAACTGAAATTCTTCTAAGAAAAGGAGCAGGTGAAAGGAGGTAGGAGAAGATCAGAGAGAGAGATTTTGCTTTCTGAGGCCTAAAGGACCCTGACATTACAGCAAAAGGCTGCCGCTCACCTTTATTGCTCAGAAGTTATTCCAAAGCAGCTTCAGAAACCCAGGACAAAAAGCAATATCTTTAACCTTATGGTTATAGTCATTTAGGGAAGGGTTCTGGGAGTGTTGAGCTAGGAACTATAGATGAAAACAAAAATACATGCAATTTTCACAGGAAAAACCCAGAATATCAACTTCTATGCAAAATATGAATGTGCTAGCATGTAAGTATTATCAGAACCTAGAGGAGTACCTGGCTCTTAGAAAGCAATCAAATATAATTAAATGAATGAATGAGTAATGAATTAATAGCCCACACTGAAACTCCTTGCTCTGAATTCTTATCCTTACTTATCAGAAAGATGCTGACTCAAGGACTTTCTGGGTGGTTCTTCTTTTCTATGAAGCCTTTCTAGTTTATATGTATTTCCTAAATTAGCCACTATCTTTTTTAGTTTCCCCCCTGTAATGTCTTGTCATTGTAGATTAAATAAGTGAAGCAATATAACTTCTTTTTGGGGGGACGGGAAAGCAACATTTTAAAGGGTATACTAGAGGGACCTATATACACCCATGCTCACTATATTTTCTTTTTAGCTATGTCATCCCAAAGAAACTTTTCTATTCATGGTTAGGATTATAAATTGATACAGGCTGTTGAGAAAACAATTTCACTCTACACAGAAAAGTAAAGTTTGATCCTTATATTAAACCATATACAAGGATGACCTGAAAATGGACTTGAATATGAAAATTAAAGCCACAAAGATAAAAGAAGATTTTGGAGTATATACTGAGAATCTTGAATAGAAATAGATTTCTTAAATAGAATAGATTTGACTACATCAATTCAGAGCTACCTTTTCAAAATAGAACCTATTTGCTAAGTGCTAGTGGTTTATGCCTGTAATTGTAGTTACTCAGTAGGAAGAGATCTAAAGATCAGTTTGAAGCCAGCTTGAGCAAGAAAGTGTGTGAGACTCTTATGTCTAATTAACCAGCAAAAAGCCAAAAGTGGTAGAGCACTAGCGTTGAACAAAAAAAGCAGAGGGACAGCACTAGGACTTGAGTTCAAGCCCCAGTACCAGCACAAAAACATCACCACCAACAACAGAGACCCTATTATAGACAATGCTTTTTGGTAGGGCATAGATTGGTAGAAAATAAATAGGCAAGAGTTACGATATGACTATGTGTATAAGAAGAGTATTAAAGAGATATTCTTCTTTGCTAATAGTGCAGGACACAACAAAAATAATACTACAAAGAATTATCACTGTATCCTTTATTGCAAAAAGTTGGTAAGTTAGATAATACCAAATGTGGTCAAGGAATAGATATCCAAGGTTTTAAGAATTCACCATATTTTGTGCATGTGAAGCAGAAATTATTTTTCAGTTATTTTTATGTAAAATTTAATACCTACATGAACTAAATAATAAAACACTTTGGAAAGATAAATATATGCACAAGGACATTTATCAAATATATTAGAGTTTTTGTAGAAAAAAATTGGAAGTAGAATTTGGAAAATAGGAGTAGAATTTGGAGACAAGGAAGAAATAAAATGAAATAAAATAAGAAAGATGTCTTGCATGGACTAAGAACAGTTTGGGATCTGAGTAGTATGATTAACCGGTCTATCTGCACCAAAGTTCCAAAATAAATAAATAAACAGAGAGAACATGCCTCAGGGAGATTTCCCCTCATAATCCCTGATTTACAAGGACAGTGCACTAACCGCTAGTATACAAAGTCTATAATTAGTTCCAGTCCAGAGGAATCTGCTTTCCCAACTGGAGAAATGGAAGGCAAATTTACGGACTTTTCTCATTCCCAAAGAGTGCTGATCTTACAGATGATTAACTACCTTCATTTTTTGCAGCCCCCTCAGATAAAAGCCAAGTAAGACCACCCCTAAGAAAGTATGTCCAAACAGAAGAGTTTGAAAAAAAAATCATTTTAACAAAAAGAATTACCATCACCCAGGGGTTAGGGAGCTGGCTTGAAGACTAGGGAGGAAATCAGAGATTAACCCACAATTAGCTGGATGTTCTTATAGATAATTCTCTCAGCCAGTAGTTTACACACAGTTAAAATGGAGGCCCCCTTTAGCAGAGAATGTCTGAAGAATGCCAAAACAAATACCAGGGGAATCCTTTCAATTCTTGCAGTGAATGAAATGATGGTTACAAAAACAGTGTATCGTTTAGGAAATAACATTATAAATGAATGCTGAGAAATCATCTTGATCATGGCTCCTCTGGAGTTATCTTTGCAGATGTTTATTTTGCATGGAGAAAGTGTTTAGAACATTGTAATATCACCAAGCAATGAACCATTCACTTGTAAGCATTGAATGAAGTGAAAACATTCCAAAGAATGTTGAATCAAGGATTTATTTTGTATGTCTTGCTACAATTTCTGTGGAACAGCAGGCCCAGTCTTACAGATTTCATCCTTTATATTCTGGCAGGGCTAGGATGGGCTAGCGTATTTCACCACACTGACATAATATGTTCAGATGTTAGCTAATATAATAACAGCATGAGATGAGATGTAGGTAATCTTGGGCTCATTGGGGAAAATGAAATCAATCACTGGAGTGACAGCCTAATTACTAAAGAATAGGACCAGCTTAGGGGTTTATATACCTTCCCTAAAGCAGTGAACTTTGAAATTCCATTCTGTTCTCTTACTGAATTCTAAAGGGTTTTCTGAAATTAATTGTACTAAGTTAGGAAATGGTAGGAAAGAGAAATGGATTTCACAATTAGAGGAAACAACTTGGAAATTTGGAGTATCACTTACATGTTCCACAGCAGAACATGATATGACAGAGTTAGATATGAATCTGAGTCCCATCTCAGCTACATTCTGGCTGGGTAAACTATAATTAAATTTCATCACCTCTCTGAGTCTCTGAACTTAGTTTCTTTATTTATATAAAGAGTTCAAATGTTTAAAGACTTAAGAGCTAACTGTCATATAAAAGGAGACACATGGTATTTAAGACTACACCATTTGTTTCTGAGAGTCCCAAGGGCATTCACAAGACAGTCATGGCTGCAAATTATCCTGTTATACCTATCTATTGTCTGCTGAGCATCTTCAAGATGCCTCACAGTTGTTGCTAACCAATGAGAACAATGCCAACACCAAACACAGTGATCACTGTCAAGGTGACTCAAGGTTTTAGAGTAATTTGTTATGCAGCAATAGGCCACTAATACAGATTTTATTATGGAGTGAAATTCTTCCATAACAAAAATCTGAAATGCTGGAATGGCTTTGGAACTGGGCAGTAAGCAGAAGCTAGAAGTTCAAGATCATGGTAATAGAAGATTGGAGTCATGAAGAAACTGTAGAATCCTGGTGGTCTTCAAAAAGGTATATGTGAGAAAAAATGTAATGGGGAAGTGGAAGAAAAGGGTAATTTTTATGTAGAGGCAGATATGTGGAAAGTAGAAAACAGGCCCAGTCAGTTGGGTGTTGTAGCTAAAGGTACTTTCTGGTACAGTTTTTAAGGTTCTAGCTGGTATTTTCTTGCTGGTTATAGCAAAAATATAAAAAACAAAACAAAACCATCTAAATGAAGAACTCTAAAAAAAGAGCTTGCTAGTTTTGAAAATTCCCAGGCAGGAAATATTATTAGCATAAACAATTATTTATTTCTTCATCAAATGATGAAGTAACAATTATATGTAAGACTGTGTTTTTAGACTTTCAAAAAAGGTCTGAAGTAGTGATTTCAGAGAATCATTCTGACAAACATCAGAGCTTTAAGGATACTTTAGGATGTTATACCTCATCAGATTTAGCAGAAGGACTCTCCACAGAAGAGAAGGGCTTAACTTCAAGAGATTTGTAGGTATGAATTTTTTTCCAACATAGAGAGAACAATTAGATTTACAAGGACAGTTGCATTGGCAAAAGTACTGCCAACTTGAACTGAGGGAGTACAAAATGAAAAGTGGCCTTTGTAGCCCCTAAATTCTACTGGAAGAAGCAAACCGGCAAAATTTAGAGCTACAAACACGTGCTACTTTTAATGGAGAATGAAAGTTGACTTAGAGAATGTAATCAAGAGTCTAACAGGTAAAGCCAAGAACCACAGAGAGTCATTCTCAGGCAGGAGTATATATGAGTCCCAATAAAAGAAATTTCCAATATGGATGCAACGAGATTTAAAAATTCTATAACCTAGTAACTCTCCTGAGTCTCCTCTTTCCTCCTTTCTGAACAAGAATGTCTGTTCCTAAGTCTGTCTCATCACTGTAATTTGGGAGAATGAGAAACACAGATGTTAAGATGAAGAGCGTTTACAGCTGAGAAGCTATGCTTAAATTTTATATCTAGGATACTCATACATAGCTGGACTCAACTTAGGTGATGAGATTCTGGATTGATGATGCCATGAGTTAACATTTTTTTTGGGGGGGGGGAGGGCAAGGAAGAAATGAGAATATTTTGCATTTGAATCATGACACCAAAGTGTAGACAGAAGTAGTCAGCTTCCAAGACCATTCCAATGACTCCCCCTTCTGTTGATAAGTGCATATATGTAGTACCTTCCATATTGAATAGATTTGATTTCTGTAATCAATGGGTCTGTGTTGTTAATGATGATTCATGATTTCTGAGCTTCAGTCAAGTTGTATCTTCCATCTTACCCTCTCTTAGATTTCTTGTTCTGGCAGAATGCAACTGTTAACTATATTTACTAGAATAATCAAGCAGCTCTATAGAAAGTAATGAGGCCTCCAACTAATAGTCATCAGAGTGAACCATCTTGGAAGCAAATTCTACATTTGTTCGTTAATCTTGAAATGACTGAAGTCTCTGGACAGACTCTAAACCAGACTCACCCAGTTAAGCCACTCCCAGGTCTCCAGTTTACAGAAACTATATGAGATAACAGATGTCCATTATTTTAAGATGCTATATATTTGAGGTAATAAGTCTACCCAGAGTACTATAACAATGGTGCATCCAAAGTCTTTGACTCATGGAAAATCAGATGACTCTGATTGTTCAGAAGAAAAATATAGAAGATCGCCTTATTATATCTGCCATACTATATTAAGAGAACTTCATGAAGTCCACTTTAAATATTTTCATTTGGTTCTGTTTGTAAGACTCTGTCTCCACAGAAGGCTCAAGGAAGAATACTATCAGATATTGAACTGATATTGATATTAAAATTACATTTCAATTTTACTAGGTTAAAATAAAGAAGAAACAGTAACAATGATAATACCATCAATACCCTGTCCCCTTGCCCCCACTGGAGGCCCTGGACCTAAAATGTTCTTTTTATTTTTTTGAGGTACTGAGAATTGAACCCTAGAACCAGGCATTATTCACGATAGGCAAGTGATCTATTACTGAACTGCATTCCCAGCTGTTTCTCAATTTTACTTTGAGACAAGGTCTGTTTAACTTGTTCAGGTTGAACTCAAACTCCTATGTAGCTCAATTTATGATATTTCTACCTCAGCTTCCTAAGTAACTGGGATTACAGGCACTCACAACTATGTCTGGACAAAAATGTTCTTTCAAGACATTAGAACATGTTTTCTTAAAAAAAAAAAAACAAGATTCCCTAGATGTGATAACATTATGTTTGTAAAGAGTAAGTTGTTTTCCTTCTAAGCCTGGTGAAGAAAATGGAAATAACAAAACAAGGAACACTATTTACTAGATACTGTATGCTAATGTTGGCACTTGAGATTGGTTGGTTTTCTTTTTTCTTTCCAGAATGGTGCATCAATGGCTGTTTCACATGAAGACTCAGAAATAACAGAAATGTGTGTGGATCAGAATAACAAAACCTAAGTTCTGGAGTTAATAAACAAAAGGTTTCTAAAATAAATAAATAACAAAAGCTGAGCAAAGATTAAGCACATATTATCCACGGAAATCCTAGCTTAAAGTTATCTAAAGAAATCAATAGGCACCATTCATTCCCTTCCATTCTTCCTAACCACACCTGAGCTTCTCCCCTTTCTAGATCAAAATGTCCTTTTTTCCTCTACTAATATTAAACAAAAGCTTTTCTGTGAATGGACAGTCCTCTATATTCCATACAGATTGGAAGATGTGTACATTATCAACAAAGAGCCCAAATGTCCTATGTGTTTAACAGTTTTCTTCAAAGGGTCATTACGAACACTAAATATAATTTGTGCAAAAATGGAAAAGCTTACTGAACACTCTATAGTGTAAGCAGTTTTCATTTAATCCACAAAACAACCCCATGATGTAGGTATTATTACCTCCACTTAGCTTATGGGTTTTTTTTTTTAAGTGGAAAATAGAATGGTGAATTTACTAATCCATGCAGCACTTGGCACTTTAGTACTATTTAATATATAATATCCTCTTCTTGTCTGTTGGAGCCCAATCTGAGTCTAAAGGACTGGAACTCTCACTGAACAAATAACTTTCTCTCCACTTAGTTTCAGCTGACATCGGGTTCATCCAAGGCAAGCTTTCAGAAAAAGGCCATGGCCCCAGAGGTTCTGAGCCCCTAGAAGTCAGGAAATACAGACATAGAAAACAAAGCATAGTATTGCTCCAGAAAGGAAAGATTTGCTTGCTCCATCAGACTCAGATTCCCTGAGCCTAGAAGAACAGACAGCCCTTCAGGGGGCCCTGCAGAAGTCCTAAGAGGTCAGGGTCAGCCTGGTTACGACTAGGTCTTGGCACCTTGCAGAATGTCGAGGATGGTGGTGGGAAGTTTTAGACTGTCATGAGAAAGACTGAAGTCTGCAGGGACTCCAGACTACAGATTTTACTGTCAGGATGACATCGGCAGGGAGGGAGCCAGGGAGGCGGGGCTCCAGGCATGCATGTTGCATACACGCACGCATGCACGTTGCATACATGCACACATGCATGTTGCATACATGCACGCATGTTGCACACATACACACATGTTGCATGCACGCACACATGTTGCATGCACGCACACATGTTGCATGCACGCACACATGTTGCATGCATGCGTGCATGTTGCCTACATGCATGCGTGCATCCATCAGACTGTCGCGAGGAAGACTTTACAAGGACTCCAGACTACAGATTGTAGTAAGTCGGGTTGACACCTGCCGGGAGGGAGCCAGGGAGGCGGGGCTCCATGCATCCTCGCATCCATCCATCTCCTCCTCCTTCCAGGAAGGCTGGCAGGGCCGTGGCCCTCCACCTCCTCGCAGGGATGCTCAGGCTTGGGATAGGAGCTCAGTCCCGCAGGGCACCTAGAAATGGGCCCTTGCCACTTTAAATGACTCAGGAAGTGAAAAGAGGTCGTCTGACGGTGAAGGGAAAGTGGAACCGGGGCGGCGCCGGGCCAGCCGCAGCGGCCGCGGCCACGATCTAGCCGGGCAGGCGGGAGGCCGAGCAGCGCGCGCGGGGCGCGGGGGCCGACGGGGCGCGCGGGGCGGCCGCACCGGAAGTGAGCGGCGGGGGCGGCAACCCAGCGCTGCGTCGCTCGTCGCAGGCCGAGCGGGCGGAAGTCTTGCGCTCGGGGCTCCGTCCGGGGCGGCCGCGGGCCCCGAAGGCCGTGCTTTTGAGTCGCGGCAGCGGCCGCAGTGAGTGCGAACCCGCCCAGTCGGGTGTCGATTCCCCGAGAGGACGGAAGCCGGGAGCGGGGTGTGAGGTCGTGTGGAGGCCGCCGCGAGGCCCGGGAAGGCGGCGCGCTCGCGTTCCTCCCCTCCCCGCCCCCTCCCCCCCCCAGGCCTCGGCCGGGATCCCGGCGCCCACATGGCCTCCGGAGTGGGCGCGGCCTTGGAGGAGCTGCCTCACGACGGCACGTGTGACGAGTGCGAGCCCGACGAGGCTCCCGGGGCCGAGGAAGTGTGCCGGGAATGCGGCTTCTGCTACTGCCACCGCCACGCCGAGGCGCACAAGCAGAAGTTCCTCTCTCACCACCTGGCCGAGTACGTCCATGGCGCCCCGGCCTGGACCTCGCGGGCCCCCGGGGAGGTTGCAGGGAAGGAAGACCTCGAGGCCCAGGGGGAGCCCGACAGGGAGATAGAGAGTGAGGCCGGGGAGGAAGAGAGCGAGTCTGAGGGAGACAGTGAGTCGGAGGAAGAGAGCGAGACGGAGGAAGAGAGCGAAGAGGAGAGCGACGAGGAGAGCGAAGAAGACAGCGAGGAAGAAATGGAGGACGAGCAGGAAAGCGAAGCCGAGGAAGACAACCAAGAGGGAGAATCAGAGGCTGAAGGGGAAACTGAGGCCGAAAGCGAATTTGACCCCGAAATAGAAATGGAAGCAGAGAGAGTGGCCAAGAGGAAGTGTCCGGACCATGGGCTCGATTTGAGCACCTATTGCCAGGAGGATAGGCAGCTCATCTGTGTCCTGTGTCCAGTCATTGGGGCCCACCAGGGCCACCAGCTCTCCACCCTAGATGAAGCCTTCGAAGAGCTAAGAGTAAGTATCTGGCAACCTGAGCTGAGGTCTAGGAGTCAGACACCTGGGTTTCAACTCACATACCCTTAGCTTGGGTCCAGATTCATGTTCACCATGTCCATCAAAAGCTAGGCTACTCATCTGGTTGGGATCAATGTTCATTTATTCTTTTGGTTGGATCCCCTTTGACAATCACGTGAAAGTTTTGGACTCTGATCTGAGCCAACACAGAGTACACACAGAACCTAGAGTATAATTTCTGTGCAAGCATCTGAACTTTGGATACCCCGCTAAAGCATTCCTTGAAGTCTTCACCCCACTTGAGTTAGTTTCCACATCAGCGCTATTGCTAAGACGGGCCTTGACTCGGGGATCTTGATAAAAAGTCTCTTCCACAAAGACAGGGAAAGCTATGATTTTTGCTAAAGGAACTCAAACAGGTACCTCTGGAGTGAAGACTTCCTAAAGTGGTGATTTTGATCATGACTGGCTGTGTGCCTTGAGTTGCTTTTAGATTTTTCATGTTTGAAACTTGGTAGGAAAGGAGGGTTAAGAGAGAAAGGCCAAGTGGTATGGTGGTTCTCATGCTTTGCCTCTGGCTTTGTCTATTCTGGACTTGGCTAGTCCCCTAGAACTTGCTTGACAAGTAGTAGACATAAATTATTATTCTTTTAAATAAATGAGTTTGTAAGTGATTTGCTCTTCTATAAATGTTTACAGTAAGTAAGAGAAGCTTTTGGTGTTAACCTGGTCAAGGAAAGTTTATGTGATCTGTTCATTAAGTAATGAATATTAGTGAATGTTGTCATAGTAGGATGACTTTCACTTCTTTAAGCAACCATACAATTGCTGGTATTGGAATAACAGATACTGTAATAAATCCCTTGTATTGATATTTTCACTTTGTTATTCTTTTTTTTTTCTTCTAATTTTGGAAATACACATTCAAAACCAAGTACCAGTGGCTTATGCCTCTAATTCTAGATTATTAGGAGGCTGAGATCTGAGGATTGCCGTTCAAAGCCCACCCAAGCAGGAAATTCGTGAGACTCTTCCTCCAGTTCAACACCAAAAAGCTCAAAAGGGAGCTGTGGCTCAAGTAGTAGAGTACTAGCCTTGAGCAAAGCAGCTTTAGAGACAGCATCCAGGTCCTGAGTTGAAGCCCCAGGACTGGTGTGAGCACACACCAGACAGACACACACACACACACAAAACCCTACATCCAGAAAGCATGTAAAAAACATGGACTGACAATTATAAAATAAATGCTGATGTAACCTCCATTCAGATCAAGAAATAGAGCTTAATTGGCAGTATTATCCCTTGCACACCCTTTTCCAGTTATAACCATCTCTCTTCCCCATAGATAACCATGATCAGGACTTCTGGGCTGAGAGATTTTTGCTTATCTTTATACTTCATAGTACACATAATGTATGCATCCCTAAACTTTCCTGAACTTGACACTATTGGATTCATAATTTTTAAATCATGTGTTTTCTTTGGTTTAGCCTCTTTTTTCTTTAACTTTTTGTTTTATTTTTTTAAATTTGCACCACGCACATGGTATTCAGGTAAGGGGTAGGTTTATTCGGTAGACCTGCTGGGACCAGGCAAGGTTTTGGCACTCCATGTGGCTGGGAAAGGCCTGGGAATGAGAGAGCTGGGAAAGAGAGGAAAGAGCTAGAAAAGAGCAGAGAGAGCAGAGAGGAACAGAGAGAGCTAGAATAGAACAGCGAGAGAGCGGTTTAGCCTCTTTTTAAGAACATTTTTGATATTGGTCCTTCGGCTGTGGTTTATTTTTACTGCTATATTGTATTCTGTTGTATGGATATCCCACAGATACTCTGTTATAGATGAAAATTTGATTTGTTCTCAGGTTCTGGAGTTTCTGGCTGTTAAAAATAACATACAAACATTTCAGGGCATGTTTTCTGGTACGTGTACCTATAGTTAAGTGGAATGTAAAAATAGGAGTGAAATTATTGTATTGCATATTATGAATTTCTTCAATAGTGTTAGATATTGCCAACTGTTTTTCGAAGTGGTTGTACCAGTTGTTCACATCATGAAGAGTAGGAGAGTTCTTGTTGCTCTGTGTCTTCACCACTGTTTGCTGTTACAGTACTTTTAATTTTTGTCACTCTTGTTATGTATTGTATTAGTGTCTTACTGTGATTTTAATTTTCACTGCTCTAGTGACTATGTATCTTTTATATTTCCTCTTGTGAAGTACTGTTAGGTCTTTGGTTCATTTTTCTGTTTAGGTTGTCACTTTTTCTTATTAAGTTTTGCAATTTTTAAAAATATATTTGCTTCTGATTTCTTGGTGTTTATGTGGGTTTTAAGTATTTTCTACTTCTTAAACAATATTAGAAATTACGCCTTAAGTAGAAGTTCTTAGTTTTAATGTGACAAAATTTATCAAAACTTTTCTTTATGTTTTAATACTTTGTCATGCATCGGAAGTAGTGACTCCATTTCTTTTTTACCCCATACAGATAACCAGTTCTCCCAGCATTTATTGGTATGTCACCTGTGATCTCTCCAGTGCCTATATGTGCAGGATTGTGGTTTTTGGCCCTTCTATTCTGCAATGTTAATCTTGTAATATGTTTCTGTGCAAGCAACATGCTTTCTCAGTTGGGTGCTAGTGGCTCACTTCTGTAAACCTAGCTACTCAGGAGATTGAGATCTGAGGATTGAGGTAAAAAGCTAGCTCATGCAGAAAAGTCCCCATGAGACTTCAGAAGTGAAGCTATGGCTCAAAGTGGTAGAGGCACTAGCCTTGAGCAAAAGAGCTCAGGGACATTGCCCTGGCCTGAGTTCAAGTTTCACGGCCAGAAAAAAAAAAGTGCTTTCTTATAACACATAGTAGAGCAGATACTGTTTCTTTTATAAGAGTGTTTCTAGCCAGGTGTTGGAGGCTCATGCCTGTAATCCTAGTCAGGAGTTTGAGAATTGAGAATTGTGGTTTGAAGCCAGCCTGGGCAGGAAAATCCATGAGATACTTATCTCCAGTAAACTACTCAGAAAAAGCCAGAAGTGGTGTTGTGGCTCAAGTGGTAGAGCGTTAGCCTTGAGCAAAAGAAGTTCAGGGACAGCACTCAGGCCCAGAGTTCACGCCCTAGGACCTGGAAAAAAAAATGTTTCTGCCAATCTGATTCTTACATTTCTTAGAATCATTTTATAGAAAGCATTTACATGGAAATTTTTAAGGTATATTTTGGGCATTGTACTGAATTTTTAAATTCATAGACAGAATTCATACCATTACAATAGACATTAGATCTATTTATTTAGGCTTTTTTATTTCTGCACAATAAAATTTTATTCTGAAAAATTCTATATATCATTGTGAAATTTACTTTTAGATACTTTATGATTTCATAGTTTTATAAAATGTTTTACATATTTGTTTTTTGATTGTATATAGGAATGATCTGCTAAATTCTCTTACATATTCTAATAACTCATTTGTAGATTCAGTCTACATAAGTGATGTATTTATCTGGGAAGAGGAGCAAATCTTTTTTCTAACCTTGTACTTGTTATTTGCTTTTTCTTGACTGGATAGGACCTTTTGTATAATGCTGCATACGTGTCCTAGTGGATATTTTAGGCTTTTCCTAAGCTTTGAATAATTTACCACATTTCACAAATAAGAGATATGTTTTATAGCCTTTATTTATTTGGTGGTACTAGCAGGGTCTTCTATTTGCTTGGCAAATGCTCTATCACTTGAGTCACTCCAGTAACCTTTTTTTGTATTGATTACTTTCAAGATAAAATCTTAATTTATGTTTTGAGGTTAGAGTCTGCTTATTTTGATCCAGTAAAGATTTCAACTTGAAGGGAATTTCATTGAAGTCTAATTTCAGGCTTCCTCTGGTTTAAAATGTTGTGAGTATAGTGTACCTTTGCTGTTGGCAAGAAAGTGTTTTGGATTATTAAAAGTGACTCAGTGTGCTGATAACCAAGAGAACATCATTGTACTGCATTCATTCATTTGTTCAGCAAGTATTGAGCCCAAGCTGAGAGTAGGTGGTTTCTAGTCACCGTGAATAGAACAGTGAAGAAAACAGAAGTCCTTGTAAGTTCTCCTGGAGCTTACATTTTAATAGAGAGAAATAGAGAATAAATAAGCAAATAAACATATAATAACCTGGGTGTCAGTGGCTCAACCTGTAATCCTTATGCTACTCAGGTGGCTGAGATCTGAGGATCTGCAGTCAGCTCAAGCAGACAAATCTACAAGATGCTTACTTCTAAATAACTAGCAAAAAGCTGGAAGTGGAGATGTTCAATCTGTAGAGTGCCAGCCATGAGTGAAAAAGTCATTGACAGCGCAAGGCCCCCAGTTCAAGCCCCAATAACACACATACACAAACACATGTATTAAAGATTTACAAAATTAAGCAAACGAGTGGGATTAGAAAGAAGACAAGAAGTACCCTAGCTCTGCAATTTTTTGGCCTTGGAAAAGTTTTGTTACCACTTGATCATGTTTCCATATTTTCAAAATGGATGGTATTATAAGAAATGGAATAAAGGCAAGATGCCAATGTCTCATGCCTATAATCCTGGTTACATGGGAGTCTTAGATAAAGAAGATTTCAGATCAGGGCCAGCCTGAGCAGGAAAATCCATGAAACTCCCATCTCAACAGAAGAAGTTGGATGTGGTGGCACGTGGGTATCATCCTTGCTATAATGGGAAGCCTAATTTGTGTATTGTGGTCCAGGCACATGCCTCTCTCCCTTGCCTCAAACCTAAATAGCATAGTAAAGGATTGAAGTTATGGCTCAGTGGTAGAGTACTTGCCTAGTATTGTAGTCCTTGACTTCAAACCCTGGTATCTGCCCTCAAAAAGAAATGAAATAGAATTTTTGTGAAAATAAAATGGCTTAGTGATTACTTAGTTGATAATCTAACAGTACTTAACACATTGTTAGTACTCTGTTGTTTTTATTATTTAGTATGAAGAGTCTGATTAGATAAGCTTAGAATTGAGAATTTATACAGTTTTTGTTTCACTATTCCAAGGCCAACCCAGTCTGTAATGCCTGGTATAGGTGGTAGAAGGCCAAGTTGTTGCCAGGGTCTACTAACAGATAAAAGGGACTGGTCTCAATACTTAGTTACTAAAGTTTTTTTGTTTTTTGTTTTTTGTTTTTTTTTTTAATGCTGTTCTCTGCTTTTTCTCCTAGACTGCAATCCAACATCATTGGAGTTGGTCTCTAGAGGGTTTTGTGGGTTCAGAATTGATTTGAGCCTGGGCTCTAGATTTACCATAGAAAAGTAATTACACAGCAAATTTAAGGCCTTTCATCTGGGTCATGACTTCTCATTGCAATATATGGGTTTCTTTTGCTCTAATTCTTGGCCTTGAGAATGGGTCATTTGGTCTGATAATGAATCTTTATCTGGTTTTATCTGATAATGGATTCTTATCTTGGTTTTTTTTTTAAGATTTATTCATATGAAAGTATGTTGTCAAAGGGATTTATATTCAGACTTACAATTACTGACTTTTTGTTGACTAGTAAAAGTACGGTTTGATATAATCAGTATTCTTGACAAGTAGTTCATAAAATTATTTTGAATATAATCTGCTATAGGGGAAATATTTTTTAATTTTTACTTTATGCACACTCCTGTACCCCTTCATATAACTCAAAGAATTCAGTTTACTTGTCTGCATATGTCACTTATGTTCTATTTTGGTTTCTTAAAAAAAGTACTAAATTGATTTTGTGACACATTATGGTCATATACAGTGGTTTAAAACACTTATATAGTTCACCTAAAAGAAAAGTTCTAGTCTTGCTGGCAGCATGGCTCAAGTGGTAGAGTATCTGCCTAACATGCATGAGGTCTTGAGTTCAAATTCCATTACCATTAATATTATCTATAGCATTTTAGAAGTTCATAAAATGGCCATTCTATGGATAGATATATTGACAGAGAAGAATTTTTGTTTAAATGATACTTGAAATAACTACATGCAGAGGGGGGTCAGGGAGGAGATACTTGCTGACATGATTGTGGAAAGATAGAAGCCTCTACTCAGAACAGCTGTGTGTGACTCTAGAAGAGCTAGCTGTAGAGGTATGCTACGGTGGCTCCATAGTAGTTGGTGACTCTGGCTCTTTAGCTAATACATAGCAGCTCTGGTAAGAAGATAGAAAGTGGAGTGTGCCATAATGTGTTCATATTTTTATTATTTTCTAAAAGGATATAAGACATATAAAACATGATGAAGAACATAAAGCATTGGTTACATAGTAGTTCTATATAGTTTGTTTATTTTATTTATTTTTGCTTGTCTGGGCTTAAATTCAGGGCTTGGGTGCTGATCCTGAGCCTTTTTTGTGCTCAAGGCTCGTGCTCTACCATTGAACCTCACCACCAGTCACAGCTTTTTCTGAGTAGTTTATTGGAGATAAGACTTTTTCTGCTGGGGCTGGCTTCAAACTGTGATCTAAGATCTCAGCCTCTTGAGTAGCTAGGATTACAAGGCATGGGCCACCAGCACCTAGCTTGTTTTAAATAAATAATAATTAACTGAGGTAAAAGGGAGGCTTGTATTATCAGTTGGATCTACCCCTAAATGTTTCTCTGAAAAGGCTATGATAGGCATGCAGTTTTGAGATACCCAATCTTCAAAATGAACTTTCTTAACCTGTACTGTCCTGATGAAAAGGACAGTGCCCTAGTTTTCTGGAGTCAGCCCTCTTAGAGAGAGTAGAATTGTTTTTTGGATGGTGATATTTACTATGAAAACAGTAAGTCTTGGTAATGAAGTGAGTACCTGGCTGCATATTGAAGTCTTTACCTCAATTGACTTTGAAGTTTATGAAGGTGAGTCCTGGTTCTTATACCTCCCACCCAATGTCATGGTAATTCAGTCATTATCTCTGAATCTTGGGTTTCTTAACATGGATGTAATAATTTTCTCCTGAATGGGTTGTGGTAAGGAGAAGCAGGATCATATATGTAAAAAGTTTATTAGCACAGTGCCTGAAATATAAGTAGCCCTCAGCAATTGGTAGTTCTTATTCAGATTACTGGTTGAGAGCCATCTAAGGTTCTATTCTGAGTTCAATTCCAGACAAGTTAGTCTGGCAGCAGTTGATGTTCTGGACACCAAGTTATCTTTGGGGTGAAAACTGTTCAGCCCCCTCTCCTTCTGTTCCTTCTGTCTGCTTTAATCTGTCGAGTTGATAGGCTGGTGAAAATTAGTCTTCAGAGAAGAGGCTTCTGTATATTTTAGTGTCCTGCTGGTGTCTTATGCATTAGCTAACCAAAACACAGCTGGTAAGTCTAATTTTAGGTTCCACAAGTCTAGTTGTCTTGTTTAGATTTTGTTTTACATTATGAACTATGGTATATTTTTATAGAAGCCAAGGGACTGTGGGGCAACTTACCCTTATATTTCTGTTTAGAAAACCTCAAGTAGGCAGTCATGGAGAGAGATATAAGGGCAAATTCATATAGTTCTCTCGTTCTCTTTTCTGCACTTTGGGTCTTTGTGAACCTGTATTAACTGGTAGATTCTGATCTACTAGTTTTGTGTATAAGTAATTAAAAATGCTAACCTTTGTCTGAGGGTAATAAAATTAGTAGAGACTAGGAATTTTTGGTCTGTTGTTAAATTTTCAGACTCTTTGAGATAAGAAGATCCTGTCATTTATTGAGTTGTTTGAGGCCAGGTGCTCTGTGTGTGTGTGTGTGTGTGTGTGTGTGTGTGTGTGTGTGTGTGTGTGTGTGTGTGTGTGTGTGTGTGTGTGTGTGTGTGTCTGTGTGTGTCTGTGTGTGTGTGTCTGTGTATGTCTGTGTGTGTCTGTGTGTGTCTGTGTCTGTGTGTGTCTGTGTGTGTCTGTGTGTGATTTCATTTGATCCTCAGTACAATTCACTATTAAGTTTCAAAACCAATATCAAAGGGGTTGGGTTTTGCTGAGGGTCACCCAGCAAGTAAGTAAAAGTATTGGGATTTGAATTTAGGTCTGACATCAAAGCAGTCTTTCTATCATACCATTTTACTTGTACTCTTAATTATTTCCACTCACATTTAAGCTTTGTGAGTTGCACTAACATATCTTCTGACACTTATTCTCTATTAAGGTATTTTAAAAATAAGTATTTCAAAATATTCCTGCACCAAGTATTCCTATTTCTTTGAAGAATTCTTCCTAGACTGTCTATAGACTGGTTTTTTTTTTTGTTATTTTGTTTTGTTTTGTTTTGTTTTTTGGTCAGTTGTAGGGCTTAGGGTTTGAACTCAGGGCATGAGCTTTTTCACTCAAGGCTAGTACCCTACCACTTTGAACCACAGCGCTACTTCTGGTTTTCTGGTGGTTAATTGGAGATAAGAGTCTTAGGGACTTTCCTGCCTGGACTGGCTTTGAACTGTGATCCTTAGATCTCAGCCTCCTGAGTAGCTAGGATTACAGGTGTGAGCCACCAGTACCCACCTTATAGACTAGTTTTATAATTAACAAATGGCTTTTTTCAATTCTATTCAGCACTTCTCTAGCCTAGAACTTGATATTTATTACTCACGCTGTACTTAACAATGATAATAACATTGTTAACTAAAATTTAATGAGAAAAAATTAAATTTGCTACCTTCTGTGCTATATACTTTCTGTACATTATTTCATTTAGTTTTTACACAGTCTTGAGGTAGAATATTAAGATATAAATTATTTGAAGTTAATGGAAGTTACTTTTTATCTTCATTCAATATATATTTAATGAAAGGTTGAAATTAATCAAGAGGAATATTCTTGACAATATGGAACCTAACATTGTTCTTTCAACAAAACAATAGTAAGCAAGTTAAATAATAATATGTCAAATAATGGTAGAGGCTGTAAATAAACACGCTAAGGAGGGAGATAGGGAGTGACTATGAAGAAGGAATGAGAGGAAGATTGTTCAAGCATATTAGAAGGACTGTTTTGAGATAATGACCTGGCTGTTAGAGGCACCAGCATAGAGATCTAGGGACATAGTAGTTCAAGTGGGGAGAGTAATGAGTGTCAAAGCCCTAAAATGAGATGAACTTAACAACATAGTAGATAGTACCTCCTGGAAATAACAACTGAGAGCAAGGTTGGGAGGTATTGAGGAATAGCTGAGGTCAAGTTACAAGTATGCCATGATATGGATTTTGGATTTTTAGTGGCCTTACACCAATTAAACAAGACAATGAATGATCTGATTTGTATTTCCTAGGACCTCACAAAGTGTCTTTGTGGTGACTGGACAATAGAATAGCAAGAATGGGAGTAGTACTGGTATTTGCTGTCCTTGAGGAGTAGTGGAAATAGTGAAGAACAGTTGGTTATGGCATATATTTTACTTTGATTCAAAAGACCTGATAGTTTTCTCAGACCTAAGAATGATTTTGGTCTTGAGCAAGGTTGCTAGCATAGGGACTGGGTTTGAGTTGGCAGTTGAAGTAATATGAAGAAGTTGGTAAAATCTTTCATTTGTTAGGTGGTGCTATTAAAATGTAGTTGTATTTCCTTTGCCAAAATGATTTTATTCTTTATGAAGATATCTATATTCTATCCTCAGGTTCTTTCCCACTCTGAACCTCCTGCCTCAACCTCCCAACTAACTGTTGAGATTATAGGCATGCACCACTATGCCTAGCTTGAGCTGATGTTTTTGTTTTTATTTTTGAGTCATGGTCTCAATACAAGGCCAGTGGGATAGGGAAAAACAAGCAAAACTACAAACAACCAGTATTATTCTGCACTCAGCATTTTTTTATTCTTTATTTTTATAAAATTCATTATTTAGGAGCCAGTTTAGAGTATTTATGTGGCTTACATTTACTTTCCTGTTAACTCATGAGTTTTCTTTTGTTATTACTGATATTAGACTAGAATGATGTATAAAAACAAAGTGACTGGTTGTCAAGAAAAGTTTCCTGTTCTGATGCTTCTTTAGGGTAGTAACATCCTACATATTTTCAGGGCCCATTTTCAAAGGATATTTACAATTGAATAAATTATTTCCTGTTTGGGGGTAGCTGGAATAACATAAAATTTTTCTTTATTTTTTAGTTTGGGTCTGTTCTTGGGGCTTGAACTCAGGGCCTGCCTGAGCACTGTCTCTAAGCTTCTTTTGCTCAAGGCTGGTACTCTACCACTCCACAGACACACTTCCACTTCTGGCTTTTTGGTGGTTAATTGGAGATAAGAATCTCACAGATTTTCCTGTCCAGGCTGGTTTTAAACCATGATTCTTAGATCTCAGTCTCCTGAGTTGCTAGGATTACAGCCATGAGCCATTAGTGCCTGGTTTTATTACTGGTATCTTATGCCCTTTTGAAGAAAGATACTCTTACTTTCTTGATATTCTAGAATATGGAACTGTTGAAATAGGAAACTTAGAAAACATTTGAGAGTTGCTCCTCAGAGTAGGGACTTCAGTTGTCTACAAGGTAGGTAGGTAACATAAATGAGAAAAGCAAGACTATGTAACTGGAAAGAAAGGGAGAGGGAACGAGAGCTTGTTTTGTATAGAATGGGTAACTTCCATCTAATCAGCTGATTTCTGCTATGTGGGAATGTGAGCTTATCCTTCAAATTTTCAAAAAATAAACTAAAATATTTATTATGGTATCACATCTCCTGGTTTTTAAATGTTGGCAGCTCATTTAAAATTCCCAGTGTGTGGGCTGGGAAGGTGGCTCAGTGGTAGAGCGCTTGCCTTGCATGCCTGAGGCCCTGGGTTCGATTCCTCAGCACCACATAAGCAAAAAAAAAACCGGAAGTGGCGCTGTGGCTCAAGTGGTAGAGTGCTAGCCTTGAGCTGAAGGGCTCAGGGACAGCGCCCAGGCCCAGAGTTCAGGCCCCACGACCGGACCCCAAAAAAAAAAAAATTCCCAGTGTGATGTGTGGGATAACACTAGAAGCAAAAGAAAAGAGTTCTATAGGCTATAGACTGAATTTGTAGCTTGTGACCTGGCTAGTTGTCTTCATGTAGATAGAGAGGAATAGAAACACACACACTTCATGTAAATAGAGAGGAATAGAAACACACGCGCGCGCGAGCACACATACACACACACATACACACACAGAGTGGGGTGATAAGAAGAACTAAGCATACCACAATAGTTAGTGCATATTACAGTAGGAAAGTTGAGCTTTTTAGGCAGTCTGAGGAAAGGTAATGTCTATCTAGAAAATATCATGTGCATTGGAAGTTTTGTATATATTTGAGGATTTCAATTCATCTGAAATCTACAGAATACCAGATAAAGAACCCTCTGTCAGACTTGCTGACTCATATTTGCAATATAAACAACCCCCACCTCCCTGCTCCACAGTATTCATAGGTAGGCAGACTGGTAGGAAAAGATATTTGAGCAGGAAGCCTAAGTTCTTTCCTACATATGTTTTTCCCTCTGCTTATCTTTCTGCCTGACTTTTTTAAATTCTAAATCCTAGTTATGAAAGTAATGAGTTCATTGAACTAAATTTAAAGTCTTTCTACTGTTATCTTTAATACTAGTTCCAGCAGTGATTGCTGATAGCTTTTGTAGTCTTTTACATACTATATATATATGTATGTGTGTGTGTATATATGTATATATGTATATATATATATACACACATACATATCTCACCTATGGGAAATATGTACTGTATGTACCATTTTGCAAGATTAAAAAAAATCTACAATATATCTTGGCATATATCAAGCCATATACAAATGTACTTTTTGTGTCATATTCTAGTCTGTTAATTCTCTATTCATCCTACTATTGATAAATGCTTAGGGCATTTCCAGTTTTTCAGTATTATAAACAGTGTTATAAGTAGTATACATTTGCTTTTGACACATGTCTTTTTAGGCTGTAATGAATGAATGGAGTTTGAGTTAGCAGTCGCATGCTCGCAAGTCATACTTTCTACCACTAACCTACACTTTGAGCTCTTTGTTGAATCTGGTTATTTTGAGGAAGATCTTTGTTTTTTCTATGGGTGTATGCCTGGGGTGTGATTCTCTTATTTTATACTTCCTATCATAGCTGGGGTGACAGGAATATGCGATTGTACCCAATTTCTTCTATAAATACATAGTTTTTTTAAACCAGTTTTGCTAGCGCTGCCTGGAATCATAATTCTGTTAATCTCAGCCTCTTGAATAGTTTGAATTATATATATGAGTCACCATGCCTGAGTCCTAGAGTTTCTTTATTTTATTTTATTTTTTTACATCACACAATATTAGCATTCATTAGTAATAAAAGGGGGAGTACAGTTTTCTGTGCCCATATATGCGTACAGTATATCTTGATCAGATTGAGCCCTCCATCATTCCTCATCACCCATTTTCCCAGAACAATCTCAACGAGCTTCCAAATTCTATTTTTACCCAAGTACATAAAAGATTTTGACCACATTCACCCTCTGTTTTGATTTCTTTTTTTCTTTTATTATTATTATCTTTAGGTAGTTGTATACCAAGTTCCCATTCTACAAAACAGTATATGAGTACAAAGTGTCTGACAACATTGTCACCCATCTCTCCTAACCATCCCTTCTCTCACTTTTTTCTTTAGTTGAGATTAGGTGATTACATAAATTTCACATATTTCACAGTATTGTGGAATAGTGATACTTAGTTAAAGTCACAAACCATTTTAACCTTCACAAAGCAAATTGTCATCATCATGGTGTATACAGTTTGTGAATTCTATGAGCTTTGACAATACAAGTTATTTTTTCCACATCAGGTGATGTTTACATATCTTTCCTTTTGCTTAGTGTAGACTGTTCCCACTTATTCTGTTCCTCCTCCTGGCTTCCCTCCATTGTGTTCATATATCTACCATGTATATGGTCAAGAACATGGAGTCATTTAGCAATGATATGACAAAATGGGTGGGTGTCCTTTGTTTCTTGAGTCCTGTTACTTTGTCATATCTTCATGTATTTTGGCTTTAGCATCCACACATCAGGGAGACCATGTGCCATTTGTCTCTTTGTTCTTGGCTTACTTCACTTAAAATAATCTGCTCTAGTTCCATCCATTTCCCTGCAAATGCCATAATTTTGTCCTTTCTTATGGCTGCATAATATTTCATTGTATATAGGTACCACAATTTTTTGATCCACTCATCAGTAGTGGGTTCTAGAGTTTCTTAAGAGGAAACTAGATTTAGTTAGGTATGTGATTTCAAAATAGCATTTACATTTTATGTTTCCATTAGCAAGTAACATATTAAAATCCCTAATTCCTCAAGGCATTTGTTAATACTTGGTATTATCATGTTAAATTGTTTTTTCAGTCTGATGGTTAAGGAATGACTTTTAAAAAATGACTTTTATTTTATACTTTTATTATGTTCCTATCCTTTGCTAGGACTTTTTTTGGGGGGAGGGGATTAATTGACTTTTTTGTTCTGATTTATAGGAATTACATATGTATTTTTTTTTTTCATGTCCTTGTGTGTGTATCTGTATGTATGCCAATCCTGGGTCTTGAACTCAGGGCCTGGGTGCTGTCTCTGAGCTTTTTTGCTCAAGGATAGAACTCTTACCACTTGAGTCACATCTCTACATCTAGATTTGGGTTGGTTAATTGGAGGTAAGTATCTCATGGACTTTCCTGCCCCAACTAGCTTTGAACCTCAATCCTCAAGATTGCAGCCTCCTAAGAGTTAGGATTACAGGCATGCACCACTAGCGCCTAGCTCACATATATTCTTTTTTTTTTGGGGGGGGGGGGGTTCTGGTCGTGGGGCCTAAACTCTGGGCCTGGGCGCTGTCCCTCAGCTCTTCAGCTCAAGGCTAGTGCTCTACCACTTGAGCCACAGCGCCACTTCCAGCTTTTTTCTTTTTGCTTATGTGGTGCTGAGGAATTGAACCCAGGGCCTTATGCATGCAAGGCAAAGGCTCTACCACTGAGCCACCTTCCCAGCTCATATTCTTGATGTTAATATATTGTTCAAATTATAAATTACTGCTGGGACTTGTATTATGGCTAGAAATATGAAGGTTTTAGACTTAGTTCATAATACTCCTATTAGTTTCACAATTAAGATTGAGCATATAAAAATCATTTTTATTTAGATCTTTCTAATGCCGGTTTTTCCACTGACTAGCCCTATGATTTGGTCGACATCATTTGTCTTTCACGAAGCCATTTTTTCGATGGTAAGAACTCATTTTCTTTTTCTTTTTTTTTTTTAACACTGTCTCTTATTATTGTGTTAATGTGAAATGCTAGTGAATGGGTGAATGCTGTGATATTTGGTTCCTCATTTGATTTCCACCAGCTGTTTTTTTCTTAGCTTTAACGTGAGAATACACTACTTTTAAATATTTTGATACTGCAAAATTTCAATGAAAGAGCATATTTAAGTGCTTTGGTGAGCACCTTCAGCTATAAGACATAGTATCCCTTTCCTTGGTTTTATTATGATTCATCCCTAGGACTGGCTATTGCAAAGCATTCTGCACTTCAGCAGATTGATCAAATTGTGAGGGGTGGGTATAACAACAATGTGCATTTCTTTATTCTGTGTTCTCTTAGGGGAGGAAAGATATCTATATAAACAAGGAATGCCTGTTTAAGCTGTGTTCTTGGGACATAGTAGTGCCAGGAGGTGACATACAGATATTAGTAGACTTCCCTTCTCCACTGGTCATGGTGCTTGCCCCAAGATTGGATCAAGATGTGTATAAGGTTAGAATTCCACTTCTCTGGAAGCTCTTCTTTCCCACAAATAAAGGAACATGAGAGAGTTCAGTCTCCTGTGCTGACTACCTTTTGATTAAAGATTCCCTTAGTAAACAAATAATTAATTGAAATAGGATAGATATTACCTTGTAGTTTGGGGATACTGCGATACCACCCTTATACCCAAACAACTCCATGCCATCTAATCCTGTGCTATACTTCCAGAGCCTGTAGACCCTCTTCTTGAGTTTGTCTGCCTGGTTCAATGGATGAAGTCATTGAATTCTTCCCCTGATATAATCCTAATCCCAGGAATGGTCAAAAGGAGGGTTTTAGAGTGGTTTTCTCTGAGTTGGGACACTTGCTTGAACACCTATATACAAGGACCCTTAGGCTCAGGACTTGAGTGTGGGAAAAAGCAGGAATTGAGGCTGAATTTGGGCTAGGATCCTCCACTTGGATTCTTGTAAGAGCTCTATAGCTGGCAGAGTCAGCTGACCTTTTGTCAAGCAAAGGTTCTTCTGGGAAGAAGTTTTGTTTACAAAAGCATTAGAGAATTTTCTTTTATTCACCACCCATTTGGAGGCTTAGGATAGCAGGTTCAATTATCCCAATTATTCTTCGAAAATAATTCTCAGGGAGTCAGGTGGGGAGGTAGAATGGGTGAATTTCCTGAGGGGAAGCTAAAATGCATCTATCTCCCTGTCTCTCCTGTGGGTAGTGATGCTTCTGATGCTTTGTGAAAAGGAGGAAGGATTCTGCTGATGATGCATTTTTATGAAGGAAGGCAAAGGGTTCCTTATCTGTCTGTATAAGGCACATCTGCCTGCATGCAGGCTGTCTGCTGCTTAGGAATTCCTTCTGTGTTTTTGTTTCTTGACTGAAGATTTTAAGGCACAGTTTGTGCATTCCTTCCTGTTCTCTAGAGCCAAGGGGAAAGTCATAATACATGAGGGCTCTTGCTGAAGAGCTTAAAATGGGTGCTGGCAGCTGGGCTGTGGGGGAAGAGAGCTTTCCAGGGACAAATGACCTGATTGTTCAGCCAATGAGCAGCGGGTTAGAAGAATGATATCACCAGACGGGCTTTATTGTCTGATCATCTTGTAAAAAGCAGGATTGTGTCTGGCAGCTTAACCCTTTTGTAGATACTTGAGGTCTTACCCACACCCTAGTATGTGCCCTTTAGATTACTTTTTCCAACCTCTGCTATGAAACTACAGACTTAAATGAGTTCAGAAATTAAAAAATTATTATAATTTAGAACTACAGCTAGAATGGTAATGTAATCTAAGCTGTGTTCAGAGAGCATATTTAAAGCAGATGTTAGTCATATGATATCAAACTTTTACCATATAGATTGGAGGAAAGAAAGGTTAGAAGGAAAAAGAATTTAACTTTAATCCATATAATGGGATCTTACAAAACATTTCCTGTTTGGAGAAATTCAAAAATGGTTCTGCAAATTGTGAAACTATGTTATCACTGATCTAGAGGCTAAGTTTGAATTAGAGCTATATATGGCATTTATTCTTATGCTAAGAATGGCAGTACTTTTTTATGCTTCCTTTTCCTCTGGTGAAATGAATGGTTCTATCTATCCATACAATTGTTGAGATGAGAAAATAAACTAGCTCCGTGGCTTTAGAATACACATAGTATATTATCTCATTAGGGAAATCATGTCTTAAAATTCTGTGTTCAAGTTGTTTGTTCAATAGAGTTTTTACATGGTCTTGATAATGAGTGAAAGATACACAGATCCAAAAATGTAACTCTTACCTTGGAATGTAAAACATCAAGAAGGAAACAGACAATAAAATTTTCTTAAATTTCTCTGCCTTGTGGTATAGGCCTTTGTTCTAAACATCTTGACATTTATTAACTTAGTTTTACTACAACCCCATGACATAGGTACTATTAATGTTAGCTCCATATAAATTAAAGAAATAAATAGATAAGGGGATTAATAGACTTGTCTAAAGTCACACAACTAATGATAAATATTTGAATCCAAGTAGCAGAACTCTGCAGTCTACTATAAGTCTGTGCTGATCTGTACAGTGTCACTAGCTACATGTGGCTTTGGAGTACTTGAAATCTGGAGTGAATTGGGCTGAAAGTATAAAAATACTAGATTTCAAGCTAGGCACTGGTGGCTTAGCCTGTAATCTAGCTACTAAGGAGGCTGAGATCTGAGGATCATGGTTCAAAACAAAGCCAGCCCAGGCAGGAAAGTCCATGAGACTCTTAGCTCCAATAAACCACCAGAAAACTGGAAGTGGTGCTGTGGCTCAAGGTAGAGCTGAAGAGCTGAGAGACAGCACTTAGGCCTAGAGTTCAAACCCCACAACTGACAAAACTAAAAAATACTAGATTTCAAAGACCTAGTATGAAAACCACACACACATAGAAACACACATACATACACAGACACATAGTTTTCAGGTATATACATATATACATACGAATATACACTGTATACATATGTATATATATATAAAACACTATTGAAACTGTGGGAAATAATGTTTTAGATTTACTATAAAATACATTAAAATTGAATTCACTTTTATTGTAGCTAGTATAATAAAAGTTAAAATTAATTGTAGGCTTGTTATTGGAGGGCTTGTTATTTTTGGACTGTACTGTACTGAATCATTACACTGCAATAATAACAACAATAGATGACATTTGGAACACTTGTGTGCCAGATACTGTATTGCTACTTCTACAAAGACTATTTCAATTAAGCCTTTATAATAACCTGTGTATTATCCCTGTTTTGTAGAAGAGATTTTGAGAAGTTTTGTAATTTTCTCTTAGTTATTAGTTAATAATGACAGACTCAAATTTGAAATGTTATCTTAATCAAAAACCTAGTGCTTTTATCTGGGCATAGTGGCACACACTTGTAGTAGTTCTAGCACTAAGGCAGGAGTATCAGGAGTTCAAGATCACCATGCACTACAGTGTGAGTTCAGCCTAGAAGATATATAGCAAGACCCTGCTTTAACACACAGACACACAGACAGATAAGACACACACACACACACAAATACACATACATATACACACACGCGTGGGCTAAGGGTGGGAGGGAGGAGAGGAGAAAAAAAGACATGGTGATTCATGCCTGTGAATTCCAGCCATACGTGTGTGTGTGTGTGTGTGTGTGTGTGTGTGTGTGTGTGTGTGTGTGTGTGTGTGTGTGTGTGTGTGTGTGTGTGTGTGTGTGTGTGTGTGTGTGTGTGTGTGTGTGTGTGTGTGTGTGTGTGTGTGATGGCTATCAGAGACCATACTACCCAAGCCAGAGCACAAGACTATCTGAAAAATAAACTAAAAGCATAAGGACTGAGGCAGAGCACTAGCAAGTGTGAGGCCCTGAGTTCAATTGCTAGCACTGCCAACAAACAACAGAAAACACTGTGCTTACCAGCACGCTGTAATTCCATCTTTATTTAAATGTAAGGATGTTTTGTTTTTACTTTTATAAGAAAATTTAATATTGCATATTTCTGTGTTGGACACGTAAAACTTCAAAATAAAAATCAGTAGGCCATATGATGGAAATCTCTCTTGTAGGGCCTCAGCCCTCAGTGAACAGCAGCAGGAGCAATGTTGAGTCTGGAATGAAATAGTGAAACAGCCTTTACAAATTGCATTTAATTTTCATTCCAGTAGTTCTCTCAGGTCACTTGGCAATTTATGCCCTGACCCTCTTTGTCCATAGAGAAGGAAAGGAGTAGCAGAGCAGCTCTCTTTAGTGGTTAAGATCTCTTGGCTGGTAAGAAGGAAAAATTGCTTTTCGTCCCACTGTTCTCTCAAATACAAACATAAACAGTATTTTTTTTATTGTGAAAATACCATACAGAGGGGTTACAATTACATGGGCAACATAATGAGTGAATTTCTTATCAAGCATTGTTGCCTCCTCCGTTGTTTCCCCTTCCCATCCCTTTCCAGCCTTCCCCCCTCCTACACCCCCCCCCCGCCAAAGTTGTAAAGTTCGTTTTTCGATATAACATCTTGTACATCTCATTGTTGTAATGGGTCTACCTGTATCCCTATTTAAACAATTTGTATTTTCCTTTTCCCTCCACAAATTAAACCAGCATCAAATACAGTGAAAACAGGGGTTATACCATGGGGGAGGGACATACAAAGCAACAAAGAAATCTCTTATAAATATGTTAGAAAGAAAAGACATAAACAGTATTTGAGAGAGCAACAATATGCTATCTAGTGACCCTTGACTTTTCTTTCTCCTAGAGCAAAGACTCTGGCGGACTGAAGGCGGCTATGATAGAGTTGGTGGAAAGGTTAAAGTTCAAGAGCTCAGACCCTAAAGTAAGTATTGCTTGGGAATTGATTGGGTCTTGGCACCCAAATGTTTTGTTCTACTTGAGCTAAGTTTGAGGAGTGTTAATGCTCATCTCTCTGAACTTTGCATTAAGATCTAATAGCCTGCCCATTAAAAATGTTCTAATATGCCTGGAGATAAGTCATTTATTTTTCCCTCTTCTCTGTTTTATGACTTACAACTCATAATCAGTAATTGTTTTCCCTGAACTGCAGAGAAGTACATTTTTAATCTGTCTTTACCAGGCCTTTGAGACTTCTGTCCTCTGTCCCTATTAAATATAGCCAAAGGCATCTGGATACTGATCAGCATAATACTAGACACTAAACCTGGATCTAGATCCATCCAGTTGGTGTTCATTACTAATGTCTTGCTTCTCCCCCATCTTGTAAGAGCCAGCTGCTCCTGAATATTATTTTGTCCTCATCACCTGGGACCGGGAATCTGTTCTAGGAAGTGGTTTGGCTTCTTTATTTTACAGGATGTTGGGGCTGGAGGGTGGATATTCTGGGAGGTGCCATACCCGGGTGGAGGTAGACTGGGTAACTGCCAGAGGAGTCATGACTAATTTGTTTCTCCTTCCTACAGTGGCATTTATCATGTCACTACTGGTATTGAGACCAACAAGCTCTGCTTGAAATGCAAAGCCTCTTAAAATTAAGGTGGGAAAATAACATAATTTTATTTTACTTTGTTTTTTTCCCCTTTGCCAAATTTGTATAGGGGAATAGGGAATAGCATTTCTTGAGTACCTTAGAGCCAAGGCCTGTACATAATTATGATAAATACAAAATAATAAACTATGAGCTATAAATATAAAATAAAATATAAAATAATAAAATTTTAGCCATTTTGTATATTAAAATTTTTTTGTTGTAAAGGTATGTGTAGAGGGTTACAGTTACATAAGTCAGATAATAAGTACATTTCTTTTTAAATAGTATGACCTCTTTACTCATTTTCTCCCAACTTTTTCCTTCCCCATCCTCCTCCCCCACACGTTGTATAGTTTATTTTCAACATAGTGTCTGTCACTGCTGTCTTAGTTAACTCTTTGTCCCACCATTTCAGTGCTCACCCTTATCCTCCCCAAAACAGATAACTTACATATGAGAAAATAAGTACAGAAATAAAAAGCAGCCTCCTTTGGTCTCACTGTGTGAATGTTTAGGGTCCTGTTTAATTTATCATGTCCAAGTATAATTTTTTGTCTTTTGCCATCCATTGTGTTTATTTGTAGATTTATAGGTACTTTCTAGTTACAATAAATGAGGGAAACCATGCAACCTGAGTTTCTTTGAGTCTGGCTTACTTAATATAGTTTTTTCTTTCACTTTCTTTACAAATGGTACAGTATTATTGTTTCTGATGGAATTCCATTGTGTATATATACCACATTTTCTTGATCTGTTCGTCCACGGTGGGGCATCTGGGTTGATTCCATATTGTGGCTATGGCAAACAATACTGTAGTGAAAATGGTTGTATTGGTAGCTTTAGTGTGGCCCTGATTCATGGTCAATTGGATAAATGCCCAGGAATGGAATTACTGGGTCATAGGGACGCTCTATATTTAGTCTTTTGAGGATCCTACATACCGCTTTCCAGAATGATTGAACAATTTAACATTCTCACCAACAGTGTAGTAGTGTTCCCCTTTGGCCACATCCCTACCAGCATCTGTTATTGTTAGTTTTCTTAATAATGGCCATTCTAACTGGTGGAATCTCATTGTTTTGATTTACATTTCTTTTATGGATAGAGATGTTGGACATTTCTTCATGTGTCTATTAATTTCAGCCATTTTAAATGTATAGTTAGACAGTCATCAACACTATGTCTAGTATGTTTTCATTATCCCAGACTAAAGCTCTACCTGTTAAACATGAATTCTTCATTCTTCCTTCTCTTAACATGCACAAACCTTATAGTTTATTATTTCTGTTTTTGCTAATCAGAAGTTATTTACTCCAAATTTGATATATTGTGGAGATGGGGTTCAAACACTGACTCCTTACTCTTTGTTTGGTGTCATTCTGTAAACCAAGAACTGGGTAGCATCTTCTTTCTACTATGTAATCCAACTGTGCCTTGGTTTCTGGTGCTGAAACACTACCTGAAGCTGAGCCATAGATAGTGACAGGCTTCTCCAAAGTTAGCTTTAGCCACTAATCTACAAAATAATTTTTGTTTTGAATGACATTGATAATATTTCTCTTTCCTCTCAGATAATTAGGGTTTCAGCTAGAGTATCTTGACTAAGAGAAAAAATAATGTAAACTTTATCAACTCTCTTAGCTCACAGTAGGAGGATCCCTGGTAAAATTTTAAGTAGTTTTTCCTTTAGTGAAGATGAACCAGTGATTATCAAAGGTTATTGAAATCTTTCTTAGAAGTTTCTTTCATTTCTGGGGTAATAGCTAAGCCAAAGCAAACAACTGTTTCCAGTTTTGCCACACCTGTGGTTATAATTGTTATAGTAAGGAGGGAGCCATGATACAGGTAAAGTGCTTTTGGCTTCCTTTGTAAACACAAATAGTGCTTTTTGATGACAAATAAGGATTGAGTGGAACCAGGAGAAAAAGAAAAAATCCATGGAAGGCTCATGGTTCCCCTGATGTACCAGAAACTAAAAGATAGTTGTAGAACCTGATGTGAGCATGAGTATTGTATGCACACACTCAGCACCTTTTATCTTTTAAGACCCTTCATAGCCACATGAATTTGCTGTGGATACTTGGAGCCAGCTTCAAAAAAGGTGAACATAATTGCAGAATGACTGTCAGGTCAGGACTATGAAAATTAGGCCACTTAAATATATGATTTCTGTTATAAAATTTTCTGGTGTCCTCCAGAAGAACACTTTTCATTCTGTTCTGTTTTTCTGCAGTACCCTACCATCCCCTTTTGAGTTGGCCTATTTAAGAAGGGCAGAATCTCCCAGACTTTATTACCTATTATTTCCTGGCACAGCTACTTTACATAGGAACACTGATTGAGTCATGGAGGACTGAACACTATCTGTGCCTCACTTCCTCTCGAGTTCCCTAAAGCAACACAAAGCTTGATTAGTGTGGACACGAAGACTACTAGAGACTTTGTTAATTTTTAACTGTGAGTTTTGTCAAAGAACAGTGGAAGACGACTATATTAACTTTTTTTCTTTTCTTTTTTTTTTTGGGTCTGGTCGTGGGGCTTGAACTCTGGGCCTGGGCGCTATCCCTCAGCTCTTCAGCTCAAGGCTAGCGCTCTACCACTTGAGCCACAGCGCCACTTCCGGCATTTTTTCTTTTTGCTTATGTGGTGCTGGGGAATCGAACCCAGGGCCTTAGGCATGCAAGGCAAGCGCTCTACCACTGAGCCACCTTCCCAGCCCTATATTAACTTTTTACAATTGTATAATAATATATGTTTAGATTAAAAATACAGATTATCATAAGAAAACATTAAATTCCCCCAGTTAAACATTAGTAGTTTGATGTGTAGTCCTGTAGAAATTTTTCTATTTTTAAAATTTTGTACAAAAACTTAGGCATGCTTTTAATTTTGAAATTTCTCTTTTTGTTATGTAGAATATTCTAGATATTCTTCTGCTTTGAAAAGAGAGTTAATTCTTCTAATGCTTCATTTTATCCATAACATTTGTTGGATGTCTTTCCTTCTGGACCAGTGGTTCTTAAAATTTCGAGTGTATTAAAATCACCCAGAGGATGATCCCATTCCTGGAGTTTTTATTCACTTTATCTGGATTGACAAGAAAATATTCATTTCTGTCCTAGTCTTAGGCAGTGCTGGTCATGGTTCAGGGGATGTACTTTGAGAAGTACTGTGCTGGACTGTGGCTGCTTTCCTCTATTCTTGTTTTGATGTTTTTACTCCTTTCAGTAAATAGAAGAACACCTAGAATTAAGACTAAATGATTTCAACTTTAAAAAGAAAATGAGATGCATAGAAATCTAGGCTTAGGAAATGAATAATTTGAACAGAGGTGATAGATTAGAAAATCAGCTTAATCTGCCCAACAGGATAGGATTGCTTTAAACTGTTAGTTCCAAAAGATATACATACACACACATGTGTGTGTATGTGTGTGTGTGTGTGTGTGTGTGTGTATGTATATATATATATATATATATATATATATATATATATAGCCTGTCATATATGCAAATGTACAATAGCCTGTCATTCCTTGCAGTGCTATCCTTCATGGATTATTTATCCCTTATACTGTTCTTTCGTATCCCTTCTCTGGGATTCTTCAGCCACAACTGCTAGGACTAGGGATTGAATAGCCTTTTCTAACCGAAATGTAAGGAGATGGCAAAGGCATCATAACTCCCAAGAGCATTTAGCTATGGGTAAAATTTAAAACTTAAGTAAGTATTTTAGCAGTTGGACCTCATTGTAGAAGATAGTAATTGGGGAAAATATTCATGCTTTCACTAGTCTTCTGTAAGATCTGAGGTGAAAACAACCCTAGGATCAAATGTGGTCCCTTTTGTCCTTAGAGAAGATACTTAAGCAACACGAGGAAGAGAAATAAGCTCTTTTCCCTTCTTCCTCATTCATTTGCCTTTATCAGCACAGAACAATACAGCTTTACTCTTCCTCCTCTCAAGTGTAATAGTAATAATGTGCTTTTGTAATTTTCTTCAGTAGCCTTCAGAGTGCTTAGTGTGTTTGATGTATATGCATTTGTGCTAGTACAGGGGCTTGAACCTAAGACTTTGTGCTCGCAGCTTGTTTGCTCATAGTTGGCGCTCTACCACTTGAGCTATACCTCCAGTCCAGCCTTTTTGCTATTATATTGGAGGTAGAGTCTTGTGGATTTTGCTGTCTGATCTGGCTTTAAACTATGATCCTCAGCCTTTTAGGATTGCAGTGATTACACTGATGACCACCTGAATAAACACAAACCAATAAGAGTAACCCAAACAAGTTTATTTTCATATATCACCCAGTTGTCCAGGGAAAAGTGAATAAGTCCCAAAGAGGTGGCTTGAATCCAATACCATTATAGGAGATGCTCACAACAGCTTGATAAACAAATATATTATGCATATTTACATGATACCTTCTGCAAGTATCTAGAAATTTTGAGTTATTCTTCTCTTTTTGTATAGAGAGGAAGATACCCTTGCAGGTAGCGATTTCCTTTGTAGATTGTAAATTTCTCTTAGAAAAGGATTATTTTCTTGCTTAAAGTAACTAGATCATCAAGTGTTTGAACACTAGCATTGCAAATGCTATGCCCTGAGTTCAAACCCCAGTACTGCCAAATCCAAACAATCCCCCAATGAAGTGTATCTTGAGGTAGCATATTTTGGTCTCTTTATAATCATATTGTGATATTACATCTTGAATCCCATAAATCAGTGAAAGAATTTATGTGTGTTCTGATTCCACTTACATGAAATGCCCAGAGTAGACAAATTTATAGATATAAAAGTAGACTCAAGGCTGTCTAGTACTGAGGGGAAAGGCATGGCACTTCTTTTGGAGATGATGAAAATACTCCAAAATTGATGATAGTGATGGTTATATCACTCTGTGAGTATACTAACCACAAAATTGTACACTTTAAATGGAT
The DNA here is from genome assembly GCF_024711535.1 of Dipodomys merriami. Lineage (NCBI taxonomy): Eukaryota > Metazoa > Chordata > Mammalia > Rodentia > Heteromyidae > Dipodomys > Dipodomys merriami. The sequence goes on along the minus strand of NW_027203493.1, from coordinate 15,692,306 downwards.
GAATTATAAGATATGTGAATTACATCTCAATAAAGCTCTTGAGAAAAAGAAAGAAATTACTGCCTGAATCACTTTTCTTCACCCTTCATTTGATATGTCAGTAGTGAATAATGATTCTTTTTTTTCTTTTCCCCTTCTAAATGGGGGTCAGAAATCTGACATTCCGTCAGAAATCTCTAGTAGGAAGAGGCAGTGCATAGCAGATTTTAAGAAGCTCAGGCTCTAGAATTCATTCCCTTGCCCAGCATTGATTGCTGTGCAACTGTAGGCAAATCCTGTGTCAGGTGCCTTCATTTCTCAGGTGTTTTGTTGTTTCACCTTTAAAATAGGGGTTTAGAGTACATATTTCATAGGTTTTACGGGAAATTATATCAGATAATTCATTTTGCATGATTATAAGAACTTAGTATAATATCCTGTAAGTGATGATTATGGTTAGCCTTCTCCTGAGAACCCCAGTACTTTCAGCGAGACCATCCAAGCCTTACTGTTAAAAAAAGAACCACTTATTACAAAAAAAGCTATATTCTATACTTTTTATACTTTTATATTTTTAACACTTTTTCAGGATTAGTACCAAAGATTGCAGGTTTTAAAGGGCCATTGATACTTCTTTCAGTGATAAGGACATGAAAATAAATGAAGTTTAAGCCTCACCATTAGAATTTCAAGCAGGCTTGTCCTGTGGGCCTGGCCTAGGTGCAAAGTTACTGACTTTAGGTCAGCATAGTTCTGTTTCTTATGCAAGTTAAGGCATATATATCTACCTTGGGAATGTGCAGCTGATATCTGTGTATTCCCAATAGAAGCAAGAAATCATTGCATAGAAGCAATCAGGCTTATTGTTTTGTTGTTGTTGTTGTTGTTGTTGTTTTTGGTCTGGTCGTGGGGCCTTGAACTCTGGGCCTGGGCGCTGTCCCTCAGCTCTTCAGCTCAAGGCTAGCACTCTACCACTCGAGCCACAGCACCACTTCCGGCTTTTTCCTTATGTGGTGCTGAGGAATCGAACCCAGGGCCTCAAGCATGCAAGGCAAGCGCTCTACCACTGAGCCACCTTCCCAGCCCCAATCAGGCTTATTGTTATAGAGCAAATCTCTAGTTAACAAAACTGCCTAATACCAAATAAAAAGAAAAAGAAGACAGATTTAAGAGACACATTATGAGATAGATACCTACTCTAAGTAAATGTCACTGCAATTCTTTATTTTCTTCATACTATTTCTTTTCCTTTCCCTTTCCCTTCCAACTTTACCCTTTGACTCTTCTCTTATTGGAGTTCCAAATTCCTAACTGAACCACTACAAGTATTTTCTATAGTCATTAAAGCTAAGGAGACAAAGCTTTTGAGTCACCTAGAACATTGTTAGAAAGAAAAAGGATTGAGTATTGAATAGCTTAATAAAATTAACCCATTGTGATGCCTTTTTCCTTCTGCTCCAGCTCTTCCCTGCACTGGCAGGGAGTTTGATAATGTACTCTACGGAAAGGTTCCAAAGTTGATTATGTGTCTAACTTAGAAAGCTGGGTAGAGATGTCAGGACTCCCTCATAGCAACCATGCTTCATGTTTTCAGTGCTGAATTGTATTTGACATTTAATTTAGGAGCCTAGACATAAAACTTTACTGTGATAATGGTGATAAAACCAGCTAGATTTCTAAGGGCCTAACTTCCCTCCTGCTATCCCTCTCTATACTCTTTACTCTTAAACCTCCCATTCAGCTAGGAAATAAAAGCTAAAGTACTCAACAAAGAAGCATTTTCTTTAATATTTTAAGGATAAATCTTCATAATGCAACTCTTACTCTACTATAGGGTGCCACATAGATGTTTATATGAAAATGGAAACTTTGAAAATGGACGTTTCTCTCTTGAATTTAGCCAAAGGGCAGAATTAAACAGATTTCTGTAGCTTGAAGAAATAGCCTTGAACCCAAGGATCCAATTGATGATCATCCCTTGTTGTATGGCTTTTATTTCTGAAACGCATGAAATCTATTCTGTAATACCTCTTCAATTCCTGATTCAGCCCAATTAGTTTGACATTTTAACCCTCAATTTTCAGGGGAATAAACAGAAATTGAAGTGACTTGTGCAAGGTCACAGTTTATATGTTTCCTTTTTATGATTTCTATATAGAATATTAGTAGCTGTAAAATATTATTAGTTTTTACGTATTGAAGATGGATTGGGAACAACACACCATTAGGGTAGAGCTTGTTCTGACTCTCAAGGCAAATATGTTGAGCATGACATGCTTTCCTTTGTTTTAATGGTGAAGGGAACAAATATTGGAGTTTGAGGAGACAAAAAAAAGATTATTTGGCATCACAGCCTTTGTGAGCCTGAGAAGTTGGTTTTTTGTTTGTTTGTTTGTTTGTTTGTTTGTTCAGTTGTTATTTTTGATGCTGTTCCTGAGACTTGAATTCAGGGCCTGGGTACTATATCTGAGCTTCTTTTGCTCAAGGCCAGTGCTGTACCACTAAGCTACAGCTCCACTTTTGGCTTTTTTTTTGGTATTTAATGGAGATAAGAGTTTCACAGACTTTCCTCTCCAGGCTGACTTCGAACTGTGATCCTCAGATCTCAGCCTCCTGAGTAGCTAGGATTGAAGGCATGAGCCACCAGTGCCTAGCTTAATGTGAAAAGTTTGCTTTTTTTTAAGCAACTAAACAAGTAAACACTGTGGTTCTTGGATAAGCAAGCTGCTAGGTTCCCCAAGAGGAAAGAGTTAGGTTTTTGGCTGCCCAGGAAAGAAAATATTAATTAAGTTGTGTGTTTGAGGAGACTGCTGTGCTCATATGCTATGTGTAGGTAGTAAGGAATAGAATGTTAATTGTCATGTAAACTCAGTCTCTGTTATTGAAGTAGTAAGCTGTATCTAAGATGATGCTCACTGCCATTTTATCAAACTGGAAGAGGTGGCTAATGCTACCTGACAGCCTCTCACTGTTTATTGGAACTGAGAAAGGAGCTTCTCTATTGAAATCCTCACTTTCAATGCCTGGGGTATATAAGAAAGGCTTTCCTGATACTTTTTGGAAATTAGAAGCTGAACTTTTTAAGAGGCTTGTTAGGAGCTCTTTGTGAGAACTCAATAAGTACTGTATGGTAGCACACAATAGTGGTTCACTTACTACTATCTCTCATCAGCAGAACAGTTCACCTGATACTCCTGTGTGCTTGAAGAGTACATACAGTTTTTTCCCATATATTTTATGTAAATAGTACCATTATTTTATATAAAGTTCATATTGCTATTTTACAAATGAAGAAACTTTGACATATACTTCAGAAGTATAGCGTTAGCAGGGCCAGTCCAGAACATTCCTTCTACCACATCTAGTTCCATAAGTTTTGCCATTATTTGCTCTTTTCAAAGAAGATCCTGAAACGAGGTAAGGGTTCCCTCACAGCATCTTTTGTATGCAGTCCTGATGGCATACACCTGTTTTGGTGTTACAGTATACAGATAACAGTAATTTCACGGGGAAAGCATTCAGGAAAAGAACTGGAATGGAACTTGAGAGGTGAGTATTGTTTTAAATTTTTCTTTGTCTTCAGCAGATTGAATAGGCCTCCTTTGAGGTTCAAATGTACCAGGCTTAAAAATAGTATAAATTCTGTATTTTTCCTCCTCAAACTTTCTGTGTCACCTTCCACCTCCTACTTCCTACACAGTATCTCCTGAAGCAGAAGCCATCTTTCTAGTTTATGCCTTGTTCCTTGTTCACATTGAAAAGAAGTAGAAAAACAAGATGGATAGAAGCTTACACTTTTGTTCTTGGTTATTATAGAGATACAGTTATTGAATGTCTCTGGGGACTCATTCTTACACTTTTACACTTCTGTACTGCAGGTCACTTAGAATTTTTTTCTGTTTACTCAGAAGTAGTACTCAGGAATTTGTGATTGCTTTCTTTATTGCTACCTTATAGTCAGGCAAAGAGCAAAGTATCTTAAGAACAAGCAGTAGTACCAAGTCATAGTGAACCCAACTGGCACATCCAGTTTGTACTATGTCACTGGGTTACATATCATGTCAGGGCATGAAAGTCAGAGTAGCTGACAGCTTGAACAAGCAGCCTTGGGAGCAGGAAGGAAGGGTGCTGGCAGCAGTGTCACAACCATAGTGGTTGAAACTTCCATCTCACTCATCAGACAGTTGTGACTGTCTTCAGGTAACTGGAGTACACACTTGCTATTCACCTCACAACTGATTAACAGACTCAATTCAAGTGCTTATCAGATCCTTTCAAGTACAAAGCCTCTAAGAAGTACGATCCTATGTGTGAATACAGATGTATATATATGGGCATATATTTTTATATTTGTATGTTTAGAAGAGAAAGTTGTAAAGGGAAGGAAATTCAAAAGAAGCATAAGGTCATATGATGAAGCTGTTAAAGAATATAATATTGGGGTTCAAGTACTGAAATTTATAGTCTCGGGGAGGAATATTCAGGCAGAAATAGAGGAAGAATGGACTTGTCTGACTGAAACTTGGGGTACGTATCTGACTAATAATCCTGTGGGTCAAAGTACAAGCCAAAGCCAGACACTGATCGCTTACAGTTATAATCCTGCCTACTCTAAATGCTGAGATCTGAGGATTGAGGTTTGAAGCTAGCCTGGACAGGAAAGTCCTGAGATCCTTATCTCCAATTAACCATCAAAAAGCAGTAAGTAGAAATGTGGTATTCTACCTCAAGTGGTAGCCTTGAGCAAAAAACCTCAGAGTCAGCACTGAGGCTGAGTTCAAGTCCCAGGACTGGGACACGCATATGCATGTGCATGTGTATGCATGCACACACACACACACACACACACACACACACACACACACACACACAAGTGCAAACCAGATAAAAGCTAAGGTATAACTGCTAAAGAGGAGGGCTTAAAGGGGGTGTGCAGCCACTGTGTGAAAGGCCAAAGGTAGGATTTGATATCAAGATCAAACAGCCAAGAATTCAGGACCAAGTAGAGAGAAGGTAGGGGGAAAAAAACCTCAGAAAAATCTCCCCAAATTAGTTAGATACTATAACATGATCCTAACCAATTTCTTCAAATCACTCAGAATCTCTTTGTGATTTAGACTTTTTTCAGCACTTTAGTGGTGTAGGAGAGAGTATGACCAGCTTAAAGGGCCTAGACAGGGTAGGCAGTAAGGCTAAAATGTAGCATTGAATAATGATTCTAGATGTTGAATAGGGAATAATAATAGAAGAATGTGAAGAAAATAATGGATTTCATAGATATAGAAGAACATTTCTTCATCAGTCAGATTAGTAGGGGGTTAGATGTGGCATAGCTTGTGCCTTTTACTTAGAATATGTTGCCTGCTGTTATATGCAAGGCCCCAGGCAACCTCTGTCTACATAGCAAATCAAGAGATACGAAAGGAGAAAATAAAATTGATTATAGAGTTTGTAGCCTGGATGACCGTGAATGTCATTAATTGGAGCAAGGGAAGCATGCCAACGTTTGGAGGGAAAATGTAGGAAAATATTACATTTAGAAAGCAGACTATATAATCAAACTATGCAAGTTCAGACTCTAGTCTGCTACTTAGTATGTGGGAGCAAATTTCATCCCTAATTTCAGTTTTTTCACCAGTAAAATGAAGAATAGTATCTAATATGAGAGGCACTGAAAAAGGCAATAAGCAGGAGGGGATGAAGATTCATTTTGATATTTGATGGCTTAGACAGTAAGAAAGTACCCAGGTGGAGATGTGCATAAGCAGAGAGAAACTTCAGACTGGTTTTCTGGAGAGAAAAATCAGGCAAAAGGGCTATTACCCAAGAAGTATAATAGTTACATTCCAAGATGGATAAAATTGCTAAGAAAGATAGTGTAGAGCAGTGTTTCTTAGAGGAAAGTGATTTTGTGCCCAGTAATGTCTGTCTTGCTGGGACTTGGTTATCACAACTGAGGAGGAGAGATTGCTACTGTTAAAGGCCAGAGATGCTGCTGGACCTCATACAGTAGTACACTGATATTCCCTCACAACAAAGAATTCTTGGTTCCAATGTTAATAGTGTCAGGGTTGAAAAACAAATGTTGAGGATTTTCTCAATCTAGAGTTACCTGGGGAGTGTTATAGAATTACAGCAAGAAAGTTGTTAACCAGGGATCTAAAGAAGTCAAGCAACCATAGGAAGAGGGAATTGAAAGAATTAAGGGTATCAGCAGCGCTGTTACAGATGAGTCAGAAGTAAAATGAGATGGAGTTAGTAACTACTACATTCCTTAGTGGTGGAGGTGCCTGGGCAGCAGGCATATGGGACTTGATAAAAGCTTAAAGGTATGAGGAACGATGACCACTTCAAAGTGCAACATTGTCTAAGGAATAAGGTAGGGGATATTCCATGTTTTTCTTTATTCTTTATTTTTTGTTTTTATGGGGGGGCTGATAAATACAGATTATTTTCGACATTAAAGATATATATTTTTAAATTTTAATTTTTTTAACTTTGAAAAGGTTGTACAAGGGGATTACAATTTAGCATGTCCATTTAAGTGTCCAGAGCTTCTTATTTAGAGTTATTCTTTCCATCACTATCCTTCATCCTGCCTGTTTCCTCCCTTCTAAATTCCCATTTCCCATTTCCTCTTTCACATGTGTACATGGAGTCTTCTTGGTGTATTTGTCCCCCATTCCCATTTTCATTCTTGCTATTATTTATTATTACTAAGTATTACCCTTTCCTATTTTTTATTTTTGTCATAGCACTCTAACATCTGCTGTTAGATTCTAGACCCTTGATTCCTCCCTCTTGTTTTGGCAACAAATGTAACTATAGGCAAATCTAGATTGGTGAACTATTGCTTTGTCTTAGAATTTATGCAGTTGCCAGGTACACATGGCTCACGCTTGTAATCCTAGCTACCCAAGAAGCTGAAGTCTGAGAATAGTGGTTTGAAGAAAGTCCATGAGATTCTTATCTTTAATTAACTGCAAGGTGTCACTGTGACTCAAAGTGGTGGAATGCTAGCCTTGAGTGAAAAATCTCAGGGATGAGGCCTAGGCCCTGAGCTCAAGCCCTATGACTGACCACCCCCCCCAAAAAAAAAAGAATTTATACAGTTATATTTTTTGGGGGGGAAAGGGATCCAAGTTTGGTTTTCATGTTTTTCCCCCTAATAATGAGCAAATAAATGAAACCCTGAAAAATTCATTGTCTTACCCAAAGTCAGGTAGCATATCATTTGCAAAAGTCAAAACTAGTTGACTTTCAGGGTCTCTGATATCCCGTCCTGAGTACTTTCCTCTGTGCCGAGTGGCTTATCATTATCATTGGTTTGATCCTGGTTCTCAGAGGCTCAGTTTCCTTTTGAGAAGCAGGATGTGATAAAGAGTGGTCGTCAGAGGACTGCCTGAGTTTAATCTTTGCTTATTGCTGACCAGCTGTATAACACTGGGCAGTAACATAACCACCATATTTTTGTTTTCTCCTAACATAAAATGAACTGTTCTTGCCTGCCTGAGCATTAAATGAGAACATACCCTAACCATGGTAGATCTTACTATTGTTTTCATTTTTCATTATTCCTAATGCTATTCTACTTAGCTTCCCATTTGCAGGCTTGGGCCTTGGTCATACTGTACCTTAGAGATACAGTAGTGTCTGTGGCAAACATCTTTACCTATTTAGTAAGTGACTTGAATTGTAAAGTCACCTACTTTTGAGAAATATGTGGCTCATCAGCATTACTTACACTTCAGGATCTTCTGTAAACATAGTAGCACTAAATTTCATGCTATTGTTCATACAATACAATGGGTGATGGTCTTAGGAGCAATGCTGGGTGAATCTGAAAGCATATCTAACTTAGGCCCTCCATTGCTAATTTGCTGAGTGTTGTTATCATGATGGGTGTTGGATTTTGTCAGATACTTTTTGTGCACCTACTGACTGATTTGATCATGGGATTTTTCTTCTTCAACTGACTTTAAAATGTTTAACCAGCCTTATATACCTAGAATAATTTCCTCATTTATATTTTGGTATATAATTATTTTTAGATATTAATGGACTTGATTTGCTCTTACTTGAGAACTTTACTTGTAACCCATGTTTCTTTTTTTTTTTTTTTTCTTTTTGTCAGTCATGGGGCTTGAACTCTGGGCTTTGGGCGCTGTCCCTGCACTCTTCAGCTCAAGGCAAGCACTCTACGGCTTGAGCCACAGCACCACTTCTGGTTTTCTAGTGATTTATTGGAGATACGAGTCTCATGGACTTTCCTGCCCAGGCTGGCTTTGAATCATGATCCTCAGATCTCGGCCTCCTGAGTAGCTAGGGTTACAGGCATGAGCCACTGGAGCCCGGCTCCATGTTTCTTCTTAAAATGGTTTAAAAATGGATATTGCAATATAATTGCAGAAAATTTTTGTTGAAGGGATGGGTTTGTAGGTTATTACTCAAGAGTGTATGCTTACCATGCATGCTTGCTGTGCACAAAGCTTTACATTCACCCCTGCCTTACCCAATTGAAATGAAAAGCAAATCTCATTCTTCTAAGATAGCCACTCTGCTTATCTTCCTGTTTTTATTATTGTCTTTTACAATAGAAATAACTACCAATCGCATCAATAAATGCTATCATTGAGTGGACACTTGAAGTAACTAATTGGATAACTGAGTTAGAGATCGCATGATACTCTTAACAAAATGGGGCTTATGAAAGTGAAGAACATACAAATGGCAACTGAGGCTTCTAATGAAGATGAGAAAGATAATTTAAGGAAGAGATGAGTGTTCATTTTAATGTATGTTTTTCTCTACCATTCTCAAAATCCCCTTGTTAAACTAAAGCAAATCAGGTTTCTAAATAGGTCATAAGAATGACATCACTGAGAATGTTGGTGATAAGATGTTCAAAGTTTGTGGCTGCTTTGTTTCCAGGGTGCATAATAATTTTCTTAGTCTGGAAAATAATCAGTTTAGTTCACTAATAATGGCTATTTATTTCATACCTAAACCATGGTGCCTTCTAGTAATTAGGCTTGTTGTTTTTATGCCTCTAATTTTAATAAAGGAAAATAACCTTGGTTTCCAATAGGCCAGATAACTAGGAGTTAATAGCTTTCAGCTCATGTCAAGTACATCAAGTGAGTGTTGTTTTTAAGTACAAGCTTAATTCAAAGTTTTATGTGTTAAATTAATTATTCATATGTAAAGTACCAGTCTGCATGTCTCTTGGGTTTGGTCTAGCTTGGAAATAGTAAATACAAGTAAAATTTAACTCTTCCAAGGGGGGACCAAGATGGCGACGGGGCAGTAGGGAAACGCCACAGCTCTCTCCAACCAAAAAGAGAGTTCGAGTTCCAACGCTTAATCTCCCCAAGAGACCGACAACAACAAAAAGACGAACACTCAGAGAAAAACCAGAGGCGGAGAATAACAAAAAAGAAAGAGGAAAAGAATTTCAAAACAGAGAAAAGCGAAGACCCCTCCCCCAACCTTTACTGGCCGCGCGGCAGCGCGCCAAGCCGCCGGCCAGCCGGCCCGGCGGGGGCTGTGGGAGCCCCAGAGAAACAGCAGAGACACAGGGGGCCACTTTCAGAACATCTGGTACTGATTTGCAGAACAGCAGATCACCAGGAACAGAGAAACCTACCAGCCGGGAGTCTCCACGAGGATCCCACCCCCACCCCTCACTCTCCACCCGAGCAGAGAGGCTCCATCCCGCCAAAGTCGCTCGGCATCAGCAGAGTGACAAAAGGACCTGCGGCAGACCACCCGGCCCGCCGGATCGCGATCGCAACGATCCAGCACTCTCCACCCGAGCAGAGAGGTTCCATCCCGCCAAAGCGGCTCGGCGCGACAAAGGGTCCTGTCTGCAGACCACCCACCCGCCCGATCACGATCGCAACAACCCGGCGGGGTCACTTGGGCCCCAGAGGTACCGAGAAGAAGCTGCCTGAGCGTGGACACTCTTGACCCAACAGCTTCGACAGAGGCAGAGACAGAAAAGAATCACACAGAGCCACCACCGCCCAACCCAGCCCGGATTGCAACAACAACTGACGACCTACACCACACAGAAACAACCAGCTCCAGGGTGAGTACCCCACAGGGGAAGTGTATCCCTCAAGGGAGACCAGAGCTGGAGGGAATCCCCAGACCCTGACCTAGACTCCCTACCCCAGCACCCGGACCACAGGACCCACTAAAACTGGGAACTGTTTGAGAGCTCCACCAGCCCGTGGAGCACACTCAGCTGGCCAGGCTAGAGCAAGAGCACCCCTGGAAGGGAGCTTAAATGCCCAAGCCAGGAACAGCGCCCCTGGGTCAAGACTACCAACAGTAGAAGAAATTTGAACTGTGTCCCCCAGGCTGTATAACCTAGGGGGTATACACATCAGCACAGGCCTAACAAGCGCGCTCCAGGCTGGGGCCGGAACCAAGCCCGGGGATCCGGCACCTGAACAACACAACCAACTCCTCCCAATTGAAGTAAAAAGCTGAGCATACGCCTCAACAGAGGGGAGAAAACCAGGAAACAACACTCCCCCGGGAAGCACGCCTGTGACAACAAAAGACCTGGAGGCCCAGGACAAGAGAAGCCCAAACCCCACCAAAACTCCACCCATATACCCTAGACTGGGAATTGGGCAACACAGGCTGCCAGCACCTGATAGTAAGCAGGAGCTCAGACTGTTAAGGCGGCTCAGCAATAGAGTGATAGTCTTGGATGTATGAGGCCCTGCATCTGATTCCTCAGCATCACAAAAGCAAAAAGGGTCAGAAGTGGTGCTGTGGCTCAAACGGTAGGGTGCCAGCCTTGAGCTGAAAAGCTGAGGGACAGCACCCAAACCTAGAGTTCAAGCCCACAACCAGCCCAAAACAAATAAACAAAAACACATCAGGAGCCCATAGCAGACTCCAGCATTTGGGAGAGTGCATCCAGAGCATCTGTTCTTCACAAGAGCACCCGTAGGAGCAAACACAAGCAGTCTAGGCTGCTCAACCCTTCCAAAGGCGGGAACTGTCAGCAATCTACAGCAGAGAGCTGAGAATCCTAAGTAAGTCAGAATAGCAGCTGGAAATAGGCTCCCAACAGAACCCAGATCAGGCACAGACTCTCTCTACCAATACAGAATCAGCAACCAAGCAAAGACAGACACACCAAAACAAAATTGAAGAGCAGTCTCCTGAACCTCCATGCGAAAATCACAGAGAAAAATCACAAGGTTTACTACCACCCAGGACAGCAAGCTCACCTCAAAAGCCAGCAGCCACACAGGGGAGAGCCCCAGTGGGAGCAAAGCAGGAATGGAAGACAAAGGCTACTTCCAAGGGTTGCTGGAGGCAATGACTCAAGAAATAAAGCGAGAAATTTATCAGAAATTGAAAGAGCACAAGGATGAACTATCCAAAGAGATACAGGGTATCAAACAAGAGATGCATGCAAAAATAGAAGCTGCACAAACCTCAATAAGAAGTGAGATAAACGCCAAATTAGAGGTAATGCATACCTCATTGAGAGGTGAGATCAGTACTCTGAGAACCAACATTGAATCCATAAAGGGATCCATTTCCTCCATGCAAACCACAATAGACGCCACTGTCAACAGAGTGAATGAAATGGAAGGTCGAGTGTCAGATACAGAAGACAGAATACACCAACTGGACCAAAAAGTGACAGATATGGAAAAATTACTCAAATTAAACCAAAGGGATATTCAAGAGCAAGCAGATAATGCTAAAAAATTTAACCTTCGCATAATTGGAGTGGACGAAGGTGAGGAATTCCAGAGCAAGGGAATGCAACACCTATTTAACAAGATAATCAATGAAAATTTTCCCCACCTCAAAAACGACCATCTTAACTACATCACAAAAGCTTATCGAACACCCAACAAGCAAGACCCCAGGAGAAACACTTCTAGACACATTATAGTAAAAATGATAGATCTGAATAATAAGGAAACAATCCTGCATGCAGCAAAAATGAAGAAGGAGCTATACTACAATGGGAAAAAAATAAGAATTACTGCAGATCTCTCCACACAAACAATGAATGCAAGAAAAGCCTGGGAAAGCACCATACGAGCCCTGAGAGCCAATAACTGCCAACCCAGACTGATCTACCCGGCAAAGCTAGCATTCACATTTGATGGAGAACTGAAAACTTTTAATAGCAAAGAAAAACTAAATGAATACATAAACATTAAGCCAGCATTACAAAGAATTCTAAGAGGGGGGACACAACCTGAAGAAAGCAGCCAGGAACTGGGGCCTGCCCCAAACAGGCATTACTCAAAGTCTAACTGAGCAAGCACAGGAGGAAAGGAAAAAAGAAAAACTTAGGAAAACGGAATGGCAGGGACAACAATGCATCTCTCTATACTTTCTCTTAATATAAATGGGCTGAATTCGCCAATTAAAAGAAAACGAACTGAGGACTGGATAAGAAAACAAGACCCATCCATCTGTTGCCTTCAGGAGACCCACCTCTCAGCCAAACATACAAACAAACTCAGAGTGAAGGGGTGGAAAAGGATCTACCAATCAAACGCCCCCAGTAAGAAAGCAGGTGTAGCTATCCTGATATCTGACAAAATAAACTTTTCATTAAAATCAGTACAGAAAGACAAGGACGGACACTACATATTAATAAAGGGAACAATCCAAGAGGAGGATATAACCATCATCAACTTATATGCCCCAAATATTGGTGCACCCAGATATGTCAAACAAATGCTCTCAAACTTACAGAATAAAATAGATCCCAATACGATAATACTAGGAGACTTTAACACACCACTCTCACCAAAGGACAGGTCTACCAACCAGAGGATTGGCAAAGAAGCTACCGAATTAAGAGAGGCCATACTTCAAGCGGAATTAACTGACATCTACCGAGTATTTCACCCTAAAACAACACAGTACACATTCTTCTCAGCAGCTCACGGAACTTTCTCCAAAATAGACCATATCATAGTTCATGCAAGGAACTTAAGCAAATACAAAGGGATCGACATAATCCCCTGTATCCTATCTGACCACAGTGGAATCAAGCTAGCTCTCAATAACAAAGCATACCGCAGAAATTTCTCCAATACATGGAAATTGAACAGCACACTCCTTAACAATGCCTGGATAACAGAAGAGATCAGAGAAGAAATAAAGCACTTCCTACAACTCAATGAAAATGAAAACACCTCACAAAGAAACTTGTGGGACACAGCAAAAGCAGTCCTGAGGGGCAAATTTATTGCCCTCAGTGCCCACATCAAGAGAATGGAGACAGACCAAGTAAATAACCTCATGTTGCAATTAAAACAGCTAGAAAAACAGGAAAAAATGGAACCTAAAGCTACTAGAAGAAGCCAGATAACCAAATTAAAAGCAGAGATTAACCAATTAGAAAATCAGAAAACCATAACCAAAATAAACCAAACAAAAAGCTGGTTCTTTGAAAAAATAAACAAAATTGATGGCCCATTGGCTAGATTAATTAAAAAAAGAAGAGAGGAAACCCATATTAATAGGATTAGGGATGCCACGGGAAACATCACCACACGTACCCAAGATATCCAAACAATTCTAACAGACTACTTTCAAAAGCTATACTCTCTAAAGGAAGAAAATCGGGCAGAAATGGATGCATTTTTAGAGAAATACAAGTTGCCCAAACTGAGCAAAGAAGAAGTTAACCAATTAAATAAGCCAATATCCTATAATGAGATACAGGAAGCTATCAAAAGTCTTCCAACAAAAAAAAGCCCAGGACCAGATGGATTCACAGCAGAATTCTATAAGACCTTTAAACAAGAACTAATACCCATACTCCTCAAGCTCTTCGGAGAAACAGAGAAGGAAGGAGCTATCCCAAACTCATTCTACGAAGCCAATATCACACTCATCCCCAAACCAGGCAAAGACCCAACCAAAAAGGAGAATTACAGGCCAATCTCCTTGATGAACACAGATGCAAAGATCCTTAACAAGATTCTAGCTAACAGAATCCAGAAACACATAAAAAAAAATAATTCACTATGACCAGGTAGGCTTCATCCCAGAGACACAGGGATGGTTTAACATACGTAAGTCAATAAATGTAATCCAACATATCAACAGAGCCAAGGTCAAGAATCACATGATTATCGCTACAGATGCAGAAAAGGCCTTTGACAAAATTCAACATTCATTCATGCTAAAAGCTCTGGAGAAAATAGGAATAGAAGGAACATTTCTAAAAACAATAAAAGCCATTTATGACAGACCAATAGCCAATATTATACTTAATGGGGAAAAGCTACAACCAATTCTCCTAAAATCAGGAACAAGGCAAGGATGCCCACTGTCTCCACTCCTCTTCAATATAGTCCTAGAACCCTTAGCCAGGGCAATAAGGCAAGAAAAAGATATTAAAGGGATCCTCATAGGAAAAGAAGAAGTTAAACTATCCCTTTTTGCAGACGACATGATACTATACCTCCACGATCCCAAAAACTCCATCCCCAAACTCTTAGAAATCATAAATCACTTTGGCAAAATAGCAGGATACAAAATAAACCCACAAAAATCAGTTGCCTTCCTATACACTGATAATGTACAGGAAGAGAGGGAAATAAAGGGAGCAACCCCATTCACAATAACCTCCCGAAAAATAAAATATTTAGGAATTAACCTAACCAAAGATGTAAAAGAACTATTTAATGAGAACTATAAAAAGTTAAAGAAAGAAATTGCAGAAGACACTAGGAAATGGAAAGACCTCCCATGCTCCTGGATAGGCCGACTTAATATAGTAAAGATGGTAATACTTCCAAAACTAATATACAAATTCAACGCAATTCCTATTAAAATCCCAATGACGTACATCACTGAAATACAGAAAACAGTCCAAAAATTCATATGGAACAACAAAAGACCTAGAATAGCCAAAACAATTCTAGGGGATAAAGACAATATGGGAGGGCTATCCATGCCGAACTTCAAACTCTACTACAGAGCTATAATAACAAAGACAGCATGGTACTGGCACAAAAACAGACCCGAAGACCAATGGAACAGAATAGAAGATCCAGAAATAAATCCACAGGCCTACAGCCAGCTGATATTCGACAAAGGAGCCAAAGACATACAATGGAAGAAACACAGCCTCTTCAACCGCTGGTGCTGGGAAAACTGGGCAGCCACATGCAGAAAACTAAAAGTGGACCCCAGCCTATCACCATGCACCAACATCAACTCAAAATGGATTAAAGACCTTAACATTAAACCTGAATCTCTGAAACTACTGCAGGACAGAGTAGGAGAGACACTTGAACTAATAGGCACAGGAAGGAACTTCCTGAACAGAGTCCCAGGGTCACAACAAATTGGAGAGAGACTCGACAAATGGGACTACCTTAAAATAAAAAGCTTCTGCACAGATAAAGCTATCGCAACCAAGCTAGAAAGACAACCAACTAATTGGGAAAAAATATTTACCAGCAATATATCAGACAAGGGGTTAACATCCTGTATATACAGGGAACTCAAGAAACTAATCCCTCCCAAACCCAACACACCAATTACTAAATGGGCAAGGGAACTAAAGAGGGACTTCTCAAATGAAGAAATAAAAATGGCAAAGAAACACATGAGGAAATGTTCATCATCCCTGGTGGTGAAGGAAATGCAAATAAAGACAACCCTGAGATACCACCTTACCCCAGTCAGAATGTCCCACATCCACAAATCAGCCAACGACAAATGCTGGAGGGGATGTGGAGAACGAGGAACGCTATTACACTGCTGGTGGGAATGTACACTCATACAACCACTTTGGAAAGCAGTCTGGAGGGTCCTTAGAAAGCTAAAGATTGACCTCCCTTACGACCCAGTCATACCACTTCTAGGCATCTACCCTGAACAACAGGAACCAATATACAAGGACACGTGCACCTCCATGTTTATTGCAGCACTGTTCGCAATAGCTAGGATATGGAAACAACCTAGATGCCCCACCACAGATGAATGGATCCAAAAATTGTGGTATCTATACACAATGGAATATTATGCAGCCATTAGAAATGACAAAATAATGGCATTTGCAGGGAAATGGATGGAGCTAGAAGGAATCATGTTGAGCGAGGTAAGCCAAGAACGAAGAGACAAACAGTACATGGTCTCCCTGATAAGTGGATGATGAATCCAAAATGTTAGGTGATATGACAAAACTAACAGGACTTAAGAAACAAAGAACTCCCACTCATCTGGTTGAACCACTACTAAATATCCCCATGCTGCTGATCACATATATGGTATATAACATATGAGCACCGTTATATATTACAGACTGTGATAGACAATTTGCTCCAGGAAAGTTAGAATGAACTTGTGACTTTAAATGAGCATCATTATTCCACAATACTGTGAATTTCCGGAAATTAAGTAATCACTTAATCACGATCAAAAAAAAAAAAAAAAAAAGAACCTTGGGGAAGGGAGGGAGGGAGGGGATGGTAGGGGGAAAACAATGGAGGGGGTAACAATGTTCAAGAGGAAGTGGAAGTGTACTCATTACCTCACTCATGTAACTGTAACCCTCTGTATAGTATCTCTACAATAAAAAAAATTAAAAAAAAAAAAAAAAAAAAACCTAAAAAAAAAAAAAAATAAAAAAAAAAATAAAAAAATAAAAAGTGCTTGCTATGTGCTAATAAACGAGTTCCTGCTTGAAAAAAAAAAAAAAAAAAAATTTAACTCTTCCGTTGTAAATTCCTCTATCCTAAGATTTCACCTGGGAATAACATTCAAGTAGAACAAGAAAAGTGTATTGTTAAGTGCAGAAGCATCTCTATTAGGAAGAAGTGAATGCAAAGAACCTGAAGCCATCAGAAAGGGATCCTTGAATTAGGCCCCACTCTTACAGTTCTCATCACCTCCCAAAATAGCACCACCAGTTGGGGACTAAGCATTCAACCCTAGAGCCTGTGGGACAAACTTCATACTCAAACCCTGTCACTGCCCTACTACTTGAAAGATGAAGGGCAGATTTTTCTTTTAATCGGAATAGTTCTGTTTTGGGTTTTACTATATTTTGAAGTCCCACATTAAAGTCTTTGCCTTTAAAACAGCTTGACAATTACTAGTTAACATTGTATGAAAAGAAAATTTCTCATCAGTAGCCTCGCCATTCGGTTGTACTTTGAGCTTCCTCTGTTCTCAGAGTATGTAGAATTTTCTCCTTTATATAAAATCATGTGTAGTCAGGAATATAAGATATTACACTTACTTTTGAGGATTTGTAGAGCAAATGGAAGAAATCCCAAGAAACCTACTTGAAAATGATGTCAGAGGTTTCTAGATAGCAGCAACATGAAGAAAGAGCTTTTGGAGAACTGTAAAGTTTTCAATCAGAATGGAATTCTGATGACAAGATAAATTGACCCTGAAAGTGGATTTTTAAAGCAGGAGTCCTGTTCCAGAAAATTCATCCTTCCACATACCCCATCTCCGAGGGAATTTTTTTTCCTAGATTTGAATTTAAATGAATGCTATGACCCAGAAGCTCTTACAGTTTTGAACTAGATTGGAAAATATCCATTTGTTAATTAATAGAGAATGAGAGTAGGTGTAAAGGGTTTATAGAGTAAATTATTCTGCCTTCAAGTCTTTTTTGCAGTCTTCTCTGTATAAAATATGTGTCATGTTGAAAAACATATGGAAAGCAGTAGGAAATAGAAATTTTATTTTTTAAAGCCTAGTATTAATTCACCTACTGCCCTCTGGTCCACAGTTTTCCTGACTGAGATGTAGCTTCCTAATATTTAACTGCATGTGTATGCAATATCTAATAAAATAGACTGTAGTCAGTTTTAATTATGATCTCCATTTTTGCTCACTAGGAGCCATTAACAATATTTAGAGAGATTCCCAGGCACTCAGAAAAGTTCATCTCTTGCTGAACACTTTCTAGTTAGTATTTTCAAGGGTAGATAGAGGTGTGTCAATAAATGATAAACAATAAAGCATAACAGCCCTGAAATACATACACTAAAAATAAAAAGGAATTATGTGGACACAAGTTATAGTTCTCCATCTGATACAGAACTTGCCAGGACAATAATATCTATTACTCCCCCTTCCCTCATCTGTAGCACCAGGGAGAGTACCTGTAGAGACATGACTCCTAAGGGCTTATGCTACCTCATACTTGCCATATCAGTGGATATATGTCATAGAGGCCTTCTTTTGTGTTGGCATTCTTATGGCGGTATTAAAAGCTGCTTAATCAAGCTACTTTACAATGGTCTCCCTCCACCTCCAGCCTTTCTCTTTCTCAGTTTTATTGCCTAAGTTTTCCTGACAGACTATATATAATATGAACAGAGAACAATAAGGTTAGAATCTTTTCCTTTCCTGTACATTCACTGCTGTGTCCCTTACCTTATCTATAAAGGAAGGGATAATAAATATGTGGTCTTCTATGTCTCAAGTTGTTTTTGTCCTCTTCTGACTTTTCTCCTTCTATCTATAGTTCTGCCTCTTCCTTGCCTCTATCTGTCTCAGTTATATAGGTATAGGTGTTTAAAACTCATAAAATGGGGCTGGGAAGGTGGCTCAGTGGTAGAGCGCTTGCCTTACATGCCTGAGGCTCTGGGTTTGATTCCTCAGCACCACATAAACAAAAAGAAAAAAGTCGGAAGTGGCGCTGTGGCTCAAGTGGTAGAGCACTAGCCTTGAGCTGAGGGACAGCACCCAGGCCCAGTGTTCAGGCCCCACGACCAGACCCCCCCCCCAAAAAAAAAACTCATAAAACTCCCCAGCACTGGTGGCTCAGACCTATAATATAATAAGGAGACTGAGATTTGAGGATTGTGGTTCAAAGCTAGCCCAGGCAGAAAAGTATATGAGACTCTTCTTATCTCCAGTTAACCAGCAAACAATCTGGAAGTGGTAGAACCCCAGCCTTGTGTGGAAAAGCTAAGCAAAAACATGCCCCCAGGGCCAGTGGAATAAAATTGAAGACCTTGAAATGAACCCACTGACCTATGGCCACCTAATCTTTGGGAACCAAAGAAAACCAGGATAGAAGAAAGACAGCCTCTTCAGAAAATGGTGCTGGCAGAATTGACTGTATATGTGTAGAAAATTGAAATTGGATCCTGATACATCACCCTGTACCAGAATCAGCTCCAAATGGATCGAAGACCTCAATGTAAAATCAGATACCCTGAAAATATTATAGGAAGGAATAGGGGAAATACTAGAGCTCCTTGGCACAGGTCTAAACTTTCTCAGTAAAGACCCAGAAACACAACAAATCAAAGACAGGCTGGATATATGGGATTGCATTGAACTGCAGAGCTTCTGCATGGCAAAGGACATAGCTAGCAAGACAAATAGAAAGCACATAGATTGAGAGAAGATCTTTACTATTTATGCAACTGACAAGGACCTCATATCAAAAATACTAGAGCTCAAAAAATTAACCCTCCCAAAAAAATAAATCCTGAAAGAAACAACCACTCCATTAATAAGTGGGCTAAACACTTAAAGAGAGACTTCTCTGAAGAGGAAATAAGAATGGCTAATAGACACATGTAGAAATGTTCAATACCTCTCTCTGGCTATAAAAGAAATGCAAATCAAAACAACATTGAGATTCCACCTCACCTCAGTTAGAATGGCTATAATCAAGAAAATTAATAACAAATGCTGGTGGGATATGGCCAAAAGGGAACGCTACTACAGTGTTGGTGGGAATATAAACTTGTTCATCCATTCTAGAAAGCAGCATGGAGGTTCCTCAAATGGCTAAACATAGAGCTCCCCTGTGATCCAACAAGTCCACTCCTGGGCATTTACCCAAATGACTACAGACCGGGCCACACTAAAACTACCAGCACAACTATGTTCACTGCAGCGTTATTTCTTGTAGCCAAGATATGGAATCAGTCCAGCTGCCCCTCAGTGGATGAATGGATCAAGAAAATGTGGTATATATACACAATGGAATTCTATGCTTCCATCCAAAAGAATGACATTGCCCCATTCATAAGGAAATGGAAAAACTTGGAAAAAATTAAATTAAGGGAAGTAAACCAGACCCAAAGAAACTTAGGCTGACTGGTTTACCTCATATGTAATAATTACTATATGTTTAGGATAGTCCTAGCAGAGGATCACAATAGCTCAATAGTCATGTACATATAATATGACCTTATAAACTTATGCTAATTGAAATGAACTATAAGATATGGAGACAAGGGTGTTTTGGGGTCTTAGTATACTGTATGAAGTTATTTCTTTTTTCTTTCATTTTTTATTTTCCCATTAGTTTACTCTCTATTGTCACTGTTTTTTATTTTGGTACCCTTTGTATTGTATATAACTTTATCTGATTTGGGAATGGGAAGGGGAATCACAGAAATGATGAGACAAAGGGCAAAGGGTGAACAATGCAACAGTGATACTCACAAGACACTATGTTGGAAATGAACTTTACAACTTGAGAGGGAAGGGATTCTGGTGGGAAGGATAGCAGGAGAAAACAAGAGAGGGGATAACAATGTTTGACAAGAATTGTACATATTTCCTTACTTATGTAAGGAAACTGTAACCGTCCCCCCCCCCACATCACCTTTACAATAAAAGAAAGAATGAATTTGTCTTAGAAAGAATTGTCTTAATTGTTTGCTCAGAAGGGAGAAATGAAGACAAACTACAGAATGTTCAAGGAAATAGCAGATGGTATAAGTGGAGGATGTTGTCAGTATTATGTTAAGTTTTATAAGACAGAACTTACAAAACAGTATAAAGAAAGGTTTTGGAAAGAGAGTTGAGGAAACAGATAAATGGTTTCCTTTAGAGACAAAAGGATTTAGGAAGTAAGAATTGTCTGCAATGTTTGTTCCAAATGGAAAAAAAGGGAGAGATGAAGACAAACCACAGAATGTTCATTTAAAGTAGTAGATAGTGTCAGTAGAGGCTGATATATGTGTTGAATTTTATAAGACAAATTATAAAATGGTAAAATTGGCATGTGATTGTTTGTAATTTAAAACTGATCTAAGATTTTTTTCCTAAGATCAAAATTAATACACTGATGTAAAACTATTGTTAGTACTATCTGTACTCCCCAAATATATAAGCTACCTTGGATACAAAGCTGGGAAAAACAACAAGCCTACATCCATGTGTTCCTCTTTGTAAAAGACCTAGTGGCATTTACAATGCTGTCAGTCTTAATTAGTAAATAACTAAATTGTATAAAAAGTTGTTATTTCAAACTTGGATCATTACTACTCTTAATTTCTTTTGTTACTACAGATTTAATCCTCTGTAGCATTCAAGTCAGACCCACAGAGAAGTTCCTGACCAATTAAATAACACTTGTTTCTGGGGTAGCAACGGAGCATCATGTCAAAGCCATCTTTTCTGCTCAAAAGTTTAAGTCCTGACTCTGAAAGCATGAGACTCCTGTTTGCCTCCTTGTCCACATCAGCAGGAAGTAGCCAGATAAAAACAACAGCACCCCCTTCCCCTTGTTTGATGGAAGTACTCACCACGGACCACCCCACCCCCCTATAGCTTAGAATTGTCCATGCTGCAGACCCTGATGAACATCTTCCCTCCCCATCCCCCTGAACAAATTAGCCTGCACTTTTGCTGATGCCCCTGACTAACAGGCTGTTGAGACCTTGAAACTCCTCAGTCAAAATAACATTTCTCATCCACCCACTTCCATCATCCCCCCTGACTTCACCCTTTCTTCCTAACATTTAAAGAGCCCTAGTTTTATAAGGGTGTGGCATTTCTCCCTACAGCCATGCTGAAGGAGACTTGGTTGCACTTCTCAGCCTTCAATCCCAAATAAAGCTTGTTAGTCTGTTTTTTTAAAAAAAAGAATATCCTCCTTTGGTCTTAACTACAGTTGTGTATTAGTTGGTTTGCCATCTTATCTATCAGATAGTAAAAATTTTAAAGCTTATGCTATCCAGTATTGGTGAGTATATATGGAAATGTTTGCTTGTATACATTTTTGTAGGAATGCTACTGTACTGGTACACCCTTTTTAGAGGGCAGTTTGATGGTATCGGTATTTTCAGAATATTTTTGTAAATTGACTCCATAATTTCAGAGTTCTCTAAGAAAATGCATATGTAAATATTAAGAATTATATTTATGGGTGTTTATTACTGGGTTTTTGTAAGAGTAAAAATCAGGAAAGGTCCTGCATTTCCATTAATAGAGAAATGGTTGCTGGGCGCTGGTGGCTCACACCCACTCAGGAGGCTGAGATCTGAAGATCATAGTTTGAAATCAGCTGGGACAGAAAAGTCTGAGGCTCATCTCCAATAAACTACTCAGAAAAAGCCAGAAATGGTGCTGTGGCTCAAGTGGAAGAGCACTCTCCTCAACAAAAGAGGCTTATGGACAGTGCCTAAGCCCTGAGTTCAAGCCCCAGTACTGGAGAGAGATTGAGACAGAGAGAGAGGGGAGAGAAGAGAAATGGTTAAATAATGTGTGTGTTAGTATGTGTGCTTACATATAATGCATATAGTAAAAAAAATTGAAAAATGAAGCTTGTCTGTATGTATTAACAATATTTTGAGTAGAAAAGCATAACAGATCATATTGTTCTCTGTGATCCATTTATGTAAAAACTATAATACACATACATGTTTTTAATCATACAGAAAAGTGCGGGAGAGTATGTACCAAAACGTTAATGAGAGAGACAAGAATTATTATTATTATTATTATTATTATTATTTTGTCAGTTGTGGGGCTTGAACTCTGGGCCTAGGTGCTGTCCCTCAGCTCTTTAGCTCAAGATGAGCGCTCTACCGCTTGAGCCACAGCACCACTTCTGGTTTTCTAGTGGTTTATTGGAGATAAGAGTCTCACAGACTTTCCTGCCTGGGCTGGCTATGAACCACGATCCTCAGATCTCAGCCTCCTGAGTAGCTAGGATTATAGGTGTGAGCCACTGGCACCCGGCATAATTATTATTTTTACTATACATTCTCATCTGTTACCATTAAAAGTAGCTAGCACCAGTTGCTCACACCTGTAATCCCACGTACTCCAGAGGCTGAGATCTGAGGATTATAGTTCGAAGCCAGCCCAGGTAGGAAAGTCTGAGACTCTTATCTCTAATTAACCACCAAAAAAGCTTAGGGACAGCACCCAGGTCCTGAGTTCAAGCCCCAGGACAACACACACACACACACGCACGCACGCATGCACGCACGCACGCACGCGTTAAAAGTAGGAATGTAGTTATTACTGGTGTAAAAATAAAAGCAATGAAAACAACAAAAGACTATCAGGAAATTTATCAAAGGTATTGGGGAAGATTGTTCAAGAATATACTCAAGACTTCAGGATCAGATAGAAACTTTAATTTATATTTTGGCCAGGGCTACTAGCACTATATGGCAATAATTTTGCACTTCCTTTTGTATATTCATCTTATTATTTTTACTTATTCTTTTCACTGTATTCTGTAGGTAACTCGGGACCAGATGAAAATATTTATACAGCAAGAGTTTAAGAAAGTTCAAAAGGTGATTGCTGATGAAGAGCAGAAGGCCCTTCATCTAGTGGACATCCAGGAAGCAATGGCCACAGCTCATGTGACTGAGATACTGGCAGATATCCAGTCCCACATGGATAGGTTGATGACTCAGATGGCCCAGGCCAAGGAACAACTTGATACCTCTAATGAATCAGCTGAGCCAAAGGCAGAGGTAAATGGAAATATCCATTATTATTGTAATAAGAGAAATGGAAGGAACCTGGCTGTCATGTATTTGTTAGTTTAGGAATTCCCCTGTGACCCTCATCATGAATGAATTAAAAGCTTATACAGGCTATAAGCATTTCAGTTGTATGTACAGCTAGTATGGGAATATTATTGATCACTAGCGTTGGCTTGGCAAACTATATGTTCATCATAGTTCAGGAGAGAAACCAGAAATAAGAACCAGATGAGAGTTCAGTTGACACACCCTAATCTATGAAGTGAATGCGTAAAGTCATTATAGAGGTGAGAACTTGGCTGAATGAGAACAAGACAGAAGTGAAGCAGAAAGCAGGGCAGAATGAAAGATTTTGGATTTATTCTGCATAGTGAAAGGATATTTCGGATTGGATTTTTATGGAGAGCCAGCTATCTAAATTGAGGGCATAATTGTTGGATTAAGAGTGGCATATGGCCAAGTATATAGCTAAATTCTATAATCGGTAGCTATTAGGAGGCTAGGATTATGAAGATTTTTGTTTGAAGATTTTAGTTTAGTCCAAAAGTAGTTTAGCAAAAGTCAGTAAAGCCCCTTATCAACCAATAAAAAGCTTGGTGTGGTAGTGTAGACCTGTTATCATAAATATAAGACTGGAAGTGGCGCTGTAGCTCAAGTGGTAGAGCGCTAGCCTTGAGCTGAAGAGCTGAGGGACAGCACTCAGGCCCAGAGTTCAAACCCCACAACCGGGAAAAAAAAAAAAAAAAAACAGTTTGAAAAATAAAGTAAAAAGGAATGAAGTATGGCTGGAATGGTGATGTGTGTTCATTCAAACCCCATACTGGTGGGGGAGGGAGGAAGAAAGAAAAAGTGGCTTATGGAACTATGCATTGTGGCACAGCTGAACTGCTTGGGAGGCTGAAGAAGGAAAATCACTTGAGTGAGTTCATGATTTGGGACCAGTCTTGGAAGCATAGTGAGAACCCCCATCTCACTTTAAAATAAAAAAGGAAAACTAAAAAGAATAGCACATGGGCAAGGATATTGTGAGAATCAAAAAAAAGGAGGGCACCAGTAGTATATGTCTATAATCCTAATTACTCAAGGGGCTGAGAGGATCCCAGCCTAGGCAGCAAAGTCTGTGAGACTGTTACTGCAATTAACCATCCAAAAGCAAAAGCTGGATTTAGCTGAGGTGCAAGTAGCAAAGAGCCAGCCTTGAGCAAGAAAGTTTAGGGACAACACTCAGGACCTGAGTTCAAGTCTCAGTATCAATAAACAATAGATTTCTTGATTGATTTATGAATTAATAGGCCAATGTAAGTGAAAGCCACATACACGTGTATACAACGCAGTGTACAAATGTTGTTAATATATTACTAAATTAATTTTTATTTTATAATAGAATAAAAATGCCCTAATTATTAGCAACATATTTAGACCTTCAAAATATGTTTCTAAAAAATTAAGTCCAGTCACTTTTCATAAATCAAAATGGATATTTTAGCCACTAGAAAGATATTATTATTCATCAGATTTCATAGTGTTAAGGTGAAAAATTGTGGTGAAATATTCTTCTAGGAAAAAGCCTAAGAGAAACCTGTGAGCTTTCTGATAGTTGCTGACTCATTGAGCTTAACCTCTACTGGCAATCTTTTTTTCTGGCGACAGAATACACTGGGCAACAGAAGAGTCACAGTGTAATCTAAGCCAGCCTGACAAGAATAGAAGAGACTATTGAGCCATATTGAGAGCAGGTTGAAGCATTGCACCCAGCTAGGATTCTTGATTAATTTTCATTAGTGTGTGAAAAGAGTAGCTCCAATTTTTTTTTTCATTTTGACTCTCTAGAATTAAGAAAGTATGCACTAAATGTCTTTGTAAGTAGCCAGGAAAGTACTTGGCATTCATCATTTAGTCTTAATTTCAACTCCACTTTACAGGAGGTATAGCAAGATGCAGAGAATTTCAGAGACAATGTCCAAGTGCCATTTAGTTAGTAAGTAGAGTCAGGAATTAGGTTTAAATGTGTCCTACTTCAGGACCTTACTATGTGTTGCATGCTAAGCATCCTATTGTGTTTTGTGGGAAAAGTGTTTTTGCATATGTAGGACCTTAAAATAAAAGGTGGGCACTTTGTGTCTTCATAAACAAAACATTCAGAGTTAACTCAAGAGGTCAATAGCCTGTCTTAAATTCCCCTCAAATTGAACACTCACAGTTGTGTTAATTAGTTGTTCTTTCATGAAAAAAAAAAAAAAAGATTTAGGTTGCAACATAGCCTACTCTCTAAACAATGAA
Source organism: Dipodomys merriami (assembly GCF_024711535.1). Lineage (NCBI taxonomy): Eukaryota > Metazoa > Chordata > Mammalia > Rodentia > Heteromyidae > Dipodomys > Dipodomys merriami. The sequence goes on along the minus strand of NW_027203493.1, from coordinate 15,666,306 downwards.
TTTAGGCCCTCTCCCAACATTGAATCTTCTTTAAGCATTTCAGTGGATGGAATTGCTCTTGTGGGGAAGGGGGGGAAGAGATACAAGAGTTGACAAGGCTCAAGGATCAGGCTGTGGACAAAACAAACTACTAAAAATAAGTAGCATTCTGTTGGCCAGAGCATTTTCAAAGAGCTTTATCATCTAATAGCTTCTCATTTTAGTTAATCTGTTGACTATTTAGAGAACAGTTAATGTTTCTCTTTCATTCAGAGGAAGTTTTTCATTTTCTTTACATAGTATGGATTTTTTTTTAAATCACCTGCATTTTTAATTTAGCTAAAAGATTTTCTTTTTCCAACATTTTCTTATGAAAAATTTCAAACACTATAGTTGAAAGGATTTTACAGGTGACATATATATACCTCCCCTCTAGATTCCAATGCTTTAACACTCTACCATACTTGCTTTGTTATATTTCTACCCATTTTTCTAACCTTTCACTTACCAGTCTGTTTTATCTTTGATGCTAACAAAATGGAACTTCTTGTTCTGAACAAAAACTAGTATACATTCCATTTTACTTCTTCCCCTAATTACAGCAAAAATCCTTAGACAAAAGTCATCACCAGAAGACTCTTAAAGGTGGGAAAAGATGGCATACTGAATGGGACCTTTGGTTGTAAAGAACTGTAAAACAAAATCCTGGAGTTTTCATTACTTCCTGTATATCTTAACCTGGGTGTTCTGAAAACTGGAACACCAATGGATACAGAAAAACCTCAAGAAAAATCTACTGTCTGTAGCCAAATGACTAGAAAGGGTAATCCAGCCACAGAGAAGCCTTTTGAAGAAAAAGCAATACTCCTCCACAGACCAAACTGGCACTGTTGCAATGGAACCAGTAGCTTTGAATCTTTTTTTATATACTCACTGCAGCATCAAGGTGTCTTTGTTTCCCCATGGAGCCTGTGGGTGAAACTGATTTCTGCCTTTACCCTAACCCCTCAATAGTAAGTAATGCCTACCTTCCATAAACCTGTAAGTGGAACTCTTGACTTTACTCCTGCCTGTCTAACTGTAAGGGAGTTGTATCTCTCCCTCCCTTGTGGAGATTGTAGCTACAACTCTTAACTCCTTCCTCTTATCCTACAGTGATTAGTTGTTGCCCCTCCCAAGTTGAGTCAGTAAGATTTTACCTGACACCCTGTAGTAATACCCTAACTCCAGAGAGACTGTAGGTTTAGTCATGACTTATGAACAGGGCAAACTAAAATATCACTGCAGAGGTTTTATATTCCAGATTGGACCACAGCCTGTGAAAGTGATCCAAGACATACATATATATTCTGATCCTAAACAGGTTGACTATGCACTTACAATACAAGAGTTAAATAGGAGACCGACTCTTGCAACACCACTCAGTATATCTAGGATATAACCCCAAATTACACATAATTCCAATACTTTGTTAAGGATTTTTATATCTTTGTTCAAGAAGATTATTTACAGTTTTATGTTTTCATAATGTTATTGTCAGATTTTATATTAGGTTTCTGTTTGCCCTTTGTTCCCCCTCCAAGACACACACATGCACATTCCCATTCTCCAGTTCCCTAGGACTCAGAAGTTTCTTAATCAGTATTGCATGTTTGTTAATTGTGCCTTTGCTTCTGATAGTTCAGTGCTCTGTTGTCAATGTTCCTCTGTTGTCACCCTGAGAAAATCCTTCAAGGAACACTGTAAATGTCACCTTCTCCGTGTAGTCTTCCTTGCTACTCCAGGAGAGGCAGTGTTTACCCCTTGTTTTTTCTCTTTTCTGACTTCTTTTCTTTTTTGCTGGTTCTGGGGCTTAAACTCAGAGCCTGGGCACTGTCTGTGAGCTTTTATGCTCAAGGCTAGTACTGTACCACTTGAGCTTTAGGTCCACTTCCAGCTTTTTAGTGATTAATTGGAGATAAAAGTCTCATAGACTCCAGGCACTGGTAGGTCATGTCTGTAATCCTAGCTACTCAGGAGGCTGAGAACTGAGGATTGCTTTGCCCGGGAAGCAAAGTACTAAGACTCCTATCTCCAATAAACTACGCAGAAAAAGTGGTACTGTAGCCTAAGTGGTAGAGCACTAGCCTTGAGCACAAAGAGGCTTGGGGACAACACCCAGGCCCCCTGAGTTCAAGCCCCAGGAATAGCACCAGAAAAAAAAAAAAGCTCACAGGCTTTCCTGCTCAGACTGGCTCCAAACTGCAATCTTCGGATCTCAGCCTCCTGAGTAGTTAGGATTTAAGGCATGAGCCACCAATGCCTGACTTACCCCTTCTCTTTTGACTCTCAGTGCATTCTAACTTTGTCTTTTGGAGAACTTGTAACACATTTCCTCCCTCTTCTCTCTCTCTCTCTCTCTCTCTCTCTCTCTCTCTCTCTCTCTCTCTCTCTCTCTCTCTCATCCTTCCTTCCTTCCTTCCTTCCTTCCTTCCTTCCTTCCTTCCTTCCTTCCTCTCTTTCCTTCTTCTTTATATGGGACACTTCACAAATCTGTGTATCATCCTTGTGCAGGGGCCATGCTAATCTTCTCTGTATTGTTCCAATTTTAGTATATGTGCTGCTGGAACAAGTACACATTTCCTTTATTTTCTGTCTTCCTACTTTTCCCGTTTCTGACTGGGAACTGTTAGAAGATTAGATTATTATGAATTGCCTATTTCTTTCTCCTTAGCACATACATATAGTAGCTTCTTAATTATACAGAATTGCTACTGATATTAGTAAATAACCTTTATTAAAACATATCCTGGGACTAGGGATGTGACTTAGTGGTAGAGTGCTTGCCTAACATGCATGAAGCCCTGGGTTCAGTTCCTTAGTACCACATAAACAGAAAAAGCTGGAAGTGGTGCTGTGGCTCAAGTAGTAGAGTGCTACCCATGCACAAAAGACGCTCAGAGACAGTGCCCAGGCCCTGAATTCAAGCCCCAAGACTGGCAAAAATAAACAAAGTGTCTCAGGCACAGTATCTGGCTATAAGTATTATTCAATCCTTATAAAAAATGAGGAGATTGAAGTTAAGAGAGGCAAAATAATTGGACTAGGGTAACATGGCAAATACACAGTGAAGTATAGGTTTTGTTTTTTCAGTACTGGAGATTGAACTCAGGACTTTGAGCTTGTTTATAAAGTGCTCTAGCATTTACATTCCCCAGTCTTTTTGACTTTTTTTTTTCCCAGATAGTCTCAGGCTTTCTTCCCCTGGCCAGCCTCAGACTATGACCTTTCTACTTTTACTTCTTGTATAGTTAGCTGTTCTTTCAGGGGGATGTCTCCCTAAATGTTTATCCAGCCTTGCATCAAACTTGAACCCTTCTGATCTGCCTCCCAAGTAGCTGGGATTACATACATTACCAGGCCTGGCTCCTGGAGTTAAGATTTCCACACACAGTGTCTGGCTCCAGATTTTTATTCTATTTACCAGTAGAAATCATTCACTCATTTATTCACTAACCAAAAGTTACATTTTATATTGAGACTACCCCTAAATAATTGAAGAGGACAATGCAAAAGATACTTTGTCACCAAAAGGATGAATGATGTTCCTTGAAAAGGCTTCAGAGTCATTTGAAATATCTCATTTGGTCACAAAGGAACCTGCTGTTATCATTATTGATAAAGTTAGGGCAAGACAGTATAATATGTAGAAAAAACATAAACTTTGTTTTTGCAAAAGAGACAAGAATAAGAGAAGAATACTGTGGATCATAAATTGCCCATATTACCCACTTATAAAGGAGAGGATCGCCAGGGTGGTTCACGCCTGTAATCCTAGCTACTAAGGAGGCTGACATCTGAGGATTGAGGTTCAGAGCCAGCCCAGGCAGGAAAGTCCATGAGATTTTTTTTTTGGGGGGGGTCTGGTTGTGGGGCCTGAACTCTGGGCCTGGTTGCTGTCCCTCAGCTCTTCAGCTCAAGGCTAGCGCTCTACCACTTGAGCCACAGCGCCACTTCCGGCTTTTTTTTTTTTTTTTTTTTTTTGCTTATGTGGTGCTGAGGAATCGAACTCAGGGCCTCAGGCATGCAAGGCAAGGGCTCTACCACTGAGCCACCTTCCCAGCCCTCCATGAGATTCTTATCTCCAATAAACCACCAGAAAACCGAAAGTGGGGCTGTGGATCAAGTGGAAGAGCTCAGTTCAAGGCCCATGACCAAAAAAAAAGGATCAAGGTCTAAATTAGCTATCCTACAAACATATAGTTAATAACTTTCTGAAGGAGAGATTGGACTAGAATCCTAATTTTCTGAGTCCAATTCGGTTCTTTTCCCATTTAAATATGCTGTATATTTGTGTTCATATTTGGAGAAAAAAATGCTAGACCAAGGAAGAAATGTGTCTTTGAAGGACACAGCTTGATGCTTTTGGAGCTGGTCAGTTTTTGCCTAGGACCTGCTATTTTAGGGCTCTGAACTAAATACTGCCAGCCATACAAATAATAAGGCAAGGCTGTATTTAGGCCTCCTAAGTCTGTGCATTCACATCTCTGTTTGCAGGGTAAAATGATCAGTTTATCTCTGCTGGGCAGTTTGAATATAGGATTATACTAGTCCATCTCTTACCTATTAGACATAGCTTTTTGGCCATAAACAAAGCAGTCTCTGCTTTATGGTTGAGAGTGAAAAGAAAGATGATTAAATTGATTTCTGCTGATGGTTTCTAATACTGTTTTTCTGTTGTCTTTCAGGGTGACGAGGAAGGACCCAGGTAAGATCAAACTGTTGCTGCTTGTCTGATCTCAGAATTGAAGTAGAGTGATGTTTATGGCTTTTAATGCCCCATGAAATATGGGCAGTGAAGAAACAGCACAGAAAAGGGATCTCCAGCTTAAGCCAGGGCTTTGAAGTTCTTATTTTATAAGACTCCTACCTCCCTCCTCATCTATGTCATTTCCTGCCTGTAACCTTCAGATAAAAGTAGACTTGAAAAGTACATAATGACAGTGACTGCTTTATTCTATATCACATTTAGAATACCTTGCTAAGAAGAGCAGGCACTACATTTAAATGGTAATTAGGTTATCTGGTGCACCCAGTAAATAAACTATTCTTTATTGAAATTTTGTTTAACATGTTCTTAATCAAATAGTCTTTATTTCTGATCTATTATAACATCTTTGTGTCTGACATAAGATACTAGTCAATGAATTCTAGGTCATAGATATGCCAGGCCTTGTTTAGAAAGGGGGATAAAGTCTTTGTGCTTCTCAGTATTAGCATTTGGATGAAAATTTAAAATACATTTATTTAATTTTTGCCTCTCTCATACAGTGAATCAGTGAATCTGGACTTTGGATTGCTTAGCTTTCCAGTCATTCTGCTCAAGCCATTGAGAACAGATTCTAGGATATATTGCAGCTGAGCCATCACCACAATCAAGGGGTGCTTGTGCTGAATAAAATGTCTACATGGACTTCATATGTCATACGGGCTTATGTACTCAATACTGGGAGGTATCAGAAAGATCATTCAGGCTACTGGTATTTGAACTTTATTTTTGGTAGAAGTGCCTTTTTTCCCCCAAACTAAGTAGAACTTCAATATATAGAAAACTTTTTTCCTCTCTCTATTTAGATTGAGGGTTAAATCTATTGTTGAACCTTCTTACTTCATCCCAGTAGACCCTGAAAGGCTTCTGCAAAGTGTAGGAATCCTCAAAATTCAGTTTGTAAGTTACTGATCTAGTTTGAATTCCTCAAGCAAAGATACTAAATGAACTGTTCCGTGTTTCCTTGCTGAACTGGGGCTTGACTCTTCTTTGGTTTTATTTCAAATCAATAGATACAGTTCTTTTTTTCCTCCTTACAGCTTGAGCCTCTTTTTTAGAAGTAATATGCATTATTTTGTATCTACATCCTGCTGCTTCTTGCTGTTGACAACAAGTGTTCCTCACTCTTTAACCCTATACTTTAAGAACCTTTCTAGCTGTTTGTCTGCTATAGCTAGAATCACAGGCACCTTGCTTAAAAACCTATAGAACTTCAGAGACTCACTTCTGGTTCTGTCCCAGCTGTGCTCAGGAATAAGCTTTTTGGTCTTCTTTTCCTTTCTCTTATCCATTTAGAAGATATTTATGACCCTGGTTTGGGTCTGGCACTGAGTACACGCTGGGCATATAATGGTGACAAAGGCAGACATGGCATTACTTTTTTGGATCCCAAGTCTAGAGAGAAAGGGGAGCACATAATGAGCACTTACCCTATGGGGAAGTGCTGTGATTAGGGAAGTACAGACAGCTTGAAGAAGGACTCCCCTAGGCAGTCTTGGAGGCCTAGCAGAAAAGTTTATATATAAAGGTCTGGACAGTAAGACAGGCAGTCAAAGGAGGAGCAGGGTAGGTAGAAGAAAAAAAAAATGTTAAAAGCTGCACATAAAAGAAGAATAGAAGAAAGTAGAGCCCATTCAGGGCCTTGAAAACCTTCTTGAGGCATTTAAGGTTTATTTTGAGGGCAAAGAAGGCCATGAGAGAATTATAAACAGGAATTAACCCAAGAAATTTGGTAGTTCAGAAATTTTGGCTACCTACAGAAAGGAAATGGCAGGTTAAGAGCTTGGAGACTAGGTATCTTTGTTTGTTTTGTATTTTATAACAATACCTAGGGCCAGGTACTTTCTAAAGAAAAAAATATTTAGCTAACAGTCCTGATATCTGATTGGCTGGGATGAGGGCCTCATGTTGGATGAGATCACAAAGGCTTGATCATGTGTACAAGATTCAGGTGCCAGGCTCCCTCTGTCTTGGAATGAACCAGTTCTCTAAAACCTGAATTAATGTCTTCTAAAGGTTTTGTTCTCATGATATAATTGGGTTACATGAGGCCCCATCCAGGTTCTAACACCAGCTATTCAGCACATGAACCTTTGGGTGGACAGATCACTTCCAAACTATGACACTGTGCTAGCAGTGATGGAAGCCAGGCTTAACAGGTCCTTGGTATAGACATCGAATTCCCCTTGGCACTTCATCTTGTCTATTCTCAAAAGTTGCTATGGCTCCTTAGAATACAGATTAAGCCTAGCTCTAAACCCTTGTTTCCAGAAAGAGAGTTTCCAGAAAACATCCTAACCATAATATGCAGATTCCACAGGATAGCAGTGGTATATCTGTGTTGAGGAGAGCCTGATTAGACTGAACACTTCCATCTAGTCTTTATGGCTGCATGCCAGAGTCACACTGATTAGAATACAAGGACCTTATGAAGAAATTAACCTCCTCCCCTTCAAAGATACCGTGCAGTGTGAGAAACTGGCTTTAGAGTTTAATTGCAGATACCTTCATGTCATTTTGACAAGGCAGTGGTGAGGCATAGAGTTTCTTTACTAGCAACTAAGATGTCAAGCTGTCTCCCTCAAGCCGGGATGCCATGGATGTAAGCAGCATTCTCTTGGACTGAAGCTTGACAGAACCCTTTTGGTACAATGAGCACTTGAAGAGTACATTGGAAGAAAGGGAAGAGGAGACAGACTTTCTTTTTAACCTTTAAATTCATACTTGTTAGTTCTATTCAGCTTATTTGTGTGGAACTACTATTTGGCTCAATTTATTTCAATTAACACTCAGAGAAGATTGTCTTTTATCTGAAATTGTTCTCATTTATGATATATTCTTTACCATTCCATCAAGCCAAACAGGATTTGTTCCAAAGGCTCTGTACTGCTGACAGATTAAATGAGGGTTTGATGTGCAAGGGAGGCAGAAAGGAAATACAGGTCTCCCTGTACAGAGGCTGGATGAGAAATGAATCTGGAAACTCTTGAGTGCCAATTCTACTTGGATAATAATAGCTTTTATCTTCTTTGCTAGCATTCTTTGCACACAGCCCCCCCCCCCCACTGTCTATGTAAAAGTCAAAGGAGAAATAGATTCCATCGACAGTGGAAGAAACAAAGAAAAGTCCCTGTCCTGTGGAAATGTATTTATCTGTAATAGATCCTCTTTGTGTTCTACTAGCTAGAAGCTCCTTACCTTCTCTCTTTATTGACTTCCCAATTGGTTAGATAGGAGATGGCCAGCTGCTGTGCTTTTGGTCATGTCTGTTCTTTACCCTAAGGTTTTGGGTATAGTTCTGCTAATTAATAATAATGATCATAGCTCTTGTGTATTAAATGTTTATTTTGTGAAAATTGCTTTATATATATTCTCATCCTCATACAAAGTTCTGTGATGTAATAAGTATCCCACTTGTTAAACAAAGGAATAAATGCTTAGATTAAATTGCCACGGATTTATCATGGCTAGGCAGAGCTATGGCTTGAATTTGGTCTGGTTACAGGGATCATGCTCTCAACCATGGACTGTCTCCAAGAGGCCAACTCCTCTCTGACACTGTATAAAAGCCAAGAGGATTCACACACACAGTCTTCAAAGGACACTTTGGTCTGCTTCCTCTAACATGGGGTTCTTACTTGCTTTGATTGAACTTCTGTGGTTTGTTTCCTGCAAGCTACTGTTCTTCTCCTTGGCTTCTGTCATTATACAGAGATATTTCTTTGTTTCAAACTCACACAACATCCTCTGAGCATCAGTAGCAAAAGGAGGTCCTGTCTGGGGACCAGCCAACCAAGCCTTTCCTTTGACCCCACGGCACAGCTGCCTGATGCTACCCGTGTGGTAGTTTACTCCTCAAGTCCATAGTTCATAGTCACATAGCTGGCAGGGATTCTCAGAAGGTGCGGAGGAGCAAAAGTCCTAATATAGTGAACATGGATATTAACTACTGTGGAGTCATCTTGTAAGAGGGTGTCTTTGAAGCCCAGAAATATTCCCTTCCCCCCCCCAGCAAAAAAGCAATTTACACTTTTGGCAGCAATTTTCTGTCTTCACTATGCTATTATGGGAGATCTTGTGTTCGCTCCCTCACAGATTGGCTGCTTCTCTACTCCTGCCGAAGCCTGCTGAGAAGTAATATATATTTGAGGAGAGGGGGTGGCATATGATCTGCTGGTGTGAAAGCAATTGTGAGCAAATCAGAGAAAAAGACACTTAAGTTCTTGTGCTCGAAGAAGAAATAAAATCAGGATTAAATTTTGATTTGCTGTTGAGGTTTCCTGTAATTTTCTTTTTAAACTAAGAGGAAAATGGCTTTTTAATAGTATCAGCCATATTTGGAACTTCTGTAGAATTTTTCATCTTCAAAGCTGGCTGTTATTTAGGCAAAAAGCTCCAGCAGAGATCAGTGTGAATGTGACCCATGCTGATTCTGTGATCAAACAGGATGCATGTTCCGAGGGAGAAGGAGCTAACAGAGTTAGCCCAACTCACTTTTATTTTTGGTTGTGTTTGTGGCTGACTGCGTAACCTTGGGTAAGTTATTTAACCTTTGGGTACTCTTATTTCCATGTAAGTACTAGCCACATCCTTCACCATTTCCACCTCTTACCTAATTTGGGGGATTCTGTTAGTTACCTTTTGTTGCTCAACAAAGTACTTGAGACAGACAATGAAAGGAGGAAAGATTTTTTTGGCTCATGGTTTCGGAAATGTCTGTCCAGGGTCACTTGGTCCTGTTGCTCTGGGCCTATGGTAGGGAGCACATGATGGATGAAACTGCTCACCTCATCGTAGCTAGGTAGCAAAGAGTGGGAGGGGATATGGTTCCAATATCCCCAGACTAACTTATCTCCTCTACCAATACCTACTCCTAAGATTGTACAACCTCCAAAGCACCAAAAGCTGGTGATTAAGCCTTTATTTAGCATGTAGTCTTTGGGAGAATGTCATATGCAATCCTTTCAAAGTACAGTCATACATAGAATTGCATCAATATGTTATGCATCAAATATGGAGTGGAAGGTATCTACATATACATTAAGTAACTTGGTAGATATTTTTAAATTTTCAGTTTGTTATTATCTGTGCCTACATATTAGGTATTCTTTACCCCTTCTAAATAATCATTTGTTTTAGATAGTATTTATCACTTCCTAGTGATAGTAGAAATAGATTGTCAGTAATGTAGTTAGATTTCTTTTATCCTCTAATAGTAAATTCATGGTTTGGTTGTTGCATTATCTTGATTTCAGGAGTCCTGTCTGGAAGCTGAAGAAAATAGTAGAAATAGATTGTCAGTAATGTAGTTAGATTTCTTTTATCCTCTAATAGTATATTCATGGTTTGGTTGTTGCATTATCTTGATTTCAGGAGGCCTGTCTGGAAGCTGAAGAAAATAGATCTGGTACTTGTGACATGAAGTAGAACTATCTGGGCTCTTTTTATGCAGAGTAGGATTCCAACATACAAGTTTTTGTTTAGTGTAGACATCATGTTACAGAGCCTGGGCCTACTTTGCTTTTCCATACTAAGGTGGATTGTATATTCCCTGCTTTATGCTTTATATACATTGTTTGCCTGTCTATATCACAAATAAGCCTCTTTGCTAAAATAATTGATTTTCAGAAATCTGCCTGAAAGAGTCACGACTTTATTTTGTGCATGTTGGCTTATTAACCAGAGAATCCATTCACAGCTGGAAAATTCAGCTGAGGTTTTTATAATACTGCATTTGCCTCCAATTGAAATGCTATCCAGGAGCAGCCTATATTCTATCATACATCTGCCTGCTTTTTGTCGCTTTATAGTGCTAGAGACAAGACTCAGTAGGAGGGAGCCTGTTGTCACTTTTTGTGCTGTGGTTCTACTCTGACCAGCTTTTGTTTGCCATCCACTGTAGTAGCTCTGCTTGTTAGGCCTATGTTGTTTATGTATTTGACCTCAGCTTATCAGGAAAATAACTTGGTACCAGGAGCTCTATTCCTTTTGCTCTCAGACAAGGAGAGACTACAGAGAAGTTCTTTCATTCATTTGTTCAGCAAACATCATAAGAGTGCCTGATGTGTTCCAGGCCTTATGCTAGGCCCCAGAGATATGAGAATGATTAAGATTTTTGTCCCTGCATTAAAAGATTTCAAAGGCTAAGCTGAGTATTATGGCTCATGCCTGTAATTCTAGATACTCAGGAGGCTGAGATCCAGGGAATCACAGTTTGCGATCAGCTCTTGCAGAAAAGTTTGTGAGACTCCATTCTAAAATAACCAGCAAGAAGCCTAAGTGGATGAGTAGTTCAAGTGGTAGAGCACCAGTCAAGAAAACAGGCTTAGCAGCTGTAAGGCCATTCAAGCTCCAGCACTATCAGTCAGTCAATATTTTGAAGCTAGTTTGAAGGGGAGAGCTAAATGAACTATTTTAATTCAGATTTGCTTAAGCATAATTTGTGAAATACCAACTGTCTGAGGAACTATTTTAAGTATTTACATAGATAATTTATTAAAATAGTCCTAATAAGTAGTTTGCATGTTATTTTTATTATTTGAGATGAAATACCTGATCTGCAAAGAGACTGATTATACATGCATGAGGTCAACATAGGTTTAAAAAAAAATGGTAGAATCAGCATCTAAACTCAGTCTGACTCCAGAGTACAAAGTTTTAACCCACTCATTGGCTGGGAGAACTAACTTAGAAAAAGGAATCAGAAAAAATACAGCATTTTTTCTGGAACTTAGCAGATGGGTTGGCTAGGTATTTTAAGATAGAAAGGATAGGAAGTCAATCTAAGCAGAGTCATCAATAAGTATAAAGGCTCAAAGGAGTGAAAATGCTTGTGCTGTGTAGAACTAATGAATAACTATGTCTCAGCTGCAAGAGATAAGAATGAAAGATGGATTGGGTCTGGGATGCCATTTGGAGGTACTTTACCTCGACTACAGCATTGCCCAAAGAATTGAAGAGACTTCTGAATCTTAGGTTTTTTTTTTTTTTCCTTTAGTTGTGATGTGCTATAGATAGATTGGTTTTTTAATGCCTCAGTTTCCCCATCAAATTTGACACATTATTGTACATCAAGTACAACTATGCTGTGAAACATTAAAAGTATTATCCGTTTTTCGATTTGTTGTTTTAGATGGAAAAATAATAACTGGGATAAAGCAGTTGCAAAAGGAAATTGTTCATTTGATTATATTCTCTTTCTATACCTGTTTTGACAGTTCCTACTTTCCTCTGCTTTAAAATCAAGTTTGGGAAGTAGTTACCTATTTCTTTGTAAATTTGGAACAAAGTAAAATAATGGAACAAAGTTAAATAAAGCACTAATATACCCTAAGTAGAGGGTGTAGTTGTTTTATTTAAAAACTAGAGTTGGGGGCTGGGAAGTTGGCTCAGTGATAGAGCGCTTGCCTTGCATGCCTTAGACCCTGGGTTCGATTCCTCAGCACCACATAAGCAAAAAGAAAAAAGCCGGAAGTGGCGCTGTGGCTCAAGTGGTAGAGCACTAGCCTTGAGCTGAAGAGCTGAGGGACAGTGCTCAGGCCCAGAGTTCAGGCCCCACAACCGGACCAAAAAATAAAATAAAATAAAAAAATAAAAACTAGAGTTGGGGCTGGGAATGTGGCTTTGTGGTAGAGTGCTTGCCTAGCATGTATGAAGCCTTGAGTTGGATTCCTCAGTATCACATAAACAGAAAAAGCCAGAAGTGGCACTGTGGCTCAAGTGGTAGAGTGCTATCCTTGGACAAAAGAAGCTCAGGGACTGTGCCCAGGCCCTGAGTGTAAGCCCCAGGATTGGCAAAGAAAAAAAAAAAAAACAACAACTATTCAATTAAGTTGAAGTGAAAGATTGCATGTGAGTCCATGATTGTGATACTAAGGAGTCTTCCATAGACTAAATCTCTTCTTTCTTGCTTGCCTTTCATAGCCATTTTGGACTGCAATTAAGCAAAATAGATTTTAGGAATTCAAAACCTCCAATCTATGTTTTAAGAATAATTATAGTTGTTCAGAGTGCCTTTTATAAATGTGTGAAATATCACAATGAAACATCCTCATATTACAAATGTTTAGTCAATCAAAAATAACTAAAAGAGAAAAAGCACAACAAAATTAGATATCCTTGGTTATATTCTTCTGTTCACCTGTGGGCAGCCACAGAAAAATTGTGTTTTTTATTTGTCTGGTTTTTGCTAGTCCTAGGGCTTGAACTCAGGGTCTGGGCACTGTCTCTGAGCTTCTTTTGTTGAAGGCTAGCACTCTACCACTTGAGCCACAGAGCAATTTCCAGCTTTTTCTGTTTATGTGGTACTGAGGAATCAAACCCAGGGCTTCATGCATGCTTGGTAACACTCTACCACTACGCCACATTCCCAGCCCAATTATTGTTCTTTGTACTTTTTTCATTTTACTTATTTATTTTTTATTGTGAAAATACCGTATAGAGGGGTTACAATTACATGGGCAAGATAATGAGTACATTTCTAATCAAGCATTCCAAAGTTGTAAAGTTCGTTTTTTGACATAATGACTTGTACATCTCATTGCTGTAATGGGTCCACCTGTATCCCTATTTAAATGATTTGTTTTTTCCCTTCCCCTCCACAAATTATACCAACATCAAATACAGTGAAAGCAGGGGTTAGGAGAAATCTGCTGGTCTCAGGTATCTTGCTTTTCTGTCCAATGAAAGTCAGAGAAGAGGTTAATAATTTTCCTGAAAACCTCTAAGGATTCTTCATCTTTTTGAAAAACTATGTGACTGAACTGCATTCACTTTTCTTTCCCAGAAACCCTACAGTATGTGTCTAATGTAAAGTATGTGCTGGTAGTGGAATGTTGTGTTTGTTTCAATGAGTTTATTGGGGTTTTTTTTCAAGGTGATTTGAAGTACAATTTTCCTTAAAATTAGGACTATAGGGAGTTGACTTAAGAACTTTGGAAAAGGTAGATAGGAGATAACCCTGGAGTATCCTCTGTGATAAGATTTTTACCATAGATCAAAATATGCTTGTTTGTATCTACAACCTAAGCAGGAGTGGTGCAGTTAATGAAAGAAATGCTTTCTTATCCATAGCAGGGGCTCAGGGAAGAAAACCACTTTCTTTTATAAATGCCACACACTTCCTGTTCCTTATCTCGACTGCCATTTGTTCACTGTAAGTTACTATGTGGCTGTAAAACACCAAGCATTTTGTTTCCTTACTGAGTACATGTCTCCTTACATGCTGGTTCCATCAATTCTATTTAAAGGAAGAGTGAGATGGAGCATGAGAAAAACAGCGCAGGGAGGGAGGAGCTGACGGAGAAGAAGTAATTTTCAGTATTTCTCTGCTTCTGCTGTATAGATGCATCTTGGTATAAATGTTGTGGGGACAGTGTGCCATTTTATTCTTCCCAAAGTACTGTCACTTAAGACAGTGATTAAAACTGATCAAGAAAGGTGGCCACATCTGTAATCCTAGCTACTCAGGAGACAGATACCTCAGCATGCGATTCTTATCTCCAGTTAACCACCAGAAAACTGGAGGTGGAGTTGTGGCTCAAAGTGGTAGAGTGCTAGCTTTAAGAAAAACAGCTCAGGGACAGTTCCCACTGAGTTTAAGCTCGATGGTCAACAACCTCAAAAATACCTGACCAAGAAGCCAACTTTTCTCTGACTTCAGGGCTGTCCAGAATTGGTAGGTAACCAGCAATATCAGACCTACCCATATATGGAACGTTAAGTCGGACCTTTATATATGTCTCTATATTAATATGTAGTCTCAGACTTTGTTTAAAAACAATCCCGTGACATAGTTATTCTGGCCCCTATTTTCTGTGTGATGAAAATAACACTATGAGACGTTAAGTAATTAAGCCACAAACATCCAGTTAGGAAACTACACAACTAGGATTTGAATCCAGATCCATCAAGTTTAAAGTTCTATGCTTTCAACCATTATACTATACTGCTTGTCAGGAGATGGAAGATTTATACCTTCTAACTTGTTGGATGGGAATAAGTAAAACTGATATATAGGATTGTGACAAGCTAAAAGAGATTTAGCAATTTTTATCAGGTTTTTTTTTTTTCTTAGTTGAATACCAACAAGCAGTTTAAGAAGAAAGTTGAGATAGGGCTTGCCAGGAAAATGCCTGAGGTAGAATAAACAGGAACTTCTCTCCCTAGACAGGTAAACATTAGTTTACTCCCTGGCTTTTGTAAAGCCAGCAACTGCCATTGCCTCTTCTGAAAGAGCCACTGTTCACCCAGTGGCAGGTGCAGGCCAACTGTTGCTATGGCAACAGCAGGAGAAGCAAGCAGTTTTAATTCCAGAACTGATAATTAGCTGGGGGGGGTGGGGGGTGGGATGGTGATGGGAAGAGAGATGGGGGAATAATTGTTGCAGAAGGGAAAACTTCGCAATTACTGCCTGGCCGCATAGATGGAAAGGCCAGGCACAGATGCTCCAGCCTAGCATGCCCTTAGCATTCAAGCCCATCTACTCTGGTAAGGAATTTTTGATAAAACTAAAGTGAAGGGTCAGATTCTCCCAGTCAGTCAAGTCTTCAAGGAACCATATTCCTAAAGAAGAATGTAACATAGGCTGTAAAAAGAAATGCAAGGGCCAGATAAAAGATAACCCAAAGTGACACACCTAGCCAGAACAACTACCTCAACTTTTGAGGGAAAAAAAATGTGCTTGGGATAAAATAGGACACAGAAAGCATGCTTCTTGTTAGTTTCTACTAACAAGATTAAAATTACTTGTTAGAATTATTTGTTAGAAAATAAAATGACGACTTGTAGAGGTAAAAAACTTACTGAAATACTTAATGAGCGTGGCTGTTAGTCTATCAGTCCTTCAGAGATTGCATTAATGTAAGTAGCCACACACTCACATGATGAGTCTTAGTCTTTGCAATAACCTAGAAGAACTATTATTCCCTTAACAAAACCAGAGATTGCCAGTACTTTCACCATAGTCCCATGGCTGTAAGTTATTACTGAATCCTGTTATCCTATTGAGTTGATTTATAAAGTAGAGCAAAAGGAAATTGAGGTGGATATAAATAATTCATACTACAAAATAAAATATTTTTTTCTAAAAGAGTATTTTAGTTGTAGGTCACAAAATAAAAATCATTAAATGAAAAATATTGGAGAGTGTTCTTTAGTGCTTTGGAAATCTGTTAAGTTCATAGATTAGCCCTGTATCCAAGTCCTGGTCAGGGGAATAGGTAGATATGAGTCATGTTTTTTCCTAGTTGTTTCTGTGGCTCAGGCTGGGTTAAGAGTTGGAAGACAAGATGATTTGGTGACATTGTACAAGTCAGGTGGTCCAAACTTCTCTAAAGATCTGTTTTAACCAAACTTCCTAGGTGACTTAATGTGTGTGTACATGTATGTGTGTGTGCATGTGTATGTGAGCAGCAAAAAGGTGAGAAGATAGAAGAAAGGTTTTATTTTAAAACACTAGTGTTTTAGTGGGAAGAGAAACAATTCAGTAGTATTTCTGAATCACCTACTGGGAATACAGTTCTAAAAAATAAAAATTCAAAGGGCTTTATTCAGAATCTCAGGGGTTTAATAATGCAGCTAGTCTTTAAATTAAAAACGTTTTTAGGAAACCTGTTAGTCCTTATTTTAAGATCTATTACAGGAAATTAAAACTCAGTCCTTCTGACTGGGAGGAAAAATTGCAGAGAATAGAATAAAAAGATCAATATAGATCGAAAACAGGGTAGACTGAAAATCATTGCTGAATACTCTTTGAGCTTACCCATGGTTTTCCAGAGGTTTGACAAACTAATAAGCTAATGTGCAAGTGAAATAGTATCAAAATTTGGGAGTTTGACATAATAATTACTCTGGAAAAATATAATTTTGCCCGCATAATAGAGATGGTATTATTTCAAGGAGATGACATTAATGTGCTTTTCATCAATAGAAAAACTGTAACCTTTCTCTTATTAGCTTAGATCAGGGTCATGATACAAAAGACTGTTAGAATAATTCTCAGTCTTTTGTTCTAAGAAAATAAATTAAGCAACTGTCTGAAAGTCTAGGTATGGAAATTGTAATAATCGAAGCCAGAAAAACTGACCACTCATTTTAAAATCTCTAGGAGCCTTCTGTCACCTTCAGTCCTTTATGTATTTAACAGTTTTATCAGGTGTGCACTCTATGCCAGGCAGTACTATATATTGGAGTTGGAGTAGAAAGCAAAACTAGATATAATCCTTATAGTGATTGGGTTCCTAACCACATCACAAATGGTCTTCTCCACATTTCATTGGTATACAATGTTCTGTATATCCTCGGCTTCCTGCAAGCTTGAAGAATCAGTAGCTTCTAAAAAGATTTTATATATAATGTATATTATACAAAATATATATCACATGCATATCTATCTGTCTGCCTGTCTATCTGTCTGTCTGTCTGTCTGTCATCTGTCTATCTATCACATGCATCTATAGATGGAAATCTCCCAGTTCAAGGCTTCCAAGTATATTAGCCTGAACATGGATTGGATTTTTAATGTACTCTTCTAAACTGGAGTTCCATGTTCATATTAATCTGGCAAAGGTTGCTTACTTACCTGCCTCTTTGAATTCTAAAGTACTATAGCATAATTAAAAATTTGAGCAACCCTGTAGTAATGAATCAGTTTACTTTGTTTAAATTAAAATTCCCAAACTTGCCTGATGCTGGTGGCTTACTCCTATAATTCTAGGTACTCAGGAGATTGAGATCTGAGGAGCATGGTTCAAACCCAACCTGGACAGGAAAGTCTGTGAGACTCAATCACTAGAAAACTGGAAGTGGCACTGTGGTTCAAGTGGTAGAGTGCTAGCGTTGAGCAAAAAGAGCTCAGAGTCAACACCTAGGCCCCGAGTACAAGCCCTACAACCAACTTTTTTAACAAAAAAAATCCCAAACTTTTTGACACTTTTAACCTTTTAAGCCCAAATATCTTGTAGAAGCAGTGTTGCAAAAGATACAATAGTGGCTATTGCTTATTCTCCACTACATGTTGGATGTATTACTACTGATTTGCCTTCTAGAAAGAGGATATAAGAAAGACAAGAAGACTAGGTACTGTGATTCATCCCTATAATCAGAAGGTTCAGATCTGAATCAAAGTCAGATTGGGTAGGAAAGTCCCTCAGACTCATCCATTGAACCACCAAAAAAGCTAGAATGGCACTGTGGCTCAAGTGGTAGAGTATTAGCCTTGAGCAAAAAAGCTCAAGAACAGCACCCAGCCCTGAATTTAAGCCCCAGTACTAGCACACACACAAGATATAAAAGAGGTCAGATCTCCATAGGATTAAAGTCCTTCTTGTTGTATTTTGCTTCTAGATCTTCTACATATATCTCTACTGTTACTGCTGTCATTTATTTCTACCACAGTTGAAAGTATAAGTATAAGGGGATGGAGGCCTCCATAGGACTGATAGAGTATTTTTTTTAATCTGCATTAAAAAAAAACCTTGATTGTCCATAATTCCATCTAAAAATGTTAGTATCTTAAATATTCTTTTCATTTAAACACTACAATTCCTTTTTGTTTCATAACAATAGAGCCATGATAACACATCATCTAGCATAGAGAAGCCCTTCAAGTATTTGATAAATTATTGAAGGAACAGGAAACATTAAGTAGTACAAAACAATCCTAAACACATACTTTGAATTTTAAGTGTGTGTATGTGTGTGTGTAATTTGGGGGATATTACTGAGGGTTTGACCTCAAGCCTGCTAACCTTGCACAATACTGCTGAACCATGAGTCCAGCTCTGTTTTTCACTCACTTTTTTTTTTTTAAGAATTTGATCTCATTCCACTTGGATGTACTCCTGATCTGCCCACTTGTAGACTTTCCATCATTGCTGGGATCATATCCCTGTGGTACTAAACTGAGCTTCCTTTCTGGAGAAAATCTCATGGACTTTTCTGCCTAGGCTTTTCTGGCACCATAATCCTCCCAATCTTGGCCTCCTATGTAACTTTGGATGACAGGTACACACTACTGCACCCAGCTGGCCTTGTACTGAGATCCCCCTGACACAGTTTCTAAGTAGTTAGGAGTACAGATGTAAGCCAAAGGCACCTGGCTTTAAGTGAGGATGTTTAAAGTTGGTTTATCCTTTTTGTTTCACGGTAGTGCCTCTTACATTTGGGAGGTATCACATGTATATCACAAACTGGGATTGTGTCAGTCAGCAGCTGTTTAATGGTAACACAAAGAATTCTGACCAAACTGTACAGATAACAGCAAGGTAGAGTGAGTATGGAAAGGACATAGTGAAGTAGGCCCTGAGAGGAGAGACAAGCTGGTACAGCTTCTTTCCAGGCTTTGCCTTTGTTTTAGGGAATTTTAGGGGAAAAAAACAAAACAAAACAAAACAAAACAAAAAAAAAACCTTTAAACAAGGTTAACTAGATCTTGGCTCCAACCAGCCCAGTTCCTAGAATGGAAAGAATGCCCTAGGTCCCCCTCCCCTTAACAACTTAACCCACCTTGATTGTTCTGTTAAGGACTAACCAATAAAACAGAGGTTGTAATCTGGCTCAAACTGTCAATATCACAAGCTTTTTCACGTGCTTCCTATAAACTCCACTAAACAACTCCTTTTGCTTGGGCTTACCGGAAGCTCCGCCTTACCTGCTGAATTTGTGAGTCATTTAAACCAAAAGTGATAGGCTGGTTTAAACAGCCATTATGTGACAAACTGTAACCTCATTGGCCACCTGCGTGTGGTCTGGTATGACTGTGCAATCTTTTGTGTGTGTGACAATCTCATTGGTCACCTGCATGACCAGGCTTGACCTCGTGGATTTTGCCTTTAAAATCCAAAGTACATGGGCCACTCAGGGTCACAGTATCAGCTCCCAAGCCTGTGCTGTGGCCCTGACCGGTCAGTGTAGGAACCGTCTCAATAAAGTTGCTTCTTTACTAACAACTTTGTTGCAGTAGGCTCTGTCACTTCGGACGACTAGGTGGGCTTGCCTGCCTGAGTAGGGGTCTTCCTACTACAATGGTTCATTTTACAGGATCCAGGCAAAGTATGTCTGTGTTTGGTGGATATTGTGAGAATTGGTTAGAAGAAAAGATTTCTCTCTCAGTTCTTTCTTTTCTTTTATTTTTCTTTTGCTTCTTTCTTTTTCATACTTTACTCTCCTCCTTACAGAGTAGCCTTTTCTGTTTGTTGTATTTCTTCTCTTCAGCTTCTCCACTATTTGCTCAGCTCCTCAGGAGTTTTCCAATGCAAGATTTACTATCACCTTACCCCTGTCTTAGGAGAAAGCTCAGCCAGCTCATTTGTTTGGTAATTAGCTGCTCTTGAGTAAGGTGGCCCTAGTCAGCCACAATAAGAAATGGAAATGGGAAGGGAAATACCACAAGTTAAGGACATGGCAGAAAAGGAAATTGGAAAAGAGGCAAAATTGCATAATATTCTGCTTTGCTACCCTGGAGAGGCTGTCTAATGTATGCGGTCTAGTTTGGGTTTTCTTAGTGTCAGATAACAGAGTGCCCCTGATTGCCCACATCCAGAACCCATCCCAGCATGCCTAGTACTCCAAAGATAACAAATACTGTAACCTCACCAAACATGTGGCGCCTTCCTATTTCTCATTTGTTTTACAGGCTGGGGTATATGAGAAAAACTGAACTTGGAGTCACTAGATGGAATTCATCTCTTATACATTCATACTTTTTGTACCCCTTGCACTTTTGTCTATTGGTCCTTTTTTATATCCTTATTTTGTATTTATGTTCATTATGTTATTATAATATTGTTGTTATTATTTTAGGTCTTTCATGACTTTGAAAATGGAAGCCACACTCAATTCAGCAAACACTGATGGCATTGTTTTAGAGGCTGGGAATGCAAACAGTAAGATGATGCTCTCACTTCTGAGGAAAGTCAGTCTAGCCTTGTTTCTTTTTAATTTTAAAAGTACTATCACCCAGTAGGTACCTAGTGCATGATCAGAATCTACTTGTTAGAGTAAAGTCATTAACAGCATGGGGTTTGACCACAGAAAGACTGAGATTCGGCAGTTAAGTAGGCAGCCTAACTGTAAAATGGAGATAGTTCCAGTATTTATGGAATGACGTAAGGATTGAAGTACCTGATGGATGCTCATAGGGCTAGATGACAATGTGTAAACTTTAATAACTCCCCCTGTCTATGACTTTTATCACTAGGGCAGCAAGGTTGTCACTTACTTGGTGCTTATTGAATGAACAAGTGAATTAACAATGAATTTAATGAAAGGTGCTAGATATGCTCAAACAAATAGTTGTAATGGATGATGTTAATAGGAACCACTGATATATATATATATATATATATATATATATAAAATATTTATTTATTTATTTATTTATTTATTTATGGCATTGAAAACCTTGGCTGTGAATGAGACCAGAGGAAGAATATGTTGTGGTAAAATCAGCATCCAGTGTTCTTTATAATAGATTTAGGGGGTTCTGTAGAATAATACTAACCATTTAAATAAGTTGATACAAGATTGAGATGAAAGGAGTGGATCTCTACTTTTTTTTTTTTAATTGATCCACCAACTTCATTGTCTATCTTCAAAAAAATATTGTAAAAGTGATATACAAAGGGGTTAAGGTTACATAAGTCAGGTAATGAGTGCATTTCTTTTTGAACAGTGTCATCCCCTCCCTCATTTTTCCGTTTTTTTTTTTCCCTCCCTCCCAGCTCCTCTCCACCCCCCCTCCCCAAGTTGTTTAATTCATTTCCTGTTTTTTGTAAGGTAGAGTCATACTCAGTGTTTCAAGAATGTACTAAGAACTTCAAAACTGGCCTATGGGCTTCCTCTCTGACACAACAACTTGAGATTTTCTTTGAAGGATCATTGCAATTGTTACGAAGACTACTGGATGGGAAAAACCATGGGACCACTTTTCTGAGGCTCCCAGATTGTTTACTTTTCTTGTTTTAAAGGACAAACAGAGAGAAACGAACTAACTTAACTCTGTGCCACAACTGTCCCATTGAATTGTATACTGATCCTGTGAGCTATTTTATTCCGGTCATCAAACGGAAGTTCAGAGATAAAGATGGGATCCCTTCTCTGATGGAATTTATTTCTACTTGAAAGAGGAGAACAAAATAACAAGACTGGATGCTGGTGGCTTATACTATAATCCTTACTACTCAGGAAGCTGAGATCCAGAAGATCAGAATTCAAAGCCAGCCTGTGCAGAATAGCCCTAGGGACCCAGTCTCTCAAAATAATAGCAAGAATCTGGACTAGGAGTATGGCTCAAATTCTAGAGTTCCAGCTAAGTAAGCAAACTGAGCAAATGTGAGGCCCTGAGTTCAAACTTCAATTCAGGGGGTGGGGGAGTGGGGCAGGCAGTAAGAAAACCTAATAAGGATTTCCATGGTGGGACATAGCTCTACTCCCAGCATTCAGAACACTGAAACTGAGAGATCAGGAGTTCAAGGTCAGCCTGTGCTACATAATGATTCTCAAAAACAAAATCTAACAACCTACAGCAGTTGTAGAGAAAAATAAACAGGGAGAAATGTTAGGGAAGAACTAGGGAGAATAAGCTGTTGTAGATATGGTATGGAAAGTATTCAAAGGGGCAAAGGAGGTCATGTTTGAGCTGGGGTCTGACTGAATAAAGGAGCCAGACAAGTGGAATGGAAATGGAAGCTAACAGTAATGGCACAGAGTTCATACCCCATCATGCCACTTCACTGGTTAGTATTTCTGATTTATAATCTAAATGGCAATACAGCATGTAGTGCATCACTGAACACCAGGGACACATTGTGAAAAACTAAGGCATCTGTGATAAAACTAAACATCATAATAGGATCACTGTCATAGATGTGGTCTATCATTGAAAAAAATGATGTGTGGCAAACATTATTTGGTGTTAGTATTTTTCTGGATATTTTGAGAGGGAAGGGACTAGTAATTTTCTTTAAGAAGGCTTTGTACTTTGTAAGTCCCAGAGACTTGGTTTTATAGGAAGCAGAAGACATCTATTGTCCTGACAGAAAACCACATAACGGGTTTAGTCTGAGTTACTGCTGCTCCAGCAGCGATAGTCAGAATCCAGATGTGCTTGAGGCAGCAGGAAGCCCCCGGACCCTAAAACAGGTGAAGATCAGATACCTTGGAAAGTTACTGCTTGGATGATGCAAACAGTTGTTTTGGTGCCAAGTGAGAATAATCCCAAAATGTCATTGGTAAGCACAAAACAACAAAGAGGGAAAATAAAAGTTCTAAAAAAAGGAAAGAAGGAAATAGTTGTTTTTTTTTTTATAAATAGGTGTAAAGATATGGCAGAACATAATTTAGGGACTAAGAATAGGAATGTGGTGAACTCAAGAATTCGCTGTAGCCTGGCGCTAGTGGCTCACACCTGTAATCCTAGCTACTCAGGAGGCTAAGATCTGAGGATCGTGGTTCAAAGCCAGCCTGGGCAGGAAAGTCCGTGAGACTCTTATCTCCAATAAACCACTAGAAAACCGGAAGTGGTGCTGTGATTTAAGCAGTAGAGCGCTCACCTCGAGCTGAAGAGCTGAGATACAGCGCCCAAGTCCAGAGTTCAAGTCGCACAACCGACCAAAAAACAAAACAAAACAAAAAAAGAATTCGCTGTAATACCTTTGAAAATATAAAATTATTGCCTAGACCTGTGCTTCAACAGAGTCCCTGAAGGAAGCATAGCAAGTTGTTTGAGCCAGGCGTCAGTAATCCTAGCTGCTCAGAAGACTTAGACTTGAGGATTGTGGTTCAAAGCTAGCTTGGGAATAAAAGTTCATGAGACTATCTCCAATAAACTACTCAAAGCCAGCAGTGGCTCAAGTGGTAGAGTGCTAGCCTTGACCAAAAGAAACTCAAGGACAGCACCTAGGCCCTGAGTTCAAGCCCTGAGACTGGCACACGTGCGCGTGCGCGCGCACACACACACACACACACACACACACACAGCTGTTTTCAATATTTCAGAAATATAAATAATAAGGCAACACAGCTTGATCATTCATGCCCTTTCAGGTATTTCTTTTATTGGTTTATTCATTATTTCAGCAAGTATTTACTATACACCAGATTTTAGGCTAGATGCTAGAAAGTGTTTTAAATGGCTAAAATAAGGATTCCTCATGTTGAGACATTTTATCCTTCTATTGGGGCAAAATGTCAAATAAGTGGATAGTTACAAAACAATATAGCATACTCTTGGTAGGGGTGTTTTGGAGTGCTCTGAGATATCCCAGTGGTGGGGAGGATGCTGCTCCAGGGAAGTTACTTTCTGGAAGAGATACTGTTAAATCTTAGTCTTAGACATACATAATTAGCCCATTGAATCTAAGTGAATAGAATTCTTGGCAGAGGAATGTGGCCGGGTGCTGGTGGCTCATGCCTGTAATCCTAGCTACAGAGGAGGCTGAGATCTGAGGATCACGGTTCAAAGCCAGCCCGAGCAGAAAAGTCCGTGAGACTCTTATCTCCAATAAACCACTAGAAAACCGGAAGTGGCACTGTAGCTCAAGTGGTAGAACGCCTTGAGCTGAAGAGCTGAGGGACAGTGCCTAGGCTCAGAGTTCAAACCCAATGACTGACAAAAAAATAAATTTATTTATTTATGTTTAACTTTGAATAACAGAAAACACACCAGTAGCTTAAGTAAATAAAGGTATGTATATTTCATAGACTACATGTATATAAATTTTTCATAATAAATGTGCAGGAAGGTAATTGCTAGCTTTTGGTTCAGTGGCTGATTTCTCTGAGATTCCCTGGTCTTCTTCCTCATGCTTGTTGCTTTATGACTGAAAAAGGACTGCAGCTTGGGGTATTGAAGCCATAATCAAGAATGAAGGAAAGGGTCAGAAGAAGGGACATGTCTCTTGTTAACAGGAAAGTAAACATTTTCTCCAGAAGCACACCCCTTACCTACAGAAGGCTTCTCATTTTAGAAATGACCTCTGAGTCAGCCAGTCAGTATTATCTGCCAAAAATATAATTTTGTTTCTTGTAATAAGTTCATGAGGTGGAAGACTAGTTTTTATTAGTTTTACTTTGTAGAAGAAACAGAGTGGGGGCAGTAAGTGATGCCAGAGCCATACATATGTTTAGTGATGACAAAAATGTAGTTACTAGTGATTATATATATGCCTGTTACGCATTGGACTTCATACACTTTACATATGTTGTATCATTTCCTCTATCTGTAGTCCTAGGGATCAGCTTTCATTTTATGGATATATTATGTTGGATAATAGACCTGAGGTAGAGACAGGACAGCTATGGATAGAATTTGCCTAGCTTTGCAAAACTAGCTGTAGCAGAAACGGGATTCAAACCTTACTTCTGCACAGTGTCAGCCTGATCCCCATTTTTCTCCTTCTCCCTTTTTTATTTATATTTTTGCTGGTCCTGGGGCTTGAACTCCAGGCCTACGTACTGCCCCTAGCTTCTTTTGCTCAAGGATAGCACTCTGCCACTTGAGCCACAGCTCTACATCGGGCTTTCTTTGTGAGGGATGGGGGAGTAGTTATTGGAGATTGGAGTCTCACAGACTGTCCTGCTCAGGTTGATTTCAATTCATAATTCTCAGATCTCAGCCTTCTGAGTAGCTAGGATTACAGGCATAAGCTGCCAGAGCCTACACCCCTTTCTGCCTTTTAACTATCAACATTTTATTCCTGTGGATCCAGTAGCTGCTATCTCACTGACTTTGCCCGGAGCCCTTGAAGCTACCCCATGCCCCTGTTACTCCTTTTAATTTACGTGACTCATTCTTGTTTCTTCATTATTGCTTTTATGGACACAGAATCCAGCAACACATTATTTTAAATGTCCTCCTATTATGAATGCATTTCCTTTCATTGTAATAGTACCAACTATAATGAATACATTTGTTTCTGTGCAGATGTCAGTGGTGTTTTCTGTGCTTCATTCTAATTTATGTTAGAAAATGAATACTTAAAGTATTGCCGAGGCTCCCATTACTCCAGAGGAAATGAGGGGTGCCCTGTGTATGTGCATATGGTTTTGCATTCATGCAGCAGATAGAATGTTTTGGTCAGAATAAATTGTGTGCCTGAAATGAGTCTAGGCCTTTCCTGGAAGGGCACATTGAAGGTAATTTGCTTCAGCATATCAGCAAACCTGTGCAAGCAGGTTTCTTTGTGAATGAACGTTTGGTCTATTTATTAGTAGGCACAAATTGTACTCAGATTTTGTTAGGAGGATTCATGTTTGAGGTTGCCCCAATATCTTCTTACCCTCGTGCACAACCACCATAGGTTGCTAATCGGCTCAGGGCCAGCAGTCACCCTGTCAATCAGCCATTAGCTGACATAGCTTTCAGTATTCAGGGTGAAGAGTGAGACAAAAGTTCACTTGAAAGCAGAATGTGCTAGGATTATGTGAATTAATCTTTATGGTGAGAACTGTCCCAAGCTGTAGACCATGCAGCAGGCATTAAAGCTCTGGATTGTGCAGGTGGTAGCTTCATGTGAAAGGAGCTAGGGAACACATTTATCCAGGAATGACCTTCTTTGTGGAGGCTATAAAGCTGTAGACATTTAGCCTGTGTATAGCTCTGTAAGACATTCTTAGTGGAATACCGTAGAATCAGTGTGGTGTGTGTGCGTGTGCGTGTGTGTGTGTGTGTGTGTGTGTGTGTGTGTGTGTGTGTGTATTGTACACAAGTGTGCATGCCAAACATACTCTTTTGGAGGCTTAGAATCTCAGCACTTACTTATTTTTTGCTGGTCTTGGGGCTTCAGTGAGGCCTGAGTGCTATCTTTGAGCTTCTTTTGCTCAGGGAGAGGGCTCTACCACTTGAGCCACAATGTCACTTCTGGCTTTTTTGAGTAGTTTATTGCAGATAAGAATCTCATAGGCCGGGCGCCGGTGGCTCATGCCTGTAATCCTAGCTACAGAGAAGGCTGAGATCTGAGGATCACGGTTCAAAGCCAGCCCGAGCAGAAAAGTCCATGAGACTCTTATCTCTAATTAACCACTAGAAAACCGGAAGTGGTGCTGTGACTCAAGCAGTAGAGCGCTCACCTTGAGCTTAAGAGCGCAGGGACAGCGTCCAGGCCCAGAGTTCAAGCCCCATGACCGAAACAAAAAAAATCTCATGGATTTTCCTGCCTGGACAGGCTTCGAACCATGATCTTCAGATCTTAGCCTCCTTAGTAGCTAGGTTTACAGGCATGAGCAGCTTGTGCCTGGCTGAGGATCTCAGCATTTAAAGGGTACATGGAAGATAATTCAAAAGATACTGTTGTTTTGTGTTTTGTTGTATTTCTCGTTCAAAAGCTCTGGAAATTAGGGGCTGTAATGGTAGAGTGCTTAGCTAGCATGCATGAAGTCCTGAGTTCGATTCCTCAGTACCACATAAACAGAAAAGGCCAGAAGTAGCACTGTGGGGCAAGTGGTAGAGCACTAGCCTTGAGCAAAAATAAGCTCAGGGACAGTGCCCAAGCTCTTGAGTTCAAGTCCCAGGACTAGCAAAAAAAAAAAAGTTCTGGAAATTAAAAAGGCAGAGAGTTGGTGGTTTACAAAATGTAAGATGTAAGAACATTTTACGTTGTGTTACATGTTTATAGCATACCTTTCCAGAAAAATCTTTCAACTACACAAGAGTTGTCCCCAATAAAGCTGGCTTCTTCACTTAAGACTGCTGTCTCAGTAATTACAAGGCAAATCAATGATGAATAGTGGTTGAAAACCAAAAGTAGAATGTGTGTGTTTGTATATATAGATGCATGTGTGTATGTAAATTTGTATACACACATATTAAATCACTACACATATTAAGGGACCTGAAAATACTTATTCTGCCTTTACCAACAAAAAAATAAATACCTGTTCAAGGCCAAGACCTTTTTTAAAATTTGGCTTGAAGCAAAGTAAAATTCCTCTCTTGAACTTTGAAGTAATCTAAAATCTCACCAGATTTTTATTGCTGAAAATCTACTACCAAAAAACTAGATTGTAGATTTTTCATGTCTCACTTTGTCTTTCACAGAGAGTGCTCTCTTCTCTTTGAGTCTTTGAAGCCTTTAATTTTTATGTCACCTGACTCCATGTCAATAGCTGGAAGACAGGCTTGAAAGAACTGGTTTCCTCAATTCTATCTAGAGGTATAAGCCTAGATAAAACCAGTGTAGTCATCTTTTATGAAGTTGTTATTTTTTGCTTCTTTTATGCTAAGGAGCTACCGATACTTGTCCTCTACTGAAAAGCTTACTATTTTATAGAAATTCTGTAATATTAAATATACTGTTTGGGGGGAAGAGGGAAGGGATTAGTTAAGATGAAAATGACTAGCTGTGAATTGAAACTCTGAGTCCCACAATTTCCATTTTTGTGAATTTGAATAGTATTGCAGACTACATCCTTTGTAAGAAAAACAGCAAGAGGCAAAACCAATCAGAGCCCTGCATGTCTGGGCAGTCTGCTGCACCATTCATCATTTCCTTAGGGATAGTGATTTGAAGCACATTTTCTTTTTGCCCTGGGCAGGGTTAGTCTGGCTTCAGTCTAGAAAGCCTTTGAAAAGGATGCAGAAATGAGGACTCATGAAGCAGCTACCCCTTGCCCTGCAGCATGAGTTTCAGGGTTTTGTGGACAGAGCACAGAAGGCAGATGCAGTTTACCACCAGAACAGCTTTGTGTCAGAATTGCAGAAGACCAAAACCTGAAGAGAACTTCTGGTCCATATGCTTCTATTGGGATCAGACCTCATCATTTACAAAGAGGAGCAGGGACAACACAGTGACATCCTGATTTTCTTATTAGTTCATTGCTGTCTGCTCAGTTAAACTGGATCAGCCTGAATTTTACTCCTCAAGAGCTGCCCATCTTAAGAAGTCTTTGCAAGTGTGCCTGCAGGGGACTATATAACTAGAAACAAATCCATTGTGTGAGTTCATTCTACAGATATCCTTGCCACATTGAAATCATCAGGATTCCCTACCATCTATATAGGTAGTGTGGATCATGCTCTCTAAATAATGGTACTTACAGTCTCTGTAAAATGACTTATGACTGCATAAGATAACTGAACCATATGGAAGAGGAGCAGTCCCTGATACTATAGTATTCTGTTTCCTGAATCCAAGTTATCGTTACTTCCACTGATAGGTTTTGGTGGTGATGGTGGTGATGGTAGTTTTTAGCTATGAAGCAAACTCACAATTTTAGTGTTTTTCAGCTATAATAGCACCTTCTAAATGAGAACAAGTTGTACCCAATCTAAGAACTATGCAAAACTGTTACTCATAAATAACTATAAATTACAATGATAGCTGATGTTTATAAAATATTTATATTGTTCTAGATATGTAGTACTAGTAATGCTTTAATAGTTAGCTCTTTAGTGTTTAAAATTTTATAACGTAGCTTTTATTGGATCCTTCCTATGGATGAAGATACTAGAACTAAGGGGAAAGTGACCTTCGCAAATTTGCATTGGTTATATACCTTAGTTTCCAAACCCTTTAGATGGTATCAACAACAAGGAGATGCAAGAAAGATTCATCAGAGACTTCATTAGCTCACTTCAGATTGATAGGTTAACATTTGCTTTAATTAGATGGACAGGAAAAGCCACTAGAGACTCTTGCCACCCCTTCTACTTATTAACCTAGTCACGATGCAGACCTGGCAAGAATACAGTCAGCTCAAACCTTCTTTGTAGTGGAAAAAACACAGATTTTGCAGTTGGCCAAATACGTGTTCCACATTGTTTAAGTAACTGACCTCTCTGAACTGCAGTCTTTGCATCTGTGAAATACAATCATGGCATCTTCACAGAGATGCAATACTAATAGGATAAGAAAGGATATAGGAGTACTGATACAATACATGTTCATTGAATACATAGTTGCTTAAAATTTTACCTTACCATTTGTGTTGGCAAAAGCTTTCTCAGGTACCTTTTACTCCATAGCAGGAAAGTTGTTGGAAGATAACTGTTTTCTTCAGTTTCCCAAAGATCCATTCTTTTGAATCAGCTTTGTTTTTTAAGTTATGGGTTTCCCCTCCATGGTAGGAAGTAGGCAGATGCTTTCCCTTCTGCCCTCTCCATCCTCTCTCTTGAGTATTTTCTTACCTCCCTCTTGGGATTTTCTGAAATGCTTTTAATGGGTGCTTGACACTAGAAAGATATTCCCAGCAGGCATTCAATTTGTATTTTCTGCTTACTGACCTCTTAGAAAGCTATACTTGCAGGCAAAAAGATGGGAACAGAGAGCTAGGCTCTGCTCCAGCAAAGGGACACGCATCCCTGAGCTCTGGCAGGGAGCTGGAGGAGTGCGCTTTCCTCTCTTCTACCACCTTGGTCCAGTGTCTGCAGAAGTTTCTGGAAGTATTGTTGGCAGAGGATTGTGTTAAAGGCAAACTTGGATATTCTTAACACCAGCCAAAGCATAAAGCAAGACAAAAATAAAGGTAATAAACACAGGGAGTTAGCAGTATACTTTGTTAGTGTCACTGTTATTTGAGAGGAAATGGTCTGCCTTTAGGAACATACTACATACTGTTAGAAACAGCCACTCACAGTTCCATGGCTTGCTACTTGTGACCTATACTGCCACCCTTCTCTGCCTTCACCACAGGAAGGTGATTGAGATTCAGGAAATGAAGGAAAAACATGAATCCTTTGTATCTTCATTTCACAAATCTTAGACACACCACTGTCAGTCAGTGATAGAAGTGATGAATGGGGTATATACTCTCAAGCTGTAGCTTGCTGATTAGAGGAGGAAAAGCTAGATATCCATTCCAGGTTAATAAAAAATTGCTGCAAGAGATACCTGCAGCAATGGGCGGTCAGTGCCTAGGAAATGAATTTAACAGTGTTTCTTGCCCAGCCTTTAGTCTTTTTGCTTTATCCCAAAGCACTCAGCAAAGACTTTTTCAAAGAGTCTTCCAGTGTCCCATTATGATTCACAGCCTCCACTCTCAACCCCTCCAGAGAATTCATGTGGCATACTATATCTTGGCCTTTGTAATCAAATCATGCTAAGTACTGCCTACGCACATTCTTCTCAGGGCTCTGATGCCAGCCTTGTCTCTGCATTAGTAGTTCATGTATATGTCCTTGATTCAGGCTGCTTCCAGCTAGCTGATCTCACCAGTCCTTGATCCCGAATTTCTCTTGCAGGAGTTCTCCTTATTCTTAGAAAGAGGACCCCAGTTCAGTGAGCCTGAAGATGGTTGACCAACAAGTTAACTCTAGGCTGGAGTGGTTGGCACAATGTTCATAAAAATGCAAGAGTCAAAGGCTGGGGTATGATTTGGAAAGAGAAAAAGAATGTCAGTACTCTATGCTGGAACAGCAAAGGCCTTTGTTTTGAGCTGCTACTACAGCTGTTGAAACCGCCATTGTGATGGAGGAGTTTAGAACTGAAGCAGCCACAGAGATTGAAGGTTTACGTCTGAATTTCTTTAATATTGGAGAAGAGCAGAGTTTGAAGAGAAGAGGAAAAGAGAGGGAGATTTAATCATGGAATTCTACCACTCATGATGTTATAAAAGAAAGAAAGGGAGGGGGAAAAAGACTAGTATGAAATTCTGTTTTGGGGGCTTCTTTGCTCTCTTTCAGACACTTTACATTCCTGTACTGTTTACCCTGTGGGTAAGAGTACTACTTAGAATGATTTTGTGATGATTTGTGCCATTTAAAAGATACAAGACTTAAGAGTTAAGAACCACCTAGACCAGTGGTTCTCAGCCTTGTTTGCTAGGCCCTTAATTTGGCCCTATTTTCAAAGCCTGTTCTTCCCATCACCTTCACTGGGCAAGAAGAGACAAGTGATTAGCGCTGCCCAAGGCAGTAGGCCCATTAAGGCTCATAGCACTGTGAGAATTCAGACCCTGGCTGAAAAGCAGATTGGAAAGGAAAAACATCTTCTCTCTCCAGTCAGATATTAAACAAATAGTTCCACAGGCTGTGCTTTAATTTCTGTACACACGATTACTACTCTTTGTAACTTCTTTTTCCTTTCTTGCATATGTTTTAGCCAAGAGCCCTAGAAATAGATTTTACAGAAGAGTGGCTTTATTTCATCAAAGAGGATGTTTTTTAATTTTAAAACAACCCTCTCAAAAAATTCTCTCTTTTACCTAAGTGGTTGGCTGAAATATTTTTTTTTATTATAATACCTCTCCCTTGCTACCACTACCCTTCTCTGTTGGGCTGAGTGAAAAATTACAGTAGAATATTTGAAGTAGTGAGTAGGTGAATAGGCTAGAAAAGCTAAAGATATATGCAGTCTGTAAACTTCTTAGTGCTGATTAGAAGACCCATCTGATGTGTTAACTCTTCATTATTAAGCTTGAGTTTCGTTGAGACTTAAAATATAAAAGCATTAGGACTCGACTAATACAAGGAAGAATAAGAAAACAGAACAATTATGTGATGTAAGTCCAGTGGGTGCCAAGGCACTGTCTTCCAGATCATTTCATGAGAGAACCTGTCACTAGATAGCATTTCTCATGTATTAAATGCTTTTATGTTCAGGAAGAACCTGGGCTTATTGACTCCAGATAACAAAAAAAAGGAGACTGAAGCCTAGGGAAGTAAGGACTGGTTGGAAGTAATTGGAACTACATTCATCATCTCCTCCACTACTAAACCTATTGGCTGTATCTTGAACTTTTGGAATATTGGGGACAGGGGTGAAAGGGGCCTAGTTTTCTTACCTTTTTTCCTGGGGAGATACATGACAAGAATGACTTTTGCAAGGGGAGAAATAGCTGAGTAGGAAGCAGGAAATAGAATGAGGACCTTCTGTTCCCTTCATCAGATGTATATACTGTAGTCATCGTTGTCTTGCAAAGACATGCTGGAAGAGATTCCTGGCTAATATATAAGACACTTCCTCATGGTTTCTAGTTTCTCCATTTGAGACTTCTCTCACTGTCTCTTGGCCTGGGCCTCAGCCTGGACAAGTGAGTGGCGATTTGGCAAAGAGAACCCCCTTTACTCCAGACACCCATTATCATCACAGTATTGTCACAAAAGCTCCTGTGTGTCACTTCCAAGCTGAGTCTCAGATGTGTACTAATGATAAAATCACATTTGAGCGGCCTGATGTAGTCCCTCCTCCACTAAGGCTTTATATTGAGTTAACCACTGGGTGTTTTTTTTTTTTCCCTGAAACATCTGTTTGTGAGGCCTCAGGGAGTATTGTACAGAACACAGTTATAGTATTTTAAACATAGCCTTTGTTCTCGTTTTAGAGTGCTGGAGTAGAGTAGCTGCCATATGGAGTCCTGACCCCCTTCTATTCTTTCCCATCCATTTTCCTCCATTTTCTTGGGAGACCCTTTAGATATGACCCATGGAGGGAAGCACTAACAGCTGCTAATGAGTCACTCTTTCCTCTTAGTCTACTCAAGCATGCTTTATCTCTACTCATTCTGAACTTTTCACAGCTCTCTGACCATGCCAAGCTGTTTGACATCTTCAAAAATTTATTCAAGCTGTTCCTTCCACCTGTCATGCCCTCTTCCTAGCCCTGATATGTTACTGGAAAATACTAATCCATCTTCTAACATGGAGTAATAAAGCCACTTCATATTCTGTAGGTGGAATTCACTTTTTTTTTTTTCTCATAGCAAATAGGGTGCTTTCTTTGCAGACTGTGAAGTCTTGAGGGTAGAAACCCTAACAGATATACATACCTCTGTATTCTGTCACCTTCATGAAGTAGGGGCTCAGTCACCGTGAGACAAAGAGAAGTGATTGGCTTCCAGATACTAAGTTTTAAAACATAAAAGCATTTATAGGCTTATACCTATAAATCCTAGCTACTTAGTAGACTAAGATCTGAGCATCCCTGTTCAAAGCCAGCCAGGACAAAAAAGTCCATGAGACTTAGCACCATTTAACCAGCAAAGAAGCTGGACTAGCAGCATGGTTCAAATGATAGCGTGTCAGCCATGAATAAGAAAGCTGAACAAGAGTGAAGGTGCTGAGTTCAAGCTCTAGTACCAAATATCATAAAACAAAAAAGTTGACGGGGGGGGGGGGGGTTGGGGTAGGGGGGATGACGGACAGGATATGGGAAGGGATAGAAAGGGGAAACAAAGGAGGAAGCAACAATGCTTGATAAGAAATGTACTCAAGCCGGGCGCTGGTGGCTCACGCCTGTAATCCTAGCTACTCAGGAAGCTGAGATCTGAGGATCGCGGTTCAAAGCCAGCCCGGGCAGGAGAGACCGTGAGACTCCTATCTCCAATAAACCACCAGAAAACCGGAAATGGCGCTGTAGCTCAAGTGGTAGAGCGCTCGCCTTGAGCTGAAGAGCTGAGGGACAGCGCCCAGGCCCAGAGTTCAAGCCCCACGACCGACAAAAAAAAAAAAAAAGAAATGTACTCATTATCTTGCCCATGTAATTGTACGGTATTTTCATAATAATAATAAAAAAGTTGAATTTAGTTGAGTCTGATGACTTATTAGGAAATACATTAAACACATTAATATCTGTTATCTCATTCAGTATTAATTTTAAGTAGATGTTGGTATTTTCCCCTTCCTGAATTGTCCCTCCATGTGTCTATTATTCTTTATCCTACCATCCTGCATTTATTTATTTGTTTATTTGGCTAGTACTGGAATCTGAACTCAAGGCTTTGCACTTGCCAAGAAAGCACTCTACTATGTGAATCACATCTCCATCCCTAGCTTTATTTTCTCCATAGGATTTTTTAATATCTGAGATTATTTGCTTTACTCATTTATTGTCTTCTCATCAGAAATTACCTTCCATGAGAATAAGTACCATATCATTTTGTTTTACTGCTATAATGCCAGCACCTATTAAAGTATTTTAATACATATTGCATGTGCCCAATAAATTATTTTTTCACTAAATGAGCAAATGAACCTATGACTCCTTATTTACAGATAAAGCAGCGGAGACCACATAGCTTCCCAAAGTCACACCAACTCATTTAGAAGGACTTAATTAGGAGTCCTCGTCTTATTTCTAAGTACTAGACTTATGTCTAAATAGATGATCGTAACATATTACACTGTCTCTCTTAGGAGTTCTCCAGTAGACAGCTCAGTTCTCTTTGGAGAAGATCTGCTTCCTAATGAGAAGTACTTTTTGCCTTTCCCACCTTTTACCTCACCAAGCTAAATGACAAATACTGTGTGTCAGCCTCCAAGTGTGTCCTGAGTGCCAGGCGTGTTGCTAAACACTGTGTGAATAAGAATCTGGCTCAGCGTCCAAGGAGCACAAAAAAATGGCAGTGACTGGCACTTTAATTCTAACCATGCTGAGGCATGCTAAACACCTGAGCCCTGAAGGTGCGAGGGTATAGTGGGGATCTATCAGACTGCTTCAGTCACCAGTTCCCTGAAGGCAGGCAAGGCAACATCATCTCCACTCAGTTCAGATTCCATTCTCCAGTGGTGCAAAGTGAAAATCAGCTGAAGGCATTAAAGATATTCTCTGTGCAACCAAATAAAAAGACAGACTTTGATGCTTCTTGCTTCAAGGAAGACAAGGCTGAAATTGACCCAGAGAGACACTATCCTAAGTCTAGAGGAGTATGTCTTGGTGATAGGCCTTTTGCATAGCTATATTCGCTGGAGCCCACAAGAACCAAAATGAAAATCTGAAAGAAATGACCACCTTCTAGCTAGGTTACATCAGGAAGAATTTCTAACGTTGTAAAAACTGAATAAAATCTAACTGCAGTTTAAAAGAAACTGTTGGGCTGGGTGCCGGTAGCTCACACCTGTAATCCTAGCTACTCAGGAGGCTGAGTTCTGAGGATAATACTTCAAAGCCAGCCTGGGCAGGAAAGACCTGGAGACTGATCTGCAATTAATTACCAGAAAACTGGAAGTGGCACAGTGGTAGAACGCTACCCTTGAGCTGAAGAGTTTAGGCACAGCGCCCAGGCCCAGAGTTCAAGCCCCACAACTGACAGAGAAAGAGAGAGACAGACAGAGACAGAGAGAGAGAGATTGTTGGGATTTCCCCAACATGGAGTTAGTGGTCTCCAAACAATTTGAGTCTGTGACCTTGGAAAATCTTTAGTAACTGCAAAGTTTACTACCTCTGCTACTGGTATTGAGGCATTACCTAGAACCTGGCTAGATAAATGCAGTCAGGCTGACTTGACTCATCAGTCTCCTGTGATAGATAGGCTTTGATTGTAGTTTCAGCTCTGTGTAGTTGTGAAACCTTAAGATGTCATTTATCTGCTTTTTGTTTTCATCATCTGTAAAATGCAGTGTTAGTGCTGTTACACAAGATTATAATGAAAACTGAACGTAAATATGTTGATGAAGTGATTAGTTTGGTATCTAACGAATAGTAACTATCTATTTAGTATTTGTAATGTTTATCCTTTTTATGGACGTCTAAAGAGATACCGTATTCATAGCTAATGTATGCTGCAATGAGATGTTGAAGCTTAATTGTATGCATAGTCACTACAGTTTAACCCAGCTTTCCTACTTCTCGTGCTGTACTTCAGCTAGCACTGCCTCTGGAGGAAAGAGGCGGATCTCCATCTTGGCCTGGATGACTTGTTGCCATCCTCACCCCTCTCTTTCCAATTTCACACTTGTCTTGAGAACAGCTTACAGCTAGACTCTATAAAGCTTTAGAAGTTTCTAAACGTGTAACTCTTCTACGGGAGGCCACATGAGAACATTTCCTCATGGTGATGAACTGGTTCTTCTGTTTTTCTTGGTGGGGAGGTTGGACACAAGCTTGCTTCTTTTGTGTCCTCAATGACAACATTATTGCCTGTCTGCCAACCACATCTATCCCTTACTAGTAAGATTTGTTGTTTTCTTGTTTGTGATACAGCATTTTAATCCATATTGAATACCCTAGCAGTTATACATGCTTGGTCACTCCTAGGACAATTAGAAAAAATTTGGACTCTGTTTATATAGAAGCAAACTATGTAAAATCCTTGTGTAGTATCCCTACAACCAGTTGATGGCCAGTGGATTTGCTGAGCAAGTTTCTTAGACCACTAATACTTTGTGGCTCATTCACTTATTCATAACTACAAAAATGGATTTATTGCACTTCTATTATGTGACAGGTCTTATGCCAAGCTTTTTAAAAAATTATTATTTTTGGGTAATTGTACAAAGGAACTGCAATTTAAGATAATTGTCACCCCTTTCAACATTCTCACCCATCCTTCCCTTACCCAACTCTTCCCTCACTCTTTAATGTTGTAGAATATACATTGAATTCTTGTCTGTCTTTTTCACCCTTACTTCTCTTTATTCATCTACCACTTTCCCTTTGACCTCACTCAACCCCTTTTCACTACCAGCTTCCTGGTGTTTTATTTTGCTGAACTTTAATTTTGGCTTTCTGAGGAATTACCTTATTTGAGATCTCCCTTGAGTCTACTGTATTTCACTTAATACATTTGTCTACACTTGCATACCACCTAGTGTATTTACTTATGAGTTTATAAGCTAAATCTAGCTTCCACATGAGGGAAACCATGAATCCTTTGTTTCTTTGGGCCTGACTTACTTAACATAATTTTTCCAAGTCTTTCCATTTCTTTACAAATGATACAATATTCTTTCTAATGGATGAGTAAAAATCCATTGTGTATAGTTTGCTCATGGTTAGATCGTGGTTATGGGCTTTTGGAAGGAAAATGATGTTTAAAGTGCTGTGATCATTACCTAATATCAAGGGTTCCAGCTCAGTATAACAGCACAGTCGAGGCTGACTGCCTATGTCAGGTTTTGCCATGGTAAAGTTATTCTTTGTGTGTGTTGGGGGGGGGGGGGGATGGATGGATCTGGACTGATTCCATACCTTTGCTATAGTGAATAGTGCGCAATAAACACGGATACGCTGGTGGCTTTACTGTATCCTGGTTTGCTTTTTATATATACTCCAACCACTCTATATACATTAATCTCATTTAACACTCTCAACAACTTTGCCAAGTAGTTATTGTCTTCCATATTCAAAAAAAAAAAAAAAGCTAGGCACTCAAAATCCCATAGCTAGTAGGTGGTAGAGCTGTGACTCAAACATAGGTGTTTCTAACTCCTAAATCTATAATATTCATAACCCTTAGCCATATAAGTAGTCTGTCTTCCAGCTTTCTAAAGTTGCTGAACCTCATCGCACAGTCATCAAAGCTACTGAGGTACACATATGTGCATACTCATGCTAGTATACATACACACCACTGTTCATATAGAGACTAGTCAAAAGTGTGTATGTTAATCTTTTCTCATTCCTTGGTAACTTGTAGAGAGGCAGTAGCTTGAGGCAATTAGAAATTTGAAGTCCAACATTTTATTAAATCTTTTATTTAAGATACCTGTTAAGAAAACTGCTCAAGAGAGATTCAGTTTCCATTTGGTTTCTATTATTCATATACCAAAAGAAGATGAGGAAAATGGGTCAATTTCCTGAAGATCAGGAAGAATAGAAGGTAAAAACCTCAAGGCTATTTTCTTCTTTTCACCCCTTACCCCTTTGAGATGCCTGGAACCTAATAGAGGGTATGGGAAACAGAAGATCATCATCAGGATCAGCAGTGCTTGGGGAGGAAAGGGAGCTTGAGAACAAAGGGCCAACTTAAAGGCAGAGAAAAAGGAAACTTATTACCCCTAAGACATTCTGCTCTTAAGTTCAACAGGAAACCATGTACATGGAGGTTATTTCCAAGAGGAAAAGCAGACAGATATGTGTTTGTATATGTACACATACGTGGTCACACACGATTCCCATGATTGGTTAGCTTCCAACAGGTTTTGAAGCTGACCATTGTAATTAACACACGGAGATTTCTGGAGGAGGACATTTTAACAATATTGTATCAACTACCCTTAAAAAATATGTCTTCCCTGATGCTGGTGGCTCACACTATAATCCTAGCTACTCAGATCTGCTAAGGATTGCAGTTCAGAGCCAGCCTGGGCAGGAAAGTCATAGAAACTTATTAGCAACCAAAAAGCTGGGATTGAAGTTGCGGCTTTAGTGGCAGACAACCAGCCTTCAGTGAAATAGCCAAAAGATAGAGCCCATGTCCTGAGTTCAAGCCTCAGTCCTAGAATCAAATGCTTCTCCAAGGAGCAAAATATATAAATGTAAGGTAAGGCTGGAGAATCTTGTATGTCCGGCAAAAAAAAAAAAAAAAAAAAAAGAATATGTCAAGAAGCAACATAGGAGCTAAACAGTTTCACCAAAATAAGTTTTAGGGTATAAAACAAAGTATAAAATAAATACCCACAAGTCTATACTGACATAGTCAAGTAAGCGAAGAAATGA
This sequence comes from Dipodomys merriami, assembly GCF_024711535.1. Classification (NCBI taxonomy): domain Eukaryota; kingdom Metazoa; phylum Chordata; class Mammalia; order Rodentia; family Heteromyidae; genus Dipodomys; species Dipodomys merriami. The sequence goes on along the minus strand of NW_027203493.1, from coordinate 15,627,210 downwards.
ATTTCTTTTAAAAGTTTTTCAAGTATTGTCACCTCACCCTCAAGAACAGGGAGCATGGCTCATTGTAACTTCCTTCCAAAGAGTACACTGTGGTAAGGGAGAAAGAATATCTTTATTGCCAAGCACCAGTGGCTCATGGCCTGTAATCCCAGCTACCCAGGAAATTGAGTTCTGAGGATCACAGTTCCAAAGCCAGCCAGGCAGGAAAGTCTGTAAGACTCCTGTCTCTAGTTAAGCACCAGAAAAGCCAGAACTAGAACTCTGGCTCAAGTGGTAGAGTGCTACACACACACACACACACACACACACACACACACACACACACACCTTACACACACACACACAGAAAGAATACACACACACACACACACACACACACACACCTTACACACACACACAGAAAGAATAACCTTACCATGGCAAAACCTGACATAAGCAGTCAACCTCAACCATGCTCACACACACACACACACAGAAAGAATAGCCTTACACACACACACACACAGAAAGAATAGCCTTACACACACACACACACACACACACACAGAGAGAAAGAATAGCCTTACACACACACACACACACACACAGAAAGAATAACCTTACCATGGCAAAACCTGACATAAGCAGTCAACCTCAACCATGCTATGTTATATTGAACTGGAGCCCTTGATATTAGGTAACGATGACAGCACTTTAAACATCATTTTCCTCCCCAAAGCCCTTAACCATGATCTAACCATAAGCAAACTATCAGACAAATCCCATTTGAGGGACATTCTACATAATGCCTGACCCTTGCAACTGTCATAGTCATCATAAGAAAAATCGGAGAAACTGTTTAAGTAGTAAGAAGCCTTAGGAGTTCTCATAATTTCCTATTTCTTGCTCTCATTTCTCTGTATTTTTTCTACATTTGTATTCGCATCAATTACTTGTGCAAGGGGTTTCATAATTTTTATTTTTATTTTTAAAGATGATGTACAGGTGGTTACACTTACATAAGTCAGGTATTGAGTACATTTCTTTTTGAGCAGTGTCACTTCCTCCCTCATTTAAATGTGATGTTAATACAAAAATTAAAGTCTTAAAAAATACAAACATTCCTTATACAAAGAGCTTCTGTTCTGGAATTTTTCTTTTGAAATAATTATGGATGATTTACTCACAGAGTTGTGTGTCACAGAGATATGGGTAATAGTGACAAGCTAGAAATAATTTAAGCGTCCATTATTAGGTATGGTATATCCCTATAATTCAGTCATGAATCAATCTTGTAAGAATGTAGTTCATGATTGATAGTTGAGTTGAAAAAGCAAGTTATAAACGAGCCTATGAAAGATGAGCCAGTTTTATAAAAGATAATTATAATGTATGTATAGAAGGGATACTAATTTTATTATATTAATGATGATTATTTCTGGTAGATAGTGTTATGAATAGTTTTTCCTTTTATAGATATAATACTTGTTTGGTATAGAAAGTAGAAGACAGCAAAAAGGAAAAGGTTACTTTATAGAAAAAATAAAGAAAGCTGGAAACAGTTCTGTTCTAAATCCAGCAGCCTTAAAGGATTCAGTCCTAGAGGGTGATCTGAGAGTGGGTGGGACATTGGCCTGCTTGTTAGTGGGTACTTCTTCACAGCAGAAGGCTGGGTTGGCCTGTCCTCTTCCATAGAAGCACCACATAAGTCTGAGAAAATGGTAAATGGAAGTGCAAGGTTCATGGAGATCAGAGGCCATGCTACAGACCCAAGACTCTCTTAGAGACCTCTAAATAAGTGTGTAAAGTCAAAGTCAGCTGTGAGGGCCAAGAGACCAACTCAGATCTGTATTTTCTTCTCCCATAGGCACAGATCACTTATTTGGTGTTTTTTATGAGTTGTTGTTGATTGGTTGGCTGGCTGGTTGATTATCTGTTTTGTTTGGCTTTGTTTTTTTTCATCTTCTATTTCATTAAATGTTTTTCTTGATGGCTTTTGTTTAAGTAAAGAAAGTATTATCCTATGTTTCAGATTTTTAAAAAAATGAATCTCAGTAAACTTAACTAGTTGTTAATTATATACTGGGGAGCTAGGGATCAGGCTCATTTCCTAACCAAGTCCAGTTTCATTACAATAGACTATTTAACCTCAATATACCATTTATAGACTCTTTAAGTCTTGAGTAAATCATGTAGCCTCTCTGAACCTCAACTTTTTCTTCTATAGAATGGAAATAATAGACAGCACCCAAGCCCAGAGTTCAAGCCCCATGACCCAAAAAAGAATGGAAATAATAATGCGTACCAGAAGCAATAATAGTACCTCAGTTTCTCATATGTAAATTGGAGATAATATGAGAAGCTGTTGTTATGGTTCATTGAGATTATGCAAGTCAGTTGTTTAGCACAGTTCAGGGTCATTAAGTAAGCCCTTAGAATAATGGCAATTATTGAAGGAGAGAAAGCTCATTGGGTAAAATCTAATACAGTCTGAAGAAAGAAGAGACCTTCTCCCTGTCTTTCTCTTGAGAAGGAAGATATAATGAGACTTTTTGAAGAACCATGAAGAAATGAGGTCCCATGAGACTTTTGCTCATGCCAAAGGTTACTGTTTAGTCTGCACTGGGTATTGATGACTTGAAACATTGTCAGTCAGTCTTTGGTTGAATAGAGAAGGAATGAAGCAAGAGGCACAGGGAGCAGAGAAAGAACACTGTATAAGCAAGAGCACGTTAATGGGCTGGGAATGTGACTTTGTGGTAGAGTGCTTGCCTAGCATGCATGAAGCCCTGGGTTCAATTCCTCACTACCACATAAACGGAAAAAGCTGTGTCGCTGTGGCTTCAGAGGTAGAGTGCTGACCTTGAGCACAAAAACTCCTGAAAGCTTCTAAGCCCTGAGTTCAAGCCCCAATACTGACACACTTGCAAGAACAAGTTAATTAGGAATGTAAGTGAGATGCTTAGCCTTTGCCTGGTTTGGAGCTTTCCTAAATTTCACTTAACAATGCAAGGTATCCTAATTTTGCAATTGAGGAAACAGGGTTCCAGAGTTGTATTGAAGAGCTGGGACAAGAACATTAGTCTTCTCATGTTTTTCTTAGCCAGAAAACTGAGAGCAATTTATCTATATTTATACTTCACAAGTTGTAACTTACAAGGTCTGATGTCTTATTGTGTAATAATCTGCTTACTTTCCACCCAGGCTATTGGGGTAGGAATGCCTCAGAGGAAGGTCTCTGTGTGGTCCATCTCCCTGGTGACACCAGTCTCATACTTGCTGAAACTACACAGCTGCTTCTTCCAATACTAAAAGCTCAAGATCTGCTAATTAACTCCTTGTGCAATGCCTGTGTGGCCTAATTTTCAAGAATACTAAATCTATTCTTTAATCCTGACTGGATCTAGCCTTCCATCCTTGTCAGTACCTCTTAATTTTTGTATTCTCTTGAGTTGAATAATCCTTTTATAATAATAATTAATTAATAGCTAAGAAATCAGACAAGAGTGATGCCAGATCAAATTAAGTTGTATTATATGCTTAGGAAAAGAAACTATTAACCTTGGAATTCAGATTACCTTCCATCTTGTTCATTTATTAACTTCCTTTAAACCTCTGCTGCTCTGAAGCTAAAAAGCTGAACTGCTTGCCTGTATGGACTCAGTAAAACCTTGTTATGTAGTGAAGCTTTTGTCCATCAAAATCACTTTATCAGCAGGTGTGTAGGTGCCAAGTGTGACTGAGGCTTGTGGCAGGCTTGTGACAACTCTTCAGTGTCACAGCTATCACACACTGCAAGGCAGAAAAGGATTCCTCAGCCAGTCTACTGACTCCTTAGTCCCATTTTATAGCCCCAACCAGGGAGGTGTTAAATCTTACACCATCAGACTAGTCAGAAGGTAGGAATTTCCAGATCCTTTAGATAAATATTTTGGTTTTATGTTCCTGAAAAGAATTTAGAAAATAGGATGTATCTTTGTCCATTTTTTACTCCTGAGGTTATATATCAAGTTTAGATAGTTACAGAAGATGTCATTGCTAACAAATTGTGTAGTTTGTTTGAGATTTGGCACTTCAGACTTAGCTTATTAAATTTACAGGCAAAAATTCATTGTATATAATAATCTAATTGGCAAAGCTAGTTCTTTTGGTCAGACCTATCCACCCTGTCAGATCGAGCCTGATTTCATTTTCTTCAATTCAGTAAGCATATTAGGACATACCTCAAGACAGCTTTTTCCTTCTGAATTAAAATCTTAGATCCATTGACAGATTGATAAAGCACACAATCTTGCCAAGAGTGTTTGTTGCCTGAATGAAATTAGGAATGTTTCTCACCCTGCTCTCTCATAAGATTCGTTTTAGAAGTGAGACAGTCTAAAATTGTTGCATGTAAGATTCAGGAGAGTGAGAAGTATTTCATTCTCTTTCTTTCTTTCTTTCTTTTCCTTTCTTTCTTTCTTTCTTTCTTTCTTTCTTTCTTTCTTTCTTTCTTTCTTTCTTTCTTTTCCTTCCTTCCTTCCTTTCTTTCTTTCTTTCTTTTCCTTCCTTCCTTCCTTCCTTCCTTCCTTCCTTCCTTCCTTCCTTCCTTCCTTCCTTCCTTTCTTTCTTTCTTTCTTTCTTTCTTTCTTTCTTTCTTTCTTTCTTTCTTCCTTCCTTCCTTCCTTCCTTTCATTTGGTCCTGGGGCTTGAACTCAGCCTGGGTGCTGTCCCTGAGCTCTTCAGCTCAAGGTAAGCGCTCTACAACTTGAGCCACCGTGCCACTTCCGGTTTTCTGGTGGTTAATTGGAGGTAAGAGTTTCACGGATTTTCCTACCCAGGCTGCCTTTGAACTGTGATCCTCAGATCTCAGCCTTCTGGATGATAAGTGTGAGCCACCAGAGCCCAGCTTATTTCTTTTCTAAAGTGGTAGTGAGGTGATTGTGAAAGTGGGAGTAGCAAAAAGAGAACCTATAGAACACAGACATGTTTTTGGAACAGAATTAGTATATACAGAAGGATCTGTATGTTTTTCTTAGTCTTAAATCCAAGCACTTTCTAGGAAATCATTATATGCACAGGAAATGTGTGCTGCAGTTTTAAGACCACCACTTGTAGATAGAACATACCCACAAACTAGATTAGTCAGTGACCTAGCAGAGGCCAAGAAACAACTGCATTCTTGTCTGTCCTTGCCAGGGGATGGACTTTCTAGAGACCTGCACATAGAAGGGTCAGAGTCAGCCGGCTGCCGGTGGTTCATGCCTGTAATCCTAGCTACTCAGGAGGCTGAGATCTGAGGATCGAGATTCAAAGCCAGCCCGGGCAGGAAAGTCCATGAGACTTTTATCTCCAATAAACCACTAGAAAACCAGAAGTGACGCTGTGGCTTAAGCAGTAGAGCACTAGCTTGAGCTTGAGCTGGAGCGCCCAAGCTCAGAGTTCAAGCCCCACGACTGACCAAAAAAAAAAAGAAGGGTCAGAGCTATGGAACTCCTAGCCTTTCTATCCAATACTTGAATTTCATTAGACTCAATTGTCACTTAAAAAAAAAATCTGCCAGCCAGGCGCTAATGGCTCACACCTACTCAGGAGGCTGACATCTGAGGATCACAGTTCAAAGCCAGCCCAGGCAAAAAAATTCTCATGAGACTCTTAACTCCAATTAACCACCCAAAACCTGAAGTAGTACTGTGGCTCAAAGTAGGAGAGTGCCACCATTGGGCAAAAGAGCCCTGGGACAGCACCCAGGCTCTGAGTTAAAGCTCTATGACCAAAAAAAAAAAAAAAAAACTATCTCACACTAAGCAAAATAGTATACTATTGTATTCAGGCAATTGAAGGGAATTGGGAATAGGCACATACATGTTCTGGAATGTAATGTTTCAGATTAGAACATTGGGCATTGAGGGAAAGTTAGTGGAGGTAGATTTTGATTCAGGATAAGGAGGAGGCTCACATTCCTTATCATGTGTATTTCATAAACTACATAAAGCTTTTATAATAACACTGTAAGAAAGTATTGCCATGAAGAAACTGAGATTTAAATACATTTAGGAATATACTCAAGAATTTGAATCTACTCAATCTGATGACCCCAGAATCATTCCATCATGCTGCCCATTCTATAGAATACACTATTGGCCTGTCACTCTAGTTCATTAGAAGAAAATACATTGAACGTATGCTACAAAGAATCTCAATAACCTCCAGATCTCTACTTGTAAGTTTACACAGGCTGTTGGATGTTTCAGAGGAGGAGGAATACCGGAGGAGGAAGGCTGTGCTTACTTCACTTGGAGCAAGTGAAGTTTTTTTATATGATATTATAGATAAAAATCTTGTGAACACGGACTAGCTCATGTACCAGACAAGAAGGAGAGTCCAGCAGAGGTGATAATGCCTCTCCCTCCAGAGTGTCCTCACACAAGGTGAGGTAAGCTCTGTTAAAGTCTTGGTTAAAATCATTTTTCCTCATTATTGTGAAAAATAGATTATTATAAAAATATGATATTATCTTTGAAGATTCTAGTCTGATAAAATTTCCTTTCTCAGCCAGGTGCTGGTAGCTCATGTCTATAATCCTATCTACTCAGGGGGCTAAGATCTGAGGATTGTGGTTCAAAGCCAACCCCGGACAGGAACATCCATAAGACTCATCTCCAGTTAACCACCAGAAAACTGGAAATGGTGCTGTGGCTCAAGTGGTAGAGCACTCGCCTTGAGCTGAAGAGCTCAGGGACAGCACGCAGGCCCAGCGTTCAAGCCCCACAACAGACACACACACACACACACACACACACAATCCTTTTGCTTTCTTTATCCTCCCCCCCCCCCTTCCACCACACACACTCTCCATTCTCACCTGCCTTGCCCAGTCTCCTGGGCCTGTTACATGTCCACGAGGGCAGCTGCTTTTGTGCCTAACACAGAATAGTCAGTCAATAAATATTTAATTAGTTGAAGGAATCAATAAATGATATATCATAGTTTCAAAATCACGTTTTAAACTGTGAGATAAAGTTTATCTTTCAGGCCCAGGAATAGGTCTCCTTAAGGGTAATGAGAACAGATGTTATCAGTTAAGACATCTAACTGCTTCTCTAAGCTGCGTTCTATATCTTATACTAAAGAACCTGACAACTGGAAAAGAATTTGTTCATTAATTTGATAATTCGTGACTGTTTTGGAGTAGAGATTGTTGATCTCTTTGAGATGATGTAAATGGTGGCCTTTCTCAGACAAAGAGCCACACAAACAAAATTACACGGTTTCAGTAGGTTCATGAACCTTTTAAACTGTATCTCAAGAACTAAAAAGTGATCTGAGCTTAGGGAAAGGGCACAGTCACCATGCAGCTCTCTCCCATATGAGAAGGGAAATTGACAAAGGAACAATGCAGGCCTGCTCTGGACGGAATGCCAAAGGGGAGGGCATGGCGCTGGTTCCAGCTCTGCCTTGATTCTGTAGAGAAACTTTCATAAAAGACCCTCTGTTCCCTTTGGGGTGAGTGCCACCAAATACTGCTATAAGGACAGTTCACTGAGCCAGCACTTCCTAAATGCATCTACATCCCGTGATTGGACAAGCAGCAGGAAATGGGGTGGAAACAGGCCAGAATTTCCCATGGTAGAGGTTATTGAGTTCTTGCTTCTGACTTCTAGAGTCAGCTCACTTATCTTGTCTTAAGTGGTGGTGTTGTTTTTGTTGTTGTTGTTGTTTTTACCCTCAATGGAAGTGCTAGAAGTCTCTTGCCTAAGTTATTTTCCCAGATGGATGCAGCAGAGGACAGATCTTATTCCAGACACAGAGAAATCCTTGTAAGAGGAGGAGATTCCAAGTGATAGCAGGGAACTCATGTACTGCAGTCCTTTTCTTTCTTCACCAGCTTGACCACTGTTCCAATCAAAACCAAGCCTTCAGTTTTAAGAACTCTTGAATTTTACATCTTTTAGAGCTTCACCCTTTGGGTAAAGAACAGTAGATTTTTTTTCCTCTGCTCCACAGCAAGGATTAGATCAAATTGGCCTTTGTTACCATTTTTAAAGACAGTGACCTTTGGAAGTGGATGAGAAGAATCTAAGGAAATATGCTACTTTTGCCTCCTCTAAATGTGCATAGATTCACGTAGAGATGACACTGCTATCCCCTTGAGCATGTCCCACTGCATGGACAGTCTTTTCCCTGGCACCAGACATGGTCTAACTGCCTAGCTGAGGTAATAGTCATGCCACTGGGAATCTACAACTCAGTTTTGATCAATGACATCCACAGGACTCTGATTAGGGCAGTACTGAGTGACCATTCTAGCTCTGTCCCTGCCTCCCTTTCTGCTTCTTATAGCTACCACATGGCACTATTATTACATAGATAGTAGTGTTGCTACTCTTGTAGCAACAAAAAGACGGAGGAAGAGTAAATAACCACCAAACCACAGACTGTGATAAGAGCTATGAAGGAAATAAGAAAGAGGAAGAGAATAACCAGGGAATGCTGCTCAGGTAGAGAACCTTCTCTGAAAATAAAACATCCAAATCCAAGGCACTGACCCATGGCAGGAGTTGAAACCTTGGCTTTTATTCCACATGTGAAGTGCCATTAATAGTGTCTCATTGTTTTTCTCTCCTAATGAGGGATGGTTTAAGGCTTGGAGGAAATCAAATTTGACTTTCACTAGCAGTTTCTTTTATAGTATTAAAAAAAAATATTCCCTGCTCTTTTAAATATTCACTTGCTATCTACCAGGCCCCATGCATTTTACCAGTGTTTTTTATTTAGTAATTTAATAACCTAAGAAAGCTAAGTTTATTATCACCCTTCTTACTGTAGTCAGATGTACATTTAGAACCCAGAGAAATTAAGTCACTTGTCTATGGCCATACCACTCACTCTCAGTGGTTAGAATCTGAATCCAGATGTATCCGGTACCCTCAGATTGTACTGCCTCCTTTCCTGACATCTTAACTCATCTGGTTTTCCTTTTCCTTTGTAGTGGTGCCAGTGAAGAAGAGGACACATGAAGACTCATTGCTCCCTGTGGAAAATCATCCCTCCCCTGTGTGTGTGTGACAGCGTGTATGTAACAGCTTCTGATGTCTGTGAAAGCTGCCCAGCAACAAACGTCCTTTTACTGGATATGTTCCCAGATCCACAGCAGGCACACATCTCTCCAAGGAACAGCGAGTTTATGCTTACTGACTGTGTGCTGCTCATTCTCTTGTAATGGTAGGTCAAGGAAAGAGTCCCTTTGATCAACCTGGAGCAATTAAGAAGGGTTCTTCAAGGAACCTCTCAGTGGCTGCTTTGCACTTACTCAGGAAAGCCAGCCCCAGTAATACTGTGTAAGTCAACAGTATCACTTCATTAGGAAGGATCTGGAATACTCTTGAAAGCAAGAGGAGGTTTTTTTGCCTACCTGCAAACAAAAACCCTATTTTGTTTATATCGAAGCATGAAACAAATGAGGGCAAATGACTCATGTTGACAGTCTTTCATAGTCCCGTTCTACAAGGTCATGCTATGAATTAGGCTGAGTGACTTGAAAATGGGGTTGGAGAAAGAGTTAAAAGCTAGAAAGATACAGATATTTTTAGTATGTGAGGTTATCCAGGACTTTAGATTCATAATTCAGTGATGTGGAAATGAAAAAAAAAAATGATTGAAGAGCTAGAAAGGAAATGACCTTGAATAGGTGGGGACAGGAGAAGAGGACCAAAGAAAGCTGATTAAAAGTTGAAATCAGAATACTTCTGACTTCAAATTGCTTGAGTTTCAAAAATATTCATTTAAGACAAGTTATTTGGGTGAATTCTGTAGGTTTTATGGGCTTGTCACATCACAAAAGGCTGGAATGTATATATTTATTGCCAGATGTAGGTTTTGCCAATTCCACCCCCAGGTTAGCTTAATATGGCTTACATGCAGTATAATGGATGTCTCACCACTCTGTGGCAAACTTGCTCAGTTCAGTACCAGCTCCCAGCAGAGTCTCTCATTTTATGATGACTGGAATCTTTACTTGGCACTACCCACCCACAGACCTTCAGATCATCTCTCATACCCTGGCTCTCCCATCTTTAAGTAACAGGAAGGGAGACACTGTAGAGCTGGATTTCCTGGCATTGCCCCACTCCCAAATCACAATTCCTTACAACTAAGCCTTTTAGCCCTGAAGGAAGCAGCAGGTGTGACAGGAGAATACAGAGCTAAGTTCACAACATCTTCCTGTCAACATCAGTTTCTCCTGACAAGTGGTTTGAAGTCAGGTGATAACCTTATTTTTATATAAAACAGCTATGTTATGGACTAGAATATTCGTACATAAATACTATTAAGATAAAATGAAAAATTTGGAAAGCAGCTTTTACTTGAAAATAATGTGATGTGTTCGCTCGCTTCTGAGGAATACAGGAACTACATCCAGGCAGCGTTGGAGTTGCTGGTAACCAAGGGTCTAGACTTCTAGTGCCTCTGAAGCAGAACCCAGTAGCTTGCTTTGAGGGGAATACCTCTCTCTTCCCGCCGCTTGCCTGCCTTTGACTTGTGCACTTATCACAAAGCTTTAGGGCCAGCTGGTATGTGTCTGAGGCAGAAACAACACATGCTTTATGTAGGAGTGCTGCTTAGATCATTGTTCAAATCTGTGCATGCTATGGAATGACATTCCGTTGATCTGGAAAGCATATGCTTCTAGGTTATTCTAGGTTAGTATTACCTAGCTCACTACACATATAGAGATATTGTAACAGAGGAGCTTGAGCTGCTGAAAAGAAAAATGCTTTTATTTTTATCTGGTGTCCAGCAAAGGCTGAGATAGTTTTGGTGCTTTATCTATCTGTCCACAAAAGCTGGAGACACAAGTTAAAAACCTCCAACTATATCCTACCCTAAAAGAAGGACCAACAGCCACTCTTGAGAGTTTAGGCTATCAGAAGAATGAAAAGACTTTAGTATTTGGAAGTTCATGTTGTCTTTCCCCCATAATCATTGTTTAATCTCCAAATGGTAACCTTGTATTAACAATGAACAGATCATTGACTCTCCATACTTGATCATCTGTTATTACTTTAAGTCAGTGTTTAGAAAATCCGAGCATTTATGTGGTAGATATAAACAAAAATATAAAAATATGTGCCAACCTGTCTCAATAAATTATCTGATGTCTGTAATCCTCAAGGAAAGCACTTTTGCTTTAGCTAGAAAAGGTTTCAGATTTGCCTTGTGGGCTCCTGCTGTCTTCAGCACCTGATAAAACTTTAACCAGGGAAGCATTAAACACCACACAGCAGCTTCTGCCCAGGCTCCAAAGTTCCTGCTGGCAGCATTTGTCAGTGTAAGAACTAGGAAGCTTCCTGCAGTGGGACTAGCTTCCCGCCAGAACTTGAGCATGGTGCTTGGCCTTAAGCCCCAACACAATGAGGCTTCCCTCCAGCCAGGTCAGTGAGTTAGAGTACTTAGAGTTGTGTGCTCATTGGTCATAGGCAGCAGGGCTTGCAGAAATCACTAGGGGAAAGTCATTAAGAATTACAGGTAATGAATGTCCCCAGAATGAATCGGGTACTTACAGGAATACCTGGTTCACTTCCCAATGTGGGTTTCTTCATGCTCAGAGAGACTTGTCCTTTGATATAATATCACTAAATTTGGAGCAATCCTAAAAAGTACTTGAAGTCTTAGCTCTGACAGCCCAGGAAGACAATAACCTGTATCGAGGACTGCATGTGAGCCCAGGCCCTGTGTTACCCTCCATTTCTTAGGTGATAAAACAATGCAGAAAGGAAATTACCTGTCTTGAGTTGCCCAGCTAGGAAAGACTGGAGCCAGTGTGGATAGTCCTTTGTCCCACGACAGAGTCCAATTAAAATATGGAGAACAAGAAAGGCTCAGATTTCCCCCACTATCAATTCTTTTTCAAGAGGACATTTTGTGGCTATGGTGTGGGCTCCAAAATACATCCAAGATTGCCTTGGTCCTCAGCTTTAGCAAATGCTTAAAATAGATCTGGAGCCTGCCTGCCCGAGTTGGGGAACCTTTGTCCTTAGTGCCAACTTCCATGAATTAGCTTCTTCTTGGCCTTCATAGTGTAGAACTTTTCAGAAATTTCAGTATAAATAAAGGTGTTCTGCTCTATTATTTTAAACTTTTCTGCTGTTTCATTTTTGTGGAAACAGAAATTTCATGTTTTAGTAAACCGAGCCACAAGATCTATGTTCTGTGAGGGTGTGCCAATTCAGAGTCTTGTGAACCTGGACTCCCCTACTAATATGTGTGCACGTGCATATGTCTGTACGTACACCTATATGTGAAATGACAGAGGTGATGTGTAGCAATATGCATATATGCACACATGAACACACTCACCAACTGTTTCAGTACAAGAAACAAGGCAGCCCCTCCTTACCTTGCATACCATCCTTTGCAGAGGCTTCTTCCAATCTGATTGCCACTAAATAATTAGAGGCTAGGTGTTTACTTAAAAGTGTAATCCTAGCTACTCAGGAGGCTGAGATCTGAGGATCACGGTTCAAAGCCAGCCCAGGCAGGAAAGACCGTGAGACTCCCATCTCCAATAAACCACCAGAAAACCGGAAGTGGCGCTGTAGCTCAAGTGGTAGAGCGCTCGCCTTGAGCTGAAGAGCTGAGGGACAGCGCCCAGGCCCAGAGTTCAAGCCCCACGACCGACAAAAAAAAAAGAAGAGTAACTCAGTGGTTATCAGCTCCTGAAGCAACAAGCAAGGTGACAGCCATGAAGTAAATTGCACTCTGGCCCTCTTCTCAGATGGCAAGTCACATGGAAAATTTGGGTGCCCCGCCATTTTTATGACATTTCGGGCCCTCCAAGTGAGCTGGAGGGTACACCTCTAGAATTCACAATCTGTAGTAATGGCAGCACGTCCTCCCCCACCTAGAAAATACCCTCCTGCTGATTCCTGACATTTTACCCTCACATAATAGCTCTTCAATGTGTGCTTTTCTGTAAGAAAATATGTTCTGTGTTTTCCGTGTGCTGAACGTATTCAGATTTTTCTGTTTAAAAACAAAAATCTCATTACAGATAAAGTCCAGCCCTTCCCTGTGAGAAAAAGCCCATAGGGAAAAGTCTACATCTCACTGATCTGCCTTTTCTGAAGCTCCCAACCCTAGTCCATTCCAAAAGCCACAGACCTGGGCAGTTTGTGGTAAAAAAAAAAAAAAAAAAAAAAAGATCATTTAGAATACTGGGCACCTGCCTGCGAAGACAGAAACAGAGCATGTCAGAAAGAGCAGGAAAGTGAAGATAAACAAAGACATTTGTGTATACACTGGTGCTAAAAGCACCAGTGAGCCCAGGCTGGGCTTGGTAGGACCTCGAGGGGACAGCAGATTTATACTTGATGGGAGTTAAACTTGACCAGCTTCTTACAGTGACAGAGCACACTGCATGAGTGGATAGAACCAACCCATCCCTTGTCTTCTGCATCATCACATTCCCTCTGTAGTCATTTCCCCTTCCTCTCTTTATACCAGACTAGGGAACACTCAATCTTTCAAGGGAATTACACGTTTGAGTTAATGTTTCAGGTTATCATTTTCATACTGTAAATTATTTTGTAAGAGATTTACTGCATATCCCAGGATGTTCGGACTTGGCTCCCCTGTATATTTGGAAATCAATAAACTATTACTGGAAATACCATTTGTCTCTCTGAGTTGTGCACCAAGGACCCTCTAGGTGTAAATATTCATGACGACCTGCATACTTAGCTGTGGTAATGCTGGAGATGAGATTGTTTGGATTATTAGGTATAGGAACCTAATTTACTCCTGACTTCTCCAGAGTGCTTTAGGAAATCTCTGGCAGAAGGCAGATTAAAGTCCACTATTATATATACACATGTTTTCTCTTCCATATAGAACTAGTCTTGCCTAGATTACATTTGTGAGTGGAGTAGATTATAATGTGAAGACTATCTGGTCCAGCGTGATGTTTAAAATAACAGTTGAAACTTTATAACTTTAGGAGAAAAATCAATTTCTAATCTTCACCCTACTTTTTCAGGGGAAAACAAGTCTGTTTAGTACAGTTAAGTCACAAAAATCATCTTTGTAGAACTTTAGAAGTACATATTTTCATATAATTGATGAAGAATGGAACTAAATTGTAAGTAACTAGGTTTCGAGTATTAGGCCAGGTTTCATGGAACCAGGAGCCATTTTCCCACAGACCTTCAGGAGCCAAATGTGAAGATGATCAGACTGTGTGAACTAGAAAGTGCAAGCCCTGCCTAGAAGCATCAGACTGAATGTTTAGAATCCCCAAAGCCACCAGGAGGGTCTGGAAGAGATGTAATTTGTGAAGCCTGCACTAAATGTCTTTCTATCAAATTTTATCTTCATTGAACCTTTGCAGCTGGAGACTTTAAGGACTTTGAGGAATTTTTCCAAGATGAGTGGAAAAAGTCAGGCCAGCCCAGAAAGCAGACTGCCTTCTATAGCGATCATTAGGCCCCACTTCTTCCTCTTCTTTTGCTGAGGACATTACTTCCACCAGAGACAAGGCATTGTAGCTCTTGGGAGTCTTCAGTGTTTCAGCAAACCACAGTGGGTTTGAAGGCTTCTGCCTTTACTTCCTGGTGTCAGTGCCTCAAAACTGCATCCTTCAGCCCCAGTCCTTCTCATTTTATTACCTTTTCCTCGGAAAGCTACAGCTCTTTTTTTTTTATTTTTATTGATCTTTTTCTTGATCCAACTTAACACATGGTCTCATTTCCTTTACTCATAAAAAGATAAAATTGCAGCTTGTCTGGAATATCTCCCAGCCTTCACAATGCACCAGAGAAAGGTACACCCAACAGAAAAGCAGGCTACCAGCTCTCAATAGGAGAGGAAGACGTCACAGCAAAGAAAACAGAAACAAAGAAGTCATTAACAGGCAGCACTGACTTTCACTGCTTATTAAATATTGCAATTTGCAGTTTTTAACACATTCATTTTTCTTAACAATAATAGCTACCATTTAGTGGGCTCTGTCTGGGCTAGGCACTCTCCTGGATGCTTTTCACATCTTATTTAATTCTCATAGCACTAATACCATCATCCCTCATTTTACTGCTTGGGAATCATATTCAGACAATTAAGTGCTATGATCAAGGTACTTTAATAAGCGGAAACTAGGATTTAAACTTAAGTCTTCAATTTCTGTTTATCTCTCCTAGCCATGCTGATCCTACCTTGAACTGACGTGGCATCTCTCCCCAACTTTACTCCCCAAGCAGTATGTCCTTGGAACAGATGAGTACAGTATACAGTGAAGGAAGGAAAGCTAAAGATAGCAATGAAATCCTCATCTAGCCTGGAACTGTACTTACAGGAGAGAACTATTTGACTTGCTTTACCATCTTTATTCCAAGGCCATAAATAATGTGGCTTCTTTTGCTATGGTCTTAGAATTTCAAGTTAGCCAGCTTTGACACTTGAGACCAATTTAATTAAACATCTTCAAGGTAGCTCCCACAACTGGACATTGGTGATAGCTTCTTATTTCTAAAAAGGGATGGCAAATAAAGCTACTTTAAAGTCCCTTGTTAGGTTAACTGTGATGGCCACCATACACCATTTGCTACCCTATACCAAATGGTTCCCAACCTTCAAGCCATTTTAGAATTCAGTAGCAGCTCATCTACCTAGTGTTCAGCCATCTGACTGCTTCACATGTCTATATTTCCTAAACCTAAAATCCAAATAAATGTTTCGATAATGAGTAGTTGAATAGAACTAGAAAAAGCTAAGCAGAAGTTCAACCCACTCAAAAATGTCTGAAAAGTAGGAAGCAATCAAGCCCTCTGACCAGTTGAAATAAATACAGGCTGCCCATCAATTAATCAGATACCTATCATATTCTTTACACATAATTTTTGAATGTTTCATTATCTGGTTTCCAAACCTACAGCATATTAAAAGTAAGGGAAACTGGCTTCTGGTGGCTCATGCCTGAAATCCTAACTACTTGAGAGGCTGAGATCTGAGAATTGGGGTTCAAACCCTGTACAGAAAGTCCATGAGACTTAACTCCAATTAACCATCAGAAAAATGGAGTGACACTGTGGCTAAGGTGGTAGAGTGCTAGCCTTGAGTGACAAGGACAGCTCCCAGGCACTGAGTTCAAGCCCCACAACAGGAAAAAAACAAAACAAAACAAAAAAACAAACAAACAGGGAAATAGACTTCCAGAGAAAGTAGTCAAGGAAGAAAAAGGCATGGCAACAAAGATGACAAAAATATTGAGTGGAAGCTGAGCCAGTGGTTCACGCCTATAATCCCAACTATTCAAGAGGCCAACATGCCTGTAATCCTAGCTATTCAGGAGGCTAAGATCTGAGGATCACAGTTCAAAGCCAGCCCAGGCAGAAAGTGTGAGACTCTTACCACCAATAAATAACCAGAAAACTGGAAGTGGTGCTGTGGCTCAGATGGTAAAAGTGCTTGCCTTGAGCTGAAGAGATTGAGGGACAGTGCCCAGGCCCAGAGTTCAAGTCCCATGACGGACAAAGAAAAAAAAAAAGGCTGATATCTGAGGATTGAGATTTGAATTCAATCCAGGAAGGAAAGCGCATGAAGCTCTTAATCTCAGTTAACCAGGTAAAAGCAAAAAGTAGAGTTGTGGCTCAAGTGGTAGAGCTCCAGTCTTGAATGAAAAAGCTAAGTGACAGCACTTAAGCCCTAAGTTCAAACCCTCGAACCACCACAGAAACACACACACACATACACACACAACAGTTTAGTGGACAAAAGAGCTCCAAAAGTCCAGTTTTATTGGGACATTTAATTCCAAAATAGCATTGCTGTATCATAGGACAACGTAATTATATCCGAAATAATGACTCAGCCACCACACATACAAATTATTCTCAGAAGAAGGCAACCATTTGTATAATAAGCATTTCAGAAATGTTCATAAATGGTAAAAAGAAAAGCAAAACAAAACCTCTTAGGGATTAAAAGAAATAAATCTTTGACAATCCAGAACATTTAGCTAAACAATATATGAACCTCCCTAAGCTAAGGTTTTATTGTTCCATGAACCTCTTGTACTTAGAGAGTTTTTTTCAAGTTATAAGTGACTTTCATGCTACAGTGCTTTGCATATAATGGCATGAACAATGGAAGTGCCAAGTTTTCAGTGTGATGAATAAAACTAATAACCAGAATACAGGTCAAATTCTGTGACAACAAATACAGCTACTATAAAAGTCATTTTAAGCATCTCTATTATCTCTAAGCCCTTGTCGATTGCCCATTTATTTTAGGCAATAGTTATTACAACAAAATTGGAATATAATAAAAAGAACTGGCCCCTCACAACAAGTTGGGTGTGACACAATTTAACCTGTAATAATAGATTCTCACTTGTATTTCTCCAGCTCTTTGCTGGAAAAGGAATATATCTTAGGTTGACACAATAGCAGCCTAGAAAACTGGTGGGCAATTTGTTACTAGGAAAAGGAAGAATTCAATGAAGCAAAGCAAACATGAACTTGTGTGGCGATCTCTCCCTAGGAAATGTGGTTTAGGGCCACTTTTGAGCTTAATCTATGTTAGAGCTATCAACCTAAGACGGCTTACTTTGAATAGTGATGTAATGTGCATGTCAAGTCCTAAATGAAGATGTGATTTCTCACAGTTCATTGAATGTTTTATGATAAACCTGGCCCTAATCTGATTACCCTAAAACTAAAATAAAATCCGGAGACACATGACTACAACTAGTTTTCTCCCATGATGTACTGTTTCCAATGCTGTATGATTCTAAAAGCACACATCACACCAGTTATTCTAGAAATAGTCTACTAGTTGCACACTTGTATACAGACAAGGATTTTTTTTCCTATGCCTATCCTTTTGCTAATAGTGGTGATGAATTTTGCTATTTGCTGTAATATCAATCTAACCATTTTCCCTTCTTTCTTTGTCTGCATACATTATTTTTACAAGAGCCCACTTTCCTCATGTGTACAAATTCATCTCAGTTAATTTTCACTCATTACTGTTTTGTTATCTTTAAGTAGTTGTACAAAGGGGTTTCTATTCAACATGTCAGTTTATAATGCATTTTGTTCATCATTCTCCCCCATCCCTCCCAACACCAATCTTCCCTTCCAGTCTTCACATCTTAATTTTTTTTTTTACTTCATTGCGACCAACATTTTGTAACACCTACAATAACAGAAGTGGTTAAATCCCAATTCATTTCAAAACAGTACGATCAGCAATAGGAAAAGGATGGAAAGAGAAGGAAATGGGCCACATTTTGCCAATGATAATGCCTGGCTCAGGCCCCAGATTCACATCATACTCCAAAGAAGTTCATAAATTCTAGACACTGCTCCACCTAAGAGGCAGGAGAGTCTCAGACCTCCCCTTGCGATGAGTGGGCTGGGGAAGGCATGCAATTACAGGATCTGTTCACCTCTGTTTACTTTCTTCCCTAAGCCAGGACGTAGTAAAATATTTATGTGTCCCAGGCCAGGTGATCAGGTTGAGAAGCAATTGATTGCTTGGCTTGGCTCTTGAAAACATTCAGTCCAAGTATCCAGCTCAAGGGTGGCCGTTGGCTACACACTATTTTTATTAGGACATCTGGAGATTAGAGGTGTTAATTGGGAGTAACTTTCCTGTATTTGGTTTCTTCCCACACATTATACAGCCTTTTGGAACCAAGTAGATGGCTTTATCCTAGGTCCCACAGTCAACTTTTTCCAGAACTATGAGAGAGGAAAAAGATGGCTCTTTTGTTTTTGGGGGTGGGGGGGGTGGTCTGGTCGTGGGGCCTGAGCTCTGGGCCTGGGCACTGTCCCTCAGCTCTTCAGCTCAAGGCTAGCACTCTACCACTTGAGGCCTATGTGGTGCTGAGGAATCAAACCCAGGGCCTCAGGCATGCAAGGCAAGTGCTCTACCACTGAGCCACCTTCCCAGCCCAAAGACTGCTCTTAGATTTAGTGGTGGTAGTTGTGGTAGGAGGGCCAAGAGGGTGGTTAAGGGTAAAGATCATAAACATTGATGGTATTTTCCCCTTATAAACTGTATTAGAGCTTGTAAAATTATAGTCATTCTATTGTGCTGTAGAAAATTCATACCTATTCCTCCTGTGTAATTGTATTTTGGTAACTGTTACCAGGCTTCCCGTACTCTGCCCTTCCTAGCCTCCTGTGCCCACTGCTCTACTCTCTACTTCCATGAGAGATCAACTTGTTGGTTTCTATCTTTGAGTGAGAACATGAGGTATTTGTCTTTATTTGGCTTTAATGTTTTTATTTAATACAATTTCTCCCAATCCCATCCATGATAGGCTTTATTCTTTTAATGGCCAAATAATATTCTGTTGTGTCTATAAACCCATTCCCTACAAATAAGTATAATTGTTAAATAAGTCAATTAAAAGTTAAAAATGATGCTGGGCTACAGGAGTATTTGCCTTGTAATCCCAGCACTCAGGCAAGTGGATTCTGAGTTCAAGAACAACCTAGGCTACATAGTGAAACCCTGTTTCAAAAACTCAAAACCAAAAACAACAATTAAAAGTGAGTATTTTTTACACCATTAAAAAAATTTCTAGCCAGGCGCTAGTGGCTCACACCTGTAATCTAGCTACTCACGTGGCTGAGATCTGAGGGTCTTTGTTCAAAGCCAGCCCAGGCAGGAAAGTCCATGAGACTCTTATCTCCAATTAACCACCAGAAAACCAGAAGTGGCCCTGTGGCCCAAGTGGTAGAGCACTTGCCTTGAGCTAAAGAGCTCCAGGACAGCACATAGGCCCAGAGTTCAAGCCCTATGACCAACAAAATAAATAAGTCATTATGATCTGCAAACCAGAGGCTTATGAGCCATTTTCCCAACTATTTTCCCTGGAAGACATTGGTCTGTCTGATTAAATCAAGGCACTCTTTTTGAGAGCATACTTAGCTTAATAATACTTTCCTGTTACTTACTCCAAACAAGATTGCCTGTTAAAGAAAATGAATGGACATGGAAGAATTATGTTAAGTGAAAAAAGTCAGAGGGACAAAAGATGCATGTTTTCTCTTATATGTGGAAGTCAGATCTAAATTATAAAGATGGAAATAGATACAGGATCATATGCACATGTATACATGAACATTGAAGTATGGAATAAGCAGGGGAGGATTCCAATGATGGAACTCCTTTGAGTAGCTAACTTACCTTTTAACATGAATACAGTATCAGAAAGATGACATGTGTGTTGTTGGGAGCAGTGAGGCCAAGGGGTGGGGGAAGACCAATGGAAAGAAAAGGGGTAGGTGAACACAGTCAGAATATTTGATGTACATATGTGAGAAAGGATGGGTTTGGGAGATGTGGGGGAGAAGATGGAAGAGGTGACTTTGATCAAGATTCATTGTACTCATAAACTGACACGTTGAATTGAAACCCTTTTGTACAACTACTTACAGATTTTTTTTAATAAAAATAAAAAAGAGGCTGTGACGGTGGCTCAGTAGTAGTGTTTGCCTCGCATGCATGAAGCCCTGGGTTCAATTCCTCAGTATCACATAAACAGAAAAAGCCAGAAGTGGTACTGTGGCTCAAGTAGTAAGAGTGCCAGCCTTGAGCAAAAAGCAGCTCAGGGACAGTGCCCAGGATCTGAGTTCAAGCACCAGGACTGATATAAAATAAATAAATAAATAAACAAAAATCAAAAAGAGCCAGGTGCTGGTAGCTCATGCCTATAATACTAGCTACTAAGTAGGCTGAGATTTGAGGATCATGGTTTGAAGCCAGCCCAGGCAGAAAAGTCTGTGAGACTCTTATCTCTAATTAACCACCAGAAAACCAGAAGTGACACTGTGTCTCAGAAAGTGGTAGTGCTAGCCTTGAGCAGAAAAGCTCAGGGACAGTACCCAGGCCCTGAGCTCAAGCCCCACAACCAACTAAATATATAAATAATAATTTTTTTTTAAAAGATTGCCTGTTAAAAACCCTCTCCCTCACCTAGAGTATGAGGGCAAGACACATACAGGAAGAATTAGGTCACTGGAGGTCTGCCATTTCTGAGGTGGTGAGAAAATCCAGGTGGCATGTTTATGCCCCTCTTGATAGCCAAGCCCAGGGCATTCTTTTATATTGTTCTGAGGGCCCATCAGTGCCCTCAGAGAAGACAATTTCACAATGAATAACTTCCTAATAATCCCTGGAACAGTCCCATGAGGACGCACAACTGTTGCCTACCCTCCAGCCTGGCACACTGTCAGATGGCAGCCTTGCAAAGCAAATCAGAGGCCTGGCCTAGTTCACAGGCAGGCAGAAGTGATCCAGAGTTCACTGCTCTTCATCCACCCACCTCTCTCCTCCGCGCCTCCACCTTCTCTTCCGTCTCTCCATCTGGAAACCATGAGCCTCATGGATTCCAGGCACAAGTTCTCAGATTTCAGATGCTTAGGAAATTTCTCAGCTTGGGTCATTCTAAGTAAGAGTAAGAGAATTTGATTTAGGAGGGGGAAAAAAAAACAGATCCTTCTTTGCAAAAGAGAAAATAAATAAGGTGTGGTGTATATTCATCCCCTCATCAATTCACCTCCCAAACCACACACACTGTTGAACCTCAGGAGAAGTCCTCATATTCCCCCCTGGGAGGCAACAGAATGGAAAAACAAAATCTCTGCTCATAAAAACACACTTTTCTCCCTTCTATGGTATAAACACAACTGGCATCAGATAATGCGATGTAATTGATTTTGCGTGTGTGAGTGGGAGAACAGAAAGTCCCTAGAGAGTAGACCTAAAAGTAATGGAATGAACTAAAAAGCAAAATTTGGACAACGTTGTTGGGCAATCCTGTTAACATGATGAATCACTTAACCCTCGTGTTGCAGCTCTAGGATGAAAGAGCAATGTGTAGGCTTCTGTCTTTGGAAAATGGAATGAGCCTGCTCTTTGATGCTGCTCTTGATACTATGTTTTAGAAGCAGACAGATTTGGCTCTGCTAATTCTGAAAAATTAAATGAGAGGACCACAGGACTTAGTATAGTGACTGTCACATAATAAGTACTTTAAAATAAGGGCAGCTGTCGGGTGCCAGCAGCTCACACCTGTAATCTTAGCTACTCAGGAGACTGAGATCTAAGGATCGCAGTTTGAAGCCACCCTGGGCAAGAAAAGTCAATGAGACTCTCATCTTCAATTGACTTTCAGAAAACCGGAAGTAGAACTGGGCTCAAAGTGGTAGAACACTAGCCTTGAGGAGAAAAGCTGAGGGACAGCACCCAGGCCTGAGTTTAGGCCATAGTACTGACACGCTGTATCAGTCATCAAAATGGAGATGTCCTAGGGATGTGGTAGAGGGAGGTTGCCCTGAGGTTGTCCCATTTTGGCATACTGTGCTCTGCCTTTACATCTTCCTTCCTGGTCCTCTCTACTACATCACCAGGTATAGATCGGTTATAACTGCCTCATTATCATACACCTTTTTTTATTCATTCATATCTGCAACTTCTAAGGATGTGTTATAGTAGTACTGCTGACCAAATTACCTGACACAGAGTAGCTGGATGCTAGTGGCTCACGCCTGTTATCCTACCTGCTCAGGAAGCTGAGATCTGAGAATGACAGTTCAAAGCCAGACTGGGCAGAAAGGTCTCTGAGATGCTTATCCCTGTTTAACCAGAGGGAGAAAAAAACCTTCAGAAGTAGCAGAGTGGCTCAAGTGGTAGAGCATCTACCTTGTGTGAAAAGGCCAAGTTTCACCACATCTGGATTCAGAAAACAAGAAGACAGGTTTAACTCCAGCATCCAAAGCAGACAGCACCACCAGAAGATACCTGCTTTCCCCGGGAAGACAAAGAAGACCGGTGAGAAACGTAACTCCCATTCCTGCTCTGCGCTGATAACCTGTGCAGCCTTCGACAGGCCATGCTCCTAAAATGAGGGGTAGAGTCAGCCAGGTTGGAGGATTCTCCATTCTATTCCAGCTCTGATGTTGTTAGGGCTTAGCAAAGTGAGAAGCGGTGGAAGGAATGGAAAGATGCTTCTGGGAGATTCAGTGCTTGCTTTTCCTCTCCATGTGTGGGAATGTACATATGTTCATGTGTCTGTGTCCATGTGTGGGCATACAGGGGTAAAACAGACACAGGCATGTACATAAGTGTCTCGGTGCATGTGTATGTGTGCATGTGTTGTGTGTACGTGTACACTGAGGCTGTATCAGGAGAACTAGATTTATGTGTGGACTAACAGGAGACCAGTGTTTCCTCAAATCTCTGCTAGCCATGAAGATATGCATTGACAAGATGAAGCAGGCTTCCTCTCTCTGCCATAGAGGGGGCTTTTAGAATATCCTGGTAGCTGGGCACTGGCTACCTGTAATCCTAGCTACTCAGGCTGAGATCTGAGGATCAAGATTCAAAGGAGGATCGAGGTTCAAAACCAGCCTTGGCAAGAAAGTTCGTGAGACTCTTTTTTTTGGTCAGTTATTAGGCTTGAACTCAGGACCTAGGCACTGTCTGCTCAAGGATAGCACTCTACCACTTTGAGCCCCACTTTGGGTTTTCTGATGGTTTATTGGAGATAAGAGTCTCACTGACTTTCTTGCCCATGCTGGCTTTGAACCATGATCCTCAGATCTCAGCTTCCTGAGTAGCTAAGATTACAGATGTGAGCCAGAAGCCACCAGCTTCCAAGAAACTGTTACCACCAGTAAACTACAAAACAAAACCAAAACTGGAAGTGGCTCAAATGGTAGAATGCTATCCTTGAGCAAAAAAAAAAAAAAAAGCCAACATCCAGGCCCTGAGTTCAAGCCCCAGGACTGGCAGGGAGGGGAAAAAAATTGTCCTGGTGCATTGGAGAACTTCAGTGTGACCATTTTCTGTGTTTCTCATGTTCCAAGGAGCCATTTTAGGAAATGCTGATTTGGAAAAGAGTCCAACTCAGCTTCCATAACTGGTGAGAAAACTGAAGCCCAAAGGGATCTGATGATGTGGCTACTGGGAAACCTGACCTCTGATCTGGATTTAGCCGTTGAGTCCCGGAAGTCCAGCCCCCCTGTAGTCATTCCAGGAGAACCCAACGCTCTTCTTTGATTCTGGTGGTTAGCATCTATCTGCTGGGCTGGGGGTCTATGCAGAGAACGCTGGTCTGTGTGAGTGCAACCGTCTTGTCTTCTGCTAATGTGGGGGCACAGCTCTGACTGCTCTGCCTCCCTCCCTCCCTCGCTTAACCTCCCCTCTCATTTGCCCTCACCCTCCTTTCTCATGTGCCCTTCCCCCTCCCTCCTGGTTGTCTTTTCCAAGCTACACTCTGCGATGACCTACTCTTGCTGTGGCAAATGAAGGCAGTTGCTGGCTGTTGGCTGGAGATCCTGACCCAGTGGGACCCTGGGAAGGTCTGCTACCTTGGCAGGCCTCTTCCCAATTAGGATCGAGTTTGAAGGCACCCTGGGCAAGGAAACTGAACAAGGAAACTGAGGTCTAAGGTCATGGAAGATGGGAGCTGGTGTTTTCCTCCAAGAGAGCTGACTACAAGCCTTCTTGGGTGCCTTCTCTGGCACACATTAGCCTTGACACAAAGCCCTTGGAGGTGGGGAAGTCAGTGAGTAAGCAGCAGCATGCGGGTGGGGGGCACGGGTGGGAAATATAGACAGACACACCAGAAAGAATGTTGACTTGGAACCCCTCCAGACTGCAATTCTTTCAACATCAGGTCGGCATGTATTTAAAGGAGAGGGTAGCGGTAGGGGGAAGGTCATTAGAGCGGTGCCCCTGCCGGCGTACCACACTCAGAAACAAAAGACCCCTTTTTAGAAGACCATTTATGACCATCTGTTGTTATTCTAGCTTCTCCTTCTAAATGGCTTTCTAAATACTTCTTTGCAAGGAAGGCCACACAATGTCGATCCTGGAAGGCATTCCCGGAAGTCATTTCTACCACCTCCTGCCAGCTCTTCCCAACCCTAACATGTCATGTGCCATGTGCGTGGGTGCGTCAGGCTGGTGATTTCGTGAGGATCCCACTCCTCCTGTAGAAAGGGTGGGTGACACCCAGATCACAGCACTCCCCATGTGGTCCTGGGCTGTCTGGCTCAGAGGTCATGCCCTTCCAAGCAAGGAGAGACAGGAGCGGTATTTTCTTAGGAGATTATGAGACCCCCTGGAATGTCACAGAAGGATTTAGCGCGATAAGGAATAAATATCCACATTTGCTAAGACAGCTGTCTCCTCCTGCCTCCTCCCTCTCACCCCTTCCTCAGCTCCCTCCTGTCCTTTCTTTCCCAGAGACAAAGAGCACCAACCAGAGCAGACAGTACACACGCCTGGCAGAGCTATTGCCTGAGTGGGGCCCAATTCTCACTGTAAGGTTTCACCTACCACACAAAAAAACCCTGGTTCTTAGAGATGGATGTCAAGTGTGGCCTGGAATTGGGTCAACCTACCATCCATCTCATGGGATGGACATAACAGAACACCAAGATGAACTCTTAATTGAATTAGAAAAAATTATTGCAACCAATTGTTCAGCAGAGGTTAAATAAACGAGGTTGATTGGGCTACATAAGAGGTTACATAAGCTGGGTACTGGTGGCACAAGCCTGTAATCCTTGCTATTCAGGAGGCTGAGAACTGAGGATCAATGTTTGAAAGCCAGCCTGGGCAAGGAAGTCTATGAGACTTATCTCCAATTAACCACCAGAAAACTGGAAACAGCACTGAGGTCCAAGTGGTAAAGCACTAGCCTTGAGTGAAAAAGCTCAGGCCCTGAGTTCAAGCCCCATGACCAAACAAATAAATAAGAGGTTGCATAGACACAGCTGAAGAAAAGTCCTTTTATGATCTTGAACTTGGGCCTTTATATCAGAAGTAAACTCAAATATTTGTTGATGAAGACTGAAGATGATGATATTGCCTAAAGGAAGCTTCTAATTGGCTTCTTTTTCTGAGAGGAATGGCCAGCTTCACACACCAGGCCCTGGGTTGTCAAACCAATCTCAAAATGGAACTGGAATCGCTTTGAATGAAATAATGGCAGCACAGATTCTGAATCAATCTGCTGGGGTCTGTTACTTTAAGCAAGTAGCATGCAGGCTCTGTGCTCCATTCTCTCATCTCTAACTTGGGAATAATAAAACTTGCATTGGGTGCCAGTGGTTCATGCCTGTGATCCTAGCTACTCGGGAGACTGATATCTGAGGATCATGGTTCAAAGCCTGCCCAAACAAAAACAAATAAAGAAAAAAAAACCCATGAGACTCTTACCTTCAATTAGCTACAAAAAATAGTTGGAACTGGAGCTGTGGCTCAAGTGGCAGAGCACTCGCCTGGAGCAAAAAAAAAAGAGTGCTCAGGCCCGAGGATTGGAGGAGGGGGGACAACTTTCAACCTTGAATTGATGAAATCAAATGTAATAATGCTAAGCACATGGTAAGGCTTCAAAAGAACAAAGTACTCACAGGCATAAGTAGTTCACATCTTTAAAGCTAGGTACTCAAGAGGCCAAGATCTGAAGATCCTCATTAGTTTGAAGCTTTCCCTGGGCAGAAACATTCATGAGACACTAATACCAAAAGGCTGCAAATGGAGCTCTGGTTCAAGTGGTAGAGTACCAGTCTTAAGCAACAAAGCTCAAGGACAGCACCCGAGGTCCAAATTCAAGACCTAGTATTGGCACAAAAAATACAATCCTTATTACCAATATTTACATTATTATAAATCGACAGTGTCAAAATACTATTTCACAGGGAAATTTGGTGATATCCAATACCACTTTTAGAAATCTTTTTAAAAATTATCTTTCAGTTGTTGTACAAAGGAGTTGGCATTTAACAAAGCAGTTTGTGAATACAATATATCTTGATCAATGTAAGAAGACAAATGGATCCACTTTTGCTTATGAACACTCATGAAGCATTGCTTTTAAGGACAAAAGTGTGATAATGACCTAAATATGCATCCACAGAGGAGCTTGCTATGCATCTTAATAGTCCATCCATGTGGATTTTTTCTGGTGTCAAGAATCACTAATGAAAGGTTAGGGGAGGAGCCTCTCCTTGCAAGCTCAGCCCAGCCATGTTTGCTTCTGAGAATCATTAGGCTTCTGCCTTTACATCAGCAAGCGTAGTGTTCCTTCCTGCAATCACACAACATTCTCTTGGATGCTAATGAGAGGATGATTTTTTTGTTTTCCTGGGAAAAGTGGATTTGTATCACTCAGGCCAAACAGAAGAGGCACAAGCCCTGAGGAAGAAGAGGTCAAGGAGCTTGGTTGAAAGATATTCTAATACCAGGAATGGCACCATCTTCTTACTGTGTACTTTAAGCCATAGAACCAGTGGGATGGGCCAAATGAATTAAGACCCTGACTTTTGGGTCTTAGCATGAGCAGCCATCTTCAGTGTTTTCTATATGAGAGACAGAAGAAAAGGTCATCTGCTGGGCCATGCTAAAGCTATTCCTCATTAATCCCCAACCCCAACCTTTGATCTTCTCCCTGGGGTTTGTTTGCCCATTCCTTCCTGTCAAAAACACTAGCTTTGGAGTGGGGCTGGTTCCTCTGTCACTGTTTAACCTCATTCCTGTTACTTCTGACTGATACCAACCAGAAGCCCCCAAGAGCCCAGTCTCCTAAAGAAGTCGTTGCTTTCTTCTGAGGATATCATGTATGTTCCTTCTTGCTATTCCTTGTCTGGCCTGTGCATCCTCCCTCCCCCGCCCCGAATCCTAAGTTGTCTTATTGGGGCAGACCCTATTTTAGTTCCATTTTATGAAAAGAGAGAGTACAGTCTGCAAGAAGGGGAAAAAAGATATGGCTCACAAACTCTTCCTGTTTTTACAGTAATCCCCTTAAAATAGCCTGGAGCACAATACTTGCCCTCCATCCTTCCTTGTCCCTCCTTGCATTTGAGAGGTAAAGCTGGGGAGAAAGGCTCTACGCCCCCTAGAGGTTAAAATATACAATTCACAATGAATATAAAAGCATGTTGGAAAAATGAAGTGCTACACTACAAGCTATTTGCAATGAATGAAGCTTGTGGAGACAGGCCGAGCTGAGCCCTCTCTGCACTGATCAGAGATTGTGATCACCAGTTCTCCCTTAAGAACCATTTCTATCATAAGTCGTGTCCAACCTTCTTGATCTCATTTCTGTAACTATTCACAGGGGGAGGAAATCCTGACTCCCTGACATCCGAGTTCTTTCCTTAGCCAATTCCTTCATTAGTAAAGTGTTCCTCTCCCCCCATGCAGTACCAGATAAGGCCAGCAGGGGCTGACATTAGTTGCTTTTTACTAAAACTGACTGGCACTCTGTGAATGAACTTGAATGAGGAGCTAACAGCCATGGTTGAAAGAGCAGATCTCATAGGTATAAATAATGCATCCATCTTTGTAGTGAAACTATGAACAGCCCAGCCCACAGGGCATCGATTTTCCTTATCCACAATGAAGTGCTTGGTTTAACCCAGTTTTCATGTTTACACAGAAAATACATTCATAAAGAAGGCTGCCCAAGTCCAGGAGATTCGAGTTCAGACTTCTGTCTGAGATGAGTCATCAATTTCTGTTTGGTCTCAAAAGAAGATGCCACAGGAACCAAAGGTGACAGTCCAAAAGCAAATGAAATGTTTTATTGTAAAGAAAAATACATTTTAGTATCTTGGGGTCATTCCACATTAAAATGATGTGCTCAAATCCCATTTGAACATATTTTTTTCTGTGGATGAATGTTAGTAACAATAATCATTAGTGCTCTCCAAGTTTAAAAATATCTATTCACATACATTACCTCATCTGGTAGTGTATGTGTGTGTGTGTGTGTGTGTGTGTGTGTGTGTGTGTGTGTGTGTGTGTGTGTGTGTGTGTGTGTACCAGGGCTTGATCTCAGGGCCTGGTACATTTGCCCAGTTTTCTTGCTCATACCTTTCTTGAACCATACCTCCGGTCCAGAATTTCACTAGTTCATTGGAAATGGATTCACATGGACTTTTCTTTGGGAACCTTAATTCTCCAGATTTCAGCCTCATGAGTAGCTAAGATTACAGGTGTTAGCTACTCGCACCTGGCACATCTATTCATTTCTTACAAGGAATAAAATTTTCCTCTCATTTTGTGGCCAAGGAAAGTGAGAGTCAGAAGAATGATGAGAGTTGCCTGAAATTGCACAGCGAGTAGAGGCAGAACTGGCAATTTTCCATGCCAACAAAGCAATTAAAGGACTTCACCATGTGCAAACATTTATATAATGTAGACCCATTATAAATTGTACTTTTGCAGTAATTAGCCTGATTTTACTTATTAGCAACTATTTATATCTTGTTGCCATGCTAGACAGTCATGCTGTCATTATACTAAATTACGAAATGTATGCTTTTCAACAAGTATACATTCTTTTGCACCACATAGCCATGTTCTGTGTTCTGCTCCTCAAAGAGATGGTAGGAGCTATAGGAGCTGGGTGCCGGTGGCTCACTCCTATAATCCTAGCTACTCAGGAGTCTGAAATCTGAGGATCAGAGTTCAAAGGCAGCCCCAGCAGGAACATCCTTGAGACGCTTATCTCCAATTGACCACCAGAAAACTGCAAGTGGTGCTGTGGCTCAAGTGGTAGAGTGCTTGCCTTGAGCTGAAGAGCTCAGGGACAGTGCCCAGGCCCAGAGTTCAAGACCCATGAAACCCCTCCCCCCCCCACACACACACACAAAGAGATGGCAGGAAGGGGTAATTGTCCAATCTATCTACATTCAACCATTCTGTGTGCAACAGGCTTCCTCAGAGAAACTCAGGTTGTACTCATCATAACAACCTGAAATGCTATATACTATTACTATTATAGATAAGGAGCTGGGCAGAGAGGCTAGCTTGCCCAAATTCACACAACTACACAGTGCTAGAGCTGAGTTATTTTGGTTTTGGTTTTGGTTTTGGTTGGTCATGGGGCTTGAACTCAGGGCCTGGGGCCCTATCCTTGAGCTTTTCCACTCAAGGCCAATGCTCTATCACTTTGGGCCACGGCACTACTCCTGGTTTTCTGATGGCTAATTGGAGATAAGAGTTGAATGAACTCTCCTGTCCAGGCTAGCTTTGAACTGTGGTCCTCAGATCTCAGCCTCCTGAGTAGCTAGGATTATAGGAGTGAGCCGCTGGCATCTGGCTCCAGGAGCTGAGATTTGAACCCAGTTAGTCTGGCTCCTACCATGCTCACAGTCATTACAGACACCAGTTGTCATAGATAATGTCACAGAAAAAACTGTAACTTTTTTTTATATATCCAGGACAGTGTGAGAACTAACTGAAAAGGAATATGTTATTATTGGAGAATAAAAGATTCATGTTACAGGCTTAAAAAAACATCAACTTCAAGCCAGGCACCTGGTCACACATAACTCTAGCTACTCAGGAGACAGAGCTATAAGGGCCTTAGGTTCAAAGATAGCCCAGGCAGAAAAGCTTATGAGACTTATTTCGAATTAACCAACCAAAGGCCAGAAGTGGAGGAGTGGCTCAAGTGATAGAGTGCCAAGCAAGAGTACAAGGCCCTATGCCTTACTACACACACACACACACACACACACACACACACACACACACACACACACACACACACACACACACAAAGAAAAATGGAGTCAAATTCAACACACATACACACACACAAAGAAAAATGGAGTCAAATTCAATGCAGATTCAGAGAGACTTCATAGACGGTGCTGTGGTTTTGATACCAACCACCTGAGCTGCTCCGGTTATCTTAGAATCTTGTGTCATTTCCTCTCCTCCTTTAATTAGAACATTTAATGGCTCCAGATACAATTAAGGGAAGGCACTTTGAGTGGTCTCAGTCCATAGTATGGACTGAGAGCCTCATGTGTGCCTGCATTTTGCAAATCATCTCTACACCAGTCATTTCAGGTTGACTAAGACGTGTCTGCACTCCCTGCATGCAGGCAACCCACTTCCTGGAGTTTCTATAACCTGGCCCCACCTCTCAGGTCCAGGGCTGGCCTGATTGGTATGAGGCAAGTTTCACCCTTCTTGACCTGAGTGGTTCAGAAGTAAGCACGGTGAAGACTTCTGGGAAATTTTCTCTCTCTATAAAAAGTCATGATAAGGTTCATCCTCCCTTACCACCACCCCCTCTCTCTTCCAAAATGGAAGCTGCAAAGCCACTTGGGACTGAGGCTGGAGACTAGAGCTTCAAAGCAGAGGCAATGCAGCTTCTACCCAAAGTTCTCCAGCTGACATAGGCTCCAGTCCTACCAGCAACCACACTAGGGAAATCTTGCACAAGAAAGACAGATCCCACCCAGCCCCCCTTTCCTGTGTCTAGATTTAGCCATAGACTGTCTGAATTAAGGGATGGAAGGTTCTGGTGGATAATTGAAATTCACAAACACCTCCATCATACTCGACAGCTTTGACCTTCTCTCCTGATTGGATATTAATAAGTTGGAAATACAAGACACTAAAGTTTAACCCCTTCTCCCTGCCTTAACCCCAACCAAGAGTGGAAAGTAGAATTTATTCAAAAGGCACAGAAAGGCTGAACAACTTCAACCACCTTACCTTTACCTCTATTAGCTCCTGATATGTTTTATATCTACATATGTATATACTTATATACAAATATACATATATGTATGTCTTATATGTGTATATATACATATGTCTTATATACATATATGTATGCTTTATATGTGTATATATACATATGTCTTATATATATGTATGTTTTATATGTGTATATATACATATGTCTTATATATACATATATGCATATTTGATATAGTATAAATGTGCATGTATGTATGCGTGTGTATACACACACACACACACACACACACATATATATATATATATATATATACATACTAGGCCTTAAACTCAGCATTTACCAGTCGCTGAACTAGTGCTGAACTGAGGCATGCCTTCAGCTCTGTTTTTTGCTGGTTATTTTGGAAATGGAGTCTCACAGACTTTTCTTTTTTTCTTTTTCTTTTGGGGGGGGGGCATCCGGTCATGGGGCCTGAACTCTGGGCCTGGGCGCTGTCCCTCAGCTCTTCAGCTCAAGGCTAGCACTCTACCACTTGAGCCACAGCGGCACTTCTGGCTTTTTTCTTTTTGCTTATGTGGTGCTGAGGAATCGAATCCAGGGCCTCAGGCATGGAAGGCAAGCGCTCTACCACTGAGCCAACTTCCCAGCCCCTCTCACAGACTTTTCTACCCAGGCTGGCTTCAGATTTTAGCCTCTTGAGTAGCTAGGATTGGAGGCATGAACCATTATTGCTCAGCAGTGGCATTTTGAAACCATTCATGTGTTCAGACAGCTTCACTTGGAAAGATGGTGTCGCTCAATGGTTGGAAGTTCAGGTGCCAGGAAGCAAGCTGACCCAAAGTCAGAGCAGATTCTACCGGGTGTAGACTGGGGAGGCTCCTGAGCCTCTCAGAACACCAGTTCCCTCATCTGTTAAACTTGCCTTGCCAGGGTTTGCAGGGCAGTCACAGGTGAAATGATTCTCCATCTCTTTGGACCTGCACAAGCTCTCACCAGCCCTCTTCCTGCTGGATCTCACCCTGCAAGATGGACGCCATCACCTCTGCTCTGGTCTGCCCACTCTGGGGAAGGAAACAGTGCAAAGACCTTGTTCCTATATTCAACCTCCTCTTTCCTCTTGACACACTGCAGGGACCTCAGGGGGCTCACTGTCTCACTGCGGGCACTGGGGAGGAGCAGTGGAGCAGTGCAGCCTTCAGAGACAATTTGGAGAGTTTGGATTCCAATTCCAAGCACTCAGAGTGCAAGCTCTGCTTATATCACTGGAAGTCCTTAGGCCGGGGCACAGCATGACCTCTGCTCATTCTTACTCTACTCCTTCATAGCCCACCATCCTGTCTGTACCACAGGAACTGAGGCAGTTTCTGAAATCATATTTGGCCTGGTGTCAGTGTCTCACACCTGTAATCCTAGCTACTCAGGGGGCTGAGATCTGAGGATCACAGTTCAAAGACAACCACGGGCAGAAAAGTCCATGAGACTGATTTTCAAATTATATATATATATATATATGTGTGTGTGTGTGTGTGTGTGTGTGTGTGTGTGTGTGTGTGTGTGTGTGTGTGTGTGTGTATTCATTCCAGAAATGGAGTTGTGGTTCAAGTGGTAGAGTATTAGCCTTGAGCAAGAAAGCTCAGGGACAGCACCCAGGTCCTGAATTCAAGCCCCAGGACTCACATCAAAATGAATAAATAAATGCATATTTTATTTGGTAACTGAATGAAAAAGGGAAGGGCTGGCACATCTTGTCCTAGAGATTCAGTAGATGTTTGATGTCAGCTCCAAAGTTCCTGTGGGCCCTACCACATTCGCAGGCTCACCTGCCCTGCTGCGGGGAATCACCTTTTCCCATAGGATGAAGCGAGTCTTGTCATGCCCATGACTCAGGCACCCACTCATGTTTGATCTCTATCAAATCCTGACTTCCCAGGCCATGGGGACCCAAGGATCAAGGAGGCTGGAAGGGTTGAAGGGTTAAAGGTGCTGGAAGAGCAGGTGTGGGCTGGAGGTGAGGGCAGGTGAATGGAAACAGGGCAGCTGTTTCTATTTAATGAGAGCAAGTTCATTGTTTCACCTAAGAGCACATCAACAGCGCTAATGAGCCTGAAAATCAATCCTTGTTGCTGGGCTGGGGGTTGGGCAGGTCAGCTGCACCCTGCACTCTGCACCCTGGGGGGAGCTTTCCAGTCTCTACTCCAGGTCACCATTGGTGGGAGAAGACAAACCACGGGATATTCCTGCTGACCCTTCCCAGGTGGCTTGCTTAGCACTGGACAGTTTGTTGGGTGTTTGGAATTTTGAAACCATTTTTCTACGTAGATAGTATCAGTACCTCCCTTTTTCAGGTTTAAAAAAAAAGTCCAACAATAACAGCAACAAAATCCCTCCATCATGAAAGTCAAAGCAGTCATCTTCAAACTTTATCTCAGAATCCTATCAGAAAATTGATCCTGAGCAAATACCTCCAAGGTACAAGTATAATTTATTTATAAGCATATCCATGCATATTGTATTAATATGTTGAGTGTATCATAAAACATGAATGAAAACCTAAAAAAAGACTATACACATAAATAGAAGGATTCAATAAGAAACAGGGTGCAGGTGGCTCGTGCCTGTAATATTAGCTACTCAGAAGGCTGAGATTTAAGAATGGTGGTTCAAAACCAGCCCAGGCAGGATAAGCCATAAAACTGTGATCTTCAATTAACCACCAAAACTCTGGAGATGTTCGTGTAGCTCTAGTAGTAGAGCACCAGTAGTAAAGCACCAGCCTTGAGCACAGATTCTAAGAAACAGCACCCAGACCTGGAGTTCAAGCCCCAGCACTGACACAAGCACAAAAAAGAAGATGTGAAAAATGCTTGAGACATTCTCTCTCTCTGTCTCTCTCTGTCAAGCCCCAGCATTGACACAAGCACAAAAAAGAAGAGTGAAAGGTCACTCTAATAGATCATCTTGTACCATTAGTGAAGTGGACATGTTAGAGACCCAAGCCAAATGCCCACTGGGACCAAGCAGTAACACAGTCAAGTGGAATAGAGTGAGGATAACAGAGTTAACGGTCCAGGCAAGATAAGAAATGAGATCTTATTCTCAGCTCAGTGCTGGGGATACAAAAAAAGGCACAATGGGGACTGTGGCAAAAAAAAAAAAAAAATGAGAGCAAATCTTCCATCTGTCCCTCAGTGTTTGACAATTAATGTATTAGAAAGTAGCCCCAGAATCCCTAACTTTACACTTTTTAAAGGGAAGTCAGATATCTAGATGTTTTTTGTGTGAAATTTTAGGATGTTAAAGTTGGTTTCACAGGCTTTGTTTTTGTTTTTAATCCTTGAGGTCCACGAGTGTTCAAATTAATTTGCAGGTTCTGACTAGGAGAGGTGGGTGTTACTTAGTATTCTAAAATATGGAGATGTCCCTGGGCCTACCTTAACACAGGAACAATTGGGAGCTTTAGGGCTTCCTTCTTTTGGCTCAGTTTCTCTTCTCAGAGGTCTCTACCCATTCACAGAGAGTTGTCAACGTTTTACCATTTCAAAGGAAAAGGGCAGTTTCAGACAACTAGCTTCTCTTAGGTCTCCTAGCCTAACAACTTAGCATTTAAATGGAGGGGAGCTTAACTGCTTTAGTAGCTGAGATCATAAACTTCACTGCTTCACACTCATGCTGCTGAAAATCCAATTATCTCAGACCCTTGTTCCTTGAGGCAAATCACCCCCCCCCCCCAGTGCAGAGATGTCCAAAGTCATCATTGGCAAACATGGTCAGGCATAAATGCTTGCTGTGCACCCAGGATGTGGCAGATCCTAAGGATCCACTGGGGCGTGGCAAGGAACCAGGGTATTTCACCCACACTCCCAGTCCTGTGGGATTCTGTGGGAAATGGGGGATGGTTTCCAGATAAACAGCCTCTTGGCAGGTCACCACAAGACAAGCAGACTGTCATAACTCCACAGAGATGACAGATCTTGAAACAGTATCCATTTGTATTCATCTTTGTGGCACATGCTGTAGACTAGGTGACCCAACTCCTATCCTGACTCCTAGCCATCGTCCACTCAGTGGCATGGGCCACAGCTCTGGTTAATGACACACAGCATGAGCCTTCAGGATAAACCTAGGAAGCCCTCATTTCTCTTGTAAACTGTGCAGGTAGAAGTTTTCATTCTCTCTTTCCTACTTAGAACCAAGAGGTGATACCTGGAGGTACAGCAACCACCTTCTGACCATGAGACTTTAAGCAGGGACTCCTAGGTCAGCAGAAAGGATTCAGTGTTCGAGTGTTACTAAGCCTCCACACCAGCCCTGGACTGCCCTCTTTTGTTTTAATGTAAGATGAATACATCCTCTACTCAAGCCACAGGTAAGTGGTTGGTCAGTAAAATTAAGAGAATTAAAGCTGGGTGCCAGTGGCTCACACCTGTAATCCTAGCTACTCAGGAGGTTGAGAACTGAGGATTTGGGTTCAAAGTCAACCCTGGGCATGAAAGTCTGTGAGACTCTTATTTCCAATTAAATCACAGAAAAAGCCAGAAATGGTGCTGTGGCTCAAGTGATAAAAGTCCTAACATTGAGCAAAAGGAGCTCAGGGATAGCACCCAGACCCAGAGTTCAAGCCTCAGGGAGAGAGAGACAGAGACAGAGAGAGACAGAGAGAGACAGAGACAGAGACCGAGACCAAGACCGAGACAGAGACAGAGAAACAGAGAGACAGAGACAGAGATAGACAAAGACAGAGAGAGACAGAGACAGAAAGAGAAATAGACAGAGACAGAGACAGAAAGAGAAATAGACAGAGACAGAGACAGAGAGACAGACAGAGAGAAAGAGAGAGAGAGAGAGAGAGAGAGAGAGAGAGAGAGAGAGAGAGAGAGAGAGAGAGAGAGAGAGAGAATATTAAGATCTGGAGGAAACCCTGAAGATTTTCTCATCTGTGTCAGGCACTGGTGGCTTGAGCCTATAAATCCTAGGTACACAAGAGGCTGAGATCTGAGGATCACGGTTTGAAGCCAGCCTAGACAGGAAAGTTCATGAGACCTTATCTTCAAGTAACCACCAAAAAGTTGGTACATAGAGCTATGGCTCAAAGTGGTAGAAAACTAGCCTTGAGGGGAAAAAAATAAAGCTGAGGAACAGTACCTAGGTTCTGAGTTCAAGCCCTAGGCCTGGCACACTCCCCGCCACACACATACACAAAGATGATTGTCTGATCTAACTTCTCCTTTGATATGTGAGGAAACTGAGGCACAGAGAGGGAAGGAACTTGCCCCAGATCACACAGTCCAACTAAGGCTCTAATCTCCCAGCCAGCCCTGGTTCATGCTATTAAGTTCATGCTATAGCCTGTACCAAAAAGAAAAAAAAAATGAATTTTTGGTGTGTGTTTTGGAAACAGCTCATCTTGTCCTGCTTGGTGCCCTGGCCAGCACAGGGGCAGGGGTTAACTGAGTGCTCACGTAGCTAAGCTAGTGAGTGGCAGGTGGAAAGTCCAGCCTGGTTAACTACATTCAGATGTGATGGGGCTCCAATGAAGCACCCTGTGTCCACCTACAGGCAAATTAGGTGAGGTGAGCAAATTCAGAGAAAGGCTGCCTGTCTCCTCCTTGTTCCATGGCGTGAAATTCATGCAAATTTTGAGGAACCTGTGTGGGTAAAATTCCTGCAAGTTGTGATGAAGCTGCCTTCCTGTGAGGGTCATAGCTCCAAAAGCACTTCTGATAGTTGGCAGAGATCTGGCTCTGTTGCTACCCTGATTAATCCCTGTTTTCTTCCTTATCCCAACCTACCACTTTTGTGAATTAATCTCTTCCTAAAGGTACTGTAAGAAAAGTGAAGGGCAGAGAAAGAAGAGCTAAAGGTAGGGATCATCTGCTTTATTGGAGACTGAAATGAACTGAGTGTCTGTGCCCTTCCAAACTCATACCTGCTATGATGGTATGAGGAGTTGGGACCTTTTAGTGGGGAGGAAGGGGATATTAGGTCACAAAGGGGGAGCCCTCATGAAAGTGATCAGCATCCTTACAAAAGAGGCCCTGGAGAGCTTCTTCACTTCACCAGTTCCACCCATGAAAGGTCACAGCAAAAACATGGCCTCCTATGATCAGGAGTAGGCCCTCACCAGACAGGGACCCTAGCCCTAGTGGCAACTGCTGGAATTGCAGGAAAAGAATAGGCAGTGAGAAGTAAAGGGAACAATTATCATTTTATTCAAAAATGACTTTAGTGGATTCAGGATATGGCAGCCTCTCCTATGAGAAACCAAAAGAAGCCCACTCTGCCAGGGTATGGTTGACTCCCTTGTTCATTTGATGTGCTTGAAGGAAATCACAAGCACGTGAAAGGAACCACAAGAAAAACCGAGACCTGAAATACCCACAGAAGAAAGAAGAGGTAAACCTTGTGCCCCAAGGGGGAAATCCTTGCATATTCAAATTATTTCCTGCCATATTGAATCTCCGAGATCTCTGGATTTTGAATGTTCCCGGTTACAGTCTCATTCAATAACCTTTACCAAATGGTCTCCCAGGAGCTCCACCCAGTGGCTTCCTGAAAAGGACCAGTGCGCAATGACAACAGTATTATTTGTGTGGTGAAAAAGCACCTTGGCCTCTTTTGCATGGAGTTACCTTTTCGGTATTGAATACATTATAATTGGGAGAGCTGGTAAGAGGACCTTTTCTTGGTGAGACAAGCAAATCGAAACACACCACTTTCAATTCTCTCTTCTGCTTTTCTCCTGCTCAGGGAGACTGGAGAAAATGCTAGGGTTTGAGGACTATGATTACTGGGCTAGATTTTTTTAATGGAGTGGGTTCTTTTTCTTGCGCTGGACAGGGAGAAGGCTCTTTCCCCAAAGCTAGCCTGCTGACTGTCCACAGGTTCCTGGGATAGCCCTCGCTGGATCTACTGGGAGACACAACCACTCTAACTGGCCCCCGAGCCCATTCCTGACGGCTATCACTGATATTAACCAGCCACAAAAGCAGAGTCTAGACCTGTTGGACTTGTTATAACACAGACACACAGACACACAGACACACACACACAGACACACACACACAGACACACACACACACACACACACACATCATGGAAACTTTGACTCCAAAAATCTTAGAGGAGGGGTTACTTCTGCCTCGTGGAAATGTGAGCGGCTCTTCTCCCATCCTGCATCTTTTCTGAGTCTCATTTTTCTGCTATGGTTTCCCCCCCCCTTAATCTGCTGGTGTCCAGGGTCTGTCCCACACCTTTCCTACTTTCAACACACCCTCTATTTTCTTTCTTTCCTTCCTTCTTTTACCATCTCCTCTCTTTGGGCAATCCTCGTTCCATCCTCTCTTTCCTCCCTGGTCCCTGGCTCCCTGAGAACCCTAGGTCCAGGAGTATGAGGGAGGATTTCTCCCAGCTTCTGCCCTATATCTGTCAATGCACTCCCCTCCCCATGTCTCACTTGGGAGGAAAAAATGGTCCACAGGCTACAGCTGGGACAGGGCGGGACAGGGGGGCACATAGCACCAAGGTTGTAAATCCATCTTTCACACAGTCCTTTTTCTGAGTGAGCACATCCAGTAGCCTGGTCCCTGGGCCTAGAGTATAACCTTGAGGCCCAGGTGTTCAGAAACTTGCCAGTCTTGTCATTTGTCCAATGGAGAGTGCAATGCTGTCTTTGTACCTCACAGGGGTGTAACAAGGATGAGATGCAAAACTGGATGGAAAGGGTTCCAAGAGGCTGAGCCCCTGAGCAATCCATCATGGACCCTGGTTAAGATCCTCTTCTTGATGTCTTTCCCATCTGGCTTTGCACTCATTCCTGCAAGCCTAGAACCCCTCCCAGATGCCAGCTTCATACTCCTGGCTCTCTTGGTCTCATTGTCCACATTCCTTCTTCACCTCCGTCCCCCACTAGACACTAATGCCCAGTAATCTCTCCAAAATCCAGTATTATTTATCAAGGCACATGCCTTGATAAAACCTCCCATGATTCTCCTTCACCAAGACAAAAGCAGAAGTCGGCCTGGCGGTCGGCAGGGAGGGTTCTGGAAATGACTCAGTGAGGCTCATGCTCGTGAGTGTGAGCAGGCTGACATGTCACTCCCTCACGCGCTGTCTGGCAGAATGCAATCAGTCAGAAGTGAAGCCTGCAAAAGGTCACGTTTTCTTCTGTTGGCAGCAGAAGTGGAATTCAGACATTAGAATCATCATCAGAATACAGTCGCCATCCTCAAGCACAGAGGACCCTCACCCACAAGGACTGGATTTGACTGACAACCCGGATGAGCTCAGATGCTGATTTCCCCCCAGAGTGTCCACCTAAGAGGTCAGTCTGGCCAATACTTCAGTCTTAGCCTCTGGGCCCACCAGGAAAAGCCCAGTGTGCCCACCTGACTTCAGAACTACAGAGTGATGGCATCCATCCTGGGGTGTGCTAACCCCCTACTCAGCAACAAGACATGCACACTTGGTAGTCCAAGGTCTTAAGAGTTCGAATCCAGCCTCCCTCTCCAACTCACAAATCAGCCCTAGGGTAATTATTGTGCCAGTCCTTGGGGTGGAACTCAGGACCTGGGCATGGCGCCTGAGGGGTGTTTTTGCTCAGAGATAGCATTCTACCATTTTGAGCTGTAATAACCCATGGGGCCCCCATGATCAGCGGGGCCCGGCCTGCTGGAGGGGCCGAGGCATCAAGAGCCCAGCCTCTCCGCTCCACAGTCCAGACCACCGACCAGAACAGGGCTTTGAGAGGCTGACACCGCTGGAGGGGCGTGCCATGCCGCCGGAAGGGGCGGGGTATGCCGCCGAAGGGGTGGGGCGTGCCACTGGAGGGGTGGAGCATCGAGCCCCCATGGTGAGCTGTCAGGAAGTGATTGGACAGTGGGCAGCTTGGGGGAGGAGCATGAATGGCCGTTGGAAAACCGTTAGGGAAGAACTGTGAGGAAAAAGCCGTTAGTTAGGGAGTTACTGCGGGGAGGAGAGTAGCGGAGTGGAGGAGAGACGGCAGGAGGGGAAGGCTCGCCGGAGCAGGGCAGGCCTGGCCTGTGGAGGACGGGGCAGGCCTCGGGAGGCCTTTTGGGGCTTCTCAAGGAAGCCATTCAGGGCCTCCTTGAGGGGTCGTTTGGGCCTCCTCTGGAGGTCCTTCGGGGACTTCCTGTAGAGAGGCCTGTGGAGAGGCCTCCCGGAGCAGAGCAGGCCTGTGGAGGGGGAGAGGCCTGCATGCAGAGAAGGAGGAAGGGAAGGAAAGGAAAAGCCTTCCCCTCTGGAGCTTTGGAGCTTTGGAGGTCAGAGGGTCATAAAGGTCAGGGGTCAGGACTGCCTATTGGAGGTTTGGTGGTTGAGGCTGCTCTTGGTTCTGGGTATAGAGCCCAGGACAAGGTAGGCGCAAGACCCCTTTCTGGTGTAAATAGTGTACATGAACTTCTTTTGTTCATTCAGTGTCTGTGCCTCGATGGATTGTCTCGCTCTCTGCAGGTCATAAAAACCACTTCTGGTTTTTAGGTGGTTAACTGGGGATTGGATTCTTATAGACTTACCTGGCTTGGGTTGGCTTCAAACCACAATCCTCAGATCTCAGCCTCCTGAGTAGCTAGGGTGACAGGCATGAGTCAATGGCACCTGGCTCTAGAATGATTGCAAAGTACAAATCTGGAGTCCATGAATTATTGGCAAGCCACATATAGTATCTATGTTTTGGTGGTTTTTTTTTTTTTTGTATCACCTCATTTATATATTTACCATGATTCTAGAAAACCTTTTCTGTGAGACTGCTGAGAAGATCAGGTGAGATAATCCAGTAATGTGCTTAGTGTTATGCAGTACAAACTATCCACAATATTATTTATGTTCATTTTTTCTCTCTATTTTTTTCTGAAGACATGTCCTTTAAGCAAATGAATTTATTCATTAACTTAATAAATATATTTTTTCTTGGCTCACATCAGCTCCCTGCCAGGCACATGTTCTGTTTACTTCTGTATCTCTCAAATGCCTAGCCTGTCAGGTCTTGCTCAGTTCCTGCTTGCCTCACAAAGCTTGCTCACATCTCCAGTTCTGGTTATCTAGCCCTTATACCAAGTTATAGAGTGCCAGCGTATGGTGTAAATGCTTAGACTCTCTCATACTTAATCAACTGAAATGAATTGTTTTTCCTCTCTTATCAAAGTAATGCTTCTAGATAGAGAAATCTCGAGAAATCCATGAATATCTAAATCAGTTAATGTTTTAGTGGATTTCCTTTCAGTGTTCTTGTTTTTGTCATATATATATATACATACATATACACACATACATGTCTATATATGTAGACAGATAGACATGTATATAAACCATTACCTGGCTAAGCAAGCATCTATCTATCTATCTGAAAAGAGATTAGGATTCACTTTCAAAGAAGGATCTGATATTCAGCTATAGCAGTACAAAGTAAGATTATGTAGGCAGTTAAAATATGTTTTATCCAAACTGGATACTGCTGGTTCACATTGTGTAATCCCAGTTAGTCAGGAAGCTGAGATCTAAAGATTGTGATTCATGATTTAAATAAAGCTAGCCTGGGTAGGAAAGTCCTCAAGACTCTTATCTCCAATTAAACACCAAAAACCTGCAAGTGAGCTGTAGATTAAGTAGTAGAATGCCAGCCTTGAGTGAAAAAGCCAAGGGACAACTCCCAGACCCTGAGTTCAAGACATAGTGCTAACACACACACACACACACACACACACACACACACACACACACACACACACACACACACACACACACAAACACCAGCCAAGGTTCCTGTATTAGTATATTAGTAATAGTAGTAGTTTGTGGTTTAAGGCAGCGTAAATTTATTTTCTTACAGTTCAGGAGGTCAGAAGTCTGAAATAAGTCTTAGGAGCTCAGATTTGTTAGAATTCCTTCTGAAGACTCTAGAGAAGAGCACTGCTTTCTTCTCCCAACTTCTAGCAGCTGCTAGCATTCCTTGGCTCATGGCTGCATCACTCCAGCCTCTGCTTCTGTCATCACAATGTCTTTTCCTTAGTTTTGACATCCTGCCTCAATCTCAGAAGATCCTTGTGATTGCATGAGCCTACCTAAAAAAATCAGCTTTAGTGTCCTCATCTCAGAACCATCCAGTTACTTCCCACTTGGTATCATGGAGCAAAGATAAGCCTGCACACAGAGTATGATGCAGCTGTACAGCGGGGTGATGAGGAGTCATGAAGGTTGTCTAAGAGGAATCATGGTATTTGGAGGGAGCCCAAGAACAGGAAGCTGCTGGGGAAGCAGTTCTCAAAATAAAATGAGCATAGCAATAGCTGACATTTATTGAGCACATATATGCCAGGAGCTATACTGGGCCCTCTTTTAAAATAGTTACTAGGAAAAGCAGCATTGAAATAACCAGGCAGTCCAAGATAAAAATTGTCTGCATTCCAGTCTTCTAATTATATCACTATTTAAATTTTCCACATTCCTATATAATTTTTCCATATTCATTACATTATAGCTATAACTTAGAATGCTAATTTCCACATTTCTAGTTTAATTTTTTACCACAAATAATAATTCCACTTTGCAAAGAGTACCAGTGTTTCTCTCTCTCCTTCTTTCTCTTCTACCACACTGTAACTAGTATTAACATTCTGCTACATCTTTCTTCATATTTATCTGTGCTCATTTAAAGTAACAGTGAACATTTACTTAGAAAATATTACAAGATGGGTCTTGTGTTTGCCATAGTGCTTCCTATTACTCCTCTAATCTTCCTAACAACCTAATGTTATGCTCAATTTACACATGAAGAAATTGAAGGCCAACAAACATGAAATAGTAAAATATATAAACAAATCCATAGCCTCAAATGGAAGTAGGCTGCTTGATCAGTTGAAAGTCCTATAGTTCAAAGGAACCTAAGCCAGGCACAGGTGG
Organism: Dipodomys merriami; assembly: GCF_024711535.1. NCBI lineage: Eukaryota > Metazoa > Chordata > Mammalia > Rodentia > Heteromyidae > Dipodomys > Dipodomys merriami. The sequence goes on along the minus strand of NW_027203493.1, from coordinate 15,583,808 downwards.
CTTGCACCTGTATTCCTAGCTACTAAGGAGGCTGTGGTCTGAGGATCAAAGTTCAAAGCCAGTCAGAGCGGGGAAGTCCATGAGACTCTTATCTCCAATTAATTACTAAAAATCCAGAAGTGGACCTGTGGCTCAAGTGGTAAAGCATCATCTTGAGCAAAAAATTCTAAGGGACAGTGCTCAGGCCCTGAGTTCAAGCCCCAGGACTGGCACAAAAGAAAAAAAAAGCAGCAGCAGCCAGTGTACATATAGTATATCTTGCCATCTCTCCAGGTCAATAGATCCAGCTCCAACTTGTTTTTAAGGAGCAGCACCATTGCCTTATTGTCTGAATTCACAATCATTTATTGGACTTATTGGGAAACATTTATGTAATTTCCAATAACTTTTGGCAGTACAAATGACATTGCAATAAATATTGTAGAATATATTTCTATAGGGTAGAGCCTGCAGACTTGAGTGCTGAATTTGGACTCTTCCACATGAAATGATAAACACAGTGATAAGCTGAGCCAAAGCATTAAGAACCTTTCGAAATATGCAAGCTCTACGTGTAGTCAGGAGAGAAGACAAATCATTTAGATGACCAAAGGGGTTATAGCCTATAAAGACATACCACTACAGGAGGCCAGGTGGGACTCCACCTCAGTCACTTCCATGGTTTCCTCGAGCATCTCTAGAACAAAGGGAGTTATGGCAACCATGCCCAGGGATATCCTATCTTCTACTTCATCTTCCCTTTCTGCTTCCCAGCATCTTAATCTTCTTTCTGTGACTCTGAATACCACAAACTGGATTAATTGATAAAGAATAGAGGTTTGTCTAGCTCAAAGTACTAAAGGCTGGGAAATCCAACATCTGGAAATCCAACATGGCACCAACATCTGATGAAGGCTTTCTTGTGGTATCGTAACATGGTGAAGGGCATCACATGATGAGGAAGTATGTCATGAGGAGAAGAGAGGAGGGGAGGGGAGTAAAGAAGAGGGGAGGAGAGAGGACAGGTTAGTTTTGTAACAAAGCCATTAACCCAGAGCTCTATGAATTCATTTAATGAGTGGATCACCCCTCAACCCAAATCCAACCTCTTAGCACTGCTTGGGAGTAAGTTCCCTGCACAAGAGCCTTTAGGAGACATTACTTAAAGCACTGGGAAATCCACATTAGACATTTAACAATGTTCATCATTTAACAGGCTCTGTGCTGTTAAATACTTGATTCAGCAGGTGAGGATACCATCATGATGGGGGAAAAAAAGAAAGAAAATATTTGCTATAAACAAGGAGAAGAAGGATGGCAGTGATTGGAAAGAAAGAACAGTAGAGATGTTCTTAACTTTCCTAGTCAAAGAGAAAGCAATGAAAAGTATATTGATAACAATAAACTGGGCACTGGTGGCTCATGCCTGTAATTGTAGTTATTCAGGAGGCTACAATCTGCAGATGATGGTTCAAAGCCAGTCCAAGCAGGAAAAGTCTGTGAGACTCTTACCTCAAATTAATCACCAAAAAACACCACAAGTGGCACTGTGGCTCAAAGTGGTATAGCACCAGTCTTGAGCAAAAGAGCTCAGGGACAAGCCCCATGGGGGCAGGGGAGACAAAAACCCCAAACAAACACAAAAAAACCCAGAAATATTGACAATCTGATAGTCTGATATTTATTTTTTTAAAAACAGATTGATGGGGGGTGGGGGAAGGTGGCTTAACATGCCTTGCATGCATGAGGCTCTGGGTTCGATTCCTCAGCACTACATAAACAGAAAAGGCCAGAAGTGTCACTGTGGCTCAAGTGGTAGAGCACTAGCCTTGAGCTGAAGAGCTCAGGGACAGCACCCAGGCCTGGAGTTCAAGCCCCCTGACCGACCAAAACAAACAAAAACAAAACAGATATAAAAAATGTATATATCCAATATCAGAGAGCATCTTCAAGTAACAAAAATAAGCATACACACAAAACCCAACTACCATAAGTAGTTTCTCTTGCATAACTAGTCATAGATGTGGGTAGTTGCTGGCTCAGCAGCTCAGCAATGTCAAGTCCAGTGTCTCTGTGGCTTGCTGGGTCAAAGGCAAGATGCCTTGGTAATTGTGTTAGATGTTCCCACATTTCCCTGCACAGGGGTCGTAACATTTTGTATCTGCCAAAATGCAATTTATATCATAGACTAAACACTAATATTCCTAATGGATAAAGAGCTTCTAAAAATGAAGAAGAAAGCCACTACCAACCCAACAGAAAAGAAATGGGCAGACTGTTTGCATGGGGAACGAGAATGAATGCTAAACATATGGTAAAAAGCTCAGTTTCTTCTGAATACAACAACTGCAAGTACAAACAGTACTGGGACAGCATTTCTCACCTATCAGATTGGCAAAAGTCCAGTCTGACATACCCGGTAGATAAGACGACTTGAGGATACTTTCTCTCTTGAGTTGTTGGTGGAGATAAAAAAGGATGTAACCTTTCTGAAGGGGAAATTTAGACCATCTAGCAAAATTACAAGTTTGTCTAGCCTCTGGCACAAAAATCCCACTTCAACGAATCTCTATCAAAAATAGGCTGCCAGAAATACCAAACAACACATAGAAGGATATTTATTGCCAACAATTGCAATAGAAATAGAACACAAACAATTCAAATATTCATCAGTAGGGGATGGTTGGGTAAATAATGGTTTCTCCAAACAATAGAGTATTTTACAGCTATTAAAAATGAACAAAAAGGATCCATATCTACCTATGTAAATTAACTACCAGGATATGTGTTAACTACAAAGGACAAGGTGTAAAAGAATAATGTGTCAGTAGGCTATAGTTTCCTTAGGATAGAAGAATATATAAGTATATAAATATACTCACTTAGACTACCAAAAGGTATTAATGGAAAGATTAACCAAAAGCACTAAAAATGGAGACCCATAAGAACAGGAAGAAACAGGGTAAAGGGAGAGGGACAGACTCCTAGTCCTCAATAAACATAATTTATTTTATATTTTAACTTTGAAACCAGGTAAATATTCCAAATTAACAACTAAAGTTGAAAAACGCGTTCATCAAGGTTGCAAAAGCAGAAAGAAATGACCTGATAATTGTGTGTTAGGTTAGTAGTGGTTTGGCCAAAGAAAGAGTTACTGTTGAACAATTCAATATACATTCTAAGGATCAAAAAGAGCATAAAGTATGGAACTATCACAATGACCCCTCCCCCTTTTACAAGGTAAAAATTCTTTTACATAAAGGTTTTATTCCATTTGAACAAGTAATAAAATAAGAAGTCTTAAGAAAAGGGCAAGAAGAAATCTTACTCTGTATTCAACGATATAAATCAAGATGAGCTGGATGACACTTCATTATGGTAACAAATGAACCCAGTCAGGGTACTTCCATGGTTCCACACTGCCTGTTTATTCATATGGTCCCAGCTTGGCCCCATGCCATTTTTCCCCTGTGACCCAGGCGAGGGGAAGAGCCTCTGTCTGGAATATTTTATTTATTTTGTGTAGGTACAGAGGCTTGAACATAGGATCCAAATGCTGCCCCTTCGCTTGTTTTTTGTTTGCTTGTTTTTTTTTTTTTCCTCAAAGCTGACCCTACCACTTGAGTCACAACTCCACTTCCGGATTTTTTATTTCTTGTAGGTAAGAGTCTCATAGACTTTTCTGATGAGTGGACTTTGAACTGTGATCCTCAGAGATCAGCCTCCTGAGTAACTAGGATTACAGTTGTGAGTTACAGGTACCTGGCAAGTTTAAAGCCAATCACTAGGGCAGAGAAAAAGGATCCTCAAGCTGTTAAACCTTCTTCCTGGAAATGACCAGCCTTGCTCTTAATTTATTTCTGTCTTATTGACCAAAGAAAACCACCCAGCTTAGTTCAAAAGGGTGGGAATGTTCAATCCTCTGGGAAGACTGGTTCTGTCACTGCTGTTATTTTCAAACTGTCTTGTGGATGTGGTAAGATCTACAAATTAGCACTTTTGTTCATGTTAAGAGCCAACATTTTCAGGACAAAAGACAAAAGGCATGAATAAAATATCCAAAATGAGTTCAAACCCTGAATTCTTATATTTTTAATTGAAAATACCAATATGAACTTCTTTTTCTTTTTTCTTTTTTTCCTTTTGCCAGTCCTGGGACTTGAACTCAAGGCCAGGGCAATGTCTGTGAGCTTTTGTGCTCAAGGCTAGTACTCTACCACTTGAGCCACAGCTCTACTTCCAGGTGTTTGGTAGTTTATTGGAGATAAGAGTCTCGCTGCCTTTCCTGTCTGAGTTGCCTGATTCTCAGATCTCAACCTCCTGAGTAGCTGGGGTTATAGGATGAGCCACAGGTGCCTGGCTACCAATATGATTTCTAATTTAGCTTCCTCCAAAAGACATGTCTCCTTTTGCCAGGGCAACTGCACACTGGAGGAAAGTGCAGGGATCCACCCTTCCCTTATTCCTCTGGTTAGAATGCCCATGGATGAATATACTTCATAGATAATCGATCCCTCTATTCGTACCTGGTTTTTTCATTAAGCTAATCTGGATTTGAAGGCCCATGTGGAAACTCCCCTTTGTCCTGGCCTGCTTGTGTAGCCGGAGCAATACTTCATTCCAAGAGGAAGTACAGAGTGTAGTACTTACTGCTTCCAAAGACGAGTTGCAGGGACAGAGGCTCCCATCACTTCCCGATTCAATTTAATTCACTTTCGAAGCTCAGCAAGAACCAGACACAACCTCGAGGATGGGGATGGATTACTGTAAAACCTACCAGGTGGCAGGTCCAATTGAACACAGCTGCTATGTCTGAAACTTGAGATGTGGCTGTTGTTATGGTCAGTTATTTCTTTTTCTTCTCCATAATAACAGGGAGGGGAAAAGCAGTTCTCATGTACGTGGCAGGGGAAGTGATAGACCTTCTCTATTGTTCCTCTGTTGAGAGATGGATTAGTGCAAAAGAGGTAGGTCCTGTGGGAGTCTGGGCCATCTGTTCACATCCTTTACTTGGGCTTTCTGAATTTGGTCAGGCCCAACATCCTGAATATATCATTCTTTATTGTCAAGTGGATTACTGCTATATCTACCCAACATCTGACTGATTAGATCTCTCAGACTGGGATCTCAGTGAACTTCAGTGGTAGATGTAGTCACGTGGCATCCCACAGTCAGATGGTAACCTTTGACAGGGTACAAGAACACACTAAAGGCTGGGAAGTTGGCTCAGTGGTAGAGCGCTTGCCTTGCATGCCTGAGGCCCTGGGTTCGATTCCTCAGCACCACATAAGCAAAAAGAAAAAAGCCGGAAGTGGCGCTGTGGCTCAAGTGGTAGGGCACTAGCCTTGAGCTGAAGAGCTGAGGGACAGTGCTCAGGCCCAGAGTTCAGGCCCCACAACCGGACCAAAAAAAAAGAAAAAAGAACACACTAAAATCTAGGCATGGTCTAGCCTTATTGTAGAACTCTAGGGGTCTCTACTGCATCTCTTGTGGAGTTATTATCTACCCTAGACACCTTTAGCGCCATGGGATCTCTGGGTCATGTGCTTGGAGTAGCAGAAAGCTTATTATTTCTCTCTCTCTCCTCTCTCTCTCTCTCTCTCTCTCTCTCTCTCTCTCTCTCTCTCTCTCTCTCTCTCTCTCTCTCTCTCTCTCTCTCTCTCTCTCTCGCCCCCCCCGGAGTTCCACTTGCAACTATCATCTTTCTGAATTCACATCGTATGACTTGGAGCTGATCTAAGACATTAGCAAAATGCTGAAATGCTGATTCCAGCCAGAAATGGACTGAGTCTCATCACAACCCTACTTAGGAGTAGGCCCCAGAAATTGTCATGTGAGCAGAGCTCACAGCACTGCAACAGATTAATGCGTGGAGATATTGATTCTCCAGTGTGAATAGCTTGGCTTCTTAGAGGCTTGAGGAACAAAAAAAGGCCACTTCCAATGTCCCAGCCCTGCAAGGCAACCTTTCGTCTAAGACTTCACCAGATCATTGCACCATTCTTATCTTGTTGGTTGTCTCTTAGTGGCGAAAAACATGGTGTCATAAATAGCTTAAAGCCATCATCAAGGGAATGGGGCTAGTTACAAAAGGGGGGAAATTAGTACTCATTTCCTTTCTCACTCCCTCTCCCTTTCTCTCCCATGCATGATTGCATGCATACTGTCTTGCTCTTTTGCCTTCTACCACGGGATGACACAACACAATAGCTTTCACCAGAATCCAGTGCCATGCTGTAAGACTTCCGAGCCTCTAGAACCATCAGCCAAAAAACTTCTATTGTTCATAAATTACCCAATCTCAAATATTCTCTTAGAGCAACACAGTTTGGATGAAGACAGTGATACAGACACTGAATAAGAGCCTAGTAGCCTAGGGGTAAGGTACATGAATGGACTTAGGGGAGTGGGAACAAAACACCCTGCTGATGATGTCAGTCAGCCCCTCTCCTTGGCTTCTGCTGTGCTTCTAGAGTGACCTCAGGGACAAAGTTGTCACAGAGAGAGAGTAGGGGGAATGGACCCCAAACATGACTTGTTTTCACCAATTGGTCTTTGATGTTGGAATTCTAACATGCTGAGGGTAGCATCTGATTCTGAGCCCTAGATCTACTACCATTTGGGAGGAAGGGGGTGACCAGCCAGCCTCCTGATGGCAAGTAGATCCTCCCACTTTGAAGCAGAGATCAATTCTTCCTCACCAGGACCAATATCTCACCGGCCAGAGGTTTATTTCCTCTTCCCACAGTGCCCCTTTACTGGAAAGTTGGTGGAACACTTTCATCTATTAACATGATGCCTTACATGGCATTGCCACAGACCAATGAGTGCATTCTACTACAAACCCAACACACACACACACACACACACACACACACAAACACACACAGCTCCAAAACCCAAGACACAATAGTCTTCCTTGTGCCTCACTGCTCAGGTGGATGTACAATGGTGGCTGACTTGGTGAAATCACAGCTAAAGAGCCAGCTAAGGGACACCATGTGTCATGTACCCACTAAACCAGACCCAACGTTTGGCACTAACATGCAGAGGTCCAGAAAATAAGTGAACACAGAATGGACTTCATTATCTCTCCTAATATAGGCACACAAAAATTTAGCTTCCTGTTTCTGCCACCACTGAGTCTATTGGATTCGTAGATTCTGTGTAGGAAAGGATGCTTTTAACCACGTGAGATGTAAGAATTCTATTGAATGAAAAGTTGCAGAACTAAAATAGGCAGTGAAAGTAGGAGATGGCTGATAGATAGACAGCAGAGACTAACTTCGTTTACTAGATCTTAGGAGATTACAATTATCATCTGAAAGAACTGGACTTGCATGTCCCCTCTGTGGAAGGAAGTACACAACTTGCCTCCTATGAAACCTGAATGTTATAAGAGGATTGCAACATGTCTGAGAAACTGAGAAGCAGAAAGGGTGGTTGGACCAGACTCTGTCAATGTATTATACCAGACCTTCTTGGCTCACCCACACCAATGGACCTTGGCCATTTGTCACACTTTCTGATTGATGTAGCTTCATCTCTAACTCACACTGTTCTTGTTGCAAAGCCCACAGCTGCTCCCACTGGCACAGGCTAAATCTTAGTCACATGCACAACAGTGAATGACAAAAGAGACGACCCTCAGGTGGTCCACACACTGGCTGGACTGGCCATGTAGATACCCAGCTCTCCCTAACTTGGTGATGACAGCCACACTGAGAAATATACCTAAGGGATGCAGAAGTCAGTCACGTTGGTTCTGAGATGTTTCATCCCTCCTTGTTCAAGAAGCTCTGAGTATCCAGGTGTGATTTATGAGTGTTGGCTGCCTAGGAACATCTTTCCCTTGCACTACTTCCCATGTTTCTCTCTTCTATCTTACTTCCTTTTTTTTTTTTTTTTTTTTGTCGGTCGTGGGGCTTGAACCCTGGGCTTGGGCGCTGTCCCTGCGCTCTTCAGCTCAAGGTGAGCGCTGTACTGCTTGAGCCACAGTGCTACTTCCCTTACTTCCTTTTTTTAGACTATTTTTCTCCCTTGCATTCCTGGATTGCACTCTTCCCAGTGAAGTATGAGCTTTTACCTCAGCCTCTGTTCTCTAAAGAACCTGAGCCAAAAGCCAGGGTTGATTTGTTGTTGTTGTTCTGGAGAAAAAAAATACAAAGATGAGTGCGGGTCATTTTAGGGTGCCAGACAATAAGCAAATGAAATTAATGGTGTCGAGTATAAAGGACACAGGAAATTTAAAGGGACTTCTTCCATCGGCTGAAGAAATCTTGACAGCAATGGATTTAAAGTTCTTGATGACACTAAGATAAAAATTGATGTGGCATGGTGCTCATGCCTTTAATCCTAGCTACTTGTGAGTCAGAAATCAGGAAGATTGTGGTTTGAGGCCAACAATAAGGGCAAAAAATTTGTAAGACTCCCATCTCAACCAATAAAAGTCTGGACACAATGGTACATGCCTATCATCCTAGCAATGAGAGAAGCTAAGTAAGAAGATTGAACAGATTGGCCCCAGACAAAAGACCTTATTCATAAAATAGGAAAAAGAGCTAGGGGAGTGGCTCAAATGATAGAGTGCCTGCCTGGCAAGCACAGACTCTAGTACCACCACCACACACACACACACACACACACACACACACACACACAAAATGTTGGCCACCATCCCACCAACTCAGGGTTCCAACAAGTGATAAAGACTTATTTATCTTCTTGGCTTTTTGTTGTTGTTGTTCGTTGTGGGGCTTGATTCAAGGCCTGGGCACTCTCTCTGAGCTCTTTCACTTTCTTATCACTTTGAGCCTTAGCTCCACTTCTGGTTTTCTGGTGATAATTGGAGATAAGAGTCTCTTGGACTTTCCGGCAGGGTTGGCTTTAAACTGCAATCCTCAGATCAGATCTCAGCTTCTTCCTGAGTAGTTAAGATTACAGGCATGAGCTATTGGTGCCCAGCTACTCTGCTATTTTTTTCAATAAAAATTATGTTTAGGGGTTATTAAATTGTTGATGAGGGAAAGTTCTTTATAGAAGAGTTCTGTGTGATGAATTCAAGAAGAATGATAGACAGGAAAAAAATCTGCATTTTTTTGCAAATCAAGATGGGATAATGGGCTTGGCAATGACCATCAATAAACATTCTCATAATAAAACACAAGTTAGTAGAGAATTTGGTAGCTAGAAGAGCAATTGATCTCTCTGAACTGACAGATCATTATCAACACTACAGAAAGCCAGATAAGCAGATATTCTGTTTCTGGACAATGATGTAATAGAAGGCCCCATCCATGAGCCTAGTCAAGCCCTTAAATCTGTTACCAGGTTACAAGAAACCCTGGGATAGAGAAAGAGAGTCCAACAATACGATGCTGCTGCTGGGAAAATCTAGAAAGATAGAACTTCGATATGAAAACAAAAGTGGGGTTTTTTTCCCCCACAAATAAATGTGGTATATGACCTTCATTTGACTCCTTACTAAAGCCATCTCTGCCAACTCACCCATCTCCTGAGGTTGTGTGGTTTCATTTTTACATATGTACATTCAGTATTATGACTATATTTACCCACTATTCCTGTCTTATCTGCCTTCCCTCCCCTTAAGCCCTACTTCCTCCCCACCCCCAACAAACATGTTTCAGCTTCCTGGTATTAATTTTAAATTGTCAGTAGTTCAAATGAATTGCACTATTGAAATTCACTCCTGCGAATTGAGTCAGTTTGGTTGTGTAGATCTACATATGGCCCTGGCCCTATATATGTTCCATATGTATATATTTTAGATCTGACAGAAGTTAGATCTAAAACCATGTATCCTTAGTTTCTCTGAGCCTGACCAACTTACATCACTAACATAGTTTCTTCCAAGCCCAGGGTGAAATAGGGAATTTTTATTAATTTTCTTGGCAATGTTAAGGGTCTTTGATCATATTTTTTCTTTTCTATATAGTTGCATATTGAACCAGTTTTTTAGTCTGAGACTGGGACTCAAGCTCAGTATCTAATACTTCCATTCATTGGCTGGTGTTCTATCACCTGAACCATGCCTCCAACCTCAATATTGAACCATTCTTGGGTGAAATTTGTGATTTTTGTCCTAATATATCACAGAAAAAAAGTTGGTGATGGGAAGGGAATAGTGTGAGAGAGCGAGAGGGAAAGAAATGAGTATGGGAAACATTGGCAATTGCTAGGTATATAAGATTCGCCGTACCATTCTTTTTCTTTCTCTTCCTTGTTCTTTCCTTCTCTTTCCTTTCCCTCCCTCCCTCCATCTCTTTCCCTCCCCTTCTTCCTTTTCCCTTTCCCTTTCATTCCTTCCTTCCATGGTATTAGGGATCAAACCTAAGGCCTTGAACATGCTAGGCAAGCACTCTGTCACTGAGCTGAGTTTTATTTCCCAGCCATTCATTTTCTCCACGTTTCTGGATGTGCACTGATCATTCTGCATTTTGTCTGGGACCCATTCTTCACTTTTTCTGCCTTGTTCTGTCCCTGAGAGGCTAGAGTCGCTGACTGACTCACTCAGATGAGTTTTGTGGCAGATTTCTGGTTGGCCTTAGCCAATGGCAGGCAGTAGCAGTCGATCCGGAAGATGAGAGAGACAAAGGTGTTTAATCCCCATTGTTCCTGCCTTCTGCTTATCTGAGTTTCTGACAGTGTTTCAGATAGCAGTGAGATAGGTCAGCTGGACTGCCATGATTCAGTATCACAGACTGGATGCCTTAAACAACAGGAATTTACTTTTCCAGAATTCTGAACTGAAAGTCTGAGAGGGTTGGCTCCTTCTGCCTTGTCTTCCATCATCTTCCCACCAGGCAGGTCAGTATTCTAACTTCCTCTTGTATAAGAAAACTCATTAGATTAGTGCCCACCTCATGGCCTCATTTTAAGCCCTTATCTCCAAATATAGTCACATAATGAGATACTGGGAAGTTTTGACTTCAATGTAAGAGTGTGGTGTGTGTGTGTGTGTGTGTGTGTGTGTGTGTGTGTGTGTGTGTGTGTGTGTGTGTGTGTGTGTATGTGAAGGAAAGACACAATTCAGTCCATCAAACCCCTCACCAGCAAACATGTCCTGAAAAGGGCCAGATAGTAAATACTTTAGGTTTTGTGGGCAATACATTTTCTATCACTACTATTCAACTCTTTAGTTAAAACACAAAGCAATGCTAGATGGCATATAATTGAATGTAGCTGTGTTCCAATAAAACTTTATTTACAAAAAAAAAAGATGACAGGCCCATGGGTCATAGTTCACCAGCCCCTGCATCTGGTTAGTACCTCTGTTGTCTGACCCTTTTTTCTCACGTGTTCTCTTCTGAGTGATCTCTGTCTGCCCTTCAGGTCACAGCTTCCAAGTGTTGCACTTTCCCTTTCTGCTTTTATTAACCCCAATGACATCTTTAGTGGATCCTCCACCCAACTTTTGCATCATTGTGAGCAAAATACCTATAACAACTTCTTGAGGGAGGAAAGATTTATTTTGGCTCATGGTTTCAGAGGGTTTAATCCACACTGGCAGCTCTGCTGTTTCAGGGTCCGAGGAACAGGAGATGGGTATGAGAGACTGAGAGGTTTTCATTTTATTTAAAGAAGCTAACCATGACTTCTAAAAAATTGCATCGCTCTACATTTATAGACTTGGCTTGAAATGGAGAGCCACCTCTTAGTATTCACAGCGACTGGTTCCAGAATCCTGCTTAGATACCTAAATCGCTGGATGTTCAAGTCTTTTATATGAAACACTATTTGCATATAACCTATGCACATCTGCCTGTGTTCTTTACCTCATCTCTAGATTACTTATAATCCCCAATACCATGCTATGTAAATATTTGTCATAGTGTATTGTGTCCTGTGTGACAGGGAAAACACTCCCTACATGTTTGGCACAGACAGAATTTTCTAAATATATTGTTGATCCAATCCAGTTGATTGAATCTGTGGACACCAAATCTGCAGCTAACAGAGGAGTGACTGCAATGCATCCAGAAGCTAGGGGCTGCTGTGGAAAGCCAGAGGAGCTACAGACAAATAAAGAAACCACATTTTCTCTGCATCCCTAAGAGAAGTGTGTACATCAAACATTGCATTAATAACCTGTCAGCTTTAAGGACTAGCTAGAAACAAGGAACCTGAGTTTCACAAACCTAAATAGGATCTCAAGGTTTCCAATGCAAAACAAAACAAAACACAATCCCACAGAAACCAAGACAACCTTTCCCTGAAGTAGAAACATTCCTATGAGCCACGCACTGAGGCAGCATCATTCTGCACTTCCGGTCAGAACAGCCTCCGCAGGCCAGCTGCTGGGGTCCCCAGGAAATGAGGCCAGGGGGCTGCCAGCCCGCTGCAGCCTCCTCTTTCCTCTTCTTTATGAACCTTGCTTTCCTCACACGTGGCTCAGGAAATTGCACGTATTTCCCCTGCCTTTGGTGTTTGCCGGCAACACAGCTGTTGCCCATTCACCTGCCAAGCTGAGGCCACCAAGGGAGGAAATGAAGCTGAGTTACAGGAAGGGAAGAGACCCAGGTTAGGGCAGGTCAGAGGCACAGGAATGGGGGAGAGCTCGTATTTAGATTGGAGGACGATGTCTTTCCTGTTTTTAGGGATCCCAGTCCTGGAGATGCTTATATACCTGTATCCAAAACACATTTATTCATTCCGAGAAGTCTGGTGGTGAAGGTACTCTCCTGGCTGGGCAGTCTGGATATGCAAAATAAATTGCTAATGGAGTCAAGAGCCGGTGGCTCAAGCCTGTAATCCTAGTTACTCAGAAGGTAGAGATCTGAGGATCAAAGCCAACCTGGGCAGGAAAGTCAATGAGCCTTGACTACCAAAAAGCTAGAAATAAAGCCATGGGGGGCGGGGCGGGTGGCTGGGAAGGTGGCTCAGTGGCAGAGTGCTTGCCTAGCATGCTGAGGCCCTGGGTTCGATTCCTCTGCACCACATACGCAGAAAAGCCAGAAGTAGTGCTGTGGCTCAAGTGGTAGAGTGCTAGCCTTGAGCACAGAGAGGCTCAGGGACAGCACCCAGGCCCCAAGTTCAAGCCCCAGGACTGGCCAAAAAAAAAAAAAAAAAAGCCGTGGCTCAGAGCACTAGCCTTGATCACAAGTGCTCAGAGACTGGCACACACAAAAAAGTAATTATAAAAAAGTGACTGATAGCTTTACAATGTCGGTGTGGGGGGGGAGGGGGGTATGATTGGGTGGGGGGGAGGGGGGAGGCTGGGAAGGGAGGTGAAGGGTAAACAAAGGAGGAGGCTGCAATGCTTGGTAAGAAATGTATGCATTATCCTGCCCATGTAATTGTAACCCCTCTGTACAGTATGTTCTCAAATAAAATAAAATTAAATTTAGAAAAAAAAGTGACTGATATGATTTCACTCATATTAGTTATTCAACTAGCATTTACTGAATGCCTGTTAGAGCAAGTGGGTGTTTTAAGGGATGGAATTGTAATTAGTACAACCAGAAGGCTGGTAACTCATGTCTATAATCTAGCTACTCAGGAAGCAGAGATCTGAGGATCACCATTCCAATAGTCCAGGCTGCTTATCTCCAATTAACAAGAACCCAGAAGCAGAAGTATATCTCAAGTGGTAGAACTCAAGCCTTGAGGGGCTGGGAAGGTGGCTCAGTGGTAGAGCACTTGCCTTGCATGCTCGAGGCCCTGGGTTCGATTCCTCAGCACCACATAAGAAAAAAGCCGGAAGTGGCGCTGTGGCTCAAGTGATAGAGTGCTAACCTTGAGCTGAAGAGCTGAGGGACAGTGCCCAGGCCCAGAGTTCAGGCCCCACGACCGGACTCAAAAAAAAAAAAAAAAAAGAAAAAAAAAAAAAAAAAAAGAACTCAAGCCTTGAGTAAAACAGCCCTGAGTTCAAGCCCCATACTGGCACCCTCCTGTCAAAAAGACCAGGTAGGAGCAAGAGAAACTACTCCATGTAAGCATGTATTTATATGTATGATTGTGTATATATTCCATATATATATATGTACATGTATATGTATATATATATATATATATTTATATGGTATTCTGTACATATAGGCTATGGGTTCAACCAACTGCAGATGAAAAGTAGCCAGAAAAGAATTGTACTTTACACATACAGGGTTTTTTTTCTTGTCATTATTCCCTAAATAGTACAGTATAACAACTATTAACATAGTGTTTTTATTGTCCTAGGTATTGCAAGTCATTTCAAATGATGTAAAATGTACAGTAGGATGTGAGTAGGTTATAGCAGATACCATACCATTTTAAATAAGGGACTTAAGCATCCAAGGATTTTGGTGTCTGAAGGGGTCTTGGGCCCAGTGTCCTGTGTAGAGCCAGGAAGACTGTGCATATGTATCGTAAAACTCATGCCTGCTTCACACCTGGTCCTCCAAAGCTTTAGTGTCTGGAATCTCCAACAGCAATGTAACTGAGCTCAGGCAGAAGCCACCCCATGAATGAAGCTCACACAGATGTGAGCTTCATTTGTCCTGTCATCCATCACAGCCATCCTGCCTGGAAGGACAGGAAAGACGACCAAGGGTTGTGGATGAGAAGCATGAAGCCCATCGATGACACGTCTTGTTTTAACACGACATTAGGCTTTGCAGGCAGAGGGTGCTCAGTAGAGAAGGCAGTAGGCTGAATGAACTAGAGGTGAGAGAAAAGGCACCCTCTTCATCACACCATCAAACTGTCCCAACAACCTTAAAACTGTCCTGATGTGCCCTGCCCCCTCCCCCCCCCCCCCAGGATCCCTAGGCTTCCCCTTGCCTTCTAGAAGCTTCTGTGCAGACCTCCTTCTCACCTTACTTGCCAGGAGTTTCTTACCCTGCTCATATCTTCTGTGCCTTCCAATCGAACAAATACATGAGTAATGCTGAAAGTCAATTTGACGAGGGAAGAACTTCCAGTGCTTGTTGACTTAAAAATCTTGCCAGGCACCAGTGGCTCACACTTGTAATCCTGGCTACTCAGGAGATTGAGATCTGAGGATCGCAGTTCAAAGCCAGGCCAGGCAGGAAAATCTGTGAGACTCTTATCTCCAATAAACCACCAGAAAATCACAAGTGGCACAGTGGCACAAGTGGTAGAGTGCTTGCCTTGAGCTGAAGAGCTGAGGGACAGCGCCCAGGCCCAGAGTTCAAGACCCACAACCAAAAAAAAAAAAAAGTTGTACAATGGGGTTACCACAATGCGTCTTGAATGATGTCACACCTTTCATCCTCCTCCTCCATCCCTCCCAACCCAGCCCTTCCCCCTCAATTTTCTTAGTTTCATTGGCTATACATTGTGTATTATGACTGCACTTGAATTCTTTGAATTAAAAGCCTTAGAAACATCCCCTACCCCCAAGTGCTGCCAGACATCTTGAAAAACCCTTCAAAAAATATTTTCAACATGTGAGAATAAAGCTCCCTCTCCCATTTCACAGCTAAGAAAATCCAGGCTCAGAGAGTTCATACCTCTAACAATACCTTCCAACTTAGATTCCACCAGGGCATCTGCCACTGAAATCAGAAATACAAATGCTATCACAGATATCAAGAGTTTAACACAATAAAATATGAATTATCTGTCCCTCCCACTTAGCAACACATTAGACTTGAGCTGGAGGAGGAACTAGGTTAAATTTTTTTTAAAAAGACAATGGAATTACAGAAAGAAGAGTTACAGTTGAATATGGAGAAGGAATGAGGGGGGAGGAAGGGTATTTGCACAGATAGATTGCACATTCACCGGATCACAATCTAAAATTTGCCAAACCTAACCCATTTTCCATAAATCCATTTACTGACGTCTAGAAACCCCACTGAGAAATCTATTTCTGATCTCCTTTTGAAGAGTTATTTAATTCCCAGGGAACGTGGCCCAGTGGCAAGATATTTCCAAGAAAAGGGAGGAGAATCTAATTCTCTATTTGGTTTAATTTTGTTCTGGAGCACTTGTGAAGGCTCAAATCCAAAGGGGGAAAATACTCTTCTACTTCAGGCAACACAGCAAGTACATAAAGAGAAAGCAAAAACCTCCCATAAAGCGAGATAGGCACAAACTTGCTCGTGTTGGTACCACTTAACAGATGGATAATTTGCTTGAACATGAAGGAAAAGAGAATTTCCAAGGGCCAAGGTCAAATGGAGAAAGTAAAACAAAATGAATGTGTCCATCCTATAAAAGTCCACAGCAGTACAAAAGAGGATTAAAAAAAAACATGTTTTTTTCTTTCATGCACGTGTTTCTAACGCATTTATAAGATTATCTCTTTGTTGCTTTGTATGTCCCTCCCCCACAGTATAACCCCTGCTTTCTCTATATTTGATGTCAGTATAACTTGTGGAGGAGATGGGGAAAAAACAAGTTGTTTAAGGATACAGGTGGACCTGTTGCAACAATGAGAAGTACAAGTTGTCATGTCCAAAACGAGCTTTACAATGTCGGTGGGGGGGGGGAGGGAGGGGAAAGGGGGGGAAGGAGAAGGATTGGGATTGGGGGGAGGGGGGAGGTTGGGAAGGGATGTGAAGGGTAAACAAAGGAGGAGGCTGCAATGCTTGGTAAGAAATGTACACATTATCCTGCCCATGTAATTGTAACTCCTCTGTACAGTATGTTCACAAATAAAATAAAATTAAATTTAGAAAATAAATAAATAAATAAAATTAATGCTGAACAAAAAAAAAACGTGGGGGGGATATGTGGACTGACAGATGGACAAATGTGTGGATGAGTGAATGGATGGATGATTGGATGGATGGATGGATGGATGGATGGATGGATGGATGGATGGATGTTAGTTGGAGAGTAAAGGAGTGAGGCAAATAACTCATGCTTGAGTTTTGTCTTAAAAACATTTAAACATTTCTCTTACAGCACAGGAAATTTTACCTAAAAACTGGATTTCTGCCTTGCCTTGAAAAATCAAGCAATCTGGCAAAACTGAGACCAAATTTCTTCAATGGCAACAAGCAACTAGAAATGAATGGCGGCTATTCCCTTTGAAGCAGACAGCCATAGCTCAGTCCCGCAGAGTCCCTGCTATACTACCTTAGTCTAACACCTGTCCACTTTGGTCCTGCCTAACATCCCCCATAGAGAGATCTTTTATATTGTTAAAATAATACAGGCTCTAGTAGGTAGAGGCAGTGTTTTAGTCCATTCTGCCATAACAAAATTCTTTCAGTTAGGGAATGTATAAATAATAGAAATTTATTTCTTGGAGTTCTCGAGTCTTGGGAAGGCCATGGTCAACGTACTGGGAGGTTCTGTGTCACTTCCTGCTTCATGGGTGTTCCTCTTGCTGTGTCCTGTCCAGGTTCTCCTTAGCCTCTCTCATAAGGTCACTAATGCTAGTCGTGAGAGCCCTGCACTATGCCTGCTCAGCACCAGCAGTCATTAAGTAAGCAAAGAGGCCTGGTGGCTCTTGGGAGAAGCATTTTGGAATCCTGAGCCTACTTTTTCAAAGCAGACCAGCTCTTCCCTCTAAAGGGCTCATCGTCCATCACCACAATAGTAACATAACCCACCCAGGCTCCTGGTTTCTCTGGAACTCGACTTGCTCAGGAGCCCAATAGGCCACAGTTTCGCACTGTCTGTCCAGCTCCTACCCATGCCACTGCCCCTGGTGTCGGTGTCTAGGAGGATATTTTCTACCTCCAGGTCCCAGTGGGTAACGTCAGAGACGTGGTAGTAGTGTATGGCACTGAAGATGTGCTCACCCCAAGGCCTGGCCTCCTTCCTCCTCCATGCCATTACCTCCTGGAGGTGATCCATTGAGCCTCCACTTCCTGGGTTCTCCATCACCAGGTACACCTGCTCTTCTGTTCCCACCACCAGCAACCATGGTTGAGTGGGCCACAGACCTCAAAATGTCCACTTTGCTGGGAAGAGGGGTTGTCCTTCTTGTCTAGGAATTTCCCAGCCACCAGGGTGTCTGTAAGGAGATGCTTGGCCAATTTGACCTGGCCAAAGCCCCCTTCACCAGTGACCCTCAGGACCTTGTACTGAGCCATGAGGAAGGGGCTCCTTGTCTGAGAAACTGGCCACCAGTCCCCGTTGAGCCCTCTCCTCACTGGCCATCCTAGAAAGCACTCTAGCTAAAAGAAATAAACAAATAAATAAAATATAATCAAATAAAACCTACGAAAATCTAGTGAACTGTAATGTGAAATATAAGATATAAATATGTAGGAAATATGTAAGTAAAAGATAATATATAATAGATATAATAAAGATATAAGTAAGTAAACTAAAATCTAGTAGGTAATAAATAATACATAATAAAATATAATATGTAAATATAGAAAAAAGTTTAAAATTAATTGAAAATAAAATTTATAACTAAAACTAAAAATAAGTAATAGGATAAATAAAACTCCAAGAAAGCTATCTAGATTTCTTTTTAAAAAGAAATAAAAACTTAAAAAAAAAAACACCAGAAAAGCATTAGGAAAAGAAAGCAACAAACAACAACATGAAAAAAGAGAAAAAAAAAAAGTAAAAAATTCAAAGGCAAATCAACAAACCAGATTCACAAACTGGACAAACCAGCTCCAAACTCTCAACAATCTACCCGTATGAGTCCAGTAATCACCAACCAATATATTCATATTGTTGTTACCTCACGATGGTTTCTGTGATGTCAGAGCTGCAAAGTGCCCCAGCCCCGCTGGGTGTCACCTATAGTGGCCATCTCAGTTCCTGGCCTACAGGACACTTATTTTGTGTGTGCCTGTACTAGGGCTTGAACTCAGGGCCTGGGTACTGTCCCTTAGCTGTTATACTCCAAGCTGGTGCTCTGCCAATTGGGCCACAGCCCAAATTCTATCTTATTGGTGGATAATGGGAGATAATAGTCTTAGGGACTTGCAAGCCCAGATTAACTTTGAATTGTCATCCTCCTGTGGCAGCCTCCTGATTAGCTGGAATTATAGGCCTTAGCCATAGGCGTAAAAGACACTTTTAATAATAATGTAAGTACATCAAAGTTTTCTTATGTGATGATATAGATTGGCATTTCATATTTGCCTTGATTACAGTCTAGTCTGGGTACCAATGCTCATATCTATAATCCTAGCTACTTGTGGGGTGACGATTGGGAAGATTGCTGTTTGAAGCCAGCCTGGGCAAAATAGTCTGTGAGAGTCCATGTCAAGGGAAGAAGCTGGCAGCGTGGTGCACGCTTTTCATCCCAGCCAAGGTGGGAAGTGAAAAATAAGATGAAGGTTCAGGTTCATGCCTACAACAAAGGCCCTTTGTAAAAAATGTCCAGCACAGAAAGGCAGGAGTACTAGAATGGCTAGAGTGTTAAAGGATCAGCCTAATGTGAGACCCTAAGCTCAAACATTCCATCTACACCAAAGCCTTCAAAGTACGTTAATATAATACTTCAATATTGGCATTATCTTTAGTTATAATAACCACGTGAGGTCTACCCTGAACAAATTATTTTTTCACTCAGTTCTGATGGATATTAAACACACATTTGATACGACATTTAGAATATACACTAAGGTTAGTAATGAACATTTTACCTACCTAGCTGACTCAAAGATGCCCTTCAGGGTTTCCTAGCAGATCATCATTAATTTTCTCATCAAAACCAGGAGCAGCCAGAGAGACATAATTTAATATATTCAGCATTGAATATACCCCAAATATTATCAGCAGTATCCTGTCCAGCACATCTGTCCTTCATAAATGAACGAATAATAAAGATACCTTCAGACAACAAATATTGAGGAATTTATTCTTACCTAGAGATCTGCCACCCAAAAAAAGTGGGTTTTTCATGGTGAAGTTTAAGTTTATTAGAGGTATGAAGAAACAAGAACTCTGGTAAAGGTATATTTATGGATGTTTTTGGAAAGTAGGCCTATTTTGTCTTCTACATAATGAAAGAAACATGAAACCCAAATCCCTAACCAGTAGTGTTTTAAGCCACCCATTGCATGTAGTTGGCAGCTTATGACTTCAATCATAAGGCTGAACCTAGGGCTTTAAACATGTGAAGCAGGCCCTGAATCAGCCCCTGCCTAGTCCTCACCTTGAAATGCTTTTTTTATCCTGGATTCCAAAGTGGAGAAAGAGATGCATCCCAAGGGCCTGGCACTGAGGTGTGACCACAAGTCTCTGACTCTTCTCACCATCCTTCTCTGCTCCTGTGTCTCCTCTGCCTTCCCTTTTAGCCTCTTCCACTTACCATTAAGGTCCCCAAGTGTCAAGGTCAAGTTCTCCTTGGAGAGAATCTCAAAGCCCCGTATAGACATTCTTTTCCCTGATGGACCCAGCTTTTGCCCAAACCACCTCATAGAATGGTGATCAGGTCTGGCTGTCCTTTGGAAGCAGATCAGCACCCCCATGTCTGGGGTGTGTCACAAGGTGCCAGCAAGGCAGTTTGGGAGAAAGAACCACAGAAGGGGGTTAGGGCATCACAGACATGCTATGAACAGTTCCTACCCAAGCCCACCAGCCATCTGAAAATTGGACTCTTTAATATTTAATACTTACTGATTAATGGGTGGAAAATTCTAAGTTGATTGTTTATAACTAACACATACAATCCCAAGAATTAAATAAAAGGGAGCTAGACATGAGCGTCAAAAAAAAAAAATTCCTCTGAAAATTCAATTTGTTTTGTTCTCCACGTTTGATTTCCTTTGGGTTGGCCCTGATTTCCTTAAGACCTCCAAAACCCCAGACTTGGCTTATGTCTGGTACCAAGGCAAGAACAAGAGACCATTTCTCCAGCCCAGGCCTGGGCCCTGCCAGGAATAGGAAACTGGCTCAACAGTGAGGGCTCCCGGGGACACATTTTCCACTGTCAGTGTGAAAGATGGCCAGCCATTAGATTAATTCCTCATAAAATATCTGGGAGGCCAGAGCAGGTTAGCTAAATATGTGGTCTTAAGAATTAGACAGCTTCCTATTTGGCTCCAACAAAGAGGAGAAAGGTGGGCAACAAGGGTATAATTGTGCAGGGACCTCAGGGCTGCTTCCGGGCTAGTTGCCAAACTAGTTGAGGGCACCTCGCTCCAAACGCAGAAGGAGGACTGAGTTTCCTGTCCCTGAACCGTCCTACCCACAACTTGGCAGGTCCATTCAACTTAGGTGGACATCAGTGACCTGGCTACAGGTTTCTTTCGTTCTTCCCTAGGGACACAGACTCATTCCTATAAACCTTGCTGTTAAGAATGAACTCAGGCTCCCAGGACAGCTGTCCTATTTTCTTCTAAAGACTCACAGCCGAGGACGTATGGTTCTCCCATTAGACCCCACCTCCTAAAGGTCCCATCTCCTCACCTGGCCTCACTGATCACCCTCCAGCACCTGGACCTGTGGGGAATACACTTGAGCCAGCTCTCTGTCCCTCTTCCCCACACTCTTGACCTTCTGACCCATCTTGAAGGGACTTGCCCTCAGAGACCCAGAACCCTCTGAGGTCTGGCTGCAAAGGAGATGAAGGCACTAAACAAACACCTGCCAGTCTACTTCTAGATGTAGCCAAGAAAAGCCACAGTGGTGAGCTGGAGCACCACAAGGCAGAGATGCAGAAGGTGAAGACTTTCGAGGGGGACTTCCTTACCAACAAGGTCTCCAAGACCAGACAGGTAGCAGCTTTCCTGCTGACATCAACTGGACAAGTGTTGAAGCCTACCGTTCCTCCACCCCACCTCAATCTATACTTCCTGCCACAGTGAAAATACCATCCCAATAAGACCACTAGCTTTAGTAGCAGGCAGCCTGGAGGATTAGAATTTTAGCTTCTACTTGCAAACAGTTTCACCATCTGTGGAATAATCTGAACTCCTGGGTTGAATCATTGGGAGGGTTTATACTAGCATCATTGTGTATTGCTGCACAGGTTATACACTGCACAAATTGAAGAGGCAATTACAGATACAGGCCCTAAAGTCAATGATAGTTATTGGATTGTGCTGCACCAATTTATGTGGTAATACAGGTATGAATAGAAGCACTTCACTGTTCAAAAAGAAGTGTTCTCAATATCTCAGTACATCACCTCTACAGCAAAAATTAATATTAAAAAAAGAAGCGTCTGGCACAAGGCCTAGCACCCAGTATATTTTGAATCAATGGTGGGCAAAAGTAGGCCCATTAATCATACTTTTAGTTCAGGGAAAGCCTCTGGTGACAAGATGAGTTCAAAGTGGGAAGTTGTAGTCACACAGTGCAGGAGACAACCTCAGGGGAGATGGAACATGATGTCCTCAGGAAATTGATTTTTGCTGTTCTGTTCACAGACCCCAGAGCTAAGAAGTTGCTCCTGGCTTTCTGCTGACTGAACGTTTTCTTCGTGAGTTGTTGGCTTTTTTTGCCATGCCAGGGTGTGTGAGCCCTTAGAATCATTTGGTTTTAATGAGGTTTAATTTAAGTGGAGCATTTGATTTAAGTGGAACATAATTGCCCCCTTTCCATTAAAATAGTGTTTTCTAAATTAAACCCATGTACCATATCCTTTTAAATACACTTGATCTATCAAAAGGAACCCCTTGAAGCCCAACCTCAATCTCCAACCTCAATGCTCAGTCAGGAAACTAGCCTTTCTCCACTCAGCAGAAATGCCAGGTTTCCTTTCTGCTGAGGTCCAGTGATAGACATGGGAATATTTGACAGTAGGGAAGGTTGCCTTATGAAATACAAAGTCTGCATGCAAAAGCTAGACCCTTCTACAAACCGTACATACCTGGGTCCCATAAACTTAAATTAAATCTTCTTACCCCAGGTAGGAGCCTAGAAGGTTCTGATCAAACCAGAAAAGTGACTTGCAAATGTCAGCAGCTGGGAGCACCAAGGAAACATCCAGGCCTGCCAGTCAGCAGCCAGCCACACCCAGAACACAGAACTCTCAGTCACAGCTGACATCTCCTCCCCGATGTCTATCTGATATTAAGGGATAGAGAGTGACATGGAAGACCAAGACTAACAGCAATGATCAGGAAGGACAGAGAGAAGCTGGGCGCCATTGCCTCATGCCTATAATCCTAACTACTCAGGAGGCTGAGATCTGAGGCTCGTGGTTCAGAGCCAGCCTAGGCAGGAAAGTCTGTGAGACTCTCATCTCCAATAAACCACCAGAAAAAGAACTGTGGCTCAAGCAGTAGAGTGCTAGCCTCAGCAAAAGAAGCTCAGGCACAATGCCCAGGCCCTGAGTTCAAGCCCTAGGACCAGCACAAAAAGAAAAAAGAAAGAAAAAGAAAAAGAAAGAAAGAGAGAGAGAGAGAGAGAGAGAGAGAGAGAGAGGAAGGAAGGAAGAAAGAAAGAAAGAAAGAAAGAAAGAAAGAAAGAAAGAAAGAAAGAAAGAAAGAAAGAAAGAAAGAAAGAGAAAGAAAGAAAGGAAGGAAGGAAGGAAGGAAGGAAGAAAGAAAGGAAAAGAAAAAGAAAGAAAGAAAGAGAGAGAGAGGAAGGAAGGAAGGAAGGAAGGAAGGAAGAAAGAAAGAAAGGAAGGAAGGAAGGAAAAGAAAAAGAAAAAAGAAAGAAAAAGAAAAAGAAAGAAAGAAAGAGAGAGAGAGAGAAAGGAAGGAAGGAAGAAAGAAAGAAAGAAAGGAAAAGAAAAAGAAAAAAGAAAGGACAGAGAGAAAGACAAAGAAGGAAGCAAGCAGAGGAAGGGGATAATCAGGCATAGTATGAACCAGGGGCAAAATAACACTTTCCTCAAATTTATAATTAGCAGCCATAAAAGAAAATATTACAAGACTAAAATGAGAATGAAGCATGTGGAGAGAAGAATGAGAAAGGACACATGGAAACTAGAAATAACGAGAGCAGACATGACAATACAATAGATAAATAAGAGGATACAGGTTAATAATATCATCTCCCTCCTCCTACCCTCTCCCTAACCCCCTCCAGAAATTCAAACATTACATCAGAGATGGAAAATGCAAGTGAGAGGACCTGCCTGGGAATACGATGCCTACATAATTGAGGGAAGAAATAGAGGGCAGAAATACCATAGAACATTTTCTGAATGGAAGGATGCAAGTTTCCAGGATGATATCCATCAGAGCCTTCAAAGAGCCTAGCCTAACGAAGAAATTCTCACATCAAAAGCCTGTCATCCCAAACTGCAGATTACCAGAAATAAAGAAGATCATGAAAGCTGTCAGGGAGAAGACAGAACAGAATGACATTAAACTAGAAGACAATAGAACTGTTTTTAAAATCCAAAAGGAAAAGTGGCTTCTAATCTACAATGCAGCACAGTAGGCCGAACACTTAAGTAAAAATGAGTAAAACATGGGGCCACTTCCGGTAATGCAAAATTGTAGAGAAATTACTGAAGGATGTGCTCCATTGAAATGAGAGAGTAAATTGAGGAAGAGGCATGGGGTCAGCAGATAATACAATGCAGGGGAGAAGAGATGGGGAATTTTCAGGAAAAAAGAGAAGAATAGGAAAATGTCTGTCTAGCAGTTCAACAGAAAAACAAATCCAGATAAGATAAGTAGGAGAAGACAGGTGTTCAGGCAGGTAATTATAGGGTTTAAAAAACGTAAGTGGTAAATTATTTGGTACATTTGGCTGTGGGAGCGACATTCTATAACTGTGCAAAAGATTCACTAGAAATTTGAAGAACATTAAAAAGTTGTTTTAGAGAAAGAAATTTAAATACAACAAAAAATAAAAAATAGAAAACATCATACAGTTACTTCATATAAAGACTATTCAGGCAGGGTTTCGGAGGCTCATGCCTATAATCCTAACTCAGGAGGCTGAGAGCTGAGGATTGAAGTTCAAAGCCAGCCCAGGCAGAAAAGTCCTTGAATAAACTGCTTGAACAAACTATTCAGAAAAAGTTGGAAGTGGTGCTGTGGCTCAAGTGGTAGAATGCTAGCCTTGAGCAAAAGAAGCTCAGGGTCAGCACCCAGGCCCAGAGTTCAAGTCCCAAGACTGAGGGGAAAAAGGCTATTCAGATTTTTTTCTTCATAAAAAAGTCTTTGTTATGGAGTTATATCCATCACTTCCAGCCCCACTTCTGGCTTTTTGGTGGTTACTTGGAGCTGAAAGTATCATAAAATTTCCTAGAATGTTAAATAAAAAGACCTACAGCACTTCAGTCTATCATGTGTACATGCTGTTTTTAGTTGTTCACTTTTATCTTTTATTTTTATTTTTGCCGGTCCTGGAGCTTGAACTCAGAGCCTGTCCCTGAGACTCTGCTCAAGGATAACAATTGAGCCACAGTGCCACTTCTGGCTTTTTCTGAGTAGTTTATCAGAGATAAGAGTCTCACAGTCTTTCTTGCCCAGGTTGGCTTCCAACTACGATCCTTAGATCTTAGTCTCCTAGCTAGGATTACAGGCATGAGCCATGTATTTTGTTTTGGAACAAACTTGCTTTGCAAGAAATCTTCTTGCCTCAGCCCTCCAAGCGCTGAGATTAATAGGAAGGCTCCATCATAACTAGCTTATTTCCATGTAATTTGAAGTGGTTCCATATTTAGCCTTAATTTAGTCTTAAATTAGGTCTGTCCTATCATGGTTATATGTCCATCTTCCTTATAAGATCAATGTATAATATCTAAATCCAAAATTTTAAGAATATTAATATAAATGTAGAAAGCAAGCCAGGCACTAGTGACTCAGCTGTGTGATCCTAGTTACTCAGGAGCCTGAGAAATAGAGTGAAAGAAGAAAGGAAGGAAGGAAGGAAGGGAAAAAGGAAAGGCATTGGAAGAAGCATCTAACTAAAATCACTGACCATTTTTGCTTTTGGAAATGAGGACTAGAATGAAGAGAGGCACAGGACACTCATCTTGTAAGTTTTAAGTGACTGAATTTCTAATGTTGGTAATACTTTAATAAAGTTAAAATCATGTTTTAGAAGGCAATAAATAATCATTGGAGAAAGCTTAGAAAGCACAAATATGAAAAGAGTAAAATAAAAGCCATTTCTAATATGCCCAGTTGTTGATAACTCTTACTGCATTCATTTCGAGTCTTTTTATGACAGAATGTACATGCAACTGTAAGAAATAAAAGCAGCTGGGCACCAATGACTCACACCTGTAATCTTTTTTTTTTTTTTTTGGTCGGTTGTGTGACTTGAACTCTGGGCCTGAACGTTGTCCCTCAGCTCTTCAGCTCAAGGCTAGAGCTCTACCACTTAAGCTACAGTGCCACTTCCGCCTTTTTCTGTTTATGTGGTGCTGAGGAATTGAACCCAGGGCCTCATGCATGCAAGGCAAGCACTCTACCACTGAGCCACCTTCCCAGCCCCACGCCTGTAATCTTAGCTACTCAGAAGGCTGAGTTCTGAGGATCACGATTCAAAGCCAGCTGGGACAGGAAAGACCATGAGACTCTTATCTCCAATAAACTATTCAGAAAAAGCCCAAAGTGTTGTTGTGGCTCAAAGTGGTATGGTAGCCTTCAGTACAGAGAGGCTCAGGGACAGAGCTCAGGCCCCGAGTTCAAGCCCCAGGACCAGCAAAAAAAGAAGGAGGGAGGGAGGAAGGGAGGGAGGGAGGGAGGGAGGGAGGGAGGGAGGGAGGGAGGGAGGGAGGGAGGGAAGAAGGAAGGAAGGAAGGAAGGAAGGAAGGAAGGAAGGAAGGAAGGAAGGAAGGAAGGAAGGAAGGAAGGAAAACAGAAAGAAAAGCAGGGTTGTGTTATACAAATTGCATTTTCCCCTTACAGTAACTGTGGTCAATGTTTTCCATATCCTTATCTCTGTACTATATCATTTTCAATGGCAAGATATTCTCTAATATGGATATACTCTATTTTAATCCACTCAGCATTTACTATTTATTATTCAATAGGCCTAATAATTGTTTTTAGCATTCTTGGGTTCTTTTGCACAGACACCCTGGGTTCAGTTGTTTTTTTCAGGAGTCCCTATTTTACTTTGCTAGTGCAAGTGAAACATTTGACTTGCTCTGAGATTTTCTAAAAAGCCACAGTTTCCTTTGGTTTTGTTTTTGTGCTGGTTCTGGTGCCTGTACTCAGGGCTTAGGCAATGTCCTGAGCTTTTTATTTTTTGCTCAGGTTGGTACTATACCACTTGAGTCACAGCTCCTCTCTCAGTTTTTTGAGGGGGGTCAGTTAATTGGAGGTAAGACTATCATGGACTTTCCTGCCTCAACTGGCTTCAAATTGCAATCCTCAGATCTCAGCCTCCTGAAGAGCTAGGATCACAGGCATGAATCATGGGTACCCATCTCACAGTTTCTTTTTAAATTTTTCCCTGTTTGACATTGTGAATGGGCTGTTCATGTGGCAGAATGCTATTTTCCCAACAGTGACCTCATCCACATCTTCTGGTACCAGCTCCTCCTCTGTGCTCCTGGTTGGAATTCCCCCACCTCCTCTGGTAGTGCTGAACCTAGGTTGAGTGGGTGAAGCAGGCCTAGGCCTCTGCCCCCTTGTGACCACATGATCTCCCTGACCACTCAGTGAATACTTCAGGGACGGACCTGTGGCCAGACCTGGCTCCGAGAACATCACCCACAGTGTTCACTGAAAAACTTTATGGGAGATGATTTCTTGTTTCTGTGCTGGGATCACTGAAGAAATAAACGTTTCTGTCTGGAGTGGCTATGACCATTTGTTGCCTCAAGAAAGATTTGGCTACCTGTGCTCAAAATCAAAGAAGGAAGGAAGATGAACCAAGAGATGTAGAGACAAAATCCTGACCTCTTGGAGCATCTGGATCTAGCACCCCGATGCTCCAGGTTAAAGCAATTGCACCAACCAATACACTTAACTTTTTACCCTTAATCTCTTTTGGATTGAGATCCCATCATCCTTATGCAAGCAAGTGCACATGCTCATTATATAATCAACAACAAGTAACTCAAGCTGCACAGCATGGTGTGAAGTGAATCTAAAGCTCTTTCTCATCATCTCCTAGATGATCAGTCCAAACTCTCCAGAGATGAACGCTCCTCACAATGTCTTAAATCTGCTTCCAAAGTATGCCTGTGCACTTACAAATATACTTTAAACATATTTGGAGGATTATGTTATCTGTTATTATCTAGCAACTTGTGGTTTCTACTTCATCATGAAATAAAGGATAGTTTTTCTCCCCTGTTGTCTAAACATGACTTCATTTCTCCTAAGACCTACAAAGAAGTCTATGGTAGGGTTATCCTATATTCTTCCCCATCCTGTCCTATGCTGGTGGCCATTACAACCATGAACTTCTCCCTTTCCAGTTTTGGGCTTGCTTTCATGGAATGTGGGTACGGATAGGCTTTCAGAAGTACTGTAAAGGTGCAGGGCCATCCATTTACCACACTTCAGTAAGGACATAGCTAAGGACAACAGGTACAGAATGATGCGTGAGAGGAGACTGGGCTTGACATGTACAGAATCTGGAGCTAATGTGCAGAACATGCTGCCAGATGTCTGAAGTATGAAGAACAGCTTTTGATTTTCATTACACTCTGCCAGGAACATACATTGTTATTATTGGTGTTTTTTTTTTAATTTTGTGATGCTTGTGGCATTTTTTAGCTCTTTAATATTGTAATTTTTATCCTCCCTGAACATCAAGATTCATTTTTATGCCTGAGTTGTATCTATAATTTTGTACAAGAAGCTCTTTAAAATTGTATGATTCTGAAACTGGGCACAAGTTGGATCTGCACTTGCGCAGTAGCTGAACCTAGAGGGTCTGGAGGCAGGTAGCACAACTTCACATCTCAGCTGGGCCATCCACCAGCTCGGTGATGCTGGGAAGTTTATTTTTGCCCTGATATGCCTCTGTTTCCTCCTTTGAGTAGTGGGAATAAAAATCTCAGAGGGGGGGGGCTGGGAAGGTGGTTCAGTGGTAGAGCGCTTGCCTTGTATGTATGAGGCCCTGGATTCAATTCCTCAGCACCACATAAGCAAAAAGAAAAAAAGCCAGAAGTGGTGGTGTGGCTCAAGTGGTAGAGCGCTAGCCTTGAGCTGAAGAGCTGAGGGACAGCACCCAGGCCCAGAGTTCAGGCCCCATGACTGGACCCAAAAAAAAAAAAAATCTCAGAGGGTTGTTATGAGGATTAAATGAAGAACTAGAACTCAGGCAGTTTTTTTTTTGTTTTTTTTTTTTTTTTTGGTCGGTCGTGGGGCTTGAACTCTGGGCCTGGGCGCTGTCCCTCAGCTCTTCAGCTCAAGGCGAGCGCTCTACCACTTGAGCTACAGCGCCACTTCCGGTTTTCTGGTGGTTTATTGGAGATAGGAGTCTCAAGGTCTCTCCTGCCCGGGCTGGCTTTGAACCGCGATCCTCAGATCTCAGCTTCCTGAGTAGCTAGGATTACAGGCGTGAGCCACCAGCGCCCGGCTACTCAGGCAGTTTTTATTGTTTGTTTGTTTTTATTTGTGCCATTAGTGAGGCTTAAATACAAGGCCTAGCATTCTCACTGGCTTTTTCTCTCAAGGCTGGTGCTCTACTGCTTGAGCCATGGCTCCACGTACAGTATTTTTTTGCTGGAAATAAAAGTCTCTCGGACTTTTCTGCCCCAGCTGTCTTCAAACTGTGATCCTCGGATCTCAGCCTTCTGAATAAGTGTGAGCTGTCAGTGTCCAAATAAGGGTGATTATTCCTTCCATATTTGTAGACCCTTCAACTGGATGCATAAGCCCTGGGCCAGAGAGGCCCTCATGATGCATTTTATTGGAGAATGGCAAATACTCTTCAGGCAGCTGTGCCAGCTTGTCCTACACTATATACACACAATGCCGTGCCTCTCAGTCACCGGGTAAGGAGGACCAGCCCGGGTGACTCGCAGGCTTTGCTTCTGAGTTGGCTCCAGAGTAGCCCTATTCCTCAAACCTGTCTAGGTTAGGTTGGTGTGGTGGCTGTCAGGAATTAAAGGGCCTGTTCCCAGCAGACTCATCCTGTGACTCCCATCAGCAGCTCCTGTTTACAGAATACCTTGTCTTTTTGTTGTTGTTTTGTTTGTTTGTTTTGTCGGTCGTGGAGCCTGAACTCTGGGCCAGGGTACTGGGTACTCAAGGCTAGAACTCTACCACTTCAGCCACAGGGCCACTTCCGGCTTTTTCTGCTTATGTGGTGCTGAGGAATCGAACTCAGGGTCTCATGTATGCAAGGCAAGCGCTCTACCACTGAGCCATCTTCCCAACTTACCTGTTGTTGTTGTTTTGGAGGAGGAGGAGGACATAGAAGCTCTATAGTTTAGGCAGGTCAAGTCAGAAGTAGTTCATTTGTGAAAGAAGAAATGGTGGCTCAGATGAGGAACTTTGGTGCTAAGGCCACACCACAGATAAGGTTAACAGGGAAAGAAGCAAAACTCCAGGTCTGAAAACCCCCACGCAGCATCTCATTGCTTCTCAAAAATCCTTATGTTAAAATGAAATATACTCATTGAGCTGAAATATATTCACACAAAAAATACATTCTTCCTCAAGTTAGTTATGAAGGGCAGTCATTAAGGCCATATTATATACTAAGAGGGCACTTCTTAGAAAAATAAATTTAATTACAACCTCTTGGTTCAAATCAGATCCACTCTGTTTTAAACTTTCAATTATGGTAAGATATAGCTGTAGAGAATGTGCTTTCCATCCTAATTTGAGGGCTCACATGGCAACTCCTTTTGTACTTCCAGCTTTCAAAAACTGCCTTTCCCAACCCCCAATCTTGTTCTCTTTGACTTGCCAAACAAATCTAGAGAAAAAAAAAACTGATTAAATGCCTAAGGAGAGGAAGAGAAGAACTCAAAATTGGGAGAGTTTGTTCCCTCATGTTCAGGCTAATTTAATTTTTCTCACATGACAAACTAGAAAGGAAAAGAAATTTGCATAGAAGGACAATTAAGAATTAACCATTTGTCCCAAATTGGTACTGGATTTCATAATGTGTTTTTCCACAGATGTAGTAAGTTCTTGCCTGCAGGAACTAATTTATGGATGCCTTTGTCCTGTGGTGTCACCCAGGATTTTGAGCTTAATCACGAAGTGAGGATCAGCTCACAGAGAGTTGTGCCTTGGGCCTTGGTCTCAGCAAGCCAGGCTAATGACTAGGTTAGTGAATCAGGCTGTATGGTGGCTAGATTGGAGAAAATGCCTAGGGCCAATGGAAGCATGTTCACTCTGCTGATAGATAAGTAGATAGACAGATAGATGTACATATAGATAATAAATGATATATTGATAGATTCATAGATAAATAATGGGTAGGTAGATATATAAATAATAGATACATAACTAAATAATAGATGATAGTTAAATATATATAATGGTAGATGATAGATAGTCAAAAGCAGTAGATGGTAGAATGTAAGACAGATATGTAGATAGATACATAGATGATGAAAAGTAGATAGATAATAAATACATGATAGAAGCATAAATAAATGATAGATACATAGATAAATGATAGCTAGATACATACATACACACAAACGTGGATAAATGTTGGATAGATACATTAGTAAATGATAGATAGATAGATAGATAGATAGATAGATAGATAGATAGATAGATAGATAGATAAAGATAGACAGACAGATGGTAGATAGTAGGGGAATTTAATTGGATATGTAACATGGTGACTCCCAGACCACCTGCCAGCCTACCAATCTTGGTAATTTTCACAGACTAAGTCTGTCCCTAGAGCTCTAGGAATATGCAAAAGACCTGCTCTGTAAGTATAATCATGAAGGTAAGATTTCAGTTGCAGAACTTGATATTCCATGGCTATTTGATATTCTGACTGCCTCAGGAAGTTTCCTTCCTCTTTGGCAAAGTAAGGATGCAGGCATGTAGAGATACTTGGCTGCTGACACTCATGAAACATCCAGGGATTTTTCTCTCAAAATGAACTTTGCAAGAGCTCATCGGCCAATTAATCCAAAGTAATAGCTGCCAAACTTCCTGCCCCCTTCCTGGTAGGCCAGAAAGAACTATGCCCAGCATGGGATCTACATCTAGGCTGTGCTATCAGCAGTAGCCTGTTTGTTCATTTGCTTTCTTGACAAGCAGTAGAAATCGACTCCGGATAATTTCCTTAAAAACAAAAACAATGTCCAGGGATTTATTGGAAGGATAGATGCTAGTATAAAGTACTGCAGGGAAAACTAAATATAGAAACTTCATGAAGAGTAGAAGCCTCATTAGCTTTGGGAATTTGAGTTCATAAGAAGCAGTTACACCAAGAAATACCTTTGAGAAAAGCCTGTTCAAATGATTTTCCCATCAACTGGCTTCATCTTGGTGAGTGCCATCTAACAACTTTGGATCAAGAAAGGGAAAAGAGACTGAAGGGACGGACACCTATGTGTAAGGGTTCAGGAATGATCCCCTCCCACCTCAAGACCACCTGCTGCTATTGAAAAGAAAGAATAAAAGCCAGAGGGATGTAGGCAATGAAAGACCACCAAACCCATTACTCTCTCATTTCTGTTTATGACTCCCAAAATGAGATCAAGGGGTGCATTTCTCCACTTGCAGATGAACCCATCTGAAGACTTCTCACCCAAAGCACGAAATGCTTAGCATTCCATTTCTAGTAACTATAAAGATTGCACACGGGAGCAAAGTTTCTCTCTCCTCACTTTCCATGCCAAGGTGAGACTCACATAAACTTTGGGGGAGCTAAAGGGGCCGTGGTATGGACAGATGAGCATTCTAACCCACACCCAAACATTCAGCAAGAGACTGAGAGAGAAGCAGAGCATACCACAGCACCTAGCAGGGACACCTGGCCATGACTCAGGGAGGGTCAAGAAGGAGTCAAGGGCAAATGACAAGTTAGCAATCTAGAAAGAAACCATGGAACGCCTACGGCAGAGAGAGGAGTACTGACACTGCACAAGATCAGAGGGGGCTGGAGTCCATGCAACACCTGGTCCTAGCTCCTCATCTCACTCGGTAGCCTCCTCTTTGCTGTGACCAGGGTGCAGAGAGGTTCTCTCCCAGCTGGCTTGGGGTTGGCCACAAGGCTGAACACAGGAGTGCCAGTCCACAGGCATGTTTTCAGAGCTGAACTCTTTGGCACCACAATGAACCATGGCCACCACAATGAACCTCAGCCGTGAGCACACACTGCATTCCAAGACAATGAAAGACCCATGGAAAAGAGGCTGCAAGTCAACCCTCAGAACTGTGTCTTAGAGAGAATTCCTTCAAGCCATCCCCAGTCTGGACCCCGTCCCAGCCCAGTCAAATGGACTTTAAGGGCAAAGGACTTTAAGGTATGGTTTGAAAAGTCACATCCTATTACATTTTATTGTCTCTTATTCTGCAGTGCTAGAGATTGAATACATGTTAAGCAAATACTCTAACTTTTACCTCACTCCAAACCCCAACTGAGTATTTTTAAAAGTCCATAAGAGCATGGTGGAGAATGGGGGACAGACTCCTTAAAGTTATGAGGTTTACCTTTTTATGTCTTTTTGCTTACAAGCATTTCTGGTGATATGAAAACATGCTTTTATTTCAGCACAGAAGAAGGAATTAACATTGTTATCTTCATTTTGAACTCAACTATAGTTATAGAAAAATGGCCACATGTGTAAATGGGATATATATATATATATATATATATATACATATATATATATATATATACACAAAAAAAATTGCAGTAATTTTCTCTGAGTGGGATTATGGTTGATTATTTTCCTTATAATTAATGTTTTTTTCTGTTACAATATCACATGTTATTTTTATTATTATAAGATAAAAATGATGCCAGAATTTACTGGACATTTACAGAACTCTAAGATTTCATAAGTTACCCTTTTAATTTTCATGTGCCCCGCCTCCAGTTTTTTTTAAATAGCCAAGGAGTCTGAATTTTAAGAATACTTAAAGGTGGCAGAGTCAGAAGGTGACAATAGGTCTATCTGATATGAAAACCTGAATCATAATATTCTGTGCATCTTGTTTGTTTGTCAGGTCTTAAGTGTACAATCTGATAAAGTTTAATAGGTGCATTTATCTGTGTAATCCCCAATCCTAACAAGATACTGATTAGTTCTGTTACCTTCTAAAGTTGCCTCTCCCAAGCCTTTACTCTTAGCCTTCAGTAACCGCTGTCTGTCATGATTTATTTATGAATGAAATCACTTAAAATTTACTCTTTTGTTTTTGTTTTTGGAGGGAGGTTGGTCCTGAGGCTTGAACTGGGGGCCTGGGCATTGTCCCTGAGCTCTTTACTCAAGGCTAGCATTCCACCATTTTTGAGCCACAGCTCCACTTTCAGTTTTCTGATGGTTAATTGGAGGTAAGAGTCTCACTGACTTTCCTGCCTGGGCTGACTTTGAACTGCAGTCCTTAGATCTCAGCTATCTGAGTAGCTAGGATTATAGGTGTGAGCCACTGGCACTTGGCTCATGTTTTTAATTCATTATAGTATTTTTAAGATTTTTTTTTGTGTATTGGTGTTCTTTTCTGTTGTTGAGTACTACTCCATCTATCTCAATATAGTGAATCTGTTCATTCATTCTATTGATAGGCATTTGAATTCTTTCCACCATAGGGTCATATGGATAGTGTTCCTATAAACATCACCTGGAAGTCTTTGAGTAGTTATGCATTTTCATTTCTGGGGCATAGACTAGAGGCATATTTAATTTTATAAGAAACTAATAATAAGAAATATCTTTGGTTTCTGTCTTCAAATTCCAACACAGAGCCCCTTAAACCTTTCCCATTTATAGAGGTGGCTCAGCGCATTAAAAAAAAATAAAAATGTTTTTTCCACTGGTTCCTGACACAAAGCTACTAAATTCCTCAGAATTTCCTGACGGATAGGAACCCTCTTTTTCTAATAAGGCCATTCTTGGTGGGGTCCTAGCTAACTTCAGGATGGGGACTGAGCCCTCTTGAGGGGCTGAGGGGAGAGGTGACAGACAGTGAGTTAAGGATGGATCATGCCTCTTATGATAAATGCTTCCATATTTGCAATGTATCTGCATGCCAGGAAGGTGGTTTATCCCAACTCTAAGGGACAGAAGGGCCTGTTCTTGGACCCCTGTATGTATTCATCTGGATGCTCTTCTGTATCCTTCCTCATATGCCTTCCAGTAAACAAGTAGATGTGTTTCTCAGAATTGATAAACTGTTCTAGCAAATTATTGAATCTGAGGAAGGGTTGGTTAGAAGTGGAGACAGTCTTGTTCACCGCTTGGTGTCTCAAGAGTTAGAGAAATTTTTGTGTAGGAATTATTATGAGAATATAGAAAAGGGCTGGGAAGGTGGCTCAGTGGTAGAGGGCTTGCCTTTCATGCATGAGGCCCTGGGTTCAATTCCTCAGCACCACATAATGAAAAAGAAAAAAGCCGGAAGTGGCACTGTGGCTCACTGTGGTAGAGCGCTAGCCTTGAGCTGAAGAGCTGAGGGACAGCGCCCAGGCCCAGAGTTCAGACCCCACGACCGGACCCCCCCCCAAAAAAAAAAGAATATAGAAAAGCATAGTCTCTCCTCCCGCCCTGCCTCTCTTCCCTGCCTGTAATAAGAGAGTTTTCCAACAACATACGAGAGTTCTAGGCATTCCACTATTTCACCAACACTTAATATTACTTTTCATTATACTCATTTTTTCCTCTTCTTTTCTTCTTCCTCTTCCTCCTCCTCCTCCTCCTCCTCCTCCTCCTCCTCCTCCTCCTCCTCCTCCTCCTCCTCCTCCTCCTCCTCCTCCTCCTCCTCCTCCTTCTTCTTCTTCCCTATCCTGGGGCTTGAACTCAGGGTCTAGGTACTGTCCCTGAGCTTGTTTTTGCTCAAGGCTAGCATTCTACCACTCTACCATAGTGCTACTTCGGCCTTTTCTGTTTATGTGGTACTGAGGAATCGAACCCAGGGCTGCATGCATGTTAGGCAAGCACTCTACCATTAAGCCACATTGCCAGCCTTCATTATGGTTTTGATTTACTTTTTTTTTATGGTTCTGTTATGTTCTTGTTAACAACTATACCTTTGTTTCAGTGGCATTTCAAGTCTTTGGGGCATCCATTACTTGAAGCTGATTATTACGTCAGTCAGCTTTCCATTATTCTAACAATACCTGAGATCATTAACTTACAAAAAAAAAAAGAGGTAACTTTGGCTTATTTTATGGAGGTTTTGGTCCATGATTGACTGGCCATGTCTTTTTCAGTCTGTCTCAAAGCAACACATCATTATGGGAGCACATGACACAGCATAGTCTCTCCTCATCATAGAGAAGTAACAGTGATAGAGAAGAAAAGAGGACCTCATGGAAGGACACACACAATGACCCCTAAAGAAGGCCTCCCCCAGCCACCATCTGGTCACAGTTCTACCGCCTCTCGGAAGCACTTCCCTGGGAATCAATGGGTCTTTGGGGAATATCAGCCATTCTTTCTTTCTTTCTTCCTCTGCCTTATTTTTCCCTCTCCTGTTGAAATTTCACTTGCAAATATATTATAATGATGTCTTTCCATAGGTCATTGAATCCTTATTCATCTTTTAAAATCTTTTTTATCCCCTCTGCCTCAGTATACATAATTTCTAAATTCAGCAGTCTTTTCTTCTACATTGTGCAATTGAATGCTTAAAGCTATACCATGATTTTGTTTTCACTTCATACAAGGTATTTTTCAGCTTTGTAATTTCTATATATCTCCTTTTGACTGTCCTATTTTTGAGTGTTCTAAATCCCACCCTTTTTTGCATTTTTAATTTGACATAGTTTTTGAAACCTATTCCTACTCCTAGAAGTAAGTTAGGAAATATTTATTTTTATTTTATATATATTTATTTTATTTTTCTGTGCCATTCTTGAGGCTTGAACTCAGAGCCTAGATGCTGTCCTTGGATGTTACGTGGTTTATCATTTCAACCACAGCTTCACATCCAGCTTTTGAATTGAAGGTAAGAGTCTCATGAACTTTTCTGCCTTAGGCTGGCATCCAACTCAGATCCTCTGAACTCAGCCTCTACAGGCATGAGCCATTGGTGCCCAACTACGGTGAGTTTCTTAAAGTCTTTGCAACTGCGTGCATCTCTGTCACTTCTGCCTCTGCTCCTATGTCTTTGTCCTCCTGGGTTTTATATGTATATTGTGAGTCATATTTTCTTGCTGTTTCATGTGTCTCATAGCCTTTTAATTGAATGTTGGACACTTAGAATGTTTCAGTGTTGATTCTGGATTGTGCTGTTTCCATTTAGAGTGTTGAGTATTATTTTGGCAAGTATTTAATTTATTCATGACTCCATTTGATTCTGTTGAGACTTGTTCTGTTTAAGCTTTGCTAAGATGGAACAAGAAATGGCCCATTTACCAGGACTGGAGTAGTCTTATGGCTAAGGATTGGTCTTTCTAGAGTCTCAATTCAATGGTCAGATTGCTTAATAATAGAACCAAACTAGGCTTGGCCAGTAATCTAACACCTACCATTGTTGTGTAAGCTCAACTACCGTCCCTCAGCAGCTACCAGGCTGTTCAGGGGCTCATTGCAAATGTATAGCTTTATATTTGCCTAAAGACTGAAGGCCACCCATATGCTGACTTCCGTGTTACCTTCTCTGCTCAGTTCTTTCTTCTTAGATATATGACTCCATTGACTCAAGACCCCTCAGCAGCCTAACTCTGTAGACTCCACTCAGTGCGACCACCGCTGTCTTTTGGTACCTATGCCTTGGATGACCAGTTAGAAAGTGTCCCTGGCAGAAAGCTAGATTGAATGTGCAGCTTACCTCGTGTGTTTGCTCTGTTCATGATTCATTGGTCATGTTTTTGTACATTTTTACAAGCACTGGGCAAAGCTTTTGGCACACATTAGGTGCTTAGTAAGGTGTTTTCCTAGGAGAAGGGTGTGATGGATTTGGCTCACTGGAGTCCCACTTCTGAAAACATCCACCAGGCTATTCAAATGATGAACCCAGAGAACCAGCGTCCCTGCCTCCACCCACACTCAGCCACCCTTTAGGAGTAACCAATTTTCTCTTTAGAAGCTGGCAATGTGTGTGTGTCGCTCATGTGTGTGAATACACATGCATTTGAGTGACTCGCTGTGTAAAGCTTCCAGCATGTAGAGAATGACCCAAATTACATTCATCCACAGTTAAGATGCACACTGTTCTCTGGGGGATTTGATATACTTTTTCTAAATCAACTAAATGCTCTCTGGAAGAATTATTGGTGGGGAGTGGAGGCTGAGAACAACTTAGCATAAATCATCATTCAGAATGAATCCTGGGAGCCCTCCATAGAGATTTTTTTCATGCTACCAAGAAAAGAGCTTCTGAGGCTTGCTCAAAGCAGCGGGGAGGCAGGACACATCAGGAGCTCTCCCTCCCACCCACCCCCAACCCGCATGGACAGGCTCTGAGTTAGGACAATCTTAGGATGAAGAAACCCACAGTGGAGGCCTCCTGCCTCTTGGCATTCACCTTAAACAACCCACTCAGCCTCATCATCCTGAGTCCATTTTCTGGATCAGTGAACGGAATGAAAAACAGGCTTTTTCTTTTGTTTTCATGATGACTGGGAAGAGAAGGTTTCCAAAGTAAGGATTAGTTCAAGCCCCTTTGGAGATTAAATTTGGATTTTTCCTGTTTTCCCATTATCTGTTGACGTTCTCCACTTTCTCCCTCTCTCAGTCTCTCTCCTCTCTCTCTCTCTCTGTGTCTGTGTGTATGTCTCTGTGTATGTGTGTCTGTCTCTGTCTCTGTTTGTCTCTCTTTCACAGAGATGCATACACACACATAATAATCAAGTTCATCTTCCCCTTTGTGAAAGGTATGTCATTGGGCTTTGTGGTCCAGTTACCTGCTTCTTGCTTTAGAGATGGTGAGTGTGTGATTTGAGTTTGGAGTCCCTGTAGTTCAGTCCCTTCACTCCTTGCAGCTACAACTTCCTCTCCACCCACAAACATTGTTCCTCCATGCCTGCATTTTGATTTAAAAGCACCAAATACAAACAAGGGATTGGAAAGGCCAAATGTGTGAGAGTTTTGATTTCCCTCTGGGGGGGGAAAGACAAGGAGTTATGATTTTCTTCCTAGCAAACAAACTGTTTTCCATATGTCTCCAAAGAGAACTGCTTTTCTCTTCTTCTGTGTGTTCCACAGATAATTCCAATGGGGGAGGGGGCTAGAAAGCAGGGGGAAAAAAAGTGTGTTTTCTAACTCATGGTGTTGTCTGTAAGCATTAGTAATGGGGCTTGGAGTCTGAAAGGGGGCTAAAGAATGTGAAGGCACCAAAGTCTGCTTTCCACAAGCTCTGGGTAGGGGCTTAGAGAGACCTGGCCTGGTACCTTGAAGCAGCTGGCACCATACTTCTGCCTCTGCCCCTGGATAGAGAACCTGTTCTTCCCCAGGGGATGGGAGTGGAGACTGTGCACTTTGCAGGAAGATAGCCCGCAGGTTAATTTCTGCCCTGCTACCTTCTGGCTTGGAACTCCTGGAGGAACTGTAGCTCCCACTTTCAACCTTTGGAGACAAGCCTAGTGTGTTACTAACCTAGTGTGCTACTGAATCTTAAAGGCTCGGTGTATGACCTTTTCATTTCTCCCCTTCAACGCCTCTGAGAGTTCCTCCACTGATTGTACCACAATCCTCAGATTTTCTTACCAGGTGCATCCTTAATAACATCATTCTATACTACTTCTTCTCTCCATCTCTTCTCCCTCCCATTGTTCCTTCTGCCAAGTTCCTTGCCTTCCCCTTCCACCTGCAACACTATCCTCTTCCCTCCTCCATCATGCAATGGCTCATGCCTCTAATCCTAGTTACCCAGGAGGCTAAGATCTGAGGATCATGGTTCAAAGCCAGCCTAAGCAGGAAAATTCCTAGGACTCTTATCCTTAGTTAGCCACTAAAAGCCAGAAGTGGAGCTATAGCTCAAATGGTAGAGCACTAGCCTTGAGTAGAAAAAGTTAATGCATAGTGTCCAGCCCCTGAATTCAAGCTCCAGTATGGGCACACGCACACATGCACGCATGCACCCCCCCACACACACACACAAGAGGAGGTGATGATTTCTCATTGATTTCTTCTTTTCCTCTCATGTCTAACATAAGATATAGCATAAAGAAGGCATTCTATTAGTTTATGGTATGAGCCATAACTTTTGTTCCATT
The DNA here is from genome assembly GCF_024711535.1 of Dipodomys merriami. NCBI lineage: Eukaryota > Metazoa > Chordata > Mammalia > Rodentia > Heteromyidae > Dipodomys > Dipodomys merriami. The sequence continues at coordinate 15,543,809 of NW_027203493.1, read as the reverse complement.
TATGTGCTTACGTTCAACAATGTAAGAAACTGGAAATTTCTTACCAGGATGTGTCATCTCAATCATTAAAAGGCCAGAAAGAAGGAAGACACTGACTCATTTGGGATTCAACCTCCTTTTCTAATCTGCTATCTATTCATCCTTATTGGGATGGTGATACGGTGGTTTTAGAATATCTCCTCAAATTATTTAATGAAACTCCTTCAAAAGATATAACCCAATTTCCCTTCCCTGGTGTTAATGGCTAGCTTCCTATGGATAGCATGTTGTCAGAATGATAATGTGTTCATTCCAAGGCCATAAACGATGAAGATAGTGCTACTTCCATTTCTGTCTTCCATCTTACTCTGTGGGAAGCCAGCTGCTGTGCTGTATGGACATCCTAACAGCCCATAGAGAACGAGAGCCACGGTTAGAAACCGAGGCTTCCTGCCAGGAGACAAATGAGTGATTATCTTGGGAAAGCTCCATTCACCCCAACGGGCCTTCAGATCTTTGCAGCCCCAGCCAAAACCTTGGCTACAGTCTCAGGAGAGAACCCAAGCCACAGCCACTCAGCCAAGCTGTTCCCAGACTCCCGAGCCACAAAATCTATAGATAATAAATGTTTGTTTAAACCACTGAGATTGGAGGGTAATATATTACGCAGCAGTAGATAATTAATATAATTTGTCTGCGTACTTGAATTTATGTTGGGAAGGGAGGGAGTCAGCAGGACCTCCTGTGTAAGAAAAGGCTTTTCCTTTCCAGAGAGGAACAGGGGAACTTATCTGAACAATTGGAAGGCAGGTGTCATGGGAGAGGATGTTTATGTCCCCACAGGCATAAATTTAAATCTAGTCCCAACGTGGTTATATTAGGAAATGAGTCCTTTGGAAGGTGAGTCAGGTCCTAAGGGATGCATGCCCTTATGAAAGGAATGAGCCCCACCCCATCCCCAATGCACGCTAGTCTTCTTTTCTGCCATCGGAGAAGGCCCTCATCAGAACTGATCATGTTAGTACCCTGATCGTGGCCTTGCAGACTTCCAAACTGTGAGACATAAGATTTTGCTGTCTATAAGCCTCTGAGTCTATGGCACTTTATTATAGAAACTCAGACTCTATTGAGAAGATCTTTTCTTTACCTGTTGGGAGACTGATCCCCTTTAGATCTCATGTTTCCAGCCTTCTTCTAAAATCTCCTAAGGCATAAGTGAGTTGTGAACATAAGCGGATAGGTTTAGAACTGATCACACACTGCCTATTTATGCTTGGTGCTTAGCCTTGCTGGGTACTTTGTGGAAAGAAGGCTTTAAAAGTAGTAGAAGTAGTTTGATCCCACACCTGCTACTGTTTGTGTAACCTGATATTGCAAGATATTTCTTAATTACAAATGGAAAAATAACAACTTTACTGTGGAGAATTCTAGTACATAGCACCTTAATTAAGTGAAGGAAGTTAAGCCAAGTAACAATAATATTGGTAGTACATGCATTCCAGCATCGTACATTAAAAGGAGCAAAATATCATATCATTTTTTGGTCAAAAGCAAAAAGCAATACCAAACAAAACTATAAACTCAGTCTAGTCATAAAAAATTCTGACAATTGTGTTGTGAATCAAAATGAAACACGGCATGGTCACTTTGTAAAATAGTCTGCCAATTACTTATACATATAGGAAGACATACACTTAGTCATATGATCTAGAAATCTATGTGTAGGTTTTACCTAACATTAATGAAAGTTTATGTCTACAAAAAATGTATACAAATTTCTTTTTTTGTGTGTGGGGGGGTCGGTCATGGGGCCTGAACTCTGGGCCTGGGCACTGTCCCTCAGCTCTTCAGCTCAAGGCTAGCACTCTACCACTTGAGCCACAGCGCTACTTCTGGCTTTTTTCTTTTTCTGCTTATGTGGTGCTGAGGAATTGAACCCAGAGCCTCATGCATGCAAAGCAAGCACTCTACCACTGAGCCACCTTCCCAGCCCCTGTATACAAATTTCTATAGTAGTTTATGTGTCCCAATTTGTCCCAACCAAGAAACAAATCAACTGGTAAATGGATAAATAACTGTGGTACATCTGTACACTGGAATCCTACTCAATAATAATAATGAGGAGGAGGTGACGAAAGAGAAAGAAGAAGAGGAGGAGAAGAAAGATGAGGAAGAAGCTGTCACCTAGTGGGGCACCTGTGGCTCATGCCTGAAATCCTAGTTACTCAGGAGGCTGAGATCTGAGCATCAAGGTTCAAACACAGTCCAGGTAGGAAAACCCTTAAGATTCTTATCTCCAATTAATGACTAAAAAAGATGAAAGCACAGTTGTGGCTCAAGTGGTAAAGTGCTAGCCTTGAGCTAAAAAGCTCAGGGACATGCCTAGGCTCTAAGTTCAAGCTCCAGGACTAGACACACACACACACACACACACACACACACACACACACACACACACACACACACACACACACACACACACACATACAGACCACCATGACTGACACACTTCAAATGTGTCATGATAAAAGAAATGTGTTATGCTAAGTGAAAGAAGCCAGACGATAAAGCTTTATACTAAGTTTATTTTGAATATTATGAGTAGAATCATACATAAAATTGTATTTCAATGGTAAGTTCTGAACAAAGCTAAAGGGACTGAATACAAATACTGAGTTTCCGGGGTGGAGGGTGGAGGAAGAGATTAGGTACACAAAGACAGGAGGGAATGTCAGGGGGGCAAGGAGAACATCCTATTTACTGCCTGTGGTAACAGTTATGTAACAATAAATACTGGGTAACATTTAGAACTGTATACCAGAAGGATGGATTGTACTGTATGTAAGTCATAAATCTTATTTAAAACAAAGATTTTTTTTAAAAAAAGGACCAAGCCTTCTTAGATGTACCATGTTTATAATTAATAATTGGAATTGGGTTGATAATCATGAGAAAAATCTCAGCTAAACCCAAACTAAAGGACAAAATAGCTCTTCTCTGCATGGGTGAAGAAAAACATGTAGGGTACTACCCTCTTAAAGGCAAGAGTAGGCCAAGCACTGGTGGCTCACACCTGTAATCCTAGCTACTTAGGAGGCTGAGATCTGAGGATCATGGTTCAAAGCCAGCCCGGGAAAGGAAAAGTCCACGAGACTCCTATCTCCAATAAACCACTCAGAAAACCGGAAGTGGAGCTGTGGCTCAAGTGGTATAGCGCTAGCCTTGAGCTGAAGAGCTGAGGGACAGTGCCCAGGCCCAGAATTCAAGCCCCACGACCGGAAAAAAAAAAAAAAGCCAGGTATAATATAAAATCAAGACTCCTCTACACTGACAGTAGGAGCAATGTAAATAAATAGCAGAAGTAAGAGGACAATAAATTTAAAGGAGGAACTAACCACACACAGCTGGATATTCATGAGCAAAGAACAACAACAACAAAAATCAGAGAAGTGAAAGAAAATAGGTGTTTTATGAGATAATCAAAGCTCTGCAGTGCCACAGTGACTCGGGACGGTGTGGCTTCTCCCAGTGAAAGCCACGGGTTGCTCTGAGGGACAAGGATAAGAAACAGAAAGCTACACAGAATAATGAAAGGGCAGCGGAATGAATAGAAGATAATTCCCTTGGACATGAAATGCAATCAAGTCAAGACCCATATTTTATCTCTGCTGGAGGCAGTCTTATTTGTTAGTAAAGTGCTGGGATAATCAACCATTGTTCTCTCTGCCAAGGCTGTCAAAACAAATACAAGCTTCTTTGCTCAGTGCTAAAAATGTCTGAGTCTTTGGAGAACAGCTGGGCAGAAAGCAATCTTGTTCAATTTCAGCACATTTTTTCCCCCAAGTATTAGGCTGTCCGAATACAACCCACATCAAAGCATCCAGGCACGCACTACGGGGACAGGCCTGTCATGAGAACAGATCCTCTCCAGCTCCAGCAAGCAGAACACACCATGTACACTCTTTAAACTTGTCCAGCTCTTCCATCTAAAAGAGCAAGGACTTTGAAACACATAAAAGCTACTCTAAACAGATCAGTCCTTTGAGGTACTTTTTATAAACATTTAAAAAAATATAATGCTGCTGTGCTTGCAAAATGCCATGTATTGATAAGTCTCTGGAGGCATTACAGATGATGTATGATCTCTTGGCTATCACTGTCAATGTTGCCTAAGGGACATCTTCTCCTAAGAGTTTGCGGGATTATTCTCTGTGCTATTAAGTCAGCTCTCATTAAAGCATGTCTTAGTTAAGGCTTCATGATTTGTATTAATTAGGAGGTGTGTCAGTCAGGATGTTTACGGTTGTAGGCAGCAAAAAATTAAACATCAACTCAAGGGCTTTAAACAATAGACTTTTTTTTTTTAAAGCAAATAACAAGAGCTCTCAAGGTAAAGCACTCCAAGGTGGTTCAATGGTACTGTCAAGAACACAAGTTCTTTTCTATCTTTCTGCTCTTCCATCCTCCTTCTAAGTCCCTGGGTAAGACTCCTGGTATCAAAACACGGGCATGGAAGTATCCAGAAGGACAGAAAGTATACCTGAGAGTTTCCTTTCGTCAGAGAGATCTTTGGAGAAGCCTTGCAGAATGCTCATCATCTGGCTCTATTGGCCCGAATTGTATTGTACGTCTGTGCTTGTAACAAATCACTCTAACGGCAAATGGAAACATAATGCAAGCATTAGAGTCACTTCCTCATCCCACAGGGGTTGGCTCCTCTTGCTGTGACTGACACGAAGGAGGAAAAGATTCCCTGGCAAAACATGGCATCCTGCCAGCTAAGAACAAAGGAGAATAGGGTATTAGGTAAGTAACCATCCATCTTACAATCAACTTGAGTAGACTGAAATGTTGGCTTAACAAATGTCTTTTTAGACTGGGATCCAGGCTGTTGAAATTTCAGATTCACTTTTTCCCACTATGCACAATCCCTTCTTCCCCTCCAGCAGTCAGGACTGCACAATGGAATCCTTTCTCCCTGGGCCAAAGACAATTGGTCCTCAGATGTACGATGGACCAATCATCTTCTCCTCTCAGGGGATTTGGGATGGGAGCATCAGCTGGTGGCATCAGTCACTTCCTGTGTTTGGGCCTGTAATGTAACCTCTTCTGTGGTGGGGCAGTTGTTTCTTTGCATCATTGGGATGAAAAGGAAAAGCCGGTATTCAAAAAAGTAATGTGAAAATGAAATAGATACATGGAGAGAAGTAGACATGAGCTTAGACTCCATGGATGTCTTGAAATGCACTCTCACACCCCCAACTTCCCTCCCGCCTCCCCCTCTTCCACCATACACACATTTGCCCCTACTGGTGAGGTAGTTTATGTTACAAAAGGGTTCCAACCAATTTGGGACAATACAATATCCCTTTTCAGAGATGACCGAGGACTGGGCAGAATGTGCTGATCCTCAATGAAGATTTCTACTTCTCATTGTTCAGAACTCAAGGTAGGAAATCAAAAACAATCTTACCTGTCATAAGTTCACCATAAGGCTACAAGAACTGCCTTTGTTCAATTTAAATCTTGGTTCAATTTCTAATGCCTTAACTCCTTTCCCTAAAAAAGTACTCAACAGTAACAACAATAAATAACTATTACATGAATAGCTTGTGTTGTGTTGTGCCTTGGAGAGATGTGGAGTGGTTCTAATATACTTTGGGTTCTGACTGTTTGCTTTTCATGTATTGTTTACTTTAATCTTTACCTCATACTGGGTAGTGATCATTATAAAACCATTTCTATCATCAAGAAGGCTGAGTCCTAGAGAAGCACATTGATTTTATTAAGGGGACATGGCTAGAAAGCCATGGATTTAAAACCCAAGTTTGGTTCTCCTCTGGCCATCCTTCCTTCCTTGCTTCCTTCCTTGCTTCCTTGCTTCCTTGCTTCCTTCCTTTACTCCCTCCCTTTCTCCCTCCCTCTTCCCTTCCTTCCTTTCTTCCTTCCTTCTTTCCTTCTTTCCTTTCTTTTTTCTTTTTTTTTCTTTCTTTCCTTCTTTCTTTCTTTTTCTTTCCCTCTCTATCTCCCTCTCCCTTCATTCCTTCTTCCTACTTTTCTCCTTCCTTCCCTTTCTCCCTTCCACTTGCCTTCCTTTTTTTTTTTTTTCAGTGCTGAGATAAAACCCAGGTGCATACATGCCAGGTAAGCAATACTGAATACATCCCCCTCAAAATTTCTTCCTCCTTCCCCTCCTCCTCCTCCTCCTCCTCCTCCTCCTCCTCCTCCTCCTCCTCTTCTTCTTCTTCTTCTTCTTCTTCTTCTTCTTCTTCTTCTTCTTCTTCTTCTTCTTCTTCTTCTTCTTCTTCTTCTTCTTCTTCTTCTTCTTCTTCTTCTTCTTCTCATTCTTACACAGGGAGGAAACATGCCTTGCTTAGATGTCCTGCTAAGTAGAATCTGGATGGCTGTTTGTGACTTGTTTTTGTGTGAGACAAGTTAATCTTCCACCTTGAAAGAAAGAACAAGGACAGGGAGAATCACTACCTCACACCAAGTCTATTGAGGATATTTCTGTATTTTCTAAATTAAGCATTGTTGCAAGCAGTAGGAATGGAGGATGGCAATCTTAACACCTTGTTTATTTATAAAGGTGGAGAAGCAACAGCAACAACAAAAGGCAAGAAGATAAGCAAGGGCCACAAGAACCTTAAATGGAGCCAGAAACACATACTGCCATCTGGCTCTGCCCTTCCCAGGACTGAACCTCCTGAAGTAGTTGATCTCTCCTGACTCATTCAAGGTCATTGGTGTGCTTTAAGGGTTGGATTTGCTTTTGTTTTCCTCTATTTTTCATGTACTCAAGTTTACATACTATCTCTGCCTGCCAATCAGTGAGAAAGCCAGAGGAAGACTTGATTATGGCTATATTCAACCTAGATTCAAATTTGTTAGATTGAGAACAACTGAGTAAAATCACTTACCTGAATCTAATTCATGCTTAGCAAAACTATCATGCCAATGCTTGAATTGAGCTTTTCAACCTTCTTAACATGGCCCTAACCCACACTCATCTGGAATAATTTGAAGCAAAATGTTTTATCTCCTGTGGCTGCTGTGAACTCTTTTTTGCCTTATTGACTATTTTGTTTTATTCAGATTGGAAAAAAACAGAACTCTCACAGTTGAATTGTTGTTCTTTATTACAGAGAAATGCTGTGTGCTTATTTTAAAGTATTTCTGTATTACGAACATAAAATGCAGAAAGGGGAAATTTGGATGTGAGTTTTAAATACTGTCAGTAGCCTTTTCAGGAAACCTTGCCAATGTTGAGAATTTCTGAAAGAATGTAAATTACAGGAAAACTCCAATTAGTCAAAGTGTCCGGGGAAGGGGAGATTCCAGGTTGTCTCAGCACTGACCAGAAAATCCTTTTCACATTAACCCTTGAGGAAATCTTACTGAAACGTAGGAGTTGAGTTTCCTGCCTTAAAAAACACAGTTGACGCTAAACATAATTTAAGGTCTGTCTGAGAGTTGAAGGTCAGGCTGTGCCTCAATTCCCATTGTCCAGAAAAACTGAAACACAACAAACAAGACAGGAGGTTAGGTAAAATTTGTCTTCAATTCCAGGACATGTTTTTGAAGTTCCTGAAAATAAGACTTTTTCTATTCATATTTTGTTCCTTTTTTGTATAGAAAGAAACACATAGGAAAAAAAAGTTATCAGAGTAGTTAATTTGTCTATCTAAATTCCAGTTAAGATTTTAGGCTGGGCATGATAATGCATTCTTGTAATCCTAGCTACTGAGGGAACACAGAGAGCAGGATTGTGAATTCAATTGCTGGGCTACATACAGATACCCCATCTCCAATACACAGATACATAAAGACATAAAGAAATATATAAACACACGCATGAGGAAATAAGCACATAAGTATATACCTAAATTAAAATAAGACAGAAGAAAAAAAACATTTTCCCATATTGAATTCTTTTTCATGCAGTCCTTAACAAAGATGTAACTGAAGACTTGTCCATCAGCAGATGCAACCAACCTTCTCCACCTGGCTTCCAATCCTGGCCAGGAGTACTTGGAGAAGTAAGTCCCTTCTGTAAGTCACATCCTGCCTCATTGGGTCATTGGGCCAATAACATCTGGTTTTTCTGTTGAAGGCTGTTCTGTGCATGGTAGAATGTTGAGTGAAATGTCTGCCAGCAGTACTCCCTTACCTCCTCAGCTGTGACAACCAAAACCATCTCCAGACATTGCCAAATGTCCTGGGCAAAATTGCCATCAATTGACAATCACTGATCTAGATGCAGGCACAAGTATTCTCCCACACCCCTTGTCAAGATTATGAGTTACCTTGACCTTGGTAAGTGATTTCACAACAGACTTCCTGTGCTATTTCATGGAAGAATGAAAATAATTCTCTGGCTCAAGCACTGTTTTGACTTGAATTGTTTGAGGCAGGCCTTGTTAAACACAACCACAGGTTCTGTATTATTTTAAGGAGGCAGTAGATTTACTTTCCGCATCAATCCTGAGTTTGGCGTTTAATACTGAATTTTCATAATCTTCTAAATTTCCCTTGAGGTCATTGTCATTATGGACATCAGATCAATGTCTCAGCCACTGACTCATGTGCTACACTGTCACCTTCAATTTCCCTTGTGCGTCTGTCTCAGAAATACTTTTACTACTGTTGCTACTTCCTTATGCGTGAGAGATTTTGCACCTCACTATTTTCAAGGCCATTTATCATTGCCTCTCTCCAGTGAGATATATTTACATTTCACATTCTTAGAGAATTCCCAGCACCTGTTAAGGGCTGGGAAGGTGGCTCAGTGGTAGAGTGCTTGCCTACATGGATGAAGCCCCTGGTTGGATTACTCAGTACCACACAAACAGAAAAGACTGGAAGTAGCACTGTGGCTCAAGTGGTAGAGTGCTAGCTTTGAGCAAAAAGATGCTCACCGACAGTACCCAGGCCCTGAGTTCACACTCCATGACTGGTAAAATAAAAATTAAAAAAAGCATCTGTTAAAGTGGTTGAATGTCAGTGGTAAGTTTCAGATTCCTGATTTTTAAGCCTAAGTTTAAGCCTAAATTTGCCACAAAAAGAGGTAGTAGGTAAGTCATTTTGGACAAGCAGGTTTTGTGATTAGGAGAGCTATCCATCTGTGTTGAATATCAAATTTCTATAAAATTGTGCTACATTTGGGATGTAAACTGCCGCCCAAATGTTCATGTGCTATAAGGGTTGGTGTTTAGTGGATACTGTTGGAAGGTAATAGGGATTTTTTAAGGTGGAGCCTGCTGGGAAAAAGTTAGGTCATTGGCGGGGAGGTGCTCCAAGGAGACTATGGTCTCCAGTGCTTTTCTTTTTCTCATTCACTTCCTGGCCACCATGAAGCTAGCAATTTTTCACTTCTATGCACCCTCACCATGATGTGCTGCTTTGCCACAGGTTCCAAATCAATGGAGCTACTGAACAAGAACCAAAGCCTTCAAATGTGGGAGACAAAGCAAACCTTTTCTTATTACAAGCTGATCACCGCCGGTGTTTATTACCATAACTCAAAGGTGATGAACACAAATCAATACTTCACAGGACATTTATTCTGTACTATGTGTGTAGGGAGACCCAATGGTAGCTCATGTTTTTAAACTTCCCCATATTTTGAGTCTTGGGGTGAGTTCCAGTCCTTCAGGGAAGGACTCTATAATCAATCTCAGCATGTGTAGCTGAGCAGCTCTGGCAGATAAAATTTAAGCAGACAAATATAGGGTCAGAGGGCATGAATTTCCAAAGCTCAATACTGATTGCCAAATTACATCCAGAAGCTGGTTCCCATTAGCAGTCTTTCTTTATTGGCAATTGTCTTGAAGGACTTCCATCTTGTTCTGCCAGGCTTCAGGCCGGTGGAGACATTTCCCATGGGATAGTCTTCAGAAATGTCAGTGTAATGAGATCCATCACTAGATATCTGTCAGCAGCCTCCCTAGACCCATCTTAGACCATCTGTCAGTGGCAACTCTATTTTGAGAAAGATGCTCATGCAGTTGCCAAAAACAAGTTTGCAATTGGATCAAGTCTTCCAATCAGTTACAATTGAACTGTGTTAACAACACATGGCAACTTTACTACAATATCCAGAGACTTCATTTCTAAAGGAATGTGTCCTTCTAACTTTAAGGTCAGGCTGCAAGTGGGAGGAAGTGAATTGCCTCTCACTTGAATTCTATAGAGCCCACATCATCTTAACTATGCTGCAAATTTGGCAGCAATGATCAATTGCCAAGCCTTATAAGGCAAATATAAGGAAAAAAGCATCACTTAGATGCAAGACTATACAATGCTCTGTTCTGACTAAAATACGTATAACTGGTACTTTGCAATGAATTTAAATTCTCTGATATCAAATGGTCTTGAGTAAGACAAATAAGTATGATAACTTATGTGCTCCCAGCCTTCTTATGATGCATGAAAAGGCTTTGGAAATTTTAAAAGCACAGTATCATTATGGGTTTGAACTGACTCTTAGATCCAGAGTTTAAAATATCTGAGATCAAATCCATTTTATTTTGGATGTATAAAATTCTCAGCAGCAGTAATAGCTTTGTTTTATCACCTTTCCAGATCCTTCCTAACCATTGACTCTTATAAGGAATTATGGAGCCCAAACTGTTCAAATGGTAGAGTTGTCTCTGTCCTCAAACAGACAATGGGTTCTCTTTTCTCCATATCACTTTCTGAAGTATTGCAAATAGAATGAAGTTCTCAGATACATAGGCTGTTTCTTAGCCCACTGGGCCAGATCATCTTTTTTGGAACCTAGTCTTAATGAACCCAAACACCAAATCCAGGCCAGAGAGGTTACCCATCTCACCCTTTGCCACAAGGTGTAATCTCCTCTTTAATAAGGTAAAGTTAGGCCTTTATGGTATAATGTCTTCATTATACCATAGCAAGAGGTTCAGGTGAGCAGATTCCTTCTGGATTCATTTAAGGTTTCTATAGATATGTAATCTTTCATCTCTGTCTCCTCAGAATACTAGTGAGCTGTTGGGGGCAAAAGAAATAGGAAGATGGAGACCCACAGAGAGTTCTACTCAAGAGATGACTCAAGAAATTTTCTGACAGTAATGAAAACTTTCCATTATGAAAGCATGGCATATTGCTTTGTAAATTTTGACAACTCTTCTGTGTTAATTCTTCTCTCTGAACGAAATCAATCTATTTTATATCAACATAAATACTTAGAGGAGTCCCAAACTTCTAAAGCTGGGCTTGCTGACTGTCCATATTACACTTAGAATTTGTCATGGCCTCTTTTTCTTCCATCTTTTTTTCCTTCTGTCTTGACTCTGTATGGAGTTCAGGATCAGGAAGACAACTGGAAGACAATGGCTGCATTAGCCATCTTGTTTCCCAATCCCTCTTTAATCCAGCAGGGCCCACATGAGTAGATATCACCAAAGAACTGGAGAGGATTTCCTGCCCAAGGCAATTAAGAAGCAGGTGTGCCATTTTCTGCTTCCTTCTTTCCCTTCCATCTGGATGCAGACAGTCTGTGGATATGGGAACAGTGGTTTTCAAACATGAATGTGTATCATAATCAATTGGAAGATTATTGTCCTACAGATGTCTGGACCCCACCCCAGAGCCCTCACTCAATAGATCTGGCTAGGACCTGAGGAGGTGAATATATTACATGTTTCTAGGTGTTGTTGATGTCCTGATTTGAAGACCACACACTGGGAACCAGTACAGAACGCAACACCTCTGTGCACATACCCCTTAGACACAAAACATTGTGATGTTCCAGCTGCAACTTGAACCAATAAAATCAGATAGGTTTTTTTGAAGGTTAAACTATGTTAATATAAAGTGCCTCAGGAAATTACCAAGTGGAGGTCAAGTTAAAAAAAAAAAAAAAACATTGCCTTACAGCCTAGATGCTCCACAATAGATGGGTGGATCAAAAACTATACTTCTTATATACAATGAATTTTACACAGCCATTGGAAAGGAAAATATTATATTATTTGCAGGGAAATGGGTGGACCTAGAACAAATCATGTTAAGTGAAGTAAGCCAAGCTCAGAGAGATGAATGGTACATGTTTCCTTTCATATGAGGAGGCTAGACCTCAAATACACTAGAACATGATAAATTATACAGCACTCTAGGCTTTTACACACAGTGATACCAAAGGACACTCTTAGGAGAGGAACAAAAGGGTGCAATGCCTATATACATCTGATCATACAAAATAATATATATATTGAAATGAACTCTAGGAGATGGAAATAAGAGGCTTTTTGCTGCTTTTTTTCTTTTCTTTTTGCTTGTTTATTCATTTATATGTCTTTGAGGTTAGGGGAAGCACAGAAGTGGAGGGACAAAGGGGAAACAAATGCAGAATGGTACTCACTAGACACATGTTAAAAATGAGCTATAGATCTTGTGGGTGAGCATGGGAAGGAAAAACTGGGAGAGAGTACAAGAGAAAAGGTGACATTGTCTAAAAAGAAATGTACCCTTTACCTGATTTATATAACTGTAACCCCTCTGTATGTCACCTTTATAATAACAAGAAAACTTTTTTTTTGTTGTTAGTCATGGGCCTGAACTCTGGGCCTGGGCTCTGTCTCTCTGCTCTTCAGCTCAAGGCTAGCACTCTACCACTTGAGCCACAGCACCACTTCCGGCTTTTTCTGCTTATGTAGTACTGAGGAATTGAGCCCAAGGCCTCATGCATGCAAGGCAAACGCTCTACCACTGAACCAACTTCCCAGCCCCAACAATAAAACATTAAAAAAAAAAAAAAGAGTGCCACCCTTAAGAAAAGAAAAAAAAAAAAAACAAGCAAAATTGCTAGGTCTGGAGTTTAAGCCTCAGTATAGCACAAAAGTATTTTCTTTGTAATCTTTATTTAAGATTAATTACCCTGTTTGCACTTCCATTCACCATTTCTCCATTCAGCACTTTTATACATTGTATCTTAGTACATTTTATCAGAATAAATTTACTTTTGTTAAAAAAAGAGCACTGCCTTAAAATGGAGTCTTTTAAAGTGTTTTTACATTTTTAATTGATACACAATTGTACATGTTTATGGAGTATGGTGTAACCACTGAATACACATATATAATGTATAATGATCAGATCAGAGTAATTGGTATATCCATCACTTCAAATGCGTATCATACCTTTCTGTGATGTGTCAATCAAAATTTCCTCTACTGGCTATTTTGAAATACACAATTAAATGTTGTCAACCATAGTTACCTGCTATGTGTCAGACATGAGAAGTTATTTTTCATACCCAGCCATACCTCTGAGCTCCTGTCCCTTCTCTCACCATACTCCCTTGGTGGCATCTGTGTGTGTGTGTGTGTGTGTGTGTGTGTGTGTGTGTATGTGTGTGTGTGTGTGTGTGTGTGTGTGTGTTTCTGTCTGTCTGTCTGTGCTCTGAACTCAGGGCCTTACACTCTTGCTTAGCTCAAAATCAGTGCTTTACCACGTGAGCTACACCTCCACTTTCAGCTTTTGGCTAGGTAAGTGGAGGTAAGAGTCTCTTGGATTTTTCTGTCTGAGCGGGCTTCAAATCTCAGATTCCTGAGTAGCTAGGATTACAGGCATGAGCCACCAGAATCTGGTTCTTGGTAGAGTCTTATGACAGAAGAAACATGGGTGTTAATCAGCCTGCTGGTAAGAAATACCCAGTTTGGTCTGTTCTATGGAGATAATCTTGGCTGAAATTTTGGGACTCATTTATGACTGTATCCTAACTAATATTGCCATGTTTTGTTAATAAGATCAAATTTGAATTCTCTTGTTTCTTGTTATGGCTTGGATCCTTAATGTCCTCTAGAAGCTCATGGGTTGAAAGCTTGTTCCCAGCTGATGGGGCTGTTGGGAGGTGGTAGAACATTTAATAGTTGGGCTCTGGTGGGAGGAAGTTGGGTTATTGGGCATGTGCCCTTGAAGGAGCTATTGGGTATGATTCCATCCTCTTTCAGATTTCCAGCAGCTATGAGGTGAGAGGGTTCCTCTGCCATGGCCTTCCCTCCATGACAGGCTGCCTACCACAGGCCCAAAGGCAACATCCAAGAGACATTAGAAACCTCTGTGAGCCAACCTAAATCTCTACTCTTTTGAAGTTGTTGATCTCAGGTATTTTGCCAGTGACAGGAAGCTACTTTTGCCTCCCACCTGTTCTATTCTGGAAGTACTGATTTGATTAGATTCCAACACACCTACAGTATCTCTTTTTCTAGAGTTGCAATCTTCAACAGAAATAAAGTGATGCTGCACATGAAACATAGGTAGATAGAGTCTTGTTTTCTCTCTTCTTTGGTGGCCAGAATGGCAGGCCCTTGTTCATTCCCTTCCCTTCCCTACCTTGACTGTCTCTTTGGACACACAACATTCATCTTTCCACCAGTAACCTGGGCATTGTCCTTTGACCTTTTCTACTCAAGGCCAGAGCTTTATCATTTGAGCTCCCAACTAGTAGTTAGTTGCATCTCACAAATTTTCTTACCGGAGTCAGCTTGATAACAGCAATCCTCAGATCCCAGCCTCCTGAGTAGCTAGAATTACAGGCACAAGCCACTGGAGCCTAGCTAAGTTCAGTGTTCTTAACCTGGCCTGAAAGGACTCAGGCAGCTATCACATGGCAAATATTCTGGGCAAAGTTGGTAAAATGCCATACTTGTTCCTTTGAAATATGTCAAAATCACAAATCAAAACCAACCCAACCCAAACAACAGTAATAAAACACACCAGCTAGTGCCAGATCTGAACAAGGAGAGGAAGGACCCATTTGCATTATGGGATTGTGCCAATGTCCTCTTTAAAAATAAAGCACTACTCCTTGCTCCTCTGGGGGCGTCTGCTGAGAGATGGACTTAGCAGGTTAAAGGTAGGCAAGATTCAGATGTTTCTGCCTTCCCTTGGCAAGATGTCTTCATAAAAGATTATTGCAAGTGAGATGATATCATATGCACTTAAAAGGCATGGGAACCGGAATCAGATAGGAATGACTTTTATGGAAGAATCAACCTGTGTGTCTGTGTTCACTTTAAGCCCGATCCAGGCATCCCTTGAATAATAAATCAGACAGATTCTCCTAGACCATAAAAATGTCAGTTTTAGATGGAAGCAAATGGGAAAGCCAATGGCTCTAAAAGACTGTGTTGTGAGTTCTGCCCTTTCACATAAAAGTAGAGGGACAAATAGTCTCAGGTAAGAATGGCTCTTTTGGCTCCAGGGCTGAGAACTACCCCTCCACTCTTGTTCTCAGACCTTTTTCTCAACTTCCCTTAAGGGAAAATAGCTCATTTCCTTGCAGGAAAGAAAGAAAATATAACCCAAGTTAATGCCCAAAGAAAATGTAATGAATCATGTAACTGACTTCAGAGGCTCAAGCACTGTCCCCAAGACTTAGTGTTATTCCGTCCTCTCCCTGGCTTGATTGTATTCTCAGATCAGTATGCCCTGCCAACAGCAACTATAGTTAGAGTGACTACACCTGCTCCAACCTCTCACTTTGATCCTCCAGTGAATCCCAAGAGAGTCTCCTTCCCAGAATTCTAATGCAACACTCAATGCTCCTCTTGTTATCACATAACTTTCAACAAGCCAATCATTGGAGGGCAAAGATCTATAATTCCCTGATTGGCTTAAACTTAAATCAATGCTCTATCCTGAACCAGGAGTGTAATCCTGCTGAAGGGACAGAGAGGAAATGGTGGAAATGTCTGAGTAGCGAGATTAAACCAATAAATGTCCAGCATAGTCCATGTTTAGCATCTCTGATCAGAAAATCCTCAATCCAGAATGCTCCATACATTTTTGAAGGCCAGTATAATGACACAAGACTGATGGTCCAATGTACAAATGTTTTGTGCACAAAATTACATTAAAAATGTTGTATAAGATTACCTTCAGCCTTTGTGTATAAAGCAAATAAGAAGCATAAATAAATTTCATATTTAGATTCGGGTCCCATCTCCGAGATATCTCAAAAACAAAAGTTTAGGCATGTATTCAAACACCTAAAATCCAAAACATGTCTGATGCCAAGCAATTTGGATAAGTGATACTCATCTGTACCTCTAACTTCCAGAGCCAGCCCGAGAAAATTCTCCTTCAGCTGTAGGACCCTGAGAGACAATTCAGAAGGCAGGTCTGATTTCCTGCATAGTTTCCAACCTGCTACAATGAAAGGGGGAAAGAGAAAGGCATGAATAATCCTGAAAAGAGAACAGAACTTAGAGCGGTGAAATTCCAGCTTCCGATGTTGCTCTTTTCCCCTGGCAGAGTAGTCACCCACACAAAATCTAGATCTTGAGTGTTGGAGCATTGCTTTCTTTTGGACATCCAGTGGATGCTTCTTCTCTAGGTGTCCTGGCCACTTCTCTCTCTCACTTCATAGACACAGGCATGGGTCTTGTTACGATGCCATGGTCCTGCATGGAAATCAGAGAAGGAATGACTTAGAAGTGGTGGTCAGAGGACCCATTGTTCCCTCTTGTAAAATAAGCGAGTCCTTGTTAATCTGCTGCCAGCCTTACATTTCTCCCACAGAGATCCCCATTGGATAGGGACTGTAAACAGGAAACCCGATACCCTGGTCTTCCTTTGTATTACTTATTGTTTTGGACAGCTGCAGAGTATTTGCCTGTACAGAGCTTGGGCCCAGGGTTGATCATTTTAGGAAGATGGAGCCCTAAGAAAATGTAAAAAAATTCTTCGTTTCCTATTGTCTATCTGAAAACCAACCAAGGCTACTGACAATGAAGAAACTCATGAGTAAGAAAAGTAAATTGCAGGGCAAGGCATACTACAGAGCTTCCTCTGGATATGGCTGATCAGCAGATGTGTCTGGTCACCAGATATGACTGGTCCCCAGATGCAGCTGGTCCCCAGGCTCAAGGGATCCCATACTACCAATATGGTACAACATGAGGATTAAGGACAATGTGAATCCAAGATCTGGCATTCACTAGCTGGGACTTCTGGGAAAAGCACTTCTGAGGCACTTCTCTGCCTCAGTTTCCCCAGCTATGTCATAGGGATAAGAATACTGCCCACCGAAAGAAAGACAGAGAGACAGAGAGACATAGATGAAGGGAGGGAGGGAGGAAGGGAGGAAAGAAGGAAGGAAGCATGCCAGGCACCTGTGGCTCAAGCCTGTAATCCTAGCTACTCAGGAGGCTGAGATCTGAGGATCTCGGTTCAAAGCCAGCCCGGGCAAGAAAGTCCATGAAACTCTTACCTCCAATAAACCACCAGAAAACCAGAAGTGGTGCTGTAGCTCAGGTGGTAGAGTGCTCACCTTGAGCTGAAGAGCTTAGGGACAGCACCCAAGCTCAGAGTTCAAGCCCCATGACCAACAAAAAAAAGGAAGGAAGGAAAGAAAGAAAGGAAGAAAGACAGACGGACGGACAGAAGGAAAGAAAGAAAGAGAAAGAAAGAAAGAAAGAAGAAAAAGTCTAAGTAGCTTGGTGCCAGTGGCTCATGCCTATAATCCTAGCTACTCAGGAGGCTGAAATCTGAGGATTATGGTTCAAAGCCAGCCTGAGCAGAAAGTCCTTGAGACTCTTATCTCCATTAAACTACCCGCCCCCACCCCCAAAAAAAGGAAGAAAAAAAGCCAGAAGTAGAGCTGTGGCTCAAGTGGTACCCACCCCTGAGCACAAAAGCCTAGGGATAGTGTGCAAGCTGACTTCAAGCTCCAAGCCTAGGAGCTGGGGTTTGTGGGGAGAGGGGGAAGGGAGTAATCTAAGTCAATTTAGGGAAACAACAAAGCAACAAAGTAGGGTTTTAGTTTTTTTGGCGGGGTGTGTTTTGTCTCTTTTTTAAGTGCCAGTCCTGGGGCCTAGGTACTATCCCTGAGCTTCTTTTTGCTTAAGACTAACACTGAGCAAAGGCTGAGATCTGAGCATTGTGGCTCAAAGCCAGCCAGAGCAGGAAAGTCCATGAAAATCTTATTTGTAACTAATCACCAATAAAGCTGGAAGTGGAGCTGTGGGTCACGTGGTAGAGCACCAACCTGGAGCAGAAAAAGCTCAGGACAGTGCCCAGGCCATAGCTCCACTTCTGGCTTTTTCTGAATAGTTTATTAGACAAATGAGTCTCACAGACTTTCCTGTTTTACAATTGATACTGCTCTATTTTGTTATTTTAACAACAGCAACAACAAACAGCTTTGTCGAGGCCGGCCACTGGTGGCTTGTGCTTGTAATCACAGTTACTACCCAGCCAGATACAGCATTTGTCAAAGGACTTTGAAATGGACTAAATAAGTTGCTTACATTCAATAAAAATCCAGATATTATCTTGGGTCTCTTGATTACTTGATTGTGGGGGGTATATGTATATGAACCTTTCATGGCTTTGAGTTATAGTACAACTTAAGTTATAGTTAACAAATATGTGGCAATACAAATGATTCTTTTTTTTTTCAAATGATTCTTCTTTTGTGTATATATATGTGACTTTTCCGTGACTGTGACTCTACTACTTGAGCCATGCCTTCAGTCCAACTTTCTGTTGGTTACGTAGATGAAATATCAAGCACTTTTCTACCCAGGCTGGCTTCAAACTGAGATCTCAGTCTTCTGAGTAGCTAGAAGTGCTGGCTTCAAACTGAGATCTCAGTCTTCTGAGTAGCTAGGAGTACAGGCATGAGCCAGCAGCACTTGGCCAAACAATTCTTCTTGGTAGATATGTTTAGTTTAGTATTTCTGTTTAATAAATTACTACAAATTTGGCAACTTAATAAAATGTATTATCTTAGACTTGGTGAGGGGGAGGAGGTCAGGTTTTAACAATACTCAACAAGGGAGACCATCTTGTCATCATGCTTGGGCCTGGGATTTACTGTTGTTGGCAGGCTTTAGCTTGAGACTGTAGACCTGAGATCGCTGCTTTCTTGTCAGCTGTGGGCTTTAGGCAGGGATTGTTTTCAGCTTCTATATGCTGCCATTCCCCTTCATGTAATCCTTTCCACGCTTTAACAACCTACTTCTCAAAAGCTAGGAGAAGCTTTGCTGCTTCAAATCTCTTCCATTAAGGGTTTCCTTGATTAGGTCAGACCACTTCAGAATAATCTCCTTTTATAAAATTAATTCACCTCGAAGATTTAATGACACCTGCAAAATCCCTTCACCTGTGTCATCTAATAATGACAAGCAGCCTGTTCTATCCACCATGCTGCCCATCTGCCAGGGGAGAGATACCGCAGGGCTTGCATGCAAGCAGGTAGGGGCCCAGAACTGTGCCGCCATCGTATGCAAATGAACTTTGGAAATTGTCCTCACTGTTCTTCGTCAACCAAGTTCTGCATCTAGTAAACCAAATTTATGTCACAACTCTTGATTCCCACGTGTGTATGAATCTGCTCTTTTAATTCATTCTTGAACCCTCAGGGACATCTTTCTGGTTGCTTCCATAAGGGATGAGTTAAATACAATCTTGACATCTGGTCATTTTTTTTCTTCTTTTTTTCTGGGGGGGGGGGTGTCCGGTTGTGGGGCCTGAACTCTGGGCCTGGGCGCTGTCCCTCAGCTCTTCAGCTCAAGGCTAGCACTCTACCACTTGAGCCATAGCACCACTTCCGGCTTTTTTTTTCTGCTTATGTGGTGCTGAGGAATCAAACCCAAGGCCTCATGCATGCAAGACAAGCACTCTTACCACTGAGCCACCTTCTCAGCCCCCTGGTCATTTTTTTTAATAAGTCCTCATTTTACTTTAAAAAAAAAATTGTCTCATCGCTGGGCACTGGTGGCTCACACCTGTAATCCTAGTAAGGAGGCTGAGATCTGAGCATTGTGGTTCGAAGCCATCCAGAGCAGGAAAGTCCATGAAACTTATTTCTAAGTAAACACCAATAAAGCTGGAAGTGGAGCTATTGCTTAAGTGGTAAAGCACCAGCTTTGAGCAGAAAAACCTCAGGAACAGTGCCAGGCTATTAGTTCAAGCCCTTGGATAGGCACACACACACACACACACACATACTCCTATATATTCATGTATCTATATGTTCATATTCCATATGTGCATCCATCTATATATATTCATAGATACATGAATATATACTCATCAATTTTAATATGAATACACCACCATTTTTAAACAATAGATATGTTGCTTAATACACACACACACACACACACACACACACATCCTTTTCATTTTTCTCCAAATTGTCCACAAATGAATTGGACTCCTTTGGCTTGAGACCTAATATTATTTGCTGCATTGAAGGTTGAAGGATGTTATGGGGCTGGGAATGGCTTAGTGGTAGAGTGCTAGCCGAGCATGCATGAAGCCCTGGGTTCAATTCCTCAGTAAAAACAGAAAAAGCCAGAAATGGTGCTGTGGCTCAAGTGGTAGAGCTATAGCCTTGAGCACAGAGAAGCTCAGGGACAGTGCCCAGGCCCTGAGTTCAACCCCTAGGACTGACAAGAAAGAAAGAAAGAAAGAAAGAAAGAAAGAAAGAAAGAAAGAAAGAAAGAAAGAAAGAAAGAAAGGAAAGAAAGAAAGAGAAAGAGAGAAAGAGAGAGAAAAGAAAGAAAGAGAAAGAGAGAAAGAGAGAGAAAGAGAGAAAGAGAGAAAAGAAAGAAAGAAAGAAAAGAGGAAGGAAGAAAGGAAGGAAGGAAGGAAGAAAGAAAGAAAGAAAGAAAGAAAGAAAGAAAGAAAGAAAGAAAGAAAGAAAGGAAGGAAGGAAGGAAGGAAGGAAGAGAGAAAAGAAAGAAAGGAAGGAAGGAAGGAAGGAAAAAAGAAAGAAAGAAAGAAACTGGGGAAAGAAGGGATGGTAGAGAAAAAACAAAGGAGGGGGTAACAGTGCTCCATAGGAAGTGTACTCATTATCTTACTCATGTAACTATAACCCTCTGTACAGTATCTTTACAATAAAAAAATATGAAAAGAAAGAGAAAAATAGAAAGAAAGAAAAAAGAAAAAAAGAAAGGAAGGAAGGAAGGAAGGTTGTTTCTGGCTTTTGACTGTTTTTATCTTCAACAGTTTAATCCTGAGACCTAGTAACCCAACTACCATGGTCTCAGCATTACAGAGGAATGAGCAATGCTTCTCTGTAATGCTACCTCACTACCCCTAAGCCAATTTCCTCTGAAAAAATCAGATATTATTTATCTGTTCCTAGCATGGTGCCAGTCACAATAGTAGGTCTTCCAGCCATACGGGGAAGGATGAAGGGGATAGAGGCATGAAAGAGCCCCAAATGCCCTGCCGCTATCCTAGGACCAAGCTCTTTGAAGGCAAGGCCAGGCTTTGCAGTGAGTACAGCTCACAAGAAGCCCACACACAACCACGTAGATAAGCAAAGCAAAAGCTTGCTCCTGTGGGAGAAGCAAATGAAAGCATAACATCAGTTAAATGATACATAGTTGTGAGATCATATGCTGTCATCAGCTAAGGTTGTAATGTGTAAAGTCAAAAGACATAAACTCATATAACAGTGATGGAAGAATGAGGATCAGTCTGGCAGGGCACAGGCCAAGGGAATTGGATTTTGGTTTCTCCTTTGCAGTCAGAATCTGGACTGACATATTGAGCCATTATCAGAGAACATCTTTCCCATCCAAGTGTAAAAGGCATCCTTCTAATCTTAATACCACATGCTACCTCCTGGTCCAGTCTTCTCCTCCCTGCCTCCAAAAGCAAAAGCTGAGCTACACATGGTAAGCACATGCCTGTAATCCCAGCTACTCAAGAAGTGAAGGCATTACATTCAGGAGTTTGAGGCAGTAAGTGAAACCCTATCTCAAAAATAAAATACAAACTAAACAGTTAGGCATGAAGCTCAGGTAGTAGAGCTCTTGTCTAGCAAGCCTGAGGTCCTGGGTTCAATCTTCAGTACTTAAAAAAAAATGAGGTATAGCTGGGCGCTGGTGGCTTACACCTGTAATCCTAGCTACTCAGGAGGCTGAGATCTGAGGATCGTGGTTCAAAGCCAGCCCAGGCAGGAAAGTCTGTGAGACTCTTACCTTCAATAAAGCACTAGTAAACCAGAAGTGGCACTGTGGCTCAAGCGGTAGAGCGCTCGCCTTGAGCTGAAGAGCTGAGGGACAGCACCCAACCCCAGAGTTCAAACCCCATGACCAACCAAAAAAAAAAAAAAAAAAAAAGAGGGTGTATTTTCATATCATTACTGCCTCTAAAGCTTTTCCAGTAAGGTGAGTCCCGGAGAGATACACAGAAAGAGAGAGAGAAAGACAGACAGAGACAAACAGAGAGAGAGAGAGAGAGAGAGAGAGAGAGAGAGAGAGAGAGAGAGCTTATAGCTATCTTTATCCATTTTTCATTACTGCACAATAACAATGAGACAACAAACTAATTTAGAAAAAGCATTAAGGAGGGGAGGGGTAATTTGCAATGTAAAACTCAATGCAAATCTCAGAAATTGCTTCCCAAACCCCCAATTCAGCTTACATTGTCAGCTAGCTGTATTGATTGTGCTTATGTAATTTATTTGTTAGAATTCCTGCTAATGGACACTTCAGGATCATCTCATACACTTAATGTATCTAACACCCATTGATCAGGTCATTGGCTTATTGGTGATCTGCTTTGCTGCCAAATGATTCTCAATGATCGCCCTTTTTTTTTTTCATTATGCATTCTTATTCCAGGAGCAGCTTCTATTGTGTTCCATTACACTAATGGAAATTATTGATATGGAAATTGCTAGGCACTGTGCTGAAGAACTCAGTGATACGCAATCACATTGCATTTCTTCAAGATGTAGATGTTCTTGTATAATGAGCAGTAAATATTGACATGTTGGGGAGATTAGTTAATTAATTTCATTCAAAGTGAAAGAACAAGAAGCATCTTTAGAAACACTAAATATTTTGCACAGCCATGTATACTTTGATAAAAAATAAATAAATCTGGGGAGTTTCACGTTTCTTTTTAACAGCTTGTACAGAACATGACTGCCTAGTTCCTGCTGAGTGTTTTTGACCAGTTTCTGTGAAGAAACTGAAGTACCCCATTTTTGGATGCCCCCTCACAGACCACCAGAGACCACGATCAATGCAAACAGCAAAGAGTCGTTTATTGCAAGCTCGAGCTTGGTCCTCCGCGCACTCGGCAACCGGTGACGCTAAGAGGCCCCGAGCATAAAATCAGCGCAGGTTTTATAGTATTGAACAAATTAACTTTAAGGAACTTTTACATAAGAAATTACATGATTGGTTAACATTTAAAACAAGTTAAGGTGGGCAAATATGATTGGTTGACCTTCACAGAAAAATATCCTTGTTCCATAGCTGACCACAAACGGTTATGAGTCACACCTGGACCCACAGTATGCATGGCATGTCTCCCCCTGGGCTCTGAAGAACCGGTTGGTTGGAACATTATATGGTTTTAACTGAAACTCTTAGCTCATGGACACTCAGGGGCAAAGTCACTTGGGGGCTAATACCTGCCTTAAGCAAACGCCATCTTTGGCTCCAAGAATTGTGCATGGCTTTCTGTAATAAATTCCTAGCATTGGGGCTAAAGTGGGTCACGAGTGAAGCCGCAGAACTGAGATGGGGTCTTAAGTAAAATGGAATTGCTTAGGTTTTTCAAAACTAGTTACAGGTGGAAAAGTTAGCACTGGGTGCTCAAATCTATGTCGTGTTATCTATTAAGTTAGCCCTGGTCACCTTTGGCTGCTGAGCACTTGAAATGGTGTTATGGGTGGGTTGGTTACAGAGGGGCAGATCCCAGATTCTTGGTGTCTCCACCAAAGAACTAAATGAAGGCACACACGTAGAAATGTAAAATGGCTACACAAAGAAGAGAGGGGAGGGGTTGGGGGGAGAGAGAGATAGGGAGAGATGGAATATTCCCAAGCAAGAAATGGGAGTTAAAGACTCAAAATGGCAGCTGTTACCTGCTACCTTAATTCTTTTTCTGACCTGGGAGAATTCCCACGATCTTGATTGTCTAGCAACCCCTAACCCTCAGGCAATGGATCTGGACAACCAAGTGAATGTTACTTAGTATTCTAAAATATGGAGATGTCTCTGGGCCTACCCTAACATAGAGACAATAGGGAGATTTAGGGCTTCCTTTTCTCAGATAAGTTTCTCATCTTAAGGTTCTCTACCCATTTAGAGAGTTCCCAAGTTTTTAACATTTCAAAGGAAAGGGCAGTTTTCTATAGCTAGCTCACCCCTCCCCCCGCCTTCTAGTCTGTGTACTTAGTATTTAAGGAGGTTTAACTGCTTTGTTAGTTCCTTCTGGGTTCCAACTTCTGAATCTGGCCCCATTATTTTTTCTGACCCTTTTAAAAATATTTGTTTAAAAAATACAATTTTCCTCTCTCCTCATCACCTATCTCTCCTGCCATACTTCCAACTCCAAGTTATTTCTGAATATATGTGCAAATAATCCCAAATGCTTCTGGTCCCAAGCATTTTGAATAAGGGATCCTCAGCCTGTATTGCCAGATGTGGCCAGCAGCTGCCATGCTGTTTAACACTGATAAAGGTTCACATTGTCCCAGAAATTTCTTTGGACAGTGCTAGCCTAGCACATTATGCACTATGCAAGTACTGGGACTGAGAATTCTCCCTTCCCTGCTAAGCCACTGCCCAGTAAGGCTGCAAAGAAATGACATGAGATAAAGTCACATCAAAAGTAAAACTGTGCAAATAGTGATAACAGGTGGCAGGCAAGGACTGTTATTAAATCAGGTATTTGTCCTTGGAAATTCTTATCTCAGTGCTGCTCAGACCATAGCTCCTAAGATGATATTTTCCCATTGAGTGATCACCTAATACTGATGGACAGTAAAGATGCAAATCAGGCAGGAAAAACTTAGAACATTTTAATAAACTGCTATGGGTATAGCTCAAGGGCTTATCATGTTTGAGGTTCTGGGTTCAACCCCTAGCTCTGCCAAACCATGAGAAGAGCATTCATTTCAGCTCCCGTGTCCTCTCTGAAGACATCAGGTGTTTTCAGCCCAAAGAAGTCAGATGATGGGTTCAGCAGCCAGCAAAGGTCAGTGCTGGTTTTATGTCTTAATCTCTTAAGCTCAGAGAGAGACAAGAAGCACTTGCTTGTTTAGGGAGGGGTAGGGATGTCATGGATTTTTAAAGTAAGTAGTCAAGAGGAAATGTCTATGAAGTTAAGAGTTAAGATTATTCTTAAATCTACACCCTCAGAACTACAAGTCCAAACTAATGTCTATAGCTTCTCTTTGTGTTTGGTTGTGAAATGTTTTTCCCAAAGCCATCGATGTTGTCAGGAAAAGTGGAGAAAAGAGGTAGGTAAAGAGTTAAATAATGTGGATTGGTTTCTTTTTTCTTTGGCAGGTTCTTTTTCAAGGCTCTCTACCAATTGAGCCATGCACCCAACCCATTTTGCTTTAGTGGTATTGGTGGTGATGGTAATGATGCTGATACTGATGCTGGAGCTTGAACTCAGGCCCTTACAATCTTGTTCAGCTTTTTCACCACTTGAGCCATGCCTCTACTTACAGCTTCTCACTGTTATTTGAAGATAAATGTTTTTGGATTTGTCTACCTGGGCTGTCTTTGAATAGTGATTCTCATATCAAAGCCTCTTGAGTAGCTAGTGTAAGGTCCATTCCTGGACTACGAACAGACCTCGCCCAGTACCTGCGTTACCTAGGCAACTGGGACACCTGGAAGAGGTCACATCCGCATCCGCTGAGGTCACATCCTAACCTGATGTGGCCACACCTTTCTCCCACCTGATCCCACTTCCCTTTACCTGGACACACCCTTCCCCGCCCCCTACCCTATATAAGGCCTAAACCGCCGCCAGACCGCCCTCTTTTTTCCTTTGCCAGCCGCGTGGAGTGCCAACCTTGCCTGGTCCCAGCAGGTCTACTGAATAAACCCCTTACCTGAATACCACGTGTGTGGTGCAGTTCTTACTCGGCTACCTCCTTTTTAAAAACCTAACAGCTAGGATTATAGACATGACCTGTTTTGGTTAATTTTGAGATAGAGTCTTGGTTTTTGCTCAGGTCACCTTGTACCTGGATCCTCTTATTTGTGGATCCTGCTGTATCCGGGGTAACAGGTACCACCACCAAGTCCGGCCTTGTCGAGAGATTGAGATCTCTTAAACCTTTTCCCTTGGCTGGCTTCAAACCTCCATCCTCCCTCCTGATCTCCATCTCATGAATAGCTAGGATTACACCTGACTTGAATGTATTAATGAACAGAACACCTCTGTGCTTTAGTTACCTTGATTCCATGTGTCCAGAAGTGAAGGTATCAAAATTAACCCTTCTTGAATGTCCCCAGTTTTCAGAGATGGAAAACAAGCTCCAGAGTGGTCAAGTCTATCGCTCAAGGTCTACTGACCTGGGATTTAAACCTGGATCTTGGCTGAAGCTAACCTGTGATTTACATCACAGCAGTGTTTCTGGGTACCTGGGCTGGGGCTCCAGGGAATTTCCTGCCATCCCTGGCCTTAATGTAGGATAAGTAAGTTAATTCTGTGTACTTAGCCCAGAAAGTCTCTAAGGACTCTGGCTACAGAGGCTGAGGCTCTTGGCTTAGTCACTGATAAATGGTCTCTTCCTTCTGATCCCCTCGTTCTCAGCTGTAAAGCTGTGTGCATGTTGGCCCTGAACAGATTGTGCTGCCAGCTTAGCTTCACAAGGCATGGTGGGATAATTTCTTTTTTTCTTTAAGATTTTATAAAGCTGAGTGTAAAAATGGGAATGTTTTCATAAATGCTTAAGCATCTTTAGTGAAGCTAATTTATAGAATTTAAATATTCCTTTCAGGCAGTTTAAACCTAAATTCCTCAGTAGTGGAGGTTTGGGGCTGGGAAACCGGAAATGGCTCTGTTTTATTGTTCATGCTCAGCCATAAAAAATTAAATGGCCTCAAAAGTGCAAGTCAGAGAGAATGTTTTTTTCAGACATTTTCTCTGAATTTGAGTGATTTGGTAACCAAGATAAAAACCGGATGTCTTTCCTTCCCTGCCTCCTCTTTCCCTGCCTCCTCCTTCCCTGGTTGCTTCCATAGGGCCTGGAAGCTCCCCCCTGTATGTCTGGGGTGACTCTGCCCAGCACAGCATAGCACTTCCCTAAGCCACTTCGGCCAACCGCTTCCCATTCAGCCCTTGGAAGCACATCTTGGGTATGACTGAAGTAAAGACTCTCAATGAGCCAGGTGCTAGTGGGTCACACCTGTCATCCTAGCTACTTAGGAGGCTATTTAAAGTCAGCCTCTTATCTTCAATCAGCCACCAAAAAGCCAGAAGTGGCACTGTGGTTCAAATGCTCCTGGAGCAAAAGAGTTCAAGGATAGTAGTGATCAGGCTCTGAATTCCAGCCTCAGGATCAGCACACACACGTGTGCACACGCACACGCACACACACACACACACACACACACACACACACACACACACACACACACACACACACAGAGCAAAGCTGATGGGGAAGGCCCTGAACAAGCAGCCAGCTCTGTGCCTTTTGGCACAGAGACAGAGCACTTTACGTATAATCCAAGTCCTTAGTAAGGCTCCCCTGCTAGGATTTGTGTTTGGTTTGTTTGTTTTTTTAGGTATTTTTTTTCTGCTTCTTTTTTATATCCCTCCCTGGTTTGAGTGTCTGACTGCTTTTTGTTTCCAGGTTTGATGAGACAGCCAACCTCCCTCTTCTCTGTTCTCCATGGAGTCATGTTGCGTAGAAATAAGTAGTATTTAATGCATTGCAGGAGCTCTTTCTCTCCACTTTTCATTTTCCCTCAGTGGAGACCACAGCCCAAAGATTCTAAACCTTCTCTGGGTATGCTGACCACGTGTGTGTGTGTGTGTGTGTGTGTGTGTGTGTGTGTGTGTGTGTGTGTGTGTGTGTGTGTGTGTGTGTATGTTTGTGCATTAGTCCTGGGGCTTGAACTCAGGGTCTGGGTACTGTCTCTGAGCTTTTGTGCACAAGGCTAGAGCTTTATCACTTGAGTGCCACCACCACTTCCAGGTTTTTGGTGGCTAACGGGAGATAAGAGTCTCACAGACTTTCCTGCCTGACCTGGCTTTGCACCTTAATCCTCAGATCTCAGCCCCTTGAGTAGCGAGGATTACAGTTGTGAACTACTGGTACATGGCAGATTCATGTTTTATAAAACTTGTTCATAGCTGATATAATCTTAACCTTTCAACCAAGAGATTAGGGACTGTGTAATGAGTACATCACTAGGTGATGTACTATGCCCAGTGTCATGTAATAAGTGTCCCATCTCACTGAATTCACACAACAGTCTTGAGACAAGTATGATCACCATCATCTCACTTGGCAGAGGAGAAAGCTGAGGCCCAGATTCTGTCATGTATTCAAGGCTGCATTCCTTGTAAAGGGGCCTAGCAAAGTGAGTACCCTGGTCCATTCTTGTGTATCTCTTGGGCCTCAGAGTGCAGAAGCTCAGCTTTGCAGATCATTTAGATGGAAAAGAAAGCCATTCCTCACACTGGCCTCCAGGCTATCAGAGACAAGCAGTCTCAGTAAACTGAATTAAGCTATTTAAGAGATAGCTATACAGCAGAAAATCATTGTATTAGTCCAAAGAAGGCAGGACCTCTGCAATAACAAAGCTCCAAAGTATTAGTGACTTAGTAAAGTTCACATCTCACTCATGCAGAATACTCAAGCCAGATACCTATGCCAGACAGACTGGGCATGTGTCCCTCCTTCAGGTCTGTCCCTGCAGCCTCTATGTCCTTCCCTGCAGGCAGACACCAGGCATGTGAGGACAGAAGGTTCAGATTATTCTGTTCCTCACCCTTCAAGTCATCTCCACATATTTATGCTGTTAAGGTCTGAATGATTGTCTTCCCCCAATACCCAAGTTTAAGCCCAACCCCCAAAGTATATGAGGCCTCTGAGAAGTAACAGGGCATGAGGGTGTGGCACTGGTCTGATAGTATCTTTATAAGAGATAGCAGAACTCAGGAGGCTGAGATCTGAGGATCGAGGTTCAAAGCCAGCCTGGGCAAGAGAGACCGTGAGACTCCTATCTCCAAAAAACCACCAGAAAAACCGGAAGTAGCGCTGTAGCTCAAGTGGTAGAGTGCTCGCCTTGAGCTGAAGAGCTCAGGGACAGCACCCAGGCCCAGAGTTCAAGCTCCCACGACGGACCAAAAAAAAAAAAGAGAGATAGCAGATCATTCTCTCTCTTTCTAATTCCTCTCTCCTCCTCCCTCCCTCTCCTTTCCTCTCTCCCTCCCTCTCCCCCTCTTTCTCTCTCCCTCCCCCTCCTCTGCTATGCAAACATAGAAGATACCATGTGAAAACCAGGAAGAGAATTCATCATAAGGGGGATAAGTTGACACCTTACCTTTGGACTTCTAGACCCCCAGAACAGTGAGAAAATAAAGTTATGATGTTTAAATTCTCAGTTCTCTGGTGTTTTGGACCAAGTGAACAACTGCATACTTTTTCTCAGCAAAAGGCCCAGATATAACAGAGCGCGAGATAAGCCATCTATGACATCCTGTCCAAAGTCCTGGCCCACAAAATGTGTATGCCTATTGAAAAGGTTGCTGTTATGAGGGTGGTGGATTAAAGTTAGGATGTTAAATGCCCCTCAAGACATCCATCTGGTAAAGACTTGGTCCCTAGGTTCACACTATTGGGAGGTTGTGGCACCTTTAAGAGGTGAAGCCTAGGGGGAGGGATTTGGGTCATTGAGAGTGTGCCCTTAAAGGGACTATGGCCCCTTTCTCTTTTGCTGTTTTGCTTCCTGGATAATGAGATGAGTGTTTTTGCTACTCACAAGATCCAACTATGATGACTGCCAATCAGTCATGGACTTTTTTTTTTTGCAAAACTGTGTGCTAAAGTAACCCTTTTCTCTTTGTGAGTTAATGATTTCAGGTGTTTTGTTTTAGTGAAGGGGGTTAACTAGTATGCACACATAATGGATTTGCACTGCCACAGTGGATACTTTTTATTCATTCAACAATTATTTACTGGACATGCTTAAGGCTAATGCTATTGTAACATTTTATCAGTGAGTAGAGCAAATAAAAGCTTCTGCTCAGGGTTAGGAAGGTGGCTCAGTGGTAGAGGGCTTGCCTTGCATGCATGAGGCCCTGGGTTCTATTCCTCAGCACCACATAAGCAAAAAGAAAAAAGCCAGAAGTGGCGCTGTGGCTCAAGTAGTAGAGCACTAGCCTTGAGCTGAAGAGCTGAGGGACAGTGCCCAGACCCAGAGTTCAGGCCCCACGACCGGACCCCCCCCCAAAAAAAAGAAATGTACTCATTACTTTATCCATGTAACTAACCCCTTTGTACAGTATCTTTATAATAAAATAAAAAATTTTAAATCAAAAATAAATAAGAAAAAATCATTTGAAGTCTGTTTGCCTAGTTACATAAGTACTACTTAATAAAATTTAAGAAAGATAAAAGTTATATAAAAACCCACCGATGGGCCTGGGAATGTGGCTTAGTGGTAGAGTGCTTTCCTAGCATGCATGAAGCCCTGGGTTCAATTCCTCAGTACCACATAAACAGAAATAGCTGGAAGTGTGACTGTGGCTCAAGCTAGCCTTGAGCCAAAGAAGCTCAGGGACAATGCCCAACCCCAGAGTTCAAGGCCCGGGACCAGAAAAATAATTTATTAACATACCATAATTGTATAAAGGTTTTCACTGTGACATTTCCATATATACACTTCCATACATTTGTATACAATGTACTCCAGCAACCTCACCCCTCTATCAGTCTTCCTAGCCCCCTGATCTTAAGACAATTTCAAATGGTTTTATTATCCTATTTTCCTACATGCCTATAAGGTTCTTTAAGGGGTACACATTATTCTAGTATGTAATAATACCAATTACTTAATCAACCTGAAACTATTTTACATTTTAGTAGATTCTAATTTTTACTATGATAAGCAATATCTTGAAGAGCAACTGTGGACATGAATCTTCACTTGCATCTCTGATTAGTTCCTTAGAATATAATCAGAGAGAAGAGATTACTGGTTCACAGGCTATGCAAATGCTCAAGTTCTTGACAAATATTGCCAGATTGCTTTCCGGAACGTTAGCTCCAATTTACGTTCTCACCTGTGTTTTATGAGCTGTGCCTCTAGCATTCTGGCCAATATTTTGCATTAGAGTGTTTCTAATCTTTGCCAATTTGTTACATTAAAGAAGGGCATTTTGTTTTAAGTTTGGTTTACTGCTTAGGTTGCTCAATAATAATTGGGATTTGCCTAATCCTGACTTGCTCTTTGCTTTTTTGTTTTGGTTTCGGTTTTGGTTTTTTGCCAGTCCTGGGGCTTGATCTCAGGGCCTAGGCACTGTCTCTGAGCCTCTTTGTGCTCAAGGCTAGCACTCTACTACTTGAGCCACAGTGCCACTTCTGGCTCTTTCTAAGTTTATTGGAGATAAGAGTCTCATGGACTTTTCTGCCTGGGCTGGCTTCAACCATGATCCTCAGATCTCAGCCTCCTGAGTAGCTGGGATTATAGGCATGAACCACCAGCACCTGAATAAACCTGAGTATTTAATCCTGGCTCCAGTGATTTTCCTTTTTAAATTAATCAATTGATTTTCTCATACTGGTAGTGGGGCCTGAATTCAGCGCATGGGAGCTGTCCTTTAGCTTTTCCTCACAGGCCTGGTACTCTACACTTGAGCCACACCTCCACTTCTGGCTCTTTGCTGGTTAATTGGAGATACTAGTCTCATGGGCTTTCCTGCCAGGGCTGGCTTCAACCTACAATCTTCAGAACTCAGTTTCATGAGTTGTTAGAATTACATATATGAGCCACAGGCACCAGGCACTCCAGCAATTTCTAACAAAGTATGTCACCTTTCCACACCTTTGTTTTCTCTTTCTAGTACCATCCTTACTCCAACTTCTTGGATTAACAAGTTTTATAAGGTATTTTAACACCGTGCCTGACTCAGAACAAAAAACAGTAGCTAGTATTACAGATGTAGCATTAACAATTACTGCCACATAAATAGTTTCATCTTTTTTCCCCCTTCTTCTATGTGTTTAAAAAAATACTGATTTTATACCATCATGCAAGAGGGACAAGGAGAAACATTGGCCAGGGATAGACTACCCAAAACCCAGGAGCTGACACCCACAGATCTTCCCTTGGCTACAATGGGGCTGTTGTTGACTGGGTTCAGTTGTGTGGCTCTGTTCTGGGCACAGAGTGGTTTCAGGTCTGCTCTTCATGTGCTCCATAAGGGATTCCTGTGATGGAGTAGAATATAGCCCGGCAAGTTCTCCTGGCAAGTCTTTGGATCACAGTAGGTGAAGCCAAAGCCCATAAGCAAATTTAAGGCCTGCATCTGTTACATCTGCTAATAATCCACTGACCCAAACCATTTACATGGCTTGGGGCCCAATGTTAGAGCCCTGGGAAATCTCCTCTGGCAGTGGGAGGGGAAAGGAAGTAAATATTTATGAAACAAATGACCATAAGTTGTGTTTCCAACATTTTGGAAGGTACTCTATAGGACAGTATAAAAATGGAGAGAAAGTGATTGAGACTGATTGGGTATGTGTGATTTTTCAAATCAGGATTCCACTTAATTTTCAAAAGAACTCCTTGTAAATTACTTTCTGTCTTTTTGGGCTTGGCTTTATTAAATACTATTTCCCCTTGGCACTGATCTTATAGTATAATGGCTTCAGGGTAGCGTCCTGGGAACAATACCATCTTTTCTACCAGCCCTACGCAGCTCTTCCTCTTTGGGAAATTTAGACCTTTCAATCACTTTTTAATGGTTTTGTTTCCTTTTGTTCACCAGGACAGCAAGTTCCTATTTGCAGTTTACCAAGCAGAAGTACAACCTTCACATAAAGTGTGTCAGATGCTCAGGGCAAGCCTGAGAAAGCTGTCCAGGAAGAGCCTGGAAATAGGAGAGAAACCAACCTTCGCTGGTTACTCCAGTCATGATTCACAAACTCCAAATGCACTTCCAGAACCTTCCAGTGAGGTAAAATTGATTCGATCAAATTGGAAGCAAATGGAGTCCAAAGAGCTTGGGAGAGCAGTGTCATTGGCCTTATTGCTCAGTGTTCAAAGCTTCCTTCTAATCCTCCTTGGAGACCACATACTTGGAACTTGGACAGGAGACTAATGTTTCTGATATTTCTGGCTTTGTTGGGCCCTACAGACCACAGGCACAACACACATCATATCTAAACCAGCATCTCCAGGACTGGGTTGTTTTGCTAATAAATCCATCCAAATTCTGATTATTGACACCCACTTGGAATGGAAATAGATCAGCTGAATATGGGCTCATCAGCACTGTTTAGCTCTCTGAATGTCATCTGCCTTTCACTTATCCAAGGCATTTTTGTTTTGCCTCAGAGAAAGCAATGTTCTCCACTTCTTAAAAAAATCCAAGGTAAGAAGAATGACAGTATCAGATTAGGCTACAGATTTGCTGCTCTAGTGTTCCTGGGGATTCAGCCTCAGTGGTTTCAACTGTGGGATTTACATTGGAATAACAGCTGACACCCAGGTTTTTAAACTACAAGTGCATAGCAGGGTGCTGGTGGCTCACACCTACAATCCTAGCTACTCAAGAGGCTGAGATCTAAGGATCACAATTCAAAGCCAGCCAGGGCAGGAAAGTCCTTGAGACTCCTATCTCCAAATAACTTCTAGAAAACTGGAAATGGCACTGTAGCTCAAAGTAATAGAGCACAGCACACAGGCCCCAAGTTCAACTTCCCCATTGACAAAAATAAATAAAATATGTATGTATTCAAGTGTCTTCAAGGTGATGATTGTCTATAATCCTGTCCTATTTCTAACTATTTTTCCAAAGCAAAAAAATATTGATAGCCAGATTGGCTGCCTCTGTATTTACACAAATAAGGGAGGGGGTGAACAGAAACTTCTACCCTATCCTGAAATGGTGGCTTTTTGTTGTTTCCTGTCTGAAGTTCTATGATAGACAATGTTTTAAGAGAATTTAAAGCTTATCTCAGGATCTGTATAAGGTGAGCTGAGTCTTCAGCCATTTCCTGGCTCTGTGGTCTTTGTTGAAATATTTTACCTCTCCTTGTCTTGTTTTCTTCGCTGAAAATAGGAAAATACCAAGGCCTAGCTATGGGCTGGGGAGACCTGCCTATTGGAAGCCTTATGACTGCCCACACTCTTCCTGTAGGAGTTCCAGTGGATACCTCGATATTTTTCTGTCTGAACTAAGCAGCTGTACAATTGTGTCAAGCTATTTTTGCATTACTATGACAAGATACCCAAAGCGGGGTAACTTTATAAGCAAAAAGGTTTATTTTGTCTCATACTTCTGGAGGTACAAGTTGAGTGGTTGTTTCTGATGAAGGCCCTTTTGATGGTAGGGTCCCAGTGTGACACAGGCATCAAGTGGCCCAGGTGTGACTTAAGTTTCTCCTTCTCCCTTCTTAGAAAAACACCAATATTCAATCATCTGCGTTCATCTCTGATCACCTTTCCTAAGCCTAGTCATTCTCAAAGTCCTCACCTTTCAACATCACAGTCAGATTGTTTCCACCCTTTCCCAATCTCCCAATGGAGATTAAATTTGGCTGACATTGTAGTCAGAAGACCCCTACTCAGGCAGGCAAGCCCACCTAGTCATCTGGAGTGACAGAGCCCACCGCAACAAAGTGGTTAACAAAGCAGCAACTTTATTGAGACGGTTCCTACACTGACCAGTCAGGGCCACAGCACAGGCTCAGGAGCTGATACTGCGACCC
Organism: Dipodomys merriami; assembly: GCF_024711535.1. Classification (NCBI taxonomy): domain Eukaryota; kingdom Metazoa; phylum Chordata; class Mammalia; order Rodentia; family Heteromyidae; genus Dipodomys; species Dipodomys merriami. Next base: position 15,509,128 of record NW_027203493.1, on the reverse strand, counting down.
TGAGTGGCCCACGTACTTTGGTTTTTAAAGGCAAAATCCACGAGGTCAAGCCTGGTCATGCAGGTGACCAATGAGATTGTCACACACACAAAAGATTGCACAGTCATGCCAGACCACACGCAGGTGGCCAATGAGGTTACAGTTTGTCACATAATGGCTGTTGAAACCAGCCTATCACTTTTGGATTAAATGACTCACAAATTCAGCGGGTAAGGTGGAGCTTATGGTAAGCCCGTGCAAAAGGAGGAGTTTAGTGGAGTTTATGGTAAGCACGTGAAAAAGGCGGAGTTTACGGTAAGCTTATTGATATTGCCAGTTTGAGCCAGATTACAACCTCTCTGTTTTTTTGGTCAGTCCTTAACTGAACAATCAAGTGGGTTAGGTTGTTAAGGGAGGGGGACCTAGGGCATTCTTCCCATTCCAGGAACTGGGCTGGTTGGAGCCAAGGCCTGGTTAACCTTGTTTAAAGGTTTTTTTTTTTTTTTTTTCTTTCTAAAATCCCTAAAAGAAAGGCAAAGCCTAGAAAGAAGCTGTACCAGCTCGAGTCTCCTCTCAGGGCCCACTTCAACCTAAGTTTGGGAAGCCTCAACTCACAGAGACACAGCACCAGTCTATAGATCCTGAAAACCCTGTTCACCTGCAAAAACCAGGAAGGACATCAACCCATTGGAACCTGGTCCCTGATGCGTTTGGGCTTTTATCCCCAAGTGGGCACGGAATTGGGGAACACTCAGGATCCCAGGGCACAGAATCATAGGACACTTCAGGGGCCCAGGGGAGGATGTGGACAGCTAGAGTGGTATGAGGGGTATGCAAGAGTCTCAGTTCTAATCTAGAAATGTTTTATTCTTTTGACAGTCTGCTTGCTGTGTCTGAATGTTAAGCCTGATTGTCAAGATGGGCATTACATTCCCCCAACTCTTTGCTCCCTAACACCAGCATTTGCAAGATGCCTGAGAAGATGAAGGCTCTGCTCATTCATTTTTCCCCATAGCACAAAGCCAACTGGCCCAAACCAGTATCACCCTCCACTTGGTCTTCACTGGTCCTGTGCTGTGAGATCTGAGCCAACTGACTTATGTAGACATCTTCTTCTAAGAACATTACCACAGTCTACTCTCCTCTACCTTGGAAACTGTCATTGCAATGGCTGGTTTTCCTGTGATTGGGCTTATGGTTTTGTTGTGGAGACCTGGTACCTCTCTTGGATAGACAAGCAAAGGATCTTCCAATTCTCTCCCTCTCCCTTCCTTTCCCTCACCCTCTCTTCCTCCACCCCTCCCCTCCCCCATTTCTTTCCCCCTCCCTTCCTCTCCTAGCCCCTCAACCCCAGTGTGCCAGTATTTATACTTGAACTACTCAGGGCTTGGGTGATGTCCCTTACCTTATTCCCTCAAAGCTAACATTCTATCACTGAGCCTCAGCTCCACTTCTGGTTTTGTACTGATTAATTGGAGATAAGAGCCTTGCAGTTTTGTTTTGTTTTGTTTTTTGCCTGGGGCTCGTTTTGAACCAAGGTACTCTGATCTCAGCCTCTGGAGTAGCTAAGATTACAGGCATGAGTACTTGGACTCCAAGTCTGTTAAATTCCCTCCCTCTCCAGGCTTGGTCACAAGGCCATCAGCTTTGCCAAGGTGTCCTGGATCTGATTCTCTTTTGTGTAGCTTGCTCTCCTTCCTGGAATTATTATTTCTGGGAGTGCTAGTGTTGATTTCTGGCCACCTATTATTTTTGCAGCTGAAGTGTTTTATTCCTTCCTTTCAACTGTTCATGGCACAGTAACAACACCCAAAGAGGGGACAGAAATGTTTCTTTAGGATTCATGGACACTTTCTTAAGAGAGTTGTGCAAAAAGTAGGAGCTCTCTATGCTAAGGCTGCTTATATTTAGTAGTAAGGCTAGTTATAGTCAGCTCTTACAATTCTGCCTAGCTCTGAACCTCCCCTTAGTAGTACAAGAAATAGGTTTAGAAAGAAAAACTAGCCTGGGGCTGGTGGCTTACACCTATAATCCTAGCTACTTAGGAGGCTGAGATCTGAGGACTGTGGTTCAGAGCAAACTTGGGCAATCTAAGGGATACTTATCTCTAATTAACCACAAAAAATCAGAAGCAGAGCTGTGGCTTCAAGTAGTAAAGCATTAGCCTTGAGCACAAAAGCTCAAGGATAGCACTCAGGTCCTGAGTTCAAGCCCCACAACCAACAACAACAATAACAAAAGGAGAGAGAGAAAAAAAAAAGAGAGAGGAAGGAAGGAAGGAAGGAAGGAAGGAAGGAAGGAAGGAAGGAAGGAAGGAAGGAAGGAAAGACGGAAGGAAGGAAGGAAGGAAGGAAGGAAGGAAGGAAAGACGGAAGGAAGGAAGGAAGGAAGGAAGGAAGGAAGGAAGGAAGGAAGGAAGGAAGGAAGGGTAACTTGCTGAAGGACACATAGCTAGTTAGCGTGGTCAGAATTTTAGTTTGATTCTAGAAATGCCCTCTCACCCTATTTTTTGGTGCTGAAACTGGGACTTGAACTCAGGACCTAGATGCTGTTCCTTAGTTTTTTCACCCAAGGCTGGTACTCTACTATTGGAACTACAGCTTGATCCACTTTCAGTATTTTTTTAGTGATTAATTGGAGATAAGAATCTCAAACTTTCCTACCTGGGCTGGCAAATCATGATCCTCAGGTCTCAGCCTCCTAAGTGTAAGGTCCGCTCCTGGATGGCTAGAAGACTCCACCCTCCTCGAAGCAAAGTCTCCACCCAGTACCTGCGCTACCTAGGCAACTGGCACACCTGGAAGAGGGCACATCTGCATCCTCTGAGGTCACATCTGAATTTGATGTGGCCACACCTTTCTCTGCCCATACCCTAGATAAGGCCTAGCCCAGGACCAGACGCTCTCTCTCTGCTCTTTCCTTCTCAGCTCTTTCCCAGCTCTCTTATCTCTTTTTCCCAACTCTCTCTTTTTCCTTGTTCTCTTTCCCAGCTTTTCCCCACCTCTTTTCCCAGCTCTCTCTCCTTCTCAGGTCTTTCCCAGCCACGTGGAGTGCCAACCTGGCCTGGTCCCAGCAGGTCTACCCCTTACCTGAATATCACGTGCGTGCTGTTGTTCTTACTAGGCTACCTCTTTTTAAAAACCTAACACTAAGTAGCTAGGATTACAATCATGAAACACCAGTGCCTGGCTAGCTGGAAAGCCCCACACCCCCCAGCCCTTACCAGTTTGAGTTGTTATGAAGATCTGTCTGTTCATGCTGTGACCTGCCTGCACCTGACCATTGTGACTTTTTATTATGTGTCATAAAAGGGAGACAGACTGAAGTCCTTCATGTCTTAAGTCTCCAGACCACCCCTCTGGTTTCATTCTTCATCCCAATTAGTGTTTCCACCCCCAGTGTTAGCAGCCTCAGCAGCAGCTCACAAAGAATATACTAAAGAAGAAGTCTGAACTTCGTAGAGCAATAGGGAACCATGGAGATTTTAAGCAGAGTAAGTGGAAGCAACATAAAATTTAAGACCAGGTAAGAGGTGTTAGAAGCAACTGAAGCACAGGTGCAGGGGCATCTGAGTAAAGCAAGGGATAAAAAGGAGGCAGGTAGACTTGCATTCAAGAGATACCAAAAGATCAACGCTACACATCTTGGTGGCTGATGGTCTGGGGGAGTCCAGAGGGACAAAAAGCCCAGACATCTACTCAGATTTTGGCTTGTGTACATGGTACAGACATAATACTGGCTACTGTTTTGTTTCATTTTGATGGTAATGGGATGTGGCTTCATCCTTGCTCTATCACCAGAACCACACCCTCAGCCCGCCCCCCCCCTTTTTTTTTTTTTTTGGTTCAGCTACTTTTTTGCATAGGATCTTGTGTTTTTCCGCAAGCTGGCCTCAGACTGTGATCCTCCTTTCTACTTCTGTCTTCCTTTTAGTTGGGATCACAATTGTAGCTCTTTTTAAGGAGTTGCTATGAATGCTTGATAGAAGCAAAACATGCCTACAATTTTACTGTTTTCATTATATGTGTGTATACATATATGTATATGCTGAAGGAACTTAAATGTAAAATAATTTCCCTTTGTGTCACTGTTGTGCATGACCTTCCACACTGGGGGTGGCATTTCCTGCAAGCTTGGGGGGCGGGCAGGGAATCTCTTTGCTTCCCTCCCAAATTGGGCCACAAATCTATACAATGTCAGTCCCAGATCAGCAAGCTTTTTTTTTTTTTTTTTTTGGGTCCGGTCATGGGCCTGAACTCTGGGCCTGGGCACTGTCCCTCAGCTCTTCAGCTCAAGGCAAGCGCTCTACCACTGAGCCACCTTCCCAACCCCAAGATCAGCAAGCTTTTAAACATTAAAGTCAGGGCTGGGAAGGTGGCTCAGTGGTAGAGCGCTGGCCTTGCATGCATGAGGCCCTGGGTTCAATTCCTCAGCACCACATAAGCAAAAAGAAAAAAAGCCGGAAGTGGCGCTGTGGCTCAAGTGGTAGAGCGCTAGCCTTGAGCTGAAGAGCTGAGGGACAGTGCCCAGGCTCAGAGTTCAGGCCCCATGACCAGACCCAAAAAAAATAAATAAATAAATAAACATTAAAGTCAATCATGCTCTAAGAATTGGGCTTGAAGTGAAGATATATTTAAAAGAAGTAGGTTGAGATATACAAAAAAAAAAAAAAATCCTGAAATGACTAGAGTTTGCATGGTAACATTTCCAGTAGAAATGTTGCAATAATGTCAGATTAAAAATGTAATATATCTTCTGGACAGACTTCAGGCTTTATGAGTGCTCTTAAAAGGTCTCATCTGTTACCTGTTGTTTATGAACAAGTTTCTTGAAGAAGGGAGTAAGATCCAGGCAGGCTGGCCTCTTTCTTTGGCATTTCTCACTGTATTTCTATCTCTGTTGACTTTCAACTTGTTAGTTAATTACTGTATACATTTTCCCACTGAAAATGATCCTCATCTTCAGTGTGGTGTCCTTTTCTGAATTCAAATGCCACGTGTTCACGTTGTCTGAGAGAGATGGGTTCTTCCTTCCCTATTTATTCTATTCAACCAACCCTGTGGTACATTTGTAATACAGAAATGTATTGCAAATAATTTACATGCCAATGGACTTTGATGTCTTGAATATAAGGTCAAGAAGTCTTTGAGGCAGAATTAGTCAGAAGGAGAAGCTGGGAGGAAAGAAAGTCATTTTAACGCAGTGACCTTTTAGAGGATATATGTTCAACCATGGTGCAAGAAATCCCAAAGGTCATATGCTGACTCAAGAGATAAAGAATATCTTATCACTGTTGTTCAGAGAAATAAATGGAAGTCCCACTTGCAAGTCATATAGTGAAACTTGAATTATCTAGGGAACACACTAATAAAGCAAAAGGAAAGCAGTGGTGTTAATTCCAACACCATTTTCCATAAGCCTACAGATCCAAATATTATATTTAAATATGTGCTCAAAGTAAATACTGTCAGGTATATTAAATAGGTAGGTTTCATTAGGTAGCCGATGAAGAGAATATCACGCACTATTCAGGCAGGAAAAGAAGTTTATTTACCGAACTGCTGCCACCGCCAAGCATGGTGGAGAAATATGGCTGAAAAGGAAAGGGGCAGGGTGTGTGTGGGGGGGGGGGTGACTCACCTCTGGGCCAGGACTTATCTAGGCCAGGGACAGGAAGAGGTGTGGCCAGGTGGGGGAAAGGTGTAGCCACATTGGATCTGGATGTGACCTCAGGGTCTAGGACCCTCCTAACGTCAGAAGGGAGGCATGTGACCAGAGGTGGCCCAGGATGTGACCTAGCAGGAGGGGAAGGTGACTGCTTCCAGGTCTGCCAGTTACCTAGGTAACAGATACTGGGCAGAAACTTAGCCAAGAGGGAGGGAGGTGTCCCTGTTCAGACCTTACAAATACTGTGAGATCTTTGACCACACTATGGTGGCTCTATGCCTATAATCCTAGTTACTTAAAAGGCTAAGATTTGAGGATCCTGGTTCAAAGCCAGCCAAAGCAGACAAATCTCAGAGACTCTTAACTCCAATTAAGCAGTAAAAAAAAAAAAAAAAAAAAAAAAAAAAAAAAAAAAAAAAAGCCAGAAATGGGCCTGGTGCTGGTAGCTCACACTTGTAATCGCAACTACTCAGGAGGCTGAGATCTGAGATTTCAGCCTGGGCAGGAAAGTCCATGAGACTCTTATCTCCAAGTTAACCACAAGAAGTGGAGCTGTGGCTCAAAGTGGTAGAGCACTAGTCTTGAGCAAAAGAGCTCAGGGACAGCACTCAGGCCCTGAGTTCAAGTCCCACAACTGGCAAAAAAAAAAAGCCAGAGAGAAAATGTGGGTCAAGTGGGTCAGCCTTGGGGAGGGGGAAACCCCAAAACTTAGGGACAGCACCCAGCCTAGAGTTCAAACCCCAGTACTGGCACACACACAAGCGTGCGTGCACGTGCATGCACACACCCACACCCACACCATTTTTCCACATTATTTTTTATATGAAATCTTGGAAAGCAAGTCAGGCTTCAGAACAGAGAGCTCAGGTGCTCAGTAGAGCCAGAGGTATATCCTGTACTGTAATAGACACTGCAGATCTAGTTGGTCCAAAACAAGTCTTCCCCTCAAATGAACAGAATATGAGTAGTCCTGTACAATTTTTGTGTGTGTGTGTTGGTCACGGGGGCTTAACTCTGGGCCTGGGCACTGTCCCTCAGTTCTTCAGCTCAACGCTAGCACTCTACCACTTGAGCCACAGTGCCACTTCCAGCTTTTTCTGCTTATGTGGTGCTGAGGAATTGAACTCAGGGACTCATCCATGCAAGGCAAGTGCTCTACCACTGAGCCACCTTCCCAGCCCCAACATAACTTCCTTTTAACAGAATAGACAACTTCATTCAAGGGGCAATAAAAACCAAGGCATTAAGATAAACAGCATGCTGCACATTTTAGAAAATGAATGATTAAAAATTTTATCATCTCTGATGGTGCAAAATTTTTCATTATTAATCATCAGCAGATCTCTCTTGTATAGCATATGACCATTCCAAACATGAATTCCAAGAACTCTGTTGGCTCCAAGCAGTGTTGGTTTGACAATTTGAATATATATATATATATTTATAAATAGATACATATACACATATACATACACATTTGGCAACTCTGGGATGACTTTAATTTCTAGCTGGGAGAACTCACATGCTCAGCAGTTTTACGGGGTGGGGATAACAACAATTAGATGCATCTGCACAACTTTTCCAAGAATAAATTGTATTACATAATAAATCAAGTTCTGCTAGTTGTCTGGCGTGTCTTTGGGATTCCAGCCCCAAGACCAGTGACTTGGGCTGCACATATGCTTGAATTTTATGAATGAGGGATTGTTCTGCTGTAGTCGTGGCCAGGCTTGATATGGTACTGTGGGGTACCATATCTTGCAATCAGAGAGATCTGGGTTCAAATCTCAGTTATTCACTGAGTGAATTCACTGAGTGAGACAATGAAACTCTGAAGATTAAATGTGAAGAATAAGTGTGATCACAACTGTACAAGGCCTGAAGTGGGCACTTGATTAATGACAGTTCTTATACTGCTGCCTTCCTCAGGCTAAATGGTAATCACGATTCAATAATGCTAAGAATTGTCAGTGTTTGCTGGAAGACACTGTATTAATTACCTGTTGCTGTTAGCAAAAGACTTGTGGTTGAACAGAACCAAACATATATAATCTTACTATACAACTTAACTGGACACAGCTGAGTGCATTTGCCTGAAGATATTCCTCTCTGTCTGTCTCTCTGTCTGTCTGTCTGTCTGTCTGTCTCTCTCTCTCTCTCTGTCTCTCTCTGTATGGAGGTGGGATCTCATGCTTGGCAAAGCAGCCGCTCAACCACTTGAGCCATAACTCCACCATTGTTTTTTTGTCTTGTTTTGTTTTTTGGTTATTTTCAAGGTAGGAGATCACTTATGCTCAGGCTGGCCTGGACTGTAATCTTCTTACTTAGGTGTCCCTGGGATGACAGATGTATGCCATCACTATCAGCCATTGGTTGAGATAGAGTCTCACAAACTTTTATGTCTGGTCTGACCTTGAACCATGATCCCTAGATATCTGTTTCCCTTAAGGTTTCATGAGGTTTCAGTCATGACTTCTGCCAAGGCTACGGTCTTATCTGAAGGCTTGACCAGGGAAGATTGGTTTTCAAGTCCACTTATTATGTCTTTATTGGCAGGATTCAACTTTATTTGGGCTGTTGGATAAAAGGCCTCAACTTTTCACTGGCTGTTGGCTAGAGGCCTTTACAATTCTTTGCCACATGAGCTTTTACATTAAGGCAATTCACCTGACTGCTAGCATAGAGAGAGAGAGAGAGAGAGAGAGAGAGAGAGAGAGAGAGAGAGAGAGAGAGAGAGAGAGAGAGAGAGAGAGAGAGAGAGAGAGAGAGAGAGAGAGAGAGAGAGAGAGAGAGAGAGAGAGAGAGTGAATGAGAAAAGGAGAGTCAGGGGGAGAGATGCAAAGACTAAATAGGTACATTTTTTGTTGTTGTTGGCCTGGGCACTATCCCTCAGCTCTTCAGCTCAAGGCTAGCACTCTACCACTTGAGCCACAGTGCCACTTCCAGCTTTTTCTGCTTATGTGGTGCTGAGGAATTGAACTCAGGGACTCATTCATGCAAAGCAAATGATTTCTAGAGTTGACTTACGTGGGCTCAAATGAACTGAAGGTCACTAGAAAACAGTGAAGGGGTCTTTTGCCTTCTGTAGTCTTAATGTTTGAAAGCAAATGGCCATGAAGAAGTCGTTCACTTTCTTGGGAATCATTATCAATGTCAGGAAGTCTTACACAATGTTTTCTGGAAAAATAAATATATTCACAATGTGCTGGAAGTTTTGCTTAGAAATCTTGAAACTCCTAAACCCTGGGAGATGATCTCCTTAGTTTTCATAAGTACTAGGATAAAACTTTGGGATGCTGAAGCTTTTGGAGAACTTACTTATATTTCTCACACTTGGCAAACTGCTTTGTAAAACAAATTTGGTATTTTTTCCCATTTCTGGTTACCTAAAAACACCTTTGATATTTATTTTGTGAGTCAGGACACAACTTAGCTTAAACTCAAGGTCTGGGTATAGTTCCTTAGCTGTTTAGCTCAAGGTTGGCACTCTACCATGTGAGCTACAGCTCCACTTCTGGCTTTTTGTCAATTAATTGGAGATAGACGTCAAACCATGATCCTCAGATCTCAGCCTCCTGAATAGACAGGATTATAGACATGAACCACTGGTGCTGAGCCATCTTGGATATTTTTAAATTTTTACCTGATCTACTTTAGCCTTCAGGTTTCTAGACTAGAGAAGGTAATTAAAAAGGTAATGTCATCAAGTCTTAGCATCCCAGAGGCTGCAGACACCCCATTTACACCCCATGAATTGTAGTCAGTACCAGCACCCACACCATCCTGATGACTTATAGATGATAAATTTCACCTTCTTTTAATGGATTGATGGTAGGAATGTAATTTTATAAATTTTGGCAAATGTGGAGAGTCCTGTAACCACTTCAATCAAGATGCAGAATAAGAAAGGCAGTAGTAGCTCATGCCTGTAATCCTAGCTACTCAGGAGGCTGAGAACTGAAGATTACCACTTTTTGTTTTTGTTTTTGTTTTTTTTTTATTGTAGAAGTGATGTACAAAGGGGTTACAGTTACATAAGTGAGGTAATGAGCACATTTCTTTTGAACAGTGTCACCCCTTCCCTTACTTTCTCCCCGTTTTTCTTTTTCTTTTCTTTTATCTTTTTTGTCAGTTGTGGAGTCTGAACTCTGGGCCTGGGCACTGTTCCTCAGCTCTTTAGCTCAAGTACAGCACTCTACCACTTGAGCCATAGCACCACTTTTGGCTTTTTCTGCTTATGTGGTGCTGAGGAATTGAACCCAGGGCCTCATGCATGCAAGGCAAGCACTCTACCACTGAGCCACCTTCCCAGCCCCTCTCCCAGTTTTCAACATAGTATCTAGTATCACTGCTGCATTTGTTCACCCTTTGTCCCACTATTTCTGTACCCCCCCTTACCCTCCTTCAAACAGATAAGCTTATAAAAAAAAGCCAAAAATACAAAAAACAAAATTAACAACAAAGAAAAAACCCTCTTATTTCCACTTCTTGGAGTTCATTTTGAAAAATATCATTTTGTATGACCGTATGCACATAGTGAAGATCACCAGCAAAAAACAGAAAGCAAAAGTATGGCTCAAGTGTTTAGAGTGCCAGTCTTGAGCAATAAGAGGACCAGGCTCCGAGTTCAAGCCCCCATATGAAAACCCACAAACATATACACATATACATAGATGCAATATAGTCCCACTGTCCCCTCATTTTACTTGCCACGGCTTCTCATCGACAATTGTTCTAATTGTGTGAATGCTCAAATTTTGTCTCCCCCCGCCCCCAGCCCCTTACAAAGCCCTTTGGGGCTGGATTCTTTCCCTTAGCTTGCCTTTGAGATTCTTCCATATTTTTTTTTTTTGTTTTTTCCTTTTTAGACAGTTGTAGGACCTGGGTGCTGTCTGAAAACATTTTTGCTCAGGGGTAGTGCTCTGCCACTTTAAGCCACAGGGCCACTTCTGGTTTTCTGGTGGTTAATTGGCCATAAGAATTTCGTGTACTTTCTTGCTGAGGCTGGCTTTAAACCACCATCTCAGATCTCAGCCTCTTGAGTACTACAATTATAAGCGTGAACCACGGTGCCTGGCTTCATCCATATTTTTTTAAGGTTTTATTTTTTTATTTTATTTTTATTGTGAAAATACTGTACAGAGGGGTTACCATTACATGGGCAAGATAATGAGTACATTTCTTATCAAGTATTGTAGCCTCCTCCTTTGTTTCCCCTTCCCATCCCTTCCCTGACCCCTTCATCCATATTTTTTATTTTTATTTTTTGGGTCCAGTTGTGGGGCCTGAACTCTGGGCCTGGGCACTGTCCCTTAGCTCTTCAGCTCAAAGCTAGCGCTCTACCACTTGAGCCACAGCGCCACTTCCAGCTTTTTTCTTTTTGCTTATGTGGTGCTGGGGAATCGAACCAGGGCCTCATGCATGCAAGGCAAGCGCTCTACCACTGAGCCACCTTCCTAGCCCCTCATCCATATTTTTTTTATGCACCAACATACTATCATTTGTTTATCCATTAGTCAACGAACAGTTGAGTTGTCTTACAGCTTTTATCAGTTAAAGTATTAGAACTGAGCACAGGTGGTTCTTACCTGTAATCCTAGCTACTCAGGAGACTGAGATCTGAGGATCCTGATTCAAAGCCAGCCTGGGCAGACAAATCTGTGATACTCTCATTTCCAAATTAACCACCAGACAGCTGTCAGTGGGGCTGTGACTCAAGTGGTAGAGCGCTAGCCTCAAGTGTAAAAGCTAAGTGAATATCTTCTGGCTCAGAGTTCAAGTCCCAGTATGAGTACAAAAGAAAAAAAAAGCCACCCTCATACAGCGCCACACAAATGCATTTTTTTTTTCTGTTTGAGGGTGAGTGAGGGTGCAGCTCAGAAGCAGGACGCACACTCCTCTCGGTCCCATCCTTGGAGACTTGCCCCAGGGCTTGTCTGCACAGCCCCAGGCGCACAGAAGCAGCCGCGCTTTTTGTTTTTTGCATCTAGGTGTCTGCCCTTGGCATTTATTTTCCTTTTCTGCAACTCTGTGCCCGAGTGTGCCGCCGGCTAAAGTGGGCACCACGCACGGACCCAACAGCCCCGCGCTCGGCGCTGTCTGCTGGGCGTCGGCGCCCCGGGTCGCGGTGCCCCCGCGGGCCGGACCCGCGCGTCTCCTGCACCGGGGCCCGCGGACCGAGTCCCACTCCGTGTTTTAACGAAGGCTCCTCGCGCGTCTCCCGCAGGCTTCACATAAAAGAAAGTTTGCTCGCCACTAAAAATAAACTTTCTTTTCCTTCTCGGAAGAAACCGGCTCTTTGTTCCAACGTTCCCCCGCTTCCCCCGCAGTTCACACTCTCCTGGGGTGGTGGAGACCTCAAGGTCCGGGGGGGGGTGTCCGAACCCCGCATCCTTCAAGGATGCTCCTCCATCCGGGCAGATTCGAGGTCCTCGCCGTCCAGGTCCGGGAGGACCAAGTGTGGAGGGGAGGGGGGGACACTCGGGGCGCCTCGGGGCCACGCGCCGCTGGCCTGGCAGAACTTGGCGGAGCGCACGGGGCCGGGCAGGGCTGGGCCCGGCCAGGGCGGGGACGTGGGGGGGGGGGGAGGGAGGGAGCGAGGGGGGGCGGGCCGGCGGGAGGGGCGTGGCCGGCGCCGAGGGGCGGGGTCGGCGCGGAGGCCGCGGGGGCAGCGGAGGCGCCGGGGCAGCGGAGCGCCGGCCGCGCCATGTGGCTGCTGGGGCCGCTGTGCCTGCTGCTGAGCAGCGCTGCGGGTGAGTGCGTGGAGGGGGGGGGGTCGCGCGGGTGAACTTCCTTCCCCCCGTCCCCCGGCGCGGGGGCCGCGTTCGGTGCGCTGGGGCTGGCCGCCGCGTTCGGTGCGCTGGGGCCGGCCGTGGGTGTGCGCGGAGGGCGGACCCGGGCTGGCCGGGGCTGGCCGGGACCCCGCGAGGGGCCGCGGCGGGGTGCGCGCCGGGCTATTGTGTGGGCGCGCGCGCGCCGGTGGTGTTGTCCTGGGTCTGTGCGGGCGGGGCTTTGTGTGCAGCCCGGGGCTCCGGGGAGCCGGCGGCCGCCCCGCTTGGGCGTCGCTCCAGTGTCCTGAGTGTGTGTGTGTGTGTGTGTGTGTGTGTGTGTGTGTGTGTGTGTGATCCGAGTGGAGGGAAGGGGAGGAGAGGCCGGGGGTGGGGGGGACGGGACTCTTCTTCCCCGGCGCCTGGGCGCACGGAGCCGCGCCGGCCTTCCCCTTCCCGAGTCTGGGGCGTGCGCTCTCCAGCCTCAGTTTCTTCCCCACCATCGCACGCGCGCAGCAGCCCGAGTAGTAGCACCGCCCGCTTCGTGCCATTCCCCCCTGGGACTCTGGCTTGTTTTGGACGTCAGGAGAAGAAGCCGGACTGGACCTGGGAATGATTAGTTCTGATCCTGGGGCGCCGACCGCCTTTATTTCAGTGTTGTGCCTCGGGGCATCGTGACCTGCCAGGGTAGGAGGTTGGGGAGGGCCTGGAAGAGGGCCTGGGGCTTCACCCTGGGCTGGGTAGTCTGGGCATCGTACACTTAGTGCATCCTGAAGGGCTGAGGGGGGGGGGGGAGGAGCTGCGTCTCTCCATCCCTTCCACCCAGGCCTCCTGCTGTTCCTAGGAACTTTTCTGCTGATGTGGACACACTCAGAATTCCAGCCTGGAGCCCTTCCCCTTCGCCACAGCTGTCAGCCACCCCTCCTTGTCTAGTCGACCTTGGCCCCTTGGTGTTTATTTCTGGGCAGCTGATGCCCAAGAAAGTGGGTGACAGGGCTCAGTGAATTTTCTTGGGCAGAAAACTTGCTTGCTTGGCTGATGTGCCATTCACATGTCTAATTTATGTCTGAGTTTTCCAAGTGCTTCTAGCAACTTGGTTAATGAGGTGTCTGCTGCTTGTGCTCTTGGGTAAGTTGAGACCCACTTCTGATCTGTCCTCTGCTTTAAGGGAAGTCCTTTAAAGGGAAGTCCCCCCCTCCTATTCCTCTTAAGTATCTGCAGGTCAGTCCCCCTCCACCCATGACATCATCCTCATCCTTCTGAAAGTCCATTTAACTGTCTGTGGGTTTCCTGGGCTTCTAGCAAGGAGCTAGGCCTCTTGTGGCTGCTGTGGGCTTAAAACCATGTCTGTTCTTTTTCTGTCCTTCTGGACTTTTAGGCCACCTTCGGGTAGCATTGAATGGATATGACCCGTGTGGAGGCTGTGAGAGCAGGTCCAGGGCATCTCAGAGATAAAGACCTACTTGGATTCACAAACTCAATTCACATAACCTTGGATTGCCTGTAGTGATACCCAGGTCTGGAAGCAAGATCTTGTGTGTCCAGCAGCTTGAGGGGCATCTCCCTGTTGTACTGTGGGGTTGACTGGATTGAGTCTCTGTTCCTGGAAGAGGTTGTAAAGTTAATGCATCCTTCCTGGTCTGCAGTTGTGATTTAGTGTGTGTATGTACATAAAACCAGAGCCCAAATAAGTACAATAGCTGAGGGCCAGCTGCTTGCATTTGTCACATGTCCCTAGCTACTCAGGAGACTGAGATATGAGGATTGTAGTTTGAAGCCAGCCCTTGCAAGAAAGTCTGGGAGACTCGTCTCTAATTAGCCACCAAAGGGGCTAGAAGTAGACCTGTGGCTCAAGTGGTTGAGCACTAGCCCTAAGCAAAAAAGCTAAGGGACAGCACTCAGTCCCTGAATTCAAGCCCCAGTACTGGCACCAACAAACAAACAACAACAAAACAAAAAAAACAAAAAAAAAGAAACCCGGTATAATAGTCACAGTGGAGGCAAATAGGGGAAATGGGGGAACAGTTGTGGCCTTTGGATTACCTATAAGGTTGCTGTGTGTTAGAAACCATTATGTGGTTTAGGTATTTTTCATGTTACAAGAAGCATGGTCTTATATGCATGAATCCCATTTCCACGATCTGGATTAGTCATTTTTCCAGCTGGATCAGGTGCGTTCCATCTCCATCCCTCATCCTCTACTTCCTTCCTCTTCTGGGAAGTTGATAAAAACCAGAGAGGTTGTACAAGTCAGGACTGAGATTTCTGCCTTCTTTTGATAGTCTGCGAACAAAACATCTGTGAACTAAACCCAGGGTCAGAATTGAACCAGAGTCTAAGCCTTTGTAGGGCTAGAAGAACAATTTGAAGATACTTTGTTGTACAGGAACCTTCTCAGACTCTGTGTGTGTGTGTGTGTGTGTGTGTGTGTGTGTGTGTGTGTGTGTGTGTGTGTGTGTGTGTGTGTGTGTGTGTGTGTGTGTGTGTGTGTGTGTGTGTGTGTCCCTTTGTTTTTACTGTTTTGTTAGGGAAGAAAAGCATTGATTTGGGCTGCTATTATTTTTTAATGTATCCTGCTAGACACTCAGTCCATGTTACTCGGCATGATGTCTAGCAATGTGGCCCCTGAATGGTTGTGGGGTTTATTGCTGGAATCTTGAGGCAGTTGTTTGTGGTAGTGGCCATTCCAGATGGGTGGGTGGTCTCCCTTTTGACCTTTGCTGAGACTTCTTAACCTCTCCTGCCTGTCAGTGAAGGGACTTCCAAGATTGTAGGTAATGACCTTTTCTCCTGGAAAGATCTGCTTCCATGGCATGAGGGTGGATGTTATTTATTTTTAACTAGCTGAGGAGCTAGCTCCCCACAGCCTAGCCAGCCTAGATGAGGCTACACTGAAGTACAAATAAACATACCTTCTTGCTTTTCATCTTCAAAGAACTTCTACTGGAGCTCCCTACTGGGCTGTTAGGTGTTTTTTCCTGACAGCCCACTGAGCCTTGTACCTTGGTTCCAGTGTGGTAGCAACAGGGGTGTGGAACATGGTTATTTCTGGGTCTTGAAAACCCAGATCCCTTTTGGTCAAAGTTGCTGGGTCTGTTTTTAGTGGGCCTGTGTCATCACCTTTGTAACTGTAGAGAATTGGGAGGATTCAGAACACATATGATTCAATAATTCTGAATGAAAAACTTGGCCTTATGGCCTTGTGCATGGCAGATGATTCATGGTGCACCTCCTGTGTGTGAGGTATTTTGTTTGCCAGGAGTAACCATGATCTCCTTGACTTTTGTTTGTTTGTTTGTTTCTTTTTTTTGGGTCCGGTCATGGGGCCTGAACTCTGGGCCTGAGTGCTGTCCCTCAGCTCTTCAGCTCAAGGCTAGCGCTCTACCACTTGAGCCACAGCGCCACTTCCAACTTTTTTCTTTTTGCTTATGTGGTGCTGAGGAATCGAACCCAGGGTCTCAAGCATGCAAGGCAAGCACTCTACCACTGAGCCACCTTCCTAGCCCCTGATCTCCTTGACTTTTTCCTAAGGAGATCATGTGGTAGGATGTCCTAAAGTTCAAGAGATCAATAACTTCCAGGACATTACAGGAAGGTCTGAAGCTTTCTGCTTGTCCTGTCCTTCCCCCCACCCCCTCCTCCCATCGCCATTCCCAGTGCCTGTGCCTCTCCTCCCAGGAATTTTTGTGAATGAATCCAGTTCTCATGGTCAACCATTTATGAATCCTTGTTTAGCAAATCTGCTCCTTTTGAGGTCTCTGTTCTGAATATATCCAGAAGAATCATCAGCTTTCTCTGGAGATGCAGTGGTGTTTGGAGCATATAAATTAAATCTCAACCTTTGAGTGAAGATGATATCAGTATATTTCTCCTTTTTTTTTTTTTTTTCCAATCCTGGGACTTGAACTCAGAACCTGGGTGCTATGCTTGAGCTTTTTGCTTTTTTGCTTAAGGCTGTCGCTCCACTACTTGAGCCACAGCTCTTTTTTTAAATTTTGTTTTGTTTTGTTTTTTTGTCGGTGGTGGGGCTTGAACTCTGGGCCTGGGCGTTGTTCCTCAGCTCTTCAGCTCAAGGCGAGCGCTCTACCACTTGAGCTACAGCGCCACTTCTGGTTTTCTGGTGGTTTATTGGAGATAGGAGTCTCACGGATTTTCCTGCCCGGGCTGGCTTTGAACTACGATCCTCAGATCTCACTCAGCCTCCTGAGTAGCTAGGATTACAGGCGTGAGCCACCAGCGCCCGGCTCTCTTTTTTTTTTTTTTTTTAAATGTTTTGTCTTAATGTGAAATATCTGCCTGGGCTGGCTTAAGACTGTGATCTTCAGATCTCAGCCTCTCAAGTAGTTAGGATTACAGGAGCCACTGGTGCCTTGCCATTTTTCTCTTTCCTTATATGTTTCTCATATGGTTATTATATTTTATAAATACAAATTATGAAATACTGTTAGATGCATCTTAGAGTGATGGACTGTTTTTAGATTTAGATGGACTGTATTTAGATTTGGGAAATCCCCAGGGACAGACCTATTTTTGGTGGTTGAGTTTTCTTGTTTGTTCTCTTTCCCTCTTTCTTTGTTTTAGGGATATTTTGGAACTGCTTGGGGCATCCTAACATAATTTTTTTCCCCACAGTGCCTCTACCTAATAACCAGGGAAGAGATTATTTTAAGATGGTGCCTTTTGTGTTCATGTATGTGTATGTCTGTGCGTGTATGCGTGCGTGTGTGCATGTTCATGCTTTCTTTCCATCGTGATGGTTGTAAAAGTCTACTTGCTTGGATGCAGGGGAGTATTCTTAAAGGAGTTTGCTGGGAGAGCAGCCAGGTACTTTGAAGATGCAACATTTGCTTGTCACATCATTTGCTTGATGTTTAAATTGCTTCCCGTGTCAGTAGACTCTTGAGGCAGGGTGGCTGCTCAGTCAGAGGGACAGCAAATCTTTATTTGCAGGAGGATTGTGAACGTTTCTGTTGCGAAGGTAACTATAGGAATGGCGTTAGTCAGGTTCAACGTTTCTTAGCCTTGGTGCTGTTGACATTTTGGACTGGATTATTTTTTGTTGTTCCGGGGCGGAGGGGGGGGCAGGGGGAAGGGGGTCTGTCCTATGCTGCCTTAATGTTACATTTTCTGTAGCATCACTATCTCTAGATGTGACAACCAACAATGTATAGATATTGCTATCTCTGCTCTAGTTGGGAAACCCTTGTGTGGTGAGAGCAGGCTGCTTTGCCTTCCACCTTGAGTATTGACTGCTCATTCTAAAACTATATGTTTATGTAGTCATTGGATGGCTTTTGGACAACAGCTTTATTACGGTCATTTGTGTGTATAAATACTTATTTTATGCATGTATGTATTATGTGTGTGTATGTGCGTATACACATTTGTCTCAGTGTCCTCAGGGATTGGTTCCAGGACCTACCTCAAGGAACAAAATCCATGGTTTCTCAAGTCCTTTTCTATAAAATGGTGTGTTATTTGTATATAACCTACGCAAATTCTCTTGTATACTTAACCCCATCTCCAGATTACTTAAAATACTTAATACATGCTGTGTTGTTTATGGAATAATGGTGAGGAAAGTCTGCACATCCTTACTACAGATGCAGTTTTCTTCCCAAATACTGTTGTTCTGCAGTGGTCCATGGACCAGAGTCCCATGGACCTGCAACCTGTAGATGGATACAGAGAGCAGGCTGTGTCTGCCCTAGTTAGGTTTTGCTTTCCTTGGCTCCTAATCCTACTACCCTGTAAAGTGCTTGCATCCTGCAATCTTTCTGTTGGTGTCTAGAAGAGCAGAGCCACTCAATGAAAGGCCATCTAGACCTTACTTTGTTGTACTGTTTGTGAATTAACAAATCATGAATTAGCAAATAGTTACATACATTATACAGAAATCAGACCAAATAGAAATATAACAAAGAAGTATTAAAACCTTCCCTTGTCTCCCTTCCCCTAAGTAGCTACTATTAACTGACTGGTAAACATTAGCTTAGCCTGAAGATGGATTTATATGTAAATACATATACACACAGAGGATATAACTTCATGACCTCATACCTGTTTATAGTTTGTTTCTTGCATTTTAGCTATGGTATTTCATCAGTTCTGCTTTGAGCTGCATGGAGGGGTCACCTGATCCAGTTGTTGACTTGTCGGACATTCTAGAACGTTCAGTAGCTTCTCTCATTTGTGTTTGTTTCTTGGTTTGGGGAAAGCATTACTTTTACCTCCATGTTAGATGCCTACCATGACAAAGTTTCAGATGTTGTTAATATCTTTAGTTTCTTACAGTGCTTGGCTTTTGCCTTGCAAGAAAGTATGGAATTAATGTCATTTCTTTGGGTAATAGATACTTGTTAGGAAGTTTATTCTGCTTCCATGCAATAATTTTTCATTTCAATGCTGTATTTTATTGTCACCATTAAAAAGACATTCTAAATAGAAGGTATATTCAACCTGGCCTCACCAACAATGTTCAGAATTTGGCACAAGTGGAAACATCAAGTTTACCCTGAGATCACCAGTGACTAATCAGTCTTACCCTGCAGTGTGCTAGCAGAAAGATGCTATTAGTCATTAGGTACAGCTTGATGTGATAGCTGTGATATATCTTTTTAAAAAGATTTTTTTGTGTACACCCCTAGGGCTTGAACTCAGGCCTGGGTGCTGACCCCTTGGCCACCTTTGCTCAAGCCTAGTTCTCGATCTACCACTCAAGCCACAACTCTATTTTCACCTTTTTAGATGTTTAATTGGAAATAAGAACCACACAGGCTTTCCTGCCTAAGCTGGTTTTGAACCACAATCCTCAGATCTGTCTCCTGAGTAGCTAGGATTACAGATTTGAGCCAGGGGAGCCCAGCTAAGACATTTCCTGAACATCTTTCTTCCAGTCCTTGTATTTCTAGTCGTTCTTTTAAAAACAGCTTTAAGACACATCTTTCCAAAGCTGGAAGTGTGGCCTAGCAAGCATGAGGATCTACACTCAAACCCTAGTACTGCAAATCCAAACAAAACCAAATGAAACGTATCTTTCCAGTACATGCAGTCTACTCAGGTGGGTAGTGTTCTGTGCCTTGTTACCAATGAGGAAACTAAAAGTGAAGTTGTTGTTCCCAGCCTTTAGCCAGTGAAATGATTGTGGAATCAATGCTCAGGCTTGTACATCCTTCACCTCTACTCATAACTGCAGACCCTGCTGCCTTGGGAGAAGGAAGTGCCCTGCATAGCTTGTGCTAGAGACTTACATTGTTGCGGGGCGCTGGTGGTGCTGGTGGCCTGCAATCCTAGCTACTTAGGAGGCTGAGATCTGAGGATCACAGTTCAAAGCCAGCCCAGGCAGGAAAGTCCATGAGACTCTTATCTCCAATTAACCACCAGAAAACCAGAAGTGGTGCTATGGCTCAAGTGGTAGAGTGCTTGCCTTGACCTGAAGAGCATAAGGACAGAGCCCAGGCCCAGAGTTCAAACCCTATGACCAACCAAAGGGGGGGGGGAGTGAGGAGAACTCCATTACTGGATAGTGAGTTTAATTCTGACTCTGCCTGTTGTGTTAGATAACATTGTTTGCTCTACAGCCATCCCAAATTGTCTGCCAGTGAAGATTCTGTTCTTTGACAGAGGGAAGCTGATGTTCTACTATTCTCCTGGGGTAATGAGTTTGCTGTGATGTGAGTTTAAATTGGCCTTTGCAGAGGTTTGATTTATTAACAGAAATAATGATAACAGTAATGAAGTTATTTTAGCACTTCAAGACTTGTCTTTAAATATTCCTTTGAAGGAAATGTTTTACTGGAATACCAGTGAAAAACAATTTCTTTTTGAACAGTGCTTAGTGACATGGAAAAAGACCCACTACTTGGAAAAAAAAAACAAACAAACAAAAAAACTCTTGAAGTAGATTTTTCTAGACCCAAATAGAATATTGATAGTAATTTCTTGTATACAAAGAGAAATTAAAAAGTTGAAAATAATCTCTCTCTGACCCTCAGCTTCAAATGGCATGATTTATGAATGGGGGAACTTGGTTTTGAACTGATGATTGATTTCGTTTACAGTGGCAGATAAAGATTTAATGCAATGCTTCAGAAAGATGCTGGAAGTCATTGGCCCTGTCTGATACTTCAAGCCATAGAGCTCCTGAGGACATGGTGCCTTTGAGAAAGGAGATTGCTTCAAGTCATAGGCAGAACAGAATGAATTTTAGGATTTTAAACTTTCCCTCCTGAGATCTTTCTAGAGAACCAAGCACTAGAGACTCCTTTTAATGAGTGATCTTGATAGCAAGAGCCCAATGATAAGTCAGATGAACTCTCTGGTGCTCAAATCCAACTGTGAGTTTTTGACAGACAAATGGTACAGTGTGAGGCCGAGACTGTCTATGTTCTGAAGAGTGACCACAGAGAGGGAGGACCTCCTTTTAGCTTACTCTGGAATAGGTCACTGGTTTCCGGAGCAGGAGGGATGTGGAGGGTATGAATAACTCGATTTAGGAGACTTGCAAACCCAAGGTGCCAGTCCAGAAGTAGTGGGTACACTCATGTATGTGTTGGCATAGATAGATGAAAGTATGAAGGCTGTTTCATTTTATTACATTAGAAATCCCTGCTCATGATTGTAAGGCCCAGAGAGGGTAGTGTTGGGGATAATGTGAGTGTGTTGTTTCTGATGCTGTTATTGGAGCATTTTCCTTCAGCATTAGCCCTGAATCAGAGCACTGTTCTCCAGGGGTCATTACACAAACTGGAAATGGCTGAAAAAATGAGCCCTAGTCACACTTGCAGTTCCACAGCCAGTTGAAGCCCCTTGATTGGTTTGGAAAGTTCTAAATTTAACTTCCTTCTTCATTATAAAAATGAAATGAAGGTGTTTGGGGAAGATGGAAAAGTGATGAACAACACAGGGAATTCATTTCATCAGAACTAAAGCCATAAAATAAAGAAAGGTCGATGCTAAGAGAAAACAGAACAGAACAGGATGGACTAAGGTGTTTCCAAAGCAGGTTTGTGAAAACGTTGTTGTAGGTGTGACTAAAAATTGTGATACTGGTCTGTGAGTCCAGCTGGCTGGAACCAAGGGAGAAGTAGAGAGTAGCAAGGCATGAGGATGACTGTAGTAAAAGACTTGAAATTACAAGAGTGACTTTTGCATCTGGAATATCCTAGATTATTGGAAGATGCAATGGATCTTGTAAATATTGTTGAGAAAGTATGAACATGGATTGAGCCTATGATAGTCAGCAGTAATGTAGTAGGATTAAGATTTAGCCTTCTTCAGATTCATTTATGTTACCTACATTGTGATGGCATACAAGGAGAGCTAATAGACACAGAAAATAGAAGGCTGTTCTTTTTTTTTTTTTTAAATAAAAACTATTACCAGAGCAGTGATAACCAGAAATTAAATATGACCAATCATCAAATATACACTCAGAGAAAGGAACACCATGCTGAATCTATGGCAGTAATGTTGGTATGTTTTGAAAGTGCCCATGAAGTGGACATCTGAAGCAATCCTGAACATAGTGCAGGTCTTCAAGGCAGGGAGGATCTCTGGCCTTCTCTGATGTCTACATTATTTGCTGCCACCTGCCTCAGTGCTTCCCATGGTGTCAGCCACTCAGTGGGGTTTCCTATAAGTCACCTACAGGAAGTATTAGAAGGATCCCTGCAGATAGTAACTGTGACTTGAAGATTAGGAACCAAAGGGAGAGTCAGGTGAAGCCCTGGTGACACTTGCACACATGTTCACTGCTGCATTATTCACCATCACCAAGTTATGGACACAGTCCAGATGCTCCTCAGTGGATGAATGGATCAAGAAAGTGTGATACACACACACACACACACACACACACACACACTCATACACACAAAATGGAATTTTACTCATCCATCAGGAAGGATGATATGATGTCATTCAATGAGAATTGGATGGACCTGGAAAAAATTATGTTAATTGAAGAAAGGCATGGAGAGACAATGGAACATGTTTTCTCTTTCAGATGTGGAAGTTAGATCTAAATTACAAATATCTATACAAATATATAAGGGCCATATGTATATATATACATATATATTCACATATACATATATACAAATGTATAAACCTAAGTATAGTATATGCAGCAAGAATGCCAATGGTATAACTTTTTTTTTTTGCCAGTTGTGGGGACTGAACTCTGGTCCTGGGCACTGTCCCTCAGTTCTTCAGCTCAAGGCTAGTACTCTACCACTTGAGCTACAGCACCACTTCTGTCTTTTTCTGCTTATGTGGTGCTGAGGAATCGAACCCAGGGCCTCATGCATGGAAGGCAAGCACTCTACCACTGA
Source organism: Dipodomys merriami (assembly GCF_024711535.1). Classification (NCBI taxonomy): domain Eukaryota; kingdom Metazoa; phylum Chordata; class Mammalia; order Rodentia; family Heteromyidae; genus Dipodomys; species Dipodomys merriami. The sequence goes on along the minus strand of NW_027203493.1, from coordinate 15,486,381 downwards.
GCCACCTTCCCAGCCCGGTATAAGTCTTTTGAAGAACTAGTCTATAGTTAACAAAATGAATACAAGGAAGCTGGAGCCTGTGTTGTAGGGTAGCAGATGAATAGAGAGGAAAAGGGTGGGGAATACAGTCATAATATTCAAAGCGCATATGTGAAAATGGAACTAGGTAAACTGAGAGTAAGAGTTGAATCAGGAGAGATTGGGGGAGAATTATGAGAGGGATGACGTAGATCAAAATACATTACATTTTCACAAACTGGCATGTTGACACCCCTTTGTATGACTACCTAAAAAATAAATAAAGATAATTAAACATAGGTAAATAAATGAATAAAAGAGATTTTCCTGGCCCAAGCTAACTTTGCCTTTGATGACAAATTATTTCCCTCCCCAAATTCTGGAACAGACTCATTCATCTCCAAAGACTTACAGAGATCTTCACAAGAGACAACCTTGGCTTAAAAAGACAAAGAAAAAGAGGCCTTAAATAGGAAAATGGATTATAGTGATTTCAAACCTGGTGATAAAACACACACACACACACACACAGACACACACACACACACACACACACACACACACACACATTGTGAGACCAGAATGTGGCAAAAACCAAGGCTTCTAACAGGTTAATGAAAGCTGCTGTGTGTCTTAATTTTGCTTGAAGGGCCTTCACATAGTGTACTAAGTGAATAGGAGAACCTACTAAGAGGAGGAAATGAAATTCTATTTTATAAAGTATTAGTGTTGAAAAAGAAATACTCTGCTAGGTGTTGGTGGTTCATGTCTGTAATCCTAGCTACTCAGCAGGCTTATATCTGAGGATTGAGATTCAAAGCCAGCCTTGGGCAGGAAAGTCTGGGAGACTCTTAACTCCACTAAACTGTCAAAAAAAATAAAGCTGAAAGTGGAGCTGTGGCTCAAGTGATAGAGCACTTTTTGCCTTGCACAAAAAGAAGCTCAGAGATAGTACCGAGGCCTTGAGTTCAAGTAAATAAATACTACAAAACTTAATCTTCTGGTCTAGTTTTAAAGGAAATAGCAGGACGCTGGAAGCTCATGCCTGTAATCCTAGCTACTCAGGAGGCTGAGAGCTGAGCATCCTTGTATGAAGCTAGCCCAGGCAGAAAAGTCCCTGTGAGATTCTTATCTGCAATTAACCACTCAAAAACCAGAAGTGGTGCCATGGCTCAAGTGGTAGAGTGCTAGCCTTGAGCACAAAAAGTTTCAGGGATAGCACCCAGGCCCTGAGTTCAAGCCCTGCAACTGATAAAAAAAAGGGATTAAAATATTCACTAGTGAAACCACGCACAAATGATTCTAGCCAGGAAGCACCTCAGTTAATATAATCTTTTTGGGAAAGAAAGGGAGAGATAAATACAGCAGTTATAACACTAATCCAGAACTACTCTTTTAGTTGAACCAAAAAACCCCTGTCTTTTCTAATAAGTACTATGCACCAACCAGTTGCACCACTGGTGTTCCTCTTCTTTTCTTTATAGGAGACATAGTAAAATAAATAAATAAATAAAACAACCACAGAAACAAAAACACAGGCAATAGAAATAGACTACAAAGTTAGGAAGTAAAATCCACTGTACATGGGCTATTTTATGGTGTCCAGTAAGTATTGAGATGAACAAAATAGAGCTGCTAAAACTTTACAACTTAGGGAGGAGGGGAGTGGAATGGGAGGGAAAGTGGGAGAAAACAAGGAAGGGGGAAACACTGTTCCACAAGACATGTACTCATTTCATTACCTTACTTATGTTACTGTAACCCCTCTGTCCCTGTACACCACCTTTTCAATAAAATAAAATACTTTTTTTTTTTTTTTTAAAAAGGTGCATTGAACCAGATGTCTGACCATTTATATGAAAAACGGAAAGGATTGCGAATATCACAGAAGTATGTGGCAGGTGTTCCAAGTTAGTGCCCAGAAGATTAAAATATTTAGAGATTACATAGATTTGATGGATTAAAAAAAAAAGTTGCTGGGAATAGGTGAGTGCTAGAAGCTAAAGGGCCTTTCCCCACTACACCCACTACCTTTGTCTGCAGTGGTGTTGGGTTATAAAAGTTTCTTCACTGATGAGTGGAGAAGGAAGTCAGATGGTTCCTGAGGAGAGAAATGTATTTTTGTTTCTATAGAGCATGAAACATTTACATTATTTCAATAATAAGGACACCCTTCCCAGGCTGAGTACATTGTGTTCTGTTTTAAGATGATGTCCTATGGATTACTGGGTAGATAGAGCTTTGCTACTCCGGCCATGTTTACTGACCCAGAGCATCTGCACGGCCTGGGTCAGAATCGATATATTAACATGTCATATGTGTGCACAGGAAAGTTGCAGAAAGTCCTGATGTGGGGACTAAGGACACAGGCTTTGGAGAGCCAGCCCAGCTTCAGGTCCCAGCCCTCATAGTAAGCTTGACGGAGATTCTTAAAAGTTTTCAGTTCTCTTCCCCCAACTCCCCATATTCATCTATAACTAAGGAGAATAATGGTTCTCACCACGTAGAATATTCTAAATATGATAATGCATGCAAAGCATCTAGTCTTCCTCATTACTCGCTAGATATTACTTTTTGTTAGTGTCAATCAGATTTGTTATAAAATGTTTGACAAAAAGTAGGGTCACAGTAACTTACAGTACTATTTAGCATAGAGACTATTAGCACACTGGTTCTGTTATTTATTTGACTTTCCATGGTTTTGGTCATACAGGGACTGTAATTTCATGCCTTGTCCCTTTTTTTTTTTTAATGTTGTGTTGTTATTTCTGTATGCTAAGCTGATCTGGCAGAACAGATAAAAGCCATGTGTTGCTTAGTAATGGGGCCACTTCTGAGAAAGGCCTTAGTAGCTGAGTGCATCCTGTGCAGTGCACTTACACAAACCTGAGTGCATCCTGTGTAGTGTGTGTCAATCACTGCATTTCTTCTTTCTTTTTCTTCTTGTCCCATCCCCTTCTTCCCCCTCGTCCCCTCCTGTTCCTCCTCCTTCCTTCCCTCCATTGCTAATTCCTCCCCCCTGCTCCAACTTATCTTCCCCCTCCTCCTCCCCTTGTCCTTCTCCTCCTACGCTTTCTCTTCCTCCCTCTCTATTGCTTCTTCCTCCCCCTCTATTGCTTCTTCCTCCCCTTTCTTCTTCTCTTCCTCTATCACCACCACCACCCTCTCTTCCTCCTCTTCTCCTTTCTTCTTCTTTCTGTACTGGAGTTTGAACTCAAGAGCTCATGCTCTCAACTGGACTTTTCTGCTCAAGGCTTTTGCCCTGTCACCACTACCTTCACTCCCAACTTTTTGCTGGTTAAATGGAGATAAGAGTTTCTTGGATTTGTCTGCTCTGGCTGTTTCAAACCATGATCCTCAGATCTTAGCCTACTAAGTAGCTAGGATTACATGGGTGAGCCACCAGAGCCTAGGGAAGATGTGGATTCTTTTTTTTTTTTTTTTTTTTTTAAATTTTATTTTGTCTTCAAGTAGTTGTACAAAGTAGTTGCCATTCAACAAAGTAGTATATGTGAAAGCAACAAATCCTTATCAGTGTCACCCCTTTCATCTTACCTGTATCCATCCCTACCCTCTCTTGCTTGATTTTCTTATTTATGTAGAGCATACATTGAGTTTTATGACTGCTGATGTGGGTTTTTCATTTTGTTTTTGTCAGTGTGGGGCTTGAACTCATGGTCTGGATGCTGTCCCTGTGCTCTTTTGCTCAAGGCTAGCACTCTACCACAGTGCCACTTCCAGTTTTCTGATGGTTAGTTGAAGGTTAGAATCTCATGGATTTTCTTGCCTGGCCTGGCTTTGAACTGGGATCCTCAGATCTCAGCCTCCTAAACAGCTAGGATCACAGCAGGACCCACCAGCACCTGGCTTTGATGTAGATTCTTGAGACAGTTAAGAGGTGAGGTGCATGAAAGATAGAGGAGGCCTATGCCAGTGTAACATTAGTGCTATTGCACAGGAAAGGTTCATCATCATCATCATCATCATCATCATCATCATCATCATCATTATTATTGTCATGGGACTTGAACTCAGGGCCTGGTCACTATCCCTGAACTTTTTCTCTCCAGGAGCCTTAGCATGTTACCACTTTGTACACAGTACTATTTCCAGTTTTCTGGTGATTAATTGGAGATGAGAGTCTCATGGACTTTCCTAACTGGGCTTGGGTTCAAACTGTGATCTTCAGATCTTAACCTCCTGAGTAGCTAGCATTATAGGCATGAGCTACTGGCTTTGTTTTCTTGTTTTTAAGTGGAAGGGGAACCAGGTTCTCCTAATGTGATAAAAGTGTAGCACATGCACGTGCTGCATAGTGACATTTCAATGAATAGTACACTATCAGGATATCACAGAGGCACCAAATGTCTAGTGATATCGCCATCTTGGTTCTACCATGTCCACAGAAGGACACAATTGCCTAACATTTCTCAGAATGCATCCTTGTCATTAAGTGATACATAGTAAAAGTGGCTGTACAATAAATATTTAAACCAGTAATGGTGGCATATTGTCATCATCAGGAGTTGAGTATTGTATATAATTGCGTGTGCTGTGTCTTTATTATTTAACGGGTACTACAGTAGATTTCCAGAAGGGTCACTGGAAAAACAAGGGTAGATTATCTCTGTGCTACTTGGTAATAGCAAGTTTTCGGCTCCATTTTAACTCCATTTATTAACTGAAATTTGTCCAACCCAGCCAAGCCAATGGTGTCTGTGCATGAGATGACCATACTTGTTCTGTCTGATTGTGCGGATGGTTGTGATGATCCCACAGAATTGTATAGGTGACCCATCTAGTAAGAGAGAGAGAAAACTGGGTGCATGCATTTATATTTTGTATTGTAATATATATATATATATATATATATATTTTTTTTTTTTTTTTTTTTTTTTGGGGTCCGGTCGTGGGGCCTGAACTCTGGGCCTGGGCGCTGTCCCTCAGCTCTTCAGCTCAAGGCTAGCGCTCTACCACTTGAGCCATAGCGCCAATTCTGGCTTTTTTCTTTTTGCTTATGTGGTACTGAGGAATCGAACCCAGGGCCTCAGGCATGCAAGGCAAGTGCTCTACCACTGAGCCACCTTCCCAGCCCCTGTAATAGTATTTTGTGTGGTAAGCAGGCTGTGTCAATATATTAGGAAGAACTTAAAACATAGTTGAGGCCATTTCACATCACTTAATTAAATGGGAGTCCTGAGATTATTTGTGACAGCCTTGTTTATAATGACTCAACACCAAAAGCTGTAACAGAATGCTGTCAGCTAGCAAGTGTCCTGTGGAAGACAGTGAGCCAGAGTGCTCTCCAATAAGACAGTCACTGGCCATGTGTGACCACATTCAGATTAGATGAGAAAACACAGTTTCCCAGCCACCCTGGGCATATTTCAAGTGCCCAGTAGTCCCTGTGGCTCAGGCTGCCATACTGGATAGTGTTGATAGAGAAGGTGTCAGACATTGCAGAACATTCTGATAGCTGGCCAGGAAAAGAGGATCTTGACAGAGCAGGATGGTTTACATGTCCAGTGTGTGCATGTAGGTTAGGTATAAACTGTTCCATGTACCAGAGCCATAGCAATTGTAGGTTAGGTCTAAACTGTTCCATGTACCAGAGGCATAGCAATTCGGCCCCTGGGTGTCAGCATTTACTCAAAGCTGGACGTTTGACCTATGTTAGTGATTTTGTACCCTCCTGCTCTGGAAGGTTCTGTCAAGACTCCTGAGTGTGAGGACAGCCATTGGAGTCTCTATTGCTTTTCTTTTTCCTTTTTTTTGTGTTCCCATATTGGAACTTGAACTCAGGGCCTCATATTCTTCTTGCATGGCTCTTTTGCTCAAGGCTGGTGTTCTACCAACTTGATCCACAGCTCTACTGCTAACTTTTTTACTGGTTGATTGGAGATAGGATTTAGGTTCCCTGGGCTGACTTCAAACCAGGATCCTCAGATTTCATTCTCCTGAATAGTTAGGGTGATAGGTGTGAGCTACTGGCGCCTAGCCCTTTTATTGCTTTTTGTTTTAAAGCCTATGGCCTAGTGTTGGACCTTCAGGTCTTCCAAACTTTTATTCTGACCCCCTTTTCCATCTGTTAATTTTCCTTTGCATTTAATGGCAGTAATTGTAAAGAGCTGGAAAAGAAGCCACCTTGCCTTCTCCTTCCCTCATCTTGATAAGGAAATGTAACCTACAAGATAGAAACAGACAGGAGGAAACATTTGCAAACACATCCTCTTTTTAATTTTCAGACACTCTTGTACACCTTATAAGAACCAGACCTTCCCCTCCCCGCCAGCATCCACCCCCTCCAGTATTTGCCCTCCCTCCATCTAGGGCTAGAGTGGGATAAACTGACACAAACAAAGATGGCCAACTGTAGAGGTCCCGTATTTCTTGTTTGACAGATGATTCTAGCTGGTTTGACTGGGGAGGAAGGTGGTTTCCCAGCCAGTTTTCTTCCAGACAGTACAGCCGTGTGGAATGGGTGCTATCTGTTTTCACTGTGTTAGTGAAGGTAGAGGCTGTTTGCAGACAGTGTCTCAGGGAAGTTTCCTACTCTTACCCTTCAAAATCTGGCTAGTCAACCTCCTTTTCTAGAAAATTCTCCTTCCAGATTCAGTACCCATCACAGTTAGCTTTCAGCTAACTGCTTCTACTTCATATTCACTCATGTTGTTCATGCAGCATTGCAGTTTGTTCTTGCTTCTCTATTCAGCCCACACTATTAAACCCTGATGGTTGTGAGAGTAGTGTAAGCGCTTTGAAGTGTATACTTTTTTTTTTGTACTGGTCTTGAAGCTTAAACTGAGGGCTAAAGTGCTGTCCCTGAGCTTTTTAAATTTTTCTTTAGCTCAAGGCTATCACCCTATCACTTGAACCACAACTCTACTTGTGGCTTTTTTGAGAAGTTAATTGGAGATAAGAGTCTCATAGACTTTCTTGCCCTAGCAAGCTTTGAACTGTGATCTTCAGATCTCAGCCTTCCAAGTAGCTAGGATTACAGGTGTGAGCCACTGGTGCCCTGCTGTAATGTGTGTACTTTTCTTTTGGTCACTTGTGGGGCTTGAACTCAGGGCTGAGTTTGTACTTTTTAATGACTTAAAATCTTGCAGTATTCCAAGCATCACTGAAAAGCTAACACTAAGACAAATACTGGTATGTCTATCACATAGGTTCATTGGAGCTAACAGTAGGCATTTAAATTCAGATTTCTTTCTTTTTCAAAAAATTATTTGGAAAGTACTGGGGTTTGAACTCAGGAATTTTTTATTTAAACAATTTCTAAATATAGCAATTTATTGGACACTATGCCTCAGAATGACGGTGGAGTCATTTAACCATAAGGTAATGCTGAGACCTGCATTATGACTGTTCACCATCATAGTTATCTTTTTTCAAATTATTATTATTAGGGAGTTGTACACAGGGCTTACAATTCCATAAGTCAGGTAATGAGCACAATGCTTCTTGGACAACACCACCCTTTCCTTCGCTTTCTTCCATTTACCTCTTCCCATCCTTACGATGGTTCCTTTTCTTTTTTCTCAAAGTAGAATTGCTGATCAAAGGCCTGAGCCAGTGTTGGTGACTTCTGTGTGACGTGGTCTTACCCCTTGAGATGCTTCTTAGGGGTACTTAAGATTGTCCAATTATTCCTTGTCTCTTCCAATGTTTGGAATTCTTCATTAGCTTTTTCTAAGTGGTAACTCACTGTGGTTCTGGTTTGCTATCACCTGATTTCTAGGGAGGGAATATGGCAGGAGTTAACTGTGGGAGCCCTGTGGCTGAGAGCCCTGAGGCCACTGGGCTCTGAAAGCTGAGAGGTTTGGTATGTCAACCCTTAGGTCTGGGCAGTGAGGTCTCACTTGACCCCAGAGAAGAATATTCCCCAGTTGCGTGGTCTCAAGGCAGCAGGTCATAGTTCTGTGGCCTTTTCCCTTCATCCCAATGATGTCTCAGTGTGAGGCTGCTGAGCCTCCGGCACTGGCTTGAGTGTGATATATCATGATAAGAACTACTTAGCAGCAGGAGACCTCACTGGGCCTTGTCTCTCATGGAGGTGTGGGGAACAGACGGTTCAGGCAGTCATTGGTCCAGATCCTGCCTGTGAGACCCTGTGTCACTGAGCCACTCAGTCTCTGAGCACTTTTCATACAAATTAGTGCTGGGCTCCCAGCATTCTGAGGAGCAAGAATAAGGTTGTAGTGCAGGTTGGGTGCTTATCTTAGCACTAGTACTTAGCGAACACATGTCACTTGCTTGCTCTTCCTTGCTCCAAGACTAGCTTTCAGGCTGGAGGCACCATGGACAGCAGATTCTCCAGAGTGGCAGGATAGTCAGATAAAGTTATATTGAATGACTTTATGAGTTTCTACTTCATGACAGTTCAGTTGTGCTTTAGCTTATATAGCTGACCATGTTAAAGATTTTGGAGTTGTTTTTTTTTTTTTTAAGTTAGTATCAGCCTTTGCACTCAGGGCCTTGCACTTGCATAGCTGGTGGTCTACTACTTGAACCATGCTTCCAACCTGGCTTTTGCTAGTTAATTGGAGATAGAGTCTTTCAGCCTTTTCTGCCCTCACTGTCTTTGAACAACAATCCTCCAGACCTCAGTCTCTTGATTAGCTAAGATTACTGGTGTGAGCCACTGGTCCCTGGCCTAGGATTTTGGATTTTTTTTTCTAAGAGCATTTTCAGAATAAAAACCCACTGCTACTGTAATCCCATTTGTACACTTAAAATACCAATGAAAGGGCTGGGAGAGTGGATCACTGGTAGTGCTTGCCTTGCATGCATGAGGCCCTGGGTTCGATTCCTCAGCACCACATAAACAGAAAAAGCTGGAAGTGGTGCTGTGGCTCAAGTAGTAGAGCACTAGCCTTGAGCCCAAGAGCTGAGGGACAGCCCAGAGTTCAGACCCCATGACTGACACACACATACACACACACACAAAATACCAATGAAGCCTTGAGTTGAAGAGCTGAGAGACAGCGCCCAGCCCCAGAGTTCAGGCCCACAACTGACAAAAAAAATACCAATGAAGAATTAATACACAGACACAGACACAGACACAGACACACACAGACACACACAGACACACAGACACAGACACACACACACACATACACACACACGCACACACACACACACTCTCAAAAGTCTTGGTCCTGAAAATTCAAATCATCAGCCATAAACTTGAAATTCTTTTTTGTTTTTTGTTGACTGGGACACTATCCCCTGGGCTCTTTTTTGTTCAAGGCTAGCTCTCTACCACTTTGAGCCACAGCACCACTTCTGGTTTTCTGGTGGTTAATTGGAGATAAGAGTCTCATGGACTTTCCTGACTGGCTGGGCTGGCTTTGAACTGTGATCCTCACATCTCAGCCTCCTGAGTAGGTAGGATTACAGGCGTGAGCCACCAGTGCCCAGCTAAATTTGGTTTTTAGGACTCTTCGTTTTGACACTGTCTTAAAAAACAACAAACAACAAAAAACAGCCACAATTGTATTTCTTCAGTTTCCCTCCTTCCTGAGATGTCCTGCCCTCTGCCTTCGTCATCTTTTTAAAACACATTCAAATAGTCCATTCCCTTTTGGTGGCTTTGGAGCTTGAATTTGAAGTTGTCCATGAGCTCTGGAGGATGGACAATCTCCTTCATGGTCAAGGACTCATTGCAGGGCAGTGCCAAGGACTCCAGAAACAGAGTCCTGAGAATTCATGATATATTCTGGGTTTGCTTCTCCTCGAAATGGCTCAACTAAGCCTGTTTTTTAAAAATTATTCTTTTTTTATTGTAAAAATGTTGTACAGAGGGGTTACAGTTACATGAGTAGGGTAATGAGTACATTTCATAGCGAGCATTGTTACCTCCTTAACTAAGCCTGTTTTTATCTCTGTGGAAAGTCCTGTTTTATATCCTTGCTTTCAGATTGAGGAGGAGGGCACACATTCTCTGTGGGGTCCGCCATGAAGATTGAGTAGATGATAATGTATGATAATGTTCCACATGTTTGTTCCACGCTGGCTTTGGGGGGCTTGCAGCTGCTTTGGCGGGGCAGGTGTGGGGAGGCTCCTGAATTTCCTGGGCTTTCTGGAGCTCCAGCACATGCACCAATTCTCACAGTGTCCAAGTGTCAGAGACTCTGAAATTAGAAATGTCCTTTTTCTCTAAATGTATTTAGGGGAAAGTAGGCTGATGGGTCTCTTTCCATTTAAATTTCATAGATTGGAGAGAGAAAGAGGATGGGGACAGAAGGAGAGAAATGAAAATCTCTTTAGACTTGAATTATTTGCATGCATATATAGGACACACAAAAAAGGACATTTAACAGATTAAGAACTCAACATGGACAAGTGGCTGGTTTTTATAAAAATAAATAGTATTGATGCCACCCCAAAATGGTGCTCGGAGTAAAAATATGATGGTAATATGGTAAAGATTCAAGTTAGAATTTTGACATAATCTAAATACTATAGTGATGGGGGAATGGGAAGAAAATAGAGTTACAAAGTGACATACAGTTGGAACCAGGGAAGCCGTTCCCTAAGGACAATGGATTTAAATTGCCTTGGATTCATTTTTTTTTTTTTCAACACTAGGGGTTGAATTCAGGATTGCATGCTTATTCACCTTGCTCATTCAGCTTGCTTGCTCAGCTGGTGTTCTGCCACTTGAACCATGCCTCCAGCCTGGCTGGTTACTTTATAGATGGAGTCTCAGAACTTTATATGCAGGCTGGTTTTGAACCTCGATCCTCAGATTTCAGCTTCCTGTTTAACTAGGATTACAGGCATAGGATTACTTCCCATATGCATTGTCTCCAATTTTGGTATGAACATATTAGTGTGTGTGTGTGTGTGTGTGTGTGTATGTGTGTGTGTGTGTGTGTGTGTACATGCACACTCAGAGAAAGAAATGTTATTTGGAGGTCTGCACACCCTATCCATTTTTCTGTGGCCTATATCACTGGGGTTTAGAACAATTACTTATCATTTTTTCCTTACTTGTAAGACAGTGAGTGTGCCTGGGTATTCAGTTTTCCCCTGACCTTAAGTCATAAAGAATTGGTCGGGAGGGGAAAACTATACCTGTGGGTCTCAGAGGAAGACTGCACAGTGAGTGCTGAGTGATGGCTCAGGCTGATCCTGGGGATGGACTCAGCGTATGCAGTGGGCTTAGAGAATTGCATGTGTTACTTTTGCTGGCAGCAGAGGACAAGGAGAGTAAAGCTAGAGAGGACATAGTCTACAATGAAGATTCCCCCCACTCACCGGGTACTCACTGTATCCCAGGCCTGAGAGAAGTGCTTTATACATGTGCTTCTGTTGAAGCTCTGAAGACCCCTAAGACGAAGAGGCTGTCATGATCATGACTTGCCAGGCCTTGGGCAAGCGCTAGGCTAGGCTGTGCACCCTTGCCTGTTGCAGGGCCTGCCCCTGCTCTGTGGTGGGTGTTGTTAAAGACATCGGTGTTGGGATGTCTCTGGCTTGATTGGTGCTATATTTTGAGAGCCTGAGGCGGGCTTCCTCTGAGGAGGTTCTGGGTGTCCAAGGCTTGGCTTAGGCTGTCAGATTCAGGCTAGAGGCAAGCAGAGAGGAAAGTGGATTTGGAGACCTATGGGAGCAATTTCATTTGAAAGATGAGAGCAGAATCTGCTCTTAGAATAGACTGGACTTGAGGAATAGAACTGAGGGAGCAATAGGGTCAAGCTTAACCATCTCTAGACTTGGAGATTATGGACTAGTAAAATAATAAAAGATGAAGGCCCTCCAGTCCTTTTCTGGTAGGTCAGGAAGGCCAATTCCAGATTTCAGAGTAATCTCAAAACTTGGGTTCCTGACAGTGGATCACCTACTTTCTTTCTTTTTTTTTTTTTTTGGTTGGTCATGGGACTTGAACTCCAGGCCTGGGCGCTGTCCCTGAGCTCTTCAGCTCAAGGCTAGAACTCTACCACTTGAGCCACAGTGCCACTTCCTGATCACCTACTTTTATTTGATTAAATAAGGCAATGAAACAAATTCCCTTTATTATACCAAGACCATTTGATAAAAGAAATCATGTTTTAATATGGAACACAAATAGTGGTCATCCTCAGAATAAAGGCTGGCTCTGTGATTAGGTCTAAGAGTGGCTGGTGGTAATTGTTCCTTCATCTTCTCTTGTGGCTGATGGGAGAAGATGTTGCCCAGGCCAGGATGTTCTGCTACTCATGTGGGTCCTGCTGGAAGACATTCTTCTGACCGGTGGCTGACTGGGAACAAGAGGCCCTAAGCAGGTGGGAGGTTGTGGGTAATGGTTTTAGGTATGTGAGCAGTTAGGATTTCAGTGGGGGTTTTCTGTATAGACAGATGCACTGGGGCAGGGGGACTCTTAGGAAGCTAGGAATGCTGAAAAATGCTGGAGACAGGAGGAAGAGAACAGAGAGGATGTGGATGTAACATTTATTAAGCACCTGCCAGCGGTGCATGGAAGGGGAGATAACCCTCATAATGGAGTCTTTGGGGCTGGGAAGAGTATTGATTCTTGACATAGATGGGGAGACTCAAGTGTGGGGTGTTTAATGTAACTAAGTCTCCTTACAATCCCTTCACAAAATTGGTGTTCCAGCCATCTCTGGCCCATTGTTCTAGCTCTTCTCATGGGTTTCTGACTCAATGCTGGCAAGGGATGGGCTGTCTTGAAACCTTTTCAGAGGTGCATTTAATTAATTTATTTAGAGTAGTGGTAATGACGTGTTCAGGAGTTTTTTGGTTGCTTCACTGTGACTGATGCAGTTGCTTTGGTTCCGCATTGGTGGCCTCATCCCTTGGCGACTGGCGGGTGCAGAAATAGTCCTGCAGAGATCTCTATTCTATGAAATGCTGAGATGCTCCTGCAAAGATCTCTGTCCTATGAAGAGTTCTCCCCTGAGTTCATTGCAGGTGGACAGCTCAGCCACGTGCTCTTACATGCAGTGCTATAATTTATATGCCTCCCTGAAGGGGTTGGTTAAAACTGAAGGCTCTCCCTTGGGACCCTGAGGCTCAGACATGGAAAAGAAGACCACCTGATGCTGCCAACATGGCTCTGCTTCTCAGTGGAGTCCCCCCCAGTCCCCCCACCCCAGCCACTGAAGCGCCTCAGGGAGCCTCCTTGAAAACTCATAATGGAATCTTTGAACGGCTGCCCGAGGATACTCTGCACATTTCCAGTCATTTTTCTCTTGTAATGGACGCTCTGACTGACTCGTTGGTTAATGGGTCCCAGGTTCTCCAGGCCACTTAACTTCCTAATTTTCAAGCAAGCATGATCCTTGGGGAAAATTCATTGGGCAGAAGCTTAAGCCTTCACGGCTCTATCTGCATCCTCCTCAGGTTGTGGGCAGCAACTCCAATGGTTGTGGTAGACATCTTTGGTTTCCGGCACAAGGGGACTTAGGGAGAAGGCTCTGCTCCATCATTTATTAAACATTTCCTTGCAGGCTGTATGTCTGGCCAGGTTCTCCCAGGAGCTCTAGGGTGAGGCTTGTGTCTCCAGGTAGCCTGGGTTGCATGCAGGGCTTTGTCTCTGTATGTCGTTTTTTTCTACCTCCCTCCTCCCCTGCCGCTCTGGCGGACAGCCAGCTGGTAGAACCAGGTGTGCACACCTGGAGTAATAACCCTTTCTGCTTTCAGAACAGCCTATGGGGCTCTTTCTTGGCACAACCCGCCCCTCGGGGAGGAAGCATGTGGGGAGTTTTGTCAGAGACCCACTGATAAAATATTTACATCATTCACTTGGTACCAGGTCCTGGTTTGTTTGTTTAAAAAAGTCTTAACGTATCTTCCAAGAGGATGTTGACTTCTTAGCTTTTGTCTTCTTGCTTGTGATTTTTGTTTTGTGAGATGCCAGGAGGTTGCTAGTTTTGATCTGGGAGAGAAGCAGCTAGCTATAAAGGAGGTAAGTGGCTGGAGGTGTACCTCCTTTGTGGCCCACCTCAAGGTCTGGTGGCCATTGTCTCTTTAATCCTCTTGGAGTCTTCGAGGGGAGAGGGAGTACTTTGAATTGTGTTTCCCTCAAAAGGTATATCCGAGCCCTTGTCCCCAGAAATAGTGAATGGGGCCTTTCTGGGGAATATGGTACATTAGCAGATAGCATTAGTGTAGATGAATGTATTGGCTTAGGGTGAGCCCTAATTCCTACAATGAGTCTTTTTAATTAGGAAACAACAGAGGGAAATTGGGTCACGTGAAGATAGAAATCAGAACTATGTCCACAGCAGCCAATGAATGCCCAGCGTTGTCAGCAAGGAAAGATTCCCTTTAGAGTTTTTCAAAAGGAGCATGTCCCTGCTAACACCTTGACTTTGAGCTTCTAGCCTCAAGAATAGTGAGATAATAGAGTTCTAATAGAGTTTTAAGCCACTCAGTTGGTTGTAACTGTTATGGCAGCCCTTGGAAATAATATAGGAGGAATTAGAACATTAGCCTTGTTTTACGGATGAGCAAGCAAACCAAGGCTCAGAGGTAGTAAGCCTCTTGGCCCAGTCACTCAGTTCATCGTGTGGAGACAGACAGACCAGGGGTGCCTGGTGCTGCCGCCATGTTCCTGTTCTTGTTTCCATGGCTGAGCGGGCACGGTGGCAGCTTCTCAGTTCCAGTTATCTAGGGCACCTTAATGAGCAGCATAGTCTCAGAGGGAGGGTGCAAGTCGCAGTGTAGCTGTGCTTTACATACTGGATTTGGCCCCGTGCGTCTCTGGGTGGCTTGGGGAGCCCTGGCTGAGAGGACACAGCTGCCCTCCTCCCCCACATCACCTTTGTATTTTATTTTTTGTGATACTTGGAACTCAGGGTCTGCTTTAGCACTTGAGCCACACTCCCAGCCCCCCTTTTTGTACTGGTTATTTTCAAGGTGGGTTCTTATCAAGCTTGTGGTCCTCCTAACTTGTGTTTTCCTGTACTACTGGGGATGACAGGTATATGCTATTGTGCCCAGCCATTGATTGAGATAGAGTTTTTTTGTTTTTTTTTTAATCTCCTGGATTTTTATGCCTGAGCTAGCCTCGAACTGGGATTTGCTGATCTCTTCCTTCCAAAGCATTATAGGCTGAGCCACCATGCTCAGCCAGGCCTGGTAGTTTCTGTGTACAGATCTAAATGTGAGATGGAGACGCAGTGCCATTTCTTCTCCTTCAACGAGGCTGGTGGATGTTCATATCATCCTTAGGAAGACCTTCTGTGCCTCAGAATTGCATAGTGAAGAGCTTTTACTTTTTGTTGTTGTTGCAATTGTTAGTTGTGGGGCTCAAACTCTGGGCCTGGGCACTGTCCCTGAGCTCTTCAGCTCACTAGCACTCTACCACTTGCACTACAGTGCCACTTCCGGTTTTCTGGTGGTTTTACTGGAGAAAAGACTTTCCTTCCCCGGGCTGGGTTTGAACCTCGATCCTCAGATCTTAGCCTTCTTAGTAGCTAGGATTACAGGTGTGAGTCACTGGCACCTGGCCTGAGCTTTTACTTTTGTGAACTTGTTTTAGAGAAACCTGTTGAGAAGGGTGAAGGGTATATTACAGAAAATACTTATCATCATACCTGAGTAGCTTTGTAAAGATACAAAAGGTATCCTCACAGAATCCAGGTAGGAGACAATAAATGTTCCTACTTCAGTCTGTTTAGTTGCTATAACAAAATGCCATAAACTGGGTAACTTATCAAGAACAGAAAGCCTTCTGTTCACAGTGATCAAGATCAAGGTGCCAGAGGATTTGTCCAGGTGAGGCTCATGTGGTGAATGGGTCAGCCTCTTATTTATCAGGTTCAGATTCCATTAGAGTCCACTCCCCATCTAACCACCTTCCAAAGGCCCCTCTGTTAATACAGTCACAACAGAGACTTGATTTCAACTCATGACATTTGGAGGCCATATTTGTGCAGTGTATAGCATAGCCTTGCCCTGGTGGGGTTAGAGGAAGCAGATGTAGTTTCTACACAGAGGCCACATGGATGGTCCCTGTGGTGGACACTCTGGGCTGTGGATGTGGATTGTAGGGCTACAGCTTCTGCTGGACTGCTTTCATGGAATACACTTTGGAATGACTCCCCTTGGGGATCTTCTCAGTGATTTCCTGGTGGCTTGTGATTTTGTAGAGCAGTCAGGGTTAGAAAGAACTCAGACCCTCATTCACATTTTGGGGGAGGAAGGTAGAAATAGCACACCTGACTACCACCATTGCAGCTAGGAGGCACTATATCATCTAGGATTCCGTTCAGAGGTGGTATTGAAACCATGGCCTTCACGACTGGAAGTCCTGCCTTTTCCCTCCAGGACTGGGAGCATCACTACTGGTCTCCACATTCGTCTCTGGCCATGTTGGTCTAGGTGGTCAGATCTTCTGTTGGTATCATTGGTGTGACTTGTACCTGGTACTGCCATGGGGTGAATATGAATATGTTCATGCACCTTTCAGCTTTTTTATGTCTCAACTACTTGAGTAAAGTTGGGGCTGCTGTTTCCACATCTGCAGGTGTGTATTTCTTCTGCACTTGGGACATATGGTTCCACTCAGTGCCCCAGACAGGAGGCCTTGTGCATGTCCATCCTGCAACATTTCCTTGGTCCCTCTGCCTGTTAGTCTCACTGAAACCCAGGCCTTGTTGTACCCAGAGCTTGCAGCATTGAGCTGGAAAAGGTAGTTAAAAGGTAAATGGAGCACCAGCAGACTCCAGGAGAATGAGCAGATTGGAATCCTGTAAATTTCAAGCACACATTTAGGTTGTTTCTCTAACAGGCTAAGTAAGTCAGCTTTAGGTTGGGGAAGGCAAAGGAAACCTAGCATAAATTATACGTCTTGCCTTGTGGCAGCATAGCTACTGGTGTATTGCTTCCCTGATCTTGGGTTCTTGGTAGATTTTATTGAGTGATTTCTTACATTTCTCCATTATTAATGAGCACTCCAATCCCAGGTTTGAAAATGGTCCAAGAAAATGGTCCAGTAATGAGGCTTTCCTTAGTTATTTTGATACATTTTTGTCTTATAGTTGAAGAAAAATGTCCATCTTTCTTCCTATACATAGAAGGATGCTCCACTCCCTGTCTGCTGGGGCTGGAGGTTGGGGAACTATCTGTAAAAACTGGCCTGGGTGCTAAGCCTGGCAGTAGGCACCAAGGTAGAGGATGGTTTGTTTTTTGTGTAGTACTGGGCCTGATGAGCAGGGCAGAGACTCCTAGGGAACAATCCTTTGTTAGCGCTTGCCACAGGCAGGCCAGGCAGAAAGGTGTTGCAAGATAACTGCAAGGAAGTGTGCACTGGCTGGTGTGTCTTCAGTTTCAGCTTCAGTGTCTTGTCTAGTTTTGGGCTCAATTCCAAGATGCTGATGGGTGAAGGGTGCTTATAGGTGGGTGGGATGCATTGTGTAATGGAGCCCCCTTCCTGAGGGTCCCCATGCAAGGCTGTTTTGAAATTGGGCCTCTTAGAAGAGGTCAGAGCTGGGGCTGGGAAGGTGGCTTAGTGGTAGAGTGCTTGCCTTGCATGCATGAGGCCCTGGGTTCTACTCCCCAGGACCACATAAGCAAAAAGAAAAAAAGCCGGAAGTGGCGCTGTGGCTCAAGTGGTAGAGCGCTAGCCTTGAGCTGAAGAGCTGAGGGATAGCACTCAGGCCCAGAGTTCAGGCCCCACGATTGGACCCCCCCCCAAAAAAAAGAGGTGATCCAGATGCCTGTAATCCTGGTTTCTTAGGAGACTGATATCTGAAGAGCATGGCTTGAAGCCAGCCTGTACAGAAAAGTCCATGAGACTCTAGAAGTGGAGCTGTAGCTCAAGTGATAGAATGCTAGCCTTGGGTGGAAAAGCTAAAAGAAAATGCCCTGTTCCCTACTTTAAGCCCCATTTCTGGTGCCTGTGGCTCACAACTGTAATCCTAGCTACTCTGGAAGGTCTCATGGTTCAAAACCAGTCCCAGCAGTCATGAGATTCTTACTTCTAATTAACTATAAACAACCCCACCCCCAAAAAAGGCTAGAAGTAGAGCTATGATTCAGGTGGTAACCTTGAGCAAAACAAAATCTTCGCTTTTGCCTAGGCACTGAGTTCAGTCTCCAGGACTTACACACACACACACACACACACACACACACACACACACACACACACACACACACACACATACACGCACACACGCACACGCATACTATGTATGTATATACACAAATATACACACACATAGATATGCATGTATATATGTACACATATATATGTATATGTATGTATGTATATATATATATATATATATATATATATATATATATATATAGGTTTTGGTCTATTTATTTTTGGTTGTTGGAGATTTGCTTCTTACAAAGACATTAGATAAGCAAAGGTAAAGCAGTTATTCCTATGTACTTTGTTAGAAAGGTAATTTACAGGACACCTTTTGGAACTTTTACCTCCACCCTGCATAACATGGTGGCTGGCTAAACAAGTAGTAGTCCCTTCTAGGGAAGGCTTTCCTGATCTTTTCGTTTTAGCCTGGCTCACAGCTTTTCTCCTAGGACTGTCCTACAAATTTCTTAGTGCTCAACTCATCATCTCCCATGTTTGAAAAGACCCTGAAGCTGAGCTTCAGTATTCTTGTCTTTAAAATAACAAGGTGATGCAAAAGTTTTAAAAAATGGAGCCTCTTAATTGAGCCTTAATTTCCATTGAAGTATTTTTATAAGATTTATGACTCTGTTTAGCAGCTCTCTAATGATACTGGCAATTTACATAATGCTGATTATCCAAGCAATTCAAAGTAATTTATAGCTATGTCTTCATTAGCAGCGGGTGGCAGATATTAACCCATTTCCTTGCTGGGGAAATTGAGGCTTTTTATAGAGCAATAAAGGGCCCATACAGATCAAGCCATGGGTAGGAGTCAGGTTCTGAGACTTCATGGAGTTTCATTTCTTTACACTAAAGCTTTACAAAGTTAGACAGACTCTTGTCAGAAAATGAGTCAGCTGCTGCTTGTAAGTTGGTTAAGGTTTGTTTGAGTTATTCCTTTTGGAAATGGGATTTGTTTCTCTTTATGCATATAAAATGGAAATTCAAGTTCTTTGAGCTCTCCCACTGTGAAGGTTAATGAATGAAAATGAACTTGGTTAAACAGTCTGGGAGAATGACACTTGGAGAAATGTTATTAATGATAAACTTGAGTTCTGCTATTGGAGGTGTCTTTCAGTTTTCTAGATATGAATGATGCTGGTGTTAGTAAATCCTTGTCTATTTACTCCTTTTAAGTTTTTAAGAGAATCTTTATTCTTCTCATGAAGCAGATGCTTTGAAATTGCCTATTACCCGATCACTGTGATTAAACACAACATCGTATTGTTAAAACATCACTGAGAACTGGTATAAGGAGGAGAGTCTCCACTGGAAGGAAGTCCTCATTATTACCATACAAGCCTGTTCATTTCAGCTAAGAATAAAGGTTTTGGAGTTGTTGTTGTTGTTGCTGGTTGTGGGGCTTGAACTCAGGACCTGGATGAGCGCTGCCCCTGAACTTTTTCACTCAAGGATAGCACTCTACTCCTTTGAACCTTGGCTCTACTTATGGTTTTCTGGTGGTTAATTGGAAATAAGAGTCTCATGGACTTTCCTGCCTGGGCTGGCTTCCAGTGGCTATCTTTGGATCTCAGCCTCCTGAGTAACTAGGATTACAGGTGTGAGCCATCAGCCCCTGGCTCAAGAATAAAGATTTTTGACATGTCACTTGCCCAATATTGAGACAAATGCACAATTTTGGTTGCTACTTTTGAACCAGTCTTGGGAGTCTTTGTCACTCCAAGCTGTCTGGGGACTCTAGTTTAAAAGCTGTTGGTGGAGACCCTGGGGCCACTGCTGACCACTATGGGAGGCAAGGGATTATCATGTGGGTTTTGGTTTTCAGATTAAAAACCGAATAGTTTGAATAGTGCCCCTTTATCACAGGGAGATGTGGTCTGAGATTCCCCAATGGATGTCAGAAAGAACAAAACTTACATGTAAAGGAGACAGCTGAATGATTGCCAGGCAGATAGTGCATACTGCCTGGATACGCTGCACAGAAGTGATTTCTGTCCCAGGCAGGATGCAGTGGGAGGATGTGAGATTTCATTATGATACTCAGAGCATTATGTAATTTAAGACGTGTAAATTGTCTATTTCTAGAATTTTTATTTCATATTTCCAGACTGTTCATCTTGGAAATTGAAACCAAGGAGTAGGGGAACTACTGAACAAGTCAAAAAAATGTGCAAGGCCCTTCTCCCTGGGCCTGTGGTTACTTAGATTTGTGACTCTGGGCTGGCCCTTCTCTTTCCTTTACACTTAGGGTTATTAGGTCACACTATGGGGAAATAAAAGCACAAGAAGGAGGCCAAGTTTGGAGAAGGGAAGGTTTAGATTGAGAATGAGGGCTTTGCAGGCAGAGCATCTTGGGACCAGTTTCTTAACTGTGGGACTTGGGCCCAGTCACATGGCCTCTCTGGTCTTAATTTCTTCAACTGCTAAATGGAAGCAATAACTACCTCAGTGAATGGTTTTGAGAATTCACTGGGATGCTTGTTATTAGAAAGAAAAGAAAACACAGTATCCAAGACTGTTAAAATTAAGCACAAGGTAGAGACACCCTGGAGTGAAAAAGGCTTCCTGTTTTTTTATGTTTATTTTTGTGTGTACAGGGGCTTGAATACATGACCTTGGGATCTCACTCACCCCCGCCATGGGCCCCCCATCTCTGCCCCCCCCATCCCATCACCTCCAAGGCTGGTTCTCTACCACTTGAGCCATACTGCAACTTTGTGGCTTTTTTGCTGGTTATTTGGAGATAAGAGTCCATATATAGATTTCTCCACTGAGTTGGTATCAAACTGAGATCTTCAGATTTGAGCTTCATGAGTTGCTAGGTTTTAGGCCTGACTACCAGCATCTAGCCAGATCCTCATTTTTGTTGTTGTTTCTGTTTCTTAGAGTTCATTTCAATAACTATTATTTTAGGTGATCAGATGTCCTACTGTCTACTTAGGGAGTCCTGACACTGGACAGCCACCTCTTTGGGGAAGAAAATCAGTTTCAGTGGAGTCCTTTCTTTGCCTGCATCTTGACAAAGATGGCGGTGGAAACCAAAGGGGACCTGGCATCTCTTACCAAGTTGGCCAGCCTCAGCTCTGAACATGGCCAGGGTGTCTGAGACCTACTTTTGTTGCCTGTCTAAAAATGGTATTTTCCATTCTTGGTTCTTCCAGTTAAAAGGTAAGGAGAGCTCTCCTTGGCTTGACCTCATGGCCTAGAAGCTGGCATTCCTTGGTTCCTTCTACCACCAGTTCTGTTTTGCAGCTGTTCTGGGCTGCAGCGGTTTTTAGTCCCACCGTTCAAATTAGATTGACCTATACCAAGAAGCAGGCAGTTTCTCAGTGAATGGAGCTGCTGTAACAAAGCACTGTAGGTGGCTGAAGCTTAATTGTTGAAAGTTACTGTTCTTCAGGCTGGAGGCTGGAAATAAGAGGTCAGGTTTGCTTTTTATGCAGACTGTGAGGAAGACAGTCTCACGAGTGTTTCTCACTAGCTTCTGTTTTCTGGTGTTTCTGGAAGTCCTGGATTGTAGACTTAGCACTGAGGCCTCTGCCTTCCCTTCATCTTACATGATGCTCTCCTTGTGTCTTCCCTGACTGTGTGTGTCCACACTTCCCTCCTGTGTTCAAGAGCCTTCTCTAAAAGCTTTATTTTAACCCGATTATCTGTGCAAGGATGCCGTGTCCATGTACAGTCACATTCTGAACTACTGGCGCTCATGACTCAAGCACCTTATTTTTGGGGGATTCAGTTCAACTCAGAAGAGACACACTTCTTGCAGTGTGCAGTTTTACACAGTAACTTTCTCACCAAGCCAGGCCTTGTGTGTCTGGAAGGGCATCTTTCAGAAGTGCACCCAGCAGCATGTGTAGGTGGTTGCCACCTGCCTGGTCCTCCTCTCTCTCCCTCTTCCTGTCCATGTTATAATGCAGCCCAAAGACAGTGCTCTCCCTGGTGGCCTTGTACTCTGCTGCATCATGGCTCCCAGCCTGTTCTATTCCTTTCCCAGGGCCATCGCTTCAGCACAACCTTACAACATTTCTTGCCCCTGTGTCTAGTCCTGGTGGTAGCTTGGAAATCAGTTCCAGGAGCTTATTTGAACATTTCATATATTCAAGTCTCGTTTCCTCATTTTTGTAAGCACATGTCCATTACCCTATAGTGTATATGTTGGGTTCACTATATTACTAAAATTAATGTTATCTATCCCTTTGTTCTTTTTAATAATGTGGCTATTAGTCAGGCACCTGTGGCTCATGCCTGTAATCCTAGCTTTACTCAAGAGGCTGATATCTGAGTATCTTGGTTCAAAGCCAGCATGGACAGGGAAGTCTGTGAGACTCCATCTTCAACTAACTAGCTAAAAAGGTTGGACTGGTGGTATGGCTGAAGTGGTTGAACACTAGCTGTGGAGAGCTTGTTCAAACATTGATACAAGAGAAAGAAAGAGAGAGAGAGAGACACACACACACACACACAGAGACAGAGACAGAGACAGAGACAGAGAGAAGAGAGAGACAGAGAAACACAGAGAAACAGAGACAGAAACAGAGAGAGAGAAGGAGGATGCAGAATAAGAGGAAGAAGAGAAAGAGGAAAAGACAGTATCAAGATGGTGACATATATTAGAGTGATACACTTACATCTTTACATATTTATACCAAGGATTTGCAGGCCACCTTGAAAGACTTTCTTCTTCAGGGCTTCCAGGAGGAAGAACCAACTTACCAATACCTTCATCTTCAATCTCTGACCTCCAGAACTGTGAGAAAACAAATAGCTTTCCTTTGAAGTTACATAGTCTATAGTGATTTCTTTTGGTACCCAGGGAAATCAGTGCATGGCTGATGATCATTGTAGACATACCACACCTGACAGATGGACAGAGAACAATCTGAAAGGACCAGAAGAGGCCAACTTAAAAGAGACTTGGTTATCAACAGACCATTGTCTTCACAACTCTTATTCTGGAAATCCCAAGTAAAGCCTACACAGAATGCCCAGCATAGTTTCTGCAGTGAACCATGTTTCCTTGAGAATATTGGGAGTCACTGGGCCACTGCCCTTAGCCTGGAAAATGTAGGGGAATGTCCCTTTATACCCCTTACTTAATTGCAGTCATAATAATCTTGTGATGGGTTGGGGCTAGGCATTGTGAAATGATGTTCCAGATTTTTTTGGGCTATTTCCCCCCTGATTGTATTGTTTATTAAGGGCAGAAAAAGAAAAGTTTACTAATGATGTGCCTTTTTTTTTGTTTTGTTTTGTTTTGTCATCTGCTTGATGAGAAACCTCTGGCTTCTTAGAGCTCATTAAGTCTGTATTGTGTTAGGTCACTCCAGTTTTGAGAACACAGCATGCCGAGCTGGTTTACCTGGAGATTTTGGGCTTCTACCAAAAATTTTAGAAAGAAGCCTCACACTACTAATTGCAAAACAAACATCTTCAGCTCATGTGCAGCAGGCTTACTTGACCAATATTTATATTCCTGGGGAAGAGAAAAAACATTTGTTAATTGTCTACTGTGCATCAGAGTTAAAAAAAAAATCATTTCAGTTACTCTTCAGACCAGGCCAAGGAAGCAGCACGATGATACCCATGTATCGATCGGGGATCTGGGTCTTGAGTGGTGGACTAATTTGTCCAGGCATGCACACTAAGTGGGAGAGCTGAGTCCCACCCAAGCAAGCTACTGTTGGTCCTAACAGGCTTTTTCTATGAGGAAATTTTTATATCAAAGGTAAGCTTAGAAGTCCTGATGTCTGGCTGTAGAGTTCCTGTGAACCACTGTTATTTACTTTTTTTTTGGTGCCAGTTGTGGGATTTGAACTCAGGGCCTGGGCACTGTCCTTAGCTTTTTCACTCAAGGCTGGCACTGTACCACTTGAGCTACAGCTCTACCTTTTGGCTTTTTTGGTGGTTAATTGGAATTAAGTGTCTCACAGATTTTCCTGCCCAGGCTGCTTTGAACCACTATGATCTTCAGATGTCAGCCTCCTGAGTAGCTAGGCTTATAGACATGAGCCAGTAGAGCACAGCATGATTAGATAGTTTTATCTTGGCATTTAACTCTTACTTAGCATGATAGGATCACATCTCATGAGGATGCAAGTTCCAATATTA
Source organism: Dipodomys merriami (assembly GCF_024711535.1). Taxonomy (NCBI): domain Eukaryota; kingdom Metazoa; phylum Chordata; class Mammalia; order Rodentia; family Heteromyidae; genus Dipodomys; species Dipodomys merriami. The sequence continues at coordinate 15,462,194 of NW_027203493.1, read as the reverse complement.
TGTATTAGTCAGGATAGTATAGGTCTTTGCTACAGTAACAAATTTCCCCTGATAAACATCAGGGGGATATGTTGTAGATTGGATGACAGGAGTGGAGAGAGCAGTCATTCTACTGACCTGGCTGATAGGGTGCTCACTGCCTAGAACATTATCTCAGGAGAGGAAGAGCGGCTTTGTTGGCTTTTCTGATCTTCACATGAAGTGTGATAGGTGTCACCTTCCCCACCTTCCACTGACCAAAACTAGTTATGTAGCTTCTCCTTACCTGGGAAATGGTGGATGGTAGAGATGGTGTAGTCAGATGAGTACCACTGTCAGCTACAATTAACACAGGGCGCCCTGTTGATGACAAGCTCACTGAATGAGTGAAAGGCCAATTGACTCAATGAGAAAATAGAGCCTTGGGCTGGGAAGGTGGCTCAGTGGTAGAGCACTTGCCTTGCATGCATGAGGCCCTGGGTTTGATTCCTCAGCACCACATAAGCAAAAAGAAAAAAGCCGGAAGTGGCTCTGTGGCTCAAGTGGTAGAGAGCTAGCCTTGAGCTGAAGAGCTGAGGGATAGCGCCCAGGCCCAGAGTTCAGGCCCCACAACCAGACCCCTTCCCTCCCCCGCCCCCCCCCCCCCCAGCCGCAAAAAAAAGAGAAAATAGAGCCTTGAGCTCCTCAGAGTCAGATAGTGTTTCTCTGTCTCTCTCATACCATGCTGTGTACTACTTATTTTCTTGACACTGGGCAGGAGCTGGTTGAGTTGAATGAATGAGGCAATTTAAAGTTTACTCTGCAGTAGTAAAAGGGATTATCACCTTTGAAACATTTTCCTGGTTGGGGTGTGGGGGGGGTCTCTCTCTAGACACAGTGGCAGTTAGTAGTGTGAGATTAGGCTTCTCAACTGGGGTTGGAATCAGGGTTGGAATTGTAGTTCCTGCACTTGCTCGTGCTATTTTGAAATAGTTACCCTTGTAACTTAGTCTTCCTGAGTCTCAGTTTTCCTGTCTATAAAGCAGTTGGGTAGAGGGTCATAGAGAAGAAATGCCTGATTTTCAGGGCCACAAGGGTCTTCTAGCAAGTAATTATGGCAAATGGAGTGGTTTAACTAAATAAAGCTATCTATCTATCTATCTATCTATCTATCTATCTATCTATCTATCTATCTATCTATCTATCTATCTATCTATCTATCTATCTATCTATCTATGTCAGTTGTAGGACTTGAACTCTAGGCCTGGGTCCCTCAGCTCTTCAGCTCAAGGCAAGCATCTACCACTTGAGCCACAGCGCCACTTTTGGTTTTCTGAGTGATTTATTGGAGATAACAGTCTCATGGACTTTCCTGCCCGGCGTTGGCTTTGAACCATGATCCTCAGATCTCAGCCTCCTAAGTAGCTAGGATTACAGGTGTGAGCCACCAGCACCTAAATAAAGTTTATCTAAATAAAGTTTATCTCTCCTACTTCCGTAGGACAGAAGTCTGAAGTTAGAGTGTTTGCAGGGTTTCTTGGTCCTCAAGAGCCTCTCTCTTGAGTTCTTGGCTTGCTGGAAATACTTGGGATTCCCTGCCTTGCAGTTGGATGACTTGACCCTGACTCCATCTTCACCTGGCATTCTTCCCTATGCCTGAATCCCAAGTACCTTCTCAGCTGGACGTTGGTGGCTCACACCTGTAATCCTAGCTTCTCAGGAGGCTGAGATCTAAGAAATGTGGTTCAAAGGCAGCCTGGGCAGGAAAGTCCACGAGACTCTTATCTCCAATTAACCAGAAAAAGCTAGAAGTGAAGCTGTGATTCAAATGGTATAATACCAGCCTTGAGCAAAAAAGCTGAGACAGCACCCAGGACCTTAGTTCACACACACACGCACGCACGCACACACGCACGTGCATGCACAGTTCCTTCTCCTTCACCAGGATACCAGTCCTTGGATGAGGATCTGCTCTGGTCTACTATGATCAATTCTTACCTACACTCATCTTCGAGGGCCCCCTTTCTAAAAAAGGCCATACTTCCAGGTATTGGAGGTTAGCCTTTGAAAACATATTTTCAGGGGAACTCAGTGCTTTTCACCTCAACAGTAAAGAACTAGTTCAGCACTCATATTCATCTAGCCTTTAGTAAGTCATAGTTTCCATTGCTCTTTTTCTGTAGGGTGGTTGGAAAAGCCGGCATGAAGCTTTCTAACTAAATTTTGCTGTCTTTTCAGACCTTTAGGTTATTGCATCAATAAAACCAGAGCAGTTTCTGTTGTCCTTTGGAAATAAATGCACATTTTGAGTTGCAGTATGTGCTTTTCTAGGCTCTGTGTAAGAGCTGCTATGCATCTCAGTTACAGAATAACACTGGGCATTGCAGTGACTGTAGCCCAGTGCTGTCTTGGTTTCCTTCAGGCCCTTTTTGTCTTGCTTAACGATGCAAAAACAGAAAGTACACACAAATGGTTACCCAAAAAAAAGGGCATGTTCTGATTGCTTCTTTCACCTCCAGGGCCCCGTACTGCAGAAGCTTATTCACTGCAAAGCAATAAGAGCTCTAAATTTCCTGCCTTTATATATTACAGCCCATATTATAGCCAAACACAGCAAAATTAATTGTGGCCAAGGCAGACAAGACAGGGAAAACCCATAATGGTTTATCATATTTTGTAGGCTTTTTGAGGCCATAAATTTAAGGCATACAGGAATTGTATTTATTCCTTAGGTTTTGCAGATTGGTCATGCTTTCTTTCCCTGATGATGATGGCTTTTCTAGACAACAGGATCCTGCATTTAGAATAAAGGGATGGGGGCGGGGGTGGGAGGAAGGTAGTAGTGGATGTTCCCAGGGCCACAGACTCCTGTAGAGTTTTCCCTGTCAAGTTCTTTAGTGACATGACTGTTAATAGCTAAATTATTAATGGAGATTTGCTAGAGAAGGGAACTACTTCTGACGGTTGCTTCTCCTCTTACGTCAGCTCTTTAATATGCAGTTGTAAAAGCCACATTCTATGGAGCTGTTCATAAGTTGCATAGGTGTGTGTGTGTGTGTGTGTGTGTGTGTGTGTGTGTGTGTGAGAGAGAGAGAGAGAGAGAGAGAGAGAGAGAGAGAACCTTTGATTTAAAACCACTTGCTTTCATGCATATATGCCTAAAACTAGCAATGGGAGCTGGCTGAAGAAAGGAAATTGCCCATGATGAGATTGTCCTGAGACTTCTTCATCAGGTCCTTTCAGTGTGAATGGCAATGCCTCTGTGTGAAGACTGAAATTCTCCTTAAGGAGGGTTTTTCTAGATAATACTAAAGCAATTTCAGCCACAAGATTCTAGGATGGCTGCATGAAAATAGGTTCCACCCTGATGTGATTGCCTTTATTCCCCCTTTCAAAGCAAAAACCCATGAGCTGATTGTTGTTGTTGTTTTAAAAAAATCACAATGGTATAACAACTCTTCTTGTGACCCCGTAGCTCACAGGTTTAAGCTGTTGACAGTGACCCATAGGAATACATTTGTACGTCTTCACAAAAATTTGTATATGAATGACTAATCATAATCCTTATAAAAGCCAAGAAGTGAATGCTTTGTCATTAGATGAATGGATTAGTAAAATATGGTCTATATATTACAACAGAATGATGTTTAGCCATGCAAAGGAAAAGATGACTTAGTACATACTACAATCAGGGGAACCTTACAAACAACCCGAGTGAAGGTAATCAGTTACTAAAGATCACACAGCTTATGATGACACTTAGAATGTCCAGAAAGGGCAAATCTGCAGAATAGAAAGTAGATTGAAGGGTTTCCTCAGGTTGAAGGGTAATGGCTTTGAGGAAAAAATGAGGAGTGATTGCTGATGGGTATGGGGTTTCTATTTTGGGTGATAAACTGTTCTAGAGTAGATTGTGGTAATGAACGTATAACTCTGTGAATATACTAAAAGCCATTGAGTTGTACTCTTTCAATGGGTGAATTGTAGGGTATGTGAACCTTATCCTTAATAAGGCTGTAAAAAAACCACATTTACATTGCAAATGAGAACATCTATATAAAGTTAAATCAAAAGCCACTCTTTCTAGGTCTAATACATTCTGATTTATTCTAATCTATTCCATTTCCTATCTTTAAAAAGTTGCTGGACGTGATCTATCATGTTAAACCCATAATCTATACTTTTGTTGATTCTGCTGTATTTTATAGATGAAAAACTGTATTTTATAGAACAAATAGGGGTGAGGCTACTCAATTTATTAGTGACTGAGTTGACTACAGTTGAGGTCTTCTGACTTTCATTTTCTTGTGTCATCAGGAGGCTGTATATTTATTTTAAAAGACGAACAAATATCAGAATTAAGAAAAGGTACTGGTTGGCCATGCACAGATGGTTCATACCTGTAATCCCAGCTACTAGGAGGCTGAGATCTGAGGATTGTGGTTTGAAGCCAGCCTGGCAGAAAGCTCCACCAGACTCTTACCTTCAATTAACTACCAAAAACCTGGAAGGGGAGCTGTGCCTCAAGTGGTTGAGCAACAGATCAGCCAGATCAACCCCTTCCCCGCCTCCCAAAAAAGCCAAGTAAGAATAGGAGGTCCTGAGTTCAAGCCCTAGTAATGGTGTGTGTGTACTCTTGCATACGCACACATGTGCATGCACGCGGGTGCACACACATGCACAGAAAAACAACAAAAAAGAAATCGCTTCCCTGTAAACCCCTTGTTGTTGGGCCCTGGGGTAATTAGAAAAGCTCAAAACATAAAAGAATTGGTTTCTTTTGGCTTTGAATGTACCACACAGCTCTTTGCCCACATTATAGAGGAGGTCCTGCTCATCTATTTTTCAGGCAAAGGTGCTATTTTCTCATGACTTTCAAGTAATAACATTCAAAATTTCTAGCTGTTTGCTATTTAGATGACCTGGCTTCTAGCCCTTCTACTGAAAGTAAAATTGGAGGTTGGGGATAATATAAAATTTGGAACTACATATGGGAAATGAGGGGGAAGGAAGAGCTGGTGTTTCTCTGTAGATCTCAAATCAACCAGTTTGTGTCAGTTAATTGTTCCCTGGCTGGAGATGCAAAGAAGAGAATGTTGCTGGAGTGCAAATGGGGAGGTGACTGAAGAGAGCGAGGTCCAGAGAGGTCCCTGGTTAATCCAGATGTGTGGTGTATTTTTAGTAGGGCGAAGATTCATTTCTGAGGAATGCTGAGTTGATTCAGATCTGCTCCCTCCCCCCTCCCAATTCCCCTTCTAGTGTCTTAAAGTCCATTTCATGGCCAACACTTTTGTTTATTTTTTTTCTCAACCACGGTTTGCTTAGCATTTGGAAGAACATTCTACCTCTCTTGTTAACTTTATGCGTAAATTTTTGCTTGTCTCCAACAGGACCACTTCCTTTGTTTAAAGAAAAGAAAAAGATGGATGGATAAATTTCAGTATTTTGGGTTCTTTCTCCCCTTCCAAATTCAGTACTGGTTAGAGGGGCCCATATCAGGGACAAACAGCCTCTCTTTAGTTAGGGGTCTGAACTGAGAGTTGTAGGAGCAAAAGTAAGAGGCCTGTTCTTCCTAAAGGTTGGCCCCTAGTTGGGCTGTGGGGCCCCTTCTTAACTAGGAAGGAAATTTTGTCATTGGGTGCTTTCCATGGTGACGATCAGAGTCCCTGTATTTCAGTGTCAGGTGGAGGAGGTCTCTTCTTGGATCAAGAGTTGATGTCCTTCCCCATCAGGGGAAAGGGTCAAGGACAAAGAACACAACCCTTCAAATTAACAATAGTAGTTCATTGGTTTTGGTAAAATAGTTTCAGCCCCTTGCAGGTTCCTGATCTGGTTCAAACTCCTCCAAAATTTCAGCACAGCTGCTAACACACTGGTGACCCTTGGCAGAGTACTAGGTTTAAGTCCTCTATTTGGGAACACCTGAACCTGTTTCCTTATTGGTCACATGAGGAGTGTAATGCTTTGGCTTCATGGGATGATGGTCAGCTGAAAGAGAGATAATTAATATATGCACTGCACTTAGTAGACAGAATGGTCCATGATAGGTCCTTAAAAATAGGATTTTTATGATTAGGTAGAAACTTTGCATTTTCATTTCCCATTTGACAGATAAAGAAACTGAGACTCCAACAAACTGATAGGCCAGGATTTTATACAGCCACAAAATGGTAAGATCAAGACTTGAGTTGCGATCTGTCTTGACTATCTTTTTTTTTTTTTAACCTCTGTCTTTCCTTGCTTATCTAATAGATGACCACAGAGATGGCTTGTGGCAAGGACAAGACAAGAAGGTCTCTCAAAGAGACTTGATTCATCACAGTGACTGCAAGCAGCAAGCTCAGTGGGTTTGTTCATGTTAGCATGGAGCTGCCCAAACTGTTGTCTTTTCTTCTTCTTCTAACCTTGAATCATTGAGGCCAAGGAGGTGTTTTTTCATCTCCTTTTTTTTTTTTTTTTTAAGACCTCTGAGTTTTACTTGTGCAAATCCGTTACTCCATTTCACCTTTTGTTTCTGTTGTCAGACACTGTGATCTGTCTACTAGGATGGAGCTGAGAAGCGGACTACATACCTTCAGTGCAGATTGATTCTTTGTCAGCCATGGTATAGGTCCTGTGTATCAGGCTGTGTGCTCAGCTGGGTGAAGTGACTAGTGTCTGTGGAGCAGGTTAATTTTTTTAAAAAGATATAGTTTTATTGTTATTATTAAGATGTTGTACAGAGGGATTACCATTCCATAAGTCAAGTAATGAGTACAATTCTTTTTGGACAATGTCACTTGTTCCTTCACCTTCCCTCCGTTTCCCCTTTCCATCCTTGCCTACAGGTTGCACAGTTCATTCATGTCTACTGAATACCATGGCTGCATTTTGTTTACCCTTCCTCCCTCCATTTTTACACTCCCCTTTATTCCCCTAAAAAGACACCCCCCCACCAAAAAAAAGGGCAAAAACAACAACAAAGCCCATGTTTCTATTTCCTGGAATTTATTTCAATAAATAGTATTTTAAATGTTAAGAGGAGTTACACCTTTGGGTTCCTTCCCTAAGAATATCCCCTTTAGTCTGCCTAGACTCTTGTATAGTTATCATGTCCAGTTGTATTTTAGATCTAGCTTCCACACATGAAAGAAAACATGCACTATTTGTCTCCCTGAGCTTGCCTTATATCACTTAACATGATTTGTTCTAGGTCCATCCATTTCCCTGCAAAAGACATAATATTGTTTTTTCTAATGGATGAGTAATAGAAAACAAAATCAAAAAGAAATAATCCTAGACTGACCCTCTGAAGCAGATCGTCTTTGGAAAATACCCTCAGACAGGTCAGAGACGTGAGTCGAGGGGTCTGTGGTTTGTAAAGGCTTCGGATAACTAATTGGGTCTTGATCTGATGGCTCTGGGAATCTTTGGACTTTGTATAGTAATAGTAATAGCAGTTTAAAGTAGACTCATTACTGGAGCAGTTATTACTTTTGTTCAGAATGGCCTATCCAAGTCAGGCCCTATTAAATGCAGCAATTTAACTGACACTTAGTGCCGTCGGAGAGATAAATTATCCTTTGGCCTGGTCACCTCCACTTTGAAATGTGATCATTGGGGTATCCCTGGGAGAGTGGTTGGGACAGAAACATTTGTTCCTAGGAGTCCACACATTCATTCAGCATAGCAGCCAGCACTGTGGCCTGACAGTCCCTGTTGCTCTTATCTATGATGAAAATGCAGAGGATGTAGATTCTGCATTGAGGGAGACATTGATTGATGCCTACTGTGTGTAAAGCCCTGGGAGAAGAATAATGCTGGATGGTGCCAAGGAGTCAGTTACCTGGGCTCATCCTGGACCCGATGGACATCCTACATGTGCCATGAAGGTAGTAATAGAAGAGGGTAGGTTGGAGGAGCTTTGTATTGGAGTTAGCATTAGCAGTCCTTGAAGGATGCCTTTGTCCTGCCATGCTGGCTAGGCAGAAAGAATTAGGCCTTGAGCTGGCAACGTGGGGGCATTTTCAGAGGATCAAGCAGGCTCCTCCTCCACCATGAAGCAGGAGGTGTGATATGAACTCTCACGTCTGAGTCCTTAGCACTGGGTCCTTTGGGTTCAAGGGAAAGCTGGCTGCTGAAGTGGTAGGACTGGTTTGCCCAGATTTTGTGGGCTGTTCAATGGAACCTTCCCTGTTCCTCATCAGTAGATCACCTGGAAAGGAAGATTACAGTTGGAAGGAGACCTTGGAGCAGAAAAAATGGCTTCTAGGAGCGTCTGGTTAGGTTTAAGTCTTTATTCTCCATTTAGATAGAACATCTGTTAAATTTCCAAATTAGGATGACCTGTACTACGAAAAGGTCCTGTGTGTGTGTGTGTGTGTGTGTGTGTGTGTGTGTGTGTGTGTGTGTGTGTGTGTGTGTGTGTGTGTGTGTGTGTGTGTGTGTGTGTGTGTGTGTGTGTGTGTGTGTTATGATACTAGGCCTTGTGTGTGTGTGTGTGTGTGTGTGTGTGTGTATGATACTAGGCCTTGAACTCAAGGGTGTGTGTGTATGTATGTGTGTGTGTGTGTGTGTGTGTGTGTGTGTGTTATGATACTAGGCCTTGAACTCAAGGCCTGAAGCTCTTGCTTTGTTTCTTGTGCTCTACCACTGAATCAAACCTCTGGATTTTGGGTGGTTGGAAATAAGAAAATTTCAGGGTGTTTTCTGTCCAGGTTGGCTTATTACTATGATTCTCAGATCTCAGCCTCCCTAGTTGCTAGGGTTCTAGGAGTGAGCCATAGGCACCCGGCTTGGGAATTCTCTTAATAGAGCTCTATGTATATATTTTTGGGCAATTTTTTTTTTATCAAACAATACCTTTTAATTTAGTAACTGTAGGAAATGTTCTCTTCCAAAAGCCCTACCTGCTGTGACTCACTCTTTGACAAACCTGTGATGGGTTTGCCATGATAACAATTCTAAAACATATCTTTATTACTGTTCTTACTGTCTCAGAAAATATTCATTTAGGGCTCGTGGCTGATGTCCACAGTCCTAGTTACTCAGGAAGTGGAGATTGAAAGGATCATAGTTAAAAAGTGGACCATGGAGGTTTGAGCCTATGAAATCAGCTAGGAGGGAGGCATAGGTAACAGGATCAAGACCTGTGAAAACAAGCACAAGATCCTACTTGAAAAATAACCAAAGCGAAAAAGGGCTGGGGGGTATAACTCAAGTGGTAGAATACCTTCTTAGCAAACATGAAGCCCCAAATTCAGTCCCCAGTATCAAAAAGTAAGTAAATAAAATAAGATAGAAGAAACTAAAAATCACCAATATATTACCCTTTTAGCCATATTCTATATGTGCATGTATGTGTAGTTTTTAAATCCCTTCCCCCCATGGTAGATAGTGAACCTCTTTCAATTATCTAAAGGATTTTTCTTAGTTTTTCTTCAGTCTTCTTTACCCCAGCCCTCTGGATGGAAGTAATTATTAATCACTTTGTTTTATGCAAAAAAAATTGTGGAAAGAATTGTTTTTTTTGACTAGTCTCCCAACCAACAGCGATATTCTAATGATGATTTATTTTTTCCAAACCACACAGTGCCAGCCTTCTTGGGGAGTAGTTTTCTTCCTTATCAGTTTTAGTGGTTGTATTGAACTCAGTCTAGTAGATGTTCCATACTTTGTTTAGGCATTCTCTGATGTTGGGCACTGGTAATGTTTCCTAGTTTTTGTCATAAGCATCACTATGGATGACATGTCTGTAGCTGCCACATAGAATCATTTCTTTGATCAGAAGAAGTTCCAGAAGCCCACCTCCATTGAATAGCTGAGCAGAGATAGCCATCTCTGGCACTGGCTTCTGCAGGGGATGAGCTTGATGGCTGACTGCGTTGTAGTTGTGTTGTCATTTCTTCCTCAGCATCATTCTCATTCCTGTTGGGGTAGGAAGCTCTGCATCTTTCTGTTGTGGTCACCACTCAGCTTGGAGAGGAACATGTGTTCTTTTACTGGGCTTCTGGTCAACCAGATGACATAATCTCCCCTGTGAGGTTTTTGGCCTGACTTTGTCCCCATCCAGCATCCCCACAGGTCGTAATCAGCCTTCCTGAGGCCCAGACTGGGCAGGAGGGATAGGCTGTCCACTAGAATATCCCCTGGCTTAGTACAGTGAACTAAGACAAGCTATTGAGAGATCAGAAGTCCAGACAAACAGCTTTCAATGATTTTTGACTTGGCTTGCTCAGGGTCCCACAGTGCACCTCTTCCCAACACTTTTCACTTTCTAGTAGAACAGAATAAGAGAAACTGCTTTAATTATAATCAGCATTTATGCCATAGAAGTTTAACAGGCATTGTACAGATTTGTTGTTTTAGAACAACTCTTTCCTACACAGGATTTTCCAACTTTATTCATCAGCTCTCTGCACTGAATAATGCTGCATAGGCTATGAGGTTAGCATTGTATTTTTGTTAGGTAAAAACCATACACATTTCCAATTATGACAAAGAATGTGCAATTTCCTGAAGTCGGGATTGAGGTCATAACCCTGAGCATTCAAGAATTCCAAGCATAATTAATCCATCAAATTATGACTACAAAGAGGAAAAGCCCTATCAATATGAGATGTTCAGTGGGGGTGGCCTGGCTGTGACAAGTCCCCTCTTCTGATAAGATATACTTGATCTTAATGGACCAGGCTGGCCCAAGCAGCATCTCCTGCCAGTGAATGTGCCTTTTCTGAAAGTCACCATCTTCTGGCACCCTTTTCTGATTTAGTATGGACAAAACACAGATAGCTGCCATGAGAGTGTGACCCACTGCTTTTCTTCGGCTGACCTATGCTTTCTCAGCCTAGATTTCCTGCTGAAGGTCAAGCTCCCTTGGTCAGGAGGCCTGGGAGTTTTCTAAACTGAATCCAGTTAGAGAGGAAGAGGGAATACCAATTTGAGTTTCAGATAAAAGAGTCATCCTTCTTAGGAGCAATGGCATGTTGTACATGTCTTTGTCCCCATTCTACAGTTACTTTCCTAAGTACCTATACTGGTTCAGCTTTGATCACATAGTGTCCCTTTGCCTAGCAATGGTAGGATCCCTGGTTAGAGGTCCCATTACATTATGGCTATACAGAAGTAATTCCAACAGAAGACAAAGTGGATGCCAGGTAACTTAGTAAACCACCACTGGTGTGTGTGCACTATGGATGTGACCTGAAAATGGCCCTCTTTCCTTACCCTGCTGGAAAAAATGGGTTTGAGGACCTTAGTGGGTGTCACCATCAAAGTCCTGGTCCAAGCAGTTTTGACCTGTTTAGTTATATTTTCTCATATTAGTTGTATATATTAGTTGTGACCAGAGTGGTTGTTAACTCATAGATTAGGGGCAAAAGTTCTGAGTTCCGGAGGTATAGATGATGGGTTAGCTTTTTGGCCCTGCTAATTTCTGGCTAGATAATCTCCTCCTTTTCCTCCTACTCATCATCATCATCATCATCATCATCATCATCATCATCATCATCATCATCATCATCATCATCATCACCATCATAATCATTTTGTGTTTAATTTCAGGTCCTTACCCTCTCACTAGGCTTTCTTAGCTTTCTTGCTCATTGCTGATTCACTACCACTTGAGCCAGTGCCTCCAGTCCAGCATTTTGTTTTCTGGTTAATTGGAGGTGGAGCCTCAGAGACTTTTCTGCCTGGGCTGGCCGTGAACCACATCATCTGAACCTTAGCTTCCTGAGTAGCTAGGATGATAGGTGTGAGCCACTAGTACCTAGCTAGCTTTTTAATCCCCCCCCCCCCAATCGGTTGGCTGACTGTATTGACAAGATAAAGATTGGTTACATGTTGAAGAAAACATACAATACGAAATACAGAAAAAGTTCCATCTCCTCTCCCACCCTCCCTTGCCCGCCCCTCACCCCCCAAATATTCATCATCGTGATTTGGTCAGAACAGAGCTCAGAGGTACCTAGCTATCTTAAAAAAAAATTTTTTTTTTCTGGTACTGGAGTTTGAGCTGAAGACCTCTTGATTGATCACTCAGATGATACACTACAATTTGAACCATGCCTTTAGTCCAGCTTTTGGACAGTTATTTTGGAGATGGAATTCTTTGGACTTTTCTACCCTGGTTGGCCTTAAATGGTGATCCTTTAGATTTTAGATTCTTAAGTAGCTAGGATTACATGTATAAGCCACAGGTGCTGGACTTGGCTGGATGATCTTGACCTTTCTCATTTTCTCAGCCTTACTTTTGTATGAATGCAGTAGATGAAGTGAGACACCTCCCAGAGTTGTGGGAAAAATGACATGGGCAGCCTTAGTGGTAGCCCTCTGGTGGCTCTGAGCTGGGAATGGAGGAGGTGGGACATGGGAGGGGTGATAGTATGTATGGTGTTATTTTCTCCCTTTCCAAATCCCATTGGTCATCTCTGGCTGGTTGTCTCAGTAGTTGGTTGTCTTGCAGCTCCTTGAGCCTAGCATTGTGGGGTTTAGAGTCACAGATCAGAGTTTCAAATCGTGTGATCATGAGTAAGTAGGTCAACTCTCTGACCTCTTGTTTACTTCTCTGTAAAGTTGCACTGGTATAGTGATGAGTACTTAGCTAAGTGCTTGGACAGGGCTCAATTACTTAGGGTAGACTCTCCCATAGCTAATTTTCATGTAGTTAGATATCACACCGGGGGGGGGGGGGGCGGCATCTGTCCTGCTTCAGCTGGCAATGTCTCTGTCTTGCAGAAGCAGAACTTTTAGCACAAGAGGGAAGACATGTTGCCTTTGCCTTGGTGGAGGTTATAGTCTTATGGGTTCCATTTTATGACTTGATTTGGGTCTGTCTGTCCTAAGCCTCACGCAGGAGGACTCAGTGCCTCTCTGAATCTACAGGGAGAAAGTTAACAATTCTAGTCCCAGGAGCTTTGGAAAAAAGACCCACCTACTCAGCAGGCATTATTTATTTATGCTTTAATCTTTGTCAATTACTCTTGAGTTTCTTGATGCTCTCCAGAAAGCCAGGGAATAAGTGGAAGTTGTACATGCACCCAAGGTAATTAATGCACTTTCTACTAGCCAGGCAACATGTAATTTGCAGGAATGTGTGTCAAGACCCACCCCTGCTAAATTTATACCCTGTAATTTGCAATGTATGCTGGCATTGAATTGGTAGATTGGTGAGACTAGCTTACCTGTTTTGCAATTATATCTGCTGGCTGGTATTGCAGGGTTGAGTAACTGTGGGGAGAGGGGAGATTTCAATCACTTAAGTAAATTAGAAGTGGCTCCTGGGACCCATTGGAGATGGCCCTCTGGCAGGGGAGGCTGGTTAATCATGTTTCCTTTGTGCAAACTTGAGAGCTGCTACTGTCTTGAGAAGGCGGAAGGGAAGGAGGAAAGGGAAGGGACAGGTAAGGAAAGAGAAGGGAGAGATGAAGAAAGAAAGAGAAGGGAGAGATGAGGGCATGTGTTCCCAGGGATGAGCTATGGCTTGGAAGGACTTTCTACCACCTTCCCCGCCTCAGACAGTCCTGTGGAAAAGGAAAACACAAGACTAATATAACAGAAATGGTTTTTATGGTCTGTTTTATGAGCTGCATCGGCCCTAATAATTGGCTCTTGGGGAGACTCTTGTTAGTTTTTAAAACTGGAAATCACTTGTCAACGTCGGCAGACCAGTGATTTTTCTAAAACACACACACACACACACACACACACACACACACACACACACACACACACACACACACACACACACACACACACACACACACACACACACACACACACACACACACACACACACACACACACACACACACACACACACACACACACACACCCTCATAATTTTTATTTTTGGGGGGAAGCACACAGGAGAATCTCATAGGATAGCCTCTTTTTCTGGCTAGTGCTGAAACAAAGATGAGATATGGTCAGATTTGCCCATTTCTTCTTTGTGTATGGCCAGGTAATAGAATCCAGGAAGAAATGGCATAAAGTTTATGCAGACTCAGCTCTGATCTAAATCCCTGATTCTCAATTTACTTCACATCACATTGGGCAGACTACTTAACCTCCCTGAGTGGCTTTTCCTCATTTATGAAATGGAGCTAATGATACCTTTGATTGAAGCTGTTATAAATATTAGATGTTTGTAAAGGGGCCTGGCATGTGGAGAACGTCCGACCAATGGTAATTATCATCAGTGCCATTTATATTAGGGAGAGCATTATTTGTCAAGACTGCTTGGCCACAGAAACCAGGCAGAATGGGTAAAAATATTGGATTGAATCCTATGTTCTTTGGTGGTGGTGGTGGGGGAACAAAAATGTGATTAAAGACTGGGCTGTTGATGAAAATGGGGTAATTGCCTAAGGAAAGCCTTAACCATCATGACTCCAGGGTTCATGGAAGATGGAATATTTTTGTTTGACCTTGGGACCTATAAATCAGAAAATGTAAAGAGAATTGGGGAACTCAATTTACTCAAAAGGTGGATGTAGGAGGAAGGAAGTCTGAGGCCAGCCCTGGAAAAGTTCCATCAAGACCCTCGCTGAAAAACAAACTAAATGCACAAGGACTGGGATGTGGCTCAAGAGGTAGAGTGCAGGCCTAGTGAGTGTGAGATTCTGAGTTCCATCCTTAGTACTGAGGGATTAAAAAACCCAACAGCAACAGGAATTTAGAATCTGTGGGAGGCAGAGACTTTCTCCCAGAAATTTGTTGAGCATAGCTTTCAATGATCTTACTGCAAGTAGGGAATTTTCATTTTTTTTTTTTCCAATTTGGGGACAATTCCATAAATGCCTAAGACCTGGGGGCAGGAGAGAATGTGTATTTTCTGCAGATGTGTGTATGTGTGTGCTATGTCTACTCCTGCTAAATATTTATGGGCTGCCAGACAATAACTGGGAAAGGCTTGTGTTTAACTGGCTAAATATTAATAAGCATATTTAAAAGAATTGAAGCCTTTGTTTTGTCTTTTAAAGAAATGAATCTGTTCTTATTCACTGGGTTTCAGCAGGAAACTTTGCAGAGGAAGAAGGACAGCCTTGTTTGCCTTGTAGAATTTCCAGCTTGGACTTGGATTTCCACTGAGGCCTTGATTTTGAAAACATGTTTGTACAGCAGTATTACCACTGTGGAGATTAGAGCAGTCTCTTACAGCTTTAGTTATGAAAATAATATATGCAGTGCTTTTATTCTTTCTAGTTGGCCATGCTTTTCTTACCTATCTTTTTTTCCTTCCAGGTAGGACAGTGCGAGATGTTTTCTTTCTTTGTTTTTGTTTTCTATCTTCTCTAGCACTCTGAGATCAAGGTTCTACAATGCGCCTATGCTCTTATCCTGGCTCCTTGGTGCTCTTGGATGTGGGTTTTGTACGGTTCGAATGTCCAATCCTTTCTCCATTTCCATCTGAGCTGCTTCTGCCACTTTCTCTTGGAACTTCTAGGATGATTTCATCCCTTATCTTGGCAGTGATATCTAGGAAAACTTCTTTTTCTGCTGAGAATGGTCCCTTTTGCTTCATTAAATCAAATGCTTCCAAACTGTGGTTCAGAGGCTCTGGGTTGGAAGCAGTTGTAGGCAGAGCTTTTAATAAGGCTACTTTGTCTGCCTGTCTGTATGGCCTGTCTATCTGGTAACCTGGCTGGAAAGAAGGTGAAGGAAATCAAGAGGGGGACTTTCCTGCAGCTACTTTTCACTTCACATAACTGAAAATGTGGCTCCATTGGGACAGAGATGATTCCTCCTGCCAAAAGTTTGTGTTGAAATATATCATGCGGTATCTGGAAGATATCACTTCAGGCATAAAGGATCTCCTACCTCCCCTGTAATCCCTGTCTTGTATCCTCCCAAGGGAGCTTGGTACAAATGATATTCCAACATTGCTTGTTCTATTATTGATTTGCTTACACAAGGCTGAAGACATTTAATCCATGCTGCAAGTGCTGTGGGTCACTTGTTTCTCTTGCAAGAGTTATATCTTCTTCTTCCTCCTCTTCTTTCTTCTCCTCCTCCTCCTCTTTATTCCAGAAAGGCATATATCAAAAAGGTAGATCTATAAAAACATACTTTGCAAGAAAGATTTAGTCTGAAAAACCACCTCTTTGCCAGAAATATGGAACCATTATCAGGAATTTTCTAGCTTTGTGTACACGGTTACTAAGATCTGATTCTACCCTTTACATTTTTCCCCCAAGGTTTTAAAGATTTCAAGAAAAACTGGTTATGATTTTTGATGAGTGCTCAGACCTGGCAGGCTGTCAACACAGAAGACTGAAGAATATAATCTACTCTTTTGTCTGGATTATCAGGAAGCTAGAATCTGGAGCCTATCTCCCAACCCCTCTTAGAAGCCCCCCCCCCCCCACTGCCTGTTACATTTTAGATTGTGTGTCCCTTGAACCAATGATGTTGAAGAAATGCAAAGCATTAACATATAGCTAAGCAAATAACATTAACATATAACAAAGCAAAACATATAACTAGGACAGCAGACCTGCTGCCAAAAATACTGTCTGCTGTTTGCCGAAGTCCAATATTGATGACTTGAGTTGTCTCTGCCTTCAGCAAATAGTCAGAAGCAAAACGTATTTGTTTAACGTTTGACCAGCCTTTCATAATATTTCTTGTTAGGAGAGGAATAGCTGGAGAAGTTATTAAGGTAAAGCTGATCTCTGTGATTCCCAAATAGATGCTTAAGTTTTTAAATTCTGCTTTCTTACTGTTTCCCGTTCAGAGTGTCTTTCTAGGCTGGGTGGCTAGGTTTAACCTACTTGAAGAATTACTCATTTCATGTCATTGTGCGTCAAGTCAAGTCCAAACTCCATCGCCAGGCTTTTAAATCCCTTCCCAATCTTATACCCCTCTTGGTGTGGCTATTAACTATCATGACTCCATTTATCTCAATGTTTCATTTAGAATGTAGGTTGTCATTTTACCCAAATGTAAAGCCAACCTGGTTGAAAATGATTTTTCTGAAGCCCTCAACGGTGTTTCTGTTGGAATACATTTCTTCCTTCTTTGTAATTCTTATATTTTCTTTCCTTCTCATTTCTGTTGTTTCTATAATTTCCAGTGCTGGTAATTAATGCTAGCTAATGCTCATTCTTCTGTTCTGGTCAGCTGAAGCTTTCCTTGTGTTTCTTCTTCCCTTGTGTTCCCTATCAAGTTGAGTATGGGGGAGCTCAGCAGGCTCTTTGAGTAAACAGATGAATCCAGTGAATGAAGGTTTACCCAAATGGACTACAATATAAGACATGCATGCATATTGAACGTTAATATCTTGTTCTATGTACACAATGTGGCAACAAAATGTCATTGTCCAAGAGAGGTTGTCTCAGGCATTTTATTTTATTTTGTTTTCTTGGTATTCATTGCTCTGGTATTCCTGGCATTTTAGCAATGAGAATGAGGAACCCCGTTTCAGATTTAGAGCACTCTGTGCATCTCCTCAGATGTGTAATTCAGTTAGTATGTGTGTATCAGAGGTTTGATCCCTTGTAGTACCCAATCTTGAGAAGGTGGAGAGAATCATGGACAGTTGTAGCAATGTGTTCACAATAGGCTGGTCTGTCTTTGCTGTTTTACTGGTGATCAGTGGGAAAGAGTTCTCTGGGGAGCCAGTTAGATCTTGATTTTCATCTAGTTCTCCCTCCCTGGTTTGTCCTCCTAAATCTCCATTTCTTCATTTGTAAAATTGGCATAATAGCTACTCTATTGCAATGTACAGTAAAAGACCTGCATAGAGTACCAGCGCAGGCTATACCGCAGAGTAGAGCCCTACAAATGGAGATGTCATTTCTAGGTAAGCTCCAGTGGTGACCTTGTCACCAGCATTGTATGATGTCATCATCTGTTTGCAGAGCTTTTTGAGAGAAGGTGTTCTTATCTTGTCACCACCCAAGCTGACCTACAGGCTGCCTAGTTGATTTTATTTTGAAAAAGATTAATAACTTGATGCTTTTTGTCGAAAGTGGTTCCTTACTATTGATTTTCATTAGTTAATGTAGATTGCTTTCCTTCTTTTTTCTCAAGTTGCTAGAGGTTAGGAATTCTGAGTAATATATCTCTATTTCAAGATGTAGACCTCTGGGAATTTGGAAACCTTAAAAAAAAACATTAAGAAACAAGCAAAACTAGATGGAGAAGGTGGAAGGCAAACAAGCCCTGATACTTTGGTGTGGAGAATGGAAATTCACATGATTTAAATTCTAGGTTTTCCATTGTGGTTTTGAAGTTACTTATTAATTTTGAAATTAAAAAATACCTTATGTGGTATATATACACAATGGGATTTTACTCATCCATTAGAAAGAATGGTATTCTATCATTTATAAAGAAATGGAAAGACTTGGGGAAAATTACGTAAAGTGAAGTAACTCAGGCACAGAGAGACAAAGGTTCCGTGTTTTCCCTTACACGTGGGAGCTAGATGTAGCTTACAAACTCCTAAGTAAATGTGTCGGGTGGTATTCAAGTATATACAAATGTATTAACTGAAACAGGGAGATCTCAAATAGTGTAATTCCTTAGAGAGCCAAAATCAAAGTCAAGCCAAGTAAAATACCAGGAAGCTGGTACTCAGAAGCGGTGGTATGGGATCAAGGGGAAAGGTGTAGATGAATATAGAGGAGAAGCTGGGCGGATGGGGTACTGAAAAGAATCCAGTTGTATAGCCTACAACGTAGGAAGAGTGAGGGAAGGGAACGGCTGGGTAGGGGAGGGATGGATGAGAATGAGAAGTGGAGTGGTGGCTTAAGTGATAGAGTACTAGCTTTGATTTAAAATAACAATAATAATAATAAAAAGCTCAGGGACAGTGCCCAGGCCCCGAGTTCAAGCCCCTGGACCAGCACAAAAAATAAACAATAACCAATGAAAATGTAGTCCCCAATTCCAATGAGGTTTACAAGTTTAAGTACCCTCTTCTCATGGGAGAGGGAAGTGGAGGAGGTTGTAGGCAGTGTTTAGGGAGGATTTTTAGGGGTAATGAATGAGCCTAAAGAATTGATAATAGTCCACAAAGTTGCTTTGGGCTCTTTGTTTAGTGCTGGTTGTAGTCCTTTGATTGACTGATGCTATACTAGGAAAGGTTGGCTTGATTATTATATGGAAGATCCACACTCTAAGACAGAAAACTTGAGAGGAAGTCCTTCCTGCTTCTTTCTGCTCCCCTCATTGGATGTCCCCATGGCTTAAAAAAATTTCTTTTAACCTTTTTATGTGTTAGTCCTAGCTTGAATTTAGGACCTTGTATGTCAGTCCCAGGGCTTGAATTTAGGGCCTTGAGTGCTGTCCCTAAGCTGCTTTTGCTCAAGGCTAACACTCCACCACTTGAGCCACAACTATACTTCCAGCGGTTTGGTAGTTTATTGGCAATAGGAGACTCGTGTACTTTCCTGCCTGCAGTCCTAAATTCTCAGCCTCCTGAGTAGCTAGGATTTCAGATGTGAGCCTGCTTCACAGTGGCATTTTTTTTGGCACCCTTGTTTTCAACAAGGGTGCTTCAACAGCATCTATGCTGTATATACCACAAATCTGCTGGTAACTCGCAGCTATCTGGGTTATCTGGTGTTAGGGTTTGGTACTAGCCAAGGATTTAGTCATCCAACGAGGATGTTGGGATGCATCTTCTGGGCATTAGAGAAGACTATTTTGCTGAATACAAATAGATGATGTTGCTGATGATGGTTGGTCATAGGTGTTAAGATCCCAGATTTTTGGTGTCTCCACTAAGAGTAGAATGAGGACATACACTTAAATGTTAAGTGACAAAGCAAGAGGGAGAGAGGAAAGAAGGTCTTGACCTAGATGGCTCAAAGCAAGGTTAAAGTAGGAGAGAGAAACATTTCATTCTCTCATGGAGGAAATGGGAGTTAAAGACTCAAAACTAGGGCGGGAAGGTGGCTCAGTGGTAGAGTGCTTGCCTTGTATGCATGAGGCCCTGGGTTCGATTCCTCAGCACCACATAAGCAGAAAAATCCGGGAAGTGGGTGCTGTGGCTCAAGTGGTAGAGCGCTAGCCTTGAACTGAAGAGCTGAGGGATAGCTCCCAGGCCCAGAGTTTAGGCCCCACGACCTACAAAAAAAAAAAAAAAAAAGACTCAAAACTAGCAGGTGTTACTGCGATATGTATGTATGCATGCATGTATGTATATATGTATGTATTTCTGAGCTGGGAGAATCCACCTGATGGTCTAACCACCCCCAACCTTTAGGCCAGGGTTCTGAATAGCCTAGATGGTATTACTTAGTATTCTAAAATGTGGAGGTAACTCTCTGCCTACTTTGATTTGGAGATAATAGATAAATAGCTTTAGGCCTTCCTTTCTTCAGAGGAGTCTCTATATAGGTCTCTACCCATTCATGGAAGGTTGCTAAGTTTTTTTTTTTTTTTTACCATTTCAAAGGAGAAGGCAGTTTTAAATAATCAGCGGAGCATTCCACTTAATCTGTGGTTTCACTGTGCAAATATGTCATTCTGAATTGCTTTTCTTTCTTTACAGTTTCCTATAAACTTTACATTTTTGTTTTTGCCAAAGAAAATAAAACTTTTTTTTTGGAGGGGAATGCTGCCTAGGTGCTATCTCTTAGCCTTTTGGCTCAAGGCTGCTTTCTACCACTTGATTGACAGATTGATTTCTGGCTTTTTGGTGGTTAATTGGAGATAAGGGCCTTATGGACTTCCTTGTCCAGGCTGGCTTTGATCTCAGCCTCCTGCATAGCTAAGATTACTGGTGTGAGCCACCAGCGCCCTGCTAGAAAACTTCTCATTTTATAAAAGAAGAGAGAACTTGCAAACTAACCCATGGAAAGGTCAGAAGACCCTCTAAAGTTCCTGACAGCCAGACATAGTCTTCGGAGCACTTGCAGGATGAGTTTGGGGGACTGCAGCTAGATGGACCTGACCTCTAGAAGAGGCATCCTCATGTGTGGGTCAGGCTCATTTTGGAATGGAACAGAAGTTTTGAATGCATCCCCCAGTCTGATTCTTCAGCTGGGCTTTGGTAGATGTGACCACAGTCTCGCGCCAGGCCTGAGAAGTCTGCATGCTTGGGGTTTATCAGGGTGTGGCTGATGCCATTTTGGGCATACCAGAAAAAGGAGAGGAGTGGTTTTGAGTATTAAGGGAAAATGAACGAATCGATTAAAAATAAATCCCGGACATGCCATTCTCCCCTCCATGCTGTCCCATCCCCCCCTTCTGCCCCCCTGCCCAGCACATCACGAGCTATGGGACATAGTGTGACTTTGACCAGTGAGTTTGCTCCTGGCTCAGGCTGCAAATGAAGAAAGGACAGAGTCAACTGAGCAGTCAGCTGTGCCAATCAAAAATGTGTTCTTTTACTTTTTAAAGTCAAGGCTTTATAGAAATTTCAACCACAGGCTGAAAGTGTACTGCTGTTAGGTGGGGGAGCTCTGTGCATTTTCAGGAAATAGACACACCTGAGCCAGTGTTCATATCAAGGAGGAGAACACTGCCAACACCCCAGGACTCCAGGGAATTCTTCCCCCAATTTTCAGTATGATGGGTGACCTTTTTCTGTTGTTGAATGGGCAAGATTGTCTGGCTTCTTTTATGCAATGTTGAAAGGATGTCATTTCCAACCCCCTCCCCCCACCTTTCCAAGAGTCTGGTTGTGGGATGACCCTCCACCCACTTGGGTTTCACTGGAAACTAGACACCCTGACAGCCTTGGGATACAACACAGGCTCTGCCTTTGTTGCCCCTGGTGCTCTTGCATGAGTTCTGTCTTCCTGCAGAAATCAGGGGCTGATGCTACCTGTAGGAGCCAGGAATATGGAAGGAGTTCAGAGCAGGCTATAATGGTGGGGGAGCAAGGAGGACCAGGACCCAAAGCCTGCATTTCCTGCAGCGGACCAATTCAAGTTCACACCCCTTAATCAGAGTCGGAATCTCCCCTTAACCCAGCCATACCTCTTCCACTGAGGTGTGCGCCAGGAGAGGAGGCCTGAGTCAAAGGGTGGTTTATGCTTCAAAAGTGAATGAAAGGAAATATAGGTCTTGGGTGGCTTCCTGTAACAACTCATTAAGAAGCAGCCATCCACAGATGGCTGGATGATGGCTCCTGGATGTTTTCCTGTTTAGTTTGAGCCAGTATTTGGGACCATTAACTCCATAACTATGTCAAATACTCCTCTACCAAACCCCTCTCTCTCAAGTTTTCTTTAAGAAATGGATTGTCTTTAAGAAATGGGAGTGTGTGTGTGTGTGTGTGTGTGTGTGTGTGTGTGTGTGTGTGTGTGTGTGTGTGTGTGTGTGTGTGTGTGTGTGTGTGTGTGTGTGTGTGTGTGTGTGTGTGTGTTGTAATTCGATGAATGGGATGACATTTTCCATTTGGCTTTTATCTCTTAAACAAATCTCTCTCTTTTTGTCCCGCCTCTCCTCTCTCTTATCTCTTTTTTTCTCTTTCCCACATTCCCTCTCCTCTCCTCTCCCCTCTCTACCTCTCTCCTTTCTCCTGTCTCCTCTTTCCTTCTCTCTCACCCCTCTTTCCCTCACTTTTGTCTTTCTTCTTTCCATCTCGCCTCTCTCCCCTTTTTCCTGTCTTCCCCTTTTTCTCCCTTTCTCCTCCCTGCGTATAAACAACACTGTGTAGTGTCTTCTCCATATCAGCTTGGCAGCTCTAGGTATATTTCCAATGGTAGCATTTTAAGGAATTGCTTTTGAAGAAATGAAGCCAACAGAAAACACACAAGCCTCTTAAAAGGCCTTTCCAATTACTTTTCCTCAGAGTATTTACTCTCCATAGGCTCATATAGACTAAAAAGCACATATCTAGAAATAAACAAACATGGGCTTATGGTACATATACTTTTTTATGACTTGCTTTTTCCTCTCTGGCTATTACAGACCTTCTCCTTAGTCAGTATGCTTTGGCTCCTAAGTTCTTGTTAAAATCTGTTCTTTATCAGTAGAAAAATTCTGTGTCACATACCCCATCTCCTTTTTATTAGGTGTTAGTGTTTTAATTCAGGATCTTGTGCTTGCTCAGCTGGTACTCTGCCACTTGAGCCATACCTCCAGCCAAGCTTTTTGCCGGTTATTTTGGAGATAAGGTCTTGAGGACTCTGCCCAGGACGGCTTTGAACCTGGATCTTCCAGGTCTCAGCCTCCTGAGTAGCTAGGATTTTAAGTGTGAGCCACTGGTGTCTGGATTTTTTAAAATTTTGAATTACAAATAATGCTGTCAAGACAAGGCAAGACAAGATTATCTGTGTTTCTCTGAGGTGTACATATAGCTCTATCTAGAGATAGAGTCCCAGAACCCATGATCAAGAAGAAAGCTCATGATAGACTCTGCTAGGGCTTTTTTTTTTTTTTTTTTAATTGCCAGATACCCCTGGGAGTTTACCAACTCTTAAAGCCTTCACTTTTCTAACTTTTGCCCATCACAGCACTTTAAAAATGGTGTTTTCTCCTGGTTATGTGAGGTTGTATGTCTTTTCATTTGTTCATTGGCCATCTTATTTTCTTATGCCATGATCATGCATTTCCTTTATTCATTTTTTTTCTCTTGGTTTGTTTGCCATTTTCGTATTGATTTTTTTAGGAGTTCTAATGAGAGACACTGAGATTGTTTTCAAAGATGCATTTAGGAAAAAGAAAGAAAGAAAGAAAATCATTGGCATTCCTGCCTCTAAAGGACCATGAAAGATCAAGTTATCCTTTTTTTCTTTTTGGCACTAGTTGAAGGCTTTTGTTTTCTGCTTTGTTTTTATTTAATTAGGTGAAATTTTCCTTCTGGCTGGAGAGCCTTGGCTGTCTGTAAATACATTATCATCCTGCAGCGCGGGGTGGATCGTGATGTAAGGTAGAAAGTGAGTGGTGCCAGGCAGGGCAGGAGCCTGCTGGAGCTGGTTATCACAAACTGCAGGGGGGAGCTGGCCCCTTAAACTCTCTTCTTGCTCGAGGAGGTTAGCAGAGAGGCATGGGGTCCATCCAGGGAGAGGCAAGGCAGGCTCTAGGCTGGGTTGTACCTGCAGTTCTGGTTTGATGTGAGCCTTTTTTTTTCCCCCTTTAATTCAGCCGGTGTTGCTCATATCTGGCCTAATCTGTAAACTCTTGGCAAGTTCACATGGAGCCAGTATTCTCTTCCCATCTAGCCCACGGAAAGAGTTGGCACTTTGCATATTTGTAAACAGATTGGGCTTCTGGTCCAGAGACCATTAGGGTTGCCAGGAGTGGGTGTAGCTGGGGGGACCGGCCCAGCACTTAGGCAGCCTTGGGTGACCAAGGCAGGCTCTTGACTCAACCCATCCAGGTCCTTTCCTTCCAGCCAGGCCTCCAGGAGCAAAAAGCTGTTGCTCTGCCTGCTCTAGATGAGAGTCCCAGCCTCAAATGCCACCGTGTTGTAGCTGTCACTACTCCCTGGATACAGAAGGAAACAAATGAAGGCCAATGGTAGGGTGCTGATGCTTTGGGAAACACCATAGGAATTGGGAAATCAGCCTCTCTCTGGCTGGAGACTAGGAGGTTGTCTCAATTGAAGACCCAATGCGTTGATTCTTAGGGGTGCTGTCACTCACTGGATGTACCTGGATCATCACATGTGTCTGACCTTGACAGTGACTTCTTGTGAGCTGGCTCTGTGAGAGTGGTTCATCACTGAGGGTTGTTGGATTTGTTCTTGGGACAGTTGACAGCACACACATCATTGTATATATACAAAGTGTTTGTATACGAAAAGTTCTGGAGGCAAGCTTCTACCTGCTGTGATTGCTGGGTCAAGTTGGGCTGCATTCAAAGTTTGATTTTGAGCTGTGAAGAATTTTTGGTTTACATTCAAGCTAATCCATGGGCGAAGATTGCTTTGTAGAAAATGGAATGAAGCATCTATGGCCTTCTCAGGAAATAGAACCATAATATGAATTTAATAAATCTTAGGTTCCTGCCCCTTTCTGCTTTTCTTAATAAGGATGTTTGGATCAAGTTATTATCTGAGCATGAAGAAACATGTTCTAGTACCACAAGTCTTAAACTTTAGAAATGTGGACTGTATGTAGGAGTGAGAAATCATCCTAATTCTTAGGAATACTCCAGAAAGTGCAGTAAGTGGTGACATGCCTTTCATAATATAGCATAAGGAAGCATTCATCCATTCTTTCATCCATCCACCCACGTACTCATCTGTCCCTTACTCCCTCCCTCCCTCCCTTCCTCCCTTCTTTCCTTCCTTCCTTCCTTCCTTCCTTCCGATATTCTGGGCCCTGGGCTATATTAGGGCACATTGTAAGAGTTGCTCACAGGGCTGAGGAGGAGGTAGGCACACCAGCAGATGTTTATGCAGTATTATGGTCAGCGGTGACACAGAGAGTTTTATAAGTTATGTTGAAAGGTTGTAAGGGAGGGGCTTATGAGCTATCCTGGGGAGCTGGGGAGGAAACTCCCAGAGAAATGGCCTGACTAAGACACAGGGCCTCCTGTGCTGACCTACAGGGGTTGTGGCCCTTTGAGAGATGGCACTCAGAGACATTGGTGACATCACACAAAGTGATGAGATTTGCGCTACAGTTGTGTGAAGGATGCCTTTTACTGGCAGGAGAGCTCTTGATTGCAAACAGGTAGGGGAAGGATTAGCATGAGGGCTGTGAGTGGCAGGGGTGTGAGGCACTTGCTGGTGAGTGTAGATTGGAGGCAAGAGAGAGGGATGGTTGGTGGTTCTACCAACTGATATCAGAGGAGTAAGTTTAGAAAATCCTAAAATGGGGCTGGGAAGGTGGCTCAGTGGTAGAGTGCTTGCCTTGCATGCCTGAGGCCCTGGGCTTGATTCCTCAGCACCACATAAGCAAAAAGAAAAAAGCTGGAAGTGGCGCTGTTGCTCAAGTGGTAGAGCACTAGCCTTGAGCTGAAGAGCTGAGGGACAGTGCCTGGGCCCAGAATTCACCAGAGTTCAAGCCCCAAGACCAGACACCCACTCTTCCCCCCAGCCCCCCAAAAAAGAAAAGTTCCATGTTTGGATAAGCTGGGCATAAAAGATTCTTGGCAGTAAGATATGGAAGGGAAGCCGGGTGTCAGTAGCTCATGCCTGTAATCCTAGCTACTCAGGAGGCTGAGATCTGAGAATTGCAGTTCAAAGCCAGCCAGGGCAGGGAAGGCCATGAAACTCTTTATCTCCAATTAACGACCAGGAAATAGGAAGTGGCACTGTGGCTCAAGTGGTAGAACCCTTGTCTTAAGTTGAAGAGCTCAGGGACAGCACCCAGGCCCAGAGTTCAAGCCCCTGGACCGGGGGGGGGGGGGGGGAAGAGATGGAAGGGAGAAACTGTGGGTACAGGATGGAGTTGAACGGGGAGAGCTTAGCTGGTGAGATCACTTTGGGGTTATCACCATAAAGGTCGAACCATATAGTGGACAAGGTAAGTTATCCAGGGAAGGTGTATCTTGCTCCTGGAGCTTGAAGCAGAACTGTGAGGCTGTTAAGAAGATGGTGGGGGAAGAGAACTCGGTGGTAGTTGGAATCCTGGGCTCAGGGGAGTCAGAGCTTGTCAGCTGGGATGGGGAGTAGAGCTTTGGAAAGGAGAAATGATTCAGTTGGCCTAATGTAGCAGAATTGTGTGTGTGTGTGTGTGTGTGTGTGTGTGTGTGTGTGTGAGAGAGAGAGAGAGAGAGAGAGAGAGAGACAGAGAGAGACAGAGAGAGACAGAGAGAGACAGAGACAGAGAGAGGCAGAGAGAGACAGACAGAGAGAGACAGAGAGAGACAGACACAGAGAGACAGAGAGACAGACAGAGAGAGACAGAGAGACAGGTTTGAATTCAGTGGTGGGAAGCTTGGAAGACTGATGAACAGACTCAGGAATGGGGTGGGACTGGAGAGCGAAAAGACTTTAGGTTTCAACTATTAAAATAAGTTAATCACAACCTCAGGCTTCAACAAGCCATTGTCTTTTGGCCAGACGTTGAGCTGTCTCCGTTAGCAAAGAGTAACCGGAAGACCTGGTGCTATACTGTGGACGCATTATTCGATTGAAGAATGGCTTGTTAATGAACAGTTCCCTTCTCCTGTTCTCTCTTCTCACCTGAAACAATCCTATTGTATTCAGTGCAAGGTGGATCCTCTCAGAGTTCAGATCACCCTTCCTCTAATTATTAATCACATAGCTACATTATAATGGTATGCCTCATGAAATGACATATTGTGTATCTACATGACATCTAATTTTTATATAACAGTAACTGTTTAATAATGAATAATAATACCTTTAAGAAAGGAGCCCTGATTAATCTTATGGCCTGTATCTGAGTACTGTCATAAAATATGTGAAAAACTTGGAAGCTCCTGCGGAATTGGTACCATTTCTTTTCTTAAGAGACTTTTTTGGTGCTTGTGACACACAATGAGAATGAGTACTCATGCTAAATGCTTGAGGTGTCTGACATAGCTCCAGTACCAAGATGAATGAAACAACATTTTGATTTACTTAGGGAGCTGGTCCAGGCTGATTTACACAGGGCATTCTTCAAGGCTCTGTTTTTACTTTGTAGATGAGTAAACTGAGGCATGAGAGTGAATAAAACCCCTCCCTGAGATTGGAAGGAACAGAATGGAAATGCAGAGCATATGGGCTGTGGTGCTGACTGGAAGGAGAAGAGCTCTGTAATCATAACCCGTTCATTTTTCATCTTGCTTTGTTTTCGGGACAGTCATAAACTATCCTTTGCAATCTGGAAATTGTAAACAAATGCATCCTTTTGGTTTACCAAACCTGACAAGTCTCTTGAAAAGGTAAATTGCTCACTCAGAAGCTCTGAAAACTGCAATCATACAGGGATAGGAATCTAAAGGTGAGAACTCTCAACAGTAAATACTTCTTAAGTCTGGTGCTTGCTAGCGGTACCAACATCATTCACTGCATACGTCAGTAAATTCCTCATGCTGGACAGCCTGTCCTGGGTTCAGTGCAGAGGGAGGGGTTCTGTGTGAGCAGATTGTAGAAGTGGGATGCACCTGTTTAATGGATTAAGCTACTTAAGAAAAAATTTTAAAGCTGCACTGGTTAATTTGCATTCCTTCCTTGGTTGGTGGTAACAGGCTCTGGTTTTTTTATTTCTCTGGCAGGGTTTCCTTCCCTAATCAGAAGTGATAAGCCAAACAATGTTCATTTGCTTAGACACAATGGAAGATTGTGGGTAATTGAAGGGAGCCAGAGAGGCCCCTTGAATCCATAGGGAACTGGAGGCAGGTCTGACTCCTGGCTCTTTGGAGGTATTTTCTTCTGTTGCAGGGGAGAATGGGACCAGCCATCTCCGAGGCGATGGCAGACACCAGAATGCAATCCCAGCAGAGACCAGAAGCCTGGCCAGCTCCAGCCCTGTTTCAGCCCTGCCTCTCAACAGGCTAGCAACCTCTGGCTCCTAGTCTATGTTTAGACAGAAGGAAGGACCTTCAGTACCTACCTTGTAGGAGTGTTACCATCTATTAAAGGTGAAGATCAATTATTTTAAAATGGTGAAGAATTATCTAGGATGGGCAGATGGTGGGTGTTGGCCTACTGTAGGGACCAGGTTCAAGTCACACAAAATGAACGAGCACACTGAAGGTTGAAAAGGAATTCAGACAGGGTCTACGAAGGCCTTATTTTACCTCTGAGGAAACAGTGAAGCAATTTCCTTGAGTTTCAATGGTGAGTCCCATGTGTCTTTTCGCTTTTGGCCTGCTGCATAACCACATTGTTCAGAAGTGTTGGTTTGTCCTTAGAGTTTAGCTCCTACTAGAGTTTGCTAGGATCCAGAGGCTGATTATTTCTTAGGAAGGAGTGAGCTCAGAGGATCGTGGGCTAGAAGACATGCAGGTAGGGTCTGCATTGGGAGCTCCTCATCTGCCCTCTTCAAACCTGGTCTCTGCTTCCTGTGATTTACTTTTTTGGGTTTAGTTGACCATCAGGTCTCAGGCAGTCATTCCCAATTCTAGCCAGCCAGCCAGCTATCTGTCTATCTTATCTATCATCGTTCAGCAAGGCTGTTAGACGAGTCGGCTTACCTCAATTTTCGAATGGAGAATTAAGACTCAGAGAGGATAACTTACTTGTTTGGAGTCATACAGCTTTCAGTATAGTTGTGGTTAAGCTTTTGGAACCAGGTCTGGCAGACTTCTGAGTGCACATATGCTCTTTGCATTTTAACATCTACTTTCCTGTAGAAAGGAGGGACAAAGTGCAGGACTTTCACTGTCTCTCTTCCTCTCCCTCATGTCCCAATACCACCTCTCATGAGTTCCTTAGTGTGGAAAGCCAGGGACCCTTCTGACAAATCAGAGCTTTGACTGCCCCAATCAAGCCTCCTTTACTAAACCAGTGGCACCCCATATTGAGTGGAAAGGAAGGAGGAAGATGGGGGCTAGTTTAAGGAAGAGTTCTGTTATGGGTTTTTCAACCCTGGCTTCTCAGAGAGTTGATATTTAAGAGTATCTAGTATCTGACTTGCTGGATAGGCCTTGCTATTCTTACTGTTGGAATGCTATAGCTGTA
The DNA here is from genome assembly GCF_024711535.1 of Dipodomys merriami. Classification (NCBI taxonomy): domain Eukaryota; kingdom Metazoa; phylum Chordata; class Mammalia; order Rodentia; family Heteromyidae; genus Dipodomys; species Dipodomys merriami. The sequence continues at coordinate 15,432,766 of NW_027203493.1, read as the reverse complement.
CAAGTTGGGAGGGAAAATGTATTTTGTGAGATATATTTGTCCTTTCCCTCCACAATTGGCTTTTATACTGCAACTGTTGCTGCCTTTCACAAAATGAAAAGCATGTATAATAGACCGAATCTCTTATTTGGACATCTTGCATTTCTCTTTCTTTTCCAGTGTGAACATGTGTCCCCTTTATCTCTCATTTGTAGTTTAGGGCTTTGTTGAAGCCTAGATTAGTAGTCTCTCGTACATTTTTCCAAATATCAATATTATCTTTATTTTTTGTAATGGATTGTGTTAATAGGACATATTTTTAAACCATAGGAATAAAGTTACCAGGAAAGACATGGAGAAAACTTGTGTGCTCACTACCCAGCTCCTAGTGTTCTGATTTCTCTTTTTGGTGTGTATGCTGTTCCAAGTGCTTGAACTCAGAGCCTGAGCACTGCCCCTGAACTTTTTTGCTCTAGGCTAGTGCTCTGCCACTTGAGATACAGCTCTACTTCCAGCTTTTTGGCACTTTATTAGAGTTAAGAGTCTCATGGACTTTCCTGCCTGGGCTGGCTTTGAACTACGATCTTTAGAGCTCAGTCTCTTGAGTAGCTAGGATGACAGGTGTGAGCCACCAGTGCCTGGCATGTTATGATATTTTACCCTGCTTGTTGAATGTTGTTTAAATAAAGACAGACATCTTGCAGTTGAAGCTAATTAGCAACTCTGATCCCATTTGCTAAAGGAGACCATGGTCCTGAACTTGATATTTATCCTTCTTGTACATTTAAAAAGTACTTTTCTGTCTCCATAGATTTATTAAAATAGAATGTGTTACCTTGGTGCCAGTGGCTCAGGAAGCTGAGATCAGAGGATCTTGGTTCAAAACCAGCCTGGGCGGAAAAGTCTCTTCAGTTAACAACCAGCAAGAAGCTGAAGGTAGAACTGTGGCTCAAGTGGTAAAGCAGTATCCTTAAGTGAAAAAGCTAAGAGACAGTGCCCAGCCCAGTCTCTAAGTTCAAGCCCTAGGACCAGTACATGCGTGTGCATGCACTCACTCACGCATGCATACACACATTCCCCTTCTGATGAGCAGTTAGTTTGTCCTACAGTGTTGTTCTGCTATTGTTTTGTTGTACACTGTGCATGTGTGTCTCCAGCCTAGTGTGTGTATGGGAAGGTGACGGGCTGTATGTGAGCACTCTTGCTTCATGATGAGCTAGCTGTCTTATTGCTCTCCAGCATCTCTTCATCATATGCCACATGTGGGTTCCTGTTGCTCTTCTCATCTCCTTGCCCCTTGAGATGCCATGCTTCAAGTTTTTGCAGGTCTGATGGTTATAAAGAGAGCTTCCTTGTTCCCTTAATTATTCTTTGATTAGAAGTGACATTGAGTGCATATTAAGTGGCTGTTGGAGTTGTCTCATCAGTGGAAGTACCTGTTTTTGTGCTTTGGCCATTTCTCTATTGGATCACTTGGTGTTTTCTTACATAGTTTTATAAGAGAATTCTAGATATTGACACTCTATGAGTCTAATTAGTAGCAGATCTCATCTCTCAATGAGTGACAAGTCTTTTTACTTTGCATTATCCATTAATGACTAGGAGTTTTACCTTTTTAAGGAAGTTGTATTAATGGGGCTTTTTCCTTTTTGCTCTGTGTTGTTTTGGTGGGAGGATGGTGTCTTCTTACTCTGAGCTTACAGAGATGTGCTTTAGGGCAGATCTTTGCTTTTCTGATCTCACTTCCTGGTTGGTGCATTATATTCTTGCCCTGTGTGAGGGAAGTGGGGAATCTGTGTAAGTGGTTGATTACAGAATGATTCCCAGTGTCGGTGGAGATAGCTGCATCTGTCCCTGTGTGCGTGGGGCTGACCTTGGCGTTAGCCATGATCCTTTGTCTTTACCTTGACCCTGTGGCTGTTTCTGAGAGCTGCTCAAGTACAGTGTTGATTGATCTTCCCTTAAACCTAGCTTATGGCCAGCCTGAGAAAATTGATTGGAAAGCTGTCTGCCCTGCTCACCTTCCATGTAGCTTCACTGTTTTACTGCCATTGCTGGAAGCTTCAAAGGCATAAAGCCTGGGGAGTGGTGGGCTCCTGGCTCCTGCTTAGTGTTCTTGGCCCACCACCGATGAGGGTATGGATATATGTGAAAAGAGAACACAGCGTTTGGCTTCTGGGCCATTCTTCCTTGGAACTTCAGAACCGTCTGCACACCCAGAGTACCAGTGGGTTCAAGGCAGGTTAGACAAACTGCCAGAACTCAAGTATATCAGCAATGGAAAGGCACTTAGGGGTCAATAGGTTTTGTCCTCACATCTCAGTCAACAGTCTTTTGTGGAATGCGTGCCAGGCATCTGCCACTCGCTCTGCTGAGGATGCAGTGGTGACATAATAGCCAAGGTCCCTCGGGGGTAGGGGACACACAGGGAACAGCAGGTTCATTTCAGTGTCATCAGTGTGACAGGATGGACAAGAAGAGTCCTGAGGCCACATTCCTCTGTCATTTCTTATTTTACAAAGATCTCTTTTCTTGTGGTACAGAAGCTGATTTGACAAGTGGACCACAGCCAGCCCACCACCTGTTTCTAGAGATTCCTAAGTGAAGAATGGCATTTACATGTTTGAATAGTTGGGGGAAACATAGAAAAGCAGGCATTTGTAATAGATTTTGATGATGGGGAATGCTAACCTCAATTAACTGAAATTAGTTATTCCTTCTCTTTCCAGGAAAAATTCCAAACTTGTCCGTGGTAGACTTATATTGCAGAAAACTGCTCTCAATGATTGGGAAAAAAATTTAAATTTTATCAGTAAGAATTACATGGAAAATTATTTTCTCTCATATATGTTTCTTAGTCTTTCTTCTAATATTTCATGCTGAAATATTATGTTACCTGGCCATTACTATACTGTTCTCGTCAGGTGATCTTGGGCAAGTTACTTCTTGTGCCTCAGTTTCTTCATCTGCAAAATGATCATGAGGCCTATTTCCTGGGCTATTGTAAGAAAGAAAGAAGAACTGATGTTAAACTCCTGCCAAGTTTTAAGTGATTCAATAGATATTAGATCTTCTCTAGTGAAAAGTCAATAATAATCAACTTCTTGAGGGTGGTTAAAGGAGCCCAAGGGGAATGGAGGCCGGCTGGGGGTGGGGCTCGGCACACCTCAGGTCAGTATCATGAAAGCATCAAATTCCGTTATGGCTGTGAGATCCCAGGACTGTAGATGCTGGATCTCCTGAGGGCTGTGTCCGGTGGTGCTGGCAGATTCCCACTACATTAACGCCACTCCAGCATAATTTTCCTCATGAAGTGCAATGAAGCAGAGCTAAAAAATGTAAGTAACAGCTTCAAGTCCTTAACGAGGCTATAAATACAGGAGGAAAATAATTTAAACAGCCATTTCCTGGTAGAAAACTGTCCTTTTCGTAGACCTCTCCACTTTGTCTTTGCTTGCCTCATTAATAGTAGCCACTGGCTTTCTTTACACACTCATTTTTTATAAGAAGGAAACAAAACATTTATCATCTCATGGGAGAAACAAATTGTTTGATGTGGGGACTGTGGTGGGCAGCTAGCTGGGCTCACTTACTGTCCTGGTGACTTGCTCCATTCATAAATGGTTCCTGATGAAGAATTATATATGGTCTTCCTTTGGGATCATGAACAGCGTTATTATCAAATCTCTGAGTACCCAGGGTCACCTTTCTTAGACCCGCAGCAATCTCTCTGGATTACATCTTCCTTGATCAGATGGGTAAATATTGGGGGCAGGGCTTGTGGAATGAGCTCATATGATCAGGGTGGCATGCAGACTAGGTTGGGTTGGAGCTCGAGCCATATCTTCTTACCATACAGACATCCTTGCATGACTGCTCTCTTCCTAATGAAAGCTAGAGTGTGCCCATCGCCAGATTCCAGCATGATGAAGTGTTTCATTTAATGAGAACTGAATGGCTCTGGGAAATGCACAGGACAGATGTCTCGGGTTCTGTCTGGTACTGATGCCATCATCGAAACAGTCTAGAATTGAAGAGGCCTTCAGGGATCCTGGAGAGATGTTCAGAAACAAATTGGGAGGACTTGCCTCAGTAGGCGGCCTTTCCTGTGCCCATGGATGTGTTATGTGCATGCATGAGTGGTTATAGGCAAGTGTGTATTTCAGAGGCAAGTCACAGGGAAAACAGACAGCAGCTTTTAGTTGGCCTCATAACACCATATTTGTTGGCCCAAGTCAGTGGGAAGAGGTTGTTCATTCTCCGGAGTGATTTTAGATAAAATCTGAGATCTGCAGAAGTGAGTGTTAAGCCATGGTGTATCTGAACATAGGTACGTTTGTGTGCCTTGCTTGCTGTGTGCATTGAACCTACAGACCTGGATTGTCAGGATGCAAAGGAGAATGAAGGCTGTTGGTCAGAAATCTGTTGATGATTTGCAAATGTCAGTTCTGTATTGTACCAAGCCCAAGGTGCCTCTTGGGAGAGAAGATAAGTAGAGGGTGGGGAGAGAATCTACAGGATTCAGCAGGAGAAAGAGAATTCCCAGTTCTCTGCTGGAAAAGTCTGCAGCACTCACTGCGTATTCTGGAATGATTCTGGTGGAATGCCACAGCTGTTGGAATTTCTGTAGTTGCCCCAGTTCTGTTCCCGTCATCAAGTAGAAATTTGTGAGTGTCACAGATTACAGGGGAAACTGCTGTAGCTGGCTGCTTGCCTCTGTCTACTGCAGAAGGACTTGACTTTCTTTCTTTCTTTCTTTCTTTCTTCATACAGATGGTATAGTTATTTTAAGTAAGTGATATGCTACAGTGAAAATGGATAGCTCTGTTAAGTTTTTCAGCTTAATGAAGAAAAAAAAACACACCAGAGAAGGGAAGAAGACCAATCCTAGCTAGCCAACTTTGTGCTAATGCTTATCCTTCTTCAGTTCCAAATGTGACCCAGCACACTGGGATGGGATAAATATTTCAGCCACTAGGAAGCCCAGGAGTTGGGCTGAAAACCCCTTTAAAGCAGGCAGGGTAGTCATTTACCTGTTGAAGTCCAGGCATGCCCATGCCCCCCTTTTAGACTTCCTATCTCACTCACATTGTAGGGAAATGGAGCAAAGGTAGAGGAACTTTTTTTGGGGGGGGGGCGGGTCTGGTCGTGGGGCCTGAACTCGGCCTGGACGCTGTCCCTCAGCTCTTCAGCTCAAGGCTAGCGCTCTACCACTTGAGCCATAGCGCCACTTCCAGCTTTTTTCTTTTTGCTTATGTGGTGCTGAGGAATTGAACCCAGGGCCTCTTGCATGCAAGGCAAGCGCTCTACCACTGAGCTACCTTCCCAGCCTGGTAGAGGAACTTTCTAAGAAAGTACTAGAGATGAAGAATAAGTTTGTAGTGCAGTATTTGCTTTTCTTCTTTAGAATGGTTGCAAGTAATTCATTTGGGGACCAAGAGAGTGATGACAGGTGCCTGGAATACAGAGCTGAGCAAGGTAGTGCTTCTCTGCCCTCAGTGAGCATTCTGTCCAGCGAAAGACAGTGGAGATACATCACGTTGCTTAGGCACAAATTGGGAAAAAGGAAAAAAACAAGATATGACCAGAGTGAATAACCAAGGCACGGGCTTTAGGTTGGGTGTCCTTGAAGGGGTCTGAGAGTTAGTGATTTAAAGTGAGGTGGAAGGGTGAATACAAGGATGTTAGCTGGTTGGGTTGGATTGCTCTCACAAGCCCATGACATACGGTGGCTTGAATAACAGATGGTTGTCTTACTGTTCTGGATGTCTGAGATAAGGTGTGGGCAGGATTGATTTCTTCTCAGGCCCCAATCCTTGATTTGTAGAAGGCTATCTTTAAACTCTGTCTCCTTGTAGTCTTCCCATTATGCCTCTGTCCTAATTCCTTCGTCTCTTAAGGGATTCAGCCATATTGTAGTAGGGCCCACTTGTGGCCCTCATTTTACTTTTATTTTCTCTTTAAAGACACCATCTTTAAATTTATATGCTCACACTCTCAGGTACCAGGAGTTAGGACTTCAAGTTCAGGGGACAAACTTCAGTCTACAACATCAGATGAGAGGTGAGCTGAAGAATCTTCAAGGACCGCTCTCAGCATGGTTGGGAGGCCTCCTGGCCTGGAAGCTGCTTGATGAGGTCAAGGGAGGGTCCCAAAGGAAGCACTAGATTGTGAGTGGAAGGGGCCGGATCAAATTGAGCTTTGTATATATACCCTGGAGAGTTTGAGATTTAGATTTGTCCTTAAGGATACAGAGGAACTGAGAGAGAAAGGGGGTAGATAAGGATTAAAAAGGGGTGGACGTAACTCATGGTAGATAATATGTGTCCCATCTTGGCACTTCTTGTTCCCATAGTGCCTTGGGCTCCTCCTCAAATATTTCTTCTTCCCATGATTCCCCGGGTGCCCACTCAACCAATGAAAAGAGCTGAGATGGTCTTTGTACAAGCCAAGGAGAGGAAATATAGGAGGAGCCCTATATGATAAACACTTCCCTCTGGGAGAACTCCCCATCGGACTCTTCATTGGGATGGAGTGTCTTGCTACTTACTTCCTTTCACAGCTTTATTGGACTTCCAAATAAACTTATTCTGTTTAAACACTTTCCTTCCTTTTAACTCTTTAATGAGACAGGGAGTCTGTTTCTCAGAACTATTTAAAAAATGTCACTCTGTGTAAAGAGAAGAATCTGGAAGGAGAGAGAAGTGTTAGGTAGCAGGTGGGTTTAACTTGGGATTTCTCTACCCTGGCTCCATTATTTCTGGTGAATGGTATTTTGTTTGTTAGAGGGAGGGGATGGTTTCCTGCAGGATACAAAGCAACATTCCTGACCTTTCCATGCTAAATGCCAGTAGCACCCTGCTCTAGTCATGACAACCTTTACTGTCTTTAGGAACTTCCACATTCCCTTGGGAACAAAATTGCTCCCTGACTAGACCGCTGGCTGCAAAAGGGATTTGGTGTTTGGTGCCAATGTGAGACAGATTGATAGGTTTGAGGAAGGTTTTGAGAAAAGAATAAATAGGATGTAATTTCCTTTGCCTTGGTGTTTTTGCTTGATACTCTGGACACTTCCCTAAAGGACAAAGCTGTGTGTGCACACAGTGGAGTGACCCCAGGGGAGCACCAAGGATGTGCTTCTCACTCTGTTATCCTCCAGGCTCTGTCCTGACTGGGGAACACCTGCTACAGTGGACATGCTATTTAATCTCTACATCTGCATTTGTTTGTTAAAGTCCTTCTGCTAACAGCCCTATTCAGCTATCAGAGCAGGCACTCTGGAATCTAATCTGATCAATTTTCTGGTTCTGGAAATCTGTTTGTCAGAGCAAGATTTCACAGTTGCACTGGCTTTTCCCAGGGGGTATGCCTGGGAGAATTAGCTTTGTCTACAGAAGTAAATGTAAGTGATTTCCAAACAACATACAGCGACAGTTCTGCATTCCGTGGCCCTAGTGACACCCAGAACAGTTGTTAAGAAACAGCTGGAGTGTGTGGGTTTTTGAATTGAGTATTTAGTGTCTGGCTAGGATCCAGTACAAGGCTAGGGTTCCTCCCTATCAGACACTCTCAGCATCATGACCTTTCACCTGGAGATAGTACACTGATTTTATATCCTTCTCAGGATTGATGGTGACTTTCTGGAGCCATCTTCAGAGGGAATTTGGTGTTGAGCCTAGACTGAGTGGGACAGAGTATTACAAGTGATTAGTGATGTCTGATTGGGTGGTAGAACAAAAGAGATGGTAGCATAATGTTTGTAATCCCTATCAGAACACATGCTTCTTTAAATCCATGTTCTTCTGGGTTGTGCCTTCTTGTACCATACCCCATGTCTTTGCTGACATTGTTCTCTGGACCCGAAGGGCTCTTACTTTTCATCCCCAAGTATTTCTCAAACTTCTCTGGAAATTCTACTTTTTTCCTGGACTCTTTCCCTCCCTCCCTCCCTCCCTCCCTCCCCCCTTCTCCTACCCACTCTTTCTTTCTTTCATCAGGGGGCTTGAACTCAGGACCTGGACACTGTCACTGAGCTCTTTTACTCAAGGCTAGTGCTCTACCACTTGTTCTATAGTGCCACTTCTGGTTTTTGGGTGGTTAACTGGAGGTAAGAGTCTCATGGACTTTCCTGCCTGTGCTGGCTTTGAACTGTGGTCCTCAGCTCTTAGCCTCCTGAGTAGTTAGGATTATAGGTGTGAGGGGCTGGGGAGGTAGCTCAGTGTTAGAGTACTTCCCTTGCATGCAGGATTATAGGTGTGAGCTGCTAGCACCTGGCTCTGAAATCTTTCTTGATTCCTCAAATTTCTCTAAAGAGCACTGATAGCCATTCAGTGATTTCTGAAGTATCATGATGGATTTTTTTTTTTTCTGGGTCTGGTCTTGGGGCCTGAACTCTGGGCCTGGGCACTGTCCCTCAGCTCTTCAGCTCAAGGCTAGCGCTCTACCACTTGAGCCACAGTGCCACTTCCGGCTTTTTTCTTTTTGCTTATGTGGTTCTGAGGAATCGAAACCAGGGCCTCATGCATACAAGGCAAGTGCTCTACCTCTGAGCCACCTTCCCAGCCCCTCATGATGGATTGTTATTCATAGAGATCCTCTGGCCACAGAAGAGATTATGTATTGGAGAGGGCAAGAAGCAGGGCGGGCAGAAAGGCCAAGTTGGGAGGGAGGTTCTTGCAGGAAGTCAGAGAGAATGGTTGCTTGGGCTATGGTTGTGACTTACGGTGAGGAAGACTTGGGGTTGCTTATCTGTAGCAGTGATGGGGTGAGGAATGGACAATAAATTCCTAGGATTCTGATGTGGGTATTTGGGCAGAGTGGGGCCCTTTGCTGTAGCTTATCTTGTGGAGTTTTCCAGTGAGCTATGAGAGGGGATAATAGATTAACTATGTTAATCTATTACATTGTGGCAGATGGTGTATAAGGGAACCACTGTGTGCAGCTTGCCTCATGGTGGTATCCATTCCTGTTGGTGGATGCCTGCTTCTTCCAGTTCTAAAATGTTTTCAGCATCACCCCAATAGTGACATCACCAGACAGCAGAGTTGAACACTTGTCTGTACTTGGAGAAGCCAGGGAGACCGCCAGAGGGAAGGCAACAGAGAATTGCTTGCTTTCAGATTGTATATGGATCTGCTAGGGGACAGATAGAAGGCATTTAGGGGAAGTGAAGCACCCACAGAAATCACAGTGTCATTGAGCGGGCAGTATGGATCAAGTGCTAGAGACCTTGCATGAAAGAAGGTGCAGTAAGAAATCTGGAGTGTTGAGATCTAGAGGTACTTCCTGTTGCTAATGCTTGTGGAAGAGCATAATGGGCCTTTTTCTCTAGTCGCTCCAGGTACATCTAATAAAGGCCATATTTTTAATGCAGCTGTGGCAGTGTAGGCACATGTGACTTTCCGGCCTGAAGGAAGGACCTCCAACTTTGTGTCCTCCAGACCTAGCACAAATAGTTGGTCATTTGTGCTGGATGAATAAATGCTCAATGAATGAATGGGGGGGGGGTAGGGGTGGAGGTAGGGCTCTGGAGCTGCTGTTTGCTGAGGGGCTGGTCTTTTTCTCCTTTCTCCTAGCTTATTTTATATTCCCTCCTCCCTTATCTCCCAGCTATTGATTCACTGACAATGATGGATCAGGTGAGTTGGATGAGTTTCCGACCCTCCTCTGCCTACCATCATTCCATTCTTCCCTGTTTGCTTTGCTTTCTTATGGTGGATTGGTGTAGGGGCCTTGGCACTTTATAATTATTCAGGGAAGTTGAACCTGAACCTTGGGCTTGGTTCTAAACCTCTAGTAACTCTTGGCAGGCGGTGTATTAGCCCAGCTAGCCTCCTGAGGGTTAGAAGGCCTGAGTTCAAGTTTCATCTTGGCCTTTCCTATTCACACAACTTCAGACAGGTCAGTTTGTTGGCCTGGGGCATCCTATTTCCTAGAGTAAAATGATCTCTCAGTATTGTTGCCAACTTGGCCTAAGTCCAAGGACTCTGGGATTGTAGGGACTGTGAATCTGAGGCCGGGAAGGCTCCTGCAGTTCTTGCTAACAGAGATATTGAGAGTCCAGTGCACATTTTTATCCGCAACTTTAATTTTTAGCTGTTAACAGCTGGCTAGAAAAGAACTTTTGGGTTTTCATAGTCAATCTCTTTGAGCATCGATTTCCTCTTTGCCCTGTATTCTTCCCAGTTTAGTGTCTCAGAATCTGTAGCAGACAGGTGGGACAGTTCATCAGCCCGGTGGGGTAGAGGGGGAAGGCCTAGAGACCTAGTGGAAGGTCACCTGTGGCCTTTCCAGCTCGGTGGAGAGTTAAGCCCTGGTTGCTATTGCTGTGCCTTTTGACCGCCCTGCTCCCCTATCTCCTAACAGAGAGCCAGCTGCTCCCAGGGAACAACTTCACCAATGAGTGCAACATTCCCGGCAGATTCATGTGCAGCAATGGGCGCTGCATCCCAGGTACCTGGCAATGCGATGGGCTGCCCGACTGCTTCGACAAGAGCGACGAGAAGGAGTGCCGTGAGTGACCAGCCCATAGTTGTGGTTTGGGGGCGGGTGAGGAGGGTGATATCCTAGGCCCAGGAGAAGAGGCTCAGATCTGGGTTAGGTTGTTGTGATGGTTCTCCATCCGCAAGGAACCAACCTAGCAGTGGACCCAGGGCTGCCTGACCCAAAGCCCATGCTGGTGACAGCCTTACAGTACCCAGTGGAGTTACTTGATGTGGCCAGAATCCAGCTCGGAGTGGAGACGGAACCAGTGTGCGTTGCTTCCTCTTGTCCTTTGCTGATACATGCGCTCTGGGCCTTCTTGGGGTTGCTCCCTTCATATGGGCACCACCAGGTTGTGATGGTCCTTGGTGTCTCCTGCCTCACTGCCTCATTCAGCCTCCTTGGACCTGTTTGTACACGTAAAACACGAAGGAGTTCTGAGTTGAGGATCAGCTGCCAGAAAGGAGGGAGGCATCTGGGATGTGAGTTGGTTTCTAGGTATCCATTGATCATGCTTCATGACTCTGAGTTCATTCGCTGCCTCCTCCCCCTCCTCCTCTTCTCTGCAGAGGGGACTTGGCCATGGGTCTTTCCTTTGGCTCCCCAACAGGTAAAAACACCAGGAGGGAAGGAAGGGCCACTGCCTTGGGACCACATACCTTCACTCTTTCATGAGCTTTGGGAACCAATCCATGTGGCCTCTCTGTCAGGAGGACTCTGTGTTCTGGCTCTGAATCTGCAATCTCTCTTGAAGCCAGCGGAGGAAATGGCTAAGGATAGGATAATGACTTGAACTTTTGGCATAGCTCTTACTGGGATTTAAAGTCCAGACTGTTGACGCACAGGAAGGAGCCCTGGATTTGTAGGCCACCACGAGGCCATCCAGGGAGCCAGATGCCCCCTTGCTTTTCAGTGTACTGATAAAGGTGGCCACTGCGACCGGGCCCCTCACCTGGCCCAAATATCCTCCAGGCCTGCTCCTGTTCTTCAGAAAAGTTGTGGAGAGAGAAAATTGGGAATGAAGGAGAGGGGAGACTATTTCATTTGTCCAGTGTATGTGTGATTTTTCTAAAATAGAACGTTAGACATAATGCTTTTTTTTTCTGTTTTTCCCCCAAATTGCCTTTGAAAAGTGTTATATCTATTTCAACTTTTTTCTGTTATTTTTTTTTTCATGGCTTCAAAGCTGTTAGAAATGTAACACTGGTAATTTGAGTTTCAAGGGAGATAGCATGTATGAGTTCCATCATTTGTCTGGTCCTAAGGATTATTAAACACAACACAGATGTGGAATTGTTTTGTTTGGTTGATGATATGTTTTTTAGCTCTGAACTCACTGTGAATATTGGACCTGTGAGAAGTTTGTGAAGGAGTTCAGGATGAGGAGGAAGACTCCGTTTTACTGTCGGCTCCATTAGTGGCACCCATGTGTGTTTCGTTATTTCTGTGACATTCTGTGCCCCCTCAGGCAGTGCGTTCCCATGATTTTAGAATTCATGCTCATACTAGAAGATGTGATAGGGAATGGTGAAAAAGGTTGGTGCTAGCAGCTGCTGGGAGCTGTTTGGTTTGGTTTGGAGTAGGCTCATTCTTGACTATCCAGAATTCTGCCCTTCACCCTAGACACTTGACTGGCATTCATTTTGTCTTGATCAAAACATAATTAAAATTTTAACCTTTCCTCTGTCCCTTTTTTTTTTTTAACTTTAAATTGCAGAGTTAGACAACAAAGGGAAGTGAGTTTCTTTTCTAATAGAAATGATACTTTGATTTTAAATTTCTTGCTTACTCCTTTCCTGTTTAGGAGTTGAGTATGAGCTTTGGAGAAAGGCTGTCTGTACTCAAATCGGAGTCCTTTTTCCCTCCATAGGGGACTAGGCTATCTCGGGAAAGTTTCTAGAATGTTCTAAACTTTAGCTATTGGGAGGAATAAATAAAGTTCTTTTTCCCGGAATAAATAAAGTTCTTTTTCCTATTTTTTTGGGGGAGGGGAGAGAGGAGGGATGGGTTCCTTGGCCCTGGGGCTTGAACTCAGGGCTGGCACTGTCCCTGAACCTTTTTTTTTTTTTTTTTTCCCTCAAGGCTAGCACTCTACCATTTGAGCCACAGCTCTATTTCCTGATGTTTTGGTGGTTAATTGGGGATAAAGAGTTTCATTGACTTTCCTACCCCAGCTGGCTTCCAAGTGTGATCCTCAGTGCTCCATCTACTAAGAATGAGCCACTGGTAACCAGCAAGAGATTCTCCTAGTGCCTCAATCTCTTCTCGAAAATGGGAGTGATAAGGCTTCTTCTAATCCTAAGTGTCACAGTGAGGTTTTAATGTGTGTACATAAGGCATTCACCATAGAGCCTGCACACTACCTGTGGCTTGTTAACCTATACTGTCTACACAAACCACGCTACTTGGTGTTATCATGAGTTGTACGATCGAGTCACCTGCCTTTTCTGCTTCACAGTAGAGGCCCTTGGCATCTTCACCATGCTTTCTATTTGCAAATTTTTTTTTTAGTGAAGTTGACTCAGTTGACAAGGGCCACCAAATATGTGCATTATAACTTACTGTTTAAATCATCTTTGCTTTTTAAATTATTGTATTGTAAAGGTGATATACAGAGGGGTTATGGTTATTTAAGTCAGATAATGAGTACATTTCTTATCAAACAGTGTCACCTCCTCCCTCATTTTCTCCCACTTTTTCTCCTCCCTCCCCCCAAGTAATATAGTTCATTTCTGACATAGTGTCTGGTGAGTATCACTGCTGCATTTGTTCACCCCTTGTCCCACCATTTCAGTGTTTCCTCTTCCCCTCCCCAAATCAGATAAACTTATATAGGAGATGCAGGGTACAGAGATCAAAAACAGTGACACAAGGAAAAAGAAAACCAAGCAAACAAACAAAAAGAACCACAAACACTACAATAAAATAAACCCTCTAGTTTCCTTTTTTTTTTTTTTAACTTATGCTGCTGAAGATACTTGGGACCACTTGAGTAGTCTAGATAGCAGAAAGACATGATGGCTTTAGCTTGGAAAGCCCGAGGTTGCATCTCTTCTGGACACCCAGGGAGCAGCTGATCAATAATCGATGCTACTTTCTTCCCCTGCCTTCTGCAAGTCACAAAGCCCTTTGTCTAATTCTCTGGCACATCTGGGTGTTTAGGAGAGGACAGGAAAGCATCTGATGTCCTTGCAGAGATGAGGGCCTCCAATGCTGACTGATACTTGGCCGCTGACAAGATAATATGTAGAGCGAGAGACAGAGGGAGAGAGGTATCTTGTGGTGGGACATAGCCAGTAAGTAGCTCTTTGTATCCACAGCAGAGGCCAGAAGTTTCAGACAGTAAGAAATTTTATCATAAAGGTAATGAAATCACGTCGTGTAAAAACCGAGGACAGGGAGAGGAGAAAAAAACAAAAGAATCATACGAGAATCCATACTGTAGTAGACCCAGCTGTCTTGGAAGGTTTCATTCAGGTGCCTTTCTGTTTTAATCGCCGTGAATGTTCTGTTTTGCATTTCTAGCTTTTCTATGTAGCATTGTGCCAAGTCATCATTTTCTTTTTGCATATTTTTCTTTCACCATTTGAATGCCTAGATATGAATCCTTTTTTTTTGTATTTATTATAAAGTAGCTTACTTAAGTTATTGCTTGTTATTTCTCATTACTTTTTATTTATGTATTTTTTTTTTTTTTTTGCAGTGCTGGAACTCTGGTTTTCCTACTTAACTAGGCAAGCACTGTATCCCTGAGCTACACCCCCTCCCCTACCCCAGGCCCAGCATTAATGGCCTCCATTTTTCCACTGTTGGACATAGTGTACACTGTTGTGAACATGAGGGTGGGTATGACTTTGCTCCTGTTTTGAGAAATTTCTTTAGACTGGAATTCTCAGAAATGAAACAGCCAGGCTGGGGAGTGGAAGCTTTTTCTGGCTCTACAGACAGACTGCCCGCTTGTTTGCTAAAGGTCTGCACTCCTTTGCTTGCGCTGGCAATGCCTGAAAACCAGGACTTTATTTTTGTCTTGGCAAGCATTGAGTAATCTCTTTTAAAAACATATTTTGGGGCTAATTTAATAGTTGAAAACAGTTAATGTATATAAGATCTTTTTTTAAAAATTGAGGTTGAATGTTTTCCCATACCTCCATTTACTAGTTATTGTTCCTTGTGAAATATCTATTAGTGGGCTATTGTTAATTTCCATCTGGGCTGATGCTTTACATTCTTTGCTCTGTGTCTCTGGGGAACAACCTCATATCGTTTTGAGAAGAGGCTCAATTGGGGAAACCTTGAGTGTATTTTTGTTCTTTGTTGGTAGATTGCCCTAAGTGATCTTTTTATTCACCTCCCCTCCCCTCCCCTCCCCTCCCCTCCACTCCCCTCCCCTTCCCTCCCCTCCCCTTCCTTTCCCCTCTCCATCCCTTCTCTCTCCTCCCCTTCTCTTAAAGGGAACTGAGGTATATTTTAGGAAAGCATAGCTGCTCTCTGAAAGGCCTGATTGTGTGGGAGTCCTTGTGTGGACTTACTAAAGTCCTCTGGGCCACACTGTCCTGGGCATGTCCCATTTTATAAATTCATTAGATAGTCACAAAAGTTTTATTGGGAAGGAACTGGCCTCTTTTCCAGATGAGGAAGCTGAGCCACAGAGGGATTAGGATTATACAAAGCTTGTCTCTGAGCCCAGAAGGTTCTGAGTCCCTCTTCCTCTAGCAGAAAACGCTAGGGGTCTTAGAGTCTTTCTGAAAGGTTTAAGTCTTCATCAGAGAACTCCAGGACAGGGTGTGTGTGTGTGTGTGGGGGGGGGGTGTCTTTGAGTATTTCTCTACCAGCATCTGTTACTCTGCTGAGTAGCTTCCTCTGGATTGTATGTTGTCATTGATGTATTATCATGACTGTGAACATTGCTATAATGAATACCTGAAATAATCAACTTAGAGGAAAAGTTTATTTTGAGTCACAGTTTTGGAGGCATTAAGTGGAAGCTCTGGTGCTTAGGGCATGTCTTGAGATAGCATATCATGGTGGAGTTAAAGATGTATATTTCAAAGCCAGGAATGAGAAAAAAAAAAAACAACAAAGAATAAAACTGGGTGCCAGTGGCTACTTAGCTACTTGGGAGACTGTAATCTGAGGATTAAAGTTTGAATCCAGACCTGGCAGCAAAGTTTGTGAGATTCTTAGCTTCAGTTAACTACCAAAAAGCCAGATGTGGATTTGTGGCTCAAACGTTAGAGCTCCAGCCTTGAGAGAAAAAGCTAAGGGACAGTGCCCAGGCTCTGAACTCAAGCCTCAGTTCTAAAGAGAGAGAGACAGAGAGAGAGAGGACAGAGAGAGACAGAGAGACAGAGGGAGAGAGGAGAGGGGGGAGGGAGAGAGAAAGGAGAGGGAGAAGGAGAGAGAAAGAGGACATAGTTCCAATGACTTAAAGACCTCCCAGTAGACCACACCTCTTATATTTTATTACCTCCCAACATTGCCACCCTCGGAACCAAACTTTAGCATATGGACCCTTGAAGGACACCCAGAAAACAAGTTTGTTTGTTTGTTTGTTTCCCTCCCTCCCTCCCTCCCTTCCTTCCTTCCTTTCTTTCTTTTTTTTTTTGGTCAGTCATGGGGCTTGAACTATGGGCTTGGGTGCTGTCCCTCAGTTCTTCAGCTCAAGACCAGCGCTCTACCTCTTGAGCCACAGCACCACTTCTGGTTTTCTAGTGGTTTATTGGAGCTAAGAGTCTTATGGACTTTCCTGCCCAGGTTGGCTTTGAACTGTGATCCTCAGATCTCAGCCTCCTGAGTAGCTAGGATTATAGGCCGTGAGCCACCTACGTCCAGCATCAGAAAACAAATTTCTTTTTTTTATTCAATGTCCTGTTTTTTTTAAAATTTTTATTTTTTTTATTGTGAAAATACTGTACAGAGGGGTTACAATTACATGGGCAAGGTAATGAGTACATTTCTTATGAAGCATTGTAAAAAACTCAGTGTTTTTTCTATGTTAATGGTGTGTGTGTGTGTGTGTGTGTGTGTGTGTGTGTGTGTGTGTGTGTGTGTGTGTGTGTGTGTGTGTGTGTGTGTGTGTGTGTGTGTGTGTGTGTGTGTGTGTGTTGTGTTTTGAGCTTTTGTGTTCCACCGGTTAGCACTTTGCCGCTTGAGCCAAGCTCCACTTCTGGCTTTTGGGTGTTTATTTGGCTTAGAACTGTTATCTTCAGATCACTGTCTCCTGTATAGCAGGATTACAAGAATAAGCCATTGGCTTCTGGCTAAAGGACTTTTTAAATGGTTTTTAGTCCTCTGAGTCTGTTTTCCTCAAAGAAAGTATAATTTAATTACTGCCACTCAGTGTAATAAAGCAACAGTCCAAGATTGGACTTTGACTGCCAGCTGTCCATGTCCTAACAAAATTGAGAAAATTTTCCAGTGCTTGGGATTCCATCCACAGGGTGGTTGATTTTTGCATTTGGAAAATTATATTGATTGATGACTTTAGCCAGGCACGTGCAGACTTTCAAAGTCTCAGATTTTATAGTTATAGGTTTTGTGGTACGTGTGGTCATGTGTATATGTATGGGTGTGTATTTGGTGGCAGGAAATAAATCTGAAGACCTTATCAAATGATAACATCTTAATGACTCTCCAAATCCAGAAAAGTAGTTACAGAAATGGGATTTGAATTTTATTTGCTTTTAGTGCTCCCAACTGCTACTTAAGTGTACCTTCTAATTGTGCAGATGTAATGGCAGATATCCATGAGATAGAACCGTAAAGACAAGTCTGGAATAATGATCACCTGGAAGTTGTAAAAGTGGAGCAAATACTCTTCCTTTCCTTTTTTTGGCGGCCTCATTTTCTGCCTCTAGGTGGTGCCACATGTAACATTTTCTTTTATATGTGGTGTTTCTCAGCAAGTAGAGGTGGGAAGCCGGGGGAATGGGTTCAGTTATTTCGCCAACAATTCTGGAAATCAGAAGCTTCTGAGGGCCAGGTACAGCATGCTTCTTCTTTTCCTAAGCGACACTGGCTTTTCTTGAAGATCAGAGTGGTGACAGGCAAACTTGTCAATGATTTGTGGTGAAGCTACAGAGGGGTCTGGTCTTTCTATCTTCAACTGTGTCAAAAGAGAACCAACCATCATTGTTTTAGGCTGAATTGTGCCCCGTCCATATTCCAGAGTTGAAGTCTTAACCTGCAGTGCCTCAAGTTAATTACTTGTCAACTGATTAATAAGTAATCAGTTAAACAGAGGTCATGGAATGGTCCTTAGACTAGCAGTTAAACAGAGGTCATTGGATGGCCCTTATCCCAGCGTGACCGAAATCCTTCTAAGAAGAATTTTAGAAGTCTACATGTGTAGATAGAAGAAGATATGAAAACACTGATGACCTATATACCCTCTTCCCTTAGAAATCTCAAAGGAGACAAGGAGATATCTTGATTTTGGAGCCTGTTCTTTGGAGTATTACTATTGTCATTGTTGTTATCATTAATCTATTTTGTGACAATACTAGGGCTTGAACTAAGGGCTTATGCTATCCCATAGGTTTTTCACTCAAGGCTGGTGGCTCTATCTTTGAGCTAGCTACAATTCCACTTCTGGCTTGGTGGTGACTTGGACATTTCTGTCCAGGCTGGCTTTTAGCCACAATCTTCAGGTCTCAGCCTGGATTACAGTAGGCATGAGACACCTGTGTCTGGCTTGTCCTCCAGAATTAAGATACAACAAATTTCTATTTAGAATTTTAGAAGCACTTTTTTTGTCTGGCTCACCTCTTTCCCGAATGCCTCATTCTCTGTAGAGAAAGACTCTCAGCTCTGATGTCAAAATTGTAAATTCCCAGGTAGCTACCTGCCAGGCTGTCTGCATATGGATAGTTTCAAGTTATCAAGCTGTGCTTGTTTATATGAATCTGGCCTCATGCAACCTTTTCTAAGAGGCCTTTGTTAGATTAAAAAAAAAAAAGAAGCAGTAAATTTGCAGTAGGTAGAGAAAGGCTAAGTGCTCCTAAGCTCTCTGACTATATCAGTTTCTCAGGGCAACAAAGACAAAAATACTACAAGCCACATAGCATAAAATGGACTCTTTGGCAATTGTGAAGGTTTGAAGCCCCAAATCAAATGGGGCCTGGTGGCTGTCCTGAGCATCTAAGGAGGAGCAGTCCTTGCCTCTTTCTGGCTTCAGGTGGTTTCTGGAAGTACTTGTGTTTTCTGGCTTGTAGACACATTACCCCAATCTGTGCCTTGATCCTCCTATGGTATTTTCCCTGACTCTGTTATTTCTCTGTCTGAATTTTCTCTCTCTTTTTTAATTGTGGTAGGAAATTGAACCCAGGGTCTTGATCATGCCAAGCAATATTCTGCGACGTAAGCTATCCTCTTAGCCCTTTTGTTTTCTATTTTGTTTTTGACATAGAGTCTTGCCAGTTTTTCCAGTTTTTTTCCAGTCTGGTCTTAAACTTATGATCTTCTTACCTCTGTCTCCCGCATAGCTGGGATTTATGCCCAGTCAAATATTTTTCTTCATATGAAGACAGTGATCATTGATGAGGGCTGCCTCTAATCCGGCATGATACCATCTTGACTATCTCCATCTCGACTTTTCCAAAATTTGCACTAGAAGCTCTCAAGGCCCTACTAGACCTCTTATATTGAGTAGGTGCTGAGAAGGTAAAGCCTCCACTTGCCCCTAACTAACCCAGGATGACGCCTTGGCATGCGCTTGGCTCCCCAGTGGACTCTTCCACTTAGGATACTTCACTACTATTTGTTCTGGCCCTCCTTTATAGTTTGGTGGTTAGGGAGCAGGACCACGTATGTCCATAGAATTCGAGTGGTTTAAAACACTAAGAACAGTGACTTACTTGAGAAAGCAAATATAATATATTTAATGCTTGTCATATCACTCTTCCTTCTATCACCTAATGCTGTGATTGGTGCTTTCTGTGGAAGAAAGATACTCAGAACACTTCTTAGTCAGTGAACTTTTCCAATGAAGCTGGAAAGTTCTATGCCCTTTCCAGCCATGAGGTGAGCAGAATGCTGTTGACCAAACACAGTATAGCTGGCTTTCTGTCTTACTGGAAATTAGCATAGCTCCAAGGGCCTTGGCCAGTTTGGGCTGTAGTCTGGTAGGTTTGCTTTGCACTAGGACACTGAATGCCAACATTTATTAACTAGAAGCTTGCACCTAAAAACTGGAGTTCTTGAGTTTTCTGTAAACGTCGTATTGGATGCTAAAAAAATCCTTGCTGTTCTTGCAGAGAGCCTGTCCACCGTGCATCTGTCATGCATTTCACCACTGTGCTCAGGCTAAGCCTGCAGTGTGTCCTTAATTCTAAGACACACATCCTCCCCATTCTTTTCCACGGGTAAGAAAACACAGTGTCCCAGTTTCATTGGCAGAGCTTTTTGTTCTTAGTTGTACATAAAGTGGTGACATGCTTTGCCATTGGTGACATCTTGGATTCAGTGAAATACAATAATTTTCTCTGATTGTTAGCATATGATATTTCAACCAAGGGTGCTGGGCACTTCCAGAGCGTTCAAAGCACCATGTGTTCATGTTTGCCTTAGAGTGCTGGTGCTGGCAAGGAAGGAGACAGGGTGCATGACAGAGTCAGTCATTCTGCCTGCATCAGTCCTTCCTCTTATCTTCCGGGAAGCAGGACATCTCAGAGTCTTCATAACTCCCAGGGACTTTGCAGGGAAGACTATGTGAGCCAAACCTTGTGAACCCTTCAAGCCGCAGCCAACACCTAGTAAGCCCTCAATGAACATTGGCTGTACATTGTATTTCTGGAGTTGATTCCAGTACAGCCACTGCCTCCTCAGTTCATTTCTTTGTTTTTTGAGCCTCCGTTTCTTCATCTATGAAATAGGGGTAGTGTGAGAAAGAAGAACCGTTATGAGAATATACTAGAAGATGTTGGAGTCTGGTACCCAGCTGTTACTTGGTGAAATATACTTCCCCCTTCCCTAGGAGTACAAGGGAGAATCTGCCGAGAATGTCAGAGTTTTGATCTAGGCTCCCTTGGGCTCCTTCAGGCAAGCAAAGGTAGGCTGGTCGATTCCTTATAGATTCTACTTTTCCTCGTGTTATCTAAGCTGTGGAAGGAAGGTAGACAGTTATTTTTCAGAAATTTAGGGTTACAGCATATTGGTCCACAGCATCCCTCCTTCCCTGAGTCATCTTCAGGAGACAGGACTCTGGTGCCTGTGAGAAGCCTGCTTCTGCAGGTGCATACTAGTCAGCACTCAGTGAGGAACCCCACCCCAACTGACTAGTTGGTTAATGGAAGAGGTAACGTAACACTGATGACAACAGAGCTGGTTGGAAGATGCAAGGAGGATGGCATGAGAGAATGAAGCTGATCTTTGTGCAGGATTTGATTTAAAGGACGGCTTCAAGATGACTCCATGCCACTAAGTTCTTAGCTGGTGACAGTACTAGCATTTAAGTTGGTAGTTTCATGACAATAGCAGCAGACCCCAAATGGCAGCTACCTAGGAGGGGACAGAGGGGGCTGGAAGGGGCTTGGTGGATACTGGTAGATGCTGTGCAAGTCTTCTGTCACATCAGAGTAGGGCTAGCATGGCATCAACAGGGAGCTTTAGCTCCACTTTTATCCACTTTCTCTAGACTTCTAGCTCCTTCCCTAGCCAGAGGCTAAGGTCATCAGAACCAGCTCCAAAGGAGGAGCAGTGGTGGGGGTCACTGAGAGCTGGAAAGCACTTCACTTGGGGTGGGGTTCCTCACTGAGTGCTGACTAGTATGCACCTGCAGAAGCAGGCTTCCCACAGGCACCAGAGTTCTGTCTCCTGAAGATGACTCAGGGAAGGGGGGATGCTGTGGACCAATATGTTGTAACCCTAAATTTCTGAAAAATAACTGTCTACCTTCCTTCCACAGCTTAGATAACACGAGGAAAAGTAGAATCTATAAGGAAGAATCTGTTTTTGTTGTTGTTGGTGATGATGGTGCTGATCCTAGGGCTAGAACTCAGGTGCTGTCCCAGAGGGCTTTTGCTCAAGGCTAGCGCTCTGCCACTTGAGCCATACCTCCACTGCAGCTTAGTGGCTAATTGGAGATCAGAGTTACAGAGACTTTCCTGCTTGTTTGTCTTTGAACCAAGACCTCCAGATCTCAGCTTCCTGGGTAGCTAGGATTATAGGCCTGAGCTACCTGTCCTCTACAAGGGGAGAATCTTAATGAAACTAATCTTAGTGAGAAGGAGGTTTGTGTTTCTAGAAGTATACTGGGTCTGTCTGTACCCCTGACATTGTGACACTCTCTTTTTGCCAGGACTTGGCTGTAACCGCAAGATGTACTCAGTAGTAACAGGCTCAATAATTGCTAATAAAATTTAAATGGCTGCAAAATCACAGAACATCAAAAAAAATTCTTTTTCCTGGCACATGCAGACAAATCTTGCTGATCCAACTTAGGCGGGGACTGTGCAGTCTTTTTCATTTTTATTTTCAAATGCCGACTTGCTCTTTGGGCTGTGACACAATCTGTGTGCAATTGCTTAATGGCTTTTAAAAAAATACAGAGACAGATGAGAAAGTAATATTTTTTTCCTAAAAAAGAAGATGTGGTGCATTCTTGCAGTATAGTCATGTGACCAGAAAGTCTTGTGCTGGTTAGTCCAGAAGATGAGTTTTCTGTGAGGGTTTTGAGTGGGAAAGAATGGAGGCCAAGCATCTCTGTATGTATGTGTGCACCGTGCATGTCTGCCAGTATTGGGATTTGAACTCTTGGAGCTGTCCCTTACCTTTTTCACTCAGGGCTGATGCTCTACCGTGTAAGTCACAGCTCTAGATCTGGCTTTATGCTGGTTAATTGGAGATAAGAGTCTTAGGGACCTTTCTGCCTGGTGGCTGGCTTGAACTGCAATCCTTAGACCTCAGCCTCCTGAGTAGTTAGGATTACAGCTACGAACCATAGGTTCCCACCAAGGTCAAGCATCTTGAGATCAAAAGGTGACTGTATACCCTCCCTCCCTTCCTTCCTTCCTTCTTTCCTTCCTTCCTTCCTTCCTTCCTTCCTCTATCCTCCCTTCCTTTCTTCCTCACTCTTTCCCTCCTGTCCTTACTTTTCCTCTTCCCCCTCCCTCCCCCTTCCTTCCTTCCTTGCTTCCTTCCTTCCTTCCTTCTTTTCTTGCTGAACTTTTTTTTTTCCTAAATGCTAGTGCTGTATCTCTTGGGCCACAGCTCTACTTACAGCTTTTTGCTGATGAATTGGCCATATGAATCTCTCAGATTTGTCTGCCCAGGCTGGTTTCAAACTGGGATCCTCAGAGCTGATACTCCTCAGTACCAGGGATTATAGGCAATTTTTGGTTCATGGCATGGTCCCATACAATGTTAGAGGGCAGGGTCCTTGATATAAAAGGGTATCACATTTTTGAGAATCAGTGGTTGGAAAAGAAGGGACTGGAACAGGTGACATATGGTATCCAGCTCAGTAGAACTTCAACTTTAATTCCAAATTAGAAATGGAGTCCGACTGCCTTGGAGAGGCAGCATGTGCATGGACCTAGGTTGTTTATTTCTAGCGCTGTGTCCTTTATTTTGGGATGCTGAGGGTGGGGAGGCAGACAGTGTCCCAGATTCTCCAAGCAGTTGAAATATGCAATATCTGAAGGCCATGCTGACTCTTCCTGTTTCTCGGTGGGTGGAAGGGCAGTTTGTTTTGCCTGTTCTTTTGGGATCTGGCACTAAAGCCCAGGATGTTCACTGGCCTCCTGAGGGAGCTTGTTTTCTTGGAGGGAAGAGGTGATACCTTTGCTGTCCTGGTCTGCACAGAGCTGAAAGAGGGAGCTTCCGGGATGGACCAGGCAGTGTTGAAGGAGTGAATGACCATGGTGAGGATATCCCTAGGATCTTGTTTCTCTGACTTGCCATTTTCAACATTGTGGCCTGTGAGAGAGGACCCCCGTGACAAGGTCCTGCTGGTGGCTGTGCCTGAGCGTGTGCATGCCTGTCACCATTGTGTGTGTGTCTCTGTGTGTGTGTGTGTTTATCAGAACTTGAACTCAGGGCCTGGGTGCTCTCCCTTAGCTCTTTTACCCAAGTCTGGTGCCCTACTACTTGAGGTACACCTCCACTTTGGGCTTCTTTGGTGATTTATTAGAGATAAAAGTATCTTGGACTTTCTTTCCCAGGCTAGCTTTGAACCATGATTCTCAGATCTCATCTCCTGAGTAGCTAACATTTCAGGTATCAGCCACTGGCTCCCAACCCTCATGCTCTCTTACCAAGGGTATTAATCCCCTTGAGGCAGCAGTGTTACCTTCCTAAGTAAGTCAGTCTGCAAAATCTTCTACTGCGTTCCCTTGGGGCTCAATTTCAACCTCTGAGTTTGGGATGACACTGATAGTTCAGTCCACAGCAGCCAGGATGTTGCTTCTAATAAGATTTGAGGGAGAACGAACATGTTTGTCCCAATGTTGGAGAGGGGTCATTGAGCAGCAGGTACCACACAGACTCACTGCAGATGCTAAGATGATATTAGATGTCCAACAGATGTCCCGAGGCAGCAACAGGAGTGAGCAGGGAGAGCCATTAGATTGTGGTGTCTGGTATTTATGGAGGGAGGAGGAGGGGAAGAGAAAGGAGCAGAGGGAGAGGAGCAAGAAGAGGAGGAAGGGGAAGAAGAGAAAGCCCAGGAGGACCATGGACAACATTGTGAGTTCAGGAATGGTTCTTTCAGGCCTGTGGGAAGACCTGGATCCCCATTGGAGGAGGTGCAGGTTCCACGGGGATGGGCGTGTCTCAGCACCACCACCATGCACTGTCACCAGTTGAGAGCAGCCCACAGAAAGAACGGTGTTGGTCTGAATGTGGTGGTGAGTCCCGGTAGCAGGAGCCAGGATGGTCAGACAATGATGCTGATTTCTGAGTGGAGCTTTTTTTTTTTTCTTTCCAGCTGTGCTCATGTACTACTTTATTCACTTAAAACTACTCTCAGATGCCCGGCACCGGTGGCTCACGCCTGTAATCCTAGCTACTCAGGAGGCTGAGATCTGAGGATTGTGGCTTAAAGCCAGCCTGGGCAGGGAAAGTCTATGAGACTCTTATCTCCAATAAACCACTCAGAAAACTGGAAATAGCACTGTGGCTCAAGTGGTGGAGCACTAGCCATGAGCTGAAGAGCTGAGGGGCAGTGCCCAGGCCCTGCAACTGACAAAAACAAAACAAAACAGGCACTAAAGGAGAATGCTGAGCAAAGTGCTAAGTCAGGTGAGGGAGGAGTCTGCGGTGTGGGGTGACCCATGCCCAGGAAGGGGTCTAACTGTATGCTGTGGGATCTCCAAAGAGGAATACCTGAACTTACTTGGGGTATTCAGGATTGTTCCTGGATTGTCACTGTTTCCGCTGAGACTGGAAAAGCAAGGATAAGTGTGCTCTTAGCCAATAGTGTGCCTTAGCCCATTGAAGCTGCTGTAGTAAATCACCATAGACTGGGTGACTTAAACAGCAGAAACCCAGGAGGCGGAAGTCCTAGTTCAGGTGCCCTGGATGGCCAGGTGGTGGGAAGTGCCCCTCCCCAGGGAAACACCGCCAGCTTTTCACTGCGTTCTCTCATGGGGTTGGGGGGAGAGGGGGCGCTCCCTCTTTTCTCTGAAGCAGGACACCAGTCCCATTGTGACAGTTTCTCACTCATGAGATATTCACCTCCCACAGGACCCACTTTGGAACCAGGGCTTCAGTGAATGAGTTTGAGGAGAAGGAAACACTCAGGGCACTGCAGGGTACAAGGTGATGGAGAGGGAAAGGCCTATTACAGTCTTGAGGGTGAAGAGGAAGACGGGGCATAGCCCTTCTCTGAGAAATTCCTGGGGCAGGTGGGAAGAGAGGAGATTTGCAGGGAGTGCTTACAGGAGTGTATGGTAGGTCACTTATGAGGTCCCAGGACCTCATAAGCCCCGAGAAAAAAGTAGCCGTGTGCCTAGCTGTCAAGAGCATGGTCTCCAGAGGTGGGTGAATGGATCAACTTACTTGAACCAACCTCTTGGCTGTGTGACACTGAGCAAGTTCCCGAAACTTATCGCCATCACCACATTTGTAACATAGGCTTGGAATCATTGCGGTGTCACCAGTCCATGAAGATTACGTGACTCACTCTTAGAACAATGCCTGCCGCAAGAAGTATTCAGTGCACGGGATCTAGAGCCTAGCTGAAATGTCCATCATTACCTCTCACTTCAGATTCTCTTCAACCTAAGTCATGGTCAGACAGCCTCAAATACTTGCCTGCAGTCACCTGACAGTGACCACGCTAACCAGAATACCATGGCTAATCAGTTTTCTGAGAGTGAAAGAGTATTGTAGGTGGTTCAGCATAAAGTTGTGCAACATGTTTGGTAGGAAGGGAGAGAGGGAAAGGAGGAGGAAGGAAGGAGGGGGAGAAGAGAGGGAGGCAAGGAAGGAAGAAAAGGAAGGAAGGAAGGAAGAAAAAGGAAGGTAGAAAGAAAGAAAGAAAGAAAGAAGGAAAGAAAAAGAAGGAAAGAAAAAAAGAAAAAGAAGGAAAGAAAGAAACAAAGAAAGTTTTCTTTCAGTGTAACAATGGAGTGCAGGTCTTGGGTCTTCCAGCCAGTGTTTCCTAGAAATGTATTTGGAAAGTCACCTGTCTCCTTCCTCTGTTAATATGGCTTTGTCTCAAAGCCTGCTGGAACTGAATCCTCAAAATAGGATCCCAGGAATTCATACCATAACCAGTAGCCCAGAGGAGCCTGGGACCTGCTGCCTCCAGAGTCTACGTGTCTTGAGTAGGCTGAGAGTCTTAATGATCAGGACAAGATCTTGTGTCATCAGCATCCATCTATGTGTAGGGCAGCCCATCAGGTGCTCCCTTCTCTTAGGTCTAGGCGTCTTAGTGAGAGTGTTGACCTCAAAAGAAACCCTTCTGAACAGAGTACCAAGTAACATGATGGTGACCAGATGCAGGTTAGTGTTTTGTTTTGCTTGTAAGGTTCATTCCCTGTATATTTTTTCCTAAAGACATTGGCTGAATCACAGACATTCACATTGCAATGTTGAGGAGAGAAGATGATTTTATCTGAGCTAGAAATGAAATTCTCAGCAAGAAGTGCCTAGCCTTTGGGAATCTCAACAAGTAATGGCAACAAGATTATATCCTTGTTGGCAGTGGGTATCTCCAGGAGGTGGAATAATGGGTAACCTGCTGAACTTCTTCTTTTTTTTTTTTTTTGTATGAGAGTTGGTGTGGAGAAAGCTTTATAACACACAGCCTAGCTCAAGCTCGCCTTGATTTGTCCTGACTTCATTGCATACCAGGCAATGCTCTTTAATCTCCTTGCTCAGGTTTCTCATCTGTGAAGGGGTGGGAAGGGGGTAGTGAGACAATAAAATAGCATCTCCCTCATGCAGTTTAAATACACATAGGCTGATTATGTATTTAGGACAATGCTTGACCTTTACTTTGCTCTTAAGAATTATCCATAATAGTTAATAATAACATCATCACCTTTAAGTGCAAGCAGTTGGTTGTCTTTGGATGATAAAGAACAATTAAAGTGTGAAGAGAAAATCATCACAGATCAGAAGTGAATGAGTGAATGGTTTGGAATATCTGTGAGGATTTAGAAGGATCCAGCCCTCCTGTGGGGGCGGGAGGGGTACAGGGTAGGGGACGTGGGGGGGGAGCCTTACTTTTCATCTGTCAATGTTTTTCTACCTATGTTTCTTGGAGAGAGAAGGGAACACCAAGAGCAGTAGGGAACTCTAGGCTTGGGACCCTTTTCTATGCTGAAAGCATAGATGCTACAAGTCTTATCTTTTTTTTTTTTTTTTTTTTTTAATCTACTAGGCTTTGCATCTAGTTACGTTTTCACTAGGAGTTCATTGGTAAAACAGACCGAAGGATGAGTTTGCCCTGATCTCCCTCCCCAAATAGCCATTTGTTCTTTCTTTTTGATTTCTCTCTCATATGGGATTCCATGATTGTCCTTTTCCAGAAGAGAGCTCCCTCCCTGGGAATGCAGGAGTGCTCAGAAACATTCCTTATACCCATCCCATCCCTTGCTCTCAGGGGTGCAGGGGGCAGGTTGCATGTAATATCAAGTTACCTGTTACAAGAAAAGATCCTGGGTTCACTGGTTGCTCTGTGTGTGTGTGTGTGTGTGTGTGTGTGTGTGTGTGTGTGTGTGTGTGTGTGTGTGTGTGTGTGTGTGTGTGTGTGTGTGTGTGTTCACTGGTTGCTGTGCGCGCGTGTGTGTGTGTGTGTGTGTGTGTTCACTGGTTGCTCTGTGTGTGTGTGTGTGTGTGTGTGTGTGTGTGTGTGTGTGTGTCTGCTCTTCCTCTCCCTGCCTGAGGAAGCCATGTGAGTCAGTGTTCCACGCTCTTGTGTGGATGGCTATATTCCTTGCTGGTGACAGCAGAAGCTGTTAGACTACTTTCTGACAATCAGAGGAAATGTTGAACATCTGCTCAGAATCCTCCTCCCCTGAGTCGTGGGCCAGGCCAGGCCTGCCCTGGTTGTTCAAGGTTTCCAGGTGATGCCATTAAAATCCCTCCCTTCGGGTTCCTTTGACCAAGTCCATGGGCGTGGTGGAAACAGTTTAGAGCCCAAGCCTTTTCAATTCTTGGAGGGAACTGGAAACATGGTCAAGCCCCTGGAGAAGCTGGGGATCCTACTTTAGAGGGAGTCCCTGCCAGTAGCAGTTAAGTCTGCCCAGACAGAGTGGTGGATGGGGTTTGTGTGGGGTTCACCGCTGCCCACTCAGGTGCCCTGTCAGGTGGGGGGAGCGCTGGATCTGGAGGAAACTGAGCAGTGGATTGTGTAGTCACGCTCTGATGCGAACCCAACTTTGGCAAGCGCGAAGGATTTTTGAAAACAACACATCTAGGAACCACGCATTCCCTGCGCTCACTCGAGACTTGTTGTTGTTGATCTTGGGCCAGGTTTCTCGCTCTATTTTCTGCATTTCCAAACTATTTTGTTTTCCATTTTAGACAGTGGGAGTACAAAGGCAGATTTGTGTCATCACTTAATTTGTTAATTCTGCCAGACTTTCTCTCCTGCCAGTCAACAGTTCTCCTTGAAGTCTTCTGTATATGGCTGGTCTTGAGGAAAATTGCAGAGGAGCAGCATGCTATTTTGCCCTCTGGATGACTGCAGAGGACTCAAGTGAAGCCAGAACAAAATAAACAATCGAAACCATGCCTCCCGGTGAATTCTAGTGTATCCTAGGGTAGGTGGGGCTGGGCTGCAGCTGAGCCGGGGAGGCAAACTGTTTTCTGTTCTTGACCCTGCATGCAACTTTATGCTTAAGCATAGGATTTTAGTTGGGTGAGGCTTGTCTTTCTTCTAAGTAGAAACCTGCCCTCTGGCACCCTCCCTGAAATACTGGTTAGTTACATGGTTGACACCGTTAAGTTCTTTGACTTCTCTGTCGATGGAAGTGCAGAACTGTTAACACCTCAACAGAAGTTGCTGCTTAAAAAGAATGTGGGCCAGATGAAGTGGCACGTGTCTGTAATCCTAGCACTCTGGGAGCTGATGCAGGAGAATTGTGGGTTCAAGGCTAGCTTGGGCAAGGCTAGCTTGGGCTACATGTAAAGACTCAACAACAATAAAAGAAAACAGATGCATGTATGTATGTGTAGGTACGTATGTAGGTAGGTATTGATGAATCAGAGTGGATCAGCTGGATGGATGCATGAGCTTGTGGTTAGAGTGAAATGGATTGGTGGATTAAGATGGGTGGATGGATGGATGGATAGATGGATGGATGGATGGATGGATGGATGGATGGATGGATGGATGGATGGATGGGTCTGTCTGTGGATCAATAGAAAAGGACAAGGCTATCTTACTCTAGTCCCAGAAACCTTTCCTTCTCTTTCCTCTGCCTAGGTAGATGTCCCTTTCCTTTGTTGCTCAAATATGCTCCTCCTCTTTGACTTGTAAATAAGCAAATACAAGAAAGGGCCATGGGCACCATCTATCAAGCAACATTAGAAGCTGCAGGACAACCAAGAAAGAGCCTGAGTGTATTTTGCTCACTTATTTCCACACCAAACAACATCAGCTCCTGGAATGAGGAATGAGATACTCAGTCAACATTTGTTGAATGATTCAAAGAACAAAGTCTATGTACAAAGACTTGTGTGGACAAATGGTTGCTTGCTCTCCTATATTCCCTCTCCCATACTGCTGTTCTCTCAGACTTCTTTTCCCATGGACTCTGATAGGGGAGGATTACGCACACGTGCAAACACACACACACACACACACACACACACACACACACACACAGAACAGGATTTCTATAGCATTTCCTGATTATTTCACTTAGCCTTCTCTTTTCCCTTTCTGCTTCCTCCAACCCCATTCCTGTCTGTTGATTAATCATTCTTCCGTAGGGAAATATTCTTCTAGGTTCTATTCTTTTCACTTTTTTTCCCCCCTGTCCTGGGGCTTGAATTCTGGGCCTGGGCGCTGTCCCTGAGCCTCTCTGTGCTCAAGGCTGGCATTCTACTGCTTGAGCTATAGTGCCACTTCCAGATTTTTCTGAGTAGTTTATTGGTGATAAGAGTCTCACAAATTTTCCTGCCTGGGCTGGCTTTGAACCATGATCCTCAAATCTCAGCCTCCTGAGTAGTTAGGAGCCACTGGTATCAGCTTTAGACACTCACTTTTATCATCACTGTATCCCAATGTTTTGCTTGGATTTGAAGACAGAGGAAAGGCCTACTGAGTGGCTCCCAGGCTCAGCAACAGCGGGCACTTGACAGCATTCATGTCCATACTTTATTCCAGGCTTGCAGGGGAACCCACAGTCTCAGTGGAGTGACAGAGATCACCAGTGGGCTAGAAGAGTCAGCTGTGCAACAGGGGAGACAGGGGAGCAGTCAGAGCCCTGAATGATACCTGTGTGTGGCTTGCATCATGCATGGTGCATAGACAGATCTCATGCCGTGAGTGAGCACTCTGGCTCTTTTCGGTCTGCGTTCTCATTGCTAAGATCCCACCTCACTATACACATCTGTACTCCATATCCAATGCTCTGCATGGATAGTCTTAATGCGGGCCTCACATCTCTCTGTGAAGCAATGTATATGGCATCCCCATTAAACAGGT
Source organism: Dipodomys merriami (assembly GCF_024711535.1). Lineage (NCBI taxonomy): Eukaryota > Metazoa > Chordata > Mammalia > Rodentia > Heteromyidae > Dipodomys > Dipodomys merriami. Next base: position 15,402,201 of record NW_027203493.1, on the reverse strand, counting down.
TGAGAAGTTCAGTAACCAGCTGAGGCAGAGCCATAGTTTGGAAGCAGACCTGGCTAGAGTGATTCCCTGAACCGCTTTGCTCTGCTGCCCCCTGCAGGTAAGTGTGTGACAAAGCTGATCTCTTTGGAGGTGCTCTCAGGGTTTAGGGAATCTTGTGGGCAGAGATCAAATTTTATATCCTAAGTCAGGCCCAGCTTTGCTCCTCAGCCCTGAAGGGTGCATCAGGGACTTGAACCATCAGATCCTTGGTGAGAGTTTCTTTCAGAGATTATTTGCTGTCTCCTGGAAAAGTTCACAAAAATGCCCATCTCAAGGGCATTCTGACTAAAAATGTCTGACAGTTGTCCAGGACTCACACCCCTACTTCTGAGATTCCAACCCACCCCCCCTCCCACCCCTGTCACATTTCACTCCACAGCTGCTTGAACTTTATTCGGCAAGAAGGCATTAGGAGGAGGGATTCTTGGTAAAATGTGGATTTGGAATCTGTAGGAATGGGTGGGGCTCCTGTCTCAATTCCTAACAACCCCCACCTCCCCCCCCCCCCCACACACACACAGATATGCTGGTCTGAGGTCTACACATGGAGGCTTTATTGTTGTTTTGGCCACTAGGAGACTCAGACGAAAGCATGCGCTTGAGACTAGAAATCATGTAATAATTTTAAGAGATGCATTTTTGTCCTCTATCTTGTTGCTTCTGCTTTCTCTATAACATACTGTTTTCCTTAAAGGTTACTATTATTTTTATAAAGGTGATGTACAGAGAAGTTAAGTTTCCTAAGTCTGATAAAGAAGGCATTTCTTTTGGATAATGTCACCTCCTCTCTTGCTCTCCCCCAGTTTTCCCCTCCTAGTTATTTTTTTTCCCCTTCAAGGCTAGTGCCCTACCACTTGACGCACCACACTACCTTGGGCATTTTTGGTGGTTAATTGGAGATAAAAGTCTTCTTAACTTAACTATTCTTCCCAGGCTGAATTTGAACCTCTGTCCTCAGATCTCATCCTCCTGAGTAGCTAGGATGACAGGCATGAGCTTGTCAGTGAGATGCCTGGAACATTTCCCTCATTTTTCAGTGGATTTCTTTTCTCTTTTTTCTAAGTCAATTTAAACATTGTGTGAAAGTAAACGACAAATTTATAACAAATAATTGTATAAGAGCGTCATCTCTCAGTTTTTCCATGTTTTGCTTAGAAATCATTCTTAGCTAATGTATGGCGGAGTGCAAATGAGTAAGGCTCATAAAGGCTGAGATGTGAGCATCAACATTTCACACGTTCTTGTCTTTTCCTCTTCTCCCAGTTACAGCGAGAAACAAGGAAATCTTGTACCAGTGCAGATGTTGGAAGCCGGCTTAATTTGTCTTACTGAGCCACCCCCATACCCTACTAACTACTGAGCTCCATTACAGAGACCCACAGAAAATGACTGCCTGTCAACTCCTCCTGATTTTGGTGGCAATTTTGACTATGGCAAATTGGTTTTCAAGCCTCAGAATAATATTAGGTTTAGTAAGGAGAAAATACTTCACCACCGTGCAGGGGGCTTGGACATACAGCCCAGTCTGACAAATATAAAGCATTTACTGGAAAGAAAATGAATCAGACCCATTCAAACTTTTGTTACTATGGCAACGGGGTATTTGGCCAGTCCCTCTTTTGTCTTGATTATAATGTAGTAGTGAGGAATATCAACTGTTAACTCTCTGTGTTACATTTTGGCTCATAAAATGTCCCACTTCATATACTAACTGTTGCTGGATAAGATAATGCTATTTTAAGACAATATAGCCATCCATTTCTTGCTACTGAGTCACCATGGGAGTTTTATTAATAATAAAAGTTAAGCCTTCCTGGTTTCTGGTATCTTCCCAGTCTCTTTGTAAGGGCCATTTCACCAGCCCACCTACAAATGAAGGAGGAAAGCCCAAAACAGTAACTTTCTCCAGCACATGGTTCAGGCGTGAGTGAGAATCCTAACACTTTTTTTAATTATATTTTTTGAGACCAGATCTTGCTATGTATCCTAGTCAGTCTCAGCCTCTCAAGTGTTAGGATTATAGCCCTGAACCATTATACTTAACGTCTAACACTTCATTCTGATTTCCCCCTGGTTTATTATTATTTAGTTTTAATTTCTTCTGTTTCCTCTTCTTCCCTTCCCTGTTTCCTTCTCACTCTCTTCATTTTTCTTTTTTCCTTCCCTTTACCTGGTACCAGGGTGTGAACTCAATGCCTCATACTTGCTCAGCTTGTTGGCATCTATCACTTGAGCAACGCCTCCAGCCTAACTTTCTGCTGGTTATTTTGGAGATGGTATATCACAGACTTTTCTGCCCATGCTGGCCTCTGACTGGCCTCAAACTGAAAACCTCTGAATCTCAGCCTATTGAATAGCTAGGATTGTAGGTGTGAGACACAGGTACTTGGCAACCACTTTATTCTTAATCACTAATATTGCTTGCATTCTTCCTTAAATCAGAATTGGGGGGGAGCGGGGGTGGACTATTGATCCTGCTTTAGTATAGGATTCTTCATTCTCAAGACTTAGTTAAGTGGGCTTTTCTATACCCTTTGAGCTGTTTAACAGCGTTCCTGGTCTTCTCTGTGCTAGAGTACCATGGGGCCTTCCCCCATCCCCCAGCATGACTTCATGTTGCTTGGGGAGAAGACCTGTAGGAATTTGGCAAGTGAAATGCCTTCCTATAGAAGAGCAACTGTCTCATTTCTGACATTTGGTGATGGCAGAGAGCTGCATAGTTTTGCTTCTATCTTACTTTAGACCATTTTCCTCCCAAGAACAAGTTCTATCTCTACCTATTAATAGCCATTCCCCCATTTCTCCCTCAAGCTTCTGGGGACTGCTAACCTGCCTTTTGCCCATGAACTTGCCTTTTCTGGACATTTCATAAAGTGGGGTTGCAATTTGTGGTCTTTCCTGTTTAGCCGCTTGGACTTCACATGATATTTTCAAGGTCTATCCATGTGGTATCATGAATTAGTCCTTCACTCTCTTTTTTCATTACCAATCGTCCATTGAGTGGAATGTGTCCATATTCATCATTCCAGCCATTTGTTGAAAAGCCTGTCTTTTTCCCTAGTGAATTTTCTTGGTACTCTTGGTCACAAATTCAACTAACTTTAAAAGATTGTGTTGAACCACATGTTCACATGTATACCCCTGTTCTGAATACCACAATGTCTTGATTACTTGGCTTTGTGTAAGGCATTCTGAAATGGAGAGGTGCTAGTCCTTCAACTTTATTCTTCTTTTTAAATATAGTATTGTGTATTCTGACTCTCTTGAATTTCCATATGAATTTAGGATCCGATCGCTTGTCAGTTTCTGCAAATAGGTCAGCTAAGTTTTGATAGGAATGCATTGAATCTATAGTTTGGAGAGTCTTGCCTTACAGATACTAAATCTTTAGTCCATGAACATAGAATGTCTTTTTGCTTATTTTGGTGTCTATTTCTTCTTCTGTCTTCTATCCTCTTTGGTCTTTATTTCGTCCTCCACTTCCTCCTCTTTCTTCTCTCCCCACCCCCCGCCCCTCCTCCTCCTCCTTTTAATAGTACTGAAATGTGAACTCAAGGCCTTGCACATGGTAGGCAAATGCACCATTTGAGCCACCCACGCTCCCCCCCCCCCCCCAGCTCTTTCTGTTTTGGTTATTTTAAAATAGGGTCACACATTTATCCCTAGCTAGTCTTGGTTATCATCTTTCTTCTTACTCTTCCTGTGTAGCTGGGATGACAGGCACACACCACCACATCCAGCTTTATTGATTTATACGAAGTCTTTTCTTTTTTGGGGGGGTCCGGTTGTGGGTCCTGAACTCTGGGCCTGGATGCTGTCCCTCAGCTCTTCAGCTCAAGACTAGCGCTTTACCACTTGAGCCACAGTGCCACTTCCGGCTTTTTTCTTTTTGCTTATGTGGTGCTTAGGAATCGAACCCAGGGCCTCATGCATGCAAGGCAAGTGCTCTACCACTGAGCCACCTTCCCAGTCCCTATATGAAGTCTTTTCAATTCCTCTCCCCCATCCCCCCCCCCCCCAAAAAAAAACCCCACAGCCTTCTCAATCTCTGCCTCTCAAGTAGCTGGGATTGCATCATAAGCCATCATATCTAGTTTAGGTCTTTGTTTTCTTTTGATGATGTTTTTATGGTCTTCATCATGTAAGTCTTACCCTTCTTTTGTTAAATTTATTCCTAAGTATTTGAATTTATTGACAGTATCACAAGTGGGACTTTTTTTTTCTTATTTCATTTTTGCCTTGTTGGTCACTAGAGTATATAAATATAATTGGTTTTATATATTCATCTTGTATCCTGAAACTGTGTTGCTTTTGTTTGTTCTAATTGTATGTGTGTGTGTGTGCGCGCATGTGTGTGTGTGTGTGTGTGTGTGTGTGTGTGTGTGTGTGTGAAAGAAGGGGGGAGGGAAGGGAGAGGAAGGGAGAGGGAGAGGAAGAGAGGGAGAAGTTTCCGTTTCAATATAGGCATTTACAGCTATAAGTTTCTTTTTTCAACCCTGCTTTGTTTTAGTTTGTTTTCATTCATCTCTAGGTAGTTGCTAATTCTGTTTGTGCTTTCTTCTTTGACCCATGAATGTTTAAAGAATGTGTTATTTAATATCCACAGATTTGTAAATTTCACAGATTTCCTTCTGTTACTGGTTTCTAATTTCACTCCATGTGGTTGGAGAACATTCATGCTATGATTTCATTGTTTTTAGATTTGTTGAAGTTTGCATCATGGCCTAACATTTGGTCTAACCTAGAGAATGTCTCATGTATATACTGGAGAAGAGTCTAGATTCTGTTTTTGTTGAGTGGAGTGTTCTAGAGAAATGTTAGTCCATTTGTTTCTGGTGTTGTCTATGCCTTCTATTTCCTTATTGATTGTCAGCTTATTCTGTTCATTACTAAAAGTGTTGAAGGCTCTATGTTTGCTTTTAATTGTCCATTTCCCTTTCACTTCAGTAAGATTTTGCTCTATCGATATTTTGGTGCTCTGACTTCAAGTGTATATAATTATATTTTTCCATTTTTGCCTCAGAGAGACTTTTGTCTTTTGTTTTATCTGATATTAGTATAGCTACTTTAGCTCTAATAATTTGGGATAGTTCTGGGTTTTGTTTTTCTCCAAACCTATTAGGCTGTTCTAATGTCCAGCCAGATCAAGAGTCACTGCTCTGTTTAGGTGAGTTAGAAGCTGGCAATTGCTCTGTCGTCTTATCAGGTTAGCCTATAGCGATTAGAAGTTGATAGTTGCAGGATTACCCCGTTTCTATGACTGGTGTTAATAGCATCTAGAAACTTTTGGATGTGTCAGAGAAAACTTTTCCTGGACCAAGATTTGTAGTAAATCCCAGTGTTCCTCAAAGAGATCTTTTCAACTTGTAGTGTGACTGTCAGAATGGGTCAGAGCAGAGGGTGGAGCTGCTCTCCTTCCTGTTTTGGGGACCTCATCAGTCCTTGGAGATGGGGGCTCTAATGGAATCCCTTGTTCCTCAGGCATCACAGTGGCCTCTCCCCCACACTGCGGGCTTTTCTCTGCTTCCCATGGTGCAGTAATGATCAAGGGTGAGGTCTGAGTGGCAAGGCGATGTTGAGGGTAAAGCATTCAGAGAGGACTCCTGAAAGTTAATCAGAAATGAATTTCCTGCTGGTGCCAGTGGCTCCCTCCCTATAATCCCAGCTACTCAGGAGGCTGAGATCTGAGGGTCAAGGCTCAAAGCCAGCCCAAGCAGGAAAGTCCCCCATGAGACTCTTATGTCCAATTCACCACTGGAAACTGGTAGTGGATCTGTGGCTCAATGTGGTAGAGCTCTAGCCTTGAGCAAAAGAGCTCAGGGACAGTATCCAGGCCCTGAGTTCAAGCCCTAAAACTGGGGGCGGGGTGGGGGTGAAGACCTCAATTTTACTGGAGGCTAAAAGGGCTAGGAGAGGATGGAGACACTTTGGCAAAGTTGAGCCTCATTCGTCAGATGGGAAGTGATGGAGAACAGGTTCTCTCTGAGTTCATTCCCTTGAGAACCCTGCCTCTTATTCCCACATGCTCTTCTACTCTGGATTCTTTTCTTTCTTTCTTCACTCCTTCCCTTCCTTCAGATGATTCCCCGGCTATCACTTTTCCCTCACTGTTACTGAAGTGCTCCATTTGTGAAGTGGGAGATCCTCTGTTCTGTTCACATCTCTGTTCCCACATCTGTTCTTAATCCTGGGATTCAGAGCCATGGTCAGGAAGATTTTCCGCCAAGTAGTGAAATGCCTCTGGGCTGAGTTATCTGAGGCACACTTGGTTGTTATCCTTTTAGATCTTCTCTCTGTCTCTCTATCTCTCTGTCTTTCTGTCTCTCTCTGTCTGTCTGTCTGTCTGTCTCTCAAGATTTGTCTGCAGAAACATCAGCTGGGGATGTCTTAGTGTCCTGCTATGAGTCTCTGGAATTTTCATTGAAGTATAAATAGAAGCATACAGACCCACTCCCGTGCACAGATGGATATGCATTATAAGTAGTCAAAATTAGTAACCTAAAAAGCCCGTAGGTTATAGAAGTTTCCTAGTCCCACTTGGTTTGCCCCTCCTCTCCTTCGTGTTGGTACTGGGACTTGAACTCAAGGCCTGAATGCTGTTTTAGCTATTTCCTTCAAAGCTGATGCTCTACCTCTGTACTTCCGGCTTTCTGGTAGTTAACTGGAAGTAAGAGCTTCATAGACTTTCCTGCGGTCTCAGCCTCGTGAGTGGCTAGGAGTACAGATGTGAGCCACCTGTGCTAGGCTTCCTTATTACCACCTTAAAGGACAGTGGTACCCACCTGGAGTTCTCTTATAGTTTACAATGCCCTTTCCACTAAAAGCACAAAGAATATTACAGATTTGTCTTTTTTTCAGCTTCCTAAGGGCTTCTTGGCAAGTACAGAGGCTATTTCCTTGGTTTCCATGGTCTTGTAATATCCTTGTGAGTCCATAACAATTTTCTCCATTAAAAACAAATCTGACGCATTGCTTTTCTTATTAAGATGTCTGCTAGCTCCCAGGATAAGTACAGTCTGACGCCTTCCTGTCTGCTAGACCCACTTCCAGCCACAGGAGGCCCGATTTCCCCCAGATCTCACCCTATTTTGGGTCCTTTTCCACTGTGGCCATTTCCTGTGTACAACTAAGCAGCCATTACTGGATAGAAACTGCAAAAACTACTATTAATAAGTGATAACACTAATAATAACTCATGATATGATAATATGCTGTCTATGCTATATATGTTAATAATATGCTATATAGTACATAACTAAATATTAAACAATACTGTCTTACTGTGCTTTATAGCACAGTAATTAACAATAATAGCTATATATATATATATATATATATATATATATATATATATATATATATATAAATGACTAATGCAGTATGGACCATCATAGCTAATGCTGTGTTGCAGAGAAACTTCTAGATAGCTATTATATTGTCTTGTTTTACCCCACAGCAACCCATAGAGGTGGATAGTCAATGTGTCCATGTCCTGGTGGGGAAACTGAGGCACAGGGCGGCCAAACCACTTCCTGTCCATCACACAAACAGGACATGGTAGAGCCAGAATTGAACCTGGGCAGGCTAATTACATCCAGCCCTCCATTTATTTTTTTTTTTTTTTGTCGGTCATGGGACTTGAACTCTGGACCTGGATACTGTCCCTCAGCTCTTCAGCTCAAGACTACTGCTTTACCGCTTGAGCACAGTGCCACTTCTGGTTTATTGGAGATAAGTGGCTCACAAACTTTCCTGTCCGGGCTGGCTTTGAACCGTGATCCTCAGATTTCAGCCTCCTGACTAGCTAGGATTACAGGGTGAACCACCGGCCCCCGGCTGAACCCTCCATTCTTAATTTCTGGCAATAACAGTGGAAAGCAATGGCTTTATTTTCTTGTACTAGTGGGGATACTGAGGCTGAGGGAGGAAGAGAGGGAATGCTGGGTCCCAAGATTCAATGATTAGATGGTGGAGCTCACATGTTACCCAGACATTGTAAGCCCCAAACCCTTCCGCCATCTCAATCCACACCTCCTATTCTAGGCATAAAAGAGGAACCTTTTCGTTAGAGAATTTTCTGGCAAAGCTGTTTTGACTGTATGCCTCGTTCTATATTTATGCCCCAGTTAGCTGTGTCTGTTGCTCTTTTGCTCCCCAGAGTGGACGTTTGAAGCAGCTGATAGGTTATTTTGGGAAGCAATAACACATGCCGTATCTGATCAGGAGAGCCTGGCGTCTGGGCCGGTGGTCGTGTGGAGTTCTATCAATGCAACGAGCTGAGGGCTTTTTTACCCCGGCAGAAATGAGTTCAACCAGGCTTGAATTCCAGCAGTGGGCTTGGCTTTCTGGGCTGTTAGTCACTTGCTTTGGGATCACAATAAAAGCTCTCCCCCACCTCCCTGTGAGGGAATCCAGGCAGATTACCTTTTAACATTCCATTATTTTTATAACTCCTCCCTATGCTTTCATGTCCCCAACATGAAGGCATTTTTGACTTTGGAAAGGAGCCACAGTTTGACATTTTAGAAAATGAGCTGGAGGACTGAATGTAGTAATGATCTCACATCCTTTGCTGTTTGCACAAATTCTAGCCCCGGATGGATGCGCCCTGGGTATTCACTTAGTGAGGTGTTTATGGTTATTTAAATTATGTCAATTTCATCACTTTCCCCTTAATTTCGACTTTTCTATTGCGTTTTCTCAAATATGCCTTTGGAGTGTGGTGAATTGCAGCTGATTCATAGCATTTTTCTTATGAGAAATACTTTTTTGTTTGTCAGCCATAGGGCTTGAACTCAGGGCACTGTCCCTGAGCTTCCTTTGCTCAAGGGTAGTACTCTACCCCTTTGAGCCACAGTGCCACTTCTGGTTTTCTGGTGGTTAATTGGAGATAAGTGTCATGGACTTCCTTGCCCATTCTGGCTTTGAACAGTGATCCATAGATCTTAGTCTCCAGAGTAGCTGGGATTACAGGCATGAGCCATCAGTGCCTGTCTTAAAAGAAACACTTTTTTTTTAAAGGGGGGAAATACTGAGGTTTTGAAAGGGTCTTGAAATGCTAAGCAGGTGCTTTACTACTTGAACCACTCCTAGTACCTTTTCGTATTGGTTATTTTCAACATGGTATATTGCCTTATGCCTTGGCCTATTTGTGTTTTCCTTTGTCACCAGCATGACAAGTGTGTGTCAGGATTCTTGGCTATTGAGCGAAATGGTATTGTGAACTTTTTTTTTTTTGTCTATTGTGGGGCTTGAACTCTGGGCCTGGGCACTGTTCCTCAGCCCTTAAGCTCAAAGTGCCACTTCCAGTTTTCTAGTGATGAGAGTCTCATGGACTTTCCTGCTTAGGCTGGCTTTGAACTGTGATCCTCAGATCTCAGCCTCAGATTGCAGGCGTGAGCCACTGGCACCCGGCTAGTATTGTGAACGTTTGTGCCTAGTTTAGTCTTGAACCTTGATCCCCAATCTTTGCCTCCCAAGTATCTAGGATTACAGGCTTGAGCCACTATACCCAGTTTAGTTAATATCTGAACTAAGATGATAGCAAATACTTTTGCCCACACTGACATCTGTTCTGTTCTGGGTCCACATTGCTCCTGCCTTTGGGCTACCATACCTGCTGTTCCCTTGTCTTGGACCATTCTTTATATACAGTTCCATGCACTAAACGTTCAAACATAGCCTAGCTGGGTCCTGTGGATCCTGCAGGTGTTCTACAAACAGTCTGTGAATTAAAGTGAGTGGAATGCATAACTGGATGAATAAGGAAACGTTACATGGTTTGTGCATTGGCTAACGGTAGGGTACCACAGCTGAGGCCATCTTTCATGGAGAAAAGCCTTTCCTGACAACAGCCTCCATCTGGTTGAGATTAGGTGTCTCCTAGCTCCCCCTCCAGGGCACTCTGTGCATTACACACGGAGGCTTCACAAGACTTAATGCCCCCGCAAAGAACTCAGGAGCATTTTGTGATCTGCCAAGATGGACAGAGTTTTGTTTTTGTTTTCTGAAAATAGTCTGTATAGGTAGAATATAAATTCTTAGGAAGGAGACAGAGTATAAGAACTTCTAACATTTCAAAGGACCTTTTGCTAGGACAACCACCATTTGTCTATGGGTCTACAGCTTCCGTGGTTAGAGCTAAATCCTTGTGATTCTTGTGCATACATGTGGGAGAAGAGAGCACCTGTCTGTATTTTGCTTGGGGATGTTCTCCATGTGGTTATTTTTCACTCTAAGAGGCCATTGTTAGACTTGCCTTCATGGAACAGTGTCAGAGCCAGCTTTGATTCCTGGACCGGCTTCTGGTCTGTGTTGTGACAAGCACCAGGAAGTCAGATGGACAGCGTGGTCCTTCGCTGCGGATGTAAGACATAAATAGAATCAGTCGCAGTAGGATTTCTTTGTCTGGTTTGTATTACTATAATGCAATAGCTGAAACTGGGTCACTTTGCAAAGAAAAGAGGTTGATCTGGGTTCACAGTTGTGGATATGTCTGGTAGCGACCTGACAGCATCTTTTTGTCAACAGAATCCTAAAATGGCACACAGTATCACATGGCAAGAGACAGGCACATGTGAGTGTCTCTTCTGGGCTCTCTCTCCCTATCCTTACAGCCACCAGGATTCAGCCACAGGAGCCTCACTCTCATAACCTGATTTAAGCCTAATCAAGTCCCAAGGGATCCATCTTTGGGCACCGTCTCCCAATGGGCCAAACTTTTTCGGCATAGGAACCCCCAGGAGAAACACACAAGCCACAGGCAGACTGAAACAAGAATGTTCACCCTTCCTTGTTTTTGCTTAGTAAAAACGAAAACTCCTCCTAGGCAAAAGGCCTGGGACCCTCACTTTTAAAAGTACACCAAGTTGTGCTAAAGGTGCAACACTGACTTGCCCCTTGGAGAACTTCCTGAGAGGACAGAACATTCTGGAGAAACAGTGGCAAGTAGGACAGTCCTCGAAAGGAGAAGCTGCCTCTGTCTGTCGCACCCTAGACCAAGGACAGTGTGCAGCCCAAGAAAGTGAACTAGAGCAGCATCTTGCAGAGAAAGAGGCACTGCCTCAGGCTGTGACTTGTGTAGCCCAGGGACACCAATCCTGGCCAAGATGGATGCCCTGTACCAGGTGCACATTTAGAAAGATAAAAGGAAGAGTCATAGTTCCCTTGGCCAGACAGGAATTCCCCACTCTGCAGAGCAATAAGTAAACAGGTATGAATGCAAAGGGAGACAGAGACGGATCGAGAGGAGCAGAGCAGAGCAGCAGTAAAGCAGCATTAGCTTAATAGAGGTGAAGAGGGACTTTGGGCTGTGTGTTACCAGGGAATAATTTAGCCCACCTTACACCATCCAGGGTGGGAGTTGTTTTCTCGTAGCATCAGTGGCCAAAAAGCAGTTCCTCGGGAAAGTCACCGTCGATGACCTCAAAGGGCAGCAAAATGCAAACTGTGCCTGTTGTTAGACCTAGCAACTGTGTCTCAACAAGATACTGTACAAGCAGGAAAAGCAGTGTACATACCAGGGGGTGCATTGTTGAAAGCACTCCAACTATGTCTTTAATGGGTTCACAGATACAGTAATGACAGCCCTCAGCCATCATTAAACACGATGGCCAGGACCAGTTGTTATTGGCATAGGAAGGTGTCACAGTGTTAAATAGTAAAAGCAGGGTTCAAGTCCCTGTATTTTATGGGTCCTTCAAATCTTTTACAATGAGCCAAGTCTTATGTTTATAAAGACAAGTGTGGTCATTTTGCAGAAGAGCTCAGAGCTCCTGTGACTAGTTGTTTGGACTGTCTTAGGCCCACACAGGCAGGATAGGTGAGGCCAGCCTCAAAGGTCTGGAAGGAGGCCCTGCAGAGCTACATCTCCAGGATGTGCAGTAGCCAGCAGGATGGAGCAGTCGCCCCAGAGATACCACACAGGTCTGTGTTATCTGAACATTGCAGACCCATGGAACAGCCTTGTCCAGCTTTGTAGCGTGAGGCTGGAGGTGGGAAGGGGAAAACTGCCATAATCCAAGGGCTCACATCCTCAGGACAGGGAAGCTGCCCCGAGCCCTTCCCAGAGAGTCTGGGAGCCGCAGGCATGATGTCTGTGGAAGAGCCAGCCTGGAAAGTTCTTGCCTCATAGAAGATAGGCTTTCAGTGTCACGGTCCCGTTTCCTTCCTTCCTTCCTTCCTTCCTTCCTTCCTTCCTTCCTTCCTTCCCTCCCACCCTCCCTCCCTCCCTTCCTTTTTATAAAAATACTTTTATTTATTATTGTTACTTTTAAGCATTTCCTATTGTTGTACAGGTGATGTACTGAGGGGTTACAGTTATATAAGACAGGCAAAGCATACATTTCTTTCCGAACAATGTCATCCTTTCTCTTGCTCTGTCCCAGTTTTTCCCTTGTGTGTCCAGACCCACAGGTTGTATGGTTCAACATAGTATCCAGTGAGCGCCTCTACTGCATTTGTTCACCCTTTGTCCCTCCATTTCTGTACCCCCCCTTGCCCTCCCTAAGACAAATCAGTGAATAAACAAGACAAAAGGAAAAGAAAACAAAAACAGCAACAAAGCGGGGTGGGGGGTGGGGGGCGTGTTTCCATTTCCTGGAGCTCATTTTGATAAATATTTTATATGATCAGATGCACATAGGTCTTGTGTTTTTGTGTTCCTCCCCTAAGAATATCGTCCTTTAATCTCACTGTGTGTGAATGCCTGGCCCCTTTTCTTGGGGTCTCTCGGGAATTGAATCAAGGAAAGAAAAAAAAAAAGAGGGAGACTATGCATGATTGTAAATTAATGAGCTTCCATTCAATTAACCAGCTTGTGCCTCCTCTGTGGGAATGACTAATAGTATGTCCTGCCTGGCAGGCGGCGCTCAGTCATTGTTTATGTCACAGGAAGCTGGCCCTGCTATGATTTACATTTGCAACATCACACATTTGCTAAGATGGTAGCAGCTGATCACAGGAGGCACACGGAGGGAAGCCTGGAAGCCAGAAGCTGGGTGGGCAGGTCAGTAGCTGTTCCCTGCCCCACGTGCCCTGCCATAGAGTTCAGAGGGTCCTGAGCAGAACCCAGGTGCCCTCTGCCATCCCCAGTTCATGGGAGGGGAGATCTCAGAAGTTCCTGGCTGAGAATGCACATTTTTATTTTCTGTGCTAGCATCAGCCTTGACCTCACCTTGCATTTTTTTGCCTGGCTTTTTTTTCCCCCATCAGAGTTGGTGCTCTACCACTTGAATCACACCTACTTCCAGCATTTTGCTGATTGTTCTCCTCAGATCTCAGCCTCCTAGGTAGCTAAGATTACAGGCATGAGCCCTGCCACCAGCAGCTGGCTGGATTTGCATTGTTAAATGGCATTGCCAAAAGCAGACTGGGTGACTCTATTTGAATCTGCTATTTGAATCTGCCACTTTCCAAAGGTTGACACTCCAAACCTCCCAAAACAGCAGATTACAGAGGACATCAGCAATTTGCAATGAGGTTTCCTCAGTGTCACTCAGTGGTGGCTTTGGTGTAGGAAGGCAAAGTCTCCCAGTAAAGACATCTCCTCCCAGAGGGGTGAGTGGAAACCTCTCTCTCTAAGGCTTCTCCTCAGCCTTTTTTTTTTTTTAAATGCTTGTTCTGAAGCCTGAACTTAGGGTCTGAGCATTGTCCCTGTCTACATTCATACATCTAGCTCAGAGTGTGTGTGTGTGGGGAGGGGCAGTCAGGAACCATGTCCAGCTGCACCAGGGTCCTCAGGATCTGCCAGGCTTAGCATTTTCTAGGAAGTCTTGGTATTCAGCGCATTGCTTGTCCTCAGGACCCTGACTGACTATGGTGAAAGCCACAAAGCAGAACCCATAAGGTTTGAGGGAATGTTGAGAACAGGTCTTCTCCAACCTGCGGCATACAGGACGCATTCATTCCCCTGCATCTGCTTGTACTGCCAGTGTGAAGGAATGTCCAATAGGGAAGCTCACTGGAGATTTGGTTCTCTGAGTTTTTAATCCAAGGCTGGTTACAGGGTACCCTCTGCCTAGAAGCCCCCCACCCCCCCAACTCCTCGCTCCCCCCAAAAAAAGTCCTGTGTTCAGTATGCACACTGCTTGCATTAACAATTGAGGCTACCTTTACCAATTAAGGTAGTAGGGACCCTCCTCAAATGCATGTTCTCTACTCTAGCCAAGCAAGAACAGACCATTCCAAGCAGGACTTGGTAAGGCTGGCAATCTGGGAAGAATCACATTGAGCTTTTCTGTACACTTCCCCATTGGGTGGCTGCTGGGTAGATTAAATGAGATAATCCATGCAAAACACTTGGCACACCACCTGGTATGGTGAGCGCTTGCTGCATGTCAACTGCCATTGCTTTGACACCCAGGAAATGTGTTTTGATTGGTCCTCCAGCACCTAGAGAGGCAGGCTCTACCCACTGTCCATCACTGTCCCATCTGCCTCTTCATACTGTTGATTGGACACTTGCTTTCCTGTGGGCGTTGGAAGCAGCAGCATGGCCATTCTCTTCCAGGAGGATGCTACTTAGGGGTTCAGGCTGGCTGTTGGTGGTGAGCCTCCTCTGTGGGTCTTTGAGGCAAACCTAACAGGAAACATTTACACATTCAGGGAGCCGGATAGGTGGTCATGGTCAGAGAGTTCTGTCTCCTCTTGTCTTACTGTTTGTCTTCTTCTCTTCCTGCAGCCAAAGCTAAATCGAAATGCGGCCCGACCTTCTTCCCCTGTGCCAGCGGTATCCACTGTATCATCGGCCGCTTCCGGTGTAATGGGTTCGAGGACTGTCCTGACGGCAGCGATGAAGAGAACTGTAGTGAGTGCCGGGGCCTGTCCAGCCAGCCCCACTTGTCCCTGCTGGCCACTCTCCTGACCATGCTCCTCACAGCCAGAGGCTCAGGAGTTCTCGGCTGTCACCCACCTTCTGCTCTCTACTTCCCCGAGGTGTAAATCTGTAATGTCCAGCTATAGTTTATGGGGCTTTATGAAGTGTGCAGGGCCCGATGAGTTCTGGCAGGAGCTCTGCGAAAGCAGGTTAGAGTCCTCACTCAGCAGCGGGGAGCCTGGAGTGAAGACATGGGCATGCACTGCCCATCAGAAACAAAGCTGTTCCCATGGTCATCTGATTTCGGCCAAACACTGCATGTTTATGGGATTGCTTCCCCCTCCTCCTCCCTCCCCTGCTACCTCCTTTTCTGTCTTCCTCCTCCCTCCCCCTCCTCCCCTTCCTCCCTTCCTCCTCTTCCTTTCTTCCCTCCCTCCCTCCCTCCCTCCCTCCCTCCCTCCCTCCCTTCCTTCCTTCCTTCCTTTTCTTCCTTTTCTTCCTTCCTTTCTCTCAGGGCTTTCACACTATCCCTGAGCATTTTCACTCTACCACTTGAACCATAGCTCTACTTCTGGCTTTAATTGGAGATAAGAGTCTCATGGATTTTTCTGCCTGGTCTGGATTCAAATTGAAATCCTCAGAACTCAGCCTCCTCAGTAGCTAGAATTATAGGTCTGCGTAACTAGTATCCTGCTTCTTCGTTATTTTAAATGCTCTGAAAAAAATGCTATGAGTTAGATATATATAAAGAATATATTCTTACAAAAAAATTCCTAAGTAGTATAAAGATTTCTCCTTGGCTCTGACCACTTGATTCCTTTTGCCTGCCATATAATGTTTCATAGTATCAATATACACAGACATTGAATCTACTTACATTGAATCTACTCTACCTTGCCCTATTGTTAGCTTAACTCCTCCTTGGGCTGGATACATACAGTTCCTTCCTTTCTGGTACCCCTGTGTTCACCGTGAGTTCTCACATGAAGCCTCAAGGACCTTCAGGTATCTCTTCCCCAACTTTAATATGGTTCCAGCTTTCCTAGTAACTTGCATCCTGACTGTTCCTACTGGTCAGTCTGTGCCCTTAGTTCTCATCTAGGTCCTCCTAAATGTTAGAGTGATTTGAGGCTTTCTAATTATCATTGCCTGTGAGTGAATGTACATATTTGTTTCATATGTTTACATTTTTGGGATTTTGATAGGTTCAGAGCTTTAATTAAGACCTTATACCGGAATACATTTGTGAATGTAAACACACACACACACACACACACACACACACACACACACACACACACACACACACACACACACACACACACACACACACACACACACACACACACACACACACACACACACACACACCACACATGCATGCATGTGTGCAATCTAGTCCCAACAAAAAGCAAGCATGAAAAAAAAAGCAAGCGTGACACATTATAATACACACATTCAAATGGATCATGTCATCCTTTTGCTCCTTACCATAATTAAAGACTTTGTAAGATTTACACGGTTGGATTAAATTGTCTAAGAGAATAAATTATTTGCATCTCAGATTGTGCCAGTGAGAATTAAGCCAGTGTTTCTCTCTCTTTCTCTATTTAAAAATAGTGTCCTAAGCTGGCTGCCGGGGGCTCATGCCTGTAATCCTAACTACACAGGAGGCTGAGCTCTGAGAATCACAGTTCAAAGCCTGCCTGAGTTGGAATGTCTTAAGAGCTTTTTATCTCTAGTTAACCACCAGAAAACCAAAAGTAGAGCTGTGACTGAAAGTGATAGAACACTAGCCTTGAGCCAGATTGCTCAAGGAAAGCACCCAAGCCCTGAGTTCAAGCCTCATGACTGATGAATAAATAAATAAATAATAAAAATAAATAGTGTTTTAACTCAGTAGTTTGAAGACTCTTAATAGCAAGTACACAACATTTAGTCCTTCTTTCTTATGTGCCTTGTACTTTAGAAGAATCAGATACCTGACTTAAAGTTGTTTTTTTTTTCCTTTTTAAAGACTATCAGCCAATGTAAGAATAATAGAATTAGAGTCCATTTCGTAAGCCCTAATGAAGAATGGATCTAGGTAATGATCATAGTGATTGTGAAAACCCATAGGTGAAAAATTAATGACGGCGCTTTTTCATGATGGATGGGGCTGGAAACTCGTGAACCACCAAGTCGATCTTTCACAGACAGCTCTGGATCAATACAGCACCACTTCAAGTGGAGTGGAGACACCTTGCTCTGTGGGTCTCTATGTTATTCTCAGAGCCCATTTATATTCATTAACTCCCCTTCCCCCAATAAAGAGAGATAGCGTTTAAATTTTGCCTTGAATGTTCAAATCTAGAAGGACAGAACACTATTATTCCTCCAGACGGTGACATTTTGGTTGCTCGCCTCCCCTCCTGATGTTCTGAGCCTCCTCTGGCCTCATTTTCCTGGAGGAACAACTTTCTTCTTTTAAAGGTGGGCTCTGCTGGCTATGTCTTCTCTCGGTTTTCATTTATCTGAGACTGTCTTCATTTCACTGTTATTCCTACAAGGTGTTTTTGTGGTGTGGAGAATTCTGGGCTGACGACTCTTTGCTCCAAGCACTTTCAGTGTGCCACTTCCTCTGACTTCTCTCCTTCCCAGAGCAAACTGGCCATCTTTCCATTCTCTCTCTGTACATTATGTACCATTTTTTTCTATAGCTGCTTTGGGGATTTTTTTCTCCCCTTGTTTTCAGCGTATAGATCATGGTGTTGGGTGTCTAGGTGTAGAGTTCTATGAGTTTAACCTGTTTAGGATTCTCTGATCTATTCAGAGAACATTTGGGGTTTTTTCATACTTAATACATTTTTAGCTGTCCTCCTTCCCTCCCTCTTGCTCTCTTACCACCCTCCTTTCCTCTTACCTCCCCCTTCTTTCTTTCTTCCCTCCCCATCTTTCCTCCTTCCCTTCCTTTCCTCCTCCTCCCGCTGCTGCTGCTGCTGCTCCTCCTCCTCCTCCTCCTCTTCCTTCCGCTCCTCCTCCTCCTCCTCCTCCTCCTCCTCCTCTTCCTTCCGCTCCTCCTCCTCCTCTTTCCTCTTCTCTTCTTCCCCCTCCTCCTTTCCTCCCTTGCTCTTCCCTGCCTTCCTCTCCTCTTCTCTCTTCATCTTCCTTTCCAATTGTGGTGGTTGGACTCAGGGGCTCACACTGCAAGGCAGTTCTACCCCTTGAGTCCCTTTTTACCTTGGTTATTTTCAAGGGAAGGTTGTGCTTTGTGCTCAGACTGGACTGGGCTGTGATCCTCCTACCTGTGTTACCTTAAAACACCAGGGATGACAGGCATGTGCCAAGGTGCCAAGATACTGTGTTTCCCCATAGCTAAAATAATAGGAACATGTTACTGCATCTAGTCAAACTTCTTCTCTTGCCTGGACTGGCCTTGAACAGTTATTTTCAGATCTCTGCCTCCCAAGTAGCTAAAAATTACAGGCTCGAGTGACTGCGCTTAGCGAATGTTTTGTGAATACAGTTGTCTTTCATCTTTCTGATAGATTTCTGAGACAACAGCATCAAATGGGTTTTGTGTGTGTGTGGTGTGTGTGTGTGTGTGTGTGTGTGTGTGTGTGTTCGTGTGTGTGTGTGTGTGTGTGTGTGTGTGTGTGTTCAAACTTGGGCTTGAACTATTGCTTGGCTTTTTTACCCATGACTAGTCCTCTACCACTTGAACCATGACTCCAGTTCCAGACAGTGGATCTTCTGTTACTGTACCACAAATGGATGAGGCTTTTTTGTTCATGATTTTATTAGTCATTTTGCTTTTTATGTATTAAGTCTAGATTTCTATTAATCTGTCATCAAGTTCCTTAATACTCTCTTTTCTTAATACTCTGTTTTCTAGCTTAGCTAATGTTGCATTTTGTTTTGTTTTCATCTCAGTTATATTTTTCAGTCTTCACATTTCCTTTGACAACTTATTCTGTCTCCTATGTCATGGCTGAGAATTCCTGTTTACCCGTTTGTTGCTAACGTGCTAGTAATTGCTTGTTAGAATATTTATATACTCACTACTTTAAAATTCATAGTGACCACCATACAGACAACCTTTGAAACCACTATAGAAAGCAACATCTAGGGGCTGGGAATGTGGCTTAGTGGTACAGTGCTTGCCTGGCATGCATGAAGCTCTAGGCTTGATTCCTCAATACCACATAAACAGAATAAGCCAGAAGTGGTGCTGTGGCTCAAGAGGTAGAGTGCTAGCCTTGAGCAAAAGAAGCTCAGGGACAGTGCCTAGGCCCTGAGTTCAAGCCCCAGGACTGGAAAAAAAAAAAAGGGAAAAAACCATCATATAGACCCACCAAGTGGCAACCAGTGACCACAGTAGAGCTCACCACAGTGATCACCAGTGACCACCATAGAGACCAGCACAGAGATCATAGAGACTACCGTAGTGACCACCGCAGAGACCATCTTAGAGCACCAGAAACCTCCATCGTCACCACCATTGTGACCATCATAGAAAACTAGTGCTGTTTCAGTTTAACTGTGTCTTCCACGGGTGACGCATTCCTGCCTGTTCCTAAGCACAGACAGCCTACTTTTGCTCACAGTGTTGGTATCACGGTGGTGGCATATTGTGTGTGCCCTGCACACGTCTAGACCAGAGCCCGTCTTCTCTCCTCCACCCATGCACGAGTGGCCGCCTGGCGGAGCTGGTTTTACATATGGAGGTGCTGGATGTTATAGGGAAGAACTTTTCCCAAGTGCTTATAAATAAGGTCAGCCAGTCTCCTTAAAGAGTCCTGGGTGACCTGCTTCTGTGAGAAGTCTTCTTGGCTTGTGAGGCGAGCCTGGGCTGGGCTGGGCTGGGCTACACTATGCTATGCTACCCTCCTGTGTGCTCCACCCCTGTCTTGGCCTTTCTTCCACAAATGGCACCTCATTGTAGGGACTGCTCTGATCACCCTGTGACAAAGCACTTCCTTCCTCTGCACACTGTGTCCCTGGCTTCATTCTCTCAACACTTAGCACCACTTTCTATTGATTTCCTGTCTCCCTACTCCATTGTGATGGCCTCGAGATGGTTTCACGTGCCTACAGCTATATTCTGGTGCCAAGGATGTCATCAGGTTCCTCCTTCGCATGCACTGAGTGAGACTTCCTGTGCTTTATCTTAGTGCCCTGTTGACTCGCCCCGGAACATCAGCTCTTTGAAAGTAAGGGATGGGTTGTTTCACCCCCAGTACTTAACAAAGTGATTTAGTTAAAAAGGATAATCAATAAATGACTGAATCAAGTAACTAATCAAATAAAGAGCCAAGTGAAGAAGATAGGCAACCTTGGGCTGCCTGCTTCCCTGCTATGGTCAGGATATATTCTTAACATACGCACATTTTATCCTCCTGGGTTTTCAGATGTGTGCCCAGAGAGCAGATTTAGACACTGCATGGCTCATTAACCTCAGCTCCTGTGTCTTTTAGACTCTCATCCTTTTTCCACAGTCTCTAAGCCAGCCAGCATGCCATATGCTGCTGTGGACGAAGAATGGGTTAGATGCCACCCTGGCATCCTGGAGCTTAGACTCGAAGCAGGAAGACAAAAGCATCAGAAAGCCAGCAATAACAGCTTGGGGCTGGCAGTCAGAACTACTGCTCCTTTGGGACTACTCACTGGAATGGTTGGGGAAATGAGTCATTCCCCAGGAACAGGAGGATGAGTGTCACTTAAAATATAGCCCCATGGGGTATTTGGGGCTGAGGACCCAGACTAAGCCTGGAAGCTATGCTCAATGCCCAGGGCCTGGGAGCTGCATGCTGACAGCTTCTAAGCACTTTCTGGGCTTGGCACTATGTATGCTTTTCATAGCTGATCTCACTGTAGGCAGATAGTTTCATTTCCTTCTTGTATATATTGAGGAAAGGAGATGTGGAAAGGTTAAACAACCTGCATGATGACATAATTTGTAAGTAGCAGAGTTGGAGCATTGTAAACTTGGACTCCAAACTCTTCTTCTTCAAGAGGGTAACACACAGATAGATTGAGAAATGCAGAGATGAGCACCAGGGTAAGTAGGTTGGAAGGCGTTACCTTTGGGGTGCAAGCAACAAGTTGAAGGGACTTCAGCTCTTTGGTGCATGCCTTTTAACACTGGCATCTGCACTCTGCCATTGTACTCAATATATCGCCACTATTGATAGTTACAGTACACATTATTGAACACTTCATAGGGAGTCACATACTATTCTCTGTGTTTTGCATGCATTATCTCATTTAATTTCCACAAAATCTCCTAACATGCCTACTGGTTTATCCCCACCTTACAGAAGAGGAAGCTCAGGCTCAGGGAAGTGAAATGAGTTTCCCAAGTTAAGATAGAGCTGAAATTGAAGTCCAGGTGTACCTTGATCACTGAAGCAAACTGTGTGCTGAGAATTGGAGCCAGGCAAATGATGACAAGTTAGGCCCTTGGTAAGGAGCAGGTGACAGGAGAAGAAGGGAAGGGGGAGCAGGGGAAGGGAAAGGAGAGGGTCACACAGGGCTGGTGTCTGGGAGAGCTGGGACATGGCAGCCCCTTTAATAGAAGTAGAACCACAAGGACAGGGTGTGATGGGGGTTCAGAGGGAAGGATTAGCAGAGACATCAGCAGAAGCGTGTTGGGAGCCACCCACAGAAACATGGTGGTTGGAACTGTGGTAGAACTATTCCAGGAAAATGCGGCTTGGATATTAGACAGGACACAGCCAAGCTCAGGAAAGATTTATGTAACTGGAGGAGGCAGATTGCCCTTAGTGAATCAGAGTTTTGGCCCTGCACTGACTCTAGAAGTTTTATTTATTCTTTTCTTTTCTTTGTACTGGGGTTTGAACTCAGGACCTGACATGAGATAGAGAGGTGTTCTACCACCGTCTCTGCATCTGGTCTGTCTTTGCAGTGCTTATTTTGAGACAGGATCTTGTCTTTTTGCCTGGAGTACACCTGGACTACTATTTTAAGCTTCCCACGGTAGCTGGGATGACAGACATATACCACCACACCCAGCTTCTTCCATTAAGATGGGGTCTTGAAGACTGTCCTGCCCGTGCTGGCCTGGAATCCTGATCCTCGTGATCTCAGCCTTCCACAGTAGCTAGGATGACAGATGCTTGACACCTCACCTATGTATTAGCTGTGCAGGGGGTCTCATCTATGTGCTTGGTCTGGCCTCAAACCAAGACCTTCCCAAGCTTAAATCTCCCAAGTAGCTACAATTACAGGGTGAGCCACTGTACCTTTACTTCTAGAAGGGTTTCAAAATAAAATGCTGAATCCTAAAGGAAGTTGGGGGGGGGGGCGGCGGAAGGAGGCAGAATAGAGCAGTCTTTGTATTTTGTTTGGTAGTCTAAAGGCTTTCATCCATGCCGGCCTTTTCCCTCCTACAGACAGGGAAGAGACACTGGCTCCAGATGTGGGTTGTCCATGGACCACTGCTGAGGCTAGGCCCCTGGTAGCTTCAGGGCACTGTTAACAGACTGGAACAAATAAGAATTTGTAGCTGTCCGCTGATAAGCCCCAGTCAGGCAGTGCACATATTCCAAGCCAACACCGAGGGAATGGTATTTGTGGCTGGGATATGGACCATTTGTGACCAGAACATGCTTAGAGGTCTCTGGGATTCTGAGGGTTGGCCCTCCATCCTGGAAAAGAAGGAGTTTCAGGGGACCTTCAGATCCCCAAATGGCATGGTTTACAGGGAAATTAGAATTAGAGAGAGAAGATCCCCCAGGAATGGTGACCACCGCAGGGTAGGAGCTTCCCATTTGTGTCTTGTCAGGAACTCTTGGAGGTAGGCGAGGAGCTGAGTTCACTGACTTGAGATGGATTAAAGAAGCCGCTTGTGAAGTCCTGCTGGAGACAGAAGGCCTCATTTCCTGTCTTGAACTGATTGGTTCCTCTGTTAGACTGGCCTCCTCTGTTAGTTGTGGTCAGACTGCTGCAGTTAAACCAACCACTGAACAGCTCTTGAACTCTCTTGCCTCCTTCTGTCTGGCTGGGAACGACTTGTTCTTGTGTGGGTGCGTATATGTGTTGAGAGTTAGGAAATAGATTGTTAGAGCCCTGTGTTCCTCTTGGTAATGACTTCAAGGAGCTTTGGCGTCTACAGCTGAGATTTTGAAGCTGATGTTACAGACAGTTTTCTCTGCTTCCAGTGAAATACAGATGCAGGCTACACGGTGTTCCTCTCCCTAGTTAACAGAGTACGAGAACACATTTTCCAGAGACCAGTGAGCCATAGCAAGGACAAAGAAAACATAAGCATTTGGGCACATTCGATATTGCTAAAAGGTTGAGACACAGCCTCTCCCCATATTTATGTGTTGGTTGTTGAGCAGTTTTCTGTTTAGAAGTCCTGGGCTTGGCTCCACACAATAACCACTACCGATCTTAAGGCCTGCTCACCAAAGCTTTCATGTTGGTCTGCCAAAGTCCCCCACACAGACTGACTTTGCAGTTGGGCTGACCCCAGTAAATAGCTGTGGAGGCCCTCATATGTAACAAATCCTAAATCCAACATGCTGGTGAAGCGAGTCTGCCTAGAACTGAACACTGAGGTTTTGTGTGGCATTGACCACTGTCTCTGAGCTGTGTGGATTTTGGCTTCATCCACCTGGATGTTTTTTTTGTTAGCTCAGGGTCATTTGTAGGAATATTAACTTGTTTTTAGACTGGGCTATGATAGAGGATTGCCTTTGGGTTGTTTTGTCTTTCTTTTTAGAACTTTCCGGTCTATCCTAGGCTTTTCAAATTTGGGACATTGTTTATTTTAGCCTTTTTTGGTTTTCCTCCCATAATACCAGCTTTTCTATCCCGCTGTCAGTTGGTCTGCAGTGTACCAAATATCCTTCTCTCTCCTCCCTAGTTTCCTATGTCCTTGGGAGCTGGAATACACACTTGTCAAGGCCGACATAAATGGAGAATCAATAGATGCTGAGGGAAGTGAGGATGGAGAACTCCTGGCACTTCGTGGTGTGAACACAGACACCATGGAGCCCTTTTTCCTTTGGCTTGCTTCTGGAGTTGGTGTGTGTCCCTTCATCATCCTCTCCCTGTTTCTCTTTCCCACCAGAGCCCAAGTCCTAGGGGTGTCTGAGGCTCATGGGGCTACAGAGGAGAAGCAAAGAGAGAATACCTTTGTAAGGAGCGATCCGAGGTGCTGCACAGGCGTGCACCCTGCCTTCCGGGCAGCTGTCCATTTGGATGTGGAAGATGTAAAAGCAGATGATTGGGGGCCAGAGAGAGAATGGTGGGGGAGACCCAGGCAAAGCACTCCTTGAAATGTTACTGCCAGGCGAGCCATTGGATTTTGTTGTTGTTTTGGCCAGTCATTGAACTTGAACTCAGGTCCTGGGTACTGTCCTTGGGCTTCTTTTGCTCAAGTTTAGTGCGCTACCCTTTGAGCTGCTGAATTACTTCTGGCCTTTCCCGAGTGGTTTTCCGAGTGGTTTTCCAAGAGTCACAGGCTTTTCTGCCCAGGCTGGCTCCAAACTTTGATCCTTAGATCTCAGCTTCCTGAGTAGTTAGGATTATAGGCATGAGCACCTAGCGTCATCAGGATTTTTAGTGAAGTCTTTCAAACACACAGAAAAGGAAAATAAAGACCTGAGTCTTCCCATCACCCTGTTTCAAAAAATATACTTCATGTGGCCTTGTTTGCTTCAACTTTTGAACACAGTAGACTGGTACCAGATATGATCAGAGATCTCTAGTCTGCTGTGTAGACCTGTGGATTCTCAGACTTTTCCCTCCACATTCTTGCCAACAACCAGAATGTTAAGACGCGGAGTTTTGCCAGTCTGAGGCATGTAAAGTGCCACTTTAGTACCAGTGACATTGTATATCTTTTTCAAGGTTTATGTAAGGTGCCACTTTAGTACCAGTGACATTGTATATCTTTTTCAAGGTTTTGTTGGCCATCTGTCCCGTTTGCCTCCTTTGCCTGTTTTCCTATTGTACTGTTTTGCTTTCTGTCTGCAAAAGTTCTTTATGGTGTATTACAGTTGGTCTGTGACTTGTTTTTCAAAAGACACATAAGTACATACATGTATATAGAATTATGGACACATATGCATACGTATGTCACATATATGACTTTTTACCCCCCTTGGGAAATTGGTGAGAGTGAAAAAGGCCAGAGGCTGGAGAAATAGGGAGCGGATGACAGCTCTGGCCTGAGTAGCCTCTGTGTGTGTGTGTATATAGCAGCTTGTCTATGTATGTCAGCCAGCCCCATCCATTGTGGAACAGTTAGCATGCCTTTTCCAGGCTGTTTTTTGGGTGTTAGGGCTGCCAAGATGTGCCCCACAGGTCCCAGGGAATCTAAAGGCTGCCATGGTGGCATACTGATAGGCAGAAGGGTTTTAGAGGGCTGCCTTGGACCAAAAACAAAACATGGTTTGTGGTTTTTGGTTTGCACATTTGGATTTTGGCAGAGGTCAGACTTTGGTTTCCACTTAATCACATTGAGGCATTCTTTGGCTCACAGCCACTTAAAACGATGAAACTTGTCATTTTCATCCAGGTCTACTGTTGTTTGAAGTGACATGGGCCCATCATCCTCAAAATGGAGAGTTGTTTCTTGTTCCATCCCTCTGCCTCCTCTGATCTTCCACATGAAAACCTTCTAGGTTGAATAGTTGAAAAAAAAACTGTGCAGTCCTTTGGGACTACCTGGCCCGTGATGTTTACCAAGGCCTAGTGGCTGTGATTGCTTTGCTTTAGCAATAACCGAGGTAGAGGAGGAGTTAGGGAGCACTTAGATGCCATGCTGTTGAAGACCAGTGAGGGATGCTGGAGCTTGTTTGCCCCCCAGCACCATAGTAATCCTCAGGGCTGGGCATGGTACACACTCAGGTGCTATAATTCCCATATGTGTGTGTGGCAGGGATGACCCTGCCACACATATCTGACCCCTTCTCATCATTACACCATTGTTGCTTGCTGGAAGACATGCCACATTCTGAATTTCACAACCGATGTAACTGTGGAAATGAGTGTCATGTTCTCTGAGCCTGTACGTCGTGCCAGACTCAGGACTTAATGTATCATTCCCTGCTGAAATGAAAGCCGAGTAGCAAGCTCAACATGATAGACTGAGACATGACCAGTGCCTTGCCTAGCAGAGCTCTGTGGCTGAATTTATGTTCTGCATTTCTTCTTCTTTTTTTTATTTTGAGTGGTCCTGGGCCTTGAACTCAGGGCCTGGGTGCTGTCCCTAAGCTCTTTTTGTTCAAGGCTAACACTCTTCTCACTTGAGCTGCAGCACCACTTCTGGCTTTTTCTGTGATTAATTTAAGAGTCTTAGGGACTTTCCTGTCCAGGCTGGTTTTGAACCACGATCCTCAGATCTCAGCCTTCTGATAGCTAGGTAAGCCACAAGTGCCCAGGTTATGTTCTACATTTGTTGTTGTGAATGTTTTAAATATTTTTTTTTAAACGAGATCCCACATTTCCAGATTTCATTCAATCTTATAAATTGCCTAGTCAGTCTGGGCCACAGATACAGCAACCAGGGCTCAGAGAGGTGAAATAGTTTTGCCCAAGACAGCAGAGTTGAGATTAGAGTCCTCTCTTCTTGGCCGCTTCCTAGATTGCAGACAGAGCTCTGGGAAATGAGCCTTGTTTGAATTGCATTGGAAGGAGCGGGGAAGTGAATTGCACTGTAGAAATAAGCTTTGCCGTGGAGTTTTACTTATATATTGAATATAATGTTGACTTTATACCGCCAAGTTGCCAGCCCAGGTCCATCCTTTATTTTAAGGTCCCGGAAGATACCCTAAACAAGGAGGTGGTCATTGACCTTCTTTGGTGACAAACAAGAACTTAAGAACACCGAGTTGTTTATTTAGTTGCAGAGGAGACATGAGGAATAAGCTGGTTGGTAGCGAAGCAAGCAGAACCATCTCTTGAAGCTCTCTTAGTAATCGTGTGATCCCTTCCCCTATTCCAGAGGTTCATTGACCCTGAGTCGATTATTCCTTCCAGCTTCAGTTTTCTCCCTGCGTGCCTACTGTCACCAACCATTCCACTCTTGGATGCACCAGGAATGCGTGTGCTTTAGACTTAGTAGAAGATATTCCCCTTTGCCCTAATGATGACCGGGGAGAAAGGACCTTTACAATAGAAGGGTCTTACACTCTCCACTTGTCTTACTACACTCAAGTCTTGTGCTCTACTACTGGAACTACACCTCCACTTCTAGCTTTTTGCTGGTTAAGTGTGGCTAAGAACCTCATGGACTTTTCTGCCGAGGCTGACTTTGAACTGTGATCCTCAGCTATCAGCCTCTTGAATAACTAGGAGTACAGAATTGAGCCCTCAGCTCCTGGCAAGAGAAGAAATCTTGTCCTGCCAGGTCACACTAACTCTGTGTTTGTCCTAGTTCCTGATTTAGAGAGGGTTCTAGGTCCCCAGAGAACTGACACCCCCCACCCACCCACACACACACACACACACACTCACACACACCCACACACACACACACACACACACACACACATTTGGTGACCTGCTTCCTTCTCTCTTGGCAGCATCCAATCCTCTGCTATGCTCCACTGCCCGCTACCACTGCAGGAACGGCGTGTGCATCGACAAGAGCTTCATCTGCGACGGGCAGGATAACTGTCAAGACAACAGCGATGAGGAAAGCTGTGAAAGTTCTCAAGGTAGGAGCCGCTCAGCTCTAAAAAAGTCATTGCAGCACCACACGGCAGTCACACAACAGCAAACCCAGGAAGGAGGACACAGGACCCACACCCGCCTCCAGACACAGCAGCTCTGTTAATTTTTGCACTTGGCCTTACAGCCCTTCCATGGGTAGGTACAGGTGTTTGTCTGGTCCTGACTATGATGCACCTGCCATCTTGCCGTGGCATTCTTGCTATATTAATTGTCATATATACGTACATTGGCCTCTGCTGTGTTACACACTGTTGTGTTGCTGTACTGTCGTTTTCCAAGTCATTGCGTCATTGTGGGGGTAGCTTTCTTTCCATTAGTCCTTCTTTAGGATTTAATTCTGCAGCATGGAATGCCTGTGTGGGTTACAGCCACATTCTACCATGTAGCTGTTGAGAAAGTTCTGAGTTTACACTGCTGCTTGCATCGCCTGAGCCTGCAGTCATAGCACAGACATTCACTGCTCTTCTGTGTTTTTGTTTCTTTTCCACTTTTACACATGTGGTGGTCCTGGAATGATAGACTCCTCAAACACTGTCACTTACATTTCTGTGATTATGAGCAGAGTCTTCCCCCCACACCTTGTGTTTGTTTACTACTTTTTTTTCCCTCTCTTGTGAATTGCCTGAGCTTACAAGGCTCTTGATTTGGGAGCTGTTTTGTGGGAATTGAAGGTTGCAGCTGGCAGATGGATGTGTTAAGAGAATCTGGGTGGAAACAGTGGAATGAGATTGTGTCTGCTCCTTCAAGACTGACCAGGGAAGTGGCGCTGTAGCTCAAGTGGTAGAGCGCTTGCCTTGAGCTAAAGAGCTAAGGGACGCCCAGGCCCAGAGTTCAAGCCCCACGACCGACAAAAAAAAAAAAAAAAAGACTGACCGGGTGCCTTCCTAGGTGGGCTAGTTGCCTTATTAGGTGCCTTATTAGGTACTGAACTAAATGACTCTAGTTCCCTCCCTCCCTTTTTTCCTTTTTCTTTGAGTCTAGGTCTTTCTGTGCAGCCTAAGCTGGCCTGGAAACTCAAAATCCTGCTGGTCTCAGCCTCCCTCCCTCTCCCTCTCCCTCTCCCTCTCCCTCTCCCTCTCCCTCTCCCTCTCCCTCTCCCCTCCCCCTTTTGTGGTGGAAGAAAGAAAGAACCTATGCTTGGGACTCTGCTGCTGCTACCTCTTCTTCCTCCTGTCTCCTCCTCCTCCTCCTCCTTCTTTGCAATAGGGCTATTTTCTATTATAGGTTAGCTTGATGGCCTTTAAAAATGTAAAGATACCATTACTGGATGAATGCATATTAAGCACCATTCATTATTAACAAAGGAAGGAAATGGTGTCATATGTGACTACAAGGATGAATCTTTCCTTTTTTTGATGATGTATGTGTGATTTTATTTATACTTACTACTTGTTGGCCTTGAATATAACATTCATCATATAATGAACATAGTAATAAAAGGAATAAATATTTCTGAAAATTATTGAGAGGCAAGGTATTTCTATATAATTTCTATATAATTCATATAGTTCTTTATATTTAAAGGTATATTATTTTGTGCAAATATCTGTGTCTGAATTCTTTCATCTAAAATCAGAGACTAACATCTTCTATTTATTCAATAAATGTGACATACAGGTAATGTATTAAAAGCCATATGTCATAATAGTGGAAGCTGTAATCAATTCAAAAATAACTCAAAACAGAATGCAAACATTGGATAGATCTTGTTTTTTGATCCAATCTGCTGTTCTTCTTTTGATTGGGGAATTGAGTCCTTTAATGTTTAAGGTTATTTTAGAAAGATATGTCATATTTCCTGCCATTTTCTTATTTTTCTGTATTTTGTTTCTGTCCTCTTCCTGTGTTTACTAAATTGATCTTATAGTGATTATTGTCTGATGTGTTTCTTTGATTTTGATTGTTTTCTTCAGATTATATTCCTCCTTTTAGAATTCTTCGTAATGCTGGTTTAGTGATAATAAATTCCTTTAAGTTTTGTCATGGAAGGTTTTGGTTTCACCATCTAATGTAAATGATAGCTCCTCTGGGTATCAGTTTGGGTTGGGAATTGTTGATCTTCAGTGCTTGGATTATACCATTCCAGGCTCTCCTTGTGTTGAGGGTCTGTGTGGAGAGGTCTATAGTGATTCTAATTGTAATATAGCTCTCAACCTCTTGAGTGTTGGAATTACAGGTGTTCACCAACTGGTTAATGTGTATGTCTTCAATGATTAGAAAGAGGTACAAAGACTTAAAAGGGTACATTTATTTTAGGGCATCCTAAAGAGTGTATTTCTAATATTATAAACTGGTATGCAACCTATAGTTTTTCAGTTAATAATGGTATACAGCTGTGATTCACCCTTGTTATTGCTTATTGATAGAGTTCATTTGTTTTGATTGTTACACAGTCTTCTGCTTCATAACTGTACCACCATTTATAGATTTAATAAAACTAAAATGATGTGCAGGAGAGTTAACTGGTTACTTATGTGTTGGGAGGTAGCTGGATTGGGAAAGTTCCATATGAGTTGACATAGACTATTGTCAAGGTCCTATCTTGTATTTTGGTGGGTGCTTTTGCCTTATTACAAATGAATAAAGATGAACAAATGGGTCCTACACAAGAGCTCTGATTATCCACCCAGGTTCGTGATTACTCCATTATCTATAAACCTGCAGCCACAGAAGAGAGAAAATGTGGATGGACACAGATTTTGCCAGGACTTGTGCAGGGAATGGTTTGGAAATCTCTTTCTTGGGTATTCTCTTCAGCAGTGTTCTCAAAGTCTGATCCTCAGTCCAGCAGCGCGCACAGCATGTGGAAACTCTTGGGAATACACATGTTGGACTCCAGTTCAGACCATTCGAGTCCCTTGTAAGGCTGTCTGTGTTCCATCTAGCAAACTGTCCAAATGATTCCAAAGCACACTGATGTCTAAGAGCCCAGGAAATTCTTTAGCGAGCATGTACATGTGTCTATGCATTCATGCATGTGTGTGTACACGTGCGCACGCGCATGTGCATGTGTGTTTGTACTGGTATTGATGTCAGGGTCTCATATTCTTCACTCAGCTTGCTTGTTTGTGATTGGTGCTCTTATCATTTGAGCCATGCTTCCAGCTCAACGTTTTGGTGGTTAATCATCGATGGAGTTTTACAGATTTTTCTGCCTAGGTTGCCTTCAAACCTTGCCTTTTGATCTCAGCTTCCTGAGTAGCTAGAATTATAGGCATGAACTACCATTGTCCAGCTACGAGAAGTTTTTAATCCTGTTATTTGCCTAGTAATGTCTGAACTTCTGGGTGTTGCTAAACTTTCCACATAGTCAAATATGTATAAACTAAAACATATAGCAAAGTATAGGCAGTGACAGATGCCGAGCAGACAACAGCCATCACAAAGTCAAATAAATAACTAGTCTTGATAGGAGGAGCTCAGGACATTTTTTCTGTAAATACAGTTTCTTGTGTGTTTATGTAGCTAAGATTCACTTACTCATGAGGCCTGATATTTCCAAAGAAAAGGGCTCCCAAGTCAGAGCCTTGAAGGTGAGGGAGTTTGACAGTTTGGATGAATCCTTTCCTCTCCCGTGTTTATCTGATCTACTGACCAGTGCAAAATTCCGCTTGCCCTTAACTTCTTAAGGTGAAGGTTCCTCTGTGGGCTGGTTGAAGTTAGACTTCTAAATTCTACTTCCTCCTCCTCTTCTTCTATTTCTTCTTTCTTTCTCCTCCTCCTCCTCTTACTCATCCTCTTCCTCTTCTTTCTCCTCCTCCTGCCTCCTGAGTTTCCTTTTTATTTTTTTTTCCATGCCAGTCCTAGACCTTGAACTCAGGGCCTGGGTGCTGTCCCTTAGCTTTTTTTGCTCAAGACTAGTACTCTGTGGCTTGAGCTACAGCTCCACTTCCAGCTTTTCGATGGTTAATTGGAGATAAGAGTCTCATGGACTTTGCCACTCAGGCTGGCTTCAGATCTCAGCCTCCTGAGTAGCTAGGATTATAGGCATGAGCCACTGGCCCCGGGCTCTGTTTCTTTCTTCTTATCCGGCTCTTATAAAGTTAGAGGTAGATACTTTCATTTCAAGCTCAGCTCTTACTTTCATATAATCTCAGGTTTGTGCTTATCATACCCTGATGGTCTCCTTCAACAAGGCACACATTCATCTGCATCCACCAGGCAGTTAGCAGCACCCATCAGCTACCATTAGTATAACAGCCTTCACACAACATGCCCACTGTCATAGCATCATTGTTAGCCTCTGAAGAACGGAAGGAGGAAGGAAGGGCACTGTGGCCTCTTAAATCCACAATGTCTTGCACATACAGGATTCCTGAAGTGCTGAAGAATAGGAAAGATTTCTGTTCTTGTTACCTTATGTTTAACTTGCAGTCTGTGCAGTATTGTACCATACAGTTATTTAAAATAGGTGAGTGAACTCTGCACAGCTTATTCAAGCAGTAAGAAGTTGCTGTTGTTTCAGTAGAGTAGAAGGTTCAGCCATCCTCTCAGGAGGAATGTGGCCCTTGGGGGACACAAGGGGTGAGTGTTAGATTTGTAGTACACCTGCCAGAGGGTGCTTTTGAAATCCCATGTGCTTTGTATGTCTCCCTGCACCACATGTGTAAATAGTATTGAAGGTCTGCCTGTCTCAGTCTGCCCCTGTGGCCTCTAAATATAAACTACTTGCTAATCTTGCTGTTTGAACAAAGGAATGCTAATGCTATGGGAAAATCTGCCTCGTGCTGGACTTTTGAGACATAGGCTTCATGCTGTGTCTCCCCAAAGCATAGCTCTTAAAGTACCTTGACCAGACAGAATGTAGTCTTATGTATGTGAGTTTGCCACACCTTGCAGGCCAGCTGCCCAGCTGTGCCTGAGTTCATTTAGTCCAAAGACATCCCATCGGCTACTTCTGGGCTTCAAAGCTCTTAAAAATACATCATTGCATTCAGTTGATGATTATATTTGATAATACTTATTTAGAGGTGATGGAGAAAACTGGATCCAAGACAGTGAAATGTGCTGCTGCAAATGCTTTTCTTCATGAGTAGGGGATGAAAAAGTAAACGTTCTACCTTAGAGACAGCAGCCTCTGTTCCCTCCCTGTATCATTGGCCTTGCAAACCAGCCACACATTCTGTCAGGAATTGAGAAAAGGGATGGGGCTGTGGGATGCGTTAGACTCACACAGTGCAGGGTATGGAGGAGGTGAATTTAACTGCCGCTTTATTAATTGGAAGCACAGCCTATTTATGTAGTAGCAGTGTGGGAGGCTGCTGTGGCTTTTCTGATGCAGTGGAGCTTTCCCTGGAAGGGGCTGCCCTGCCTGTGTTGCCGTGGGTGCTCCCTGTGGGTGGCCTTTAAAATGTTACCAGAATGTGGCTGCAGTCCCAAGTGATCTTGTCTTCTGCCATTTGTGCCCTGGTATATTCTTGTCCCCTTCAGGTGATTTAGACCTATTGATGTGTGTGTGTATGTGCATGTGCATGTGCGTGCTTGTGTGTGTGCGCGCGCTAGACAGTTGAACAGACCTGACCGTTTTAAGTGTTTGGTTCAGTTATAGTAAGTATATTTGTATTGTTGTGCAACCAATCTCTGGAACTTTTTTTTTTTTTTTTTTTTTTTGCCGGTTATGGGGTCTGAACTCTGGGCCTGGGTGCTGTCCCTCAGCTCTTCAGCTCCAAGCAAGCGCTCTACCACTTGAGCCACAGCGCCACTTCTGGCTTTTTCTGCGTATGTGGTGCTGAGGAATTGAACCCAGGGCCTCATGCATGCAAAGCAAGCACTCTACCACTGAGCCACCTTCCCAGCCCCTCTCTGGAACTTTTATATCTTGAAAATCTAAAACTCTGACCCATTGGAAAATAAGCCCATTACCTCTCCCTTGATTAATTTGGTGATTTCTAAATTTTTTTTCTGTGTGTGTGTGTGTGTGTGTGTGTGTGTGTGTGTGTGAGAGAGAGAGAGAGAGAGAGAGAGAGAGAGAGAGAGAGAGAGAGAGAGAGAGAGAGAGAGAAAGAGAGAGAGAGACTAAGACTAGGTTAGTTCATTTAACATTATGTACTCAAGGATCATCTAGGTCGCAGAAAGTGTCAGAATGTCCTTCCTTTCTAAGGCTGAATAGTATTCCATTGTGTGGTTGTATCATATTTTGTTTTTCTATTCACCCCTCAATGAATATTTGGATTGCTTCTACCTTTTGACTATTGTGAATAATGTTGAGACCATAGATGTACAAACTGTGATTCACTTTTAGCACCTCCCCACCCCACCCCAACAACAACAACTAGTTTCAGGCTTAGGTCCTTTTCCTTTACTCTTTCCTGCTGCCTCTCATCTTCCCTCTGATAGAGGCTGTTTGCCATGCTCGGCTGCCCTTTGCAGGTCCCCATGATGCAAGGAACTGAGGGAGGGATCTTACTGAAACCTACCAATGCCACATGGATGAGACTAGAAGTGGATCCTCTCTGGATGAAATCCCTTCCATCCTGGGTGACACCTCATCTGCAGCCCTAGCAAAGCCAGTCTCTGATTTCTGACAAAATAAACCTTTTTTTTTTTTTTTTTTTTAAAGTAAGACTCTTAAGTCTTGTTACACAGCAGCAGAATGTTGCATCTCCAGTTCTTGGTGTCCTGGTCGTCACTAGCATCTGATGATTCAGGTCACATGATCAGATGGTCAGCCAGACCCTAGGAAGAGATCACCTTGGAGACCTTGGAGCACACAGACCACCTTCCCAGCATTCCATCTATATTTTCTTACAGTTCTCATGGGGTCTCTCTGAAAGTAGAGAAGAATCAGAGGTTGATCCCTAGGCTTAGGAACTGCAGATGGGTGGCTCAACCTTTGGTACAGGGATGGGGAAGGGGCTTGGAAGGTGGGGTGTTCCCTAGTGTTCCATTAAGCACAGAAGAATGATGCTATTTCTCCCCCCCACCCCAACTTTCCCTCCCAAGGAGTCTAACCAGGAAAGCTCTGCTGAGGATACCATACAGCAAGGAAATAGAATGTTTGGCACTGAGGTGGAGGGGCGTGAGGGAGGTTGGCTGTAGGGGGATGGGGCTGTATTTTATCTTGCTTTCTTTGTCCTGGTGATAAGGCTCCAAAATGACTCAGAAGGCTAGCTGTGAGGTTTGGCAACTTACCAGTAGCTGACAGGGATAGCGGTTCTTCTGCAGAAGTGTTTGTGTGAGCATGTGTTTGCGTGTGTGTGTGTGTGTGTGTGTGTGTGTGTGTGTGTTTGCGTGTGTGTGTGTGTGTGTGTGTGTGTTTGTGTGTGTGTGTGTGTGTGTGTGTGTGTGTGTGTGTGTGTGTGTGTGTGTGTGTGAGAAAGGGGAGGGAGTGAGGAAGCAAGAGCTGGTGTGTGTTAGGTAAATTCAATTGGCAACCGAGGAAAGAGACCAGCATGTGGTGTTGAGGCAGGGGAAAGGTTTATTTTCCAGCTGCAGGCCGTCTCTGGTCAAGTTGGAAGCCCATGCAGCAGGAATAAAAAGGGTCGAACCACACCACCACTTATCAAGGCCAGGGGCGGAAAAGGTGTGGCCACACTGGACGCGGATGTAACCACTGGGCGAGGGGGGTGACTGCCTCCAAGGGTGTGGGTTACCTAGGTGACACAGGTACTGGGCGGAGACTTAACCAGGAGGAGGAGGAGTCTGCCCGCCTTCCCAGGGTGGACCTTATGTTGTGCATTTGGAGACTGTGTTGTCTTTGATTTGGGAAGAAATGTCAAGTCTTCCACATTTTCCAGGCTCCCTATTGAATTATGTCGTTCTTTGTCAAAGTTCATATGTTGAGGGCCTAGCCCTCAGGACCTCAGGATGTGGCCCTATTTAGAAATAGTCTATTGGCAGGTATCATTATTTCAGATGAGGTCCTAGTAGAATAAACTGGGCTTCTAATCTGACTAGTGTCTTTATATAAAGGACAATTTAGGGACAGATAGGCAGATAGGGAGGACAACAGATAACTATGAAAGGCAGAAGTGGGATAATGCTTGCATCTAAGCTGGCCATCAAATCAGGTGAAGCCAGGAGCGGCATAGCCTGATCCCAGCTTGCAGTGTGAACTACCTCTGCCAACACTTTGATCTTGAACTTCTGGCTGCCTGAACTCTTTTTTTTTGGAGGGGTGGGTCCGGTCGTGGGGCTTGAACTCTGGGCCTGGGCGCTGTCCCTCAGCTCTTCAGCTCAAGGCTAGCGCTCTACCACTTGAGCCACAGCGCCACTTCTGGCTTTTCTTTTTTTTTGCTTATGTGGTGCTGAGGAATCGAACCCAGGGCCTCATGCATGCAGGGCAAGCGGTCTACCACTGAGCCACCTTCCCAGCCCCTGCCTGAACTCTTGAGTTCATGGATTTCTATCGTCTAAAACCTCCCTGTCAACTATGCTTCCTTATAGTAGACTTGCCAAGTACCGTCCCCATGAAGTGATACACAGGGCATAGCCACACCCTTGATGGAGCAACAGAAATTGCAGCAGGAACGTGGACATGGAGATGTGGAAGGGCCTCATGCTTTTGAGAATTGTATATGTTGCGGAGAATCATCAGAGGGAGAGGCGCTGTCCTCTCTGAGGTTGGTAGGATTATGTTGGGTTGGTTGAATACCTCTTGGCCATTGTTTCAAGATGGTTATTATCTATAGTTGGTGTCTGTCTCCAGAGTGGCCCTGGGACGAGTCAGGGGAGACAGATCCTCGCCCTATCCACCCACACCTTTGCCTTCTTCTTTGTGGTCACTAACTAGTGCTGCTGACATCAGTTAATCAGTGACTGCCCTGATATTTTGATGGATCCTAGGCTTACAATAAATAAATATATAGCTAATTGGTGCAATCAAGGAGAAGAGTCCTGGTGGCAGCTGGACAGAAGAGTCATTAATTCAGACCATCAGTGACAGCTGGGTTCTCCACCCTTCACCCAGTATGTTAAGGGTGTGTTATAGTTGGTTCATGAAGGGAATTGCCCTTCACTTCTCAAGTCTGGTGAAACTTGGAGGTTGATGTTTCTTCCCATGCACCATCCCTTCCCTTCATTATGTGGAGACTATGGTAGATTGTATCCTTACTCTCAATTCTTTTCTCTCTCCTCTGCCTGAGCAGAGTGGCTGGAAGAAATGTTCCTCTTCCATGAGTGCTGGGCTGGCTTTGACCAACTGAATGTCGGTGGACATCATGAATCAGAAGTTAAGCTTGTGTACTCCAGAGCCTGATCTTGTGGTTCATTGATTGCCCTGAAAGGAACTTGCCCAAAGGAGATACTGGTCCCTGAAGAATATAGTGAATTAATTGTAGCAGAGACCTGAGCCTCCTCCATATCCCAGGATTACTTCTGAGTGAGGCCAGTAGAGCTATAGCTAACCTACAGACTCAGAAGACAGTACATCTTTGCTGAGGTTTTAGGATGTGTTGATTGCATAACAAAGACTAATGTCAGATCCTTGGAAACTGTCTATATAGCTAGATGTATCTAGTAGGTGTTCATTGATTGCTGCTGTAAGCTAGACACAATTCCCAGGAGTCACAAGGGCATAGCAAATCATTAAATCTCATGGTATCATTAAGAGTTTTATAAATAGATGAGTTACAGGGTGATCTGTTCTCTAGCAGTTACCTTATCACTTCAGATGGCTGTTAACTTGAATAAAGTTTGGATGGTATAAGATCAATAAAATAACCTAGAAAAAGTTAAAAGGGAAAGATGTCAAATGTAAGATCCACGGTGATTTTATGTTTCATTGAGATGGAAACAACGCTGACCATTAAATTGTGACACACTATTGATTCTAAGATGCATCTCAATTTCAGAAGGTTTAAAGGTGGCAGGTGGTGAGGGGTAGTGCATCTTTATACTGAAGCATGATAGTGAGGAACCAGACAGGTGTGGTGTCTGCTATGATGCACCTTGAACTCCATAGGAAAGGTAGCCATGATGTGGGTCACTGGTATGATGAGTGTTTAATAGAGCAGAGCAGGGTGCTCTGGAGGTCAATAGCCTGTGTGAGGCCATATGAAGAAAGTGATGCTGACATTTAATCCAGAAGGACGAGGAAGAGTTAGCTGGACAAGAACAAAGATAGTGGGGATCCGGAGGCTAGAGGACCCTTCTGGGGAGAGTAGATCCAAAGGTGAAAAACAGTGGGGTGCTTTTAAAAAGAAAAGATCCACATGTCTCCCCTGTGGCGGATATTAAAAAAAAAAAAAAGACAACGAAAAACAAAACCACCACAACAATAAAAGCCAGAGCTGAATGGTAGATAAAGCAGTCACACCAGATTATAGTAAGAGAGAAGACTTTGTACAGTTGTTTCTCTATATCTTGCAGGGTTTGGTTCCAGAATCCCTGTGTATACCAAACTCTACAGGTGTTCAAGTCCTTTAAAGAACCTATGCACATCAACTTTAAATCATATCTAGTTTACTTATGGTTTCTAATATGACAAATGTATGATAGATACATATATTATTTAGGGAATCATGACAAGGAAGATATTCTGTGCATGTTCAATGTAGACTTAATGTGAGGGGTATTTTTCAATCTATGATTGAAGAAATGCACGTAAGTAGCACCCACAGGTCTGGAGAGCCAAATCCCAATGATAAGAAGTGGATTTATAGCCAAGGAATAGGGTTGGCATAAGAGGGTGACAAATAACCAAGAGGAAAGCAAACATTAGGGGTTTAGGGGGATTTTGGACTAAACCTACCTAACAAAATTCTTTCTGAAACAAGGCTAGTATGATCACATATCATCAGGGTTGAGAGGGGAGATGGAGGATGAAGAGACCAATGAAATACGGAAGGGCAGAACAGGTTCGGGGTTGGGGGAGGATTGCTGCTGATTGATGGATGCAAAAAGGAATACTGAAGCCCAACTGTCTGGACCTACGTGAGAAGGGAGTTCAGAAGAGCCTGCCTGGTTTGGTCTACCCTGAGAATCTTCTTTGTGCACAGGAAGTGAATAATTTCAGAGGAAGCTGGAACGGTCTTCAGAGACTCCTGTATGGATTAGAGGCCAAGAAAAAGCAACAAAGGACTTTGTAACTCTTCCCCTGTAGGAGCAGGTGGTCACCCACAAGGCACATGAGGGTGTTGTATTTGAGGCTAGAATCTTTAAAAACTTGCTGACAAGGTGGCACAGGACAGAAATAGCCCTCGAAAATCACTGTGGAAACTCTTAATTTTGTGGAACTGGAGTTATCGACTGAATTATTTTTGAGTCGTGCTTGCTTTTTGCTTTGCTACCCCAAATCCCCAACTAGCCTGCATAATTGAGAATAAAAAGGAGCTTATGCTTTTTGGAAGAGACCTTTGCTTTCTGTTGCCAAACAGATGCAAGTGACTGAGCAGCTAAGGATCATTTCTAGAGAAATCACGGAAGGCGTATGATGAGAGAATTGATATGTCTCGGTGTAGTTTTTCAAGTATGGATGGAAAAGAGTTTTACATGAAATAAGATAGCCTGGGCTTAGGGCATCCCACCAAAAATGTCACAACCTGGAATTGGATGAAGACTGTCTTCCAGTGAAGTCAAGCGCTCCTTTAGAAGGGCCTTAGGAAAGAGTCAGCACCCTTAAAGAATTCATTTAGCTTTACTTAGAATAAAACTGCTGGAAGTCCATTTAATGGGAGGATTGGGGAAGCCTTTTTTTTCTGCTTTTAATTTAGGAATTTGAAAGCACAGCTGGGCTAGAAAAGACAAAAATGCTGACTTCATTGGCAGAAACAGAAGGAGGTTGGGAGAGGTTGATTGCTGCTTTTCTGGACCCGTGGGGTTTGCTTCTTAGTAATTGAGTGTTTGCTTCCTGACGCTTCCTTTCCTTTAACCACTGCAGCAGGAGTTTGAAGATTTCTGAAATGTCCCTCATTTAGAAGCAAATCAGGATGATTCTGTACTCATGGAGATAATTGCTTCCTGGTCTCCTAGCCACAGTGATAAGCAGCAGGGCTGATTCTTTAGTCTCTCCTGTGACTATCTTGTGCAGGTCCCTTTTGTCTTGGTCACTTCTTCCCCTGGGAAATGTAGATCCAGCCTGGATACCTGGAGATCTGCTTCACCTGAGGCAGGGGCAGTTTCAGGGTGGTCAGGTCAGGTGGGGACCTTGCTATCTCTCTGCAAGCCTCCTCTGTGAATATTTATAGTTGGGGACTGCTGTGTGGGACTACTTGATTCATAGGGATGTCCATGCCCAAGTCAATGTACTGTTTGTTGCTCTCAACTTCCTGTCTCCATCCATATGCTTTTATTCTCTCAACTCTTTCTAATGTTCATTTGCTGAGTATACAACAACAACAAAGCCAGATCAGATCAGAGTTTTTCACAATCTCAAAAAGGGGAGAAACCTAATACCCTACTGATAATTAACACTGAGTGTGATAAATGCTGTGATTGAGGAGTGAACACTATGCTGAGGGTGTATGAGGCAGGGGGATTTGCAAAGGCTTCAGAGAAGTGAAATATCTAGTGGTTAGAGAGAGAAAGAAAAAAAAGATTCAGGTGCATGTCTGGGGCTGGCCATCTAGTCAAAGGGAAGAGTCTCTTCAAAGAGACCCCCTCAGAATGGAGTGCATGTGTGTATGTAGGCAGACAAGAGACCAGAAACTGCGAGGCTGGCTTCTGGAAGCAACTCCCCAGTGTGCCAATGAGAAGGAAAAAGGAGATGCACAGCCTTGGTTAAGGATTTCATTGTAGTGAGATTTCATTGCAATGAGACTTCTCTACTCAACCTGTGAGTCTTACTGAGCTTATGATCCCACTGACAGGTTGGGTCTGGAGAAAAGCACACCCTGTGTTGCCTTCTGGATGAGAATCATTAGAGAGGGTTGATGGCCACGGGCTGGATGGCCTCCTTCCTTGTCTTTTGTTTGGAGATTGTCTTTTTTTTTTCAATCTAGTAGAGTCCCTAATGGGACTCCCTGACAGTTCTGTGGCCTACAAAAAGTGGCAAGGTTCTCTATCCTGCACTTAAGACTGGTCTTGTCACATCTTTTAAATGCTCCATACAACTTTTTTTTTATTCCCTCCTGGAGTCTTAGGGCTTCCAAATCTACTCAAACAATATCTGGAACTTAGTCTCTTGTGCCCAGATAAGGATCCCCAAAGACCACCAAGGAGCCAATTCTGATGCAAGTACATGAGAGTTATTTATTGCAAGCTCGAGCCTGGACTTACAACCATCCCCGACGCAGCGGGTCAGAGAAATGATTGGCTGGAGCAGATGGTCTGAACTCCGACCAAGTGGTCCTTATCCTGTTATCTGCTGATTAGCTGTGGTTAGTGGAATTTTTCGTAAAGGAGGTCATTCCTAGAATTTGGGCTCAAGGGGAGTTGCTGATTTTCTGGAATATCAAGGGGAGTTGCTGATTTCCTAGATATCAAGGGGGAGTTACTGACACAGTTCCCAGAATCCAAACCTGAAATTTCTATATTTTGTTCAGGCTTTACAAGTCACCAGATTACAGCTAGCTGCAAGGGAGGCAGAGAAATGTCTTTCTTCTCACAGTAGATTCTTCTTGCCCACCTCAAATTTACAAGTTTTTGCTAGGAAAAGGCAGAAAGGGACAAAGGATTGATATTGATGACTGATTTTCCCCATCTCTACCACGAGACTTTGTGACCACCTGAGCTGTTAGTTCAAAGGTCAGTATATGTAATAGCATGTTCACAAACTTAGCAGAATTGTTGCTGCTCTGAGTGATATCAGTTCTCATAGACTGAGAGACAACCTTCAGTGGGTACTTTGCCTCCAGTAGCTATTACAAGTTACCTGGACCAGAGCTGAGATTTTCTGTGCACCAAGAGGAAGAAATTTGCTTGTGGTGAGAGGATAATTTCAGTATGGACTGACCCTCTCCCTTGCCCCAGATGTCAACCTGAAGAAAAACTTCACATATTTGTTTCTTCCTTTGTAGGCTCATTTGTCATAAAGCTGTTGTGACCCTGAGAGAGACAAGCTTTTATCTTGATGTCGGAGTGTGACCAAGGTTATAGTTATTCTTCAGATGACAAGAACCCAACTCTGCTATTGCTTTTTCCCACAGAGGTCAGCAGGCCTCCAATTTTGGTCAATTTGTATCTGAAAGAAATCTCCAAGGACAGATGCTTTGTCCTCACTAGCTGATTTGTCAGGCAGTCTTTTCCAACATGGCTTAGAATTCAAGCTTATTTTGGTCAGCTCATGCCTGTTTGCTTTCCTTCTGGAAACATGTTATGTGTTCAAGGGAAAGTAGTATGGTGTCTTGGCTCCTTTCCAACACATACTCTCACCTCTATTCTTAGTCCTTTTCTGTCTGTTGACTTCAGTGTGGCCATCATAAAGTATGTCAGGCACTCCTTCCTTCTAGAGGTAGAACCTATGTCCCTCTCTTGGAAACGAGTCCAGCGCTTGTGACAGTTGACCAATAGAATTTGGCAGAAAGGAAGCTACATAACTTCCACATCTAGGATGTAAAAGGCTTCATAGCTTCTTTCTTGCTGTTGGGAATACCTCCTCTTCAGAGCCTCAGTCAACTGAGGTGCCATGAGGCCTCCATATTGTGAGTAAGCCCAGACTAGTCTTCACAGAGAAACCATGGAGGCACATGAGGAGAGGCCTGGATGGCTTCCAGCTCCTTAGCCTGCTGCTGTCTTAGCTTCCTCCATTCCCCTTCTGTAGCAATGTGTGAGATGCCCCCAAACCAGAACTACTGAAAGCACAGAATTCTGAAAGAATAGAAACGGTGAAAGAATGCAGTGTCAGTGTTTTAAGTCATTAAGATTGGAGTACATTGCTATGCAGAAGTCACTAATTGGAACCACAGCACTCAAAGGGCATCTCCACACAGCCTTAATATGCCTATCAGTTCCTACTCCCAGTGCCATGCTTCCCCTAGGGGCAGCTTTGACTGGATTTCTCATTTCCCAAGATGTTGCTTTCCTGTGACCTTTGTTCCTGAGCTCTTCTAGAGCTCAGCTCATGAGCCAAAGAAAGCTGCCAGTCCTCCTTGGATCCTAGCGTGTCATGTCTTGGTCTATCCTGGTCAGTCCCTTCATGTTGTAAGCATAACCCACAAAGACTGCATATGGTGGTTTGAACAGAAGCTGAGTCCAGGTCTCTAAGTCACCACTCCCGAAATCTTGGGGAGCTCTACTTGCTGTTTCTTCCCCACGCTAAGCAGGGAGAATACAAAAAAAGTTACATGTAATGAAGTTAAAAAGAAAAAAAAAACGTGTGTTTTAGGTGTAAATTTTAGGAGTAGCTGCATTTGCAAGTCACTTCAGCAGCTATTCACTGTATAAGCCAGGAAGAACCCAGGCTTTGGATGGAATCAGGTGACATGTCTACCAGGTCGTTGAGCGAGTTACCTAGCCACTCTGAACACAACAAAAAGGCAAGCAATCTTGCCTCCAGAATTGCTGGAAGGAAGTAAAAGCAGACTATAGAGCACTCAGCAGGTACTGCTAAGCATAGCTG
Source organism: Dipodomys merriami (assembly GCF_024711535.1). NCBI lineage: Eukaryota > Metazoa > Chordata > Mammalia > Rodentia > Heteromyidae > Dipodomys > Dipodomys merriami. The sequence goes on along the minus strand of NW_027203493.1, from coordinate 15,359,221 downwards.
CCATTCTGAGGGCCAGCAGAACCACTGGCCTCAGCCTTTCTATCTTCAGCGAAGGGCCAGGTGAACTCTTCAGAATTCTCTGTCTCCAATAAAAAGAGTTTTTTCCTTCTGGCCTACCAGCAAGGAGTCAGGATCGAGCTTGGCACCATCTGGTATCTTGTTTGCTCCTTGAACTGAAACAGTTTGAAAATGAGCACTGATGAGTAGAATGAGCTGTGAGTAGAACAGACCACTTCCAGGAAGGATGGGACAGAGGGTGCTCAATTTGTGGTTAATTTGCAGGTGTACTAGAGGGTAGACCCTTGAGATGTTTTGCTGAGCAGCAGAAAAATCCTATGTGATATGGTCTCTGTGTCTACAAGCTGTTACTTCTTGGAAAGCCATGTGGAAATCTTGATTACTTAGGAGGAAGTATTTTACTTACTAGGAAGAATAAACACTTGCCTTCTGATCAAAAGAGTAATCTTCCAGAGTAAAAATCTCAAGGCAAAATGAGGAAGGGAAGGGAGATAAAAAAAGACCCTGGAAACATGATCCATTCTAGATGGTCACACTCTGAAACATGTGAGCATGCTGCATCACCTCAGAGTAATTTATGGTGTGTTTTCTATTAGAATTGCAAAATTCTCACAGTCGGAAGGTGTTAAAATATGACTTCACACCATATTAAATGCATACTATATTTAAAACTGAGATATGTGAATTGAAGCATGAAGCAAAAGCTTGAAGGAACAAATTTGCTGAGTTCTAAACTAATCTTGCTTCTGCCATTGTAGTTTTTGGTTTTGCTGTAGTTACTTATGGATTTCATTAATGTATTTGGAAATTGAGCCCTATCATGAGTTATCAAATTTATTCAAACTGAGCAAACCTAAAGCATTGAATGCCCCTGCAGAGCTGGAACTGAGCCAGCAGTTGCCTCAAATCCCAGCCGTATGCTGTGGCATCGTTGTGGAGGATTCTGCCATGGTGGCTATAATTGAGTTTTTGTTGGCCTGAGTTTCCTTATGTGGTAGTAAAATTCAGAGGGGGCTGTGTCCTTGTGAAAGGTAGGTGTGATCATTGGAGGTAATAGTGAAGGTGAGGGCAAGGATGGTTTGACCCCAGAAACGTTACCCTGGAGAATACCCAGTTACGGTGATTCTTACCTAGCAGTGGAAACAAACATGATATGGAAATGAGAGTGTTATTGTTTCTGGTGATTTCCAGAGTGGGAGGTGAAGTTGGAGACAAGATTGGCATTTGTTAGATGGGGCCAGGAAAAGTTGTTACTCGTCATTGTAGTGTGTTCTCACAGAGCAAAGAATTGTCATCCCTGAAATACCACATTACTCTGGTGTAGAGCCAACTTTTCCTTCATAGAGAAAAAAATCAAAGCTAGGAGAGGTGATAGGATCTGTCCCAGGTCACACAACCTGATTAGAAATGGCAAGACTGAGGTAGGAATCAAGTACTTCAGACCCTAAAACTCAGCTCTCTTTCCATCTTGCTGCTTGCTGCAAAGGGGAAACAATTAGTGTCAGGCATAGTAACTAGAAAGGATGTCTGTCTGGCACTGCATTGCACGTTATATACTGGGCTGTTTGATACACCTCTTCGTATAAAAGAAGCATAAGAAGGGATGAGGGAGGCAGGGGGGCTTATTTTCTGTCAAGTGAAGCTCTCTAAGCTGAACTCTGTATTTAGTGTGCGTTTGCTTTTTTTTTTTTTTAAGTTTGATTGATATGTAATACAGATATCATACAATTCACACACTTAAAGCACACAGTTCACTTTCTTAATATATTCATAAGATTGGATAACAGTCATCGCTATCTAATTATAGAACATTTTCATCACTCCAGAAAGAAGCCCCAAACTCAAGAGCACCCTTTGTTCCTTCCTGCCCTGTATCTTGTCTCTGCCCCAGGCAGCCACCAGTCTACTGGATCTGGATCTGTCTTATTCTAGACATTTCGTAGAATGTGATGCCTTTTGTGATGGACTTCTGCTTAGCCTAGTGTTACCAAGGTTTATCTAAGTTGGGTTATGTATCAGTTCTTGAATTCTTTTTACTTCCAAATAGTATTCTATTGAATGACTATACCACATCCCATCTATCCATCAGTTGGTCAACATTGAAATTCTGTTTTTTAGCTGCTATAAGTGATACTGCTGTGAACATTTTTGTTTGAGCCTTTGTATGTGGGTTGTGTGCATTTCTCTTGGGTATGTACCTGGGAGAGGAATGATTGGGTCATATGGTAACTCTTGGTTTAGCTTTTTGAAGAACTACCAGTTTTCTAAAGTGGCTCTATCATTTCCTACTGGTAGACTCTGGTTTCTTCACATCCACACCAACACTTGTTTATTTTTTAAATACTATATAGCCTTCTTGATGTTTTTTTGTTTATTTGTTTTACATTTTTGTTATTTTTCCTGCTCCTGGGCTTGAACTCAGGCCTGTGTGCTGAAGCTGAGCTTTTTGTGCTCAAAGCCAGCACCCTACCACTTGAGCCACAGATCCACTTAATTGGAGATAAGAGTCTTATGGACTTTCCTTCCAGGCTTCAAACCACAATCTCCAGATCTCAGACTTCTAAGTAGCTAGGCATGAGCCACCTACACTTGGCTTTCCTGGTGTTTTGAAACAGTTTCTCACTGTGCTTTTGATTTGTATGTTCTTTTGTATGTTCATTTTCTTTTTTGTTTTTTGAAGACAGTCTTGGCTATGTATTGTAGGTGGGACTCAAACTTGTGAGCTTCCTACTTCAGCATCCCAAGTGGTAGAATTGCAAACATGCACCACCATGCCCAGCTTTGATCCATATTTTCTTCATAATTAATGATATTGACATCTTCCCATGTGCTTTTTGTTCATTTGTTTATTTTCCTTTGAGAAATGGCTCAAATCCTTCTTCCATTTTCAAATTGGATTATCTTCTCCCCTCTACCCCCCCTCAATTGTAGGATTTGAACTTAGGACCTGGGCACTGTTCCTGAGCTTTTTTGCTCAAGGCTAGTGCTGTACCACTTTGAGCCACAGCTCCATTTCTAGTTTTCTGGTGGTTAATTGGAGATAAGAATCTCATGAACTTTGCTGCTCAGGCTGACTTCAACATGATCCTCATATCTCAGCCTCCTGAGTAGCTGGGATTACAGGTGTCAGCCACCTTTTAAGTTATTCTTTGTTCTTGAAATAAGTCCTTTATCACATATATGATTTATAAAACTTTTCTCCCATTCTGTGGGATGACTTTTGGTTTTCTTCACAGTTATCAGTTGCAGTAAAGTTTAATTTTGACAAATCCAGTCAGACCCTTTTTTTCATTTGTTGCTTGTGTTTTTTGACATCATGTAACAAACCGGAGCCTAACCCAAGGTGCCAAAGATTTACTCCTATGTTTCCTTGTAAGTGTTTTGTCATTTCTGCTCTTACATTTAGGTCTGTGATCATTCTGAGTTTGTTCCTGTGTCTGGTGTGAGTTAGGAGCCCATCCTTCTGCACGTGGAAGTCTAGCTGTCTCAGCATCTTTCGTTGAAAAGGCAATTCCTCCCTCACAGAATTGTCCTGGCACCTTGTCTCTTTGTCTTTAATAAATACACGACATAGACTCCCTCAGCTATATTTCTAGTATGGAGACAAATGCATAAGATGTGTGTGACAGTCCCTCCCTTCTAGGGATTATTTATATTCAGTTAGGACAACTTGAGAGCAAATATGAAGGAAGCCAAGGCTGCAGCTGATAAAGCAAGCATTATTTTTCCCCATGGTCAGATTCTTTTCTCATCTATGACCTCCTTATAGTACATATCTGCCCTTTGGAGAACCAATGGTGACCTGAACCAGAGCAGAAGCATCCTTACTCCATAGACCATGCTGGTCATGACAGTACTGATAGTTGCTGAAAGCTATCATATAAGTGTTTTTTGTATACCACACATTTTCCTGGGCAATATATATGTATGTATGTATATATGCATGGATAGATGGGTAGGTGGGTAATGGGTAGATGGATGGATAGCTCTCATTTTAGCCATCCCAGATCCTCACAGCCCTGTAACCATTATCTATACTTTACCAATAAAGGCCTAGAGATGCTATTTCAGTTTTTTCTGGATCACTCACTTACTAGGTAAAGGGGACTAGGTTTGAACCTAGCATCCAACTCTAGATGCCTGTACTATCAACAATGAAGGTAAACTCCCTATTGGATCTGAATGTTTGTCTCCCCCACCCCATTGATATGTTAATATCTAATCCCCAAAGATTATTTTAGGAACTAGATTTTTGTATGATTATATCATGAGGGTGAAGACCTTGAGAACAGAATCAGTGCCCTGACCCAAGATGCTCAAGGCCCCTTCCATGTGAACATGCAACAAGAAGGGACCATTGGTGAACCAGAAAACAGCTCCTTACCAGACCATGTGCCTGAAGCTTAGATTGCCTAGCTTCCCAAACTGTGAGAAAGAATCTCTATTGTTTATAAGCCACCCAGTTTATGATACTTTGTTACAACAACCTTACCAGAGATGCCGTCTCTCCCATTCACTATTCTTTTCATAGCACCCAACCCGTACTTGGTACTCAAGAACTCTTTGTTGCTGGGTGCTGGTGGCTCATGCCTGTAATCCTAGCGACTCAAATGGCTGAGATCTGAGGATTGTGATTTAAAGCCAGCCCAGGCAGGAAAGTCTGTGACATTCTTATCTCCAAGTAACCACTGGAAAAAAATGGAAATGGTTCAAAGTGGTAGAGTGCTAGCTTTGCACAATAAAAGCTCAGGGATAGCATCCAGATCCTGAGTTCAAGCCACACAACTGACCATAAAGAACTTTTGATTGAGTACACAGTCAGATGTAATGAATAAATGACTTGAGGGACAATTTAGACAGAACAGCAGTGTCTAAGAGAAGGAAAGATTGATTTATGGGAAAAAATTAGGGGAATGAAATCCATAGATAGAGTTTGCCTAAGTGAAAGTGATAACCAGAGCCAGCAGGTACCCAGAGAGAGAGGAATTGTTTAATGTGGCGGCTGGGGGGGAAGAAAGGAGGTGGAGTGATGGAGAATGGTAGAGAGCTATGTCTAGTCTGAAATATAAATGAAGAAACACAGAGTTTATGATACAGCCTGAGGAATGATCTGTGTAGGCAGAGTAGAAATTCCATCATGTAAGCATATAAACCAGCACTTCAGACCCCTCACTTAGAAAGGAGGCTAGCTATAGGAGCTTGTAGTCTGTAAGTTATGTTAGTTAGACTTCTGTCACTATGACAGCTACCTGTAAGAAACAGCTTAAAGGAATCAAGGAGGCAAGAGTTATTCTGGCTCAGTTCAGAGGTTTCAGTCTATAGCCTGCTAGCTGTGTGTGTGTGTGTGTGTGTGTGTGTGTGTGTGTGTGTGTGTGTGTGTGTGTGTGTGTGTGTGTGTGTGTGTGTGTGTGTGTGTGTGTGTGTGTGTGTGTGTGTGTGTGTGTGTGTGTGTGTGTGCGTGCATGCCAGTACTGCCCTGGGTGCTGTGCTCACCTTTTTCAAACAAGGAGCCACAGTTCTACTTCTGGCTTTTTGGTGGTTAATTAGAGATGAGACTCCCATGGATTTTCCTGCCTGGACTGGCATCAAACCACAATCCTTAGATCTTGGTCTCCTAAGTAGTTAGGATTACAAACATGAGCCAGTAGCACCTGGTACTAGCTGGTGTTTTTTTTACTTTAGGACCATGACACAGGAGAAACATAGAAGAGGGGAACAAGGAAAGGAAGCTATTCACCTCATGGTGGCCAGGAAGCAAGGAGACAGTCAGAGAGAAGGAGGGTCCAGAATCAAGGTATATTTTTCCCGAACACATTGTTAGTGGCCTAGTTCCTCTAACTAGGCCCTACCTGCCACCTTCATCACCTCCCAAAATGGGACCACAGCTGGGGACCAAGCCTTCAACATTTGAGCCTATGGAAGTCATTTTATTATTTAAATCATAGCAGAGAAGAGGAAGGTTACCCCAAGGCTCACATTGTAAGAGTAGCTCCTGAGACATGTACAACATGGTAATTAAATAGTCATTCTGCTAGTAAACTTGCTGGTGTTTGAACCCAGAAGATGTGGCCATTGTCACATTGGACAGGGTAGCAGGTTCTTAAGCCTGGTAAGTCCAGCGGAATATGCAATACCATCCTCACTAGGAGTGCTTGGCCTCAGTGCCTTTCTTGCAGAGTATTAGACTAGCCTTTAGCTTGAGGCTGAGCTCAAAAGCATGAATGAGGTCATCTTCCATGCAGGTCCATTGCCTGCCATCTATAGACCTGGAGAGAGAGAACAACCACATTGGATACCGTACAATCATTAGCATTTTTACACACGTATTGGAATTCTCTAAAGAAGTCATTCCTATTACTGAGAATCCCCCTCTACAAGGGAGGAAAAGGAGCCTTGGGGACAAAATTGGACTTGTCTAAGGTCATCAGCAAATGGCAGAGCCAGCATTCAAACCTACACTCTGACTGCTGAGCCAAGCTGTTCACTACGGCTCCCTAAAACAAGGGACCTGTACACCAGCTGTTCATAGCTTGGCTTGGGATAGAAGAATACAAAACCCACAAGTGCGAGCTGCACTGCATCCCCAAGAGGAGATGAAGGTGGGGTTGAATAATTCATAGACACCACTGGACCAGCAGAGGTAAAGGAAATGGAAGTTTGGCATGAGGGAGAAAATGAAAAGGACTCACAGGGTACATTTGAAGGATCACAAACTCAAGAAGGACTCTCCCTCCTTGCTTTTCTCATCTGGAAAATGGGAACAGACTTCACCTTTGTCATTCATTGTGGCTGAGCATGGGAAATGATGTGAATACAGCAGTTATTAGCTCAGGGCTTGAAAAACAGGCATAAGAAACATTCTCTGGAACATAATTCTAGCTACTTGTGTGGTTATTGCTGACTTACTGTTTATTGTTATTAGTATTATTCAGTACTGTTTGTTGTTTGGTTTTTGAGAGACAGGGTCTCATTATATAGCCCAGGCTAACCTTGAATTTATAATCCTATTGCACCAGTCTCCCAAGTACTGAGATTACAGACACGTCCTGCTATGCCTGGCTTATGGCAGTGCTATGTTAGAAACTAGGAGACCAAGATGAACAAGATCAGCCCAGCCCCTGCTGTGATTGCAGTCTAGTGAAGAAAGTGAACAAGTGAACAGATCATTCCCTTCTAACTACTTGTCTTCTCTTCCACATGTTCCCCGTCCCTGACAGAAAGTAGGGTATGTAGTCCAGGCTGAGCAGATGTTCAGGCTGAGCAGATGCTGCCCAGTGACTTAGTGTATGTTCTTTAGTGTACTGTGCACAGCAGGACTTGAACCCAGGCTGTAGCTGGGCTTCTGTGACCAGAGATACAGCCAGCCAGAGCTCCATTCTACGAGTTAGGTTTGGTTTTGCCCTGCCAATCTGCCCTTCTTTGGGGAGCAATGGGTATAGTATTCTCCTGGCAGGATCTGGGGGACAGGAGTCCATGCCCAGTTGCAGTGCACATGTAAAGAATTTGCTCATGACACCTCCTGATGCAGTCAGACAGCCACACCTGCAGCTCAATGGGGAGATTAATAGGCTCACTCTACCTCTAGTGAGAGAGACTGCTATGTGGCATAGCTGAGGTTATGGCACAGGACAGGTTGAGGAGTTGGGCATGATGACACACCATGCACCGTGAGTGACTGGAGAGGAGGTGGCTTTAGTCACAATCTCTATCCCTTGGCTTAGCAGCAGCCTTGTTTTCCGGGAGGACAGCTGGGCTGAAGCACTGTGCTGTCCCCTGACACCTACCTAAGTCTGTATGCCAACCACCCAGGCTCACAAAGCTGCTGAGAATGGGGAACCCAACTATAGCTCAGGCCACTGCTGCCTTTTATCAAGTCTGAGTCTGACTCATTGTTTACACAGATTGTAAAATAAAGCTTAACTGGAAATTACCGCCAGTCAGAGCATGTGAGTTAGGCCGGCAGCTGGACTTTCACACTTGAAAGCAGACTAAATACAGGAGCGAGGGGGGGAAAAAGAGGAGCCACAAATAAAATGTCAGGAGTGCTTAATGATGGAAAGGTTACAGCGCCGGCCTGCATAATTGTTCGAAAGGAGCTGGTGGCAACAGCTGGCAGAGGAAGCTGCTCTTCAGTTCTATTTATGTGTTTATCTGGTGCCTGTCACCATAATGGTTACAAGCGGTATTGATCACAGATTAATTTCGTCTTGTTCCTTCTGTTTCTTGGCTCCACCATTAACAGTCTTGCCCTGCCCCCTCAAAGGAGGAAAGTGGGAGTTTTGGGGACCAGTGGCTGTCTAAACATAGATGGGAATAGGAATGTGGCTTAGTGGTAGAGTGCTTGCTTGCCTAGCATGCATGAAGCTCTGGGTTCGATTCCTTGGTACCACATAAACAAAAAATTAAGAAAATTAACAAAATTTTAAAAGTAACATAGATACAAGCTCTTTCTGTATGTGACTCTAGCCCAGGTAGCTTTTCTTTCTTTTTTCTTTCTTTTTATCTTTTTGCCTGTCCAGGCGCTTGAACTCTGGGCCTGTGTGCTGTCCCTGAGCTCCTTTTGCTCCAGGCCAGTGCTTTACCACTTGAGCCACAGCACCACTTCCAGTTTTTTCTATGGTTTAATTGGAGATAAGAGTCTCACAGACTTTCCTGCCCAGGCTGCCTCTGAACCGCAAAATTCAGATCTCAGCCTCCTGAGTAGCTAGGATTACAGGTTGTGAGCCACCAGCACCCGGCTAGAAATTGACTATTCTGATAGACAAAGTCTACATAGTAGGTATTGCTATTGGCGTTTCTCTTTACAGATATGGTACCTGGGCCTAGAGAGGTTAAGTAGCTTAGCAAAAGCTGCACGGTTTGGGAGCAGCTGTGGCTGGATTAGGCTTTACAAGGTGGTGCTTTGCAAGTTCTTTCATGGCATCTGTGCAATGTGAGTTCCTTGGAGAGGTCTGCCTGTTCTGCGGTATGCTCCAGCCTACCAGGGGGCTTCAGCTGTATCTTCCCATGGCTGCCTTTGTATTTCTTAGATATGCACAGCACTTTCCCAGGGGCCTTTGTGTTTACTTGTGTCTGGAATTCTAGCACTGCTTGGCCTACCTGTCCAGGTCAGCCATTACAAATAGTTTGTCCTTCCCTTTCCCTGAATACTCTCAGGCATGGCAGGTATCACAGCTTAGAAGTTGGAGATTCCTGTGTACCATGCAAGCAGGATCACCCTTGTTTTGTTCACCAATATACCGCCAGACCCTGGGACACAGAGATGACCCGAGTGGGGACATCTGCATCATCCAGATCCCAGCTCTGCCACTTCCCATGCCTAAGTGACCATGGGCACGTGGCGTCCTCTTTCTGTCCTCCATTCTCCATCTGTAAAGTAGAGATAATGACAGGGTTGCTATGGAGGGAATTAACTAATATATAAAAGCCCTCTTTGTGCAGTGTCTGACATGCAGCAAGCCTTTAGTAGATAGTAATTGCTATTACTGTCATCATTAATAAGATTATTGTTATTAGCACATGTTGGGTAGTCACCGCTTGTGGAACAGTAGATGAATCAATTTCTAATTGTAGGAGGGGAAATGGGGTCTTCAGCAGGCTGATAGAAGAGTCTGTGAACACAATACCCCGGTCCTACTCAGTGTGAGGCTTTAAGAGATGACAGGCTTGTTCTCTTGTCCTGTGTTGGTATCCCACCTTCAGGCACCCAAACCTAGCACTGCTATATAAACAGGTGGGAGGCCAAAACTTTGTACTTCTAGAAGCCCTGGTGGAGGAACTGAATGGACCCTGCAGTGCACAAGGGATTCCAAACCTCGTGTCTGGCTCAGCTGCTGGCTACGTGATTCTCTGTGCCCTCTGATGGCCACCAGCCCAATCTATGACAGAGGCCATTTCCCTTAGAAAACACCTTGGGGAGCTGTGGCTGTGCTGGGGACAGGGCAGCCAGGGATGAACAAAGCTGACTTGGAGTAGCCCCAGGCCCAGCCACTTGTGGTCCATACAGCAATGCACACTTGCGTAGTCTTATTCAAAGCCTGGTCCTCCTCTGTGCCCTCCACCAGCCCTCTGCTCCCAGAACTTTTCCTCTAGGAAGCCTTCACCATCCACTATTGGTGCCCTAAGCCCTCTGCTCCATCCACCCAACTACTTCCTAACATCTTGGGCAGGCAGAGAGTTGTCATTTGAGTCCTGGATATGGATTAGCTCACAGAGCACCATTGGCCTTGTCCAGCCCTATTCCTAAATTGAGACTGACACCCACAAGTGGGGTTTCTTTATCCCAGTGTGACCACCTCAGTGTGACCAAAATATACAGATCTTTCATTGAAGAGACCAGCACAGACTGAAAGGATGGGGCCCTGGGGAGTGGCCACAGGAGAAGCTAACTGTTGAGACAGCGATCTGCCACTTGGCTTGGATTGTCCACTGGGGCCATAAGCTTTGTTGGAGTTTTTCAGTTGAAGCTTGTAAACATATCTAATAATGAGAAACTATAAAGGAGAGTCTGAGTCACCCTTTGGGTTTATAGCTCTGTAGCTTTAGTATTCCTGACATGTTCTCTGACATGTCTGTGACTCTTTCTTTTTGACAAAACTGGAGTTGGGTACAGGGCTTAATGTTTGCTCAGCCTGCTTGCTTTCCTGGTACTCTACCACTTTAGCTACATCCCCAGCTTAGCTTTTTGCTGCTTATTTTGGAGATGGAATCTTACAGACTTTGCTGCCTGGCTGGCTTTGAACAGCCATTCTTCAAATCTCAGCCTCCTGAGTAGCTAGGATCCTGGATGGAACACAGCTTTATTTCCTTTTAAATTTCTGTCGAAAGGAAGAGCGAGCTCTGGAGTATTAATCTACAAAAAAAAAAAAAAAAAAAAAAAAAAAAAAAAAAGCTGTGTTAGCTGTGTTGCAGGACCTTTAGGATCTTGAATGGCTAATGGTAATTAGAATATGTGATGTTACCCCAGGAGTCCTGGGAGCGCAATTCTGTAAAAGAAATTGTACATGATCTGTTCTGAAGGAAAACTCACCAAAATGTGAGCATCATCCCTGGTGGTGGATCCTTAGCAAATTTTATGTCTGATTTTAGGCACTTCCCAATTTTTTTTAACATGAAGCACATTACGTTTATGTTTTGAAAGAAAGGTATGCATGAAAAAATAAAGCCTGTACTCCTGAGCATTGGCTGTTATGATCTTAACAAAGAAGACAGAAACCAACTATTAGGAGCTAAATATATAGGTTTTAAGGAATTTATTTTATGATTTGTTTGTTCTCATTAAATATTAAGATAATAAAACCACAAGTTTGCATATGGACTTGAGGGTAGGTTGAGCGGAAGTTTGGAAGACTATCAGTGGTGAATAATTTATTATAGAAAGTCAGAATAGGAAAGTAAAACAGGACTGGAGAGGAAGGGGTTTTGTACTTACATATTTGAGTTTACATAATATGTGCTATTTAATCCCTGGCTGGCTCCCTCCTCTCTAAAGAACCTGCATAGAAGGTTATTTTCAGGGTAAGATGAGTAATTAGATAAAGTTCGTAAGATGGGGCTGCAACATAAGTTACTCCATAAGTGCTAATGTCATGTTTGTCTTGTGATATTCTGTGTGTGTGTGTGTGTGTGTGTGTGTGTGTGTGTGTGTGTGTGTGTGTGTGTGTGTGTGTGTGTGTGTGTGTGTGTGTGTGTGTGTGTGTGTGTGTGTGTGTGTGTGTGTGTGTGTGTGTGTGTGTGTGTGTGTGTGTGTGCGCACTAGGGCTTGAACTCAGGGCCTGGCCACTGTCCCTGAGCTTTTAATGTCGAGGTTAGCACTCTACTACTAGAGCCATAGCTCTACTTCTGGATTTTCAGTTGTTTATTGGAGATATGTGTCACAGACTTCCTGCCTGGGCTAGCTTTGGACTGTGATCCTCATATCTGAGCCACCTGAGTAGCTAGGATTACAGGTGTGAGCCATCAGCACCCAGCCAGATAGTTAGGCTTTTGAATAGAGCTTGGGCCTCCTATCCGAAGGAGGAGCCAAGTTTATAGAAATCAATGGGCACAGGGAGGTAGAGCTCAAATACCACCCCTGAGCCAGTGAGCTCAGCTCTTCATTACAGTACCTCATTGGTTCCTCACAGCCACTTCATACCACCCACTCTGTAGTTGCTTTCACTTTACAGATTTAGGACCCAGCGGCTCAGAGCAGTAAAGCAACTTGCCAAAGATCACCCAGACTGTAAGAATTTCATCCTGACTCCAGAACCCATGCTCAGAGTTACACCACTCCATTGATCCAGCCTCCCCCAAATACACAGTTTACCTTGCTTTCTTCCCTGGACCACAGTCCTGTGGGTTGAGGTGTTTTAATTCTCTGAGAAAAGGTTGTATCAGGAATTGCTCCAGCTGTTTCCCAAAAATGAGTTAAGGAGCCTCCCCATCCTCCACCCCCGCTTCATCTGAGGCATCAACCGTTACATATTGATGACAGAGCTTTTAAAAGAGATGTAGAGCAATTAGATGGCTGGCAATTAAATGGAGGAAGGAAATTGGAAGATGGAAAATGAATTTCCCGTTCATGTGTAGTGTAGTATGTAGGCAGACAATCAGTATCTGTATGAATTCCCACTTCTCTAAGGGTTGAATCCTATAAGAAATGTTCCTTGCAAATGTGGGCCTAACGCATACATTCCACAGGACGAGGCCTGCCCAGCTCTGTGCACATGTTTGACAGTTTTGAGGATCTAGGAACCTGGATATTCACCTGGGGGCTGGCAGGTAGAAACCCCAGAAGGCTTCATACTGAAAGGCCCCAGATGCTTGTGGGTCACAAGACATACTTGATCTTAAGAGCAGGGACAGCCCAGGTCACACAGGATCCTCTAGCTGTGCACACAGCACCCACTCTGGCTACAGTAGAGCAGAGGTGGTTCACACAGAGGGATCCTAGCTGGGAGACAGTGAAGGACAGAAGCAATCTGGCTGTTAGGTGGACAGAAATGGACTGATTTGGGATGTCAGAAATAGAAGTAACAGGACTGACTCTTACATCTGATTTAGGGGACAGAGAAGAAGACAGGAGTGTTCTGTTCCTGGCTATAGGTAGAGAGGTTTGAGGAAACCTTTCAGGTATACAGATGTGTCCTGATCATCGTGCCAGACAATTAACTGAAGAGTTCATGGCAGTCATTCTCTGCCTACTTCTGAGCAGAATGGGAATGGCTCAGTCTCTTCTGAAACATGGAAATCAAAGGATTTAACTTGCAAACATCGGTGGCAGAGGTTGTAGCAAGGAGGAGCTGTTATTCTACAGGTTCTAACATTGTGGTCTGTGATTCCCTGTTAGATCGATTCTCAGCACTCATTTTCATCCATCTACAACCCCCTGTGAGCTTGTTCTGAACGTGGAGCAAGGAGCCAGGAATGGCTCCTTCACAGCATCCAATCAGACTAAATGCCAGGCACATGGGGGTGTTCTGAGCTTACATCTTGGAGATTCTCCTCTGTCCCAGTTCCTTTCCTAGGAGCTACAAGATCCCTCAGCCTTTGTGGCAGCAGGTGTGGGTTTGACACTGGGTAACTTCGCTGAGGAGGGCAGCTGGGACAGAGAGGATGCACAGAGAGGTATCTGGTGAGGTAGTTAGAGAACATGGAAGGAGATCTCTGAGTAGAGACTTCTGGCCCAGGCCAGAATATGCTGGAATACGCTCTCCACCTCCCACCCTTCGTTCCCTTTGCATCTTTGCTCAGTGACATCTTCCCTGACTACTTTGTGCCAAGAAGCGTATTTGCTCTTCCCTGCTTTGCTTTTCTCTAAAGGACTTATAACTGTTTGATAGACATACCTCTTGTTTGTTCATCTCATCCTGTAAGATCTCAGCCCCACAGGGGCCAACCCTGTTGTTCATTGCTGTGTCCTCAGCCCCAGGGTAATGGCAATAGCTGATTTCTGTCAGCTGACATCCTAGCCTGTACTGTTCATTGCAGGCAGGGGAAGGGACTGAATGGGCAATCAGGCAGGGACAGGCAAGAGTGATTTGCATAAGGGAAAGTTCAGGGCACAGTAGAAACAAAGCAGACTTCCCTGATGAGGGAGCATTAGGTGGAGACCTGAAGGGTAAGTAGGATTCTGGGGAGAGGGAAGAGTTAGCCGGGTAAAGGGAAACAGTATGTGTGAGGGCACAAGGTGCAGAGAACATGACCCAGGAACAGATCTCATGGAGGAGGAGGGAGACTGTAGGAGCACCTGTCTTCAGTGTCCACCTGGCCAGGTAAGGCCTAAAATGATAAGGCCCCAGGTAAGGGTCTTAGAGACAGAGTCAAACCCTGGTCTCAATCTCCAGAGAATCGGATGGCAAGGAGAGGTGGGATAGGTCATTTGGAAGGCAGAAGCTAGAAGGGAGGCCATCTTGTCTAGGGCAAGCTGGAAGAAAGAGCTAAGGGGGCTGCAGCAAGCTGGTGCTGGTTATACCCACAAGTCATTGAGGCAAGTCAGGCAATTGACAGATCGGATGTGTTCTCCTCAGGGCCCCCTCCCCTCCCAGCCCGTGACCGCCCCCTGGCCTTCTCCACACCCCTCTGAGTGGTGTCTTCTGCCAGGCACTTGGCAACTGTTAGCGCAGAAAGCCCCATGGCGCTCACCACAGCTGGCTTGGGAGCTGCTGCCATGAGGGTCCCATCTTTGCAGAGGGGGTTCCTAGGCCTGCCCGCTGTGCCACTCTTCCGGAAGCTGTCAGCTGTGAAATCTGGAGTCTAGTCATAGGGCTCTGTGAATCCAAGCTAGGGCACAGGACAGCTTTTTCTTTTCTTTTCTTTTTCTCATGACTGCTCTTCCTTCTTTGGATTCCAGCATCTTTTTCTATCTAGCCTTGAGACTGGCCAGAACTTCTCTGTCCATGCCCCTTTGGGCCTGGCCTCTAGAGTGATGTCCTCACCACCCCCTTTCCCTCCAAGTTTGCAAAGGGACCACACACAGGAAAGGAAGCAGAGGAGGAGCAGCTCTCCCCCTCTGGCCATAAAGGAATTGAAGAGGCTGTCAGAGCGCTTCCTGGTCCTCAGCTCTGGCAGTGAACACAGTCTCTTCCCTTCCACCTGGATGAATTGCAGCTAACAAGACTTGAGACAGCAGCAGGTGTATTGGAGAGCCCATGTGGCATATGACCTTTCTATGTATGTTAACCAGGGAAGGTCAAGCTGGTATTTAAGGGGAGGTTACTTTTATGATTGCTTTGGGATTGGAGGACAGTAAAACAAAGGGATAGATGGCACCTGAGTGCATTTTGGAGTTGGTAGGGGGAGTGTATGTGTGTAGGAGAGCAGTACTGAGATTTGAACTTGGGGTCTTGAACTTGCTAGGTGGGTGATCCCACTTGAGCCACACACCCCAGTCCTTTTTGCTTTTTCTTTTTGGTTAGTCATGGGGCTTGAATTCAGGGTCCCGGTGATGTCCCTGAGCTTTTATGCTCAAGCACTCTTACCACTTTGAGCCACAGCCTCTACTTCTGGTTTTCTGGTATTTAATTGGAGGTAAGAGTCTCATGGACTTTCCTTCCTTGGCTGGCTTCAAACTGTGATTTTTAAATCTCAGCCCCCTGAGTAGCTAGGATTACAGGCGTGAGCCACTTTATTTTTTTTTAAATAGTGTCTTGTGTTTATATCTAAGCCAGCCTATGCTATGATCCTGTATACGCTTCATCTGCTGACATGATAGAAGTTCACTGGCACCTGGCTTTTCTTGGTTGAGATGAGGGTGTCAAACTTTTTTGGCCTGCCTGGCCTCAAACTGTGATCCTCCCTATTAGCCACCCTAGCAGCTAGGATTATAGGCATGAGCCACCACATCAGGCTTTTGTGCTTTTTTGTTGTTGTTCTTCCTGTTATTGAGGATGGTTTGCCATTTTTTAAATTATGGTGAATTATACATCACATAAAATCTGCCATCTTAAAGCCATCTTTAAGTGTATACTTCAGTAGTCTTAATCACATTCACATTGCTGGATGATTTGCATTTTGAAATCCTGAAAAGAATGTCAAAGAGATAAAAAGTGAGAAAATACCGTGGCTTTCTTGGCAACTATTTATAGCTCTCACGCGTAGCCTGTTTATTTCAGCTATAGAAATCACGCTTTGCAACAAACCTCTTCCTCAGTGAACACACCTGGGTTGGGCAAGATGAGTGAGAGACCACAAGAGGCTACAACGTTGGTGGTCGTTGTTCTAGTATGTTTTGGTGCCATCTAGTGTCTGTGGGGCCTTGTTCCACCCTGGTGGAGGCTGTCAGATTTCCCTCCCCTGGGTCATTGGCTTCTTCAGAAACCCAAATGGCTTTAAAAGAGCACCAGGGAGATGTTTGCCTCTTTAGATCAGCTGGTATTTTCTCCAGCTCTGATCCCATGGAAATTTGCAACTGAAATTCGTTTCATTAACAGTCGGAACAGTTTGTCCCTTTGAAGCTCAGACAGGGTGAGATTAATATGAACCCAATATTAAGCTATTAAGCTTCAATTTGGCAAACCTATTTATATAGGAGAGCTGAAGACAGAAACGAACGAAAGGCTGCATTGAGAGGCTCCCTCGCTAAATCCACTCTCTCCTTTGAGAGATGTGACTCAGTAACCTGTTTTTATATAAAAGAAGAGAAAAGGGAAGGGTGAGGGGGGTCCATATGAATGCATTTTTTAAGGATAAATACTTATACTGATGTAATCATACACCACATAGTGACATTCCAATAAACAATAGAACCTATATACTATGTCTTATAAGATTGTGAAAGAGCCGAAAGATTCCAGCACCTAGTAGTGGCATGGCACCCTGTATTTTCTCCCACGTTTGCGGTGCTGTGGGTGTAAACAAACGTGCACATTGCACACGGTATCTGTCACTTAGTAATGATACTCGCTTAGGTATTTATTATGCTTTTATCATTGTTTCGGATGGTATTCCTTCTCCCGAGGCTGTGATCCTCATATCTCAGCTTCCTGAGTAGATAGGATTACAGGCATGAGCCACCACACCTGGCTTACACAGTTGTTGATAAACAGTATACAAACAGTATATATATCACACACACACACTTTATGACAAACAGTATACTGTCACCTGATTGCATCCCGTTCTCTTGTGCTTGATTTAACCCTCCATACTGTACTTCATGAATATGTATGCCATGCCATCGGGGATATAGTGAACTGTATCAGGGTTGATGTAGCTGTACACTGTGATATTATATAACACAACAATGAAGTTGCCTAACAATGCACTTCTCAGAACACACCCCATCATTCAGCCCTGTAATAGTAAAAGAATAATAATGTATTATGGCCAATCCTATGTGCCCAACGTTGTTCTGAGTGCTTTATATGTTACCTATTTGTCATGGCCTTGTGCTCTCTCTCAGCTTTGTTCATTCAAGACCGGTATGGTACTACTTGAACTATGCTTCCACTTCTGGCTTTTTGCTGGTTAATTAGAAATGAAAGCCCTTTGGATTTATCTCTGTACAGGCTGGCTTTGAACCACTATCCTCAGAGCTAGACTCCTCAGTGGCTAGGATTACAGGTGGGAGCCACTAGTGTCCCACTGTATATTACACTTTAAGCCTACACAATGACTCCAAAGGTGTAGGTGTTATTTTCCCCATTTTATATACAGAAAAACAGATACACCAGAATGGTTAAGGAAAAGCCAAACCCCAGTGGGTCATGCCTGTAATTCTAGCTACTTAGGAGGATGAGATCTAAGGATCATGGTTCAAAGCCAGCCTGAGCAGGAAACTCTGTGAAACTCTTTTATCTCTAACACACTACTCAAAAAAGCCAGAAGTGACACTGTGGCTCAAATGGTAGAGTGCTTGCCTTGAGCAAAAGAAGCTCAGGGACCGTGTCCAGGCCAAGAGTTGAAGTCCCAGGACTGGCAAAAAAAAAAAAAAGTGCTTAAGGAATTTGCCATGTGACTAAACCAAGGCCATAACCATTATGTTCTGACAGAGACTCCAAGGACTTAGGAGCACCAGGGTTTCAGGGAGATATCACCTGGGTTCTAGGAGACAGTGCGTGTGCATTGGCTCCTACTACCCTTTGACTCCACACAGTCTCCTGTTGCGGCTTTTGTCTCCCATATCTGTTACTTCTAGTCCCTAAGCACCCCCAGTCCCACGCCCAGAGAGGAGCTCACCCCAGGATGGCTGAGTGGATAGAGCAGTTCCAGCCCCTTTGAGGTTTGGCTATTTTAAGCAATATTTGTATGCACAGGGTGTTTGAGGCCGGGCATAGGGAGGAGGGCTAGCAGTTCAGGAAGTGCAGGTCTGAACTCTGCTCCCAGCTTCCTGTCCTGGGTGAGGGACTTTACTAGCCTCAGCTCCTCCCTCTTGGGGGATATTTCTTTTTAAAGAGGGTTTTATGATACTTTATTTTTCTTTGCTTTTGTAATGTTTTTTAAAATTTGTTATTATAAAGGTAATCTATAGAGGGGTTACAGTTACATAATACAGGTAACAAGTATGTTTCTTTCTCAACCTTCCCTCACTCTCCCCAGTTTTTCCCTCCTATCCCCACTCACAAGTTGTATAGCTCATTTTTAACATACTGTTTAGTGAGTATCATTGCTGCATTTGTTCACCCTTTGTCCCTCCATTTCTGTGCCCTCCCCCAACAGATAAATGAACAAACAAGACAAAAAGAAAAAGAAAACAAAAGCATTAACAAAGGAAAAAGCATCTTGTTTACATTTCCTGAAGCTCATTTCAATAAATATTTTATATGATCAGAGGCACACAGGCATTGTACCTTTGTGTTCCTCCCCTAAGAGGCTTTTTCAAGAGGATGAACAAGGGGATGATTATGATGGCACCTTGTCTTGGTATCTGGTACACGGTGTGTGCTCATTAAATTTCATGAACTTCTTTTCATCTGGAAATTGAACGTATTTGTGCTTACCATCTTCATTTTAAGGCATCTCCTGCATTGTCAGTGCTTCTTTCCTGCAGCCGAGTAGGCTGAGCACATTTGCTATACTGAAAGACATAACAGTCCAGTTTCAGCTGGACATGGGCTCTAGCTGTAAGAACTGAAAGCTAAGGAAGTTTGACTTTCTCCCCTCCTCCCATTCACATTCCCCACACACCTGTATCATGTACATACCAACACACATGCATGCTTGCGTGTCGAGCTGGATAAATTTTAGATCAAGTATAGTAGGACTAGTAGTAACACCAGGACAATGGAATGGATGACTAGAGACTGAGGAGGAAATGATATTATTTCTTTCGAGCAAATGTGATCATATCAGCTTCCTGTGGAAATCAGCAGGCAGAGGATAATAAATTGCAACACATTATACAGGCCTCATTATTGCAACTTAAGATGTATACAGTATTACGATAGTCTCCTTAATATGCAGTGCATGGTATGGTTAAGTGAACTAACAATATTAACAAGCAGCTCCATCAGTTCCTGTAAAAGTGGAGTTCTCCTAATCCTGTTTTTCCCATCACGTCTCAGGCTGCTCAATCACAGGTTCTCACTCCAGGAGGTCCGTACTATTTGCATGTCTGAGGGAAGTGATTTCTTAATCCAAAGGTAGAGAGCTCTGAGAAAGAGTTTTGCATATTATCTCCATGGTGCTGTGAAAAATGAACTATTACCACTGGGGAGCTCTCCTGGGCCCCCCTACCCATGTGATAGAGGAGGCAGTCCTAATGGGATGTTGTTTTCTTTTTTTCCTTTTCTTTCTTTTTTCTTTCCAAGCAGAGCTCAGCCTTTCTTTCTGCTTATAGGTAGGAACATCTGCTACTGACCGCATAAGAAAGGAACTCATCTATTCTTTCTTGGGCTCCTTCTGTTACTGTATACTGAAACTGCTCATGGGAACTTCCTACCTTGCTGGAAAGTCTGTCTTGGATCTGGAGCAGGAAGAATAGCTTAGACTTGACAAGACTGAGAGGTTGGGGTGGGGTGGGGCTGTCATGGGCTTTCTGGTTCCCCCGGAAGCATCATCTGCCCAGCCTGTGTTGTGAGACACTGACCACTTCTTAAGTTCTCCCTGCCTCTGGTCCCCCTGGTCTTTTTTCCCTGCCTGGTTTCTATCGTGTGCCCAATCTTCTCCTTAAGCATCTTTTATCTCCTTTTTCCTTCTTCCTCCTCTCTCTCTCCATTTTTCTTCTGAGATGTTGTAGGTAGAACAAGATAATGAGCTAGTATCTGGTGGATCCTGAGTTTTACCTTCTTTGGACTGAACTCACAGAGCTGGTTTTCCATGTTATGCCTTTTACATACAAGGTTTAAATGGTGAACTCTGTAGTAACCACCTCTTTCAGGTCAAAGCCAGAAATCCAGAGAAATGTGTGGGAAAAGTTGAGTCTGTACATTCTATCATGTGCCATCAGATTCCTCAAATATTTATCTCTGGCAGTGTACCCTTTCTCCAGGATTGGTATTGAGGGATTTCATGGGAAATTTCCATTTGTGACTGTTGGCCTTGAGGGCTGGGAGGGGAAAGGGAGGCAATGCTCTTGCCTTCTATTTCCATCTTGAGTCTTTTCACTAACTTGAGTGTTCAGAATAATAACTCTTTCCTAGCCTCTCCCATTTACGTCTCAAAACATATCCATGACTTAAGAAGTTATGGATAAAGAGAATTGGATTTCTCTGCTTGGGAACTAACTAGAAGGCCAAGGTACACTTGAGTACACTAGGAGTCCCTAAGGGGAAGTGGGGTGGGGGACAGACAGAATCTAGCATTTTATGAAAGAACACAACCTCAGAACTATTTCTTTGGGCTACATCTCATGGATCAGTAGGTGCTATCCATGGTCTAGCCCCCGAGGACTTGCTGGTATGATTCCTGTAAGATGAGATCCTTCGGCCCTAAAATCTCATCTATGGTGTCCATGCCTTGCCCTTGCTTCCTGTACTCTATGCTGATTTGAAGGTATACAGCAGAGAGCAAGCTGACCGGTCCCACAGGATGAGGGTGAGGCACCATACCCTGAGTGATAAGTGTGTACCAGGTATTTCACATGGAAGGTCTTACGTAGATGGCATACCAATTCCCCACAGGGTGGGCCTCCACTGTCCCTATTTCACAGGAAAAATGTCAACTACCCAGAGCCCTACAGCTAACAAGGAGAGGGCCAGGATGCAAGAGAATTATTAGAAGGGCTCATGGGACATCAACCAGCCATGTCCCACTCCATTTATCACTGGCCATGACCTGAACTTAACCAGCAAGCAGAGACTTGCGGCAGGACTATTCTTGCACTGTTATGTGCAAGAATAAGGGACGACCCTTCTGCTGCCAGTATACTTAGATCTTTTGGCTACCAGAATACTTGTATAAATGTCAGACTCAGTTCACATCCCTACAAGTTCCATTTTTATCCACTGACTTCTAATGATCTAACCACATGAGTTCATTTTACCTCTGTCTTCTCTGCCAGAATTTGGAAAATTTGGGGAAGATTCCTGGATAAAAGCCAAAGGCAAAGCAACCCCTGTGGAAATGGAGACCCATTCATCCCTGCAGCTGTCCTTAGACAGCTAAGGTTCATGAAAACAGTTCAGCAAAGCTAAGCTGGTATTAATAAGTGCCTCATGCCCAAGGACAGCATTGTAGATCAATACAATATATACCCCAGGCTCAAATGATAAACGAGTACTATTATGACCTAATTAGCAAGCCTCATTTTTGGAATGGATAAATAATAATTCCACCGCCATAATCCTAAACCAGTGCTTGAAAAACACCCATAATGCTGCCCTTCTCTGCAGAGAAGGAGGCAGAGGGAGCAGAGGCAGAAGCATATTTGCATAATTATTTGCTTCAGTCCTAGGTAACTGTTTTGCCTGTATTCAAGACTTCTTTCTCTAGCTCAGCTGTGCTCATTATTTTTTAAAGGTTAGAAAACAGTGAAGTATTCTTTATGTGTTTTTTTTTTTAAAATTGTAGACAGCCTCATGAATGTGGAATTTACCAACCTGTGCATAACTCAGGGGTGGGGATAGGGGTGGAAAGGACCTATAGCCTCCACCTTTAATTTGTTGTATTTGCACAATGGCATCCTGAATATGAGATTCAAGGCTGGCAGTGGCACTAGCTGACTGCCCACTGCAAAAAGACCATCCATCACCAAGTGCTTGGACTTTGAAATCAGAGACACTGGGCTTCAAAAAAATCCCTTCTTAACTTTGTGAACTTGACATTTCTAGAACTAGACACAATGGGTAGAAGCTATTCTCTTAGCTAGTTGTAAGGATTAAATGCGATCATGTGTATGTGGAGGGCTTAGCACCATCCCAGGTGCACAACTAGTTCAAAGTTGGTTTTTTATCGATAGTCTCTTTCATCTTTTGTACAATGCAGTAATGAGAACAAATCAAAGAGTCCCAAGAGTCTCTTAAGAGTCCTAGGGTTTCATAAACATATCAGTGGGGGTGGCCTACTGGCTATTTCCAGCCTGATTTAGAAATTCCAGATACTTTTTCCTTTGTCTGGATTTGTTCCAACTTTAGAGTGACACCCACTATCATGTGTTGATCAGAGACTTGGTTTCTTGGTGACATGTGTTTATGATTAATTTTTTTAAAAATAGGAATCAGATTAATTAGTCCTCTAATAATTTCATCTTGGAGGCAGATGTTGCAACCAGGCTGTCTTGACATATCTTACTTGAAACAATGCCTCTGGTTTACAAGATGGTAATTGTCACAACAAGTGATTTTTGAGGGTGGGAGGGCTGAATGGGCATATAATAACGAGAACTTGCAGTGGGGAGAATTTGAGAACTTTGGTCCGGATGGAATTTTCCAGTAATCAGTCTTTTTTTCTTTTTTTTTTTCTTTTTTTTTTTCCCACTGAGTCCATCCTGTTTAGAAAGCACTGCTTTGTGAGCCAGCAGGAAGTCTGGGCAGCTATCCTCTGCCCTTCAGTGATTATATTAATAGGGATCATGGCTACTTAAAGATTCACACACCCAGCCTGCCCTTCCCCACTCCCACTATCCTCAGCTTATGGCCTTGTTTATCAAGGCCAAGATGCATACACTGAGAATTTTCAGGAAAATGACCCTCATTTCTCTTTCCAGCCTGCCCTAGAATTCTCTCCTCCCTCTGTTGGCCTAAGTCAGGATTGTTCAACCCTAGGACTAGTGACCTTCAGGACTATAGATGTCTAATCTCTCCCACAGTCATGTTTTTGGCCAGACCTTCAGTTCCAGCCCATAGAATCCATCACTTCATTATAGACCATCCCCACTTGAGTCTGTATGTATCATCTTCATTCTGCCAGTGCTCAGCATCAAAGATCTGGACCATCTCAGTGTCTTTGCCTCCACAGAGCAGAATGAACTGAAGTGGGGGTGCTGAGTCTGACCAGTGCCATCTTGGCCACATGGGTGGATGATAGGATATTGGGTTTAACTTGTCTTCATGATGGAGGAAGGTTATGTTACATTTCCCAGGTGATGGGTGTGCCTGAATTCCTAGAGGCAGGGATGTGGACTTGAACGATAAGTTACTGGACCTGTCAGTCCTGTGCCTTGAACTTGGAAGACTCTCAAGTTTCCTGTGAACCTGCCCCCTGCCCCTGACACTATTTAGGCCCAGACCAGCTCAGCCGCCATTACACCATGCCTTGAATGCTGTGTCTTCTGTGTCTCCTGTCTCCTGGCTCTCCTCTGGTCACCATGGTGTCCCACTTCAGCTCTCCATTAGGGTTGATCTGGTTGTTGGTATTGTTTTTCTGCTCTTTCTTTCCTCTGCTGCTCCCATGGCTCAGTTTTCTAACAGTGTTAACTGTATTCACAGGGCTGCAAGGCTCTGTGACAGGAGTCTAACTGCAGGTACCAGCTTACTAGTACACTCCCAATTCAATCTCTCAAAATGTGGCTTCTCTGTTTCTACTGGCTGGACTTACCTACAAAGATTGTTACAATAGTACAAAGGCCTCCTGGTTGGCTATTGTGTACTATATATATTATGATCATTTTATACACATTTTCTCTTTTTCTCAAAACAACCCTCTTCCCTTCCCCTTCTCTTTTGGTTTAGTGATACTGACATTTGAACCCAGAACCTTGCACTTGATACAACCCTATTTTTTTCCACTGATATTTTTTTTTGGGGGGGGGTCTGGTCGTGGGGCTTGAACTCTGGGCCTGGGCACTGTCCCTCAGCTCTTCAGTTCAAGGCTAGCACTCTACCACTTGAGCCACAGCACCACTTCCAGCTTTTTTCTTTTTGCTTATGTGGTGCTGAGGAATCGAACTCAGGGCCTCAGGCATGCAAAGCAAGCTCTCTACCACTGAGCCACCTTCCCAGCCCTCCACTGATAATTTTTTATGGTAGAGTATTCCTTCCCACTTGGGCCTCTGCCACAATCCATTTACTTTTAGGTTTCTTGTTCTTGCTAGGGCCACAGGCATGTGCCGCCACCCCAACCAACTTTCCTGTAGACCTTTTTTTTGCAAGGACTGGTGTGGAACCATGATCCTCTGATCTCAGCCTCCTTTGTAGCTAGATGACAGGTGCATGCTGTTGTGTCAAACTCTAGGTTGAAAAGGGGTTTTGAGAGGTTTCTGTCTGGGGTAGCCTTGAACTGTAATCCTTAGCCTGTCATATAGCTGGTCAACAGCCTGTGCCCAGCTAACAACCCTCATCTTAACAGGAAAGGGATCTGAGGTCCACACACCTCAGTCACAAAGCAGATATGTTTACTAAGCATTCCCGTTAAACTATCTAGTCCCCCCAGTTCCAAGAGAATAGGGAGAAGGTAGCTGGTGTCTCTGCTTGGATGATCCTTGTGGCTGATGTTTAACATTGACTGTAGGAACAAAGGGAGAGCTGGGAGGACCCTTTGGGGATAGACATGGGGAAGAGCTGGTATAGAAGACACAGGTGGGCACCTCTGCTCCTCCAGGAATCCTCAACAGCAGAAAGCCAGCAGGAGCAGCCATCTATAATTGTGAAGTGGGGCACTGGCTGAGTTTTGTGCTGCGGCCCTGAGGGCTTAACCCCGTGGGGCTGCCTGACCTCCTGGTTTGTGCCACTAGCAAATGACATATCCCTTATCTGGCTAAGCACCATGCCAGGGGAAAAGTAAATATTCTTCAAAGCAGCCAGCAGGAGGATGGTCAGCAGTGATGAGCAGAAGGGGAGTAATCATTTTGCCTTGGAAGCTGTTCTTGTCACCTATGAGAATGGCTACTCTTTTATTCTTATTTTTGTTTTTTGCTGGTCCTGAGGCTTATAGTTGGGGCCTGGGTGCTGTCCATCAGCTTATTGCTTAAAGCTAGCCTCTACCACTTTGATCCACAGCTCTCCTTCTAGCTTTTTTTTTTTTTTTTTTTTTGAATTTTAATGGAGATAGGAATCTCAAAGACTTCCTGCTTGGGCTGGCTTCGAACCATGATCCTCAGATCTCAGCCTCCTGAGTAGTTAGGATTACAGGCGTGAGCCACCAGCTCCTGGCACTGAAGATTACATAAAAGCAAGATGTGGATTACTACCCTCATAATGATATCACTGAGTGTACTTTGAAACACATGCAAACCAATGTTACCTACTGATTAGGAATATCTGATACTTGTATGGGTTACAGTATTAAAAATGAACTTTTAGCTGGATGCTGATGGCTTACACCTATAACCAGTCCTCGCTACTTGGGAGGCTGATATTGGGAGGATTGATAATCAAAACCAGCCTAGGCAGAAGAGGGCGACCCATAGTTGGCTGAAGTGGCATAAACCTGTTATCCCAAGCTACATGGAAGACTGAGATTGGAAGGATCATAGTGCTGGGCCAGCCTGAGTAGGAAAGTCTAGATCTAGGATCTGACTCCATGGAAGGGAAACCAGAGGTGCCACAATGGGAAATACATAATAAGTCCATAATAAGATTGTGGCTCAGGAATGCCCTGCCTGACAGAAGCCAGACCCTAACTCAAGAATAATTGGTGGAAAAAGAGGGCTGAAGGGATGGTTCAGTAGTATCAGCTCAGTCTAACAAGCATGAGGTCCTGAGTTTCTAACACTTAAAAACATTTAAGGTTGCAAAACATTAGAAGAAAATAGTTACCTAGAGTTGCTGTGTGTTGAGGCTGGGCAGACAGTGCAAGTGAGGAGAATAAGGAGATCTTCTTTGTCACATCTATAAAATATTAATGTACAAATGTAACAGAAATGTGACAGAAGCCGGGCACTGGTGGCTCAGGCCTGTAATCCTAGCTACTCAGGAGACTGACATCTGAAGATTGGTGTTCGAAGCCAGCTTGGGCAGGAAAATCTGTGAGATTCTTCTCTGCAATTCATCACAGAAAAAGCCAGTAGAACTGTGGCTCAAGTGGTAGCGTGCTAACCTTAAGCAAAAGGAGCTCAGAGACAGTACCCAGGCCTAGAGTTCAAGCCCTAGGACTCCTCTCCACCCCCTTCTGCTCCCCCAAAAAAGAAATGTGTCCTAGTTAGTTTTAATTCTGGTTGCTGCTGCTGCTGCTGTGTGTATAAAATGTTAATATAAATTATATTACCTACATATGTTATAGAATAAATCATTTCTATATCTTTTGAAGCCACATTACGCTGAATGAAGACCTGTGTGGTGTCAGTTTGGATGCCTGTGCCGGCTGGCCTGAGGAACTGATGGTGATGACAGATATAAAAATGCTTTCTCTCCTAGGATGGGAGGCAGAGGCTGGGTGGTGTTTGTTTAATAAGAATAATCACCTATCAGGCTTTTCTTTGGTCCTTGGCTAAGTAGTGTTTGTAGCAGCGTTGGAGGCCTTGGGAGGGTTTGCAAGTGATTTACACTCTCCTGTACCTTGAAGTTCATGTTCATTTGTTTTGTAAGAACTCCCTAGAGCGCACACACGGCAGAGATAAAAGTAAGGGGAAAGTGGGGATTGAATTTTTATGTATGCCTTGGAAGTCTGGGGGAGGATAGGGGAGCAGATGCTTTCCGCCAGGAACACGGAGACAGCTGTCAGTGTGGAAGCATGCAGTCTCCTCTCTGTCCTGCGGCCCAGAGTTTGATCACCCTGTAAACCATGTGATTTGGAGCCTGTCTGATACTTGCTGGGTGACTGTGCCCAGATCAAGAGGACTTAGAAGAGAGTGGAATAGGAACTCAATCGATAAAGTCGGAGAGGGGAGGCCAGTGATAAGTGAAGGGTATGTTCAAATAGTGGTTTCTATGACAACATGTGGAGTGAACCAGGTGCCCTCAGCCAGAGAAGACATGCACGCTTTGCATAAGGCACTCTTATTACCTGAAAAGGAGGTATTACCTGGTGCAGCTTCGCCAGCTGGAGCAGTCACGATACAGGAAATGGGTGGGGCTGCTGGGAGGAATGCTGCTGGCAGAGACACAGAGCATCGCTTCATCTGCATTTCTGAAGGCAATAAATTCTCATCTAAGCTGCAATATTGATCTGCTCTGTGAAATTGCAGTATCAGTGATTTTTTTTTGTTTTTAAGCCACATACTTGGGAGTTTTCCCTGAATCTCCCACGGGATGTGCAGGGGATAATTTGTTCCATTTTCAGAGAGAAATTAATCTCTGTTTGCTTGTTCTCGAGTTCCACCCTCTTCTTCACTTTGAGGTGAAACCATCCGGCAGGATGGTTCTCAGACACGGGGTGCCTATGTCTGGGGTGCTTTGAGCATAGCAGTTCACTGGGATTTCTTCCTGCCTTTGCAGTCACTCTGATGGCTTTACTCTTAGTATACACCAGTCAGATTAGATCAAGGGCTACCCTGAAACCTCCTTCATTTTAATTCTTCATCTCTTCTTACCATCGGGTCTGATTATATTCTGAAGTGCTAGCCTTAGAACTTCACCATGTGAATTCGGGGGCTGACACAATGTATCCCAAAATACTGAATCAGTAGTCAAATGGAGGGGACTTGGTGATGAGAAGCTTCAAGAGACATAAATTCTTATTCAGACCCTGCTGCCAGTTCACCCTCCTGATTACAACTCAGCTCAGGTTGCCCATCTGTAAAATCAGAGTGAAGTTCCCTAGGCTCTTACCTCTCCCAAATGATTGTGAAGCGTGAGTGTCTGGCAATCATGAGGACTGCTACGTGTCAGCAAGGTTTTGCTTATAGCTAATAGACCCCTGGTAAGATGGCAGGTGACATCACTTTCTCTCCCTTTGTAGAGCCTTTGTTCAGTCTTACTTTCTAAATGGAGCCCTAGCTTCAAAGCTGTTTCTACTTAAGGGTATATTGAGTTACCCAAGGCCACCATCAATTCCCACAAACAGAAATTTGTTCTCATAGTTCTTGCAAGCAGAAGTCCAAAATGAAACATGTCTGCAGGACTGGTTCTTCTAGAAGTTCTGAGAGAGAATTCATTTTCTATGCTTTGCTCCTGGGTTCTCGTAGGTTCTTGTGGTCCTTCCATGTCTTGGCTTGTAGGCACATCACTCCAGTCTCTGCTTCCATTCATCTGACTTACTTTCTTCCCAGTGTGTCTCTGTATTCCAAATCTCCCTCTTTATCTCCTAAAGACACCAGCCCGTGGCTTTAGGAACCACTGTACACCAAAGACAGTCTCATCTGAAGATCCTTGGCTGAATTCCATCTGCAAAGGCCCTATTTCCAATTAAAGTCATACTTGCAGATTCCACAGAGTAGGGACTTAACCAGAGGCCACATATCAATCTTTTATGTGCAATATCATGTAAATCCCCTTTAAAAGCCATTAAAAGTTCCTGCAACAAACAGGATTACTAAACAGTCTCTCCTAAGGTAAGAGTACCATTTATGAAGCATTGCATTTTGTATTTCTGAAATGCAAAAAGAAAACTATGAATTGGGAATCCAGATATGACTCTGTCCTCATTTATCACCCTTGTTTGTGTCTTAACCTCTCCCCTCTGCTCTAACCCCATCATTTCCAGAGTTTGGGGGAAGGAAGGAGTAATCTGAGGCTCGATACACCTGAGCTGTTGACTTTCTTGTGGAATGATCTTGGTTCATTTAGTGGCAGACCCGTTTTTATGCTCTCGAACATAGTGATGGCTGTGTTAATCTGTGTTAATTTCTTTTCCCTGCTCTTTTTTGAGGGATGGAGAGAGAGAGGAGTCTTCTCACTATTGTATTTCCCGAGTATACTAGAAGGGGACACTTTAGTCTATTAGTAGTTCTAGGCAGCAAGTCTGGGTCACCAGGATGAAAGAGGTTTTGGTGGAGGGTCTGTGATGGACTAGAAGAGGAAGGAGAGAGGTCATTTTGGGAGTGCCTGGCTCTTGGATCCTGGGTGATTGGATGACCTCAGGCACAAACATCAGCCTAGAAACTGAGCCAGGACTGCACATCCCAGCAAGATCCCACATGTAGCATCTGATTCTGAGGGTCATGGAGCTTCAGTTGTCTTCTGTTGTTCACAGATGGTTGACTCTATAAGGAAAGGCTTTGGTAGGCAGAAAATGCTGGTTGAACTGAGGCAACATTTTGTGATAGATTATGGTAATATTTGTTCTAGGAAAGCCTCCAACTCCATGAAACATACTTTTCCCAGAACTGATAGGAAGTTGATACAGTGAACCCCTATTTGATTCATACCATCTCCATCTTCGTCGGTCCTACAGTTACCAGGTCCTGTTTTACACAGAGGAAAATGAGACCAGGACCCATCTTCCAGAAACTTAGTCTACAAAGAGGAGCAGCCCCAGGGCCTGCGGAAGAGTTCTGTGGACTCCCCTTCCACGAGGGGGAGACAGTGAAGGAGGCTTTTCTTGCACAGCTTCTGAAGATGAGCGAGGATTTAAGATGAGATAAAATCTCTCTAATCTACAAAAGTCTGGTTGGTAGCAAATGCAGAGAGTGACTTGATAAAATTCAGTTGGCAGCAAGCGGGGGAAGAAAAAGAAAGGGGAAAGAAAGAATCAGCATGTAGTCAATAGAAAAGATAGAACAAAATGACCCAATTTGGAAGGTACTAGAAAGACAAATGTTCAGGAGGTACTGGCTATGGCTGAGATGCTGACCTTGCACAGCCATGTTCACCTGCCAGTGAGGGATGCGGATGAGAGGATCTGCCCTTGCCTCTGTTTACTTCTTGTTAAAAATGTCCAAGCTGCCTGCCTGTGTCTGTGCCAGTGGCCAGAGGTCTGCTATTCACAGCACCCTCCATGCTGCCTCATTCATCTCAGGTGGTAATTGGGAAGAACACCATCACCTGGGCTCAGTGCCAGAATGTTGGGGGAAGGGGGCTGAGGGCACATTGCTTGATGCAGTGTAGGAGTTTCCAGAAGTGCAGAGCCTGTCCAAGCTCTGCACCTGTTTCCTTGTGACTCCTGCATTGCCAGGTGAGAGGTTGCACCCTCTGCTTCCTTATTATAGCATTGCTTTTCTGTTCACATGGCCAACAGGATAAACTGAACATCTCCCTGGGATCTCAAAGGCTCTGGGAGATCTCACCTGTTCACTCTTGCTTGTGCACACTCCTTTGTTTCCTGTCTTCCCTGCAGACTTTCCCTTTCATCCAGAAGGCCTTTCTTTGTCTCAGCCAGGCAGCTCTTCCAGCTCTAATTCAAATGGGTGCTTTTGTGGATCATAATGTTATCTGAATTCCATCACAGTCCTGAGAAGTTGTGCCTCTCTAAGGAAACATAACCATATGGAAAATCTACCACCAATAATAATAGTAGCCATGATGCCTCATTCACTTGGTCTG
Source organism: Dipodomys merriami (assembly GCF_024711535.1). NCBI lineage: Eukaryota > Metazoa > Chordata > Mammalia > Rodentia > Heteromyidae > Dipodomys > Dipodomys merriami. Next base: position 15,328,547 of record NW_027203493.1, on the reverse strand, counting down.
CATAGAGGACCAGGACTTAATCATGCTATATAACTGGAAGGGGGCAGTGCCACACACTTTAAATACTGAACAGAGGCGCTGGACAGAGAGTGCCAATCTTTTTGTATGGTGATCTCAAATGTAGGCATTGCTGCCCTCGTTTTACAAACGAAGAAACAGAGGGTACAAATGTTTCTTGCTCCAAGTCACGGAGCCACAAAGGGCTGAGTTGGGAAGTCTCAAGTCTGTTTCTGTGATACTTGGCTACCCCCCCCCCACCCCCTTTAGAGGCAGAAGCCCAATTCCTTTTTATTTTTTATTTTTGCCAGTCCTGGGGCTTGAACTCAGGGCCTGGGCACTGTCCCTGAGCCTCTCTGTTCTCAAGGCTAGCACTCTACCAGTTGAACCACAGTGCCACTTCTGGATTTTTGTGCTTTCATGGTACTGAGGAATAGAACCCAGGGCATGATGCATGCCAGACAAGCACTGTACCACTAAACCACATTCCCAGTCCCCCATTTCTTTTTCAATCTTCTGCTTCATCTGCTGAGTTTAACTAACACTCATTGAACAAAATCACTAACCCTGCTTATTGCCAGTTAAGGCAATACTGTCTGTAGTAGATGCTTTGGCATTATCGGAGTTTAATGCATCAAGAAACAGAATTGAAAGAATGAAAATTTACTGTTGCCCTTCACTAAGTATTTCTGTTTTTTGGTACCACTGCAGGGAGAGGCTACACTGCACACTGAGCTTCTCCAGAGCTCTTCTTTCCAAACCAGCCCATCAAATCCCACCTATTCCCCAGCAAGGCACATTCTGGGAGAATGAAAATCCGACACTGAATTTCCACACGTTGGAATTTCCAGATGTCGAATTTCCAGATGTTCTCACAGGGCAACTTGAGTCGTATTCTAAGTGCGCAGAAGTTATTTAGTTTATCCTCCTCATCTCATTTTTCAGATGAGAAAAGTAAAGGTTAAGTGACTTGGCCAAGGTTACACATCTCATTAGAGATTAGAACTGACCTTAAGTCAAGCTGAACCCTCAGCTCCCTAGTGCCCATACCAATGCTTTTCTCTCCCCGCAAATTCTTCCATAACAAAATCACTCTGCCTCTGACCCCAGACCTCCACTCCTGTCTCCTGACACTCCCCAAATCAACAGAATCTGTTTTATAACTTGTAGTCGAGAGGGTTTCATAGAGTCTTGTATCCGGAGTCCTGTGGCTGTTTTTCTGCCCACAGAACAGCTTGCGGAAGAGAGTTCATCCAGCAGTCTGGGGACTGACTCTTCCTGACGTATACTTGAACTGTTTGTATAATATGGTTTGTGGAGAATGACTGCTTTCCTCCTGGGAGCCTGGAATTTTGGCAGGTACTAGGTGAGGGTACCTCTGGCCCAGCCTCCTATCAAACCTGAACGTGGAGTCTCCAATGAACTTCTTGGTGCTCATCATTTCATGGCGGTATTGGCATCATAGATAAGGGAATTCAGTGATCCTGTGGGATCCACTGAGAGAGGGCTCTGGGCAGCAGAGTCATGGTTCACTTTCAGTCAAGGGCACAATCAGGCGATCCATTTTCTTCCGTAAGAAGAGGATAGTTGAAGCTTTACTTGTGGAGACTGGCTCAGGCTCCAGTCCTGCCTTGGCCATTTTTCCTGTGTTTGAGGCAAGTTATTTCCTCACTCTTGAGTGTCAGGATCCCTCCAACCAAAGGGAAGTCATGCTGTGTCTTCAGGTCCTCAGGGAACTCGCAGATACTAGCACAGGCAAGGTGCTTGCCCGGGAAAGCCCTGGGCACATAGGAGTTCCGTGACGTCAGTGCCGTGCTTCACCTCTGAGCATAGCGCCTCCTGGCATGGCTTGGCCCACAGTCATTATCAGTTGAATTTATACTCTAAGAGCAAGTAAATGCCATCTGGCATTGCTGTGTAAAACACCAGGTCCAGAAGGGAGCAGAGGTTATTGCCAAGTGTGGTAAGTAAATTCCATGTAAGTTTCTTTCTGAGATTTCGCTGGCTTCTGGTTGCTGTGGGGAAAAACCTTTCTTTGAAGGCTGTGGGCCAGCTCCCCTTCACCCAGGCTTCTTGCTGGCTTTGCTGGCACACTTGTGGAAACTCAGGAACACTTATTCTTCCCCTCAGACACCAGGGCTTCTCTGATTACCCCGCTTTTTTTTCTGGCTCCATCTATAAAGTTACTATAAATGTGGACTCTGTTACCGAGGATATGATCTAATAAGCTAGGCACACTGGAATGGCTGGGTAGTACACCTCTCTGCCATCCCAGTGACTCTTCTCCCAAATGCCTTTTCCCTTTGCCATCTTTTCCTCTACTTGAACAGAAGATGGGGAGAGAAGTAGCTACGTATGTGTTTATCTGCTCCAGTGGTAGGCAGCCATTTGTTTTCCTGCCTTAAAGGTCTGTCTAGCGCACTTCCCTTGTTAATGGTTCCTAGGCAGGATAAATAATGCAGAGCTGTCATAGCTCAGGCCATCCCTGGGATGGTGTGGGAGTTTGGGGGGCCTCTCCCGCAGCCTGTGGACACGGCTCTTGAATTTTTCAACACAGACTTGAGCAGCCCCTTCTGCTAAAGCGGTAGCTGAGGACGCAGATTGCAGATCCTCTGCCTTGGGTGCTTGCTGCTTGTGTCTCAGTCACTGAGTGTATCCTAGAGACTTGAGTTTAAGCCACTGAGTGGTTTTAGCCTTGGTTTTTCTCTTGTCAAATAAAGACTTCACCTGTTACTGAGGACATGATCTAATTACCTCATCACCTCTCCACACACACACCCCCCTCCCCATCTCTCTGGAATCTGTTCTTAGTGTCAGCTGCACCAAGAGTTCCAGTGACCTCTGAGGATGTAATGGGTACTGACAGTCATTCGCTCCTTGAGACCCAGGTGAAGTATTGCCAGGCACATGCCCACTCACCCCTCATTGCCGCCAGCGTCCTCACACTGGGGGTGAGGCTGCACAGGTAAATGGTGACTCGACCTTTAGTATCCAAGAGGTAACTTGGAGCCAAGGCGCTCTTGGAGCTCCTAAGTGTCTTGCCCTAGAGCACATCCTTCCAGCCTTTCAGCCATGAGCAGCTCCCTCTGTAGTCATATGCATTTGGGAGACACTATTTCAGTCTTGTTTATGATTTCCAGCCTGCATTTCCTGAATGTAATTGAGCCACAAACAATAGCAAAACAACATTATTTCCCACATTGCCTTACCTTTTCCCTGTCCCATAGGTAACTTCACTGGGGACCTGCTCCAACTCACCCATCAGTCCTTCATGGGTAGTTTTTCTCAGAAGCATGACCAGCCTAATAGTGATGTCTTCTGGGACAGCTGTCACCAGATGACCCAAGCAGCAGTCTGTGGGCTTCTCCCCCACAATCCTCTTCAGAGGACCTAACTGCTTCCATCTGCTCCTTTCTCTCTTCTTTTTCCTCCTCCTTCAGGCCTTGTGTCAGTCTCTTCCCTATTGCTATGACTAATCACCTGAGGCCAAATAGAGAAAAGAGGTTTATTTAGCTCCTACTTTTTGGAGGTGTAAGGGCATAGTGCCAGCATCCACTTGTATCTGGTGAAGACCACTCAGTCAACAGCATTATAATGGTGTGAGCATGTGTGAGAGGGAAGGATCGCATGGTAAGACAGGAAGCCAGAGACAGACTGTGGCCTTTTGAGAACTTCATTGATCCTTTCACATGGATACCCTGGTGATCTGATGATCTCCCACCAGGCCCCATCCATTTAAAACATCATTGCCATGCTGAGGCCCAAGCCTTTATCACATGACCCTTCAGGGACAAACCATACGTGCCAGGCCCTTCTTCTTCCCCTTGTCCTTGTTCATCCTCTGCCTCCCTCTTGGTTTGAACTCTGCTGGGAAGGAGTTGGCCCTTTGAACTCAGACCCATAACCTCTGCCGGTTCAGCTTGGTTTATTTGCCCTCATTTGGTGTCTTATTGATCAGGAATTAATTGGTAGCTGACAGCCTCCTCAGGGTAGATCACAGCTGTCTAAGAAATCTGCTGATCTGAAAAGATTTTTCAGATGTTGTTAACAACGAGAGAACATCCTGTCAGTGTCTCTCTTTTTTTTTTTTTAGTCTGCTCTTGGCACCCTGAGCCTGTGATTCAGCCATTCTGTTGTGTCCTTTTGGTGACATTCAATACTTCTTTGGGGCTTTGAAGCTCTGCCCCCAAATGTCATCAAGAATTCTAAATTACTTGATTTCCTTCCTCTTCTGTTTCAAGACATGTTGTTTAAACTTCATTTTGAGGCAGTCCAAGTAGCAGTCATTTTGGGTTGCCCTTCTGCTCCGTGGCTGTCTTCTCCCCATTCTGGCTGTGTCAGCCATGTCACATCCTCTTTCTGTAACCTTGAGAGAATGCCTTTACTTTTCCCTCAGTTTCTCCCCTCTGTTAAATGGGCATAAAAATCTACCTCACAGGAAGGTGGTAGGGATTAAATAAGAGAAGGAAAAGTGCTGAATTCAGCCTCAAGGCACCTTAGGAATTGTCAGACCCTCTTACTCCAGTGTTTCCGTGGCTGTTGGGATCATAGTAGATGCTTCAGCAATGTGTTTTTTTTTTTTTTTTTTTTTTTGTCCAATATGCAACAGAGGAGTGGTATGCACAGATCTAGACTAGGCCCCCAAAAGCCTGGGCCGGACCTTTCTGGCTTCAAGGTGCTGACCATCACTGCCTTAATCACCAGGGGATCGCCTGCAGAGTCCGTGGCAAAGGGCCAAGATGGAAGAATGCATTCCTGGATAAATCTTCCTGCTCCTCTCTCTATCCCCTTAGCATCTGTGCAACCCGTTCTCATGTTATAGAGTGCCAACGCCAGGATGATCCCTCAGCTCAGCTTCCCTTTGCTAGTCAAAAATCCTGTTTTAATGGAGGGGGTGGCGCAGCTTACTGGGTGGAGATTCCAGCAGGGGGGAAAGAAAAATTCCTGGCTTCAAGACTGAGTCTGAAACAGAGCATCACAAGCAGGGTGGGTAGAGGGGAGTGGCAGTGGACTGGGGGCCGGGCGGGGCTGGACCCCGTCCCCAGTTTAAGATATATCTGTGCCAACACATTGTCCTGAAGACTCAAATGTGACCTTTGTTTGTGTGGCCAGCTCTGCAACAGAGCTGGGCAGCATGAGGTGCTTTGGCTGGACAGGGATCAGGAATCCAGGGGCTCTTGAATTGAAGCCAGTGTATTTGTCATCACAGGCCTGGGCTGCAGGAAGCTGGCTCTCCCAAGGCAGCCCAATCTCCCCACAGTCAGCAGCAGCTTTGGTAGACCCACCTCTTTTTTCTTTTGAGGGGTGGTAATACTAGGATTTTGAACTCAGGACCTCACTCTTGCTAGGAAGGCAGTCTACCCCTGGAGTTCCATCCCTCCGTCCCCCCCACTCCCACCAGCCCTGCTTTAGTTTCTTCTTCAAGTAGGGTCTCCTGCTTTCCACATGTGCTGGCCTCATATCATGATCCTCCTACCTCCAGCTTCCCAGGCACTGGAATGACAAGGCGTGAGCCACAGCTCCCACCAGCCTCAGATCCACGTCTTTCAGCACACATAGATCAATTTTCTTCGTTTCTTCCACGGAGCCTTCTGCTGGAGGAGGTAGGTAGGACAGGAAACGCCGTCTCCAGGCCACACTGTAACGTGGCATTATTTGGAAACGTTTCAGCAGAGCGCCCTTCCCCCCTCCATGCCATTCACAGGTCAGCCTTCATCACGCTTAGTGCCATAAGGTTTCGATGATTCTTAGCATTTGATGTGCAAGCAGTGCGCGTCAGGTTGGTCTTTCCTTTTTCTTTCTTTCTTGGTTGTATTTAGAAAAGAGCGGGGAGAAGAACCAGCCACGTGTGTGAAGCCCCTGGGGAGACGGTATCTGTCAGTCACAGCCTCCTTGGATCTGGTGGAAGTGCTGTAAATATTTGTCTGCACACAAAGTACACTCAGGTTCTGTTGATGATGTCGTTTGTTACCGCTCATCTCCTCGGGGACTCTGAGCAACTCTGGGGGAGGGTGAGAAATTGAGCGAGGGCTGTAATTTGCAGCCTGGAATAGAAGCAAGCAATTTTAGGCAATTTAAGGAATACTATTAAGGGCAATCTGTTGGCCTCGTGCTTAAAACAACACCCCCGTTCAGAAAGCTCGTGGTAACACTTGGGGGAGGGGCTTGATGGGGGTGTCTAGATTTGCATGGCCTCCTGCACCCCCAAAGCCACCGTGGAGGCGCCCTCCCTCCCCACTCTGAACTCCACCCTCCAGCCTTTAAACTGGAGACATGAATTATTTCTTGTCTCGGGCGGCATGTAGTACAAATCCTAGAAATGAGTTGTGCAGCTAAAGCAAGACCCCTGGGGTTGCCAGACCCCACTCGAAGTCTTGTCGGAAAAGAAGGAAGTAGGGGAGCTGGCCAAAGAGTCTCCCACATGGCAGCCTAGAAACCATTCTGTCCCGCTCTTGTCGTTTTGAGGGCTTCTTTTCGTATAGTTGTCATTTTCGAAGTCCTAGTTTCTGGGCCTAGAGAGCAGATGACTATTGGGCCACAGGCTCCTCCCCACAGGCTGTCTGAACGTTAGGGGGACAGACCCTGGGGCTACCAGGTGAGAGAGGACTGTCCCACGGGTAAGAAGTCAGGATCTGTTCCTGGACAGCGCAAAGGGTCTCCATTGAGTCTCTCTTCTCGAGTCTGAGTCATGAGGAATCTAGATTTCCTAAGGAAGGACTAGGGGCCCAGGAGAAGGGAAGCGGTTTTGAACCCAGTCCACAGTAAGAAGCTTTTTTTCCCCACCACTGTCAAATACAGGGAGCCAGCCCTCTGAATCTGCAGATTGTGAGTTTGAGAATTCAACCAACTGCTGATAGCAGAAGACTAGGGTGACATAACTGTAGCCATCCTGGCTGCACAGACTTGTTTCCTCCTTTTCCAAACAATACGGTACAACCAGTTACACTTGTGAGCTGTCGTGAGTAATCTTGAGTGTTTTACAGTCCAGTGCATGGGAGCCTGTGCGTAGGTTACATGTAAATATGACCCTCTTTGTATAATGGACTTAAACAGCCAGAGACGAAATCCTCAGAGGTCCTGGAACCCATCCCCAGGGGCTAGGGACCACTGTCCGCAGATGGGAAGCGTTCTGTCTACAGCGAGCACCTGATATCTCTAACTTGTCTTATTTTGATTATAAACGTTTGTGGGTTTTGGTTTCGGTTTTGGTTTTTGCTAGCCTTGACCCACTATAGCAGTTTCTCTGCTTATTCAGAGGTGTAGACCTGATGTTTATAAACATTGCAGTAGGGTATTCGTGCCTACATCTTTGGCACAGTTCCAGGAATGTTACTGTCCTAGGTGAATTCTATGTTTCATTGAGTTTTAAACAAACAAAAAGCCCCCTTACTATCCTTCAGACATACCAGAGACTCTCCTACCCCAGCACCTTTGTACTTGCTGTTCCCTCCATTGAGGATATTCACCTTCCACATACCTGAGGGTCTTTGTTCAGTTCTTATCAGGCATCAACTTCTCTGTGAGATACCCCCCCCCCCTTTCACTCCCTGTACTCTGTGTGAAGGTACAGCCCATCCCTTACCATGATCTGGGAATTTTGCTGGTGTTTTTGTTTGTTTGCCATAGCACTTTAAAACAACGGTCTTTAATATGGCTGTGTTGATTATCCATCTCCTGCTTATGGATAAGTGCTGGGAAGGTAGGGATTCTTGGTTTTGCACATCATATGTCCCAGTCACTAGGAGAAATGCTTGCTATGTGGTTGATACTAAAGGCGTTGCTGAATATCTTCAAAATGACAGCCTCTTCTTGCTGTGATTTTTTCTTGAATTGAGGAATTTGGAAAGGGTAGAGAGAGAGAGTGGGAGAGAGAGAGAAGGGCGGAGGCCGGTCTTGGATTAGAGCACAAATGAGAGAATGAGGAGCATACAGTGACAATATTCCAGGAGTAAAAGGAGTCAGGGTGACATAGTTACAGCTTGTGCCCACCAGCCCTCCTGGAGGTGGACAGGACACATATCCCAAGCCCCAGCCTAGGACTCCATAGTGGGCCCTTTGGCTTCTGAGCCGCAGCCCCAGGCTGCAGAGCTGTTGCAGGGATCCCCAGGAAAATGCTTCATCCACCCTCTCTGCCGCGCTTGTTGCTTAGGACTGATAAGTCTGTTGCACCATGGGAGAATTTATAAATCCTTCCCGGCTGTGCGTGAGGCAGATAAGCAGCACGCTGACCAAAATAAAAGCATCTTTCCCCATCCCCATTTCCTGCCTGAGACAGAGGACAAACCTGAACCTGCATGGGCAAGAGAACATAGTGAGAAGTGGAAATTAGAAAGTACCAGCACGCCCATGTATGGGAGCGATTGCACGCCGCCATCCCCACCCACCCTGCGGGCTGATGTGCAGGCCAGGTGTGGGGACTTGTCCAGCAGAAGGAGGAGGGCTACATGATGCCCACCTGCAGAAAGCCAGAATTTCTCAATCTGTGCAGATAAGGCCTCTGGGAATCAGATTTGCATTCAGAGATGCCATTTGGGCCAAATCTTCCTCCTTGAAATATTTAATTATAAGATACATGAATGCATATCCCAGTAGTCATTTTATTCCTCTTAGCCCATATTTAGGCTTACAGAAAAAAAAATTAATTCTTCTTTTAATTAGTTTCTTAGAGGTCAGGTTTCCACACCACATGCACACACATATACCCAACTCCCTTAGACTGGTTTTATTGACTCATTTTTCAAGGCAGGGACTCTGTCTGTCAAAGAGAATGTCTTTGAATGAAATTAATGCTGATTTTCTTTATAATCCTAATTGACCATTTTATACTGGTTTTCAGTTTTAAAATGTATTCATGACCTGCTCAAAGTCTTAGGGTGACTTAGTGAGAACCAAAGCAGGAAGCCAAATCCTTCACCTTCCAGGGCACATCATTTCTTCTAGGAGAGAGAGAAAGACTGGTATTTTCCAAGAGCTTTTCTGGGTGTCCTGAATTGTGTGTGTCTGTCCCATCAATCTTGACAATCAGGCAGTATTCTCTCTACTTTCTCATTGCAGAAATGGATATTTTCACCAGCTCCATAGTAAAAGAAGAAATGAGACCTTGGTTTCCAAGTTCCTACAAACAGGCTGAGCAGTACAGTCAATGCTACAAATGGCAGACAGGCCACCAATATTTAGATGCATTTATAAGACTAAAGTCCTTTTCTGTGTGGAGTCTGGATTCTATTGGTTCATCCTGGGGTGGGTGGATGGATGGATGGATGGATGGATGGATGGACAGATGGATGGAGTCATAACATTCTTAGAGGCTGACTCCATTTATCTTCCAGGAATTACCATCCTTCCTCTCACTGCATGGCTAAAACAGTTACCTGGGTGGACATGTCTAACCAGGCTTCAGAGTTTCTTTTGCCAGTAAATTTAGCGACGGTGGCGGTGCATATCCTGACTTGTACAATGATGAAGGAGAGTGTAAGTTCTTGGAGGACACAGCCCAGGCCTTCAGTGGCCCCATGCGTCCCACTGTACTTACTGCTACCTGGATGCTCATTAAATGTTTAAATGAATGAAACGTGTCAGTTCACCTGAGGCTGTCTGAGAACAAGTTAACACCTATCAAGAGTTCTACAGTGTGCAGACTTCAAAATAGCCAGGAATAATCACCCCTGGAGAGATCTCTGTAAATCCGCAATGAAAGAGCTAAAAGAAAACTATAAATCATTCCATTATAGTTTCATACGTTTACAAGTAAGTGGTTTTAGAAGTGAGATTGGTGTCTAAGCTGTATTTAGTCTTGGTGTGCTAAGCAAATTTGAAGCAAATATAAATCCTGGCATGGTATTTTTAAGCCTTGGGCGGGGGAGGGGGAAGCAAGATGCTGGAGAAAGGAGGGTTGGAGGAGCATCAGAGCTATTTTGGAAAATTTAATCTCCATTTTTAGAAAGATACATTTTTGAGGAATCGGAATTATCAATCACTTCCCCCCAGCAGGCAGGATTCTTCATCCAGGGAGAAGTGACAGCAGGTCCGAGTTTCCTCAAGTGTCTTCACATGACATTATTAAAATAGGTTTTGTCTCCGTGCATCATGTGTAACAAGAAACACTTTCTTGGCACACCTCCCTGTCCTTTGTTCCTTATTATTTACAGCTTGCAGTGGACTTGTTGAGTGCAAAGCCAGAACCCAGGCAGAATGTTAATGCAGAGAGATGACATGTGAGTCAGTGCCATCCTGGGCCTTGAATGCACATGATGGTGGGGAGGCCCTGCTCCTGCATTAGCTTCGCTTCGCATGATCTGATTGCATGAAGAATGAAGCAACGACTTCTCTTCAAGAATGAGCTGTGAGTCTCTCAAATAGGAGACAACCAATGGCCCTTACGTCTATAGTTACCCACCCAAGACTGGCTGGATTAGCCAGGACCCTGAGCTTAGCTCATGGTGGGCCCAATGAATGCTGATTTGCAATGGAAATCCACACATTGGCTTGGAGTCTTTTAAGTTTGAAAGTGCACGGGCTATCTTTGCAGCATTTCCCTCTCCCCTTCTCATGACAAGTCCTCCTTTCTGGAATATTTCAAATGCAAGGGTTATCCTTCCACCTGGATCCTATCTGCAGAGGCTCAGCTGTTAGGTTGTTCAGCAGGACTAATACCCACCCCAGGGGCCCTTGCTGCTTCTTCCTCTCCAGGTGGTTTAAACAAAGATCTGTTCACAGGCGCTCCTGTGTGTGTCTGCAGGCTTGTCTGACAGGGTGAAACTCCAGCAGTGAAATCCAGGGACAGGGAAAGTAATGCAGATGCATTAGGCAGGAAGCCAGTACAGATCAGGAAAAGGTCTGGAATTATGGAAGGTTGAAGATAAGCAGTTTTGGTTGCTTTCCAACACGGGTAGTTGCCTGCTTTAATGTCTGGATAAGAACTTGCTTGTAATTGGTAGATGGATTGCTTGGATGTAAATGGAGCCTGAAAAGAATCTTATTTCCTTCCAGCAATTAAACATCCCCCTGCTTTCTCCATTCTGGCTGTTCAGCAGACACAAGTGCACAGCACAAAGACAATTCATAGTCCAGCCTGGCTTGAATCAGTTCATGGGGTCCCCTCTGAAGAAGCTGGCATCACTTCCCTACAGATGATACATGATGAGGTATAATCAATACCCAGGTGGATCAAAAGACTTGAGAGGACGCTCCCAGCCAGAGTGGAAGTCCTTTTAAATATCATCCCCCACCTCCCATGATTTCTTTTCCCACCATGGCCTCATATATTTGATAATTTATTTGAGTATTGATTACAGTTTACCATAGAGAGTTGTGTGTGAAATGATTCATTAAAGTTCAGGTAGATATATTTTGCCTTCACAAAGAAGAAAGAAAATACTTAAATTAGGATATGGATGGGGGGGCTTATATATGTAATATAAATCTATCGTTTATCTCCCTGTCTATCATCGTCATCATCTATCTATACAGGGGTATTATCCCCACCCCCAACTGGATAAAGCTGGTTTATAAGTCCACTGGTTGAGAAGCACCTGGATTTTGCATTCCTTTTCTGCTTATCAGGAGCACTGACAGACTTCACTTTTCACTCCTCGGATCCCTGTCCTGACTGACTGGATTACGAAATAGAGACCTAGAGCTTCCAGGGGGAGCAGAGACAGTCAATGACATGACCAAATGAAGACATCACTCTAGCCTGCTGCCACTGAACTGAGCAATCCTCCGGATTACAAGGGAGCCAACATCAGGGCCGAGCCTGTGGATCTCAGCCACACAGGCTCTATCCCCTGGCCACCCAGATAAGATTCTGAGGCCATCAAAATGGCAAAGATGCCTCTCGTGATGCACAGGAGCCTTGGGGTCAGTTTCTCCTTACCAAAAACCTACCGCCAACGCCACTACAACTGTGAAACCTCTTTGGATTGCTCACATATTGCTTTATTTAAAAAAAAAATTGAGTGACAGTCAGCTGGTTATGAAAGGTATCGATAAGCTCACCACTCACGTGAAATTATTCATCTGCCCCAACACACATACACACACCTTGCCTAGGGCCTCAAATTGCTCCTCGTTTCCAGAGACAGATGGCCCGCTTCAAAAATGTTTGCTTGAATGGGGTCAGGAAGCTGGAGATGATAGCTCTAAAGTACAGACTTGCCAAGGAAGGAAAAGCTGTGATTGGGAGTGATCTGGGGCAAGAGGCAGTGTCTAAGCCAGTCTGTAACCATCCGTCCATCTGCTCTTCACCCAGAACAGTGGATCTCTGTCTTGCCAGTGGACTTCAGCACATGGAGTGTCTATACAGCTTGACTCTTCCTAGAGTCTAGTGGTTTAAAGCTAACAGCACTGACTCACTTAGCTTCTTAGGCCTTCTGTTTGGAACAGATACAGATACTTGGCAAGAGCAGCCAGCCAGACTCATCTTCTCTGTCCTAGATCTGAATGTTAGATTAGAAAATTTAGTGTTTACAAATGTGTTTCACCTTGAATTAGCCACAATTCAATTGTTGCTGTTGGTGGAAGGGAACATCTTTTTAAATCTCTTATACAACTGACTTGCTTTTCCCCAAACACAGTGAAATCTTGTTTCTATTATTAAAGCACACACTGTAATTACAGAATGTTCATAAAATATAGGAGGGAAAAGACATCTATGTTTTCTGCTTCTAGAAGTTAAGCATTATTTCCTTCCATACTCCTTTTAATGAATAGGGACAAGGTGGTTTGTGTGTGTGTGTGTGTGTGTGTGTGTGTGTGTGTGTGCGCGTGCGCGCGCGCACGCGCACACGCATGCGCACGTGAGCTTACAGTTGAGGTACTTATTGTTATACATTCTGATTTCCCTCCACTTATGTTAAGTTTTTCCATGTTGTTATAAGCTTTTTTTTTTTTTTGCCAGTCCTGGGGCTTGAACTCAGGGCCTGAGCACTAGCCCTCAGCCTCTTTGTGGTCAAGCCTAGAGCTCTACCACTTGAGCTACAGCACCACTTCTAGGTTTTTCTGAATAGTTTATTGGAGATGAGAGTTTCACAGACTTTTCTTCCCTGGGCTGACTCCAAACAGTGATCCTTAGATCGCAGCCTCCTGAGTAGCTGGGATTACAGGTAGGTATAAGCCACCAGTGCCCAGCTATAGGCATTCTTCACATACGTTCTTTGAAAGTGAGATCACTTAGCCACTTGCTTTGTTGGTGAACACTGAGGTTTTGCCAGTGAGTTGTTATTGGCAAAGTTATAATGATCCTTAACGCTCTCTAGTTTCATATTTTGGATTACTTTCTTAGGTCAGATTTCTAGAGAATTTATACCAGCTACGAACACGCTTTTAGGGCCTATTGCACTTGTGGTATTAAATTGTTTTCTGAATGGACTGTATGTCATTATATCCCCATAGATTTGCCAACATAGTATTGTCATTGAAAAAACAAATCTTGCCTCTCAATGGTGGCTCATGCCTGAAATCCTTGCTACTCAAGAGGCAGAGATCTGAGGATCAGGTTCAAAGCCAGCCTGGGCAGTAAAGTCCATGAGACTCTTATCTCCAATAAACCACCAGAAAACTGGCAATGGGGGCTGTGCCACTCAAAGTGGTAGAGCACTAGCCTTGAGCAAAAGAGCTCAGGGACAGTGCCCAGGCCCTGAGTTCAAGTCCCACAAGTGACCCCCCCCCAAAAAAAAATCCTTCTTGTCTTAGGTAATAAATGGTGTTTAATTGTTCTAACACTGTACCTTCCTTTCAAGTGTGACTGAGGTTAAATTTAGGAAGACTCTGGAAATTCTAGGAAAATGTTCTTGGAAAAAGGAAGTCATTTATACATTCTACTTTTACAAAACTTTTTCTATTATTTTTTTCCCGAATTTTAAGTCATCTTTCATGAAGAAATAAATAACCAAACTATAAGAGCGGGGATATAATGCTTCTAAGATTCTGCTTACTGCCTCTATTCTTCAGGAAGTAAATGATTTGAACTATATTTTAATTTTTCTGACATAACTTACAATAGTCATTGAGTCCCTACTATTTATTGTCTTTAAATTTTATTTTCCTTCTCTCCTTCTTCCCTCCCTTCCTCTCCTCTCTCTCCTTCCTTCCCTTTTTCCTTCCTTCTTTCCTTCCTTTCTTCTCACATTCCTCTTCAATATCTCTGCCCTTCCTCCCTCCTCTCTGTGTCCTGTGATGGCTTAGGTGAAGGTCTGACAGAGAAATTAACTGGGTAATCCGTGTGCAGCTCCCCCCACCACCCCACCCCACCCCCCCGTTCCTGCTTCTCTTCCCCTTGTACATGATTTGTAGTTATTTGGCAGAAGGTCAAAATCTGATTCCACGTAGTGGGGGTGGAGGGAAAAAATTTGATTTCTTTGACACAGTTCATTAAAAATTCATACATATGGATCTGAAAATGAAACATTTCTTCACGTCAACATGAGTTACAGTGGGTGCCTAGAGCAAGGCTTGAGAACTGGAGCACAACATTGTCACCAAATAATCACATCCACATCACTATGCCTCTTGATGAGACACGAAAGGGAAAATGGTGATCTGGACTCCAGAGGGTGGAAATGAAATTTCTCTCTTTTGCCTGGGGTTTTCCTTAGGAATAGAAGCTGCCTTATTAGAAATTTTTTCTTTCTTAAAGAGCCCATTTTATTCATTTCTTCATTTGTTTGACAAATGTATTATTTGGTCTGTACTATTGGTGAGGTGCATATTCATTAGTAAGAGATGCCATGTCAAAACTCATTCTTTCTATATTCTTTCTTAGTTCCTCCTTCCTTGACCCTTCCCTTTAGAGCCAGCTGACTTTTACAGTGTCTAGACTCTAACTTTTTATTGTAGACACTATAAATGATTGGAAATATGATCTTTGGGGCCAGTTCTTCCCAAACAGTAATGTACACCTAAGTTGTCCTGAGTCTGTTAAAATGAAGAATCTGAATCTGTAGGATCAGACATCTTTACCCAACTCCCAGGAAATATCACAGCTGACACTACGCCTCTATGGGTTGAATAGTCTCTCCAAACTCTGTATCCATCTAGTACTTGTGAATATGACCTTATTTAAAAATAGTGTCTTGGAGCGGGGAGGGAGAGTTGAATATAAGTCACCATTATCCAGGGAACTAATAGGGTCAGAGATAGGTAGGTAGATAGATAGATAGATAGATACATACATACATACATACATACATACATACATACATACATACATACATACATACATACATACTCTAGAATTTATTCAAGTCCAAAATCTTTGAAAAGTGCAACATACCAAGATCCAGGGAAGAGATTGCAGTGACTCAATCTTCTGGTTAGTCATATCTAAAGAAATAACCTTCACGGCAATAGTTTGACCAGAAGCAAAGTACCATCGCCTTGCCCCAAAATGACACATAAAATTAACTGTCACGGTGATGCTGTCTTGTGTTTAGGTAGGCCCTTATCTGATATGACTTGTGTCCTTATAAGAAGGAAATTTACAAAGATATGGACACTCAATACCACACAAAGATGAAAACAGGTTGATACATTCATAAGCTAAAGATTGCCAGCAACCCACAGGAGTAGAAACAGGCAAGAAAGACTTTTCCTGCTAATACCATGAATTTAGACTTCTAGCTTCCAGTAGTGAAAGGATACTTTGCTGTGGTTTAGATGGTGTGCCCCATTAGTGGCACCTAGAAACTCAACAAAGCATCCCAAGGAGTAATAGGCTAATGATAAGATTAAGAGCATCATCTTGAAGCCTCATGCTGGCCTTTCCTGGCAATTCAGTGCTCTGAAAGATGAACCTAGAATCAGGAAAGTAAATCAGCTAAAATGTTTCATTGTAGAAAAGCAGGCATGTCTGAACCACTGTGGCTGGGATCGTAGTGGTCCAACCTCCAACCTGCTCTACGTTTTCAAGTTGGCCAAAGAAGGCTCATCTGTCTTTTCCTCTTGTATGAGTTCTTGCCCTATCTTCAGGATGCGGGGCAGCCCAGTGATAGATGGGGAAAAGTTAGATTGGCTTTTCTTTGAACAAACTAATCTAATTAAAATGTACTCTCACTGTGAGTGTCATTTGCCATAAGTAATGCATATTTCATTAACATTTGCTTTTAAAACCAACAAGATCATAAAGTTCAGATTGCTTTAGCCTAAACACTATCTACATTTACTATGCATAATATTCCAGCGTAGCGAGGAGCTTGAGCAGGCAATTTTTGGAGCCTTGCTGATGCTCATTCTTGGCAGGAGGAGAATCAATGATGGGTGAGGGTTAGACTAACAATGTGAACTGTCAAGAACTGGAGAAATAATTAAAGTTATGATAATAACAAAGCAGAGAAATTGATAGAGGTTAGTATTCTGGTCCTCTCCCTACCACCACCATACACACACAACCTGCTTCCGGCACATTTGTTGGCATTTTCAGAAGGAGATAGAATCAGGAGGTATTTTTCTGCTAGGCAATGTTTAAGTAAATGTCAGCTGTGATCAATAGGGTAGCCTCCACAGGAAAGCATTGTTGCAAATGTCACACATGGCAACAGTTGTGTGTGTGTATGTGTGTGTGAGAGAGAGAAAGAGGGACAGAGAGAGAGAGAGAGAGAGAGAGAGAGAGAGAGAGAGGAGAGAGAGAGCGCTAGAAACTGGTGGCTTTGACTTTAACCAGAAGTATCAACTAAAACTAGTAATGAGGAAATAAAATGGCCCTCTTTACATGGTAGTGAGGAAGAATCAGTTCTTTCATATTCATCAAATTAAGAAGACTTGACTGCCTGGAAGTGGGCTTAGGGAAGAACTCAAGCTACATGAAAGAACAATTTCTTTGAGCTTTTGAGAGTTTTTGTTTGTTTGTTTTTGTGGTACTGGGGTTTTAACTCAGGATCCTCTGCTTTCTAAGCAGGTACTCTTAACTCTTGAATCATGCCTCCATCCCTTTTTGTTTTCATTAATTTTATTATTTTTCAAATGAGGTCTTGCTTTTCCCCCAGGTTGGATGGAACACAATTTTCTTATTTTGCTTCTCATGTAAGCAGAAACTATGTGACTGTGCCCTGCTTTTTTGGGGGGGGAGGGGGGTCCGGTCATGGAGCCTAAACTCTGGGCCTGGGTGCTGTCCCTCAGTTCTTCAACTCAAGGCTAGTGCTCTACCACTTGAGCCACAGCGCCACTTCCGAATTTTTTCTTTTTGCTTATGTGGTGCTGAGGAATCGAACCCAGGGCCTCAGGCATACAAGGCAAGCGCTATACCACTGAGCCACCTTCCCAGCCCCTGTGCCCTGCTTTTTATTGCGACTTTTTGCTTAAACTGGCCTTGACCCTCAGTCCTTTCTATCTCTACATCTGGAGTAGCTGGGAGTACAGCTGGGAGCAAACTGTGCCTGTACCGCACAGCAATGAATAGGTCGGTGATGGACCACATACGCAAGGTGGACCCTGTAAGACTATAAAATTTCTGTCACCTAGTTATGTTGTAGCCATGGTAACATAGCACAACACATTACCTGTGTGTTTGTGGTAAAGCAGATGTAAACAAATCTACTGTGCTGCTAGTAACACAACAATGTGTATATATATATATATATATGTGTATAATTATGTACAGTATATCACAAAGATAATATAAACAACTGGTGTGTGTGCTTACAATTTCCTCATCATTATTTTAGAGTGCACTAGTACTTATTTTTTAAAGTCTGCTGTAAAGCCAGTCACAAATGGCTCACACCTATAATCCTAGCTACTCAGGAGATCATGGTTAGAATCCAGCACAGACAGAGAAGTTCATGAGACACTTTATCTACAGCTAACAAGCAAAAAGCCAGAAGTGGAGCTGTATCTCAAGTGAAGGAGGACCAGTCTTGAGTAAAATAAGCCAAATGAAGTTTGAAGTCCAAAGCATTGGGATATCATTTTCTAAGCACCAATATTAGTTATGTTCTTTCTCTGCGTGTCTCTGTCTGTCTCTCTCTGTGTCTCTGTCTCCTCTCTCTCTCTCTCTGACTTGAACAGTAGTGAGTCAGGGAGGCAGGATACTCTACTGATAAGGAATCTCAAGGCACTCACTAAGCACAGATTCATAGGCTCTGTGCCTAGAGATTCTGAAATAAACCAAGAACAGATTGTGAATCATTCGAGTATTTTTAACTGGCAGCTCAGAAGTCTGCGGCTGCTCAGACATCTCTGTCTGAAACCCCTGATGCAGTAACGTAGGGATCTGAGTTTGAATCTCTAAAATGGAATCATACTTGTTCTTTTTTTGGCTACTGGGGGGATTCAATAAAAGGTATATGTAAGCCCAGTGCCTAGATCATAGCTCCTATGAACTGGAGTCCCCACCTCCAAGCACCTTATCCAGCTCTTCATCCTGCTTCCAAAGGACCTCCCTTTCCTAAACACATATCATTGCCTGGTCCAGCAGTAATGTGTGGTCTCAACCACAGGAAGCCAGCCACTCTTCGCCAGCTGGATCTGTCTACCTCTTCCCTCGTTTCTGTTGTTTTGTAGTCCAGTAGATCGAATTTCAGAGGACATTGCTGCAGTGCTGATTGGCTTAGCTTCTCTGTTTGTGGTTTTCATGAACTCAACATCTACCAGCTGAGTATTTTCTCAGTATGTTCTAGATACAGACAACAGTGAACAGAATGAACAGAAATCACTGTCTTCATGGCTTGCAATCTAGACAAACTATTCATCCTGGAGTAACGAGGGAGCTTAGGGAGCCTTGCAAGCGAAAGCAAAGTGAGGAGAGGAAGGTGGAGGGGCTGAGGAGAGACAAAGAAGGAAGGTACCAGGTGGTGAAGCTGCTGAGTAGAAGGCTCTGTTGGTTTCTACTCTGGGGAATGTGGAGCCATGATGTAATGTCTCAGGTTTGTGCAGGTGCTTCTCGCCGCTGTGCTGAGAATAGACTGTAGGGGGCAGTAGAGGAAACAGGAAGCTCTGGTAATAATCCAGGCATAAAAGGGTGATTGTCAGGACCACAGTGGTTAGAGGAGGTGGGGAGAGAGTGGTCAGTAGAGGCCATACTTTGGCAGTAGTCTCATTTGGAATTGCTTATGGGCTAGATGTAGAATGAGAAGAGTCAAGCGTGCCACTGAGGTGTTTAGCTTGAAGAAATGGAAAGATGGAGGCCCAGATGGATGGGGACAGATCAGGAATTTAGCCGCAAGTACTTCCTCTTGAAATTCAGTGTGGTCTTGAGTAGCTCATCTCCAAGACACTTAGGAAGCCCTCAGTCCCATTTGTATTTCAGTACTAATTTTTTTTAAGCAAAATCAGGGACTCCCTCCAATAATAACTCCCAATAAAATATCTTAACTTGTGCAAGTTAAAACCTCTGGTTCATCTTAAAATAACTATCCAATTTAACTGTAAAAGTGGCATATACTTTTTTTTTCTTTTTAAGAAAAAAACTCTGCAAATTCTAGAAAAGGTGGGGGGGAAAAGAAGTCTTCTTTGCTCTCTGGCTCCCCTGGGGTAATTATTGTTAAAATTGCTTTTTTGGTTTTGGCAGCTAACATTTTTCCATTGTTCCTGTGTACCACCTTGGGAGCTAATACAAGCTGGATAGGCACCTCACACTAGTCCTCTTTTGAACCTCTGAAATGGAGGAAGCTTAACTTTACCACAATGTGCAGATAAGCAAACAGCCAAGGGAAGCGCCTCCCTAGTATTCTCCACTAGTGAGGGTAGATGCTGCAGCGTAGATGTTCAGATGCCAGGTCCTCTGCTCTGGATGGCTGGAAGGGGGTCAGTGGCCTAGACTTTCAGGAAGGACTTTAAACAGTTCTTGCCATTCCAGTTCTGGGGTTGGACAGGAACTCTTTCATGGAAACCTTCCCCAAAGTCAATGGGAACAGACTAATTAAATGTGGCCGCTTCAAATACACTGCCGTATTTCTAATTACAATTTTCCTTCTCTCCTGAGAAGACAGCCCAACATTGTTTTGAAAAGTTGCTCAATTATTAATGGTTGGATAATACTTTGAAAATGCAAAGTGTCATTAAATTGTTAATAAGAAGCCCCTGAGGGAAGATAGGACTCAGTTGTCATTGTCTCTCTCTCTCTCTCCTTCTCCATCTCTTGCACACACACATCCTTAGCTGAGAGAATGACCCAAAGCATCAGAACTTAAATGTCAGATGGGCCGATCTTAGCTGCTAGGAAACATCTCTTGTTGTGCGTTCCTCCCTGACTTTGGCCTTGACATTAATCTGCGCAGGCGCATGACAAAATAGAGAAGTGGAAATCACTGAAGGAAGGAAGAGAATTGATCAGCTTTAAACAAGAGGTTGTTACATACCCTTGTTGCTTGGAAATGTCCCTTAGGAGGGAATTGGGTTTGGGGTGTGAGAGGGTTGCTTGCAATCTAGTCCTCTCCAGATGGAACTCATGAGGTTTAAAACTACATGATGCTGTCCACCAAGAGTTACAAAGGTTTGTGAGTTCAGTGCTGGAGCACATAAACACAAAGACACACACTCAAGCACTCACACAAGTACAGCTGAAGATAACGGAGGCCAAGGAGGTAGAGAAATGTCCATAGATATACAATGAGCCAAGTACTAGTGGCTCACACCTATAATCCTAGCTACTCAGGAGGTCAGGATCTAAGGATCATGGTTAAGCTAAACTGGGCAGAAAAGTCCATGATATGTTTATCTCCTTTTTAGCCACTAAAAAGCCAGATGTGGAGATGTGGCTCAAGTGATAGAGTGTCAACCTTGAGGGAAAAAAAAAAAAAGCTAAAGTATAACAACCAGGCCCTGAGTTCAGTTCTCTTTCACCCCTCCTATCTGTCCCTCTCTCATTCACGCTCACCCCCCTCTGTTCTCCATCAAGAAGACAGGAAGTTTCCATTTAGTCCCTTATTAGTGCATCTACAGCCCTGGGATAGTTGCTTCATTTGGCCTCAGAAGATCTATAAACCCTCTCTTCACTCATTCCCCTGGAGTGGGACTGTGACCACTGCCACTGCCACTGCCAACTGCCTTCAGTTCCTTGCTCTTGCTAAAAGTGTATGACCTCCTTCTGTAAGAACGGCACAATGACAAGTCACATATATATATATATATATATATATATATATATATATATATATATATATATATATATATGTCATGGTTTGTATCTTTGGGAAGGCATTCCTAGAATGTCCCAGGGTTGTTGTGATGACAGTTTTTAGCTTTGGTTTAACACAAGTGAAACCTGATAGAAGCAAAGAAGGAACTTGGCTAAGACAGTTGTCAAGAAATTGCCATCCTTGAGCAAGCACAAGGAATTTGGAGGGATAAGAAAATAAGAGGGTTTGGGAGAGTTGGGATAGGACTTGAGAAATGGGGTTCCATGTATTAATTGTATTAATCATGATTTCCAGGTTTTGAACTTTCAAGTGGGCCAGGTGCTAGGCTGAGCACTTGATACAGGGGATAGGGCCTACAGATGGTGAAGTGATCAACGGGACACACAGAGAGGGTACAAGATTCACATAGACATCTCAGGGATCCTTAGCGAAATTTTGAGAAAGTTTCTACACAAGCAGTTGTACTTTTACCAAAAAAAAAAAAAATAACCAATTTAAGCAAAAGTAGTAAATTTATGCCCATTCCAAGCAAAGCTAGGGGATATTTTCTTGCTTTGCAAAAGATCGATTGCTTTAGAAACCTTCAAAACATAATTTGATCTTTCCTATCTAAACCCCTATTGGATTAAAGTAAAATATATTGACCATAATATGTGGGAAAATGTTGTTCCTTCAGCCCAGCTGCTCTGGGTGAGAAGGGTCGAGCATTGAGAGTTGGAAAACATAATCTGGTTTGCACAAAAGGAAAGCTTCAACTTCTGTAATTTGCCCCTGATTCTTGACTACCCTAATAATTCTTACATGTGGATGATTATGCTAATGTTATCTATTCCTGGAACCATACCTTGTCTGAAGGAATCAAACTGAAAAGGTTTGGTGCCCTGGGATCCATATTTTAATAAGCACCAAAGGTGACTCTGGTATTCACCATCGTTTGAATTACATGACTCTTCATTCGGTGTTGGTTAACCTCATGCCCATCTTTTCCATCTTTCCGTGTCTCTCCCTGCTACCTTCTAAATAATTCCTCCTGAGCTATCTTTCAGTTCATTTCCTCTCTTCCCATCTGTGTCTAATCTACTATTAAACTGGTCCATTGAGTTTTTTCATTTTAGTTTAAGTATTTTTCACTTCTACGTGTTCTGCTTGGTTCTTTTGTGAAAGTGTATCACATGGCTTTTTAATAGGCTACTATGCCCACAGTTGGATGTATTCAAGCTTTTATATCATGAAAGTATGTTTATGATTTGGACTGATAATTATGTCTGAAGTCTTTGTGTATCTGTTTCTGATGTCTCTGTCTCTACTGGTCTACTACTGCTCCCTTGATGACCCAAATATTTTTGACAGTATGCCACTCATTGTCCTTGAGAAATAATTAGTGGGAATTAGTTAAGGACTGTGATAATGATGTCTTTCTCTAAGGAAATTGAGGATGGCTTCAGTTAGGTACCTAGGAGAACCACCAGCTCAGTATTTCACATCAAGGACATAATTCTGATCCTTGATTTCAGTTCCTCTCAGTCTTTTGCAGTAAGTGATACTGGAGTTTGAACTTATGGCTTTGTGTTTGCTAGATCTACCACATGAACTATGCCCCAAGTCATCATTTGCTATTGTTATTTTTTGGATTGGATCTTGCATTTTTGTCTGAGCTAGCCTCAGATTATGATCTACCTACCTTTGCCTCCCAAGGAGCTGGGATGACACATAGACACCACCATATCCAGCTTGTTTTTTAGAGAAGGGAGTCACACTTTTTTCTTGGGCTGGCCTTGATCCATAAACTCCCTTATCTCTACCTCCGAAATAGCTAAGATTACAGGCGGGAGCCACCACATCCAGCTGTTCTTGTCAGCAAAATGGAAGACCAAGTTGGTCTAGCATTTGTTACCCTTGCGAGAAAAGCAGCCTTGGTTTTCTAGGCATTTACCTTTTACTTTTTAATCACTTCTTCAATGGCATTACTTTTCTAAGAAATAGTTTACTCCAGAAAACTTATACTAAGCTATTTTCTTCTAGTAGATGAGTTGTTTGCATACACAATCCTCCGTATCACCAGAACTGCAAGTGTCTACCCCGAAGGAAGAGCATCATTCACCTGCCCACTGAAGCCCATAGGATTAGTGGGATTGAACAAAAGCTTTCCTCTGCCATGCTGTTTGGGGAATACTTCAGTGGCCTTTACGCAGATCCTATATCTGTGGGTCACTTGAGGAATCTCAAACAAGATGGCCCAAGTCTCAAAGCAAGAGCTAGTTTAATGCAACAAAATGATCAGGCAGTGCATTTCAAAGAAGCCAGAAGGAAAGCCATAGGGGTTGAGAGTCATTAGGTGTTGAGATTTCAGGTCATTAGGCCCCACAGATGTTCAGATGCACATGGACTGTTCTTCCCTCTGAGGACCCTGTGTAGATACTTGTAGATGGTCCATTCAGTTTGATGAATGCAGCAGCACAAGGTGAAGTGTGTTTGCTACAGAGACTGATGAATGGGAGTTGGAAAGAGCACTCCAGTTTCTGTCATTGAAGAGTGGGTAGACAGCCTTTACTGTGCTCTGTTGCTCTCGTTTTCATTATTCCTTCAAATGGATTAATTGGCCTCTTGAGGCAAGCTTGCCTGGTTCTGAAGGATGCCTCTCTTTGCCATGGTAGTATGTGCCCTTCACTCCGCTCCTGAAAGTCACTCTGGAATACACATATTCCTCTCCACCTGTGAAGCCTGATTTATCAGCCAACTCCTCAGAGAAGAAACAAGATAAAAAAAAAAAAAACCTCTGGCTATAAAACACAGTTATGCAGTATGCTCTGTTAGTTTTGTGTCTAGACAGAACTAAGGGACCCCTTTGTGACCTAGCTACACCTAGACATGACTGTATATTTACCTCTTTACATGAAAGATGACTTGATGTTTTTATGTATTAGACAGAGGCCAAGAGTTTAGCTGGGAAAGAATAGGCAAGAAGTCAAGAGGTGACACTTTCACCCTGGTGTGCCTGTCTTTCCCTGAAGGGGAGGAAATAAAACCTTAGAGACTGGAGCAGACTCAAGTCTAGTCCTCACACTCACTGTCTCTTGTTAATGCTTATAACTTTGGGCAAGTTCCTCATGCCTGTATGTCTGAATTCCCCATCAGTGAGGTAGAAATAATAGTAACACTGTCTTTTGAGTGGTGTTATGAAGATGAATCACATGAGGTAAAATGCTTGACATACAGTAAGTATTGCTATGTATGGGCTGTCATGATGATTATACTAGCCTGGAGAGATTGTATGCAGATACTAAGCATGCTTGGAAAATCATCCCCTGTCCCAATGAGTCACAGCAGTTATAGGTCCCATATGGAAAGCGGAACTTGACACAGGTAAGAGTTGCTCCATACACAAGTTCCTTTGAGCCCTGTAGGTCTTTGAATGTATGGTCTAGGGTTATCATGTTTATTGCAAAACAAAACAAAACAAAAAAAACATGAATCAAGAGAAATCCAGATTAGAAGTACACAGAATCAGGAAATCGATAGGAAGTGCTACCACCTGCTACCACCAGGTCCCGATCAGGATTAGAGAAATGCATGGAACATGAAGTTCATACCAGGCATCTACCCATGCATTTGACTATGGCTGAACAAGCTCCGCTCCTCCAGATCCATGCATCTGCATAAAGCTTGAAGATTCTGTCTCAGGTGAATTCTGCTTGTAGGTTTCGTGAATATATGCATTTTTCAGAAATCATTGACCTATACGCTCACGATGTATACATCTCTCGGTGTGGAAATTATAAGGCCATTTGTTTGTTTGATTGGTTGGTGTTGGTCCTGAGGCTTGAACTCAGAGCCTGGGCACTGTCCTCTGTGTGTGTGTGTGTGTGTGTGTGTGTGTGTGTGTGTGTGTGTGTGTGTGTGTGTGTGTGTGTGTGTGTGTGTGTGTGTGTGTGTGTGTGTGTGTGTGTGTGTGTGTGTGTGTGTTACTTGAGCCACAGCTCTACTTCCAGCTTTTTGGAGGGTTAATTGGAGATAAGAATTTCACAGACTTTTCTTCTCTCAGATCTTTGCCTCCTGAGTAGCTAGGATTATAGGCGTGAGCCACCAATGCCCAATAGGGTTGTTTTGGTGCTGTTGCTTTGTTGTTGTTTTTTATTTGTTTGTTCCTCCTCCTCTTAGACTCTTAGTGAAGCTTGTATAGACATACAGGTAGTTGTCGTGGTACAGAAGGTCTCCATTGGCAGTTACCAGCTGGAGAAAATATACACCTGTTCTCATATCTCAAGCACAGCTATGTGACCTGCCCACAATTCCTTCAAACTCATTAAGGCTCTTTCTTTGTCTCAATTCCACCACCTCACTTTCTCTGGCTTCACATTACATTTAACTGAAAAGTGGATGGCTACTTCCCCAGATTCCATTTTCATGTTTACTCTTCAATGACGATTTAATGTTTTTGTTGTTGTTGGAACTACTCGAGTTTTGAACTTGTGGCTTTGTACTTGCTAGGCAGGCATTTTGCCTCTTGAACCACACTTCAGCTGCCCTTTATGGTCTGTTTATTTTTCAAGACAAAGTCTTGCTCTTTGTCTGGGCTGCCTTATTTGTATCATAGCTGGAAGGATAGATGCAACTCATCATGCCCAGCTTTTGGGAGAGGAGGTAGATTCTCACAAACTTTTTTTGTCTTTTTCTTCTTTGGTCCAGATGGCCTGGAACCATCTTCCTTTTTCTTTTTGTTTCTAACTTCATCAAGACAGGCCCATAGCTCAGTCTCCCCGACATTGCTGTGGGGTAACAGGTATGTTAACACACACACACACACACACACACACACACACACACACACACACACACACACACACACACACACACAACTGTTGGATGAGATGGAATCTTGCAAACTTTTCTGAGGCTAGCCTCAAACTGCGATCTTCCGTATCTCTACCATCTAAGTAGCTAAGATCATAGGCATGAGCTACCAGCCAGCTAATTTTTAAAAAAATCAGAAATAACATCCATCTCATGAGGAAGACCAGGCTGCTCAGGACCATAATAAGTACAAAGGAGAAATCCTTTCCTACCACCACACCCCTCAACAGAAATGACTATGGGAGTACAACCCGATTTATTTTGTGTGTGTACATCTGTGAATCTACTAATACAAATATATAGCTATGAAAATAAACACATTGTTTTGCTGTAGGAGTGAGATCATACTGGTGGTTCCATACCTTGTTTTGCCAGTCTGTACCCAGACTGTACCCATCCTTTATGTCACTGCCTATGACATTACTACCCCATTCTTTCCCAGTTCTCTAAGCATGTCATTGCTTGTATATATTTGGCCACTCTTCTTTCTTTCCTATGTTTCTAACCTCGTCAAGATGATCATGTAGCTCAGATGAGAAACAGACTCATTGTGGAATGTGCTCCAAAAAGACGAAGAGTTACTTGTGGCAACACTTCTCAGAATACTGCCTGGAGTTCTGGCTATGTTTGCTTTGGGTGGCATGGAACCTGGCTGGTTCAGGCACCTGAGTATCGATGGAATAAAAGCCACTTTCCCAGGTCACATGCCTGTGTGACTATAGGTAATTTCTTTGTACTGCCACCAGAGTGATTTCATATGATTCTTGGAGATAAGTCTCTCTTCAAAAAGCTAACTTGAGATTGGATTTGGGGGAATAAAAGTAATGTTTTTACACAATAGCCTGTGTTTCTGTCAGACTTCATGCTTTTTTGAAGGGGTTTCACAGTCATTATCCTATTTGATCCTGCTAAGAACACTGAAAGTACATAGGTATGGTGGCTACAAAAGAACCAAGGATAACAAAAAGTAGAAATCAAGGCTGGAACAAGCCTTCATTTCCTATTCATGGCCCCATAGAAAAGCATATCACACCCGGAAGCAACAGGTGGCAACAATGCAGGACACACAGAATTCCACTGGTATCACCAAGAACCCTGAATAAGTGAGGGATAACAACAATATCATCGCCTACTTTCAAGGCTGCTAGTTCAACATGGCAACTTCAATCCATATCTTTACCTCTGTTTGCTACCAAAAAGCTACTAAATTTTTTTTTAAAGACTAAACCTATAAGGGCAATGGAGGAGGGGGAAAAGAAAAGCACTAGCTCCATGGGACCTGAAGAACAAATGGCTGAATGACAACTGACTTTGTTGTCTTGAAAAAATAGAATCTTAAGCTGGAGTCAGGGGAAGCAAGAAGTAACCAGATTTGCTTCTGGAAAGCCTGGAATTGCAGCCTAGGATGACTCTGGGAGCAGAGATAAGGCTAAAAACAAGATGGGCTAATATTTCATGAAGAAGCCACCACACTTTCGAATTCCCACCATCCTACACAGATGGATGACAGCCAGGTGATGGCCCTGCCCACCCAGGCTGAAGACTAGAGTTTCTTCTCTGGTGAGGGCGGAGTAGAAGGTCTCTGGAAAACCCAGTGTCACACACAGCTGAGAATGGGATTTCTCTCTGGAAACAGCAATCTATCGTAAATTGATACAATGAAATTGAAACGACCAGCCTTTTCCCTTAAGCCAGTTCACACAACAGTTAGAAGAGGGTTTGTAAGAATCTTCTGTGGGAAAGTCACCAGCTTAGGAGATTGAATGTCTCTCTGGAGAAATGGCCTTACCAAACCATCTTGCAAGAAAGCCCATCATCAACAAGCCCTACACCAAGACTTTTTAGTGCTCTGGGATTAATAATGAGTAGTCCATAGCTGGACACCAGTGGCCAATGCCTGTAATCCTAGCTACTCAGGAGGTTGATCATGGTCGGAAGCCAGCCCAGGCAGGAAAGTCTATGAGACTCTTATCTCCAATTAAACACCAGAAAGGCCAGAAGAGGAGCTATAGCTCAAGTGATAGAGCACTAGCCTTGAGCACAAAAACTCAGGAACAGTGCCAAGAACCTGAGTTCAACTTCCAGGACACACACACACACACACACACACACACACACACACACACACACACACACACACACACACACACACACACACACACACACACACACACACACACACACACACACACACACACACACACACACACACACACACACACACACACACACACACACACACACTACCAGAGTTGAAAAAAAATTGAATCTAAAAGAACACACATGTACTCCAGCTCTCATTCCTTCCCTCCTTCTCTCCCTTTGCCCTCCTTTCTCACACACATACACATAAAACATAAAAAAAATTAAAAAAATAGGGTAGCTCCTTCCCTTCTTAAAAGAAATAAACATGAAATAACTTATAGAAATTTAACATTAAAAAGTTGGGCATTGAATTTCAGGTTATATCACAGAAAGTAGAACACAAAAGAATACAATGTAAGATCGAGAAAAACCAAGAACTTGGTTAGGAGATTTATATCCAAACAATAGGAATTGTAGAAAGAAGATAGAAAATGGAGACCATAAAGCATATTGTCTCAGAACAATGGCTTTCAGATAGAATAAAGTTCTCCTAGTGTCCTTCTCAGTGAATGACAGCAACCCCTGAAAACCACACCAAGAATATTATCGTGAAATCTCAGAGCATTTGGGGGGAAGGAATCCTACAGAGTCCTAGAAAAGGCATTAAAATTAAGGAAGTTAAAAAGAGGTCTTATAGAAGGGTCCAGACATCAAAATGACATCAGATATGTTTTGACATATCTGTCGATGATAATTTGATGTGTCTGATAATTTTATAATGTTCAACAACACTGGACATAAGGAAACAATTCTGAAGCACTTAATTTCAACGTAAACCCTGTCATGAAGACATTTTCAGAAATAATTTAAGTTCCTTCTTGCACAGCCCTTTCAAAAAGGAGGTGCTATTAACAAATAGGCTCTACCAAAACCAAGGGAGTAAACCCAGAGAAAGGAAGGCACAGGAGCCAGGTGCTGATGGCTTACACCTGTAATCCTCGCTATTCAGGAGGCTGAGACTTGAGGATCACAGTAAGCAGGGCCACTAAGCAAAAAAGAAATAAAGAAATAGAGGAAGGAAGGAAAGGAGGGAGGGAGAAAAGAAGGGAGAGACGAGAAATTGAGGGCCTGACCCTAATGGTGAAAGGGGACTTCTAGAGGAGGGGAGGACATCACAGAGCATCCTCCCTTTTTTAAACCAGGCCTGGGAAGTGCTCCCCCACCATCCACACTAGAGAAAGTGAGAGGATAGGGAAAGAGTCCTATACCAAGAAATTAGTGGAATGTTTCATAGATTAAACTACATCCAGAATTGATTCACAAAGCTGGCTGGAGAAGACTAAGTTTGGATTCATGAGAAATACATAGAATCCTAAATCGGGTAGCTATATTAACTTCAGGAAAACCAAAAAGCTTTTTCAAGGAAAAAAAAAAAACTGGTTAAATCACAATATATTATGTGAGCCACATGTGAATAACACTTTCTTGATCAAGATAACAAAAAATGGATATCTAAAATTGCTATCTTACTTTGGGGCTTGGAAGGGGGCCTTCAGGTGAGGATGGCCAAGAATGGTGATAAATGAAAACTAATCCTCATCCACTGAAGTGGGAAGATAATTCCTAATACTGAGAAATCAAGAGCCCATACTCTAAGCTTGGTATTTTGAGATATGGAGTTAAACCATTAGAGAAACCTCCCCAAAATAGCAAGAAATGATTGTTTCTGGGAAGGGAAGGTCAAAGAATACTATTGCTTTTATCAGGCTTCGAACTGCACGCATGCATGACTTGATTAAACAAAAGAAAGCAAAATCTCAAGAATGTGCTCATAGAATCCAACAGGCTTCAGTGTGATCAAAGCCCATTATATTTGTGTATGGGAATACATAATGAACCCACTAAATACTGTTTGAAAGTAGACGGGGTGAGGAGGAGGAGAAGAAAGAGTAATAAGGGAGTGAGTTTGATCAAAGTACCTTATATGCATGTATGAAAATATCACAATGGAACCTCATGACACAAGTAAACTTCCTCAAAAGAAAAAGCACTTACACTTAAAAAGTGAGCTGTCAGAGGGGGAAAAGAAAAAAACCTCTTTCAGGTATTTTTGGCCTGGCAACAGAAGACCTGGCACGCAAGGTACCTCTCTCTGTACTGGTCTCTTAGTCATCTAACGATGCAGGCACAAATACAGGGGTGACATTTTAGAAGCCCCTGGCTTGACTCTCTTCCCTGCAGGATAACTGAGATCAGTGATTTGTTGAAAAATCCAATTTTGAGCATTTTTAGTCGGCCACAAAGCAGACCTGGTGGCAGAGGTGTCATCTAAATGGGTTTGGGTCACACGCAAAGCATTACAGTGGGTAATGCTATAATGCTGCTTTGCACTTCAAAGCAAAGCTACATGGTACATATGAGGTGTGGGGCAGACATTGCTCTCCCTTCCCCTCTCCCAGGCAGCCCAGATTAGATCCAAAAGGTGGATGGCAGCACCTGCTTTTACAAACCCCAGATGGGTTCCCTAAGCATCTTCCTAGTGCCCTGGGGCTGAATGGCAACAGCTCCTTTCTGACCTCAGCTTTTTACACCTGCTCATTAGTACAGCCGTCCAGACTGCTGTGGTGCCAAACTAAACTGAGTTCCAATCTTGGCTTTGCTACTTACCAGCTGGGTGTGACTTAGGCTAAATCCCTTCTCTTCCCTGAGCCTTCATTTCTACCTCTGTAAAATGGAATATCACTGTGCCCAGGGGACAGTTGCGAAGGTTCTGTGAATTGATGTACGTGGCACCTGACAAGAGATCGATTCATGCAGATAACTATTCATTTCTTGCCCTCCCGTTTCCATCGCCTCTGCCCTAGTTCCTGCCTTCTTCCCTTTTCCCTGGCTACAGCTTAGCTGGCTACCCCAAGTCTACTTCTCTTTCTGCCAGAGCTCATCCTGCATTCTATGGCTAGGACAGTTTTTCACAAACACTGCTTTTATCACTTCCCAACCCTGCTGTGTAGCCCTCTGTGGTTATAAGATCGAAACATTCCAGCCTGTTATTTACAGCATCAGGTCGCTGTTGCCTGCTTTTCCTCCTCTGTCCAAGCCTTCACTTCATTCCTCTCCCCACTTTGTGGCTGCTGCCCATGTGTGTCACACACAGCCACTCACTGTCAGTCACGGGGCCCTCCCCAGCTTGCCTCTTAAAAGCAGGGCTTAGTTTAAGAATTGAGTTGAAATGAAGCCCATTTCCTTCAAAAAGCCTCCTGTGACACCTTCACCCTAATTACCCCCTTTCTGCCTTCCCTTGGTAGCATCTTGAGCTGCAGCCAGCCTTGTCTCATTCAGTTTCCCTGGCCATGGAAGCCACTGAATATAATAAGAAAGGATTTGAGGCTTTGGAGATGGCAGACCTGGATTCCACTCTTAGCTCAGTCACTTCTTCCCTATTACTTCCTATTCAGTGTTTTAACCTAGAAAGTAGAAATTTGTAAACTGAGAATAGTGCCTCTGAGAGATAACATAACACATGAGATTATTGTGAACTAATTTATACAGATCACTCAGCATCACATCTGGCCTCTGATTACTTCCATATTAATTCTCCTCTCTGCTATTTCATATGTGAGCTGTTTAGTTACACTGTCACATTATAAAGTACAGGGCCTAGATGTTTTGTTTATGTAGCTTGCCACTCTGTGTCTGTCAGTGTGTGCCAGTTCATTCTGTGGTAACAAATAGGCCCAAGTGTCAGCAGTTGAAAACATCAGAGATTTCTTTCATTGGTGGATAAATAGGACAAGCTCCTGTTGTCTTAGTGACCCACAGAACTGATCTACTTACATTTCACTGGCAGTCAAGTTGCATAGCCCAGCCTAATCATTAATCGCACAGGAAAATCTACTCCCATTGTGTATCTAGAAGAGGAGAGGTTCAAGAACATTTGCGGACTGCCCTAACAACCACCAGGTGGCTTTATGTCTGGTGGTGCCCATTGAAAGCTGTCATCACAGCCAGGTATCTAGTTCTCTCCAGGATCTTGGAATTTGGGTGATTAGACACAGCCCTGTGCTATATGGGCCTATAGTTCCCTAACTGCCATCTATAATCTTGGATGGAGAGCTAGCATGAACCCAGTTCAGACTCAGCCACACCTCTAAGCTTTAAGAGAGCTTTGACCTGTCTGAAAGTCTGAACCATGTTCAGGATGCTCACATTGCTTAAGCTTTGTCATCCTTAATGTCTTGATTATTTTTTAGTATCCAGCAGATAGACTACTGATCAAGATTTGCTGTGCGGTAAGCACTATTTGATTTATAGCAAATGATAACTGAGGCAGAATGGACCCTTCTCAGGAGAGTGGAGTGGGGTGGGAGACAGCCAACTGATTAGGGCCAAGGATCAGTCCACATACCTCTGGGCTTTTTTTTTTTTTTTTTGTCAGTCGTGGGGCTTGAACTCTGGGCCTGGGTGCTGTCCCTCAGTTCTTCAACTCAAGGAGAGCACTCTGCCACTTGGAGACACAGCACCACTTCCAGTTTTCTGGTGGTTAATTGGAGATAGGAGTCTCATGGACTTTCCTGCCCGGGCTGGCTTTGAATACAGATCCTCAGATCTCAGTCTCCTGAATAGCTAGGTTTATAGGTGTGAGCGCCCCGCTCCACATGCACATTCTTAATGCACTCAGTGCCTCAGCCTTCCCTCCCTAAAGTGTGGGCCAAGAATGGTGTTACTAATAGATACAAAGAGGAAATGAAGAGCTAGGCCACCTAAAACGTTGTATAAAGATGTCGCCCACAGCTATTCTCATCTATAGCAATAACTTACTAGCAACAATAGGATTCAGATTTAGGCTGTATGATGGCAAAAATGGCAAGATGTTTATCCCACAAGAGAGGTTTTATATGTTTATCCCACAAGAGAGGTTTTATATATTTTTTCCTAAAAGGACCCTATTTAAAAGGGTTGTTTGTGTTGCACATTTGTCTGAAACTTGGTTTCCTGTGGACCTGGAGCGTACCGTGTCAGTGCTTCTCAATCACAGTCTCACCTGGGTCTAACTAATCCCCTGTTATTGGCCATTTCAATTGTTCCAACTGATCCTCTATTCTTGTCCCCTGAAGTCTCACCGACTAATCCCTTGTGAACACTCAAGGAGCTTTTTATTATTAAGGCTCAGAGGATGGGAAGAATAACTGAATCAGAGCTGAACATTTTTAAATGGGAGTAAATAGCCAATCATACTGAAAGCCAGACTATAAACAACCCCCTCCACCTGTCCATTAGACCAGTGCATAGGTGTATCTGTTCATGGCCAGATCTTGGGTTATTATTCTTAAGGAAAAATACAAGTCCAGTTTTCTTTGTGGCTCTGCACCTCACTCACCCGGTGACACTTGACCATGCAGGGACATGAAGGCAGGAAGCACAGGAGAGCCAGCAACTCACTCATGGGTCTGTATCTCCTGGTGTTTGCTATCCATCAGGAAAGGAAAGGACATGACCCCTCATATATACTGCCCAACAGTCAGTGACCCAGAGTGAAGGGCCACAGTCAGCCTAACTCAACCTTTTACCAAAATGTTCACACACACATGCTCCTTCCCAAGGTAGGAGAGGGAGGGTGGGGGGAGGGGGGGACCAAGTATACTCAATCCAAAAAGCTAGCCTAATTAAATCCTGACAGATTGCTTCAGTAGTTAACAGCTGCCTGGTAGCTGGGTCTGGTTCTAAGCTCTGGCAGGAATAGAATACATCTGGCTCCACTGAGTTATTTAATATCTTTGATACAAGCCAAGAATGGTAGAAACAGTAGAAAATCCTTCTCTTACTGGAAGAAACTAGAAAGTTGGAAAAAGTACATGTTTTTCTTCCTTGATTTTAAAATGATGGGGGAGGAGTTCATCAACAACAAGTGAAGTCCCCTTTGGCCTTCCATTGACAGGGCAAGCTGTGTTTGGTGATTGCTGAGGGCTTTGAAATGTGGTGGCCGTTTAGCCATATCAAATGCCTAATGAAGGAAGGTTTCATCTCATTGGTATTCAGTCTGGCAGTAGCATTGCATTCACTAATCCTGAAACAATAAGGTCTAAGGAGAGGCTTGCTTCCTTGGTTGGAAATAAATGGAACAGCCTGAATTATCCCAGTTTTATCTCCTGTTTTAACTTGGAATGATGCCAGCGTGTTGAGTTTCACCCCTAGGGAATTCATATCATGTGAAAAACTTAAATCAGGTCTGTCTGCCAGTACATGCAGTTTTAATCCGTTAAATATTCCTAGCTAACAATGCACACGGGGCCCTTTAGCTCCACAGACAGTCATGTTCTGCTAAGACCATGCAAATAGAACTGCTTCTGCCTGCTTATTTTTTTAGGGAGAATTGATCATTCCCATGCCTACATGGTTTTGCCCAAATCCCTGGTGCAATGCAAGGCACTTGGCATGTCTTAACCTTAGCAAAAGTTCCTCCCTTCTCCAGGGCCTGGCTTTCTTACTTTAAGCTCAAGTAGATTTCAAATAAAGGATTGTCTTTCTCTTTGATTAGCTACTTAAGAGGAGCCAGAACCCTTGGCTTTATCAAGTTGTAGGAACTTGAGCCGAGAGCCTGGGTAGAATGTCTAACGAGAATGGCATTGAGCCATCCCTACACCCTTGTGAATTCATGAAAACCTTGTATAGAGCTTTTATCTGTAGAGTGAAGCACTATTGTCTGCATAAGAACAGTTAACTTCCAGAAAACTCTCTAGGTTTTCATTTTGTTTTTGGTTTGTTTTATTTCCAGAATTGAATCTTTTATTTCTTGGTTCATTCCTAGGGGAGTCATTTTTTTTTCTTCCTCCAAACATGAAAATAACGTTTTTTAGAGTTATAAAAACAGAATGGATGGGAAATATTTTGACAAAATACTTGTCCAGGCATCCATGTGTGGCTAAAGGAAGTGCTGGATCAAAGCGTGGTGTGGCATCCTTGTTGGGAGCATGGGCTCAAGCACTCCAGTGCCTGGGTCGGGTCTTCCATCCTTAGTAGCTGGTGTGAGGTTGTGCAAGAGACACAGCCTTCCTTTGCCTTGGTTTCCCCTTTAGTAACATGAAGATGTCAACTACATTGATTTCCTCCTAGTACCCAAGAATTTTGCAAGTACTAGACCGCTGTTGCTATTGTTAATATCATTTTTGTCATCATCATCATGATCATTATGGAACAATCTTCCATAATGGAACACCATTGCTCTGTCCTGACAGAGGCAGACACTAAATAAAAGATTACTTTAGACCATAACAGGCTAAGATCAAAGAGAGAAAGCTGATTCCAGCTGAACACAAATAAAAGGAGTTGTTCTAATCAGGAATATTACAGAAAGCTCCCCTGTGGAGCTGGAGATTGGCCTGAGATGGAGGGAAGGAGGGGCATTCATTCATTATAAAGTAATTAATTCATAAAATATGCAACAATCACCTGCATTTTGCCATCCAGCGACAATCACTGATCTCATTCTAATATATAGCCTGCGGTTTTTTTATGAATAGAAATGCACTCACGTGCACCCACTTGTGTGTTTTCTCATCAACAAAAAAATGGTGTCCTGCCCTCATAAAATATGTACTCCTCACTAATGTATGCTTATGCTAAGCAGTATATTGCAGGCACCTTTCTGTATCAGTAGTTGGGGCTGGCTTCTTGAGAGCCAAAATCAGCATGGGCCTTCAACTTCCTTTCATGTGTCCCTTCCTTTCTGTCTGATCACCACCCTGCTTCCCTCAAGGCAGGATGGTTCTGCTCCCAGATCTGGCCCTTCCTGATTCTCACCAGACACCAGGAAACTATGCCTTCATTTATCTGGCAAGGGTACTTTACAGGACCTGGGTACCCTGCAGAGCAGTGCTCATTATCATGTTCTCTAGAAGCTCTGTGCCTGTGCCTTTAATACCTAATTTAGGTTTTGTGGCAGACAAATGGGAGCCTGTATTTATTCACTTGAGAGAGAAGAATTTTACACCAACACATCACCTTACTTGTTATGTTACTGAAAACCTGGACTTCCTGTTAAGAAATTTGCCTCTGGGGGGGCAGTAAAGGTACCCAAACTTTAGGAGATTCTTGGAAGATGAGTTGTTTGTGAATTATTTGCCTGAAATTGCTAATAGCTCAGGATACAAAAGTCACCTTTAAAAGAGATATTTTTATGGATGCAAAAAAAAAAAAATCAATGGCTTTGTGCTGGGTGAATTGGTGTCCACCTCTTTCTCCTCCTTAGCTACTCAATAATAGCTTGATTCATTCTTATGCTCTCTGTGATGATTGATGACATAACTGTACTCTCTTACCTCTCCTCTTCTCCCACCCCCACCCCTGTCTCAGAGAGGGCCCCTGTTAGCAGAAAGCTTTAGTTTCTAGTATACTTATATTCCTTCTGGCTCATTCCAGTTGCTTAGCATATACCAAGCCTTCACCTTTCTAACTGTAGCCCTCCCGGCTTCCTGTGTGTCCCATGGTATCTTCTCCATCTTGCCCTGATTTCCACTTCTGTTTCCCTTCACAAAGCTTAACACTAGATCAGACCAGATGAGGACGGGACCCTATCTTAACTAAATACTAAATGCTAAGGGTTGTTTTTTTGTTTTTGTTTTTGATGGTGGTGGGGCTTGAACTCAGGGCCTGGGTGCTATCCCCGAGCCTCTTTTTATTCAAGGCTAGCACTCCACCACTTGAGCCCACAGAGCCACTTCGGGCTTTTTCTGAGTAGTTTATTGGAGATAAGAGTCTCATGGACAGTCCTGCCTGGGCTGGCTTCCAAGCATGATCCTCAAATCTCAGCCTCCTGAGTTACTAGGATTACAGGCATGAGTCACCAATGCGAGCTTACACTGCATATCTTAAAACAACAAAATGTATTTTCCACAGATCTGAAGGCTAGAAGTCCAGGAGCAAAGGACCAGCCAGTTCTGATCCCAGTGAGGATCTTCCTGTCTGCTGGAGTGGTGTAGACAGAGCAAGCTCTCTGGTGCTTCTCAGAACTAATCCACTGTGAGAGCCCTGCCGAAATCACCACGTGTAACCCTAATCCCCTCCCAAAGGCCCATCTCATATGCTATCATGGAGGATTATGGCTTAATAATGAGTTTGGGGAGAACTCATAACATGCAGGTTTCAGGGCTGAGGGTGAGGAAAGCAAGTTCCCAAGAGACCTGGGCTATGAATTGCCAAGATAGTAGAGTAATAGGGGATGATGGAAAGACAGCATGGTGTGGTAGAAAGAGAATGTTGGTGGCAAATGCCAACTCTGCCACTCAGTGACTGAGTGAATGTAAGGGACTTTCTTTTTTCTTTTCTTTATTTCTCAGTACTGTGATTTGAACTCAAGGCTTTGTAATCACCTAGCTTACTTGTTCATGACTGGCACCTTACTCTTTGAGCAACACTTAGCCTTGCTTTTTGCTGGTTAATTGGAAATGGAGTCTTTCAGACCTTTTTTTTACCTGGGCTGGCTTTGAACCACAATCCTCAGGCGTGAGCCACCACCGGTGCTTAGCTGAAGGGGCTTTTTAAAATGTCCTTGCGCTCACCTTTCCTTCTGTCAAAGTAGGGGGCTGCGACTCACCCCTAGACAGTTCCAGGGACTGTGCTCTATTCAGTCAGCAGAGACGCAACTGGGGACGGCCTGGTTGCTGGTTGTCTTGTTTATTATGTGGCAGGCACTACGTCAGGTGCTGACATTAAATGGAACTCATTCCTGTGCCTGAAACAGGGAACAGGATAGCACCATATTCTGGACAATGAATGCTATGTCACTGCTCCAGAGAAACAAAGTGGATGGAAGAATTGAGGAAAAGCTAGCACCGGTGACTGTACTTCATATTGGGGTAGCAGAGGGGCAGCTATTTGGACTGGTTACTGACTGAATGTTTGCATCCTCTCCGAGCTCAGGTGTTGAAGCTGCATTCCCACTCTGCTCTCACTATCCTGTGATGGTATTTCATACGGGCCTTTGGGAGGTAGCCTGGGGTAGGGGCGGTCATGAAAGCGGGACCTCCATGATGGGGTTAGTGCTCTCATAAGAAAAGATACCCATTACACATTTCCTTCTCCTGGTTCCACGCAGATTAATGGAGTCACCCCAAATAAAAGACCTGTGGGAACTGAATACCAGACTAAGGAGTAAGGAATGCTTTCTGTTATGCTGAGTGAGAAAGTAAAGCTTCTTTTATGTCAGGCAACCAGGGTAGTATAGACATATTTGAGGGTGGAAAAGGGGTGGGGACAGAATGAATAGAAACTATATTATGATTTTCTTTGGAGACTTGGAAATGCAGTCACCTCGTCATAAGGTCGTAAGACAGCCACGAGAAAGTGCAAGAGCATTTATTGTCAGGCCTGGCCACTGTCCCCTTGTCCTGGTAGCATTGTAGTCAGAGCAGAAGTAGACATGAGATGTCATGCATGGGATCTGTCCTTCATATATTACAGCCTGGCATGCACAACCCTGTATTCAAGCTAGGTGTTACCACATGACTCTGAGAAATCAGACTTGCTAGAATGTCCAGCGGTAAGTATTTTTGTTGTTATTGTTATGGCGTTTTTATCCATATCTTTTAAAATAATTTTCAATTAAAAATTTGAAAGGACAGAATATAAAATTAACTAACCTGCAATTAATTTCAACAGTAATTATGTAAAAATTCTAGGCATGTGAAAGATGGGGAACATGGAATAATTAGTTGTGGGCTTTTTTACTACCATAATTACAGTGATGAATATGCATGAATCTGGTGGGAAAGGAACTCACAGCAAGCAATTGTATGTAATTAAACTTTTAGCTGACTGTGTTGTGTAGTACTCTGCTCAAACTATTAGCAAAGTCTCCCCAAATAAACACCCCTCCCAGATATAAAGTAGTCACCATTGCCATTTTTTTCAGCGCCTCTCCTTTTTTTAAAATTAATGTGTATTGCTTATACAAGGGAGCTCATCGTGATATATCCATATATGCATATAATATACTTTACTATATCACCCACTCTTACTCTGTCTCCTCTCTCCCCTACTAAAATCATTTGAAGCCAGATGCTGATGGCTCACACCTATAATCCTAGCTACGAGGATGCTGAAATTTGAAGGTTCAAGACCAGCCCAGACAGGAAAGTCCATGTGACTTTTATCTTCAATTAACCACCAGAAAGCTGGTAGTCAAGTGCAGACTTGAGCAAAAGAGCTAAAGGACAATACCCAGACCCTGAATTTGAGCCCCAATATAGGTACAAACAAACAAACACATTTTAATGGGTTTCATAATGCTGTTTTCATACATGCATATAATGTATTTCAATCATATTCAACCTCCCCCATCACACTCTTCTCTTACCTTCTATATCCCACTCATTCCCCTCCTAAGTATGTTCATGTCATATGTGTGTGTGTGTGTGTGTGTGTGTGTGTGTGTGTATGTGAACAACTGTATGTAGATAGTAAGTCTAAGTTATACATATGAGAGAAAATGTACAATATTTATCTTTCTATTCTGCTTACCAATATAACATCCAGTTCCATCCATTTTACTGCAAACAGCAAAAGTGCATTTTATGGCATAATAACATTCCTTTTAAATTCTCCTTTTAACTTCCTTGAAACTTGGGTATGGCATGCATTGTTGCCAGGGTGGCCTGAACAGGATGGACCTGCTTTGGAGTAGGTTTTTATGACATGTTAACACAGTTCAGCCTTCTGTAGCTGCCACTTGGTAGCAGCTCAGCCTTGGTATCAAAGACCCCTGTTGGGTGGGCATTTCTTAGGGCATCCTTACTTGTAGTACAGGGTGTAGGAAGTGCTCTGCAAATAGTAGTGTAATAAATGTAACACCTCCCCAGCTGTGTTCCCAGTCAGTATGTTTCCTATTATTCCTCTTTGCCTGCCCAGCAACCCAACCTTGTGATCTGGACAGCTTGCCCAGTCACTTGCCTAGTAAGTGATAGATGGCAGTTTGAATGCAGGTCTTTTTGATCCTAAGACCTATGTTATTACCACTTACTTACTACCATATTTCTCCAAGTTGAAAAAAAGAAGGAAATCATCTTAGTGCCCTCTATAGATGACACATGGAATTTATTCAAATGCCTTCTTACTACGAGTAGATAGCCAGGGGTAATTAATCAGCAAAGCAAGGCCCTGACAAGGAGTGTTGAAAACTGGACCAAGAAGAGGTAGTGATCTCACAAGAGCAACAGCTGTATTTACAGAGCCCTTAGACACTTTGCCAGCTACTAGGCTGCATACGTTTATGTCATCCATGATCTTCACCGTTGTCCCCCACTTTACAGAGGAGGCTCTGGAGTTTAAAGTAACTATCCAGGTTGGCCCAGTTAGTAAATGGTAGAGCCAGGATCCAGACATGAGTCTGGATCTGACTCAGCCTCCAGTGCCTATGTTCAGTGCTGGACATCAGTGCATCATCTGATGCATCATCCTCTCAGGAAACACAGGCTGCCATCCAGTGAGTAGGAAACAGGATCCAACACTAGCTGACTTCATCTTGATGCCTAATGGGAAGAGCCAAAACTTACATGTTGGAAATCTCAGCAAATCCCCTCCTCCCTTATCTCTCCCTCCCCCCCCCCCCCCCGCCCCAGTTGCCAGTGAGGTGAGATTTGGGTGCTTGTAAAGAACTTTCTAGAATCTTCTTGGAAAGGACTGAAGTGTCGATGTGTCTCCCTATAATTGTTCTTATAGGAGACTGCTTCTCTATCTGGACATGTTGGGTCCTGAAAGTGGCAGAAGCAAAGCCTCAGTGAATGCTGGCCCAGTCCAGGTTCTCATTAAGCTCCGTGTTTTCTTTAGTAAACATAAATAAATAAAAATAATAACAAATGAAAGAAAAGAAAAAAATCCCATCACAGATGTGCATACCAGACTTCCATTAACAGAACCCAGAAGAACCTTTAGCCAAGTGAAGCAATTTCTTCTTTCTGTAATTAAAGCAATTTAGGGGCTGAATGTATTTATGGGCAAATTTACTGAAGTGAGACAGAAGCAGTTTACAATGTGCATATGAGAGGGAAATCAGAGGCTCTGTGCAAAATATCCCACAGCTCTCTCCATCTTAAACATGGTGGTTGGTGCAAGTGGGTCAGGTCATCTTCTTAGCTGAGGTGGGACAGCTTGAGTTTGAGAGGGGAGGGAACTGAGGCACACAGAAAGGAGGGATTTACCCCCAAGTTAGAGAGCAAGCCGCCTGGCAGCCAAGCGGGCACAGGGTAGGTCCTGTCCTTCCTGCTGAACCCAGGCAAAGCATACTCTTTTCTTGTTGCTTTGGATTTTCTTGTCATGAGAGTTGGTGGGGGTGGGTTGGCGGGGGTTGTGTTTTGCTCTTTTGAATGGTTTCAGTTTTCCTCTGGTTCTTACATTGAGGGGAGTTTCCCCAAGGATGCTTTCATATAGTCATATATTTCGTATCCAATGTTTGGGTATTCCCAGATCTGCCACTGAAGTGTGGATGTCAGCACTCGCTTTACAGAGTTCCCTGGCTGGTAACCGCTCCAGGCAGGAGCCCCATGCCTGTACGCTCCCAGCCATCTTGTACAGTGCTGTCTTCCCCCAGTACTTCTAACTCTAAATTCAGAAGTGACCTGAATTCCCTGGAACTAAGTTTGTATTTTCCAAGTTCAACTGGGACTTAAGATCAGTATTCTGTGCATTTTGTATTTATATATTGTTGATTCGTACAAAGCCTGAGGATTTAAGATAAGTTAAGACAACAAAGCCCTGGTCCTCCTGTGTCTCCACGGACATGGAGAATACTTTCCTCACTGAGGCCCACCCGCAGTTCACAGTGAATCCCTCAAGGCAACTTGCAGCTTCTTTTCACTGTAATACCCCACTGCTCTATGCTATTAACTTTGCTCTGCTTGATAAATAGTGGCTTTTGAGGAGGGAGGCAGTCACAGGCTTCCCAAACTAGCTCTCTTAATTGTCCTGACCTCCAATGATAGCCATATTGGTCAGCTGTTGACACAACATCTTTTGTCTACAAGCAGAACTAATTATGCCAGAAAAGACAGCATCTTTTGCTTAAGATTCAGATTTGAGGGGCTGAGAAGGTGGCTCAGTGGTAGAGTACTTGCCTTGCATACATGAGGCCCTGGGTTCAATTCCTCAGCACCATATAGGCAGAAAAAGCTGGAAGTGGCGCTGTGGCTCAAGTGGTAGAGCACTGCTAGCCTTGAGCTGAAGAGCTGAGGGACAGCGCCCAGGCCCAGAGTTCAGGCCCCATGACGGGCCCCCCCAAAAAGATTCAGATTTGAAGGTTTCTTCTGAACCAAAGGAAACAAGAAAGGGTGCAACATCTCCTTTTATTCCCCACCCCTGAATCTTTATAGATCAAAAATAACTCAAAGCTTGTTTATCTGCCATCAAATTTGGAACTTCAGAACAGCTCCAGGTCAGGCTTGGCCTGTTGAGGCCACAGGGAAGTTGGTAATCAGGACCTATTATGAATGTTCTTCCTCTGAAGCCAGTTGAAAACCACACACACACACACACACACACACACACACACACACACACACACACACACACACACACACACACACACACACACACACACACACACACACACACACACACACACACACACACACACACACACACACTAGCACACTCCTCCTTTATCTCCCTCATTTGTCTGTTCAATTAGTACAGTTGGACATAGGTACTGCTGTGAGAGAAACCCTGCCAGGAAGAGCAAGGTGGCCTGCAAACCCTCAAAGACATGAATAGAATATCAATGGTCATGACTCTATTCCTGCTTAGCAGTCTCAGCTCTGCAGGCTTTCAGTATAGATCGTCGGTGGATGTAAACAGTATATCCTGTTGCTCTGATACAGGTATTGCCAGAAGGAACATTTGATATATAGAAACAACTGAATTAAACTAGAGGCCCTTGACTTTTGGCCAGGAGTTATTTCTTATTTCCTCTAAATTTAGAGATTCTAAAATTAGAGAGGAAGCTCATGAGGAGTCCAGAAAATTAAAATCCTTATTAAAGGGAAAAACGTCCATTCATGAAATATTGAGTGGTGCTAATAATGCTTATAATAGCTAATAATGTGTGCAGTAGGCACCAAGACAGCCAGGAGATTTCCAAACCCATAATTTAAGGCTTATTATTTTTTTTCAAATTCTTTATTGTGATTAAGTGATTACATAATTTCCCAAATTTCACAGTATTGTGGGATAGTGAGGCTTAGTTAAAGTCACAAACACATTCTAACTCTCATGGGGCAAATTGTCTATCATGGTCAATAACATTTATGAGTTCTATGAGCTTTGCGATACAGTTATTTCTTCCACATCGGGTGATATGTACATTTCTTTTGTGTTGCATAGCATCAGCTGTTACCTCTTTCCCACTTGTTCCCTCCCTCCCATCCCTGCCATTGAGTTGCTTAGTTCGTTTTGATCAGTGTCCAGTGCAGCTGATGGGTCCGCTGGTGTATATTTTTCCTTAAGGCTTATTATTTCAGAGTGGCTTTCTAGATATGATAGGATACATCATATATGTGTGAAGCTGAGCTTAGTGCTTAGACGTGAGAGGGACAGACTATAAACATAACTGAAATGAGAGAAATCCAAGGTCACCATGATGGAAAACTAGTTTTATCAGCCACTTCAGAATAAGGGCGAACATGATGTGCCATGATGTGGGTCAAAGGAACTGGGTAGGAGGCTATAGTATAAAATACTTTTTTTTAATATAAAGGTGAGGGAGAAGTTAGAAAGAGATGTGATGGCCATTTCTGTTGTGGAGGCTACCCGCAGGTGAGCAGAGAGCCATGCTGCAAGGCCAAGAGGGTAGCAATGCTTGGAAGGAAGGACTTCTAGAAAGATCCACCTGGAGAGTCCTGTAACACTATAGAAAGACTACTCATGCACCCAGCTGTTCTATAACATAGTCTCTACAGAGATTCCAGTTTTAACCATTGGCTATCATTCAGTCCCATCTAAAGGCTCAACTGGAAGATGACCTGCTTGCTAGGTTTACACAGATCATCATTGACACAATTCATTTCTCATGAATAAGGGCCTCAGCTCCTCCTTGGTTGGCTAGAGGCCTCTTGTCAGTTCCTTGCAGTGTGGACTTTCCATTGAGCAGTTTCTATCCTAGCCCTCAAAGCAAGAGAATAAACAAGAACAAGAATGGAGATGGATCAAAAGCCACCAACCATCTTTTATAACCCAATGCTGGAAATGGCATGTCATTATCACTGTCATATTCTATCTGTTAAAAGTGAGAAAATAAGTCCAGACTCAATTCCCCAGGAAGAGATTTCACAGAGCATGCAAACACGGAAGAGTTAGAGATGCCCACCTTAGAGGCTTCTCACTGCACTGGGGAAAGAGAAAAGAGCATCAGGAGCACAGGGGTCAAAGAGAGTCTCATCAGTCTTTCCAAAGACCTTATGCTACATTTTAACAGACGCTTCAGTGTGATGTGATCCACCCATGAGAATTTTCACTATAGAAGATTAGAATGGGAACGATTAGAAGTAGCTCCTAATTTCCCATCAGATAGGTTCTTGTTGAATAAATGATGATCACTAACTGTGCCACTGTTACAAAGACTACATTGACTCCAGACTTTGGCCAGAAAGTAAACAAGAAGTCCGTGAGACTAAATAAAAAATATGGAGGTAGAGAAGGCAACCTGAATGAGCTCCTCATGGCCAAAGCTGGGACAACTTAAGCAACAGAATAAATAATAAACTTTTAGGCTGTTTCATGCTGCTAACAAAATACCCAGGAGTGGGTAATTTACAAAAGACAAAAATGTATTTTTTTTTTACACTTCTGGAAGAACAATCCAGAAAACCAAGATCAAGGCTTTGGCAAGTTGCATGTCTGGTGGGGCCTGGCATCTGCTTCCAAAATGGCCTTGTGGCTGTGCCCAGTAGAGGAGG
Organism: Dipodomys merriami; assembly: GCF_024711535.1. NCBI lineage: Eukaryota > Metazoa > Chordata > Mammalia > Rodentia > Heteromyidae > Dipodomys > Dipodomys merriami. The sequence goes on along the minus strand of NW_027203493.1, from coordinate 15,283,606 downwards.
TAACTCTGTGACCTCACCTGGCAGAAGGGCAAGCGCACCTCACATGGTGCAAACCCTGTTATAGGGGTCACACTCACTCAAGTTCAGGAGGAAGGAGCCTCCCTGGCCTGGCACCTTTTTACTACTGTCACATTGGCCCCAGCTGGATGTGGAGGAGAAAATTGTATTGGCTTAGAGCTCAAAGAACAAAATAAATAGGCACAATTCCGTCTTAAGTAATAAATAAATAGGAGGAGGGGCAAAAGCCATACAGATGAATTCCCATGAATGAAATGTTGAAGCAGTGGATGAAAGAACTAGGGGGAATAGTGTGTGTGTGTGTGTGTGTGTGTGTGTGTGTGTGTGTGTGTGTGTGTGTGTGTGTGTGTGTGTGTGTGTGTGTGTGTGTGTGTGTGTGTGTGTGTATCACCACCATGGACAACACAGTAATAATTGATGCAGACAAGATCCTTTGTGAATATTAAAAAGTAATGGATGAAAGATGATTTTGTTTGATGTGAAAGGATCTCTCCCAATATATTTATTAACAGCTTAAGGAAAAACAGTAACTTTGCAGTAAAGAATTCTGGCAGATACCACCTTAACTAAAGGATCAGGTTTGACATCCTCAGTAAATTCACATCAGTGTCTCCCATCTCTGGGATACACTCTGTGACTGTGGCAAGCATTCAGTCATCCTCAAAGTAGTAAAGCCATGAAAAACAAGGAAAGGCAGAAAAAGTGCTCCAAATTGGAGGAAGCGGAGACGATATGGGATCCTGGATTCAATGCTGGGACAGGAAAAGGACATTAGTGGAAGAAATGGTGCAATCTGATTAAATCCTGTGTCCTAGAATTACTCAAATTACTCTATTTCAGCAGTTATTCTGTGGCTAGTGAGTTATTAAAGGCTGTCAGATAAAATATAGGGGACTCTCTATATGTTATTTTTGCAGTACTTATCTAAATCCAAACTTCTCAAAAAAAGTTACACACATACATATATTTTTTATTTACTTATTTTCCAGTCCTTGAGCTTCTTTTGCTCAAGGCTAGCACTCTACCACTTGAGCCACAGCACCGCTTCCAGCTTGCTCTTTGATTTTGAGAAATCAAAACCAGGGTTTCATTTATGCTAGGCAAGCACTCTATCCACTAAGCCACATTCCCAGCAGAAAGTTACATTTAAAAAATGGAGACCCTCTATCCAGTATATTCAGAGAACTCAAGAAAGTAATCCCTCCCAAACCTGACAAACCAATTACTAAATGGGCAAGGGAACTAAAGAGAGACTTCTCAGAAGAAGAGATAAAAATGGCAAAGAAACACATGAGTAAATGTTCACCATCCCTGGTTGTAAAGGAAATGCAAATAAAGACAACCCTGAGATACAACCTTACCCCAGTCAGAATGGCCCACATCCTCAAGTCAGCCAACAACAAAGGCTGGAGATGAGGTAGAGAAAGAGGAACCCTATTACACTGTTGGTGAGAATGTACACTTATACAACCACTTCGGAAAGCAGTCTGGAGGGTCCTCAGAAAGCTAAATATTGACCTTCCCTATGACCCAGCTGTACCACTTCTAGGCATCTATCCTGAACAACAGGAACCAGTATACAAGGACACATGCACCTCCATGTTTATTGCAGCACACTGTTCACAATAGCCAGGATATGGAAACAACCCAGATGTCCCACCACAGATGAGTGGATCCAAAAATTGTAGAATATTATGCAGCCATTAGAAAGGACAAAATAATGGCATTTGCAGGGAAATGGATGGAACTAGAAGAAATCGTGTTGAGCGAGGTAAGCCAAGAGCAGAGAGACAAACGGCACATGGTCTTCCTGATAAGTGGATGTTAAATCCAAAATGTAAGGTGATATAACAAAGTTAACAAGACTTAAGAAACAAAGAACCTCCACTCGTCTGGTCAAATCACCACTAAATAACCCCATGCTGCTGATCACATATATGGTATATATGTGCACACTGGAGAAAAACCAGGAGGAGGACACTAGAGGGAATCAGGGAAAAACATACAACAGTGGGACCCATCAGCTACACTGGACATTATTCAAAATGAACTAAGCAACTCAATGGCAGCGATGGGAGGAAGGGAATGAGCAGGAAAGAGGGAACAGCTGACACCAAGCAAAAGGAAAGGAATGTACATATCACCCAATGTGGAAGAAATAACGGTATTGTCAAAGCTTATAGAATTCATAAATGTTATAGACCACGATAGGCAATTTGCCCCATGAAAGTTAGAATATTTTGTGACTTTAACTAAGCATCACTATCTCACAGTACTGTGAAATTTGGGAAATTTATGTAATCACTTAATCACAATAAAAAGTTGGAAAAAAAATGGAGTCTCTGGGGCTGGGAAGGTGGCTCAGTGGTAGAGTGCTTGCCTTGCATGCATGAGGCCCTGGGTTCGATTCCTAAGTACCACATAAGCAAAAAAAAAAAAAGCTGGAAGTGGTTCTGTGGCTCAAGTGGTAGAGCACTAGCTTTGAGCTAAAGTTCTTATCTCTAAGATTTGTGTGTGTGTGTGCGCGCATACACACACATGTACACACATGTGCGTGCTTGTGCATGCATGTGCGTGCTAGTACTAGGACTGGACCTCAGAGGTTGGATGCTGTCTCTTAGATTTTGCACTCAAGGCTAGTGTTCTACCTCTTGAGCCATAGATCCACTTCCAACTTTTTAGTTGTTCATTAGAGGTAAGAGTTTCATGGACTTCCCTGCCCTGGCTGGCTTCAAACTGTGATCCTTAGATCTCGACCTTCTAAGTGGTAGCAACCAGCATAGCCTTTAGGCTCCCAGAGTTCCCTGCTTTAATGATTCCTACCCCATAACAGTGAGTGAGCATCTTTTGGCACCCTAGCTGTGTTCTGTAAATGTCTAATGAATGAGCAAACTGTCTCTGTTGGCCCCCATGGGGTTCATCTGTATCACACTGATGCGTATGAATGTTCTTCATCCTCTTCCTCAGAGGACCAGCTTGGGCCCTCTGTTAGCACCAGAAGCCTTTGATTCTTCACTTGCTTGTTTTGCTTTTTGCAGCTCTATTAATGTTTAAAATGCTTGCTTGAACTTTCCAGCCTGTCTGAGGTGTCTGGAGAGGTTTCAACAGGGATACATGGATTCTAAAGTGGCCCTGGGAAACTTGGTTATTATTTCCTCCTTGAAGAATCCATCGGGTAATTTTGACTCTTCCACAGTTGCAGACCCTGTAGTTATTCATCTATTATGGAACAGACAGGCTCTGTGACCCACTGCCCAGGCGGCCCCTTATGTTGGAATGGAGCCTCCAGCACCTCATCTTGGAGAACATTAACATGCTTCAGCAAGCCTTCATCTCAAGAAGCATAAATATGAGACATCCAAACAGAAGACAGGATCGCACAGGAGGCAATATTGTTCAGCCACCCAGGGAGGCCATGGTGGCAAAGAACAACAGATGTATTAATCATTCAGATGCTTCACTGCTAACCCTGAGACCAAGTTTGCTCTTTCCTGCAAGAACATATCCATGGCTTGCTTCTGTAGACAACAAAAGCAAGAGCCAGCCATGTATCATGGTATGTACTTGTCATCCCAGCACTTGGAAGGTAGAGGTAGGACAAAAGAAAGTTGGAATCTAGCCTGGGCTATGTCAGTCATGGGACCTGATCTCTGGGCCTGGGTGCTGTCCCTCACTCTTCAGCTCAGGGCTAGTGCTCTACCACTTGAGCCACAGCTCCACTTCCAGCTTTTTCTGGTGCTAAAGAATCGAACCCTGGGCCTCAGGCATGCAAGGCAAGCACTCAACCATTGAGCCACCTTCCCAGCTGTAGCCTGGGCTATGTAAGGAGGCCTTGTCTCAAAACCGGGATAAAAAATTAGAAAGCAAAGCAAGATCAATAGAAAGCCCATGGACTGGGAGAAGATCTTCATTAGCCATACAACGGACAAAGGTCTCATATCTAAAATATATTTGGAACTCAAAAAATTAAATCTCCCAACAACAAATCCTCAAAGAAACAACTGCCCAATAAATAAGTAGGCTAAAGAAACTACTCTGAAGTGGAACGAAGGATGGCCAATAGACATATGAAGAAATGCTCACCCTCCCTAGCCATAAAAGAAATGCCTATAAATGAAATGCCAGTTAGAATGCCTATAATCAAGAACTCTAATAACAACAGGTGCTGGAGGGGATGTGGACAGAAGGGAACCCTACTGCTTTGTTGGTGGAAGTGTAAACTTGTTCAATCACTTTGGAAAGTAGTATGGAGGTTCCTCAAAAGACTCCACATAGAGCTCCCCAATGACCCAGCAATCCCACTTTTGGGCATTTACCCAAATGATCACAAACAATACCATACTAAAGCTACCAGCATAACTATGTTTATTGCAGCATTGTTACCATAGCTATGATACGGAACCAACCCAGATGCCCCTCTGTAGATGAATGGATCAAGAAAATGTGGTATATATACACAATGGAATTCTCTGCTTCCATCAGAAAGAATGACATTGCCCCATTTGTTAGGCAATGGAAAGGCTTGGAAAAAATTACATTAAGTGAAGGAATTTGGATCTTGAATACAATGAGCAGCCCTCAGAAGGTATAAAATGCCTGTTTCCTATTTACTTCTGAAAGACAGCTTTCCAGATGTTATATGGGAAATGTGGAGAAGGCTCTAAGAAGTTAGGAGTCCAGCTAAGAAGTGTGGGCTAACTTGTGCAGAAGACACTGGTAACTTGTCTCCTATTTTGGAAACAGAGTGAGCAGGGAGCTGCCCCTAAGTTGGAAGGAACAGAACTAATGCTAAGGCCTCTGGCTCCAGTGACTGGCTGGGGTTGCCATTAGGTGATTGTCTTTGATATTTGATTCTATCGCTTTCTTAGCTCTCACTAATGAGATCTTATTTGCATAACAATGGCAAGCTTGACATAGATTTTTTTTTCTTCCCCCTAACTTTTCTCCGCAGTGCTGCTTGTGGGTGATAGCACAAGTAGATACTTACAAACAGCTCAAAGCATCTGGCTCCCCTCATCCTGCTTGAGTTAGCATATTCTGCTCTGACCGCTGACACAGGAGGCTCAATAAACCATTGTATTGTAACTCTCCAAGCCTTATTACTGGACCAGAAGCCATCTGACCATTGAGTTTAAAGAATGTCTACTAAGCATTTAATTTTACAGCTTCCACCAAACACTACAGGTAAATAGATACAGTAAGCAATAGAAATAGTAATTCTCTACAGTCCTCCTTATTCAGCAAATTCCAGGAGGCACATCTATTCTTTTTAAGCATGTTGTTTGAAGGAACAGCTCAGGATGTCATATGCAGGAGCCTGGGTTTGCTGAAGCCATCCTGTGCACAAGAGAGGTCTCAACTTTGGTGATTAAAATGACCCCATTACCTAGGATCATTTACAAGTCCAACATCCTTCTGTATTGTCTCTCATTGGTTTGTGTGGTCTGCTGCAGAAGAAGTAGCAAAGAAATATTCTCCAGTTCCTCTGGCCTCTTCTGTTGACCTTTTTAAGCGATTATACAATTGAGCTGAGTTCTCAAAAGGCCACCTAGGCCCTAGCTCCCAATTACTTTCATGAATGAATTTTGGTAGCAATCTGAATTAGAGATAGAGACAGAGATGTGTATTCTTTTCTACTTAAATCACCACTTACAGGCCTTACCCTCCAGCCAGTTCTGTGACTACCCTGGGCCTGTTTCTTAGCAAAGTATCCCTGGGTTGTGTCTGGGTCCTTCCTCATCAGAGCAGAGCTCAGGCCCCATGTATGCAGTTGTCTCCTAGCATGCTAGGAGAGCGTTCCCTCTATTCTGAGCACCAGAGGAATTATAGGTACCTACAGGTACCATTTGGCAGTTTCAGTGGCACTTATTGGAATCTGATTTTCAATACGATATCCTGCCCCTATTTGCCCAGTAACAGACCTATGTGGGAAAGGGTGAGAAGGAACAAAAGCCCTTTGGTCTCAGCATAAAAAACTGTCTGTCTGTCTGTCTGTCTGTCTGTCTGTCTGTCTGTCTGTCTGTCTGTCTGTCTCTCTCTCTCTCTCCCTCCCTTCCTCCCTCCCTCCCTCTCCTTCTTCTCCTTCTCTCTTCTCTCTCCCTCCCTCATTTCTCCCTCTCTCCCTCACCCCCCCTCCACCTTTCTCCACCCCTATCCCCCCCTCCCCCATTGAATCTAATCTTAGAATACTTGTCTCCTGGCTCTCACAGTCCGGCAGAACCAGTGCCTTCTTCTTGGAACGTGGTCCCTTCTCTGTTCCCTCTGGCTCAGGGCCTAGATGGCTCCTGCTGTGGGCTGGCTGGTGCTGGGCAGCTCTGATTTTCCCATCACCAACCCCCCACTTTAGTTAATTTTAGTAACTTGAGTTGCTATGGTGATGGTTCAGTGGGGGTTTTCGGTGGTTCTCTTTTGATTCAATCATTTGTCGGTCTGCCCTTTAAATTAAGCTTTTTCAATCCACATCTAAATCGAGGATGGAGATGTGTTTGGAATCGCAATCCATGAGGGCGCTCCAGTGCCACAGGGTATTTGAAACAGGAAATCAGGGTGGATGGTAGGACGCTCTCGGTTGTTGATGACTGGGACAGTGCCGTGAAACTTCTGGGTTTGAGAGAGGATGTGCCCAAAGGCATGTGGAGGCTGTAGCAGCAGTGCTGGAGGGATGGGATCCCAGGATCCCCCCAAGCTGAGTGTTCTGGGGTCAGGCCTGTGCCTGGCTTTTGTTTCTGAATCCCAACTGGTCTTCTTCAGAACCAGCCAGACTCCTCCTCCTTTCTCAGAAGATGAGAGCCTGGAGAATCCTAGCTGTCCTTGCTGCTTTCCTTGGAGACACATTCCCTCTGTGCCATTCTACACCTTCCAGACACTTTTAGTCAAGTGTGAAAAGAGCATTAGATTTATTATATTTGCACAGAGGAAAAGAAGTAAACTCACCATGGGTACACAGCTCAAACTTAAAACAACAGTCCTTTTTTTTTTTTTCTCTTTTTTGCATCAATATTACGGTCTGAACTCAAGACCTTGTACTTCCTCAGCTTGCTTGTTCAGCTGTCACATTACCACTTGAGTCAGGACTCCTGCCTGGCTTTGGGCTAGTTGTTCTAGAGACAGAGTCTGACATGTTTCTCTGCCTGAATTAGCTTCCAAACATGATCCCCTGAATCTCAGCCTCCTGAGTAGTTAAGACTACAAGCATGAGGTACTGATCCTTAGCTTAAGATAGTAGTCTTTATTATTCATATCATCTCTGTGGTAGCTACTGGATTTCAATCCCAGTTGTACAAATGAGGCTTATAAAAGCAGAATCCATTGCCCTGAATCACTCATGTAGTTCTTGGAAAAACTAGGACGTTACGGCAGTCAATCAAGCTCCCAAACCTAGACAACCACTGTACATCCTGCCTCCTTCCTCCTTCATGCTTATACCTCACTTTCACATGTGAGTAGACAAGCATGTGTGAATGATATTCATAGCTCGTACAGATTTATCAGTCCGTGACAGGGATGTGACAGTATCTCTACAAAGTGGAGGATTCATTCTCCCTGCTTTATAAAGGAGAAAAATGAGCATTAGACCAGGGCCTCTGGGTGTTGGTCAGATGAATCTGGGCTCAAGTTTCAGCTCTGTTACTTCCTGATGAAGTGACCTGTGGGAGGTGACCTCCCTGTCTGATCTGTGAAGCTAAATGAAATATTCTCCACAAAGCACTTCCCATCAGAGATGCTTGGTGTAGAACATGCAGATTGTTGGGACATCCCAAGGCCACAGGGGCAGAGAGTACCTGTCCTCTGCAAATTATCACTAATTGAGACATTGGATTCTCAGAGAAGAGTTAGCAAGATCCCCAGGGTCCTCTTTTAGTTACATTCTACTAGAAAGAGAATACAGTGTCACACAAACACAGTGTACAGTGACAGTCAGAGACAAGTGCCATGGAGGCAGATAAAGCAGGGTAAGGGCATAAGATCATGTCTTCAGGGCCCAGAAACAACATTGGCCAAGGAGCAGAGACAAAGAGGAGGATACCAAGGCCAGGAAGGAGGCACCGCATAGAAGACACAAGAAGATCCCAGATCAGGCACGAGCTCCATGTCCCAGAACCACAACAAGGATGCTTAGGCTGGTGGGTCTGCAGTTAGCAGTAGGCAGGGAGGGCAACAGTGGAGGGTCAGTGGTGACTGGGAACAATTTGGCTTTATGCTGAGTTTATGGGCAGCCCACTGGAGGGTGTTGAATAGTGATCTGAAGTGTTGTAGAAGGAGCGCCCCATACCTAAGTGGAAAGGGTCCTGTAGAGAGCCAGAGCAGAGGAGACACAGGTGACCATAGCTAGAGAAGAAGATCTAAGGCAGCGGATGGCAAGACCTGGTATGCAGAGTCCCGATTGTCCCTGGACATGCCTTGGCTCCCCTGTCAGGCATCCTTTTCCTGCCCACTCTGGGACTGGAGCAACATGAACAGCCCTGCCTCCCAGTGGGGCCTGGGTCATCACATTCAGATCTGAAATCTGAAGCAGCCGTGAGCTCACCATGGTCACCCAAGCTCCCACTGGGGAGCCCCGTGTATAATGCTTCTGTTATCAGCCATGCTCTGAATTATTTAGTGTTCTGCCCTCAGCTCCAAGTGTGCACACTCAGCACTTCCCTGGGTAATTGGGTTTGGGGGACAGAAGAAGCAGTGACATGCTCATTCCTCTGGGACGGGGAGGGAGAGCACACCAGGGCAGGCTTGGGCTCCTTGGGGACATGAAAAGGATCAGCCTTTGTCCTGAGTCTTTGGCACACATGGGAGATGAGATGCCAGATGGCACCCAGCTCTCCCCGGTGGCCTGTGCAGGGTCCGCTACACAACAGGAGAGTCCAGGTGGTTGTCCAGCTCCTGATGATGATGCTCCATGAAAAGATGACTATGTGTGAAACAAGTAAGATCTTGGGTTGACAGCACAGATTCTGGATCCAGACCAAACGGGCTCCTCTGGCTTCCTACATGCTGGTTCTAACAACTGGTACTAATCACTCCACAGGTGTGTGTGTGAGACACAGGATTCTCAGCCTATGTGCCGGGCTCCTTACCCACAAAAGTCTAACCATACCACAGGTGTCATGTCAAAGCACCATAACTCAGGAGGGAGGCAAAGGGGTTAAAGCCCAGAAGCAGAACTTACTCTTGCAGTTCTGCTACAAAAATCCGCATCTAAAACCAGGATGCTGACATGGCTGGGTTTTTTTTTTTGGGGGGGGGGTTGTTTTGTTTTGTTTTTCTGGCAGTCCTGTGAGACAAACCATCTGTGCGGCCCTCCTGGATTCAGAAGGCCGCTGACAGCTCTTAGAAGCCCTGGTTTGGGGGGGCGGGAGGGGGCAGCTCAAGACTCTAGTCTCTGCCTCTGACTTTGAACAGCAGCTGACCTGTCTGTGTCTGTGTCTTCCCCCCTTTTCTGTGTCAAAATGGGATTTGGAGCCCACTGTGATCCCTTCCGAGTACCTAGCTTATCTTAGATCCATATCACAATTACATCTGAAAATACCCTTTCCCAAATAAGGTCTCATTTTTGAAGTTCTGAGTGGATGTACTTTTCTCAGAGGAATACCGTTCAATTGTCTATAGACTGTGTAGAGATTATTGTTGTTATTATTAATTATAGTTCGAGTCAATTATGAGTGTCATGATGGTTGGTACTGTTGGATTTTCTAGTTTGAATCAGAAAGGCAGGGACCTTTTATAGGCAGTTCCTCATCCCAACTCTAAATTCCCCGCCCCTTCTAGGAAGGTCATGTTGTAAATGAGAGGCAAGTGGAGCTTCCTTCTGTAAATGCCTGGCCAAGGAGGTGAGCCATTGAGAGCCCTTGATCTGAAGACCTTTATAGGAATCCCATAGCAAGCCGATGCTGGATCGTACTCAAACTGGTGTGAAGTTGAGGGAGACTGGAATTCAGAGAGACTGAAGGTGTACCCTGCACAGAAAGGCTTCTCTTCCCAGGCTGGATATGGCCATGAGAAGAAAGGTGCAGAGGCTGGGAAACTTACCCAATAGAACCACCCCTACCTAATGACTCAATATAGACAGAGAAAAGGAGAGCATTCAAGACAACACAGTGTTGTTCAAGCCAGGAGACTGGTCGTCTCCAGGGACTGTGTCCAGACTCCTCGTGAACCCAGATCACTCATTTACATACCAGTTCTCTTGAACCCGTCTCAGTCTGGTTTGTGCTGCTGTCACAGAATATCACACCCTAGATCATTGGTAAAGCACAACGATTTAGTAAGAATTGTGGAGGTGGAGAAGTTCAAGACCCAGAGTCCACATCTAGTGAGGGCCTCCTTCCTGCATCACAGCATTGCCAAAGACATTGTACGGGTGAAAGGAAGAGACAGAGAGAAGGAGACAGTGGAGTGAGGAGAAAAAGATTATCTGCACTCATCCATTTATTACTCACCTAATCACCTCTGAAAGGTCCCACTTCTCACCTCTGTTATATTGGGGTGAGGGAGGAAAACCCAGTCTATAGTAGACCCTGACCATGAAGAGGGTTACATAGCGATTTGCAGCACTATAGCTCCTACAGACTAGTGCATCTGTCTGTATGCTCTAGCACTGTTGGCAAAAAGCAACCTAAGGAGAAAAAGCAACCTAAGTGGACTAGAGTGAAGGATTGGTTGAATAAATCATGATGTGTCTGCATGTAAGATACATATAACTATGCATTGATTATTATACATGGGATCCTATCTCCAATTAGACAGAAAAAAGCTGGAAGTAGAGGTGTAGCTCAAGTGGTAGAACACCGGTCTTGGGCAAAAAAGCCTAGTGAGAGTGCAAGGCCCACTTCTGTTAGTGAAGAAAGATGCCCCCAGACAGAAATATCTAAGCAGCATTGTATGTGTGTGTGTGTGCATCACCAACCGTTTTGAAGGATCTGCACTGCAAACTATAGCACAGCCCTGGCCTGTTGCCTATTTACTAAATAGAGCTGGGCTCTATGACCATACTCTTTCCTAGATGTCTGTATATTGCCTTCTGTGGCTGCCATTATACTCCAGTGTCAGATAAATATTTACTCTCTGTCCTTTAACAGAAAGTTAGCCAACCTTGGTCTACACCCAACTAAGAACTGCATTTATCTAGTAGAATGCTAGTAGATAAGGGAAGAGGAAGGCATTTGTCTGCCTTGAACATTTACATATTAGTTTAATTTTAATCATTAGCATAAATTTTTTATAATCAGAAGTTTCAATTTAGAAAGGGAAAATAGGTTGTAGGAGCCGGTATTAGCTGGTTTAGAGACTCAACTATAAGGCTGTAGTTATACACATTGGTAATGACAGAGTGAAATACACAGAGTAGAGTCTAGAAATGGACCCAAATCCATATGCTCAATTGATTTGAAGCAAAGATGTCAAAGTGATTCACTAGGAAAAGACAGACTTTTCAACAAGCTGTGCTGGAAAAATTGGTATCTAAATGGAGAGATAAAAAGAACCTTGACCTTTTCCTTGTGCCATAAACAGAAATTAACTTGCAGTCAATTGTACATGTAAATGGAAGAACTAAAGCTATCAAACTCCTGGGTAAAGATTTAAAGGGAGATTCCTGGGACAGAATATAAAAAACACAAACCATTAAGAAAGAGTTGATACAATTGACTTCATAAAGAACAATTCCCTTGAAAACAACACTGTAAAGAAAATGACAAGCCAAGCCATGGCATGGAAGAATAGTTGCATGAACATTTATGATACAAAGGAACTATGTCCCAGAATTTAAGAAACATCTTTACGGTTCAGTAATAATAAGCCAAACAATCCAGTTTTTTTTTTTAAAAAAAAATGGGCAGAATATTTGAATAAACACTTCATCAAAGCAAACAGGCAGTGACAAATAACACAAGGACAGATGCCCAACATCACGATCATTAGGAAATGCAAATTAAAACCTCAGAGAGGTTTTGTCTGAAATTTAATGACTGATAATAGTAAGTGCTGACAGGGATGTGGGACAGCTGGGATCCCACACATTTCTGCTTAGTATGAAGCAGGGTACAGAAGACCACTGCAGCTCTGGGAAATAATGGGGCAGTTTTTTGGTTGTTGTTTTTTTTTTTTTTTTTTTTTTTTTTAAATAAAGTCAGGTATTCGCTTCTCAGCCAACCCAGTAGTCTTGGTCCTTGGTATACCCAAGAAATATGAAAATACATGTCAGCAAAAATTATTTGGTTCTCCAAACTGGAAACAATCCAGCCCCCATCTCTGCTGGTGAATTGATGAATGTAGCATGCATTGATACATTCAGGCCACTGAATACTACTCAGCTGTGCAAAGGAGCAAAATACTAACAGGTGGAAACATGGATGGATCTCAGAGGCGGTGTGTTGAATAAAAGAAACCAGTCACAAAAGGTCAGGAGCCTGTATGATTTTCATTCTGTGACTTTGTGGAAAAGGCAAATCTAGTTGGACAGCAAACAGACCAGTGGTTTCCCCATGGCTGGGAAGGAGGGGAGGAGACTGATTGCAGTGGTACACAAAAGAATTTAGGTGGTTGGGAGTACAGTATGGAAGGCTCCAGATGTTGATTGTCGAGGTGATTATGCATCTGTTCACTTTGCCAACCTCCTCATACTGTACATTTTAGAGAGCACATTTTATTGTGCCTACATTATGCCTCACTGAACCTGAGTTTAAAAAAAGTACTTCATTTGGAGAAAACCTTATTTTTATAAAGAGGAACAGGAGTTGATTTTTTTCATGTGTTTTCTGAAGGAATGATAGTTTGGAGTGCAGCAGATATGTCAGAGCAGGAATTCTGGACTCAAGTCCAGGCTAGAGGCTAGGAGCCATCCTCAGGAGCCTCTCTTCAGTACGACATGTCCCCATGGGTGTGAGACAAGAAGACCGGAGCCCCAAGAGCTCCTGACACCTACAGGGAGAAAGAAAAGGAAAATAATGAAACAGAGACACACCGTCAGCCAAGAAAAGGCAAAGGAAGAGGACAGTATTTTTTAAAATAAATGGACATAGTAGTAGTGAACAATGAAAAGGGAGCCTCCTTCTGAAACGTATCCATTTGTATCTCTTCTCCCTGGAGCTCCCCATCCTTGTCCCCTGTGCCTTTCGCCTTCCAGAAATGTGCTGTACATTCTTAGACTCATCCATTTGGCATTGCTCTCATGAAATACTTGAAGCTGGATGAGTTTTTATAACCCTAAGCTTTGCTTGCACTTCTGGGCTTTGCTTACAGTTATAAAGATTCAAGGGCCCCTGTTTGGTGAGGGTCTTCTTGGTAGCAGAAAACCAAGAGGACACAGGCTACCACATGGTGTAAGACAGATTGTGTGTGTGTGTGTGTGTGTGTGTGTGTGTGTGTGTGTGTGTGTGTGTGTGTGTGTGTCCTTGCTTTCTTTTCCCCTCCCCCTCATCACTAGTGTGCAAAGTCTCTCCCTCGGTCTCTCCATTGGCTGGCACTATGAGGTATATACATTTTCTCCTGGACATAGCCTAAATGTCATTACTTCTTATTGGGTGAGTTGCACATCTTGAGAGTGGTTGAATTTTTAAGCAGGTTTTGGCTGTCTCCATCCTCTTATGCTCTGGTGGCAAGAAGCATTTTCTCTGACACATACAGGGTGGTGAAGGAGTGTGGTGGGTTCTTGCTCTCCAGGGATATAGAAATAAAGTCGGGAACAGCGAGGACAGTTTTAGTAAGTTAACAAGTGTATTTGACAAAGGGAAAGCAAAGGCAGCTCAGGAGAGTACGCAGTAGACTGAAACCAGTTGTCTGCCACATGGTCCAGGACAGCGCTTTTACTGCACCTACCGTTCTTTTCCTCCTCTAAGCCATTTATCAGAATGTGATTAGTTTATTTTTTTATTTTATTTTATTGTAAAGGTGATGTACAGAGGCATTACAGTTACATAAGGTAAAGAGTACATTTCTTTTTGAACAGTGTTACCCCCTCCCTCATTTTCTCCACTTTCCCTCCCCACAAACTTCCACACACACACACCCTCAAGTTGTAAAGTTCCTTTCCAACATAGTGTCTAGTGAGTATAGCTTTTGCATTGGTTTTTCCTTTGTCTTACCTTTTCTGTGATTCCCCATCCCTTCCTCAAATCAGATAAACCTATATATAAGACAAAGAGTTGGTTTTCTTTTCCACATAAAGCCACCCAGGATTCAGTCTTGGGTCTCTACCCTTAACAACATCATCTAATCTTAATCACCTTCTAAGTGCCCCACCATTCAGCAACATAATTGGATTTTCTATCCTCTTAGTACCTCACATGGGATATTGCAGATTGAGTTTTAACACATAAAAACTTGGAGATCATGCTTTTTTTAGCAATACCCAAACCTTAGCAATTCTCTAGTGGATTTTGGCTTTTTAAAAAAGCAGTATATCTTTCCAGTCATTTCCCACATCAGTATATGTAATGCCTTGATTTTTTTAAATTATAAATGATATTATGTGTATATACATGATTTATTAAGCCAGGCCTACAGTGATACACATTCAGATCATGTGTAGTATATTTTGCTGTTATGAACAGTGCTTTTATGAGTAGTTATATTGAAAAGTTATTTCCTGGGCTGGGATATAGTGCAGTGGTGAAGTGCTGGTTTAGCATTCAGAATGCACTTAACATTGCAAAAATAAATAAGACTACATGTTCAGTTTATATGATTTTTTTTCTGAATATATTGCATCCCCAGTTGCTTGAAGCCAGGGACCTAGAACCCATAGCTGTGAGCCTGGGGATGGAGAGCAGGTTCTACTCAGTTCGCTTCCTTCCTGCCTGAGTTTGCATTGGTTGACCCTCCACTAGCTGTGCCTGAACATGAATATACCCAGTTTTCCCAAGATCAGCAAAATACAAAATCAAACTTTACCTTGGTCTGCTGCAATAGAAGCGAAATAAATAGTAGCCTGTAGGAAATTGAATTTGCATATGGAGGGAGGAATTCTGTAGAAGGAAAGGAACAGCGAGTCACCCGTGTCGGCTGCCATAGTCCCTTCCGCCAGTCTGAGCAGCACCCCTGAGGGACTTAGTAAAAGGCCTGCTGGGAAACTGTTGTGATATATACACAAATGTGTGACAAGTTTGCACCCAGGAGTGATACCAAAGCCAGCCTGTCCCATCACCAGCCACCACGGGGAAACGTCCCTTTTGAAAGTACTCTGGGCTCTGCAGCTGGCTCAGAATCCATGCACTACAAGTTCAGGCACGATCAGAAATTGAAGGTGTTTGACAACAATATACAGGGCCATTCACTTGAGGTACAGCCAGAACAAATGGAAACTTCATTATCTGTGGACTATACACTTGGAACTCAGGTCCCAGGCAACTCTGATATTAGTAAGTTGGCTAGCAGGCTCATTAAGCACCGAAGGAAAGTGAACCTAGTTAATGAATTAATACAAGATGACATTTTACAGAGAGAGAGAGAGAGAGAGAGAGAGAGAGAGAGAGAGAGAGAGAGAGAGAGAGAGGAGAGAGAGAGAGAGGAAGAAAGGGCAGGCTCCACTGAATTATACAACATCATAATTCTCCAGCAAATGTGATTGTCTCTTTCTTCTCTCCTGCCAGAGTGGGCAGGTCTGGAGAGAGCCTGCTTTCAGAGTTTTAAGTGACATCGTTAAGATCTGTGAGCTGTTTACTTTCCATTTGCTTTAAAGGCTCCCACTTGTATTCATACCGCAGATGATTGAACCCAAGTCAGTGGTTTAAGGTCTCTGCACCCCATGTCAAAGCCCACCCACCCCACACTCCAAAAAGAAGGTTCTCAGCACTTCTACCACTGGTCCAGAGATGCTATTAAGGAGAGTACTAAGAATGTGAATGCTAAGAACTCACTAATGAGACCCGATGACAAATTCAGACCTTCCTGAGGCTGCCAGGTATGTCCTGCTGGCTGAGAAACCCATCACTTCAGAATTATGGGAGCGAGCCAGGTGCTGGTGACTCATGCCTATAATCCTTGCTACTCAGCAGCCTGAGATCTGAGGATTGTAGTTCAATGCCAGCCTGGGGAGAAAAGTCTGTGAGACTACTCTCTGATTAACCACTAGAAAACCAGAAGTGGTGCTGTTGTTCAAAGTGGTAGAGTGCTAGCCTTAAACAAAAGAGCTCAGGGACAATGCCTAAGCCTGGAGTTCAAATCCTACAACCACCACCAACAACAAAATTTTTTTGAGAGTGACTCATAAGCACTTGTGGATTGGAGGATATTGGTAGCCAGTAGAGGTATGTCTGGATTCCTCACCCCAGGACCTCTTGGGAAATATCTAGTGGGCCTTGTGGGGTTCCCAGGGCAGAGCATTAGGGACAAGGCTCAGCTCAAATGGTCTCCTCACTTCCAACCCACATGACCTAGGTCCAGGGACTCAACCTCCCCATGGTTCCCTACCTTCATCTTAAAAAGAATGCCCACTTCATAAAGTTGTTATGAGGCACGGAGGGGTGGTAAAGCACACACTTGGGAGTATTAAACACACACTTGAATGTATCGCGCAGTGTCGGCGGCTCTTCTAAATGCTTATTGATTGCTGATTTATTTTATAGTCCAGAAGCATTGCTGTCTCCATTTTGCAGCCAGAAGGCAGGCAGCGCTGTCCTTACGGGGCTGGGTTGGAACCCAGGCTGACTCCAAAGTCCCCGCTGGCCTGTGCTCTATCTAGAAAGCTCAACACTGGCTTACTTCACAGTTACAGCAAGTTCTCCGTGCCCCTAACTGCCTTCCTCGTATGTGCTATACTCTGTATTGCCAGCGGAAAATGATTTCCACCACAAGACCTCTCCTATTCCCCGGATGTTAATTATGCTTTCCAGAGCTGACTTTTTAAACAACTCTATTGAGGTCTCATTTACATAACATAAAAGTCACCCAGCTTAAGAATACAGGCAATGATTTTTAGTGAATTTTCCATAATCCAGTTTTTAGAACATTCTCATCATCTCAGAAAGATCCCTCATACCTAGTTATCATTAATCCTCATACTCAAGCACTCAACCACTGTTCTTCCTGTCCCTGTAACTTTGCCTTTCCTGGGTATTCCATATAAGCAGAATCATATAATATGGGATCTTTGGAGCCTGGTTTATTTTACTGCATAAGGGACTTGATGTGCTCAACCATATTTTATTACACTTTGGGGTGATACACGGTAATCCAGCCTGATATCACAGTTTTGGCCAAGCTCTTCCAAATAATAAATAAATAAATGAATGTATGCTTCAAGCCAAGTGCCAGTGGTACAAGCTTGTAATCTTAGTTACTAAGGAGGCTGAGATACTGAGGACCAAGGTCTGAAGCTAGCCTAAGCAGACAAATCTAATAAGTGAGTGCACAGCACCCTAAGTTCTAGTCCCATTACTGGCACACATGCACACACACACAAAAGAAAAGAAAGATACACACACACACACACACACACACACACACACACAGAGACATATACACATGTAGGAAGGACAGAAAGAGAAAGAGAGGGAAAGAAAAAAAGAAAAGGAAGGAAGGAAGGAAGGAAGGAAAAAAATTAATTTCCACACATCTGTTACATGGCTAAGGGCACGCATCTGTTATAGGCAGCCTTGTCTATCCTGAGTTATCATCAGTTGTATTTAAATTGTCATTGATCTGCTGAGTGTTTCCTTGTTCTTCCTTCTGTGAAAATATGCCTTCCTTTGCAAATGATGCCCAGAAAGCAAGGAAAAAATTACAGTATTCTTCCCAAGCCCCAAAGGGTACCCAATATATTTATTTGATATGATAGAGGGAAGCTTTGGGATTTGCTAAAAGGTGATGGCAGAAATTGGGTGGCATTGTGGGGAAAATGAATCACATATGCACTGGACAGTGCTGAGCTCTGCATCCTGAGCATGCCCAGTTCTTCCTCCGTGGAGAAGTCTCTGGAACCCCTCAACCATTGATACCTGCAGTCTACTGAAGATCTGGGTGTGGTGAAGCCACCACTTGTTGTATATTCATTCTATAGGCAGTAGATAGACATCTGGTGGTTCTACATTCTGACTGTTATGCATAGCACTGTCTCCCACATTTGCATGCAAGTTTTAGAGCTGATTTAAAAGGTGAAGGGTGCAGGGAAATGGATGGATCTAGAACAAATCATGTTAAGTGAGATAAGCCAAGCTCAGAGACACAAACAGCATGTTTTCTCTTGTGCAGAAACCAAAGCTAAAATAACTGGGGAGCTGAGCGCCAGTGGCTCATGCCTGTAATCCTAGCTACTTAGGAGGCTCAGACTTGAGGATGGTAGTTAAAGCCAGCCCAGGCAGTAAAGTCCATGGGACTCTTATCTCTAATGAACCACCTGAAAACGGGAGGTGGTCTATGGCTCAAAGTGGTAGAGCACTAGCCTTGAACAAAAGATCTCAGGCACAACCCCAAGCCCTGAGTTCAAGGCCTACAAGTGACACACACACACACACACACACACACACACACACACACACACACACACACACACACACACACACACAAATTAAAAATACACTGGGACATGATAAATTATACAGGACTCGGTATTCACACATAGTGAGATCAAAGGAGATACTCTTAGGAGAGGAGCACAAAGTCACAATGCCTATGTGCATCTGATCATATAAAGTAATATTTATCAAAATGAATTCCAGGAAATGGAAACAAGTTTTATTTTTCCTCTTGGTTGCTCTTTTTATTTTCTTTTTGTCTTACTTGTTCGTTTATTTGTCTTTGGGAAGGTAAGAGGAGGCACAGAATTGAAGGGACAAAGGGTGAACAAATGCAGCAGTGCTACTCACTAGACGCTATGTTGAAAATGAACTTACAACTAGGAGGTGGGGGTGGGAGGGACAAACTGGGGAGAGTGAGGGAAGGGGTGACATTGTCCAGAAAGAAATACACTCATTACCTGACTTATGTAACTCTAACACCTCTGTACATCACCTTTATAATAACATTTTTTTAAATTTAAAGTAAAAAAGAAAAAGAAAAAAGGGTGGGGAGTGTGGCTTAGTGGTAGAGTACTTGCCTAGCATGCATGAAGTCCTGGATCCGATTCCTCAGTACCACATAAGCAGAAGAAGTCAGAAGTGGCACTGTGGTAGAGGGCTAGCTTTAAGCAAAAAGAAGCTAAGGGACAATGCCCAGGACCTGAGTTCAAGCCCCAGGACTTGGGGGTGGAGGGACGGGGGTAGAAAACAGTGAAGGAGGGCTGACTTGTAACCCTCTCTTCTTCATCTCTCCTCTCTGGGGTTGCTCAGAACCAGGCAGTGGACAAGTGTTTGTGACCTCCGAGAACCAGCTGGTATACTACCCCAGCATCACCTACGCCATCATCGGCAGCTCTGTCATTTTTGTGTTGGTGGTGGCCCTGCTGGCACTCGTCTTGCATCACCAGCGGAAGAGGAACAACCTCATGACGCTGCCCGTGCACCGGCTGCAGCACCCGGTGCTGCTGTCCCGCCTGGTGGTCCTGGACCATCCCCACCACTGCAATGTCACCTACAACGTCAACAATGGCGTCCAGTACGTAGCCACCCAGGCTGAACAGAATGCCTCCGAAGTAGGCTCCCCGCCTTCCTACTCACAGGCCCTGCTGGACCAAAGGTAAGCGAGGATAGATAGAAGAGAGGGGCAGGGGCTAACAGAGGAAGGGCCTGGCTGTCCTAGCTTTTACCTTGTGCCTGGCACAACAACAATTGACATTTGCCAGATCCTTGCAGAATTCTCCCAGCTGTCATCCCATTTCGTTTTCTCAACACCTCATTAACACTGGGCATTGATACCTCATGCCTGTAATACTAGCTACTCAGGGGGCTGAAATCTGAGGATTGCAGTTCAAAGCCAGCCTAGGCAAGAGAAGTCTGTGAAAGTCTTATCTCCATTTAACCAGCAAAAAGTCATCAGTGGTGCTGTGGCTCAAGTGGCAGAATGCTAGGGAAAGCTCAGGGACAGCGCCTAAGCCCTGAGTTCAAATTCCAGAACTGGCAGAAAAAAGAGGGGGAGGAAGGGAGTGAGGGAAGGAAAGGAAGGAAGGAAGGCAGGAAGAAGGAAGGAAGGGAGGGAGGGAGGGAGGAAGGGAGGGAGGATAAATTCACTGAGGGAGGTTCTAGATCTGTCTGGGTGAACAGAAGAGGAAATCCAGACCCTAGGCTTTTAAGTTAACGTATCTGAGGACATGGAATATGATCCCAGATGCCTTGGAGCCCTGCTGCTCCTTGGTTAATCCACAGTGGCTCATGTTAAACTTCCTACCAGTTCTGGGTCTCACTTGCTACCACAGATTGGCTCCCAGCACCTCTCAAAGGTTTGGTTAATGTTTTTTGACTGGATGAGAAAATAAATGAGTCCCCTAACTTTGCTTGACTTCATCTAAAAGATGGATGAAACTCTTAAGCAATGGAATTCTTATGAGAATGGCAGCCTATAAGAAACCTCGAGGCAGAGAGTTCTGTAGATGAAATGACAAAAGGAGTTAAATGGTGCCTCTGCAGCCTTCCCTTCTCTCCTTTGGTGACCCTCAAGATAATCCAATGATCCACCTTTCTCTTTTCCATACTTTTCCTGGTGTGTGTGTGTGTGTGTGTGTGTGTGTGTGTGTGTGTGTGTGTGTGTGTGTGTGTGTGTGTGTGTGTGTGTGTGTGTGTGTGTGTGTGTGTGTGTGTGTGTGTGTGTCTGTGTGTGTGTGTGTGTGTCTGTGTGTCTGTGTCTGTGTGTCTGTGTCTGTGTGTCTGTGTGTGTCTGTGTCTGTGTGTGTGTGTGTCTGTGTGTGTCTGTATCTGTGTGTGTGTCTGCGTGTGTGTGTCTGTGTGTGTGTCTGTGTGTCTGTGTCTGTGTGTCTGTGTGTCTGTGTCTGTGTGTGTGTGTCTGCGTGTGTGTCTGTGTGCGCATGCGCTTGAATTCAGGATCTGGATACTCTCCCTGAGCTTTCTTGCTTAAGGCTAACACTCTACCACCTGAGCCACAGCTCATTTCCACTTTCAGTGGCTAATTAGAAATAGGAGTCTCACAGACATCCCTGCCTGCTTTGGCTTTGAACTGTGGTCCTCAGATCTGAGCCTCGTGAGTAGCTGCGATTCTAGACATGAGCCACCAGAGCCCATCTCTATACTTTTCTTTAACATGATGTGTGTGTGTGTGTGTGTGTTTGTGTGTGTGTGTGTGTGTGTGTGTGTTTGTATGTGTGTTTATGTATGGGTGTAAAACCTAAGGCCTTACACATACTTGATAAGTGCATGTTCTTCCACTGAGTTATCTCACTAGCATTCCCTCCCCAACCCCGCCACCATAGCCCATTTTAGAAACCCATGGACTACAGGTGTCTGGGCCCTTCTGAGTCTACTGTTCCCATATCCTGCCCTTCAGAACTCTCCCCTGCAGCCTTCTACCTTGGAGACCTGAGGTGCATTGTGTATTGCATCAGGAATCATACACCGGGGTGGCTGGACACCTTCCTGGACCCTTTCCAGTGGCAATTCTTCCTGTCCTCCCAGAAGACAGATAAAGCTTCAGGGGCCCAGGAGGAAGAGCTAAAACCAAAATATCTTTTCTGTTGAAACTACTTTCTTTCAAGCAAAGTACATGTAAAGAAAGAGATGGGGTATCAAAAGGGTATTCTGTCACCCAAGTCCACAGGAAGTGGATTTAATAAGAACTCCCAACTTCTGTGGCCCCGTCAAAGGCTCTCTCAAGATGCAGCCCAGCTTCTTTGCCACAGAACATTTAGCTAAGAGAGCAAAGCACCTCTCACCTAAGCTGACCTGGGGTGTTGTCTGGAGCCATTATTCCAAGTCCACCACCTGAAGGATGTGGATTTGGCACTGACCAGGGGACAGGAGCAAGCCAGTCTACCCTGATCCTTCTGTTCTGTCTTGTTCCAGACCACTGGCTGTTCTGGTGTTTATACTTGGAGGGAAGATCTCATATCTCACTAGAAGCATCAGCTCAGAAACAGGCTGATGTTGGAGCTAGGCCCAAGTCTCCAGTATGTCTGACTCTAATGTATCTTCTTCCCCCCATCCCATCCTTGCCTCTCTCCCGCTACTGCCTCCCCCTTTTTCTCTTTTGCAGACCTGCATGGTATGACCTTCCTCCACCACCCTACTCTTCGGACACTGAGTCTCTGAACCAAGCCAACCTGCCTCCTTATCGCTCTCGGTCGGGAAGTGTCAACAGTGCCAGCTCCCAAGCAGCCAGTAGCCTCCTGAGTGTGGAAGACACTGACCAAAGCCCAGGGCAGCCTGGTCCTCCAGGGGGCACTGCTGAGTCCAGGGACTCTGTGTCCAGGCAGGGCACCGAAGAAGTATAAAATTCAGCTATTCCAAAGTCCATTATGGGTTAGTCTGCTCCAACTTGTTCCAGTCTAACAACGTGTGATCGTGGGAAGGAAGCTCTGTTAAGTTCCTTCAAGGATATCTCAAGATTTGGAGCAGCATCTGCCTCTCTCCCCTCAGATCTGAGCACGTTTCATTGGAGGAGAACCTGAACCTGACATTTTTCCAGCCACTCAGTTGACAAAATGCATTGTCATCTTTTCTATAGAAAGAAGTCCTTCTTCCTTCAGGCCTTAAACATCACAAGCTTACAATTCCTGTAATTCTGTAACTGTTGGAACCTCTCTTGCGTATAAGTGGCAAGTTTGAGGTGGTTTTTAAGTAGTCTTTGGGGAAAACAGCATTTCTACGGGGTGGGGGAGTTCAGGAGGGACAAGGACATAGGATTCAAGTTCTCTTCTAGGCTGTGACCTTCCAGGTTCATTTGGGAATTGGGGCTGGATGATCCCACCAGGAGCCTGTCATTGAATGGAGGCAGTGGCCAAACACAACTTTAGACATGAGCTATCAGCAGTGACATTTTGGTTTCTTGAAGTATCAGAAACCCTCTTCCCTGGATAGAAGAAAATTGGCCCTAGAGATTAGTCTTAGATTCCTCCATTTGAGGGCTTTCTCTGGCAGTGTAGATCATACTATTCCCATCTCAACCCAGACAAGAGTCCCTGTCATGAGTTCTTAGCTCCTAACCTGCATCCTGCCAGAGCCTGAGCCTGCCTTGGCCCCACAGTTCCTTCTCCAACTTCTGAACCCGTATCTTCTCAACTGGCCTGCGGTAGCCAAGGGCTGAGCCAATTTGAGTGAGCCAAAAAGGTGACCTGCCCTTTGTCCAGTAAACCATAGTTGTGGCCGTATCTTGCTCATTCATGCAGCTTCCATGTGAGGTTTTTAAGTTCTTTTAACACTTGAGAGTCTTGTTTTATCTATGCACTAGAACTTGAGCATACTGGTTTCTAACATGTTAGAGCCAAATTCAGTACTGCATATACTCTTCTTCCCAAGGCCCTAAGACTAGCACCTCAAGTCAAGGTGAGAATCAGGTCATGCCTCTCCTAATACTCCAGCAGAGTTTCTCCTCTGAGAGACATGGGCAGTAGACGATTTGGAGTCAAGATTTTCCATTTGGATTTTTTTTAATCCCTTAGAAATGCATTTAAAACAGTGTGTTTGGGGTTTTTTTTTTTCCCCGTTCTAGTTAAGGGACTATTTATATGTGTATAGGAAAGCTATCATTCTTTTTTTGTTGTTTTTTTAGTTTGGTTTTTCTTTTAATGTAGTTCAAGGAAAAATGCTAAAGGAGATTACACTTTTGCCCCACCTGGTCCCTTGATGTCATCCTTGACTAACCCTACACCAGACATTTGTGGTATTGCTGCATGTTTATCGAGTTCTTAATGCAGAAAGAGGGGTGCATACTCCAGTTCTTAGTTTCTATTTATTCTAGTTTTCCTGTTTGGTAATGCCCCCAGCCAGCCACAGGACCCACCCAGGAAAGATACATGGGTTAAAAAGGCAGGTACTATTTGGCAAGAAAAAAAAATCCTAATACTGACTAACCTGGAACAAAACTGGAACCATGTGGAGCCTCTGAATGGAGTTCTCACCTGTTCAAGGTTCTTTCCACAGCAGAAGAAATGCTGAAGAAGTCTGAAGATCAGGTGCCAGTGGCTCCTGCCTGGAATCCTAGCTACTTGGGAAGCTGATTGCTGAGGATCATGGTTTGAAGCCAGCCCAGGCAAACAAATCCTTGAGATATTTATGTCCAGTTAACCACCCAAAAAAAGCCAAAAGTGGATCTGTGGTTCAGTTGATAGAGCACCATCCTGTTGTATAGATTTTTTTTCCTCTTTTAACCAATACACAGTATCTACAGGAAAACCAGCCATTGAGGGTTTTGTTTTTTTGTTGCTGTTGTTTTTGTTTTTTGTTTTAAGTAAAGGAATCTAGGTGTTGTGTCTTTCATTTTTAAAGTAGTGCTTGAGTTGTTTTCTGAGTAGTCCAGCCAAGATCTTGGATGGCAGACAGAGTGCCTGGCTGCTCATCGCATCTCTGAGTCAGAGTGGCTTTACTTCCCCCCGTGGATGGGCTTCTGCTTCTTTTCTGGTGCTTTAAAAGTTGTTGAGAGGAAAGGATTCTAATTTTAATCAAGCATACCAGTGAGTTAATCTCACCTGCTTTTCTGCTTCAGGCATCTGAGGAAAAACAAATGGTTTTAGAAGATAAGGAGAGCCTACTAATGATTTAAAAAACAAACAAATAAACAGGAGGGCATTTTTATTATAGATTTGGTTTTTAATGGATTTTTTAAATATATATATATATATTATATGATAGTAAAACCACAGGATTTAGGGGTTGTTCCTCCCCATCCCACCCCCCACTCTTCTTAAGATGTCAGATAGGTGGTTAGCAATATTTTTGACTCACTCCAAGGAGGAAATAATCTCTGCTCTTTTTTCTCAAATGAGATCAGCATTTTTATTTTAGCATTAAGATAGTCTCACCGTGGTTGCTAACTTATCGCCCGACTCAACTCTCTCTACCATGAAATTGACATTTTTTTTTAATGCAACTCAGTGGTTAATAAATAGTGTGTGACATTCAGAGTTAATGTAAACTGGAATGGTTGTGTGTGGTTGCTTTTTTGTTGTTTTGGCTAGGCTTGTTTTTTTTTTTTTAATTTTTATACTTTCAAATAAACTTGCAGTTTCATTCTTTCTATTGTCGTGAATGGTGCTTGACCTCCTTTCCTGCAGTACAGCAATAAAAAAAAAAAGTAAGTAATAGTTTCTGTCTTAGCTTCTGTGATAAATTTATGTCACAATAAAATTTAAAATGAAGGCTGTATTGATGGAGGCCTTAAAATATGAATGGTGATGAAGATCCTGCAGCTGATGAGACTGGAATGAACAGGTAAAGTTGTGGGGATTAACTAATACGTATTATGGGCCCTGGAGATGTTGAAAGATAGATGTTAGCTAATGTTGCTATAGCAATGTTCCAAGGATAGGGGCAAGGGGCTGTAATAACGGTTACAGGCTCTTAGCACATAGCAGAAGGCAGACTAAACATCCTACACTGATGTGCAGTAATTAGTTCCAAACCACAAGCAACCAGATTGATCCCACTAATGGGAGCATCTTTATATTCTTTGAAGTCTGATTTGAGATCCCTAATGGATCTCAAATGGATACAGCAGGATAGATGCCTAGGGAGTCAGGATGTACAGAAGGTCACCACTGTCACCCATGGTAGGAGAAGTAATGACCTAGAGAAGCAATAGTTAGTTCATGTGTTGATCTATAGCTCTCATAAGAAGATGGAGCTATCCAATAGGGATATCCAATTACTCAGAGCCTGAGGATTTCCATAGTTAGACTTATCTTGGCTCCCACAGTTTCTTTGCTGTCTTCTGGATCATCACCCTTCCAGCTGACCAACCCAACTTGAATGGGTCAAAAATCTGACCTCCTCCTTTGTCCAGTGAACCACACCCAGCCTGTCTTGCTCTCTGATATAGCTTCAATGATAGGCTCCTGAGTTCCTTTAATACCTGTCTATTTTACCGTATGTTTGGATTGAAAATGTAGATTAAATAGGTGTCTGAGAAGAGCCAAAAGAGGATTTTAATGATCACCAAACAAATGTTTGGGTTCATTTTTACATACTTAGTATACAGTTAGCCCTTTCTGATCAAATTCAGTGTCTGTGATCTATCTTCTGGATTGCATCTCTTCAGCCTAGTTTCAAAATCTCTAATGTTCAGCTCACTCAGGATAAAAGTCAACGTAGTAGTCAATCTACAGGACCTGATGGATGCCATCTGGCTCTCTCTGACTAGCTAATCTCATCTGCTCTTGTCTCACATACTCTGTTCTACAGGTTGGCCACTTGGCTTGCTCTGAAGCCCATCAATCATACTCTTAGCCCAAAACTTGCATTATCTCTGATGGAGCATCTATCTTTGGATATCTAGAATATTCTTTCCCATCAGGAGCCACTTAGAATCTTTATATTGATATCTTTAACACTTCAGCTGTGGCCCCACTGAGAATCCTGAAAAGATACATGCCACTCAAAGATTTTGAGTGATTCCTAGATCAAAGCAATACGTGAAACTTTCAAACTCAGGTTCCCAAAGAAACTAGGAAGTGCAATTAGGAGGCATAGTATAGAAATAGTATTGAGACCAACATTAACATAATCTGTGAGCCAACTTAGTAAATACCTAAAAGTTAAAAATAATATGCTGGAAGCCAGACATCAATGATTCATGCCTATAATCCTAGCTACTTGGGAGACAGAGGTAGAAGAGATCACGTGTGGTTCCAGGCAACTCTAGAAGAAGTTCACAAGACCCCTGCTTTGCCATGCATAGTGGTACAAGAATCCTAAAATAGGCAGATCACAACCAAGGTGCATACCTAGACAAGAAGCAAGATATCTCAAAAATTACCAGTGTGAATGTCATGTGTGACTCTGAGGTAGGGTCCTTGCCTAGCAAGCGTGAAGCTCCAAGTTAAGGCTTAGTACTGCAAAAGAAATGATACATTGGAATGGGCAAAACTAGGACCTAGAGATTAAAATGGTACATGATGACGTGCCCATTTGGAGGCTGTGTATGGAGTGTGACTCTTGCAAGGAAACGAGCAAACCATTGTCTTAGAACTGTCTAGTTGGTGAGTCAGCTAAGTGTGTGGACATGTCTTGCAACTTAGATAAAGGACCACAGGTTCTGTTTGGAAGGGGTGTTACTTCCTCAGAGATGACAACTGACCCCTTTTCCAAGCATGGAAAGAGTGACAGAAGTTGTAGGAAGAGAAAAAGTGTTGGTTTCCTTGTACATGAAAAATAAGCTGCTTCAACCACCCATCCCTCTTGTTGCAATCTGTTGCCAGGAAATGGCTGAATGTGAATATCTTGACCCCACTTGCTGTTGGCTGAGATCTAATAAGTGGCTCTTTCATGAAAATGATGTTTGTGCTTGCTTTAGTATATCCGCTGGGATTAGTCAGAGCCACTACAAGCATTACAGGAGTAAGGGATTTGATATGGAAATTAGGGTTTATACTGATGTAGGAAAGTGTTAGCACTAGTGAATCAAGACAGTCTCCCAACATGGAGCTGGGACAGATGAAGAAACAAACTGACAAGGAAGGCCATGGAAGTGACTCCACTGTTTCCAAGATGGCCCTGCAGTACGGGACTCTATGGAGATCTTTGAAGCCACATGTCTGGACCAGCCCCCAGGACTTGAGCATAATGAGTTCTGTGGCACATCTGCTTTCCAGATCTCATGTGGAGTCCTTTCATTGGCACCTTTGCCCCTGGATGCACAGTAAGAAGAGGACTGTGGAAAATGTCCAAGAATCAGGTCCAAGCCAGGCAAGAGTTTCCAGGATGGACGCTGAACCCTCCAAACCCTAGGGTTCCTATTAGGTAGGAAATTGGATTTTTTTAATGTATTTAATGAGAAAAGAAAATTTCATTTTTGACCTTTAATTCTCATTCCATTCTATAGCCAGAATTCATATTTTTTTTCAAAACTGGAGAGACTCTTTTATAAAGTAAATTATTTGGACCATCTGTGTGGGCCCAGTCTGTGCTCTAGGACAACATAGCTTTCAAAGTACTTGTACTGTGTTGAGCCCAATAAAACCTCCTGCCCACTAAGTCCCAGGGAGACACATACAGTGACACTGGATGAGGAGGCTAAGCAACTTCAAGGTCAGTGGCTGCCTCCTCCCCAGACAGAAATGGCCAGTACATCGGCCATAGGTTTGCCTCTCGAGTCAGATGAGTTAGAAAAGAAAAAGTGTAGAAGGCCTCTGGGCCCCTCTCCCTGGTTTCTCCTTCCTGCTTACTTCACTGGAGTGAATTAACTAGGCAAGGCCAATTGAGTGAAAATATCAGTTGGACCATGAAGACCCAGAACAGAGCTTCCAGAAGGATTAATCCACATTAGAGAAGTGATTTTAACCCAATGACTTCCCTACTCTCTCTTGCCTTCTCTTTCTGTCCTTCCCCCATTCTCTCCATTGCTCTGCACTGCTGCCTACACTCCCATTCCCTTGACAAGACTGTTCATGCTCTTTGGAGAGAGTAGGGTAGTCAAGCGTCTTCAGAATGTAATTCTGATTCTCCCCATTTGGAAGATCTGAAGGTTGAGAAAGAAGATGTGACAGGAGACCTTCATTTTGGTTTTAATTAATAGCCATATTTTTTCTCACCAGTCTTTCCTGAAGAAAGCTATTCTTTGAGAATAAGTGAGCATTTAAGAGTTACCAATCAGTGGGTTATCATGATTTTATCTTTAGCCTTTTCCTCTAGACTCAAACACTGAGTTTGCTCACTTCCAGGAAAGAGGTATTCAACCAATTCATACGTGCTAAGTGACTTACAGTCTCTCTCATTTTAATCTATTGCCAGCAATTGAAGCAGGAGAGTTCATAGAAATGGGTTTTCATACTTCATCTCTCCATATAAATTGAGGGTTTCTATTTTGGATCTCTTCCTCCTCTTCAAGGTCTAGTAATACTGGGCTCCATTCCCAGTTAAATGTATTGGAAGCTGAGTAGCAGCTGCCCTACAACGAGCACAGTCCCCGTCTCTCCTTGCTGTCCCACATTCAACCCACTTCACTCTTAAATCACTTACCTGTCCCTCATCCTACTTGTCCAAACTTGGAGGGATCCAAGCTGGGAAATCTGTATCTGAACTTCTAACAGTCATTCAGTTACTTGCTGGAAGAAACAAATACCAGAAATTAAGACCACCGGCAGCTTTATCAGATTTTTTTGGTCCTCTTCCATGCCTCCATTTCTCTTTCTTGGAAATGGAAATATTATTTTTAACTGTCGTAAAATACACATAAAATTTTCACCATAACCATTTTAAGTGTACAACTCAGTGGTATTAAAACATTCACACTGCCAGGCCGCCATCACCCCAACCCATCTCTAGATTTTTCACCTTCCATACTAAAATCTGAGTTAAGCCATAATTTTGTATGACCTCTTTGCCTTCACTGCAACCACTATTCTGTTTCTATGAATTTGACTCTCCTGGGTACCTCACATATTGGAGTCATACAATGTTGTTTTTCCTTTTGTAACTGACATTTCATTTATTATAATGTCTTCAAGGTTCACCTGTGTCATAGCATGCTTCAGAATTTCATTCCCTTTAGAAGTCAAATCAATAGTCTATTTTATAAATACATCACACTGTCTATCTGTTCATCTGTCAGTAAACATGGGAGTTGTTTCCACCTTTTGTCTATTGTAACTATTGTGAATAGTGTTGCTATACAAATGCTTATTTCAAGGCCCTGCTTTTTTTTCTTTTGGATATGGATCCAGAAGTAGCGTTAGCCCCATACTTTTGGAACATTCTTCTTAGGTTTGGGGAATTCTGTTCCCAAGCCTTGTTTCCTTTAGAAGAAGCAAAAAATTCTTTTCTGGCTTCTCTTGGGAACTGAGGCCTAAATATGTAGCCTAGACTCAGCTAACAGGACCCACACATGAAGACTTGGCATTTAAAAGGGAGTGGTATAGTATAATTCCATATGGTGCAGAATAGGCTCTGAGGGTAGCCTAAGACCATCAGACTCCAGGCCATAGTAGGAGGGGTTGGGCATGTCAACAGCAGAGCACTTGGTTGTATCAGCGGGGTATCTGTTTCTTATGTGGCCTAGATCTTGTTTCTCTGGTCCTTCCCTCCCACCCCCATGTCAGAAATTCTCCAGGCTGCTCCATGAATTCCTTTTATGTCTATGCCAGAAAAAAAAAAAAAAAGCCTAGGTTTTATCATTTGCAGCAAGATCCTGACTAATCCGATATTGAGCACAGGTGGAATGTGGAGAAATGCATCCGGATTTAGACTACAAAAACCTGAGCTCAAGTCTCAGGCACTTGTGGGACTTGTCTGTCTTGCCTAAACTCAATGTGTGTCTGCAAAATGGTTGTAATGATCTTTACTTGTGGAGGCAGCAGTGAGAAAGTCATACAAATTACAAAGGCAAGTCCCTCGTGAAAGGCAATAGAAACTTTTAATGGGAAGTCATGACACAGCCATGCTACCAGTCACATGCTGATACGAACTGCCCTTGTTTTTAACTGCTAAGCAGTTGGGAAATTTGCATTACCCAGACTCCTTCAAGGCAAAAAGCAAAGCAAAACAAAATATAATGTGTTCCTTTATTGTGCCACTGAAGATTGAATTTAATGCCTCACACTTGCTAGGCAAGCCCTACCACTTAAGCTGTGGCCTCAGCTATTTGGCTTTACTGGTTTTGTTTGTTTTTTGTTTGTCTGGGTTTTTTGGTTAGGCCTGTTGCTTTTTCCTAAGCCAGTCTTGGACCAGGATCCTCCTACCTCTGCCTTCCAAGTAGGTGGGATTACAGTTGTCACCATGTTCCAACTTAACAACAAAATCTTGAAGGCACCCAAAAGTTTCAGTGAGTCCATTCAGTGGCCTTTTCTGAGAATGAATGAGTATATGACAGCAGGAAGAGGGGAAATAGAGACATATCAGATATCTCCCGCCTATCTGAATGGCCAGTGGTAGGACAGCAATACTAATAATAGTAGCAGCAGTAGGAGTACCATTCAAACATATCATCCTAGCATAGTGGGATTTGGCAAAATGTTACTCACAAGCCAAAGCTGGCCCACAACTTTTTTAAATAAAGATTTATTGGAACACAGTCATGCCCATTTATTTGCTGCTTTGGGGCAAAGATAAAGCCTGGAACAGAGCCCATCATAGACCCCAATGCCTAAAATTAAATTAAAATTAAATGTGCATGTCTCTTACTAGAAAAAGTTGCCAACCCCTGTTCTAAAAAGATAGACCTGGGAGATGGATACCCCTTTGTAGATTGAAAAACTAAGGGTCAAAGGTAGGAGCATATTCTAAGACCCAAAGGTAGTAAGTCTCAATCACAAATTTGAACCCAAAGACCAGGCTTCCATCACTCAGTTTTAAACTCACTATTGGTTTGTTTGAGTAATGTTTCCTTTTTCTTTTTTGGCTGTGTCCTCGGGGGAGACTGGTGCCTGGCAGACACCTCTTCACTCTTTTATGGAAGTGTCCACTTCTTGCCTCTTGGCTGTCCATCAGAACTGGATATTTCCCCAAGGTCACTGATGACAGACTTCCTGTCCTCAAAATCAACTGGTTCTGAATGGTGGGAGATTCGTTTAGATTTGGAAGTTGGATCTAGGGTCCCAGAAAAACTCACCAGGAAGGGCTGGCTTTGCAGAAACTCTTCCTTTTGGACTGTCTTCTCCAGGACATTTGCTCACATGGCTTTGGTGTCCCTGTATCACACCCATACTTCAGGGAACCCTCAGCTCCAGATGGTATTTTGGTATGTTGCTCTACTTATGTGAGTCCAAGGCTTGTTTGGGATAGATTCATCTTTGCCAGACTGTCACTAGTACCACAGCATATGGTTCCCCAGAAAGGGATTCTCAGGGTGGGCTCCTACTTACTGCCTGTCAGGACAGAACTAAAAAGGGAGAGAGCCAGAGGATGGCCACTCAGAACCAACAATCTCTGTTCTGCCACCCTCCCGGTTCAATCTCTTCTTCACACCTGTGATCTTCAATTGGCTTTTGTCCTCTTAATTCTAAGGTCATGCAACATTTACGTGTTGGGGAAAACAGATGCCGGGAGATAGTCTGGGAACCCTGGCAGATGGGTCTGCAGATAAAGAGTTGGGGCATTGGTGTGAAGCATGCAAGAACTGATTTGAGGCCTGTGTTCTGCTCAGAAGCCTCTCCCAAGCAAATGAATGCACATAGAATGATACTTATTATCCAATTCCCACCTTCCCTCCCTGCCACCAGTCAGAATTAACTAATTTATCATCAGAGTTTGCCAGAAGGATCCCCTGTCATACTTAATTCCCAAAGATAGACAAGTGAATGCCAGACTTCTTGGCCTCTGCATGCCTCCCCCCACACCCAGGATTTTTCTTGTTTCCAAAATTTCCCTCCATGTAATCTTGGAAATGGTAGAGCAGCAGAACACCAACCCAGGAGATTCTTCATCTACAGAGCCTTAGAGCCAGGAGACATGCATGAGGCAGACAGCACTAGCAGCAGAATTCTGTCTCCAAAATGGAAGGTGGGGGGTTCTGTAGAGAATCTCTCAGTTGGCCTTATATCTTGGATAAATTGCATGTTGGAATTTAATTTGGAATCCCTGCTGTTTCCTTGATGAACGCAAACCACACTGCAATTAGAGTGATGAAGCAGGCTGCGGCTGCTCCTGACAAGGGTGATCTGTCTGAGAAGGAAAGGCGGGGGACAGGCAGTTGGCAGGCAGGACCCAAGCTGGGCATGTTCTTCCATCTCTCCCCATAGAGAAAGTCTCAGGGGAAAAAAAGTTGCCCACTAGCAGCTCAGAGGGCTGAATGGAGGGGAAGCTTTCAGACTTCCTTGGATTTAACCCCTAGCTTTTTTTTTTAATTTAATTTTATTTTATTTGTGAACATACCATACAGAGGGGTTACAATTACATGGGCAGGATAATGCGTACATTTCTTACCAAGCATTGCAGCCTCCTCCTTTGTTTACCCTTCATATCCCTTCCCAGCCTCCCCCTCCCCCCCAATCCCAATCCTTCTCCTTCCCCCCCCTCCCCCCCACACCAACATTGTAAAGCTCGTTTTGGACATGACAACTTGTACTTCTCATTGTTGCAACAGGTCCACCTGTATCCTTAAACAACTGGTTTTTCCCCATCTCCTCCACAAGTTATACTGACATCAAATATAGTGAAAGCAGGGGTTATACTGTGGGGGAGGGACATACAAAGCAACAAAGAGATAATCTTATAAATGCGGTAGAAACACATGCATGAAAGAAAAAAACATTAAAATACATATCTAAGGGTTCATTTCCCTGACATCACATTATCTGACCTTTTCCGCTTGACTCATACATATACTAGATATTGCAAATAAGGGAAACCATGGGACCTATGTTTCTTTGGGCCTGGCTTACTTCACTTAATATAATTTTTTCCAAATTTTTCCATTTCCTAACAAATGGGGCAATGTCATTCTTTCTGATGGAGGCATAGAATTCCATTGTGTATATATACCACATTTTCTTGATCCATTCATCTACTGAGGGGCATCTGGGTTGGTTCCATATCTTAGCTATGGTAAATAATGCTGCAATAAACATAGTTGTGCTGGTAGCTTTAGTGTGGTCTTGTTTGTAAACATTTGGGTAAATGCCCAAAAGTGGGATTGCTGGGTCATAGGGGAGTTCTATGTGAAGTCTTTTGAGGAACCTCCATACTGCTTTCCAAAGTGGTTGAACAAGTTTACATTCCCACCAACAATGAAGTAAGGTTCCTTTCTGTCCACATCCCCTCCAGCATCTGTTGTTGTTAGAGTTCTTGATTTTTGCTGTTCTAACTGGAGTGAGGTGATATCTCAATGTTGTTTTGATTTGCATTTCTTTTATGGCTAGGGATGTTGAAAATTTCTTCATGTGTCTTTTGGCCATCCTTCTTTCTTCTTCAGAGAAGTTTCTCTTTAAGTCTTTCGCCCACTTATTTATTGGGCAGTTGTTTCTTTGAGGATTTGTTGTTGGGGGGTTTAATTTTTTGAGTTCCAAGTATATTTTAGATATGAGACCCTTGTCCGTTGTATGGCTAGTAAAGATCTTCTCCCAATCCATGGACTTTCTATTGATCTTGCTAGCTATGTCATTTGCCCTGCAGAAGCTCTGCAACTTTATGCAATCCCATTTGTCCGACCTTTCTTTGATTTGTTGTGTTTCTGGGTCTCTATTCAGAAAATTTCGGCCTGAGCCAAGGAGACCTAGGGTTTCTCCTATTCCATCCTGTAATGTTTTCAGAGTGTCTGCTTTGAGTTCAAGGTCTTTGATCCATTTGGAGTTGATTCTGGTGCAGGGTGATATATAAGGATCTAGCTTTAGTTTTCTGCATGTAGTTAACCAATTTTGCCAGCACCATTTACTGAAGAGGCTGTCTTTCTTCCATTCTATTGTTTTAGCTCCCTTATCGAAGATTAGATTGGCCCCTAGCTTTTTGTCCCATGTATTTTTGTGCCTACAGCTGATTTAGCTCACGACCCTGATCTCGGAATCTTGCCTTCTCCACTGTCCCACTATGGAAGCAAAGAAGCATCACTGAACACTTACTGTGCTAACTGACTTTCCAAAGGCATTATCTCACTTAATCCTCATGAGATAGGCACCGTCATCGTCTCCACTTTGCAGATGAGGAACCTGTGACTCAGATTAAATCAAATAACGGGCACACAAGGTCATATAACTCATGAGTGGTAGGGTAGGTAGAAGCTGAACCGAGTGGTCATCTTCCACTTTACCTATACACTTCCCAAGGCCCTAGCCTTCCCCTGAGACAGAGCTGGCCTCTCCATGATTGTCTCCCACCCCCTACCAACACAATTCCAAATTAGCTCATTGAAAGGGAAACCAGCTCTCCCTTCACCAGTTACTCCCCTCAAGAGGATGACTACCTTACCTGATGGATGTAATTAAGAGTTGGGCATTCATAGCTACATGGAACAGGTACATCTTTAGAAGGATAGATGACTCTGGAAAGGTCTCTAGTAGAAGTCAGAGCCAGGGGCAGACACTCCTGGTCCAGATCCTCCACCTTGGACAAGACAGGAAGGTCAGCATGGCTGCTTTTGCAGAGAGACAGCAGGTGGAGGTAGATAACTGCCTCATTTTGGCCACAGGCCTGGACAGCATACTCTCTAAACTGATTCTGTTTGGTTCTTTGTGTTGATTGATACATTATGGGTTAAAGTTCAGGAAAGGAAGGAAGAAGCTATTGTTTCAACCTAACTCCCAATATGCAGGTGCTGGGTCTGGGTATCCTTGCTTCCAGGCTGTAGTGCTCACAGAAGATCATTCCAGAAAGCACCTCTGACACGCAAGCAAAGAATACTTCCCACTGAGCTCCAGCATAGCCTGTTCCCTAACACTCCAAATCCATACCATCAGAGAGGGAGACCCAGCAATATCACAGAGCCAAGAGCCCAGATAGCACAGAGATCATTCTGCTGAACAGTTCGAGTAGAATCAGTGCCTCCCAGGACAGCAGAACAAGCACCGTTCTCATAGTAGATCCAATAGTAAATTCTAGCTCTGTACCTAACTTGTGGGGTGGCCTTTCTGGGTTAATGCCCACATAGATAAAATATGAATGTGAAATAAGTAACTTTTGGGGGGAGGTGGGGGGGTCGGTTGTAGGGCCTGAACTCTGAGCCTGGGCACTGTTCCTGAACTCTTCAGCTGAAGGCTAGCAATCTACCACTTGAGCCACAGCGCCACTTCCGGCCTTTTCTGTTTATATGGTGCTGAAGAATCGAACCCAGGACCTCGTGCATGCAAGGCAAGCACTCTACCACTGAGCTACCTTCCCAGCCTGAAATAAGTAACTTTTAAGGCATTAGAATTCTATAGTTCTTCTCGTCAAGGGATCCCAAATTCCATGGTGACCCCTGGCTGGATGTCTCTTGCAATCATTCATTCTACAATCATGTAACATGGGCCTGCAGTGTACTAAATGTGCCAGGAGACAGGAATTCATTGTAGAAAAGGAGCATTTCTAGTCTTGTGAGGTCACCATCAAAAAACAAAAGGGAAAAACCAGAAAACCAAATTAGCCCACCAATCATAGCATCCTGTGATCAGTATTATGAGAGCTCAGCAGTACTCAGCTAACTGTAAAGCCACTCCCAGCACCTCTTGATTTTGCTGTGGTGGAGGTCTCTCTCTCCATTAGGATGGAAATTCGACTTCTTGACTGAGACCAAAATATCATGTGCTCAAACAAGGTAAATGCTTGAGTGTTGCAAACAGAAGGCTGCTGGCTTCCAGCTTCCAGCTGTTGTGATGCCTTCCACAATCTGATTCCTCCATCCTGTGTTTCTGTCATCTTTGCATGTTACCCTTATCCACAAAAATGTTTGCCACCATATTTACTTACAAAAAGAGGAAGAGGAAAGAAGGAGGATGCAATCCGGAAGTAGTACACTCCACTTCCCCCACATTCTACTCGCCAGAGCTTAGTCCTACTGCCATATATAGCTGGAAAGGAAGTGTAGCCTTCTCTGGACAGCAGTGTCAAACACCAGCTAAAATCCAGGATTCTGTTGCTATGTAAGGGAGAGTAAGGAATCATAAGCCACTGCTGTCATACTTTCTTCTTCCTTCTTTTTAAATGATAACTCAAAAATAGAGTGTTAAACCCAGGATGTAATCAAGTGCTACCACAGTCCCAGAGGGCAGAGTCTACATCCTTAAAGCATGTGGACTAGCTAGAAATCAAAGAGTTCGGTACTGTAGGATTGCCTGCAGTGCCTCCAAGGAAGAGGGCCAGTCAGGGAAGTCACTACTCTAGGTTATTTCAAACAAAAAAGGCAGTTAGTATAGAGCAATTGGTCATCCAAGTATTGGAAGAACTGAGAAGTTTAACAAGCCAGATATTAGCAACAGCAAGAGACTATTTCACTCCCAGGTAGGAGGAGACATGACAAGATACAAACTGTGGTGGGCCATGCCACAGAAAGAAGGGCTGTGAGCAGGAATAAGAACTGAAGAGGAGGGGCAGCCACAGCCACAGCAGCCAGACACCCAAGGAAACGCGAAAGATGGAAAACATTCTGGCTTTTTGTCTCTTCCCACCTTAATCAACGCCAACCATTGGTCCAAGTTAGCAGGGAGCCAGCTGGCAAGAGATTCCTGAAATGGAATTTTCTGCAGTATGGGACAGGGAGAGGAAAGTAAGTGAAGGATGTGAGAGCAAACAGACCAGCATAGGGCAAGAACAACACACACACACACACACACACACACACACACACACACACCATTACCCTTACAGTGGACTATTATAGGAAGATAAATCATATTTTGCCCAGACTAGAATTATTACTAGAACATAGAATTTTTATTTTTGTGGACTTTGACAGAAATTGGATTTCTGATTTCAGAAAAAGTAAAGCACATTAGGCAGTAAAAAAAAAAAAAAAAATCCATGGTATTTGCCCTAATTGCCATTTTATGAGATATCATAAGTATGATGGCTTAAACTTGTTACTTCACAGTTTTGGAGGGCAGAAGTACAAATTGTGGCTTGCTGAGATAAAATAAACATGTGTACAAAAATCCCTTCTACCGCCGGGCGATGGTGGCTCACGCCTGTAATCCTAGCTACTCAGGAGGCTGAGATCTGAGGATCGCGGTTCAAAGCCAGCCCGGGCAGGAGAGACCGTGAGACTCCTACCTCCAATAAACCACCAGAAAACCGGAAGTGGCGCTTTAGCTCAAGTGGTAGAGTGCTCGCCTTGAGCTGAAGAGCTGAGGGACAGTGCCCAGGTCCAGAGTTCAAGCCCCACGACCGACCAAAAAAAAACAAAACAAAAAATCCCTTCTACCTTGTTTACATACAATAGACTGAAACTCTCTCATCCTGCACAAAATTCAACCCCAAATAAATCAAAGATTTTAATGTAATCTCTGAAATTTCCAAACTACTGCTGGAAAACATAGGGAAATCTCCAGAAGATACAGGCACAGATAATTATTTTCTGAATAGGACTCCAATTGCTCAGAAAATAAGAACAAGAATTGACTAATGAGACTGCATCAATTTAAAAAGTTTATGTATGACAAAAGTAACAATAATCAAAACTGAGGGAAAACCCACAGAATGGGATAAAACCTTTGCCAGCCATTCAGCAGATATTGACTGATATCCAGAATATACAAGGAACTAAAGTAATTAACAGTAAGTGACCAATAACCCAGTTAATAAAAGGACAAATTGAACAGACAGTTCTCAGAAGAAGAAATATAACTGGCTAGTGAATACCTGAAGAAATATTCAACCTGCCGATCCATAAAGGAAATACAAATCAAAACTATGCTAAGATCCTGTCTCACACCAGTCAGAATAGCTGTTATCAAGAAAATGAACAAGTGCTGGTAAGGATGTGAGAAAAAGTAACCTCATACATATCTGTGGGAAGGTAAACTAGTACAAACACTAGAAATTAGTATAAAGGTAGCTCAAATAGCTAAAAATACATCTACCTTATGAACCCACCATACTAATCTTGAGCTGTAAATCAATATGTAAGGAAGATTCCTGCATTCTAATGTGTATTTCAGTTCTGTTCATAATAGTCAAATTGTGGGATCAATGGAGTGCCCAACAATGAATGGATAAAGAAAATATGATACCTGTATACTGTGGTATATTACTCAAGCTATAAAGGAAAATGTAATTATGGGCATTTTTAGAAATGAATGGAACTGGTGACCATTATGTTGATCAAGATAAGCCAACCTCAGAAAGCTAAATATTATTTATTGTTTTCACATTTGTGGAATCTAGACAGATAAAATTGATACATACATAGATAAGATAGATTATAGATAGATAATAGGTAGATGGATGATAGATGATAGATAAACCACAGTTTTAACTGTGGGATTGTTTGAGGGAACAAGGGAAAAGGAAGAGAGAAGGACAGAAAATAGCAATATCAAAATACAATGCATCTACATGTATCTCAAAGAGGCATTACTACTAAGAGCCTAAGTTTCTGGTCATTATGCTGGAATATCTTCTGGAATTTGCATTCCAGAATGAGAAGACCAAAAAGCATTAAATCTCCCAGAGTAGAAAGGCCAGAGGAGGAATGCTCCAAAAGTAGTGACCCAAGGAATATCACTAGTATCCAAAATTTGTTTTATGTGCAGCATTAGTGGAGTTGGAATGTGATCTCAAGAGGCACCATACACACCACAAACTGAGCCTTAGCCCACTCTTCATTGATCACCCTCAGCTCAAACACATTTATCATGATCAGATCCAGCCCAGTCCCCATAGCAAGGCTCCTTTTGTTTTTCCTTTTTGCTTTTTTTACAAAGAGAAAAATAACACCTTCCCTGGGCTTCTATAGCTCAAAGTTTAGAGATCAGACTAATCCATTCATATAAGAAATATTTATTGAGCACCAACTGTGTGCTAGGCACTGTTCTGGATATCAGAAATCCAAGTGGGAGCAAAACAAATTTAAAAAACAAAAGTCCCATGGGCTGGGAAGGTGGCTCAGTGGTAGAGCGCTTGCCTTGCAATGCATGAGGCCCTGGCTTCGATTCCTCAGCACCACATTAAAAAAAAGCCGGAAGTGGCGCTGTGGCTCAAGTGGTAGAGTGCTAGCCTTGAGCTGAAGAGCTGAGGGACAGCGCCCAGGCCCAGAGTTCAGGCTCCATGACCGGACCCAAAAAAACAAAAGTTACTGCCCTCCTTTTTTCTCCAGTGAAGAGACAGGCAATAAATGAACTGGTAAAATACAATTATTGCTACAGCGGTCCATACTCCTAGGAAAGTTGATTGTCCTATAGTCATGGTGACATATTTCCACCAGAATTATTTTTAAACCTGCTTAATCCATCAATGACAGTTCTAAAATCTTGGTATGAAATAAACCTAAAGCTAAGTTTTAAACTTGATGAATGACACTTTGCTTCAATGAACACAACTTGGAAAGCTAGCCAATCAGCAGTGGCCTCATGGTGCAAAAGGCAACTAATCCTGGATGGAGTCATTTCTATGAAGACATTTCTGAGGCTGATGTCAACTTACTCCTTCCTCTAAAACCAGGATAATCCAAAATGCTTGCCAGCAATTCCATAAAGGTTCTTCACGTTACTTTGCTCAGAGAAATTTGCCCTACCCACATGGCTCTATTTCTTTTTTTTTTTTTTTCTTCTTTTGGTCATGGGGCTTGAACTCTGCTTGGGTGCTGTCCCTGCACTCTTCAGCTCAAGGTGAGCACTCTACCACTTGAGCCACAGTGCCACTTCTGGTTTTCTGGTGGTTAATTAGCAATAAGAGTCTCACAGACTTTCCTGCCCAGGCTGGCTTTGAACCATGATCCTCAGATCTCAGCCTCCTGAGTAGCTAGGATTACAGGCATGAACCACCAGTGCCTGGCTATGACTCTTTTAATATCACTAAAACTTAAGATGATATTCAGATTTAGAATGGTGGAATCTGCCTTTTGACAACTGTAAAGGTCCCAGTGAAATTATTTTAAGATTCTAAACCGGTGGCCCATTCCATGGAACTCTTGATCAGCAGGTGACCTCGCCACATGCTTGGTACCAGGGCACTTATTGTAAGAATGTTCTCTGACATCCTTCTGGAAAAATGCCTTTGCTGATTTTATTTTTATTGTCCCAGGTTGTATAGCTAATTTTTCTTTGTTCGTGAAAATTAGACTTGTTTGTATAACTAGAGCTTTTTTTTTTATATCATTTGCCACTAATCTTATTCTCTTCCTGCTTGCTTTGTTTTGTTTAACTATTTGCACAAGGTCTTATCTTGTGAGGTTTTGTTTTGATCTGGGCTGTCATCTGTCTGTTGGATGCACAGGGAATTCTCTACAAGGAGAGCTTGAAAGCCCATGAGAACTGCAAGGGGGAAGTCTAAAAAGCCAACCACCAATTAATGCAAGAGTGATCAGTCCAGTTTTACTCCTGGTTCTCTTCAAAATCATAGAGGACACTTCCTGTCTTGCCAATTTATAAAAATAGGTTCACATTGCTCAGCAGTCTATTCCGAGACTCATGATTGTTGACTCACTGAACACATGGTCTCTCCCTAGCCTCTGCTTTGTTGGGAATCTGAAACACCCTACATAAAGCACCCACAGTTTTGACCCACCATGCAGGTCTCTTTGTCATGATTCAGTTATGTGAAAGCTTCAGCCTCTACCTGACTGTGTTAGCTTTCCTCCACTGTGACAAAATACCTGAGATAATCCACTTATAAGGAGGAAAGACTTATTTGGACTCACAACTTCAGAGGTTTAAGCCCATTGTTGCTTGGCCTTGCTGTTCCGGGCCTGTGATTACGCAGTACCTTGTGGCAGGAGACATGGTAGAGCAGGTTTGTTCACTTCTTAACCACCAAGAAGCAAAGAGAAAGATGAAGGGGCTAGGCTCCCAATGTCCCTTTCAAAAGGAACACCCCTAGAGACCTAATTTCCACTAGGTCCCACCTCTTAAAGGTCACAAGCACCTGCCAAACGCACCAGAGGCTGGCAACTGAGCCTTTTAACACCTAAGCCTCTAGGAGACCCTTATTCAAAGGATAGAACTGGCAAAATTTCTCCTTATGCAAATCTGCATTCCAGTTGGTAAGCACAAGTGTTTTACTTGGCATACAAGTTTGCTAGAACTGCCAAGCCAAAGTACCACAGGCTGGGTGCTTAAACCACAGAAATTCATTTCCTCACCCCTAGAGGCTAGAATTCCATACTGGTTTCTCTGAGGCCTTCCCTCTGTGTCCACGTGGGACCTAATCTTCTCTTCTCATAAGGCGATGATGATCATGTATTAATTTCTTTACCTCTTTAAGGAACCAGTACTAAGGTACTAGCGATTAGCAGTTCAACATATGAATTCAGTTCATAATACTTGAACTAATGGGTCATTTTGGGGAGGGATATTTTGACATATCATTAGTAAGAAATGAATGTATTTAATAAAAGTTCTTTAAAAATTACAAGCAAAACATATATTCAGATTTTAAGCCGGGCACCAGTAGCTCCCATCTGTAATTCTAGCTATTTGGAAGGCTGAGACTGGGAGGATCGTGTTTCAAGGCGAGCCCAGGCAGAACAGTCCATAAGATCATTTTTTTTTTTTTAGGTCTGAGACCAGGTCTTGAATTTAATACCCACCAATTTCACTCATTAGCTATTGCTCAACCAACACACCCATGCCTCCAACCCCGTAAGAACATTTCTTCAACCAAGAGCTGGATATGGGAGGCTGGGAAGGTGGCTCAGTGGCAGAGTGCTTGCCTTGCATGCCTGAGGCCCTGGGTTCGATTCCTCAGCACCACATAAGCAAAAAGAAAAAAGCCGGAAGTGGTGCTG
Source organism: Dipodomys merriami (assembly GCF_024711535.1). Lineage (NCBI taxonomy): Eukaryota > Metazoa > Chordata > Mammalia > Rodentia > Heteromyidae > Dipodomys > Dipodomys merriami. The sequence goes on along the minus strand of NW_027203493.1, from coordinate 15,241,282 downwards.
TGGCTCAAGTGGTAGAGTGCTAGCCTTGAGCTGAAATGCTGAGGGACAGAGCCCAGGCCCAGAGTTCATGCCCCACAACTGGACCCCCCTCCCCAAAAAAAGCTGGATATGGTAGGGTAGTAGAATGTGTACCTGTTAGTTTGACAGGAAGGCTAAAATATGTAGATCATGGAACAGGTGTATGCCTGGCAGGAAGCAAAGTCCTGTCTCAAAACTAATCACCATTGTTGGGTGCCTGTGGCTTACACCTGTAATTCTAGCTACTCAGGAGGCTGAGGATCATAGTTCAAAACCAGCCCACACAGGAAAGTCCATGAGACTCTTATCTCCAATTAATTACTAAAAAAAAAAAAAAAGTGGAGCTGTGGCTCAAGTGGTAGAGCACTAGCCTTGAGCAAAAGAAGCTCAGGAACAGTGTGAAGCCCTGAGTTTAATCCCTAGAACTAGTAAAGTAGTAATAATAATAACAACAACAACAATAATAACTATGAAGAAAGGGTAGAGGCATGACTCAGTAGTGTGAGGATTTCCTTGAAAGAGTGAGGCCCTTAGTTCAAAACGCAGTACTTCCCCCCAAAAAACACTAATAGGTTTTTTACAAAGAACTGAAAGGTATATGCCAAGGACTGAAACTGAAAAACTCCTGACTGTAAAAGATTCTATTTCAAAGACTCTATGTCACCTCTGCTCAAATTTTGAGACATTTGTCTTCTGAGTACCACAGTCTTCTTTCTCATCACCACCTACTAGTGTCCCCGCTCCCTCTGTCATTTCTCCTGACCTTCTAAATGACTTTGTCTTAGGAAACGAACAACCATACTACCAAATTTCTCCTGAAAACTGCCAGACCAGAAGGCATATCTACAGAAGCTGAAGTTCAACCATGATCTAGAGTCAAACTGAGGGCTTATAAATTAAAGCATATTTACAAACTTCAGAAAGGAAGATAATTATTTTGCTGCAGAATTCAGGATTTTGCTACACTATTTGTCAAAGCATTAAAAGCATCAGTGTAGGCGATGTAAGCAGAGAAACCAAATAAGCTAGAGAAAGTTACTAAAGCGGGGAAAGTTACTAAAATGAGACTGTTTCAAGAGGGCTTTTCTTCTTGAAAAGCGGTGGCATGCTGAACTACCAACTCTCTGGGGAGTATGGGTAAACGGTAAGTTGTAGCATGTGCCAGGTTCCATGGTATAAATATTCTCATTGGGTCCAGTTTCAAGATAATAATGTCATTGAATGTGACACTGGGGTGAGGCTCTCCTGGGCCAATACAGGCCAGATCTAGCACACCATTGTTTCAGGGCAGCTGGCACAAAGATTTGGGATTGCAAACCAAATAAGGATGAAGCAGCAGGGACTTCAGGAACCTTTCCAACATTATGCTGGTGTGAACCTTTGACTGAAGTCAAGAAACAATCTCTCTCTCTCTCTTTTTTCTGTAATACACACTTACCTGAAATAGGAAGACAGAAAAGAAATAGATTGGCATGAAAAGTTGCACATTTCAAAATGTTCAAACATATAATCCTATGTAGAATTAAATTATCTAGATGTGGGAATAAAACCTAGTTTCCTGGATTAAACAACTGGCTCATAAATCAAAGCATGCTCTGCTCAAGAACCCAGAGCTTGCAGAGAGATCACTGAAGATGTTCAAGTAGAAGGACCCTTGGAGAAGGAATATACCATGGTTTTGTAGAAACTGAAGGACACAACTACCCAAAATCTGCCCAGTGCTGCCTCCCAGAGAGACCTTAGCACCTAGCCACACCTACCCCTAAACTCCACAATTAGCAGTTATTTTCTCTCTGGATCCAGAACCCATTATTCGTGTGGGCTAAGTAAAGCTTCTATCTGTAGAAGCTGAATTTATACTATGGTTTTATCCTCTCACCCTTCTAGCTAGTATGTGACTTGGGTACATGGTCAGGTGCTCTAGCCCCTTCGTTTAATGATGACCATGGAACCCAACCGCCGCATCTCTTCAGTGGAGCTGTTAAGCTAGTTGCTAGTGAGAAAGTATCCTTTCTCTTTATGCCTGGCTTACTTCAGCTATGTTATTGCCTCTGCTTCTATTTTTCCTGCATCGCATTTTTCAGCCATCCTTCTCCCTCTTCTCTCTACTTCATGGGTGCTACTTTCTCATGATAGCTCCAAGCCTTCCTAGTTCATAGGATCTCTGCCTTTGTCTATAGCCTTTGCTCTGTGGAGTGCTCCTCTCCTGCCTAGTCTAACTCAGAAAGACAGGGAGCATATGTACTTTTGTGCACTGCTGTGATCCAGGGCCTGAATCAGTTCTGAAAATATTTCATTACCATGTACTAAGAAATGAGATCTAATGGGGTCTTCCTCATCTCTATTTTGGGGCAGGCATTCCACTCTGACCCAATGCGATTTGGCGGTGGTATAGATGTGTAGCAGGGCCACCCATGTACAAGGAATTTTCTGTAGGTAATGGAAGCTTCCTAGACAGATGGGAGTACAACTTGTAAGCATCATCTGCTCAGCCCGGATAGAGGAGATTCCGATATGGCCCCCGTGATCTTTGTCTCCTGGTATATATGCCCTGTGTGTTATGTCCTTCCCCCAAATGTGGGCTGGATTTGTGCTTTTCGTTCTAACCAATAGAACATACAAATGTGATGGGATGTCACTCTGGAGATCAAGCTCAAAAAGACAATGACTATCTTACTGACACCTTATTTCCGACTCTTTTTATATGTTTACCTGATGCAGAAGGCCACCTGGCATGGAAATGTGGGCAACCTCTAGCCAATAGCAGGAAACTAATTTTAACCAACAGTTTTGTGACTTGGGACATATTCCTTTCCCCTGGAAAGCCTTCAAATTAGACCTTGGCTTCAACTGGCTCCCTGGTGTTAGTCTTTGAGAAGGCCTAAAGCAGAAGACCCAGCTACAATCGTGCCTCGATTTCTGATCCACACTAACTGTAAGTAAGTGTTGCTATTTTAAGCCAACTAAGTTTGGAAATAAATTGTTATGCATCAATAGCTAGCTAGCTAGATATACTAAATGATATCTCATTTCAATGCCTTTATTAATATGACTTTTTAAGTTGCCGCTCCGTTAAACATTCAGGGCTGGATTTTCAGGTAACAGAGGTAGCGCTTCAAACTTTGGGTTTCAAGGGTCAGTAGGAAGTAGGAAGTAGGAAGCCTGATCAGATGTTCATAGACGATCTCCCTCTTGAGTTCTGTGTGCAAAGTTCACCAAATCCTGGTACCTTGTGTCACCAGCCCTTGGAGGCAAGGTGTCATTGCCTTGGAAATGGGTGAAAACCCCCTTGAACAGTGATCTCAGACCAGCAGATACCAATGGCAGTGAAAAAGTGACTTGTGTGGGAACCTAATCCTCATCTGTCACTGTCAGAGAATGGTTTGTACACTGGTCTAGGAAGGCCCACAGGGACCCCACATTTGAGCCCATGAAAGCAAAACCCAAGCTGCAGGTAAGTTCGAAGCCACCTGATATATTTCTGTTGCATCCCCTTAGGGAGACCCTGTTCAGAAAGCCCAGGAGTTGTGACCCCAGGACCCTTCTGACATGCAGCCAAAGCTAAGACATGAAATGTCCAGCAAGGGACTGGCAGAGGGTAAGCCTCTTCCCATCTCCCTTAGAACGGCTGTCTCCTTGGGAATGTTAAACACTCAGCTGAGGCCCCAAACAGAAGAAAAACAAATCACAGCCATTGAGAGTGTCTCTACTTGCCATCCAACACATTATGTGGTTCCTTAGAGGGTAGCTTAGAAACTCAGGGCAAAAGAGACAAAGGGCCAATGTTTACATCCTCTGTGGGTTGGGGGGTGGGAAGCTGCCTCAGTACTTTCAGAGGGCAGGGCAGTCCCTCTCTTGGGTCCTTTCTGTGTTGAGATCCCTTTCCTGTCTTTACCTCTGTGCTACAGGATAAAGTATAGCTTGCAGGCCCTGGTGTGGCTGCAGAATCTACCATCACATCACCCTGGTTAAGTCTAGGAGAGTCCAGAGTCGTTTCTGGCTCTCCCTGGAACAACTCAGAGATCAAAGTAGTCTAGTGGTCACTGTTTCTTCAGGCTATGCAACTGAGGGGCTCTGAGGAGATACTCCAGGGCAGCTTTGTGCAGTGGAAAACAGAGGTACTAGGGATAGAAACCTGCCCCAGCCACCTCAACATGACCTTGAGTAAATTACCTTTAGCCTCCCTGTCCCCCTCTGTGCATATATATGTAATGCATTTGCTTTGTACCAGCACCTACTTTGGAGGGCTCTACAGGGTTGGCACTCAAGAGAGATGAGTGAGATAATTGCTTTAGGCACAAAATTTAGAGACATGTCAGAAAGCTCAGGAGCCAACATAATTCATATCCTAGTGCAGCTGTGCTCCAGGGGCTCATACCTGTAATTCTAGCTACTCAGGAGGCAGAGATCTGAGGACTGCAATTAAAAGACAGCCAGGGCTGAAATGCATGAGCCTCTCCAATGAAATTCCAATTAACCACCAAAAAGCCAGAGGTACATCTGTGCCTCAAGTGGTGGAGCCCCATCCTTGAGTGAAAAAAGATAAGATATAGTGCCCAGACCCTGAAGTCAAGCCCCAATACCGAACACACACACACACACACACACACACACACACACACACACACACACACACACACACACACTCCAGTATAATATTTTTTGTTTAAATTTTTATTGTTGTTTGTGAGGCTTGAACTCAGGGCCTGTCCCTGTTCCTCAGCTTTTTGGCTCAAGGCTAGTGCTGTAACACTTTCAGCCACAGCTCCACTTCCAGGTTTTTGGTAACTGATTGTAGATAAAGAATCTTTCATCCCCTGACTGGCTTTGAACCACAATCCTCAGATCTCAGTCTCTTGAGTAGCCAAGATTATAGGTATAAGCTAATAGCGAGCACCCAGCCTGGCGCAATATTTTTAAAAATCAAAATGCATTCAAAAAATTCATGGTAGGAAGTGGCGCTGTAGCTCAAGTGGTAGAGCGCTCGCCTTGAGCTGAAGAGCTAAGGGACAACACCCAGGCCCAGAGTTCAAGCCCCACGACCGACAAAAAAAAAAAAAATTCATGGTAAACAAAATACCACAATTTTAAACAAAGGTGGAATCTGCCTAGTAAGTGGATGTCAATGTTAGTAGCCTTTGTGAGGTGTTTTTAGGAGACTGGGAAGGAAAGTTATAGTCTCATGAAAAGTCCCTCCTGGACAGATTTGGCCCAAGCTCAAACACTGTTTAGTGCAGTGGTTAGTTGTATAAGCAGGAAGGACCAACAGACACAGGACTGAGTCTCACATTTTCTACTTACCACGTCTGTTGCTTTGGATGACTGTTTATCACGCTAAGCCTCAGTTTCCCCTACGTGTAAGTTCATGTTAATGAAGATAACACTATTTCTATTAGAGTTTTGCAATGCAAAATGCCTGACTCATACCATGTGTTCAGTCACTGTAGTTGTCATTATGGGATCATTTAATAGACATCAGAATAATGTGAAAAATTCCCTTAGCTGGGCGGAGGATAAAACAGGCTGGCATTTTGTGGCTGCCTGCTTACTGCCTTTGTGAGCTCTCCTGATAAGCTGTATCTGCCTGTCTTTCTTGTTAATCAAGTATGCAGCTGCTTGCCTTGAGCGGCCTTTACTGCTGTGTCTGCTGCCATCTGGATATCAGAAGGAGCACAGAGACAGACCAAGCTGAAGCAGGACCAGCTGGGGCTGGGGATGGAAGAGGCCAGGCTGCAATCTGTTTGCTGCACATGCATTTGAGGCCCCTGGCTGTTGGCAAGGAACAAAATAGCAACCTAGGATACAGCCAGACACTCTCTGCCTTCCCCTTAGCATGCAGGAAACATGGGGTTTCGTTTTGGTTTGGTTGCTCTTACTTTAGCTTGCACTCAAGTCCTAGGCACCGTCCCTTAGTTTTTCTGCTCAAGGCTTAGAACTCTACCATTTGAGTCACTGCTATACTTCTTGCTTTTTGGTGGTTACTTGGAAATAAGAGTCTAAAGGACTGTCTTTCTGGCTTGCTTTGAACCATGAATCTCAGATCACTGTCATCCAAGTAGCTAGGACTACAGGTGTGAGCCGCTAGTACCTGGCCTGTTGGCCCAGTTTTGATTAGGGATCTGCTCTAATAGCTGAAACTGTCCAATTTCAGAAGAGCTGAGGGTCCAGGTGACCTTAAAAAAACAAAGGAGAAGAGAATTTGGGGTGGGCTTTTTTCCTCTTAATGCCTCTGACATTGGATGAAAGAAGAAGGTGTTCATTTGGTGAACTCCAGGCTTACACAGAGAGTCAGGGTGACTGATGAATGGGATGAATTAGCTACACAGTAGCAGAGGTTCAGAACTCTCAGACTTCAACATGTATCAGGACCATCTGGGGCCAGGTATAATCCTAGCTTGTAATCCTAACTACTCAGGAGGCTGAAATCTGAGAATCACAGTTCTATGCCAACCCAGGCAGGTAAAGTCCATGAGACTGTTATCTCCAATTAGTCATCAAAAAAAAAAAAGTGGTGGGTGGCTTAAGTGGTAGAATGTCAGCTTTGAGTGGAAAATCTAAGGGACAGTGCCCAAGGCCCAGTATCAGCGCACATGCACAAGCACGCACGCTCACACACGCGCACGCGCATACACACACACACACACACACACACACACACACACACACACACACACACACACACACAAATCACCTATCTAGGAGACTCTAAAACAGAGCTCAACATTATCAGGTCTGTGGTGTCATCCAGGAATCTGCACAAGTTCCTATGACAATACTGGGCTCCAAGAACCATTGATTAGTGGGTGGTTTTTTTAGTAGAGCTTCCTTGTTTGGAGTTCTTTGCACTGGCTGCCGAACCTTTAAAAACTTAATCTCTGTATGAGTCAGTTTCTTTTTCTATGGAGTGGGGATGAGAATGACAGTATTCACCCTATTGCATTTCATATGAGAATGAAACAAATTATGAATATAAAATGCTCTGAGGACACACTTGAAATACATTAGCTATTGCAGTCCTCAATATTTAAACATTTTGCAATAAGCACTGTCACGTGTGCTCTCTTATAAACAAACTAGGAAAGGTGAGTAGGTAAAGCTCACTTTGCATTTCTGCCTACACAAAATATTTGCATATCATTTCCAGGGGCTTACAGGCCCCCAGAAGTTCATCCTTCTTTCTGCTCCTACTTAAGTAGATTATAATAACTATCGTTTTACAGTAGTTCTTCCTTTTTTAGAATTCACAATTTAAAAACAAAAAACAAAAAACACCCGAACCTTCTAAGAGCTAATAGCCTTTTTTCAGCCTCTTCTCTGTTGCACGCCTGTAGAAGGTAATATACATTTTAAATTACTTCAAAGGCAGATGTCATCATTCCTATTTGACAGACAATATGACTAAGTGTCAGAAAACTTGCCAAGTTGAGTGTTTGAGTCAGGACTTGGTCACAACACCACTGTTCTCTGCCTTAGATGATTAATATTGAGAAACGTAGCTAGTGATGACTAAGAGATCATGATGGTTGGGGAGGAATTCAAGGTTGCTCTTGACTTCCTAGAACTTACATGTAACTGAAGAATCAGCGTGAACATATAAGACTGAAAATACAAGTCAGTGTAAAGCACTTCCCTAGCATGTTCAATGTCTTGAGCTCAACCTCTAGACTGATATCTGACTATCTATCTATCTATCTATCTATCTATCTATCTATCTATCTATCTATCTATCTATCTCTAGCTATCTAATCATCTGTTGGTCTATCTATCTATACACACACACACACACACACACACACACACACACAATATGGTACACCTGATAGTCATTTACTTTCACATTTTCCAGAATACCTTGCAGCTACATTAGGGCCATGTGACTGGTTCTGGCCAATGAATGTGGCTGGGCATGACAGAAATGCCCTTTCACCCTGTCATAGAGTCTTTTCTTTCCCTTGTCTTGTAGCAGTTATTTAGGAAGTTGCATGCTCCGGATGACATGATGGAGGAAAATTGCTCACCGATGATTACATTGAGGCAGGAAGGGAAAACAAAACCTATTTAGGATATGCTATAAGATTTCTGTCTCTTGTAGCATAATCTCATCTCTCGTGCTTAGTCAAACAGGATTGTCATATTTATTTACAGAGGAGTTCCAAGAAGATCAGTGAGTTTTGAAACACTCAACATTGAATCAGCTGAAGGCACCCTTCTAGATCCTAGTGAGTAAAGATGTTTAGGAAAGGACCCAGGGAGTTTTAATAAGGTGACACTGAGAATTGGCCAGAGCTGTGGTCTGCTACATTCCCCAGATAATCCTCTACAATGAAGATATTGTCACATGACCATTTAGAGCATAGGTTCTGGAATAGGGAGGCCTTCCTGTGCTAGAATTTTACCTCAATTTCTTTCTAGTTATGTAACTTTGAGTAATTTAAGAATCTACTTTGGCCAAGCAACCGTGGGTTGTGCCTATTATCCTAGCTACTCAGGAGGCTGAGACCTGAGGATTGCCATTCAAAGCCAGCCCAGGCAGAAAAGTCCCTGCAAGACTCTTATCTCCAATTAACCACTCAAAAGCCAGAGGTGGGGCTGTGGCTCAAAATGGCAGAGGGCTAGCCTTGCGCAAAAGAGCTCAGGGATGGCACCTAGGTCCTGAGTTCAAGCTCCACTGCTGACAGGGAAAAGAAAAGTACTTTGTAGAGTTGCTATTATGATTAAACGAATCAAAGTATTAAATTGTTGCTGCATCATAAAATTGTTTCAAAATGCAGTGGCATAAAACAACCATCACAATCTCATGTTTTTTGGACTTTCTGTGGGTTAGGAATACAGGGAAAACCCTAGGCTAGTGCTGGTTCCAGGCCTGTCCGGAGGGGATGATCAACTATGGGTTAATGCTACACGATCCGAAGCCTCCCAAGGGACTGGTGAATCTATTACCAGGTTGTCTCACTCATAGTGCTGCTGCCCAGAGTCTCAATTCTTTCCACATGGGCACCACCCTCAGGACCATTTGAATGTCCTCATTGTATGATGGCTGGCTTTCCTCAGAGCAGGTGATCCGAGAGAACAAAGAAAGGCTTTTGTGCACTTTCACACAGTCCCTTCCATCATAGGACCTCCTAGGGCTTGGTTACACAGCTCAGTCCTGACACAGCATGGGGGACTAGCTTTGTGCCTGCCAGGAGTGAGGATCCTGGAGATCATCTCTGAGTTTGGACAGTACAGGAATTTTAGTTCCTATCTGAAATGCTTCAAACCATTCCTGACATAGTTAGAATTCAGTAACTGTTAATGGATTTGTATTTCTAACCATCAGTAAGCTCTCCCTCAGAATTCCAACTCTGCCACCATTTTATCTTTCATCACTTATTTCCCAGCAACCTGTTCTGCCAGGAAATGTTCTGGGCACTTGGCTCCCAGAAGGAAGAGATCTTAACTAGGTACTCCTGGATCTCTGGGGTAGAAATATACTACCAGAGATAGAAACTGATACCAGAGGCAGGCATTACATAAGCTATGCTTGCCTCTATTACCTTCTTAGGAGTCACGAGGTGGGGTGGTTAAGACTACCAACTCTGGAACAAGAGATTTCCTGGAAGCAAATTCCAGTTCTCCTTACTAGCTGTGTGGTCTTTTTCATGGGGCCTGAACTCTGGGCCTGGGCACTGTCCCTCAGCTCTTCAGCTCAAGGCTAGCACTCTACCACTTGAGCCACAGCACCACTTCCGGCTTTTTTCTTTTTGCTTATGTGGTGCTGAGGAATTGAACCCAGGGCCTCAAGCATGCAAGGCAAGTGCTCTTCCACTGAGCTACCTTCCCAGCCCTACCTGTGTGATCTTGAATAAGTTATTTTTCTTTGACCCATTTTCTTATCTGCTACAAGGAAATAATACTATGCAGGACTGTTGTGTGAATTAAATACTCTAAGTATTTGAAAGACTCAGATATGGCAGAGTTTGCAATGTTCAGAACTGTTAGCTATTATTCTTCCTTCTGTAATTACCCAGAGTGAAGATCAAGGGAGAGATACAGAAACTAACTAGAAAATAGACATGTGTGACCGACTCTGACAACATGCCTGACCTCTCAGCAAGTGCAAAGTAACCTGGAGTTAACACACAGCTTCCTAAGGCTTCCCCTGCCCTTCCCCCACCCCCAGGACCCCTGACTTGTTGAGCATGTCTGTCTCACACACAGGAGAGCCTGACCAAGAGGATGTTTATGATGCTGTAACCACTGGGCAAGGATTGGACACCCCGGGGGCTACCTGGCATACTTCTCACCTGACTTGTGTGGCCAGGGCCTCTGCCATCTCTGTTCCTCTCCCTCCATGTTCTTTGTCTTGGTTACCCTTTGCTAGTTTCTTTGTTTTGGTTAAGTTTGGGTGTTACTGGGGAGATTTGCTTCCTTTGATGGAGAATGTTGTGGGAGGAGCAGCTAGCACTTGGAATCCTGTCCCTGCATGTGGAAGCAGATGGAAAGAGGTAGGGCAGCCTTCAGGTAGAGAAAATCAAAGTTGCTCAGCATCAAAGGAAAGACTGGCAGATCAGCTGGGAGATTCACCTCGTCCTCTGAGATCGGAGCTGTGCTGTTTGTGAATCTTGGTTAGCTTTTAAAAATATAGAAGTAGGAGGATGCTGGAGGACATGGTACAGATACAGCTCCAAAGAGAAGGGAACTCAAGTTCTAAATACCACTGAGAAAAGGCCCATGGGCTTCTGAACTTTTCCTTTTGCTAAGTGTGATGCTTAAGGACGAACATGGTGCATACTTTGTCAGGCTGCATGGCTAAGTGGTATATGTTTGGGGTGAATGCTGATTTACCATGTGTGATCTGAGGATGTGCATGTTATACTTAGTTGAGGAACAGCAGGGGTCTCAATGTGATTGGAGCAAAGTCAGCAAATTAGAAGTGTCCACCTCAGCAGGGGCTAGAGCTCAGCCTGGGGCATAGAGTGTGGATGTCCACCAGTCCTGTGGTGGGGCTTTCATGATTCGAGTGAGGACATGATATGAGTTGGCTGGATTTACAGTAACCACTTAGCTACCAAGTACAGAAGAGAATTCAGGGCAAACAAGTAGGGGGCAAGCTTTTAGGAGGACTTTGGGAGTCAAGGTGAGAAGTGCCCAAGTCTGACCTACTGTGGAGTTGATGGACTTGAAGAGATAAAGAGCCACATGGTAACTACAGAGAAGAGAACCTGTCCCAACAACCCCCTGGATGCCGCCCCAGAAAAGACCCTTTCCTGATGATGTTGTGCAGCTGGGCTCCGAGGAGAAAGATCAGAGTCAAGCATGTACTGTCCAGGGTAGAAAATAAACTTGTAAAAAAGCATTCCCAACATGAGCCGCCATTCTGTTTCATCCAGGGACTCAGTCTCTATGGGATTCACTAACTCCTAGACTGTGGCTGATGGTGACTGGCCTTCTTTCTGACAGGTGCTCCTCTTCCACAAATTCATTAGTGCAGAGCTTGGAAAGACAAGCTTTGGGAGGTTTGGAGAAGGGAAGAGCATTGGACGAAGCCAGGATGTGTATGTGCTGTGGGCCCAAAGTTCTACATCATGGAGAGCTCTGGGCCCTGCAGTCTCTGTTCTCAGGAGGGTCATCCACATGGCCTCAGCTTTTGGGCCTGTTCACCTGCTGGAGAGTCTAGAGGACAAAGGCAAAGGGCAAAGCTAAAGGAAAAGACAGGAGACCCACAGAGGTTCTTCTAGTTAAAGCACCAGCTTTATGGCAACCATAGTCAGAGTACATTCCACAAATAAGCCAGAATTGCTGCCCCAGCTGCCTAGAATAACCAGTATCCGTGGGCCTTCATATTAGCCAGATTTTGCTTTCTCTTCCCTAGACCCAACAACTCCTACAAGATCACGAAGACTCCAGACTTCCCATCAGTGCCTTTGCTTAACAGGTGACCTCACTGACTGACTTGGTATCCGCAAGATGGCAGCCTGGAGATCACAGCTTTCAATCAGCCTCCCCCACTCCCACCCTAGGAGGGAATTCCCATTGATGATCCTTTTGCACACCCTAACTTCAGAAGACTACTGGACTTGGGACCTGAACCAGCTGTGTGGTCTCTTTGGAGAGTTCACATCTCTAATGCTAGGCTCCACTTCCTGCTCCAAGGACATATGGATAATAAAACTAACCATCAGGAATGTATTTGTGGCTGGTGTATATAATGTACCTGTCAGACACTCTGTGACTTCCTGTGTCTAGTGTTAAATGAGAGACACTGTCCTCTCTATGGATCATCAGATCTATAATTCTCCTGAGGGTGCTGCTTAGAATGACAATGTCCAGTGAAAAGCACCCAGATGCCCTCTGCTCCCTCACCATAATGAGGTTGGATTGCCATAGATAGGCTGCATTGAGCCCTGAGGTCCATCCTCAAAGCTGCACACTCAGGATTCAGGGAAAGGCATTCTGGGATGACTCACCTGGAGACTCAGCTGCCTGGCCTCGCTTGGGAGGGTCAGAGCAGGACATCTCCACAGGCAAGGAGGCAGGAGAGACAAGCTGACTCTGTCAGATGCTTTAATCAGTGGGAGAGTTGAACAGCTCCGGGGCCATCAGGACACCTTTGCCAACAGCAGATTCCCGAGGTCTCTCTAAGGGACAAGAGGAGAATTGGGCGGATAAGTCTCCTTTCTCTACTACCCGGATAGGCTGCCATCCAGATAGACTACAACCCTAGAGGCTTTTTGTGGTGTTACTACACCTTGGCCCTAGGTTCTGGTCCCCACAGCACAGGTTGTTGCTTGACTTCTCACTGAGGACCCACAAAGACTATGGCCAAGCACTGCAGATGGAGTGTGAACTAGACCAGCATGGCCCCTGCTATCATACCAGCTGATTCTGGGACTTGTTCTCTGGAGAATCTTAGTGCACCAGAGTCTCGCTTCTGTGCATCCCTTCCCTCCCACCATAAGACCCCAAGAACCATGGAAAATACTAACATTTGTTCTGCAGATTCTCTCTTGGCATCCAGTCCTTGTGGGCTTTGTTGTGATTGTTCGCAGCACTAGAGTTCGAATTCAGGATCACCTGTTTACTGGGCAAGTACTCTATCACTTGAATTATACACTTGGCCCTTCTTGATCTTAGTTTCTTTTTCAGATAGTGTCTCTTGCTTTTATCTGGGATGGCCTTGGACCATAATCTTCCTACCTATGTCTCTCAAGCAACCCAGATGACAGCTGTGTCTTGCCTCCTGTTTTTAAAAGCTCAGATCTCACAGAGTGGAGGTACTACCTAGAATCATAAAGAACATTTGTCCAATGTCCAAGCCTATTTGTGCCTTCCCTTACGAGTCCCCACCTCTTGTCCCTGTCCTTTTTTTTTTTTTTAATCACAGGTCTAGTAAGGTGGACAAACTGCGATGAGTTCTATGGAGTTTAGACAATAGAAAGCCACTGGCTGACAAAGATGGGCAGCGAGACACTGGATCTTACATTCACTTATTGTCTTTGTTTAACAACTGTTTATAGAGCATATAGGCTGTGCCAAGCTTGGGCCAAACTCTGAGGGTGTACTGTGAACAAAGCAATCTTCTCACCCACATGGTAAATAAATAAAAATACACACAAGCCTATTGAAGTAATATTATTTTATATTGAAAGTAGAGGAAAAACTAACCTGATGCTGGGACAGAATGAAAAAGGAATTCTCTTTAGAAAGCTGAACCTGGGAGTGTCTCAGAAGTGGCCTTCTAATAAGCCCTGGAAGAGGAAAAGGAGGCTTTTTTTTTGCTGATGGTGGGGCTTGAACTCAGGGCCTGGGTGCTGTCCCTGAGCTTTTCTGCTGAAGGCTAGCACTTTACCACTTTAAGCTACAGCTCCACTACTGGTTTTCTGGTAGTTAACTGAAGATAAGAGTCTTACTGATTTTCCTAACTGGCCTGGCTTTGAACCGTGGTCCTCAGATCTAAGCCTCCTGAGTAGCTAGGATTATAGGTGTGAACTACCAGAGGCAGAGCTGATGTTTTGAAGAGCAGGGGAGAGAGTGTTTCAAATGCAAGTGGTAGAGAAGTGAGTACCAAGTCTGTGTGGCTAGAAGGTGCTGGAAGGACCCTGGAACTGATATAAGTCCTGTTGTGAATGGAGGGACAGGAAGTGATCAGAGAGCAGGAGGCAGAGGCTCTTCGTGCTCCAAAGATGCCAAGGACAAGAAGTGATCAGTGGAGCTGAGGACTGTGCGGATGCAGAGATGAAAAGAAACGGACTAGTGTGAGTATATTCAGATGGAACCAGCAGTACAGGTGAATGGAAACTTGGGATGTGGAGAAGGGGTAACGCAGGGAGAAGGTGTTTTCTGTACTTGTCTCCTGGGTTTCTGGTGGAAGCTGCAACTTACTGAGAAGCTTGGGAAGGTGGGACCAGGCTTAGAGGCTAAAGTAAGATCAGGCTGACTTTCTGGAGAACACTGAGAAGAATGGATTTGCGGTGGACCAGCGCTGGACAGGGAGCTAGTCCAGGATTCCAGGTGAAAGATGATGCAGAAGATGACCCAGGGTGCTGATAATGTGTCTGCTAGCCCAGCAAAGAGAAAAGGTTTTGTTTGGGTTTTTATTTTTGCCTCTCCAAATGCTCCGGGTTTCCATCTGTGAGAGCTGAGAAAGCCAACCAGAGGGAAGAGGTCTTTACAGAGAGCTTTGAGGTAAAGCCGCCATATGGAGGGGAAGGGAATGAAAGCGAGTGATGTAGAAAATGGGGTTGTGAGAGAGACCCCAGTAGAGGCTGCAGCCATGCGGCATTTTTTGCAGCCCACTGTTTGACATGGTGAGGGAGCACTAGGCACCATCTGTGCCAAGGAAAACTCCATACTGGGAAGCAGATGGCTGGGCAGCCACGCCCACACCCTCTGGCTGACCAGGGCCCTGCAGCTAGGGTGACCTTCTCAGGCTGGGAGGTTTAGGATGGAACATTCAGAGCCGGTGTGGACACAGCAGGCTCTCGGATTACTGTTCTCTGTGTTGGATTACTGTTCTCTGTGTTTTGAGCTAGACTCAAAACACACAGCTAAACCAAACTCTAGCCCTTCTCCCCTGCCCACTGTCCTCTAGCAATGTTGCTAGACTTCAGGATTAGCTAAAGGCAGAGGCTAGAGAACACAGAAAGTGGCCAGTGAACCTTGTATCCCATCAGGACATCCATTCATTCATCTTTTCACTAGTTCCTGAATGCTAACTGAGCATCTATCACTGCAGGCTTCAGCCAGGGGCTGGTGAGCAAAGCCCAAATTCTATTCTTGAGGAAAGACAGATCCAGCCATGGACAATGCTGGCCATCGTTCTCTCTCACTCCCTCCTTTCTCACCCTGTCCCCCCATCTGTTCTTGATAACTAGAACTCTTTAAGCCATTGCCTAGTACCTGCATTGGATTTCACACACTTAATTTTAAGTCCATTTCTTTTCATTTGTTTCAAGAGACTAAAATGCAAGCAGAAACCATGGTTAAGAAAGACCTTGAACATCATTTTTTTTCTGAGTTTGGTCTTCATTTGAAGGCATTAAGAAGCCATTTAAGAATTTCAAGCAGGGAAATGACATTGAATTCCACTTGCAAGTTACCTGCAGCTGAGAGGAGGCAGGGTTGGAGGCAGGAGAGAAGGATGGCCAGACGTTAGGCAGGGAATCTAGCTGAGATGTGGCCAGGACCCACACTACCCCTACCAAACCCATTATGTGACACCTACTCTCTGAACAAGAACCCACTAGCCCCCAGCTCAGGCCAGGGCTTGCCCAGCAGTGGCAGCTTGTGCAGTGCTGAAGTTTAACCCATATGGACAGACATCTCCCACTCCTCAGACACCTTCATGCAGAATGAATCTCCTCCAAACTGTGTTGTCAGAATCAATGAAACACCATGTTGAGAGATGAAGAAACAAGCTTAGCACCGAGTGACTATGGATTTGCATCCTGCCTCCCCCACCAGATCAAGGCGTGGAAGTCCCACCTTGGGCTGTCATTGTGGTTAATGGCAAACCTTACTTCAAAGAACTCTATCTTGTGTCTCCTAATGGTGGAATTTCCAGTCCTCTGGCCTGTGATGGTAGGAGCCAGAGGGAGTTGCCTCCGTGAAAGGAGACAGGGAACAATACAGAAGGAGCTTCAGAAGAACCTGCCCTGCTTGCAGGCCTCCTTCCTCCCACCTTTGTTGCCAGGGCCTGAGAGCTTAGTAGGTGAAGAGCCTGAGTCTGATGGTCTCTTTCATAGGTTGCTTCTCAATTGTGGTTTGCAGGGGTTCTGCACCCCACTTTCCCCATTCTCCCCACGTCTTTGTTTTCCTCATTTATGCAAGCTGGGAAGACAAGATCAATGGCGCCATCTTCTGGGCATGTCTGACAAAATGCAGCTGCAGCCTTTGAAGTGAGTAGATGATGGAAGTTTTTCTTCCAAGTTTGCATTCTAGGCATTAAAAAAACTGGAGTAGCCAAAGAAGACATGACTCCTTGACAAATGATTTCTTTTCTTTTGTCAGTCCTGCAGCTAAGAGTCCTGGGTACTGTCCCCGAGCTCTTTATAGTCAAGGCTAGCGTTCTACCACTTTGAGCCACAGTGCCACTTCTTGTTTTTGAGTGGTTAATTGGAGATAAGAGTTTAATGGGGACTTTTCTACCTGGGCTGGCTTTCAACTACTATCCTCAGAGCTCTGCCACCTGAGTAGCTAGGATTACAGGCATGAACCACCCACCAACAAATGATTTCTCTATAGAAGTAACATCATGGAAAGCATTTCAGTTCACCTGTGGCAAGAAACTCAGTAATAACAGGGCCAGCCTGTGAGCTCAGGTGTTGGGGTTGCAGTGATGAACTATGTGTGAACCATCACACTGCAGGGTGGTTCTTTCACCTGGGAGCCTGGATCCTCTGTCACCAACCAGGGACCACGAGGAGAAACTCTTGGTTTCTTTCTTAAAATGATTGCAAAAGTGACAGAGACATGGGGAGCAGAGAAAGGAGGGAAATTGTACAAAGCTCATTATCATGCAGCTAAGAGAATTTCAGGAACCCTTCTTGCTTTGAAGAAATGTCAAAAGCACTTAAAAGATATCTGAAATGCTGGATTTCTATTAGCTTTGGGCTGTTGGGAAGGCTACATCTATAAGTAGTTATAAGATACTACTTAAGTAAACGCATCTCATAGGTTTACAGTAAACTGCAGAGTTCCACTGCTGAAGAACGGAACTTTATTGGCTGCTAGTATCGAAGTGGCACTTGCTGGGTGGCCTTCAACACACGCCACATGGGAAAGTACAATATAACCTCTGGTTAGGATTTCAGGGACTCTGCCTACTGGAAGTGTTTTGCTTTCCTGTTTGTTCAACTTCAGGGAGTGAATTGCTGTACTAGTTAGATATTGACTTGCCTACATGAACAAAAACTTTGTTCCCCTGGATTAAAGTATTTAGAAGTTAATTACATCAAAGTCTGAGCTGGTAGAAGGCTTGAAGGATCACTTTGCTCCAGGAGGTGAGCCATTGATGAGGGTCCTTTATTCTGCTTCACCAGCTACCAAGTGTTGCTCTCACTGCTGTGAGTGAAGCCTGCTTATCACCATGTTCCAAGTCTGTATTCCATCCCCAGGCTAGTGGGAAGAAGATAGGGAGGGCATGGTCAGAAATTGCCACATCATCTCTACTTATGGCTGCAAGGCAGGCTGGGAAATAGTTTCTTGCTGTTTGATCACATATCTAGCTGACACTTGAGGATGCAGGGAGATAGAATAGAGATCACTGGGGGTTTGCTACTAAAATATAACAGACTGGAAAGGGAAGGGGTTGAGGGGTGAGAGCTTCTGCAGGATGCAGACCTTTCCCATTAATTCTGTTTCCATGGGAGATCCACCAGTGCCTGACACACAGAGGACTGCCTAGCAGTTATCCATTGTGTCCCATCTTCTTTCACACAGGGTCCCTGTTAGTAAGTCACGAGTGGATTATGTTGAATGGATTAGGATGGCAAATTGACAAGTAACAATCACTTTCACTGCTCTTCCTAAGTCTACCCCAGCTGTTTCCTGATCCAACAACTAGAACCGTTCTCTAATTTTTGTACCCTAGGGTCTCCTTCACTGACTTCAAGTCCATGGGTATGGGTGTGGAGATATCTGTTCACAATGCAGTCTCCCAAGCATAGTTTCCCCATGGTGGAAGAGAAAAGATGGGTGGGTGTTCTGAATGAGAGCAACAAACTCACTGCCGACATGACAATGGAGGGGTAGACATTGGTAGCCTGAACTCCCACCACTGTTGAGTTCAAGTACCATTGTTTCTAAGAGACCAGCCTAGAGAAGGACCTGGGTTCTCTCCAACCACCTGGGCCTGGGTAGGGATGTAGTCCAGGGAAGAAAGCCTTTGCCTGTGCTGTTCTTTCTCTCTCAAGAATGCTTTCCCTTAATCCTGGCTTAACATGTCATCATTGTGGGTTCAGGAGCAGCACCTATCAGGGGCCTAGACAGGCAATCTAACTGGCCTGACTTCTGTGCCTGGGTCTTGTGCCAATTTGGCTTTGGCCCTGAAAATCACCAGGGACTGGAGGCAATAGGGGATGGTTGTGACCTCCAGGGAAGTGGAAAAGGCAGGATAGATGAAAGAGCCTGAAAGTCACCGTGTTTGGAGCAAACCAGGAGTTTTCTTCTCCCCAAATTGGAGTAGGAATGTAAAAACAACTGGCCTTTGATCCAAAGGAGTAGATTTGAGTTCCTACTTAGTCCCAGACTGAACTGCCTTTGCTATACAATGCACAACTATTTACCCCATGATGCTCACTAGGCAGATACTTTGCCACTTGAACCACGCTGCAAATCCTTTTTTCTTTAGTTATTTTTCAGATAGGGTCTTATGATTTTTGCAATGTATGTGTGCCACCTGCCTTGTTCTTTGAGACAGGGTCTTGCTAACTTTCTTGTTGTTTTGCCTGGGGTTGATCTCAAACCTCCCAAGTGGCTGAGATTATGGGCTGGAGCCACCACCCATGGCCCTGTGCCTTTTGTTCTTCCTTCAGGACAATAATTTTCTGTCTTTGTGTCTTAATATTCCTAATTAAAACAATTTGGAACAATTAGTGCAGTGAACAGAGTGGTTTGATGCTAGATGCAGATAGCAAATAAGCCCTTAACACTGTGTGACTTATTACTTGGATCCAAGGGACGGCAGCCAGTGTTTGGAAAGATACTGACCATTGTCGGAGCGACTACAGCTCAAAGCTACTGCATTGTTCTTTTGCCAGTTGTTGCCTGCTAGCCACTCCCAATCTAGAAATTCTGCAGTGGAAACTGGGCTTCCTCAGAGTACCTAATAATCCAGGGCATCATGTCTGGGGCTGAGCACCAGGGCCCTCAGCACATTTCTCTCCATTGGTAGAGTGCCTAGGCCTAGGCCCAGGATCAAACAGCTGGGGTTTTATGGGTAAATGGCTCTTCAGAGGCAAGATCCCACTGAAGGGGCTGAAGAACAACCACCCTCCCAGTGCCAAGGGACGTCTGACCCAATGACTGGGCAGTTCTGGCAATCAAGCCATCTGAATCATGTCGACAAAATGCCTAGCATCTGGGATGGTTACATGCTCCCCGGGGTGCCTGACCAACCACTTCCCCTTTCCCTCTGAGCGGTGCCCAGTCTAATTTCAGTCTGCTACTCATAGTCCTGGGAGAGGGCTCTGCCTGACTGCTCACGCAAGCATCGAGGGCCAACTGTGGGGGTCAGGGTTAATACGATCATGCTGCTTTACACATTGATCAGGTTGCAATGTGTTATCTGCCTTCTGCTGGGATTTGTTCTCCAATTCAGCAGAATGAAAGACTCTTGGTGACCGGTGGCTCAATATTTAGTGAAAATGGGGAAAAGGAAGGAACACTTGGTTCAGGCTTACCTTGAGGACATGGTCCATTTCCCATGTGGCCCTGTGTGGCCTGGCATGTTATTTCTCAGGCTCTGTTGGCATAAAGTTTATGACAATCTTCTGTCTGTGTATCTTCTCTTTCCTGATTAAAAAAAAAATCTTGGGTATACTTTACACATTCTCCATCAGTATTGTTGGATAAGCTGGGAAGAACAGGTTTCAGGAACACTATATCATTTCATCTTTTCTCCATCCCCGAGATCTAGATGGTCTGTGGCAAATGGGCTTTCTCTACGTGGCAGAAGACAGATGCTCACATTGCTAGCTTTCCTCTTAGAACAGATGGAGAGGAGGTCTGCTCTGCTGTTCCCAGACTGCCTTCGCCAGTCACGTACGTCCCTGAGACCATCTAGGTGGTACGTACACAGGATCAGGACCAGGTGCCATTCATGCTTGTGGTCAGGTAAGTGGAAAGTGTAGAGCAGCCAGGGCAGGTACTGTGGACACAACCATGGCTCTTTGGTTTTTTGTTTTTTTTTAAAGTCCAAAGTCTTACTGTTTGAATACATTCTCCAGGAGCCCCCTACTTCCCTTCCCCACCCTCCAGCCCCAATACAGAATAAGGCTTGGCCACAGCCCCCATAGCCTACTCCAGGGGCACTAAGTTGAGAGGCAGAGCATGCTTCCAGTTTATTTCAGGGCATTCCCTTCCTGTAACCCTCCACCTGTCTGCCCAATGGGCCAGTCCTAAGAACAGCTGGGGAGGTGGAGGCAGGGGCTGAAGGGACAGTGTTAGGGTTGGGAGTGGAGGGCAGGAACTTGTAGAGATTTGTGGCCCATAGGTGGTACCCCCTTGCCCGTAGGCTCCCTGCCAGGCAGTAATGCCCTGGTATTCCTCTTTCCGTAGCAGCTTTAGGATAAAGTGCCTCAGTTGAATCTGTCTGGAGCCAGCCATCTGGGATGACTCCGGGAAGGGAAACCCTGTGTCCACTGGGGTCTTCGTGCTGGTGTATAGGGAGGTGGGGGGGGGGCAGGGCAAGGCACTCCAACTCTGGGCTGCAGGCCCCTGGCATCCACGCTTGCCCCTTCCCGTCCTGTCCCACACCACTCAGGTCACCCTGGCCACCTCACATGGCCTTGCCTCTCAGAATCTCCCCAACCATAGGTGTGGACCCAAAAGGGTAGCTTCAGGACTTAGCAGACAAAGAGGACTTTGTGTTGATTTCCCAGTGTCTGGATGGACAGAGGTAAGATTTCTCATCTTTCCTTCCAGAATTTTCCAAATGGTATCAATTATAGAACTCTATTGTCTATGTGTTACAGAGAGAAGGCCCGAGTCCTAACGAGGCCGCTGGCCAGCAGGTGACTAAAGTTCAGTGAGCTGCTTTCCTTATCAGTGAAGGGAGGATAACAGACTGTCTCCCACCAATCCCATGACATGCAGATGAAACAGCGAATGCACAGAACATCACTGTCATTTCCACTAGTAGTCAGGTTTAACAGTACTGAGCCCTTCCTGAACATCACTGTCATTTCCACTAGTAGTCAGGTTTAACAGTACTGAGCCCTTCCTGTTTTACCAGAACAGTGCTAAGTACGTGTAGGCATGTAGTATCATTTAATCTCCACCATAGTCCTATACAGCAGGTATTATTACTTAATCTTAGAAATAAAGAAGAGTGGTAGGAATTGATCCTTAAAGGTCAAGCTTGTCTATCATGAATAGTACTGCAGTTCACATAAGTGTGCAAGTGTTTCTATTGTTTCCTGATTTATAGTCTTTTGGATACACCCAAAAGTGATACCAATGGATCTGGATCACATGGTGGTAGTTCTATTTTTTTTTGTTTTTTTGAGAAACTGCCATACTGATTTCATAGTGGTTCCAGTAATTTACATTTCTACCCACAGTGCAGGCTTCCTCTTCCCCACAATCTGCCAGCGGAATTTTTTTCATAAAGAAAAATGAAACCATGTCAGATGGCAAAAAATAAGTGGAACTAGAGATCTAGTTAAACAATGTAAGCCAAATTAAGAAGGACAAAAGTCATGTTTTCCCTCAGACACAGATGCTAGACATAAAAGACAAAAATAAACATATACAGGATCTGTCTGTCTCTCTTTTGTCTTTCACACCGATATGAACACCCACTTTTAATTATAGAGTTACTTATGTTTATAATCGTAGGACTGTTTGAGAGAACAGGTAGAGTAGCTAGAGTGAATAATACAATACACATCTGAGTGAAGATAGTAAAAAGAAATGAACTGAAAGCTGTTGAAGAATGGGGGAACTAGGAATGGGAAGAGTCAGAGTAAGCCAGGGAAGCAATCTGATTAAATTATTATACATGCATGCATAAAATCCCAGTGAAGTCTCTGAACAATTAGCATACACACAAAAACGACAAGAATATAAAACAGATCCCATCTGGGGTGCGGGCACTAGTAGGGGGGTGAATGGAGAGGGTGAATATGATCAGAATACTTTATGTATTCATGTGAACATGGAACAGTATTTGAGATTGCACTGGGAAGGGGAGAAAAGGGGAGGATAGAGGGCCGCTGTATATGTCAAAGTGAGACCCCTTTGTAAACTAATTGTTGCTAATAAAGTGGGGGGAAATGTCAAGTACTTCCACAATGAGAAGGACAGCTGGTTTCTGGCCCCTGGCTGCCTCACAAGTACATATCCTAACCTCCTCTTTGCAACACACAGACACACAAACACACAGACACAGAGACCCAGACCCAGATCCACAGACATAGACACACACATACACACACCCCTGCCAAGACAAGGAATTCAGCAAGCAGGTTGTATGCAGTTGTCCCAGGAATGATCTCGACAAATGAAGGAGAAAGGTGTTCCCACCATGAGGTCCCTATGATGTGCATGTGGCCAAGTTGACATCACATGGTTAAATCCTTAAGATGCCGTCATGGTACTAAAAATGTAATATGTGCTTACTGACTGTCAATCTTTGCCGATGGAAAGTGGGAAGGCTCTTGGGCTGATTTTACTGCACATCAGGGATCAGGGGCTTGGCTGGGAATTAGAAAATTGGGACATTTTAAAAAATGGGAGGCAGCACTAGCTGAATGCAGCAATTCAGATGAAAAGAAATCATGACTAGAATCATAAGACTCGTATTTATTTCCGATCGTTCCCACTTCTTCACTCAGCAGTGTTTCGAACTTCTGGATCAGGAAGGTGGTCCAGCCGGGCCTGAAGGCCCAGGCAGTAGTGGCCAGTCTCTGTGGCATTTGCCTGGCTTCTCTGACAGATAAGCAGGCATTGCTGGCACCACCAGCCTGATTCTTCCTGTGTGATCCAGGGCTTGAAATGAACTCATCAGAGTTACTGTCAGCAGTAAACTCATGAGGTAAGCCCAGGAGTTTCAGCCTGAGTTCACCAAATGGCTATGTGGAGACAGCTGAAGAAGTAGTACACGTTCCTTCTTCCGGCTACAGCAGTCATGAAGATGCACCTGGGTGCCTTTAAAGATGGAGGCCTCTGTGTGTCAGCCTCAGGAAGACTAAAGAGGAGAACAGCAAGGGACCCAGCTATTTCTTCACAGTCCATCTGGCCCCTCCGTCCCACTACTCTCCTGCCCACTGCACAGCAGGCTGCATGGTAGGGTGAGCTTTTTCAAGGACCAGCCCCTGGGGCAAGCAGTGGTACCTGCAGCTGGTCTCATGATTTATTGGCCACAGCAGAAAGCTGGTCTCGGATGCGGCCCAGCCCATCTAACATGGTGTCCAGTGTTTCTTTGCTCAGCTCCATGGTCACAGCAGAGATGGAGGGTTTGTCTCCGCACAGACTGGGATCTTCCTGAATCTGCAAAGAGAATGTGGCCCAGAAAGTCAAAGCTGTCTGTCTACCTTTTTCCCTGTACCTGAGCCCGACTCAGCCCTGCGGGGCCTCTGAAAAGAAGCTACTTGCTGAGAGCTGCAGGGAGGCCCAGCCAGGAGTCATTTAGCAACTGGGGAGAGTGAAGGAGCTGGGCAGAGGGCTGGCTCACGTTCCTTTTTAGTACCATGGGCCGGAAAAGGCCTCCTCTTCAATATCCCAAGCCTTGACGCTTCCCGAGTGAGAAAATATGTGTTTCTATTGTTGAGACTTTAAGAAGTGGGTCTGATGGGATACATAACACATTCTATGGGTTGCAGGAAATACACGACAAGTTATAGTTATATTTACTTGATCTTAAAAAACAAAGTAATTAGGGGCTAGGAAGGTGGCTCAGTGGTAGAGTGCTTGCCTCGCATGCACGAGGCCCTGGGTTTGATTCCTCAGCACCACATAAGCAGAAAAAAGCCGGAATTGGTGCTGTGGCTCACGTGGTAGAGTGCTAGCTTTGAGCTGAAGAGCTGGGGGACAGCGCCCAGGCCCAGGCCCATGACCGACAAAAAATTTAAAAAAAAATAAAAAAATTTAAAAAAATTAAATAAAAGGAATTAAAGTACTCGTATTGACAATTTAGTTGTGCCCTCACATCAACACCTTATAGGTATTGATTTTTCTGGGTAATAATTTTAATTAATTTTTTTTTAAAAATCCTAAAAGAGTCCTGAAAAGAATTCTAATGTAAAGATGGCGGGGGTAGGGAGGACAGGAAGGCACATGAGCCAACAAATGAAAACTGAGGGACCAGATGACACTGTATAAAAAGAAATGTACTTATTACCTGGCACATGTAAAGCAAAATTAAAAAAAAAAAAGAAAAATGCTAACAGAAGCTTGATCAGCTGAACTGCACAGTGACATGCTGTTACTACTGGGCAGAAGCTGATCAAAGCTATGGAAATGAGCTATAAGACTATTTGGAATCCGAATGCACATGCCTGTTTTTGAAGCTAAACTTTCAACAAAGTGGGCATCTTTAGGTATCTACAAATAATGTAAAAACTATCATGTTCTACACTTGTCTCATTGTTTTTAAACTTCAGTCTATCTGGTACTATGACCATGATGTGTGAATATGGTACGGTAGTCCATGTATACTTTGTGTACAAGTGTGTGTATTTTGGGATACATTAAAAAATTTTTTAACTCATAGGGCTAATGATTCTAGAACTTTGGTTGACTTTTGCTTTTGCCAGTAGTAGGGCCTGGCTCTTGCTAAGCTAACTTGAGTGGCTAGTGCTCTACCACTTGAACCAAACCTCAGGCCTACTGGCTGGATTTTAGATGGCAAAGAGGTGCCAACTCCCTACTGCTCCCGTGTGGCTCCAAGGAGGATAGCAGTGGACGTACCTTCATTTGGAGTAGGCAGGTAGGAACAGCCATGCGACTGATACTGTCTGAGGAGGTTTTGATATCCACTCTCCAATCCAGGTCAACAAGGCGTGGCAGAGAAACTGTGAAGGTTAGCCAACAGCTTAGCCAACAGCTCATGCCACCCATACTTACTGGGCCTTTATTTTGGGACAGATGATACCAAGGGCTATACACATACAATGTATTTGATTTACACAGTAAAACTCTGAAAGAGACAGATGGAGCCCAAGACCCTGAGCAAGTCATGGGCCTTATCTATTGCTCTGTGTCACCTGACCTTAGTACTGACTCAGAGTGTCTCCAGGCTTCTCTGCTCAAACACCCAAGCCTCCAGATGTCAGGATGGAATGAGAAGAGGCATAGGTAGAGGGAAGCCCTGGTCTCGGCAATACCGAATTCTTTCATGCAATGGAATGCATTTCACCTTGAAACATTACAAATAATTCTGAAATCTAAAATACTTGTCTTAAAAATGAAGAGATTTGTTTTGAATGGTGGTTCCACCACTTGCCTAGCCTGTTCAACCTGGCTCTCAGGGTTATTGGATGACTAAATGAGCCAGGGCAGACCAAAGGCTCCAGGACTAGGCCTAGCTCGGGGTCAGTGTAGTGACTGGGTATTGAACACACTTTCATTCCAACTTTTCATTCCATTCCAGTACAATTACTGTTAGCTTTTTCTCAATGAAATACAATAATTTTAAGAACTTCACTTTCTGCTTTGGATATTTCCTGTTTTTTACAATATGTTTTTATAATCAGGAAAAAATTTAATAGTGCAATTAAAGAGAGTAAACCCAACACACAGAGTTCAGTGGGGGCCTGAAATAGTTCCCTCTAATTTTTGGTTCAGGCATCTAGTCATGGATTCAGGGCAGGCCTTGGTGCAGGGCGAGGAGAGGCAGTACTCAGCACTATCTCAGTACTCACTCTGATTTGCTTGCGCTTCTGTTCTCCATGAAGACCTGTTTAAGAGGGAAAGAGGAGGAAACAATAATGGAAAAGGAATGGAGGGTGAATTTTCTGATGACAGAGGCCCTTGGACCTGACCTTCTACCTTAGAAAAGCAGTTTTGGTTTTCTTTTACCACTGCTTAGTGACATTAAAATAATACATAAGTGCTGTCAGTTAGCTTCAAAGCTTAGGTCGACAAAGAACAGAAAAAAAGGCTTAACACTTTGTGATCTTATTGTGCAAAGACTAAACAGACAAAAGGTCAAGTTATGTCTTCTTTCTTGGGCACCTACCACATGGAGGACTGCACACAAACAGACGAGGCTAATGGTACAGCACTGAGCACCATAATGAGGTGTCAGACAGAGTCAGAGTAAAACGTGGTCTCATGTAGGAAAGATCTAAACAAACAACAAATCCCTGGTAAGGGCATAATCTTTATTGCTTTTAGGGAGGCCTGCTCAAGCCTTCTGGCAAACAAAAATCAATTCTACTTAAGCTTTTGTTTATTGTATAAAGGATCTGCCTCGCTCAAAAGATAGGCAGACAAGTCACAAAAATTAATAAATAAATGAATACTCAACAAATATATGAAGAAAATACTTAACATGCCTAAGTGGAAATGAGGTACCATTTTCCATTTATGGAGCTGGGGAAAAAAAGGTAAGAAAAAGAAAAAGGGAAGAGACAGGAAGGGCACATTGCATCCTGCTGAGGGAAAAAGCATTGGGAAAAAGTCTCTCTGGTGGCCAGTTTGATAATACACAGCGCTAGAACCCTTGAACCCCAGAAGGACATAATTAAATACATGAGTATATAGATTATATGAGCAACATAAATTTCTCACCTAAGTAGAAAATTGCCAATATCCTAAATGTTTAACAGTAAAGAATTTTAAAATTTAGCTGGGCGCCAGTGGCTCACGCCTGTAATCCTAGCTACTCAGGAGGATGAGATCTAAGGATCACGGTTCAAAGCCAGCCCAGGCAGGAAAGTCCATGAGACTCTTATCTCCAATCAACCACTAGAAAACCAGAGGTGGCACTGTGGCTCAAGACGCAGAGCACTCACTTTGAGCTGAAGAGCACAGGGAGCACCCAAGCCCAGAGTTCAAGCCCCACAACCGACCAAAAAAAAATTTTTTTTTAAAATTTATACCCAATTATTTTTGTATAATGGAATATATTTCAGCCATCAAAAATGATACTGAAGGTAAAGACTTATGACATGTCATTAATATTTATACTGTTTACTGAAAAATAAGCAAATTATTATTTTTTGCTAAAAAAATCACCCTCTTCATCTATGTATAATGAGAAACAGTAAACAAGTTCTAAAAGGCTATCTGTTAAGTAATTAATACTGATAACTACTGGATGATAGGATTATAGGCATCTCATTTCTTCTTTTCTAAATTTCCAACAATGAAAAGAATACTAGAACAAGAATAAAAGTTATAAATAGAAAAATTAGAAGGAACTCTCAAAAAATGATCACTTACACACGTTCTAGGATGATTTTTGTCAGCAGGTTTTTGAGGTTTTGGTGGAAATTTTCTGGAAAGAGAGCCAGGATTGCTTCAGAGGATGACAGGTCACGGAATGTCACCAGCCTAGTGAGGTGATGCAGAGCCTGGAGTAACTGTTGGGTAGAGGAAACCGTTCTGTAGTGGCAGGAAAAGTAGGGGCAGGGAGCACAGGGAAGGAGCACAGGGTAAGGGGCAGGACTAGGCTCTAAACTCTGCCCCACTTGTACGCATCACAGGAGTGAGGACTCAAGAACCAGGAAACTGTCTGCTGGACAGAAACTCTACTTGTGGACAAAGAGTTAATACATCCTTTTCCCTCTGTGGGAGCATCTGACCTTCACTTAACTTTCTAGAGCTGTTTCCTTGGTAACCGGAGAGAAGTAGAAAGGCAACTGGGTTACTAAGCAACCCTGCATTGGTCCAGTGCCTTTGGACTGAGAGGGCTGAGTAAACATCTGGGGCCCATAGTGTCGGGCTTCCCTGAGTGGTGCTGCAGGCTCCTTGCAAGGGTCTGACACTGTGCTTACTGAATTGTGACAAGACATATTGGTTCCTGTAGTGTCTGGGCTTTGAATCCAAGGTAGTTAAGTTTCATGTCCTTGCCCTTAAGCTGTCATCTGGGAAGGCAGAGAAAACAAACAGTTCCTGGCCAGCCATCAGTGAAGAAGAATGTTGGACTTCGCCCTGCTATGTGTAGCTTTGTGTACACTGGGAAAGTCCTCTACCATCATGCACATCCTTGGCCTACTCTCAACTGCGTCCTTCAATGTGGATCTGTCACCAGGTGTGGCTTACAGATGATTTGTAAATATAATGATGCTTAGCTGAATCTAAGAAAACCCTGGAAGCTGGGCCCTCGTGGCTCACGCTTATAATCCTAGCTACTCAGGAGGCTGAGGATCACAATTAGAAGCCAGCCCAGGCAGGAAAGTCCTGGAGACTCTTATCTCCAATTAACCACCAGAAAACTGGAAGTGGAGCCATATCTCAAAGTGGTACATAGCTAGCCTTGAGCAAAAGAGCTCAGGGACAGCACCCAAGCCTTGAGTTCAAGCTCCATGACTAAGAAAAAAAAAAAAAAAAAGAGAAAAACTCTCTGGAAGTGACTGTTTGGGGGCTCCTTCTGTTACCACTGGAGATTGAATAACTCCATATTGACACAACCCAAAAGTAGGGGGAAATTCACCCTCCCCCAGTGAGGGTGGAAATTAGTGCTACAATGGTAAATGCTTGTGAACATAGTTTTGGATTGTCTTCTTTCCTGCTTGATTTCCTCCACCTCCTCCTACATACTAGCTATACCAAGTCCTCAAGTCATATTCACTTTTAAGGGAACCCAAACTAACTCTACAATTCATTTCTATATTCTTACTGTTGTCTTTTCTTTTCTTTTTTTGGTAGTACTTCAGTTTAAATTCAGGCACTAGCTAGATGAGCATAGCTCTCTTACTTTTCTATAGTGATTTCAATGAGCACAGCTCTAAATTAAACATTTTAAGCTGGATGCCCATGGTTCACGCCTGTAATCCTAGCTATTCAGGGAAGCTGGGATCTGAACATTGTGATTCAAAGTCAGCTTAGGCAAGAAAGCCTGTGACGCTTACCTGCAATTAACCAGGAAAAGGCCATGGTTCAAGTGGTAGAGTGCCAGCCTTGAGTGAAAAAAACTAGAGATAGTGCCCAGGCCCTGAATTCAATCCCTAGTATTGACACAGGAAAATGCAAAAACTCAACAAAGCAAAACAAAACAAAACAGCAACAGAGGCTCATTTGGATGAAAATACTCCTGTCCTAGAAGCATAGCAGCCCTGGGAAGATAAGGCAGTCACTGCTTTATAACTTCTCCAGGGTCACCTTAACTCTTCCCTTGGGAGGAGAGCTGTGCTGCTGAGCAGGAGACTTGATTGGGGCAGAGGATGAGGAGGGAGTATGGCACACTATGCATCCTGAGGGAGGCTGATGGAACCCAGCAGCATGCTCTCCCTGGTGCTACTCAGACCTCTATACATCACCCCCAAAGATCCTGGGAAAGTCTGCCTCAGCTGGCAAGGCATCAGCCTCTGCAAATTCAAGCTGGAAAAGAAAAGTCCAAAAAAGTTGGCCTTCGTCCGCATGATCAGGTAGTAAGTCTGAAAAGAAGATAGTCAAGAGCTCTGATTCTGTTTTTTAAAAGTTCACCTGAAATTTGCTGCAAATGTTTCTGTTTGCAGATGTTTGCAAATAGTAAGGAAGCAGTGACTGGGAAGAGATGAACAAGTGACAATGGCCAGTGGTCAAAGGTCCCTTCCGACATACTTACTTGCCTTGCCTCCTCCTGGGTCACAGACAAGCTGGAACACGTAATATCCAAGAGATTTTTTGAGTCAACGGCCGAAATGGAAAAGCTCTCTTGACATAGCTGTCTGACAACATCTTTTGAGGATGCCTATGAATTAATTCACAGATGGAGAAAACAGTTATACTCTGAAATCACTCTCTTGTCTTAGTTATTATTTGACCTCTTTGGATTCAGAACTTAAGGTTCACAGCTATGTCTGCTTCTGGAAAGGCAGACTAGATGTACTTTTTATTCTTTCTTCAAAGTACAACTAAAATCCCTGGACACTTACAAACACCAGCAAAAAGTAAGACAGTCTGGAAGGAGGAGAGAGTATAGTAAAGGTCTGGGAGGAACTTGAGACCCTGGGAGGACAGAGGGTTTCCTGGGTTTTCCTTTTGCCTCATGTATCCTAGACTTTGAGCTGAAGAAGAGGGCACCCTGCAAATGCCAATAGAGAAGGGAGGAGGGGGGGCATAACACAACAACAACAACAACATAACACCCTCCAATATACATCTGCACTTTGTAGCCAAAAGACCAAGAAAAGGACAGAAAAGATTAAGACAATTAACTGTGATACTCCAACCAAATATCACAGAAAGAACTGCGGACCAACCTTATGGATGTCGACAAAGGCTGAAGGGAAGCCTAGACGAACAGGAAGCCTCGTAGGACTAAACTGAGGTACCCCAATACATCTGCTGGGGTGGTGTCAGAGAGGCTGAGTAAGAGCTGGGATCTTCATCCCCACAAGCAAGCAGCAAGCCACACTGCCCTGTGGAGACCACATGGAGACTGATTCTAGCCCTCTCCAGTGGTAGCAAAAATCCATACTGCTGCATACCAATGGGTATCAAGTGGGAACGTGGACTTCTACTTCAAGGTGACAGGAACAAGTCCCTTCCCTGCCTGAACAGTGTCAGAAAAGCCAGTTAAAGCATACAATTTGAACAAGATTCAGACTCTGAAAACATGATATCAACACATTCAAGTTTCAATAACAATCACTCATCAAACTAAGAACAGAACAATCTCAAGCGGAATGAAAGAAAAAAAAAAAGACAAATGACAGATAGATACCATGGAAAGCTGAAGCAGGATTTTGAGTTCTAGGCTAGCCTGGGTCACTTAGGGAGATCTTCGAGAGGTTGGAGAAAACACACTAACACCAAGACAGCTGACAGTAAAGACATCTGACAAAGATTTCAAAGCATTTTGATATCAGTGCTTCAATAGATATGAACATTCTTCAAGCAAATAATAATTCAGCAAAGGGAAGGTATTAAAATAAACTACAAATTTTAAAATAGAAAACAGCAATAACTAAAGAAAAAAATGAACAAAAACAAAAGAATTAAAAAAAATCCTCAGCGATGGCTGCAGCACAATCAGTATACTGGAAGATAGATAATAGAAGTTACACAGTCTGAATGATACAGAAAATATACTAAAATTAATGAGTGAAGCCTTACAGACCTGTTAGGAGTACAACAAAAGATGTAACATCACTGATGTCCCTGGGATCACTAAGATCACTTTACGTCCTGAAGGAGGTAACAGAGGGCAAGACCAAAATTTTAAAGAAGTATTTGAAGAAATAATAGTTGAAAACTTTCAAGGTTTATCTATAAACTTAATGATTGTTTATTTCAAGAACCTGAGTAAATCTGAAGTAAAGACTAATAATAAAACACAACACTAAGACACATCACAATTAAATTTCTAAAAGTAGAAGCTATAAGCTTTTCCCAAATGATTACTATGACAGGAGCTTTCATATCAGAAACCATAGAGGCAAGAAAGAGGAAGCACAGTACTTTTCAGGCACTGAAGGAATTGTCAACTTAGAATCCTACAGCCAATAAAAATGTCTTCAGGAAATGAAAAGGGAATAAAGACATTTATTGATAAACAAAAACTAAAAAATCTGTTACAAGATCTACCCTTAAAAAATGGCTACAGCAAGCCAGGTACCACCAGTGGCTCACTCCTGTAATCCTAGCTACTCAGGAGGCTGAGATCTGAGGATCATGGTTCAAAGCCAGCACAGGCAGGAAAGTCCATGAAACTCTGATCTCCAATAAACCACTAGAAAACTGGAAGTGGTGCTGTGGCTCAACAGTACAACGCTTGCCTTCAGTTGAAGAGCACAGGGACAGCACCCAAGCCCAGAGTTCAAGCCCCCACGACCGACAAAAATGAACCCCTAGATAAGAACACAACTTGTTTTTTTCTTTCTTGCTATTATTTTTAATGTATCTAAAATGTACTATGTGAGTTTTTGTTTATCTTGTATGTTCTTCCCCCACGGTATAACTCCTATTTTCACTGTATTTGATGTGCCCTGCATCTTGAATATACATTTTTCTAATTTGGGGAGGAGAAGGGAAATAACAAAATGCTGAAATAAAGATACAGGTTGACCCATTGTAACAATGAGATGTACAAGACACTATGTAGAAAACGCACTTTACAACTTGGGGGGGGGGGAGAGGGAGTTGAGGAGGTGGGGAGGGAAGGGATGGTAGGGGAAAAACAAAGGAGAAGGTAACAATGCTGATAGGAAATGTACTCATTACCTTATTCGTGTAACTGTAACCCCTCTGTACACTATTTTTACAATTAAAAAAACATTTTAAAAAAAGGCTACAGCAAACTCTCTAAACAGCAAAGAAATAATGAAGGAAGTGTAGGGACCTAGCTTAGCCTGACTGTACTATCTTGAGTGGCAACTTCCCTGAGTTTCCTGAGTATGATTTCCCAGAGTCTGCTGGCC
The DNA here is from genome assembly GCF_024711535.1 of Dipodomys merriami. NCBI lineage: Eukaryota > Metazoa > Chordata > Mammalia > Rodentia > Heteromyidae > Dipodomys > Dipodomys merriami. Next base: position 15,208,550 of record NW_027203493.1, on the reverse strand, counting down.
TATTTTCCCAGTATAGTTTAGATAAACAAAACCATTAGAGTATGTGGGACCTTATGTGTCCAACCTTGGTACTATCACCACAAAGAATGTGCCTGACAATTTTCTTTGATCTCTTGGTACCTTGGGTATATGTATATACAGTGTTTAGTTCTTAGATTTTCCCAGAACAGAACCTTGGATCATCAGGAAGGAAGTTGGAACAGAGCAAGCCAAAATATGTATAAAAACATTAAGTTTTTTTGACTTTTCTAAATTACATTTCAAAGTCCAAACAAAAATAACACTATATAATGCAGGTATTAATATATAGAGAGGAAACACTAATACAGTTGTAAGTGAGGGAAAAGTGAAGAGACACTCAGGGAGGTAAAGGTTCTATACTTTACCTTAACTGGTAAAATGATGATGCCAGTAGATTATAAGAGCTATGTATATGCAATGTAGTAACTAGAGTAACTGATTTAAAAGGCTATTACTAGAAATGTATTTTAGAACTATAGATAAAACAAAACTCTAAAGCTTGTTCAAATAACTCACAAGAAAACAGATAAATGTAAAAAGAAAAAGAGACAGAAGACAAAGAAAAAGAGACAGAAAACAAAAATAAAACAGCAGACTTAAGCTCTAACACACCTATAATCACACATACTGTAAGTGACATAAATATATCAATTAATATAGAGAAATTGGCAGTGTGGATTAAAACTGATTCAATTAAATGCTGCATATAAAACAACTCCCTTCAGTATAATGATAGAGGCAGGCTGCAAGTGAAAGGATAGAAGTTTTATCAAGCAAACATTAATCAAAGGAAAGCTAGAGTGGCTACATTAATATTAGATAAAGCACAGCTCACAGAAAGGAAATCACCAAAGATGAAAATGTATATAACAATAAAAGGTTTTTCTACCAACAGACGTCCTAAATATATATGTATTCAGCAAAAGATTGGAAATATGTGAAGCAAAAACTGACTTAACCAAACTCATATATTGTAAGGAACGTAGATATAAGTTCATAAATACACTGAAAGACATCAACATTGCTCTTTCAACAACTGACAGAACAACTACACAGATATTCAACAAGGATATAGAAGAGCTCAACTACATCATCAATCACTCCAATAGATATTTATGGAATACTGTGCCCAGAAAGAGCAAATACACACTTATCTCAAGTACCTACTAAATATACCAACATAGAACATATTCTTAGTTATAAGAAACAGAAAACACACTGTATTATTTCAGTCTCTTAAATTTGTTCCCATTTTATGGTTCAGAGTATGGTCTACTTTAAGTTAAATAAAAAATTACTAACAGAAAGAAAACAGGAAAGTGCTAAACGCTTAGAAGTTTAAACACACTTCTAAATAATCCATAGGTACAAGAAAACTCAAAAATTACAGTATATGAAGGAAAATGAGGGGGAAAATCAAGACTCATGGAACACAGATAAGAACAGGTTTTTTTAAATGTATGTATCAAAAGTGGAAAAAAATAGCACTGTTAGTAATCCAGGCTCCCACCCCCAGAATTTAAGACAAAAAAGAATAAATCCAAATATAATAATAAATCCAAAGGAAACAGAAGAATGAAAATGTAAAGATAAAGAATTATGAGAATAAAAATACAAAGTATGGAAATAAATAAAGCAATGAGCTGGTTCTTTAAAAGTATCAAAAAACTGACACATCTTTAGCAAGATTCACAAAGTAAAAAGAAGACACAAATTTCTAATATCAGAAATGAAATGGAACATAACCGTAGGCCCTGAAGAGAGCAAAAGGGTATAAAGGAAAACGCAATGAACAACTCTCTGCACACATATTTGACAGCTTAAAGAAAATGGACCAACTACTCACATTGCCAACTATTACAGCTCCTGGTTTATGGCATAGATGATTTTAATAGCCCCTATAATTATAAAAGAAACTGAACTCCTAACTTTAAAACCAGAACAGAATGAACCAAAAATATGCTCCTAAAAAAAGAAATCCAGCGCTAGGGTTCACACCTGTAATCCTAGCTACTCAGGAGGCTGAGATCTGAGGATCGTGGTTCAAAACCAGCCTGGACAGGAAAGTCCCTGAGATTTTTATCTCTAATAAACTACTCTGAAAAAGTCAGAAGTGGCACTGTGGCTCAAGTGGTAGAGAACCAGCCTTGTACAAAATGAAGCTCAAGCTCAGGGGCAAAGCCCAGAGTTCAAGCCCCAGGACCAGCAAACATTAAAAAAGCATTAACTAATTCTACACCATCTTTTTTTTATAAAACGAAACAGTTGGGGATAAATTTTATGGCTTCTTTTACCTTGATACCAAAATTATATAAAGAAAATACCAATTTTTTAAAAAACTGCAGATTAATGAAAACATGCAGAAATCCTTAACAAAATATTAGCTACCAGAAGTATGCAAAAAGGATTATACACTATGACCAGGTGGTATTTATTCTAGGGATATAAAGCTGGTTAAATATTTGAAAATCTATGTAATCTACCATATTAACAGACCAAAGGGAAAATATTGCATGAAGCCAGGAGCCAGTGCCTGTAACTCCAGCTATTCAAGGGCTGAGGGTAGAAGGACCATGGTTTAAGACCAGCCAAGAGAGAAAAGTCTGCTGACCCCTATCTCAAAAATTAGAAACAGGGGTGGGAAGGTGGCTCAGTGGCAGAGCGTTTGCCTTGCATGCATGAGGCCCTGGGTTCAATTCCTCAGCCCCACATAAGCAAGAAGAAAAAAGCCAGAGGTGGTGCTGTGGCTCAAGTGGTAGAGCGCTGGCCTTGAGCTGAAGAGCTGAGGGACAGCGCCCAGGCCCAGAGTTCAGGCCCCACGACCGGACCCCCCCCCCCCCCGCCAAAAAAAAATTAGAAACAAACAACCAGGCATGGAGGTGTGGCTCAAGTGGTACAGTGTCAACCTAATAAGCACAAGCCCTGAGTTCAAGTTCTAGTACCACTCAAAAAAAATCATATATTAAAGAAGAAAACATATTTCATAAATTTTAATGTCCATTCTTGATTTTAAAAAAAACTCAGAAAAACAAAAATAGAGAATGTCCTTAACATTACCAAGACTATTTATAAAATGGTTACAATTGGCAATATACATAATGGTGAAAGACATTGCTTTGTCCTTGGATACCTGTTCTTCCATTCTCACCATTCTTATCTAATATTCTAGCCACTGAAATAAGGCAAGAAAAGGAAATAAAGGGAATGACAGTGACATAGGAAGAAATAAAACTTCCTATTTACAAATAACATGAAGTGTTATGTTTTTTGTAGGTTTATGTATTGGGTTATGTTATTTTTGTTATGTTTGTAAATGTTACTCAAAAATAACACAATTATGTAGAAAGTCCCAATGAATGTATGTACATATGTATAAACACACACACAGAGCTTACTACTATGATTTTAGCTATGTGCAGATACAAGACATACAAAAATTTGCTGTATTTCTCTATTCAGCTTTTCCTTGACTTAGGCTGAGGTTTCACCTACCATAAGTTAAAAATACGAATGGAGAGAATGATGAAAGGGATGATATTGATCAAATGTGTTGTACTTATAAACTGATTTGCTAAATAGAATCCCTCTGTACAACTACTTAAGAAAGTAAAAAATATAATGAAAAGTAAGTTGAAAAATACATTTAATGTCAATAATCTACCAAGCACCATGGTTTGACATTATGATATGTTAGCAAGTAGTAGTTATTTACACCCATGGTTATGTGGCTGACTAGGAGCCAGAGCTAGTTGCTGCTGCTGAGCACTCTAATAAACTATCCAGTAGTGTATCACTACTAGTCCAGCAAATAAGCAAACTTCAGAATCTGAAGTGGGATTTTTACTGAATGCTTATCATTTTCATATCATTCTAAAATCAAAAATTGTAAGTTAAACCATCATAAGCAGGGACTGTCTGAACAGTAGAATGAAGAATATGTATCATTTGCAGTTGCTCAAAAATGAAATGTAGGATTTCTGTGCTGAAACTATACAATACAGATAACTCAGGGAGAATTAAACTGTTTATATTTCATTTATATATAGTATATATATGGAGGTTCAACATTCTAAAGATATCAATTCAGATACATAGGATTAACATAATTGCTATATAATATAATCAAAATTGTCTTAGAATATAGCCAATATCATTTCAAAAATTTATACTGAATGGCAAAGAAGCTGCAATAGCTAAAGCAATTTTGATTTTTAAAAAGGAATGCTATAGGGCTGGGAAGGTGGCTCAGTGGTAGAGCGCTTGCCTTGCATGCCTGAGGCCCTGGGTTCGATTCCTCAGCACCATGTAGGCAAAAAGAAAAAAAGCCGTAAGTGGCGCTGTGGCTCAAGTGGTAGAGTGCTAGCCTTGAGCTGAAGAGCTGAGGGACAGTGCCAAGGCCCAGAGTTCAGGCCCCATGACCGTACCCCCCCCCCAAAAAAAGGGAATGCTATAAGAAATCAGTTTATCTGATTTCAAGATATATAGCTGCAGCAATCAAGAATGTGTGGCACTGACTGAGGGATAGACTAATTAAATAGTGTAGAGAACCTTGAACTAGACACATATAACATATGCTTAATTTTTGTTAAAGGTGCAAGAGCAATTCATTGGAAACAAGATATTCATTTTAACAAATGGTACTGAAACAGATGTGAAAAAAATAAACTCAATTTAAGTATTACATACTACACAAAATAACTCAAAATGATTCATGGATTTAAATATAAAACACAAATGTAAGATACAAAACTTAAACTCAAGAAAAAAATTCAAAATATTCAGATTCATGGCTTGGCAAAGAGTTTTAAAGTTAACACCAAAAGCATAATTCATAAAAGGAAAGAAATCATAAATTGCACCTCATCAAATTAAACCTTTTCACTCTGTAAAATCCCTGATTATGGGCTGATTGTGTTCTTCACTCCAAATTGAAGACCTAATACTCAGTCTTCTCAGAATGTGACCTCATTTGGAAATAGGGTGTTGCAGATGCAATTATTTAAGATGAGGTCATTAGTATGAACTAATCAAACATGACAAATGTCCTTTAAAGAAGAGGATATTTGGACCCAGATGCACATCAAGTATGTCATATAAAGATGAATGAAGCACTCTTTAAGCTAAGATGTGCTAAAGACGGTAGGGGCAGTGAACATATTTTCTAGGAGAGATAAATTTAACAGATTAACCCTCAGAAGGAACCAATACAGATGACATATTGATCTTGGATTTATAGCTTCAGAGCTGTGGGACAATAAATTTCTGTTTAAGCACCCAATTCTTAGTACCTTGTCATGAAAGTCCTAGCAATATATATAGTCCCTATAGATGAGTACCAAATACAGATTCAGAGGAAAATATTTGCAAACCATCTGTTTGTAAAAGGATTAGTATCTAGGACATATTTTTTCAAAACTCAAAACCAAACTGAGTGCTATAGCTCTAACCTGTAATCCTAGCTAGTTGGGAGACTGAGATGGAGAAGGTCAGTTTGAAGCTAGCCTAGGTAAAAAGTTTCTAAAACCCTATCTCAATCAGTAAAGAAGTGGGCAAAGTGGCATGCACCCGTTATCCAAGCTACATGAGAAGCATAAATAGAAGAATTGTGGTCCAGGCTGGCCTGGACAAAAAGAATGACCCTATTTAAAAAATAAAAGCAAAGGGGGCTACAAGGATGGCACAAGGCTCTGAGTTCAAATCTCATTACTAAAGGAAAAAACCATGTCAAAACTCAAATTAAAAAGGCAAAAATTCCAATAAGAATATTGACAAAAGACAGCTTTTTCATCAAAGGAGATAAATAGATGGCATATAAATACATGAAAAGAAGTTCAACATTATTATTCATTAGAGAACTACAGATTAAAACCACATTGGCTTTATTTTTTATTTTTTGGGGTCCAGTCGTGGGGCCTGAACTCTGGGCCTGGGCACTGTCCCTCAGCTCTTCAGCTCAAGGCTAGTGCTCTACCACTTGGGCCACAGCGCCACTTCTGGCTTTTTTTCTTTTTGCTTATGTGGTGCTGGGGAAATCGAACCCAGGGCCTCAGGCATGCAAGGCAAGCGCTCTACCACTGAGCCACCTTCCCAGCCCCGCACATTGGCTTTTTAAAAAAGGAAATAACCTACAATGATATGCCAAGACATATCTATCACAATGACTTAAGCAAAATGGTGCTAATACTCAATGCTGGTGAGGATAGTGGATAACTCATATATTGCTAGGGGAACTATAAAATGGTACAGCTATTCTGTACAACTTACAGAGTGCCTTAAAAACAAAACCAGATGACCCAGCAATTGTATTCAAAGCTTATCCACATTTTTAGAGCAGCTTTATTTATGATAGCAAAAACTGGAAACAATCTTGATGGTTTTTCAACAGGTCAGTGATTTTAAAAGTTCTGTACATCCAAAACATGTACTATTCTTCAGTTATAAAAAGGAAAAAGTACTAATACATATGACAGGGAGTCTCCAGATAATTACATGAAAAAGTCAAGTCTCAAAAAGTAACCTATTGCACTGTTGATGGGAATATTAACCAGTACAACCATTCTGGAACATTGGAGGTTCCTCAAAAAACTAAACATAGAACTTCCCTATAACCCAGCCATACCACTACCAGATCATTACAGTCAGGATATGGTAAAGACATGTGATTATCCATGTTCACTGCTGCACTATTCACAACAGCCAAGTTATGGAAACAGCAACCCAGAGACCCTACAATAGATGAGTAAATCAATAAAATGTGGTATATATACAAAATGGCATTTTACTCATCCATTAGAAAGAATAATATGTCATTTGCAGGGAAATGCATAGACCTAGAACAAATCATGCTAAGTGAGATAAACCAAGCTCAGAGAGACAAACAACATATGTTTTCTCTCATATATGGAAGGATGTAAAATATTACTAGACTCTGTACAGTATCTTTACAATAAAAATATATATTAAGAAAAAATATTACTGGACATGATAAGCTGTATAGGACTCTAGGCATTCACACATAATCAGCCAGATTAAAGGATACACTTAGGGGAAGAACCCAAAGATGAAACTTCTCTAAACATTTAAAATATTATTTACCCAAATGAACTTTTGTTATTGTTGTTGTTATTGTTATCGGTTTTTTTGTTATTGTTGTTGGTTGGTTGTGGTGTTTGTTTTTCTTTTTCTTCTGTGAGGGGCAAAGTGGGGGCATAGAAAGGGAGGGAGGAATGGTGAACAAATGTAATCATTCTATCCAGTATATATTATGTAGAAAATGACCTATGTAACTTGTGGGCAAGCATGGGTGGAGGAAATTGGGGTAAAGCAAAGGAAGCAGTGACGTCCAAAAAAGAAATATACTCATTACCTGATTTATGAAATGGTAACCTTATTGTACAACAACTTAATAATAACAATTTTTTTTTTTTTGTGCTGGTCCTAAGGCTTGAATTCAGAGCCTGGGCACTGTCGCTGACCTTTCTTTGCTCAAGGCAAAGAGCTACTCAGAAGGCTGAGATCTGATGATTGTGGTTCAAAGCCAGCCCAGGCAGGAAAGTCTGCAAGACTCTAATCTCCAATTAACTGTCAGAAAACCAGAAGTAGAGCTGTGTCTCAAAGTGGTAGAGCATAGCTTTGAGAAAAAGAGCTCAGAGACAGTGCCTAGGCCCTGAGTTCACAACAGACAAACAAAAGCCAATCCTAGATGGTTATATACAGTAAAGTATAAAATTCTTGAAATGGCAAAATTACAGAAGAATGACAGAAGTTAGAGAAGCTGTGGAGGCAGAATAGAAATGAGTGTGGATACAATACAAAGGGTCTTATAGAAGGTGATGGAAACGTTCTGTATTTTGACTGTATCGATGTCAAAATACTGTTTGTAATATGATTCTATAGGTTTCAGGATGTCCCTGTTGTGGGAAACTTGGTAAAAGGGTAAATGAGATCTTTGCATTTTTTTTTACAACTTTATGTGAATGTATGCTTATTTAAAAATAAAGCTTCATTATTAGATTAAAAAGTACACAGGACAAGAACAGTGAAAATAAATGAAGGAATACAAATTAAAGAAGTCAGATGCAAAGAAGTATATGCTGTATTATTCCACGTCAGTGAAGTCCAAACGTGAGCAATATTAAATTGTTAGAACTAATGACAGGGGTGACCACGGGGTGGGGGGGAAAGCTGCATAATGAAAAAGCAAAAGGAGGACTGGGGGGGGGAGGGGTACTGACAATGTTTCATTTTTTGACTTGATGTTGCTTACATGGGTGTGTAATAAATCATTAAAATGGCAAACTTGCGATTTACACAGTTTCTGTATCTATGATACATATCAACTTTTTAAAGTTTATTGAAGGAGAGGCTGGGAAGTTGGCTCAGTGGTAGAGCAAGCATGAGGCCCTGGGTTCGATTCCTAAGCACCACATAAGCAAAAAAAAAGAGAGAGAGAGAAAAAAAAGTTTATTGAAGGAAGGACAAACACATGTGGACAGGCTAAGGTGTGAAGCAGCCACAACGACAGAAAGTACTGGGTTGTTGGGAGATAACTCATTTTCAGCCTACAGATCAGTTACTACATGAATTAATTTATTTGACAAGTATGTATTGAGCCCGTGCTGCCTCTGGGTGTTCTCCTTGTTGGTATACTCTTGTGCACTAGAAAGTAAATGCCTTTAGGAATGGAAAGTGCAATTATAGTAGAGAGGCCATTAAAAAAAAAAAAAAAAGTCCAAGAAAGCTGGAGGCAGGAGAATCCTGAGTTCCAGGCTATGCTGGGGGAAGTTAGCAGAAATCCTATCCGAGAAACAAACTATACAAACAGAATGGACTGGGGACATGGCTCAAAGTGGTGGGGTTCAATCCTCAGTACCTCCGGGAATAGAAAAGTAAAAAACCAAAGACCATTATGCGGACGGATGTGGCTGCTGCGCATGAATCGCTGAATGCAATTAATCCAACCTCTTCCGGGGGAAGGAAAGACAATTTCCCTCCTGAATCTGCACACAGGCAGGCTCAGTGTGAGCGAGCCACAAGTCAACGAAGGAAAACAAAGCGTCATGTATTTTTTTTTTTTTTTTGACAGAGATAATCAAAAGTGAACTCCAGCGCCTCACTTCAACTGGGCTTGATGAAGCCCTGGACAGTAGGTTCCCAACCTCCGAATCTTTCAAACAACCGGGTCTGAGGAGTGTGGTGGCCCCTCCAGGAAGCCAGGCCTCGAGGGGAGGGGGAGGCGCCAGCCCCACGTGGAGGCCGCGAGGAGATGGATACCGGGCACGTGGGTCGGGGAACACCTTCTCAACGGTGGACAGCAGATGGGCCGGCCGCAGGATGACACGAGGACGTCCGAACGCGGACCCAGCACCGATCCCCAAAGCCAGCCGCGGAGACCAACAGTGCCTTGGCGGCTCTCACCTCGCTCCCCGCTCCCCTGGCCACCGGGCGTCATCAGTATTTGTTCTCAAAGCTCAGAAAGGGGCAACGGCTTGCCCGGAGCCACACAGAAATACCGACAGAAGTGCGGCTCCGAAAGAAGGCCGCTTGATTCCTAATTCCTGCTAGCCTGCAAAGTCCCGCAGACGGAGGGCAGCGGGGAGAAAGGATGGAGTCAGCAACTCTCTCGTTTACCTTCAGCAGACTCTGAAGCGCGGCGAAGTCTTCAGCTGTCAGGGCGGCCATCTTCCTGATATCACGTGTCCGGTGGCACGGGGCGGTAGGTGTCACGTGACACTGGCGGCCTTCACAAAGCCTGCTGGGGATTGTAGTCCCGCAGCGTTGGGGAGCGGGGCGTGAGTTCGGCTGTGAGTGTGCAGTGGGCGAAGGAGTACACGCCTCGCGCGGAGCATGCTGGGAGTTGTAGTCCTTCAGCGTGCGGAGCGGAGCGTGGATCCGGTACGGTGCTTTGAACTTTGGAGAGACGCCAAAGGCTTCTAGACCCGGTGGGCTGACCACAGGGGACGGAAGAATAGGGATGGGGAGGAGGACTAGGGCGGAGGATGGTTTCCAGAGTGAACAAATTGGCTTGTCTGTTTCACACATTAGAGAAACTGATTTTCCCCTGGCCCTTGTGGGTGAGCCGCTGAATCGAGGTTGGCGGGCACCTTGGAGACGTAACCATTCAAAAGCGATGAGTAGACCTGACCCTGGGAATCAAAATGACTCTGTGTGTGGCGGGGTTCTTGGAATTTACACACCCTCGCTCGAACTCCAGAAAATCTACTTTTGTGTGGATAGTTTCTTTTCCTTCTATGAAGTAGGTAGGAACTGGTATTACTGCCAAGTTTATCTAGATTGGGAAACTGAGTCATTTAGGGATTAATTTTTCTGCAGCCCTTGGGAAGATCTGGTGTGAAGAATGGGCAAGAGAGTGTTTGGGCCAGGGGACAGGAAGGGAACCGAATGAAAAATATCACCAATGCAATTGGCTGTGACACCCGTGGCAGGGGTGGTTTATAGAAATGATTTGATCTGTTTATTCAAGAGGCAATTATGGTGAGTGTAATGAGTGATTTGAGATAAGCAGCTCTGGACCCTGGTTGGCTCAGAAGTTTCACCATCTTATCAGAGGTCATCCCACTGGGCAGGGCAGCCTAGATTTGCTGTGTCAGATTGCATTTAAGTTTCTACGGTCTGAAACAGTTCCCCCAATCCTTAAACTATAAATGTTGTCAGAGCTTCTGTCTGTGGTTTTTCTCCTCTGCTATTTTTATTAAGCCTAGTCTGATTTCAAGTATAGGAATTATTGCTTATGTAATAAATTTGCCATATGGTAGGATACATCCCATCTGGTTAGATTTATGTAGTATATTAAATATGCATGCACACATATACACTGTATTATTACTTTCCCCACTTTAAACACCTAAAGAGGGCTGGGAATATGGCTAAGTGGTAGAGGGTATGCCTAGCATGCATGAAGCCCTGGGTTCAATTCCTCGGTGCCACATAAACAGAAAAGCCAGAAGTGGCCCTGTGGCTCAAGTGGTAGAGTGCTAGCCTTGAGCAAAAGAAGCTCAGGGACAGTGCCCAGGCCTTAAGTTCAAGCCCCAGGACTGGCAAAACAAAACAGAACACCTAAAAGAGGTTAAAATAATGCCCTCAATTTCATACTTGGGCAGTCTCTTGTGAAGATTATCTACTGAGCTGTGCATATTTCTGTCTTTCTGTAGCTAGAATCTTACGTTTCTCAAATTTGGGTGTCTGAATAGATTCTTTGAAGGACAAGAATAAGCCAAGAGCATTCTTTAAAACAATCAATGAGATAGTGAGACAAGGGATATGATTAGAAGGGTCACTGTAGGTTTGGGGGCAAAAAAAAACCAAACCCAGACTGATCAAGGAAAAGCCACATGAACACACAGCAGGATATAAACTATATAAAAAAGAAAGAGAGAAAGGACAGAAAGAGCTTGGCGCTGGTGGCTCATGCCTGTAATCCTAGCTACTCAGGAGGCTGAGATTGAGGATCACAGTTCAAAGCCAGCCTGAGCAGGAAAGTTCGTTAGACTCTTATCTCCAATAAACTACTAGAAAACCGGAAGTGGCACTGTGGCTCAAGCAGTAGAGCACTCACCTTGAGCTGAAGAGTTGAGAGACAGCACCCAGGCCCAGAATTCAAGCCCCATGACTGATGAGAGAGGGGCGGGGGGAGGGGGGGAAAAGAGGGAAGGAGAGAAATGAAAAGAAAGAAAGAAAGGAAGAAAGAAAGAAAGAAAGAAAAAGAAAGAACCCAGACTGAGTTCCTGCTTCTTGTCTGCTCCTAGGAAGTTACTTCACCAGTCTGAACCTCAGTTTCCTCATCTGTAAAATAGGAACAATAATAAAAGTAACTTTTGACCATTAGAGGGAGCTCAAGGATGACTTATACCCCATTGGGGAAGGACTGTTTTATGTGGACACACTCAATTCTAGTCATCAGCAGCACCAGAGAGCAGAACTTTCTTGTTAATGGGAAAAGTAGCACTGAGGAAACTAACCATCCAAGTTTGCTCAGGTATTAACAGTTTTCCAGGACACAGACTTCTAGATTGGATACTCCCAACAGTTCTGGGGAAACCAAAGCCATTTGATCTCCCTGGTATGAGCCTTGAGCCTTCAAAAGAAACCAGCCTTTGGACTACTTGTCCAGTTTTTTCCCAGAGGCACAGGTGTGAGAACAATATGTGGACCTAGACTTTTAAAACAAAGGCAGCAATTTTAGTTTCAGGCTTTAAAAATAATAGCATTGTTGAAATATAATTCACACACATGCTGTGCAATTTATCCACTTAAAGTATCCATTTCAATGGATTTTTAATATATTCATAGAGTTTTCCAACCATCACCATGATCAATTTTAGAACATAATCATCACTCCTGAAAAAAACACCACCCCTTTGGCCATCACTCCTCTCTCTAAAGCGTGCTGATCACTTAGGTTACTACAAATTCACTTTTCTGTCTCTATAGATTTTCCTGTCTTCCCATTTCATATGATATGTGATCCTTTATACTTGTTTATTTCAGGTATCATGAAGTTTTCTGGATTTGTGTTGTAGCATATATCAGTACATTGTTGTGCTTTTTGGTGACTAGTATTTTACTGTACGTGGATAGTCTACATTTTTTTTTATCCACCAATTGGTAGACATTTGGACTGTTATCACTTTGGGGCTATTATGAATGATGCTACTATAAACAAGTATGGACTAGTTTTTGTACAGATGTATGTGTGTGTGCCTCTTGGGATGCATGTGTAGGAATTGAATGTCTGAGTCATGTGGTAAGTATGTTCATTGTTCTTTTTAGAAATTGCCACATGCTTTTTGGAAGTAACAAACCATTTCACACTCATCCAGACGTGTAGGAGGATTCCAGTTTCTTTACATCTTCACACACATTTATTATTATTTATCTTTGTGTATGTGCACGTGTGTGCGTGTGCAGGTACCTGGGATTGAACTCAGAGCCTTGTTCTCTCACTTGGTTTTCTTCCTTCTGGCTGGCACTTTCCCACTTAAGTCTTGCCTTTAATCTGGAATTTTACTGGTTAATTGGAAATGAAATGTCACAGAGTATTCATTCTATCAGGGCCAACTTTGAACCTCAGTCCTCCAGGTCACAGCTTCCTGGGTAGCTAGGATTATAAGTGTGATCTACCTGTATCTAGCTTCATCTTCCTGCTTATAGCCATCCTCCTGGATTGCTCATTGTGAGCCATCTGGTTCTTTTATGTTGTATTTGCATAGCAAGGACCTTTTACCCCTGAAACAACTTTCATTCATTTGAACGGATGGATAGTATAGGATCTTTAGCCCCATTCTCTCCTTTGGTCCCACCATTACTTTCTGGCAACTTTCTTTATCAGATATGCCTACAGGAGGTTAATATGGCCAAATGATCTGTAGCCCTTTAGGGAGTTCTTCCTCTGTTTTGCTTTTCTGTTTTCCCCTTTCCTGACCTTGATCTCACAGACTGAGGCCAGAGTGGGTTTCCAGGGAAGTTGAGCGCCTTATGTTTTTGATCTTATGTCTCCTGTGGTAGGTTAAGGAGTAGCTTTGGTGTGGCTGGTGAACTTACCAAGTATCTTTGTACATTGGAGCTGCTATGATCAGGTAGCATCAACTGGATGGCCTTATGTATTGCTCACAGTCTAGAAGCTAAGAAATCCAAGATCAAGGTGCCAGCAAAGCTGTTTCTTGGTTCACTGATGGCACCTACTATCTGTGTTCTCACATGATGGAAGGAGCTTCTCAGGTTCTTTTACTTCTTCTTCTTCTGGATTCTCTTTTATGAGGACACTAAGACCATCCCCTCCCCCACCCCACCCCCCTGCCACAGGCCCTTCCTCCTACCATCACTGATGAGTTATGATTTGGAAGGAAGGCACACTAACACTCAGCCCATGGCATCAGGGAATGGCAAGCAAGTTGACAGTTAGACCCCTGAGTATCAACAGGGGTATGGTGGCTTGCAGATGGCATCAGTGCCCAGACCAGATATAACAGATGCATGGTTTAGAGCTCATTCTCAATAACAATGTCATGTTTGGTCTTCCGTGTTGCAAAATTGGGAAATGTGACATAAAATGTCCAGACTTTGGGCATTTCTTTAAAAACTGGCCAGTTCAGCCATGCTGTTTCCTCTTATGCATATTGTAGCAGTTGGCTAGAGCTAAGCCCTGGCTGTCTCCTAAAGACAAATGTCCTGATTTCCTACCACTGATGTGTCCCAGTGGACCCTCTCCACACATTTGTCCCTTCCTCATCCCGAAGAGTATCTTTTATTGCCCATCTTCCTTCAGGGGTCTAGGGAAGTAAAGTTAGGCATAAGAGGCAGAGAACTGAATGTGAAGACTTTGCATTCAGGGCTCCCATAACTCCGAACAATCAGTATACAATCAGTATACAATCTCTCCATAACTCTGAACAAGTGGCCAGAGCCATGTAAGTGTCTAACCTGCCATTCATGGTTTGTGTGTATGTTGTTTGTTTTTTTTATGAGCTGTGCATGGCTTCTAAAGGTCTCCTTGGTATCAACTCATTTAATATTCCCTGCAATCCAATAACAATTCCAGTTTACAGATGGGAAAACTAAGACTCAGAGGGAAAACAACAACAACAATAACGACTCCCTCATAGTCCATGGGAAATAGTACTAGAGCCAGGATTTGAAAGCAGGGGTGATTGAAGTCCTTTACAGCTGTATTTGGTCTCATATGGGGGTCTGTGGGTGTGAACATATAGTGATTCATCTCGCCTTCCAGGCTGCTACTACCATGCTCTATGACTGGCGAACGGTTCCATTCAGGTGACCCATCACAAAGACAGATGACCTAATTGTTTGGAGGAATAATATCTGCGATACTTTCTAGCTCTAACTTGGGTCTTTAAACACTGATGAGGGAAGAGGAAGAAGGATGGCACTTAGCCATTCACCTCTTCCACTGTGATCCTGGAGTTTGAACTCAAGGCCTTGAGGTTGCTAAGCAGTGTTCTATTTAAACCACTTTCCTAGTCTCTTTTACTTTAAGTAGTAATTGTTTTTGGTGCTGGTCCTGGGACTTGAACTCAGGACCTGGGTGCTCTCCCTGAGCTTCTTTGGCCCAAGGGTAGTGCCTTACCACTTGAACCACAATGCCACTTCTAGGTTTTTCTGAGTAGTTTAATGGAGATAAGAGTTTCAGGGACTTTCCTGCCTGGGATGGCTTTGAACCATAATCCTCAGTTCTGAATCTCCTCAGTAGCTAGGATTATAGGAGTGAGCCAACAGTGCCTGGCACCTTCTTTAGTTTTTAAATGGGGTCTTGTGCTTATGCCTGGGACCAGCCTGAACTATTTGTTTATGGTCCTCCTATTTGGGAAGGGCAAATCTACCACTACACCTAGTTTTTTTATATTGGTTGAGAAGGTTCCTGCCAGCTTTTTGCCCTGGCTTGCCTTAAACTGTGATCTTCTCTATCTCTATCTTATGAGTAGCTAGGATTACAGGTGTGAGTCACCATACTGGGCCAGTTAGTTTCCTTTGAAAGGTCATCCCCTGCTTCCTACTCTAGTAAACCATAGGCTGAATGTTCCAATATCCTTCCTAGCTCTGAATGACCTGGTCACCATGATGAGTGAAGGCTAGAGACATCAGACTGAAGAAGACACGGTGGCCTGGTTTCTTGGCCCCTGTGCTGGGGAGTAACACAGAAGCAACTGGTAACACAACAGCATTGTCCTCTTGTACACAGGCCCCCTTTGTTTCCCCAAGCCACACAGCAGGGACTGTAACAATGGCCTTGAATGGCACTTTACCCTCCTTTCTCCAATGATACATTTGTTTTTCAGTTCTGAAATCAACTACACAACGATTTCCTGTAGGGCGTATTGGTGTTTCATATTTTCCGCTTGCTTCACCATTTCACTTCAGGCCCTAGGTCAGTGAGTAGTGAGCTGGGCCCAGAGAGAGCTGAGCCTGTGGAAATGTCACCTTCTCAGCAGGCTGGAGGGCCAGAGAGCTTCCATCTCTCCCTTGTAAGGTAGGATCCACCCCAGAGGAAAGAACCAGACCAGGTAATAAAAAGAGCCTGGGAGCTGGGGGGGGGGGGGGGGAAGGAGGGGGTGGAGGGAGGTACTGCAGGTGATTGGCTGAGAATCCAGCCCAGAGTGGATGAGCTCCTGGGTTCAAGATGCCATATTTGCTTGAGAGTCATTTTCTGCTGGTAAACAAAGAAACAAGCAACTGAGGTCAAGTTTGGCAACTCCCCAGTTAAAGAAATGGAGTTCTGTCATAGTCACAAGTTCTGCATTTGAGAGTTCAAACAATTTTGGATTGAAAATGCTTTTTTTTTTTTTTTCCAAATGTTGCATCTGTAATGAACATATAGATTTTTTTCCTTGTCATTATTTTCTAACCAATGCAGTACAATAATAACTATTTGTATTCTACTAGCATTATAAGTAATGTAGAGATGATTTGAAGAATGTCGGAGGCCTTGCATAGCTGATACAAAGATCTACACCATTTAAAAAATAAGATACCAGGGGGTCTTGCAACTATTTTCTTAGTAGCTAATGAGGTATAACTGTACCATTTAACCCTAGATATCTTTGGGTGACGAGAATCTTCAGGGGTTTGTCAGTTTATTGAAATAACTATTGTCTAATAACAGCCGTAACAAGCTCTCACTCTATTATTTATTTGCTGAATTAATAACAGTGGATAATGCTGATTCGGTGTGCCTCACCTTCTTGCACAATTCAAATCCAGGCAATCTGGCTATAGATTCAGCTTTTTACCACTGAATCCTTTGTAAAACATTCTCTCTGATGTGGTCATACTGATAATATAAATATGGTGAGATTTCATTTTGAGAAGTAATGCAGTATAATGATAACTGAATGATAAACTAACTGAATCCATTGCACTATGCCAATGTTCTAAATTTTTTATTTCCTCATCTACTCTACATGATTATCCTATCAATATGGATACTTTGCTACTCCTATCTTATAGAAAAGATAATTAAGGTACAAAGAAGTCAACTACCCAAGGTCACACAGGTGTTAAGGGACAGATTGAATTATGCTAAGTTTACTTTAGTGTGTTGTATTGATCTAGGCCTGTCTAGACTTAGATGAGTATCCTCTTAAGTCATTGGGTAGAGAGGGTAACATCCAGTCCATGGCTTTATAGAACAATGACAATCAAGTTGTCAGCTTAAGGCCTGCAAGAACTGTTTGTTGGTCTACTGTCACCAGCTTCTGTCTTGCTTAAGAAAAGTGGAATTTTTCAGAGGCAGTAGGGACAGAATCTAGAATGCTAAGAACTCATTAATAAATAGTACCTCTTATTTGAAAAGAGACTAGGCTAAGCAGCTGTTGCTTATGAAGGGAGATTTATGTTAAATAAACAATTCATGATATGTATTTAAGAAGCCAATTTTATTTTTTGCTCATTGCTGTCCTTACTTGTTTCCTCCCCTTGGGTTGCACTCTTCCCCTTGCCCTAGAATGAAAATTAAAACAAATTTGTGACGCTTTGGCTAACTTTCAAGAATTCAGGGTTTTCTCATCACTTCTAGTTCCTAGTTCTAACCCTATCTGTTCAACAAAGGATGTGGTCATTCCTGTGGGAGAAGTCAAATCTTCAAACTCTATGCCCAGTGTGGACGCCCACTCTAATCCAGTGGAGCTTGCTGGTGAGAAGAGGGCCTGTAGTTACCATCTCATCCTCACTTTATATTTTCATCATTCCCTTATGTTCAGTGAAGGTTCTGACTCCAGCAGGGGGATCAGAGAGGATCTGGAAGTTCCACTTAGTACTGTAGTGTGTTGGCCAGCTTTCTGTTATTGTGACAAAATGCCTGAGCAAATCAACTACTAGCGAGAGAAAATGTCTATTTTTTTCCTTTCCTTTTCGTTTTTTGTGGCTGTGGGGCTTGAACACGGGGCCTGGGTGCTGTCCTTGAGTTTTTTTAACTCAAGGCTAGCACTCTAACACTTTGAGCCACGGCTCTACTTCAGGTTTTCTAGTGGTTCATTGGAAATAAGAATCTCATAGACTTTCCTGCCTGGGCTGGCTTTGAACTGCAATCCCCAGACCTCAGCCTCCTGATTAGCTAGGATGACAGGTGTGAGCCACGGTGCTAGGTGAAAAGGTCTTACTTTGTCTTTTGCTTTCAGAGGTTTCAGCCCTTGGTCATTTGGTCTTGTTGTTTTGGGGCCTGTGGTAGGGCAGTACTATAGCATGGTGGAAGCATGTGGCAGAAGAAGGCTGTTTATCTCCTGATGGCTAGGAAGTGAAACAGAGAGAAAGAGCCATGTTCAAGTATCCCTCTCAAGGCCACACCCCCAAAGACCTAATTTCCTTTCAGTAAGCCCTGCCTTTTAAAAGTTCCACAACCTCCTCGTAGCACCACGGGCTGATAAGACCAAGCCTTTAGCATATGGGATTTTGAAGGATATTTAAGATCCAAATCAGTAGTAAGCTGGGCTGGGCCTGGAGTTTGTATTAAGCTTGATGCAGTATTTCCTGGCATGACTTTGTGGATACTTTTTAGAAGTCTCTGCATTGCCTTGGAGCTGTTTGTCTACAACTCCTTCCTTAGCTATCAGGGCTTCAGAGTAGTGCCCTACTAGTCTTATAGGGTTGCTATAATAAAATATCAGAGCGTGGCTAGTTTCCATGACAGAAATTAATTTTCCTACACTCTTGGGAAGTAAATGGTTGGCTGTTGACTAGGCCTCTCTCCCTGGCTCACAGGTGTCTTCACTCTCTTTCTTCTGGGTAGGTATACATTCCTGGAATCCAGATGTACAGTCAGATTGGATTCTTATTTTAACCTAATCACACTTTGAAAGTCTTATTACTAAATATAGTCACATTCTGAGGGAAGGAGGGAAGGTGTGTATGGTGGGAGGCAGGGTGAGACGAATATGGAGAACAATGTGATTTATCCACAGATGGAAGAAGAATCTGGATCTCAGGTTAAAGAATTCATCCAAGATGGAATATTCTAAGTGGAGGAGCAGAGTGGAGATTCTGGCTTTAGCCCACTGACTGCACAGTGTTTTAGGTTTTCAGCATTTGGTACTTTTTGAGCTATTGCCTATTAGAGTTTGGGTTGTGCTGGTAGAAATTTTCTCCTCAACACAGAGTTATAGAAGTAATTAGCTTCTCAGGAGGCCGAAATCTGAGGATTGCAGTTGGAAGCCAGCCCAGGCAGAAAAGTTCCCATGAGACTCTTATCTCCAATTAACCACCCCCAAAAAACAGAAGTGGCACTGTGGCTCACGTGGTAGAGTGCTAGCCTTGAGCACAAAGAGGGTCAGGGACAGTGCCCAGACCCTGAGTTCAAGCCCCATGACTACCAACAACAAAAAAGTAAAGCAGGTTGTTCCTGTGTGATCTGCTTGCAACATAGGGGCTATGACAGGAGTGATGAGGGTCAGGAGCTTTCTCAGGAACTGTGAGATGAGTTTCCTGCACAAAGGAGGTGTCTTTGACTGTTTGATAAATCTGCTGCCTCACCCCTGCTCCACCCTCTCAGATAGCTTAGACAGTGAAAGACTGCGGTGTGGAATGTCTCATTGTTGGCACTAGTACAATAATACTGGGTTCTGGGAGTCCCATGTAAGGTAGAAAGGGCTTTAGTATCTTACCTTCTGTTTTTTAGGAAATACTTTACCTAAAAGGACTTTGAGATACAATATTATTTATTTCTTTAAAGAGCTTCTTTAATTTAAATGCTTAATTATTTCCTTTAAAAGTAAAAGACCTGGCCTATGGCTGTCTATTTTTCCCTAAGGAAGGGAAGAATGCTCCTGGTCCTAGCAAACTTTTGGGAGGAAGATGCTAAGGTTGTTGTCAGGAGATTGTCTGGTAGCAGGGCAGGGCTGGGGAGGGATGGCACAGGATTAGGCTGGGCTGGGAAAGCATGAAGCTGGGGCCCTGGAACAAGACAGGGCAGAGCTATGGAATGGGGGAGCTGGGGCCTAGAAACAGGGCAGGGCATGGTTGGGGAGGGGTAAAGTTGGAAGTTAGGACCTGGTAACAGGGCTAGGCTGCACTGGGCTGAGAAGGGGTGGGGCTGGAGCTCAGGACACAGATAGGGGGCTGGGAATGGATGGCTATACAGCCCCAAACACAGAATGGGAGCAGCCAGGGCTGCAGCTGTCTGGAGTACAGAGGAGAAAGTGGCAATATTCTGTTTGCTCATACAGCTAGCAATTATTTAATAGACTTCTACTGTACCTGAGATCTCTGTGATCACTCTCCAGGGCTGGGCAGGTAGTTGAATGGACCCTGGAAAACATGTCTGAGGAAGGAGGTGTCTCTGTTGGAGGGAATGGAGCATGGTCAGGTATTATGTGTATGTTTCTGAATTGTTCATACTCAGACCAGAGATCAGAGGTGGGCTGGAGTCAGGAGAAGGCAAAGGAAGAAGGTGGAAGCCTCCAGCTTAGAACCTGAGTCTGGACAGCTAGTCTGGGTAGAGTTCTGAGCAGAAAAGTGACCTGACAGGAAGTTGTTCTTTCAATAGGTACATACTTTGGGGTGGAGATGTGATTCAAGTGGTAGAGCACTAGCCTTGAGCAATAAACTTATACCAAGGATGTGCTGTGATCTGGGTGCTGAGTGTAGAAAGCCAAGGGCTACATCCTAGTCCTTATGAAGCTGACAGCCCAGGGAAGGAAAGCCAGCTGATAAATGAGATTGTAAGAGGAATGTGGATATGGACATAAGAGTGAGTATGTCTTATTTATTATTAATCATTATTATTTTGTCTTAAGTATTTTTCACAGATAGGGTCTCTTGCATTTGCTTTTTGCCTGGGCTGAACTTGAACTGTGATCCTCTTACCTATGCTTCCTCCATGGCTGAAGTTACAGGTGTGCGCCAGCATTCCCCCTCCCTTCCCTTGCTTTTTATCTTTGGGAGGAATACAAGTTAAACTATCTAGAGATGAAATATCATGACATCTGTAATTTACATGGAGATATATGTACGTATATATGGAAAGAGAAACAGAATATAGGACAATACTACCAATTGTTGGGATAATGTGTAGGAATTTACCTAGCTATATTATCCTTTTGGCTTTTCAGTATGAAATACTTCATAATAACAACAATAGAGTACCAAGGATACAGACAAGAAGGAAAGGCACTGGAGGAATACAAAAGAAGGCCCATGACTGGCATGTGATAGGTGAAAGAAAACCCCATCTCAGACCTGGGAGGTAACTCAGTGATAGAGCTGTCACCACAAGGCTCTGGGTTCCATCCCAGCACCAAAAAAAAAAAAAAAAAAGAATGTTTCTACAAGCTTAGTGAAGTGGTACAGGCCTGTCATTCCAGGCAGAGGCAGAAAGATTGTGAGTTCTAGGCCAGCTTGGGCTATTTTTGGAGGAACATAGCAGGTCTTGAGAAAGTCAAAAATGATGTCACTCCAGATTCCACTGAATCTCTGGTCCCATTTTGGTATGAGAAATGATATAAAGAAAAGAATGTGGAGATACCTTGTTCATTAAAAAAAAAACAGAGAAGGTACTAGTAGACCCTCAATATTCTCTTCAACTATGTGGAGTAGCCTTATGTATATCAAAGTCATGTTCTCTTGTCCTGGCCACTGTTAACCACCATATTTGGGACAACTTGTCATTTTCACTGTTAAAATCTTGTAACCTGCAACTGCCGTAATATGTAGGTCATTCTCATACCCTAAGGTAACTGGCAAAACAGTAAAATCATAGCTTCTTGTCCCCTCTCCTAATGGTCTCCCAACCTACCAGGCGAATCCTTAGTCCTGAGTGATGTGATTACACACTAGTCTGTAATTCAGCAGCAGCCCTTGATCCTTGAGGCTCTTCAGAGTGCTTAATCAGAATAAAAACTTAAACAAATATTGAAAAGCAATAGAAAGAAAAAAAATACATGGTTTTGTCTCCTAATGCTTATTGATTTGTAAGATGGTCTCAAGCATGAAAACAAGATTCGCTACTGTCATCTTGCCATTGGATTCCTGTTACTTGGAAGAGTGGCTCATTGATCAGGTGGGGTGCCCAGTGGTCAGGAACAGATAATCATCCCCCAGAGATGGGACGCGGCTGGGAGTGAGTTGTATTCACTTTAAGTGATGAACCCTGTAGCCTTGGAGGGGCCTCACACAGCCTAGGAAGCCACCTTTCAGCTCCATGTCAACTCCCTAGGCCTCTTTTTTTTTTTTGATAACAACTCTTAACATACACACAAGTCCCTGCCCCGCCCTGCAAGTACTGTATATTTCATCACAGCAGATGAGGCTCTACTGAGTAAAACATGGACTATTCTTCACGTTGTTCAGCCTCTGTTTCTCTCTTAGGAGGAACTGTTCAATGAATAACAAACATTTATTTAGCTACTCTTACGCTGTTGTATGCTACTTCCTGTGTTAAGGTGTTAGTGACACAGGTATACACAAAGTGACAGAAGTCCCTAGTCTCCTGGAGGCATATATTCTAAGGGTATTGTGAACAATTTGGTATGAAGCTTTCTAAACCATCTGTCTATATTTACCCAAATAGGTCCATGATGCACATGGCCACAGCTCCATTTCTGGATTTTTGGTAGTAATTAGATATAGAAGTTTTGTGACCTTTCCTGCCCAGGCTGGCTTCACATTGAGGACCTCAAATACAGCCTTCTGAGAAGCTTGGATTACAGGCATGAGCCACTAGCACCTGACTGTACAGTGTGTGTGTGTGTGTGTGTGTGTGTGTGTGTGTGTGTGTGTGTGTGTGTGTGTGTGTGTGTGTGTGTGTGTGTGAGTGTGTGTGTGTGTGTGTGTGTGTGTGTGTGTGTGTGTGTGTGTGTGTGTGTGTCCTAGGTCTTGAAATCAGGGCCTGAGTCCTGTCCCTAAGCTTTTGTTTTGCTCAAGACTAGTATTTGTGCCACAGCTCCACTTCCTGCTTTCTGACGATTCATTGGAGACAAGAGTTTCATGGACTTTTTACATATTTACTTTTTTGTGGATACTAAGATTTGTTGAACTCAGTCCCTCATTCTTGCTAAGCAAAAGCCCTGTCACTTCAGTTCTTTTTTTTTTAATTAAAAAAAATTTTTTTATTGTGAACATACTGTACAGAGGGGTTACAGTTACATGGGCAAGATAATGAGTACATTTCTTATCAAGCATTGCAGCCTCCTCCTTTGTTTACCCTTCATATCCCTTCCCAGCCTCCCCCCGCCCCCCCACCCAATCCTCCCACCCCCCACCAAAGTTGTAAAGTTCGTTTTCGACATGACAACTTGTACTTCTCATTGTTGCAACGGGTCCACCTGTATCCTTAAACGACTTGTTTTTCCCCTTCTCCTCCACAAATTATACCGACATCAAATATAGTGAAAGCAGGGGTTATACTGTGGGGGAGGGACATACAAGGCAACAAAGAAATAATCTTATAAATGCGTTAGAAATAAATGCATAAAAGAAAAAAACATTTAAATACATATCTAAGGGTTCATTTTCCTAACATCACCTTATCTGACCTTTTCTGCTTGACTCAGACATATACTAGTAATTGCAAATAAGGGAAACCATGGGACCTATGTTTCTTTGGGCCTGGCTTACTTCACTTAATATAATTTTTTCCAAGTTTTTCCATTTCCTAACAAATGGGGCAATGTCATTCTTTCTGATGGAGGCATAGAATTCCATTGTGTATATAGACCACATTTTCTTGATCCATTCATCTACTGAGGGGCATCTGGGTTGGTTCTATATCTTAGCTATGGTAAATAATGCTGCAATAAACATAGCTGTGCTTGTAGCTTTAGTGTGGTCTTGTCTGTGATCATTTGGGTAAATGCCCAAAAGTGGGATTGCTGGGTCATAGGGGAGCTCTATGTGGAGTCTTTTGAGGAACGTCCATACTGATTTCCAAAGTGGTTGAACAAGTTTACATTCCCACCAACAATGAAGTAAGGTTCCCTTTTGTCCACATCCCCTCCAGCATCTGTTGTTATTAAAGTTCTTGATTTTTGCCATTCTATTCAATTGTTTTTTTTAATTTTAGTTTATTTTTAAGAAAGAATCTCATGCTTTTCCACGGGCTGGATCTTCTACCTCTTCCTCCATAGTAGCTGGGATTACAGGAGTAAGCATCTACCCCCAGCCCCGTGGTGGGCTTTTTTCACTTTAGCTATGCATCTTGGAACGCATTCTATATTAGCATCAATGGACCTTCCTCATTCTTTGATACCTACCTAATAGTACTCTGTAGAGGAAAATCCCTCTGATCAACAAGCAGTTATACTTTCCATTGTTCACCAACAGTGCTGTGACAACTTCCTTCTATGTACATTATTATACACACAACTCTGCATACTTACTGAGTCACTGTGTATAAATCAGTTATCTTCTCTGTGCCTTGGTTTCCTCATCTGGACTATTAAAGAAAGTCTGATACCTATTCTCTGCAGTCATCAGGAAAATGTAAACCCAAAGCGTGATGCGCTAATACTTCATACCACTGGGATAGACTCAATACCAAAATAAAATAGCGAATAAAGTTTGACAAGGATGTGTAGACATTGTATACTTGTAAGCCACAGAGGGAGATAATGGTGCTGCCACTTTGGAGACAGTCTAGCACTTCCTCCAAAAGTTAAACACAGAGTCGCTGCTTGACCCAGCAATTCCACCCCTCAGGACATCCCTAAGAAAGAGGCAAACATTCTTCCACACAGAAAATCACTCAGCCTTAATTACAGCAACCAGAAAATAGAATACGACCATCAGCCAGTGAATGAATTAAAGAAATGTGGTATATCTTTAATTGCAATATTATTCAGCACACATGGTACCAACACATGCTACAATGCAGATACTCCTTGAAAACAAGATGACTTAGCCAAGGTAAACCTTTGATAGATCTCATTATATGTAATATGTTTTTGAAGTAGTGTTGGAAATTTAGGGGAAATTATCAAATGTAAAGGTATTACATGATAGCTATAGAAAGACTTAATTAACTATGTTAATGGTTGCACATATTTCATACCAAGCAACTAATATTCTATTTTTGCTAACTGTTGTTGGTGAAAATAAAAACAATTTTTTGAAAAAAATTATGAAAAAAAATTATGAAAAAAGCAATTTTATTTATACAAATGAAAATGATTTTAGGGGCTGGGAATATGGCTTATTGGTAGAATGCTTGCCTAGCATGTATGAGGCCCTGGGTTCAATTCCTCAGTACCACCTAAACAAAAAAATAGTAATAAAAATAAATAAAAGCAATTTTATTTATATTAAAAAAGAAAGCTGGATACTAGTGGCTCAAGCCTCTAATCCTGGCTACTCAGGAGGCTGAGGTGTGAGGTTAACAGTTTGAAGTCAGCCCAGGTAGAGAGATTCAAGAGACTTTTATCTGCAAGTATCAAGCAGAGTCAGAAATGGAGATGTCTCTCATGAAGTTATGCCAGTTATGAGTAAAAAAGATTAGCAAGAACTAGAGGCCCTGAGATTGTGCCCCATTATTGGTATGCACACACACACACACACACACACACACACACACACACACAGCTTGTCAGAAAAGAATACGTGTTGCGTGTGCCCATTTGTATGAAATGTCCCAAGCAGACATTGTACAGAGAGAGGATAGATAAGTAGCTGCCAAAGGCTTGGTGGGGAGGAAGAAATGGACAATGACTGGCAGGGAGTGCAGGATTTCTTTGGGGGATGCTAAGAAAGTTGTAAGTATTAACAGTGGTGATGACTGTTCTCTCAGAGTATACTCAAAATCATGGAATTGCACCTGGTAAATGGTTCTGTTTTAGGTAGGTGCTACGATCTGAATACTTACATCCCTCAAATTCATATGTTGAACCCTAATTAACAATGATGGGGCTATCACATGAGCCTTTGGGTGGGGGTGAGTGGGTCATGAGAGAGAGATGAATGCACTTATAAAAGGGGCTGTTGTGAACGCCCTTGCCCTTTGTCCCTTGAATATGTGAGAACCCCGCATGAAGGTGCCATCTCTGAGCCAGAAAATGGGTCTTCACCACACATTGAATTTGCCAGAGCTTATATCTGGGACCTCCTAGCTTTCAGAACCAGAGGAAATAATTATCTCTTGTGGTGGAAGCCATATGACTTATGGTATTTTATTATAGCAGTCCAAACAGACAGTGCTGGTTCTATCCAGCAGATACCAAGGCAATGGATGAAAAAAAATGCCCATGCAGTATTTTCTCATAATTTTTAAATAACTCCATGGTGTGAGGAATGAATTCAGCCAAGAGACATGGTTAAACCAAAGATGTATCCCCCACCCTCTGCTTTTCTAGAATCAGATTGTCCTAGGGCTAGTTTACAGGAACAGACCAGAAGGATACATTCTAAGAGGTAGATAACAGGGTATCAGGAAGCAGTAAGATAGTTTCAGTAACAGATCTA
Source organism: Dipodomys merriami (assembly GCF_024711535.1). Lineage (NCBI taxonomy): Eukaryota > Metazoa > Chordata > Mammalia > Rodentia > Heteromyidae > Dipodomys > Dipodomys merriami. Next base: position 15,182,117 of record NW_027203493.1, on the reverse strand, counting down.
AGATACCAGGAAGCAGTAAAATACAGGCACCCTTATTCCTGTCTTTTGACAGGATTACTGCAGAGGGTCAGACACACTCAGCCCTAAGCTATACACACAACCAGCAGTTTTCTGCTGGCATCATTCATTCTTCATGCATTCTTTCATTGTTCCCATGGGCATAGGGTTCCCACAGGACAGTGTGTGAGTTACATCTCAATAAAGCTGTTAGTAAAAAGCATCATAATAAGATTTCTCTGAGGATAGACAGGACAGACATGAAATATGTAGAAGAGTAGCCAGGACCTTGCCAGTTGTTCATCCAGAGCATGCATTCCTAGAACCAAAATCACAGAGCCAAAGGGTAAAATGCATGATCTTTTCCAAGATACTGCACAGTTGCTTTCTGAAAACCAAAACAAAACTTCACCAATTCATCCATGTGACCTACTGCATGAGAGCAGCTGTCTGTCTTTCTCTTTGTCCTTCTCAAAGCAGCCAACACAAGGGTTTCTTTGGGAGCATGGAATCAGATGTGAATTTTCTTTTACTTTACTTGTGTTGCTCGTCTAATTAATGTTGTGTAATAAGCATATAATGTTTAAGACATAAAACATCCCTACCTTCCACCCCTTAATGTCTTGGTAAGTGGTCTGTGGTTTAGATACACCCTAAGCAAGCACATGGCTTCTTCCTATAGGGAGTTTATTTGTACATTTCTAAAGGAAACAGCTAGGGGGCGCTAAAACTCAGCCTGGGGAAGTGCAGTTATTGTCCCAAACCTGTGCTTTCTTGTCAAGTGCCAACCACCCCCGGTAGCAAAATCAAACCTGTGAGTCATTGCACCCTGACCAGCTGCCTGACCCTCATCAGTTTGCAAATGCTTCCTTTGCACTATCATTACTCCTCGCAACAATTCTATGGCATAGGCACAAAAACAGAGTTCAAGAAATTAGCTGATCATGAGGATTATGGTTTGAGACTAGTCTGGGCAAAAAATTGGTGATACAATCATCCCAATTAACAAGCTGGACAATGTAATGTCTACCCGTTATACAGGAGGAATAGGTAAGGGAATCATGATCCAAGACTGGCCTGAGTAAAAATCTCAAGACTGTGTGGGAAAAATAAAGCAAAAAAGAATTGTGATCATGGCTCAAGTGAGAGATGTTTGCCTGGCAAGCATGAAGAGCTGAGTTCAAACCTTGGTACTTACAAAGAAAGAACTTAGGTGACTTACCCGAAGACTAATTAATGCTAGTGAGTAGCTGAGGTTGGATATTTTAGGATACCTGTAATTACAAGCTGGATGTCACAAGCAAATATTTGTCAAGTCACATGAAGGCTAGGGCAGCTAGGGCAAACTTCAGGCATGGGTGCCTTAGAGGCTCAACTGCATCCTGGAGATGTCTGATCTTTCCATCTGGATTCTCTGCCGTCTGCTTGTGGCTTTCATCTTCAGACAGAAGCTGGGCTGTAACAGTGACAGCAAAACACAGCCAGGCCATGGGTTCAAGGTGAAAGTTCCGAACTAGGATGTTCTCCCTGACGTGAAGAAACTTTTTCTGGAAGCTACTCCTTCCACGAGATTTCCTCCACCCTCTCACTAGTGTCTAATGGTGCCCATTCTAGGTTCCTTTCAACTTTAGAATCAAGCACTGGCTAAGGGAATGGAATTACCTGGAAACAAATTAGACCCGTTCCTAAGGTTTGTGCTGGAGGTGGGTCATTGGTCCTTGAGGAGGAAAGTTTGCTGAAAAATTGTGTGTGCGCGCACATGTGTGTGTGCACGTGTGTGTGTGTGTTGCTGGGGATCAAACATGGGGCTTTGTATATTCAATAGTCTACTACTGAAGAGGTGGGGGCAATGGGGTAAGAAGAGGTTTGACTTGGACAGATCATTAGGAGTGAAGGACTTGTCCTATAAATATCCCACTATCAACTGAATAGGTTAGTCTCAGTTTGGAAGACAGTCATTTTCCATCCCCATTGGGTTTCTTGGGAAAATGTCTTCAAAAGAGGATCTCTTTATATATATATATATATATATATATATATATATATATATATATATATATATATATATATATATATATTCTGCAGAATAAATAGGGAAGTATTTTATCAAGTATTTATCAAGTATTTGATCAAGTATTTGATCAAGTATTAACTTGAAGAGTTTCAGAAAGATTACATCCTTCATGGAAGCACATTCTTAGCTGACAGGATAGATTGATAAATCATTCAGCCAATCTCCACTCCCCTCTTCCCACCTTAGGATGTGTGAAGTCAAGCTTGGCCAGTGACTGACTTGGGTCAATGGAATGTAGAATGTAAATGGATTTTACTCCAAGAGAGGCTATAATAATGTTTGCACTGTTCACTTGGCTGTGTGTTCCTGTGAGCACCAACCAAGGAAAGAGCATGCTTTCCATGGTTATTGCCTTTTCTCCCTGGACTCTAGCAGTTAAGGAACAAAACCAAGTTGAGCAGCATTGTCCTACTAGCCCTGCAGACCTGTGAGTAAGAAAAAACATGTATTTCCTTAGGTGGCCAAGTATTTGTTTTGCCACAGCATCACAGCAATAACTAACTGGAATTTGGGGGGCTTTGTTGAAAGGTATGAGCAGGGTAGACATGAGGGACAGGCTGGGAGAGTTTGTCTTATTAAAGAAGTTTCTGGAACAGCAGTGTTGAATAGAGTTCAGGGAGGGACTAATCTAGAGAGGTCTTGGTGAGTTTCTTGAGACAACCCAAATTCTAGGAACTTTCTATAACACTGTTCTCTGACCCCTTATCACCAAAACAAACATTATGGCCAAGAAATTGCCCAACTGTGCATTTCATCACCAACAGTCAAATGTAGTATAATGTAGAGGAAAGAGTGCTGGATGTGGTGCATGCCAGGCCACAGTTGTATGCTGCAGTGTTGCTCGCAGCTTGTCTCTGACAGATGGTTATAAAAATAAAATGGAGACAAGTGTGTTGGCATATGCCTATAATCTCAGCTACATGACAAGTGGAAATGAGAGAATTGCAAGTTTGGGATCAGCTTGAGCAGAGGTAATGGCAAGACCCTATCTGAAAAACAAGAACAATAACAACAAAAACAAAAAAGTAAGCAGAAGGTTCTGTGCTTACTTGACATGACTCAAATGGTAGAATACCTGCTTTGCAAGCACAAAATCCTGAGCTCAAATCCTAGTACAGAGAAGGGGGGAGGGGGAGAGAGATTACACTTATTATTTGGTACTAAATTGGCTGAACCTGCAAAATTCCTCTTGTGAGGCCTTAAACTGTGCAATCTGTATGAATTCAGATGCTTAACAACTTTGCCATTGTTCTTGAGTTTTAGCCCAATCTGCTCTTTGGCTACAATAGCCGAAGATCTTCCAAGGAATCTCTGGTGTTTACACTATAATCCCAATGATAGGTGGGTGATGCGACTATATGCCATCTTCTCCCCTCAGTGCGCCTATAGCAAGCACTTACCCACTATACCTTTTCTTGCATGTGTATCCCATCCTTACTGCCTATACGATCTTAGACCTTGTGCTTCTTTAGTACACTAGAGTTTAAACACCTCTCGCTCGCCACAAGCCACTGATCCTGAAAGGATTTTGTTTGTTTTTTTCTTGTCAGTCCTGGGGCTTAAACTCTGAGCCTGAGAGCTGTTCCTGAGCTTTTCTTTGCTCGAGGCTAGCACTGTACCACTTGAGTTAGAGCACCACTTCCAGCTTTTTCTGCAGAGTATATTGGAGATAAGAATCTCATGGAATTTCCTGCTCAGGCTGGCTTCAAACCAAGATCCTCAGATCTCAGCCTCTGAGTAGCTAGGATTACAGGCTTGAACCACAGGTACCCTACACCCTGAGAATAGTGGTGGATAGTGTTGGAATTCTGGGATGCTATTTTCTTCCTTCTCTTCATGTTCTAACCAAAGGAGTCAAAATAACCACTTAAGTATAACAAATTACTGGAAACCTCTTGGATTGTTTCTTTGGAAGGGAAAGTGTAAGTGAAGCAGAGTTCATAGTATTCCACCATAAGACGAAATATATGCAGCTATAAAAAGAGAAAGGTGCTCTCCCTGAGTCTTCACATGGAATGAGCATAGAAAAGATGGGCAGGAATGAGGGGAATAATACATGCTTGTGGTACCTAACATATCCATAAAGTTTGGAATTAGAAATGGTAACAAGGTGATTGGGAGCTTGAGATGGGGGGGGAGGGATTTTCCCCCGTTTCCCTGTTTTTGCCTATTATCTATCTACCTGTGATCTAAAGAAAGACTCAAAGAGAAGAAGGTACAGAGGTACCGACTGCAAACAGTCGCTGTGCTCCTTTTACCTCTTAATTTCTGAGTTATCTGGATGCTTCTTACTCTGATTTAGAGAAAGGAAGGAGGAGGAAGGTAGAAAAGAAAAGTGTGGATGGTATAATGGGGAAAGGGGAGGTACTAGGCCTGCTAGTTGAGAACTCCCTCTCCATATAATAAATACATCATTGGTGCGCGGTCACTGCAGATGTCTTTACAGCAAGCAGGGATCTAGAGGTTCAGGTGACGAGTCTGAGCCAGTCAGAATATGGTACAGTGTGTCTGGCAACGCTTCATTACTACCTTCTTGGGTGCCAGGGCAAGATGATGCTTCTTCATCAAGATTTCTGGGTCTGAAACAATCTGTGCTCAAGTCCAGGCTCTGCCACTAGACAGACAGGCGTGAGAGCCTGATTTGTCCTCTCCGATCCTCAGCTTCTTCACTTGGAAAGAGGAATGGCTCTGACCCCCTCCTCACTCCTACAGAGTGTATCAGAGTACACAGGGCAGTGTCTGGCTCATTAGACGTGCTCAATAGATGTTAGTGGTGATTGTCACTGCATGCATGGTGGAACCAAGGCTGCAGCTTCCCAGCCGAGGCAGGGTAACCTGGGTCTTTTCCGGCTTCATTCTCTGATGCAACAGCTGCCTTTCTATTCCAGCCACTGAGGGCTCAGCATGGGGCTCTCAGAAACTGCCGCGCTGCTGACTGACATGTTCAAAAGGAGTCCAGAGGCATTGCCTGCCAGATGTTGCTGTGCATCTGGGCTGTTGGAACACCCTATCAATGTTTATTCCCTGAGTAAGTGCTAAGTAAATGGCTTAATGTCATCGTGAAAACGGCTCTAAAAGTTAATGGGTCTTCTAATAGACAATCCCTGCTCCCACCACCAACCACACAAAAATTGTTAGTTCTTAGTCTCCTCAGCTTTTTGAAAAGCAGTAACAGACCCCAACCACAGCCTAGTCAAGACATTTACATGGAGTCCCAGTCACGATAAATCAGTCGTGGTTAGTGCAAAAAAAAAGTAAAGGAGGTGACAGCCAGGTTCTTGGGATTCCCTTTTCTTAATGTTATTATGTTTTGCTTTGTCTTCCACAAGAAGTTTTCACTTCTGCTAACACTGAGTTCAAAGAGCTCTCTGTGTGTTTCAAGTTTTAAAAATGTGGTGCCACGGTACCCACATACAGTCCCAGTGAGAGAGAGAGAGGAGAGAGAGATGGAGCTAGATGTGCCCCAAAGACAGTTTTGCCCTGGTCCTCACATTCTGGACAGTGCCATGCTTTGCTTTATTGTGTCACTAAAGACTGCCTTCTTTGGAAGTAGCAGGTGAGCCAATAACAGACAAGCCTGCTCTTCCCTGTGATCAGGCAGGGGCAGGAGGAGGGGCTGGGGACCAGATGGCCCACGTTCATCGCCAAAGTGTTTTCCTGTATGAGCTCAGCAGCAGGCAAGCTGCAGTCTTAACGGGGTCGTTGACCTTATCTGCCCTGTCAGTGAAATCTGCCCTCAGCAAGTACACTAAATACAGTGTAGACACCATCAACTCAGGAACTGGAGCTGCGATTAGAGGGCAACTCCTGTCATTACTGATTTCTCCTCAGGCTGCTGTGCTCCAAGCATCCTGCACATTTAGGGTAGAGAGTCAGAATGTGGGCTTTGAGGTCATATTATCTGAATTCAGATCTCAGCTGTGCTTCTTGCCAGCAGTGGTATGGTTAACATGGTGATCACCATGTTTTGCCTTGTCTGTGCTTTGATTTCTCCTCCATAAAAGGGTGGTCACACCAAGACCTGGTTCACAGGCCTGGTGAGAAAGTTAAATGAGTTAATAGGGGAAAATAACTTTCATAGTAAGCAGTAAAGAAATGCAGTCTCAGATAACCAGTAATATTGTTGAGTACCAAGTACTCAAGAGTGGGCTGGGAAGGTGGCTCAGTGGTAGAGTGCTTGCCTTGCATGCATGAGGCCCTGGGTTCAATTCCTCAGCACCACATAAGAAAAAAGAAAAAAGCTGGAAGTGGTGCTATGGCTCAAGTGGTAGAGAGCTAGCCTTGAGCTGAAGGGCTGAGGGACAGCGCCCAGGCCCAGAGTTCAGGCCCCACGACCAGAACCCCCCCCCCAAAAAAAAAAACCAAAACAAACTAAGTACTCAAGAGTATTTAATCCAGTGGAATCATATGGTTGCCACAAATGACTCAGAATCAATTCACTGTAAATTATGTTTGTGACTTGGACAACAGGCTAGCTGTTGCTTGCATGTGGTTTCCTGAACCCATATAAGCAATTGCTGATTTTCTCTTGCAACAATCCAGACTTAAGAGTCACTCAACAAGTTACCCTATAGAGTCTCCTTACACATCAGTGGACAGGTAGACTTTATTTCCAGTATTCTGATTAGATCTGAGGAAGTTTGAGGACATACGCATTGCATGTACACAGTGCACACAGGCACAACTTTAATATCGCTCAACATTTCTTCCCTCCAAAGTTCCACTTGGCTAAACTTGGAGGGTTTTCCTCCATGCCCTTTTCCCCATACAAGCTGTCAGTGTTGTTCTCTCTCTGCCTCTTGGGAAATTCAGATTCCTTACTCTTTTAGCCAGCAGAGCTTTTGGGTTCTGCTCCAGCCCTGACCTATGATCTTACCCCATCAAACACGTCACAGCTCAACAGCCACAACTGGATTCATTATTGAATCAACATGGCCCTTTCCTGAGGGGCTCTGAAGCACTTTCCACTACTTGGTTATCTTACTGATTCTGTAATCCTGGGCAAATTAATTTACCTCTCTGAGTCTCAGATTAGTCATCTGAACAGTGACAATGATGGTAGAACTGTTGGGGTTGTTGGACAATGAAGGGTGCCTTGAAAACATAGAACAATGCCTTGTGTATAATAGGATGGCAATATGTGCTTTATGAGTAAAAAATTAACTGGTCCCTCTCACCAATGGGACTTCTAGTAAGAGATGGCATTGATAACTTCTTATGATGTGTGCATAAGACATTATGGGAGCAGAAAGGAGTGAAGAGTTAAGGCTATAGCCAGTGTGGGAAACTTTTGCGATTTTTCTTTACCACGCTACTTATTCATTTCCTTCACTACAAATGGAGATGATAAATACTTCCAACTGCTGGGCACCAGTGGTTTAGGCCTACAATCCTAACTACTTAGGAGGCTTAGTTCTGAGGATCAGGGTTTGAAGTCAGCCTAGGCAGAAAAATCCAAGAGAGTCTTATATCCAGTTGACCACCAAAAAGCTAGAAGTGGAGATGTAGCTCAAGTGACACAGTGCTAACCTTGAATAAAACATGCCAAGTGAGAGAGGAAGGCCCTGACTTGAAGTCACATGACTGCCACAAAGAAAGGAAGAAAGAAAGAAAGAAAGGAAGGAAGGAAGGAAGGAAGGAAGGAAAGAAAGAAAGAAAGAAAGAAAGAAAATGAAAGAAAGAAAGAGAAAGAAAGGAAGGAAAGAAAGGAAGGACAAAAAAAGAAAAAAGTATGAAAGGAATACTGTAGTATCTACTTACTGCTGGGGAACTTAAATGAGATAATTTATATAAAAACAAAGCCTAATTTCATTTAAGAGTTCAGCTATTGTTAAAAGGCTTATTCAAAGCTTTGAACTGAACTCTCAGTTCAGACTATTAGTTTTAGTATAAAAATATATTTTCCGCCTTTCTTGCTATAAAATTCAAGTTTTCAGGGTTCAAATATACTTAGAAAAGCTTAGTGTTATTTATTGAAGCCTTTGGTAGGAGAGAAATGATTTAATTTAAGCTAATGGCTTTGGCTTTAGATATTTAAACATACCACACACTCTTTAAAATTGCAAACAGTTGTCTCTTGATATTTAGTTTAGGAAATGTCAAGTTCTTTTTAGGTTGTTAGCTTTGTAGTGGTTTCCTTTTATCAGTTACACGTTCAGAATTAATTTGGGGTATGAGCTAATATCCCAGCACTCCTGGCCAGTGTTCCCTTTGATCTTGTGTAAATTGTGAGCAATTGGCCATATTCCACAAGCAATTAGTTTTGAAGACGGAATATGCATGAGCCCGTGTTGAGATGCAGTAGAGAAAGAATGTTCAAAATCAATATTGTGGGGCTGGGAATGTGGCTTAGTGGGAGAGTGCTTGCCTAGCATGCATGAAACCCTGGGTTCTAGTCCTCAGTACCACATACACAGAAAAAGCCGGTAGTGGCACTGTGGCTCAAGTGGTAGAGTGCTAGCCTTGAGCAAAAGAAGCTTAGTCCAGGACCTGAGTTCAAGCCCCAGGACTGGCAAAAAAGAAAAATCAATATTATGCTGTGTGGCATAAATGCTGTTCACAGAGAAGACTCTAATTACCGTGCTCAAAAGAAGCCTTTCTAGTATTAGTTACCAGAGGAGGGCATGAGCATGTTAGGAGGGAGAAGCAACTTGAGCCCTAGGAATCCCCCAGAAAATCAGAAAGCATGTTGTTAAGGGCCAGTACACTTCTAAATCAATCCCCTCCTAGCCCTTTAGGGGAACTGACTAAAAGGGAAGTTTATTAATCTAGGTTGGGGATCAGCACACTTTTTCTATGAAGGAAGGGTCAGATAGTAAACATTTTTGCCACCGAGAGTCATATAGTCCATGTTGCAATATTGAACTTTGCCATTGTAGGGCAAAAGCAGTCGTAGATTGTACTACATGAACAACCATGTGTCAAGAAAACTTTATAAAAACAGGTGATGGGCTGAACGTGGCTCATGGGCTATAATTTGCCAGGTTCTGGTCTAGACTAAGGCTCTGGATGGAAAACTGGAGAAGGGCAAAATGTGAACCAATACTTTCTTGAAGCAGGCTAGTCCCTGTGTAGGTGAAGAAATAATAGCATAGGCAGGTGGGGGGGGGGGCACAGGAGCTATTTACATCTCCTTTACAGAGCTGGATGCCTGAATGAAGGAACCAGCTGGAGAGTTCTCACAAGATGGAACATCTGTGGGAATTGACTCTGGTCCTACTTAAATCCCAACATTCTTGGGTTAGCTGTGTAATCTTGAGCAAGTAATTCTACTTTTGAGGGCCTGTCTGTACACTAGCGGTTGGTAGGATCTATCTCATTTAGTAGGGGAAGATCAGATGAGCTTTGGTAGGACAACTGCTCAGCATGCATTAAACAGAAGACTTGGTATGCCTGTGTACTGTACTTTATGGACGATTCAAGGAAAGTTCAAAGTCTTTGGAGGATTTATCACCTTTCATACAAATTTGCAACTCCCCAGCTGGGTCTGTGCACAGAGTTCATTGACCAATTCCATAAAGTATCTAGGAGTGAAATTGTTGATTTCAGCATTAGGTTGCATATGTTCAGCAGGTACTGAAGTGCCTCGTGTATAGCTTTCCAAGATGATTTTTATCTATTTGCATGTCTCTGAGCAACAGAATTCCAGTTGTTTACCATTCTAGTTTCTGGTAGTTTTAATTGGCCTCTTTCTAGTGAATAATGATTTTGTATAATTTTCATATGCTTATTAGCTATTTGAATATCTTTTTTTTTATTTTATTTTTATTTTTTGGTCCGGTTGTGGGGCCTGAACTCTGGGCCTGGGCGCTGTCAATCAGTTCTTCAGCTCAAGGCTAGCGCTCTACCACTTGAGCCACAGCGCCACTTCCGGCTTTTTTCATTTTGCTTTATGTGGTGCTGAGGAATCGAACCCAGGGCCTCATGCATGCAAGGCAAGCGCTCTACCACTGAGCCATCTTCCCAGCCCTATTTGAATATCTTGTAGTGCTTGTTCAAGTGCCAAATTTTTATTGAGTAGTGGGAATTCTTTATAGAGTCTGGGTATAAGAAGTTAAGCTGTGGATGTCCTTCCTTCCTTCCTTCCTTCCTTCCTTCCTTCCTTTTTATAAAAATCCTGACTTGAATATATGTCTACTTTCCTATGCTTTTCTTTTTAAAGTCAATGATTTTTAATGCATTATGTAATGCTATGGATGTGGCATCACTTATAATATTTTACACCAATATTTGAGCACCATTGGAGTAATTGGATAATTTCCTTCCAACCCTTCAAGTTGATGAATTATGGAACTCTACCCATTTCCTTTGAGCTCCTTGCCAACACACCTGAGAAAGATGAATGTATGGCGCCACTGCTGGTTATGAATGATCACATATACTCAGACATGATTTAGTTGAATCCATTTTTTCAGAAGAGAAAATAAGTTTGGAGGATATAGCCTGCATGAGGGCAGGACTTCAGAGGAGAGGCTCAGTGGGATACAGAGATGGAGCAGCTGTCGGATATAGTCGGGGAAAGGTCCTGGTTATCTGGAAAAGGAGTAAGAATGGAGAGATGGTGGTCAACCAAAGGGTCCGGTCTGTTCAAGGCAAGGAAGATGGGGAATCAGGGAGAAAGGAATGTTTAAACAATTGAGCAAATGCTAACACCTCAAATATAACAACAAAAATATATCATGAGCTGTTGGCCCGATGAGAGCTGGTTTCCTTACATTTTTCCATTTTTTTTAAATAGCAAGGCTCTAATGGATTAAATCACATAGCAAAGCATTTTTGATAATAGAGGCATTTACTATCTACTGTTCTCCCCTCCTAATGGGGAATAAAATGGGTTATTAAGTCTTGGATAGGTACTGTATAAAATACAGAGAAGGAAAGAAATTTAGAAGCAGAAGCAAACTCTGTAAAAACTACACACACCATGTCAAGATAATGGAACTAGTCTAGCCTAAAAACTCCTTATGTAAAAATTGGAGTGACCAGGGGCTGGGAAGGTGGCTCAGTGGTAGAGCGCTTGCCTTGCATGCATGAGGCCCTGGATTCGATTCCCCAGCACTACATAAGCAAAAAGAAAAAAGCCGGAAGTGGTGTTGTGGCTCAAAGTGGTAGAGTGCTAGCCTTGAGCTGAAGAGCTGAGGGACAGCGCCCAGGCCCAGAGTTCAGGCCCCACAACTGGCAAAAAAAAAAAAAAAAAAAAAAATTGGAGTGACCGAAAATCCAACATGAAGGCCTCAACAGTGAACAGAAGTTTTTGGCCTCAACAGAATGGTCTCAAGCAGGTGCAGGCCTCAGATGAGGCCTTTTCTGGCAGCTTGCCAAAATTGGGATGATGATCTACATTTCTTGAACCTTTTTTCACTACTATTGACTTCATATTTTGCCTGCCTGTATGGCATATCCTCACCCTTTAATAGCTCCCAACTCTACTCTTTTTTTTTTTTTTTACAGTTGTGGGGCTTGAACTCTGGGCCCAGGCATTGTCCCTGCACTCTTCGGCTCAAGACAAGCACTTTACCACTTGAGCCACAGCACCACTTCTGGTTATCTGGTAGTTTACTGGAGATAAAAGTCTCACAGACTTTCCTGCCCAGGCTGCCTTTGAACCACAAGCCTCAGATCTCAGACTCCTGAGTAGCTAGGATTACAGGCATGAGCCAATGGCACTGGGCCCAACTCTGCTTGTATGGCAGCATAATAGTTGCAGCAATTGTAGCGCTCCTTGTTGTTCAAGGAATCATGGAGTGGTAGAAGGCACCTTGTAGTGTCTCGTGTTGCAGACCAACTCACAGCTCTTCATGAGTCCATACTGGGTCATGTGACAATACTTTTATCTAATCAGGTAGCCAAGAGTTTGAAGTAGGTGAATGTCTTAGACAATCAAGATCTAACATGGAGTCATCTCTACCCACACATCAAGGGTGAAAATAGAGGGGAAATAAAAGGAGGGGTGCTGATGCAGGAGAGGCACAGTCATGCCCTGCAAGGGAACTTGAACTATCAAGGAAGGTTCATGAACCAATTATAGCCACATGATTTAGGAGCCAGAAGTCTAAACAATGGCAACTTCCTGGTGTAACGTCTGGGTTAGAGGATTTGTCTGGATTGTGGCTCCAAAGCCTAATAATCAAGTTACCTAACCTTTCTGAGTCTCAGATTCCCTTTCTATCAGGTGCAAAATGATACCATTCATCTCATATTAAACATTAGCATCTATTAAAGTATTTGCCAAGCACCATTTTAGGCATTGTTCATTTATATCACTTACAACTTAAACAATCCTCTAAGTTGAACATCACTTAGTATTCTCATTTTACAGGTGAGGAAACTAAGCCACAGAGAAGTTAATAAACTTGCCCAACATCACTAGCTAGCATTGGCAAAGGTGGGCTTTGAATCTAGGCAGCTTGGCTCTAGAACCAAAATGTTGAACCACTATATCTCCCACACCTAAGAATATTGAACCTACTGCTTTATTAGCCAAAATATGGAACCACGTTTAGGTATACCCATTTGGGCACTAATAGGTCTAGCAAATACAAAATATCTTAGATAAATCATTAGCTATGAAAGTAAATACCTAAATCAAACACATTTTATTATGCTGGTGCTTTTTATTGTGACTATTGGCTCTTTCACTGATCTATGGGAATGTGAACACTTCCCAAGTAAAAGCATGTCATCTGTAGGATGATAGTTAGAGAGAGTTTGAAATCAGAAGACTGGAATCTTGGGCATAGTTCAAGCCATTCCCTGCTGCAACCATTTAGCATTACTGTATTGCTATTTGTAAAGTAGAGAGTGAGCCTGGGAGTCAGAGCAGATGTTATACAGAACTGTCCTGTGAGAGTCAGCCCTAAACAGATCCAAGATGTTTACTCTCTGATTAATAATATTCCCAGAGATGATTTATGCAGTCAATGGATTGTGTTCCACAGGAATAGCACTTCCTACATATTTCCATGGAATTGTGCCTTCAATTTTTAAAAATCTAGTCTTCCTAAGCGTCCTGATTTCTTTCTATGAAGATGTCTGGACCAGATATCAATATGAGGCAGTGAATGACTATACCTTAAATTGGCATGAACTCAGTGTTTCCTGGAGATCCAAGACAAATAAGGCACAAGCTGGGTACAGTACACAGGCCCCCAGCTCCTGCTTCACACCCATAGGTACATTTTAATTCCTAAACCATATACTGTTTCCATATTCCCTGGCTGATCAACTAATAAGCCAGAGTGTGGGGGTGGGGTGATATTTCTCTTTTTTTCAACATCTAATATTTCTTGTCAATGTAATGAAATAACTCTTATAATGGTTTGATTTGGATTTAACCCAGCACTAAGCCAGTGAGGGCCAACTGTAAAGTATAAGCTGGAAAAGGCAAAAGTTGAATGATAAGCCAGCAACAGTGCCTCATGCTTGTAATCTTAGCTACTCAGAAGCTGCGATCTGAGGATCATGGTTCAAAATTAACCCCTGGTAGAATAGTCTATGAGACTCATCTCCAATTAACCACAAAAAGAAAAAAACTCGAAGTGGAGCTGTGATTCAAGTGGTAAAGCACTAGTCTTGAGTACAAAAGCTCAGGGACAGCACCTAGGCCCAGTGTTCAAGCTTCAGGACCAGCAAAAAAAAAAAAAGAAGAAGAAAGAAGAAAGAAGGAGAAGGAGAAAGAGAAAGAGAAGGAGAAGAAGAGGAAGAAGAACAAGAAGAAGTCAAGCTATACAAATGTACAGTTAACATTCTAAAAACAGAAGTAGCAAATGTTCCAAGTTCATCACACTCTAATTGCTTTGTTCTATTTTGGTGTCATCAGCTGGCTGAAATTATTTTATCGGTTGCATTTACAGGGTGCAAATCCTACAGTGACTTCTATAGTCTGTATATCAAATGTTCTCCCAGAACATTCTTCCAGGTCCCCAGTACAGAAACATTCAGAGGTGGTGGGGCCACTGGGAAGTAATTAGATCATGAGGACTTGGACTCATACCTTCCTGTCCATTTTCATTAACACATGTTAGTTGTATAACTGAGTTTCACTGTATATTTACAAATATGCATACAATGAATCCTGATCAAACCCACTTCTTATCACCCCCCTTCCTCTCTCCTCTCTCTTTCTTGTAACAATTTCAACATGTTTCATTATTCTGTTTTCAATACCTATATGAAATATTTTTCTATATTCACTCTCCATACACTTACCTTTAGTCCTTCCCCTCCTACTGGAACTCAACCCGAATAAAACCAGTTTTACATTCCTGTCTTTCATTTTTTAAATCTAGATTCCACATATAAGCAAGACAATGGGGAGATTTGATGTTCTCAGTCTGGTTTATTTGGTTGAAAATGATGATCTCCAGTTCTATTCATCTTCCTGAAAATGACACAATTCTATTCTTCTTTATGGCTGAATAATATTCCAGTTGTGTAGATATACCACATTTTCTTTATTTGTCAGCTGATGGCCACCTAGGTAGATTCCATGTTTTGGCTATTGCGCATACGCTGTTTGAACTATGGGTGTGAAGCTATCTCCATTCTTACATTTTTTTGACTATATGCCCAGGAATGGTACAGAAGGCTCATATGGTAGTTCTGTCTTTATTATTTGTTTTTAGGGACCTCCATATCGATTTCCATAGTGGCTGCACTCATGTACATTCCCATCAACAATGTATAGCAGTCTTTCCCTCTCTCTCCCCTCATCCTCACAATGTTTCTTGTTGTTTGTTTTCTTGATGATGGCCATTCTGACTGGGGTGAGTTGAAATCTCAATGATAGCTTGATTTGCCTGCCTTTATGGCTAAGAATGTTGACACATACTTCTTAGTCATTTTTACTTGCTCTTCGAAATCTTACTTCATAACCTCAATGGCTCTGAGGAAGTAGTTGAAACTTCAGGTGATGGGCCTTAGTTGGAGAAAGTAGGTCATTGGGAGGCCTTGCTCATGAAAGGTGTGCTTTGTTCTCAGACCCTCCTCCCTCACCATCCTCCCTCTCTCCTTCCAGGTCACCATCAGATAAGCAGTTTTGCTCCTTGTGTTCCCACCGTGATGTTCTGTCTCATCACAGCCCATGGACACAATCCTTTTTTGCTTAAGCCTAATTATCTTGGGTTTTCTCACATGTAAAACCAGAAAAATAAGTCCTTAGTCATTAAGAGCATGGGGTTGCAAATAGTAGAAACAGACTCTGAATTCTTTAAGGACAAACAAATATATTATCAAAATAAACCATATCTCAAATTCCAAAGAGTTCAGTGGTTGTAGTTCAGGTCATATGCCTGGATGGGGGGAAACTTCCTGTATCTACCTTGAACAAGTTCTGAATATGAGATCTATTCCATGAAGACACAAAGAAGTTCCAAGATCAGAAATATTCATCAGACCTTTTATACATGTAGCTCATCAAAAACAGTGCTGTGCATTAGCAAAATGTGCCAGTTGACAGAAGACTTGTGCCCTGGTCGCCTCTTGTCAGTAACAACATCCAAAGTTTTGCGTATTAGTTGTTTATGAAGCAATAATCATAATTCTTTTTGAGTGCTGAGATTTGATAGTTTTACCACATGTCCGTCATCCTTCCTATTAATCTATTCTGTGCCTTTCAGTTCACCTTTTCACTTAATCACTAGCAGTGGGAACTTCCGCCCATGTTACTTAATTTATGTATTAATTTCTTGATCTGTTTTCAGCTCTACTTTGCAAGGTGGTTTGAGGATTAGAATTATGTGTGCTACGTGCTCAGACTGGATCCAGTGGGAGCCTTGAATTAGATAAGCAGGACTCAGACTTTGTTTAGCCTTTCTCATAGTACAATATAGTTATTTAAACTTTTTTTGTTGTTGTTAGTTGTGGGGCTTGAACTCTGGGCCTGGGCGCTGTCCCTCAGCTCTTCAGCTCAAGGCTAGCTCTCTACCACTTGAGCCACAGTACCACTTCTGGTTTTCAGGTGGTTTATTGGAGATAAGAGTCTCATGGACATTCTTACCCAGGCTGGCTTTGAACCATAATCCTCAGATCTCAGCCTCCTGAGTAGCTAGGATTACAGGTGTGAGCCACTGGGGCCTGGCTTAAACTTTTATTTTGTCAGTTGTGTGTTGAGTTCAGGGTCTGGACTCTGTCCCTGAGCTCTTTTGCTCAAGGCTAGTGCTCTACCACTTGAACTATAGTGCCATTTCTGGGTTTTGAGTGGTTAATTGGAGATAAGATTCTCACCGGGACTTTTCTCCCCAGGCTGGCTTCAAACTGAGATCCTCAGGTTGCAGCTTCCTGAGCAGCTAGGCTTCCAGGCATGAGCCACTGGCACCCGGCATTATTTAAACTATTGATATCTTCATTTCCTTATATACAAAATGGAGATATTTATCCATTCTTCTCCATAAAACAGTTGTGTGGATTAAATGAGAGATTATAGGTAATATGCTTAGTTCAGAGCCTAGTACATAGCACTCTCTATATAGTAACTATTTATTATGATTTGGTTTCTAGAAATGGGTTCCTGATAGGAATCTTTTCTTATTGGTTTTTTGTTTTATTTTATTTTGTTTTGTACTGCTCTTATTGTATAAATTTTAGAAATTCTTTGGATTTTTTGATACTATTGATTGCCTTTTGCTATTTCTCTGCAATTGCAAAAGAATACATGCCTATTCTTAAGAATACTAGTTTGTATATGGTACTTCTTGTATTTCTTAAAAGATTCTATATCTCCATTGTTATTCATTTCTGTTTTCACAATTTTATCTTTGGAGAGATCAATAATGAACTGCATCAATAGTTGCCTCTGGGAAAATAAGGGTCTTGGATCTGAAAAGCATTTTTTTCCTGTGTTCCCATTTGTGCTATGTGTATTTTTGGAAATTACATTGCATGTAGTATACATTGAGATAAATAAATGGTTGCCAGACAAACAATATTGGCTTTATAACCATTATACTAGAGGTTTTCAGTTATAGTAACAGATTTAAGAATGGACAACTATTGCCCCATGTAATTGCAAAGACATCTAACTTCAATACAGAGCTCTATAATGACTCCAATGGTTTCTTCTTTTCTTTATACTCTGCCTTCTATGAGACCATTTCACGGTAAAATTATCTCAACTCATGACCACAGGATGATTGTCAGCAGATCCAGCGGCTAACGGCTTCCTCTTCCACGTCCTATAGAAAGAGAAAAGAATCTCTTGAAGAGATTTTCTCAGAAAAGCAAGAAATTTTCTTTCAAGAAGCCTCTAGCAAATATTTTTCCAATCCTGACTAGCCCAGATGAGATCATCAATCCATTCCTTAAAAAAAAAAAAAAAAAAAAAAATTGTACCAAAGAGGCTGGGCGTCACTAATGTGCTTATACTAATCTGGACCCACCCTGAAGCTGGCTGACTTAGCCCAGAGCGTCCAAACAAGGAGATGCACATTAAAGGAAACACTGTGATAGGTGGTAACGGCAGCACATGGACTTGGGCCTACAGCCTCTGTTTTGTCCCTGTGTTGTTTATAAGTCCCTGTATTGATTTGCTTGACCTACCACAACAAAGCATGGCTGACTGGGTGGCCCAAACAACAGAAGTGTATTTTCTCACAGTCTGAAGTCTACAAGTTTGAGATGAAGGTTTCCATAGCAACTCCTTATTATACCTTTGTTTACCTATCTCAGAACTTTCCAACTAGGGCACCAAAGGCAGCAGGGTTGTAATTATTTTGACATATTGGTTCCTTCAGTCTGGTAGTCGGGCTGAGTTAGGACAAGCAGCCTGCCTTCAAATGTAACCATAGTTAACTGAATTTCAGATGACCACTTCATGCTCTGATATACGATATTTTCCTGTGTGTTCCATGACATGCAAAATTGAGAAATGTCAACTTGTCTCTATAGTTTCCCTGTGCTTAGAATCACACTTCTCATGTTTGCTGCACTTCTTTTTTTTTTTTTAACCTGAATTGATATCATTTGCTATTAAAAGAGATATAGCTTATTCAGAAAATCATGAGCCCCAATCTGCTAAGCATTTGGAACATATTTGTAAAAACATATTACTTAGGCTGAAATTCAAAAGACCACTAATTCTATGAATTAGCAATGCTGTGGAGCAACTTGTTAGTAGGAACATAAAATAGTTCAACTACTTTAGGACACTATCTGGCAACTATATTAAAGTTACTTATATAACTAATAATGACATTTTAAGGTATATGCCCCTGAGAAATGAAAGTATATGTCTACAAAAAGACTTAAACAAAAATATTTATAAAAGAATTATGTCTAGGACTGGGATGTAGCTCAGTGGCAAAGCACTTGCCTAGTAAGTGCAACATCCTGAGTTTGATCCCCAGTACCAAAAAAGAAAAATCAAACAGACAAAAAGAATTATGTCTAATGGTCAATACCTTAAAAAAAATCAAATGCCCCAGCAACAAGATAATAGATATATGTTACTATATTTGTATAGTGAAACTCTGTATATTTCACAAAAAAGAATTAAGCATTGGAACATACAGGAAAATAGTTGTAGTATAGACATTGTGCTAGTTCACAAAATCCAAGCACAAAAATGTAAATACTACATTTATATGATGGTTTATATACAATTTATTTATATGATGTCCTTAACATCACAAACTTGTCGATATTCATGCATGTGACAATAATGTTTACTTCTCCATGTGGAGTGGTAGCATAGTGTCAAGGAATCAGTGTGCTGGCAATGCTCTGAGTCCCATTCTGGGGATTCACAACTTCCAGGCATGTCATATTTGAAAATCCAAGTTTGGTACTTCAAACTAGTATGCTTTACTTTAGCTATTTTGCCACTGGGGAAAAAAAAAAAACCCTAGCAAATAATAATGTTTCCTGAATTTGTAAAATGGTTTCATTTTTTTGGGGGGGGGTGGGGTCCAGTCGTGGGGCCTGAACTCTGGGCCTGCGCGCTGTCTCTCAGCTCTTCAGCTCAAGGCTAGCACTCTACCACTTGAGCCACAGCGCCACTTCAGGAGTTTTTTCTTTTTGCTTATGTGGTGCCGGGGAATCGAACCCAGGGCCTCATTCATGCAAGACAAGAGCTCTACCACTGAGCCACCTTCCCAGCCCCCTGAGTTTGTAAAATGGTATTTAACATTTTAAAATAAATGTTAACGGGTGTGGTAGCTGGGTGCTGATGGCTCCTGCTGATAATCCTAGCTATTCAGGAGGTTGAGATCTGAGCCAGCTGGGGCAGATACATCCTAGAGACTCTAATCTCCAGTTAACCTGCAAGTAGCTGAAAGTGGAAGTGTGGCTCAAGTGGTAGAGAGCCAGATATCAACAACAACAACAATCAAACTGAATGAGAGTGCAAAGACCTAAGTTCAAGGTCCACTACTGGTAACAAAGACAAAACAAAACAAAAAACAATCAACCTATTTTGAATTTATCTGAAAACAGATACATATTCCTTTTTAAACTTTTAGACAACAGAGAAAACTAAAATGTAGATAATAAATCATCGATTTTTTTGTCACTAGAGAAAATCATTCCTGACTTTTGAGACTTTAAAGTGTTATAGTTACATGTAGATATTACTGTTTATAGCTACATATAGAATTTATGTGTAATATTTATATTTATGCATATATATTTTTTTATATTGTATGTTTCATCCTGTTCATTCTCCTTGAATTTTTTTTTGGGGGGTCCGGTCGTGGGGCCTGAACTCGGCCTGGGCGCTGTCCCTCAGCTCTTCAGCTCAAGGCTAGGGCTCTACCACTTGAGCCACAGCGCCACTTCTGGCTTTTTTCTTTTTGCTTATGTGGTGCTGAGGAATCAAACCACACCACTTGAGCCACAGCGCCACTTCTGGCTTTTTTCTTTTTGCTTATGTGGTGCTGAGGAATCAAACCCAGGGCCTCAGGCATGCATGGCAAGCGCTCTACCACTGAGCCACCTTCCCAGCCCCGATTCTCCTTAAATTTTTAATGATTTATGATGTACTAGCTATTTTATCACTTTCTTTTACCCTTTTGTGTACATGTTTATTGATACTTTTTTATTTATGTGTTTGTTGTGGTTGCTTGAGATGGTTGGGATTGAACCCTTGGCCTTGCCACTGCTGGGACAAGCCCTCCCTCTACCACTGAGCCACAGCCAGGATAACACGGATGCTAGGCAAGTGCTCTACCATGAATGCAAAACTTAAGCTCCTCATAAGAAATTAGTTTAATACTTTGTTTGTTGGGATTAAGATTCAAACCAATATTGCATTTTATTGGTCTGCTCTCTTTACATTCTGCTCCCACCATTCCCTCCACCCCTCCTTTCATACTTTCTATTATTTGAACACCCTGGCTCAGCATTTATCCTAGGGCAGGCTTCATATTGTTCATTTACCTGACTGCACCCCACTGGGGCCTTTGATAAGGTCCTGTTCCAGTGGTAGCTGAAAAGAGCCTGTATTAGATTGTTTCAGGCAAAGTTGTCAAGCTTTTGAAGCAATTGTTAAAATGTTCCCTGGGAAGGTCATGACTATTTAAAGAATCTGAATGGTTCTTAAGAGCCCAATTAAACGTCAGGCTAAGTGGTTGTTCAAAGCTTGTTTAGTTAGGGACAATAAAAAACAACAACCCTGTTATTACATCTGGGCTTATGCTCTCTAGCAGCCAGTAAGGGTATAAGCATATAAGAGTGCCATGAACTCTCTACAAGCCAAAGTAGCATGGGAAAGATAATTCATTCCAGGTTACTTAGTGGTCTTTCCAGCTCTTGTACCCCTTGGCTCCGTCCATCAGACACATAACTATTATCAGACAGAGGGTTGGCAACTGAATATCATCTGTGTGGAAGACTGCTTCATTTACTCTGGGAAGGGGAAAACCTTTTTTTCCATCTTTTTACATTTACTAGGTAGAGGACTGTTCCTTAAACTGGCCAAAGACACATGGGCAAGATTTCTGTTCACAGTTTTAACAGAATGACTATCAGGAAGCTATAACTCGAGGTGTGGAAGGAAGGTGTAAGTCAAAGAGAGAAGAAACAAAGAGAGAAAAGGTGGAAGTATGAAGCCTGAACGAAATGTAGCAATTTTAGGTTTGGATTCCATTTTGTCCGGGAACTGTATCAGTAACTCCCCTTGAGCCCAAATTCTAGGAAATCAGCAATTCCCCTTGATCACCTTGAGTCCAAATTCCAGGAACAACCCCCTTTCTGCTAACCACAGCTAATCAGCAGATATCAGGATAAGGACCACTCGGTTGGGGTTCAGACCATCATTTCGAAGAGCATCAACCCCATTAACCAGCCAACCCCCAGTACCTGGTTGAGTTCCACCACTGGTTACACGAATCATCTTTTAGAATTATTTTATGATTTTCCCGCCTTGTGATATGATTCGTTAGGGACTCATAGAGGTCCTTAAAAACCCTATAAAAACCTTGCTAGAGGAAGAAGGGTTGGGGATCTCAACTCTGACCTGCTGTGTCGTGGTTTTGAGTCCAGGCTTGAGCTTATACTAAATGACTCTCATGTGCTTACATCAGAATCAGCTCCTTGGTGGTCTTTGGGGATCCTTATCTGGACATAAGAGAAGAATGCAATCATAATATTCTCTGTGTGTGTGTGTGTGTGTGTGTGTGTGTGTGTGTGTGTGTGTGTGTGTGTGTGTGTGTGTGTGTGTTTATGTTTGTGTGAAAAGTGGAACTAAGAAAATGGTTGTATTGGGAGAGATGGGAGAGAATGATGGAAAGGGGGACATTGATCAAGATGCATTGTAACTACCTAAAGATAATAAAATAAAACCACAAAAATTTCTGTTCACATATGTATATAGAAATCCATAGAACAGGGCTGGGAAGGTGGCTCAGTGGTAGAGTGCTTGCCTTGCATGCATGAGGCCCTGGGTTCGATTCCTCAGCACCACATAAGCAAAAAGAAAAAAGCCTAAAGTGGTGCTGTGGCTCAAGAGGTAGAGCACTAGCCTTGAGCTAAAGAGCTGAGGGACAGTGCTCAGGCCCAGAGTTCAGGCCCCACGACCAGACCCCCCCCAAAAAAAGAAATCCATAGAACAATGTAACCCAAGAACAGAACGTGAGGCTATATACCGTCATAATGGGATGATGAGAGGGATATTTACAGGTAGGCAAGTGACTTTTAGGGAAGATAAATGGACTCCTAAAAGAATGGATGGGACAGATGATAGTTTGTGATAATGTCTGATGAGGTGATTTCTGCTCTTCCTGTCAACTTATGTGGTGATATGGGTCCATCTGCCCCAGTTGCAAAATTGCCAGAGGAGATTTTATGACTTGAATTCCTTTGCGAAGCTCTGCTCTCAGTCAGATAAAGGAGTTAAGGAAATGCTCTTGGTGGTATATTCTGGAGCTTGTCACTTTTCTCCTGGGACCCTTCCCTAGATTTGTACAGATAAGGTACCAAGTGACTGACTGCTCCCAATCCCATGGAAACTGTCTTTCTTGGGAAAGGTCAACCCACTTAAATTGCACAATTGTGTCTTAACTTCAGTAGGCTGTGGTATGTGTGAATGGAGCCACTCTCTTCATTGAAGTTAGTTAGCCCTTTCTATGGTGCAAGTAATCCTGTATTTCATGAAGGACATTTCTATGGAAATTAAAAGTGTAACCTCATTCTTTTTTGGGGGGGGTCCGGTTGTGGGGCCTGAACTCTGGGCCTGGGCGCTGTCCCTCAGCTCTTCAGCTCAGGGCTAGCGCTCTACCACTTGAGCCATAGCGCCACTTCCAGCTTTTTTTTTTTGCTTATATGGTGCTGAGGAATTGAACCCAGGGCTTCATGCATGCAAGGCAAGCGCTCTACCACTGAGCCACCTTCCCAGCCCTGTAACCTCATTCTTTAAAGTTCAAAGTATAACCAGGATGATTTCTACAGGTTGGATCTATGTGTCACAGTCATGGCTATGTTTTGGAGCAGAACAAAAAATATGATTCTATGGGCTCTTTCTGATGAGCCCAAACCATTGGAATACATCCTTTAAGGTTACATGAAGTTGTCCCATCATTTCAGCTCCCAGGGTTTTCAGGAGAAAGGACAGTTTTAATTTTAAGTAATGGAAAACATAAGCCATGGACAAACTGTGTAAGACTGCAAGATCTGGTTTACAGATGCAACATTAGCTAATAAGCAACAAATAGGACTTGAATCTGTCCAATAGCTTTCCATTGGGCATATGCATTCTGTCTATATTTGCTCCCAATTTGATCAAAGACAGAGTAAGATTACTCTTGCTTACAAAATAAATTTATCCCCACTAATTTTGGTCTGGCCATTTGCATAACATAGCCCTTTTAAGTTTACATTACTGAAACTTTTATAAGGAATCTCAGTCTGGACCTCGTTTTATTATTTTTTTTCCAGTCTGGACTTTTAAAAAGCCTTGGAAGTCTAGAAAGTTGCCACTGAGTTAACTTCTACCTATAGATTTAGGTGAATTCTTCTTTTCTAGTGGTCTTCAAAGTATCCTAAATTTAGAACCAGGCATGATGGTACACAGCAAGGCTTTGATTCAATAAACAAACAACCAGATTTCTAAATATCTCCTAAAGTTCTGGAGACTTCCAGGCAGTGACCTTTATTACTCACCCGAAAGGCTGAGAACACTGTAACCCAGGTACCAGGAAAGGTTGTTTTTGAGGGGACTTCATTACCATTGATTCTATAAATCCAAACCTAGTTCCTGGCCATATTGGACTCGATATACATCATTCTTAGATACAATGATCTAGTCAAAGGTGGGTAATATAAAAAATGTTTCCAATGATGTTTTGTTAGAGGGAGAACAGATTCTTACTGAATTTGTGCAAATAACTACATTACCAAAAAAGAATGCTCAACAGAGTCCTTAAATTCTTGAACAAGTGGGGAAGGGGGAGATGGAATGTTTCATTTCTCTTTACATAATCAATTTAAATTGCCCTAAGTTATAAGAAGAAAGAGACAAGAGTTCCTCATAGTCACAAAGAATAACATTATAAACCAAGACTGTTCCAAACAAATAACCATAAAAGTATAAGCATTCTCCAGTGGTTCATTTAGTCTGTGGAATTACTTCTTGTTCTGCTTGATCTTGGCTTAGCAGTTTTATAGAGATATCAGCTTCTCCATCAGTTCTAGAAATTTTCTCAGTGCCCTGGCCATGTCATCAGGCACCCATATTTCTAAGTGCCTGTCATCTCCCTTCTGTGGGTTCCTTTTGTGGAAGATGAATCACTTTGGCCTATGGCTGATTGCAACAGCACTCAGGAGAGTAGCTGAGTAAAACAATAACTGTCTGTGAATGGCAAAAGTCTCAAAGTGCATGATTAAAGATCTTGAGACGAGTTCATTATAACAAAATGGATAAAGGAATTTGGTCTTCTCTGTGACATATGACATATACCAAGGCATTTGCCAGGACAGCAAGGACATTGATAGACTTCTAAGAACTATATATAATTTTTGAAATACATTCAGGCTAAGTGTTTCTTCCTATTTGACAATGCTTCCTGTGCTTTAGAATAATCAGATGAGTCTTATTAGTTTAACATCTCTCTTTTGGCAAGGTAACAGGAAAAAGCCTTTGAGATTTTCCAGAGCACTCTACATATCAAAGTCAGTTTGAGGTCAAGATTTCATTTAGAATTTGATTTGGGGAAGTTGTCAGAAACGTTACAAGGTTTAAACAGGTGATTAAGTAGGATCATAGTCACTTTTTCTTAAAAGAAGATTTGGTTTTCTTAAATAGTGGAAGACATGGAAATTGTTGTGATCAGACACTGCATCTTTATTTCTTTTATCTTTAGATTCCTTACAAGGTAAAGAAAAACCTTTTACAATTTCCTATTAGGAGCCGAACAATAAGCAAAGAAAATTTGAGTGAGAGAACAGCAAGTTGGTGATATTTAAGATAATGCTATTTATATGAAGACTCATTATATAGCTTTATAATAAATCTGTTCAATCTTAATCAAATTGTGAGCAGAACTGACAAGAGACTGGAAAAAGAAAAGGCAGAATTTTATTCACAAATGTAAATGAGAGTTCACAGAAAAGTGTGACTGAAGGGAGTGATTAGGATTTAGGACTTGTTGTTAGGATTCTCCAAAGAAACAGAACCCATAAAAAATAGACACAGAAGTCATGATAGAGAGACTGAGATTTATCTTAAGGCATTGGCTCCTGTGATACAGGGGCTGAGACATTCCACAATCCATTGTCTGGAAGCTGGTGTTCTAGAAAAGTCCATGTTATAACTCAGAGTCCCAAGGGCAGACAACAAGGTGTGGTTCAATCCATTTGTGCTATAACAGAAATATCCCAGGCTGGATATTTTATAAGATCTGGAGCAGGGAGGTCTACAAGCAAGGAGCAAGCACATTCAGTGTCTGGCAAGGGGCCCCCTTTGTTTCCAAGATGACACCTTGAAGATTGTATCCTTTCGAGGTAAAAGGGGCAGAAGGACAGAGGAGCCTTGCTAGTTCTCTCTAGTCCTTTCTTAGGCTTCAAACCTCATGAGGACAGAATCCTCATAGTCAAATGACATTCTAAGGCTGTACTTGTTAACACTGGGCATTGATGTTTCATGTGAATCTTGGAACCACAGCTGAAGGGTAGTTTGTGGTGTAAATTCTAGCCTGAGGGCATAAGGTCAGTGTCTCACCCCAAGGAACAAGGAGGGAAGGGGAAAGGCTTTCTTCCTTTACCTTTTGTCCTAAACAGACCCTCAATGGGCTGGACCACACAGCCATGTCAGGGAAAGCTGTGTGCTCCACTGGAACTCCCAACTCAAATGTGAATCTCATCTGGAAACTTCTCACAGGCTCACTCAGAAATAATGTTTAGCCAAACATTTTTACACCCTCTGTCCCAGCCAAGCTGGTGAAATATGAAATTATTACAGGATTTTTTGTTTCTTTTTAGTATCTTCACCAGAAAAGGAAATAGGGAGAAGGGCACTCACTGGGAAACAAAAGACTTGTAGAAAAGATAAAGAAACTCTCAAAGAAAATGAATGGGAGATGAGCTAGTTTTGTGATACCATATGTTACCTAATTTCCTAGCCTGGTAACATGCCAGGTGACTTAGTCACTCCAGTCCTATTGCAAAACACTGGCGAGGGGGTTGATGGCCTTTGAATTCTTCTTGGGAAACTGCTCTTGTGCACAGATAAGGAAGGATTCCCCCAAAGGGAGTTCTTAGTGATACGTTCAACTCCTTTGTTCCCACATTCTCCAACATTTCTCCCTGTAAGACCCAGTAGAGCTTTTCTCATTTAACTGATTGGGAAACTGAGGCCTGTAGTGACTAAGGTCACAGAACTAAAAAGTCACTCCTGGGCTCCAATCCTACTTCTTATGTGTCTTCCTAGTGGGATGTCTTACAAATAAGTGGGTACGCACAAATCTGGGTGTGTAATCATGGGTCACTGTTTGTCTCTTCCTAGACTATCCAAATTCAAATCATGGGAAATAACTTTTTTTGTGTGTCAATTGTGGGGTTTGAACCTGAGGCCTGGGTATTGTTCCTAAGCTCTTTATACTCAAGGCTAGCACTCTACCACTTTGAGCCACAGTGCCACTTCTGGTTTTCTGGTAGTTACTTGGAGATTGAATGTCTCATGGACTTTCCTGTCCAGACTGGTTTTGTTGAGCTCCTCAGATCTCAGCCTCATGGGCAGCTAAGATTACAGGCATGAGCCACCAGTGCCTAGAAGAAATAACTTTTGAAAGAGGATATATTGTAAAAATCAAATATAGATTGTGGGGTAAGACTGCAATCCATGCAAGAATTTGGTAAGAAATTGAAGGAGGGTGAATATAATCAATGCACATTTATATATCTGTGTGTGTGTGTGTGTGTGTGTGTGTGTGAGAGAGAGAGAGAGAGAGAGAGAGAGAGAGAGAGAGAGAGAGAGAGAGAGAGAGTGAAGTCCTCCAAAGATTGTTTTTTAAAAAAGGAAGGAGTTAAAGAGTAATAGAATGAGTAAATTCGATTAAAGCACATTACATGCATGCATGGAAATATCATAATGAAACTCCATTGTACAAGTAATCTACTGGAATAATATAGAAATTTAAAACTATATGTAAAATGCTGAAAGAAATCTCCTAGTTCCTGAGGCTGTGTTGGGTTCACTGCAGGGACACAAGGGTGGCCTCCCCCTCCCATCGTAACCCAGCATATCTCTCTTCAGAATTGTCTGCTTGGAAGCAAAATTCCAGAGCATAAGAAACATCACTTCAAACCAGCTGTGTGACCTTGGGCAGGTTACTTAATCTTTCTGTGTTTTAGTTTCCTTATCTGTGAAATGCAGGAAAAACACAGGGTTTTTGTGAGCATGAACTACAAAAATCATTCATCTCAAGACTTTCACCTAGGTTATGGCTAAAGGTAGACTCATTCTTAGTTATGACTTCTGATTTTTCTCTCCTCTAGAATTGATATTAGAAAGAGAAGGCACACATACAAGATAATAATAATAATAATAATAATGCCATTAGTAGTAACATATAGCAATACTATGAAAGAAATCCTCAGTAATGATATTTCCTTCTCTCTTCTACTAAAACATCTGCAAGTACATAGGGACAAAAATGGCTGCACCATTATAAACTAAAGGTATGAGGCTGAGCACTTGCCAGTTCTATGTGTGATTTGGGCATCTGAGGGGCAGAGAAAGCAGCCAGTGGGGGAATTCTTTGGCATTAGGTAGGCCTGGATCTCAGGCCTAACTCCTCTGTTGTGTAATCCCAGAGGTTTTCTTAACCCTCTGGACCTAGTCCATTACTAAACCCTAAATTCATTATCTGCTCAATAACTCTCCAACCTATCCTCTTTTCTGTATCTCCACAACCTTCCCTACTTTAGTCAGCTGTTAGCTCTTGTCTGAACCACAAGAGTCTGCTGGCTGGTCTTCCTCCTTTTGCTCTTGCTTTTACTATTCAACATGATTTACCATGCAAACCTCCCAATTAATCTGGGAGTGAAAAATATGAAGCAAGAAATCCAAAACAACATGGCACAAATGCAATGAAGAAATAGCTGAGCTGGGTGCCAGTGGCTCACGCCTGTAATCCTACCTACTCAGGAGGTTGAGATCTGAGGATCGTGGTTCATAGCCAGCCCAGGCAGGAAAGTCCATGAGCTCTTATCTCCAATTAACCACCAGAAAACCGGAAGTGATGCTGTGGCTCAAGTGGTAGAGCACTCATTTTGAGCTGAAGAGCTCAGGGATAATGTGCAGCTCCAGAGTTCAAGTCCCACGACTGACAAAAAAAATTGCTCATCAAGAATCCATTAAAATATCTAAAATTTGAAAGACTAACAAGACCAGGTGCTGGTGAGGATGTGGAACAATTTGCACCCTTGTTCTCAGTGTAAGATGAGTATGGAATGTTACACCAATTTTGAAGAAAGAAAAAAAAAGACTGGGTGTTTGTTATTGTTAAACATATCCTTCCTCTTCTATAATCTTTTACATTCTACTTCACAATCTAAGGTGGCTGTTTAGTTCCAGCTATTGTGTCCATATTCCAAAATTTGCACAAAGGGCTTTCTTTTTAAGTCTTGTTTAGTCATATGGCCACATATAGATACCAGTGAGACTGACATATAAGTCAATTTGTAGCCAATATATATTACATGTTTTCTTTTCTTCCTTTTTTTTTGTCCATCATGAGTCTTGAACTCAGGACCTTTTGCTCAAGATTAATACTCTACCTCTTTGAGCCACAGCTCCACTTCCAGTTTCCTTGGTGGAAATAAGTCTCATGGACTTTCCTGCCTGGGCTGGCTTTGAACCACAATCCTCAGATCTTAGTCTCCTGAGTATCTAGGATTACAGGCATGAGCCACCAGCACCTGACATGTTTTCTTAAAACTCAAGAAAGCAGACTATCTATCATAGCTAGGAATGAAAGCCCTTTTCAGATTCCTTTCACCTATCTGGAGTGATGAACTCTCTATCCTCCTTGAATTCTGTTCCTTTGTGTTCATAAAACCCACCAGCAACCTTGTCACCTTTACTCATCCTCTTGGAATGTCTTTTGCTTCTCCTCCTCTTTACCCACCACGCTTTCCTGACTGCTGAGGTCCAGGATTCCTGCAGAAGCTAAACTCTTCCTGCAACAAACCTCCTGTGCTTCATGTTCAATCTACTCCTGTGCCTCCATTCTGTCTTTTTTTGGGGGGGGGGTCAAGTCCTGGGGCCTGAACTCTGGGCCTGGGCACTGTCCCTCAGCTCTTCAGCTCAAGGCTAGCGCTCTACCTCTTGAGCCACAGCACCACTTTAGGCTTTTTTCTTTTTGCTTATGTGGTGCTGAGGAGTCGAACCCAGGGCCTCATGCATGCAAGGCAAGCACTCTACCACTGAGCCACCTTTCCAGCCCTCCATTCTGTCTTATGACTTGAGTGGCTTAAATCTCTCCCGGTGGACATTTTTAAAAATTATACTTTTATTATCTTTAAGTAGTTTTACAAAGGGGTTACCATTCAACGACTCAGTTTTTAAATACATTATATCTTGATTGATAGCACACCTTTATTATTTTCTCCCATTCCTCCCACCCTAACCTCTCCTCTCCCCAATGACATTTTACACATTTAGGTCTAGTCTCTCACCCTTGATTTTTGGTTTCCTGAAGGTTGATCCTGTTACTCAGTGAAGATTTATTGGCCTTCCATCTCACATTTGGTGTCATGTGTTCCATGTTGGGGATTTTCTAGCAAATAAGAGGCAAGAACTCTCCTCAAAATCCTAGTATTTCCCATGGTTCTATTTTTTAAGCATGAGAATGTCATTGGGTACGTCATAAATCTCTGAGGAATAAATCGTTGAGGAATAAATCCTGTTATTTGTTTAAATAATAATTGCTCATAATGCCTACTGGATAATTGCTATAATAGGTACTATGCTGGTCTTTTATGAGACAGGTACCATTTTGCCCCTCTTTTTGCTATAATAATGGGATAGTGATGGAGGAAGTTAAAATCAAGGCCTTGTGCTAAGTAACAGGACTCAAGAAACAAAAGACAGCCACCCATTTTGTCATATCATTGCTAAATGACTCCATGTTCTTATCTATATATATGGTAGATATATGCACACAACAGGGGGAAGCCAGGAGGAGGAACAGAATAAGTGGGAACAGCCTACACTCAGCAAAAGGAAAGATATGTAAACATCACCTGCTGTGGAAGAAATAACTTGTATTGTCACAGCTCATAGAATTCACAAACTGTGTAGACCATGATAATGACGATTTGCCTTGTGAAAGTCAAAATGTGTTTGTGACTGTGAAATATGTGAAATTTATGTAATCACCTAATCTCAATTAAAGAAAAAAAGTGGGAGAAGGGATGGGTTAAGAGAGATGGGCGACAACATTGTCAGACACTTTGCACTCATATACTGTTCTGTAAAATGGGAACTTCTTTGTACACCTACTTAAAGATAAAAAAAAAATAAAAGTAGAGGCATTAAATAAAAAAATTAAGGCCTTGTACTTGCTAGGCAAGTTTCCAGCACTTGAGCTATACTCGCAGCCTTTTTGCTTTTACTTTAGTTTTGAGCTAGGCTCTCATGTTTTTGCCTGAGCCAGCCTTAGAGAGTCCTCCTTTCTCTGCCTCCTAAGTAGTGGGGATTAAGGACATGCCTCCTCAAACCTACGGCCAGTCCCAGTCACCATTAAATTTTTACAGCTACAAGTGAGGCACAAAGAAGTAACTGGCCTAAAGTCACACAGCTAATAAGGTGTGAGGCCAGGATTTCATGTAGATAGCATGATTCCTCAGTCCAGAATCTTAGTCTAGGATCTTCGTTGACAGGGAGCAGAATGGTCTCATGATTTAAAGACTGACTGACATCATTTAAAATAGCCATCCCTAACAAGGACTGGGCCTCCCACCCCACCTTAATGCGAAGTCTTCCTGTGCTGAGATGCCCCTTCCTCTCCAGGTCCCCCATGCTAGGCACTGCCAGCTTAACACAGTGAGCATCTAGGTCTCAGGTGCCAGCCTCTGTTTCTGCCTTCCCTTTGCATTGTCAAATCCTACTTTGGACACAATAAAAACCAGTCCCACACTGCCATACCTTTGGGGGCTACAGCCCTCTGATCTCACCCACCATGGTAACGGGGTGCAGTCACTGAGGAAAGCCTGTGCCCTTCCATCCCCAGGCTACATCCAGATCTCCCACACGTTCTGTTTAGTCCAGCCCACCATTTCATGTGTTTTGATTTCCTGTCAGCATTTACAGTCTAGAACACACTGCACCGACTCTGGATTTTGCACTTCTCTTGATGCACATGAAGGGTTTTGGAAACCCCGGGACTGCATGCCATAGCTCAGGAAGCCAAGTTCAGGTGTGGCACGCACCGTCTAAGTTGATGTAGCTCCTTCCTCCTATCACTCAGACACCCGTGGCCACATTCATTTTCCTTACAAACCTGCCACGATGAATGACAATGAAAAATGTGTGTTAACACAGTGCAACAGAATGTGCTGTATAAACTGTACCCTTTATCATCTTTGGACAGGGTACTGTTATTTCCCCTGCCACACACACACACTTTACTGATGAGGAAATGGAGAGCCATGTTAGCAGCAGGAGGGCTGGAACTCACAGACAGGCATTCTGGCCACACACTCTTTTGCTTTTCAGTACTGGCACTGTCACCTCTGCTACAAGCATTTGTGCAGTGAGACGGAAGAGGAAGGGGCCCTGCCCTTGAACCCCCTGTGCTGACACATTGAAATACATAAGCCTCAAAGACATACAACAAGAAGGAAAAGGCCTTTTTCCCCCATTGCTCTGGTCAGAGCTGAACTGGCAGAGAGCAGAGCTGTGGAAGGAACTGAGCTGAGCAGTGTCTTGGAAGATGCTTCACATGTAGTCTGGTGGAGGAAGGAAGGAAGCAAGGAAGGAAGGAAGGAAGGAGGTAAAGAGGGAGGGAGAGAGTGAGGGAAGGAGGAAAGAGAGAGGGAGGGAGAGAGAGAAGCTTCCCTTATCTCTCTTGAAACTGAGAATTAATCACTTCTACCTGGCCTCCATCTAGCTCTCACTTGAAACCTTAGCCGATAAACAGGTGCAATCCATCTCAATCCTATGCCTCTGAGGAGGAGGCAGGAGGGATGGGGAGGCCGTGGGGAAATGTAAAGCCAGCAGAGCAACCATCTTCCTGTCAGCACCCACAGTGGTTGCTCAGACTCCTTGAGTCCCCAGACTGCGACTTCACAGTGTGACAAATGGAGCTTGGTGAACAGACAGGGATGAACTTGATTGGGTTTTCAGTCTTGGGAAACGGAATCCTCTGCACAGGCCTATGCTCAAGTGAGAGTTTCACTTGGAAACCTCCATCATTTGGGGGCAGAGGGAGGAAGGCTGGTTCAGGTGAGTGGTCCTGACCTGAGATTCGCCTGCAAAGTTGAAGATATTCATCGGCATTACTGAGTGTCAACTGGTAAACCTATGGTATAAATTGTGGTGATGATTGTAATATTCTAGGCCAAGGTACTTGACAGGAAAGAGCACAGGCTTAAATTGGAGCTCTCTGGGGAAAACTGAGACTTGTGGATACTGTAAACAGTTTATGTAAACCACTCAGCTCCCAGGAACACTTGAGTCTGAATGTAGCCAGGTGCCAGAAAGCAAGGTGACTTCTGAGGTTTCATGTGGGAAGGATGACATTGTAGAGTCTCATCTCCCAAGATTGTCATGAAGATTATAACATATGATTTGCTGTGAACCATCTTCACCACAGCTGAACGCTATGGGCTGACCCATGTTCCTTAAGCTGGGTTGCCCAGAGGCTTTGTAAGCAAAGAGCTGGTGCATAACAGCTATGGAAAATCAAGTCTTACGGAGGCTAAGGAGGGGCAGAGAGTCAGGACAAATTAGTCCCCACTGTTAGAAATACACTTTCCAAGAATCACTGGAGTCACAACGATAGACACAAAAATAAAGAATTGTCTCAACAAGGCAAAATATACTTCTACAGAAGGGTTTCCCATCAGCCAAAAATGTGGCAAGCAAGCACACAGAGCAGGCAGGCTACTCTCCTATTTATTCCTAATGTAGCAGACCCCACCTCTCTGCTCAGATTGGTTGAGCTCAGGTTCACAATCTGATTGGGTAAAATCTATTTACATAAGGTGACTTTGCAATAAAATTGCCAGTACATGAGTAATATCAAAATATACCTGCACCCTCTGCGATTTCTTGGACAATCTGAGTTATGTCTTAATTCCATCTTGAAAAGAAACCAGTTTAAGACAAAAGCCCTACATTTCAAAACCCCTTCCTTATCCCAAAGGAAGTTCCTCAACAAGAGCCAAGTCACCAGGCCAAAGAAGGAACTTTTAAGCAACACACTTTGATAGAAAAAAAACAGTTTTTCTCACACCACCTAGCAGAAAGTTGGCTGATGCTCAGAGAAGACAGCTAATGGGAGCTTTTTAAGTCATTGCTGTGTGGTCTCCCTTGTAACTTCCCCATCTACCTGCCCACCTCTCAGCAAAACAACCATTATTGTTCCCAGAGGTACTGTATAGAGACAGATATCTGGGGAGCAGTCAGAAGCCTCCAGTGGGCAGGCAGCAAGAACTTGCCATGTATTGATTTGTGAATGCCAAGTGTTTAGCCTGGTACCAGTCCGTGGAGAGTTCTCCATAAATGTTAGTTCCTGTTATTATCATGACCATTCTCTTATTACACAGGTTGGTTCTGTCTGTCAACAGCAAGCTGGAATTACAGAGCTGAGACTGGACGAGCACTCCAGGAGGGAAAAACAAAATCTGCTCCCTCCCCAGAAAACAAAGAGGAGTATTATACAGTGAACTATCTCAGAAGAAGCGTGGCAGCCAGCAGAAAGAAGTAGCTTAGGAAATCCCAGGTGAGCTTTGGTCAGTGCTCAGTGTCCCCACCTGCTTCAGTAAGACGTGACTGGTCTTCTTTCCCTCTGATCTGTAGGTTGCAGAATGAGAAGAATGTCAATTAACCTTGTTATCTGAGCCAAATACTTTCTGCTTTAATTTCTTAGATAAGATTTAAAGTGAATGGAGAGCTCTCCGAATACCCCAACCGGCCTCTTTATGAGATTCCTGAGGGGCGGGAGGCCTCCAGTAGGGTGGTAAAGGGGGCCCCTTCTCCCCTACTAGGAACCTTAGGGGCAGCAGCTGCTCTTTCCTCTCTCAGTTCTGACTAAAGACCCTTCCCCACCCAGTCTTTCCCCTCCATCAAACACCGCTGCACTTTAGAAAAAGGAATAGAAAAAGAAAAAATTCTTAAAACAAAATGAGCTCTTCTTACATTGGGTGATTCTAGCATTTTGTTTTTTTCCCTGTAGTCTTGTCTTTAAAAATCTGCAAAGTAGGAAAAACAATCTGCAAGGTGCTTTTACATTCCAGTCATGGGCACCCAGTCTCCCCCAGCCCTCCCTCCCCGGCGTGACACAGAGCCTCTTCCCACTACGGCGGCGGCAGCAGCAAGGCACGGCATGCTTGACTTCATGCTCAGCACCCAAACTGATGGTGAAACTATCCTAAAAGGACTCCTGCCCATTTTCCAGGCACAGGGAATGGCAGAGTCCGTGCATACCTGGCAGGAGCATGGCTATTTAGCAACCTACACAAACAAAAATGGCAGCTTTGCCAACTTGAGAATTTATCCACATGGATTGGTGTTGCTGGACCTTCAGAGTTATGACAGCAATGCACAGGCCAAAGACGAGATGGACAGCCTTCTGAACCAAGTAGAAGAAAGAATGAAAGAACTGAGTCAGAACAGCTCTGTCCAGGTGAAACGATTACCAGCCATAATTCGAGGAGGGGCCATTGACAGATACTGGCCCACTGCTGATGGGCGCCTGGTTGAGTATGACATAGATGAAGTGGTGTACGATGAAGATTCGCCTTATCAGAACATTAAGATTCTACACTCAAAGCAGTTTGGAAATATTCTCATCCTTAGCGGGGACGTTAACTTGGCAGAGAGTGATTTTGCCTATACTCAGGCCATCACAGGAAGTGGCAAGGAAGATTACATGGGCAAAGATGTACTGATTCTTGGAGGTGGAGATGGAGGCATACTGTGGGAGATAGTCCAACAGCAACCAAGGATGGTCACCATGGTAGAGATCGACCAAATGGTGATTGATGCATGTAAGAAACACATGCAGAAAACGTGCGGTAACATTTTAGACAATCTTAAAGGAGAGCGACATCAGGTTCTCATAGAGGACTGTATCCCAGTACTGAGGAGGTACGCCAAAGAAGGGAGAGAGTTTGATTATGTGATGAATGACCTGACAGCGGTTCCGATCTCCACATCTCCAGAAGAAGATTCCACATGGGAGTTTCTCAGACTGATTCTTGACCTGTCAATGAGAGTACTGAAACAGGATGGGAAGTACTTTACACAAGGGAACTGTGTCAATCTGACAGAAGCCCTGTCACTCTATGAAGAACAGCTCGGGCGCCTGTATTGTCCTGTGGAATTCTCCAAGGAGGTTGTCTGTGTCCCTTCATACCTGGAATTGTGGGTATTTTACACTGTTTGGAAGAAAGCTAAACTTTGAAGATGAACCTCCCTAATCAGATGTACTGTAAACAGTCTTCCTGATCTCCATATTCTGTATATGATCTCTAAATGAGCCAGGTAAATTAATTGTGAATTCCTTCAAGTTTTCACTTTTTAATAATTATCCTTGATTTGAAAAACATCAATGGAAAATGTGTATTTTGATGAGGTAGGATGTTAATTTTTTTGCAAGTCAGCTGAAGGACAATTAGCACAGCAAAGACTAAGATGTGCACTGATAATTTTTATTTCTGTGTGGCCTTTTTGTTGTTTAGTTTGGGCAGATTTTAAATTTGGACATTTAGAGGAATGAACATCTTTGTTTTTGTTCTGGAGGGGAGTTCTTCCCTACAAAATTGACTTAGACATTAAATATGGTGCTTATGAGAGAGTTCAAAATGAGTAGAAATGCATCGATTAAAATTATAAAAGAGACATTTCACGTGTTCTGTTTGTTTTATTGTAGCCTGGTCCCTTTTCTCACTCTGATGGCCTAAAACAAAGCTATCTCATGGATTACTTTTAGTTCCCTTACAGCATCCTGCACCCCTTGTCACTTCTCTCTTTAAAATGGGATGGTTGGAAGTGGCGCTGTAGCTCAAGTGGTAGAGCGCTCGCCTTGAGCTGAAGAGCTGAGGGACAATGCCCAGGCCCAGAGTTCAAGCCCCACGACCGACAAAAAAAAAAAAAAAAAGATATAAAATGGGATGGTTGATGGGTACCAGTGGCTCATGCCTCTAATCCTAGCTACTGTGGCTCATGACTCTAATCCTAGCTACTCAGCGGGCCGAGATCTGAGGATCATGGTTCAAGGTCCAAAGCCAGCCCTGGCAGGAAAGTCCATTAAACTCTTATCTCCAATTACCTACCAAAAAGCCAAAAGTGGAGCTGTGCCTGAACTGGTAAATTGCTATCCATGAGCAAAAGAAGCTCAGAGACAGTGCCCAGCCCCTGAGTTCAAGCCCAAGGACCAGCACACACACACACACACACACACACAGACACACACACACACACACACACACACACACACACACACACACACACACACACACACACACCAACCATGGATAACTTTGGGGACTTTTGAACAGTAGTAATGACTTCCTCTACCCACTATGGTAAATGATGCACAGCTTGTTCTGTATTATAAAGTTGACCTGAGATAGCATAAGATTTTATTTATCAAGTTGAAAGCCAAAATCATATTTGTGTTCCTATTCTTATTTTGGTGTATTATATTTAGTCATAAAGATAATTTTAGATAGCTGTTATGAAACTTCAATACGATTGTAGTTTAATGTAGATATGCAATAGACTTTGTGAAGAGACCTGTGGCAAAATGAACAAGTTGAAAACTCTTCTAAGAAAGGACATGGAACTATTGACATGGCATTGTATTGTAGGTAATAGTCCATGAACAGTGAGCTTCTATTGACTTGGGTTGTTAGATGTCATGGGTGCATCCTTTTTGTTTTTATAAAAGTCTCTCACTTTATAACTGAAATAATTTCCTTTGTAAATTTTGCAGTAAGCAATACAATATTCAGCAAGATAGAATTAGGGTCAAAATAGTAGAACATTCTTCCTCTCAGGTTAGGAGCAAATGGTATAATGCACAACAAATGTTCTTTAAAAATGATTGTACACCTACTTTTTTCTTTTTGTTGGATTGGCATAGAAGAAACAATAGCATAGACTAAAGGAAGTTAAGAGAGTCTAGAACTAGATTAAACTGAAATATTTTTGTATATTCTGTATAAGTCATGCTCATCCTTCAAATTCTATAGTGCTTTGAAAATGATTGTACATGGGGCTGGGAAGGTGGCTCAGTGGTAGAGTGCTTGCCTTTCATGCCTGAGGCCCTGGGTTCAATTCCTCAGCACCACATAAGCAAAAAGAAAAAAGCCGGAAGTGGCGCTGTGGCTCAAGTGGTAGAGCACTAGCCTTGAGCTGAAGAGCTGAGGGACAGTGCCCAGGCCCAGAGTTCAGGCCCCACGACCGAACCAAAAAAAAAGAAAATGATTGTACTGCAATTGCTAGAATACTGTTAAGAGGTCAACAGAATTGTTTGCTTCCCATTTTAGAAAAGAAATCAAGTATATGTGCTGTTTGGATAGGGAGCTATTAATGTATGTCTGAGACCTTTTATTTGGTGACTGAGGTTGAGGCAAGACCTTGTGTTTGGTGACTAAGATTGGAGGCCAACGCAGCAGATCCACTGTTAAGAAAGCACCGACAGAAGGTAGACAGACATGGAGTAGATCAGGTTTTGCCAGGCCATGGGAGAAACATTAAGGAGAAGGTAAAGGAAGTAGTCAGGGTGAGGGGGAAGAGATGAATGGGAAGCTATTTTTGTCTTGGGGATAATAGTGAATTCTGACCTAGCTCATTTCTCTGTATCAGGGAAAGGTTGATGTTTGATTGTTTTGAATATCCTTGCTATTGACTTAAAATGAAAGCATCTAAACTGAACTCTGACAGGTAAAAAATGGCTCTGCTTTTGCTTCCCTTTCAAGAAATGTTAAGAGATTAACACTGCTATTTTATTTTAATGACTGTAGGACTATATAATGTTGAAAGTTTCCTTTATAATTAAATATATCATACCATACTATAGCTGCTTTTTAATGGAAGACCAGACAAATCTGACTGCAGTTTAAATTTTATTCAACACATCAATTATCAAGGATTATTAAAAAATGAGATGCTTAAAAAAAGAGAAATACCAGTTATGTGTCAGGGACTGCATGCTGGGATTCTTACAGCTACTGTCTGCCCATGACTAAGATTCACGATACAGCTTGTAAGACTCAGGATTTCAAAGGCCACTGGGTGAAGAGCTCAAATAGTTCTTCACGGCCAGGTTATGATTGGCCTGTATGACTTGATTCATAAGTCCTTGTTAATGTGAATCTCAGAAGTGTTTCAAGTGCTTAAAAAGGAAAGAAAGAAAGAAGGAAGGAGAAAGGAGAAAAGGAAGAAGGGGCTGTAAGGGCAATCTGGCTGCCACATCTGTCACCCCATTGACTTGGCCTGTATCACTGGCTGGACTGGTCTCATTCTTCTTCCCTCACCACTCCATGTGGCTTTATGTGCGTCCCTCCCTAAGCTCCCCAGTCCCTGAAAGAGGAAGAGGAAGAGATTGTTCTTTGCTCAAGGGTAGTTATTTTTCCTTGCTAAGACCTTCAATCAAGCTCTCAAGAAGTGGGAGGAGGGAAAAAGGGAGAGGAAGAAGAAAAAGGGAGAGGAAAAAGAAAAAGAGGCAGGAAGAAGACTATAGTTCAAAAATCTGCAAAGTAATGCATATGGAAGTATAAAATTCAAAATACAGAGCTTTGCCAAGCCCCGGTGGCTTCTAGCTAGTCAGTAGGCTGAGATATGAGGATCACAGTTCTAAACCAGCTCAGGGCAAGACAATTCATGAGACTCTTCTCTCCAGTTACCCACCAAAAAAAGTCAGAAGTGGAGGTATGGCTCAAATGGTAGAACACCATCCTTTGAGTAAAACAGCTAAGGGACAGCACTCAGGTCCTGAGGTCAAGCCCCAGTACTGGAACATTAAAAAAATAAAAAATACTGAGCTTATTAGCATTTTTTGCATCAGATTTAGTAAGCACATAGTTACTAAGTGCTTACCTGGCAAAAGACTGTCTTTCTTGCTTTACAAGTACTTCATGTGTAATTACTCTGGGGCACTTCAGCAGAGACTGTGAGTACATATGCAGATCATCTGACGTTTTCATTCCATTCTAAACAGTGGTGGTTGGCCCACTCTGCATCAGAAAAGTCTCATTCCAAAGAGCCTGTTTGGAGTGTTCCCCGTGCCACTCCTTTGAGGGAGGGAAACAACAACAACAACAACAACAACAAAACATCTAAACACTAAATGTTTTCCTAAGTAGAAAACTCAATGTCAGAAACAGGTTTTCACTGTTGAAATCATTAGCATGTTGATGAATCCTTGAAAGAGGCCTTCCTGACTTGTGGATTGGCTTAAATGATTTATCATTGATGTCTTCACCCAGCGTAAAAGGTATACAAGAAGTTGTGACCCTTGCTTGTCTATTAATGTAGATAATTGGAGACTTTCTTTGTTACTGGAAGCTGTCTGTCAGGACCCATATACCTGTCAAAAATGTGGCTTCAACTACATTGGGGACCTTTTCATAAAAGATGGAGGTAGGTCTAAACAGTTAAAAAAGGAAGCAAGCATGGATTTCCCTAAATAGAAGCCACATTATTATTGGTCACTAATAAAAGCTTAACCAGTGTTGGTGGAAGATTTCATATGAGATGTGCTTCTAGGAAGTGATGAGCCACTTTGCAGTGGCTCCTATCACTTACCAAAACCTCCTAAAAGTAGCACTTATATGTGATGGATATATGATCTTCACAATATCTCTAAGAGGCAGGCACTATTTTTACCTCCACTTACTATTAAGGGAGCGTGTCAATAGAGCTTGAGTCACTTTTCCCAAGGACACAGAGTTGGGACAAAAATCTAAGAAATTTGATTCTAAAGCCTTGCACTTGTACCCTGCAGAAATAAGCTTTATGCTTTTGTTCTTGATTTTAAATGTATGATATGCTCACAGGAAAAAGTATGAATGTATAAAACTAGCCTAATTTGAAGTTAGGCACCCAGTGGCTCGTTATTCCTGTAATCCTGAGATCTGAGGGTTGCAGTTCAAAGCAACTTAGGAAGGAAAGTCCATGAGACTGATCTCCAATTAATAACCAAAAAAATCTGGAAGTGGAGCTGTGGCTTCAGTGGTAGAGGACCAGCCTTGAATGAAAAAGCTAAGGGACAGTATCCAGGCCCTGGGTTCAATCCCCAATACACTCACCCACCCCTGCACACAAACACACAAATATCTCAGAAAAATATTTTTGAACATCAAAATTTATTCAAAAAGTTATGGTCACCCACCACAATTCTAAACAAAAGTGGGATCTGCCCAACAAATGAATATGAGCAGGTACATAAATACACATGCACACCTACTTTCACTATTCATAGGAAACCAAATGATGCGTTGGCTGTATTACTTCCCAGCTTATTTCAATGAATATTTAGTTGACATTGTGTAATACTCATGGAACTGTGTCTTACTACTTAAACCTCATGTGGTATAATGCTTCACGAGCATTATTTTTAAGGCAAATACCATATATGTACCATACGTTGTTGGACAATGAACTACATTATAACATCTTTTTTTTTTTTTTTTGCCAGTCCTGGGGCTTGAATTCAGACCTGGGTACTGTTCCTGAGACTCTTTGTACTCAAGGCTAGTGCTCTACCACTTGAGCCACAGTACCACTTTGGACTTTTTCTGAGTAGTTTACTGAAGATAACAGTCTCATGGACTTTTTTGCCTGAGCTGGCTTCAAACAGAAATCCTTACATCTCAGTCTCCTGAGTAGCTAGAATTACAGGCATGAACCACCAGCTCATTCTGACTTTTGTGTTACCGCAAATAACAAGAGATTATTTTTGAGTGTAATCTCTTGTTTACATTTCTTATTCACAGGACAGATTTCTGGACAGATCAAATAGTATGGACATTGAGACATCAAATAGACCATGGTATACTCCTCCTTCATTATTAGCAAAGGCGAATGCCTTTCCAAGACTGGAACTAACAATAAAAAATAATACTAATTAAACTGTGAGCATTTTGATCAAGACCGGACTGACCAAATCAAGTTTACTCAGTAGCATTTTTGAACCCTTAGGGGGCAGCACAAATACCAACAGACATTCTCAGGCCCATGGTATTTGTCATATTGTTGTAGCATTGTTTTTTTTTTTTTGTTTTTTTTTTTTTACCACGTTTGCTTTGATAAAAAATTAGTAATAACAGAGTCATCAAATTTACAAGTAGGAGCCAGAAAGGAAAGTCAAGTTTGCAAAGATTTACAGCCTTCAGGAATATTCCGGAAGACTGTTCCAGATGGCAAGGGGCTGGAGCTAAAATGGTCTTTCCCATGTGGGCCTGCACAGGAGGCTAGGAAAGCAGGTCAGGGTGAGAGGAAGAACAGTGTCAGCCCGTGGGATTGATGCTGGTGTTCTGTTACCCAGTCAGAGGTGGGCTGAGGGCTCGGAAGTGCGCTTATCTTCCCAGACAGGATGGCAGGAAGAAGACAGCGAGCACATGACGGCCAGCTTGAGGAAGACCTTTGGAATCACAGACATAAGGTCAATGACCGCAGGAAACAAAGCGTTAATGAATCACAAGTCACAGAGCAATATGCTGTGACTTTAGCTATTACCACAGGGAAGGACAGCCTTAGTAGGGGCTGGGGTACAACATACCTGGAGCTGGATTGACAAACCCAAGGGGAGAGGAGGGGGTTGCCATGAATACCATCTTTAGGACATCTGTCACTCTGAACTTTCACAAACTTCATATAGAGAGAGAGAGACTTTTTTTTTTCTAGAGAAGTTCTATAGTTTCACTGATAGTAAATCATTGAGAAATTGTTAAATTTTAAACAATTATGACATAGATAGCTATTTTAAAAAATATGAGATCTTTAAGTGGTGACATAGAGTACCCAGAATATTTTCTTAAGTGAAAAACTGAATTGGAGCACAGACAGAGGCAAATGTTCTCTGTAATTCTTAGCCAGGTGGTAAATATTTTAGGCTTTGTGTGCACATGACTTGTGTCATAACTACTCACTTTTACAAAGACAAAGACAACATACAGATGAAGAGATGCAG
Organism: Dipodomys merriami; assembly: GCF_024711535.1. Lineage (NCBI taxonomy): Eukaryota > Metazoa > Chordata > Mammalia > Rodentia > Heteromyidae > Dipodomys > Dipodomys merriami. Next base: position 15,139,754 of record NW_027203493.1, on the reverse strand, counting down.
CTGTGTTCCAATAAAACTTTATTTACAAACATACACTGCAGGACAGATTCCGTCTGCAGGTCATCACTTGGCATAGGTCATGATATCTGGAGGAAAAAGAAAACCCTTTGTACGTTGTGTCCTGTGGGAGAATAGGCTTCAGACTGCTCATACTGGTTAACCTTGAGAAGGATAAAGGTGGGAGGAGGAATGGGGGGGTGATAATTCATTTTTTTCTCCACTTATTATTGTTTTCTCTGATTTGAAACAGAACACATGTACTGCTTTTGTAACTTCTTCTTTGAATTCCTACAATGATGTAATTAGGCACTGGAAATTCCCAGCAGTACAGAAATGTCTTTGCCTAAATGCTTTGGCTTGGTATAAGGGGCTTTTGGTTGACCACAAACTCCAGAGAAACCATCTGTTGCTAAAAAGCCTGACTCAGTTTGAGATGATAGTAAGGAGAGCATGATTTTCTGATTAATAGGGGGCTAGTCCCACTGGGTTTTGCTTTGTTCCCCAGTCAAGCCACATCTAGGGCTCCTTTTTTTATTTGGGGTTACTAGGTTGTAAGGCAGATATAACAAACTAGATGACCACTGAAGACAGAGGCTGGGGAGGTGAAGGGTGAAGAAGGTTAGCCAAGAGGCACAGAGCAGGCTTAGCTTGGTAAGAAGTGGCATGGAATGTGTGTTGGGGAGTGGGGGAGCTGTCCTCACCTGTGCAAATCTAAAAGAAGGTCTCACCCCATCTCCAGACTACACCTTGAACCCAGCAGGCCAACACCTCCTGTCAAGCAACCACTACCAGGTTACCAGGGGAAAAGGAGAACTCTGTGTGACCCGCTTTCGAAAATATTCCAGAAAGGAGCAGATCTCTGCAGGAGTGAGAAGACGAACAAGTTGCCATAGTGGTTTAGAACCTGGGCATTAGCATGGAAAGTGCTGAATTAACAGCCTTGGGGAGAAGTTTCTGAATCCCTCCATACCTCTAGCATTCCTCTGAAGGGGAGAAGATAATAAGAGGGATGATACCCTCTATGGGTACGTGGAGTGTACATGCTACAAATACATGCTACAAACTGCAGGTGCTTTGAAACCCAAAGCCTGCCATTTTTCAACTCACCTTTTGGTCTGTCTAACTCTTGCTCTTCCAATCAAATCAGGGCCTGCCTTTTCTGGTCACAGGAAATCTCTCCTCCCGAGGCTTCTGGGGACTTAGGTTTGTTTGTCCTTGTGGGCTGAATTGTACACTTCTATATTACATACACATATAGGTGTGTGTGTGTGTGTGTGTGTGTGTGTGTGTGTGTGTGTGTGTGTGTGTGTGTGTGTGTGTGTGTGTGTGTGTGTGTGTGTATGCGTGCATGCATGCATCACAGCCAAAATTGAATGTAAGGTCTTAGGGATTTAGGATATGGCTTTACATAGTTTCGTGTGAATAATTAACTTAGAACAAACAGTGATTGCCAAATCCAAGGAGATTGCTTTGTGTCAGACCTAGTGCTAGATGTCTGCATAAAGAATTAATATGCAGGCCAGATGTGGTGTCTCATACCTATAATCTTAGCACACAGGAAGTGAGGCAGGAACATCACAAATTTTGAGGATCTGTCTCAAAACAAGTAAATGTCTAATAATACCATAACCTCTAGAAGGCAATCAGTGCCTCTATTTTATTGGAGCAATGGGGTTCAGGAAAGTAAAGAAGTTTCTTAAGAGCACCCAAGTATGTTAAGAACTTTTTTTCCTATACCCTCAGGGCCAAGCTGAGTTCTAGGCCCCTGGTGTATTCAGAGTAAATAAGAAGCAAAATATCTTTGCACACATCTCTGATGAATTAGATATTTTAAAGGTTGCTCTCTGAATGTAACTAACTTAAAAGCAAATCATCTGACCTTGGCTCTTGCTGCTTCCTGGCATCTGCTTAACAAACAGCCTTCCGCTTACCTGGAACCCAACCAGGGCAGCAGAGGGAGGGAAGCTGAGGCCCCAGTTGGATCCCGTTTCCTGTGGGGAAGTCTAGGGCCTGGCATCTGTGTCCTTGGATCCATTGTTCATGGGAAGAAAGGCAATAGCGTCTGGGTTTTCTCCAGAACCTTGAGGTACCTGTCTTTCAGAGAAGGAATAACCACTCTCCTCCTGTACAGAGTATTGTAGGAGGCCGGTCTTCCCTTGCTTTGGAGGTGGGAGACACTGGTGTGTGTCTGCATGATTTCCTTTATGTTTTTTTTTTTTTTTTTCCTACTCATTGGTAAGGTTGTACAGCTTTAGTTCACCATGTTATTGGGTTGGGGTTTTGTGTGTGTGTGTGTGTGTGTGTGTGTGTGTGTGTGTGTGTGTGTGTGTGTGTGTGTGTGTGTGTGTGTGTGTGTGTGTGTGTGTGTGTGTGTGTGTGTGTGTGTGTGTGTGTGTGTGTGTGTGTGTGTGTGTGTGTGTTGATTGTGGGGCCTGAACTCTGGGCCTGGGCGCTGTCCCTCAGCTCTTCAGCTCAAGGCTAGTACTCTACCACTTGAGCCACAGCGCCACTTCTGGCTTTTTCTGCTTATGTGTTGCTGAGGAATTGAACCCAGGACCTCATGCACGCAAGGCAAGCACCCTACCACTGAGCCATCTTCCCAGCCCTATCTTTTTTTTTTTTTTAAGCTCATCTTTTGTTGTTGTTATGTGCCGATACTAACACCTGAACTCAAGGCAGAGGCACTGTCCCTTAGCTTTTCTGTTCAAGGCGAGCACTCTACCACTTGAGCCACAGCTCCACTTCAGGCTCTCTGGTGGTTTATTGGAAATAAAAAGTCTCATGGACTTTACTGCCCTGGCTGAGCCTCAGCTGAGCCTCAATCCTCAGATCTCAGCCTCCTAAGTGGATAAGGATAAGAGGCGTGAGCCACCTGCACTTGGCTTGTATTTTGTATTCTTTACTAGCTGTCTTGGGGGTGGTCCAGTGCACCGGGACCTCTTTTCACGCTTCTTGGTTTCAGTGGTCACCTGCTTCTTCAATCACCAGAAGAAAACAAAACTGCTTATCCCCACAGAGGATTCCACGAAGAAGAGGACCAGTGCCATCTCTGCGCTGAACTCCTTCAGTCAGCCTTTCTCCATTACTTCTAGCTTTATGGGATAGATGTTGGGGGCTCTCTCTACCCTTTTGTCTCCAGGGTGGAGGCATACATTTAATTATCCCTCAATGATACTCCCCAGATTTTTCTGGGCTAACAGTTGCAATCATAGACCCAACATAGTCTCTTGTTGCCAAAAGCCAAGACTTTCAAATCTCACTGCCTGAGTTCAAGTCCCAGCTGTGGTTCTTATCCTATATGTGACGTTAAGCAAGTCCTTCAATCTGTCTGTGCCACAGAGTCCTCAGATATCAAAGGGAGAGAATAAGTAGTACTGTCTGCGGGCTGGCATGGCAATTAAAGGACCTAGTCCTCACAAGACGTTGGAATTATCCTGGCACATAACAAGCACTAATCAGTTATCAAACAACACCACAACATTTAGCAAGCTTTGCTTTTGTCCTAGCTGGCTTTTCTGTGGCTGTGGCCTATGACTTCCCTTACGCTGAAGAGAAACTTGTTTTATTCTCTTCTTTCCTGTGATTCTGGCAGCTTTATGAGAAGAAGAATGGAATTCTTTCATCCTTCCTTGTTTCTGCTTCCACATTCCAGTCTGAACTCATACCTGAAAGGTTTTCACACCTAAAGGCTTATCACTATATTTTTCCAAATAAAATCAGTCCCCTCTTTCCCAGCTTCTCTCATTACAGGAATAGTTATTATGCCAAGTGTGCACATAACACAGAAATGGTTGTGAGCAGTTGCTCTTGTGTGTCTGTTTTTCAGTGGTCTCGCAAGGCTGTCCTTGTAACCCTCCTACTCGGGAGGCTGAGATCTGAGGATCATGGTTCTTAGCCAGCCCAGGCAGGAAAGTCCGTGAGACTCTGATCTCCAATAACCACCAGAAAACCAAAAGCGGCGCTGTGGCTCAAAGTGATAGAGCACTAGCCTTGAGTGGAAAAAGCTCAAGCATAGGACCCAGGCCCTGAGTTTAAGCCCCATGATGACCGATGACAAAACAAACAAACAAAAGAGACAAAGTTGTTCTATGTAGCCCAAGCTGGTTTCAAATTCACCATCTTCATGCCTCTGCTACTGGTACCCACCTTAGTATTGTCTGTTTTGTTTTGTTTAATGCCTAAAACAGGGTGGTAGGCATTCAGCAAATATTTACTGAAGAAGCAAATTCATTCTGTCATCCGACAGAGCTTATAAAGAGCCTTGGGGATCCATGTAGAAGGGTATCTTCAACAAATTTTGACAGTGGCAGGGTGTTGGGATTGGAGATGGTCTTAAATTTTCTACTCTTTTACTTTCCTAAATGTTTTATACTGGCCGTATATTTACAATCAGATATGACCCTAAGAATGTTATACAATAGAAAAGACAATGGTGCCGGTGAGCAAGACATGTTTGCTTGCTCAGCAAAGTGCTCTCCTCTTCCTCTCTCTTTAAGAAAAACCATACTTGGTAAGAGAAATCTATATAAGAAACTCCTTTATGAGTTTTTTTTTTTGAGAAGGGATCAGATGAGCTTCTGTATCTCACATTGCTCCACCTGCCTTCCTCCCTGCCCCCCATTGTAGGCATTTGGCTTATTGGTTTTGAATGGGGTCAGGCACTAAGGAAAAGCCTTGAGACAGGATCTCAGTGTTTCCCTGGCCGGCCTGCAGCTCAGTCCTCCTGCCTCTGCCTCACAAGTAACTAGAATTACAAGAGCCACTGACATACCCAGCTCCTAATTGAGCTATGTTTCTATGAATTATACTTCACACAATAATTGTGAAGTGTCATACTAGTGTAGCTACCACCAAGGTCAACAAAGATAAACTAATCCACACTCCACAAATCCCATCAATCTTCTTCCAGTCTGACCCTTTCTCTCCTTTCCAAAGATAACCAGTTCCTTCTACCACCAGAGCCTTAGTGTTGCTTATTTTAGAACTTCACATAAATGCACTCAGAAGGTACAATATTTTATGTGTGCCTTTTTTTTATAGGACATTATGTTGTAAAATTCAAGGGATGGGTAAGATTTTATATGAAGTATAGAGGAAAGGGGAGAACATATTGAGATAAGCAGGGTGTGAGCCAAGGCCTAGGGGAAGAACATGCTGGGTGTGCTTAGGGCATCGGTCTGTGCTACGTGAAAGGAAAGAGGCATGAGTGAGGAAGAATAGTTGGGTACATGTTGGATCAGACCAAAGGTCTTGTGGAAGAGTATAGACTCGATCTCTTAGGAAATAGACATGGATGGTATCTCCCAAAGGCCAAAGTGTTAACAGAGGTTAGGCTCAGGTTGGCACTGGTGAAGATATGGTGGATATTTTGGTAGTGGGGCCTAGTTGGGGGACTCTTGGGTTATTTGGAGCTTACCTCTAAAGGAGATTCTAGGACCATCTCTCCAATCTCTCTCTCCTTTCTCTCTCTCTCTCTCTCTCTCTCTCTCTCTCTCTCTCTCTCTCTCTCTCTCTCTCTCTCTCTCTCTCTCTCTCTTTCTCTCTCTCTCTCTCTTCCTCCCCCTTTCTCCTCTTTCCCTATTCATGAGGGGAGCAGTTTGCTCTGTCACATGCCCTCCCACACACACACTGCCATCTGACACTACCAAATCTACCTATCTTGGGCTTTAATGTGTAGAACTGTAAGCTAGGCAAAAATGTTCCTTCTTTAAGTTAATTATATTAGTAAGAATATATTAATAAGGGCTGGGAAGATGGCTCAGCGGTAGAGTGCTTGCCTTGCATGCCTGAGGCCCTGGGTTTGATTCCTCAGCACCACATAAGCAAAAGAAAAAGCCGGAAGTGGTGCTGTGGCTCAGGTGGTAGAGCACTAGCCTTGAGCTGAAGAGCTGAGGGACAGCGCCCAGGCCCAGAGTTCAGGCCCCACAACCGGACCCCCCCCAAAAAAAAAACAAAAGAATATATTAATAAGTAACAAATATATTAGTAATTTCATTAGGGTATTGGAAAATTAAGTAATATAATGTAGGAGGGTTTTAACTGAAGTAAATACATGATCAAGACTACATTTTAGAGAACATTCAGAGGGCTAGAAACATGGCTCAAGTGGTACAGTAGCTGCCTAGTGTAAGAGCCTGAATTCAATGCTTACTACCATAAAAAATGGAAAGTTAAGTTAAGTACAAGGAATTACTTTAATCTCGTGCTCATGGTAGGGATTGCCATTCTCAAGTATAGTAATTTGGAAAATATTTAATTCTGATAAGCAATGTAAGAACTTTTGCTATTCAAAGTCCTCTTGACCTATACAATGCTTAACACACAGAGTACACAAGCATATGAAGTTTGTTCTCTGCTGACATAGACCCAGGATTTGTAAACTCTTCTACCCAACTACTGTGCTTACCACCCTAAGTCAGGTGAGCATTGCTCTCCTAGCTGTAAAGAAGTGGTGGTGCTAAGTTACCAGAGAGGAACTGTGGGAACCAGAGCTGGTGTGTGACTTCAGAGAAGCCTCTGAAGGATTCTGAAGCAAGAGCAGCTGGCCAGGGACTGGGGCAAGAGCATGAGAAGGAGAAAGAAATGGAACTTAGGTCATACACTCAGTGCTGTGGGAATCCAGGTTGAGCTCTTGGCTCTCTCAAGGATTAGCCCTGAGGAAAAGGAGATGGATTAGGAATTTTGCTTTATGGTCCAAGTGGCAACAATAAGGACCTAGTAGGCGAAGAGAGAGGGACAGAGAGATGAGGGAAAGAATCCGATGAGTAAAAGGGGCAATTGAGAGAAGTCCATATAGGCAAAGAGAAAGCATGGCTTGATATAGAAGAACAGGTCTATAAAGTTCAAGTTTCAAATCCAGTTAAAACTAGAGCATTTCAGAGCTAGAAGGGTTCACCTCCCCGCTTTCCTTACCCCTTTCACAGATACAGACAGAGGCTTAAATAACCTGACTACAGATTGTACAAGGTATCAGGGTCAGAAGTTATACTTCTGGATCCCTGTGCCTTCGCTCAGGATGGAACAGGGAGAGTGATACTACACACTCGGGAAGTGTGGGACTAATTCATCCCTGGCCTGCTTCAGCTACCAAGCTATCAATTTTAGGGAGAAAGAAAAAAACTCCTCATATCTGCTTTCTTACCCTCACCACCATCAACTTTTAGGGGCAGATAGATCTTGCTGTGGGTCACTGTCACGAGCATTATAGGACTCAGTGTGACATTAGTAGCATCCCCGCACTGAGTTCCACTGGCATCCTCTCTCCCCCATCCCTGCCCCTCCAGTGTGGTGATAGTTAACCGTGTTTCCAAATATTGCTAGGTATCCCTGGCAGTGTCTGTACTGGAGGAACAGAATTACCCCAGGTTAAAAACCAGTGTCTTATGCTGGATGTTGGTGGTTCACGCCTGTGATCCTTGATACTCAGGAGGCTGAGATCTGAGGGTCATGGTTCAAAGCCAGCTTAGGCAGGAAAGTCCGCAAGACTCTTATCTCCAATAAACCGCCAAAAACTGGAAGTGGTGCTGTGGTTCAAGTAGTAGAGAGCTTGCCTTGAGCTGAAGAGCTGAGGGACAACGCCTAGACCTAGAGTTCAAGCCCCAGGACCAACCAAAACAAACAAACAAACAGTGTCTTAGGTCAACATATATCAAATGAGTCAAAGACAATTGAAATGTCAAGTGATAAAAATTTTGTTGTAAAGCTCTTTTTTTCCCCAAAGTCCTGGTACTGGGGCTCTTTTGCTCAAGGCTGATGCTCTATCACTTGAGCTACACATGCACTTCCAGATCTTCATTGGTTCATTGGAGTTGGAATCTTGTAGACTATTCTGCCTGAGCTGAGACTCAAACTTTGATTCTGAGTTCCTAAAGAATTATAGGCACCAACCACTAGCACTTAGCAGACCATTTGTTAAGAATTAAATGACGAATCCTTTTCTAAGGAGTCTTTTATTAATTAGCTTTTGGTCACTGTGATTAAATGCTTGAGATAACTTAAAGACTCACTGTTTCAGAGGTTTCTGTCCATGATCACTGGGCTGTTTCTTCTGAGCCAATGGTAAGGCAGAAAGATTATGAGGAAGTGGGCATAGTGGAGAAAAGCTACTCACCTCATGGTGGCCAGGAAGCAGAAAGAACCAGTAAGGGACCAGGGATACACATACCCTTCAAAAACATGTTCCCAGCTGGGCAACAGTAGCTCATACCTGTAATCCTAGCTACTCAGGAGGCTGAGGTCTGCAGATCATGGTTCAAAGCCAGACAGGCAGGAAAAGTCTGTGAGACTCCTATCTCCAGAAAATGAGAAGTGGTGCTGTGGCTCAAGTGGTAGAGCAATCGCCTTGAGCTAAAGAGCTCAGGGACAGCCTCCAGGCCCAGAGTTCAAGCCCCACAACTGACTAATAACAACAACAAACAAACAAATAAACAAAAACATGTTCCCAGTAACCCGCTTTCTCCAAATTCCCTGTTTCCTGGTTTCAACCACCTCCCAAACCCTTCTAATGAGAACCACCAAGGACTGGATCCATCCAGTAGAGAACAGGATTTCAACACGTGGGCCTTTTTGTTTTTCAAAGTTTCAAAAGATAATTTAACAGCAGGAACTATAATCTAATCACATAATATCATATTATATGACATAACATTACATATTTTGCCTACTGATAAGTAGCACAGTTAAGTTTATTACAAGCATTATTTCCTAAGACCATTGTGTAAATGCTCCTTTTGAAGTATTATAGCTTAGTTAATAGTATTTTATATTATAACATTAAATCAATGATAAATCTATATAATGTAGTGCATGGGAGTTTTAAGGAACACCTCATCTACACAGGAAGTATACAAAAGGTGAGTTCTTCCTTTATTCAACAAATATGTATTGTTTCTCTACCATATGCCATAGCCACCCTTAGGATTTCTAGGTTTTCCCAGATAATGAGAGATGAAAGAAAAGCCAGAGAAGACAAAGGATTCACAGTGGAAATGGCTAGAAAACAAAGAGAAGATCCTGCTTCAAAGGTCAACCCAGAAACATAGTGGCTAGCCCCTGGGCTTTGTGGGCAAGTGCACCTATATGAGAGGCCCTGGCTTGCTGGGTCTTAGGCAAATTGCTTTTTACCCCTGGTTTCCTTGTCTGTGAAATGGAGATTGTAATAGTTATCACATGATTGTTTTGGAAACATTCATAAGATGATGCATGCGATGCTCCTAGCTCAGGGCCTAGAGCCTAATCAGCACTGAACTAACCTGCAGGAACAATTCTAGTCATCTTGATGTAGTTTACATTATTTTATAGTTAGGAGCACATTTGATGTTCTCAGTAAATGTACATCAAGGCAGCTGAAGATGGGAGCCAAGTTATTGGAGTAGTTCCTTTAATTTTGGCCATCTGGTTAACCCTAAGTAAAGGGATGTTGATTTTATCTGTGTTTAGTTTTGAGGTATCATAAATATTACTAACTTGTTATTTCCTGTACACTTAGAAGCCGTGAGAGAGGCAATTAAAAGAGACGATCTCTCATAGTGAAAGTAGAGGCCAGTTATTAGAAATTGAAAGCGAGGAAATATAGGATGCTGCATATGTCTTTGAGATGCAGCACCGATGGTGGTGGTGATAAAATGTCTATCAAGTGCTTAGAAATGAGCTGGCATAGGGAACACCAAGAAATGACTCTCAGTATGACTAGTATACAGAACAGAGGGGGAAACGTATAATGTATGAAAATGTTGAGCTTATGCACAAGACAGTTACTGTATAAGCATGAGCTTTCACTGGGACTAATCAGCTATGTCCCCATTTTGTAGCTATGGATGCTGAGGCACAACTTGCTTATAGTAACCCCATAGTCAACTGTGGAAGCATCATTTAGAGAAGGTGATCTGGCTCCAGAGCCTGGGCTTTCAACTATGTAACTTATCCATAGCCTTTAGCATCCGAACTACTTTAAAGTATAACAAAAGCTTCTGTGCTATTAATATAGTGATTCCCACCATTAGAAAAGCACAGCCATGGACATCAAGGAGAATTACAAGCTATATAATTTAGCAATGAGCACATAACTGACCTTTGAACAGGAAGTTGCTGTAGAATGCTGGGAAGGCAGCTAGCCTGCAAAGACTCATGGGAGTCAATGGGGATGAAAAAGAGGAGAACTCCAGTGTATGCATTGCTCCCAGGGGACTGGCAGTAACATGAGAGAAAGAAAAAGAATTACAACTACAAGGAGCAACCAGCCATGGGAAGGTTTACTTCTCACAGTGATGAATATTCACTGGAAGTAAGGAAAGGGGGTTGCAGGTGGAGGGAACAGGACAAAGATGCTGATGTTTGAAACAAACATCAGGATGGCAAGTGATCGATGTACTTACCCGGCTGGATTTACAGGAGATGTTTTGGGGTTTACATTGTAATAAGAGTTGAGGTTTCAGGATGCCGTGGTTGGATCTCCAATAATCTGATTCTGTACTGTTTTTTCCAGGCCCACATTTTCTTAGTGCGATGGTTTAGTTGTTAATTATTAAGTTTGATCTCAGGGCTGCTGTTCAATCTCTGTGTGATCTTGGTCAAATGAATCACCTGATGTCTCTGAGCTTGTTCCTTCATCTGTAAAGAGGGAGATTGGAAGTAAAGATCAGGGGGTCCTTTGTACTTTCAGCAGTATTAACTTCTAAGGTGAACAGAAGGACATTCTGCTAGTTCAGGGAAATGAGGTCTTTATCCTTATGTGTTTTTGGTGTTTTTGTTTTCTTTTGTCTTAGAAAAGGAGAAAGGCCACAGTGACTTCTTTCTGTGCTGAAGAGAGAGAGGTGATTTAACCAAAAAGAGGAACAACATTCTCATGTATTTTATGTACATGTATAATGTTCATCAGGATGGTTGGTTAATTCTTCGTTATCTAAAGACATTGTTCTTGATACTATGAAAGCTACATTTTTTTATTAGGCACATGTAGCTCTGAGTTGCAGGGACACCATGAAATACCGGCAGCCTGTTCCTCCATATTGTTGTATCATTCTTTGTACATGAAAGTCTATCATACCAGTAGGATTTCTGATCTTCTGAAGTACCTGGTTCTCAAGAAGGTAGGCAGAGTGACACATTGGTGATACCAGCCATCCCCAATTACCAATGTTAAATCAGTAGAATTTTCCCTAATGACCATCATGCAAAATTCAACTTGGAAAATGTTTACAATGCCTGCTATGTGTAAGGCACCAAGCAGGAAAATGAGGGCTATGGCTACCAGTATGGCTGATCAAAGCCAGTGACCACAATAAAAATGCAAAACAGGAAACTGTAACCTGTATCTGATTAGTTGAGGTGCAGCCATTTGGAACACAAGGGTGTAATTGATCAGTCTGCAGTGTTTGTAAGAGGGTGTAGGTATGCACATGCTCTGAGAGAGGTGGGGGAGGAAGAGAGAGAGAGATCAGACTGCATAAAAGTAGATGGGCCAAAATCCAAGCTACTCGGGAGACTAGATCTGAGGATCGTGGTTTGAAGCCAGCCTGAGCAGAAAAGTTCCTGAGACTCTTCTCTCCAGTTAACCACAAAATGCTGGAAGTGGAGCTGTAGCTCTCTAGCCTTGAGCACAAAAGCAAAGGGACAGCATCCAGATCCAGAATTCAAGTCCCAGGATGGGCAAAAGGAAAAAAAGAAGAGTAGATGGGTTTGTAATAGTCTTCCAGTGGAAAACTTTATAAGGGATGCTTTGATCTTTTTTGTGTACATGTTATTACTCAAGAAACTGATTCCTGGTGATAGTTCAGTAGCTCAAATATACACAACAACAACACATACTTGGACACTTTTCCTATTTCCAAATCCACTGAAAACATCCATTACCCTAGACATTCATTGACCCAAGATGTAGGTAGGACTCTACAGTTGTAGTCCCTATGTCCAGGCCCTGAGGGAGGTCCCCAGGTTCAGAAAGTCTCTAAATATGAAAAATATTTTTTTCATGCTCTACTGTGGCTTGAACTCAAGGCTCACATTAGGCTCATGGCTGGTGCTCCGCCGCTTGAGTGCTCTACCACTTCAAGCTTTTTGCTGGTTAATTGGAGATAAGAGTCTCTTGGATTTGTCTATCTGGGATGATTTTGAAATTTGATCTTCAGATCTCAGACTCCTGAGCAGCTGGCCTATAGGTGTAAGCCACTAACACTCTGTTGCAGGTCCTCCCAAATACTGGGCAAGTGATCTACCACTTGAGTCACACTCAAGCCCTTTGGGCTCCTTCTAATTCTTTGCCATTACTATTATGAAATTCCTGGTGGAGACTGAACAGAGGACTCTGATTTTCATTTTGCTCTCATCTTCACAGTGTGGGGCTTGTTTTGATTGCTTGAGAGCCTTACCTGGCAGGGCTCTGTGAGCTCAAAATGCAAGAAATTTGTTTTGTTTTTCTGGTCTCACTTCACATATGTGTACAGTATTTTCCAGATGCCCCCAGACATTGGCTTTGCAACAGAATGCATGAAGAAATAGCTATGAGGATCTCACTCTCTTCTAGGCTAGACGTCAAAGAGATTTGCAGAAATGAAAAAAAAAAGTTATTCTTTTCATTCTAGATATTTTGTTTTTGAAAAGTATAACTTTTTCATCAAGAATGTTATTTTAGGGGGACGGGAATGTGGCTCAGTGATAGAATGCTTGCCTCGCATGCATGAGGCCCTGGGTTCAATTCCTCAGCACCACATAAACAGAAAAAGACAGAATTGGGCACTGTGGCTCAAGTGGTAGAGCGCTAGCCTTGAACTAAAGAGCTGAGGGACAGTGCTCGGGCCCAGAGTTCAAGCCCCATGACCGACAAAAAAGAAAAAGAATGTTATTTTGGGGCTGGGAATGTGGCTTAGTGGTAGAGTGCTTGCTTAGCACACATGAAGCCCTGGGTTCGATTCTTCAGTACCCCTAGACAGAAAAAGCCAGAAGTGGTGCTGTGACTCAAGTGGTAGAACACTAGCCTTGAGCAAAAAGAAGCTCAGAGACAGTGCTTAGACCCTGAACTTAAGCCCCAGGACTGGCAAAAATAAATGCTATTTTTCAGGAGTGAGTGGCTCAGACTTGTAATCCTAGCTACTCAGGAAGCTGAGATGTGAGGATCATGGTTTGAAGCCAGCCCAAGTAGAAAAGAGACTATCTTATTAGCCAGCAAAAATGATGGTCTGGAGATATGGCTCTAGTGTTAGAGAACCAATAATAAGAAAGGAAAAAAAAAGATAGGCCACAGGTCCTAAGTTCAGGCCATGGTACCAGTATAGAAAAAAAAATTATTTATACTAACATGTGATACATTTAAAACAATTCTTTTGAAATCAATTAATACATTACTGTCAAATATTTTCTTCCTTGAATGGGTATGTAGCTAAGTGGTAGAATGTGTGTTTGGCATGTATGAGGTCCTGGGTTTATCCCCAGCAGCAAATAAACAAAGTTAAATAAATAAATTACTCCATTTTAGTTTCCGATATTGAATATCAGTAGATACAACCCAGAAAAACCATATCATATAAGTTTTTTTAAATGATGCACACCAACATGATTCATCAAATAAATACTGAATCTTTGAAAAACTTTTTTCTTTGTGTATGTGTGTATGTACATGTGTGTACGTGCATGCATGTGTGTGTTAGTTTTATGGCTTGAACTCAGGGCCTTGTACTCTTGCTTAGCTTTTACTCACTGTTGATAATCTATCACATGAGTCACACTTCTGGCTTTTGGCTGGTAGATCTCAGCCTCCTGTGTAGCTAGGGTTACAGGCATGAACCTTCAGGGTTATAATCGGAGGTAAGATAATAATAAAGGGATTATTTCTACTAGAGGGGAGAGTACATTGAACAAACATGGTCAAAAGATAGTGTGATTGTTTTTATTCATGTTTGTAAGTATATCAGTGGCTAGTAAGGAATAAAAAAAAGTGAGGCACAGAAACAACCACACTAGAAAGCACGCAATATTTCCCATGGTCTAACTGAACACACATCACTTGTTCCTGACTTTTCCTGGTTAACAGAGTTTCAGAGCACAGGTTCTGGGTTCCCTGCAGCTCCCGGAGCTTTCTAAGACAGCATTGCTGCTGACTTGTTCCCTCCAAGGATTATAGTCTGCTTTCTAAGGGAAGTGACAGCATATCCCACAGAAGGCAGACTGCTGAGGGCCCTTTCATACCTGGGATGTCAGCAGAGCACTCTTTCTTCTTGTCAAGTCCAGTGACACAGGGCTGAAGTCATTTGGAATGGGGAGAGAAAAGGCAAGGGGGAAAAAAAAAAGGAAGAAAGAAAAGAATAAGAGTTCCAGTGGCAGTCTGTCAGCCTAAAGGCTGAGAAGCCGTCACTATAGAAGTCCCATCTTGGGAGGGAAAAGCAGGCCACAAAATAGAGCTTGAACTTACTTCAAGTGAGGTACAGAAGAGTGAAGGCTTCGGATGGGAAGGGGGAGGTGGGGGATGGGTATGGCGTGTTCTCATTCTTGTGACTCTGACTCACTGAAAATGATCCCTCCCTTCCCTTTTGGGGGCCCCTTTCCTCCACTTTCAGCTCCAAAGTGCTGTTGTAACTTTCTCCCACTTGTCTTTACAAAAATCCATCTTGTGCATGAATGCTAAGGTGCATGGGTGATGTTTCACACACGGAGAAGAAACCATGGGAGACCCCGAAACTAAGCCCTTTATACTGAGAGAAAACCTTCCAAGGCAGGACACTTTAAATGTGGGCAAGTAGAATGGATGTTCTCCAGCAAGGCAGATTTCTAGCTCTTCTCCAACCATTCCTGTGGTTTGGAAAGGGAGTTAGTCATATCCATTCTCTCTCCATCCTTGTTTTTGCTTTCCTTCTGCAAAAGGCTGTGTCCACCTGTGATCCTAGCTACTCAGGCAGCTGAGATATGAGGATTACAGTTCAAAACCAGCCCGGGAAAGCAAGGTCTATGAGTCTCATCTCCAATTAACGACCAAAAAACCTGAAAAGTGGAGCGGTGGCTCAAGTGGTAGAGTGCTAGCTTTGAGCTAAACAAACGCTCAGGGACAGTGCCTAGGCCCTGAGTTCAAGCCCAAGATTTCACTCTCTCTCTCTCTCTCTCTCTCTCTCTCTCTCTCTCTCTCTCTCTCTCTCTCTCTCTCCTCTCTCTGTTGTCTGTGTCTGTTATATCCCAGGCACCACGTAGATACTAAGGATTCCCAAAGTAAATAACATGGTGTCACTCATTGCAGAATTTGTGAGGACAGACAGACACGCACATGGATAGTTGTTATAGGCTGAGGCAGATACTGCCAGGGGAGGGTATTAGCGTGCTGGGCAGCGTGCCAGGGTGGGAGGGGCAGCACAGTCATTTGCTCTGGCTGCTGGAGAGAGAAGAGATACTTCTAAGGGAGAAGTGGGAGAATAAGGAGCCCCAGCCTGGAGAGATTAAGTTACATGCCCAGTTTCCCACGAGATCTGGGCTCCCTGTGCCGAATCCCCACAACCCCAGGCAGCTCTTTGGGAGCCGGGGTAGGTGAGAGGAGAGGGAAGAATGTGACCCCAGTGGAGCCCTGTCAAGGATCCACATTCCTTTCCTCATACCAGGAAACAGAAAGGAGGTAAATGTTTACAGACCCGGAGAAAAGTAAAGCGCCATTCTTCACATTCCTGTCCCAAGTCTATGTAGCTTGTTCTGCAGGGAACACCTGCCCTGAGCCGAGAATGACATCAGAGCCTTGGGTCTCCGCAGATCTGCTCAGGATGGAGTCATTGTGGAGGATTCCCCGGTAACAGCTCAATTTCTGCACATGCTGTGCATAGTAGAGCTTCCGGCCTCTTCCTTGAAGAAGCCCTTTTGGCTTTCTGCTAACAAATGACCTGACTCAGGTCTTTCCTGCTTTCCTTCCTCCCTCTGCCTCCATCAGAGAGGCAGAAGAGCAGACTGCTGACCCTAGGCAGGTTTCCTGCAAAGTGGGGAGGGGAACCCAGCTCCTGGACCAGCAGAAGCAGCAGCAGTGAACCTCTTTCTAGGCCAAATGCATGGGACAGAGGAGTTTGGTCCTAACTTTCAGTCTTTCTCTACCTGCCTGATGCTGGCTGGCAGCTTAGTCTTCTACAGACAGCTGGGCCCAAGGAAAGCAACTACCACCCCACAAAAATGTCCAGAATCAATCTGCTGAGAATTTGCAGTAGGGCCAACAGGAACCCATTCAGCCAGCAAATCTAAATTGAAGAGTGATTAAGTCATTCAACTGCCTGGCCTAAACTTCCAGGACTACAGATGGGTCTGGTTTTTGTTTAGGGATGGTTCTCAGACCCTGTCTTTGGAGGGTACTCAACCTGCCTAGTCTTCTTGACTAGGTTAAGCTCCAAGACCAGGGAGACAAAATGTCTGAGTTTCAGCCTCTGCTCTGACACTTAGGGTGTGACTTTGGGAAGAGGAAATTAACTCTCTGGGCCTCTATTTCTGCATCTGTCAATTGGGAATAAAAAACACAGTAGTAGAATTGGCCTTATATTGTTGTTTCAAGATATTTGGAAAACTAAATGAGTTTGTATTGGTTATGTTCTTAGAACTATGCATGATGATTTTTTTATTTCAGTAAGAAAGATGAAATCCAGAACCTCTGTATGCTCATGCTAGGCTAGCATGCTTCCACTTGAGCCACATCCCCAGTCTTTGTGTGTATATTTTTGCTTTTGAGATAGAATACTATACTAACTTTGCCTGGGCTAGTCTCAAATTCGGATTTTCCTGTCTCTGCTTCCCAAGTAGTTGGAATTACAGGCATGCACTACTGTGCCTAAGCTCATAGTATATCTAATTTTTCAGCCCTGCATGCTACTTGCTCATGTAGCAAGTCCTTTTCTCATGTGTCTGCCATTGGACAGAAGGGAGAGATTTGATAAAGCAATGAAAAGCAGATGTTTGGGGATTAGATTGCCTCAGTTTAAATCCTGACTTGCTTAAGTAGAAGTTACATTACGTAATATCTCTGCTTCTTAGTTTCCTCATCTGTCAAATAGATGTTAATTGTGTCTGTTTCTGAGGTTGGCTGTGGGAAAGAGCTCTGTAAAGTTTTCAGGGTAGTGCCTGGCACTTTGTAATCCCTTTTTCAATCCATTTTAGCTATTGCCATTATCAGGTCACATATACAATAGTTTTTATTACAAAACCTGCAACTGGAAGAAGTTGATATACTGAGGCCGTGTAGCCATAGCCTCCTGCTCATTACCACAAAGCCTGATGCTTCTTTGAGTATCAAAGAGCTCAGCCATCCTGTGTTAGAGGCCTGGCTTTTCTTGCTAGAGGTGTGAGCCCAATTGGGTGAGTTAATGTGTCCAATTTGTTTCCTCCTTTCGTTCCTCTTTTTGGCTCTGCTTTCTCCCTTTAGAGAGAAATTACTGAGTGCCTCCTGGGTAGGCAAGGCACTGTGTTAGGCTCCAGCTATTCCTCAGTGGATGGTTCCACACTACATATATCACAGCCAGCCAGTTAGGATTCACCAGGCTACTGTCAGGAGCAGGAGACAATGCACATCCAGTAAGTAACAGCTGCCTGCTGGGTATGGGAGCCCATGCTTATAATCACTGCTCCTTGGGCAATAGGCATAGGAGGATTAAAGTCTGAGGCAGGCCTGGGCAAGAGCCAGAGACTGTATCTGAAAAATAAAACAAAGAAAGTTTGGTGGACACGGCTCAAGTAGTAGAATATTTGGCTAGCAAGTGTGAAGCTCTGAGTTGGAATGCCAGTACTTCCAAAATAAATAAATAAAATAGAATCTGATCATGCTAACTTGCTCTCAGACATCCTTGAATTGCATCTCCATTAGGTCTCATCATGGCTTCTCAGGAAGGCTGGCTCTTAAAAGGAGGCACTCAGGCAGGGCACAGAGAAAGATTGTTCAAGGTCACTCGATCTGTTCCTGCACTAGAGAGTGAAGCAGATATATATATATATATATATATATATATATATATATATATACATATATATATATATATATATATATATATATATATATAAAATATTCTTTTCTCTGTAACTTTGGGATACTATCAGCAGACTAGTCAGCCAGGAAATTAAAAATCAGAGAGCAGAGTCTATAGAGCACACTCAATTAAGATCTCCCCTTGATCTCACATAGTTCTGGCCCTTCCAGAGCAAGTTTGATTGACAAAGAATTCTTTTGTCTAAAACATTACCTAAGCTGCCTTCTGCAGAGCACCATTTCTTTAAGCTGTTAACTAAAAGAAATCATTGAATACTTTTTTTTTCTGCAGACCACTTCCAAGGTCTTATTGCAAATGATAGTTGTATGTGTGGTATCTTGCTGAAAATTATTGGGGTCCTCGTTCTAGTATACTAGTATATTAGCAATCTCCTGCAGTATATGACCTCTTCTTGGAGATGCCCATCAAGCAGAACTAGGTAGACTTGCTTGAGACATGCCATGTGTAAAACCGGGACTCAAGTAACGTGAGGATTATACCTAAGAGAAGAAATGGAGTTAGATATTGAGTGATAGATGGACTAGTCTGAGTTCTTGTCTGATCAGCACTGCGCCAGTTCATGCGAGAGAAATAACAGAGCTCTTTGTGATGGGAGGCCAATGCACTAATATGGCATGGCTCACCTTCGACAGGCCAACACTGGCAGGTGCACTTGCTCTCTGAGAAGTTTCTGAATTTTCCTTACTTCCCACATCGAGCAGAAACGTTCCCTGTAGTGGATGAGAATCCTTTCCCAAACAGGTCTGCAACTTTTTCTTCCTAAATAGGAAGATCAAGATGACTGAAGTTGGGATGAAGGGCTGGAAATAAAAGCATATTAATTTCTGGTTGTTTCTATCTCTGATGAGCTGTGTGACCTTGAGAAAAGACTTACTCATTTCTTTCAATCTTTTCTGTAAAATGAGATAACTGTAGTACCCATTTCACAGCACTGTTGGGAGAGTGAGTGAGGCTTTACTTAAAAAGCCCTGTTGGCTGGGCCCTGGTGGCTCACGCCTGTAATCCTAGCTACTCAGGAAGCTGAGATCTGAGGATCATGGTTCAAAGCCAGCCCAGGCAGGAAAGTCCATGAGACTCTGATGTCCAATAAACCACCAGAAAACCAGAAGTGACGCTGTGGCTCAAGTGGTAGAGCACTAACCTGGAACTGAATTGCCCAGGGGACAGTGCCCAGGCCCAGAGTTCAAGCCCCACGACAGACCAAACAACAACAACAACAATAACAACAAAAAACCCTGCTGCCCATCCTGTGTCAACACATTATCTGTCTGAGATTAACATTATCAGTCATTTTATGTTGATTTTATGTGTATGTGTGTGAGAGAGAAAATAGACATGGAGAAAAAGTGAGAACAAAAGAGTGCAAAAGAGATGTGTGTGAGAGAGAAGAGAGGTTAAGGAAGAAGACAGACAGACAGAGAGATCTTCAATGCCTCTGATGTGAATCCTATTTTGCAAAGCAAAATTTAGATTGAAGTGGAAAATGAATGCATTTCCTGCCAATGGCATCTCTTTCTTCCACCTAAAAAGATAATTTATACATGTGATTCTAGGCACTTTAGAAACCAATATTAAGCTGGGCGCTGGTGGCTCAAACCTGTAATCCTAGCTACTCAAGAGGCTGAGATCTGAGGATCGTGGTTCAAAGCCAGCCCAGGCAGGAAAGCCTGTGAGACTCTTATCTCCATTAAACCACTAGAAAACTGGAAGTGGCGTGTGGCTCAAGCAGAAGAGCTCTTGCCTTGAGCTGAAGAGCTGAGGGACAGCACCCAAACCCAGAGTTCAAGCCCCACGAACGACAAAAAAAAAAAAAAAGAAAAAGAAAAAAGAAACCAATATTATTGATGATATATTTGTTAGTGTCTTAGTACATAGATCGTCCATCTGTGGAGAATTTACTTAGCATGAACTAACATCCCAAAGCTTACTTTGCATGTGATGCACCTTGTCTGTGGGTTAGGGTACCCAGGATGCTAAATTATTAGATAAGAGTGTTATGTAGAGGGCTTTGAATCCAAGGAAAGAGGCCCACACTTGGAGGGATTTTTTTGAGCAAGTGTCTGACCACAGCCTAGATAAATTAGCCTGCCTAGAAGTTTTTCCCAGTGGAGCTAAAGTTTTCCTTTCCTTTTCCTCCTTTTCCTCTCCTCTTCCTTCCTTCTCTTCTCCCCTCCCTGCTCACAGGAATGAGTAAACATACACCACAGGCTTGTTTATTACATTTGTCTTTCTAAATAGGTAATGCTGATTATTACATGGTCAATATCTGTGCTATGTTTATGTGAGTATACTAATTTAAATTTGATCTATTTTGGAAGAGGGGATGGAATGAATGCCAGGTCTTCCTTCCAAGATTATCATTTTATTTCCATCAGCATGGGCCGCTTAGTGCAGTCTCCTTTATATTCATTACTATGCAATTTTACAATACATGTTAGAGTATAAAGAAAGGCTAAAACACATGTCAACCAAGAACTGAGATTGTTTATCCGGCAAAGCAAATATGGGCAATAAACACTCAAGGATTTTGTTGTTGTTATTTTGAATGCTATCCCTAATTATTGTTCCTTTGTTGTTACCTAAAAAATTCATTACTGAATGCCAAGTGCCATACCAAACTTCTCACAAGCCCCATTCAATTCTCACAAAATCCCTAAAAAAAAAAAAGAAGGCAGTGTTTGCAACCGAGATTCTAAGGCCTCCAGTTCATGAAGGAACTATACAGAGATGGTACACCCTGGTCTCAGTCTAAGCTGTGGCTCCTCTCCATGGGAACTAGTGACAAAACGGCTTGCTCACACTGGAAAGAATGATGGGTAAAGATATCTGGGTTTCGACCGGGTACTGGTGGCTCACGCCTGTAATCCTAGCTACTTAGGAGGCTGAGATCTGAGGATCACAGTTCAAAGCCAACCCAGGCAGGAAAATCTGGGAGACTCTTACCTCCAATTAACCACCAGAAAACTGAAAGTGGTGCTGTGGCTCAAGTGATAGAGCGCTGGCCTTGAGCTGAAGAGCTCAGGGCCAATGCCCAGGAGCAGAGTTCAAGCCCCATGACCAAAACAAAAAGATATCTGGGTTTCAAAAGCCACTTGTACCCTGCACTCCATGATCTCAAATCAAACAGACCTCTCAAGGCACGGGGCCACATCAGGCTTCATGGTGTCACTGGGTGCAGGTCAAGATTTGTGACATTTCTCTTTAAAAGTAGGAGAATTTCACATAGAATCATTGACTTGAATCACAGAAGAATTTCTGGACAAGTCACAATGGTAAGAAAAGTTGGTGGAGCTTTATTGGCTGAATAAACAAGCAGGCAGGCAGACAAAAAGCAGACAGACAAGCAGAAAGGAAAAGGAACACTCTAACAGAAGGTGGATGCTCTGAAAGGAAGAAAGAGACACACAGCTCTTTGGCTGCCAGGGAGTATTTATAGGGTAAAGGCAGGGGGTCTGACTTCAAAGTTATTTGAAAATGGTTATTTTATCTTTGCTTTCATCACTCCTGGTGTTACACTATCTGAGTTTCTAGATGTGTTTTTTTGTTCCAGGTAAGAATGCATCCTGCCATAAAACAGATGCTTATCCTTGAGATAAGGAAGACGTCCTGTTGTCTCTCTTAAAAGCAAAGGTAGTGCTTCTAAGTTTTTAAATACCTAGTTTCTGAATTGCCTTCACCAGGCCTCATTTTCCCCTAAAATGACTTCTGGTTCCTTAATCTTTTTTTTCCCCCCAGACATTAAAACTTTAACGAATGGCTAAACAATGTGATTCAAAATTGGTTCAAGATCAGCCTGTGCACAATATTTAGTTTCTAGCAAACATTTACCATACCTCATTTTTCTTAGTCCATCCTACATCAATGGGATCTGGAACCAGAAATGAATCTGTCTCTTAACTCTGTGTATGCACACCTGCATGTATGACTTCTGTCTGTGGGAGTTTTGCTATCTGAAAATTCCTTCATTCTGTCAACAATGGCAGTGTAGGCTCCCATGTGACAAGGAGCTCGTGATAATGATGACAACCTCAGCAGGACTGAAGAGGGTAAATGAAGAAAAGAAGAAAAGTTAGAGACAATGAACATGGCTGATTGTTTCTTCAGTTTTCCACTCTATATACACTTGCTCCAAAGCTCTAAACCTAACTAAGCATCACCATCTCCTCTGTGTGTGTGAGTGTGTATGTGTGTGTGGGTGCACACATCTGCATATGCCAGTACTAGTACTTGAACTCACAGCTGCCTGCAATCCTTATTAAGGTCAAGAATTCACTTTTTCACTCAAAGGCAGTACTCTATGGTTTCTCTTTGGCATATCCAAATTGCCAGCATCGTTGCTTTGGTGTTTTGGTATAGAGTATGATATGCTGATAAAGAGATGGTTTATGTACTAAGTGAGAGAGAGTAAGACAAGTCTAGATTTTACCATGTTACTTAGAATGGCATGTGCAATTTCACATTTATGAACTGTTTCTTTCTCGGGTCTTCCATTTAATATTTTGGGGCCATGGTTGACTGCTGACAATTGAAACCATGGAAAGAGTAAGCATGAATAAGTGGGGAGCTCTGAACTTTCTACTTGAACTAGTCAGCTTTCTCTCACTATAACACATGCCTGAGTAATCAACTTATAGCAGTTAAGTTACAACTGGTTTGTTTTGGCCCAATGTTTCATTGGTGAGCCTGCTGTTCAAGAACCTGGGGCTAGGCAGTATCTCTTAGAGAGTACACATAGAGGGAGCCAACCACTAAGAAAAAGAGAAAGAACAAGAGACTGCTATCCTTCAGTCTCCTTTGAAAATACTTCCTGAATGACTAAAAGAACTTCCACTAGACCCAACCTTTTTCTTTTCTTTTTTCTGTTTTGTCCAGTTCTGGTGCTTGAACTCAGGACTCAAGGCCTGGGCACTGTCCAGTGCTAGTGCTCCACTACTTGAACCAAGCTCCACTTTTACCTTTTTGGCAGTAGTTAATTGGAAATAAGAGTTGCATGGACTTTCCAGCCCAGGCTGACTTTGAACTTCAATCCTCAGATCTCAGCCTCCTCAGGAGAGCCAGCATGATTGGCTAAACCCAATCTTTTAAGGGTCCCAATGCTTCTCATTAACACCACACCACACTGGGACCAAGAACCTTTGGTCACTCATGATCCAAACTATACTAGTGTCTTCCCATGGTATTCCACCTCACACATGATCCTATTTGACCAGACCTTGATCTCTTTCTTGGACCTTATCTCTCCATTTGTTTGGTAAGCTTTGACCATATGAATCCCCCTCCCCCATTTTTTTGTGGATCATGGGGCTTGAACTCAGGGCCTGGATGGTATCCCTGAGCTCTTTTGCTCAACACTCATTCTACCACTTTGAGCCACAGCTTCACTTCCAGTTTGTGAGTGGTTAATTGGAGATATGAATCTCATGGGACTTTCCTGCCTGGGCTGACTTTGAACCGAGATCATCAGATCTCAGTCTCCCGAAGAGCTAGGATTACAGGCCTGAGCTACCAGCACCCAGTTCATATTAACTTTCTTCTCTTTCTAACTTGCCAAACTTCTGTCCAAGTCAGGGTCTTCTCTTCCGTTTCTGTGGGTGCTTCTTCTCATCATTCAGGTTTCACTGTAGAGTTAACCTCTTTTAAAGACTATAATTGAGGGCCCTTGATAAAGCACTTCACTTCTTCCTTCCAGCCCTCTTGTCCCATTTCATCCTCTTCCTGGCAATACCAGTACTTAAAGTGACCTCCTTTATGGATTTTTTTCTTGTTTGCTGTTTGTCCTATACTGCTTGATAGTAAACACACTATCTTTCTCATTCTTGTAGTTCTTAGCATAAGTCAGTGGCCAGCCAATACTATGGCAATATTTCTAGCTGATTTAGAATGATGGAAAGGAATCATTAAAATCCACATTATCCAAGATAATCCATGATTATCTAACATTATTTGTGTTGGACTTCCAAATTTCTTTTTGCTTTAAAGTTTGCTTATTCAAGTTAGTCTGAAAATATATTCAGATTTAATTAATCACCAGCCCCTTTAGATTAAAGAGCAGAAACTCCTTAATACTAAAAGACAAAAAAGGATAATAAAATCAACAGTTTAGCAATACCCCATTGTTATCAAGAAAAGGATGACAAGGACTAAAATAGTTTTCTGTTCATGTCATCTAAATTCTTCCCCAAACCACCTTCAAGGTACTCCATTTTCCAGTTGGATATTGAAAGGAGGGCAGAAGGAGGCGGAGTTTTTCTCATCTGTGTGCTAAATCTTCTCACTGTACCAAAGGTCACTGGTTTTACACCCTGGTGTTAGATCAGATGCTGAGCACATTTCTCAAATGGTCCTGTTTTTATGGCCAAGTCTTGTGAATGTATATTGCGTGCTTACGCAAGTTCTATATCTAGATCAGTGTTTATCATGTATCATGAGTAACATTATTTTATGACTAGAAATCTGAGGACCTAAAACACTGGGTTTCAATGTATGCATTCCTTGGAGAGCTACCTGTGCTCCTTGCAAGGTCTTTCCAGGCATTAGCAAAAGACCTTGGGTTTTCAGTGTCGCTTCTTTCATCTATTAAAAGAAGAAACAGTATAGAAGGATAGGCTGCCTTTCTTCCCGGGAATACTTTGATGACATGGTATGATACATCAGAAATATTCAGGTATCTTGGAATGCATTTTTTCCCTTTCTTTTCTCCTCTCTCTCTTCTTTCTTTCCATCTTTCTCTTCTCTTCCTTCCATCTTTTTCTTCTTTCTTTTTTTTTTTTTTAATTTACAGAATACTTCATTCGTTTCTGTAGTCAAACCCATGGAGAAAAGACCTTACATACAGTGTGTTTACCTTTGTACAAATGGAATAAAATAAGTTTAACGATTCTAGACCAATATGGCTATTCTATACAATGCAGTTCAACATGGTAAACCAGGATACTTTTTCTGAAGTTGATAGCACAGCTAAAGTTTCCAAAACTTCAAATTATCTTCCTTTCTTCCTTTCTTCCTTCCTTCCTTCCTCCCTCCCTCCCTCCCTCCCTCCCTCCCTCCCTTCCTTTTCTTTTTGTCTTTTGTGTCCATAACAGGGCTAGAACTTAGGGCTTTGGCATTGTTCTTTAGTGTTTTCAGTCAAGGCTGGTGCTCTACCACTTGAGCTATACCTCTACTTCTGGGGGGGGGGTGGTTAATTGGAGATAAAAGATTATTCCTGCCTAGGCTGACTTGAAACTATGATCCTCATGTCTCAGCCCCCTGAGTAGCTAAGATTACCGATGTGGTTTTAATTGTAATTAGACATTGAATGCTAGGATTCTGCAAGTCAGTGATGGAAGTAGTTAACAGACCAAAAGAAAGATACAGGACTGGTATCACAGGCCCTATTCTGTTCTTTCTTGCTGGGTACTACTTCTAACCCTTCATGAATCTGGACTGGTGGGATGAGGAATGGGGATGGCTGGGCAGATATTGTCATGGAAACAAAGGATGAGTAGAACAGGCCTCAGGGCAGCCAGGAACTGGAAAGTGCCTTTGACCTCTGGGCCAGCCTAAGGAAGGGTTTCTGACCACTTGCCTCCTAGTCTCTCTGGTGGCTTCCTTTACCTCAATGAAATGCTCAAACTGTACTGCTTCAACCCAAGTTTTGCTTGAAAAAAAAAAAAGATGCACTTGCTAGAGGAAAAAAGGATTTGCACAGGTGTCATGCTGTGGCATAATTCCTGAACTTGCTTCATAGCTCGGTCCCCTCCTAACACGGATTAGGATCAGCACCCAGGTCTCTAGCCACACCACTAGTGTCAGGCCAGAAATGGTGGAGCAGGCCAGGAGCAAGAGGGGCAGGGAGTGGTTGTGATCACAGCAAGCTGGAAACTGTGTTCTCTCTAAAATGGAGGACAGTGTACAGAGTTAGCCTATTATTGGCCTGCAGCAAGAACAATGCCAAGACTTCCAGACTTTTATAAGGCAAGCTAACAGTCCATATTTTTTACATAAACTTTTCTGATTTTTTTTTTTTTTTGTCGGACATGGGGCTTGAACTCAGCCTGGGCGCTGTCCCTGTGTTCTACAGCTAAAGACTAGTGCTCTACCACTTGAGCCACAGGGCCACTTCTGGTTTTTGAGTGGTTAATTGTAGAGAGGAGTCTTATGGACTTTTCTTCCCTGGTCTGGCTTTGAACTGTGATCTGCAGATCTGTCTCCTGAGTAGCTAGGATTACAGGTGTGAGCCACCGGCACCCAGCTTTTCTGATTTTTTTTAAATATTGACAAGTCACTGAGAGAATAGCAACACCATGAGGTAACAAGTAAAAATATAATAATAAATATAGTGAATGTAATGGTCAATAGGAAGTCAGCCTGAAATTTCTCCCTTTTTTTGTTTTTATCAGATGTGGGGCTTGAACTCAAGGCCTGGGCACTGTGCTCAAGGCTAGTGCTTGAGCACCTGACTAAGCCTGCAGTTTCTAGAATCTAGAGTTCATATAAAAAAATCATGACCAAAGTTGTTCTACTTTTGTCCTATGAACTTGCCGTGTGTGTGTGTGTGTGTGTGTGTGTGTGTGTGTGTGTGTGTGTGTGTGTGTGTGTTTACATTCTGGAAATAGAACCTGATTTATCCAGTGTACCTTTTAGGGACAGAGTTTTGTCAGAGGACAAACCTGTGCATTGGCTGAACCTAGGTCAGATACTTATCTTTAGTCCTAAAACAGCAGCCTACGTAAGTTACCCTTTCAGCCAGATTCTTTTTTTTTAAATTTTTTTTTTATTGTGAAAATACTGTACAGAGGGGTTACAATTACATGGGCAAGATAATGAGTACATTTCTTATCAAGCATTGTAGCCTCCTTTGTTTCCCCTTCCCATCCCATCCTCCCCCCTATCCCTCCCACCCAACCCTCCTCTCTCCCCCCACCAAAGTTGTAAAGTTCGTTTTTGATATAACCACTTGTATGTCTCATTGTTGCAATGGGTCCACCTGTATCCCTATTTAAACGATTTGTTTTTCCCTTCCCCTCCACAAATTATAACAACATCAAATACAGTGTAGATGAATGGATCAAGAAAATGTGGTCTATATACACAATGGAATTCTATGCCTCCATCAGAAAGAATGACATTGCCCCATTTGTTAGGAAATGGAAAGACTTGGAAAAAATTATATTAAGTGAAGTAAGCCAGGCCCAAAGAAACATAGGTCCCATGGTTTCCCTTATTTGCAATAACTAGTATATGTCTGAGTCAGGCAGAAAAGGTCAGTTAAGTTGATGTTAGGGAAATGAACCCTAAGATATGTATTCAAATGTTTTTTTCTTTCATTCGATTGTTTCTAACACATTTATAAGATTTATAAGATTATTTCTTTGTTGCTTTGTATGTCCCTCCCCCACGGTATAACCCCTGCTTTCAGCCAGATTCTTAACTGCACTTTAACTTGCATTTCAGGGTCTGAACACGGCAAACTGTCATTGAGGTATCTAATGAAGACCGAGAATCCTTTCTAAATGTGAATGTTTAAACAGAATTATCTGTATAGGTTTCTCATAATGGGATTGTTTCAAGTATAATATTAACTTCTTTTAAGTATAAGATTCTTAACAAGTATAATATATTGGCTCTGATTTGCACCACAACATTGGCTTTTCATTTTATGAACATTCTGTTTGAGAAATTATCAGCTCTTTAGGGCTGGGCATGGTGGAGGTAGAGGTACAGGTAAGAGGATCCCCATCTGTCTGAGATTGCTTGGGCAAAGTTAGTATAAGACCTTGTGTGAAAAACAAACCAAAAACAAAGGACTGAGGGTGTGGCTAAAGTGGTAGATGTTGATGTGAGGCTCTGAGTTCAATCCCCAGTACAGAAAAATGGTGGGGGTTAGAAAAACATTTTAAGCAGGGCGCTGGTGGCTCACGCCTGTAATCCTAGCTACTCAGGAGGCTGAGATCTGAGGATCGCGGTTCAAAGCCAGCCCGGGCAGGAAAGACCGCGAGACTCCTATCTCCAATAAACCACCAGAAAACCGGAAGTGGCGCTGTAGCTCAAGTGGTAGAGCGCTCGCCTTGAGCTGAGGGACAGCGCCCAGGCCCAGAGTTCAAGCCCTACGACCGACAAAAAAAAAAAACAACAACATTTTAAACATCTTTAAACTTCCTTTCCAGTCTTTAAATACCTTTTGTGGCATCCGCAGGAGCTGGCATCTGCCTGCATTGTGACTACTTCCCAGGGAGTGCAATTCTTTCAAGGGAGCCTCTTTCATCTTTGGACTAACCTGGTGATTAATGTTTTTTTCATATTGCACAATGCCCTGCTCACTAAAGGCAGTCAATATAGAATAAATTGGATAGATGCATTTATTCATGGATTCATTTATTCGTGTTATATGCCTGGCACTGGTCTAGGAGTATCAGTAAACCCACAGAATTCATGCCTGGTTGAAGCAGATGGTTGTAGCCTAGGAGTGATAAGAAGATAGACACTGAGTTTGAGAAAGTGTAATTTGGCCTGGGAAAGTGGCTCAGTGGTAGAGTGCTTGCCTTTTATGCATGAGGCCCTGGGTTCTATTCCTCAGCACCATATAAGTAAAAAAAGCCAGAAGTGGTGCTGTGGCTCAAGTGGTAGAGCACTAGACTTGAGCTGAAGAGCTGAGGGACAGCGCCCAGGTCCAGAGTTCAGGCCATGTGTGACAAAAAGAAAGAAAAAAAAAGAAAAAGTAGGATAGCATGATTACAACTTGAATCAATTAAATAACATTTATTTAACTCATCTATTTCTTTTTCTTTTTTGTTGGTTGTGGGACTTGAACTCTGAACTCTTGAGCTCTTTCTTCAGTTTAAAGTTGAGCTACAACCCCACTTCCGGTTTTCTGGTGGTTAATTGGAGATAAGAGTCTCACAGACTTTCCTGCCCAGGCTGTCTCTGAACAGTGATTCTCAGATTTCAGCCTCCCTAGTAGCTAGCATTAGAGGCATAAGCTACTAGTGCCAGTCTATCTAGCTATTTCTCTAGTTGGAGTTTCATTGTATAGCCCAAGCTAAATTGGGACTTTGTACTCTCCTGCCTCTCCCTTTCTGGTGCTGGGATTACAGAGCAGAACAGGCCTGGTGAACAGACTTGAAGGAGAGGAAGATTAACAATGGGGGAAGGGACATTCTCTTTTCTTTTTTTTTTTTTTTTTTTGGGTCGGGTCATGGGGCCTGAACTCTGGGCCTGGGCACTGTCCCTCAGCTCTTCAGCTCAAGACTAGCACTCTACCACTTGAGCCACAGCGCCACTTCCGGCTTTTTTCTTTTTGCTTATGTGGTGCTGAGGAATAGAACCCAGGGCCTCATGCATGCAAGGCAAGCGCTCTACCACTGAGCCACCTTCCCAGCCCCGCAAGGGACATTCTCAAACTCAGAGTCTTTGCAGCCAAATGGAACTAGCTCCTCTTAGCCTTTCCAGACCCCAGGGGAAACAACAGTAGTAGTAGTAGTAGTAGTAACTTCAATCCCAGCAGGGGATTTATGCACTTTCACCCTTAATTCTTGCAGTCCTCATTAGCTTGGTAAGTGATAGCTATTACTTTTGCCAAAAGTAAACTGAGGCACAAAGAAGTTTAACTGATAATATCCTGAGGCCAGGAGAAAGTCCAAGGTGGTGATTGTGAACTTTGCCTAAGGCTACAGGCTTTAGCTCACAAGACTTCCCTTAAATTGAGTCCCTGCTCCCAAGCATCCTTCCTCAGTCTCTCCCAAGCCTGCTACGTGATTCCTTGGATGAGACCTAAAGTCTTTATCATCCATCCCTTCTTTTCCAAATGTTTTAGCTATAAACTCTAACACAAAAGTTTTATAAGGTCATAGAAACCAAAAGACCAAAAATCAACTTAGGCTGACAGACTGACAGACAAAAGGAAGAAAGAAAGAAGAGAAAGAAAAAGAAAGGAAGAAAGAAAGATAAAGGAAGGAAGACAGAAAGAAAAAAGGAAGGAAGGAAGGAAGGAAAGAAAGACATCGTTTTCTTCAGCAAATGTCACTGTGGTTTCAGAGCTAAGTGTGACACGAGATGGGCAGCATTTGAAAAGTATTTCCTGCTCAACCATAGGGTGAAGTTATGCAAGCCAGGGAGTGTACCGAAAACAGCTGCAGCGAATTCTTAACACCTGCCAGAAAAAGAAAAAAAACGTTTTGAAAAGGATTTGCTATTGTTTTTAAACATTTTTCAGCTCAGTTAACTTTTCTATGGTGTTTCAGCCCACCTCCACGCGTGACCCCTAATCCAGGAACCCTCCGACTCATCAAACCTGCAGCTGGAAAGAATCTGGGACCTTTAAAAGAATGTTGCAAATCAAAGGAGAGACTTGTCACATATTTTCATTAATGCACTTAAAAACAACTGGTGGGATCGCTCTGTGAACCTTTCCTGTAAAAAAAAAAAAACAAAAACCAACACAAAACACAAACACCAAACTGTGCTGTCCAGTAGGCTCCTTTACACAGGACCCCCAAACCAACTCTTGGCAGAATTTCCCATCCTGGGGTACGGGTGGGAGGCAGATCTCCTCTTTGAGTGAGAGGAACACAAGGCTCCCTTGACCTGCGCCTTCCTCCTCTGCTTTCAAGTCAAGGAGCTTGGATTTCCTGAAATTGTGGAACTGGATGCACGCGATGTACCCCCCCCCCCTTTCCCTTCTCCCCCCTTTCTCTAGAAGGGTGAGACTAGTAGAGGGGAGGAGCAGTGGCATGCGGTGGGCCCGGGCAGTTGGAGAGAGACTAAAGCGATGTGCACCAGACAGGAAAAGTGGGAGGAGGAGGGAGGGGGAAGAGAAGGAGGAGGTGGAAGAGGAGGAGGAGGAGGAGGAGGAGGATCGCGGCGTAGAGGAGGAGGAGGAGGTGGTGGTGGTGGAGGAAGAGGAGGAGGAGGCGGCCGTAAACCGAGAGAAGAGGAGGGGGGAGGTAAGAAGTGTCACCAGCCGGACTGCGGGCGCTCCGCGCGCGGGGACAACAGGAGCGCAACCCAGGCTGGACGCCTGGCTGGAGGGCAGACTTGAAACGGGGATCGGGAGAGAAGAAGCGGGGAAGGAAAACCACCCCAGGTCGCGTGTCTCTTGCAGCGAGCAAACTTCTCTTCGGAACACCAGGAACTTTTTTTTCCCCCCTGCACGCGAGTCTGACACCTAGAAGAGCGACGGGTGCGAACGGGCTTCGGTGACCCATGCCCGGGACCCCAAAGGGGTGAGTTGGGGGCTAAGTCCCAGCAGGAGACCGTATAGGTTCAGCCGTGGCCCAGGATCGAGAAGGAAATTTCCCAGGCAACGATTCGGCGGGACCCAGGGTGGAGCGAACAGCCGGGCTGGGGACCCCCACATGGTTCAGAATCCCCCCTCGCCCCCCCCCCGCCCACTTCCCCGATCAGATGTTGCAGGCGGGTTTAGGGGGAAGCAGACTCAATGATCATCAACTTGGGGAGCAGGCCACATTCAGAGTCAGCCTTGGTGGGGGGGGCCAGGTGTGTGTGTGTGTGTGTGTGTGTGAGTGAGATTTGGGGGTGGCCGCCAATGATGGGACCCCCCCCCCACCGGCCAGAGGATCGAAAAAGAAAGTTTGCCTGCCTGTTAGTCTCGTTCTCTCTCTCGGCCCCAGGAGGCAAATCTCTGCAGGGCTGCCCTCGCTCCGGGGCGTGCAGTCTTTCCCCTCCACCGTCGCGCCCCCTCCCCACTTTCCCG
The DNA here is from genome assembly GCF_024711535.1 of Dipodomys merriami. Lineage (NCBI taxonomy): Eukaryota > Metazoa > Chordata > Mammalia > Rodentia > Heteromyidae > Dipodomys > Dipodomys merriami. The sequence goes on along the minus strand of NW_027203493.1, from coordinate 15,108,080 downwards.
CGTCCCCCCCCCCCCCGCACCTAGAGGAGGCGTGGGAGAGGAGGGCGGGGAAGGCCACCGCTGGGTCCTGCGCGCGCGCCCTGGACGCACGCAGCCTTGGCCGACTGGGCGGGCCCGGGCGCTGCCCGGCCGGAGCCCCCGGCGTTGGAGGGGCGGCGGGAAGGCCCGGGACAGCCCGCGGCAGCGGCTCGGTGTCGCCTTTCCGCTTCATCTTTTCGCGCGCGCCCCGGCCTTTGGCCAGAGGGCTTTTCCATCGCGCGCCTACTTAACCGTGCGCGCACCTCCTGCTTGTGCGCGCAGGGGGGCGCTCTGGAGCTCCGGTCCCGAGGCCCAGACCCCCCCCCCCCACCTTCCCGCCCCCCACCACACACACACTTTCCCAGCCTTTTCTAGGGAGTGGACTGCAGTCCGTCCCATCGCTCTGTGTACTGCTCCGGGGGTGCCTCCTTGATTGCCACCCCGCTCCCCGCCACCTCCCCCCCCTGCACCCCGTCCTACCCCGTTTTCCCGGCCCGTGATCCCATGCTCCTCCCCCTCCTCCCCACCCGTGGCCGGAGAGCCCGTGTTTTGTTTGTCAGCAGTAAGGCGGCGAATATTTATAGCCGCCCGCTCCAATCCTGTGGTGTGGTAAGGTTTCAATTACAGAACGGCGCGCCGCGCCGCACAAGATGCAAGCTGGGTTCCCGCAGGCCGGGGCTCAGACGCACGTTAGTTGCTCCGGGGGGGAACCCCACGGCAAAAGCACTGGAGCCGTAGCCCCGGCCATCCCTCCCCGAGGCCGAGTTCTGACCTATTGCCAACGCAGTACGTGCGTATTCAAATACATAGTCAAGAGCAATCCCGGGACGGCCAGGGTTCTAGCTGCTTCCTCCCCCAGCAACCCCTTCAAGTGAACCGCCGGGAGCTCCCCTCTTGACCTCCCTTTGGGGATCCGGGGATCCTGACCACCGAGAAAGGCTTGCCGTCTTGACATTTTATTGCCCTACATACTGCAAAATGTCACAGTGCTGAGCTCTGGTAAATCGCTCTGAACGTGGAAGGCGTGGATACTGAGAACAAGAAGCAGCAAGTCGTTCAGGAGGGGAAATGGAGCTTGCAGAAGCCAAGCCACATTTTGAGTTCAGCTCTGGTTGAAGTTGCCCGTCCAGCTGCAGCTAGGATGTTAGTCCATCCCGTGGAACTTGGCAGGTCAGCTTCTCTGCTTGCAGTCCGGAGCCTTAGACTCCATCAAGGGCCTGGCGAACAGTGGGCGCTGCAGATAGGGTTGTGACATTTGGTCAGTTCACAAAAAGGCCTTTGATTTCCCATCCCCAGCCATTGTTATTTTAGCGTCTTATTGATGCTGGTACCATTAATCTGTAAAGGAAGCAAGGCAGTAGCTAGTTTAGTCTTAGTCTAACCTGTTTCTTAAGAGTAGGATCTCATTTCTTTCAGGAGCAGAAGACCATGGGTGTGTATATTTATTTCCGTGGATGTGATTCCTATTGAACATTACAAAAATGTTAAAGTTTATCTTACATAAGATGTTACACTTTGAACTAAGAGCTAGATGGGCACTGAAAACAGTGAGAATGTAAGCAGTCTGTAAAGCCACATGGTAGAGCTCAGAATGGATATCAAGTGTAACGCTAGGCTTATGGGCTAAGATGTCTCCCCATCCATCCCCCAGTTGTTGATGAGATCTTCCCTACATTGGTGGTTTCGTGGCACCAAGTGGCACAAGGTTTGAGAAAGCCCCTATCCTTCTTTTGAGAGAATTGTGATGTATCAGCTATCTGAACACTTCATGTTGATAGTCCTGGCTGGAATGTATATTCTTCTGTTTGTTCATTGACTTAAGGTATGTTCAACATTTAAGCCATTTCTCTGTAGAAAAGTGAACTCAAAAGGGGCTTTGCACCTCCATCTTTCTTTCAGATTCTCTGTGCCTCTGAGCCATGTCTGTCTGTGTGTGTGTGTGTGTGTGTGTGTGTGTGTGTGTGTGTGTGTGTGTGTGTGTGTGTCCATTCCCCTGTGAGCTTTCCTTTTGCACTGTTCTTTTACCAGGTGAAGTAGGCAGAAATCTTTCTGGAATTGTGCCCCCCCCCTTTCTTTTTATTTTCTTTTTTTTTTCCTTTTTGGTCAGTTGTGGGCTTGAACTCTGGGCCTGGGCCATTCCCCTCAGCTCTTCAGCTCAAGGAGAGAGCACTCTACCACTTGAGCCACAGCACCACTTTCTGGTTTTCTGGTGGTTTATTGGAGATAAGAGTCTCATGGACTTTCCTGCCCAGGTTGCCTTTGAACTGTAATCCTCAGATCTCAGCCTCTTGAGTAGCTAGGATTACAAGCGTGAGCTACTGGTGCCTGGCCACCTTTTCTTTTTCCTCCTTCTTTCTTTTTTATCTTAATAGATTTAGACCAAATTCAGAAATCATGTGAGTCCCTCTGAAAGGGTCCTTCAGAATCTATTATTAGAGAGCTATATGCAGAATGAAAATACTTATCATAGGCAACACAGTGTTCATTTGTTAACGTGTTCAGTGTGAGTTAGCATCTCAGTTATAGAAATTTGGAGGCAAATTATTTTGAAGATTGTTGTTGTTGTTCAGGTTAAGGAGTTTGAAATTTTTATTTATTTTTATTTTTGTCAGTTGTGGGGCTTGAACTCTGGGCTTGGGCTCTGTCCGTGCGCTCTTCAGCTCAAGGCGAGTGCTCTACCACTTGAGCCACAGTACCACTTCCAATTTTCTAGTGGTTTATTGGAGATAAGAGTCTCATGGACTTTCCTACCCAGTCTGGCTTTGAACTGTGATCCTCAGATCTCAGCTTCCTGAGTAGCTAGGATTATAGGCGTGAGCCACTGGTACCTGGCAAGAAGTTTGAAATTTGATACAGAAAAACTGGTGCCCCAAGAATCAGACTGTTCCCTTTTATAAGGGAATGGCAAAGTAGTCACGGGCATCAGAGACCAATCTGAGTTGACTCATATTTTCATTAGTATCAAGGGATGAGAGTTAAAAGAAATAAATCAATTAATGTTTGGGCAATTATAGTTATGGTTATCTCTCTGCAACCAGGGCAGAGAGATACTATTTTCTGTTTTAAGATAAGAAAAGAGGCTCCAAGAGGTTATCTTCCTAGTGTCATGCAGCTGTTAAGTCTCTTCAGTAATTTAAAAACGATATTTATTTTTTTGTTTGTTTTGGCAGAGAGTGGGTCTTGAACTTAAGGCCTTACACTCTCTCTTGGCTCTTTTCATTCAAGGCTGGTGGTCTGCCACTTCTGGCTTTTTGGTGGTTAATTGGAGATGGAAGTCTCATAGATTTTTCTACCTGGGCTGACTTTGAATCATCATCTTCAGATCTCAGCCTCATGAGTAGCTAGGATAATAGAGGTGAGCCGCTGGCTCCTGGCTTCAGTACTTTTTTTTTTTTTTTTAATTGTGAAAATACTGTACAGAGGGGTTACAATCACATGAGCAAGGTAATGGTTACATTTCTTATCAAACATTGTTGCCTCCTCCTTTGTTTCCCCTTCCCATCCCTTCCCATCTCCCCTGCCCCCTGCCCAGCACGCCCCCACCCCGGCCAAAGTTGTAAAGTTCGTTTTTCACATAACGTCTTATACATCTCATTGTTGCAATGGGTCCACCTGTATCCTTATTTAAACAATTTGTTTTTTCCCTTCCCTTCCCCAAATTATACCAACATCAAATACAGTAAAAACAGGGGTTATACCATGGGGGAGAGACATACAAAGCAACAAAGAAATCATCTTATAAATATGTTAGAAACAATAGCAAGAAAGAAAAACCATTTGAGTCCTTATCTTGGGGTTCATTTCTCCTAATATCAACTTATCTGACCATTTCTGCTTGTCTCAGACATATACTAGTTATTGCAAATAAGAGAAATTATGGTACCTATGTTTCTTCGGGCCTGGCTTACGTCACTTAATATAATTCTTTCCAAGTCTTTCCATTTCCTAACAAATGGGGCAATGTCATTCTTTCCGATGGAGGCATAGAATGCCATTGTGTATATATACCACATTTTCTTGATCCATTCATCTACTGAGGGACATCTGGGTTGGTTCCATAATTACTCGAGCTGATTCAAAACTTTAGCAAAGTAGCAGGGTATAAGATTAACCCTCAAAAATCAATGGCTTTTCTGTATGCCAACAATGAGAAGAGTGTGGCTGAAGTCAGGACAGCAACTCCATTCGTAATAGCCCCACAAAAAATAAAATACCTAGGAATTAACTTAACCAAAGAAGTGAAGGACCTCAATGATGAAAACTTTTAAAACCTGAAAAAGGAAATCAAAATGGAACTTAGAAAGTGGAACATCCTTCCATGCTCCTGGATTGGAAGGATCAACATCGTGAAAATGGCAATACTTCCCAAGGCTATCTTCAAATTCCATGCAATACCTACCAATATTCCAACCTCATTCTTCAAGGAAATAGAGAGGCAATCCAAAAATTTATATGGAACAATAAAAGACCCCAAATAGCAAAAACGATCCTTAACAGAAAGAACAGTGCTGGAGGAAGATCAATACCAAATTTCAAACTCTACTACAAAGCCATAGTAATCAAAACAGCTTGGTACTGGCACAGGACCAATGGAATAGAATTGAAAACCCAGAATGAACCCACAGACTTTTTTTTTGTGATAAGGCTTTCATACGTACCCTAGGCTGACTATACTCTGCTGCAGTACATTTTGATAACTCCCCCTTAAAGGCCTTTCATGAAAAACCCAAGCTCCTGAGTTCTCAGGAGAGTTGTAGTATACATGGACATTTCTGGATCAGTCATTGCGGGAACAGTGTGGGAAGTCTGTAATGAGGGGTAGAAGATAGTGGAAATGAGGATTCTGATGGGACAGGCTGGATCGTTCTGACAGCAGTGACAACCTGTAAGCCAAGCAGAAGTCTAGCCCTGTGGGTCTGGAATGGGGGAAGAATTAACCAGCGTTTGGCCTGGAAAGGGGAGGGGAGGCTGGCACATGTCAGAGCAAGACATAAGACATGGTGACTGATGTACTAGAGAGGGTTCCCAGAGCTGGAAGTGGGGAAGTAAGTCCCCCACTGCCCTGGGAATGGGTCCATGTAAATTAAAGAGCCTGTGAGACCTGTTTCCAGTTTAATTAGACTTTGCCCTTTGAGGTAACAGTTCACCCAATCTTTCTCTTTAAATATTCTTTTCTTATGCTTTGCCAGTTTATGGCCTTTGTAGATCAATCCTTGGATTTCATGTAGGGGAAAGAGAAAGAGAAAGAGAGAGAGAGAGACAGAGACAGAGACAGAGACAGAGACAGAGACAGAGGAGAGAGAAAGCAAAGGTTAGTGATTACCTAAATTGGATTAAGTTCTGTCTAGCAGCATTTAAAGAAATACTGCTTGCTCTCTAATTACCATCCACTAAGCATTTAAACGGTCTATTAAATTTAAGCTGACTTTTTTTAACTGCAGTATTTCCATCTCTAACTTATTCTGGAATTCTAGAGAGTTTTATGTATATTTTCAAATGTGTAGAGGACATTCTCTGCCCCACTTTTAAAATATTATGTTTTTATTGCAGATAATATATAATATTATTATACAGATTTCATTAAGAAGCAGGAACTCATGGCCAAGTTCAGCCAGCCTTAGGGAGCTGGGTTAACTGAGAGTGATGGAACTTTACAGAACCAGTGATAGACCTCACTGAATCTTTCTCCCTTCCCTCCTTCCTTTTTTTTTTTTTTTTTTTTTGTGCTTATACTAGAGCTTGAACTCAGGGCCTGGGTACTGCCTCTTAGTTTTTTCGATCCAGGCTAGAGCTTTACCACTTGAGCCACATCTCCACTTCTGGCTTTTTGGTGGCTCATGGACTTTCTTGTGCAGGCTGGCTTTGAACCATGATCCTCAGGATCAGTCTCCTGAGTAGCTAGTATTACAGATGTGAGTCTTCTTCTCCTTTGAACATAGCCTATGGGAAGACGTGGCAGAGATCTATTCCTACTTTGGACTCACTGGGCCTATTATTTGTGTAATGTACTAGATTGTATATCTACTCTTATATCTCTGAGCTTTCTTTACCTTTATCTCCTCAAGTTTGAGGTGTCTGTAGGGTACTCTCACACAGCAGTACTGAAGCTTACTCTGGCACCATACTTGCCAAACAGCAACATGTCCAGCTTCTCCATTCTCCTCTCCCTTCCCCTGTTATAGAACTTTCTCCAACATTGTTTCTTTTTGTTCCAGTACTGGAGCTTGAAGTCAAGGCCTGGATGCTGTCCCTGAGCTTATTGCTCATGGCTAGCACTCTACCTCTTGAGCTATAGCTCCACTTCTGGCTTTTCAGTGGCTAATTGGAGGTATGGGTTTCATGGACTTTCCCCGGCTTGGCTCTGAACCATGATCCTCAGATCTCAGCCTCCTGAGTAGCTAGGATTAGAGGTATGTGCCACCAGTGCTCAACTAGCTCTCTGGTTCTTCACCACCCCCCTGGCTACTTTTGACACGTGGATTTCTTCCCTATTTTGATGACGTGCGGTACCACGGACAGCATTAGGGTTTCTTGCAAATCCAAGGATTAAGAAACTGTACTCTATGTCAGCTAATAGGATGTTTCTGTCCCCCTGGCTCAGCTGTGTGTCTGTATTTCCCAACACGAAGTGGCCTCATGCCTTGCCACAACCTGCTAGCCACCTCAGCTGCCTAAACTCTCAGGGCTAAACCCCTTCACACTTGCCTGGTGTTTAATTCTGAATACTCCTTTGGAATGGATTCAACATCCTTCAGCATCCTTCAGCATCCTCCACATGTCTGGGGTGGGAAGGAGACGGGGGGGGGGGGGCCGCGGGGAAGACCGCATGGATTATGGCACATGTCTCGTCTGGGGAGAGACTGCATGGATTGTGGCACGTGTGTGGGGTGGGAGGAGACTGGAGGAGACTACGTGGATTGTGGCTGTCGTTTGAAGAACTCAGCAGTTATATCAGGCCGCAGCTAGCCTCCCCTCCCTATCCTAGGGGGATGAGTGGCTGCTTTCCTTGTAAAGTATCTGCCGGCAAAATTAGTGGGTAAACATCTTAATCTTCTGTGGTGTTTGAGATAATGTTTCAAAAATTCTTCCATAGGACAATAGCTCCCTTTCAGGTCTCAGAAGAACCCTCCTGACCTTCCTGCCCACGGCCCCTCACCTCCCAATCGTCAGTCCTTGCCTTCCAGAGAGAGAGGTTTGGCCCAGGTGGCATCTGTGACACAGGTGGGGAATTGAGATCTGGAACTGGAGGATCAGGAACTAGCTCAGCCACAAGCAAAAGCTCTGTGGCTGTGGGGGAGTTGCTCAGTTGCTCTGGGACTCAGTTTTCCTTTCTACAAAAATGAAACTTGCTGGGCACTGGTTTATAATCCTAGCTACTCAGGAGGTTGACATGTGAGGATCATGGTTCAAAGCCTGCATGGAAAGACAAATCCTTAAGACTCTTACCTCCAATTAAACCAGCAAAAAGCCAGGAGATAGTGGCTCAAGTGTAGAGTGTCAGCCTTGATTGAAAAATATTAAGGAAAAGTGTTAGGCCCTGAGTTTAAGCCCTAGTACCATTATGGAGGGTGCGGGGGGCGGGGGGAGGGGAAGGGGCAGATGGGGAAGAGGCAGATAGGGAAGGGGAGGAAAAGAGGGGAAGAGAAAGGAGGGGAGGAGAGGAGGTAGGTTTATTGTAGGGGAGCCAACCATGAAGGCCAAGGACTGTTATGGTCCAGAGCCATAATTCTTAAAGTACACGTGCAAATGTGTTAAACCACACCATCTGCATTTGGGCTGTGTGGGGCCTGGATTTCTAATACATTCCCATGGCTTGAGTACCCAGACACTAAGGTCTGGAGCTGGGCTTCTTGACATTGGCCTTCCTGACATTTTAGGCTGGAGAAGTCTTTGTTGTGGGTCTGTCCTTTGCATTGTGTGACTACTCCCTGGATCCTCATAGCCACAGTCATCTTTAACCTTTAGAGTGATGACAATCGTTAAGTGTCCCCATATATGCTGAATGTCTCCTGGGGTCCAGAGGACATTCAGCCTGCACTGGGAATCTTGATGCAGGTCACTGTTATCCATCGTGCTTGTGCGTCCAAATCATCGGGAAGAAAATTCAGTACACATGTCAGCACCAAACCTCAGGCCTAATATTAGCAGAATCATCAAGGGAAATTCTAGAAATCTATTCAATAGCTCCCCGACCCCAGCCTGATTCTTTTACTTTGCTTCATGTCAGTTAACCACACTCCACCCCAGTTCAAAAAAAAAAAAAAAAAAACTACATGGGGAAACTCCAGAAATAAACCAGTTTTGATGTGTGTTAAATTGTGCACCCTGCTGAGCAGTGTAATAAAGTCTCATGCTGTTGCTCTCCATCCTGCCTTGGTCACGTCCTGGGTGGCGTGTCTCCACGTGGCATACACTACCTGCTGGCAGAGCTACCTGCTGTCAGATCGCTCTCTTATCCATCCCGGATGTAATTGCTCCATTATGCGAGTCTCGGCTACCCTAATACTTGTGTCTAGACTTTTTGGCTTATCACTCTGGATGGCATTTATGGGCCACACCTAAATCATGCGCACTCACTCCTGGGAACTTGATCCTTAAAGTGAGGCTTCTAGACGAGTATCTAAGACGAGACGTGCGGTGTTTCCCACCGTCTCGCTTCATTGGTACCAAACAAGAGGTTTCTTTCCCCTAGTGATTACACAGTGGTTTGTGGGTCCAAATGATGGTGGGATGGTAGAATGACTTCTAGGTGGAGCTAAATTGCTGTGTCCTGTCTCCTGTGGATGGCTAGTGACCCTTCAGTTTGCGTCCAGCCTGCTCCAGTAGTTACTGATACCCAAATTTGGACTCCTCAGTCTTCAATGTGCACTGGGTTTCCAGGGGAGGGCTAAGACAGTAGTCTCAAGCTTCCTGCCCCACCTCTTCTGTCGTCTGAACTTGACTCTCAGCATTTTCTTGTTTGTAGGAGTTAGTGTCCATCTTCAAGGAGTTTTGAAGGGTTTGGTCTCTTAAGAAGGTTGATCCTTAATTGAGATTAATGTACTCTGTTCTACAGCCCATGTGTTTATGGTACACAGTGCTATGTCTGTTGGTGCTTGTGTATGCTGATCCATATGCTCCAGATCCTCATCCCTGTGGGCAGTAAGGCTTGGGTGGAATTATGGTCAGTTAGGAAGTAAAGAGATTTCTTTTTTCCTGTTTCCTCAGAAACACTTCTGTTTCCTGGGGGCTTGGAACACCACTTTTTATCCTATCATTTAAAAATATTTATTAACCTTATGCCTGTGGCTCATGCTTGTAATCCTAGCTACTTAGGAGGCTGAGATCTCAGGATCTCCTGTTCAAAGCCAGCCCAGGCATTTAAGTCTGTGAGACTTTTCTCTCTAGTTAACCACTGGAAAACCAGAAGTGGTGTTGTGGCTCAACATGGTAGAACACTACCCTTGAATGAAAGAGCTCAGGGACAGTGGCCAGGCTCTGAGTTCAAGCCCCATGCCTGTCCCTCGTCCCACCTTTCACCTTCTTGTCTACCAGAGTTTATTTTCTGGCTGTATGTCCCTACATATGACATCACTGCTGTGCAATAAGTGCTGAAAAATAATTTTGTGTTAAATGGGAGGGAACAAACTGTAATTGGTAGTCCAAACTTGGGATCAGTAGTCAAGTTCAACTGTGGCCTCATCCTGAGCACTGAGCCACTATTTCATGAACTCTGAATTTTTGGAAAGAGAGAGGAGGTGGCCATGGTTGCTGTCTTTCTTTATTTTAAGAAGTAGTCCAGCCTCACATGTCAAGACTCAGAGGGTAGTACAGAGGGGCTTTGTGGAGAGAAAAGGTACTGTTACACAGCTGTCTGCCCTAAAGTTGACCAGGATTACCTATCATCTTCTGGCTCATCCTTCAGGGTACTTTAGTAACATGCAGTGAAACATACACATGATTCTATGCTCTCAGCTTTTTTTTTCTTCATTTCAAGCCTTGCTGCAAAGCACCTGTCAGCCTATGGCACATTATTCTTCTTTTAGGTCTGCAATGCACTTGCAGGTCTCTGTGGGGGAGCATTTAGCTTACCCCTAGCCTGTTGCTTGCATAAGAGGACAACAGTGACTTCTTATTCTATACCCCATGTACACATTTTAGAAGTAGAGGAATGGCTCATCAGAGGGTATAACTTGTGTCATTACGGTAGCGCTTGTCAAATTTCCATCAATGGGAATTGCCATCTGTTCTCTCTCCAGCTATGTGAGTCAGCACTTCTCTCTCATGCTCTGGGTACCTTTTGCAGGCCAGAGGATTTTGTAAAGAACACAGCATATATATATATACACTGATTGAAGGCATTGCTCAGTTGGTAGAGTGCTAGCCAATGAGCAAAAGCATCAGGTACTGAATTTGAGTCCTAATCTTGGATCAAAAATTAAAACAGAATGACACTAGTTATAACTATCTATCATGCTAGGCTCTTAAGGATCTTATTTATAATCTTAACCCTGAGATAAGCATAGCACTTATTTGATAGACAAAGAAAGTAAAATTTCACAGTATATGAGTAACTTATCTAGATTTCCCAGTAATCAACAGAAGGGGCTGGCACTGAACAGGAGTTCGGTTAGATTTCAGTATCATCACGTTTATAGATGGTGGAAACCTGTGTGACTTTAGGTGTTGACGTTCTGAGCTGACACTTGCTGTGGATCAGGAGTCTCCTAGACATAGTCCTCATGTGTACCTGGCTGCTTCTCTCATCCAGTGAAGATCTATGGAGCACCTTGATGATGCAGAAAGCCTGGAGACTTATCTGAGAACAGATGGACTTAGTGCCTTACATTATGGGCCTCAAGAAAGCTATAACAACTCTGGAGTGGTGTAGACCTTAATAAGATTTCAAAGATTATGGGGGGAAGTCTTCCAAAAGCAAATAAAAAGTAGATTATAAAAGAGTGTGGTGATTGAGGTAGAGAGCTGGGTGGGAACATTTTCATGTAGAGGGCACAGCATGTGTAAAGGTCTTGGGGCAGAGAAGAGCACTGAACTGGTGTGCAGAGGAGCAGGAGGTTGGTGTATGAGGATGGAGCTTGGGGGTTTATTCTAAGAGCCACAGGGAGCCTTTGAAGGCATTGAAGTGACAGAGTGTCATGCATATGTGGGTCTTATGGTCTTGAGTTCCTGACTTAGTTCATTGTCTCATAAATTAGTGACCTTAAACTTAATAGCTTGATACCTCCATGTCCCTCTCTATGTAACAGAGTCAGTAGCAGCCCCTGGCTGCTGGTGGTTATAAGAGTCTGACACTGTGCTTTTGCACAGTTTTGATTGCTACATGTAGTACAATGTACTTTGACTCAGTGAATTAAGGGCAGGTGAGTTGGGGTGTGTGTGTGCATGTGTGTGTGTGTGTGTGTGTGTGTGTGTATGTGTGTGTGTGTGTCCTGGAGCTTGAAATCAGGGCTTATCTTCTTTGCTCAAGGCTAATGGTCTACCACTTGAGCCACTGCTCCATTTCTAGCCATTTGGAGATAAGAGTCTCATGGACTTTCCTGTTCCAGCTGGCTTTGAACTACGATCTCCTTCCTCAGATCTCAGCCTCCTAAGTGGCTGGGATTATAGGTATGAGCCACTGGCACCCAGCCCTCAGGTCATTTTTCAGACACTGAGGTAAGCATGCCTAGTGCCCACCAAGCAGGTAGCTCCCTGTAAGGTGCTGTCATTAGAGGATGGAGGGCGGTCAGTGTCTGAGTCCTGGTGACCTGGGAGGGCCTTTGATGTTGGTTCAGGGTGTCTGTCGCTGGACTCTGGTCACTGAGCTCCAAGGGCATCTGTGAAATGATCATCTCTTGTCTCCCAGAAAACTGGCTTCTCCCTAAGTTCTGGAAGGTCCTATCAGAGCATAGGGCTCAGTTGTCTTTGACATTGTCATTTACTCTCAGAAAGGCTTTTTCTTGGAAGTCTCAGAGTCATTATAAGACATTCACTTCTTTATTTGAAGTTTTGTTGTGCTGTGACTCTATACTTTCTTTTTCTTTTCTTTTCTTTCTTTCTTTTTTTTTTTTTTTTTGAGTAAGAGGATGAGGCCTTACTGGAGTTTATTTGCATTTTTTCACTTAGCACAGTGTCTTCTACCAGGCCTCTGGCCCAGGCCCTGTCTGGCAACTGTAAGGAGACAGGGAAGCCACACAGTCTCTTCCTCCAAGAAGCCCTTGCTAGCTCCTAGGTGCATAGTGTTTCCAGGACATTGTGTGAAGTACATATTGAGACCAAGCCAACCAGTTTCCCCAATGACCTGTAACCATCTCTGTACTTCATGCATCTTGGACCTCAGCTATCTGCCTCCTGGAAGCATATCCTTTTGCACCCCAAACTTACTAATTCAAACCATCCCCAGGGGACAATGAAAGCAGCATTGTTCTCCCTCCCTCCTGTCCTCCTTCCTTCTTTCCTTCCTTCCTTCTTTCTTTGTTGGACCAGGGGCTTGAACTTAGGGCCTAGGTGCTGTCCCTGAGCCACTTGTGTTCAAGGCTAGCACTCTAACACTTGAGCCACCTTGCCACTTACAGCTTTTTCTGAGTAGTTTATTGGAGATGAGTCTCATGGACTTTTCTGCCCAGGTTGGCTTCAAACCATGAGCCTTAGATCTTAGCCTCTTGAGTAGCTAGAATGACAGGCATGAGCCACTGGCACTCTAGTGGATCTAAACTCTAGTTTCTTTAAAAATTAGACTAGACTCTAGTTTCTTTAATTCAGAGACACTAGCCTTAGAACTTGTGATGGTGATGATGATGGTGGTCACAAATATGGGCTGAATTGTGTCTCCTCCCAAATCCATATTTTCAAACCTTAACCCCAGAATGTGATTGTACTTGGGGCCAGTGTCTTTAAAGAGGAAACTGGGTTAAAATGAGGCTGTTTGGGCATCTGTAATCCTATATGACCCAATAAGGAAGAAGCCATGGGGTGCAAGAAGACACAAGGGTGAGTGAAGGTAGAGGAAAGATCCAGCATAAAGGTGGCTATTTGTATATCAACCCCACAGGCACTTGGTTCATGTGTAAGCCACCCAGGCTGTGAGATAAATCTCAGTTCTGACTGACTGAGAGGAGTGGCAATAAAACAAATACATAGGTAGCAGTTGTCAGGCACCTATTCTATGCTTTTTTGAAATATTTCCCACTCATGCCTCTTCAGATTGCCTGCCCTGGGTCCGCCAGGAAATGGCTGTGTTGTGTCTTTCCCACGCTTTGCTGTCTCTGGCCTTGCACCTACACAGTGGACCAAGGCAAGTCCCCCAGCCAGTCTTTCTGGTTTTCATTGCAACTCTCCAAGGAAACTCTCCTTATTTCCAGTTTTCAGATGTGGAAACTGAAGTTCATGGGGTGAATATATTCATGTCTTTGGGCTGCTCTAACAATTTTTTTTGTCAGTGTGTGTGTGTGTGTGTGTGTGTATGTGTATGTATACGTGTGTGTGTGTATGTGTGTGTGTGTGTATGTGTGTGTGTATGTATATGTATACGTGTGTGTGTGTGTGTGTGTGTGTGTGTGTATGTGTGTGTATGCTGGTACTAGGGCTTGAACTCAGGAACTAGGCACTTAGTTTTTGTTGTTGTTGTTATTGTTTGTTTTTACTCAAGGCTAGCCCTCGACCACTTGAGCCACAGCTCTACTTTTAACTTTTTTTTTTTACTTTTTTTTTTTATTGTGAAGATACTGTGGGGTTACAATTACATGGGCAAGATAATGAGTACATTTCTTATCAAGCATTGTAGCCTCCTCCTTTGTTTCCCCTTCCCATCCCTTCTCATCCTCCCTACTTTTAACTTTTTGGTAGTTTGGTCCTAAGAGTCTTGTAGACTTACCTGCCTGGACTGGCTTTGAACCATGATCTTCAAACCCTCAAGGTTTCCTGAGTAGTTGGAATGACAGCCATGAGCCACCTGCACTGGGCTCCTACTTATTTATTTTCCAAAGTCCTGAATCAACATGTTTCAGGAATGTACTTCTGAAAGTTCCAGGAGATTAGTTGTTTCTTTCCCCTTTTGGTTCTGAGGGTTGCTAGCATTCCTTGGCTTGTGGTGCATCACTGCTTCTGATTCCACATTCCCTTCTGCACCCTCACAAGGATGCATACTGTTGTACTTAGGACCTACCTGTATAATCCAGGACAGATGGCCGCTTTGGAGACCTTTAACACATCCTTTGCCATTTAGGCTTACCTTCATAACTTCTGGATTCAGAAGTACAGGCACCTCTTAGGGCATTTTTTATTGCTGCTCTGAGTGAATGGTGGAGGAGTCTTGATGCCAGGGCTCCTCTGACTCTAAAGCCTTGATGTCTCCTATGTCTACTTAGCCTCTGCTGCCACTGACACCCCACCCGGCATTGTCCTGCAGCACTAAGTTGGGGCTGCCATTGGAGTGGGTGTCAGGGAGTGAATACAGCTAAGGACCCCTGCAACTCCTCTTGTGAGAATGCAATCTACAAAGTCCATCCTGTGGTCTCTGAGACTCCCAGACATGCCTGTCCGATATGCAGGGATAAGGGAAGGTGGCCATGATGTGGTACCAAGAGGAAAGAAAAAAAATTACCCATCCATTTCCTTTTTCTCTTTCTGGTTTTGGAGTAAGGAGTACTGGAGTTTGAACTCAGTGCCTTGCACTCACTAGGCAGGAACCTGTCACTTGAGTCAGGCCTCCAGTCCCTTCATGCCTTGGCTATCCCTTCCTTCCTTCCTTCCTTCCTTCCTTCCTTCCTTCCTTCCTTCCTTTCTTTCTTTCTTTCTTTCTTTCTTTCTTTCTTTCTTTCTTTCTTTCTTTCTTTCTTTTCTTTCTTTCTTTCTTTGTCAGTCCTGGGGCTTGAACTCTGGGCCTTCAGTTCAAGGTGAACGCTCTACCACTTCTGGTTTTCTGGTGGTTAATTGGAGATAAGAGTCTCATGGACTTTCCTGCCCAGGCTGGCTTTGAACTGTGATCCTCAGATCTTGGCCTCTTAAATAGCTAGGATTACAGGTGTGAGCCACCAGTGCCCAGCTCCTTGGCTATTTTCGAAGTAGGGTCTTGCTCTGTTTCTGGCTGGACTGGCTGGACTGGGCTGCCATCCGCTTACATGTGCTTTACCATGCCACTGGGGATGCAGGCACACTTCACTGTGCCTAGCCTTTGTGCTGAGCACAATAACAGGCAGGCAGGCACCACCTTGCTTATCAGCCACAAAGTGAGATGGAGTCTCATGAACTTTTATGCCTGGACTGGCCTAGAACTGTAATTCCTCTGATCTCTACCTCATACGTAGCTAGGATTATGGGCTTGAGCCATCATGCCTGGATAAAAATTACTCATTATTGTTAAAATATTATGTAGATGGCTATTTAGCTGGAATAAAATTAAAATTCAGCTGCAGTAGCTACATTCCAAGAGTTCAGTGTCCATGTATGGTTATGACAATAGCACAGAACTGCAGAGATTTGAGACTTTGCTGTCATTTCAGCGTGAGACTTCTATACCATCAGGCTTCTCTGCACTGTTAGCAAGGTAAGAAGGAAGACTTCTACTCCATTAAAGACTTAGTTGAACATTATAAATATGCTCTCCAAGAACTGTTGGAGTCATGATGATAGGCACAAAAATAAAGAATTGTCTCAGCAAGGCAAATTGTACTTCTGCAGAAGGAAACAGAAATCTGGCAAGCAGGCACACAGAGCAGGCAGGCTGCTCCTCTATTTATCCCTAATGTAACAGCCCCCGCTGCTCTGCTCAGATTGGTTGAGCTCAAGTTCACTATCTGCTCATAATTGGCTAGTTTGAATAGGGTAAGATTTTGCTATAAGGTGACTTTGAAATAAAATTAACATTACCTAAGTAATCTCAAAATGTACTCAAAACCCTCTGCTATCTCTAGAAAAACCTGAGGTGTATCTTAATTCCTTCTTGAAAAGAAGCCAGTTTAAGACAATCTTACATTTCAAAATTCGTTCCTTATCCCAAAGCATTTCCTTCTTTCCTAAACAAGAGCCTAGCTACCAAACCAATGAAGGAACTTTTCTTTGCCTGGGAGCTGTGCCTAAGATTTTTTTTGCTCCAGGCTAGTGCTCTATTCCTTTGAGCTACAGTACCAATTCTGTTTTTCTAGTAGTTAATTGGAGATAAGAGTAGTCTCATTTTCCTTCCTGGGCTGCCTTTGAACTGCAGATCCTCAGATCTCATTCTCAAGTAGCTAGGATTACAGATGTGAGGTACCAGTGCCTGGCCAAAGCAGGAACTTTTAAACAACACACTTTCATAGAAAAGACAGTTTTTCTCACAGTGAATATGTTATTTATAAGCAAGCATGTATGCTATGATCCCCACACTTTAGATGAGCTGGCTGGGAATATGGCTTAGTGGTGGAGTGCTTGCCTAGCATACATGAAGCCCTGGGTTTGATTCCTCAGTACCATATAAACATAAAAAGCCAGAAGGGGTGCTGTAGCTCAAGTGTTGAGTGCTATCCTTGAGCAAAAGAAGTTCAGGGACAGTGCTGCCCTGAGTTCAAGCCCCAGAACTGTTAAAAAAAAAATAAAAAGAAAGAAATGAATAGTTGAGCTATGCTAGTGTGTGTGTATGGGGCGGGGCGGGGGGTATGTTCAAGTGTGTCAGTGGCAGGACTTGAACTCAGGGCCTTTTGCTCTGACTCAGCTTACTTGTTCATGGTTGGTACTCTACCACTTGAACCATGCCTTCAGATTGACTTTGCTTTTGCTAGTTCATTGGTTTTTCTGGCTAGATCAGCTTCAAACTATAACTTTTAGTTCTCAGCCTTCCCCTGTGTCACTAAGATTACAGGCATGAAACACAGGTGCCTAGCCTTATGTATATGCTCTTCAGTATGATTCTCAATGAAAATATTTTGCTGCATACAAGAAAAAAGATGGAAGAGCCTCAGCTGGCCTAATTATTCTCTGGCCTTTACTGAGCTCCCTGCCCCCACTTACTGCTCCAGCCTCAGTTTCTCCATTCGTAGTAGGTCCCTTGTTCTTCCTGCTGTGTAGGGTTGGGGTGAGACTCAGAAGCCATGGCTGTGAGCAGAGGTGGGCAGGGTGGATCACTAAAACTGACTTACCCAAGGCCCGAACCGGCAGAGCCCCAGCGTGCTGGCCTGCTCCCAGCTGACATTCCCCCCAGCCCCCTCTGCCGAGGTCACCTAAAGCCCAGAAATTGTGCAGCTACGGAAGGAATATCTGCTGCGGTACAAAAACAGTAACAGTGTTGTCTTGTTCATTTGTGCAGCACCTAAATCGAGCTTGTTCTTTGTCAGCTACCATTCTAGAAGTGCTTTGCCAGTACTTTGCCAGTTTTCCAAACTTCTCTGTGGCAGTTAGCCTCAGAGAGCTGAAGTCCCCTGCCCGAGGTCACGTAGCTAGTGAGGAGTGGTCATCTATCTGAAGTAATCTGAGCTTCCCCTGGTTTTCCTCCCTCTCCCTCTCCCCACCCCACTCCTCCTGCCTCCATCCGATAGAGTTACTTATAGTCGTTTATTTGTCTTAGGGATGATATGCAGTGTTGTGGGTAGTGTTCCTACCTGACTTAGTAGTTTGGGTTCTGGTTTTCTTTTTTTTTTTTTTTTTTTTTTTTGCCAGTCCTGGGACTTGAACTCAGGACCTGGGCACTGTCCCTGAGTTTCTTTTTTTCTCAAGGCTAGCACTCTACCACTTGAGCCACAGGGCCACTTGTGGCTTTTTCTATTTATGTGGCACTGAGGAATCGAGCCCAGGGCTTCATGCATAATAGGCAAGTACTCTACCACTAAGCCACATTCCCAGCCCAAAGGTTCTGGTTTTCTGATTAAGGTTGGTGGCATGGCAAGGTGGGAATAGTATGGAGAATTAGCCAACATTGGTCCAGATCATTATACTGTTAATTAGCTGTGTGACCTCGGCTAGATTCCTTACCTCCTCTGTCTTTGAGTGGCATTTTGTGAAGGTACATTCTCCTGGCACTGAGTCAGGCTGGAAGCTGGAGCCTTATTGACTATCATCTTCTCTTTCTTCTGTCTGAAGCAGTGAGCTGCGGGGCTCAAGGGTACATAAATACATGCCTATATTCGTGGAGTTTACAGAACAGCATCCATGAGGAGTACCCAGAATGCTGGTTCAGTTGTTGGGGAGCCTGAGTTCCGACAGGTCCTGGATTTCTCCTTCCCTCCACCCGAGGCCCTGTGCGTCTAGTCATTTTCTGGCTTGTAGCAGGTGACAGCTGGCTATGCCTGCCTTTCCTCCTAGGCCACTTTCACCATGGCCCCCTGTAGCCTTCTCTGTGGTCCTGGGAGAAATCTCTTTGCTCTCTTCCCAAGTGGAAGTAGAGGAGAACCCGTACTCCCCACAGCCTACCAGGACGAGACTCAAGACCGGAGCAGAATTTGGAGGGAAGGGGGAGTCCAAGGCAGCTCTTTGCTTGTGCTTGTGGCACCAGGCTGGAGCTGTGGCGCTGTGGTCAGCATACACCCTTTAGGCTGGGCCATACCCAGCTGGCTTGGAACTGGAGGGCTTGGGGGGAAGCCCTAGCTGAGAAGGGGAGGTACATGAGATCTGTCCCCACCCCCTCCACTTTCTCGAGAAGGCAGAAGGTCAATGCCTGGGACAAGGAACTTTGTTTCCCTGGGCCAGCACCACAGAGTGGGAGTTGCTCATCATCTCAAGTTTAAGATCCTTGTAAAGGGAGTTAATATCCTGTAATTACATGAACTTCACAGGGCCTTTTAAGGAAGGGTGGTGAAATGCATCCTGTCTTAACAGCGACCTTTCCTGGCAAGGAAATCCCTCTGCCCAGATAATGATAGCAATCGGAGAGGACCCATGGCTGCATTTTATCTCTGGGGCCTAGATCTTCCTGAATTTGATAGCACTTGGGAAGTTATTGAGACTTCTCTGAAGCTTAACAGGCTTATTTACAACTTACTCAGCACTTGCTGAGCATATTTAGGAATTATTCACTCATTCTGAGCATGGGGTGACGGGGCAGAGGGTGTGTATGAAGACATGGTAGATCAGCTCGCTCTCCTTAAAAAAATAATTGGACTGGGAGCACATACCTGTAGTGCTGTTACTCCAGAGGGCAGAAAGAGGAGTACCTCGGTCTGAGGTCAGTCAGGGCAAAAGTGTGAGATCCTTCTGAAAAACAAAATAAAAGCAGAAGGACTGGGGGTGGGTCTAGTGGTAGAGTATCTACTTAGCACACATGAGGCCCTAAATTCAATCCCCAGTTCTGGGACAAACCGTTTCTCTTTGGGCCCTCAGTATCTCCAGTCTGTTAACACTCTGCCTGTTGGTGCAGACAGCCACCAGCACCTCAGCCCAGAGGAGAGAAAGATGTGCTTCTGAAGGGATCTGCCATCCTTGCTGGCCATGTCCTCTGACCTCATTTTACCCCTCTGCAGTCCTGTGAAATTAGTACTGGAAATATTTGAGGACTTTCGACACACCACTAAAATTGTGTGTCCAAAGTCACACAATTGAGGAATGGCCAAGTTAAGACATGAACCCATGTTCCCTCCAAAGCCACTGTCTTTTTGATTTAATTTAATTGTAAGGATGCTGTACAGTTACATGAGTAAGGTAATGAGTACATTTCTTGTCAAGCATTGTTACCCCTTCTTTGTTGTTCTCCCACTCAAAGCCACTGTCTTTAACTAAGAAGTGATAAAATACCCTGTGGTCTGCCAGAAGGAACTGTACTCTTGAGTCAACTCTGCAAGGGTACTTGGGTTTAGATAAACAAAGGGCCTGAGGAAGGGAAATCTGGGCGAGGGCTGCACTAGATGGGATCTGAGGCCTGGGGAAAGCCAATGAGCTGGACAGGAAGCGGTGCCCGGGGCAGGACCTGCATACAGGCAGATGGTCCCAAGGGCCCCATCACTTCCTGCCTGTATCTCTTGCCTGGAGTGTGTGGTGCAAAAGAAATTGGAATCATTTCCCATGGACTAGAGGTTCTGTGGAGGGCAGGGCCTAGGCCTTAGAACCATTGGATCTATCTATCTATCTATCTATCTATCTATCTATCTATCTATCTATCTATCTATCGAGCAGTTAATTCATAGGATGCACTCATTCACTCCTGGAGGAGTGAATGAACTACTCCAAATGGAATGAGCCAATGGCAGGGATGTGAGACCTTGGTTCATCCCTGTAAGGGATGGGGCGGGGTGGGGGGGGGATTCCTTAAAGAAGAGTTGCTATTCAATGTACATACTACAAAATTAAGAAAAGTGAAGACAAGGTTGGGTTGGGGGGGCATGAGAATGTTGAAAAGGGTAACACCGATCAAGATGCTTTGTATACATAAACTGTTAAATGGCAACTAGGTATAATTACTTAAGGATAACACAAAACTAAAAAACAAAGAAGAGGTGCTGATGCTTTGGGATATATTGACTAATCCACACATGAGGACAGAATGCACTGTGGAAAGTCTTTGGTACCAGGACTAGGACCTCCTGTGGTCTCCTTGAGACAGTTCTTAGAAAGCTGTCTTAGGGCTGAGGATGTAGCTCAGTGGTAGTGTGCTTGCCTACCATGCTTGAGGCTCTGGATTTGAGTCCAAGCACTACCAAAAAAAAAATTGCCTAAATCACAACACCAGGACACAAGGGTGTATAGAACCTAGCAGTGCTCAAAGTGATGTGTGTGTATCAAGCATAGCTTAGAGGTCAATGTTTTTTGTAAGACCGGCTTCTACTTGGCCTATTGGTCACTGCTTTCTCAATCCAGGATCCTCACAGTTAAAACCAAAAGGAAGCCAGGCATCAGTGGCCCATGCCTGGAAGCCTAGCTACTCAAGAGATTGAGATCTGAGAATAGTGGTTCAAAGCCAGACCAGGCAGACATATCTTTGAGACTCTTATTTCCACTTAACCAGCAAAAAGCCAGAAGTCAAGGTGTGGCTCAAGTGGTAGAGTGACAACCTTGAGTGAAAAAGCTAAGGGACAGCTTCCAGGCCCTGAGTTCAAGCATTGGTACAAGCACAAAGACACACACACACACACACAGAGAAAGAGAGAGAGAGAGAGAGAGAGAGAGAGAGAGAGAGAGAGAGAGAGAGAGAGAGAGAGGCTTGTGAGAACTTGCAAAAGGAAGCCCAAGATGACAGAGCTCTTATTGGGTCTTGGAGCTGTTTTTAAGAGAGTTTGGTTGGAGAGTTCCAGCAACTTTCTTTATTATGTGACCTCTTTAGTCCAGGAGTTCTCAATAACAGCTTCCTTCTCTTTTTCAGGTGTTGGTTGAGCGTGTGGTTTTAAGAAAGCCTCAGGACCAGGAAGGGGCCCAGGGAGGAGGCCTTTCTGGGAGCCCCTGGAACCTTCTGGTCCTAGAAGTGAAGCTAAACCACCACCTGGACTTATGACCCGTGGCCTGACTCCTACGCTGCCCATTGAGTTCCACAAGATGGGCTCCTTCCGCAGGCCCAGGCCGAGATTCATGAGCTCCCCAGTGCTCAGTGACCTGCCCCGATTTCAGGCCACTCGACAGGCCCTGCAGTTGAGCTCCAACTCAGCCTGGAACAGGTAAAGGAATGGATGGGGGGAAGGGGGTGGGCAGGAGGGCTTGTCACAGCCAGGCAGGGCCAGGGGACATCTGGAGACTGGTTGAGTGGCTGTGCCTACTGCTTCTTGGCTCTCTACTCTGGAAGTCTGTGATGATTGGGACAAATGAAAGTAACATTTCCCCCTCTCCCCCCTTCCTCTTAACATCCCCCTCTTAACATCTGCGTGTCCATTCACTTTCTGTATTCAGAGGGAGACATTACCCCACTGGATCATCATAGTCAGTGAACCAGCCTGGGATACCTGGGTTGGAATGGCCAGTTAGAGTTTTTGCCTTGTAGCCCCTCCTTAGACACTGAGCATCCAAAAGACCTCAATCAATCTGCTTCCCCTCTGGGAAGACTAGACGTGGGTTGTGAGGAATTCAGTCAAGTAATCTGAACCACAGATGCATGACCCCTGTGAGCCACATGGCTTTGGGAACTCTTGGGAGTATCTGATCTTGCACACCATACCCAGGGTTGACTGAGTCAGTGCTGTCTCACTGTAGGTAACTCGTTTCAGATTTATGCAGGTCCTCTTTGGATTAATTAAATGCATCACGCTTTTAAAGCATTACAGAATTCTGTAAGTTCTCATGGAGTTTGTTGATAAATAAGCATAAAGGACCACTCTTTTCTCTCCCCATCAGGGGAGAGAGTACCCAGATGTTTTAAGCAGATCCTTGTTCTTTATAAAAGAACACCATGGCCGGGTGTTGGTGGCTCATGCTTGTAATTCTAGCTACTCGAGAGTTCAAAGCCAGCCTGGGCAAGAACGTCTATGAGTGTTATCTCCAAAATCAGAAAACCGGAAGTGGTGCTGTGGATTTAAGTGGTAGAACACTAGACTTGAGGAAAAGAGGTCAGGGACAGCACTCAAGCCTGGAGTTCAAGCCCCATGACTAACAACAAAAAAGAGCACCCTGGGCGTGCACAAGATTATAACCTGCTCTCTTGTTGATATTTGTGTTGGAGTCCCTAAGAATGATGAGTGAGGCCCAAACTGTGGTCCCTCAAAGGACTCTACCCATTTACCTCCCCAGGTAGGCATGGATAAGACAAGGATCCTCTCCCACAAGACATCCTATTAGAAAGGCAAGGAATTATTGTGTCTAGTACCCCAGGCCACAAACAGCTCTGGAAAGACAGACAATGGCCTCCCAGCTGAAAAACCCAGATAGGGGCAAGCCCTGCTTGCTGGGCAAATTTCCTTACACTCTCTCAGGACAGTGGTACTGGCCACAAAGTTTCCTGAAAGCTGATCAGCTGCCTGCCTTTGATCAGGGCTGCCAACTAGACGAGGCTAGATGAGGGCAGAAGTCCAGGTGGTTGGCAGGGGAGTTCTGTGTTGTGTTTATGCCATGAATTTTCTGGCCCTTCCATCTACCTTCACCCCAAGCTGTTTGTGGAAACAGCGTAGGGAAGGCTGATGGTCTAGCCAAGGCTTGTTTCCCTTGCAGTGTCCAGACAGCTGTGATCAACGTTTTCAAAGGGGGCGGCTTGCAAAGCAATGAGCTCTTCACGTTGAATGAAAACATCAGGTATGTGACCAGGCAGGCCAGCACGTGTCTCCTGTGGACTCCACCAGGAGCCTTACATTTTGAGGCTCTATTTTGTTTTCCTGCTTGTTTCTTCTGTTGGCCATTATGTTGCTCTGATATCTATTGAGGTTTTTATTTGTTCATTCACTTTTTCTGCCAGTCCTAAGGATTGAACTCAGGACCTGGGCACTGTCCTCGAGCATTTTTTGCTCAAGGCTAGTGCTCTACCACTTAAGC
This sequence comes from Dipodomys merriami, assembly GCF_024711535.1. Lineage (NCBI taxonomy): Eukaryota > Metazoa > Chordata > Mammalia > Rodentia > Heteromyidae > Dipodomys > Dipodomys merriami. Next base: position 15,084,740 of record NW_027203493.1, on the reverse strand, counting down.
CATAACACCTACTTCTGGCTTTTTGGTAGTTAATTAAAGATAAGAGTCTCATGGACTTTCCAGCCTGGGCTGGCTTTGAACCATGATCCTTAGTTCTCAGTCTCCTGCCTAGCCAGGATGACAGGCCTAGTCACCAGCGCTTGGTGCTGATTCCATTTTGAGATAGTTAGCTAGATTTCTGGCTCAGAGTTAGTTTATCTGTGTATCATTTATATAATATGTTTTGAGGGGCATGGAAGAGTAGATGATTGCTGTCACTTATTTCTGCAAACATTTATTGTGTTCTACTTGATGGTTAAATATCATATTAGGGCATAGGACTTAGTGATCAGAACTAGACTGCTTGGGATTTATTGCTGTCCTTTTTAATAAGGGACTTGCAGACAGACAGTGCGTATCTCTCTGATGGCCAGGTACTGGAAAGATGGGGGAAAAAGACAGAGGTGGACTCTACTCTCCTGGAATTTATATTTGGTCAAAGAGATAACAATTAGTCCACTAATCATTCATACAAAATATGAAAGTTCTGTGACCTAGCCAGTGCGATAGAAGTATTTTAATGTGACTTGATCTTGTCCAGGAGGCAGGAACAACAGAGGTGATGTGTGTGCTGTGATCCAAGGGCCCATGGAGATGTAGTACATGGATAAAGAGGGCTCCATGTGGTAGAAACTGGAGGTGGAAAAGTCCTGTGGTTACAGTGAACAAGGGACTGTAAAAAAAAGGTTTGTGTGCACAAAGCACTGGAAGTTGAGTAGTGGTTGGGTTTGTGGCTCAGAGAAATGAGAGCAGAGAATCAGGCAGGGCTCTGACTATCAGGCTGTGCTAGGAATAAGAGGATGAACCAATGCTTTCATGGCTCTGCATACATGTCCAGTTTGGGTTTGCCAAGTGAGAAAGAACTTCAAGGCTGAAGACTTAGGCCTGGAGTGAGCAGAACAATAATTATTGTTCTGCCACTATTCAGGTCCTGTTGACCCTGAGTTAAGGCCTGTGTTATATAAGGTTGTATAAGGATCTCTTCTTTCATTTAAAGCTTTAGCATTCATGAGTAAACAGAATTGTGCTAAATTTCCACCTGTCTTGAATTTCATGTCATAACTGCATAAATGTGGGAAAAGACTAAAGCTTACCCACCAAATGCCTCGTTAGAGGGGAGGAAGATGAGATTCCAGGAATGTGTGTGATAGGGGCAAAGCTGGGTCACTTACCCCCAAGTTACTCCAAGAACAGAGGTCCCAGCCTTCCCAACAGGAGTATAAATAAATAAAACAGGGACTCAGGAATGCGTGAATTGTTCTCACTCGGCCAGAGGAATCCTCACATTGTACTTGAAAGCTCTTTGTGGGCAGCTCGGAAACGCACAGGCCAGGCGTGATGTCACCAGCTCCGTGGGCCCCAGGGCTGCCAAATGAGCCAAAGGGGCATCTCGGGGTGAAGCGCAGTCCTGGTGCCTGGAAAGAAGCTCCTGACCTTTGTGGAAAGGAGAATTACGCTGCCAGGACATGGCTCCAGTGACAGTTCATCTTATTTCCCAAGAAGAACCGGAAATTGTGATTTTTTTTTTTAGAAATGTGAAATTTCCTGACTTTTAAATGTTGATAAATAATCCAGATTTTCCCCTAAACATTGGTGCAGGCCAACTACAACACGTCTGCAGACACAGACGGGCCATGGTGTCATGAAGACATCAAGGCTGGGAAGTGATGTGTCCTAGGCTTAACCTCTGAGCCTGGGCACTATCCCTGAGCATTTTTGCTCAAATCTAGTGCTCTACCACTTGAACCAGAGCTCCACCGCCAGCTTTTTTGGTGCTTAATTGGATGTAAGTCTCACAGGCTTGCCCTGCTGGCTCTGAACCGTTATCTTCAGATCTCAGCCTCCCGAGTAGCTAGGATTACAGGCGTGAGCCACCAATGTTTGGCTTATTTTTTTCTTTGAGTGTGAAGTGATTACACCACAGTGTTTTTATGATGGCATTCCAGATGTGCACGTATTGTATTCTTTTCAAAATAACTTTCTCTATTACTTTCTCTTTCCTCGCCCTTAAACCCCTCACCCTTCAAATCAGCAGCATTCATTGAGATGATCTATGTCTTTATACAGAGTTTCACTGTATTTCCAAACTATTCACTCTCCGTCTTCCTTTTTTCCTCTTCCCTTCCCCTCATTCCCCTACATAGTTCTATAGTTAGAATTATGTTGCATGAATATGCAGATATATATGTGTATATACACACATTTACATATAGGTATGTCTGTATATGTACATATCCATGAACACGTATATCATTTAGGTCTTGCATTTACTTATGAGTAAAAACATGATATTTGATATTTTGAGTCCCCTGACCTTTTGCTTATATCTTTGAACCCTGGAGAGGAACTCTATGGTGTCCCTTATTAGGAATGTAACAGATCTTGAGGGTCCTGACTTTTTGACCTCATCTAAACCTAATTCCTTCCCTGAAGTTTCACCTGCAAGTACTCTCAGCTTGAGAGGTAGGGCTTAGGCAGGCACTGGAATTTGGAGATAGATGGGCACAATTCAGTTCATGGTAACACCCTCACGCCCTGTACCATCTTGCGTCAGGGAGAGATTCTACATTGGGAGAACAGTTAAGCCAGTGGCTCCTGATCTATCTTTCTGCTATTATTCCTTTAATGGAGCCTATCTCTTGACTTTGCATAAATTAATTATTTGACTAGCTTTCACTGTGATACTTATACATACGCATGGAATGTGGTTTGATTGATTTCACCGGGCCTCTATTTCTCTTCCTTAATTGTCTTCCTTGTGAATCGTTTGTAGTGAGTCTCATTAAGCTATTTCCATACATATGTAATGCACTTTGGTCCTGTCCATCCCCATTACCTTTCTTTCTGGTGTTGGGGCCCTATCAGATGCTAGTCTCAGGGGAATGACAGATGGCTGGGGTTGGAAACTGCTCAGATGTGAACTAAACCCAGACTAACTCATGACTCTCAGAAACCAGAGCTTGTTCCGCCTTTGTTTCTGTATCTTCTGCCCTTTGGCTTTGAAGAGAGTGGCTCGAGTGCAGACAGGCTTTCCCCTCTTGGAAGCTTGGAGTACCACTAGGAACAGGAAGTGAGTTCCAGGCATATACATGACTTGGGCATCTCAAGGGGCATTAAACATGCTGACCCAAGTCTGCATCCACATCTGCAAGAGCCTTTCTGGAAATAAATCCAGCTGTTCCTGTTGAAGACCTAATACACTGACAGGAACATGCCATGCTCTGGCTGGGTTCTAAAGTCCAGGCATTCAGAACACTTAGGTTCTGAATTTCCTTTGGGATGGCCAGTTTGCAGAAGAGATTCATAAACTTAACAGGGCTGAAATACGACGGTGGATAAAACAGAGGACATGGGATGGGTTGTCAGAAAGAAGACATGGAAGGATAGAAGGCCAAGTTGTTCCCAAGCTCATTGTTCAGTCAGTTGTGACAGTGCCCAGTGTGTGCTGGGTTCAGTAGAATGTTTTGACTTAAATTAGCAACTTCTGAATTCAGAGGCCTGGGGAGCAAGACTGAACTCATGGAGTTCCTTCCTTCCTTCCTTCCTTCCTTCCTTCCTTCCTTCCTTCCTTCCTTCCTTCCTTCCTACCTTCCATCCTTCCTTCCCTGCTTCTTTCCTTCCCTCCTTCCTTCCTTCCCTCCTTCTCTCCTTCCTTCCTCCCTTCTTTCCCTCCTTTCCATTTTCCTTTCTTCCTCTGACAGTACGAGGTCTTGAACTCAAGGCCAAAGCATTCTCCTTTAGCTTTTTTGCTTAAGGCTGGTACTCTACCATTTGAGCCCCATCTCTACTTCCACCTTTTTTGTGTGGTTAATTGCAGATAAGAGTCTCACAGACTTTTCTGCCCAAGCTGGCTTCAAGCTTCAGTCTTCAGAGTTCAATCTCCTGAGTAGCTAGGATTACAGGCCTGAGCTAGTGGCTACTGATTCAATATACTCAATATAATTCTTTTTCTTTTCTTTGCTTTTCCTTCCTTCTTTCTTTCCTTCCTTCCTTCCTTCCTTCCTTCCTTCCTTCCTTCCTTCCTTCCTTCCTTTTTTCTTTCTCTCTCCTTCTTTCTTTCTTTCTTTCTTTCTTTCTTTCTTTCTTTCTTTCTTTCTTTCTTTCTTTCTTTCTTTCTTTCTTTCTTTCTTTCTTTCTTTCTTTCTTTCTTTCTTTTTTTTGTCCAGTCCTGGGGTTTGAATTCATGGGCACTGTCCCTAAGCTTCTTTTGCTCAAGGTTAGCACTCCACCACTTGAGCCACAGTGCTACTTCTGACTTTTTTCTGTTTATGTGGTACTGAGGAATCAAACCCAGGGCTTCATGCATGCTAGGCAAGCACTCTACCACTAAGCCACATTCCCAGCCATCAATATAATTCTTGCCATGAATATCTAAGAACAATATGTGGTTATATGATACACATACAGGTCAGCAATGGGTGAGTGTCCTATAGCCAGTCCTGCAGATCTATTTCTCCAGAGTTTGGGTGAGGTGAGTTCCCTGTCAACTGGCAGCTCCTGAAAGACACTTGGAACTGAAGGTAGGGTGATGCTACTTTCTTACCAGGCAGCTGTTTCTTCTTTCTACTGAGACAAGAACAAGAGGAAACGACTTTCTCGGTTCTGCAATCTCTTCAGGCCAAATGCTAATAATTTTTTTTTGGGGGGGGGGGTGGTTGGGTTACCTAAGTCCTATGTCAAAACTTGAACCATCTTCCCTGGGTTACTTCCCCCTGGGGCCTCTTTCAAACTGTGGAGTATTTGGGAGAGGTAAATATATGTAAATATTAGCTCTTGTAAAGGAGGGTCAAGAATGGGGAGGGTTTTATGTAACTGGGTCACCTAATGCAGCCATTGTAAATCTGGCCCTCCTTTTAAAAAATCATGTTAGCCGGGCGCTGGTGGCTCACGCCTGTAATCCTAGCTATTCAGGAGGCTGAGATCTGAGGATCGAGGTTCAAAGCCAGCCCGGGCAGGAGAGACCGTGAGACTCTTATCTCCAATAAACCACCAGAAAACCAGAAGTGGCGCTGTAGCTCAAGTGGTAGAGCGCTCACCTTGAGCTGAAGAGCTGAGGGACAGCGCCCAGACCCAGAGTTCAAGCCCCATGACCGACACACATACACACAAAAAATCATGTTATTCATAATGAACTCTATATTTTAGTCACCTTTGATGTAGCTGTGATGCAGAGCTTTGGATAGTTGGTAGTCAAACTGGATTTAGAGACAACTACCCCCCTACTTTCGGGATAAATTCATCAGAATAAGTAGTTCCATCAGAAACAGAGTTACCAATTTCTCCCCCACATAAAAGTCAAAGCACAAAGCTAGATGATGGTGGCTCCTACCTATAACCCTAGCTACTCAGGAAGCTGAGATCTGAGGATCTTGGTTCATAGCCTGCCTGGGCAGGAAACTTTGTGAGACCCTTATTTGCAATTAAGTACCCACACAAAAAGCTGAAGTGGAGCTATGACTCAAGTGGTAGTAGAATGCTAACCTTGAGCAAAAGTCTCAGGGTCAGCTCCAGGTCCAGGACAGTTCCCCAGGACACAAACAAACAAAAAGGCAAATCTCATAATCTATTCATAAGAAAACCATAAATCAGAATGTTTTCTGAAGAAACTACCGAAGGAAGCAGAGCTTGCACAACGTTCTATCCCTAAAGGCAAGAAAATGACCTTCTGGAATAGACACATTCTGGCTAACTCACAACCGACAGTTGTGGCTTCTTGAATTTCCATCTGCCTTGGCTTGGTCTGACCCCTGAATTCACATCCTCCCCTTTGAATTCTCTGTGGGACAGTGGTTTTAACAGCCCTGTCCAGGCTCAGCCTGATTGCCTATATCTGGGGAGTGAGGCCAAGCTCAGCATGAAGGCCTGGGGCTCACAAATCCTTCCAGAATCAGGAGTGTCTGACACCAAGCGGCAGCCAACTCTTCTACTGACTTAGGTAGCCTGGAAGAGCCAGAAAAGTATGGATTTAGTCACCACCTGTGCTGTGGGATGTTCAGGAGACTTTGCATTTTGAGTAATTGGGATGTAGACAGAGCAGAGCAGTCAGTGACGCTATTGTTCATGTATTGAATGCGTGTGTGGTGCTTTATTAGTCCTGGGCATATGGTGAAACACTCATTAAGGTGGTTGGCTCTTGGGGAGCTTTTTTTTTTTTTTCTGGTCTCAGGGCTCAAACAACAAGGTCTCAAGCTCTTGCTTGACTTTTCCACTCAAGGCTAGTGCTCTACCACTTGAGCCACAGCTTTTTTTTTTGGTGGTTAATTGGAGATAAAAGTCTCACAGATTTTTCTACCCAGGCTGGCTTTGAACTATGATAGTCAGATCTCAGCCTCCTGAGTAGCTGGAATTATAAGCGGGAGCCATGGGCACCCAGCTTAACTGTCTGTTTTAAAGTGGCTGGTGGGAAACACTCTAATGCTGGGCTCTGTGGAGAGGATGGGCACGTAATTAGATTTAGGGGGGAAATGATACTTAAGTTGAAATATGGAGATCACAGGTAGCTGTAAAGCAGAAAGGGCAGCTGACTGCATAACTGTCTTACCACCACACATCCTGTGCCTGTGACCCCCTAGAAGAGCCTTTTCTCTGCAGATATAAGGGCTGGGTACTGAGGTTTCTGGAAGCCAGAGATGAGTTATCTGCAGTTGTTCCCAAGGCAGGAAATGTACATTTTCCTTCTTCCAACCATCCTGTTTCTGTTCTGGGGGAGGAAGGAGGTGATGTGAAGGAAAGCTTCGAGCTATTCAAGGAAAAGGGGAGCTTCTGAGAGCCATACTTGATCTCAGAGTGGACCTTGGAGGGAAATCTGTCTTTCCTTCCGTCTGTCTGTTGACTGTGGTGGGATCCCAATTGGGGAAGATGAGAAGAGGAGTCTGGGTCCCGCCCATAGGCTGGTCTATGGCCAGAGTTCACCAGCTGATTAAAGCAGATGCTTGCTGATTGTGGTGTGTGCCAGGGCCCTTGCAAGGGCTGAGTGTGTGTCCACTCTTGTGCAATCCCCAGGTCACTTCCTGTCTTACAGATAAGGAAGACCGGGCCTATGGGAGTGAAATAACTCCTCATAGGCATCTCTAGGGAGTGTCTGAGCATGGACTTGGCATTTTCTAGATGCAAGCTTGACGTCCCTGTGTGTGAGCTCAACAGCAGATCATGAAGTAAATGGAAACATTCTTTTCCTCAAGTTGGGGAAGGACTAAAGTGACATCTGTGGTCTTGGCTGGCTCTGACTGATCTTGTCTTCTTGGTACTTTGTGCCTGTGGTTGAGAAACAGACTTGCCTTGGGACACAGGAAGTTATTTAGAGGGCAGTGGTGGCTGGAAATCTATGCAGCTGGCCCATGTCGTGTTGGGCTTAAATACTGCTCAGAAACCTGGCCATTTCCTCTAGAATTCTAGATTTCTAGTCTCTCTGAAAACCAGATGTGGCAGTAGTCTGGAATAGGTATTGGGAACTGAAGCCTGGCTGTTGGGTTTACAAGGATTTTCCTCAGCCCTCTCCCTTCCTGGCTTGGTGTGTGGAGACTGGGGTGCTGCTGGCTAATGGCGTTGTTCTAAGCATCTCTCATTTGCAAAGGAGGGAGAATGCCTGCCCAGAGGGTGATTACGTCAAGTCCCTCTGCCCTTGCTGGTGCTGCGGCCTGTCCCTGTTCCTCTTTCTCGGCTGGAACCCAGCTTTGGGGTGTCTGGCTATCTCCCCTGTGCCCAGGAGTGACCCTCAGAAGTGAGATCTGGTCTGTGTGTTCCAGGAAGCCCAGGCAGCTGGAGGAACTCCTCAGTCTGGGAGGAAAAAGGGATGAGACAGCACAGACCAGTGAATGCTGCTCCTTTTCTTCCTATTATCACTTGGCTTCTGACTGAACTCCATGTCACTTCCCTGTGCGTCTGGGTCTCCTTCCCTTCCTATTGCTCTGTACTCCCTGCTTCCTTCTCCTAGTTCCCGTGGCTCCATCTGGGGTAGATGGGGTGTTAGCAGCAGCGTTCTGTTTCCAAATGAAGCTGGGCATTGAAATGGTGTCTGGAATGTGAAACAACTCCTGTGGGAATTGCCTTCCCCCCACCCCTCCCCGCTATAATCCCAGCAGTCCTTTCTTCCAGCTGTCTCCACCTTTCACCTTCCAGGCCTTTGACTTGGGGGTGGTCTGGCCCTGACATCTAGGCCCTTCAGGCACCTTCCCTGGATCTTTAATCCAAGCTTAGGCAGTGCTAGGCTGGAGTCCTGGTAAGGAGGAGGAACTAAAGGATGGAGTCCGCAGAGGTGGGGTTTCAAGTCCAGCAGACTTAGGTAGAACCTTAGTGGCCAATACTTGCCTAGCCTGCCCTCAGCCAGATGTTGTTCTGGGAACTTCGTGATGATTACCCTTTCAGCCATCCTTCAAAGTAGGTGTCTTCAGTCTCCTCACATCTGTGCAGGCTGTTGCTAACAATAGCTAGGAAGTGGCGCCCCAGCAGTGACCTCAAGTCCACCTGCCCATTTCTGGGGTCAGTGTCTTGGTAAGTACTAAAACAATGAGATGAGCCGGGCACTGCTGATGGCTCCCACCTGTAATCCTAGCTACTCAGGAGGCTGAGATCTGAGGATTGTGATTTGAAGCCAGGCTGGGCTGAAAGTTCCATGAGCCTTTTTATCTCCAATAAACTATCCAAAAAAGCCAGAAGTGGAGGTGTGGCTCAAGTAGTCACTTTGGGCAAAAGAAACACAAAGACATAGTATCCAGGCCCTGAGTTCAAGCCCCAAGACTGCAACATACCTATTTAAAGAAAAAAAAAAATCAGAGCTGAGACTGCTCCCTTGTCCTAATGGTTTAGGCTAAAATGCAGAAGCAGCATGCTGACAGTGTTGCCTGGTGCCTAGCCAGGGCTTAGTATACTTGAACTGGAAAAAAGCCAGGCTCTGTCTGGGGAATAGATTTTTTTAATTCTTTATTGTTCGGTTTTGTTTTCTTTTGTCTTATGTTATTTTATATTTTAGTTTGCTTGTCCAGCAAGTAATTTGCCTTTCTGTTGACAGAGAAGAAACCCTAGAAACAACTGGGCCTCCTGGGCCCCTAAGCCTTAAAGGAACCTGGGCAGCAGGTACTGGGAATCAGGACTTTCACCTTCTCTTTTTTGAACACACACACACACACACACACACACACACACACATACATACATACATACACACACACACGTGTCAGGGCAGCAGAGATACACAGGCTGAAATCAGAGCAGAACAATCCCCTCTCCTCCACTCCCACATGCAAACACACTGCAACCTGCCTCACTAATTTAATTTGTAAAGCACAAAGAGCAAGAAAAAAAAGCAAGAGGAAGAGAGCCAAAGGCTGTGGTTTGTTCTCGATGTACACACAAATGCTTGCGTGAGGATTGAAACTCAGGACCTTGCACTTGCTTAGTTCAATACTCTAACACATGATCTAAGTCCCTAGTCCCACATATATAATTTTAAAGTTTTATTCAGATAGGGTCTAATGCTAACTTTGTCCATACTTTGTCAAACCACAATCCTACACTGGCCTTCACAATAGCCTGGATTGCAAGTGTGCACCACCACACACAGCTTGTTTTAGAGAGAAAGTCTCTAATGTTTTTGCCACCTTGTCTCTGCCCCTTGAATCACTGGCATTGCAGGCATGTTATATCATACCTGACTTGATGTTTCTTCTCTTTTCTTTTTTAATTTTTTATCTTGATTTTTGATAAGCTGCACTTAGGTACTTCATGAGAAAGCATCTCAAGCAGGAGAAAATCATGGAGCTATTGATTTATTTCTTCTTACAGCTAGCACTATGACAGATACAAAATAGTTTGAAGTAACTTGTTATGATTCAAAGGATTATTGAGATCTTGTTCTCTATTAATTGAGCTCTCTTTCTCTCTGTTGCTTTTTTAGATAAGGGGCAACTGTCTCCTTTTTCTTCATTTCTTTTTTCAGATTTTAAATTAGTGTATACTAATTGTACAAAGGTGTTTCATTGTGATATTTCTATACATGCATATACTTTTTTATTGTTGGTGTGAGTTCAAAGGCTTGAACTCAGAGCCTTGTGCATGCTAGGTAGGCACTCTACTGCTGAACCACACCTCCAGCACATGCACTGTACTTTGATAATACTCATCCCATCAGTTAGGAAGTGTGTCTCTTAGGTGGGGAAACCTTCTGAGATGGCATTATTAAGAGAGAGAAGTAGAAAGCCTCCTTTTGTCTCAGGAGCTGAGACAAAGGTAGAGGTTTTTCAGAAGTATCCTTCCCCTGGAGGCCAAGTACAAGCAGAGGAGACACAGCACGTAGAAGTGAATTTTGCCTCTGGCTCAGCTGCGGTCTGCCCACAGGCCAACCTGGCCAGCGCTGCTCTGGCCCCTTGCCTTTGTTCTTCTTTCCTCAGCTCCTCTAGCTCTGTATGACCTAGGAGCACAAGTTCTCAGGTCAGTACCCGAGGCAGGTCCTGAGGGGCAGGTTCCTGTGACTTTCAGGATTCTCTCCCTCCCCTGCTCCAGCCACTCCTGACTGTGCCTGGGCTGGGGACTCCATCCCTTTTTTTTCCTCAGCCTTCAGACCACTCCATAGTAACCTTAGCAGGGACTCCTGTTAGAATCTTTAAGGGTTTTGAATAGGACTTTATTCACATGGTTTAAAAATATTGAAGTCTATAAGAAAGTGGAAGATTTCCTTTTCCTATATCCCAGAGGCCTAGCTCCTATCCTTTGCTCTTCAAGTTGAGTATTGTAATAGCCGTTGCTTATTGGGTATCTCTCCTCTCCCTCCCCTCCCCTCCCTTCCCTTCTCCCCGCCCTCCCCTTCTACCTTTCCTCTTTCCTCCCTATGTTCCTTTCCTCCTCTCCCCTTTTGTTTTCTTTGCTCCCTCCTTTTCAGTGAAAAACTGTTATTCATATGCAGTGACCCTATCTCATAACATGCTCAGATAGAAATAAGACAAGATTTTCCATTCAGGACAACAGAATCCTCCTCCTCTTCCTCTTCCTCTTCCTTCTCCTCCTCCTCTTCCTCTTTCTCCTCCTCCTCTTCCTTCCTCCTCCTTCTTCCTCCTCCTCCTCCCCTTCCTTCCTCCTCCACTTCCTCCTCCTTCTTCTTTCTCCCTCTCTCCCTCCCCCCACTCTCTCTCTCAGCAGGATTAGGTTTGAGCTCAGTACTTGGCAGATGTTCTACACCATTTGAGACAGCCTCAGCCTAACAAAATCTTGACTTAAATGATTAGATAGGTCTTTCTATTCAAATAACTCTACATAGCAATGCCTAACTGGGTATGGTGGTGTATGACATAATCCCAGCATTCAAAAGACTGAGACATAATGATCTTAAGTTGGGTGCCAGTCTGGGCTACACAGAGATTTCAAGATTAGCCTGGACTAAAAACAAAGGAGGCAACAATGCTTGATAAGCAATGTACTCATTACCTTGCTCATGTGATTGTAACCCCTCTGTACAGTATTTTCACAATAAAAAGCTTATTTTAAACAAGCAAACAAAAACCATAACTGTGTTATATGGAAAAGAAAAGGGCCAAAAAAAAAAAAAAAAGAAAAAATAAAGAAAAGGGCCAGTGGAGATCAGAACTGAGGGAAGGACAAATAAGTGGTTCTGTTATATCTGGTCATAATCCATCACACTAAAAGCAATTAAAGCAGGTTCTGACTTCTGTGTCTAGTTCTCCTCACTAAGAACTGGTTGTCAAGGAACCTCTTCCTGTCCTATTCATTCTGTTTCAGTTTTTATTTTTGTTTTGTCAGTCATGAGGCTTGAACTCAGGGCCTGGGTGTTGTCCCTGATCTTTTTTCTCAAAGATAGTGCTCTACCACTTTGAGCTACAGCACCACTTCTGGTTTTCTAGTAGTTAATTGGAGATAAGAGTCTTGAGGATGTTCCTGCCCAGGCTGGCTTTGAACTCAGCCTCCTGAGTAGCTAGGATTACCTGCATGAGCCACCAACCTACTCATTTTTATCTGTCACCATCTTGTCACTCTGATCTGCTTGTTTCTAGCCTCAGAGTCCTTTTGCTAAGTCTTTGTGACAGTAGTGGCTTCAAGTCTGCTCTTAGCTTTTGATCCTTTAGCACCTGATTCTGCCAAATGCTTTGCCTTCCTGTCACCATGTGTGGCTTACTGTAGCCCTTCTTTGCAAGGTGAGGGTGCTGCACTTACCTCACTGTGGGTTATGTTTTCTGTCCTCATAGCAGTTGCAGAAAACTTCTTGGATCCTCCTGCTGGGCAGCATCGTAACACTTCCTGGGTACCATTACAGGTATCCCAGGGTGATCGCCATATCCAGCCTCAACTCATGATAATCGCAGAGGTTTAGATCCCACTTCCTTGTCTCTCTAGGAAATGGCTCTCCTTTTTAATCTTGATGGGCTTGCCTTCCCATTGATCTTCTTTCTCTTTCCTATTCTCCTGCAGCATCTTCATGAACATGGGGTTTTCTCAGAGCACCCATTCAACAGCATGTTATTTGATCTCAGAACTATGGTTAGCTGCCCAGCATTGCGCGTCCCCAGGATATCCTCAGGAAGTTCTGCCCTAAGGAGCCCTTCCTAGGCCTCCCTTTTAAATTTCTCTCACAAGCTCAGCTTCTTTGTTTGTGCTCTGGAGATTTCCCAGTGGCCACAGAGGAGATAGGCGTTAGGAGAGCTGTGTTTCTCCCATGGCCAGAGGCAGCCTCCTTCCATTTGCGTCTGTCCACCGGGCTTGTTTTCTGTTCTGAAGATGCTTCTATCTCTGACCTTGAATTTGTTGACCCAAAGCCAGAACTTTGAGTCAATGAATGAGCCACACTCAGTCCAATAACCTTTCTTTTTGGTGGTAATAGGGTTTGAACTCAGAGCTTTATACTTTCTAGAAAGTCTCTTGTTTGAGCCATGCCTCCAAATCTTTATTCACTCTGATTATTTTTGAGACCACGTCTTGTTCTTTCCCATTCTAGTTTAGACCAGAATCCTGCCATTTATGCTTCTTCTGTAGATGTGGTAGTGGTTGCTTGCTCATGGCTCTGTCCAGCATTTGGTTGAGATGGGGCCTCTGTGAACTTCTTGCCTGAGCTAGCCTGGCCCGTGATCTTTTCAGCCTCATGAGTATCTAGAATTACAAATTTGAACCCCCCAATGCCGGGCTTAGCCCATTGACTTTTGATGGAGACCTGCCGGCCCTTGTCGAGGAGAATTCTGGTAGGTTTTCATTAAAAGGAATCTCAAAACAAAGCATAGACCACCAGATGTATTTTAAGTTGTAGGAAAAGGGAGGTATTTTATTGGTTCACATCTTGCAGCTTTCTAGGGCTCTTTCTGGAAGTTAGAATGCGAATGTTTCTGTCTTCTGGCTCAGCATTCTTGATCCTGTATTCCATACAGAGTAGCTTTCTTACAAGTACTCGCTCCCTAGCCTTTAGTGGGATTGTGGGCATGTTTGGGGGAGGTAATCCAATGAAGGCTGTGAAAAGTTTGAGTATTCTCCTTAATAGCCGCAGCCAGTGGGAGGAGCGAATGAGATCATGAGAAGCCATCGAGAGTTCACTCCCTGGGGAGCTGACTGGTTCTCAGGAGCCAGTTATTCTTGTTTTTAGCTTCCTCTACTGGTCTGAGTCAAATTAAACAGCGGCAGTAATGACCCCATTATTTGTCATAGGGAGAAGAAATCTGTTGCCAAACTCTTATTTATTTTTCATTTTAATTTTTCTTAGCACTTAAAACTCTTTGAAATTATCTTGAGCCAGGCATCAGAGGCTCATGCCTATAATCTTAGCTACTCAGAAGGCTAAGATCAGGAGGATTGCGGTTTGAAACCAGTCATAAAAGTTCATGAGATTCTATCACCAAAATAACCAGCAAAAAACAGGGCTGGAGGCATGGATCAAGTGAGCAAGCAAGCCCAAGAAACAAGCTCTGGGACCAATAAACACAAACAAGAAATTGCCTTGTGTCAAACTGGTCCCTTCAAGAACAGAACTCTGAAAGCAGAAATATTGTTAATCTTCTCCCTTGTTCTCCCACTGATAGGGAGATGTGTAGCATGTAGAGATTTGCTAAGTCGATGTCTGTCATTGGACACATAGACTCTCTACTCTTGGGTAGTCCCCTTTGAAGACTACGTCTGCCTGTTCACAGTGAGTGGTCAAGTGGAGTTTCAGGTCTGAGTGTCTGTGTGATTTAGAGAAGGGAGAAAGTTATGGAATAAAATGTTCAGTTTGCTTAAAATCTGGGTTTGAGTCGTGACTATGTCATTACTTAGTTGTAAAACTTCTCTGAGCCTTAATTTCTTGATCTGTACAGGATGAATAATAATTTTACCCTTAGACCCTTCCCCATCTCATTCCCCTCCTGACTTACTTTAAATCCTTGGTTGAAAAATGTGTGAAAATTGTGTTTTAATGTATAAGATGCTTTGCAAATGGGAAGAACTTCAAAATAAATTTCTATCCTTTGCATTAAAAAAATACTTTGGTAAGCTATCTTTGCTGTCATTATTATCCTTTTACCCAGTGGAACACAGCATGTTTAAACACAAAATTTCCAATAAAAATGCCATACTTTGCATTTTTTGGTTTTTATTGCCTCCTTCTTCTTCCTTCCTCTTCTCTTTCTTCTCCTTTTTCTTCTTCACACAAAGCCAGTCTTGGTCAACTCTGTTAGCACTAGGAGTTCCAGCATCTGCCTTCTAAGCACAAAATGAGGAACGGCTCTTTCTCTAGGATCTCCATCCCTGGGATGACACTGGGCAGGGGTGTTAGCAGGATGTAGGAGGGTGCACACCCTCTTTAGGTCTGACCTCCCCATGCTGCTGGTGAGCGCCTGTCAGCACCCACTGGGAACTTGTCACCACAACCCCTGGCCACCAAGGGCTGCCTGACATGTTTCTCTCTCCCTAGGCGACTGCTGAAGAGTGAACTAGGATCATTCATCTCAGACTATTTCCAGGTAAGCTGTGTGGGTCTGAGCATCCATTGTTATCATGGTGGGGGAGGGGGGAGTTGGATGTTCCTCCAACTCCTGCTGTAGTGCCGAGTAGGCTGCAAGGGTCCCTAGAAGAATGTGGCCCCTGGGGTTAGAGAGGCAACTGTCATGGCTTTTGGTTTCAAGACCCCGTTATATTCTTAAATATTATTGCTTCTCTGAGTTATATCTCTCTTCACCTTATTAGAAATGACATTGCAACTAGGCACTGGTGACTCACACCTGTAATCCTAGCTACTCAGGAAGCTGAGATCTGAAGATCACAGTTCAAAGCCAGCCTGGGCAGGAAAGTCTGTGAGACTCTTATCTCCAGTAAACCACCAGAAAACCAGAAGTGATGCTGTGGCTCAAGTGGTAGAGCGCTAACTCTTGAGCTGAAAAGCTCAGGGACAGTGCCCAGGCCCAGAGTTCAAGCCCCATGACTGACAAAAAAAAAGAGAGAAAGAAAAAGAAATGAAGTCGTAGCAATTGGTGGTGGGGCTACTGATGTTTTGCCAAAGGACTTGGTAATGGGCTACTAATGCATCTGGGCAGATGAACCGATCCTGATGTCAACCTTAGCTCTGGTCACCATTGTGTATGAATATGGGTTTCATAAGAAATATAAATTCCTCACTTAAGTTTTCACGTTTTAGAACCATGGCTACCATAATGTTTGAACATCATGCATGTTTGTTGATGGCTTTTTATGCATATAAATGCAGTGATCTATGGCTTTAAATGTTTGTTTCTACAGCAATATTTGTTATTCTAGCCAATTGGTATTTCTAGGAAAATGGAGCATGTAATTGTTCTTTATGTTCAGGAACTGTCTCTTGCTAAACCTTAGTCGCTGATTTGTCCTAAGATGACTTGTAAAAACTAAAATGCAGTGATTCAAGAGAAGCTGAAATTCCAAAAGGAAATTAAGAAGTTGAAGCTTCAAAATTCATTTAAATGTTAAACCTATTAATGGTAATAAAGCTAGTACTTTTATGAAAAAAATAGCTGTGAGAATAAAGGATGATAACAAGACTAGAACTGTCTTATGTGTGTGCAAATCTCTCTGGCTGCTTCCTGGGGTAGCTGGCCAGCCTGTCTGCTTTACGTTCTATCTGTGACAACATCCTACATTATGTATTTTGGGACAGTGTCACTGCACAGGCTAGGAATGGCAAAAACAGCTCTCTTGGTATTCCTGGGGAAGTAGTTTTGGCCATGGGATTTCTTGAAAAGACTGGGGATCTCCCCTGGCCACCCAGATCATGCTTGTCGCCATGAGTGCTTTTCCTCCCAGCCTTGTGTATGGTATATGATTGCATTACTTTTACATACTCTGGAACCAAGTTATTCATTCTTACAGAGCTTCCTAGTCTGTTCTGTTGAAGAATTAGATCTTCCCTCTAGCCTGTCGCTATGGTTACAGGACCACTGAGTTCAAGGTTCCTGGTCCATGTCTAGGAGTTTCTAATCCTGACTTTCCTGACTCTAACCAAAGGTGTGTGGGCAGGTGTTGGAGGACAGTGAGTAACTGACTGGCACTTCAACAAAAGTCAGGACCATGCTTTTTATTAGTCTGTTGAGTATGAAAGCAGCTTCAGTTTCCTCGCCTGTAACTTTAGAATAAAAATGCTGTTTACCTTTATAAGGTTAGAAGGTATGGTTTACATGAGATAAGCCAGGTGAAGAACTCAGCACTAGTGTGCAAGGGCAGTGGAGGGTGGTTTGTGATCAAGGTTATGGGCCTTCAAGACAAGGAATCTGGATTCAGCGTCTGATTCTCTATGATGAGGATGATAGGACCTAACTGTATATAGGTCGTTAGTGCAAGGGACTAGCAGGGACTAAGCTAAGAAAAAGTAATAGGGTTTATTAAATTTAGGTGGGTTCCTATGTGTTATTCAAAAATGTCACCCAGCCCCCTTAATGGGGAAGTCACGTAAAAAATACATGATCTTGGTTTCAGTTAGGTTGTACTATTTTTTAATTTATTTTGTATTATCATTAAGTAGTTGTACAAAGGGGATTCAATTCAGTTATATTATTTTATCGCCAAGTAGAGCATACTTTTAAGACAGTTTAAAGAGTTTTTTTGGTTTTAAAAACATAAATACGCTTGTATTATTATTTTTTTCCAAATTTTCCTCCCAAGTTTCAGGAAATGTAAACCTTTATGAATACTTTAGAAGAATGGTAACTGTCAGTTATACACACACATACACACACACACACACACACACACACACATGGAAATAAAAGAAAATAAAAATTGAAAAGCTGCCCTCAAGCTGGGACCCTGGGATTCAGTGGGGTCAGATGTCTTAGCTTCTTGGAAGAAAGCTCTTATTCAGGAAGAAGAAACCTGAAGACTAAGAGAGAGATAATTAGTCACAAATAAAGATCAGGCTGACTCAAAGGTCAGCCTTGGCCTTGGCCTTCTCTCCTCCTCTGCCTTCTTGGTTGATTGATTTTTAAACCCAGCTACAGAGAAACACTTTTTCAATCAGGCCTTGAGAACCCCCCCTCCCCTGGGCTGGGCTGCCTTTCTCGATGACATTTGAAAGACACTGGGTTTGGTGTGGTTTCAATCAGGTTTTAAAATGTCAGCTGTCTGTTGGGGGCTAGGACAGTAGGAAGGGTGTGTTTGGGTGGGGACCCATTTCTATGGGAGGCCCTTGAGGTTTTCAGGGGCTGTTCATACTGTGTACAAAGCATGCCAGAGAACTTAAAAACTAATAACCACATCTGGCCTCTTATCAGAGGGGAAATCAGAGAAGCTGTTTGGTGATTATGACTCTTTTTATGAGGGTGTAGTGTGGGGAATCTGGGGTTTTCTGTATTTAAGGTCCTAGAGTGGAAAGAAGGCTCTCCTAGACAGTTTTGTAAAATACTGATTTTAGAATCATATAGGCACATGTTCTGTTCTTGCTGTTGCTTTGAACTAGTTGATTTCCTAGTCTGTGAAGAATACCAAGTAGATGTTCAGTTAACAGTCTTGGGAGTGCAGGAAGAATTGTTTACCACTGAAACTTGGATTGATTTTAGGTGACCCACACAAGGCATTAAATAGCATTAGGGGTCATGGAGACTCTTTTCTTTTTTCTTTCTTTCTTTCTTTCTTTCTTTTCTTTCCTTTCTTTCTTTCTTTCTTCTTTCTTTCTTTCTTTCTTTCTTTCTTTCTTTCTTTCTTTCTTTCTTTCTTTCTTTCTTTCTTTCTTTCTTTCTTTCTTTCTTAAGTTGTGGGCTAGTTTTCTCTTGCCTTGAGCCACAGTACCACTTCTGGTTTTCTGGTTTTTAAATAGCATTAGGGGTCATGGAGACTCTTTTCTTCTTTCTTTCTTTCTTTCTTTCTTTCTTTCTTTCTTTCTTTCTTTCTTTCTTTCTTTCTTTCTTTCTTTCTTTCTTTCTTTCTTTCTTTCTTTCGTTGTGGGCTAGTTTTCTCTTGCCTTGAGCCACAGTACCACTTCTGGTTTTCTGGTTGGAGACCTCTCATGGAGAGCCCGGAGCCGGTGGCTCATGCCTGTAATCCTAGCCACTAAGGACGCTAAGATCTGAGGATCATGGTTCAAAGCCAGCCTGGGCAGGAAAGCCCAAGAAGTTCTTATCTCCAATAAACCGCCAGAAAACCAAAGGTGGTGCTGTGGCTCAAGTGGTAGAGTGCTAGCCTTGAGCTGAAGAACTTAGGGACAGTGCCCAGGCCCAGAGTTCAAGCTCTATGACTGATGAAAAAAAAAAAAAGAGTATCATGGACTTTCTTGCCTGGGATGGCTTTGAACCTTGATGCAGATCTCAGCCTCCTGAGTAGCTAGGATTACAGGTGTGAGCCACCAGCGCCCTACCAGACTTTACCTTTTTAAACTATGTTTTAGTCCTTATGGTTATGCCAGAGAAGGTCTTGGGCAGTGTGCCATTGTATCTCCTCTTTTCCAGGACTTAACACTCTTGTTCAAAGAAGAATCAGGCTGAGCTTAGTAACTTCAACTAAAGGACATGGCCTAGTTAAGGCTGTGTGTGTGTGTGTATGTGTGTGTGTGCCAGTCCTGGGACTTGAACTCAGGGCCTGGATGCTCTCCTTTAGGTTCTTCACTCAAGGCTGGCACTCTGCCACTTGAGTCATAACTCCACTTCTGGCTTTTTGATGATTAGTTGGAGATAAGAGTCTCACAGACTTTTCTGCCTGGGTTGGCTTTGAACTCTGATTGTCAGCCCTCAGCCTCCTCAGTAGTTAGGATTATAGGTGTGAGCCACTGGCTCCTGGCTTTCGTTAGGATTTTGTAGTGTTACTTTGCTTGTATTGAATTGATTCTTCAGTGTTATATGAAGTCCCCACTATTCTCTTTTTTAAACATGGTGGCATTGATTTAAGAAACACAGCATGAAAAGAAGAATAATAGAGTAGGTGGGCTGGGCTATGGCTCTGACTGTGCAAGTGGCTCAAGAGAGACTTGGCAAGAAAGTTCAATGGGGGGGCACTTTCCTACGTAGACCAAATCACCCTGAGTGGAAGGAGACCCAGCTCATAGGGGCAGGCTTAGCTTCATATCCAGCTACTAGGTATAGATTTTTTGTTTTAAATCCAAATCAGGCTCCAGAAAAAAAAGGTAAGAGGAAGGAGTGGGTGCATGAGCAGCAGAACTGAAAACTGGGCAGGGGGGTCCCCACAACTGTGGCTGAGGTGGCTTGGGACAGGGGAGAATGAGCTTTGAAAGGGTCAGCAGTGGCTACCACCAGGCACCTGTATGAGGCTGTGAGAGGTCTGTCCCTTCCCAGGATCCCTCCTTCCCAATCAGAGCAGAGCTGTCTTTGTGGCTCTGCTCGTGCAAGGGAGTGTTTTCTTTTTATTACAGCTTTAAAAGAAAGCCTTGCAGAAAGAGTATCTTCAGTGAGGAATAATCAGAATGACCCCAGGTTAGGCGGGGGGAAGCAGGTGGGACACGTGCTTATCTCCTGTCTGCACACACGGAAAACAGGCTGTTTGATCCACAGAAGCCTAGGGAGATTTCCCAGAGACACTGGCCGGAAAAACCTCTGACATTTCCAGTACTGAACTTTTTTTTCTTCTCCTCTCTCTGTCTGTTTTGAATTGTGCCTGGAAGGAAAATTGGAAACTCTATATCCTAGTGGCAGCTCTAGGGGATAATTGGTTCCATATAATGTTTGAAACTGAGGATATGAAATGTTTGGCATTTTTTAATAGCCTAGGTAGGCATCTTGGTGATTCAGGGGATGGGGGGGTTGCAGATGGAGGAGTTACTGAATGCTTGGCCAGTTCAGCATCTGCAGCCTATATTAAAGGCTTTCCCCAGCCTAGAAAGTTCAGTCTTGGCCAGGTGCCAGTAGCTACTCAGGAGGCTGAGATCTGAGTATCATGGTTCAAAGCCAGCCTGGGTAGGAAAATCCGTGAGACTCTTTTATCTCCAATAAACTACCAACAAACCAGAAGTGGCGCGGTAGCTCAAGTGGTAGAGTGCTAGCCTTGAGCTGAAGTGCTGAGGGACAATGCCCAGGCCTAGAGTTCAAGCCCCATGACCAACAAAAACAAAACAAAACAAGAACGGTCCAGTTTTTATTTGTTTTTGTTTTTATTTTTTCAGAGTAGAGTTTTGCTTGATACAGAAAGTTGAGCTAGAATCAATGACTTAGTCAGTTGGAGGGAGAAGAGAAACAGCTATAGTAGTCGGTAGTGTTTATAGATATGTGTGTATGTATATATACACATGCGTATATGTATATATGTGCATATATGTATTTTCCCATTTGCCAATATATGTACATGTGCATAGGTGTATATGTGTATACACGTGTATATGTGTTCATATAGTTGTGTATATGTGTGAATACACATGCGTGCATGCATATATGTGTGTGTGTGCATAGGTGCATCCATTTGCTACTCATCTCCTCAAGAGTCCACAAAGTGGATTTGTCATGGCAGGAACGTGAAGGGCTTTTGGCATGTGGCAGATGGCAGAAAAGCAGAGCTTTGTGAAATACCCTGGTACCCTTGAAGTTTATCACTGAAGACAAGTGCAGGCGGATAGGTGAATCTACACCAGGGGACTGGTAAATATGCCCAGAAGGAATAAATACACAGTGTAGGAACAAGATAGGAATGATAAAGGACAAATGGGGTGGAGAGAAGGCATTCGTGAAAACAGCTTTGATTTACAGCCCCAAACTGAATAGGGGAGAGTAGTTTCAGCTCTTGCTCGATCAGCCTGGGATGGCTGATCTTTAACTAGGTATGACTGCAAAACAGGAGAGAGAACTAAAGAAGTGGACAGCAAGGAGTGAAGAAATTCCGTATGTGGCCAGCGTTGAAGGTGAACTTGGGGCCGGTATTATTCAAAGGGACTCTGAACATTCATAGCAGGGTTCTCTCAGAGGACAAGGGCTGGGGATTAGGGGTTATGTCACTAGAGTTGCATTGTGGGTTTGACCAGTTCTTGGGGTCGGGGGGGGCGGGGGGGACCATAGTGAAGTCTGTGAACAACAGAGTGACCACACTGATGGGAGAGAGTGGGCGGAGTTCCCCCCGGATGGTTGTGGCTGCTCCCTGAATGGCTGTCCACCAGCTGGTGCTTGTCTTTTAGCAGCTTTTCTGGGCTTAGTCTCCTCGGTAGTTACTGTGAAATTATGTGTATACTTTGATGGTGAATTTTTCCCCACACTACTTTATGGAGCTAGAGTGAAAAATGGGTCTTGACTAACCACTGACCTTCATATATTTGAGATACCGATGAAAATCAACAGGTCTGCTGAAAGAGCCATTCCTTAGCCCCATTGGACTCAGGTTGATGCACACTCAATTGTGAAGGAAGGAATCTATAGGTGTACAATGCTGAAGATTTATCACTGAAGATGAGCTCTGAGGAGTGGGGGTCTGCCTAGGAAACTCACAACCCTTTTTAACTGTATGGGACCAGAATTCCTCCTGCATTATGTAATTGTATTGTTTCTCATGAGAATATAGTTTCAGAGACAATTATGTATGCTATTGGGTGATTTCTTGTAGACAGGCACAGTGTGTCAAGAGCTATGTTTAGAGCAGAGAGAGGAGGCATAGTAGTAGATGCTGGGCATGTAGTGTTAAAATAAGCAGAAGTGTTTGGTCAATCAATGGACAAGGAATGTCAAAGCTGTGTTGGAAATTGTGTGTGTGTGTGTGTGTGTGTGTGTGTGTGTTGGGGGCCAGTCGTGAGGCTTGAACTCTGGGCCTGGACGCTATCCCTGAGCTCTTCCTCTCTAGGCAAGTGCTCTACCACTTGAACCACAGCACCGCTTCCAGTTTTCTTACATGTACTTACATGCCGGGCACTGTTCTAAGTCAGTGGTTCTCAAAGTGTGGTCCCTGGGTTCACATGTTCATCGTCATCTCAATCTCAGCCTACAGGAAGGCAGATTCTCAGGTCTTGCCCACTCACTGGAAGCAAAGAGGAGCCTGGGTAATTCTATGCATGCTCAAGTCTGAGAACACTAACTCACTGGGCTAACTCCTTTCTTCCTCCTAACGGCCAAGAAAGGGATTGTGTTACGATGAACTCCTTTCTACAGGCTCCGAACCTTCTGTCTCTTAGATCTTCAGAAAAGCTGGAGCAAAGAGCCACCCAGGTCATGGGAGCCATCCTTGAAATGTTAAAATGTCTTCAAGGTTTCCTTTGAAAAAGTGAAGCCCTAGGGGAGAAAGAGTTTCAGGATTTGTGTTTTTGAGTGTCTAGCCAATAAGACACGGACTGATTTTTTTTTGCTTCCTTATAAAAATCATTTTAAAAGTGCAAATCTACTTTTTAAATTATTACTGTCATGGTGCTGAGGGGAGAATTCACATTGGTGCTATTTTTGATCTTTGCTACTTTGCCATCTGGGGATTTTTTCCTGCTCTCTTCATACGTGCCCACACTGGGACTGGTTTATTAGGAGTTCTCTGGGTCTGCAGGGTGAATTGTGTTGGTGAGGCCACTTTATTGCTTGAGTAGGAAAGGCATCTAGGTTCACAGGAAATGCAGGCATTGTTAGAGTTGGTGGCTGGCCTTTGAGTCACAGGAAAAACATGCAGGTAGTCAGTGATTCCATCATGGAGTTCTTGCCAATAACAGGAACCTTTGAAGACATCAATACCACCAGAAACAGGTGTCCAGGGTGGATGCTGGCTAACTAACCTAAATTCTTAATAGGCAGAGTGGCATAGCCAACAGATCCCTTTTGGAAATGGGATCCTCTAAGATCCACCCTTGCTAAACACTGGAATGTGGATGGTGGAAAGGAAGGTGCTGGAAAAGTGCTTTCAGAGAGGTGGAAGTTGGGCAGTTGGGGATAGGGCTGGGCAGCAGAAACAATCCACGTGGATGGAAACCTTCTGGTAGAACCTTGTTCTGTGGCCTGGGTGCTGCCAAGCTCTGACCCATGTCTGAGCCTGATACGGACCTCATCTCTTCCTCCTGGCAAGCACACCAGACGCTCCTCCAGGGCAGGGCAGCCTGATGTTAAATGTACACCAGGCCTTCTCCCAGGTAGACCTGGATTCCAGTCCTTGCTAGGATGCTTACAAGCTTTGTGTCCTCAGGCTTGTTACTTAGCCTCTCTGAATCTGTTTTCTTAGTAGTAATATGGGAATCACAGTGCCTACTTCATAAGTGAAGTATAATACTAAGTGAGATGACCTTCAAGGGCTTGGTATACAGTGAGCAGTACACCACTAACAACTTAGTATTTTTATAGTAAGTGGTGGTGGTGATGCAGGGAAAGGTGAGAAAGGAGATAGGCTCGGAGTTTAGACTAACTCAGATAGCATATTTCTGGCTGAGTGATTCTCTGGGCCTCCCTCAGTTCCTTCATCTGTAAGGGAAGACTAGGTTCATGGAAGGGCAAAATGAGATAATACACGAAAAAGGTGTACTCCTGGCCTGCCCAAGCCAAAGCAGTAAGCAGCTACAGAAGCATTACATCTTGGTACTCAGTGTGGAAAGTTGCTGCTGGAAAATAGAATTAGCTATATTCATTTTTCCTTTCCCCAAGTTGTTGTTCCTCCTCCTCCTCCTCCTCTTCCTCCTCCTCCTCCTCCTCCTCCTCTTCCTCTTCCTCCTCCTCCTCCTCTTATTCCTCCTCTTCCTCCTCTTCTTATTCCTCCTCCTCCTCCTCTTCCTCCTCCTTCTCCTCTTCCCCTTCCTTTTCCCCTTCCTCCTCCTCTTTTTCCTCCTCCTCCTCCTCTTCCTCCTCCTCCTCCTCTTCCTCCTCCTCCTCCACTTCTTCCACCTCCTCCTCCTCTTCTTTCTTGTTCTCCTCTTCCAACACCTCATCATCTTTTCCTGGAGATTAGATTCCAGGTTTTGGCTAAGTGGACAAGTGCTCTACCACTTGAACTGGGAGGAGTCCCCCAGTCCTTTTTCTTTTTTTCTTTTTTAGGTAGTCTCGTTTTCACCTGGGTTGGCCTCAAATCATGATCCTCCTACCTCCACCTCTCAGGTAGCTGGGATTATAGGCATGTTGCACTATACCTGGCTCCCTAGTATTCTTAGTTACTTCTGTTTTTTTTTCTTCTAGGTCCCTCTCACCAGGTTGAAAGATGCCTACTGATGAGGTGTATAAATCCCACCACTCAAATCTGCTCCCCCTTTTCTCTACTCACCTCCACTGCCTCACACCCACCAATGAGCTAGGATGAGCTGGGTCTGCTCTTCCCATGAAAGCCATGTGGCTGGGCTCTCTCTCCCTAGATGTGGCTACTTGCATTTCTTCTTAACTGAGCCTCATATTTCTGTTTACAGCCCATTTTCCTGTGTCTGAGGGGGAAAAAAATGTCAGCTCTCTTTTCACTTCCAGATCCCTCTGCCACTTCATTAAAGTGCAATTTCATCCGTATCCAAGGTCACTGTGGTAAGGGGGAAGATGCATGAAGTGCACCAGGCCCTTGGCCAAGCCCCAGGTCGTTTCCTCGGTGGCCGCTATCAGATTTCACTGTTGTTGGCTGGAAGCCCTGGGGTGGGGAGCAGGAGAGAGTCAGGCAGGAGAAAAGCAGGGTCTTCAGCTCTGCCACCCCACAGCTGGAAACATCCATAGAGAACATTGTGGAGGCGACATTTGCCAGGGATGGGGACAAGCAGAGTTGATAGCCTGGGAGAACAGATACTTCTAGAGATGTCTTTCTTCCTCCCTCTTTCCCTCCCTCGTTCCTTCCTTGCCTTCTTTCTTTCTTCTCCTTTCTTTCTCCTTCCTTTCTTCCGTCTTTTCTCCCTCCTTTGTTCCCTCCCTCCCTCCCTGCTTCCCTCCCTCCTTCTTGTGTATCAAAACCTTTGTACCTGTATAGTCTATGTGACTATAGGTACCCAAGAAAGGATCACTGTGTCACTAGCAAATGTGCCGATGCTGCCAGGCCAGGCCAGGCCAAGGACAGCTGCCATCGTGTCCCTGGTCAAAATAATGCAGACACATGCCCAACCTGACCTCCTCCTGTACCATGACTAGGTCCCACAATGCCACCCTGTCACTGCTCAGGAGTAGAGTGACATTGTGGTGGAATGAGAAGGAGAGTCTGGGTGCAGCCCAGTAACCATGGTGTAAAGATCAGGTGCCTGAAAACTCGCGGGGAGCGGGCTGGAGGCAGGACTCCAAGGAAAAGAAGCTCTGTCCTCCCAGGACCTGCCTCCCCGCCTCCCCAGACTTTATGTATAAAGCACAACTTCAAAGATAGACATGGTGGTAATTGAAGACAGGAACTGAAGAGTGTTAAACTCCACGTGCAGAGCCCAGGTTCCCGAGGAACATGAGAGCACAGGCCTTCGCTACTCTGACAAGAAAGGTGTGGAGGGAGACTAACCATCACTGATCTCCAAGCTTCTGTGACTCAGGGGGGCTGCTCTATGTCTTAGGGACCAGATGTACCCCCTCTGAGGGAGGGATAGAGGTCTAGGCAAGAGAATAGCTCAGAAGGCACCAAAGGAGGAGGGGAAAGAGCAAAGTTTCTAGACCCAGGAAGAGCAGCTCTGCCCACCATGCGTAGGACTCTTCACTGCCATGAGTACCAACCTGATAGGACTGAATTCAGTGAGATGAAGGAGTTACAGCTCTGGCAGGTGCAGGACACCACCTACCCACCCACTGCTAGCTGAAGGGTTGAGAGGACTTAGCCTGATTTCACACCCTTGCCGAGGAACGCATGCTGCTACTGCTGTTTAAGATTTTATAAAGTCTCTTTCATGTGAGTGTGAGAGATCCCAAATTTATCTTTAAAAAAAATCCCTACATAACCTTCCATTACCTCCAGAGTCCCTTTGAGGCCTCAGGGACACTGGGTATCAACAACAAATGGATCCTGACAAACCCGGGTTTTGTCCCTTCCCTAGTGACGTGACATGTGACATTTGGTTGTTGGCCAAGGGGTAGCAGTCAGTGTTCTCTCAAGACCTTGGCCTTCCAAGAAGACAAAGGAACCGCTTCAGCTTGTGGGGGGCAGGAGACCGCACACCCGTGCCTAGAACTCTGCACTCTTGCCGCTTGAAAGTGGAGGAGTTGCTCAACTCCTGTGTTCTTTTGTTCTCTTTTGGCAGAACCAGCTTCTGGCGAAGGGGCTGTTCTTTGTGGAAGAGAAGGTCAAGCTGTGTGAAGGCAAGTACCCTATTACAACCCCCTCCTCCCAACATGGATTGTGGATCTGGGCCTCTCTCTCTCTCTGTGACTCAGCCTCTCCATGACTCAGCCTTTGATGTCTGGACAGTTGAGACGATTCTGTCCTAAAGTGCGAGGTGCCAGCCAATGAGTCAGCCCCGTCTACTTTGTCCCAACCATTAAGTCAGCCGCTCAGGGCAAGGCCATGCATGACAGAGCTGTACATGGAAAAATGAAGAAGTTGGATTGGGGTAGGTTTCTTAGAGACCTCCGGGAAGGGATTTCCATGGTACTTCCTGGTGGTCTCCTTGGAAGGGGTTCATTATAGAGTAGATCCTGCTATATCTTTCTCTGTGATCAGCTCCAGGCTATTTTCTGTGGGTCTTCCTCATACTTACTGGGCTCCTCATGGAGGGGACATTCGGACATGCTGGCCCCCACTCCATGGGGTCTGATTGGATAAAGGGAAGTTTCCATCTATGCTAAGGTTCTGACCGGCTAGAAAGAAGCTGGTTGCTGATGGGAGATAGTTGCAAAGGCAAGCACTGGCCAACTTGACGGCTCTACCAAGGGCTACTCTTGGTGACTGCCAACATAGAACATGATCAGAGCATGACAGCTACTTCCTGGGTGACTTGGCAAGCTAGTAGCTTCCCTGGTGGTTATCATTTTTAAGGTGACAACATGGAGTGAGGTCCTATGGAGCATGTAAGTCACGTGGTTAATGTGATATCACCTGTGGCACGCAGTAGGTCTACATGCTGGGGCCTGGATTTATTTTATTTTTCTCTAGTCTTCCCTTTCTTCTTCCTCTTTGTTCTAGTCATTCTCAGGCAGTGTCTAGGAAAGAAGGAGGACATTGGAGAAGGAACATGAGAAACAGATGCTGGAAAGTTCTAGTGTTTGGCATATAGCAAGTACCACCCCTACTCATCCTCCCCCACTCCCAGGCTTATGGAAGAATCAGGGCAAGAAGTTAACCTCTGCCTATCTGAGATAGCATTGAGCTGTGGTTTCCTTCCCCCTACAGCAACTCTGTGCTGAGACTTTTTTTTTTTTTTTTTTTTTTTTTTTTTTTGGGTCCGGTCGTGGGGCCTGAACTCTGGGCCTGGGCGCTGTCCCTCAGCTCTTCAGCTCAAGGCTAGTGCTCTACCACTTGAGCCACAGCGCCACTTCCGGCTTTTTTCTTTTTGCTTATGTGGTGCTGAGGAATCGAACCCAGGGCCTCAGGCATACAAGGCAAGCACTCTGCCACTGAGCCACCTTCCCAGCCCCCATGTGCTGAGACTTTTTATGCCTGAGGTTTTATGTCACAAGTTCTCACTATTTAGCCCCAGCTGACCCTTAAACGGAGGATTCTCCTGACTGATGGGATTACAGGTGTGAACCACCATTTCCCAGCTTCGTGCTGTGATTTTTTTTTCAAGTTTATAAATGCCTGTTAAACCAAATTTTTTTTTTTAATTATAAAAAAGTGAATGACACAAAATGTTTAATTTTAGCCATATCACAGTTCAGTGGTGTTTACTGTTTTCCCATTTTTACATAGCAAAGCTCCAGGATTTTTTTTAACCTTATAAAACTTACTAGACGTTGCCCTTTGCCCTCTCTTATAGCCCCTGATAACAACTATTATGTTTTGTTTCCATAAATTTGACTATTCTAGGAGCCTCATGTGCATGGATCACATAGCATTTGTTGTCCCTCCAGGGCTGGCTTATCTCATTTAATGTGATGTTGTCAAAGTTCATCCATGTAGAATTCCCCTCTATTTTTTTTTAAGGCTGAACAATATTTCAGTGTATGAGTGCCCAATGTTTCTTCATCCACTCATGTACCAAGGGAGACCTTACTTTTAAGTGACTTGCTTAGACGAAGGACATTTGCATTTTGGAGTTGGGTTGGTACACAGGTATACAGGAAGGTACAGTACAAGAAGCATTTTCCCTAGCTACATTTTGTGTGTGTGTGGGGGCACTTGGAAAACTAGCTGTATGACAAAAAAACATCTTGGTTAAGACTGGAGATTCACATGCTCTGCAGAGGGGAAGCTAGACATCTCTCAGTCTTCAACTGAGCAACATACATAGTGAAGACTTAGAAACCGCCAGACAGGGTGAGCAATGGTTACCTAAAATTGTTTGATGTGAGGCTCACAGACATCAAATGTCTGTGTCAATGTATTGGATTCTATGTGTTTTATATGTTCGTGCTTGCCGTGTATATAAAGCCCTGCTTGGTGACAGAGAAGAAAGGACAGGTGGACTTTTATGTCCAGTTGTCATAGTCTTGTGGGCAGAAGACATCATGTTGTTTGAGAGTTTAATGACCTTCATCTTGACCTACAGGAAATTCCTTGTACCTTCTTACTTATTTCTGGTGACCTCAACTCCTGAGGTACATCACAAGGCAGACATCTATCATCTTCCATGTAAACCTCTTTCTTTTTGCAGGGAGCTAAGTCCCTGACTCATGGGGCCATTTTTTCTGGGAGTGAAATTATCTGCTTCTTTTACCTCTTTCTTCCCTGAGGAGTGCCACTTTGTGTGGACCTCAGTTTCCCTGATATTCATTTTGAGAGCCCTTTCTAAACCTCCATTAGTCTCTGAAGTTTGCCCTCAGCAGTTGGCTCAGCTTCCCAGCAGGAGGCAGTCACTGACTTGGTCACACTCTGTGGGCTACCGGGCTCCCCTGTGGTAGATCTCCATCTTGGCACTGAAGCCAGCCAGGCCCAAGCAGGGCCTTCTCCTACCTTCTTATGTCTTCAGGGTCTCTGCTGGTCTTTGTTGTGGATGGTTTAAGGTAAGAACCATCAACAAGGCAACTGAACTTTGTCCCTTCTGGGGTATGTCCTTTAGTTGTTGGGGTTCACTTTGGATTTAGGAACTAGGGTGACCTAACATTACAGTCTGTTGGACTTTCCTGCCACTCTGCCCCTTTTGGTGAAGGGGAACCTAGCATGTAAACCTCTACCCTTTCTGTGTGCCATTCATTCATCTGGTGGATCTTAAAAATTAATTGATAGCTGGGTGCTGGTGGCTCACACCTATAATCCTAGCTGTTCAGGAGGCTGAGATCTGAGGATCATGGTTTGAAGTCAGCCTGGGCAGGAAAAGTCCATAAGACTCTTATCTCCAATTAATGACTGAAAAGCCTAAAATGGAGCTCTGGTTCAAGTATAGTGCCAGACTTGAGCAAAAAGCTAAGGGACGGTACCTAGGCCCTGAGTTCAAACTCTAGTATTGGCACGCCCATGTGTGTGCACACACACATTCTCTCATACACACACTCTCTCCCCCCCCCCCCCCACACACACTTGATTAATTGATGTGTTGGGAGCACTACTAAATACCAGAAAGGGACTGTCAAGGAGGATCCACTGGGGCCTGTGCATCACCGCTATCCTAGTGGAGGAGGCAAGGGAGTAAAGGAAGCCATTGAGTAAGTAAGGCGAGCAGAGGGATCTGAGGATCTGCACTGTTCCCTGTATTTTACACACACACACACACACACACACACACACACACACACACACACACAGAGTTTGTAAGCTCATGGGCCTGTTAGCAACTGTTTACACCCTTTTCCTCTTCTGTGCTCTTATTATCCTTGAAATTAATAGATGGGGGACGCTAACTGAATCAAGATCTGTTCGGCGGAATGGGCAGTGTTTTTGCCAAACACGTCTCTTGGTGTCTTAATCTTGGCTGACCTAGTTTCTCTGCCTAGGATGAGCAAAGGCAGCGCCCTGCCAGCTCGGATATCTGGGTCATTAACCAGCAGCCGCCCAGCAGGCTCCCCCGGCCTGCAGGCTCTCCCCCGGCCTGCAGCAGGCTCCCTGCTCCTTTCCCCTCACAGGCTTCCTCTCACAACCCTCTGCTGTGCAGGGCGACTTGTGTCTTCTTAGCTAGTGAGGGGTGCTTGGCCAGAGCCCAGGCTTCCTAGTCCTGGGGACGAGGAGGCGTGAATCAGGTGGGTCCTGTGTTTTGGAGGGACCTCTTCAGAGCACAATCCCCTCCCAGCTACCATAAAGCAGTGGGTGGAGGTGACAGTTTTCAGATCTGTGTATCTCTGACAGCTCAAACCCTGAAGAAGGGCACTGAATTAGTGGCTAAGATAGAAAAGAGCAGAGCATAACTGTGTACATGATCTTCCTGGATTGGGGTGAAAAAGAGAGAAAGTTCTGGAATCCCAGCTCTGCCTTCAAGCAGTATGA
Source organism: Dipodomys merriami (assembly GCF_024711535.1). Lineage (NCBI taxonomy): Eukaryota > Metazoa > Chordata > Mammalia > Rodentia > Heteromyidae > Dipodomys > Dipodomys merriami. The sequence goes on along the minus strand of NW_027203493.1, from coordinate 15,053,945 downwards.
CTTTGGACCAATTACTAGGCTTCCTGAGCCTATCACATAGGCTAGCAGAGTCACCTGGTGGAATGTCTCGTTTGTAAATTAACTCACTTTCCGAGACTGTTATAAACATTTGTGTGGTGATAACATTTGTGTGTGTGTGTGTAATTTTTTAGTTTCAGCTCTCTTTTTGGGGGGATGGAGGTTGGGAGGTAGAAAGGTATATTTGCCTATTTCTAGACCAGTCTTTTTTCCATTGCTATCAGAAAATCTCCAAGATTGGACACCTGATAAAGGGGTTTGTTTTGGTTGCAGTTTGGGATGGCTTAAAGTTCAGGAGCTGGTGGGCTCTGGGTTTGGTCTCCGATAAGGGCTTCATGGGGGATTGTATCACAGAGGTGGGCTACGTGTGTATGAGAGGAGCGTGGCAAAGCAGGCAGCCAGACAGGTGTCAGGAGTCAGGTTCCCTCTTCGAATAGCCCCTCTCCAGGGAATTAACTCTTCCTCTCTTCCCCCAATGACCTAACCACCTTCCACTAGATCCCGATCCCTTAAAGTTATCATCACCTCTAAATATTAACACACTGGGGACACCACTCAGAGATAAACCACTCAAATGTGGGACTCACATGGTTGTGCATTTTACTGCAGGAACTTTTGTTGGTCTAGTGTCTATGGTGAAGGGAGTTGTGATGCAGTGTGAATCCTAGTGAAACTAAGTATATTTCTGCCCTGAGAATTTCTGGTGGTTTTAGCCAGGAACAAAGACACTGCACCACCACTACTACGCTGCTTTTACAGCTCCTGGCTTCCTGTTTTTCTTCTCTTTTTCTTTTTGCCAGTCCTGCGGCTTGAACTCAGGGCCTGGGCACTGTCCCTGAGCTTCTTTTTTGCTCAAGGCTAGCACTCTACCACTTGAGCCACAGCGCCACTTGTGGCTTTTTCTGTTTATGTGGTACTGAGGAATCGAACCCAGGGCTTCATGCATGTTAGGTAAGCATTCTTCGACTAAGCCACATTCCCAGTCCCTGGCTTCACATAGGCCATTTTACATTTGAGATGGAGCTGTCTGGTGGCCTCTCCCTCAAGTAATGACAAATTCTTCTCTTTCTCTCTCCCCTTCCATCTTCTTGCCCCCTCCCCACCTTGTGTAGGTGAAAATCGCATTGAGGTGCTGGCCGAAGTCTGGGACCACTTCTTCACTGAGACCCTCCCCACCCTGCAGGCAATATTTTACCCCGTTCAGGTCAGTGGACTCCGTGTCTGTTTCCTTTAACCTTGACAAGCTGAGGCCTCCTTCCTAATGGAGGAGAGATGGGGCCTGTAGTCCATGAGGGACCATGAAGGGCTCTGGAGGGCTCTCTGTTCTATATTAAGCTCCTAAATTTCAAACAGAGATGAGAGCCTGAATAACTAGCAATTTTAAGCTCTGGTTACTTGCTTGGTTTTCAGTATGTTTTTATATTCTTGGAGTGGTTTGGTTTGGGTCTTTCTTACTTTTCTGAAGTAGAGAAGACTGAGAGGGAAACTTTGCTTTCTCTCTCCTCATCCCCAACCTTTCTTTTCCTCCAAGTTTTGGAAACATAATTAGAAATATTTGTTAGTGTATATTAATTGTACAAAATAATGGGTTTTGTGATGATATTTTCATACATGCATCACATAGGCTTTGGTCATACTCAACCTTCTTCATTGCTCTCTTTTGTCCCTCTCCCCTTCATTACTGTTCTCTTTAAACACTCTGTGTGTGTGTGTGTGTGTGTGTGTGTGTGTGTGTGTGTGTGTGTGTGTGTGTGTGTGTGTGTACTACTGGGATATAAAGTTGGGGCCTTGAACTTGTTAGGCAGGTGTTCTACCACTTGAGCCAGGTTCCCAACCCCTTTTTTGCTTTAGCTATTTTTCAAGTACTATTTCATAGTTCCTAATTATCCTATTTAGCATGCATCAGCATGCCTGGCTTATTGGTGGGGATGTGGGTGGTGATGTCTCATGAACTCTTGGACCTGGATGGTCTCGAACTTCCATCCCACCTGATCTCCACCCATCCCAGTGGCAGGGATTACAGGAGTGAGCTACTCTACCCAATTTGAAGCGCAATTTTTAAGCAAACTGCTGTTGTCCCGAAACCCTCAGAAAAAGGTAATAATATTCCTTACCCTCCATAAGGGATTCTGAGATAGAACTATATGATATAAGTAGAAACAGTGCTTAGTAAAGAATCAGATTTGAGGTGGTGTGTGGTTTTGGGTAAAGTAGTCTGAATTCTGTGGAGTTTCTACCAGTCCCGAGTCCCCTCTTTCCCTTTAGGAGAGAGTATGTTCTGTGTCTGTCTCTCTCTCACCCCCCTCACCAGGGTGCTCACATTCCACCCTTCCCCTGGGGTTGACACTTCCTGTAATAAGGCTTTGCTGAAGTTGGAGTCCAATATTAAGAATAGGAGCCTGGCTATTAACACAATGGTTGGAATTTCCCCATACCATAGGGAAGGGCCCTTGAGGACTGTGGTTGAATAGTGTTTTAAAGGGACTTAGAATTGCTTCAAATATAGTCCAAGTATTTCACACCTGGGAGGCTGGGCCTGCAGACTTCCTTTCTGGCTCAGAACTGCCCCTCACTTTTCCAGTAAGTCACAGCAGGTAGCAACTCCAGGCTGTAGCCCACTCCCCTCTCCTCCTATTCCAGGCTCACCTACCCAGCATCCCTACCCCCTTTCTTTCTCTAGATAGTCACTCTCTGGCCAGCCATGGATCTTAGGAAGAAACTTGAGAAAAGGGTTGCCTGACTTTGCAAATAAACATGCAGTATACTTACTAAGTTATATTTGAATGAAAATAAACAAGTAGTGCAATACTGGGATATGTTTATTCCAAAGCATGGCTCAGATTTAACTGGACATCCTGCATTTGTCCCTCATGGAAGGGCATGCATGGACCGATAGGGATCTGTTAGGGCCATTTGGACTGGGAACTCTAGGGTGCCCAAGTGGGGAATGTGGGAACTGAGTAGACACAGCTCCAGTACAGCGAGAGGCAGACAATGATGGGACCTCTGATGCTGAGAGCCTGTCAGGATCCCTGTCATATGAGTCTCAGCATGGTACTATTATAGTTCTCTTGAAAACTCAGATCTGGAAGCAACTGACACTGCCCTGTTCAATCTCATCTTCCAACAACAGACTTGGATTTTGCTTGTGCTCTGTTCTACCACAGCCTCCTCCCTGCTGACTGCCTTCTCCTGTCAGCTTCCCAGGACATTTGCATGTGCTAACCTGTTTTAGTTAGCTATCTGAGATGGGTAAGGGGGACAAGAATTTAGAGTGTGGCATGGGAATACTGGGAGGTGGGAAGGCCGCAGCTAATGGATGTTAGGGGAGAGGGTGGCAGAAGAGGCCAGCTGCCTCCCTCCTCCTCTTTTTCTCCACTGACCTGGCCACATGTTCATAATTTTCTGGGATGTGGAATTCTTTGCTTTTACTCTTTCTTTGGGCTCTGCCCAGGGGAACTGTGTGGAACCTCGGGAACCACGCAAATGCATTTTCTGTACCTTTTTGGATGACAGAGGTTAGGAGGAGATGGGTTAGGTGGTGACTATGCTTTCTTTTCTAGCCTAAAACAATTGGAGAAGCCAGTTTTGGATTAATATGAATTCCCTCTCTTGATTCACTGTGAACTGAAGGGGTAGCGGGGCCTCGTGATAAGACAGTGAATGGCTAGAATTTCAGGTGTGAGCCGCCGGCGCCCAGCTGGCTTGTTTCTTCATAGATGGCAACTTGATGTTGAATCTTCACATGGTGAAAGGGACCTGGGTCTCTCTAGGGCCTGTTTTATTTGATAAGGCACTAATCCCACTTACAAGGGATCACCAAGGGATCCCAAATGCCCCACATCTAGAGTCCATTACCTTGGGGTTTGGGATTTCAACATATGAATTTAAGAGGGGCCCAAACATTCAGACCACAGCAGTGGTTGTGAGGGATGTGTGCTATTTCCACCTGAAATAGTCAGAATCCTGTCTAACATATTATCAGAGCCTAATACATGCCAGCTCTTGTGTCTACTTATTATTTTCATCTTTGACCTCCTTCTTCATTCCCCCAACCTCCTTCCTTCTACTTTTCCAATTATTTTTCTTCCTACATTGTTTGTGTGTATGAAGGAACTACAAATCTTCTCTAAACCTCTACAGTCTGATGTTTTCTTGAACTTCCTGGAAGATTATGGGTGTAGAAATATTTGTTCAATATCGGTTCATTCTTTGTTTTAAATTAGGATATATAGGAATCCTGAGCTAGTGAACTTCTTTACAACTAGGATTGCATTTTGTAAAATGTCCCTTTTGTTGGCAGTGAGATGACAGAAAGATGAACGAAATTCAGTGGTTATTTTAGAAAGAAATGAAAAAATACCTCAAAGATATTTTAATGACAAATGTTATTCTTTTTTAACATTATCTTTAGTTATACAAAGGGGTTTCAGCTCAACATGTCAGCTTATGAATACAATGTATCTTGATCAGTGTCATTCTAGAAATGTTGATGAACTTGAAGAAGTAGCCATGACTGGAGAAGTGACATTGATCTCTCTTGTTTTCCCCCATTTTCCTTTTTCCTAATCACTCACAGACTGTCAGCACCGCCTGGATCATGTGGACTTTGTATTGTCTTTAGGCCATTTAAGTATGTTGAGTCACCTTTGTCTTACACAAAGCCCTAATTCCAGAGGACAGATCTTGGCCTTCGGCTTTGCCAGCCTCCCAGGGCTTTGCAGATATCTGTTTCTGGCCCATCTGGATGTTCTGTAAACACATACTGTCCTGAACTCTTTATGGTTGGAAGCAGATCAGTCAGATGCTCACCTTTCACCCTCCCTCATCTCTTCTCTCCAGGGACAGGAACTGACCATTCGCCAGATCTCCCTGCTGGGCTTCCGAGACCTGGTCCTGCTGAAGGTAAAGCTGGGTGATTTGCTGCTGTCACAGTCCAAGCTACCCTCATCCATTGTCCAGATGCTGCTGGTTCTGCAGGTGAGGCCCTCATGCAGGTATGCCCATCCAGCCTAGGGAGGGAACGAAAGAGGAGATGGCCATCATGGGGTCAGCGGAAGAGAACAAGTGACAAACACTTTAGCTTAGCTAGGTGTTCTTCATCAGTTTGTGGATGTTTCCTTTTTGTAGGTCATGGGGCTTGAACTCAGGGCCTGAGTGCTGTCCCTGAGCTCTTTTGCTCAAGGCCAGTGCTCTACCACTTTGAGCCACAGTGCCACTTACCGTTTTCTGGTGGTTAGTTGGAGATAAGAGTATTATGGACTTTCTTCCCTGGGCTGGCTTCAAACTGTGGTTCTTAGATCTCACCCTTCTGGATAGCTAGGATTACAGGCATGAGCCATGGGTGCCAGGCTTGTGTATGTTTCTTGGTTCATTTGTGTGATGTGTATTCACTGAGCACCTGTTTGGTCCCTGCTACTGTGCTGGGTAATGGCATTGCAGTAGGGAGGGAATGAAAGATGATCCTCCATTCAAGAAGTAGACATCCTTTTCCCCAAATATGTCAGGAAGTCAAAGGTTACAAGTATCAACAAAGAATCCACTTTAACCTAGCATGAGCCAGACCAGAAATCTATCAGGTGGCTCCCAGGGAGATAGGTTTTCTGATGGAGGAAGACCACAGTCAGTTCACAGAGCCAAGGCATTTCTTCACTATTAAGTCTATAATAATGTCTGGTTTTTGTGTGTGATTTTTCCTCCTCTCTTTCTCTCTGATGCTGCCTCACCTGGCTTTGCTAAGCTGTTCTTGGACTTGGTTTTTCTGGGCCTATAGAATTGTGACCATTGCTTTGGTTTGCATCAGGTCAAACATGGCATGTCTCAGCTTGTGGGTTTGCATCAAGAGACACAGATGGCTGCCTACTGTGTCTCTTAATCCTAGTTCTAAACCAGTAACAAGAAAATGAGCTAATGCTTGTTAGTCCCTGGCTGTTTTTCAAGCACAGACCAAGGACTTGAAATGTATTGCTTTTTTAAATAAGCCAAACAAACACCAATGAGAAAACAAAAACCTATAGAGTTTACACACTTGCATGGAATCTCCTAGCTGGCAAAAGATAGTTCAATTTAAAATTATACCTAAATTTAAAAAGGATCGGATTGACATACCTTGAGCTGGGTGATTTCCCTTTTCCCAGTCAGATGTAACCTTTAATTAGAATCAAGTAGGGGCTTAGTTCCAGCAGGGGAACTAAGGGTCCTGCTGATAGGTGAAGTATACTGCATCAGGCTCATGGTGACCTCTTGGAGCCTTACAACAAGAATGGCACATCAGACATGGGGACATCTGGGGCTCCTGCCTCACCCAACTGCGGTTTTCTTTTGATTCTCTAAGCTGGGCCATCCTTCTGGGCTTTCTGCCCTTTTCCTGTCCTCAGAGAGGAGGAAGAGCTGCTGTAAGGCATGGAGGTTGGGTATTACAGACTAGAATTAGATGTCAGCCCCAACCTTGTTATGTCAAGAAAGGAGAAGGAGTGGGGATAGAAAAGTCTGCAGCTTACCTCCCAGAAAGCCTCACTCGGGCTTGGCACCCAAAAATCTTGCATAAAAAATGAGCTGTTGAGGATTCTGGTTGTCAGAGTAGGAACATTGGGATTCCGACATCCTGTTTTTATTTGTGTTTTGAAGATAAGAAGGCATTTACACACACACACACACACACACACACACACACACACACACACACACACACACACACACACACACACACGTTTTCTCTTTTTGCCTTTGGGAGGAGAACCGATCCAGTTCTTCAGGTGAGGGATTCTCACTTGTTGACCCCTCATTTTGTTTAGTGATGCTGGAACAGGAGGATTATCTCTTTTTTTTTTTGTTTTTCTGTCAGTCATGTGGTTTGAACTCAGGGCTTGGGCACTTGGGACTGTTTCTATATAATGAAAAACATCAACCACATGGTAAGGTTCTTAATCCTGTGCCAAGACAGTCTGACAGCCATCATCTATCAGAATTCCCCAGCTAGCCTAAGAGAGCCATCTTCCATCCACTCCAGTACTAGCCCCAATTTGCTTTCTTTGGGGCAGCATCAAACTCTTGCCAGTTGATCTCAGTAACTGGGCCTGGGTTCCCTCCAACCTCTTCAGCCTGACCTGGAACCTGACTTACCTGGTGGGATGGCCTTTGGCCTCTATGACAGCAGGAACTTGTTGTCTGCTGTTCCCTCTTCTCAGAACACTCTGTCCTTGGGATTCCTAACCCTCCTTCCAGTCAAAGCAGATCCTTGTGCTTTGTGTTCACACTTGTGTCCTCATACTTTGTCTCATAGTAGGCATTGATTAGCCACCATTCGATGAATGACAGTACCAGCTAGTGAGAGTTTGGACAGGACCCCAGGTCGCTGGCCTCAGATCCCGTGATGCCCTTACCCAGGGATCCTTCCTGAACCAAGAGAAATACAGAGAAGCTCCATGGTCCTGGAAAAAGCCTGGGGAAGTTGGGCAAAGAGAGTTCCTTCTGTGACTTTTGTCCTTCTGTGAGTCAAGCTGAGATGGAGATTCAGGCCTTGGCTCACTAGCTCAAGATCACATAGAGATTTGTGTAGAGCTAGGCTATTCAGCCATTCTCTTCTCTGCTCAGCCTTTCTGGCCACTGCTGCCTTCCTTCCCATTGCCTCCTAGGTATTAGAAGCGTGGTTTCTCCCAAGTGTCCTGGCCATGCTCTTTCTCACACAGGAGGTAGGGAGCCTGGGCTGGGAGGCTCAGTGATGAATATGGGCCTTAACCTAGCCCAAGTCCTCCTCCAGCAGCAGGCACACCAGCCTGTGGGTCTGATGGAACAACCAGGTTGGCCATGCCCTTGGGGCTTGTTCCTGCCTCAGACAATTTCAGCCTCTGTGCTTAGAACTGTCCATTCTCCCCCTAGGCTCTCATTCTCCAGGGTGATGAGACATGGGGCTGATTTTTTCCAAATGACCCGACTCTGGCACAGAGAAAAGCCCCATTTCCCAGTCTTCTACTCACCCTTTTTGTCTCTTTTCCAAAGTATTTTTGAAGCAACTCCTCCCTTCCTAAGATACAAGAGGTCCTCCTACTATGGCAGAAGTCCTCCTTCTGTTGTCAGGGTGTCTCTGCAAGAGGCAGATCCAGAAACTGGGACTGTTGAGGCCCACCCCCCCCCACTCACTCAAATCTGTGTGTGTGTGTGTGTGTGTGTGTGTGTGTGTGTGTGTACGTGTGTACGTACATGCGTATGTAGTACGTTTGTACCACCAGTACTGGGCTTGAACTCAGGGCCTTATGCTCTCACTTGGCTTTTTCTATTCAAGACTAGTACTTTACCACTTGAGTCACATCTCCATTTCTGGCTTTCTGCTGGTTAGTTGGAGATAAACATTTCATAGACTTTTCTAGCCAACTGGCTTTGAACCTCAGTCTTCACATTTCAGCTACCCCCTGAATAGGTAGGATTACAGGAGTGAGCCACCAGCTTCTGGCAGACTCAAATGTTCTTAATGTTTTATTGAACAAAGGGACCTTGCATCTTCATTTTGCTCGGAGCCATGAAGATCTCATAAATGTCATTACCAGTGTTGAAGCCAAGCAGAGGGATGAGGGCAGATCCATTTTGGAGGGCTCTGTGTAAGCCAAGTTTTCAAGAGATGAGTTTCTGGGAAACCATCCAGTGTCAGGTTGTATGCCCATTGTCCATTTCCTTCCACCTTTTGTCAGTTTTCTATTTTCTATAACCTCTCCCTGTCTAGTGTTTATGGATTATGGGGAGGAAGTTTAGAGGGGGAACCCAGGTAAGAGTTACCAAGGACAAAAATAAAGAAAGAAGAGTTCCTGGGCTTTGAAAATCTAGTCAAGGTGGTTTTGTGGTTGAAACTGCTCTCGCTGCTTTGAGGTACGGCATAGTTCCCTCAGAGCATAAATAAGGCCCTACTTTTTTTTCCTCTCTACTGACAGGAGGATTCCCAGTTCACTTAGAATTCTGTATACGTCTTCTGAAGTGAAGTGTGTGTGTGTGTGTGTGTGTGTGTGTGTGTGTGTGTGTGGTGTATGCATGGTGTATGCATGCATGTGCATGCCAGTACAGAAGCTTGAAGGCAGGCCTGGATTCTGTCCCTTAGTATTTTTGCTCAAGGTTGTGTCCTACCATTTGAGACACACCTCCACTTCTGGTTTTTTTGTGTGGTTTTTGGTTTTTTTTTGGTGGTTCATTGGAGATAACGAGTCTCAAGGAATTTCCTATGCAGGCTGGCTTTGAACTGCAATCTTCAGATCTGAGCCTCCTGAACAGGTAGAAGGATTATAGGCGTGAGCCACCATCACCTGGCTTGCTTTTTCTTTCCTTTTTTTTTCTGATGCCAATTTTTTGCACACTTTAAATGCAGTATGAGTGGAACTGGAGCAGAGGGCATGGAGAGCCACCTTGCCACCTACTTCCCATCACCACCATAAAGTGTCAGGCAGCCTGCTGGTATTCTGCCCACTCATTTTCTCTGCAACTCTTCTCTTCTTTGCCCTTTCCAGCCCTAGCCTGTGCCTACCAGCTTCTCTTCCTATGTTTTTTTGCACCACTTGGGGGAATCCATACTCCTGAACATACCTATGTCCTCATCTCTGTGATGCAGCCAAGAAGGACCAGGAAAGGACCAAGGACCAAAAAGAAGACTTTGTTTCTTCAGAAACTGTGGCCCACGCAGGGGTCCTCGGCCAGCAGGAATTTCCCTTTCTCTGCCTCCTTACCCAACAAGCTTCTCCAGCCCTAAAGCACCTCAATGCCCTGCAGAGCTTTTACCTTTTAAGTGAGGGCACACTTTAGAAATGTGCCTTTTTTATTTTTTAGACTGAAAACAACCCCACAGAGCCTGGTTGGGCTCCTGCTCAGCCTCATCCCTTGCCACGTGGTTCCTGTATCCTTGCAGCCCCTCTGCAGAGCATGCCTGTAACTCCATTCCACTAAGAAGCTGCATTCCCAAGGCGCCTGCCAGTTTTCTAGGACACGGTAGTTACAGGCTGCTTTTCTTTCTTTCTTGGTTGTTGGGGCCATTCGCTGTGGTTGGTGTTTACCCATGGCTTAGTTTTGAAGGCTCCTGTCATGCTGAGCTTTTGAAGTGGCTCATCACCCTGCCACTGAAAGCCTACTACTACTAAAGCAACACTTTTCTGCTCCTCAGAGCCAGAGAGCTTGGGATCCAGCTCAGGATGTTTGTCCTTTACTGGCTGTGTTGGGCTGGGCAAGCTACTTAAACTCACTGGGTCGTTATCTCCCATCTGTAGAAGGAGGACCAGAAAAGAACCCTTGTCTCTTGCTTGTTGGTGGTCTAAGTGAAGTGCTGAAATAAGATTTATGCCTGTGTGCCTAAGGCCTTGTACACATGGGAAGGCAATCTGGATATGTTGATGCGGGCCTGCTATGGTAGCAATTGTCTCTGACCTGTGTGCGTCTACCTTGTTCATTTGCAGAGTGTTCATGAACCCACAGGCCCCAGTGAGGGCTATCTGCAACTGGAAGAGCTGGTGAAGCAAGTGGTTTCTCCCTTCCTTGGCCTCAGTGGGGACCGTGGCTGCTCAGGCCCTACATTCATGCTGGGTAAGGGTGAAGCTCTTAAGCTCCCTGGGAGCCTTGTGCCTAGTGATAGCTGCTACATGGTGCTGAGTAGTTTGCTCGGGATGTGGCCAATGCAAATCCGTACATGTTAATCACTCATATTCTAGTCACATTCTGTGTCACAGTAACCCTCTCCCTAGCCCCCTGAGGTGATTCCTCTCCAGAGGCTGAATCCCTGATCTCTGCAGTGGTACCTGACTCTTCCATATCTTTGATCAGTAGCTTTGATCTTTCTTATGTGTCCAGAACATTAGTTTGATCTTCCTTATGAGCCCTGGAAATTAGTTTAGTTTAGTTTCTTTTTTTTTTCCTGTGTCTAATAACACAAACTGTGCATTATTACACCCTTCCCTGACCTGATTGGACAACCTGTCATAATGGATTTCTTTGAAAGCAGCTCAAGATGTGAAGCTAGCCAGCTTGATGCTTCCATACACCAGACCTTATGGAGCTGCTATCCCCTCGGTGCACCGCTCCCCCCCCCCCCATTGGCGTGGGTGCTGCTGTGGACTTTGCTGAAGAAGAAGAAAAGGGGCTCCTGGATTTGGGAGAAAATCCTGCTGGGTCTTTTTTTTTTTTTTGGTGTCTGTGAAGCTACATTGGCATCAGACTCCATACAAGGCCAGTGGAAAATCTAGACATAAATCAGATCTGCTTCTTTTATGGGTGAGACCACATCAGTGGGGCTCCTTATAAACAGCTGGATAGCACAGTATAAGATCATATGAGGGGCTGGGAAGGTGGCTCAGTGGTAGAGTACTTGCCTTGCATGCATGAGGCCCTGGGTTTGATTCCTCAGTACCACATACACAGAAAAAGCTGGAAGTGGAGCTGTGGCTCAAGTGGTAGAGCGTTAACCTTGAGCTGAAGAGCTGAGGGACAGCGCCCAGGCCCAGCGTTCAGGCCCCATGACTGACCAAAAAAAAAAAAATCATATGAAATAGTTCTCAGCAAAGCCACAGTCTCAGTAGGAGCAGCCATGGAGTGAAGCTTATAATAAAGATATTCCCTAGTCTTTGCCTAAAATGGAAGCTGTCAGAATATAGTAATGTGGACAGAGAAGGCACTCAAAAAATATGTGCTAGGTGGACAGCAGCCAGCTGTACTCTGAGGCAGCCAGCACCCAGGTAACACCATAGGATTTGGAATCTGTTGCTTCTCTTTTCATTATAATGGCTTCAAATCCTGGGAGTGAAGGAGTAGCTTCCAGAATGGTGCCTTCCCTTCCTGGGCTTCTCTCCTCCCAGAAAAGGCCAGGCCTCTTCCTGGCAGTTTTCCTGGCCTTAGTCGTATTTCTAGGGAAACACTAGCTTAACCTCAGCCACCACAGATCCGAGGGTACTGGCCCCAGCCTGATGCCTGCCAGCTCTTCCCCTCCCTTGCTCCCAATTACTCACTCCACCAGAGCTGGAAAGAACTAGAGTTGAAATGATACTGAAGGAAAATAGTCGCCTGCTTTCCCTGGCCCTGGACTGGGTGCCATATTGCTGTGGACTCCTTAGAGCCTATCTTCCTGCTACTGGCTCAACTCACCAAGTTTCTGAGGTGGGAGGATGCCAGTTAGTTGGTTGGTTGGGCCATGGCAAGGATTCAGCTACTGACTGGGCCTAACACTAATGTAGAGTAAGAAAAACATTTTTTTTTCTTTAATTCTCATAAGTTCTTGGATGAGACCAGGCCCTATCACAGATTAACAAGACAAAAGGAAACAAGTTGATTGACACATATAATTCATAGACACCTGGGAGACACCGAGGCAACAAGTAGCTTTAAATTCCAGCTATTTCAACATAAAACAAGAAGAAATGACAAGAGGAAAATAACTTAGAAATTCTAAGGACCTATGGAGAGGCAAGAAAATGGCAGGTAGTGGCTTCTTAGTAAAGCTTGTCAGTGGAGACTCTTGGTACTGCCCCCAGGTGACAAGGCCTAAAGTTGTCTAGAATGGTTAACCATTTCCTTCTGGGAGAAAGGGGACAGAATACCTTCTTTCTTAATAAGTCTGTGTCTTACTTTTAGGTTAAATAGGAACAATACAGAGACTGCCCCCCCCCCAAAAAAATCTACTTTTTTTTTTTTTTTGGTCTGTCGTGGGGCCTGAACTCTGGGCCTGGGTGCTGTCCCCCCACTCTAGCTCAAGGGTAGCACTCTACCACTTGAGCCACAGTGCCACTTCTGGCTTTTTCTGCTTATGTGGTGCTGAGGAATCGAACCCAGGGCCTCGTGCATACAAGGCAAGCATTCTACCACTGAGCCACCTTCCCAGCCCCCAAAATCTACTTCTCAGTGGCCTTTGCTTCAACAATCCTTGAACCCTGACAGTTCAGAGTAGTGTCTTACTGTCTTCCATATAAGAAACATAGTAGAGTCAGGTGCTGGTGGCTCATGCCTATAATCCTAGCTACTCAGGAGGCTGAGATCTGAGGATCGTGGTTCAAAGCCAGCCTGGGCAGGAAAGTCCGTGAGACTCATCTCCAATAAACCACTCGAAAACCAGAACTGGCACTGTGTCTCAAGTGGTAGAGCGCTCGCCTTGAGCTGAAGAGCACAGGGACAGGGCCCAGGCCCAGAGTTCAAGCCCCACAACCGACCAAAAAAAAAGGGAACATGGTAGATTTGCAAGTTTGTTCAGTGAGGACTCCCTCTAAGAGGAGGTACTTCTGAGTTCTAGCTAAGATATGAGTGCTACCCATTTTTGTCAAGGTATAAGGCAAAAATCTGAACCCTTATTAGGCCCACGGACAGTCCTTACTTTTAGAATTATCTCACTAGCGACAGAGAGGGAAGGACATTACTCTTCTTTGAACAAGTTTTATATTATTATTATTTTAGCAAATGTACCCTGAAACCCTATCCCAAGTACCTTGAGAGGTGTTGCAGCCATATCTGTGATTAAAAGCACACATATCCCTTCCCTCTAAGGCCCATGGTCCAATGAGGAGGTCACAAACACGGTGACTCATCGTGTACCCATCTGAGCTCTGAGGGGAAGTGCAGGGGAAACCACAGCAGGGACTTCATCTGGACCAGGAAATTCCGGAAAGTTCCCTGGAGGAAGTGAGGTCTATGGGGGATAACTGTCGGATGAATAGGAGTTGGCTGAGTAAGCAGGGAGGGAAGACTGTCCGAGCAAAGGCAAGTAGCAGAACGTTTGACAGTGAATCAAAACAAAACAGAACACAAAACAAAAATGGATCCCCAGTACAATGGCTCACGGGTCCCTCAGATCTTCCCTCTCTCCCAAGCAAAAACTGGGCTTCTGGGTTTCTCTCATAGAAATCCCCAGCTTCCCACAGACCTCCCTCTCTTGTGTCCCCGGGTGGCCCCTCTTTGGGGGGTGCCCTGCTTCAGGACACTGTGACTTCTCTGCATGACAAGTAGGCCTCTGGGTCTTTTCAAGGCCTGGGATGAGGAGCCACGGTGGGCTTGGATAGAGGGGCAATAATGGCTGCTTTATGGCAAGCCTGGGAGATCAAAGGCCTGGGAACCAGTCCCCAACAAAGGGCAAAGGACAGTCTTATTGAGCCTTTGCTTCTTTTGAGATCTGAAAGGAGCTGTGGCCATTGTTGGCTACAGAGCAATGAATGGCCAAGCTCAGCAGGGTACCTGTACGTGAGGAAGGAATAAAGGCTGCCCAAGGCTCTACTCTTCGTGAAATTCTAGAAGGACAGGGATATGTGGCTTGGCAGGTAGGTGCCAGCTAACGTGGCATCCTTCCCTCTGAGAGAGACCAGTCTTTAGGTCCCCAGGGGATGTGAGTACCCCCCAGCATGACCTGTTCTTTAGTTCTTTAGTAGCAGATTCCTTCCCCCCCCCCCCCCCCGTGATGGTCTTGCTTTTGCTGTTGCAAAGAAAAGATGGAGGGGTGGGGGTAGAGAGCTAAAAGTAAGTGTGGGTAGCTGTCTGTCAGCCCAGCTAGCCTTTGGTTTCCAGGCCTCCCAGGGACCCCATCAGGGACTGACAAAGCTCAACCTGTCTGACCTTCACTTGCCTGAAGGTTGGCTCTGGAGACTGGCAAGAGTTTGGTAAGGAAGCACTGACACAGCGATGTAGCCCCTGGGGTCTCTGCTCTGCCCATACCTAGCTGGGAAGGAGAACATTCCAGAAAGCAAAAGGAGGAGCTTCCCTCAAGAATCATTGCAGGGTGAGGGAGGCAGCAGCAGTGTGTGAAGATAGGGGGCCTTGACAGCCATAACTGTCGAGGCCTGGGATCCGTTACTTAGATTCTCTGAGCTGCAGAGTGCTGAACACGAGGCCTTGTCCTTCCACTGGGGGACTGCAGGAGGAAGAAAGTGCTCTGTCTTAGGGCAGGGCCAGCCAGTATTGCTACTTGCTGGGTGACAGCTCTCAGGTAGTGGTGGTATGACTCCCAGAGAACCATTCCAGGTAGGAGGTTGTAGGCGCTTCCTACTCTCCATCTCCTGGACCCCCAAAGCCTTGTCATGCTGTGTGGCCCTTGTCTGATTATTTGTCAGTCTTCCTCTTAGACCATGTGCTCCTTGAGAGCAAGGAACAAGTTCTTTGTATACCAGGATTTACACAGATCTCCCCAGTAAGTGAATATGTGGCATATTAGTCTAGTCTAGAAGTCATTCTACAATAATCCACCTTGTGATCCTTGTTCACTTTTTCTGGTCATCCTCTGCACTTGCAGGGTAGTTTCTGTGACTCTGTCTGGATACTTGCTACACAACCTTGTTTTAGCAGTTATCCATGTGAGGGTCGTGAGCAGCAACTCTGTTGCAGACGTTGAGTTTGAGTCCTGCTATTTATTTATTACCAGTCCTGGGGCTAGAACTCAGGACTGTCCCTGAGATTCTTTGATTCAAGGCTAGTACTCTACCACTTGAACCACAGCTTCACTTGCTGTTTTTTTGTTTTTGTTTTGTTTTGTTTTCTGAGCAGGTTGATTGGTGATATGAGCCTCAGGGCCTTTCCTGAATGGACTGGCTTTGAACCATGATGCTCAGATCTCAGCCTCCTGAGTAGCTAGGATTACAGACGCCTGGCTCTGTGTGTGTGTGTGCTGGTGTGTGTGTGTGTGTGTGTGTGTGTGTGTGTGTGTGTGTGTGTGTGCTGGGATGCAGCATCTCCTGGGAGTGCTGGTGCTGCTAGGCCCTCTTTGCTGGGATGGGGGCTGCCCTCTTTGGGTTTTCAAGGTATCCAGGAAGGGCACCATGGAAAGCAGTGGCCTGTGGCAGGTGGGGAGAGGTCTAATCTGGCCAACACGGAGGTGAAAGGAAGAAGAAGAGTCCTGAAGCTGGAGCTTCCTGTTCTCAGCCTTCTGCAGCTCTGTTTCTGGCATCTCCACCCTTTCAAATTTGCTCTCTCCTGGCCACAGTGACGAGTGGTCATTCATCCAGCTTAGGCTGTGCGGCTGAGTGGGGTGCTAAGGAGAAACATGGGTCAGGGATTGCCCTGAGATGGAGGTACACAGACATACCTTGATCTTTACATGCCCCAGACTGTAGGTCTCTGTATTGACACAGTTCCTGTGAAGGTGCGGAGAGGCCAAGGAAAATGGAGGTTGCTGCTTGATCTGCTTCTTCCTGTGAGAATCTTCTCTCTGGACTTGAGTTACCCAACTTGGTTCTTCTCTAGCCTCTCCCATCATCCTAGGGTTGCCCAGTTTAGACATTCAGCTTATGCCTGGGCCCCAGTTTCAGCTTTATTTATTTGGCTGTTTTTTTGATCTTGTATTTTATCTCTTTGTAATTTTTTTGTAGGTTGTGGGGCTTGAACTCTGGTCCCTGAGCTCTTCAGCTTAAGGCTAGCGCTCTACCACTTGAGCCACAGCACCACTTCTGGTTTTCTGAGTGGTTTATTGGAGATAAGAGTCTCATGGACTTTCCTTCCTGGGCTGGCTTTGAACTGTGATCCTCAGATCTCAGACTCCTGAGTAGCTAGGATTACAGGCATGAGCCACCAGTGTAGGCTCCTTTGTAATTGCAAGACAGGTCATCTAATATCCCTGTATGCCTTAATTTCCCCACTCATAAAATGATCATTAGGTGCTGATTTAATTCACAAGAAGCCTAGAACTGTGGCCACCATGCTTAAGTACTGGCCTGTGTGTTAACTCTTAGGACTTTATTCCTGTTTTAGCCCCTGTCATTTCATCTACCCCTGTACACCTGATTACCTGTCATCTTTACTCATGTTAGCATTCTTTTTCCTTCTCCACACAAAATGCATATTTGTTATAGAAAAGGCTTCCTTGGCCCTCTTCCTGGCTTTCCTCAGTTCTCCTCTCTTACTTGTCCTCACTCATCCTTCACAGGCCTGCCAAGGCCTCTTCCTGAAGCACTTCCCCATCCTGCCTGCCATGTCACAGATGCTTCCATCTGACATCCCAGGGCCCTCCTAGGATACACATATCCGGCCTGAGTGGGCACATCTCCATTGTTCTGTGCCTCCCTGTCCCAGCCAGCCTGGGAGGAACACCTGTCTCAACAACTTGCTCAAGCTGTTCCCATTGTTGAGAAAGTTATCTGGCACCCTCTACCCATTCTGATAGTTCTCCATCATCCTCCAATGTGCCTCCTCCTTGGCATTGTCCCAGGGTACCTTTTTTACCCCACTGACTCAACCCTTCCTACAGGACCTGTGCCTATTACAGTTATTCATGGGCTTTGCTTGGGCCTCCAGGTCGAGTGAGGTCTGGAGAGAGAGCTTGTTTGAGTCCCAGCTTGACTATATTCTAGCTGTGTAACCTGTGATTACCTCTGATACTCAGTTTTCTCATCTGCAAAGCAGAAGCTAATGGTATATAATTAGTTACATTCAATTTCTAGGAGGATTCAAAAGATGCATGGTAAGGTTTGGCATAGTTTCTGGGACGTGGTATATTCTCAGAAGCAGTGGTTTTATAGTTACTTGAGTCCAGCCCTGCCTCTTTGGAGGCTATCCCTAGCGTTTAGCTATTCTTCCAACAGCATGGCTGGATTTGAATAAATCTGGGCACATCATTCGGGTGGGAGGTGAGAGCCCTTAGTGCCCTGGTTCATGACCGGCAGGATGGTCCACTGCCTTGGCTTGCTTGTATAGGTGAGGAGATGCTCTCCATAGCCCTTTCTTCCTCTGGATTAAACTGAGCATTATGATTTAGCAGTGTGGATGCCACATTCTGAACAGAGCCAAAAGCTTCTTTGGAGCTGACCAAGCCAACTACTCAGTACCTCTTCAGACAAAGTGGTTGAAATGGAATGTAGACACATCCAGTGAGGCTTGGGGAGACAGCTGGAAAGAGAGGAAAATCCATGGGGGTATGGGGATAGGGGGAAGTCCTTGAGGATCAGCTCTGATGGGGAAAGAGTGGCTCCGGAGCAGGAGCAGGTACAGTGGGTAAATTATAGGACAGTCATAAGATCTGGACGTGACCAGATCTCCTGCATGTCCGCGGGGCTCTCCCTAAAGCTGTTTCCAAAGGCTGGGCCACCCTTTCTCCCTCCAACTGATGAGAGATCTCTGATGACCTCTACCCCCTCCTCAATTACAGACTTGATTGCTCCCTCCTCCCCCCTTGCAGCTAGGCGATATTCCAGAGTCCGACCCAAGGTGACTCTCCTCAACTATGGCCCTCCAATGGCCACTGTCAGCCGGCCACTGAATGAGATGGCCTTGACGCCACTGACGGAGCAGGAAGGAGAGGCCTACCTGGAGAAATGCGGCAGTGTGCGGCGGCACACGGTGGCCAACGCCCACTCGGACATCCAGCTGCTGGCTATGGCCGGCATGATGCACTCAGGCTTGGGGGAAGAGGCTGGCGGTGAGGACAAGTGCTTGCTTCTGCCACCCAGCTTCACCCCACCCCACCGGCAGTGCTCCAGCGAGCCCAGCATCCCAGACAGTCCTGACGAACTGGAGGAGATAGGCAGCGGCAGCCAGGAAGACTCGGAGCTGAACTGTGCTTCCCTGAGCTGAGCCTCCAGGATTTCCCAGCTACTCCTGTGCATGCTGGAGGAAGACAGCCCAACCCCATGGATGGCCAGGGGACTCTTTTTTGGGCAATGAGGCCTTATTTCCTTTAGAACAGACCCGATCTAAGTGCATTTGGGGAAAACTCTTGTAAACCTCTTCATTCTGGTGTTTGGGACCAGCTCCGTACAAACACACAGACCTAACTGCCTATTGTTTGCCTTCCCACTTCCAGCCTGGTTTTTCCACCTTGGATCTTCATCTCCAAGCTCTTTTCTCTCGTACTGGACTGCCTGCTGATTCCAATGATATATCCCAGTGCCTCTGGCATTCAGGTAGCAGGAGGTTGTCTGGATCATACACAAACCAATTGATAGTGTGCTGGGCATTTGTGGTTCTCCTTCAGGCTCCTGCAGAGTCCTATGGAGGAAAAGAGAGATTTGTATGGAATTAAAGAACACTACAACTCCTGTCATGCATGGCCCTGGGATACATCCTCATTACTGTAGTTTTAGAATCACTGGGAAAGCATTCATTGTTCCACTAGTGCATGATGGTCCATCTCACCTACATCCAGATACTACTACTACATGCTACCTACACCAAAGCCTTTGGCCTGTGGCCCAAAAGAGCCATGAGGCTATAGAGCCCTATCTGTCATAAAGTCTTTGTATTTCCCTCTCAAGCTTCCTCCCCAAATCAAGGACTAAACTCCTTATGGGTCGCTGGTGCCTTAATCCTGCCCTTTCACAAACAGACCATATTCCCATTGTAGATGTGAGGGGCTGGCTGACATCTGCCAAGTAGTCTGTACCTGGATTTGACTTGAATTTCTAAAATGTGTGTTGTTTCAAAAGATCGTTTGCAAATATTTGCTCATAGGGTCTTGCACTGATCATTTCCAAGGAGGTAGGTGTTCAAGTTCACAGACAAATAGAGCTCTGAAAAAAGAAATATGAGGAATGGCTTGGAGCAAAGTAAATCTCTATGGTAGAGAGAGGGTTCATGTCCACCAGCCTCTAAGGAGCAACTGGAGTTAAGTTGGGAATGACTTGCATTTGTGTTATGGTTTCTGAAAAGAAGCTGCATTGGGCTGGCCCTCTGGGCAGAGGATTGTGTTTTTTGGTTGAGGGAGACAAGAGAGATGTAGGGAAGATCTTGGACAGAGATTTAATATCTAAACTGCTATTTGAGACAGCAGGCTATGGTACTGTTCTTAGTCCTTACCTATATATCCCAAAGCCTCTGTTCCCTCCTGGTCTGGGTTTTTTTTTTAATCACCATTAAGTCTCTATCCTCTTTGTATTTGTCTATGCTGATAACAGCTCCAGAAAAGGGGAGAGGGGAGCTCCTCTGTCCTTTCTGGTGGCCCATGGCAGTCTTTGAGATCCTGTTAATTGTTGTTAGTTTTGTTGATGAAATCTCAAGATAGAAACCACCTCATCATCCAATATTACTACAAAGGGGACTGAGAAAGTGTGAGGAGCCACGTACACTGCCAGCAGAAGAAACCTAACCTCATCTAAGTCCTGATATTTCTTTTCTGAGTGCAGACCTGCATTACGACAAGAGTTGTGCTTTAGATGACTTATGACTTGGACATTTTGTTTTTAAAAAGTTGTTTCAATTTCATCCTTCTGCAAGAATGGTGGAATGGAAACATCCAAAGGAGATCTCTTGAGAGTTGCAAACAAAGAAATCTGTGTACGTGTTGTATAAAGTTTACACATACATAAGCAAGTGGGACATTAGTAGGTAACAGTGACAGGATTTGTTACAAGTTCTTGTCCTTGTTAGGGCCTTGTATACACACACTTCAGACGGCTATTTATTGATCCAGGCAAAGTAATTAACCATGCTTGGGTTTGCTTTTTGGGTTGATTAGGTTAACAATATATTGAAAATGCTGTTGGCAGATCTCAGGTGCCTCTCACGAGGACGGCAGTCATCAATTACATGTAGAAGCTCCCAGGTTGGGAATGGGAGTGTCGGAGTACAGACCTGTGTGCATTGTTGCTGCTGATTGTGAGTTTACTTTACCTTTGTGCACACCTGATACTAGTACAGTTAATACTTCCGGCTGTACACGTAAAAACTTCATGGATATTTATGGGCATTTTGGCTCTTGGGGTCTACTGCAAGAGTGAATGATACCTGCAGTACTTCGAACCACTTTTCCTCCCTTTTGTGGGATGAAGTCTCATTTGCATTATTTTGTGCCAGGATTTTCCTGTAGCTGAGGTTTGATAACAGGAAGCCCTCACCACTCCGGACTCCTGGGTGTTCACAAACCAAAACTCTACTTCATGTTGTCTGTATCCAAACTAAGTCCAATAAATGCCATTTTTTAACGTGTTACCCTATGCCGTGCCTCAATTTTGTCTTGACTGAATTTTCTGGGTGCTTCCTGCCCTTGGTCTCCTGGTACCTGCTCATCCTGCCACTGCTACCTTGTCCCTTTTCCTGTTACCTTTTCTCCAGAGTCAGCTAAATTTAAACAATCCTCTTCTGGACTGGATGGGCAAGTCAATTTTTGGAGAAACAGCTTATTTGTGGAGTTTATAAAATACTGAGACATCTGAGAAGCAAGGCCGCTTTGAAAACAAACATGGGGTCTCTTCATTGAGTGCTTGACCCGAGAGGGGGCACTTCCTGTATTCACTCATAGACTTGCTCCTCTCATACTCCCCTTTGATTGAACTGGGCAGAGTAAATTTGTATCTTACTTTGCATGAATACTCTCAGGAAGGCAGCATTAGTTGGAGACCTTGCAAGACTTACTAGGAGTGTTGGAAGAAGTATGCTGGAAACTGATGAATAATTCTCCATTTTTGCTGAGTTTATAGGCTGCTACTAAGATAAGTGCCCACTGAGCATGCTGCGATGTTGTAGGTCACTGACAAGTCCATGATGTTAGCATGCTGCCATATCCATCCATCTGTCAGTCTGTCCATCCATCCACCCCCTCATCTACCTATCAAATACTTTGTGGAGTTTCCACTGTGGGTAGGCATTTTGTCCGATGCTTGGTTTAGCATGATAAATAATCAAAGACCTGTTCCCTGGAAGCAGTGGGGAAAGCTGGAAATCAGGTCGACGCAGCATTTCAAGTAATGATCAAGATTGGAGCCCATGACTATAGAGATGATGAGAATGTAACCAGAAGTAGAGTGGCTAGAAGAGGTCCTTTTTGGATGTTAATCTGAGAGAAGAACTCAATGAAGAGGGATCCAGACTTACACAGTCTGCCTTCACTACCACATCAAATGAATTTATTATCTCACAGTTTTGTAGAAGTCTAACATGGTTCTTCAAATGTTCTCAGGACTGTATTACTGCCTGGAAGTTCTACAGGGCTGGGTACATTGGTTCATGACTATAATCCCAGCTACTTGGGAAAGAGAGGTCAGGAGGCTTCAGAGTGAGGCCAACCAGGGGAAAAAGTTCATGAGATTCCATATCAACAAAGATGCTAGAAGTAGTGGCATGTGCCCAGCTACAGAGGAGGCACTGAGAAGAGGATCATAGTCTGAGGCTAGCTTGCAGCAAAAGTATGGGATGCTATCTAAAAGGTAACTAAGAAGCAAAAACAAAAAAACAAAACAAAAAAAAAGGGCTGGAGGAGTAGCTCACGTGTTAGAGTTTGTCTAGGAAACAGGAGGCCTGCTCAAACCCAGAACTGCCAAAATAACCCTCATCACCAATACCATCTGATTTCTTGCCAACTTCTAGAGGCTGTTCCTACATTCCTTGGTTCCTGACCTTTTCCACCTTCAAAGCCAGCAGTAAATCGCGTGAGTGTCTCCAATCTGCATTATACCACTCTCCCGCTTTATCAGACCCAAGTGATTATTAGGTCCCTGGGTCACCAAGTTAGTCTCCATCTTAAGGTACACAATCACAGCTATAAATCCCTTTCATTCTGTAATGTTATAGATTCTGGGGACCCAGACTTTTCTTCCAGTGCTGATGGCCCTTTATGGGTAGAAAGTTGTGGATCAGATCACCTGAACTACTTGGGAAACTCCTTATCCACCTGTTTATTTGTGGGGTCTCATTTCAGTGAAATCTCTCGGGGAGGTGGGGAGGGGATAACAGCAACCAAAACAGACAAAATAGTCTTCCCGAAGGGTGAGCCTGTTTGTGTTGCTCAAGGAGCTACAGTCAGTCAGCTAAGGCTCTTCTGAAAGTCTGGGGATGCCCTTGAACTCCCACCTTAGCTAGAGATGGGCTGGTTTCCTCTCCAATACATTCCCTCTGGTCTTTGTGACTTCCCCAGCTAGATTTCTGTGGGTGCTACACTTTCTGCCCCTCTGCTCCTACAAGAGAAAGACCAGCCAAGCATCAGTGGCTCATGCCTGTAATCCTAGCTACTCAGGAGGCTGAGATCTGAGGATGGTGGTTCAAAACTAGCGTGGGCAGGAAAGTCCGTGAGACTCTTATCTCCAATAAACCCCTCAGAAAACTGGAAGTGGTGCTGTGGCTCAAGTGATAGAACCCTTGCCTTGATTTGAAGAGCTAAGGTAGTGCCTAGGCCCAGAGTTCAAGCCCCATGACTGATGAGGGGGGGCGGGGAGGGAGAAGGGAGGGAGGGAGGGAGACCAGCCCTGTCGTTTCCTGGAGACCACAGAAAGATGAGACTACAACATGCAGGTGCTGGTCTCAGTGTTCAGGGGAGACTGGGTGGTCCACTCTCCCCTCACCTAGATTCCCATGGTGATTCTGCATAAAACTTTCTCTGCTTAAAACTTTTCCTGGGGGCTGGGAAGGTGGCTTAGTGGCAGAGTGCTTGCCTTGCATGCATGAGGCACTACATAAGCA
Organism: Dipodomys merriami; assembly: GCF_024711535.1. Lineage (NCBI taxonomy): Eukaryota > Metazoa > Chordata > Mammalia > Rodentia > Heteromyidae > Dipodomys > Dipodomys merriami. The sequence goes on along the minus strand of NW_027203493.1, from coordinate 15,030,620 downwards.
GAAAAGTCTGAAGTGGCACTGTGGCTCAAGTGGTAGGGTGCTAGCCTGGAGCTGAAGAGCTGAGGGACAGCGCCCAGGCCCAGAGTTCAGTCCCCATGACCGGCAAGGTTAAAAAAAAAAAAAAAGAACAAACAAAAAACTTTTCCTGGTTTTTGCTCTTTCTATAAGCGGCCTGAAGTGACCTGTGAAAATGGTTCGCTATTCTTTTGACCCAGAAACCCCCACAACATCATGCAAGTCAAGAGGTTCAAATCTTCATGTTCACTTTTTAAGACCACCAGAGACACAGTGGAGGCCATCAAGGGTATGCTGATCTAAAAAGCTACCAAGTATCTGAAAAATGTCTTTCCTCCCCCCCCCCCCCCCACAGGTATGGGTGCTGTCTCCAAGCTCTTTGGCTCAAGGCTAGCACTCTATCATTTTAAGCCATAGAGCTACTTCTGGGTTTTTTGTTTCATTTTGTTTTTTTTTGAGTAGTTATTTGGAGATAAGAGTTTCCTGGGGACTTTTCTGCCTGGTCTGGCTTCAAACTATGGTCCTCAGATCTCAGCCTCCTGAGTAGCTAGCTAGGATTACAAGGTGTGAGCCACCTCTACCAAGCTGAAAGATGTCATTTTAAAGGATCAATGTGTGCCATTCCAGTGTTATAATGTTGGAGTTGGCAAGTGTGTCCAGGCTAAACAATGGGCTATTGATGGCCCCAAATGAGTGCTGAATTTCTGCTGCACAAGCTTAAGAATGCAGACAATCATGCTGAACTGAAGGGTTTAGATGCAGACTCCCTGATCATTAAACACATCCAGGTGAACAAAGCACCTGAGATGTGCCATGGAACTCACAGCGTTCACGGTAGGATTAACCCATACATGAGCTCCCCCTGCCACACTGAGATGATCCTGAAAAGGAGCAGATAGTTCCTAAACCAGAAGAGGAAGTTACACAGAAGAAAATGTATCCTGAAAAAACTGGAGAAACAAAAACATGGCACAAGAATAAATTTAGCATAAAATAAATTCAAATGAATGTTGGTTACCTTTATTTTAAAAAAAAAAAAAACAAAAATCTTCCCCTGGTTTCCAATAAAATCTACACCACCAGCTCCTTCTTAGGTTCTAGGCACTGTTGGGCCTTCTGGCTACTTTGATTCCCCTGTAAGCCCTGCCTTGCTCTCATCGTCCCTCTCCCCTACTGCTCCTTCACTTATTTCTTTACCTTCTCGGGTGCTTTCCTCCAGGAAAGGACCTGTAGGATTTATGTTTGTATGCCTTGGGCCTAGCAATACAGATAGGGTCCTGAGTCACATGTATTCCACATGTGACTCATCTCCACCCTTTTCCTTCCTCTCTAGGTCAGGATCTTCCCATGCTTTCTAAGTATGCTCCAAGTGAGTCTTTGTGGCCAAGAGACCCAGTGGTCACAGTTTACAGGCCCTCTAATTGCAGAGAATTAACTCTTCCCATGAGGAACTAACTGTTGTTTTGCTACAGAGCCAGTGGCCTCTTTCTTGCCCTGCCCTCTTTCTGAATGTTGGGAAAATCCTTTGGCATCTAGAACATCTTTCTGAGGAAGAGGAAGACAAGCCTGTATTATATGCCACAAGCCATCTCTCTGAAGATTCCTTCTTACCAAGAAATAAGAGGGAATGTCCCAGGTCAGTGGAATCTCTCAGCACTCAGGATCCCAAAGGAGGTGAGACTAAAGCTCTACCGTTCTGGGCAACATTACGCTCTTCATCACTATGTCCTTGCAGGGTAGCTATCACTTCCTCTTCCCATTTGCAGAGGAAGAAACTCAGGCTAGTGTCATTTAAGAGACAGAGCTGGGTAGGTCATGCCTTTCCTTGCTGGATATCAAGGAGGGAGAGAGAATGGCTAACTGGGTGCATAGGTAGGTACTGATGGGTTACAGTTTTCAGAGAGGCTGAGGCCAAAGCTGTACCTCTTACTCTTCCCTCAACAGCTACTTCTGGACTACTCAGAGTAGGGAGAATGGGGAAAGGTGATACCTGTGTTCTGGACAGTGAGTTTTGTTCTTTCCTTCTCTTCTCTTCTCTTCTCTTCTCTTCTCTTCTCTTCTCTTCTCTTCTCTTCTCTTCTCTTCTCTTCTCTTCTCTTCTCTTCTCTTTCTTTCTTTCTTTCTCTCTCTTTCTTTCTTTCTTTCTTTCTTTCTTTCTTTCTTTCTTTCTTTCTTTCTTTCTTTCTTTCTTTCTTTCTTTCTTTCTTTTCTTCCTTCCTTCCTTCTTTCTTTCTTCCTTTTTTCCTTCCTTCCTTCCTTTCTTTTTTTTGCCAGTACTAGGCTTGGACTGTTAGGCCAAGGTCGCAGGACCCCCACCAAGAAGACCACCGAGAGTCAGACTCTACAGCTGTTTTATTTAAACGGGCTGCAGCTTGGGCCTCGTCCTACACTCAGACACAGCAGAGCCCAGGAGGAGAGCCCCGAGCTAAGGATTTGCAGGTCTTATAAAGGCACACAACCAGGTGGTTTAGCATCACGTGTTGCTCTGCTCTGAAACAAGCAACAAATGGTCAATGCCTCAAATACTCTAACCTTTCAGAACTCTCTCTCCAGTCTTACTTTTTACTGGTTAAGTTGAGATAGAATTTCTTGGGTTTTCCAGCCCAGAGTCACCTCAAACCACCATCCTCCCTATTTCAGCCTCCTGAGTAGCTAGATTACAGGTATGAGCCTCTGGTGACTAGCTAGTGAGTTTCTTATGTAGAAAAGATGTTTCAGTAGGTTTGCCCCCTTTAAGCCAAATGATAAATCAGTTTTAAATTGGCTTTAAAATTTCATATTTATATAGTTTAATAATTTTAATAATGTAATAAATAAGAAAACAATGTTGTCTTTAGACTCAACCAGCAAATTCAACCACCTTTTTCAGGCTTTTAAGTTCAACTTACAAATTTTATTCTATTTATAAATCTAGTGTGTTTTAACAATAACTTCAGAGGAGCCTTTGAATAATGCTTGGTCCTATGCACAAGCTTAGCTCAGCACTTCAAACCCTTATGAGTGAATTTATAAATTTAATATGCTTATTTCTTTTTTTAAATACTCCAATTTTTTTCTGACAGCAAGCAAAACCACCCCAGAACCTAAGAAATTACAGAAGCCAATAAAATAAGCTCATAAATAAAGGAAACCTAAAGTCCCATTAAATGATTTTATGCTACTCGCTGTAAACTCAGATGTCACCATAAAAAACCACAAGTCTAAATTAATTCTCAATTACACATTTTAAGTAGAGTTATAAAACCACCACTCCAGGAAGCTTCATTCTCTAAAATATCACACATTTCTATAGCACTGACTATTCACAAATTCCTTCCTAACATAAAAATATTCATTAGTGCTTTAGCTTTGTTTTTCAGTCTTTCTGCACTTAAAGATTCATCTTCCTGGAGAGTTGGCTGGTTATGCTGTTGTCTCTCCAATGCATCCCCTTTCTAGAGTTGGGATGGTGTGACTGAGATTGTGTAAAATCACATTATGCATGTCAGTTGGGTGCCTAATAGGCTCTGCCAGTGGTGTCTCCCCCATAAGCTGGTGGGAGGTGTGTGTGGGGATGCTGGGAGAGTTAGAAGAGATGGGTGCATCCTGTCTTTGTCACCATCACCTGGCAGGGATTGGCTCCAGGAACAGCAGTGAGTTCCTATTTGTAGTTTTTCCACATTCTCAGAACCAGCCTTAATATCTTCCATAAAACATACCAGCCCCAGAGGCCCTAGCCTGTCTTCTGAAGTCTGAAGCCCAGCCCTTGGGTTCATTCTAACCTTTCAATAGAAACAGTTCTTTCTGTTTCCCGAGTTCTAAGGATAGTGGATACTTTCTGTAGTGATCACCTTTGTGATTCCTCTGCACTCCCTCTTTGCTATATTATTTTCCCAATACATGATTAATAATGTGTATATTAAACTCTCTGTTGGAAGAATTGATGTGGATTTTGCCCTCTTATTACACCTTGATGGAGCCAGAGTTGAAAAACTACACACTCACCAGGGGAGATAATAATCTAGGTAGCCAAGGTTATCCACTTAGGTGAGTAAACAGAGCTGGAGGCACTCAGAGCAAGTCTTCTCATCTCCTCCTAAGAAGAAATGTTGGTGATTTCTCCTCAGCCCTCTTGCTTTTACAGGACATAGGCTACACCAGAGCACCCACAAACAGTAATGCCCAATTATGGTTTCATAGTCAATGGCTTCAGCATTCAGAAGTACAGTAGAGCCCTTGTGTCTGTACTGTGAAATTGTCTACCTCTTCAAAAGAATGCCTTTCTCACTGAATCACTCATTAGATTCGCTTTTACTTCCTTTGGCTCCTCTGGGGCTGGGTATAATGAACATCGAGAGGAATCCTAAACAACTGTAAATATCTTTAGTGTAATAAAGTCTTCAATTCTTTCATATTCCCAGTTCCATAGAACTCTTTCACAAACGCCTAAATTTTAACCTGATGTCAGTCAAATGTCTCAACTAGCTTTCTTTGTGGTCCCACTTAGGAGGTCATTCCATTCGCTGTAGACTGTAGGTGAATCAAGTCAGCTGACTGCCCTGAGAAACTTCTGCCACCCACTTGAGCAGTTTTGAGAAAGGCTTACTAAATGGAAATGGCATAAGGCTTCTGGTGATGGCTACAGGAAATTGGCTTGCATCTGATTAATTTTTCTGCCAAAATAATGATAAAAGCTAATCAAAATAGAAAAAGCAACTGTTTGAAGAAGTGGAGAGTTCACAAGGCAGGCTGGACTTCAGAAGCTCTGGTCACTGATACAAAGCAAACCCCTGGGACAAACTTTAAAAACACCCTGGCTCTTCCCCTGAGGGTATTTTCTCCAGTAACTTGGGGGTTGAGGATTGGAGGGAGTGGTATTAGTGGAAAACAGCAGTCTTTCTGGACTAGAAGAAAATTTAAAGTTGTCAGAGTAGCTGAACTTGAGGACAAATAATAGATATGAGTGAGTGAAAATTTTGCATACACGTTCCCCTTAAGTTGTTGAATGATTCTTATGCTGAATATATGCTAGGGTTTGGATTTTTAAACATCCTCCAAAAGCTATAAGTGGAAAGCTTGGTTGCCAGCCTGTGGTGCTATTGGCAGGTGAGGTCTGGTGTAAGGAAGTTAGGTCACCAGAGGCATGCCCTTGAAGCAGATATTCAAGAGCCAGAGGTAAAGTTCAAGTGGTAGCACTCTTGTGTGGCACCTGCAAGATCCTGAGCTTGAATCCCAGTAAAAAGAAGGAGGAAGACGAGGAAGAGGAGGTGGAAGAGGAGAGAGAAATGGAAAAAGGAAGAGAAAAGGGGGAAAAAGGAAGGAAAGGAAGAAGGGAGGAAGGAAGGAAGAAAGGATGGAATGGAGGAAGAAAAGAAGGAAGCCATCATGAGGTAAGAAGAGCTTTGCTTCATGATGTATGTGAAGAGGAAGGAGAGAAAGAAGAGGAGGAAAAAAGGAAGGAGTAAGAAAGAAAGGATAATGATCCTATAAGGCAAGAAGCTTTGCTTTCCTGGGCTGGGGAGGTGGCTCAGTGGTAGAGTGCTTGCCTTGCATGCATGAGGCCCTGGGTTCGATTCCTTAGCACCACATAAGCAGAAAAAGGTGGAGCTGTGGCTCAAGTGGTAGAGCACTAGCCTTGTGCTGAAGAGCTGAGGGACAGTGCCCAGGCCCAGAGTTCAGGCCCCATGACCACCACCACCACAACCACCACCAACAACAACAAAAAGAAGCATTACTTTCCTATATGCTCTTTCCTAACCACAGGATTGACAACAGAGCCAAGAAACTGTGGATCTGAAACATGTAAAACTGGGAGCTATGACAAGCTTTTCATCTTATTGAGATGATTATGCTGACGTAGCATAAAAGGTGAGAAATAAAAGAAATTGGCAGAAAGGAAAAGATGGGATGGCCACTTGAGCCAATTGCAGCTCCAAAATAACGCCGAGATGTTGGTTCAGGCCATGCCAAGGTGGGAGGCATTGGCAAACATCTTCAACTTTTGTTTGAGATCCTAGTAGGGCCTCACCCCAAGACAAGAGTCATGACCAAAGCAAGATGTTGAACTTAAATTGCAACTGCATCAGTAATTATATTAGATGTAAATGGACTAAACAAGCCAATAAAAAAACCAAGATGGGGGCTGGGAAGGTGGCTCAGTGGTAGAGCGCTTGCCTTGCATGCATGAGGCCCTGCCCTCAATTCCTCAGCACCACATAAGCAAAAAGAAAAAAGCTGGAACTGTGGCTCAAGTGGTAAAGCGCTCATCAGCTCATCAGAGATACCATTTAAATATCAGGAAACACAAAGATTCATAATAAAAGGATGGGAAAAGATACGCCATATAAAATAAGCATTAACAACAGAAATTCGGAGTTGCTAAAGCATTCATACTTCATAATGGTAAAAGGTCAATTCAAAGGAGAGATATGAGTTATAATACATGAAGTGTTAGAATACATGAATTATCATTTATTATTCATCAACTGCAAGCCAAGCAATACCTTCATTCAGCATTTCACATTAGTTGTTCTGTATAAGTCCTCTGAGCAGTTTTATAAAGTAAATCTGATTGCCCCAATTTTAGTAGATAGGAAATTAAATTGAGGAGAGGTTTGTTGAAGGTCACACAACTAGAAAATGGCAGAGACAGGATTCAAACCTAGTTCTGTCTGATCTCTTGCCAAAGAGCTTTTAATCACTGTTCTCTATTTGTAAGTATCATAATGCACATTGCTTGTTTAAACTAGTCAGCGAGGGCTTGAGGGCTCAGGACCATTATTTAACCCAAGGGCAGACATTCTGAAGGAAGTTCAGGAACTCTGGCCTGGAAACCATTAAACACTATAGGAGTCTGTCTATGACTCTCTCTCTCTCTCTCTCTCTCTCTCTCTCTCTCTCTCTCTCTCTCTCTCTCTCTCTCTCTCTCTCTCTCTCTCTCTCTTCTCTGTCTGTCTCTCCCCCCCTCTCTCCCTCTCTCTCTCTCTTTGTCTCTCCCCCTCTCTCCCTCTCTCTCTCTCTCCCTCTCTCTCTCTCTCTCTCTCTCTCTCTCTCTCTCTCACACACACACACACATGTATGTATGTCTACGCAAATGCTCTGTTCTTCTATATACATGATTTCAAAAATGTATCCCAACCTGAGTCTAAATTCTCAGAGTACAGCTCCAATTTCTTTAAATTGCCTAACTCAAATTTTGAGAACCAGACTCATCTGGTTCAAAAGTCAAGTGTCCACCTTGGTCCACTTTATTTGAGGGTGACCTCCCCTATCATTTCAGATTATAGCCCCTTCTAAGTGAAGGGGGGGTAGGTCAGCAGTTCTCTGGAAATAGGAGAGATAATTTTGGTCTACAATGCTGCATATATGAATGAGTGGGATCTATAGCAGAAAAAATCTGGTTCGTCCTTTCTGATCTTTCCTTAAAACATAAATCTGTACAGAATGGGGGACAGATAATAAGCTCATGTACATGGAACTCTGGAATCGGGGGGGGGGGTATGTGGGAAGAGCATCAAATGCACCTGTCATCAGGGTAGGTAGGTAAAACATGGAAGAAACCACCAAACAGAAGCACTTCTTAAAGTAATACCCTGGAGTTGGAGGTCTCTCTGTGCCCTGAAGCTAAAAGAAGTCCTTTTACCCAGGATTATTGCCCTGTGTTGCCTTTCCCTCACTACCTACCAAGACAACTGCAAATGCCTACTGGGAAAGCAGGTTAAAGTTGTGGGCATAGTGTGCTGGAGTGATGGACAGCCAAGATGTTGTCTAGTTACCCAAGCTTCCAAGATCCCCAAAGGAATTAATTCGGTAGCAAGTAATTATAATAACTTATTCAGGCTTTACTTTGGCCAGGGGCTGGTATAAGTCTTGTGCTATCTCTCCTATCTCATTTAAATCTCATAATGTAGCAAGATCAATACTACTACTCATATTTTACACATGGAGAAACAGAGACATAGGCAAGATAACTTATCCAAGGCTCAGGTAATAATAAATAAATGGTAGCATCAGAATGTGCACCAAGATAGTCTAGCTTCAGAGAGATTTTAACCACTGTTGAAAATTCATCCTATACTCTGGAAAATGTAAATCACCAAGCAGAATTATGTTCACTAAGAAAGATAGGAGCTGGCCAGGTAACCCTTCACAGCCCCTGTTTTCCTACATGGGAGATGTTGCATTTGAGGGAAATCAGTGTGAATGCCAAGAGATACCATCCTCCAAACCTGCCACCAGGGACCCAGTGAGCATGAGATAGGGAGCCAGATCCATGGAGAAACCAAAGGCCACCACATTGGATTTAAACCTTACCCTGTCTTCTCTATCACTCTGTGAGCAAATGGTACCACAAAGTGATCAGACACTTTGCTATGCCCAGCTAAACTAGCAGGGTAGTCTTCAGCAAATTAACTTGCCGTTTCCTTTTCTGCAAAACACAGCTAATTATGCCCACCTGCACTACTACAGGCACACGTGCACATGCACATGCACATGCACACACACACACACACACACACACTCACACACACACATTTCTTCATTTGCAGGTGACATGATCTTAAAATAAAAACCTTAAGAAATCCACCAGAAATTCCATTTAAAACTAATGGTTAAGTACAACAACAAAACCATAGGATATAAAACTGAAGTTTAAAAACAAAAAAATTCTGAATGTAAAATTAGGAACATATTTACTTATGATAGCATAAAATGGAATATAGTTAGCAGAAGTCTAAGCCTCATGCAGTGAAAACTACAAATTGTTCTGAGGAAAGCAAAGGATCATTCATATAAGTGTAGAAACATGTTTTTGTTCCTGAATTGGAAGTCTCAGTATTGTATCACAGTTAACCTTAACCTGGAATTCTGGTCAGCTGCAATGCAATTCTGAGCAGAATTCCAGGGGACTTTTGGCAGAAATGTACAAACACACTCTAATATGTATATGGACATTCAAAACAGCTCTAATAACTCAGATAACTTTTGAGAAAGAAGAACAAAGTTGGTGAACTTTCACTTCTCTATTTCAAAATTTTATTATAGCTCCAATAATGAAGACAAAAAGTTCCTACTATAAAGCCTAGCATGGCGATTAATAGAACAGAGATTAGAAACAAATCTTATATTTACAGTTAATTGTGTTTTCACAAATGTGTAAAACAATTGAGTGGACTTCAGTTTCAACCTCTAACTCCCCAAAATACAAATTAAATTAATTTAAAAAACAAGATATACTCTTGGTTTAAAAGAGGAAAACGCAAAAATAAATAAATAAAGCCCAAAGAAGAAATAGAACATAGGTAATCTCGTTAGTGAATTGAAACACTTGAAAGAAGTGTGTTCAAAACATTACTAAGTTTTAATTTTACTTGGAATTAGTAGAAGGAACTGGAATGAAGAAGTGGTTAAATTTCAAGTATTCATTCACAACAGAGTTATTCATTTCTAAACAACCCTCAAAGGTTAAATGAAGTTATGAAAAAAACACTCAAGTTTAGTTGAGACACACAGTTTTTCTACTTAAAATAAGGTTTCTTGATTGTCTCCAGTGGACAACTGCAGACATCAGAGGATGTTTTTACTTTCAAAAAAGCACCTGGAGCCAGGCACTGGTGGCTCACGCCTGTAATCCTAGCTACTCAGGAGGCTGAGATCTGAGGATCCCGTTTCAAAGCCAGCCTGGGCAGGAAAGTCTGTGAAACTCTTATCTCCAATAAACTACCAGAAAATCAGAAGTGGCACTGTGGCTCAAGTGGTAGAGAGCTAGCTTTGAGCACCTGGATTTTTATATTAAAAACAAAAAGCATCAAGTTAAAAACCTTAGCAAACTTTTATAGTAAATTTCTAATGGATCTTCTTACAAAATGACTAGTTTTTAAACAAAATAACTAAAGATAGACAAATCACTTAAAGCAGGAAGAAGTGACTGTAGCTCATGTCTAGAATGCAAGGCGATTACCCATGAATTCTGAATCTCAGTCAGTTACTCCTCCTCCTGAATTAATTGGTCTTTGTTTTAGAACATTATCTGCTCCAGTCTGAATTTTCTCCCTCAGAGGTGTGGAGTCTATTAAGTTCGTGTTCTGCTGCTGCCACGTACTGTGAAAAACAATCATTTGCAACTTGGAAATTAGATTAAAAATTGAGCAGCTTGTCCTTTCAATGTCAAACTGGAGTATTAGTTAACAAGCCTACCCAAAGATGATTCAATTATCTGAAATACTGACTTTGCAATTTTTTTTTAACTTTAGAGCTCACATACTGTGAGTTACATGTTAATTTATATCTCAAAAGCTAGTTTTATTAGATGAAAGGTCATTACTAATTTTGGCTATCACCTAGTAATCTTACTCTGATTTTCTTTGTTTTGAAAATGGTTTTCCTGCCAGGTGCCCGTGGCTCACACCTATAATCATAGCTACTCAGGAGACTGAGATCTGAGGATCTCGGTTCAAAGCCAGGCCAGGCAGTAAAGTCTGTGAGACTCTTATCTCCAATTAACCACCAGAAAACTAGAAGTGGTGCTGTGGCTCAAGTGGTAGAGTGCTTGTCATGAGCTGAAGAACTCAGGGACAGTGCTCAGGCCCAGAGTTCAAGCCCCATGACTGACAAAAAAAAAAAAAAGAAAAAGAAAAAAAAAGAAAGAAAGAAAGAAAAAAAAAAGTTTTCCAGGTGGATTATATAAATTCTTTTCCTCAAATGTCTTTGAATCAGATTTACCATCAAAGGGTTCAATCTTAAATTAATGAATTGAAAAAAATATTTTGTATGTGTCCATTCTATATTTGAACTATAATGATCAGTTTAATAATTACATTTTTGTATCCCCTTTTATAATTTTAATGTGTTTCATTATTCCACGTTTATACATGCATATAGTTTTTTCCCATAATACTCACTCCCATAATCACCCTCTTCTTTCATCTACCCCCTGCCAGTAGACCCTCCTGGCAGTCCCCTTTAACATTTATATCATTTTGCCTTTAGGTCTAGATTCTACATATAAGAGAAAATATGTGATACCTGCCTTTCAAAGTCTCGGTTATTTCATGTGATAATCTCAGGTTCCATCATTCATCTGCTACTTAGCTGAAAATATTTATGAGGTCTAAGGGGTTTTTTTGGTGGAGTAAGTAGGATCTTTTAAATATAGGGTCATATCATCTGCAAATAGGGGTATTTTGACTTGTCCCGAATAATCCAAACACTATACTAAATAACAGTAGATATTCTTGTTTTATTACTGAATTTAAAGAACATGCTTTTTAGTTTTTCCCTGTTTAGTACAATATTGGCTTTAAGTTTGTTGTATATTTTATATTCCTCTTCTTTTCTTTCTTTTCTTCCTTCCTCCACCTTTTCTTCCCTCCTAGCTTTCCTCTTTGCCTAGTTTGACTTCAAATACAATCCTCAGATATCAGCTTAGAATTACAGGAGACCAGTTCCTGGTTTCTTCATTTTCTATTTCATGGAAAATTTGAGAAGAATGATTGTTTGTTCTTTATAGATGTGGTAGAAACCTGGACAATAGTGGCTTATGCCTATAATCCTAACTACTGTAGTTAGTAAACTAAGGCCTGCAAGACTGAGGTTTGAACCCAGGCAGAAAAGTTTGAGAGATGCTATATCCAACTAACAAAGCCAGAATTAGAATAGATAGCCATTTTCTATTGAGTAGAACAACCTACTAAAAAGAAATAACAATTGTAAACATATCTGCACCAAAGGTTGAACATTAAAATAAAAATCCTAACACAATAATAGTGGTGCTTTAAAATACCCTGTTCTCACCAATATGTCATTCAGATCCCCCAAATACATAAAAAAAATCTTAGAAATGAATGATACTATACATCAAATGGACTTACAACATCTACAGGATATTCCACTCAAAGGCATAACTAAACATTTTTCCCAGAAGCCCACAGAACTTTGTCAAAATAGATCATATTTTAGGACATAAAACATGCTTTAGTAAATAGAAGAAAAACGGAGTAACTTATATTTTGTCAGACCACAATGGAATAGATCTTGAAGTAAAAAACAAAGTAAACTAGAAAAATATGCAGACACACAGAGCCTGAATATAGTTCAGAATGATCAGGTAATCACCACAGAAATAAAGGAGAAAATAAAAAGTTCTTGTAATCAAATTAAAATGGGTACACAGCTTATCAGAACTTTGGAGGTGTGGCAAAAGCAGTGCTTAGAGGAAATCTTATAGCTCTGAGTGTTGACATTAGAAATATAGGCAGATCTAAAAAAAAAAACTAAAAATGCACCTCATACCTTTAAGGAACAAGAAGTCAGACTCCAAATTAGGAGGTAGAAAGAAACAATAATATAGAGGCAAAAAGTAATGAAATGGAGACTGACATAAAGAATCAAAGAATTGGTTCACTGAAAAGATAAAGGAGAGTGACAAACTTACTCAAGCTAATCAAAAGAACAAGAATGCCTACTAAAACAGATTCCCAACGAAATTCTAATTACTTTTGTTTGCTTTCAATCCATTTGTTTGAATATCTTTTTGTACCTTTTTTACTTTAGTATTGTGTTTTTCTTTTTCTCTTGTGCATTTCTTGTAGCAAAAAATGATTGCATCTTTTTTAAATCCAACCCACCAGTTTATGTTTTTGATTGAAGAATTAAGATTACTGATGTTCAAAGTTACTATTAAAAAGAATGTATTATTGAAAACGGTATCATTTTTATTGTTCTTATAATGTTTTCTTTCCTAAACTCAATTTTCTTATCTACTTGTCCAATGAAAGAGTCCCCCCCCCATGTTTTAATGTTTGTGGTTTCTCTTCTCTGTGTAGAATTTCTTGAAGTGTCTTCAGCAGTGGTGGCTTAATGATCATGAATTGCTTTGTTTTTTGTTTATCATGGGAGATTTTTATTTCTCCAATTGGAAGGATAGCTTCTCTGGCTATAGTAATCTAGGTTGACAGTTATTTTCTTTTCAGTACATCAAATAGCATCATCCTTTGACTTCCTTGGCTTTAGAATTTCTTTTAAAATATCTGCTCTGGGACAGAGTAGGAGAGACACTTGAACTTATAGGCACAGGCAGGAGCTTCCTGAACAGAGTCCCAGGGGCACAACAAATTGGAGAGAGACTCGACAAATGGAACTACCTTAAAACAAAAAGTTTCTACACAGCTAAAGCTATAGCAACCAAGCTAGAAAGACAAACAACTAATTGGGAAAAATATTTACCAGCAGTATATCAGACAAAGGGTTAATATCCAGTATATACAGGGAACTCAAGAAACTAATCCCTCCCAAACCTAACAAACCAATTACTAAATGAGCAAGGGAACTAAAGAGAGACTTCTCAGAAGAAGAGATAAAAATGGCAAAGAAACACATAAGGAAATGTTCACCATCCTTAGTTGTGAAGGAAATGTAAATAAAGACAACACTGAGATACCACCTTACCCCAGTCAGAATGGCCCACATCCTCAAGTCAGTCAACAACAAATGCTGGAGGAGATGCGGAGAAAGAGGAACCCTATTACACTGCTGGTGGGGATATACACTTATACAACCATTTTGGAAAGCAGTCTGGAGGGTCCTTAGAAAGCTAAATATTGACCTCCCTTATGACCCACTCATACCACTTCTAGGCATCTATCCTGAACAACAGGAACCAGTATACAAGGATACATGCACCTCCATGTTTATTGCAGCACTGTTCACAATAGCCAGGATATGGAAACAATAGAGATGTCCCACCACAGATGAATGGATCCAAAAATTGTGGTATCTATATACAATGGAATATTATGCAGCCATTAGAAAGGATAAAATAATGGCATTTGCAGGGAAATGGATGGAGCTAGAAGATATAATTAACAGGACTTAAGAAACAAAGGACTTCCACTCATCTAGTCAAATCACTACTAAATAATCCCATGCTGCTAATCACATGTATGGTATATATGTGCACACCAGAGGGAAACCAGGAGGATGACACAGAACTAGAGGGAATCAGGGAAAAACATACACCAGCGGGACCCATCAGCTGCACTGGATATTGACCAAAATCAACTAAGCAACACAATGGCAGTGATGGGAGGGAGGAAACAAGAGGGAAAGAGGGAACAGCTGATGCTATGCAAAACAAAAGAAATGTACATATCACCCAATGTGGAAGCAATAACTGTATTGCAAAGCTCATAGAACTCATAACTGTTATAGACCATGATAGACAATTTGCTCCATGGAAATTAGAATGTGTTTGTGACTTTAACTAAGCATCACTATCCCACATACTGTGAAATTTGGGAAATTATATCACCACTTAATCACAATTAAAAATTTGGAAAAAAAATAAAATAAAATATCTGCTCTTATTCTGTTGGCTTTGCCTCTGTATGTGACTTGGTGTTGCTCTTTCAGCTTTCAAGATTTTTCTCCTTTGTTCTGAATAGCTAATGTTTTAACTGTAATAATATGCAGAGAGCTTTTCTTATCTGTTTGGTTCTCTAAAAGCCTCCTGAACCAGGATGGCCATTTCTTTCCCAATGTTTAGCTGTTTACACAATTGAGTTCCTATTCTTTTAGATTGTACCTCTTCTCCTTCAAGTATTCCTCTGATTTATACGTTTTGTCTTTTAACTATGGCCCAGAGATTTTTGTGTGTTCTGGGCAAACTTTCTTTTTTTTTTTTTTAATTTAATTTTATTTTATTTGTGAACATACTGTACAGAGGAGTTACAATTACGTGGGCAGGATAATGCATACATTTCTTACCAATCATTGTAGCCTCCTCCTTTGTTTACCCTTCACATCCCTTCCCAGCCTCCCCCCTCCCCCCAATCCCAATCCTTCTCCTTCCCCCCCTCCCCCCCCCCCCCCCCGCACCGACATTGTAAAGCTAGTTTTGGACATGACAACTTGTACTTCTCATTGTTGCAACAGGTCCACCTGTATCCTTAAACAACTGGTTTTTCCTCATCTCCTCCACAAGTTATACTGACATCAAATATAGTGAAAGCAGGGGTTATACTGTGGGGGAGGGATATACAAAGCAACAAAGAGATAATCTTATAAATGCGTTAGAAACACATGCATGAAAGAAAAAAACATTAAAATACACATCTAAGGGTTCATTTTCCTGACATCACATTATCTGACCTTTTCCGCTTGACTCATACATATACTAGATATTGCAAATAAGGGAAACCATGGGACCTATGTTTCTTTGGGCCTGGCTTACTTCACTTAATATAATTTTTTCCAAATTTTTCCATTTCCTAACAAATGGGGCAATGTCATTCTTTCTGATGGAGGCATAGAATTCCATTGTGTATATATACCACATTTTCTTGATCCATTCATCTACTGAGGGGCATCTGGGTTGGTTCCATATCTTAGCTATGGTAAATAATGCTGCAATAAACATAGTTGTGCTGGTAGCTTTAGTGTGGTCTTGTTTGTAAACATTTGGGTAAATGCCCAAAAGTGGGATTGCTGGGTCATAGGGGAGTTCTATGTGAAGTCTTTTGAGGAACCTCCATACTGCTTTCCAAAGTGGTTGAACAAGTTTACATTCCCACCCTTTATCCTTGTCTCAGTGTTTGGATTCATCTTTGTCTTCAAGTCTTGATAGTTTTCAACTTGATCTGGTCCATTGCTGAAGTTTTCTACTGAGTTTTTAAATCTGACTTATTGTACTTTTAATTTTCAGAAATTTGACTTTTCTCAGAATTTCATATCCTGCATTGTCTTCCTTATTTCATTCAACTTGCATTACTTGTATTCTCCTGGAATCCACTTATATTCATCCCTGTTTGTTTTAATTTTGTTGATTATTCCTATAATCATTCTTTTGTCTGAGTTTTCATTCACTTCTCCATCATTAGAGTTCATTGTTCTGAAACTATGAACTTTTTCTTCATATATTTGTATATATGTAATGTTTTTCCATTAGGATTTGCATACTTGAGGCCAAATTGGAGGTTTCAATCATTTGTAGTCTTTCAGTTGATGTATTCTCAATGATCACTCAGGAATGGATAGTGGAAGTTGATATGCAGTTTCTTACTACTGAACTCTGGGTATAGCTCAGTGGCCAAACATTCAGTGACATACTCATAGCACAAGGTTCAATCTCCATCACCACTCAAGAGAGAAGAACACAAGTTGGAGTTTCTCTTAGTTCCTACTGTACAGACTGATGTAGTATGTGGGCTGAGAGTAACCAGTAAAAGGTCAATTGTCTTCTCTAGAGCTGCTTTCACATGGAAAGCTTTCCTTATTTGTATGCTGGGAATTGCTGCTGGCTACCAGGAGCTTTGAAGTCTATGGACTGGGAAGGCTCCTATTTGTACTACAGGTTTCTCTTTCCCAATTTGTGCTCCTAGAAGCAACATGCAATCAAGCATAAGTTTTGCATGTATTGGAAAGCATAAAGTTCTGCACTGGAGGAAGAGAATTCAATCATTATGGTGTTTTGTTGTTGCATGTTGTTTTTGGTGGTACTGAGGTTTGAATTTAGGGCTTCATTTTCACTCAGACTTGCTTGCTTGCCTGGGTGGTAATCTAAGACTTGAGTTACACTTCTAATCCTGCTTTTTGCTGATTATTTTTAGACATGAAGTTTCAGGAACTTTTCTGTCCATGCTGGCTTCAAGCTATAATCCTCTAGATTTCAGCCTCCTGAATATTTAGAATTACAGAGATGATCCACTAGTACCCTGGTAACAATTATATTTTGATAGCTGACTTATCTTGACTTACATTTTTCTCCTCTCATATACTGTGATGACTTTCTCTTCAGTAGGAGCCTCCTATAAGGTAAATTCCCCATACTACCTCTCTCAGTCTAATTCAAGGGGTTTGGTATGGGTAATGGTGATAGGTTGTATATGTATGTGTGTATGTGTGTGTGAAAGGGGGGGGGGAAGAAGAGAGTATACACCCTTCTGGGAGTAAATCCAAGGTCTTATGCATAGTAGTCAAATAATTTACCATTGACATATGTCTAGTCTTTTGCAGGCATTTTACTAAGTACGTTTTAGGAGATTCTGAGGCCCTGGGGCTCAGGCCAAGTATCCTGTGAAATTCTCACAGTGAACTCAGTACTTCTGAGAATCCTAATGCCATATTGGTTCTCACTGTTCACAGACAATGGAAATGGCTATAGTTAAATGTTGAAGTCTTAGGATGGATTGGGGTCTATTTCCCTAAACTTTGAAATGGACAAGGCAGTTGATCTCAAATGATCATCCTTCCATTAGGTAGTAAAATAGAGTAGGTTTGGGAAACATCAAAAAACTGAATATATAGTTTGGGCTGTGTAAAATTGCCAATATTTAACTCTCTACTGGTCTCACAAAAATAGCAGCTTTATATGGTTTGACCTAATGACCTCTCATGTGTTTCAAGCTTGAAGCTGATTTGGCAACCAACATGTAAGTAACAACAGTTGGGATAAAGAATGCCTATCATTTGGGCAACATGTGTCATGGCTTTCATTAAGTTTAAAGGAAAAAAAATTAAAGATTTTTTTCTAGGAAAAATACATCTAGTACAACTTTTTGCAGACAGTCTCAGGGGGAATTTATGGACTCCTTACAGCCCAAGGACTTGTGGTTAAGCCTATTTCACAAAATTATTTTTGAACACTGCATTCATGAAGAGTTTTGCTGCCATCTACTGCCACAGTTTTTAAGCCGAGTTTGCTCAGTTGACTTGTCAGTCATTCAGTTCTAGTCTACAGTTCTGTAGGAGCTGTAAGCTGTTGTCTTACACAAAATGATGTAGTAGTCCAATTTTAAGCTGAAATGGGTAACTGAAACTTATTTATTTATAATCTATACATGGCATTTGGGTTATTGTTAGTACAGGGTACGGGGTGAATTGTGTGCATTAGTAGGACACTATGTGTTGACTAGTCTAGCAGACACTCTTTAGGTTTATCTAGTTCTGAACCTAAGGAAACTTTATTTACAACTTGTAGATAACTCATAGTAATGATAAATAATTCTTGTTTTTAGAATGCAAATGGAGTCCAGTTCCCTTGACTTCCTTCCCACCCTGTCAAAGCTCATTTTGCTATATTTGCATATTATTTTAATATTTCTGTGTTCTATGTTCTTTGACTTCTCCTTTGAACTTAGTTTCCTCATTAAGATTAATAAAATCTCTAATACATAATCATTTGATATATCTGTATGAAAGTAATGATATTTCTCATTTGAATATTTTCCTTTAACAAGGCCAAGGTCATATTAGATATCCCTTTTTTTTTTTCTATCTAGGAGAGGACCTGTTCTTTCTTTGAAAGATCTGTCCAATTAAGGCAATGTTCAAGGATCCAGTTTTAAAAGATTTTAATAAATTCCCCACTTTCCTCTTTTCCCTGCTCCTCCATTTAAACAGGTAAGAATCCCACCTCAAGGGAGATACATGTACAAGACAAGGAGATTGGGGATTTTGTTTTCCTAAATCTTAAGTCCTCAGAAGATTGTAAAGTAGTAGAGAGAGGACCTGGACCTTGGAGAAGTAGAAAGAGATGCTTTTCTTCCACCAAACCCTGAGAGTATCCCCAGATGAGAGGAGGGGGGGAATGGTAGGAATTGGACCAGGCCAAACTGCAGGAGGTCTGAGGGTGTGCCTATGAGGGGAGATACTGAGGCCCCTGTCACTTTCTGTTTTTCTTTGCTTCTATTATGTGTGAAGTTCCATTGTGTTGTGTTCCTTCCATGATGCACTGTGCTGCAACATGCCCAAAGCAACAGGGCCAATCATGGACTCAAACCACTGAAGCCACAAGCCACAGAAAAACCTTTAGATTATCCCAGTTATTTTGTCACAGCAATGAAGAGCCAACAACATCCCCAATGCAATAAAATCCCCTTATTTTGCATCATTCTATTTTCTTATGAAATAATCTTGCTCTCACTGGCTCTAGCACACACACACACAAAAGTTAACCTTTAAAAGGTCGCAAATTTAATTGCCTCTCACAGAAAGACTGAGAAGATATTAAGTGTTCAGCTTACTCAAAACAGAAATGGAGTGCTAAAAAACATTATTGCTTAATACTGGGGTTACTAATAGTATTTCACTTTTGGACATTTAAAATTAAGGTGGCAATTTGTAAAGAAAGCACCAACATCTTACCAACTTTCACACCCCACTCAGGGAAGTTGAGTGCATTTTAGAAAAGACATAGGTTAGGAAGTGGTACTGTGGCTCAAGTGATAGAGCGCTAGCCTTGAGCTGAAGAGCTGAGGAAGAGCACCCAAGCCCAGAGTTCAAGCCCCACAACCAAAAAAAAAAAAAAGACACAGGTTAAACCTCAAAAAAGTCCCCAAAAAGGCTCTTAATAGTCCCCAAATGGAGAAAGCTTTGTTAAAAATCCATTTGATGACGGGTGCAGGTGGCTCATGCCTGTAATCAAAGCTACACAGAAGGCTGAGATCTGAGGATTACCCTTCAAAGCCAGCTTGGGCAGGAAAGTCCATGAGATTCTTATCTCCAATTAACCAACAGAAAACTGTTAAGTGGTGCTGTGGCTCAAGTTGCAGAGCACTAGCCTTGAGTTGAAGAGCTCAAGGACAGCATCCAGTCCCAGAATTCAAGCCCCATGACCAACCAAAAAGAGAGAGAGAGAGAGAGAGAGAGAGAGGAGAGAGAGAGAGAGAGAGAGAGAGAGAGAGAGAGAGAGAGAGAGAGAGAGAGAGAGAGAGAGAGAAAGAGAGAGAGAGAGAGAGAGAGAGAGAGAGAGAGAGAGAGAGAGAGAGAGAGAGAGAGAGAGAGAGAGAGAGAGAGAGAGAGAAAATCCATTTGAGGAATTTACTAAGGAGAGGATAGGGACACAGTCACAGACCTGGAGTTGGGGAAGAATGAAATGATGCTGGCATCTGGATTCACTTTATATCTCCACTTGTTTTTCTCATTGGGCCTAAAGTGGTTGTAGAAATTCCTCTGTTTAAAGTGAAAACTAGTGTTTGGTATTGTTCTTCCTTTCCAATATAATCAGTTAGCTTCCAAAATAGAATAATGCTAAAGTAAAAAAATCAAAGTAGTCTATTGTATTTTTAAAAAAAAAACACTTGAAGAGAGAAACATATTTATACCTATATAACATTTCTCTACATTTTACAAAGACATCTGTACCTATCAACCATCATTACCAATATCTTACTTTGGGGCAATGTTTTTAATTCTAATTTGCAATCTATGCAATAAAACTTAGTAATACAAAAAACCCACTTGGAATATTGCTATTATTTAAATATATAATTCATTTTAATTAAGAGAATGTTCATATCAATATTGGGCAATATTCAGACTGGTAAGGGAGCAAGAATAGAGGTGAGGGAGTTAGGCATATCAGTCTGGCATTTGTTTTCTCCCAAATTTGCATTCAATAAAATGCCACTCAAGGAGCATTATTTTGGTCATATTCTCCCAACAACTAAGGATATAAAACTCCAGGTGCCTTTGTGAGATAAATGTGAATCCATTCATAACCTGGGCTGAGAGAGAATAGGTCACACTTATCTATTAAATGGAGTTCAGGGAGCCTGCTTATCCCTCCATCCTTCCCCCTCCATCAGCCATGAAATTCAATTGTATTGACCTGATGGAGACCATCTGAGACAAAGCTGCTAGCAGCAATGGGGCTTGTTTTATGTGGGGACAGTAATGGAGAGTGGATAACTCATCCGGATAATTCATCTTCCTCTTCAATATGACCTGCTCTTAAACTGAGTATTGATCAGTCTTTCTATTATCACTAACACTCCATCTCTATATCCTCTTCCTCTCAGAAGCACGTATTTACAAAGTTCTGAAAGGACTAGAAAGATCACTTGCATATTCCACCGCAATGTAGTTTCTAGTTAACAGTATATTTCTGTCACTTTGACTAGTAGATGTTTCAGCTTGTCAAAAGTCAGCTTTCATTACGTAATTTGTTAAACTGTTATAAAATTCTAAATAACCTCCCTAGATTCTTAAGATATCTTTAGAAATAGATTTGGGCATTCATAAATGTTACCCACTACATAATGCCTCAATTTCAAGTTCTACTTCCCACATCCCAGGTAGATAGAGCATTGAACACACTAAAAGAACCTGATTGGCTTATGGCTAGTTTGGAGTAAATATCCTAGCTTCTAATTTAGTGGTGTCTATGTTAAATTGCACGGCATCTTTAGCCCCTGGGGAATATGATCCTGGAACCCTGTATAAGCAAAACAGGAGGCTCAAAATTACATTTCACTCAGGAAATTAATTGGATAATTTATCAAGTGTGAAAACAACATTAGAATATTCTGCACAATTGACCAAGGACTTTCAAATAAATCCATTACTGAAAAAAATACCCCTTCGGGCAAAAATAAATATGAGTAAAATTGAGCATAAAACTTATACAAAGGTTTAAAATTAGCTTACAGGAAGGGATACAATGTCAGTTTCAGCATAAATATCATGTTTTCCCCAAACTTTTAGAACAGAATTTCAAAGTGATAAATGATAAAGCAAATGTAGCCAATTGGTATTATAGATATTACGTGGTCTACTCACTATGTTTCAACACTTCTGTATGTTGGAAAAAACTTGTCAACTAAAACTTATATAGCAATTATGCTCAACCCTTGCTCCCATTAAGTATCTCTACATAGTTGAGTGTGCTCTATGTGCCAGGCACTGTGTTGAAGTAGGGGACTCAGCAGTGAGCTGCATATGCACTTGATCTTCTCCTGGAACATGGTTAATATTTTAGCAAGATGATGTGATCAAGTCCTTAATCCATGGTGCCACTGGGAAGGAGTAGAACCTTTAGATGGAAGAGCTCCCACCTGAGCCAGCACAGAATGAAATTGTGGTCACTATTGATTTGCCAGACCTGTAAACTTCCACAACAAAAAAAGCCTCACCTTCCTTCCCTCCTGTCTGGACAGCAGGGCTAATGTCCTGCTGAGAAAGCACTCTAACAGAAAAAGTAGTGCATCATTTCCTTGTTGCACAAAATGTCTTTCCCTTCTAGGATGATCTTTCTGCAGTACAATGTAATAACCAGAATCTTGTTGGTAGGTAGGAGGGTAGGGGGGGCCTTAAGACATTAAAGACATAAGTGACAGTGAAAGAAGTGTTTCCTGCCAGTGTCTCTGACTCAGAGTGAGGGCTATATTTGTGACATATAAGCTTCTGAGATGTATTCAATCATCTATCTTTCTGGATACTGGGAATTTGGAAATGTCAATCCATCCTCTGAACATAATGACAGCACCTGTGAAACAATTTATAGCCTATCACGTTAATCTGAGAATTTAAAAAGAATATTATCCTTTTTCATTTCCTCAAGACAAAGAACTAGATAGCCAAAAGAAAAGGAAAAATTACCTAGTGGAATTTTATATAAGACAATGATTAGAATTTCAATGAGGTGTGCGAAGAGCTGTGCTAATAACTAAAGTACTTGTCTTTAAAAAAACATATGGAAAACTTTATGAATGTGCATGTCATCCTTGTACATTGGCTGTACTAATCTCTGTATTGCTCCCAGTTCAGTCTATCTCCTGCTGACGTGAGCACCTTCTAAGTCTTAAATTGCTGAATTGCTCTAATAATTAAAAATGCTTTGTGTTCACTAGAGATTTGCAGAATCACTGGATAAAGAAATTGCTCCTCTGTAAAAAGAATGTCTTCTAATTATATACATAATTCACAAGCATATTCTTAGACTGTCTGTGACTTACTGGTATAAAACCAGTAATGGAGAACATAATTTTACATGGATCTCAAAACTTAATTGCTAGACATCATCCAGCATCTCAGTTGATCACTAAGGATTAAAAAAAAAAAAAAACAAAAAACGCCTTTCATTCTTGTTACTTTTCCTACTATTTATCCTCAAAATAAAAGTTGTAGAATAGCCAGAAATTGTCACTGCTGTACTGAGCAAGGAACAGCATTAAACTATGGACCTACAAATCACCATCCAGACTCATTCTAACAGTGAAATACCTGATGTATAACAAATTTCACACTATTGGTTATTTTTGGAAGTAGAGGAAACAGTTAAGTTAGCAATGTCCTACACTACTGTTGGAAGGAGAGAAATCAGAGAAGCTACATTTTTTAAGTAAGTTTTTTTTTTATTGTGAAAATATTGTACAGAGGGGTTACAGTTACCTGGGCAAGGTAATGAGTACATTTCTTATCCAGCATTGTTGCCGCCTCCTTTGTTTTCCCCCTATCCCTTCCCTCCCACCTTCTCAAATACACCCTCACCTCCCCCACACCCACCTAAATGGTAAAGTTCGTTTTTTGACATAGCGTCTTGTACATCTCATTGTTGCAATGAGTCCACCTGTATCCCTATTTAAACATTTTTTTCCCTTCCCCTCCCCAAATTATACCAACATCAAATACAGTGAAAACAGGGGTTATACCATGGGGGAGGGACATACAAAGCAACAAAAAAATCACATGGTACCTTATAAATATGTTAGAAACAATAGCAAGGAAGAAAAAAAAAACACTTGTGTCCCTATCTTGGGGTTCATTTCGCTTAACATCATCTTATCTGAGCTTTTCTGCTTGTCCCAGACATATACTAGTTACTGCAAATAAGAGAAACCATGGGACCTATGTTTCTTTGGGCCTGGCTTACTTCACTTAATATAATTTTTTTCCAAGTCTTGGCATTTCCTAACAAATGGGGCGATGTCATTGTCATTCTTTCTGATGGAAGCATAGAATTCCACTGTGTATATATACCACATTTTCTTGATCCATTCATCTACTGAGAGGCATGTGGGTTGGTTCCGTATCTTAGCTATGGTAAATAAAGCTGCAATAAACATAGTTATGCTGGTAGCTTTAGTATGGTCTTGTTTGTGATCATTCGGGTAAATGCCCAAAAGTGGGATTGCTGGGTCATAGGGGAGCTCTATGTGGAGTCTTTTGAGGAACCTCTATACTACTTTCCAAAGTGGTTGAACACGTTTATACTCCTGCCAACAATGCAGTATTGTTCCCTTCTGGCCACATTCCCTCCAGCATCTGTTGCTATAAGAGTTCTTGATTATAGCCATTCTAACTGGGGTGAGGTGGAATCTCAATGTTGTTTTGATTTGCATTTCTTTTATGGCTAAAGAGGTTGAGCATTTGAGAAGCCACATTTTGAGAGGCTGAATCTTGGAGTCTTTATAAAAAAGCTGGCAACTGCATAGTAGACTCCCATCTCAAAGCCAGTAGCCAGCAAACACTTAACACTGTTAGGAAACTGTGCCATGTAGGCCAGAGAGGAAAGAAAGAACAATACCAATAAGCCAATTCAGCTCCAATAGAGAACTGAATTGGGATGCCATGTTTCCTGGAGAACAGTCAGGAGACTGGAGACAGGACAGGAACACAGAAACATGTGGCATGGTGTAATGGCATCTGAGCTAGTCTGGGCCTACATAGGGTCAGGCCAGGGGGTAGGGTCACAGGAAATTCCCAGTCCCAGGCACTGGACTGACAGGTTTAGTAACCTATCAGCTAAGTGCTGACCCTGCCTCCAGGGATTCAGCATGCCTATCACCTGGGAGGTGGGCGCTTCTCTTCCCACCATGAAGACAAGATGCTAGACCATATATTTGTCATGTGGCCAAGATGCCACTGGCCAGACCTGATTTCCCTATTTCACTACTGCCAAAAGATGGCTGTCTCATGTTTTCTTTTGTATTTGAAATCTAGCACAAGTGTAAAATTAATTTGAAATTAAAAATAATGAAATTAAAAATAACATGAAAGGGGGAAACAATAATAGAGGAGAAAATATGATCAAAACATTATATATCACAATAAACCCCTTTGTACAGTTAACATGTGTACAAAAAAATAAAAGCGAGGTGCTGTTGGCTTATGACTGTAATCTTAGCTAGTCAGGAAGCTGAAATCTGAGAATTGCGGTTCAAAGCCAGCCCAGGCAGTAAAGTTCGTGAGACTCATATCTCCAATTAACCATTAAAAATGCCCAAAGTAGAGCTATGGTTCAAATAGTCGAGCATCAGCCTTGATCAAAAAAACTTAATGACAGTATCCAGGGCCTGAGTTCAACTCCAAGTACTGGCAAAAATCTGAATAAACAATCTAGAGATACTCAAATGCTTATAAACTGGATGAAACTAAAATGTTTAAGAGTGGAGGCCATACTCAGATGCCATTAGCTCACTTGGAGGCTGAGGATGTAGTTAAGATCTGGGGATTGTACAGCCAGCCATGGTAGAAAAGTCCATGAAATTCCATTCCCCAAATAACCAGCAAAAAGCAGTGCTGGAGAAATAGGTGTGGTTCCAGAGGTAGAGCATCCAGACAGCAGAGCCAGCGAAGCCCAGTGTTCAAATGGGAGTACCAAAAAGAAAAATGAGGTTCATTAAAATTTGAAGAACCATCATTTTAGGTTAAGACTTGATTCTGATTGAAGCTTACCAAGGTTTCTATTTGAATGACAGCTTGAAGATTATTTCTACTCTGCATTCACAATAAATGACTGGCAAAAATTAGCAGTTCATTACGAAGTGCCACATATTGGGAATTACAAAACTGCTTAAGATATGACTCAGATGATGTATACTAAATTGAAATAAAGCATTAATGTCAGCAAGGAGAAAGTTAATTTTTTATGGGTAAAATCTCTTGGTAAGTGTTTTGCCAATGTTCTGCTGGCTAGAATTTAAATTTCTGAAGACAGAATTTAATGGTGGGAGGGAACCTGGGAAACATCTAGTTTTACTCATTTTATAGATGGGAAACATGAAGTTACAAAGAAGTTGAATGTAAGCAAAAAGCAGTTAAAATTCCTGAGGCATTAAGAAAAAAATAAAACATAACCAAAGCAGGAAATGACTTTTCTTGTACCGAATACAGACATGCTTTTAATAGAAATCTGACCAGGAAGTTTTTAAATATCATTTCCTTTTTAAAAGAGGTGTGGGTGGGGGAGGGAGGGGGAGGAGTTTGATGTGTTGTAGCAAATTAATTTTCATCTGGGAATAAAAAATACATATTTATAGTAGAAAAATGTAAATCATGCAAGAGCACATAAAGAAAACAGAGCCATCAAAAACAGTTCAGTTTTATTTCCTTTAGGCTTTTTCTATACAAATACAAAAATAACTACTGCTTACTTTTTAAATTGGATTTGATAATGATTTATTCACTGGAAAACAATCAGAGGAGTAGCAGCAGGGCAGGTTTCCCTAACCTAGAAGATGGTGTTGCAATGATGTATACAAGAATGGTTAAGAGGCTCAAATGTCCAGGAATAACCTGGTAGCTAGTGAGAAGCTGTGGTATTGACATAGTATATGGAAACAAGGTCTCTTGACCTTATTTCCACTTTAACAAGAGACTGAAAATTGGGAGGGGGAGGAGACAGGGAAAGATCAAAGCGATACTTGCTTGGAGTTGAAAACTAGAGTCATTTTGGCAGAGAAGGTCCATAGTATTCTATTGAAACTGATGCAGATCTTGAACAGTGGTCAGGGGCTGTTTTGGCCTCTTGAAAGGTGCAATACCATCTTTCATTTTCTCTCATTAAATAATCTTGTGTAAACGGCAGTGGATGGATCCTCTTAGATTCTTAAGAGTTCACCCTATAGGTGTGGTACTCTTTGAGAACTAGATTCCATAGCATTTTATATATACAGGCCTTAATAAATACAGAATGGCATAAAAATCATCTCTACTAGGAACATTTGGCCACTTCAACACATTCCACAGGATGGGCCTCAGAACCTAGTGTGAACTGCTGACTAAAGCAACTCACTTCAACTGTCATGATATAGCCACTATGATGTCTAACCCTGGGGTTAGTGAGTGACCTCTCTCAGGGACCTCTGACAATGTCCCAAGTTTTAAAAAAAAGTTTGTTTTTTTTGATTGTTTGTTTTTTGGCAGTACTAGGGTTTGAACTCAAGGGTCTTGTGCTTGCTAGGCAGGTGCTCTCCCTCTGAGTCATACTTCAAGCCTTCTTTTGCATTGATTCATGCTCCTGCTCAGGAACATGCCCGAGCCATTATCCACCTCTTTTAGGCTTTCCTAAATTCCCATGCTAGTGTAACAGCAGGCATTTGCCATCACATTCAGCTCTCAGTTGAGAAAGTGGGGGAGGGAGGTGTCACACAAACTTTTCTGTCTGGGCTGGTCTAGAAGTATGATCTTCCTAATCTCAGCCTCCCAGGTAGGAATACAGGTGTGAATCAGTAATTTTAGAAAATCAGTTTTGGTTCAATTTCTTTACCTAAATTGGAGCGTTTTTGGAAGATTCAGATAGCTTCTGTCATCATCACTGAAATGCCATATGCTCGATGATAGCTTGTAATTTTTATGCTGGTGATTTTGTGTACATAAACAGAAGACATTTGCAGGGCTATAGAATTCACATAGTTTAGCACTCAGCAGGTGGTATCCACAAGGCACTGAGCATTTTGAACTCTGGGGACGCTGCCACTGGGAGGCCTCAAGGACACATGTAAGCAAGGATGAATGAAACACCAGTCTTATTAACAGCTAACATATTTATATTAAACAAGTAAGTCTACGCTTAGGTTTAAACTAGTCCCTGAATTATATCCTTAGTTAATATCCTGAGGGGGATTTGGGATGAATGAGAACTTGAGTTTTTAAGGATCGTGGTTCAAATCCTTGGCAATCAGTAGGTCAAATAAAATGAGAACTCAATATCTAGAGCAACAACTCTTCCTGTTGGAACTAGCACAGGTAGTAGTGATTTTTGCATTTAATATATTACACACAATACTATAAAAATAAGCTAAAGTTTTAAAGCAAAGTCTACTATTATGGAAGATTTGAGTTATACTGCTCTAATTTTTGAACTTTTTGACAATCACACATATTGGAGTAACAGCCCATGAAAGTACAACAAAAGAGGTATTCTGACACAACAGCTACTGCTCTCCACAGGGCCTTCAGATGCAACATGGTAGAAAAAAAGCACGGAATGTGATCCCCAAGGGAGAAAAACTTCCTTATGCATGTGTATCAGGAAGTGGTAAGTGTCCTTTCGTAGAACATTCATTGGTGGAAGTACATCTTTTCAATTGCTTTTTTGTTTGCGTATCATTATTGAGAACAGACAAGAAAAGGCACTGTTTTCCCAGATAGTTTGTTGTTTTAAAATAAAATGTGGGGATATTACACCCCTGTGTCAGTACTTCGTGGCTGGAAGCCCTCCTTTCGAAGGCTTCCCATGTCAAAGCGGGTGGAGACTTCACAGCGTACTAATAACGTATCATCCTTAATGAAGGTTCTCTGTCTTAAGGCTTCGAGGTGCATAAATGTTACATAGCCAAAACCTTTGGGGTTCCGTGGGATGGTGGGTCGTTGGAAGGCAAGGAGTTCTGGTTTGGCATCCATTACCTCTTCATGGTTTTGCCTTATTGGTGTTTCAGACTGATCAAGAATTGTAAGGCGTATTGTACCTTGGAAGGGCCAGGGGAGGTGGCTGTCATACTCGCCTTGCATGGTGTGGACAAACAGGGATATGTAGTTGGCACAGCGTTGAGCAGTTGGCAACTGCAGGTGCAGGCGCATGCAGAGTTTGTACCCAGGTTTGCCTGTATAGAAACCAGGGCTATGAATGACAACAGGTTTCTCTTCTTCTTGAGATTTTAAGTGCATCCCAAAGTTGCAGATCTTCCAAATGTAAATCCCATTGCACTGCTGTGCTTCAATTTCAGCAACTTTGTCCTCAAGGGTTCGTATGGTTCGTTTGAGCTCACTTACATACATACTCTGAGTTTCCATTTTAGCAGTCAGCTCCCGGATTTGATGGTCCTGTCTTACAAGGCGACCTTCTAACTGCTGAATGGTTTCCATGAAGTTCCGAACATCTGGGTCATAAGCCCGTGGCAAAGAGGTATCATATGAGGGTAAAGCAAGGTTTATGCTATGAACAGCCTGGGCCAACATTCTCATGTGAGACTGCGTATTCTCTTGTAGATGGCGTGCCAAGTGATTTCTCTGCATCTAAAAACCAAGCACAAACCTTAGGTTGGGCATAGACATTGAGACAACCAGGAAAAGGACCTAGCCAGAGCAAATGAGTTTATTTTTATTTTTTGTCAGTTGTGAGGCCTGAACGCGGCCTGGGTGCTGTCCCTGTGCTCTTCAGCTCAAGGGTAGCACCCTACCACTTGAGCCGCAGCGCCACTTCTGGCTTTTTCTGCTGATGTGGTGCTGAGGAATCGAACCAGGGCCTCATGCATGCAAGGCAAGCACTCTACCACTGAGCCAGCTTCCCAGCCCCGCAAATGAGTTTTTAAGTAGCACCACCGCTTCCTTCTATCTTCCCTTTGTCTCCATTGGATATTTTTTGTGTGTGGGGGTACAATGCATCGGTTTGTTTTGCCCTCAGGTGAGGCGGTGCTCTACCACTTTGAGGCATGCCTCCAGCCTTTTACTGATTAGAGAAGAAGCCTCACATAGTTTTATGCCTGGACTGGCTTTGAATCATGATCCTCTAAGGTCTCAGCCTCTTGAGTACCTAGGATTACAAGCCTGAGCCACCAGCACCTGACATTCATTGGATTCTTGAACTAATTGAAAGGATCCTGACTCTTAATATTAGTAAACAAAAACAACTGAGGCTACCAGATGAATAAATCTCCCTTTCACTCACATGAATACCCTTCTTTGCTGACTCACAGATGACTTTGCTCATGTTCAAGATCAATCCTTTCTAACACTTCAGATGCTGCACTCAGTAATTCTTTGTCTTTTGTTTTTTTCCCCTTTGCATTAAAAGAGTCGGGGACATTTTTTCTTCTAAGAGTCATTTGGATATTGATAACATCATTATGGGCCATATAAAATTATCAGTACAGGCAAAAACAGGTCCTCCCCAATGCCTCATTTATAATACAAATCAATTTTAAATTGGAATATGCTGTCTCCACAGTGTTCCAAGACCATCAATAACATCCTGAATGCTGTATGTAAAACAATTCTAACAATTTTTATCATAAAAGAAATTCAAGTATATTATAGAGTATTATAGAGAAACAGAAAATACAGATTAAAAAGAAATCATCTATTATCTTAACTAACTTCATTAATATTTGATGTGTTTCCTTTAGGGCTTTTCCTCTATGCAAACAAACAAGATTTTCCCACAAAATATAATCATCATACATACTATTTTAGTCTTCTAAATTATTAAATATTAAGTTTATTGTAAATAAGGTTTTAAGAGTATAGCAGAAAAAAAGTCTGGTGGCATTCTCAAGAAACGGAAGTGACTTACCACAAATAATGCTCTGTTAGACATTGAGCACTGCTGGTCACTAATCTTAAAGATGATTTGGGAGACCATGACAAGAATTTGCCTTGCCTGGCTTACCTATTCCTACTATTGCTTGCTTATGATTCTTTTCCTTGGTCTATTTCTTGTCCATGTAAGCCTAATTCCACATATGTACAATCACATCTTCTATCACCACTAAAACTTACTTTCTGAATCAATATTCTGAGTTTGCTTTGGCAGCACATATACTGAATCAATATTCTAAGTCTCTGTCAGACATATATACTGTCTGACAGTTATCTTTGCCCAGATGTCCTATAGCTAAGGGAACCCTCATCCCCAGCTCCACAATATGGAAACAGAATTATTATTATTTTTCCCACAGTTCTTTGCTTCCTTTTTTTTTTTTTTTTGGATAAATGGTTCTTCTTCAACTATATGGGAATGAAGGCAGGAAACCAAGACTTTCTCTAGATGCTCCCTATTCTTTACCCACTATATCTAATGAATTTTACAGTCAATACATTTTCCCTCCTAGAAATGCATTGGGCTCCTAGATTTTGTCCTCCTTTTGGGTCTTGCTATTGAAAGCTCAGGTATTTACACTTCCACCTCCACTTCGAGTCTCTGACACTGCTGTTAGGTTGAATAACATGAAACAAACTACCTGTAGTTCCCCAATCACTACGTTTACCCACTCATTAGACAGCTCTCTTTTGTCTTTTTAAATAACTTTGTTCATCTGCGAATATTCAGCCTACACATCTTATTTTGTCATATCTGTCCAAATGCACTTAGCTGTGGTTAAGCATGACTAAAACATAAAGGCTAATTAGCTGTGGTTAAGCATGACTAAAACATGTAGGCTAAGCATGTATGTGCTGTAACATCTATGTTTAACTTTTGTATACTTTATATATAAACATCATTTATCAACGTTTCTTATATTTAAGAAATCAAAGAAAAAAAGAAAACTTACCTTTTCATGGCAACCAAAGGTACTGAATGTGCATGGGATTGGGGCCGTGGGGCAGTCCAGATCGTAATGATTAGGCATCTTAAAATCAAAACAGAGGTTGAAAAATGTTTTAGCCTTCATGTCTTGTACTACTTTGATGAAATTATACTTAAAAAGAAATTTACATTTTACCCTAACAAAACCATGTATTGCCTAGGCTATTTTTGGATTACATCAACAAAGTTGAGTAAACCGTGACAGAAACCTATAGCTAATAAAAATTGGTTTTTATGTTCAAAATCGAGGGAAATACCAAAAAATATATCATGAAATGCACTCCAAAATTCACTAAAATTTATTTCCTAAAATGAAATTTTCGGGCTGGGAAGGTAGCTCAGTGGTAGAGCGCTTGCCTTGCATGCCTGAGGCCCTGGGTTCGATTCCTCAGCACCACATAAGCAAAATAAAAAAAGCCGGAAGTGGCGCTGTGGCTCAAGTGGTAGAGCGCTAGCCTTGAGCTGAAGACCTGAGGGACAGCGCCCAGGCCCAGAGTTCAGGCCCTACTACCGCCCCCCCCCCCCCCAAAATAAATAAATAAAAAATAAAATGAAATTTTCTTTCTGCTAGGAGCTGGCATCCTGTAGTGGCAATTAAAAAAAAATACAACTTTTGATAACTACAACTGCAGACTCAACCAGGCCCTTTCTGTAGTCTAGACTGTCAACTGCATGCATTAAAGTCACTAACTAGAATCATTACTTCACTCATGATAACCTTTTACAAATCATCTTATCTTTTGCTAACCTGTGCAAATTTTAGTTATTCTGGAAGACTTAGCTATTAATCAAAGCTCTAAAGAATGTCTCAGCCTTTGATTTGGGGACTCAGTTCTTTAGCTCAAGGCTAGCGCACTACCACTGGAGCCACAGCACCAGTTCCTGTTTTCTGAGTGGTTTGCTGGAGATAAGAATCTCACAGACTTTCCTGCCTGGGCTGGCTTTGAACCACGATCCTCAGATCTCAGACTTCTGAGTAGCTAGGATTACAGGCGTGAGCCATCGGCGCCTGGCCAAAGTTACATTCTTGAGACCTTGTTTGGAAGTTCCAGCAGGAGAGTGAAACTACTTCTATACCCTTGACCAAAGAACATTTCCCCTCTACCAAGGAAGATTAGTCTTTGACCCAACTTCCAAGCTGAGATGGGATTGCACATGAAGTGGTGAGGAAGAAGGCACTTAGACTAGTTAGTTGGATCAGCTGACCAACCCTAGTGATCAATGGGATGACAGATATTGCAGGCAGATGCCCTAATGTCCTTAAAGATACCTTCTTTAAGGTAAGATCTATTATATAGAATCACATTAAAAAATATTGGTGCCAAGGGGGCTGGGAAGGTGGCTCAGCGATAGAGTGCATGCCTTGCAAGCATGAGGCCCTGGGTTCGATTCCTCAGCACCACATACACAGAAAAAGCCGGAAGTGGCGCTGTGGCTCCAGTGGTAGAGCGCTAGCCTTGAGCTGAAGAGCTGAGGGACAGCGCCCAGGCCCAGAGTTCAGGCCCCATGACCGGCAAAAAAAAAAAAAAAAAAAAATATTGGTGCCAAGAGTTGTAAGGTAGCTCGGTGATGGTAAAACACTTGCCTAATATGTATGAAATCCTGGATTCAATCCTCAGCACTACAAGGGAGAAAAGAAAAACTGACAAAAACAGTGCCAAGCTTTTTTGTTTTGTTTTGTTAAAAGAAATTTAACAAAATAGTTATGGACCAGAGAGCAAATTAATGGCACAGCTAGGACCAAAATCTACCTTTTCCAATGCTTTGTCTAGGTTTTTATCCTACATTAAATTTTACCTTAGCTTGTTTTAAAATATACTGCATGGCTTTAAGTATTAAAAGAGAACAAAAGAAAAACCAGGGGAAGTGGGACTTCATAAATGGAGACCTTTCACACCTTCGTATAATAAGACTTTGTTAGAAAGTAACTAAAGGACATTGTTAAGAGATAAATGGAGGATGGGTGCTGATGACTTACACCTCTAATCCTAGCTACTCAGGAGGCTGAGATCTGGTTTGAAGCCAGAACTGGAAAGGAAGCCTGTAAGATTTCTATCTCCAATTAACCACCAAAAAAGCTAGAAGTACAGTGTAGCTCAAGTGGTAAACTGCTAAACTTGAGGGGGGGAAAAAAAAAAAAAAAGCAACTCAGAGACAGTGCCTACACCCTGAGTTCAAGGCCCTGGACAATTTCCATCCCAACCCCACCCCCCATCCCCTGCAAAAGAAGTAAATGGAGAAATGTCATCAAATGACAGGTTTTGCTGCTTCTACTTCAATGATCTGTGGGGTTTATTGGTTCATGGGTGCATACATAGGTTTAGTAACTAATATTTTTAATTTGTGGGTAAACTCCCCAAATGTCAAAAAAATAGCAATCAGATGGAATTTTCCTTTTTCTAGTAGTAACCAAAACAGTTTTCTATTATACATACTATCTCTGATGATGCCCCATCAGTAGCCTAAATGACAAAGGAACAGAGAAATCTCAAAACTTTCCTGTATGCCTCAGGAGGTACCACTGGATTAATTAGTTTTCTTCTATTTCATTGTTAGGTTATTCTTTCAGTCAGTCTCTGGACTCCTAAGATCTTCATTTCATAGGGTATAAATAAGTATCTCTAAATGTTTTTTGTTTTTTTTAAAAACAGGGCTCTTATTTTCCATGGTTTTTTCTTACAATTATCCAGTTTTCATCAGAATTCTTTCTATTGTGGGTGGTGCTGGGGAACAAACCCAATATACCACCTTGTACATCCTAGGTGAATGCTTTACCCTGGTTATATCCCTAGCCATAAAATTTTTATAAATATACATACATGTAGGCATTATGTTAATGATCTAGGAATTGTAAAAGTTCTTAATGTTGTTGTTTTAATATATTTATTAACTACATTAATGTGAGAAATGTTTGCAGTTCTAGCTTATTCAAGCTGTATTAATTTTGCCTTATTGATTTAAATAAAAAAATACTAACACTTCTGTGAGCTATTTGAAAATCTTTACTTTTTACAGGAAATCAGTATACCTGTTCTCTGATGAGCATGGTGTTACAGTATTCACAGATGACATTTGCCAAAGGACAGTTCTGGTCATGGATCTAAATTTAATGAGAAAAAATAGAAGCATAAGAAGAAGAAAGAAAAACCCACAAAGAAAGTAATTTTTCAAAACAAGTACTTTTTTCACTATGAACAAATTAAGAACATTGGTTTGTGTAAAGCCATAGTATTATAACACTACCTGGAGGATATTTTTTTCTTTCCTTTTGCTAGTGTAATAAATAGGATTCATTCAGACTTCTGACTCAGACAAAGAATATGCGAACAGGTAAACAGTTTTTAAAGTCACTTTTAATATGAGGCAGATTATTTGTGACTAGTTTGGCCATCATTTACCAGTGCTCTCTTTTTTCCAAAGGCAATCGTTTCCCAAATTTTTCAGCAGCAGCATGACAAATCAATGCCAATTCTCCTCAGTATAGTTACAGAACAAATGCCTCATTAGGGGATGAGACTTTGGTGCTCATGTTCTGATAATCCCAGAAGGGTACATCTTATTTTTCTATAATACAGTGACTTTAGCTGTTATGTAGGAATCACATGCTATTCCATCTAATTTACTCAGTTTTACCTTGATGTCAATTTGCTCTGATGACTGAAACTTCTCTACACTATAAGCAAATTATTTGTTTTTAATTGGCTGATATCAGTTATATGAGGGGGAGAATTTCATTTAGCAGAATTTTTTTGAATATCAATATACTAAATATAGTAAGTTTGATCGCCTACAGAAAACTGGGAAATATTTA
Source organism: Dipodomys merriami (assembly GCF_024711535.1). Classification (NCBI taxonomy): domain Eukaryota; kingdom Metazoa; phylum Chordata; class Mammalia; order Rodentia; family Heteromyidae; genus Dipodomys; species Dipodomys merriami. Next base: position 14,995,512 of record NW_027203493.1, on the reverse strand, counting down.
AAAGAATTAAAGTTTGCAGAAGGATCTAAGCATCAGTTATAAAGGAACATGAAATATAGTTGGTTCTTTTAGTGGAGTACAAAGGACAGGCACTAAAGGCTAACCTTTCAGGTTAGTTTTGACATTAACCATTAATATAAATAAAACTCTGTAACTATCATCCTGGATTTTGCATTAAAAAACTACTGTATCATCATCATTGTGTTTCAGGCTACATAAAATTTTTAAAATAAGGTTAAAAAAACTTCCTTATGAAAGTATAACAAACATATTGAAAAGAACATAGCATGCAGCACAATAAATTACTACCAACAGAACATGTTTTGCTTGAGTGAATTTACCCTTTGATTCTAACATCCCAATCCCTCTTGCACAACAATTCTTACACAGTAATCATTTTACTTGTCTGTTAGCAATCAGATCGGCCTTTAATATTCATATACTGTTGCTGGGTGCTAGTTGGCTCACTCTTGAAATCCTACTCAGGAGACTAAGATCTAAGGATCCTGGTTCAAAGCCAGGCTGGGGAGGAAAGTCCATGAGACTCTTACCTCCAATTAACCAGTAAAAAGCTGGAAGTAGAACTGTGAATCAAGTAGTAAAGTGCTAACCTTGAGCTAAATAGCTCGGGAAATGTGGGAGGCCCTCAGTTCAAGCTCTAGTACTAGAAAAAAAAAATCACATACAGGAAAGAGAAGCAGCATATTTCTTTCCTAGTGCCTTTTGCAATTGGAAGATTCACAGTAGCAGGAATGTTTTCTAAGAAAGATACACAAATATTAACTGCACCTTTTTTTTTGCAATGATTCAGTAAAACTTTGTTTCTCACAATTTTTTTTAAACTGTTAATGTACATTCACTTGTGTGTACTGCTACTGCCTTCAAAATATATATCTTTAAAAAAATTTAAATAAGTATTGGAATTAAGAAACCCAAATTAGTACATGCCTCTTTATCTTCAAATGCCATGGATACAGCACAGTTTATACAAGAAACTTGTCTTCTTGGACAATCCTCCAATACGTGAATATTAAATTGGAATTTTGGCAAGGGACGCTGGCATTGGGGACAATTCATAAGAGCAAACTCGCAGTGAGCTTGATGATCCTAGAATACAGAAAACAAAATTATTATCTGCCAACACTAAGCAAGTTTTCTAAAGATAATTACTTCTAAGTTTATACTGTTCTCTTGAACAGAATTATCTAATTTGTACCAAAAAACCATTCATAGTATAAAGGCTTTTCACACCATTGTGAACTGGAACGTTGGAAGTTTATGCAAAGAATGTGAATTGTCAAGTTCATGCATTCAATTCTAAAAGACAAGTGGAGAGAAGTCAGATTTCCAGGTTACCAATTTAGTGCTTGTTAAAAGAACCAGTCTTTTTAAAAAGGGCTAACTCAAAAATCACAGACTACGTAGCACTCTTAAACACTAAATTCCATGTAGAACCTGAAATATATTTAGTGTTTCTAGTAAAAACTACAAAAGCAAAAAATTGATTTATCATAACCTAAAAGGCAACTTCTTTATGATTGCTTCAATTCATTTTGACCTATAGGAACATTTAATTTAGTAAATTAAAAAAAAAGACCATTCAGAAAGACAGAGAGAAGGAAAAAGAATAACGAAATGTACATGAGGGTACATGGTACATGCTATTCTTTTTAAAGTAAGAGAAATAAAGGTAAGGGATTAAAATGTGATTCTTGTATTTAAAAAGTTTTTTTTAAATCAGTTTTATTTGTAGATAATGCTCATGTCAAAAACTTTCAGGAAACTTAATTTTTATTATTGTTAGGAAAAAGTCCTAAATAAAAAAAAATTGTTTTCTTAAGTTCAATATATTTAACAGCCAAAGTGTTAGTATTAATTCAATAATTTAGTAGCCAATTATTCATTTATCATATGGTAGGTATAGCCAATATATAAATAAATACAAGGGCCCCTTTCTCTAGAAACTGCTTTGCATACACGCTAACACTAGAAAACAACTTTACTACCTCAAGATGTCTCAGCTCCATTTTGTGTAGACAGCCTTTATTTGGACACTTGACCATGAGAGAAAGAATCTCTCGTTTTGCAAAATTGTCAGGAAATAGTTGGTTTTCCAACAGGATCTCATTGTCCACAGGACACTTGTGACCTGCATCCCTAAAAGAAATAATCCAGTGATTTAAACATTTCCAGGAGAAAAATCAACTTTACTGCATAAAATAACTGAACATATTAGATTGCAGGGGACCACCAAAATCATCTGACCTCTTATGTATAGTTCATTAATTATTCTTTTATGAAATGTGTACAAATAAATACCATATTGATTACCTATCATAAGCCCGATTTTAGATGGAAGGATAGATTCTATCTAGAAAATGAGAAAAAGCCATTGAATAAAATCCTATTTTAATTGGCACAAAATGAAGGGAGAATTAATGGGAATTCCAGCAACCTAGCTGACCTTGATACAGTCCACACAGTAAAAGGGACTATTTTTATAATACTGTATTTATGCCTATGGTACATTGCTCAGTTATAAGGTAAATACCAATCAGCGCTACCCTCACAAGTCCTCATTTCAAGGTCTACTCTGAAAACAGTCACTGTAATACTCTTAACTCCTGGGCAATAGGTTTCTCTTATTTGATTATCCAGGGTGCAAAGGAATTAAAGGACTTATGTCCTGCTTTCAGGTTGTTTGTCTGTTTTTGTGCTGATATTGGGGCTTGAACTCAAGGCTTAGCTTTTTAGCTCAAGGCTGGTGCTCTGCTACTTGAGTAACAGTTCCACTTCTGGCTTTTTGGTGGTTAATTGACAATTTAAAAAAAATGCAAGGGGCTGGGAAGGTGGATCAGAGGTAGAGCACTTGCCTTGCATGCATGAGGCCCTGGGTTCGATTCCTCAGCACCACATAAGCAAAAAGAAAAAAGCCGGAAGTGGCGCTGTGGCTCAAGTGGTAGAGCACTAGCCTTGAGCTGAACAGCTGAGGGACAGCGCCCAGGCCCAGAGTTCAGGCCCCATGACCAGACCCAAAACAACAAACAAACAAAAAAAACCCCGCAAAACTTTCTTATTCAGGTTGGCTTTGAACAGTGATCCTCAGATCTCAGTCCCCTGAATAGCTAGGATTACATGCTTCCCATGCTTTTATCCATTTCATGATGAGAAAATTTGCCATAAAGAGAGTGTCATTCCTTTTTAACTTTTTTGGAATGTCTCCTTCACTGACAAAGTGTCAATCACTCTAATCAATCACTCTAACATGTGCTGAGTACCTCCTGTGTGCTCATCAGTGCTCACTGCTGTGGTAGGTAAAAAAATGACAAACAATGACATCTGCTATCAAATGGCATAGAGCTAATCAATGATGAGTGATACCGTTGATCTTTATGGGGCCTCTCTCAGACTGTATAATGGCGTTATTACATTGACAAAGACATGGAGAATATAGAAAGCCATGAACAGCTTTATTGAAATGCATATTCACACCTATAGTGATATATACTTCAGAGAACGTAAGAACCTTCCAAAGCAAACTGAAAATTATTACCCATACTTTTGGCCATCATTCCAAAAGAAAATGGAATTACACTGTAATGAATTTTGATTCTCTGAATGACGAGAACCAATGAGGAATTTTAGAGCAGTTTCTTTAAAAATATTAGAACCAAAACCAGATGTCATCTAGGGTAGAAGAACACAGAGGTTGGGAAAAGCCTCAAATTTCCTTTTGTGGGTTCTGTTTGCTTTTCAGATCACTGTCCCACTAATTCTGAACATGAATATTTTGCTATTAAAGAACTGTTACAGGTTAGTTACTTCTGGGACATGGGTGACATTTGATAATTCAGAATACGGTATCATTTTACCCAAGTAGACTACAAGTAAGAAAACCATTCAAACAGAAAAAAAAAAAAAAGGCTGAGCCTTAACCATGGTCTCCTATTTATCCTAAGTTCCTGGTTTTAATCAGTGGCTGCCTTGTTTCCAGAGGGCCCTGTGGGTCACAGCTGGAAGGGGGGTGGTACTACCGGTATCTAAGAGACATATACCAAACATATGGCTACAAATCCTACAACACACAAGACACAACAAAGTATCAACAGTGCCAAGCATGAGAAAATTCCCTTAAACAGATCTTGTTCACTGAACAACCAGCAACACATATCCCCCATAAACTAAGGAACATAGTTTCTTGTAACTTAAATTATGCCAAGGCTGAGGTATTAACTTCAAGTTCAAAACTTAAGAGGTAAAAACCTATGAAACCAATAAATAGCCAGACATGGACTTGAAGAAAATAGGTTTAGAAATAATAATAAAGTCTATTTAGGAATATGGCTTAGTCCTTAATGCAGAAATATTGGGAAGTGATTGGAGCACGAGGACCTGACCTCCATCAGTGCATTACTTCATTGATGGTTCATAATCTGATGGCCTACAGGGAGGTGACTGAAACCTAGGTGCTGAGACCAGTTGAAGGGAGTGCCTGCCTCTTTCTCACCCATGTACAGTCACCAAGTTAAAACAGCAATACACTGAGCACCTACCGTGGGCCCGTCACGATTATCAGCACTTAAGAAATAAAATAGTTCAGTGTTAGCAAAGAAAGACAACTGCACCAATCAAAGTTCAAGAACCTTCTGTATTTAAACACCATTTGCAATGTGCTGGGCTTTTTTTGTTGTTGTTGTTACATTTAGAATGATAAAACGTTTCAGACATTAAATTGTTATCTTATTTTAAAAAAAAGAAGATGGAACTAAACTTTTGCTCTTAATGGGCTTATCTTCTAGTAGGGTGAGGAGGTAATAAATTATGAAGGTATATCAGAAGGCAGAAGTACTAGGGAAAAAAAGTAGAGCCTGTTGGGCTAAAAGTAGGGATGACCTTGCTGTGGTAAAAACAGGGTACGGAGAACCTTTGAGAGAGGGATAGTTCAGCTACACTGGAGGGAGATCAAGGGGTTAATTATGGTAAGAATGCTCACATAGATAAAACAGCTAAAGCAATTAACTCAACAAGGCAGGCATCTGCTTGACATGTTCAGTGAACAGCAAATAAGTGAATGCAAGAGAGGGAGAACAGCAGAGAGCTCAGAAAACAAACCATGGGCCTATCATACAGGGCCTTTAAGAACTGACTTTTTTTGTTGTTGTTGGTTGTGGGGCTTTAACTCATTAACTCGGGGCCTGGGTACTGTCCTTGAGCTTCTCTGTGCTCAAGGCTAGCAGTCTACCACTTGATCCACAGTGTCACTTCCCGTTTACTGGAGGAAAAAGTCTCAGGAGGACTCTTCTACCCAGGCTTGCTTGGAATTATGATCCTCTGATCTCAGCCTCCTGAGTAGCTAGGATTACAACACCTGGCAAGGACTTTGTCTCCCAGCAGAGATGATATCATCTCACTTATTTACTAGGCTCACTCTAGCAGCTAAAATGAGACGGAGAAGGACAAGAGTAAAAGGAAGTCTTTTTAGAGCTGATGGTGAGTCCAGTCAGTAGCAGCTGAGACAGGGAGGACTAGATTATGGATCCAGGCAATGAAGGAAGACCCTTCAGTGAATGTTTTCTTTAAAATAATACTATTTTACAGTTACAGACACTGGGTAACAGAACGTACTATGGCTAAATGATCATTTATACAATTCCTGGAATGATACTCCAAACCATACAAAAAATGGCATAGTTTAAAAATATTTTTTTAAGGCAGAGAATTACTCCCAGTCTTTAAGTAGAGGGAACTATTTTCTTATTTACCTGTATGTCAGAGGAGGAGGAGAGGCAGAAGCCAACCTTTTGTACTACAGTACTTTCTGTCTACTGTTCTTTTCTTCCCTAAAAAGCTTTCTATGTGTGAGACTATTCTTGGGAATGGCCTGTGTGTGACACAGTAGTGAACTCTGCATGCGGTTGTTGTAGGATATCATTCTTTTATGTCACATACCTTATGGATTTGATGATGCAGGCTTTGCAGAACCTGTGGCCGCATGGTGTCTGCACGGCTTCCCGTAATGCCATCAAGCAAATGGGGCATTCATATTTGCTTTCCAATGGTGGATCAAACTCTACATCGTAGCCCTGGATCTCTTCCATAAAGGAGCTGGAGAGGTTCCCTGTGCTGGGCGGACCACTTACACTGTCATCTTTCGCTGTAGCGCTGCAGGAGCTGGCCATGGCGGCACAGCAGTCACTTTCAGACTGGCTGGACCCACAGCTGCGTTCACAGTTTAACAGACTCATAGTCACTTGATTGTCGACTGCTCTGTAAAAATACCCAGGAACAAATGCTTTACTGCTTTTTTTATACATAAAAAACAGCACACACACATAACTTATCTATGCGAGTCACCAATTAGGAGACACTAGCTGTGGTAATGTTACTTATAAATAACTCTTAAAATGTTTCTCAGTATTGACTGCTATTTTTTAATAAGTTAGCTGAATCCCTCCTTCAAAAAATTTGTGACACTTATGCAAAGCACTTGGGGCACACAAAGACCGGGTCCTTTAAGGAGTTCATGATCTAGCAGAATGACAATACAAGGCTAAAAAAGGAAAGGAACTCAGTAGTAACACTCATCTAGATCACATTATCCGTTCACATGTCTGTTTCTTATGACTAAGATCAGGAGTTTAATTCTCATTTCCATACACTTAGCATTGAAGCACATGATTTTCATAGACCAAGTGTTTGTTAAGCATATGCTGAAGAATTCAATTATATCGCTGATGTGCCTTCAAGTGTCTGAGTTGAAGAGAACCGTATGGCAGGCTAGCAAGGCAGGGCTATAAAGAGCAGAGCACCCTGCACCATTACTGCAGGTGTGATTTAGGGCAAGTTACTTAACAATTTATTTGGGTCTTGGTTTCTTCTTGTTGATAAGAAATTCTATGAGGATTCCTAAATGCTCAGTGTGGGAATTTCTACTATGTAGAAAGAATGGAATTTAAATCCTGTATCTTTATGTCCTTCTGGTTCAGTCAGGTCAAGTGACAATGTTTCATTATCAATGGAAAAAACAAGTGAGGTTTCTTCACCAATGGAAAAATATTCTTGTAAGGAGGAGATCAATGTCTTTGAATTCTAAATTGTTGTGGTATGTAGATGAGCTGCATTGCTAATGCCTAAACACAATCCACAGCCCATGTAACTATGTCTTTATGTTAGATAATTGTTCTCTGAGGAAATTTCCTATTATATGCTAGATACGGTTCTCCTCAAAAACTTCCAGTCAATACTATCCCCTAGCTTGTCTTACTTTTATATAAAAATTCTACCTGCCACATTAAGATAGTACTTTCCAATCTTTTAACTACCAAAATTCCTCCTTTGTGTCAGAGATTCTGAGAGCCACTGGATGATCAGCACCTAGGATAAGTAAGGCATGGTTCTGTGAGAGGAAGTACTGGGAAGTGGTGAAGAGGTCAAGGGTTAGAATCTCATGGTCTGGATTTACCCCTCTTCCGCTATCACTCTGTATATGACCTGGGCAAATGCTATAACCTATCTATGGTTCAATTTCCTCACTGTAAACACAGTTAACAATAAGACTCACCTGAGAGTTACAGCAAGGATTAAATGATTATTATGTGCAAATCTATAGCAGTACCAGGCAGTAAAATCAAGTTATTATTTCATATAGCTTTATATAGTCCTTTGCTTAATAATTATATTGGCCTCACTTATCAAAGTGGATACTATGGAGCTTAAAAAGATTAAGAAACCAGTATTAATAAGTAACATATTATGTTCATCTGTGTTCTGAGCAATTCATTTACCAAGCAGCACTTTAGACTTTTTCTTTATTCTGATTATAATAGATACTATAAATATGAGCTGTCCAGCACTGTTACACTGAGTCGATGGAATTCTAAAAAGTCAGTAGAAAAGCGTGCATTTTATTTTCTTGTTTAGTTTTGATATATTTTTGTTAAAAGTTAAAAATAGCTCCCAATGCCTTGTAATATCCAACTTAGACATCAGAAAAGTGCATACAGATTGAAAGGAAAGAAGAACAGGAGACAGTTGCAAATAGTAACACTAGCATAGTATTACTGCCTCTCTCCACCTTCAATCCTAGCACAAATGAGTTATGCCACACCAGGGTATATATATCCCTTCTTATTTTTCTTTCCTATATACATTATTGTGTCCAATTATTTACTCAGGTACATTTCCTAGAAGTAGACTTGTTGGGTCCAAAGATCTGTAACTTTCTAAGCTTTCTGATAGATGATGCTGGTTATCTAAGATTTTCTAATTTTCATTTCCACAGAGTATACATGAGAAATTCCATTTCCTATACCTTCAACAACATCAGACAGATTTATCTTTTGTCTTTAACTATTTTATTTTTAAAGTAGATTACTTTTGAGAAATTAATAGTTGTATACCAAATATGACTAAACCGAGTGTATCTTTTTTTTTTTTCCTGTGCCAGTCCTGGGGCTTGAACTCTGGGTCTGGTGCTGTCCCTAAGCTTTTTTGCTCAATGCTAACACTGTACTATTTGAGCCACAGCTCCTGCCTGGGCTGGCTTCCAATCATGATTCTTAGAGCACAGTTTCCTGAGAGATTAGTATCATAGGTGTGAACCACCAGCACCCAACTCTGGGCGTACCTTTCTGCCCAAATGTCCAGTTTAAAATTTAGTTTACAGATGGTCTATACATTGCTTTCTTCCTGTCCAGTTTAAAAACTCACAAGTTAATAGCTATGTGTTCCTAGGAAATCCTGCCTACTCGGTCCTAAGTCCTTAACAGGAATTCCCTGCTTTAAGACATAAACACACAAGCCGTACAGCATCCAAATAAACATTTTTAGACAGCCACCCTCTCCAGTCTATAGTGCCCTGTAACTAGCCTGCAAACAGAAAATAAAGTTAACCAGCATTATTTTAAGTGTCATATAGTATTTTTGTGTTTCTTTTTTATTTAAACAAATTACCCACCTCGGCCACTACAAGACAGGGCTACAAGTATGTTAAAATAGTTACTATTACTTTAGTATTTCTTTACAGCTTCTTTTCTATTTACTTATGGTGTTTTTTCCCCTACATGAATTAATAGAGTGTAGGGAACAAAGTTTAAATGGTTCTTTAACTTTTAAGAGCTTTAGAGTTGCATTCCTTTCTTGCAGGTGGGAATCCAGTATGGTAAGTGCAGCTTTAATTAGTTATTGTGGAGATGTAACCACCATCAACTTATTTTGATTGCAAAATGAATGACTATTGAAATTAGCCTTGTAAAACCTGCAAATTAGAAACTGGGAATCCATTATAACCCAAAAATAGTACTGCTAAATGCCTTAGGGGCGAGGTAGGGTAATCCACAAAAACTTGTTCTTCTAAGGCCTACTTATGGTATGATAGAAATTTGTAAAGTAAAAGGAATCAACAACTTATGCCATCCATAGTAGCTTGTAACCGAAAAACATACGTAGGTCAACAAATAAAGTAACGCAAAAGAAAATTCTGGGAAATTACCTTCATGTAAAGAAAATACCCATAAATCACCTCCAACCAGCTACTACGGGAACTATTTACCAATTCCTTAAAAAATCTATGCTGCAAATGTGCAACAATAGGGAATCAAGAGATGCTGAAAAACAACAACAAAAAGCTATTCAAGTATTATCACAGTGAATCTACAAGGGGAGCGCTCTACCACTGAGCCACCTTCCCAGCAGTATACAATTTGGGGTTTTGTTTTTTTTGGGGGGGGGTCCGGTCATGGGGCCTGATTTCTGGGCCTGGGCACTGTCCCTCAGCTCTTCGGCTCAAGGCTAGTGCTCTACCCCTTGAGCCACAAGGCCACTTCCAGCTTTTTTCTTTTTGTTTATGTGGTGCTGAGGAATCGAACCCAGGGCCTCATGCATGCAAGGTAAGCGCTCTACCACTGAGCCACCTTCCCAGCCCCACAGTGAATCTAAATTCAAGGTGCATTTCCTTTCTGAGGCACTACTTATTTCCTTCCAAGGGCCAATGATTTGAATGAGTTCTCTTGTAAACCAAGGGGCTGAGAATTTATCAGCCACCAGGTATGAAAATTTCATCACAGACACCTCTTCAGGTTCTACTTCTGAAATAACACAAAAACACAAGGTTGAGTGCACCAAGATGAAAATTCCTAGGTGACCCTCGCATCCGAGACATGGGCAACTAACGCCTAAAATACTTTTTTTTTTCTCCCTGAGTCACCAGAGTCCACAGTCCTTCCTCCAACCCCCAACCTCAAAGTCAGAAAAGTCCCTTTACCTTCCCTAATGGGAAAGGAGAAACATGCCAGCGACCAAGTGCACCCAAGCCAACACTTCGGAATCTCTTCAACGAGTTGTTCTCGTTTTCTAGACCTGTGGAACAAGACAGTAATCTGCTCTCCGAGGAGCAATCAAAACCTACACATTCAGAGCTGCCGAGACTCTGGGGTGCTTTTCCCTTCACGTTCAAGACAGTCCTCAGTTCCAGCTGGAGTTCCCCCTGAGTAGGAACAGCTTTGTATCAACTCAGCGTCTGGAACAATCGCTACCACGACTGAGAGCCGGGGCGGAGGGGGGTGGGTAGGGGAGGGAGGAACATAGGTGTCACCTAATTTCTTGACACCCTCCCCCCAAAGTTCAGCCAGGAACTCGGAAAGAGCTTTCCTCCGGACGCTGGCCGCGCGAGGAGGCGCTGGGGATCGAAAGGGAATGTCGTTGTTCTTGTTCTGGTTTTGAACTGAAGTTGGGAGGACGGGAAACTCCAAAGGGCGATCTCTGGTCGGTCCTCGGAAGGAGAAGGGGCGCGGGCGAGGGGAGGACGGGCTGGGGCCGCAGGGGCGCCCTCACCCCCACCCCGGGAGCGGGGTGATCGAAGGGGGGGACCCCGGAAGCCGAGAGGAGGAGGGGACCCGGGGTGACCCGCGGGCAGCGAAGGGACCCGGGGCGGCATCCAGACCCCCCGTGGGGAGCGAAGGGACTGGGTCAGGGGGCGGCTCCCGGACCCGAGGGAAGCCAGGCCGGCCGGGAGGTCAGGTGTCAGGCCCACTCACCACTCTAGGACGCCGGGCCGCCGGGTAAGGTTCCCCCAGGTCTCATGCCTCCGTTCCCCAGCCGAGGCGCCGGGAGGATCGACTGGGTGCACCAAGGGGAGGAGGCCCCGAGGCCAACTTCCCGGCCCCCGGGCCGCCGCCACTGCGTCCACCCAACACCGGGAAACTCAGCCCCGCCCCGCCCCGGACGCGCAGCTTCCGCCTTTCTGGGGGCGAGGAGGGCGGCGAGGGGCGGGGCGCGCGCGGGGAGCCTAGAGTGGCCGGGTCGAGACAGAGCGCCGCCTAGCTCCGGGCCTCCACGCGCGCGCATGCGTACGGCGTCTCCAGCTGTCAATTTAGTGCGTTCGAGGTTCTGCTTTTTCTCCTGCTGGGTGTTCCATCTGGGAATTCCTGATGGCACCATCCTGAATTGGATGGCCTGTGTGTGTGTTCCAGGATGTGCGTGCATGCGACCCTTACCGTGTGTGTGTGTAAATAAATTGCAGGAAGAATGATGCAGCCCCAGTCTCAAGGTCAGGGTGATTGGTTAATAGTAGACTTAGCATTAGCAATCCCAAACTATATTTTCACAGCCCTTTCTGGAATTCCTGAATCCACCCCCCCCCCCCACCTCTACTCTCCTTGCCAAGGAATTTGTTTTCCACGATAATAGTAACCTTTAGTCCTTCCCCTTCATCTAGTCTGAGAGAGCTAGCTCATGCCTGAAACATTTCTTTTAAATTCCTGCCAATAATACTAGCCGAATTATTGTCATGGGAAAGCTATTTTAAATTCCCAGTTGAACTAGGAAGAAGCATCTACGGAATGTGATGTACAAGATGCACAAAAGCTTTTCACCCACCTATACAAGGTGAGCTGATCCTCCCTCACCTGTCAGGGGGAGATTTTACAGGTAGTGGTCAAATGAACACATCTTGAAACTAGGATGATTCCTTCATATTGTGGTAATTCTTCCCTGTGTAAACTGTGTGGTTTTAGATTGCATTAATTAATCTGAACTAGCTTCTGTCTTCACATCTCATGTTATTTGTAAAATGTTATTGTAAAGATGATGTACAGAGGGGTTACAGTTACATAAATTAGGTAATGAGTACATTTCTTTTTGAACTGTGTCATTCCTCTCCCTCATTTTCTCCCATTTTTTCCTCCCAACATCCCTCCCCAACAAGTTGCATAGTTCATTTACAACGTAATGTCTAGTGAGTATCACTGCTGAACTAGTTCACCTTTATCTCACTGTTTCTGTGCTTCCCCTTCCCCTGCCCAAATCAGATAACAAACATACAAGACAAAAGATACAGAAATCAAAAGCAGTGGCAAAAAGGAAGAAAACAGATGAAAAAGAACCACAAAAAGTAAAATAAAAAAACCTCTTGTTTCTGTTTCTTTGAGTTCATGTTGATAAGCATCATTTTATTTGATCATATGCATATAGCTTCTAAGCCCTTGTGATCTTCTCCTTAGGATATCCTTCTTTACTCTCTCTGTACAACTGATTTTTAACATGGAGATATTAATAAAGTTAATGAATGGGATAAGTTAACATATATGTAAATGACTTAAAATTATCTCAGAAATATGTCAATAAATATGAAACATATTATATAGCCTCCCTTTTGCTGCCAATATTTTTAAATGACTGCCTTCTCAAGACAAGAATTGGTCACTACTCAGACTCAGTTGGTCTCTGTTTAAAAACATATTTTGAAGTGTGTTAGATATGAAGAGATCATTATAAGAAATTGGGAGACAGAGAAAAGGAAGAGCAGGAGAGGCAAACTTCCCTCACTTATTAGCATGAGTTATTGGGTAAATTAACATACCAGCTTCAGTTTCCTAAACTAGACGGGGGGGGGGGGAGAGAAAGGGAGAGAGAAAGGAAAGAGAGAGAGAGAAAACCTATTTTACAGGAATGTTGTCAGGATCGACCAATAAAAATGCACTAGACTTTAAAAAGATTAGATGTTCCATGTATTTCTTTACATGATTTCTTTTGTTTTGTAATTTTTATTTTTACAAAGGGATTTCAGTTCAACAAATCAGAACAGGAGTACGATGCATCTCAATCTATGTCATCCCTTCCATTGGGTGACACAGTTTTTATGTGTTCTTGAGAGTTCCAATGTCTATGAATCCTGTTTATGTTCCATTTCCTTATGTTAGGGCTCACCCATTCTGTTGGCAGTGGGAAACACTCCAATCTCTGTCCACTTGCAGTCTGGCAGGGCCATGTGACCAGTTCAGGTTTATGGGTTTTGAAGGAAAGGGACACTAGCTGTTTCTAAGTCAAAGCATTTTATTTTTGTCACAAGACTTTATTCCTTGTGATCAACCACTGTGCCAGTTCTTTTTACATATGTGACCAAAATGTCTGATAGAAACAATTTAAAGAAGGAATGATTTATCTTTAGCTCCTGATATTGGAGGGTATCATTCTTTATAGCAGAGAAGCTGTGGCAGGGCAGAGCAGTTGCACTATCACTGACAGGAAGTAGAATAGGGTAGCCACAGGAAGTAGCTATGGTGAGAAGTTATATCCTCTAAGGACATACATCCAGTGACATACTTTCCTCACCCAGGCCCCATGTTCCGCAGTTCTGCCACCTCCTCATAGGTTATGCCAATTTTTAATCCACTAGTGGATTAAACCATTTGTTAAGTAAGAACCCTCATGTTCTAATGGTCTGTAGGACCACACTCAATAGATGCACCCAGAGTTGTGCTTCACTGATTTCCTAGGGACTTCTCAATCCAATCAAGTTGAAAACCTCAGAGGCCACAAAAGTAGTTCTCAGAGGGCAAAGGTTGATCACTGTTTGGAGGGAAGTTGCTTTGGCAAGTCAACCCAGCTGCCTTGGACTTAAATGAAGAAGAAGTACATGTCTACTCTTTTAATCCTTTGAGATACCAGTGGTGGCTTTCTCACATGACTCCTTCCGCCTTTTCTGTTTATGTGGTACTGAGGAATCGAACCCAGGGCTTCATGCATGCTAGGCAAGAACTCTACCAGAAATCTAAAGTCCTAGCCCTTCCCACTGAATAATTTAACCCATCTAGTACACAACTCCTTCTTGAAGTCTTTCCTTATACTAGGAAACAGAGCACCAAAGTTGCACTACTAGCTCCACTTCTCATTAAAAGTAGGACCTAATCAGATGTCCTCACCTATAAAGTTGGAATAAAGTCTACCACATTTTCAAAGCTCAAATGAATTCAAATGAGAGCATTTAAAGATGCTTCCCAGACCAGGAAGTCTTGTACCAATGGAAATAATTAGCTATTCTGATTAGTATAGTCACCTGATAGGTATAGCAATTACAGTGTACAGATTTTCTGGGAGGTATTATTCCTGGATGGCTGTTCTTCACATTCTATTTGAAAAGTGAAATAAGACACGGGAGGTAGGTTTGGAAGAGCAAGGGATCCTTTTCCAAATGTGGAAATAAAATACTAATCTGAGAGTTCAATTATAAAGTTTAGAAACAATTCGTTAGCTCAAAATATATCGGCAATGATTTTGTGTCTGTGGCACGGACATGTACAATGAAGAGGACTGTCTCTTCACTTGGAAGAGAGGGGAAGGTGAGCACATTTCCTTTGTAATTTCATTACCACTTATCAAGTAATGTTGAGATGATAAATTGATCTGAGTAACTGCTTTCCAGGAGGGAAGGAATGTACCAGTCAGAGGATTTGAGTATCTGATTTACTTATCTGAGTTACAGATGTAAGTAAATGAATTGCTTTTGTTGGATTGGTATCTGTGTTTCCCATGAGCACAGTTAATACCCAGGTACTCAGTGTTGATAAAACCAAGTGTTGAATTGACAGAGCTAAGAGGTTAATCCATCAAGGTAAAAAGCACCTTATCACCTTTCCTGGTATAGTCTCTTTGGTCACCTTAAAAAATTATTATTAAGAAAGAGTTTGTAAAATTTGAAACAAAGCAAAAAGATACCTACGAATCTTTTTGGCATCATTGCCTTTTGACATTCTTGCCCAATAATTATTTAATTTGTTGGGGGGGCAGTGGATCAATTGTGGGCTTGAACTTGGGGCCTGGACACTGCCCTTGAGCTATTTTGCTCAGGGCTAGTGCTATACCACCTGAGGCATAACATTATTTCTGGTTTTCTGTTGGTTAGTTGGAGATGAGTCTCCCAGACTTTCCTGCCCAGGCTGGTTTTGAATGGAGATTCTTAGATCTCAGCCTCCTGAGTAGCTAGGATTACAGGCATGAGCCACCAACTCCAGGCTAATTATTTAATTTTCTATGTTGTATTATGTACTCATATGTGACTTTGCTCTTGATGACTCTTTTCAGAGACTAGACATTGAAACTATGCATTCATTTATAGATTTCTGTTCAGGGAAAAAATGCAACCCTGGATGTTAATGTACCTTTGGATATTTACCAGTTTTGTGTGTATTAAGCAGAGAGACACATTTCAGTAGTATTCCTTCTACTGCATGCATCCAATTTCCACTTCTCAATTTCTCCTTTCAGCCACTTTCTAAAATCATCTTATTTCCTTCCTTCATCGCTGAGTTGAATAAAACCTTAGGCATATGTTCCCTTTGTATCAGTCTTATCTTTTACTTTTGCAAAACTATGCTTCATTACCATAGCATTCCTGCTCAGCTGGGTGGCACTTCCTCTTAGCACATGTGTGCTGGATAAACTATGGGTTTGAGCTGCCAAGGGATCCTGAAAATGTAGAACTTTTTACCTTTTTTTTGTTGTTGTTGTTGGTCATGAGCTTGAACTCTGGGCCTGGGTGCTATCCCTCAGCTCTTCATGTCTAGGCAAACTCTCTAATACTTGAGCCACAGCGCCACTTCCGAATGTTGAACTTTTCAGAGTATTTGAATCTTTTTTTGGGGGGGGAGGGGTGAGTCCTGGGATTTGAATTCAGGGCCTACACACTGTCCCTGAGTCTCTCTGTGCTCAAGGCTAGCCTAGCATTCTACCACTTGAGCCACAGCATCACTTCTGGCTTTTTCTGAGTAGTTTATTGGAGGTAAGAGTCTCATGGACTTTCTTGCCCTGGCAGGCTTTGAACCATGATCCTCAGATCTCAGCCTCCTGAGTAGCTAGGATGACAGATGAGAGCCACTGGAGCCCAGCTGGAATCTTGATAATAAATGTTAGTCATGTGCTGCAGCATAAAACAAGAAAAATGTACACTTAAGCTTTTGAGTTATCCCTATTTTCAAGGTATCCAATGATTTCTGTTTTATTACTATTCTTTTGGTGGCACTAGGGTTTGAACTCAGGGCTTCACAGTTGGTAAGTAGGTATTCTGCCGCTGAGTTACATCTCCAGGTTTATTCATATTGTAAATAACTGAGACACCTCTCAGAGTGTGTGTGAAATAGTATCTGGCCAGTGTGTGGACTTGAAGCAGGAATTATCTTCATGCTTTGAACTTAGTAGGAAGACTAGGAGATGTGTTTGAACTGGTCCTGATGAGAATTTATAGAGCAATTTCCTTCCCCAAGACAATTAAATAACAATTTGTTTCCATGAATTACCCACAAAGTAATTGAAATAATGTGTTTTTATGCAACACTTTTATTTTTTTCAGTAATTGTATCTTCTCATTGAAAATTTATTTCTGATGCAATAGGAACTAAATAGTCTTTGGAGGGGCAGACTTGGAAAGTAGTCCCAATTTATAATTTTGTTCTTCTGGAAAGTGTGCATTTCTTTCTAAATACAAAATAAAAAAGCTTCCAGGGGAAGGAATAAACAGGTCTATTACAGATTGGGAGCAGTTTCCAGAGAAGTTTATTGCACTGACAAAAATCAGGTAGATTACAAATTATTTTCTTCCAAAGGAAATGGGGACTTTGAACAAGTTTGTATGTCTGTGTGAGAAACTACGTGTGTGTGTGTGTGTGTGTGTGTGTGTGTGTGTGTGTGTGTGTGTGTGTGTGTGTTCTATGCTATCACCCCTTTTACTTTTCAGTCCCTGTAGTAGGACACACATTTCAGGTCCCTGCAGTCATTTTGCCCATGTTTTCCTTGTTCACATACTGTGATTTCTAAAGACAAAATAGTTTCAACTTCCAGTTGAACTTTCAGCATTTCATTCATTCAAAGTATTTTTTTAACCTCAATTCATGCCAGAACAGAACAGATTTCTTTCTGTATTCTTGAAATGGAACATTGCTTTCAGGAATACACAGAAGTGTCCACTTCTTTGTAACAAGGTAATGTTGATGCTCTATTAGGGAATGTTAACAAGGTTTTCTTTCTGGAGATTCTATAGAGGGAACATATTCTATAAAATTAATAATGTTGTGATATTTATTGGGACCTGTCCAAATCTAACCCTTTTACACTGTGTACTTAAACCTTTAAAGATGTTTGAATGATTTTGTTCATTTCTGGGAATTACAATTACACAAAGATTTATCACTAAAAAAATTAATAATGTTCTCTGAATATTTGACATGTTTTTCTTGGAAGATTTTTGAAATGGTTGAATGCCAGGGTGGTGGTAATTTCTTCCTAAGTAGGTTTCCCAGGAAGTGTCTGACAGTTCTCAGATGTTACCTTACATTAAATGACCCTTTATTAGAGGTCATTTATGTAATTTAAAATCGGCACCCAGAAACTAGGGATTTAAAGAGCCAACATTAGAAATCAATTAACAAGAGGTAATGTAAGACAAAACCACAACAGTATGATTTCTGATAGGAAATCCCTCAGAACTAAATTAGGAAAGTAACAAAAGCCCTATTTTATGGAGGAAATAAAAGTATTAAAAAATTGGAACACAGTTGGAAACTGGGACATTTCATCAGCTTTATTTCTGATGCCTTTAAAATGGTTTATGTTTATTTCACTTAAGTTATATCAAGCATTTTTCTTTGTAATTAAAATGTCACAGAATAGCATTAAAGAATGTGCAGTTTCCTATCTATATGGCCACAGTTACAACAAATTATTCCTCTAAAGCTGAACATCAGGCTATTTCTGCTATATTTGTCCTTATTACGTGCCAGTGAATGTCTGTGCATGAATCTTTGTCCTGTTGTGACTTTAGGATGGATTCCTTCAGAGGAAATTGGTAGGTCAAAGGCTGTGCATATTTATGACTGTCATTACAAATGACTTCCCAGAAAGACTGTAGCTATCTGTGCTCTATCCACCTTTCGTTATGTATCTTACCCATTTTCCTCTAGGATTCTGAGATTGGGAATTGGTTCACAAACTGATTGACAGCTCTGTTTCCGGCAGCCATGATATGAACTGTTCTATTGTACCCTGCGCTCCTTATCATGATGGATTGAAACCTCTGAATCCTACTTAAAGGCAGGAAGGCCTTCCCACTTCCAGCTCTCACCGCTACACACATTTCTGTGAAGATGGACGAGGAGTTTCTGAAGATTCAATTTAGAAGTGTTTGCACTTGAAGATTTGTCTTCCTCTGTTACTGACTCAAGTAAACTTTATTGGAAGCTCATTCCTACAAAGTAGCAGCGATACATTAACTTATTTAACAATTGAAGTAACTCACAAGTCAATGCTTATTGTAAAAATTCAAACATGTGTCCCTCCATGAAAAATGTTGCATGATTCTTTTAAATTGTCACCAAACATATAACACCACCACTTACAAACATAGTGAGTCATCAATGGCTGTATTCCAGTAATCTTCTTCAAGTTTTAAAAGCATTTCTTTCACAGAACTGTAGTTTAAGCTTCATAATTATTTATGTTAATTTACATTGAAGGTGGTTTATTCCAAGTCTTGCAATTTATTTCCTAATCTCATAATACTTTAAAAATACTTCTGCTGTTATTTTGCCTTGGGAGTTATTTATGTATAAATCATTCTCTTTTCCCTAAGCTGTAATTTCAAATGCAATAACTATCCTATTTCTTTTTGTGTGTCTTCAGCTACATTATGCATAGAAATTTAACTTCTCTATATTAAACTTTTGATTTTAAGATAGTTTTGATTTGAGATAATTGTGTTAGATTTGCATCTAGGTCAACACATAGTACAGAGAAAGTTCATACACCTATTGCCTGTTTTTTTCCCCACACCAGTAACAACTTGAAAAATGATAGTGTAAAATTATAACCCAGATACTGACATTGATTCCAGCAACAGGAAGATCATGTCTGGCATGGGTTCCATCTTGATGCTCTTTTGGAGCCATACCCTCCTCCTCTTAACCCATACTTTCTTAGCTCTTGTCAATCATCAATTTGTTCTCCATTTCTGTAAATATATCATTTCAAGGATGTTATGGAAATGGAACTATACAATATGCAACCTTTGGGATTACATTTTTTTGTCACTCACATGAAGCTCTGTAGATTGTTGTATAAATCATAGTTCATTCCTTTTTATTGCTGAATAGTATTCCATAGCACAGCAAAACATAGCCTAACATAGCTTAACTGTTCACCATTTACAGTTCTGGGAAGTTGCAATTAAAGTTACTATGAGCAGTTTTTTCGCAAAGGTAAAGCAAACATATGCACAAGCCAGCACACCTCCCCCAATAACTTTAAAAAGAAGTCAACATTTGCATATAAGATAAAATTGTGTCACAGAAGATTGAGAAATTAAAAGTAAAACTTTCTGTCATACATTTTTGTGAAGTCCATTGCTTCTGTGTGGAAGGAATCATTGTGCTGGGCAGTGGGCAGAGGTCGAGGGATTCATTGGCAGGGATATCATCAGTTTAAAATTTGTGAACACCTCCTTTCTGTTTATATAAGACTATACTAGGAGATGATGCAAAGTGTTTACTTACAGGGCTTGTATCCCAGGGCCCAATTCATCAACAGGGAAGAATTCTGTAAACATAAGTGCACTCAACAGCAATCTCTAGGAACTGTTCGGTGTTTCTGGGGAAGGATGGATCAGGACACCCAGCCAGGCAGGAAGAAAGGCTAGCTTGTGGTCATCCCTTGGTAAAGGCTCATTAATATATGAATAGCATGCATTTGAAAAAGGTGATGCTATCTATCCAGTGAAATTAGATATAGAAAAGGCTTGAAGTACAGCTAATAGTTTAAAACATTGATGTAGACATGGGAGAAGGGGCTGCTCTGTTTTCCACATAAGTGTGACATTAAAGATACTTTGTTAGCTAAGGTTTTGTTTTGTTTTATTTTTTGTAGTACCATTCCTTATGGATAGTAGGCAAGAAATCTATCATGGGGACACATCCTCAGCTCAAGAAAAAAACTTAATTAAAAACATTTTTTTGAACTCAAAATCTTCCTGCCTCAGATACCAGAGTGCTGGAATTATAGGCATGCACTGCAAGGACAAGAAATTTAAATTTTTAAAATAAAAAAGCTGAGCATTGGATGGCTCACATTGTAATCCTATCTACTCAGGAGGCTGAGCTCTGAGAATTGAGGGAAACCAGAAATAGAGTGTGGCTCAATGTGGTAAAGTACTGGGCTTGAGCAAAAGAACGCAGGACAGTGCCCAGGCCCTGAGTTCAAGCCCCATCACACACCCACACCCACACCCACACCCCCTCCCACACACACATGAGACTATATATATGGGACTATATCTTGTTTATCTTCCATGATCTTATCTTCTCTGCCCTCCTTTGTCTGACTTAATTTCTCAGCAATTTGAGAGTAAAATATACATGTTGTTATGTGTTATCCCTTAATATATATTAAAAGTAAGAACTGTCTTCTGTATTATTCTATTGCTATTATTGCACTCAGTATTTTATATGTTACATAAATTGCATATAATAGTATGTGATTCCAATAGTATATGCATATATAATGAGTGTATCTATCCAAACACACACATATATCCATCCTCATACCTGTCTATGCTATTTTTTTTCTTCCTAATTTCTTTGTTTTGAAGACATTTTGTAATATTTTGTATATACAGAGGAATATGTAACAATATTTTTGTACAGTATGATGAATGTTTATATAAAGTAAATGTGTATCCTACAAAATTAAAAAGCACAGGGAAGAGGTGGGTAGGGGAGGAATGAGTAAGAATGTTGAAAAGGGTGACATTGATCAAGATATACTGTATTTATCAACTGCTTTGTTAAATGACAACTCATTTGTACAGCTAAAGATAATTATTGAAAATAACTACAAAACAAACTAAGCATTTTGTAATGTATTTATTCATGTTGTCTATATGAAATTGTTTTTCATAAAACATCTATTATTTATGCAAGATGAGGACTGCTGGAGATTTGTATGACATAGTGCTTAGTATTTATGTTAATAATATGATTCTGTGCACTTTTAAATATATTTAAAGTATAGATCTCATGTTATATATTCTTACTATCAAAACAAAATGCAAATATTATGAGGAAGGTTTTGGAAGTGAAGGATATGCTTCTGATCTTGATTGTATGGTGGTGTTGCAGTCTATACTTCTGCCCCAATTTATCACCAAATATGTATAGTTATAACTTAATAATGCTTAAAATGAAGAAACTTAAACATCAGGCAATGAAATGAAGATAGTTTCACTTCACTCATCCTTATAATATTTTGTGTGTGTGCACGTGCATGCCTGTGTGTGTGTGTGTGTGTGATGTGTGTGTATGGAACCCAGGCTTTGTTCAGTCAAGACAAGATCTTTATCCTATCAAAGATCCTTCTTTATTCAAGACAGGTCATTCCTTATAAGAGTAGAAGTACATATGTTGTTTACCTTGGCTATGTGTCACTAAGTCACACCATAATTCTAGCTATTTGGGAGTCTGAGATCTTAATCTTGAACTTCTAGTTTTAGTGGGGTCAGATGTAGCATTATGCTATCCAGTCTGTGGTACTAGTTGTTTGTTTGTTTGTTTCTTTTATTTTTTGGAGACAAGGACTTGCTGTATAGCCATGTTGGTTTTAAACTCATGATCCTCTTGGCTCCTGAGTATTGGGATTACAGGTGTGCACTACTGTGTATAGCTTAGACAGTGGTATTGTTTAGGCACTTTTGGCTGACCAATTTACACCTATCTATTCATCACTATGCTAATCTATAGTGACTCCTTTTGGGGATCTTGGGACATATTTAATTTTTATCACTAATACCAGTGCTACTGAAAGTTTCTTTCCATTACCCATGTTTACACAGAAATATTGGGAAAGAATGATCCATTTGGCCTCCTATCAATCTCCTCGGAAACTACATTTCCTGGGGCTTCTCTCATGTTATTATGTACTATTTCATTTCTTCCTTGATAGCAATAGCTTTTATGTCATCTGTCCAATGGACCTGTAGCTTGCATGCAGCAGGTGATTATATTCTATAAATCCTGTCCTGAACAAGGCTGGTGCTTAAAAAAAAGTTAAGTGGTTAGTTGATTGACTTAAATCCTCAGACTGCATTTGGGAACACAGTGACCTTGATTGTTTGTTTACCAGATTTACTTATAAATTCAGAGTTCATGAAGAAGAGAGGGGGACTCGTGGCCTTCTTTCAGAAAATGTGAATTTCAAGATAGGGACACAAACATCTTTTTTCTTTCTTGCAATTGTTTCTAACGTATTTATAATGTACCATGTGATTTTTTTCTTTGTTTCTTTGTATGTTTCTTCCCCACGGTATTACCCCTGCTTCCACTGTATTTGATGTCGGTGCTCTGCATCTTGTGTATACACTTCTCTAATTTGGGGAGGGGAAGGGAAAAAACAAAATGCTCAAATAAGGATACAGGTTGACCCATTGTAACAATGAGATGTACAAGACACTATGTTGAAAATGAACTTTACAACTTCGGCGGGGGGAGAAGGGGAGAAGGGTTAGATGTAGAGGTTAAGAGGGAAGGGATGGTAGGGAGAAAACAAAGGAGGAGGCAACAATGCTTGATAAGAAATGTACTCATTACCTTGCTCATGTAACTGTAACCCCTCTGTACAGCAGTTTTACAATAAAAAAGTACACAAAAAAAGAGTGTGAATTTCAGGAGTCCCTGGTTCTGAGACATGATATTCTGGCCTGTTGTTTTCCTCTGGGATCCAGAGGAGATGTAGACAAACAGCAGGTGAAGAGGAAGAAGCCAGTGGAGCAGGCCAACAGCTGCCTTGCTGTAAACAATGGAGCTATATTAAGAAAAGCATCTGCAGCGTCTATTTCTGTCCTGCCGCCTAGTGGCCATACTCCTGAACTTTCGCTAGACAGTGATGTGACATGATGTAAAAGACATGAGTTCTTAGACATATTATTGTGCAGTTTTTCACGGCCTTATTGTGACATGTGAAATGATGGCTCAGAAGATGACATTAAAAGACGTGAGTACACATCAACACAAATGGACAAATACTGACACTGAACATTATTTCCAAAATTCTCTGAATCTTTTTAAGTTGGGATGGAGAAAGTATCTGTGGCCTTTGGTGGGCATTTCTGTGTATGATCCACAGCCTTTCCTTTTAACAGAGAACATGCTTCTCTTCTGCACTGTATGTCTGCTGTTACCATTTGATTTCCTATTAAAGTCTTTCTTAAATTAGGGTCTTTCTTTTCTCAAAATGGGTCCCTTTAAGAAAAGATAGTACGGGAAGTGGCCCTATGGCTCAAGTGGTAAGCACTAGCCTTGAGCTGAAGAGCTGAGGGACAGCGCTCAGGCCCAGAGTTCAAGTCCCGTGACCGACAAAACAAAAAAAAGAGAAGCAGAACAAAATTAACCAGTAAGAAAAGATAGTACAGTTGATATTTGAATAGAGAGAAATCTGGGGAAGGTGGTACCTAGAGGGATACAGTGCCTACTTCAAACTGTATCCACTGGTTTTACATTGAAGAAACTGAGGCCCTTTAGGGAATGTTGTGCTGAGAGGCTGAGTTGTGAGACTTGGAACAGCTGACTAGTGACATCTTAAATGACCTGGAAGGGAGCAGCTGTTCCAGAGACTGACCCATCTCCCTCAGAAATGGCTGCCCCAGAGAGATGATCTATTCCACGGTCACAATGATGCCTGATGTACAGGGAGGGTCTCTGATGTGTTATCCTTTTTGTGGTGTATAGAAGGCAACACGAAGAGCAGTATGCATTGAAGAACTGGGAGTGTGGCCTCCAGGACATGATTGGAGGGTATAGGGAGCAAGATACTTTCAGTCATATCAAAGACAACCTGTCAGAATAGAATAAAGCTTGACTGGGATCTCCCCCTTTTTAAATGCCATTATTATTATTATTATTATTATTATTATTATTATTATTATTATTATTATTGGTGGCACTGGGGTCCGGAGTGAGGGTCCCAACACACTTGCTTTGATCACTTGGCTGACACACCTCTAGAGTCATACCTCTAACCTAAGTTTTTGCTGGTTAATTTGTTTTGTTTTTGTTTTTGTCAGTCATGGGGCTTGAACTTAGGTCCTGCACTCTGTCCCTGAGTATTTCTGCTCAAGGCTAGTGCTCTATCACTTTGAGCCACAGCTCTATTCTGGTTTTCAGGTGGTTCATCAGAGATAAGAATTTCATGGCCTTTCCTGCCTGGGCTGGTTTTGAACTGCAATCCTCAGATCTCAGCTTGCTGAGTAGCTAGGATTAGTGATGTAAGCCACGAATGTGTAGCTACTGGTTAAATTTCGAAGGTGGAATTTTTCTGACTTTTCTGCCTGGGCTAACTTTGAATATCACTGCTCTGGATCTTAGGTTCATACTGAATAGCAAGGATTTCTGATATGAACTACTGGCTTCTGCCTAGATAGTTTTCTTGAAATCAATCAAATTATCATTGTTACATGTATTATATACCTTTAGTGTAGAAAAATAGAACAAATTCTTGTCCCGTATCTATGGGGGCTGATTTCACATACACCCTTACGGACACCAAAATGCATAGATACTCAAATCTCTTATATTGAATGGTGTAATATTTGTTCACAACCCATGTTTACCCTCCTATGTATTTTTTTTCTTTTTTTGGGTCCAGTCGTGGGGCCTGAACTCTGGGCCTGGGCGCTGTCCCTCAGCTCTTCAGCTCAAGGCTAGCGCTGCACCACTTGAGCCACAGCGCCACTTCCGGCTTTTTCTTATGTGGTGCTGAGGAATCGAACCCAGGGCCTCACACATGCAATGCAAGCGCTCTACCACTGAGCCACCTTTCCAGCCCCACCTCCTATGTATTTTAAATTCTCCCTGTTTACTTATAATCCCCAATACAGTGTAAGTTTTATGTAAATAGTTGTTGCAGTGTATTGTTCAGGGAATAATGACAAGAAACGAAAGTCTGTACATGTTCGGTACAGACATAGTTTTTTTTCCCTCCTGATTATATTTGTTCTGTGGTTGGTTGAATCCTGGGATGCAGAGGCTGTGGAATTGTAGCCAGACTGCATGTGAAATTCACAGACAACGCAGTGAAAATAAGCGAGTTTCTTCATTTTCACGAGCCAGCAGACTCTATTAGGAACCATCGCTGAACTTGAGAGCAAGAGAATTAATCTAATCAACAACCAGTTTTCTCTGTCATTTCAGATTAATCATTCCTGGAGTTTCCTTTCTCCTTTCTCTCCCTCCTAGGGGCTCTTTCACTTCTATGTTACAGCTGGAAGATTGCAGGTGGGGCCTTGTCTGGCTGTGGGAGCTTAGGTATGGTCTGGATCATACTTCAGTCCCTGTGGGCATCTCTCTTTTTTCAAGACTGCATCTCTGCCTCTTTCTCCCTATGTCTTGTGAGGTGAGGTTTACTCTCACCTTTCTGCTTCCCCTTCACCATTCCAGTATCAGAGGGTACTCTGTGAGTGGGCTGTCTCTATTCTCTTATACCTGATTTCACCTGTGGCATTACCTGTGATGAAGGCCTCATGCTACAGCAGAACTGTGGGATTTTCCTCACTTTCCAGACTCCAGCTTTTCTGTCCTCAGGTTCCAAAACTGCTTGAGAAGAGCTTGATGGTAGCCTTGTACTGTTTTCCTACATTGTGCTGCTCCAACAAAATATCATAGATGGTATAGCTTAAAAAGAACAGATATTTCTTTCTCTTCCTGTTCAGGAGGCCAAGAAATCCAACTTCAAGCTGCTGGTATCTGGTGAGGGCCTTTGTGCTGTGACAGAATGTCATAGAAGGCAACAACATGGGAGAACATGAGGAGGCTGAACTTGCTTTCATAACACACCACTCTCATGATAAGGAAGACCCTTCCAGGAAAATGATAATTCACTTAGAGCTACGTTTGGTGGCTAACACCTGTAATCTCAGATACGTGGGAGTTGTAGGTAGGCGGGTTGCCAGCTCTGGACAAAAAGTCTAATATCCTATCTGAAAATGAATCTAAAAGCAAAAAAAAATATGGAAGTGTAGATCCAGTGGTGGAGTGAGCATTTGTGATGCCCTGAGTTTGAACCCTAGTATTAGACACCCCCCATTCATTCGTGAAGGCAGAGCTCCTATGACTTAATGTCTGAATTTTTTGTTCTGTTTTTTTTTTTTTTTTTTTTTTTTTTTTTTTTTTTTTTTTTTTTTGTGAGATAGGGTCTTTCTATGCAGCCCATGTAAGTCTCAAACTTGTGAACCTCCCGACTCAGAGTGTTGCGATTATAATACTCAGCCAAATTTTCTCTTAAATGCATCACCACTTAACTCAGTTGCATTGGACAAATATTTTCTAACTCATGAAGCCTTAGGGACAGCACAGGGCTGAGCACAGGGTCCCTTTTCACCAACACTGCTCTGGTCTGGCTTCTCTCCTTTCCTCCATTTTTCCTTCCAAGACCCTTCTCCATTCCCGAGGAAGACTTCATTTCTACAACTTGGAATGGGATGGTTTGATTTTGTCCAAATTTATTATGTATGGGATGCACTAAATTCATAAAGCACAGGCTAAGGCAAATCAAAATGTTTTCTTTCACGTTTATTTTCTGAGTAATGAGTTTCAACACGCTAAATTAGAAGCTGATATAAACATTAGTATACAAGTTTTTGTGGTGACACAGCTCTCATTTCTCTGGGATAAATGTGTAGGAGTTCAATTACAGGGTCATATGGTACTTAGATGTATAGAATTCTCTGTAAACAGACTTTAAGAGAGAACAGTTTCAAGTTAGCAAAGAAATGGAGAAGACTGTCCTGTGAATTCTCACATATGCTCCACTTATCTCCTTCTCTTGCAAACATCTTATGAAACATTCACACAATTCATAAACCAACTTTCCTTTAGTCAACTCATAAACCAACTTTCCTTTAGTCATCCTCTTAGGATAAGAACTGTAAGCTGAATAATGGGCCTGAGTGATATCAGGTCCCAATCTCTGGGACTAGAAAATGTTACTGTTATAGTAGATAGAGATTTTGCAGATCTGAACTACTTACAGATTTCATTATGGCTGTATTATCTTGGATCAACCAGATGGACCCTAAAATTTCAGCCATGATAAGAGAGAAGGAAGCTGAATGCTGGTGGCTCATGCCTACCAGCTCATACCTACTCAGGAAGCTGAGATCTGAGAATTGCGGTTTGAATCCAGCCCAAGCAGGAAAGCCCATGAGACTCTTATCTCTAACAACAAAAAACTGGAAGTGGAGATGTGACTCAAGTGGTAGAGCTTCAACCTTGAGCAAAAAGAGCGAAGGGACAGTACCCAATCCCTGAGTTCAAGCCCTAATACCAGCACAACAAACGAACAAAGGCAATGTCTTCTTGGAGTAAGGTTATCAGTCTGATGGAACAGAATGTAATTCTGTAGGCTTGTGTAACTCTATAGGCTCAAGAAGTAAAGATTTAAAGGCTAAAGGCATGGCTCAAGTGGTAGAGTGTTTGTCTACCTAGTGCAAGGTCTGAATTCAAACTCTAGCACCCTCCCCCACCTCCAAATAGAAGAATTTAGTTCTGCCCATGAACCTTCCAAAATTTAAAAGATGCTTGAGGAATCTCAGAGCTTCACTCTATCCAGTTCTATTCCTAAAGGCATCCAGCATTACAAGGTTTTCACATACCTTTTTAGTGAGGCTTGATCAAGCAAGAACAAGCAACTATATCTTTATGTATTTCCTTCTTTTCACAGAAATGATATTAAAAACAGAAGATCCTGGGTAGGCAAGCAAAATAAGGACCCGCCCTGCCTCCCTTAGTAATCCTGTATTTGTTATGTCATAGCCTTGATATGTCCTGAATTAGAGCCTCTGGGCATCATCATGTCATGGCCAATTTCCCTGGGACTTGCAAATGAACAATGGACTTTTTGGATTCCAGAGGTGGGCAAAATATGGGCATCCGGTCAGAGGGGCTAAACAATGCACAGATAGCTTGTGGTTGAGCCTCTGATTGGGTCTGGGGAGGGATATGACTCATGGGCAGCCCACTGACCTCGAGCCACATAGCTTTCTCCTAGACACAACTTGTAAACCCTAATACAATCTACTACAGGCAAGGCTCTTGCTTGGGACCCCTCTTTTCTAACAGAAGCTCTACTTAATCTTTTTCTTCAATAAATCTTAGTCATTTTGCTTCTCTTTGTCCTAGGATACATCCTTAGAGGTCATCCAGATGAAAAAATTTCAGTATTGACATTGTCTTGTATCCTGCTTTTCTGTCATTAGCAATAACTTTTGAAGATTCACTCTACCTCGTTTTCCTTTTTTTTTTTTTGATAAGGTTTTTGTTTTATTTCATTGAAAAGATGGATTTGAATCCGTTTATCCAATAACAGCTGGGATTTAATGAGTAAGACTGTGTATATGTAATTTTGTTTGTATTTGATCTGAGTATTCTTAGTGTAATTTAGTAGTCACACAAGCATAGTGTAGACAGTAAGTGGAACTCCTTGACTTTCATAACAGACTTTAATATCAGATTTCATTGGATCCCAGAGTTTCAACGTTATTCCGTTGTTGTTTTCTTCCTACAAATAATGAATGTGGGCATTGAACTTTGTCTCCTCAAAATTTACATGTTGAAGCTCCAATCTTTATTGTGACTGTATGGGAAAGTAAAGTTTAGAAGATGTTAAATGAAGTCAAATGGAGTATGCTTTGACCCAGCAGACTTGTTGTCTTTATAAGAAGATACACCAGCAAAGAATGTGCATAAAGGAAAGATCATACACGGACACGGAGAGAAGGCAGCCAGCAAGATGGCAATGAGAGTTTGGCTCACTAAAACCAGTCCTGATGTGGGGCACTGGTAAATCATAACTATAACCCTAGCTACTCTGGAGGCAGAGACATGGAAGGTGATGGTTTGAAGCTAGCCTTGACAAAAAAGTCCATGAGACTCCAACTCCAAAATAATCAGTGAAAATGCTGGCCTGGAGGCATGGCTCAAGTGGTATGAGCATCAGCCAAGCAAACAAGTTGAGAGAGATAGAAAGGGGGGAGAAAGAGAGAGAGAGAGAGAGAGAGAGAGAGAGAGAGAGAGAGAGAGAGAGAGAGAGAGAGAGAGAGAGAGAGAGAGATCCCTGAGGCCAAACCTTGGTATAATTAAAAAACAAACAAAAAATAACCAAACAACTCCCCTAAAAAAAAAACCCCAAACAAGGCTGAAGCCCAATCCTACTATTACCTTTATTTTAGTCTTTTTTTGGGGGGGTCCGGTGTGGGGCCTGAACTCTGGGCCTGGGCGCTGTCCCTCAGCTCTTCAGCTCAAGGCTAGTGCTCTACCACTTGAGCCATAGCACCATTTCCGGCTTTTTTCTTTTTGCTTATGTGGTGCTGAGGAATCGAACCCAGGGCCTCAGGTATGCAAGGCAAGTGCTCTACCACTAAGCTACCTTCCCAGCCCCTATTTTAGTCTTTAGAACTGTGAGAAAACATATGTCTGTTATTTTAGCCACTTAGTTGTTGTATTCTGTTATGGTTATCCTAGAAGACTAATAATAAACAATTTTGACAACTGTTGGAAAATTGCTGTCCAAACAAAATTGAACCATTTTTTTTTCTTCAAGCCTCTGATCTTCTATGAATGGATTTGTAATGTTTTGTTTTTGTCAGTCCTGGGCTTGATCTGGGTGCTATCCTTGAGCCTCTTTGTGCTCAAGGCTACTGCTCTATCACTTGAACCATAGTGCTACTTCTGGCTTTTTGAGTAGTTTATTGGGGATAAGAGTCTCATGGATGTTTCTGCCTGGGCTGGCTTCAAACCGTGATCCTCAGATCTCAGCCTTCTGAGTAGCTAGGATTACAGGCATGAGGCACCAGCTCCCAGCTGTAAGTTATTTTTGACTGTTAAAAACAGTGTGTCAACAAACTTGTAAAATCAGAGTTTTAGTTTTGCTTTCCAATTAGCAGTTATCTACATAATCAAAATGTACTTTCCAACTAGTAGTTGTACACACAATAGCAAAAATAAACCCAACAAGATATCCACTGTAACCAGAATTTGCTTTAAATTTGACTTATGCTAAAAAAAGATAAACTTATGCAGAGCAACCAAAGATACTTTAAATGTACTGTGGGTTGAAATTTTCCTTATAATGTTATCCTACATTTTCCAGAAGAATCATAAGGGCAGAAGAAAGGATCTTTGCACATTGTATCCAGAACTTGCTATGATTTTGAAGGACAGAAAGCCAGATTCAACCCAATGTGAACAGTAAATGGAACTCCTGGGCTTTTATAACTAAGAAGTCTGTAAGGTTGGAGTTAATTTCAGGCATAATTGGATTCAAGAGTTTACAGATCGTCTCTTTCTTCCCTTGTCTTCCTTCTCTTGTCTAGCTTCATTTTATTCTCATCCCCCCTCCCCATTAGTTTCTAGTATTAGAAGCCTTTTATGGAATGCAATATGAGAGACAATAGAGTCTCCTCTCCCCTCTGAACTCTCCTCCTTTCTTCCCTTCCTCCCTCCCTCTTCCATTGGTCCTGATTTTATGGCTAATGCCCAGTGTCTGTTGTGCTATGCAGAGAGAGTGCAGCAGGAGGGTGCACATCTGGACCTCCCTAGGCTCATCAGAGAGGCCAGTGTGGCTGCCGTGGGGTTGGAGTCAGAGATGTAACATTCCTTTCTGGCCTTTGGCTGTCGCTTAACCAAGATGGAGAACCAGAAAGGGCTTTGACCCCACAGAAGTTGAATGAAATCAGAACCTGTTGACTGTATGTAAGGATTTAGCGTAGAATAAAGGACCCTATGACTTTTCCTTGAAGTATGGAGTTGTCATCACACAATCTGAAAAAGACTGCAAAAGGAGTGTGTTTTGGATGAGTCTCAGGGGTTTTTGAAGCAGTGCTGTGTTTCACAGTGTGCTACTCATCCCACTTGCCTTAACTACTTTAATTACCCTAAGAGGGTTACCAAAGCTAGTGTGATTCCCACTTCCAATAATGAAATGGAATCAGTGAGTTTACAGAACATTTTTTTTAATGTCACACCGGTTGTAAGTAATAGAAAATAAACTGAATGCACTCACCTCTCCCTCCTCTCCCCCTTGACAGCCATAGCTTAGAAATGTCCTTGCTTACCACCCGGCTGTAATATCTCCCCTCTGTCTCCCCTGAGCACACATAGCCTGCAAGCTTGGAAGAGAGCTTGAGACCAAGGCTATGTCTCATGCTCACATCCCTGATGAACACAGATGTTGTTGAAACCTTGAAACTCCTCAGTCAAAACAACATTGCTCTCCTTCCCTGCCTCCATCCCCGCCGCTTCCCTCTGTCCTCCCTCCTCTGACTCATGTTTTCCTAATAGTTACAGGAACCCTAGTCCTAAGGAGGGTGTACCATTTCCCCTTTAGCTGGGCTGAAGGACACTCGGCTGACTTTCCCAGGTTTTCCTCCCTCAATAAAACCTGTTGAACTGCAAAGTTCCCTCTTCTGCTCTTTTTCTTTCCTTATAGTAAGAGGTGGGGCTAGAATTTAACCCAGGGATTATATTACCTCCAGAGTCTGGGTTTTGAACTGGTAGACGATACCGCAACCTAACGTTAGATAGGCCAGGACAGCCACACCTGCTCATTAAGGCTGAAGATCAGTGGGTATTCTCCAATATGACTTGGTTCTCTGCTTCCTTGATGGATGCATAAAGACAACACCTAAGACAGCTGTATTAGCTCCAGCTGACATAATGAAGGATAATGCACCTAGCAGCTCAAACAACAGAAACTTATTCTCTCACAGGGCTGGAAGCACAAGGTCAAGTATCAGAAGGTTGGCTTTTCTTTAAAGCCTCTCCTCTCAGTGTGCAGATAGCTGCCATCGCTCTGTAGCCTCACTTCGTCTTCCCTCAGTACATGCACACCCTTGTTTTCTAGCTCTGTGCATCCAAATTACCTTACCTTAGAAAAACACCAGTGGGCCAGCCGCTGGTGACTCACGCCTGTAATCTTAGCTACTCAGGAAGCTGAGATCTGAGAATGGGGGATCAAAGCCAGCCCAAGCAGGAAAGTCCATGAGACTCTTATCTCCAAAAAACTACTCTGCAAAAACTGGAAGTGGTACTGTGGCTCATCTGGTAGAGTGCTAGCCTTGAGCACAAAGCAGTTCAGGAATAGCACCCCGGCTATCCTGAGTTCAAGCCTCAGGATCAACAAAAACAAACAAAATACCAGTGAGACTGAATGAAGGCCTCCTTAATGGGCTTATCTGAGCTGAGTCACCCCTGTGGAAGCTTATGATGGTTAACTTTAGGTGTTAATGTAATTGGGCTATGAGATCCCCAGGTAGCTAATGAAACAGTATGGGCTTGTATGTGAGAATATTTCTGGAGGCACTTAGCACTTGAAACAGTAGACTAAACAAAGGTCACCTTGATCATGGCGGGTGGCCAGCATCTATCTCCTGTCCTTGGATGTTGGTGTTCCAATGTTTCTGGTTTTCCACATTTTGGGCTAAGATTGAGTTATGCCATTGTCACTTCTTGCTCCCTAGCTTGCTAGCCATCATCCATTCTCTCTGTCTCTGTCCCTGTCCCTGTTTCTGTTTCTGTTTCTGTTTCTGTCTGTCTGTCTGTCTCTTTTTCTTCTTTGGGGAACTCTGATGAATTTAAGGTTCTATCTCCAAATATCATCACATTCTGAGGCTTTGGGTACTAAGGTTCAATATACATATTTTGAGGAAATACGAGTCTGCATGTAATACTCACCTTTAGGTTAATATGCATAAAACATAAATTATTTCAACATTATACTATTATTTATCATTACTAATGAGAAATGTCTTCGTTAGAAGAAGGAGGTTCAAAGCTAGCCCAGGAAAGAACATCTGTAAGACGCTTATCTCCAATAAACCACTTAGAAAACTGGAAGTGATGATGTGACTCAAGTGTAGAGCACTAGCCTTGAGCTGAAGAGCTCAGGGACAGTGCCCAGGCCCAGAGTTCAAACCCCACAACCCAAAAACCCCCACCAAAAACACAAAAAAACCTTAAGTGCTCCCAAACCTAGTGAAACCTGGAGTCCATTCTGATGTCTTATACCAGGGTCTCTATATGATGGTGATGACAAATGACAGAGAGGCCACAAAGAGGTTTAGCAGGTCTGAAGACTCTTCATACTGTCTTGTCACCTTAGTGTATTTCTTTCCTGGCATTAGAAATGTACTATTTTGTATGTATCAGTGTTTTATATCTATAACAAAACACTCGAGGCAGACTAGTTAACAAAGATAAAAGGTTGATTCTGGCTCATAGCTCTGGATGTTCAACTTCAATGTGTTGGGTGATTTCTTGCTGGCATAGTCCTGCAGATGTACAGAACAGCTCATTGCAGGAGACAGTAATGTGTGTCCACTTGTGTGTGCCTGGTCTCTATCACTTTTCATAAAGCCACCAGGATTCGATCACGTGGACTCCATCTTAATGACTTATCTGATTTTTAATCACTTCCTAAAGGCCTCAGCTCTAAGTACATAACTGGGTTATGTTTCTGTCCCCTTAATGCTCCACAATGAAAATAAGTTTCAGCTCTTGAGGTCTTGAGGGCATTCAGTAATATCCAAATTGTATCAGTGTGCTAATAATGATGACCTTGTATTTTTATTGTAGGTGGTGACTGAGTTGGGATGAGGGAACATGAGAGGGACTGGAAAGATTCAGAAGAGTGTGAGGCAAAGGTTCATGAAGGTAATTCCTTCTTTTTTGCCAGTCCCAGGCTTGAACTCAGGGCTTGGGCACTGTCCCTGAACTTCTGTTTTGCTCAAGGCTAGCACTCTACCAGTTGGGCCACTGTGCCACTTCCAGCTTTTTCTGTGTATGTGATGCTGAGGAATTGAACCTAGGGCTTCATGCATGCTAGGCTAATACTTCACCACTAAGCTACATTCCCAGCTCAAGAAAACTCCTTTTAATAGAAGCATAAAAACAACAAAATATCCCTATGCCCAACTCAACTAGTACCTCTTCATTCATCATAAAGTAATGTTACCTTTTAAAAGGCTGATATGGAAATGGAAATCAGTATGAACCTTTAAGTATATGATACAATAAAAGGAAGTATTACAGGGCTGGGAAGGTGGCTCAGTGGTAAAGAGCTTGCTTTGCATGCCTGAGGCCCTGGGTTCGATTCCTCAGCACCACATAAGCAAAAAAAAAAAAAAGCCGGAAGTGGCACTGTGGCTCAAGTGGTAGAGTGCTAGCCTTAAGGTGAATAGCTGAGGGACAGTGCCCAGGCCCAGAGTTCAGGCCCCACGACGGACCCCCGCCCCCCCAAAAAAGGAAGCATTACAGATTGAATACCCCTTATCCAAAATATTTGAGCTTCTGGAAATATTTTCATATGCATAGTAAAATGCCTTGGAGATATTTCATACATGCATTGGAACTTATACTGGTAGGTAATTTCATGCAATGTTTGTGGAAATTTTGAACATGAAACAAAGCTTCATGGTTGCAGTATTTTACACACAGTACTATGTTAATACTTCAAATTATTTGGATTTTGGAATATTCTAGATTTCTGATGTTTGGATTTGTGATGCTCCACCTGTAGGCTATTCATTTTCTGGGACCAGTCAAAGGGAGCAAAACTGCAAAGCTGGGGTTTCATGTTGGACCTGTGACTTTATTGCAATATTGGTGTGGGATCTTTAGGAAGTTACTTTGACCTTTGGAGTTTTTGGTGTTGTTTCTCAGCTTATTCAGGAATCATGGGGGATTCTGATTAAGACAGACAGTGTTAAAACAAAAAAGACAGACAGTGTTGAAAGGATAGGTAGAGGGACCAGAAGTTGAGATATGAGGAGGAGAGAAAGAAGAGAGAGAGGATAAAGAGAAGAGAAGGGAAAAGAATGGAGGGAAAGGAAAGAGAAGGGGAGAATAGAAGAGAGAGAGAACAGAGAGATAAGAAGAAGGGAAATGAGGGGAGGGCAGGATGAGGAGGAGAGAAAGGAGAGAAAGAGGAAAGAGAGGAGAGAATGGAAGGAACATGACGGGAAAGGAAGTAAACACATGATTCCTTCTCTTAAAGGCTAATTTTAATTATGTTCTTAGGTTCTAAATCTTTGGTATTTTAAGTACGATAGTCATATTCCAGTTAATAATTAAGAAGAATTCAACAATATCTAACCAATCCAAGAGTTCAATAGCTTTTGTTTTGTTTTGTTTTGCTGATGACGTTTTCCAATTACCCAAAGATGAGAACTTCTTTATTTTGCCCACACGGTGGCACTAGTTGTTTGGAAAACAGTCTGCCTATTGCAGAAAACCCTCTGAGGCTCTCCTGAATGTGCGGAAATGAGCGGCAGTTGATGTTTACAGTAATTAATAACGCATTAGAAAATTTACTAACAGGGATAATCCACGTCGAGTTAATTAGAAAGCAATTGGAAGGCTAGAAAAGTAGGGGAGAAATGAGCCAGTGGAGATATTGACTCTTCTGTCTAGATGGTGTGGGGATTTTGCAAGATCAACCCAGGCAATGGCTTGGGGAATCTCTGCTCCATTCCCAACTCAAGTTCCTTTTCAGGCAAAGTGCGGCAAGATGGCCTTGGGGGATCTGGGTAGCAGAGGAAGAGATGGCTCCTTTCTGAAATAGTACAGAAATTCATGTGTGTGTGCATGTGTGTATGTTCATGCGTGAGTGCGAGTGTGTCTGTACGTGCACGTGCACCAGTCCTGGAGCTTGAAGTCAGGATCTGGATACTGTCCCTCATCTCTACCACTCTATCACTTGAGCCACAGCTCTACTTCTGGATTTTGGGTTGTTAACTGAAGAGTCTCAGGAACTTGCCTGCCTGGGCTGACTTTGACTTGTGATCCTAAGATCTTTGCCTCCTTGAATAGCTAGGACTATGGTGTGTGTATGTGTGTGTGTGGAGGGGATTATCGCAAGTGTGTGGCAGCAGAGACACTCTTACCCTGGGGCTGCAGAGATAGTGTTTAACATGTTCTCACTGCAACTCATTCCCACCTGTGACACTGAATGGGACACTTTTCCCTTCAGGTACCTTTTGGCACTTGGAAAATGCATGCTCTGGGCCAGATAACCTCCAAGTGCATTTTTAACTCTGGCTTTCCATTTGGGGGATGTTCGAAGACAAGAGTCTTGCTAGTTGGAGATGTATAGATACATGCTTGTGTATGTAATCACAGCGTTGGCCACCACATCTGCTGGATTATGATAACGAGTGCCAAAAGCAACGTTCACACACTCAGACCAGGGCTACAGGAGGAGATTTTGATTGATATCAGCAACTGGAGTTTCATTGCTGTTTGGGAAGAAATTGAATTTGAAAAGGTCTTTTATGAGGGCCTTTGGGGAGACACACGGAATAAGTGCACACAACATGCTAAGAAGAAATTGGGTCTTGGATGGAGAGGTGAGTGAAAAGGACAGCAGGAGCTATTGCCTGGAGGATCCCAGACACGGAAGGGCCTGTCGACATTTTCAGGATTAGCCACAGCTAATCAATCACTCAGCCAGCCAGGCTGTACTGAATGAAGGCTGGAACCTGGCAGTGAAATGTCCAGGCTCTAGTTTGCCCTTTTCATTGCTTTGCCTCCTACAAAATGTGTCCAACGCCTGTCAGCATTGCTTTACTCGTCATTTGCTGGAAACAACACCGGAGTCTAGGCAGCTTGGACTTAGCAATTTTCATGATGAACGTCAAGGATTGCTCCAGGTGGGAATGTTGCATGAAAATATTTGAAAGGATCTTGGGTGGAATTTCTGTTCTTATGCAACAAACAAACAAACAAACAAACAAACAAACAAACAAAGTAAGGTCAATGGCTCAGCTTGTTTTCTCAGGTGGTCTAAATAAAGTCCCAGCTCAACAGGGTCAAGTTAGGATTTAAATTCAAGATAGGATTTAAATTCAAATGCCGGAGAGAGGCTGTGAGGTGACCTGGGGAAGTAGGTAGGAAGTACTGGTGACCCTTCCCTTCGGTACCTGACATGTACAAATCCAGACTTCCAAAGAACAACACAGTCATGAATTTATCCTTGTGTGTACAAAACATTCTTCTTCTATTCACTTTTCTCCATTTGCAGATCAATGTGAATACTTTTATTTGTAATTTGTTTTTTCCCCTCCATTTATAAAAATGAGACCTGTCTGATAACTTACTCAAGACAGAGATCAATGGTAAACATGGTGCAGAGATGGGCTAAAGAAAGAGAGAGAGAGATAGATCTTCCAAAGTTCAGTCTGACCCTCCCATTCCCACATCCTCCATCTTCCAAGGGCATGGTGCATGCTTTGGTGGTTCTGTTTGGCCAGGTAACTTTCCCCCCAAGAAAAACTTAAAAGGATTCTGCTTATAAATATCTGAGCTAGAGGCTGGGAAGGTGGCTCAGTGGTAGAGCACTTGCCTTGCATGCCTGAGGCCCTGGGTTCGATTACTCAGCACCACATAAGCAAAAAAGAAAAAAGCCAGAAGTGGCACAGTGGCTCAAGTGGTAGAGCGCTAGCCTTGATCTGAAGAGCTGAGGGACAGCGCCCAGGCCCAGAGTTCAGGTGCCATGACCGGACCCCAAAAAATAAATAAGTAAATAAATATCTGAGCTCAACTTTTCTCATTCTGAGTTGGAGTCCACCCTGCCTTGGACTCTCAATGCTAAGCCCAGGTAAGCCCAGGGCCAGCAGGATGGTTTAGTCACACCAGGTTCAGTTACTCTCCAATTGAACAGATAGAACTGAATGAAACCTGATCCTAGGAGATTTGAGATCTTCCTCCTTCCTTCTCCTCCTCCTCCTCCTCCTCCTCCTCCTCCTCCTCCTCCTCCTCCTCCTCCTCCTCCTCCTCCTCCTTCTCCTCCTCCTCCTCCTCCTCCTCCTCCTCCTCCTCCTCCTCCTCCTCCTCCTCCTCCTCCTCCTTTTCTGTGAGATAGTATTTTCTTTATCTTACAAGGCAAAGCATGAATATCTGATCCTTTCTGGGCCCAGTGGAGATCAAGGTTCTGAAGAGTAGGAGGATGGCTGGGCAGCAGTTTCCGTGTGAGTCATGCTGTGACTCCTCTGTCTTTGACCCCATTATAGGGGAACATAAAAGCTAGAAAGCGCCATACAGGTTGAACATGCACATCTTCTTCAGGAAGTGCTCAGCTATGGCCTTTCCAGTTTTACAATGTCATCTCAACTATTGGCCACGGGTTAAGGCTCCATCCCCTTGGGCATAAACACACTGAAGTTTCCAGAGGCCATGGGTCAATTTGGCCTCTCTCCCAATACTGTATTGCCGTGATTTTTTAAACCACATCTCTAACACGGCAAGCAGAGATCTATCTCCAGGACGGTTGTGTGGTCAGTCAGGTGCAACTGCAAAAGATCCCAGGATATGAGAGGATGTTAAACAAGGGCAGCATAGAACAAAGAAATCCTTGCACCTGTCTGCCTGGCAGTTTTTGCTGAGGATCAAACAAACAAAAAACAATTTCTCATTGTACTAGTACAGAGGTACTTTGAGAATAAAGCTGGTCTAAGACCTTTAAAAGAGATTTGAAACAGCCTGTACAAGATACATACTGCCCAAGCCGTCCTCAGGTTGTTGCTACCAAGTAGTTTTCATTATTCTCTGTTTTCAGCAGGGGAGTGAACTAAGAATGCAGGTTTGCCATCTCGTGCTAGCTTCCCTATTTGATGGCTGTGACCATGTGCCGGTTCCTCCAATACTTGGAAATTCTGTTGCTTCCCTTTAGATATAATATCAAGTGCATATGATTATTGTGACAGTTGAAGAGTATGCAAATCACTTAGACGCCTGCTTCATTCTGTTTAATAGTTGAAATTGGTATTATCAATTTTAGACTGTGATGATGAGATAGAAACTCATAAAGTTTGAGTAATGGATGACAGACAGGTCTGAATCAAAATTAAAATCCA
Source organism: Dipodomys merriami (assembly GCF_024711535.1). Classification (NCBI taxonomy): domain Eukaryota; kingdom Metazoa; phylum Chordata; class Mammalia; order Rodentia; family Heteromyidae; genus Dipodomys; species Dipodomys merriami. Next base: position 14,956,304 of record NW_027203493.1, on the reverse strand, counting down.
GATTTGTTGTTCTTAAAACTCTAGTTCATCGTTCAACTTAGTTTAATCTCAAGGAGGACCAGCCTTTCCTGGCTAAGAGTTAAACAGGTAGAAAACTTCTGGAAATGTTTACATAGTAGTTCAAAATAATAACAAAAATTCATAGCATTGTTTTTATTTGGTAAGTGTCTAAGAGCCAGGTTCACAGTCCAATAATTTTTCTGTCATAATTCTCACTGTATAAACTCACTGGTTCTTTGACCTTTAAAGGCATTTCCCTCTTATAGATGCAGACATAGAGGCACAGAATTGTGCTAAGAATTCAGGCAGGCATCAGAAACTATAATGACAAGATCATAAGATCATTTCCCACCCAATCATCTTGGAGACTAAAACACGTAGCCAGTGCTCCAGCACATAGCCATGCATGGTTGCACGCTCAAATCTCCCAGCTGAGCTTCCTGAAGGGCCAGGTGCCATCTGGAGTTAGGGGGCTTCTGGCCTGTGATTGGCTGTCACCATTTGTGGTTAGCCCCTTGTGGTGAAGTAGGCTGGGAAGGACAGTAGGGGCTGATAAATAACCCAGCAGTATGCACTGACAGACAAGAGAGCAAGGAGGGGGCAAACACACTTTGCTTTCTCTCTGGTATCAAGTGATATCAAGCAAATTGCAGACATCCCAAGTCTTTGGCCAGGCAGCCTGCTGAGCAAGGTAATGCTTGTACTTCTCATGCCTTGAGCCAAAATATTTATTACATTTTTATGTTTCTAATCAAAACGACTTGAACTTTATTTTCTTTCCCCTAGCAGGCAATGAGGGGAGGGAATGAGGAAAGCTGGCATCAATTTTATTTCTCTTTCTAAATAGAAAAAGATATCGGAGGCCATCTATAAAGGCTCAAAGAAAAGATGCAACATATTTAAGTTAGCATAAACAAATGTTATTGCAGAAGGGAAGTTAAAGGAGAGTTTCTTAAAGGAATAGGTAAGTGAATCATCAGAGGGAATGATGTATGACTTGGGGGAGAAATACTGGTAATCAGTAGCAAAGAAATTTCAGGGAGAGAGCAAAAGCATGGTTTGTTGGGCAGTGCCAGTATTGTCAAGCATTTCCTGAATTTTGGTAGACTGTGGAGGAAATCTGTGTTTCTGTAAATGTTACTTGTGTGCCATTACACCAGGGTCACTAAAATTCTTGTTTTTTAAAAAAGGCAATTTCTGGACTCCATCTCACTCAACCAGTCTCTCTGAGAGCCGATGACCTGCATTGTACAAAACAATTTCTCTAGCGCTTCTGGTTTGTACTAATTTTTAGAATTGCCGTGGAAGGGAGTCTGAATGCAGTTACATTCTTAAGTTGGAATGTCTGATCCCAGTGTGACTGTACATTTCTTTCTAAAGTGATTCAAGGAAGAATTTGTGTGGGAGAAAGGCAACAATCTTAGGTGATTTTGTGGATGCCTGAGACTTGCATTTAAAAAAAAAGGACTTTGATACCATCTACATTTTGATGTGGTAAAATAGTAGACAATAGGATTTTTGAAGTGAATCTTGGCACTCCACAAATCTTTGTAGACTGTGGCATTTGGGTTCAACCTGGTTTCTCAGAAGTCATGTAATACTTATGACAATGTTAAGAGAGGGATGGTGAGCCAAGGACTAGGAGAATGTGCATGTTAGGAGGTGGGAAGCTGGGATGGGGGAATGGCAGTGGTGCTGCTTTTGTGGTGTAGCCTCCTGACATAATTAATGATCATACTTAACTGCAGAGCTGTCCAAGCCAACCCAGGCTAGTGTGTCAACACGAGCCTGTGTCTTGTGGAGCAAGGGACCCTTCAGCCATGAGAGAAAAGGCAATGCTGAGATGACAGTTTCCATGGGATAAGACTCAGCCAGCAGTCCTAGATTCTGGCCTTTGTTACAAGAAAAGAGACAGACCTTTGTTACAAGAGAAGAGAGAGAGAGACTGAGAGAGACACAGAGAGACAGAGACAGAGACACACAGAGAGACAGAGAGACACAGGGAGAGACAGACAAAGAGACAGGGAGAGTGAGTGCAGTTGCAGAGGGTCCAAGCTAGATCACTCTTGCATAACCTTATATTCCTGCTAACTACAGGTTGATAGTTCAGTTCCCCTTCTACATATTAACAGAAAAGGAAGATTAGAAACTTAACCAGGTCTTTTTTACTGTTCTGGGGAAAACTTACACGATGGAAAAATAACTTCTATTTCAAACAGTTTTATCCAAAATGAATTGATCACAAAATTTGAAAATGCACATGTACTGTGAAAAATTCAACTAAAATAAAATAAAATGTTTTATTCCACTTACTGTTAATTCTATGTCTTTTCATATGGGTGTTTTTCTGTGTGGGCAAAGCATATATAAATCTAACGTTCTATGTAATTTTTCTTTGTATGTCTGGACTGCAGTTTATTAATAGTATTCTCTTGCTAATTATTTATATTTTTCCTGTTTTTTCTTATTTTTCAAAGTGACAAACAACTTTCCAGCTAAATCTAGCTTCACGTAAATATCAGTCTATAATCATGGGACTATTTCTATAGAATAACTATAGAATATCTACTCAAAGGAAATGTATAGCACTAGTGAATGTAATTTAACCTTTAAAATATGTGTCAAAGCATCTACTAGACAATTTATAACAATTAATATTCCTCTTAATTTTCTCATGCCTTCATTAATACTGAGAAGCATCAATAGTTTTAATCTTTGTTAATGGGATTGAGTAAAATGTCTCACTAAATCTGATTCTTGAAAGTTCTACGTTTTTCCAAAAGTAATATATGTTCATTTTAAAGAATGAAGGTCATACATAGGGATGAAAGTATGAAACATTCTGCATCTTCCATGAATAGCTACCATCATTATATTCTCATGTGTTTTCCCCTAACTTACCCTTGCCTTTAGCTTCTTGTTTTTAGTTTGCATAAAATTTTGCCAGTTGAGAAATAAAATCTGCATGCTGTAGATGTCATCCGTTAATAACTACTTGGTGATGACACTCTTTTCTTTCCATGAGAGAGTATTTAAATGAACATATTTTGGTCATTTTTTCATAATGTACAGTTAGTGGAGAAAGTATGGAGGACCTGCCCACAGGGTTGACTTACTCATTGTGAAAGGTCATTATTTAACTTGATGAGTTCCACAAATGGCCATACACATTTTTTAAAGTAACTACTCAAAATATGATTTTAGAATGTCAAAGACAGTGCTTTAGTAAAAAGGCTAGGCAGTGAATGCTAAATAGGAAAAAAAGGCATTTGGGATGGAGTTTAAGCGGAATAAGGGAAGACAGGGAACAGCCTACCACCTGCCAGAGGAGAGAACTAGGAAACAACATAAATAAACCATAAACAATGTTGAGGTATTTTTTGGGTTACATTTGAAGTACTTTTGAAGTCTCTGAGACCCTTGAAGTGGTTTTTCTGCTTCTTTAACTCTCATATAGCATAGTGAACAGCTCTGCTGGCTTCCCTTTCAATCAAGTATTAGAGATTTGCTTTTAATTTTTGATAAGAAACACTAGGCATATTGCACATAATGTAGAATAGGTTAGATCATTGAAAGGGAAGATTTTTTTGTTGTTGGTAGTGGTGGTCATGGGGCTTGAACTCAAGCCTAGGCACTGTCCTTGAGCTATTTTGCTGAAGGCTACAGCTCCACTTCCAGTTTTCTGGTGGTTAATTGGAGAGAAGAGTCTCACAGACTTTCCTGCCTAGGCTGGCTTTGAACTGTGATCTTTATATCTCAGCCTCCTAAGTAGCTAGGATTAGCATGAGCCACCAGCGTCTGGCTTAAAGGGAAGATTTATAAAGGAACTTTGGTAACAGGAGCCAGGACTAGACCTGGCCCATCTCCCTCCTCAGAGCCCAAGTCCCATCCCTGGTCAAAGTATATTTTTTCAAGTTTCTCTCCATTACTATTAAAAGTAATTAAATTATTAAATTAAACTATTAAATTATTATTAAAAGTAATTTCGTCTACCCTGTTAATTGAGAGGACAACCAATGATGCTTGAACTAGCTAGTAGGTCAAAAGAGTTAACTGAGGCAAGTTTGGGAAATGTGGTTAGTATGGTATACTGAAAATACAGTGCTGTCTTTCCAACTGTGTAATGAAGAGTTTTGCAAAGATGAATCTAACTAGGGCTGGAGAATACTCAGATGTCACTGTTAGATCTGCTCCCCTCCCCATCTATTTTTTTTTTTTGGTTGGTTGTGGGGCTTGAACTTGGGGTCTGGGCTCTGTCCCTGAGTGCTTTCACTTAAGGTTAGTGTTCTATCATTTTGAGCCACAGTGCCACTTCAGGTTTTCTGGTGGTTAACTGGAGATGATTCTGAGCCTTTCTTGCCTGGGCTGGCTTTGAACTGTGATCCTCAGATCTCAGCCTCCTGAGTAGCTAGGATTAGAGGCATCAGCCACCAGCCCTTGCCCACAACCCCCATTTTTGCTGACACATATAAAACAACACAATTTGATTGGTTTTACTCGTGTATATAATTTTTATTACCAGAAGAAAACCATTCTCCCTTTTTTTTTAAATTGAAAACGGTATTGCTAATGGCCAATGACTTTCAGAATGACCCCTGCAAGTTTTTATCCAAAGCCACTTGAATTTTTTGTTTAAAAAGTCTCTTAGCATCTGAGTATGTGCAGACTCTGGCTTGTTGCAGGTTTCAAGAGCTCTGTGGTCTTTGTTTCTAACGTAGATACAGCCTTATAATTTACAGCAGCTCTCACTAATTAAAATTGTAAGCATAATTACTATCCATGATACTTATTATTAGGTTGCATCCATAAAGCTCAAAATTCACTTCATCCTTTCAAGTAGTGAGTAATTAGTTTCTTTGGGTTTGTAGCTTTATCATCTCTTTATGACCCGTTGGGAGGAAATAAACAACCAACCTCCCAAAAGACTGTTTTATAAGGCCAGAAATATATTGTCCAGCTCGTTCAATGAGGCTAATACAGTGTGGAAAATATTGCTTTCCTTTGCTTTAGTAGCTACTTTATCTTCGCATTTACTAAAAAATAATTACTGAGCATGCAATCCTAATATGCAATATTAGGAAGATAAGATCAATCACTCAAATATTCTGTCTTCAATGACATTAAAGTGTTTTTAGAAGAATTATATCACACACATAATTTTAAATTATACATCTACATGATATAAATGATCCTAACCATTTGTCAGGACAGGGAATGACTTTTTTTTTGCTGTATGATCAACATTTAATTCCCAATAGTATATTAAAACAAGAGATCTAGCTAAGTGACAGAGATGGCCCAGATGCCCTACAATGGATGAGTGGATCAAGAAAATGTGGTACAGCTCTTTCCCTCTGAGGAGGTGAAGGCCACGGCAGCTACTTGCAGTTATGGCTGAGATCTGTGCGGCAAAAAGGAGGAGCTGCTGCAGCAGCTTGGACCACCTGAAGGTGGAGCTGTCCCAGCTGCCATCGCTAAAGTGATGGGTGGTGCAGTGTCCAAAATACAGTGGTACAATTTTGAATTCCTATGAGAACTTCTGTGACTCAGAATCTTCTTGGAAACAAAGGGCAACCTCAAATAAAAGCTTGGAGAATGGATACAATAGGAAACAGAACAAGGAAAGTGAAGAAGTGAAGTTAAAAAGCCAGCCAGGTTATGGGTGGTTCATGCCTGTAATCCTAGTCCTAGGAGGTTGAAATTTGAGGATCTAGGTTTGAAACCAACCCTGGGGAAGAAAAGTCCATGAGATTCTTATCTCCACTAACCACTAGAAAACTGGAAGTGACACTGTGCCTTGAAGTTGCTAGTCTTGAGCAAAATAGCTCAAGGACAGCACTCAGGACCTGAGTTCAAGCCCCACGACCAAAAGAAAATAGTAAATATTACTCAGTATTGGATGGAGAGACAAGGAAGACCTTGAGAAAAGGATGCCAGGCAGAATGCCCAGCACAAAGGAGGTAGGGTGATATTTGCAAGACAGTGAAAAGTTTGGCACAGGAACTTGGTGGAGCCTCTGACTTGGGCTGAGATCCACACATGTCTGGTCTTGGCAGTGACAGAGCTCACATAAGTTGATGCTTGGAGGGGCCTTCTATTCTGTTTGCACAGCTAAAGCATTTTCTGTGGTGGATGTTGTTGAAAAATGAGTCTTAGTAAGTTGTTCCAGACTCAGAGGGTTAACTGTGCCTTGAATCAGGGTTGGATGCCGAGTCTGAAATCTGTATGGCTGTGGAAGTGTCACCTCAGTGAGCTTTGGAGGAAGAGTTCTAATATTCTTCAGGATGGCACCAGGTACAGTCTTTGTATTTGTTGACAATGGCTGATAGCCTGATGTTGGAGGTTTAGCCTCAGGCTCCAACTCTGGCTGTAGGGGCTGAGTTGGGTCTTCCACGGAGGCTGAGTTAGAGTCTTCCAGTGAGGCTGACTTAATGGCTTCAAAAGAGGTTGAGTTGAGGTCTTCTGCCAAGGCTGAGTTGAAGTCTTCGGTTGGGATCTCCTGCAGATGCTGAGTTGGGATCTCTTGCACAGGCTGTGCTGAAGTTTGCTGCTGAGCCTGTATTGCAGTGTCCTGCTAAGGCTGTGCTGAAAGCTCATACAGCAGATGTGTTAGAGTTTCCTGCAGAGGCTGTGCTGGAGTCTTGTGCAGAATCTGTGTTAAGGTCTCCTGTGGCCAGTGAGTGGAGATCTCCTGTAGAAACTGAGTTATCGAGTCTCCTGCAGGGGCTGAGTTGGGATCCCCAGCAGAGGTTGTGCTGGGGTCTCATGCACAAGTTTTGCTGGAGTCTCATGCAAAGCCTGAGTTGGAATCTCCTGCAGTGTCTGTGGTGGGGTCTTTTGCAGAGGTTGTGCTGTTTTGGTCTCATGCAGAGCTTCAATGGGGGTCTCCTGCAGACACTGTCTGCATATTTGAAGAAACTAATAGGTTGCTGACCTTGAAGTGGATTTGTTACTTGTAGAGGAACTGTGGTCTTCTTCAAGGATGGAGAATTTTCACTCTCTGTAGTAGGTCCTGAAGTTGTGGAAAGCAGTAGGCATTGGTTGAGATGTGACCTTGTGTGTCATTGGAGTCCAGGTTGAGTCAGACCTGTGATGGAAAATGGGGCTTTAGTTGGAGAATCCCTGGGTGGTGTTGAAAGGTCAGTTAAGGTCTCCTGTATGGTTGGAGACAGTCCAACCTCCATATTGGATTCTGGAGTGAAGGTAATTTCCACATCAAAAGGATGAACTGTGATTTCAGTCAGATGGGGATGCTGAGACTAAATCTTATCTGGGGGTAGCAAGGTTACCTCAGGTTCTTCTGGAGAAGTTGTCATCTTCAGAGCTGAAGAATGTTCATGCTCTATGGTGGAGTCTGGAGTTACTGTAACTTCCAGGTCAAATTGTTGAAATGTCACATTGGGCAATGCTGATGCTGAGTTTCATTCTGACCTGTGATGAGAACTGTCACCTCCTGATTTTCTTCAGATTGCCCCACAAACCTCTGCTTTGTAGGCAGACCTGGGGCCTCATCTACTATTGGAGGAAGTTCATCTTCAACAACAGCTTGCACAGTTACAGTCAGTTGGATGTGTACAGGTTGAAGTGTTACCCAAGGGCGCTTTTTTAGGTCCTTAGAATGTTTGGCTATAGTAGAGATTTCTGGAGTGTGAGTTCCAGGTCCACAGGTTGAGATGTGACACTGGGCAATACTGGACTCTGAGTTACATCTTGATTTGGAGTGGGACCTGTCATCTCATAATGCACTGGAGCTTGCACTGCCATCTCATGAGGTGGCACTGGAAGCTGAGTTGGATCGTCATCCTGAGTTGAGGGAAATTCTATGTCCATCGGAAGTACTGGAAGTACTCCCCCTACTCAGGGAGTTGTGCAGGCAGAGATGAAGCCATTAGAGAAGTTGTAGAAGCAGTTTGCTGCTTGTGAGAATTTGGAGTCTGAGTTGTAGTCTCTTGATGGTCTGAGGAAGATCCAACATTTTCAGGGCCTTGAAGAGGCTGGGAAGGGAGACCAGACTGGGTTGGAGAAAATTCAACTGGCTCATTAGTCTGTGGAGTTATGGTTATCTCCAGATCCACATGTTTCACTGCAGTTTTAGGCAATGCTAGTTCATTAGATCGAAAGGTGAAAATCCCCAGCTATCTGACAGCAGAGGAATACTATAATCCATACTGGGTATTGGTGATAGAACTGGAAGTCCTTGCTGGCTGGCTGGAAACTCAATACTTTCGGAGGGCTTGGGGGAGCAGAGTTGTGCTCTATTGTTGGCTTGGAGAAGATTCTTCAGGAAGCTCTTGGCATGGTGGGCTTGGACCTCTCCTAGAGATTGAGCTGTCAGCTCATGGTTTGGGAGACTTGTGTCTATGCTGTCCATGGGGGCCTCTGGAGCTTGCACAGGAGCCTTCTGCTCACCTGGAGGTGTGACTCCCTCAAAAGGTTTTTCAGGCTGAGCTGGGATTCTAGATGGCTTTCAGAAGCTTATCCAAACTCTGGGAGCTCTGAAGGTGGAGCTCACACCTCTTGTTTGGTAGATGACAACTCTTCCTCCAGAGGTCTCCCTGGAGGATGGGCTGCAGTCTGTTGGTGACAGGGAGTGGTGAAGGTAATCTGCACAACTGCAGGATGAACTGTGGCATTTGGCAATGTTGAAAATTGAGTTTTATTCTGCAAATCATTGACTAAGGGGAGACCATGAAGATACCTTCTGGAAGTGATAAAGTGTGTTCTGTACCTTTGAGTGCTGTCTACACAAACCAACATTTTTCATTGAGATAAAAATGCTTAGGATTTGCATACCCTGTTGTATATTTGTTACTTCTCAATGAAAAGCTTTTTTTTCTAAATTATCATTCCTAGGTTGGAATAAAGAGGAAACAAATACACAATAGTAGGAAATGCTAAAATAAATATCTGCATAGGTTAAAAAAAGCAAATGTGGTACGCATATACAATGGAAATTTACTAATTCATTTAGAACGAATAATACTATATAATTTGCAGGGAAATGGATGAGCTTGGCAAAAATCATGTTACATGGAGTAAGCCAGTCTCAGAGAGACAGATGGAGCATGTTTTCTTTCAGATGTGGAAGCTAGATCTAAAACACAAATATGAAAGATAATATACACAGGCTTAATACATTATACACAGAAACAAACTGATTAAAGGATAATATAGTTTGAGAAAGAATCAGAAGGTGTAATTCCTCAGAACAACTAATGTAGTGTTTATCAAAATGACTATCAAGAAGTGGAAACAGATTTTTCGTGGGTGAGAGAAGGCAAAAAGGGGGACACATGAATGGAAGGAGGCAGGGTGAGCAAACACAGTCATTATATTCGATGTACATTATGTAAAGCATGAACTATGTAACTTGAGGGTAGGAATAAGAGAGGGGAAATTCAGGAGAACAAAGGAAGTTGACACTGACCAAGAAGCACTGTACTTGTAACCTGACTTCTGGAATTGTAACCCGCTTTTACAACTCCTTATTAAAAATAAAAAAATGAAAAAGATAATAAAAAGCAGAGCATGTCAAACATGTATTAAAAAAGGATGAGTAATTAAATGTCGCATTTGTTTTCTTTGTATGACTCTCCTATGCATCCGTAGAATATTGACCTGTTTCCTGATCTGGCTTGTTTTCACTATCCCAGGCACCTCCATCAGCATGGCTGCCTTCTTGCCACCCACCTTGGGATTCAGTTCTGCTCCTGATGAAATTCAACATCCACATATTAAATTCGCAGAGTGGAAATTTAAGCTATTCAGGGTGAGATCTTTTGAAAAGGCACCGGAGGAAGCCCAAAAGGAAAAGAAGGAGGCATCTGAGGGGAACCCTGCTTTAGAGCAATCACCATCAGTCCCGGAAAAGGCTGGAGTTCAGAAGGCAGTCCTGATTCAACCAGCATTTCAGGGCCACCCTAAGTTTTCAAAGAGAGCCCACGATGATGAGAAAACAAGAGCCAAAGCCATCCACCAAGCCAACCTCCGACACTTCTGCCGCATCTGCGGGAATTCTTTTCAAACTGATAAACACAGGAGGAGATACCCTGTCCATGGGCCGGTGGATGCGAAAACCCAAAGCCTTTTACGGAAGAAGGAAAAGAGAGCCACTTCCTGGCCTGACCTCATCGCCAGGGTTTTCCGGATTGATGTGAAAGCAGATGTCGACTCGATCCACCCCACTGAATTCTGCCACAATTGCTGGAGCATTATGCACCGCAGATTTAGCAGTGCTCCTCGTGAGGTTTACTTCCCCAGGAACACAACCATGGAGTGGCACCCCCACTCACCATCCTGTGATGTCTGCCACTCTACCCGGCAGGGGCTCAGGAGGAGGAGACATCACACCCATGGGCAGCTCAGCAAAAGAATCAAAATGATGCTTGATCGAGCCAGACAAGTCCGGCAGCGCAAGAGAAGAGCTCGGGCAAAGGTCAGCAGCAAGGCAGTCATGAAGCAGATTGCCAGCTGCAGTCAGATACATCTCAGCACCAAGCTCCTGGCAGTGGACTTCCCCGCCTACTTCCTGAAATCCATCTCCTGCCAGATTTGTGAACACATTCTGGCAGACCCGGTGGAGACCAGCTGCAAGCACGTCTTTTGCAGGGTCTGTATCTTCAGATGTCTCAAAGTCATGGGGAGCTATTGCCCCTCGTGTCGCTATCCCTGTTTCCCTACTGACTTGGAGAGTCCAGGGAAATCCTTTCTGAGCATCCTGAACTCTCTCCTAGTCAAATGCCCCGCCAAAGAGTGCAACGAGGAGGTCAGCTTGGAAAAATACAACCACCACGTCTCAAGCCACAAGGAGTCGAAAGAGACGTTGGTGCACATCAATAAAGGGGGGCGACCCCGTCAGCATCTCCTGTCCCTGACCCGCAGGGCTCAGAAGCACCGACTGAGGGAGCTCAAGCTGCAAGTGAAGGCGTTTGCAGACAAAGAGGAAGGTGGAGATGTAAAATCCGTGTGCCTGACCTTGTTCTTGCTGGCGCTGAGGGCGAGAAACGAACACAGACAAGCCGACGAGCTGGAAGCCATCATGCAAGGCCGGGGCTCGGGCCTGCAGCCGGCCGTTTGCTTGGCTATCCGTGTCAACACCTTCCTCAGCTGCAGTCAGTACCACAAGATGTACAGGACCGTGAAAGCCATCACGGGCAGGCAGATTTTCCAGCCGCTCCACGCCCTGCGCAATGCCGAGAAGGTCCTCCTGCCGGGCCACCACCCTTTCGAGTGGAAGCCACCTCTGAAGCAGGTGTCATCCCGCACCGACGTTGGCATCATCGACGGTCTGTCGGGGCTGTCCACCTCGGTGGATGATTACCCGGTGGACACCATTGCCAAGCGGTTCCGCTACGACGCGGCCTTGGTGTCGGCCCTGATGGACATGGAAGAAGAGATCTTGGAAGGCCTGAGATCCCAGGATATCGAGGACTACCTGAGCGGGCCGTTCACCGTGGTGGTGAAGGAGTCTTGCGACGGCATGGGGGACGTCAGTGAGAAGCATGGGTCGGGACCAGCCGTCCCGGAAAAGGCCGTTCGCTTCTCCTTCACCATCATGAGGATCAGCGTGGCCCAGGGTGCACGCACGGCGCAGGTGTTCGAGGAAGCCAAGCCCAACTCAGAGCTGTGCTGCAAGCCCCTGTGCCTGATGCTGGCGGATGAGTCTGACCACGAGACCCTGACGGCCATCCTCAGCCCTCTCATCGCCGAGAGGGAGGCCATGAAGAGCAGCGAGTTGAGGCTGGACATGGGAGGGATCCTCCGGACTTTCAGGTTTATCTTCAGGGGCACCGGGTACGATGAGAAACTGGTCCGGGAAGTGGAAGGTCTGGAGGCTTCAGGCTCCGTCTACATCTGTACCCTGTGTGATGCCACCCGCCTGGAGGCCTCCCAGAATCTCGTTTTGCATTCGATCACCAGGAGCCACGCGGAGAACTTGGAGCGCTACGAGGTCTGGCGTTCCAACCCCTACCACGAATCGGTGGAAGAGCTGCGGGATCGCGTGAAAGGCGTCTCCGCCAAGCCTTTCATCGAGACCGTCCCTTCCATCGACGCCCTCCACTGTGACATTGGCAACGCCGCGGAGTTCTACAAGATCTTCCAGCTGGAGATCGGAGAGGTGTATAAACACCCCGGGGCTTCCAAAGAGGAAAGGAAACGCTGGCAGGCCACGCTGGACAAGCATCTGCGGAAGAAGATGAACCTCAAGCCCATCATGAGGATGAATGGCAACTTTGCCAGGAGGCTCATGACCAAAGAGACGGTGGAGGCGGTCTGCGAATTAGTCCCCTCCCAGGAGAGGCACGAAGCTCTCAGGGAGCTCATGGACCTTTACCTGAAAATGAAGCCCGTGTGGCGCTCCTCATGCCCGGCTAAAGAGTGCCCAGAGGCCCTCTGCCAGTATAGTTTCAACTCGCAGCGCTTTGCCGAGCTGCTGTCTACCAAGTTCAAGTACAGGTATGAGGGCAAAATCACCAATTACTTTCACAAGACCTTGGCACACGTCCCTGAAATTATTGAGAGGGATGGCTCTATTGGGGCTTGGGCTAGTGAAGGAAACGAATCTGGGAACAAACTGTTCAGACGTTTCCGGAAAATGAACGCCAGGCAGTCCAAGTGTTATGAAATGGAAGATGTTTTGAAGCATCACTGGCTGTATACGTCCAAATATCTCCAGAAGTTTATGAATGCTCACAAAGCATTAAAAGACTGTGGGTTTACCATAGATTCTAAGGTAACCGTCGGGGACACATCAACTCCGGAAGACTATTTGGAAAGCCAAGATTCAATGGAGTTTTGAGTAGGAAAATCCCTCAGGAGTTGGTATTTTTTATCTTGTTTGGGAGGGCAGCTCAATCTTCCTTTGGGTTGCAAGGAGGCCTTCTAGCATCCTTTACTTCGGTGTGTGTGTGGAGGAATCACCACCCCAGAAGTTGGAGTGAAAGGCCACAGGTGCTGTAACCAAGGTCAGGCACGGATAACGGATGAGCCGATTGCCCGAGCCACTTTAGTAAGCTCAGAAAAGCAACAGGAGAAATCAGTTATTTGAAAGCTCAGTAGCTCAGCGCAGAAGTAACTGCAGGGGACCCGAGATGAACAAAGGTGTGTGTGTGTGTGTGTGGTGTGTGAAGCTTGAGTATCCTGGAAATCAAAGCCAAGGTTGTCAAAGAACAGCCAGCAAGGCCAGGAAAGGAATTTGTCTTGTTGTCTTTTTATTTAAGTCTCAATTTAGTATTTTTTTTGTATTGAGAGAAATGTTTTTTTTTTCTATTTCATTTTTTGGTAAAATTCTTTATTTTATACATTTCGAACATCTTGATTTATTCTATAAGATTAAAACGCGCTTTGAAGGTTCCTTTGACAATAGCTCACATTTTGAATGGTGCAAATGACACCTACAGAATGCTCTCTCAGGGCATTTTTTTTCATTCATTACATGTATGCAGAAATAACTTACATTCAAAAAAGTTTCAGGAAATCAGCACTTTTCTGAGTTGAAGTGGTATTTCTATTGCCACCTTTGGAGTTTAAGAGGTCATCTACTGCTGTCCTGAATTTTTCAATAATGAAGTTAGACAATACATTTCTTCCCCAAATACCTGTTTCATTAGCTATCAGTAGTCAAGTTTGATTGTGTTTCCTCTTGGATTTCAAGTAATTTAGAGTCTAAGATTTTTTTCCCCATACAATCACTAGGTTATAGAGTCTTTTTTTTAAAGTTTGCTCAGTGTCTAAAATCACATTTAGTGTCACACTAAAAGTTTTTGCCAGATTTTTCTCTATATAAAATTTGGGACAATTTTAGTAAAATATAGGTTTCATAGAGTCTTCCTCCTTTGCTATGTGTTATTCCTTCAGTTATGATCAGTTAAGTTTCAGTGTATTGAAATTTTCATAGCCATATTAACTGCACTTTTCTCCCTTGTTGAGTTTAGCTGACCACTCATAATGCAGTGGAAGAATTAATATTTGTATATTGTTTATTTTTTCCATGTTGCTATTCTTTTTTATACTTATTTTGCCTCACAAGAATTCTATGGTGTAGGCATTATATTGTATTGGAGGGAGGGTTCAATAATTTTCCTGAAGTTACAGGCATGATCAATACCTGATCTTCAATTTGAGCCTACTCTTTTTGTTTCTAATTTTCTTGGTTTTGTTTTTGTACCACTAAAATTAATCACTAGTTTGGTTTATAAATCAGTATCAGAATCAGGAGCCACAACTGTCATTACAGTTTATAACTCTGAGATGACATCTTTCAGTGGCAGGAGTGAGTAAATTGTGTGTGTGTGTGTGTGTGTGTGTGTGTGTGTGTGTGTGTGTGTGTGTGTGTGTGTGTGTGTGTGTGTACTGGTGCTTGAATTCAGGGCCTATGGATCTTTGATTAGCTTTTTTTACTCCTCAAGACTTGGCATTCTACCACTTGAGCCACAGCTCCACATCTGGCATTCTGCTGGTTAATTGTGGATAAGTTTTATGGACTTTCTTGCCTTGGCTGATTTTGAACCTCTCAGTCCTCAGATCTTAGCCAGGAGAGTAGCCATTACAGATGTGATATACGAGTGCCTAGCTTAGAACTGGGTGAATTAAAAAAATTATTGTAAAGGCGATGTACAGAGGGGTTACAGTTACATGATTCATATAATGAGTACATTTCCTTTTGAATAGTGTCATCCCCTCCCTTAATCTTTCCCAGTTTTTCCCATCCCCCCCCCAAGTTGTTTAGTTCATTTCACATAGTGTCTAGTGGGTTTCACTGCTGAATTAGTTTACCTTTTGTCCCACCGTTTCTGTGTTTGCCCTTCCCTTCCCCAAATCAGATAAACTTATAAATAAGGCATTTGTATGTATTGAACTTTCTGACAGAAGAAAGTAATGCTATACATCTAAAGAGTCAGTGAGAATCTCTTCTGGCTCCAGTAATTTGAAAACTATTGTCTGCATCCTTAGGAATTTGGGATTTTCCAGTTGCTAGCAATTTAGAGCAAGCATGGAATTTTATGTTCTAGTGAGTCATAATGATATGTTAGTGTTAATTAGTTTTTTCTTTCTTTGATTTTATTGGCCATAATTGCCACTCGTTATGCACAGTATATCAAAGAGCTTTGTAATTTAGTTGTCAAACATGCATCAGTGACATTATCTTAAATGGTATGCATTTGGTGCTTTTTACAGGGATTGAACTCAGTGTCTTTCATTAAAAATGCATCAGTTTTCCTTGCTTTTTACATGGAGAATATCAAAGACATTCATAATTTAGTTGTCAAAACATGTACATATGTTAATATTGCTTTTTTTCTGCCTAACTCTTCATTTTGCATTTTGGAAATAAATGGGCTTTCCAAGACACCCCTCCCTTCCTTCCCTTCATCCTGACTTATCCATACAGCATGTCTGTGCACTAATAAGCCACTAAATTCATATAATCATCCTGCTCCTTGAAGCATGCTGTTTTGTAGACACCCAGCCTCTTGTTTCTATCTGTTACTCAACTGGTGGCACTGTAAATACTTTCCAATATTAAATCCCCGTTTTCTAGCATTGTAGGAACTATTTCCAATTCATGTGACTAAGAACATGATTTATAGGACAACCTTCCCACTGGTTCCTTAATCAGATCACATTTTTGAGAAACCTCAAGAACATCTGGCCACAGGAATTTCAATATGAATAAATGACTCCTATCGTTATATATCCTAAACCCTGGGTTTGTATTTGAGTTTTATTCTTTAATAATGTTCATTGTAAGTGCAGTCACATGCTTCAGGGAAATTCACCACAGTGAATGGAGTATTATTTTTTGAAGTATAGACTGGGACTTCTGAAGTGCAATGTGTTCTGTTTTTCTTTTTCTTTCTCCTGTGAAACATGTTTCTGCAAGTTTCCCTGCCAACCCACTGAGGTGCACTGCAGGGACCAGTGAGAGTTGCTGATGAAAATTGATGAATAGTTGGTATGAGGTTAAGAAGAGCTTTGAGACTAATACACACACTCACAGATGCCAGAGCAGTAGGGAAAGATGTCTTTTTCTTCCAAGTGAACTGGAATTTTGCTTTGCCTGAATTTGTTTTCACAGAATATGGATGGAGATAAAGATTTGCTTGGCTAACAGTAGGGGACTCATTTACATCAAAGAGAATTCAAATTTCATAAGCCAGAAGGCAGGATTTGTAGGTACTACTGCTGGTTTTTGATTATAAATGTTTGTATCGTTAGTTGTTGTATGACTGATGTTTTATTCTTTCTATGCTAAGAGATTTTTAAATGAAAGTAGGCATTTTGTACCCATCTCACCTTTCCCCCATCAACTACAGGAATCTACTATAAGTACACCTCAGAATTAATTTTTTATGAGAGTTTTCTTCTGATGGAATCACTTCATTTTACTTTCTTGCAAATAATCATACATTTTGTTTAATGATTTCCAAGAGTTTTTTTTTTTAATTCTCTTTAAGGAAATTTTGAGTACCAGGATGCAATGGTTTTATTTCACGTATAGAACCTGTTAATTGTTATTATTAATTGTTTTCAAATTAAAAGGATTGACTTTCAACTTATTGTTTTAATATTTTCATTCATTAATAATGTCATTATTGTTCAGTTTTGAAGTTGTGTTTGAAATAAAAGCTTAATATTTGAAAAGAACTTTGATTTATATTGTCATTACATTTTTGCATTTTAGTAGCATTGAGTACAACACTTAAAACACCTTTGCCTTGAAAGAAATACAAATATATTTGTTATTCTTTGAAGTAAAGAATATTAGCATACTCATAAAGAGCATAATCTATCCTAAAGTCAGAGGAGGTAATTTGTTTCCAGATTTAAATAATAAACCTTTCATTTGTTTTTCAATTTTTTCCAAACCTGGTGAAAATATAAAATCTTCTCCAGCAAATTATCTTTTGAAAGCTTAAGATTTTACATGTTAATAAATAAATTATTGGACACAAAGATAGTTGGCCCAACTACATCACAAAACCATAAACTAAAGATATGCAAATTGCATTTTATTAATCAAACAATCTTCACATAGAACTTCAGGTGAAGTTGAGAGAACAATGTGTTTATAAGGTTGCTTTATAGATGAGCATTGTGTTTACAAAATGCACCAAATGCCAGAGCTTTGGGATACTGTTTCTTTTCATAAACATAATGCAAAGTCTGGATGCTGAGATTCTGACATTACCTGCAATTTTTCTATCTTTCACATATTTCAAGTGGAGACCTTCTATATTATGTCCTATCCTTGATGTATTTCTCAATCTTGGACTTTTAATAACTGTTTATTGCTAGATACTGTCCAAAACACTAATGAAAGAGGAATTGAACTGTAGATTCAGCTCCCAAACTACACTTACTGATCAACCTTCAACAGGCATATGATTATACTTTTCCTCCTTATTCAAGTTAATTGAATACATGTTTGTTAGAGTGATGTTTGGAGACAGGATGAAGAATTACTTCTCTTAGAAGTGACTGTGCCATGTTAGATTCTTCCTGACAGAATTAGGTTTGGGAAAATATGGTGTCTTTTATGGTAAATTCCAAGTCAAACAGCAATTTCCATACTAGTGTGAAGTCTGATAGCGTATAAGTAGTTTGGAATTCTTGTCACTGGGGATTATAATGGCTGTCTGTTCTTTCTAAATTTACCATGATAACTATTCTATATCATGTGCTTCCTTTCAAGTAGAAAAAGAATAAATTTAAGTCAGGACCTAATTTCCTTCTGTGAGTTTTGCTGTACTTTTGTTTTCTGAGTTCCGAGGTATTATGATTGATCAAAGTATTACTTAGAACAATGAATTTATCTTGACAGTCCATCATGCATTTATCAGAGTCATAAAAATCGCAAGACAACTTCAGAACTGGCTTCCTTTCTGTCTATATATAATGAACTCAATTCAATCCAATGAACACTTATTGAACAATTATAATGAGCCTCAAATTATGCTTTCTGTTGGGCATATAAAATTAAGAAAGAAACTGTGGTTTCTTTATAGAATCCCACTGCCAGAAAAGACAGATAGATAAATAATTGCCATGTAAGTTGATCGACACTATAAAGAGAGATAGTTTGGGTGAAAAGGTGAGTGTTAGAATTTTTTAGGCTAAAGTCTTCCTGGAAAACATCATTATTGAATAAAGCTTGAAATGGATGATAGGGGAAGGATATTTCCATTTGGAGGATACTCAGCATTGATGGGAATCAGGTATAGAGTATAGGAAAGGGGAAGGATGGCAGAATCATACCATGCTATAATAAAGCATTTGGATTTTGACCCAAAGAAAATGAAGATTTTTTTTTTAGGTACTGAGCTTTGAACTCAGGCCCTGAACTTTTTTTGCTCAAGGCTAGTTCCTGCCATTTTAGCAACAACTCTACTTCTTTTTAAATTTGATTTTATTGCAAAGATAATGTACAGAGAGGTTACAGTTACAGAAGTAAGATAATGAGTACATTTCTTTTCAGTGTTACCCCTTCCCTTATTTTCTCCTGCTTTCCCTCCCCCTGACTCCCCTTCCCCCAGGTTGTAAAGTTCATTTCCTGCATAGTGTCTAGTGAGTATCACTGTTGCATTGGTTCATCATTTGCCTCACTGTTGTGTAACAAGACTTAGTAAGAGATTGTACTAGAGTTGTTTAGAGAAACACAAAATAGACTGTTTAAAATTGTGAGTGGACTTAGATTTGGTCACATACACACAGCATTGAATAGAGAGTAACCAGGGCCAGGATGTAAAAAACAAAACAAAACAAAACAAAAAACCCCACAAAACTGGTAGCTGTTTAGTTCAAGAAGCTAGACATCTGAGAACATGAGAGAACACCATCTGCTCCACAGGAAAATGTCTCATGTTTGACCTTGGACACAGGCTGCCTAATAGGCCTCTCTCACATTCTCAGCTTTTTTTTGATGGTGAATTGGTGATAACAGTCGCTCAGATGACTTCAAATTGTGATGCTCAGATTTCAACTTCAGGTGTGACTAACCAACACCCAATAGAAACATCAGATTTCAAAGTTTTGGCTGATGTTTGTATTTTCAGAAAAGTCAGAGGTGTAGGAGGATAAAGGAGGTTGGGATACCAGTTGAGAGCTCGTTAACATAGTGTAAGTGAAAGGTAGTAAGGGAAACATAGAGAATGGGTAGCTTTTCTTAGTTCAACATAGTTATACCGGTACTGGTTATTACTACTTCAAGGTAAATAGCTCTACCTCTCTGGGGTGGTTAGATATACTCTGCACTGTAGCTGCTGCTGGCTAAATGCATGCATCCATTTCTCCTTTTTGGGCATACAATTAAGCTCTATTCCAACTTACCCTCTCAATGGTGAGGAGTCAGCTCAAACTCCGGTGATGAGGATTTGCCAATGGTGAATCATTTTCAGGTTGTAATATTTGGTTGGGTATACTTTCTCCATGTTTTGTTTGTCTTATCATTGTCTCTGAACTCTTGAGGACATATGATGATAAAGATAGAAGACTTACTGAACAGAAAAAGCCTGACAAGCCTGAAATAGATTTTGGAAGAGAGTCACTCAGGAGAATAACTTGATATTTACATAGGCAAGAAATACAATTTAATTGTGCAAATTCATTGGATTATTTTGAACTGTTTTGGTTTATTGCTTATTATGCTAAGACTTATTTTTCTACTTTCACCTATGCAGTCAGTCAGAGGTTAATTGGTTTCATCTTTAGTTTACTCTCTCTCTCTCTCTTAGTAGATACTGTAGAGTCAATAACAAACTAATAATATTTCATGGTGGAATTGAGTCTACATGAGGAAAAACATAATAAATAATTATTATAAAATAAATTTTACTTGCTCACCCACAATGGAAGGTAGATGAAATTCATTCAAGCATTTGGTTCAATGGAGTCCAACAATGTGCCAGGCATTAAGTGTCTAGAAATTACAAGGACTTTCTTCTAGTACTGGGAGAACTTAAAGTTGGTTGGAAAAGTCAGATATTCACCATAGTTACACAGCGGCAGAAGTCATTACAAGGCAACATGGGCAGTGACAGTGCTTATATTAAATAGGTGGTTTTGCACGGGCTGAAGCATGATGGACTTTGAATGCTAGAATCTTGGAAGACAACACGAGACTTATGTTCCTCCTACTTCTTCCTTTTATTCTAACTTTTCATTTCAGAAGTTTATGTTTCATGGGGGGACAGAAAACTTCTGAAGCCATTAGTGCTATACTTTGAAGAATATCTAATAATTGCTGATGGATTATCCCTTCAGTTATTCATCCTTCATTCATTCTCTATTTATTTTGTGGCTTACATGACTAAGAACTGTTTCCGTGATGACATAAAAGATTTCTGTAGGGAAAGCTAGAGAGAAAGATGGAATGAGCAGACATTGGGAGTTTCAGTAAAAGGAGTCTTTGTGCCCTGTGCTGCAGAATTCAGGAGGACATTAGACACCTCAAGTAAGTTTACAGGAGTCAGGAACAAGGGTGATGTGTATCTTATTTCCATGGCAGAGCTCCGGGAGACAGAGATGAACTAATAGTGACATCTGTTTAACTGAACAACAATGAGATTCTCTTTTTGCTTTTTGTTTTTATTTTATTTACTTATTTTTTAGTGACAATCAGGAGATATCTGAGAAAAGTAGTATGGAAATAGACAACATCTAGATGATTGTAAGGAAGGCATGCTGATTAGCTTGGGGAGGAAGGGACAGAATTATTTCTTTATGTTCATGTGAACTCACCAGGGGTCTGGAAGCAGTGAAAAGAGAGAAGGGGGGGGGGAGAGAGAGAGAGAGAGAGAGAGAGAGAGAGAGAGAGAGAGAGAGAGAGAGAGAGAGAGAGAGAGAGAGAGAGAGACCTAGTGAAGTCTGAGGGTTAATACATCTTCAAAGACTGATAACAGCGAGGCAGGCAGAAATGCAGACATCATAGCAGAATGTAGTATGGAAGGGTGATGGCACAATGTATATGATGTTTTCTAGAAGTCATAGAAGAGTCATTTTGAAAATATTCAAACTTCACCTTTATTTGGGTAATTATAAATGGTAATAATCTGAACAAATACATACAAATAGAAGGCATGTTTTACATTTTATTATTTTACACACATAATAGACATAAAAGTCTATACATCCACTTTCCCCAAAGAAATATTTATCAAGCAATATTATCAAAAGAGAATACAATTTTGTTCATCAAAGTTAATTCCAGTATCAGGAGTTTATCTCCAGGGTGGAGTTCAATTTATTAATATTACCTTATTTTTAGCTGAGTGAGCTTCTATAGCTAAACCTAAGGAAGTATTCCAAAAATACTTCAGGAGGCAGGATGTTTGTTTCTAAATGTGTCTAGTAATCAAATGATGACTTGTAGCTTCAGTATTTTCTTTAAACATGATCCAGCAAGTATCTAGTTGAATCTTGGCAGGTTCACTGATTTTATAATATTTAGCAATAACAAATTCTACATGTTAACCAGAAAAATACCCATTCATATACATTTCTCCCCAACTTCAACCTCCTGCTTGCTAAATTTGAAAACTATTATTTTGGCAAATAACATAATTCTTTTCCATTAAGTTTATTTGGTGCTAATTTCTCAGCATAAGCTCATTCCCCTATTTTTCTAGAATTCTATATTGCAATGATTTCTGTTGTCTTATGAATACTCACTCATATGATTAACACATCATCAGGGTATCATGTCATAGAAAGAGGGGAGTTTTGAAGGAAATACATGATGCATTAAATTAAATGGTACTAAATTTAATGTCTAGTCTTCTATCATGTTAGAGGAAATCATACATACACATGTATAATTATATATATGTATATATATGTATAATTTGTTCTTTTCATATGGGTATAAGGCAAGAGATTGCCAAAAGTTATAAAACCACTAGGGTGAGATATATACAGTTAATCATTTTTAATTTTCAGCCAAACTGCTATGTTGAGCAAAACAATTTGACTTATTTGTGTATTAGTTTTTTTGTGTGCTAAATTTGCATTACCTATTCTACAGGTTCTTACCAAAATTGATATAAGTCTACACATGTACTTTAATTATTATTACATCTTTCCTGAGTGAAAAACAATCAGATAAAAATTCTCCTTTAAAACTTCTCTGAGTAAAATACTTAAAAAATGTATCTGACTGTAGTTAGCTTGCATTAAAACACTAGCACTTAATTCACATAACCAAAATAAGAATTTTAAATAAAAATCAGAATTTAATTTTATTATTGTTATGATTTTCAAAAATAGGCCTAAAACAATTAAGTTTGAATATGAAAGGTTTTTTTTGCAAAACTAATCAAACAACCTCCTAAGGAAGGATTTCTTGGCAGGAGTCAAGAGTTTCCCAGATCCTTTCTTGCGGTGAGCTTTCATTGGAGGCCGTTTTAAGGGTAAGACTCGTTTGGGAGTTTGTAATGCTCTTGCTATCTCCACATGCTCATTGCAATAATACTTGTTGCTTCCTTCTGACAAGTTTATGAGTGTGCTTTCTGCCAGATCCATGCACTGGGCGTGGACCCAGTGTCCATCTCCGTGAGAACAATAGATCATGGCAGGCTTGTTGAGCTCAGTTGAATAAAATGGTACCCATGTGTTGATATCCACATCACAAGTAGGGCAGCACGTTATCCAGTAGCCTGTCACAGATTCATCTTCTTCGTCCTCTTCATTATAGGTGTCAAATTCATCATCGCCATCAAAATTATTTGCTTCTGCACTGAAACAAAATTCTTCTGAATCCTCAAAGGGAGTAGAGTCTCCTGGGTCTTCTGTTGAAGTCTGACTGTTTGTGAGTATTTTCTGATCTTCATTCGCAACATCTTCAGAGCACTTCAACATATAGAAATAGAAAGCATCTGAGGTAGCCTGTTTATTATCTCCTGGGATGCCAAGGAAAATAGTTCCATTTCCCATGTTACTTCCAAACCATATCTTGCTATGCTTAATGTCTGGTGTCCAATCGGGAGTTTCCATCTCATGAATTTCTATCTTGTTGTCCTCTAAAGAGACAATATTGCAGACCATTCTTTTTTGATTTTCAAGCTGATAGCCACCAATAATAACAAACTCATCACTGTTTGTTTGAGTTAGTATTGCACTGGAGACAGAGATTCCTCCAGGTAAGACTGTGCAATTCACAGCTGGGCTACCCAAAGGGAGGTCAACCTTTATTCTGTATAGGTTGGCAGGTCGAGTATTAGTGGCAAGGGAATGTCCTCCTAAAATATAAACAGTATCATTTCTGGCAAGAGAGACATGGAAAGATAGTCCATCCTGAAGTTCAGGGAGAATGTATGATGTAGCACACCCAAATTCAAAATCCACCAAGAAAACATAAGGCAGACAATCAGCTACACTGTTCCATTTTTCTGTGGTTCTTTGAGTAAAAGGTATATATGACCTCCCTCCAAAGAGAACACCCATGCTTTTCCCTCGACTATACACCACATCAATGGAATGGCCATATCTGGCTTCAGGAACATCTCCTACTAAGTCTTTCTCTGTGCACTGGAAAGTCACTTTTTTGTTGTTCTTGCAAATAAGAGACATACTGTAAAACTTATCTGAAAGTTCATTGTTCGGTGTTTTTCCTCCATGAATGATATATTGATACTTTTCAGAGTCAAAGCCACTTTTAAATGAACAGATGGCTGGGTACCGAAGAGGAGGTAGGTAGCAGGAATCTTTGGAGAAAACAGCAGGTTTCAGTTTGAGACAGTTATGTTTTACATCAAAGTGGAAAACTCCCGTGGGGCAGGACCTCTTTGGCCAACCTTTTTGGCCAAAGAAAAAAACTTGCCCATCAAAATTCATCAGTGAGAAGCCTGGTTGAATTAAGGCTATGTTATTGCTGACTGTTACCATTTGCAGTGACATATTTTCTGACTGAGAGCAGATCTTCTAGCTGAAAGAATTGCAAATTACATGATTTAGAATATTTCTTTATGTAAATCACTATGCTTAAAGACCCTCATTTTTTTTTTTATCTTGAGCATTTGGGGAGCATTTGGTCAAATTATATTTTAGGCACGTATAGCAATACTACAATGAAATCTTACTATACAATTAATATATGCTCAAACTAACAACAAACAAACAAGCAAGCAAACAAAAAGAAGAAGTTCAGGCAGTTGGCCAAGCAATAAGCAGCAGAACCTTCCCACTGGACACAATCTGAGCAGCCGGGACGTGTTTTAGAGCTGTACCATTTTTCCTTTAGACTTCTGGGAGTTGTAGTCCAGTTTCCCTAAAGCGCCCTCACAGGTCGGCCAAAAGAACTACACTTCCCAGGAATCTGTTCTCGGCGGGAAGTGCATCTAGGATAATTTGCCTTTGTTGCTCTTGGAGATGAGACTTCTAGGATGTCTGTCTGAATGAGGGCGCCAAAAGTGTGAGGTGACTAGATGGGAGCCGAAACGGACAACTAGGGAGTAGGAGGTGAGAGCTGGCTGACACAAACCCAAGGTTGGGGTAGGGACAGGCTTCAGCGGCCGGAAGGATGCCTGGCAAGGCCTGGAATTGCCAGATCCTCCTGGGATGACTCTCAAACAGGTGCGCCGGTAGTAGTGGACCTAAGTGTGCAGTTGCCTGGCAACCGCGGTCGGAAGGACGTCAGGGCTCGGAGTGCCTGTGCGGCTGGTTGCACGGACTTTGTGGATCTTTTCAATTGCACCCTTGAAGATCCGTGGGTTGCTGGGCGATGGGGGTGGGGTGGGAGTGGGGACGGGGCCTAACTAAGGAGGGGGTGAAGTTACCACAGCAGTGACTGACTAAAGCAAAAGTTCTGTGAATTGCCTGATAATGTTACCTCTCCTGTATTTAGAAATGATGGAGATACAGTAACTTTAGACGTTTGCAACTGCTGGTCTAAAGCCTCTCTCCCGCCCCCTTTTTATTCCTTAGCTGCTTTTCGTGCCGTTTTTAGGAAGCACAGACGTTCTTTCTCTCCCCGCCTAGGAGAATAGTTATTTCAGATCTCTTTCCAGCCCAAGCATTCGAGGTAATTCTTTAACGATTCTGTACTAATCAGGCCCTAAGCAAGAGGTTCCGGATATTCAGCGTTTTAAATGAGTTAAACAGTTATTTACCAGATAATGTAAGGGTGCTAGATTTTTATTGTTACTCACCTTAGTGAGATTCAAAATAGGGCGGTTCCCCATTTACAGAATGACGTTTTAGGCACAAACGTTAGAAGAAACAAGACAAATACATTGACTCCCCCCCCCCCCCCAGCATTGGGGCTTGAATTCAGGAGCCTAGGCACTGTCTCTTAGCTTTGTCACTTAAGACTAGTTCTCTACCACTGGAGGGACAGCTCCACTTCTGGCTTTTTGCTGCTTAAGTGGAAATAAGAATCTCATGAACGCTTCTGCTTGGGCTGGCTTAAAAGTGGGATCTTAGATCTCAGCCTCCTGAGTAGCAGATTTATTGACTTTTAAAAGAGTAAATTGTTAATCTACTTAAAGACACAGAGTGGCAGCTAAGAGTATGGACTCAGTGCTGTATGGTTAGATTAAAGCCTGGCACTGTCCCTTAGTAGGTACATGCCTTTAAGCAAGCTATTTAATATGCCTGTGCTCCAGTTTCCTTATCAGTAAAAGCAGATAAATTTATTTATAATCTTGCGTTGATGTCAATTATGAAAACACTTAGAACACACGATAAATCATAGTTATTAGGATTGTCCTTAAATTTATCAAAAGCAAGATTATTAGTGTATAATTATCTAGTAATGAGAGCAGATATTTATAATGAATGTTGGAGATGGTTGGGAGGGCTTTAGGACATTGGAGTCTGCACCATGAATACAGAATATTTTAAAATTAAGAATTATATATACACACAATCACACATTTATGCATGCATATTTTATATATTTACATACTTGTTTATAATATATTTCATATACAGAATGGAGATAATATTAGTGCTTAGTTATTTGATTATTTGGAAAAATTAGTGAGATGACACAGGTAAGTCACATTTTATGTGTCTGACATGTAATAAGTAGTCAGCAAATGTTAGTTGATATTATAATTTATTTTTACTCCCCCATGTAAACTTTCCTGGGACCATGTAGAGTCTTGCCACTCTAATAAGATGTTTTATTTGAAGCACTTCTGTAGATTATGTGTCACCTATCTCCAAACATTATCTTGTGCTTTTAATTTTTTGTGTAGTAGGGAGAATCTTTAAAGCATGATCTTTCAGTAATCCACTGTGAGTTATTAATGAAATGAGGAAGAAATGGTGCTTCAGAATGACTTTTAGCAAAGTTGTGTTAGCAAGCCTCTCTCTTCTCCGATCACAGTGGGGTGTAGTTCAATAATTTGCCTTGCTCATAAAATAACCTGGGCAAATGTCCTATGGGATGTCCAAATATGCAATAGATAAGACAATTAAGATAATCTTATCTATAGGAAGTAGAAGAAAATATCTTTGACCCTCACTTCAGTCAATAACAGCCATAGATTAGTACATTCATGACAAGGAGTGATTGTTCTAAGAGAGTTTTCCCATTTTGGGTAGAGAGAACACCCAAGACAAAGCTTGCTTATTTCACATGAAAACTGATGCTGGGATATAAAGAAAGCCCTAGAGGGATAGAAGCTTCTAGACTGAAAGAAATTTTCAAAAGTGATTACTTTTAAAAAACAAATTTAAAAAATGTTGTCACTGTAGCCTGTCAGCTTCATCTTGAGATTTTCAGAGGTCTTGGCTTCACAAACTAAGTCAGGATTATTGTGGAATAAATAGAGACATTTTCTTGGGCAAGATGTAGGGAACATTGTTCGTTTTTAAAATATCTTTGTTCAGATTGTTAAAAATGGGTAAAATTTATTCCTGTGAATACTTACCTCTTATAATAGTCAAGTATTTCTGTATTTGATTTGTAGATTAGCCATTTTAACCTGATGACTTCTGTATTTAAAGAATAAACAAAACATTTAAAATATTTTGACTTTTTTGTCACACTGACTTACTTTTTGAAAATTTGGTGAGTTGGTTTTGACTTCACTGGAGTAGACTATTGTACATCTCCTATGGTTTTCATATGATCATATTAATCTTAGTTTTAAAAAACTTTTTAAAAGTTTTTTTCTACTAGATCCAAAATAACCTACTGAAGGAGTTTTCTTTAAATAGACTAGACAAAAACAGGCAGATTAAAAAAAAAGAGTCACAATTATTTAATGAAGGGAAATTTCAAAGTCAACACATTAAAGATTCTTTTTTTAAAGGCAGAAAATACAGGAACGATACACTTATACAATTTTTCCAGCCCCATGATAGCATTTCTCAGCAGGGAGATTTTCATTTATTCACTTTGAAGCAGGGCATAGTTGAGTATCAAAAGAGGTCTAATGGTATGCGGTCCGGGTTTGTAGTTTCCTGAGTGTGAACTGACTTATTTTTCTTTCCAAAGAAAGCTAGTGCACTCTGAAGCATGACATCTTAATGACTAGTGCTGTGCAGGCTTCCTGATTTCTCCAAAATAACAAGTAAACTCATGTAACTCCAGCCACTTAGTGTGCAAATTAACACTCTTTTTAACCATGGAGGCATACATTATTAGGGTTTTGCTGTAAAACCAGGAGTTAAGGGTTTCTTATTCTTGTGTCAGAGAAGAATTTGTGTGCTAAGGTGAATAATAATGCTTTGGCAGCATAGAAATTAATTATTATCACAGTCTGAGAACAGGAAGGCCCATTTCCCAAATTCTGTATCACCCATTCACCATCTGAATACCTCATTGATCTGTAATTAACACACTGCTGAAGTGTGGCATGGTTATTCCCTTAAGGTTTGCAGACATAGGTTCCCATTTTTTAGCTTTGGTAAAAATGAAGGTATATTGGACCTACCTGAAGGCCAGAGGGGCTTGTTCACCCTTCTCTGAATCTTTGCCGCTAAGCCAGGTACTAAAATCAGCACTTGGGGGAAGAGTCACTGACTGCCTACCATGAATGGCAAGCCGAAGCTGGTGCTTCAAGAGTGAGTATATGCCTGCAGATGTTCTAATAAACACTCCTCTAAGGGGAGTAACTGACTGTGACCTTCTTCTTCTTTTTTCTCTTTGATGATTGAGGGAGATATCTAGCAAAGTTTACCTTCAAGATTTAACCCTTTTGTTACTAACAATAAGGGAAGCACAAGTTACCACTGGCTTCCCAAACAGAAACAGAGTTTACAGAATTTGATTTGTTAAAGTTAAAACTTTTTTTTTTTTGATGTTGGTCCTGCCAATTGAACTCAAGGCCTAGGCACTGTCCCTGAGCTCTTTTGCTGAAGTTAGTGCTCTTCCACTTGAGCCACAGCTCCACTTCCATCTTTATGATGTTTAATTGGAGATCAGAGTCTCACAGACTTTCCTGCCTGGGTTGGTTTTGAACTGTGATCCTCAGTTCTCAGCCTCCTGAGTAGCTAGGATTACAAGCATGAGACACTGGTGCCCAGCTAATAACATTTTAGAAAAAAACCAGAAGAAATTGAATGTAATTATTCTGGCTTAAATAAATAATGCTGTGAGTGAAAAGGGAAATGATTTTTTTCTGAAACAGACCAGAATTGCTTTTCTGTGGTCTCATAATCTTTTTTTTTTTTTTTTTTTTTTTTCTGTCGGTCATGGGCTTCAACTCTGGGCCTAGGCGCTGTCCTTCAGCTCTTCAGCTAAAGACTAGTGCTCTACCACTTGAGCCACAGCACCACTTCTGGCTTTTTCTGCTTATGTGGTGCTGAGGACTCGGACCAAGGGCCTCATGCATGCAAGGCAAGCATTCTACCACTGAGCCACCTTCCCAGCCAGGTCTCATATTCTTTAATGCAGACTCAGAGGAAGGAGTTCTAAGTATTGGAAGGAGTTCTACTATTGGATAATATTGTACAGTGTAATGGTAATAAAAATAGAGTTTGAGAGTATTAACTAAAGAATGGTATATACACAAGAGAATTCTAACAAAAGACTTACAGAGTATAACATAGTGAATACCAGAAACCTAGAACTTGAAGGATCTAGGACAAGGGTTTGAGGTCAAGAGGAGGAGGGTAGATCAATGAAGAGAAGGGTGGAGAAGACAGTCATAATATTCATTGCATATATGTGAAAATGGCACTAGGAAAATGAAAGGGATGTTGGAGTTGGGAGAGATAAGAGAATGATAAAAGGGGTGATGTTGATTATGATGCATTGTATTCATAAACTGACATGTTGAATTGAAACCCCTTTGTTCAACTACTTAAAGATAATAAAAATAAAGAAAGTAAAATTATAAAATAGAGTGTTTGGGTTAAGCTGACCTGTTTTTTTTTTTTTTTTCTGCCAGATCTGCCATTTCTTCAGGTTGAGTCATTTTAACTCTCAAGCCTATTTCTCCATATATGAAATGAAATAATAGAAATAGACTATTTCTTAGCCTTTTGGCTGAGATGAAGTATACAAATGTATCAAAGAATTGTTGAGAAAAGAGTAAATAATGAAATAATATATGTAAGGCCTTCATCTTAGGAAGATGTCAGAAATTCACGATGGTCTTACTAACAAAACTACCTTTATAATTTTTAATAGTTGCATAGAATTCCACTAAGTGACTTAGTCACCCACTTTTGTTTGTCATTTAGTCCATTATGATGTAGCTTTGCTGATAGTCTATGGTGATCAGAATTAGATAAATCTGGATTTGAGTTTTAGTTCTGCCAGTTGAGTAACCTAGCTTCACTCTTCTTTTCTGGAAAATGGAGATGATACCTGCCTTACTGTAAGGACTAAGATACAGTGTCTGGTATATATCCTGTACACATACCTTCTTGATAGTTCTTCGAAGTTCATCAAGAAATCACAGTTGTAGGCCACTCAGCCCATTGTTAAATCTCAAGGCAGAATCAAATCCTATTTGAACATATTGGTGATCTTTCTTTAAATAAATAGCAGTGAACTAAAGAATACAAGTCAATATAATTACAGGATAAAATGCCTTTATTTTAGAGGAGACATAATAGTATATGTTGGTATAGTAATTGGGAAAAAAGTTGAAAGACAGTTTCACACCCATATAATCCTAATGATGATGGTATTATATATATATATATATATATATATTATATATATATGTGTGTGCATAAGCAGCTGCTTATTTTCTTGTTCTTTTTTTTTCAAAATTTTAAGATTAAGTGTTTTTAGGTTTGCCTTCTTTTGGTGCTGGTCCTGGGGCATGAACTTGGAGCATGGGTGCTATTCCTGAGCGTTGTTTTTTTTTTTTTTTTTTTTTTGCTTAAGTCTAGCACTGTACCACTTGAGCTTTGTTGGTGGTTAATTGCAGGGAAGAGTTTCATGAACTTTTCTGCCAGGCTTGGCCTCAAACCACGATCATAAGTTCTCAGTCTCCTGAGTAGCTAGATTACAGACATGGCCCACCAGGGCCTGGCTAGGATTGACTTCTTTTTAAATGGATGTGTAACTCAGTTGCTTGCTTGGTTCTCATAATTTGACATGTTGTCCTACTTTTTTTTTTAAAAAAAGTATCATCTCTTTTAATAACTTCCATGA
Source organism: Dipodomys merriami (assembly GCF_024711535.1). Lineage (NCBI taxonomy): Eukaryota > Metazoa > Chordata > Mammalia > Rodentia > Heteromyidae > Dipodomys > Dipodomys merriami. The sequence goes on along the minus strand of NW_027203493.1, from coordinate 14,925,745 downwards.
TTTTTTTTTGTCTGCCAAAGAACATTTGGTTATTTATATAACCCGTTAATGGTATTATGTCATGGTAATGATTTTCAAAAGAGTAATGATTTTCTCAAAGAGTTGATACATTTGATATCCCTGTAATCTGTACTTAATAGAATACATGGGTAGGTTTAGGCAAGTGTTTTAGACTGGGGTAACTAACATCATAAAACAGGTAATTTTAGCACAAGAATGTGTTGCTTAATTGGTTAGTTGTTTCTGGAGGTGACTAGAGATTATATAGCAATCCTTTTTTTAATCTCTGGTCTTTACATTCCTTGGTTTCAGTTACCTGTGGTTAACTGTGGTCTGAGAATATTAAATGGGAAATCCATAAATATATATTATAAGTTTTAATTTGCATGTGGTTTTTTAATAGCATGATAGAATCTGTTTTCCATCCTGTCCAGGACTTGAATTGCTTTTTTCCAGTGTATTTGTGTTGTGTGAACTACCCACTTGTTAGTTGCTTATTTTGACCTTCAGATTGACTGTTTTTGGCCTTATTTTACTTAATAATGGCCCAAAGCACAAATGTTATGATATTGGCATTTCAAAAACAACAAAGAGAAGCCATAAATGCTTCCTTTCATGACAAATCATCACAATAAGAGTGAGTACAGTAAAAGAAACTATTTTGAGAGATACAGAGACTACATTTATATAACTTTTATTACAGTACTTAGAAGTTCTATATTATTATTTTTATTGTTAACATTCTTATTGTGCCTAATTGCTAATTAAACTTTATAATATGTATATCTGAATAGAAAACAAAAACTTACTATGTGTAGAATTTAGTACTTTTCGTAAATTTAGGTATCCCCTCCCCTGCCAGATCAGATTATTAACTCATGTGTATTAAACATCCAGTTTGTGCAAAGTGGATGGAGAATTACATAAGGAAATCATAGGCACAAGCCTTGTCCTTAAGGAGCATAGTGTCCTTAAGGACACTAGGTCAAAGCACCTTTGGATTTCTAGTGAATACAGCTTGCAGTCACCTTTTCTTAAAAGTTCTTATAAGTTTATGAAGAAATTATAGTTATAGGTCACCTAGCCCGTTGTTGAACCTTGAAGCAGAATCAATTCCAAACTCCTACTGGAAGATACTGATTTTTCCCCCTTCTTTAAATAAATAATGATGAGATAAAGAACGCAAGTCAAACTAATTACAAAATAAAATATCTCATGGGAGAGATAAAAGACTTAGTGACTGAATATAGTAATTGGAGCAAAAGGGGAGTATAATTGGAAAAATGAGGACAGACTACTTCAAGCACATATAAGCCTTTATTTTCACATTCAGCCACAGGATAGAAAGTTAAATAACTTGCCAAGAGTAACACAGGCATTGATGTACATGTGAGCTGGGGAAGGGATGGAGAATCACTGTTTTAGAGCTCTTGAATATGCTTTGAAAAATGCAATGTGCCCTTGAAGCATTTCTGTTCCCTTTTTGTAACTGGAGGAACAACTTAAACTGTACTTTTGCTTCCTGAAGTTAGAAGTGTTGAAATCAGATCAGCATCAGCTTCTCAGTGTTAGGAAAGGCACAGGTGAGAATCAGTGACTATTTGTAAGGGAAGTAATATAAATAGTATTAGAAAGGGAGGTGTTTGGCCTGTTGGATGGATGCCTCATTAGGAGCCACAACTGAAACTGGTGAAGAGAAAAGAGGAGGACAAAGGAAATGCAGAGGCGGAAGCAATCTATAGTTATTGTAATGGATTGTCAAGAGCAGAACATGACAAGTGACTTGTCATTTTTATTTACAGTAATTAAATATGGTCACCTGGCCAGAATGACTGGTGGTTTCCTATAAAAGTTTCATGTGCTCTGATTTAAGGTGGACTGTTTGCTTTAAAAGAAAGAGGAGAGAAATGTCAGAGGAGTTTTTCAAGGTTATGATAGAAAAAAAATCACTAAAATTTTTATTTTCAGAGAGATAGGGAGTTTTTATTCTTCACTTTCTTCCTTTCCAGAATAGAAATGATATTGGCAAAAGGAACTTTATTTATATGTATAGGTGTATGTTATGTTGTTTATATTGAAGGAAAATGACAGCTACAATGCTGAGAAATTGGAAGCTTGGGAAGCATTGTATTATTTCTTAAAACCCACTTATTATTCCATAGCCATGTGAATTTAGAATTAAAAATACCCAAGGAGCACATCTCTGAAATCTCACTTCTTTTAAGAGAATGCCAAATGAAAAGGTCGATTTTATTTGCAAGATCTGGCATTTTGAAACACTTAGAAATGCATTCCTACAGGCCATGTTGATTTAGTTCAGTTGGTCTCCACCTGCTCCTAGCCAACTGTGTGGGTTTTGCTTTTAAGTAGGCTTTTTGCTATTGTAAAAGTGCTGTGCATTATGCAGGTGTCTGACAGGCTCAGGAAGTTGGAGAGAAAGGGATAACTTTAATTAATCCTGGAGACTTTGTATTGTAGTTCTTATGCAAAACAGATAGAATAGGCATTAATGGGACATTGCATAGCGTGTGAGGGAGGAATTATACTTGAGCTAGTAAATCTTTTATGATTGAAACATTAGTGCCTGATTATAAAGTTATATAGTTAACTCAGAAACTGTAGTACCTTATGGATTAACGGCTTTATCCAGGGCCCTGAGAAAACATTCACACTGTCACCATCCCCAAGCTATTGATGTGGTAGATAACATTTCTGAGACATAGAGATCAGTTCTGAACACTGTTGAAATGTAAGGCAATGTTTTCCTTGATAAGCAGACTAGTCGAGAGGTTAGAATGCAAGTAAGATTTTTTGTTAGCCAGTCACAGGGTCGGGTGTTGATCTGTGATTATACACAGCTATGGAATTTTCAGCAGGGGTAGGTAGATGAGTTACGGAAGAGGCAAATGTAATCAAGTTAATTGTATGAACATATGGACATATCAAAATGAGCCCTCTTTGTACAATTAATTGATGCTAACAAAAATGTGGACAGAAACAGTAGTGAAAGTGAAAGACAATTTTATGGGATGTGTCTTATCCATATCTCCAACTGATTCCCTGTACTTTTTTTTTTTTTTTTTTTTTGTCATGGGGATTGAACTTGGGGCCTGGAAACTGTCCCTGAGCTCTTTTGCTCAAGGCTCTTACCACTTTGAGCGACAGAGCCACCTCTGTATTTTGAGTGGTTATTTGAAGAGAACAGTCTCGGGACTTTTCTGCCACACTGGCTTTGCACCAGAATCCTCACATCTCAGCCTCCTGAGTAGCCACTGGTACCTGGCTTCCCTGTACACTTTTAATCTGTTCTTTGGTTAAATGATAAGAAAGGAATGGGAAGAGAAAGCTCAAATACTCATCTGTGCATTTTTATTTAATGGAATTGATAATTGTGAATTAAAAGCAGTTTAATACTTATCTGACCTGCGTCAATGATGCAATGCTGAAATTTGTGGACTGACTTAAGTGGCTGGGAAGAAGAGCATATTTTGGGGAGATAAACTTGCTTTTATATAATCTGCTGATGAACAGAAAGGCTTATAAATGATAGACTCAAGAAACCTCATTATAGTAGCTTGGATGGATGAACAGGAAAGGGAAGCAGGATTTTCAAGAGAAAAGTTTCTGCTTACGCATGTAATTTTATAGATTAGTGTTATTTCCTGTGCCCTTGGGCCTTACGCAGGAGGAAAACAATCAACATACCTGAGTTCCAGCACTTCTTTGTAAAATAAAAAAGTGGTATTTTCCTGTTCCTAAATTGCCTTTATCTTAATTGATATCTATATCTATATCTATAGATACATATACATACATAATCTATGTCTATATATATATATATATATATATATATATATATATATGTAGTCTTGTTGTGTTATGGATCTGTGGCCCAGTTTTATCACATTCAGTCCTTGATAACCACACTGTGTGAAGACAGATGTACTCAGACTCACATTACCCCTTGAGATCCATCACCAGCCCCCCTCTCATCCCTTGCCCCTGCAGCCTTTAATGTTTTCTCCATTGATATAATTACATTATTTCACAAATTTTATGTAAGTGGAATCTTAGGATGTATACATAGCCTTTTAAGGTTGCTTTGATTTTAGTCAGCCAAATTTCATTTGAGCCTTGCTGAAGTTGTCATGGGTATTGCTAATCATTCTTTTAGAACTCAATAGTGAATATGTAACCATTCACCAGTTAAAGGGCATTTGGATAGTTTCCAGGTTTTTTTTTTCTTCTGGAAATAGATCTGCTGCTATGAGTGATTTTGTACAAGTTCCTGAATGAAAATGTTTTCCTTTCTCTGGGATAAAAAAAGCCCAAGAGTGAAATTTCTGGTTGTGTGGTATGCTCATTTTTAGTGTTGAAAGGAACCTCCAAACTGTTTTCTGGAGTGGCTGAATCAGTTTATGTCACCATCAGCAATGTGTGATGTATGTAGTCCCTCTGGATCCTTGACACTGGGTGTTGTCATGATTTTTCAGTTTAGCCCGTTCAATAAGTGTGTAGTGCTGAGTGATGTTTTGATTTGTATTTCTTTAATGACTAGTGAATTATATTGAACATCTTTCTATGTGATTATTTGCTGTTTTTATAGCCCTTTTGGTGAAATGTCTGTGCATGTCTTTTGTCCTTTTTAAGTTCGACTTAATGTTGAGTTTTATATTATGTGTACATTTTAGTGTTAGTCTTTTGTTGGATATATGATTTATTAATATTTTCTCCTAGTATGGGTCATTTTATTTATATATATATATATGTTTTATAGTAAAATTACTGTACAGAGGGGTTACAGTTACATGAGTAAGGTAATGAGCTCTATGTGGAGTCTTTTGAGGAAACTCCATACTGCTCTCCAAAGTGGTTGAACAAGTTTATAGTCCCACCAACAATGCAGTAGGGTTCCCTTTTGGCCACATCCCCTCCAGCATCTGTTGTTATTAGAGTTCTTGATTATAGCCATTCTAACTGGGGTGAGGTGGTATCTCAATGTTGTTTTGATTTGCATTTCTTTTATGGCTAGAGAAGTTGAACATTTCTTCATGTGTCTATTGGCCATTCTTATTTTCTCTTCAGGGATGTTTCTCTGTAAGTCTTTAGCCCACTTATTTATTGGGCAGTTGTTTCTTTGAGGATTTGTTGTTGGGGGATTTAATTTTTTGAGTTTTAAGTATATTTCAGATATGAGACGCTTGTCCATTGTATGGCTAGTGAAGATTTTCTCCCAATCCATGGGCTTTCTATTGATCTTGCTAGCTATGTCCTTTGCCATGCAGAAGCTTTGCAGTTTCATGCAATTCATGAGTCATTTTAATATTGATAAAGTTAGTTTATCAATTTTTTTCCATATGGATCCTGCTTTTGGGGTCTAAGGACTATTTGCTTTGTCCTGTATCATAAAGATTGTTTTTTTCCCTTCTGTTTCCTTTATACAGCCAGTTACCTTGATATGTTTTCAGTTTTCTTATTCATATAACTTTCTTCATTTTAAAATGCTTCCCCTCTGGTCTTATTGCTTTAATTTAACGTGATCCCGAAAGGTACAGCAGTTGTTCCTGCTACTGCAATGAGTCATGTTTAGAATGTGTAAATTATACCTGCTTAGGGAGGGAACTAGACTTGTGTTTGTTTCGGCAGTCATTATAATATTGATGTTTACCACAGGCATCTACTGAACCCACATGTTTTAAATTATGTGTTTTTTTTTATATGGTTGTATCCTTTTTCTCCTTTCCTTAAGGTAAGATTTTTGTTAAGGAAAAATGTATAGTTATTATGACATATCTACTCCTGAGACCTCTGCATAGAAGACAATTCATCTGTCTTCTACAGCTTTGTAGTCAACAATAATCGCAAACCTTTTCTACTTTCCTCCAGATACCTCTTTTAGTATATGCTGAAGAGCATTGTGTATTGGAGAATTTATGTAGAAACATAGATGCTTTTATTATCAACTGTTTTGGTAGTAATAAAGAGTTCTATATGACTTTTCTGAGTTAGGCTGTTGCTGGGATTGTATGTATTTAAAAAATTATCTTGATAAATTTGTATGCTTTTCTTTTTATCCTGGTGTAAAATTTTAGGTTGTTTTCCATTTGTATGGAATATATTTATATTTTTGCTTTTCCCTCATAGATATCTAAAATAATGGCATATGTACACACCTACCCTTAATACATTTTGTATATTGTTAGGGTTTAGAATGTAGTTGGAGGCCTGAGTACACCTATCCAGGGTGAATTTGTTGCAGTGTCTGAGTTCCTCCTGGCTTCATGTATAGCTTAAAGTTCATTCACTCATAGTTTAAGGTCCATGATCATGAGATCTCATTACTGTATATGAAATGAGACCCACCTATTACAGTTCACCAGTAGAGTCATAGTTGTCAAAAACTTCATGTGAATTTTGTTTCCAAGAGCCATAAGTTTTATTCTCTAGGATTAGATTAGATAAACTACAGGTTGCTCTCAATTCAGAGAATATGAATTTCTGTCTTTTTAATTTATAAAAGACATAAAAAAATCAGAAGCGGCAGAATCATTGGAGTTCATTGGAAATCAGTTCTGGCCTGACCTTTTTTTTTTTTTTTTTAAAAAAAAATCATATAAGTAAATCTGTTTCATTTTCAGTATAATTTTGATCTTTTGAAAGTTTAACATTTATACAAATCTGAAAGAACATCCATCCTGTGAAGTGCTAAGGTTGATGTTTCCATTTTCTTAGGCAAGGTAAATTAGTTTGATTAACCCCTCATCTCCCATTTAGAATATCAATAGACTTCTTGTTCCGAGAATTGTAAAATTGGAGAGAGTACACTTTAGACAGAAGACTTTAAAATTGTGTTAACAAACCTTAGTTTTTTTGAAACAAAAAAATCTCTTTTGTAGACATACAGTCTTTGTACCTTTAAAAAGTACCAATATCTTTTGAGAGAAGAAGACTGATTCTTAATGTTTACCACTGTTGTTGTATTTTGAGTAAATTCATTAAGCAGGGATTTGAAGATGTAAGCATCAAGGACATGTTAAGTCAGTGGTGATAATTCCACATACCATATTTCATAATAATATTCTTTCAGAGTGTATAAACATGAAATAGCTTAGATGATTGTTGGTATCATTATAACAGAGAACAAGACTTCTGGGAAATTCTGTGACTTTTCTCCCCAATTCTCAGTGACAGGGTAAGAAGAGAGTCTAGTTACTAACCAGGCTTGTGATCTCCCATTGAGCAGAGTCACCATGCTCTCTGTGTTGCCTTCTGGGAGGCTGTGATTGTGAAAGTGCAGCATATGACTTACCAGCAGATATTTATACACATCTATTTATCATCACAGTATGTTTTAGGTCTTTCATGTGGCACTCAAAGTCTTACAGCAAAATCCAAACCTAACGAAAACAAGGACTCTTATCATCAGCAAATGTATGTCTTTTTCTTTTAGAAAAAAATACTTCATGATAAAAACAGAAAAGTTGTGTGAATGCTAACTGAAAAAAAGTGTTACTTCCTTCTAGAAAACCACTGTGATTTGCATAAACCACTGGCCTGTCTGGTAATTGAAGATTTGCTTTGTCAGTCCCTAGAGATAGTAGGTTCTAAATTTGTAGGTGGATGGTGGTTAAACTCTTCAATTTGTGAAATGATATCCCGAAGGATTTTTTTTTTAAAGTCATCAATTACCTGTATTGTTATAATCACAGAAAATTAAAAGCTATGTTGTGCTATGAATTGCCTGTTGTTTGCTTTTGGTACCACTGAGATGCATTAAGAGTGAGTACTCAACATATACCATTTTGAGCATTGGAAAAGATGTTTAAAGGAATTACTCTTAAGACTCTTAAAATATCCCCAAGAAGATATCTACAGAATAGAAATCATAACCTGGCAGCTTCTGTTAGGTACTTATATTCATTGAAATAAATCAACAGGGATGACTTGAGGAAGATAATTGGTATAATACATTGTTGGAATTTTTCTTGGCTAAAATTCTGGAAAAATAGATTGATATTGGAATTCTTGTAATTAAGTATATGCCTTAGTAGTAATGAAATAACGGTCACTGTTCAGGTTATTTATCCACATTTGTTATTTAGCATCTAAAAGCACAAGAACTTGTCACTGATTAATGTGTATAAACTGTGATTTTTTTCTACACATCCAAAAATTTCAGGTACAAATAGTTTGAAAAGTTTCTCCCATTTTAAGTTGTTAACCAGATACATACTTCCTTTTTTATTGTAAAAAAAAGGTGGTAGACAATTACATATGTCAGGTAATAAATACATTTCTTTTTGAACAGTGTCATCTCTTTTCATTTTCTCCCATGTTTTCCCCTCCTGGCCTCCCTTCCCCAACAAGTTGTATAGTTCGTTTTCAACATAGTATCTAGTGAGTATCACTGCTGAATTACTTCACCCTTTGTCCCACCTGTTTCTGTGCTTCTCTTACATACAAAACAAAAAGTATAGAAATCAAAAACAGCGACAAAAGGAGAAAAACAAAAACAACTAAAACCCCCACAAAAACCCCACAAAAAATAAGACAAAAAAACTTGTGTCTCCGACTTCTTTTTTTTTGGGGGGGGGGTCCGGTTGTGGGGCCTGAACTCTGGCCTGGGTGCTGTCCCTCAGCTCTTCAGCTCAAGGCTAGCGCTCTACCACTTGAGCCACTGCGCCACTTCCGGCTTTTTTCTTTTTGCTTATGTGGTGCTGAAGAATCGAACCCAGGGCCTCAGGCATGCAAGGCAAGCGCTCTACCACTGAGCCAACTTCCCAGCCCATCCTACTTCTTGAAGTTCACTTCAATAAATGTCATTTTATATGATCATATGCACATAGCGATTGAGCCTTTGTGATCCTCTCCTAAGAATATCCTCCTTTGGTCTCACTATGTGAATGCTTAGAGTCCTGTTTAATTTGTCATGTCCAAGTGTAGTTTTTTGTCTTTTACCATCCATTGTATTTACTTGTAGATTTATAGGCACATTCTAATGTGCCTAATGGGAGAAAGCATGCAACCTATGTTTCTTTGGGTCTGGCTTACTTCACTTAATGTACTTTTCCCCCCAAATCTTTCCATTTTGTTACAAATGTTGCAATATCATTCTTTCTAATGGAAGCAGAGAATTCCATTGCAGATATTTCTATTCACATTGTACACATTCAGATTTTTAGAGCACCATGTTTTATATGGGGTTTGTGATATACCAGGAGTGATCATGATTTATCTTAGATATCATTAGTGTGCTCAAAGAGTGGCTGTAGTTCTAGGAGATCTTTGTATAGGCATAGGGCAGAATAATGAGATGGAGCCTCGTTTCCACTATCATCACCATTATCTTCATCATAGTAGTCCTGTGAGGTACATGCAGCTACACAACTCCATATTTAAGTTTAGATATCTTTCAGAATTCAGATGTTTTTGGAGTCTAGAGAGGTAATTGGTGAGTATGGCATATATCACAAATATCCAGTGGGGTCTGGGAAACTACCTCGTGTTCAGGTCTATTAGTGTTTTTGCAGGGAAACATGAATAGTCATACTGAGTAGAACAAATAAAAGCCATAAATGCTCTCACATTAATTAAGATCAAGTCTCCCCCTAAAAGAGTCAGAACTTCATCTTAAGAACACCCCCCCTTTTTTTTTCTCTCCCTGAGCTTTTTGCAGTTGAGTATTTGGGGACTGATGTTAAGGAAATAATAAGGCTTTACTATTGTAATGTTTTATAGATGAGAGGAAACTGAGGTCCAAAGAAGTCAAGCATCTTGTCCAGTGACACATAGAAAGAGGCAGAGCTGGTTTGTGATGATGTAGCAGTTTGAAGGAACAGGCTGTATCTGTAAATACGAAAGTAGTGACATATCTATAATAATTAGTTAGATTGAAAAGCTATTCAATTTCTAACTCCCCTACAGGAAAAACACCCACTTGAAAAAAATAACACGTATTGTCATCCCATTTGGGACAATTTAAAAAAAATTCCCTATGCACATTATAGAGAAAGATTTAGAAATATATTCACTAGGCTCTTGACAGAGTTGATTTCTGGTGGATGAGACTGACAACTAACCAAGAGGATCATTAAACATTTACCTAAGTATATCTTGTCTTTTGTGGCTTGAAATGGTGGGCAATTCTATATAGGAAAAGCGGAAGGAAAAGTTATTACTCTTGCTTCAGAAAAATAGAAGTTTGGTGCTCACTCTGTCCTGTGGTATGGAGACCCCCTTCCTTCTTGTTGTCCCACGTTGTGTTACACTGGCTACTTAGGCAGTACCTCCTGTTTTCTTTAGTCAGTTTCCTCAAAGCTGTGTAAGAATAATCTTTCCTACAGAGTGAATAGAGTTTCACAAGATGAAATATCACAAGTGAAGGTGAAGTTGAAGCTGTGCAACAACTGAGGCATTGTGCCTTGGCTGTCAGACAGATAACAGTGTGCTAAGTAAACTGACCACCAGAAGGGGCCACAGAAATGTGGCATATAATGAAGCTACAATATTTACACTGTGAGAATTAGTTAAACCTCTCCATGGCCAGCTCATCTATGTCATTTTGTGTTTGGCTTTGGATGTCATCTTTGAAAGGGATGCAGGCAGTATAAAATCTTTTCCAGGCAAATTGATCAGACTGGAAACGATGTCAGTCAGTACAGGCAAAGGCAAAGTCAAATTTGTGTGTTTCACAGGCTTATAGCTGTGTTTGACTGTTGTACCTGCTCAAGGGAGTAAGTTTAGTTCAGTATTGATGGACTACCAGCTCTGCACTATATCCTGAGTGTTTAGAATACACAGATGAAAAAAATGTATACTCTGTCTTTTGCAGCTCTGAGAATAGCACAGGACAGGGAAATGCATATATACACTTTAAGTGTGCTAAAATTAACACTACTCAGAGTAGAGGCAGCACAGAAAATGTATAGCTAACTTTTCCTTCAATGAGTGATCAGAGGTAGGGCTGAGGGTGGTGGGTAAGGCTTTCAGAGAGAATCTCAACTCTTGAGTTTGATTTTGAGGGAAAAATAGCATATCAGTGAATGGAATGAGAAGGTTGGAGAACCGTGTGGCCCTGTTGGAGGATTTGAAAAGATAACAGGCACAGGAAGAGTATTCGGTACACTCTCATGGGCCCAGGGACCAGGGAAACAGATTTAGACTGTTTTTGTAAGTTTTTAATAGAGTGTCCAAAGGCTTGGGAATGCCTCCAGGTGAGTTAAAACACAGTGAAGTCAGTGGTGTCAGTCACAGTACAGGAGAATGGGTTGCACAGTGGATAGAGTGACGCATCATGTAGTTCTTGAGGGCTTGAATTCTAGGACAGGGTCACAACTTGCCAGCTCTGTGACTTTAGCTAAGCTTAGGGGGCCATTATAATGGTCAGAACAGCACCGTGTGCACATTTAAGTGTTAAATGATCCACTAATAAATGTTAATTATTATTATTATTATTGTATCTACTTGGGTGTTAGTGTACTCTTAAAGAGCCTCTCAGCTTGACAGACTGAGTTGCTAATTGAATATTACAACAATATTCTTGTGACGTAAGATGGTGATAACAAAGAAACGAATGCAAACCGTTAACCGTTAACTCAGCAGCAACAATAGGAGTAAAACTTCAGTCTGAGCTAGAGATTCCCTGTTCTCCGAAATGTCTTCATCTTCTACCACCTATCCTAGGTATTTTCTGGGGAGGCTGGGATTGTGATAGCACTGTAGTTGATGGGTTTTTCTTCGTCTCATAGATAAAGTGGCCTGGAAAATAGGAATGCCTGCCCAAGTGTTGAAATTGAGGATAATGGATGAAGATCAATTATTTGAAGAAGTCCTGGATAAGTTTATTAATTGTCACGAGCAAACATATGAAGAATTTCTGAGCACTTTTACTCATCTTTCAAAAGGTAAAATGGAAAGAAAAGTAAATTCTATTGTAGTAGAGATAAAGGATTTTATTTTAAGTTTATGTCTGCTGTCTTTTTCAGAAGACCTAGGTCATTTAATTCCTTTGACCAGGCAGTTCTTACTAGGGCATTCATGATGGATGCATGTAAATCTCAAAGTCTTTATACATCCAAGAGTTGTATCATAGAGACATTTGATTTGATAGCCCAAAATGACCTGAAAAGGTGACTGAAATCATCCTCTTCATTTTACCTTATGTTAATAATAATTATTATTGTTTTTTGTGCCAGTCCTCCTGGGGCTTACACTCATGGCCTGGACAATGTCCCTAAGCTATTTTGTTCAAGGCTAGCCAAAGTTCCACTTCTGGCTTTTTTGCTAGTTAGTTGTAGATAAGAATCTCATGGACTTTCCTGCCTGGGCTGGCTTTGAATTGTGACCTCAGATCTCAGCTTCCTGAGTAGTTAGGGATTTCAAGTGTGAGTCACTGGTGTCTAACTTCTTATATGTGTGTGTGTGTGTGTGTGTGTGTGTGTATGTGTGTGTGTGAGAGTGTGTGTTTTAAGAAATGCAAATTATGCAAAGAGTGGAAGTGGCGAAAAGCATATTTAAAATTTAAAAACACTTCATGTTTTTAGGTTTTGATATCACTACCTGGTCAAAATGGCCATGCATTAAAATCATTGTATAAAGTTACTTTCAGGTGTCTCTGAAACGTAAGTGAATTCAATGTTTCTACATAAGTCCTATCCTCAAGATATGTCATTTTGTATATGCATCTATCCTAAAATCTGGGGAAAAAGTATCCAAAATTTGGAATATATTTAGTTCCAAGCATTTTAGGTAAGGAATCACTTAACCCAACATAATAACATAATAACATAATAACATAATAACATCAGTATATATGATGTTTATGCTTAAACTAAGTTTATGGACTGTGAATTTTGCTCAGACTTATGAGAAATAGAGAAATTAGGAATAGCAAATTAATTTCAGTGCTGTCTGTGCATGATCTTTTTTTTTTTTTTTTCTTTTTGTCGGTCATGGGGCTTGAACTCTGGGCCTGGGTGCTGGGACTCAGCTTTTCAGCTCAAGGCTAGTGCTTTACCACTTGAGCCATAGCGCCACTTCTGGTTTTCTGGTGGTTTATTGGAGGTTTCTGCCTGGGCTGGCTTTGAACTGTGGTTCTCAGATCTCAGCCTTCTGAGTAGCTAGGATTACAGGCGTGAGCCACAGGCTCACATGAATGTGGATCAAATTAATCTTGAGAATGGCAAAATGGCTTTTTAGTCTATGAACTTAGGTCTAGGAAGATGCTTACTTTCTCTGAACTTACTGATATAATTCTTACTTTTGAGGCTTGAGCATGGCAGTACACATGGCTGGGGCAAGGTGGTAGAAAAAGGATTAAAACAGACAGAATTAATACATTTTGGATCCACATTATTTTGAAAGTTATTGATATGGCTGGCTTTTTGTTTGTATCTTTTTGCAAGGAATTTGGTGTTTTTAATTTAATTTTATTGTAAGGGTGATGTTAGAGGGGTTACAGTTACTTAAGTAAGGTAATGAGTACATTTCTTGTTCAACATTGTTCCCCTCCCATGTTTTCTCCCACTTTCGCTGGCTCCTCTCTCCTGCAAGTTGTAAAGTTCATTTCCAACATAGTGTCTTGTGAGTATTGCTGTTTCATTAGTTCACCCTTTGTCCTCTGTCTCACCATTTTGTTATGCCCCTTCTCTTCCCTAAGTCAGATAAACATATATACAAGACACATGGTAACAAAATAAAAAACAGTAACAACAGGGGATAAACCAAAGGTGGGGAAAAAGGGAAGAAAAAAAATAACTTCTCATAGTACATAAATAAACAAGAATGACATTGCCCCGTTCGTAAGGAAATGAAAAAAACTTGGAAAAAATCGTATCACATGAAGTAAGCCAGACCCAAAGAATCCTAGCCTCCATGGTTCCCCTCATTTGTAATAATTAGTGTATGTCCTAGCAGAGGGTCACAATAGCTCAATAGCTATGTACATATGACTACATAAAATGATGCTAGTTGAAATGAACTGTAAGATCTTGAAACAAGAGGGTTTTTTTTGTTTCATTGTTTTTTTTTTAATGTACTATGTGGAATTTGGTAAGTCAAGTTGTAGTTTTTGGTTCTGATTTGGGCACTGCATATGGAAAAACTGTGTGAATGTGGTGACTTGGTTTTAAGTTCACTTTGGGGCCCCAAAATGAGCTGAAAGAAACACTGATTCGAGTTACATAAACTGCGTCTCCAAGTACACTTTTTTCTTCTTTTAAAATATCCCTAGGTGCCAGTTCACATTATAAACTAATGACCTGAAAAATTTCCTCTTGAGGCACAAAGAGGTCTGAAGGCTAATTATTAAGTCAAGACATGGTTTTTTTTTCCCTCTCAAATATTTAAATATCTTTTGAAAAACCAAACAAGTCTTAGGGATGAACCTTAGAGTAGTAGCCTGGAAAATTTGATCTTGAATTAGGAGTAGAGAAAATTTTTTTTCTGTCAAGAACCATTTGGATGTTTATAACATTCCCTCACAGATCTGATTTACCCCTTTCTTTCTAGGCCCTTCATTTGTCTCAATGTGTTTGGTTGTTTTGCTCTTATGTCATGTATCCTTTTCTCTGCTAAAGTGGTTATCACTATGCAGACTTGTGTACATTTCCTTAGTAAGTTCCTTTCTCAAGTCCATTACCGTTTCTACTGATTGACTGTTCTATTTACTTTTATAATAGCTATATGCCAGAGTGCTTATGAAATTCATTTTCTTTCCAAGTGTGTTAAAAGGGTCAGTAATCCTATTAAAAACATTTCTTTGGAAAAATTAAATTATAGCCTTATTGGAAGAAATTCACATTACTGCTTTAGACTCTTAGAAAACAGTTGGAAATTGTTAATATTGTAACATAATTCTCACTACCTATAATATATTTAAGTTTGATCATAATTTGGAGTTTTTTTTCTTTTCTTTTTTAAACTCACTCTAGATTTTTAACCCATAGGCACATATTTTATAACACATATAATGTTCTTTTAATCAGACAGCTATAATTGAATTCTTAAGAGTGTCTTCAAGAATACAAATTAAGTCACAAGGTATGTGTTGGAATCACTATGTAAATTTTATTTTTTCATTGTTAGTAGAGGAGAGATAGGAGAATTACAAAAGGGGTAAGGGTGAATCAAGATGTATTGTACTCATAAGCTGACATGTTGAAATGACACCTGTATTATTCCAAAGCTGCCAAAGCAAGCAGAAAGAAACCCCTTTACACACTACTCAAAGATAATATAGTTTTAAAAGCTGAAAAAAAGACATGGATTGTTGAAATTGTGGATAAAAATAACCATCAAGTAGCAGTCTGCTTTATCTGTTTATTTGTGAACAGAGGTTATACAACATTCTAGAATATATGTCAGAAGGAAAAGATCTTTCTTTTTGTCACATTTCTGACATTTTTAAGGTATTTTTTAAAAGGTGAGAATGCTTATATTTGTTTTTTGTTAGGGTTAATGCATTCATTAATTTATGCATTCATTAATTCAGTATCTTTATATGGCTTAGATATTTTTTAGCTGCTGGGAACTCAAAATTAAATAAGGGATAGTTTCTGTTTGTAAGCACTCAGTAGTCTAGAGAGAGCTGAACAATCAAATGGGAAATTATACTACTGCATAAATAGCATCTGTGAAGAGAGGCCCTGAGTGCTTGGAAAACTTACAGCCCGCCACCCAGCCTGTAGGAGAGGGACTTCAAGGGTAAGGCTCTCCATCAGAAGCCATGTCTGAGGTGAATCTGAGATGCCAACTGAACCAAAACTTGCCTTTTCCTGACAGAAATGTTTGAATGGGAAGAACAGAAATCCACATGTTAAAATGCCTCTGTTGGTGATGATCCTTTGATTCCATTGGTTTTTAGCATATTTGTCATCTGTTTGTCTTTCCATCTGTTTATCATTTATCTATTTTAGTACTAATTATATACTATTATATCTGCATATATATACTATTAATATATAGCACTAAATATATGTTATATATATGTTTATTTAGCTTATAGTTATTTGTATGTACTTATATATGGCAAGAACATCTTATTTGTGGATTTATTTTATGTATCTTTGATGAAGGCAAGTAAAAAATAAAGTTAAATCAAAATTGTTGGGTGCTGGTGGATCTCTTCTATAAATCTAGCTGCTCAGGAGGCTGAGCTCTGAGAATCATGGTTCGAAGCCAAGCCAGCTAGGTAGGTAGGAAAGTTTGTGAGACTCTTCTCTCCAATTAACTATAAAAAAAAATCCAAAAGTGGAGCTGTGGGCTCAAGTTGTAGAGTGCTAACCTTGAATGAAAAAGCTCATTGACAGTGCCCAGGCCCTGAGTTCAAGCCTTAGAACAGGGAAAGAAAAGAAAGAGAAGGAAGGAAAGAAGAGGAAATGAAAGGAGGGAGGGAAGGAAGAAGGAAGGAAGAACATTTCAAATATAAAAGCACATAATTCCTGTGTGCATATTCCACAGCTCAGTTGATGTGGAGAAGCTCTCAGTCAGTCTGGGTTATCCTCAGTTTTGTTTAAATCATTGTGTAATCTGCTTAATGTTTCTCTGCCTTTATTTTTGTGAAGATGTGCCTCCCAAAGCAAATACTACCAACAAGTAAAGTGACAGTTAAAGTGCTGAATTGAAGTGGTAAGGTGAAAATTTTAGATTTGTCAGAAGGCAGCATATCTTTAGCAGGAGTTGGGTGGTGTTATGGGAAAAAAATGAATCAAGCTTACTTTGCTTAGTATAATTTTTTCCTAGTCTATTTCCTTACAAATGGGGAGATAGTCTTTCTGACAGAAGCATAGAATTCCATTTTTTATATATACCATGTTTTCTTGGTCTGTTCGTCCACTGAGGAATATCTGAGTTGATTCCATATCTTGGCTATGGTAAACAATACTGCAATGAACATGGTTGTGCAGGTAACATTAGGGTGGCCTGGTTTGTGGTCTATTGGATAAATACCCAGGAGTGGAATTATTAGGTTATAGGGAAGCACTATGTTTAGTTTTTTTTTGGATCTGGTCGTGGGGCCTGAAGTCTGGGCCTGGGCGCTATCCCTCAGCTCTTCAGCTCAAGGCTAGCGCTCTACCACTCGAGCCACAGCACCACTTCCAGCTTTTTTCTTTTTGCTTATGTGGAGCTGAGGAATCGAACCCAGGGCCTCATGCATGCAAGGCAAGCGCTCTACCACTGAGCCACCTTCCCAGCCCTATGTTTAGTTTTTTGAAGAGCCTCCACATTGCTTTCCAGAGTAGTTGAACAAGTTTATATTTCCACCAACAGTGTAGTAGTGTTCCCTTTTGGCAACATCCCTCCCCACATCTGTTATTATTAGTTTTTCTCAATAATGGCCATTCTAACTGAGGTGAGTTGGAATCTCTATGTTGTTTTTATTTGTGATTTTTTTTTTTTATGGCCAGAGATGTTGAACATCCTTTCATGTATCTATTGGAGAAGTAAGCCAGACCCAAAGAAACATAGGTTGCATGGTTTCCCTCATTTGTAGTCATTAAAATGTGCCTATAAATGTACAAGTAAACACATGGATGGTAAAAGACTTGCATACTTGGAGATGATACATTAAACAGGACTCTAAGCAAAAGGAGGATATCCTTAAGAGAGGATCACAAAGGCTCAATAGCTATGTGCATATGATCACATAAATGATGATTATGGAAATGAACTCCAAGAAATGGAAACAAGAGTTTTTTCTATTTTCTATTTTGTGGATTTTTTAAATTTGTTTTTGTTTTTCCCCTTTAGTTGCTGTTTTTGATTTCGGTATTTTTTTGTCTTTTATGTAAGTTCATCTGTTTTGGGGAGGGTAAAGAGAAGCACAGAAAAGGTGGGACAAAGGGCAAACTAATTCAGCAGTGACAGTAGACAGTATGTTGAAAATGAACCATATAACGTGGTAGAGGTAGAGGGAGGTCAGGAGGAAAAAAAAACTGGGAGAAAATGAGGAAAGAGGTGACACTGTTCAAAAAGAAATGTACTCATTACCTTAACGATGTACCTGTAACCCCTCTGTATATCACCTCTACAATACAAATAAATAAAATAAAATAAATGAATCAAGCATTTTCAGTGTGGAACCATAGATCTGCAAATGGTAGGGTCTACTCTGTGTGTGTGTGCATGCACATACATACATTAGCATGTGAATAACAATGTTTATATCTTAAGAATGTCTGTATATATGCATATATGTGTATACATACTTTTATAAAATTAACACATTTAACATTAGCTTTCCAGGTAGACTTGCTTTAGTTAAAGTTTTGGACCTTAAGCTGCTGAAATCTAAAGGTAATTTCTTCTGTGCCAGGGTTACCACATGTTCTGATTTTACAAGTATTTGCTCCCCATTTTGGAGGGATGGTTTCACATATATTGTTGTCACACAATAAATTGTGTTGTTGAGGGCTGGAGGAGTAGGTCAAATTGTCAAAAAAAAATTGTAAAGAAGCCAATGGCTTAGAAATTGACATTAAATCTTTTCAACCTTGGGGGAAGGATACCTGATTAGAATGTGTTTCATAAGTTAGGTTCATGCATTGAGGGCTTGGTTCCCAGTTCAGCAGTACCGAAGTGGATGGGACGTAAGGAAGGGCCTCAGGTGAGGCAGTGAGGTTATTGTGTCCTCAGAAGGAATTCATGCTGGGCCTGCAGAGTAAGTTCCAGTAAGGGTAGTTCCTGGCCCCGCTCTGGTCTTTGGTTGTCTGTTGTGCCATGCATTCTCTCCTGCTGCACACATTCCCCCCAGGATTCCATCTGCCACCAGACCCTCAGCAGACCACCAGCCTCCCCTCAGCAGGGTAGCACTTGAAAGTTCGAGAGCTGACATGGTACTCCGGAACTTTCAGAATGATGAGCTCTAAAGAAATATCTTTTTTCAAACTTAGGAGTCTTATTTTAATTATGCCTTCTATGTACTGAAAAATTTACATGAATCCAAAAGTTTTATAAAAAAAAAAAGTTTCATATTTGCTACAACATCTTTGTGAAGTTTGAACTCAAGGCCTTCCTAGCAGATGATCTGTCACTTGAGACACATTCCCAGTTCTTTTTGCTTTAGGGTATTTTTTTTTTTTAACCATTCAACAAAACAGTGTGAATACGGTATGTCTTGATCAGAAATGTCTTTTAATAAAGTGTATACCTTCAGGTATTTTGTTAGAGCAACAGAAAACAGACAAATATCTCTATTTACATTACAGTAATTACCAATTCTCCATTTCTTGCTCACTCTGAGTTTATTTTCTTTTTCTCCTCCTCCCCCCAACTCACACACATCATTGTTCTGATTTTGTGTTTCAGTTGACTGATTAATTTCTGTGAAAGTTGCCTGTATTATCATCTATTCTACTTTAAGTCATTTGGAAATTGAAGTGAATCTACTGTGGTCCTGTGATTAACTGAAATATGGCTGCCAGTTTCATTCTATTATTTCTTTCTTAAAATCCTAGAACTCAATCTCCCAAGTGATTGTTCTAGTTTCTCTATTAGCATGTAACAACAGCTTTCTATTCACAGTCACACTTATCTACTTTCACCTGTTTTATTATGTATAGATCAAAGTTTTTTTTGCTTTCAGATTTTGATGTATAATTTATTTCTAGTTTCTTTGTGTTTTGCTCATTTCATTTGAAATACTTTAGGCTCTTAGCATTCCATTGTTCTTTTAATACCCTGTTTGAAGAAATTTCCTGTCAACTCAACCCCCATTTTTCTCCCTTTATACTTGTTATTATTTGAATTAAATTCTCCATTAGGGAGAACATTTTGTGTCAGAATGTTCAGGACAAATGGCCATGCCCATAAGTATATTAGCTGGCAGTGTTGTGGCTTTGGATAGGTTCAAAAAAAATCTTAAGTTTTTTTGGAACACTGACTAGATAGGTTCCATCTTTTCTTATGCTTTAATAATCTTAGAGTCAGTTTTCTTAGGTATTTTAGATTTTAATAATATTGTATAGTCATTTTAATCTGTATTCCTTTAATGCATACCTGACTATGTAAGAAGCTATGCTAATGTATCACTTTATTTCACATTTCAGTTACCATGGTACCACAGTAATCATATCGTTTGTGCTTGTATAGGCCTGCCTGTCCAACACAGAAATACCAGCTACATGTGGCTATTGTATACTTAAGTTGTGGCTAGTCCTACTCAGAATCTGGGTTTTAAATTTTATTTTCTCTTAATTAATGTAAATGTAAATTTAATAAATGATAGTTCATTTAGAAAAAAACTGAAAGATCTTTATAACAACTTGGGTACGTGAGTCTGTTTTTTAAATATAAATTTTCTGAAGCTTAAATAGAATCAAACATTTCTGATAAAAATTGGGAAGGTCACAACTATAAAATTTACAGTGGATTTTTGAAAATTTAGCATAGAAAATAGAATGTAAAGTATCTTAGTGATATTTCTATATTGATTGTATTTGATATGATCATTTGTTGGAAAATTGCTTCACTGGAACATACTATTAACATCAACACCACTTTCTACTTAAATACCTTGAAAATTTGAAACTATGGATGTAGCTTATGTTATATTTCTAATGGGTATCTCTGCCACATACAGACCAAATAGTTTTCAAACGGCTTTTGTAATGGCAAACTTTTTATAAAAATAGGCTTCCAGGTCTATTTGTGGCTTATGAAATGAGTTTATAGTGAAGAGTCTAGGAATCTTTATGTTCATAAGAGTCTCTAGGTGATTCTGGTATGCTACTTGTTTTGAGAAGCACTAGTTTAGTTGATAACCTTTCATGTTGTAGTCCTTTTAAAAGTTAGGACTGTCTGTCAGATACCAAGTAATTAATAAAGCTTGTTTTTATTTATATAGTAGGGTTGGAAGAGATAGCCTACTGCGCTTTGTTTTCGATTCATTTGTTGATGTATGCACCCAACATTTGTCTTGAGTAACTTATTTGTCACAATTGTGCAAAGACAAAGCCTGCCCTATTTCCCTTTATGGTTCATTGTACATTAGAGTCTTGCTTGATGTCAGGCTAATATTCATGCTCCAGGCAGCTGACCTGCTGTATCACCTTGCTTCTTCTTCAGAGACATCTGGTGATTTGAGATTAGGAGAAGCTTCATGTGATTCTATTGCTTTCAGTACCTAACAGTTTTTAGGAACTAAGTATTACTCTTCACGCTTAATGTGGTTCATCTCAATTATTCTTCATAAGAGGTTATTTTTAAACATTAAAAATGTTAATTTACAAGGGCTGGGAAGGTGGCTCAGTGGTAGAGCGCTTGCCTTGCATGCATGAGGCCCTGGGTTCGATTCCTCAGCACCACATAAGCAAAAAGAAAAAAGCTGGAAGTGGCGCTGTGGCTCAAGTGGTAGAGCATTAGTTTTGAGCTGAAGAGCTGAGGGACAGAGGCCAGGCCCAGAGTTAAGGCCCCACGACCGGACCCCACCCCCCAAAAAATTAATTTACAAATAAAGAAATCAAGTTTTAAATTAAGTAGCCATCATGAACTGAACTGTTCAGCCCTCAAATTTATCTGTTGAAGTTCTAACCCTAATTGTGAATTGCTTTTGAAGATAAACCCTTTAAATTAGATTTAATGAGGTTTAGCCTAAAGTGATTGGTTTCATGAAAGAGAAAGAAGAGAGGAATGAGGAGAGAGAGGGGAAGGAAGGAAGGGAAGGGCAGAGGAGGGGACAAGAGGAAGGATAGATATCAGGGAGGCATAAAGCAAAGTGAGAAGGTGGCCTGCACTTTCATCGTGGACTTCCAGACTTTACTACTGGGAGAAAATGCATTTCTATTGTACCTAGACTGGCATTTTGGTATGGCAGCGCAGGCAGACGTGCTGAAGGTCATATAAAAAGTTGGTGGTAAAGTTGGGTTATTAGCTTACCCAGTATAACTTCAAACCCTGCAACCTGAACCATTTTGTCTTCTGCCTTTCTTACATGCGCTGGGCATTTCTTCTCAGTCTCTGGGAGGTCCTGACCTGACCTGTGGACAATATGAGCCAGAGGAATGGATACCTTACCTCAAAACATATTGATTTGGATTTAATCTGTCTCCTGTAGAGTACAAACCCATGGAGTTGCCTTCTGGTAGGTTTTGTGCCCAAAAGTCTAGGATGTAAAATGATGCCTGGGAATGTGGACTGAATGAATTCGCAATGAAAATTTGTTGCCTGAAGTAAAAAGAAAATAGAAGACAGAATAGAATGGCAGACACACAGGGGGCCTCAGGTCCCTTCAGTTTTAAGAATACCCACTTTTAATGGATAGATGTGGGAAGGAGAGCCTTCACAAGAGGCTGTGGTGATATTCCCAAGTTTGATTTGTTATACTGGATAACAGAGAGACAGTACAACTTATAAACTAACAGCACTGTCACACAGTAAGAAGCAAAAATAAGTAAAGAGAGGAGTATCTAGCAGACTAGCTAGACACTTCTAGCTAGTACAGAAGTACAGAGGTAGAGGTGTGGGCTAAGGCAGTGGATGCAGAGCAAAAGGTCTTTGGGATGCCACAAGCAAAGGCACGACAGACAGCTGTCACAGGTAACTGACAGGATCAGGGAGAAGAAAGTCAAGGACGAGCACACAGTGTTTTGCTTGGGAGAGGCTGAGGTCCACCGAGGCTGAGTTGACTGGTTCAAAGCTGCACAGTTCTCCCTTGAGGAGTCTTTTATTTGTTTATTTATGTTCTTATTGAGCGTATGCTCTGTCAGAAGCTTAGAATCATGGGTTGGAATTTAGTTTACACTTCTGGTCTGATAAATTTCGACTTGTCAGTTCAGCCAAAGGAATATCATTACTACCTCATACTTGACAACTTCTAAAAAAAAATGTAATTAAAAATGAAACTGGTGACAGCACATAAAGCAACACATTTCTGAAGTGACACATTTTGGTCCCCAAAGCTATTTTGAGTTTGAATGTTAGAAATGCATCTTTAAACTTCCACGGAGGTACAAAGAGATGCCTTTCCCAGTCTGAGGAATAAAATTTAAAACCTGCTGTAGAAAAATACCACAGAGAAAAATATAGAAAAGCAGCTGGCCCTCTTACCAATTTCAGAGCAGGGGAGGAATTTCAGTAGAGCATAAAAACAGCTTTCTCTCATAAAAGAAAACACAACAAGAAAAATAATCCTGGCCGAATAGCCTTGTGCAGTTATTTTCTGTCGAGTATTAGATAGAGACCAGAGGGCTTAACATTGTTTTGATACCCCTGCAAGTGGCAGATTGCCTGCCGGAGGAAGTTGGAAACAAACTGGCTGGCCATACGCTTCCAGGTGGCTCTTACAGGCCACGTTTCCTGTGCTGCTGTTATCAGTCATTCAACTCCCTACTGAATACCAAGAGGTGTTTTTAGTTCACAACCTATTTGCAATGTCTTTCTGTTTCCTTTTGTTCGTTAGTCACAAGAAAAGAAGAAAGAAAGAGAAAGAGAGAGAGAGAGAGAAAGGAAAAGGAAGGAAGAAAAAACAAGAAAGGAAGAAAGAGAAAGAAAGCAAAGAAAATCAAACCAGGAAGCATTATTGTAAATGTGAATTTAGCAGTAAAGAACACAGTCACCAAAACAAAGGCAAATAATAATAAACTGCGTTAAGACATAGGCCATTAGGGATATTGTTCCCCTTCAAGAGAATTTGGGATAGTGTCTTACGAGGACTTGCTAATAAAAGTAACTAGGCAATTAAAAAAACCAGTTTACTTAATCTGGTATCCCAGGGGAGAGAATAGGAAGCACAACTGTTTCAAAGATTTTACATTTTGTATTGGGAAAAAAATTGAAAGGGCAAAATTTTTTTTTAATTTAATTTAATTTTATTTGTGAACATACTGTACAGAGGAGTTACAATTACATGGGCAGGATAATGCGTACATTTCTTACCAAGCATTGCAGCCTCCTCCTTTGTTTACCCTTCACATCCCTTCCCAGCCTCCCCCCTCCCCCCATCCCAATCCTTCTCCTTCCCACCCCTCCCCCCGCACCGACGTTGTAAAGCTCGTTTTGGACATGACAACTTGTACTTCTCATTGTTGCAACAGGTCCACCTGTATCCTTAAACAACTGGTTTTTCCCCATCTCCTCCACAAGTTATACTGACATCAAATATAGTGAAAGCAGGGGTTATACTGTGGGGGAGGGACATAGAAAGCAACAAAGAGATAATCTTATAAAAGGGCAAAAAATTTTTATAGCAAAAAAGTTTTATAGCAATCATAAATTCAATAGCTATGCGTATGAGACTTGTTTATCATAAGGTTAACATCAAACATCATATAGAACACTAAAGGAAGAAAAAAATGTATTGAACAAAGTGAGCTAATTTCTTGCAGACTCCTAAGGAAGAATTGTCAGCATTTGCAGCATTAACCTGTTTTTCTCTTTGGGGGGAACATCTGCAGACTGTAATTAAGCAATTTTCACTTGTTTCTCTATTCCTTTTGTCATCACTAAATCACTACACCAAGGGAACAAATTGACAAATTATGAAACAGAAAACTGCGTGTTCGGTTGCAGGAGGAAATTTCCCTTCTCAAACTATGACAGATTTTGAGCTGATGGAGCCATTTTGTTTTAGATATATTAGCCTACATCTTCAGCTGAGGTTGTTACAATGCACGTTCCTTCCAAACATGAATATTTGGTCCACAGATAATCATTAGTTTTCCACATCTGTTATAATTTAGACATAATGAGGAAACAATGTATTTAAATATGTACAACATTTCTAATTATAATAATAAATTTATTTTTGATATATTTTTGCATATTGTGTTACAATAAATACCTTTTCTTGGTTTGCTTTCTTGGTCAAGTAAGATAATATAAAAATTACTTGTTTACAAATAAATGAATCATTTTCCTTGAAGTTTCTATTTTTTTCAATTTTTATATGTTGTATATAGTATATTTTGTGTGTGCATAAAAATGAACTGCATCTCATAGGCAAATGGAATTTAATTTAATTTTTAAAAGTAGGAATATAAGTACAAGAAGAGTCCATTGTAAAAACTCCATAAATGTATAAAGTATTCTTTGAACAAGTTTTTTCTGCTAATGTATTATTTTATCCACTTAATTCCCCCCCCCACCCTTTCAAAGATATTTAGTGGGTTTCATTATGTGATATTCAACATATATAAATATATATGTATATCTATGTACATATGTATGCATATCCACACATGCATCATTTATGTATATATACACATTTATGTTTATAAATGTCTGTTTATCTGTTTATATATGTACTATACTTGATCCTCTTCACTTTCCGGAAACTTCCTCCTCCTTCCCCTCCTGTTTACTATCCCACAGTCCCCCTTTTACACTGTCTCATTGTTACTATCATCATAGACTTATATTCTACATATGAATAATACCATGATACTTGGCTTGTTGAACTTGGCTTATTTTGCTCAATATGATATCTCTATGAAGTCCCATCCATTTTTCTATCACTTTGTTCTTTATGTCTGGCAAATGAGATTTTAAAGTTTTACAAACCACAGAGAACTACTAATAGCTAATAAACTTTTAAATTAAAAAATTTATAGTCAAATAAAATTGTAATAGTGAAGTTAAACAATGTTGAATGGACACATACTTGTTTCATATGTATTTCTCTTTAACAGGAGTCATTATTTTCACTCAGTGTTAAATGTATTGTTCCTTGAAGGTAAAGGGTAAATTGCCCTACTTGAAACCAAGGTATTTGTAAGACTTTGTTCTTTGATTCAATTGAATGAGCATGTATTCAAATTGGAATGGTTTTAGCAAAATGTTCTCCCAGCCATGAAACAATAATATTTTCTTTGAAATGGCTGACTAAGCCCAAACGGATACAAACAGGAAACTTTCTTTTAACCAAACTCCTATCTGCTTTATGTAAAAATCAAACCACAGTCTGGCTAGCAGATTATTTTTATGTCTTTGGTTTTCTACTTGGGTTTGTTCCAGGTGAGATAGGTTTAAATGACACCAGCTAGCTTGTTCTTCTTGAATGCTTTTTATCATTCTTATATCTTTTCCGAACTTGGTCTGCCTTTTGTGGCAGGTTTGTAGTGTCTTTTGTGCCACTGATTAGTAAAAAGGGATGGAACCCCAATCAACTAATTCTGAATTTAATTTCTAATTACAGTTAGTCCAGTTTTTGGTAATTTCCATAGTGTTTTGGTAATTTCCATAGTGTTGACTGTCTAGATAGGTTGTATGCATTGAGCTAATATCTAGGAATACAGAGATGACTGAAACAGAGCTTGTACTCTAATGGAACTTATGGCAGATGTGTTATATATTTCTATCAGCTTATAAAGGTTAGTGTGATTTCCACGTCCTCTAGGGCTATGAAGACAGTAGCAATTTATATGTTTATAATTTATAGATTGTATCATTAGAGATGATTAATCAATATTAATTACATAGTACCAATAAATATTTAGAATATTATTTGTGATAATAAATAATATAATATACAATTTATTATTATTTATATTGAACAAATACTATATATGAAAAAGAGCAATATTCTGAATGATTAGAATAGTGTATTTTCAGACTGTTTCTTGTTTTTTTAAATCTGTTCTTGGAGGGTGTCTAGTCCATACTCCAGTGTTTAAATCTTAACTTATTTCAGATTTTTGCAGAATGAATTATCCCACCTTTGAAAATTTGGTGATTTCTAAAGAGGATTTATTTATTTGTAAAGAAGAGGGAAAATTAGCCTAGATGAGTTAAAGATTATTTTTAAGTGTGTATACATTTATGCAAATAGGCAGAAGGGGATGATCTAAAGGTGAAGGAAGATTTTTCTTCTTTTTAGGTTGAAAATATCTTGAGCTTATATTTCTCATTTTGTTATAGGCAGGGCAAGTGCAATGGAAAGAGTACGGTTTGGGGCTGGGAAGGTGGCTCAGTGGTAGAGTGCTTGCTTTGCATGCATGAGCCCCTGGGTTCGATTCCTCAGCACCACATAAGCAGAAAAAGCCAGAAGTGGTGCTGTGGCTTACGTGGTAGAGCGCTAGCCTTGAGCTGAGGAATTGGGGCACAGTGCCGCGGCCCAGAGTTCAGGCCCCATGACTACCCCTCCCCCCCCAAAAGAAGGGTACTGTTTTATCTTTGGTTAATAAATTCTGAGTACTAGTCCAGGTATTTAATTCCTTGAGATTGAAGGTCTACCAGGTGTTTTCTGAATCTATAAGCTTAGTAAAACTACCTGTTATTTATGTAGTGTTGAGTATATACCTGTTGAGTTGTAGTGAGGATCAGATGAATTATACATGAAGAAGGTACTGGTAAGTTTTCAAAGTTTACTCAAGTGTGAACTTTTATGGTTGGGTGACTATGATATAAAAAGTCACAACAAGGTTAGATGTTAAAGAAATCTTGAATGCATAGTATCAGAATGTACAACACTAGCCACAGTGTTAATTGTACATACCCTGTCCCTTGAAGCACTTAAAACCAACTGTGTATAGCTCATATTGTGTAGAGAGTATGGATGTGGTCTATGATATAGCACACAACTGTGAAACTCGGAATAGTCCCACACTGGCCTCTGCTGGATGGAATAAGTACTGAGTTTACTCACAACCAGATTGAACACACTCTGTCAGATTCATCATTTTAATTATCATGACACCTTTATTTGAAAATCCTGTCTTATGTGTATGGAGGTGTTTACTGATGTGTCTGTTTTTAGAACTCTATCCCCAAGCTCAGACTGGATAGTTTAATGTGCAATCCAGGAACCTTGACTTTCAGAGAAGCTTTGAAATGAGATGGAGGAGAGGTAAAGAGACATGAATCCTTTAAAATTGCAGGCTCATTTTGGTATCATACATTACATTTTTTTAAAGAATAAATTGGATAGTTTTTATGAAATTGTAGCACCAGGTCAAGAATAATTATATTGCTTTAAATATAACTTTTTGTTTAATATCATTTTATATTATTTTGAAGTCATATTTATCAATGAAAAAGTGTGACAGGGATAACTTCACTCTGGTCTTGCTGACCTCCAATTCAGAGCTGAAACAATAGCTTACAGAATTTTAGAGTAGGCTCTGGTTCAGTAGACATTCTATCCCAACTCTGCAGGATTGTTGTGCCTGTGTCTGTGGTGCTTGCCACTTCGGTCTGGTTTGCCAGAATGGTATTCTTAGTGAGCGTTTTACCATTAGTAGGTACACAGGCAGGAGATGGGAGCTACTCCCCAGAGGCTATGGAGGTATCTTGTTGCCCTTATATCTAGGAAATCCTGCTTGAATAATCTTGCCGTTCCTGGTAGTTTTCTGATGCTTATTTCATCCATGAAGGTGCTTAGGACACTATAAAGATGTATTCAAGTGTCGGGGATTATGATTAGTAACTGATTTAAAAGAGGGACATCAAAATTAAGTATGAAATTAGGTTTGGAAGGAATATCTCAACTCCTTCAATATTAACTATGTAGACCCCTATAATATTATATATATACATATATATGTCTATCTCTCTCTCTCTCTCTCTCTCTCTCTCTCTCTCTCTCTCTCTCTCTCTCTATCTATCTATCTATCTATCTGTCTATCTATCTAGGATTTTTTGGAAGAAAGAAGATACCTGTAGATATTGTTTCTAAACAATATCTAGATTGGACAAGATACTTTGCACCTCTGCAGATAAATGCTCATTTTAATTGCTTGATTCATGGTATGGTAGAAAAATTACAAAGTACTTAAAGGAGACACACAGGCAGGCAGCAAAACACAAGAGTGTTCCTCTTTCTGCAGCAGTCAAACTCTTAGCCTTTCCACCTCCATCGCCACTAGGGTAAAGATTACATGTCTTAATCTTCCTTTAGCCGAGTACAGCCATTTGACTAAGTGCCAGTGGGATGGGAAGGGTAGCTGACAAGTACAACTCCTGATTACAGCCTTAAGAAAATGCTCTGCATTCTTTTTTTTTTTAAATGTATGGTCCTGTTGGCTGGAAATAGACATTACTAGAACAATTCCCTTCGACCCAGAAATGGAAGTCATGTGCTCAGATGGCAGCGGAGTCCAGCAGCCTGGATCCCTGAATCATCTCAGGGAGCAGAGCCTACCCATCTGTCACTAACTGTCGCGTGAGGCAGAAAATAAAATTCTTGTTCCAGTAGCTCTGTTTTGGTGCTTTTTTTTTACTTGGTACCTTAAACTGTGCCTTCAGTAGTAATAAGAAGTGATGTATGTATCTTCACCATCCTTTCATTCCTAGACATGAGCATGCTGATTGAGAGACATGTAATGCATACCATAGAGCACATAAAAGTTATCAAGGAATAAATTATATATGTATATATGTTATGGGTAGAAGCAATGTCACATAACTTTTGTAACTCTCCTCCTGTTCTCTGTCCTCGCAGAGGGCTGAGCAGAGGGTGTACACTCAGTGCAGAACTGTTGGTGGGAGGGTGAGGAGCAGTCTACATTTCTATTTTAACAGTTTTCTGAGTATTTTACTTTACAGGAGATAAGAGGATGCTCCTGGCACAGCTCCTGGCTTCTTCATTTTGTATGTTAGTGGGAAGACATAGTGACTGATTTTACAGAAAGGAATTTCAAGTCGTTTTATATAATTTGAAGAAAACATGGCTAGGTGACAGAGACTGGTCCTGTCCTTCTGCTATTAGGAGATGGGGCACCGGAGAGCTGGAGCCTCTGGCAGTGAAGAGAAGCTGAATAGCGGTTATGTGTTGGTTTGATTTCATCATGGATGGCACTGCATGGAGCTGGATTAGTGATGATGGTGATGGTCCTTGGATCAAACTCAGTATCATACTCAAGTTGGGGGTGGGTGTTACAAAATGTGGAGGCAATCCCAATGGCTTTCAGATGGTGGAAGAGAAAAAGAAAATACAGTCCTTTTCACTCTGTGCAGCATCATTGGACAATGAATTAAGGAAGCACCAGTACAAACTATAACATAATGAATTATTAGTAATGTTATGCTAAGTGGAAGAAGTCAGGTCTTGACTTCATGTTAAGAGTCCACTTAAATGGTATGTCTAACAAAGATGAACCTGTAGCAACAAAAACCAGATTAGTGGTGGCCTGCAGTTCGGGGGCAGGGATGAGAATTTGCCAATGGGTGCCAGGCACCATTTTGGGGTGGGTGAAATGATCTCAAAAAGTTCAATGGTGGCGATTATAATGCAACTCTGTATGTTTACTAAAAATCATTGACTAGTATGCTACAAATGAGTGCAATTATGGCATATAAATATATAAAATGAAGTTGTAGAGAGGTAGAGGTGTTGCTCACGGACGCTTAGATCCATCTCCTGAATTCTTTACAAGATCACTGTGTGGTGTTGTTCCTCAGTGTTTAGCTAAGAACCAAGAGGTTCCTCGTTGTGTGTCAATACTTCCTTTCAGGAAAATAAATTATGCATTAACTTGCAAGTTTTAAGTAGAGAAGGGCGGTGTGCAGAAAGAAATGAACTTCCTGGGTGCTCTGGCAATTGTCACTCTGCTATACATTCTGTAGTGTAAGGCAGCCATGTTTAGACAGGCCGAGTCTGCTCCCACTCTGGGCTTCTCATTCTGTGACTTGCATGCCAAACTGAAGTTTACCTGACAGTTTACCAACATGCTATATTAGCTATTTCATTTATCACAGAAACTGCTAAAGTTTCTTAAGCATGCCAGTTTAAATGTGAAACAATGGTACGGTTTACAGTGAAAAAGGTAGGATTAGATTCTGTGATATCTAGAAGAAACACCTCCAGTGGAAGATAATGTCTTCATTTCTGTTCAAGAAATGCAAAAAGAACTCATGCTGCAAGCTCTTTTGTTCTTTGTTCCGTCTCTATACCATCACTTCAGCCATGGCTTCCCCTACTTCCCATCTGGATTACAGCAGCTCCATACTTGCTGCCTCCAGGACTGAACTACCTTTCTCTGTGCTGTCCATTTCACTTTCTGAGCACAGCTCTGTGGTGGCTGGCTCCCCAGCCCAAGTGCACAGTTTGGGTTAGGCCTTCAAATGTACCCTGCCACGTGTCACTGAGTGTGCGCTCCAATCTTCCTGCATCACGTGGGGACCTTGTGTCTGTCCATGCTGAGAGCTTCGTTCAGGAAATCTTCCTTGTATGGAATAATCTTCAAATTTTAGCTGTCTTTCACCTTGGATGCCTCAATGCTATGGAAGCCGTCCGAAACCAGTTGTGATTTTACCAATTGTTTAATTGTATTGACCACCACCGGCATCTACTGTTTTTTGCAGTTTGTAGATATTATTTAACTTCTTTGTTTGTAGACTGTGAGAGTGGGCAGGCTTTACTCATCTTTACCATCTTGATGACAAAGAATGAACTGTATAATTCAGCTATCACATAGATTTACCTCTGAAAAGTAAACTTACAGCAACTTTACCCTTTCTCCATGTGTGTTTTTCTCTGGAAGCGATAAAACTAGACATTTCAAAAATTTCATCATCTTGCAATATTGTGGCCCTCATTTAAGGCTTTTGACATACATTTTTTTTTTTATTTTTCCAGGCTAGGCTTGTGCATTTGTGCCTTGGCAGGTTGATGGCTATGACTGTGAATAATGAGTCAATTATCATCCAGCCTAAGGGAAAGCACAATTATTCCTGACTGGCCAGGCTGAGGTAATCCTCTCCTCCCTGTGCCCTTTCAAATGGAGAACATAAAACAGTTGGAATTCAGAGCACTGCATAGGGAATTTAGACAAAACATTTGTGTGCTGAGTTTAGCTTCTTTGGATTTATTCTGATTTATGATTGATTGGTTTTTAAATTGCTTATTTAATCCTAACGACTATGGCTCCAGGGGAGGCCAGATACCAAGAAGCATGTGATCAAGAGGCAGTGGAGTGAAGTAGTTCGGCTGGACAAATCAAGAGCAAATATTATTGTCCTGAGAAACATTGCTCTAGGCTAGAAGTAATGTGAAAATCACCCCCTGACTTTCAGAGTACCCAACCTTGTTATAAGCATGATTGCTTATTCCTTATTCTCTTTGCAGAAGGCTTTTTGCAACTGCTTGGTGTTGCACAGAATATTCTTCCTCCCCTCCCCACCTATGTATTTTTCTTGCCTTCTAGCAATATATCCAGTATCTCATTGCGACTGAGAACATGCACTTGATTTATATGGCTATTGACCATAGTGCTGAAGAAAAGACACTTCGAGGTTGCTGGCAGGATTTGATCATGAATTCTGATGCTGTGTGTGCAGATCTACAGAAGTGACCAAATGTGTCAATGCATTCCTGCACATGGACACTAGTCTGGTTTTTGTGTGGATGCATTTGAATTTTTAAAGAAGTGTCGAAATCGAGTTCTCTAAAAATAATCGCTTTCATCTGGAAGCTATATAATCAATATGTGGCTAGGGGTCTAATTTACCAAGGCATCGAAAGTTTCCACCTTTTCAAGGCATGTGACCTTTCTCTTTGGTCTGAAATTAGATGCTGAATGCATAGTAGTGGCCTTGTCAGCCTGATCTGTTGGATGCTTGTCTGTTTGGTATCAAAAGGAAATTGAAATTCCATTGCTTCAGAATAATAAAAAACCTCTGAAAACCTTTAGGGGGGGAAAAAAAAACAAAAAAACTTTTGTCTCATCTGTATTGAAGTTTTGACTCAGAAATGCCCAAAGAAACGCTCTTTCAGGTCTCAATAACTTACTTGTTCTCCGAAGAATTGCCTCTAGATTTTTAAACTGTATTATGCCTGACACGTATTTCAAAGCATGAAATATTAGGGATAACATGAAAGGGTGGATGAAAACCAGAAACAGAAGAGGATGAGACGAACAGTTGGGTGGCACGTGTGGACTGCCACCAGGGTCGCTCTGGGGAGCAGCATCTGGTCTCAAATCACATCCAAGTGAGACCGGGGCCAGCAGCTGCCATTTTGACATTATCATATTGAAGAAGAACTTATTTTCTGTCTCACTCAGCCAAGGGATTCATTATTAAGTAGGTTTAGAAAAGTGATCAAAGCCTTTTTAAGGAACACTTTTAAGTCTTCAGAAGGACATTGTATGTATTCTTGTGAATCAAGTTTTAAGGTTTAGGAAGAAGCCTTACATTGTAGGTTTAATCAGAAAGAGAAAAGAAGCTCTTTTCTGAATCTTCTCACCTTTCAAAAGTGAAAACTCTTATCTTTACGAAGTGGGATTTTTTTTTTTTTTGTCAGTGGTGGGGCTTGAACTCTGGGCTTGGGCGCTGTCCCTGCCCTCTTCAGCTCAAGGTGAGTACTCTACAGCTTGAGCCACAGCTCTACTTCCGATTTTCTAGTGGTTTATTGGAGATAAGAGTCTCACGGAGTTTTTTGCCTGGGGCGGCTTTGAACCACTATCCTCAGATCTCAGCCTCCTGAGTAGCTAGGATTATAGGTGTGAGCCAACATTGCCTGGCTATAAAATGGGATTTTTAAGAGTAAACAAGGATGTTTTTAGATTTGAGGCTATACTTATAATGTATATCCCCATGAATAGCTTGAACTTCATTACATTTTACTCTTTATTTCAAAGGAGTTTTATCTGGCTACCTGTCAAGTAACTTGAAATGTAGAGGAGTATGTTGAATATCGTAAGAACAAACAGAGTTTGTTTTTATAAAATATTTTCAGACATTGCCGTGCTTTTCAGCTATTAAAATAGTGTTGTGCTGGGTACATGACATTAGTAAGCGTTAGATTTAGATTGAAAGCAAAGCATTATATTTAAATTGTGTTTGACTTAAAGGATATACAGAGAGGAAGGACCCTCTTCTACCTTGATAAGAAATGTACTCATTACCTTGATCATGTAACTGTATGTAATCCCTCTGTACAGTATTTTCACAACAAAAAACTTATTTAAAAACAAACAAAACACAGTACACCAAGGAGTGGCAGTAGCCATAGGAAGTCATTTTCTCTTTTAAGTTTGTTGAAGTTTGAGGAACCTTTTCTTTCTTTCTTTCTTTCTTTTTTTTTTTTTTTTAAATATTTACTTATTTATTTACTTTGCCAGTCCTGGGGCTTGAACTAAAGGCCTGGGCACTGTCCCTGAGCTTCTTTTGTTCAAGGCTAGCACTCTACCAACTTGAGCCACAGCACCACTTCCAGCTTTTTCTGTTTATGTGGTACTGAAGAATCGAACCCAGGGCTTCATGCATGCTAAGCAAGCACTTTACCACTAAGCCACATTCCTAGCCAGAACCTTTTCATCCTTCAACTACCTCTTCCTATTTCCAGTGTCTCCATGCCTGTCTTCATCCACCCTGCTACCTCTCTTGTTGTTTCAGTCTGATTCAGGACATCTCTGTGGCTATAACAGAGGAAGATGTTTGAGAGACTAACTTCTAAGACTCTTATGAAGGATCATCTCCCACTTGGAGTTTTAGCAACCCTCTCAGCACCTTACTCAGCCCTCCAACCCCCCATCCCTTGGACACAAGGTTTATTGTGCTTCACACTGGAATTTCTATACCTTTATTAGGGTGAAAGATCATCTTTCCCAGTAATAGCTTGTTAGGAGTCACTGGTGTGGTACAGTAGGCAGTAGGGGTGAGCTGATCTGAGTGTTTTATTTATGGATATAGCCTTTGTAAAGGAAAATGACACATTGGATATTTATGTTTTTCCATTCTAGCTTATTAGTGACATATTGATTATGGGCTGTTCATGTCATGAGGCCATCTCTACAAGCCTTAATTCTATCAATGATAGACTACTCAGAAACAAACAAGGAGTCCAGCTGGACTTGCACGAGGCTGTGATCTTCACTAGAGCCTCACTGGCTTTGATATCACGCAAATGTCAGCTCAAGAAATAGTCAAAAGAGGGGCTGGGAAGGTGGCTCAGTGGTAGAGCGCTTGCCTTGCATGCATGAGGCCCTGGGTTCCATTCCTCAACACCACATAAGCAGAAAAAGCCGGAAGTGGCGCTGTGGCTCAAGTGATAGAGTGCTAGCCTTGAACTGAAGAGCTCAGGGACAGAGCCCAGGCCCAGAGTTCAGGCGCATGGCCAAAAAAAAAAAAAAAAAAAAAAAAAAAAAAAAAGAGTAAAAAGAGATTTAAAAAGAAAGGCATTGGAAATAATTTGTTGTGGTTATTCTGGTATGTAGGGTTATGAGTAATTTTCATATTTTACTTTTTGTCTCACATACATTTTCTAAAATCATCCATAGGTTTTTTCCAAGTAGGGAGAAAACATCCAAATTAAAGAAAAATGAGGTAAATAATGTCTAAAAGTCTTGTAAATGTACTTTATTGATGGAGAACATGGTAGGTGCTCCATAAATTGGTGTTGAATGTTGAATAAAATAATGTTATTTTCCTTTGCACTTTAAGAAATAATGACTTATTCAAGAGTACTTAAAGCCTCAAGAATTCCATTTGTTGAGTTCTTTAAAAAGATTTTTTTTTTTTGGTCAGGTATGGGGCTTGAACTCTGGGCCTGGGTGCTGTTCCTCAGCTCTTGGGCTAATGGCTAGTGCTCTGCCACTTGAGCCACAGCACCACTTCTGGTTTTCTGGTGGTTTATTGGAGATGAGTCACGGTTCATTTTCAACATAGTGTCTTGTACACCTTATTGTTACAATGGGTCATCCTGTATCTTATTACAGCATTTTGTTATTTTCCTTCCCCTCCCTGAACTTTACAACTTTGCTGGGGGAGGGGAGGAGGGAGGAGTTAGGGAGGTGAGCAGAAAGGGATGGTAGGGGAAAAACAAAGGAAGGTAACAATGCTCCATAGGAAATGGACTCATTTCCTTGCTCATGTAACTGTAACCCCTCTGTACAATATGTTTACAATAAAAAATATATATTTAAAAAAGGTTCTGGGAAAATAGCTGGTTTAAGGAGTTCCTATAGTTTCTTAAGATGATTTCTCTTTTAGTATGTTTGCTTATGAAATACCTAAGTGGTAAAAATCTAGCCTATACTCTCAGTTATGAAAATGGCATCCTTTTCAGAACAACCCTTGTTTAATTTTTTTCTTAAATCTTTTTATTGGCACTATTTTTGTATCTTTCAACCTATAACATTTCTAGTGTAGTTTTCAATCAAAAAAAGAAAAGAATAAAAAACAAAACAAAACAGCAACAATAACAAAAAGAGTGTCACGGACTTTCCTACCCTTGCTGGCTTTGACCATGATTTTCAGAACTCAGCCACCTGAGTAGCTAAGATTACAGGCATGAGCCACCAGCACCTGGCTTAAAAAATAATTTTTTGAAGAAAGTTTTTCAGTAAACAGACAGTAAACCAAACTCTGTGTGTGATGTTTTCTACTACTATGCAACTATTTAATACTATATAACTGTATCATTTCAGAGGATAATGGGACCAAAAACGGAGCACTTGGAACTGGTTCTTCAAAAACCATAGCTACTTCTGTCAAATTTACTCATAAAAATGAACAAAATGACCACCATCTTAGAAAAACAGCCTTCTTTCTTCATCCTGAATCACAGTGTTCAGAAGAAGAAGAACAGGTAATACCATAGTGCAGTTACAAAAATGGTTTGCGGACCCCTCCCCCACCCCCAAAAAGACATAACAAAACATTCCTGAATTAAAAAGAAGAGCGACCATAAAAAACGTGGGACAGTTAGGAGACTGGTAACTTCTCATTCTCATTCTCAAGTACCTGTTGGGGTACCTTAGTAGTTCAACAGCCACCATTAATGACAGACAGCAGCTTGGTTTTCCTCAATTTTCATTTAAAAGCTTTGTAAGGAGGGACTGTCTATAAATTCTCCTGGAAATTATCAGTACCTTTTGTTTATAACATTAGTTTTTTTTTATAGTTCTCTGTGTAAAATGGGATTTAAAAAAAAATTACCAGTCCTATAGTAAGCTCCTTCAAATTACAGTAGAAACTCTTATCCAAGGTTTTCTGGGATTTTCTAACTCTCTCTGTTAGAAATGTGTGTAGGATCATAGTTCCCTCACTAGTTTAAGGACATTTCCCAGTGATGATTGTGAGATGTAATTTTTCTTTTTCCTACGAGATTCACACTTTACTTGCAATTATTGATCATTAGGAATATGTCACATATCGAGTCTTTGGCCACTATATGAGAGGCAAGAATTGCTGAATTACACTGTTTTCTAAAATGTTATAGTAGCATTCTCTGGTTTTTCCACCAGTGGTTCATTGCAATGGGACAGAAAGTGTGGAGTGTTCCTATTGTACACATGAGAACACTGGGGTTAACTTGATTGTAAGTTACATAGTAAGTGAGTCTAGAGGCCTGTGGTAGCAGTTACAACTCCTGAAACCCATTTTCTGATGCCTCCTATGGTTCAGAAACTCTGGTCTTTCATGTATAGCTAATTAACAAAACCCAGACAGGCTACAAGATCCGTTCTTTTATTTTTGGTGGTTTTAATTTCCCATCGGTATGTCCTCATTATATTTTCAGATAGTGATAGATGAAGGCCTGAAAGTCAGCAGCTCCTTTCAAGGTGATCTGAAGTTGGCTGGAAAGGTGAAGGTAAGGCATGGCTTAGTTTTCTCTTTTTTGTTTTTGTTTTTCTTCATGGCAAGAAAACAAGCAAATAAACAAAATCGTAATATTTATGATTGTTTTCTTTTATATAAAGTAGGGAATTCACTAGATTTTTTTGTCCTTGAGATTTTTGTACATTTTAAAAAATATTAAGCAGCTGTACAAATAGGTTACAATTCCAAATTGTGGATACAATGAGTCTTGATCATTGTCACTTCTTCCATTGTTTTCCCCGTATTTTCCCCTCCCCTCTCCACCCCCACGTTATGTTGTTCAATGTTTATATAATGTACAATGAATATAATGACTGTATGTGCTCACCTTTTCTCCCTGCATTCCTTAGGGCCCTCTCCCACCATTCCTCTCCTTGCCCCAGAGGCGTTTGCTGGTGCTGGTAGGTGCTATCCCCTTAGCTTTTTTTACTCAAGGCTGGCACTCTACCACTTGAGCCATGGCTTTACCTCTGGGTTTTTGGTGATTAACTGGAAATAAGAGTCTCATGGACTTTCTTGCCTAGGGTGACTTTGAACCATGATCCTCAGATCTCAGTCTCCTGGGTGGCCAGGA
Organism: Dipodomys merriami; assembly: GCF_024711535.1. Taxonomy (NCBI): domain Eukaryota; kingdom Metazoa; phylum Chordata; class Mammalia; order Rodentia; family Heteromyidae; genus Dipodomys; species Dipodomys merriami. The sequence goes on along the minus strand of NW_027203493.1, from coordinate 14,887,698 downwards.
TTACAGGCATGAGCCACTGGAGCCCAGTTGCTTTTCACCTGGTGATTGAATATCTTAGCTATACTCTAGATCATTTTTCTTTCTTTCTTTAAGCCTTAATGAATAGGGAATGCCTTAATAGAGAAATGTGACCCACATCTCCGTTAGCATATCTGATCAAGAAAAAAAATAGCACTATAATATACAAAATTCCACATTTTAGTATTGAAACTACCACACAGCAGATAATTTTTTTTTTTTGCCAGATACGATGTAATGATTGTAGTTGTGTACTTAGATGCAATGAAAATTACTATTTTAAATTCCTATGGAATAGCCATGGTCTGCCTATTACAAGTAGAGCTAGGGGAGGACAGAATTTATTCTTTGAATTGCAATTATAAAATCTAATTTGTAATTTTAAGGCCTTTTGTTACATACAAGTTTAGGTCATGGGCATAAGAAGCATAGCAACCTAACATTTTACTACTTGTCATCAGTGCCAGTGGAGAAATCATTTTCTTATTTACACTCTCTGGTATTGCTCTGAGATGAATTAGTTGATGTCTGAAATGTTACCATTTTGTTAATCTAAAACGTCTCATTGTCAGCTGGCAGTGGAAAGCAGTATTCCATGAGGAATAGTTTTTCGTTGAAATGCTGCTATTGTGTCTGTAAAGGTCACCTGCTCTCCTTTTTACCTTTGAAGTAATTTTCAGTTTTATTTGCTAAAAAGAGAGAACACTTGATTTTTTGCCCTGCTCACCTCTCTTGTGATTTACCTAGGGCCAGATGATTTTGTTTTGAATGAACCTTTCTCTCTTTACTTTCTTTAGTCTCTTCTCTCTGGCTCTTCAGAGTGCTGCAAGAAAGCACACTGTTATGATAACAGCCAAACTACCACTGCCATTTTTTCTGAAAACACAGTCATAAAATCCAGTACACAGTCTAAAAATCAAGAAAATTGAGGGAAGGGGAAAGGTTGGGAGGGATGGGAGAGAATAATGAAAGGAGTGACATTGATCAAGATTCCTTGTGTTCATCTACTACTTGAATGGTAACTCCTTTATGCAACTATTTAAAGATTAAAAACTAAAATTAAAAAACAAAGTGGCTATATATATATGCTGGGTAAGAATCCGGAACGAAGTCCCTTTTTCAAAATTCTTTCCTATTATTCCCTTTCAGTGTAGAGAGCTGACAAAGGTGTCTATAAAACCTCGGCCACCTTTCAGATGAACTGCTTCTCAGAAGGGAATGCACATGAACACAAAGGCTTTGAGCTGAGACTCAATAGTTAATGGGCAAAGTGGACTCAGCCACTTGGTTGAATGGGATTCAAGTGGATTCATAGACTTCATTGCAACTTTAAGTCTGCCTGACATGCATACAGTGATGTTAATTTTTTTTCTAGGTGGACAACTTCCTCAGTTTAGAAGATGTGGACATAGATGAAGAGACTGATCCCCAAATGAGCAAGGGTATGCTTTCTCTTTACTTTCTATGCTGGGTGAATTCTCTCTACAAACTACAAATGATGATTTAGGCAGCTTTCTTTTGGGGGAAGTGGTACCTCCCACCTGCCTGCCATGGGAGGAGCACTGATGTTGTGAACTTATTTTAATTTCATACCAAAGATGATTTTGTTCTAGATTGGTCAAACTGTCTTGATGATTGTATAAACCTTGGTTTTAAGCAAAATAAAGCTGTTCCTTCTATCTTACCCCTCGATTTAACAGAGGACTAATTCTAAAATAATTTCCTTACATAGATCTCTTATGTCAGCTCCTTATTTCCAGAAGTACAGTGTTGTAAATTGAGGTTATTTTTGAGGGACACCAAATGATCATAAATTTCATACAATATCACAATTGATTACAAAAATAATGAGTAAGAAAAGCTAATTTCTTTTTGCTTTTAAATGTATTTATAAAAATTAAACTGGAGGTATGCCTCAAGTGGTAGAGTACCTGTCTGGCAAGTACAAAGCTCTGAGTTCAAATGTCATTACTGCCAAAAAGACACTTAATACTGAAGATATATTGTAAATGTTTCTTTTGGTGCATTTTTTCAGATGGGCTAGACTGGAAGAGGCTTTTTGCTGGTTCATTGATGTTTATGTAGAAGATGATTTTTTAAATTTCCTTATTAAAATTTCTGTAGCATCTATTCTTCACTTAATAAGCAAGAGTAAAATCACATATTACAAAGAAAGGAGAACCACATACAGGCAAGAGTCAGGTAAAGAGTTAAGAGCTTCATATTAGTTCATTTTTCTTGTTGCAATGACAGAATGCCTGATTTAAGACACTTAAAAGGAGGAAAGAATGGTATAATCCCTGTTTTCACTGTATTTGATTCCCGTTCCTTGCATCTTGTGTATACATTTTTCTAATTTGGGGAGGGGAAGGGAAATAACAAAATGCTGAAATAATGATGATACAGGTTGACCCATTGTAACAATGAGATGTACAAGACACTATGTTGAAAATTAACTTTGCAACTTGGGGATGGGGGGAGGAAGGAGTTGGGGAACTGGGGAGGGAAGGGATGGTAGGGGGGGAAAAGCAGGAGGTAACAGTGCTCAATAGGAAATGTACTCATTACCTTACTTATGTAACTGTAACCCTCTGTACATTATTTTTACAATAAAAACATATATTAAAAAAGTATTTCAAAGTCAGTGTTAAATTTTAAACAAAGGGCAGTTTCTATGGGGGTTTGCTTCTTGGCCTCTGTTTCCTGTCTTTTGGTAGCATAAATAAGAATAGTTTATGGGAGCAGGCAGTTTGTTTATAATCAGGCAGGAATTAAGGTGGTTGGGTAAAGTTGGTTTGGGGATGGAGACAATCTGTAAATTGATTGTATTAGCCCCTGTTCGGTCTAGCTTATTTTACTGCTTGAATTGGCAAGGCTTTGGTAATGGAAAGCAATTAACATTTTTATTCTGCTTCCAAACATCAAACTATTCCACTGAAGGGGTTGTTTCTCTAGCACTTTATTAACCAGTAGTCTTTGAAGACTTTTAAGTTTCTTATTTGATGTCAGGGATCTAAATGAATTTCATTGTCCAGAGAGGGTTCACTGGCTTTAAACTCTAGTGACTGGATTTTTATCAGAGCAGCTTTGGGACCTTGATTGGACTTGAGGGAGAGCATGGATTTTCAGGAAGCTGTGTTGGTAGAAATGCAGATTCCTACATCCTGCACCCATTCAGAAGGTCTTCAGGGACACTGAATTTTTAGTTAGTACCCCAATGATTCTGATATAGTTTGAGGTTGACAATTGAAGACTAATGTTTCTAGTCTGCATGTAACACATTACCAATATAAAATCAATTTTATAGGAAGGCAGGAAAAAAACCAGTGTTGGGCATTTGTGGGGTGGTTTAAATTTCTCAACCTCCTCCCACCAATGAGAAGGTCTGTATTTTAAATCAATATAGCCAACAAGTTTGGTTTTTGTTGTGTCTATCTTTTAAGTTTTCTTTTTATCCTTTGGTATTATTTTCACATTCTTTTCTCTAAACAGTTTTCAAGTTCCCTCTTTTAGTTTGTGGAAAAATGAATAGAACATCTCACTAATATGATTTTTCAAGGAATCAAATATCAGGCAGTTTTGCATTTGGGTATACATGATTACTGAGGCTGAACCAAGTCTCAGTGGACTTGAATGAACTAGTCAAACCTTCCCACATGGAAAATAATGTGCAGACCCTCTGCTGATAGTTGATCTGGGTTTCAGTGGTCTATTCTAATTACAGAAAAGATCACCAGGGCTTCCCATTTTTAGAAATGCGCAATTTGGGTCGCTTGAAAGGAAAAATGAAATTTAATAGTCTGTGCCAAGGTGAATTCTACTTTGGGCCTAATTTGTATTACACTTTAGGAATGGAAACAGAAGGCAAATATTTATATCAGATGGGAAAATTGACATTTTAAACAGGCAAGTTGCTTGTATAATTTTGGCAGCTGAGAAGTTTACTGATTAGATTCTGTTGTTATTGTTTAAGCAACAGATTTGCCTGGGGCTGCAAGGAAGTAGATTTTGTATTGTTTTCCTGCCATTGATTTTATTTGAACACCTTATTCACTCTCATAAATATTCTCTAAGAATTGGGAGTATGATTCTTTCCATGATGTTTACTTTGGCAGTCTAGGTGGGAGAGTAGAGACTATAATCAGTGGTATTGAAGAACTTTCTTTTTTTAAAAAAAATTTATTTATTTTTTATTGTGAAAGTACTGTACAGAGGGGTTACAATTACATGGGCAAGATAATGAGTACATTTCTTATCAAGCATAGTAGCCTCCTCCTCTGTTTCCCCTTCCCATCCCTTCCCATCCTCCCCGCCCGCCCCCCCCAATCTTCCCCCCCACCACCAAAGTAGTAAAGTTCATTTTCGACATGACAACTTGTACTTCTCATTGTTGCAATGGGTCCACCTATATCCTTATTTAAACTACTTGTTTGTCCCCTTCCCCTCCACAAATTATACTGACATCAAATACAGTGAAAGCAGGGGTTATACTGTGGGGGAGGGACATACAAAGCAACAAAGAAATCATCTTATAAATGCGTTAGAAACAATCGCATGAAAGAAAAAAAAAACATTTGAATACATATCTTAGGGTTCATTTCCCTAACCTCACCTTATCTGACCTTTTCTGCTTGACTCATACATATACTAGATATTGCAAATAAGGGAAACCATGGGACCTATGTTTCTTTGGGCTTGGCTTACTTCACTTAATATAATTTTTTCCAAGTCTTTCCATTTCCTAACAAATGGGGCAGTGTCATTCTTTCTGATGGAGGCATAGAATTCCATTGTGTATATATACCACATTTTTTTGATCCATTCATCTACGGAGGGGCATCTGGGTTGGTTCCATATCTTAGCTATGGTAAATAATGCTGCAATAAACATAGTTGTGCTGGTAGCTTTAGTGTGGTCTTGTTTGTGAACATTTGGGTAAATGCCCAAAAGTGGGATTGCTGGGTCATAGGGGAGCTCTATGTGGAGTCTTTTGAGGAACCTCCATACTACTTTCCAAAGTGGTTGGACAAGTTTACACTCCCACCAACAATGCAGTAAGGTTCCCTTCTGTCCACATCCCCTCCAGCATCTGTTGTTATTAAAATTCTTGATTATAGCCATTCTAACTGGGGTGAGGTGGTATCTTAATGTTGTTTTGATTTGCATTTTTTTATGGCTAGAGAGGTTGAGCATTTCTTCATGTGTCTATTGGCCATCCTTCTTTCCTCCTCTATTGAAGAACTTTCTGAAGATAATGTTTTCAGGAAGTTTGGTGTCCTGTGTTGATTTCATATCAACTTATAAACCATTCCTTTCTCTGATTTGGAATAAGACAGTTCACTTGAAAATTGTTATGTTTTCAGACAAGATGGCTCAAATTGTTATCCAGCAAAATTCCAATTTGGGTTAACTAGTTGGTATTATACTAGGGCCATCAGCATAAGAAGAATCTTCATTTTATTATATTTTTACCTCCTTAATTGACCTACTCTCTTCTCTGGCTTAATGAAACTAGCTAAAGAGATTTTTTTTTAAGGTCTAGTTCTCAGAATTATACTGCCTGGACAGGTCTTTTGACCAGTGGATGTACTTACACTATGGTTAATTGTGTTAAATGACAGTGGGTCCTGGTTCCTACTCAACAATTGGCAGCCCTCTTCAATTTTTTATTTTCAACTTTTCCAGTACTTTGAATCATTTGTAGCTAGGAAGAGGCAAGTGCCTACAAGTGAGGGATCAGTTATCTCTCCTTCTTTAAAAAAATATGATTTAATTCTTTGGTTATCCGCATCTTTGAGCAGCTTTAAGCAGCCTGTGAATGGCCAGGGATTCATACTTCACAAATGTTTAACACCTGTGGCTGGTACTGTGACTATAATGAAGAAAAAAAATAGACCACGTTTCTGTATTCATACAATTCATAAATTATTAGAAGAGCTTCAGGTATAATGATATAATCACAAACATGTCATTATAAATTATTCAGGATCTCTCGAAAGCATTGGAAGGGGAACTTAAATTTGTCTGTGGGATCAGAGAAACCTCTTTAAAGAGTGCTGGGCGCCAGTGGCTCATGCCTGTAATCTTAGCTACTCAGGAGACTAACATCTGAGGATTGCAGTTAGAAGCCAGCTTGGACAGCAAAGTCCATGAGCCTCTTTATCTCCAGTTAGCTACCAGGAGAAACCATAAATGGAACTGTGGCTCAAAGTAGTAAAGCACTAACCTTGGGAGAAAAAACTCAGTCAGCGCTCAGGCCCTGAATTCAAGCTCCTCAACAGACTTAATAAACAAATAAACAAACAAATAAATAAAGTGCTTTAAGAGCCCCAGACCCAAAGGGTAATATAACCACGAACTGCTGAAGGGGTGAGGGAGAAGGGCAGATAGGAGAGTATAGGACAGCATAAGAATGGCAGATATAGAGGTGATGGTTTAAGAAAAAAATGATACATTTCAAGCAACTTGAAATGTAGATACTGTGTTTTATACTTATGATATTAATATCTTCTTCCATGGCTTCATTTATCATTGAAAACATCAAGAGGGAGAAAATACACAAGGACCTGTTTTACAGTGGTCCTCTAGTCCTACTTCTCCAAGTTTTACGTATGCAAACATATACCCATCTCTGAAGGTCTATTCATGTTAACTATGAGGGCAAGCAAAGGCTTTTGCCCTGTCCTTATTACATCAAGAAATTTTCATTCTGTTCTTGAGAAGAGAAGAGAATTGGGAGTATAATTCTCTTCTTATCCCACTGAGAGAAGAAAAGATTTATTTAATCAATCCCTTCATTTTGCTTCGGGGGCATGCTGTTTGGAAGCTGTATATCTTTTCTTCTAGCCCTGGAGCTTCCCTTTCCCCAAGTGAGATACAGCTGAGAATCATCTCTTGACGGAAGGCTGAGGGACTCTCTCTGGGTCTCTTAAGGGCATCTGTAGAGGTGGTTTTCATTACCCCTGGTTCGGTGTCATTTGTGCAGATGTTCTCCCAGGTGGATAGTCTAACCTTTCTGTCTGGAAGGATGCCCAGTTGTGGCTGTGAAACAAGCCTTACTTCCAAATTTAACTACACTAGGCATAAAGCTCCTACTTAGATTTCCACCATTCTGATTCCTAGACACACTTCTCATTTATTTTTGTACAATTGCCCTATCCACGAAGTAACTTTCCCCTAATCTTCCTTGCCATCTCTTGGATGGGCAGTAATCATTCTCTTTCTACACTTCCACATTTTTTTCCTTTATTTTATTTGCAGAGTGTTTGTTAGATCACAGATCACTTGCAAGTAGCGTATCACTTATGTATACATATGTATGTGTTCATGTGCATATATGTATAAATGTAAACATAGATGTATATACATGAATATTCTAAATCCTGATTTAGTGGAAGTGGTGTTACCTATTTTCATTAAATATAGTGAAATCATCTGGCTTTGAATCTGTTCACCTTGCTCTTTTGTTTTCTTCCTCTCCTTATCATTTATGTCTAATTCCCCCTTACATTTTTTTGCCTATTGTGGAATAACTAAGAATTATTTAAGCCCTATTTTAGTACATTTTACAGTTATTTTCTTCCAGTGTTTTAAAGATATTCTAGGGTTTTATTTTGGTGTTTATTGTTGAAGGTGGCTTACTGGTAGAGTGCTTGCCTTGCATGCCTGAGGCCCTGGGTTCGATTCCTCAGCGCCACATAAGCAAAAAGAAAAAAGCCAGAAGTGGTGTGGTGGCTCAAGTGGTAGAGCACTAGCCTTGAGCTGAAGAGCTGAGGGATAGCACCCAGGCCCAGAGTTCAGGCCCCACGACCGGATCCCCCCACCCCCAAAAAAGAAAGATATTAAAAATCATCTGTCAGTCTGATTGCTGTCCTATGAAGTTAATGTTCTCTCCCCTCATTTGACTGTTTTTTTCCCCTTTTCTTTTCTTCAGTAATTTTACTATGTTTATGTTGTTTTGCTTGTATTTGTTTTGCTTGGGGGTGGTGGAGATTCTTGTGCTAGGAAATTCTCTGCTGTTATCTCCTTAAATATTACCCATGATCCTATCATTTTTCCATAACCCCTATGTCCCTTTTGCTCTTTTCTGTATTTTTCATCATTAAAGAATTTTGTCTTTCTTTCTTCAGTCTAAATATTTTCCACTATATTCTAGCTCATTAATCCTTTCCTGACATATCAATATTTCAGTGTTGGAATACATATCTATTTTTATTTGTCTTCACTAATGTTGCAAAAGCAATGATGGTTCTATGCTGGTGCGTTTGTGTGAACCACCATAGTGGCACTAACTATACTAGCAGTTATCATCTTTGCTGTGAAATTCACAACCAATATAAATGCAAGTTTCCACTAAAAATGTCCTTGATAAAGTTGTAAAAATGATTGACTTTTACTAATTCCTGATATGCTGACCACAACTCTTTTTTTTGTTGTTGTTGTTGTTGTTGGTCATGGGGCTTGAACTCTGGGCCTGGGCACTGTCTCTGAGCTCTTCAGCTCAAGGCTAGCACTCTACAACTTGAGCAACAGTGCCACTTTTGGTTTTCTGGTGGTTAATTGGAGATGAGAGTCACGGACTTTCCTGCTCTGGCTGGCTTTGAACCGAGATCCTCAGATCTCAGCTTCCTGAGTAGCTAGGATTGCAGGCATAAGCCACCGGCACCTGGCGACCACAACTCTTTTAACGATCTGTATTGAAATAGTATATACCCAACAAGGCACTTCTGCTACATATGGAAATACAATTAGTTATGTGGAAAAATATGTGTGAGACAGTGTGTGTGAGAGAGTGAGAGTGTGTTTAACTGTTTTTTCTCTTTTCTGAATCACAGTCTCTTTGAAAGGATGACTGACAAACTATGATTTTAAGAAAGTATCAAACAAACTCTTCCTCAATTAATAGTACTCATCGCCAGTGATAAAACTGATACTCAAACAAGTGAAAATTAGAATTTTAGGAAACCTGGTAAAATTGGTGATATTGACTAATGTGGGCTTTATTCTGCATAATGCAACATGTCAATATTTGGAAGAGCTACCTAACAGTGTGAGTCAATATTTTCCAAATAAACAATTAATTATAGTATAAAACTATGCATTGAAGAAATATCCATTCAACTTGAAAGTTAGGAGAGTGACTTTTAATATAACAATGTGAAACATTCAATAGTATGGTTTCAGATTACTTACTGAAATTAACCTTTAAAAAACTATCATTTGTCACATTTTGGTGTGGTATCTAAAAAAAATACCTGAAATCCTATGAAAAGACAAAATAATTTTCACCTTTTCAGCTATCTACCTGTTTGAGACTAGATTTTCCTTATATCAACTAAAAAAGCATAATTCAAAAATCAAATGCAGAAACAAAGAATCAAACTTTCTTCTATTAAGTCAGACATTAAAATAGATTTGAAAAGATGTAAACCTGTACTTCTCACTGATTCCTTTGTTTTTCGGAAATAGATTATTCATAAAACATTTTAAAATTGAATTAATTTTAATGATTCTATAAATAACATTAGAATATTTGTTTAATTTCAATATGATAAATGTTAATAGATATAACCCATGTAAGTAAGATATCTTTGTGATCTTTAGTAACTTTTTTCTTATTTAAAATTTTATTACTTTATTTTATTGTAAAGCTGATGTACAGAAGGGTTAGTTACATAAGTAAATCATATTAAGTGAAGTAAGCCAGACCCAAAGAACACAGGCTACCTGGTTTTCCTCATTTGTAATAATTAGCATAAGCTTAAGGTAGTCCTAGAGGATCACAATATCTTGATAACTATGTACATATGACCATATAAAATGTAGCTTATTGGGGCTGGGAATGTGGAACAGTGGTAGAGCACTTGAAGACCTGGGTTCGATTCTTCAGTACCACATAAACAGAAAAAGCTGGAGGTGGTGCTATTGCTTAAGTGGTAGAGTGCTAGCCTTGAGCAAAAGACAGTGCCCAGGCCTTGAGTTCAAGCCCAGGATTGGGGGAAAAAAAATTCCATGATATAGAAACAAGAGGTTTCTTTCTCCTCCTCCTTATGCTCCTCCTCCTCTTTTTTTAGTGTTTCATTTTGTTCCTCTGTTTTATTCCCTGTGGTCACTGTTTCTGAGTACCCTTTGTCTTTTATACAAATTTATCTGATTTGGAGAAGAGATGGGGAATTGGAAAAACAATGGGACAATGGGTGGAATAATGCAACAGGGATTCTCACTAGACACTATGTTGGAACTGAACTTCACAATGTGGAGGGGAGGAGAGTTGGGGAGTGAGAGAAAATGAGGGAGGGGGTAACACTGTTTGAAAAGAAATGTACTCATTACTTGGGTAACTTTTAAGAATAAGAACCACTAAACTAGCCTGGCATGGTTAACTCATCCCTATAATACGAGCTACTCAGGAGGCTAAAATCTGGAGGATCATGATTTGAAACCAGTCCAGGCAAAATGTCTCAGAGACTCTGTCTCCATTTAACCAGCACAAAGCTCCATTGGAAGCATGGATCAAAGTGGTACAGTGCTAGCTGTGAGCAGCCAGCAAAACAAAACAAAATTCACCAAGCTGGACTTTTATAGATAGTGGCTGTGTTGCGGAGACTGGAAAGCTAAAACATTTCTCATTATACTTTTCTTGGACATAGAAGCCCAAATGTTGAGGAAATGTGGTCACTTTACATGATGACACACAAATCGGTTGGCTAATTTTTATAACTATGCCAGGCAGATTAAATATTATTATATTCTATAATTATCAGGTAACAGGTAGGTTGCTTGCAAAAAAATGTATTAGATGACACGAGGACAGCTTTTGATTTGCTCATTATTGGCTCAGTACAGCAAGCTGAACAGCATATGTAGATCATTTGTAAATATTAGAAATTGGAACATGTAGTTGATAAGGAGAGATTAAAGTATTCCCATCAGTCTTGTCATTCAACCTCAAGAGTCAATTTGGAAATTGCTCTGTTTCTAAAATGTACATCAGCTGATACAGTGACATTTAATTAAGATAAAAACAAAGACTTTGGTTGTTTTAAAAATAATGTGGTCATCTTAAGCCCCAGAAAGCACTGGAGTTTTAGAAAGTTTTACAGGGTACTTCAGAAATTCTTTTCACTGTCATCAACAAATACAATAATTATTTTTCCCTGGAGAAGATAAGTATGTGTACAAATAACAAATCCATATTGTCTAAAAGATGGTAATTTTCCTTATAACATGTATCCTATCGGTCTTTTCTCATCTACATTAATTTGCCCTTTCATAAGCCCATTGTATTTGGAGTCACTCACCTTTGTTCTTATTATTTAGTTAATTTCTGTGTGAAAGACACATCACTTCAACCATATTCTGTTTTTGAGAGTAATGATGATACTTCTTTTATTTCATGCACAGAGTCGTATTGGCAAGTAGGTTTTCAACACCTGCTATTCAGTTTAAAAGACATGGTGCAGGAAATTCATTTTCTGTCTCCAACTGGTTGAGAATCACTACACATGCAGGGACTCTATTAGGCCCCAGCAGACATGCTGGGGTGAGTTTTGCTTTTACACTGAAGAAAAGAAATGTCAATACATGTTAGTTAAAATACAGAGGATGAGTCTTCTTGTTTTTGAAAGAATTGTATCCATGGCAGTGGAATTATTAGGAAAGAAATAATTTTTGTTGAAATTACTAACTTTTTCTTTGCAAACAGATTAGAGAAGTGTAGAGTTGGAGTGAAGGAACTGCAAACTGGCTATACCATTTGTCAGTCAGAACAATGATCTGCAGTAGCCCTTAAAGCAGAATTGATTTTGATTTCACATTTGAGCCTGTTATTTCCTCTGGCAGCCAGAGGGTCTGGGGTATATTGGTTTTCACATTCAGAGGTCTGAACCTTTCTTTTGCTGCCTTGTTAGCAGCCCTGGCCAGCCATAGGTCAGTCCTAGTCAGTTACATGAAGGAGCTCCATGAGGGAGCTGGCGTTGAACTCACAAATAGATACATTAGAAAGCCAAGTTTCTTGGATTTAAGCATGCTACTTCTGTTGGCCAAAAAAAAAGTGTAGGAAGTGTACTTTATGCTGCCCAACCATGCTAATGTTTACTATAGTGACACTTCCAGTACTTGAGTTTGATGCATAATTGAATCAAGTTAAATAAGACACATAATGAAAAGTCTGCTTTAAAAAGTGATATGGGAAATTTGATCTCTGAACTCAATACCAATTCACAAATAATGAGACCAGGGTTTTGGAGAAAAGGAAATAAAAGGCTTATTAATTTTGTCAGACAAAATGAGGACATTGCATTGTTATCTCAGAAAGAACCACAGTCCTGCCTTCTGGAGAGGTTTTTACAGCCAAGCCCAGGAGCCTGCGTTTCTGGATGTATGTAAAGAGGCTTGATTTAGGGCTGGATGGTGGTCTTGGGCTCTCTGACCTCTAGGTGTATCTCTAGAGCTGTAGTTCTGCAGGATAAGAGGAGGAGCATGGTGATGTCTGGAGCTGAGAATATGTACTTCAGTTCCCTCCCATGGGGACATAGGGATATAATAGGGGAAGAGGTAGAAGAGTGAGAAAGAAAAAAAACTTATGTGAGATAGCATCTGGCTGTTGAGCTAAACTTATAGTTGTGACATATTTGGATATCTATTCCTGTTTACAAAATAAGTTCATGATGTGACATTGTAGGCTAAGATACAGGGCTTGGTGGATGGATTGCCCAGCCCTGCTCTTCTGTGGGATTGGTTCTAAGTGATTAGGAATCTGAGTTTATTCTCACTGTTTATCACCCAGGAAATAATAGAACTCTTGGAAGGATTAGCTGTGCTGATGCTTGTAAAATGCTGGACATAAAGTAAATGTTGGCTAATATTAGTTTTTCTTTATGCTAAACAGCAAGACCATATTCTAAGATTTTAATAATTGGTCATGACAGAACTATGTTTATAGTTCTACCAAACTGTTCTACCAGATTGATGATGAAGGCCTAACTTAAAGAATAGTGATTCTATTTTTTTTATTTTTATGAGAGTTGTTGTCTACATTGGTGAACCATGCATTTCAAAAGGGTTTTAGGGAAGTGGTGCTATAGCTCCAGTGGTAGAGCGCTCACCTTGAACTGAAGAGCACAGGGATAGCGCCCAAGCCGAGTTCAAGCCCCACAACCGACCAAAACAAAAAAACAACAACAACAACAAAAAAAGGAGGAATGAGAATCGGGACTGGGAAGTTGGCTCAGTGGGTAGAGTGCTTGCCTTGCATACATGAGGCCCTGGGTTCGATTCCTCAGCACCATATAAGAAGAAAAAAGCCGGAAGTGCTGCTGTGGCTCAAGTGGTAGGGCACTATCCTTGAGCTGAAGAGCTGAGGGACAGCACCCAGGCCCAGAGTTCAGCCCCCAAAACTGACAAAAAAAAAAAAAAAAGGGTTTCAGCTTTTGTATATCAATACCAGCTTCAGTTAGCTCGATATCTATCTATCTATCTATCTATCTATCTATCTATCTATCTATCTATCTATCTATCTATCTATCTATCTATCTATCTATGCTGCCACTGGCAACAGTCCAGGCATGCCTGTTGCTAATTAATCACTTCCACTGAGAACTTAATTAGTGGCTTAATGAGGATCATTGTAGAGTAGCAGGCAGCATCTTCCTGAGCCAGCTGCAAGTTCCTGGCTAGCATCAGCTAGTCCTAGTCCTTCTGGTCCTTTGGAAACTCCTATGCTTCTGTTTGTCCTCCATAAAAATCACTGGTTGTCTGTTAGGCAGTCATTAACTGTCACACCTATAAGGAAGGAACATATACATTTATGTTGAATGGATCAGAAAACCAAGATTGGTTGTTGAATTCTTGTGATTGTGCTAGTACAGGAAACATGTTATTGTTTGCAAGTGTTGAAAAAGAAAATGTGTATTCTGAATATGACAAAGTATTTCATTTTTCTGAAAGTTAAAGTGCTTTTCTTCTGGCATTGTTGTTATATATATGTGTGTGTGTATATATATATATATATATATATATATATATATATGTGAAATATTGCTACACTGTTACTAGATGAAATAAGTACTCTATTTTCTTTCTCTGTACTCCCTCGGGAAAATATGGCAAAATGAGGCAAAATTAGCATCTTCTTCCTGCCTTAGTCTCCTGTAGAAGTAGAAATTTGTTTCAGATTTCAAGGCAAAATTGAGTTACTCACCAAACAACATTTCTCTCATTCTCTCTTTTGGATAGACTGTGACTCTGCAACAGTAAGATAAAAACAAATGTACCAATCGCTTCTTCCTTAGAGAAGGGGATTTCTTTGAGTCAAGTTCCCAAAATGAGGACATGCATAGTAGAATGGACCTACTTTGCATGAACATATTTTCTGGTTTCCTTCTTCTTTCTTCCTTCCTTCCTTCATTTCTTCCTTCCTTCCTTCCTTCCTTCCTTCCTTCCTTCCTTCCTTCCTTCCTTCTTCCTTTCTCTTTCTCATTCTCTCTCTCTTTCCTCCTCCTCCTCTTCTTAATCTTAATCTTCAGTCTTGGGGCTTGAACGCAGGGCCTGAGCACTGTCCTTGAGCTTCTTTTGCTCAAGGCTAGCACTCTATCACTTGAGCCACAGTGCCACTTTCAGGTTTTTTCTGTTTATGTGATACTGAGGACTCGACCCCAGAGCTTCATGCATGCTAGGCAAGCACTCTATCACTAAGCCACCTTCCCAGCCCAATGCATGAGCATGTTTTTATCCTTCCTTTGGCTGTTAGATCACTGGTGCTAAGTGTTGATCAATTGAAATATTTTGTAATCAACAGATAGGATGCTGCTTCCAGGAGAAGTGGAACAGGAATTAAGCACCTATGTTCCTTCTTACACTCCTGTGGACCGGCCTCCCATCAATGAAGAGAAGCTGAAGCCTACTGTCAAAAGGACGATGGAGCAAGTGTCTGAGGTACTCCTCAGAGAATGTAGTGCCTAGATTTTCTAGTTTGTCCTGTTAGGGAAATGTGCTCTTGTTCTGTGCTTTCTTTTTCCTTAGACGTGGGGAAATTCAGAACTTGTTATTTAATTGGTTCCTGTCCTATTGATTTTTAAGAAAATATCATTTACTTTATTATTATAAAGTGACGTACAGAGGGATTACAATGACATGAATAAGGTAATGAGTGCATTTCCTTTCATACAGTGTCCTCTGTTCCCATACTCTCTCCCAGTCCCTCCCCCATTAGTTGTATAGTTCACTTTCATCAGTGTCCAGTGAGCTCCACTACTGTACTTTTTCACCCATTTCCCTTGAGTTCTGTACCCTCCCCCAACCCTCCTGCAGATATACAAGTGAATATACCATGCATAAAGAAAAGCCAGACTCATCAATAAATAAAATTTTAATAAAAAGAAAGAAAACAAAGAGATCTCTTATTTCCATATCTTGGAGTTCATTTAGATATATATTATTTTATATGAATATGGGTCTTTAATGATTATACTCCTTTTAAGCACACAGAGAAATTACATTTTTATGTGGGAACTCTCTCAGCTTTATGATGTATGTCATACTGAAGAATAAGCAATAGAAAGAAGGGACAGTTTTCTTATCTCTTTTGGCCTGAACTGGCTGTGGTTCTTATCATTTCTAAGGTCTTACAAATTTGTGATATTAGTGAAGATAGGACCACACTGCTGTAACAAAATCTTGATAATAATTCCAAGGCTGAAGGATGTAGAAGTCTATTTCTCTTACTTAGCAGTCTAGAGAGAGGTCTTAGAGTGAATAGGTCAGTTCCCTAGGGTCATCGGAGACTAAAGGCTCCTTGAGGCACTGTCCCCAAGCTGAACGTTCCAAGTCAGATTGCCACCATACTTAGAGGGGCAGGGATAGGAGCTTGGGTGTAGGCATGCCACTGCAAGGCCTAGGACTTTGGATCCTTCATTGCTGCTCATGTCCCATTGGCAACCACTTAAGTCATGTGTTCCTAGCTAGCCACAATAGAGACAATGTGCACAATAGCAGGAGAGAATAGACTCTCTGTTAACACCTTTACCCTCTCAGACATAGAACCTGAAAGCCACTTTAGTTATCATTTTGCTATTCTTCTATATATACTTGGCAAATGGGCACTAACAGAGGCTGCTGGTGGTGCTGGAAAGTGACCCTTGTGACCTTCCTTATTTTAGTATAAAGGGGATCAGCCCCAATAAGTTGTTAAGGGCTTTTAGTTAAATCTGTGGATTTCTAATGAACTCCCCAAGGTCTTTCTTGGCTAGTATAATCATTCAGGTACTAGTCTTATAACTGGAATTTAATTCTATTTGTAGAATCAGTTGGAATTATGACATTCAAAAGTAATGCAGTGGAATTCTAAGCTGCCATGTTCCATGTTTAGTATTTTTAAAAACATCAAAATATCACAAACATATATCCAAGGTGCTTACAGGTTTATATTAAACTCCCAAATTGGCTACCAGACAAATAGATCAGGACAGCCACTTTCTAATATGCTTTTTGAATTATAAATTACATTCTTGGACTTATAAAAAACTAAAATTGCAATACTATTCTTAGCAGGAATCAATTTCTTTTTAAGGCTCATTTGTATTCTTGACTATTGGAAGTTGGTCTTAGAAGTTGTTGTGCTAGCCATTGAATATGGCATCTAGTACCTTTGTAAAAACACAATTACACTTAAGTATATAAGTATTCTAGGACAGTAGAGGAAAAAAGTGGTTTCAGTTATAGGTTAAAAAAATTCTGAATGATCTCGAATCTGTTGAATAGTAAAACACAAAACTGTATGATTGCATTAAACATTTTGATTTCTCAATTTCACAGGATTTTTGAGCATTTTTCAATGTTGGAATCAAAATAATATAAATGAATTTTGTATTTCTCAACTCATAAGCCATTCATGAATAACTTGTGTTGTTTTGTAAATATCCTGACCAATATTTTGTTTGAGATCTTTCTTTATTCTTCTTTTTCCCTTACCCTTTCTCCTTTCCGTCTCATCCTTCTTTTTTTCCTCTTCTTCCTTTCCTCTTCCTTCTCCTCTTCCCTCCTTTCTTCTTTCTGTTCTCCTTTCCCCTTTCTTTTTTCTTTTCTATTTTGAGACAGAGTCTTACTATGCAGTTCAGTCTAGCCTTAAAGTTTATATGTAGTCCAATTTGGCCTAAAACTTGTGATCCTCTTGCCTCAGCCTTCCAGCTGCTGGGATTCTAGGTATATACCATTATATCTGGCTTAGGATTTTTATTTCTAACTATTATCTGTAAGAGACTGTCTAGAATCACAACATTGCAACATCTCTGTCTTGGTTTGATACCATTAAGCTTATCTCAAGCCTTTATTATAATGTCACCAAAAAAACATAATCATCAGTTTCCAGCAGATGTCCTAAAAGTGCTCACCAAATGCCATTTGGAGAGCAGGGACAGCAATTGATTTTCTGCTGTCAGTGTGAAAGGTGAAAATGTGATCTGGCTGTCTTGACTTTCTCTTAATTTTCTCTTAAGAACTATTGATCCACTTTCTGATATTTTGGGCCTATTTGATTTTTTTCTTAATATTAGCAGTTTTGTACATGTGAATTTTTTAGCCTTAGAGTTAAACCTTTTTCTAAGAACCTTCAATGTTGTATTTGTAAATAACTTGCTTTTTTTCCTCGCTACTCTATTTTGAGAAATTTGGGAAGTTTTGAACAGCTTTATAGAGTTCAGGTTAGGAAGATGAAAAGTTGTTACTTGTTATCAAAACCTTAAAAGAGGTCAGTATACAAAAAAACTTGATGTTTTAATGGGAGAGCTGCTTTTCCAGTTCATAATAGGATTCTAAAAAATGGCCATCTATAAAAGACAGTTTATTTACTGTATTACTTTGTATGCTAGCTTACAGCTATATGTTACCATTATTGATTTGAGCATTAGTTCTTTTTTCTTTAGTTTGCCTATGTGGTACCATGAATGAAAATGATGCCTCTTTTAACAGTGTCTCTGGTAGAATAAGTCACATGAGCAATTTTAAGGAAAAGCAAAGTTTTCTAATAGTGTAACAAATTGTATTCCCTGAGAGGCCACAAAAAGATTTCAATTAGATTTGAAATTAGACACCTGAAATCCACACATATTTCTCTCAGCTCCTTAGGCAAAAACAACAAGTTAATAACTTAATTCACAGTTGTTGTTTTTTTGTTTAGTAGCAGGGGATTTGGTGTTCGATTGCACAAATTCTTGCCTGAAATAAATCAGAATTTCAGATTGTAATTTAAAGCCTTGCAGTCTTATAGTTTAGAACCCTGAAATAAACCAAATTTGAAAGAAGAGAATTCCCAGTCTGCTACAACAGTCAATAGCCTGAAAGGCAGAGCAGAAATGTAACCTTCCTATACTGTAAAAGCCATCCTCTAGTAGGCCACAGTGATGTTTACTGAATGACAGTGAACACCTCGCATCTCACTTTGAATTATGTGTCTATTACCTGTTTTGGGAGAATCCAATTCATTCCTCTCCTGCTTATCTTCATAAGCTTGTTTAGTTCAAATGTAAGATGTGGCTCAGTTCCATACATACAGTAGCCATGTAATAAACCATTGTTGAATGCACAAATATATATACATATCCTCACTACTTACTGGGAACAATTTTCTGACACAACACAGTTTGGCGGGGGGAGTCATTGTGTCTTTTCTTTTCTCTTGATTAATTCCCCTCAGCGTATAAACACATTCAGATCTCTCTGATCCTTAAGAAAATGAGACAAAACAAGAAAAGAAAAACATGCCCTTTGTTTTGGATCCCTTTTTGGCTACTGACTATTCCTTTTCCGTAGGTTTTTTTTTTTTCCCCCAGCCTTCAGAAGTCACTAGACTCTACTAGTTGATTCTGCTTCCTTTCCACTCAGCCCCCTCTCAGAATACCACAAAATGTCCTAGGCCTCCGTCGCTTGCCTGCATGTGTTCAGAATGAAGGCACTAACTACTTTATAGTGGCTCAATCCAGCCAATAAGAGATGAGTGGTTATCCTTGCTACCCTCTCCCTTACACTCAGAGATAGCAAATTGGGAATCTTATTTCTATGACTTATTCATGACAGCCCCCCTCTCTGCAAAGCTATTCTTCCCTCAACCTTGTTTACTGATACACTTTAAAGATCCTCTTAGTTATTACACCGGGCAGCTCTGAATCCTCCCAGGCCCATACAGTCTAGTCTGGAATAGGCATCCTTTCTCCGCTCCTGTCATCCCTTTAGCTGCACCATTTGTGTTTACTGTATGTTATTATGCTTTGTTTATAGGTTTATCTCGCTTGTGATTTTCCTACAGGTCTTTATCTTTGCATTCCCTGACACCTTACACTGACATTTTGACTCATGGATGTGCTGATCACGTTGCGTTATATTCCCCAAGCAGTCTGAAATATTCTGAGACTCATTGTTTGGCCTTGCAAGTAGTTTTAGTTTATTTGCTTTTCTAGTTCAGCATTTAACTGCCTAAGAAGATAATCTGACAAAGCTACTGTTAATAACTCTTAGTTTCTAAGGGAAGAAATCTATCTGTTTAAGTGTATAAATATACGCTTACATTTATTATAAATGAGTAATCCTTAACATTATTATATTTATTAACTTTCTGAAATTTCTTGTTCTTGCTTTGGTTAATATAAAATGACTGAAGAAGATCATGTGTCATAATGAAGAATTTAAGCATATGAAAAACAACTTAAAGGAAAATGCTATTTTTAAGAAATTTCTCTAACTGAGGTACCATAATTTGAGATGTTATAGTCTCAAGAGATACTGGGATCTGTGTGAAAAGAGAGGGATAAGATGATAGTGGGCTGGGTCTGAAACTAACTTGGCTATGGGAGTTAGTCCTCATTTGAGATTCAGAAATCCAAAATGCAAGCCCTGCATTATCAGGGCTGCTAAGACAAGTTGAGTAAAAAGTGTGGTGATATGGGGGCTCGTAGGGTTTTCTTCAGGGTGACAGTACTTGATGGAGAGGAAATGAAGCTTTTTCATTTTTCACTCCTGTGCTTTCCTTTCCCTTCTTGCAATTCTATCAGTGAGCATGGCCTATAATACGAATATCAGTCATTTATTTCTGTCTCCTTGAAGTTCTTATGAAACCTCATAGACTCAGGTTTTGCTAGATTTATTTTGTGCTCTCAATATCTAATACTTACAAGTTTTTGAGTAAACAAGCCAGGTGGGGGAAGTTTGGAATCCGAGGACCATTTCTGTTGGATAGAAGGAATGTGAACTCACAGCATGGTACCGCGGGGCTTTTTAGCACAGCAGAGCAATTTGTGTAATTTAAAAGTGTGTAATTTAAAATCTTACATGGGAAGTGAACAAAGCAAAATGACTTCACGTGGTGAGGATGGCTGTCTGCAGAGGCCACACAGTGGAGATCTGAGTCACAATGCAGTGAGCACACGCAGAATGAGCTTGGTATCATTCATGAGGGCATGCGTTTAGACCAGGCATAAGAGAGCAGAAAATGCCATCAGATTGGATGTGCTGTCTTCTTCACACGTACTGCTAGAATCAGTCATCCTCCATCAGGATGGGATAGGGCTGAAGTCTGCAGGCCTCAATACTGAGTGCAGTTGGAGATGGTGTCCTTGTCTTGGGTTATTGTGTGTTCTTTGAGTTTGTTGTAGCAATGTTATCCCTCTGTCATTCCAGCTGTGGTGAGGATTAAATCTCGGAATATGATAGAAACAGACAGGTTCATCAGTCTGCTCTGTAGAAGATTTGCTTCCAATCTGACCTGAAAACAGGAAATAGGCTTCAGTTTCCTTGTGGCCTTGAGAATATTATTTAAGGTCGTTTGTGGGAACTGCTTAGCTTCCTCAGGAATTTTGAATTGGTTGATTCAGTTTTGGCTTGGTTGATTCTTTTTTTTTTTTTTTAAATATTATTTTATTTTATTTGAGAATATACTGTACAGAGGGGCTACAATTACATGGGCAGGATAATGCATACATTTCTTACCAAGCATTGCAGCCTCCTCCTTTGTTTACCCTTCACCTCCCTTCCCAGCCTCCCCCCTCCCCCCACCCAATTATACCCCCCTCCCCCCCCCCCACCGACATTGTAAAGCTGGTTTTGACATGACATTTTGTACTTCTCATTGTTGCAACAGGTCCACCTGAATCCTTAAACGACTTGTTTGCCCCCATCTCCTCCACATGTTATACTGACATCAAATATAGTGAAAGCAGGGGTTACACTGTGGGGGAGGGACATACAAAGCAACAAAGAAATAATCTTATAAATGCGTTAGAAACATATGCATGAAAGAAACGAAAACATTAAAATACATATTTAAGGGTTCATTTTCCTAACATCACATTATCTGACCTTTTCTGCTTGACTCATACCTATACTAGATATTTCAAATAAGGGAAACCATGGGACCTATGCTTCTTTGGGCCTGGCTTACTTCACTTAATATAATTTTTTCCAATTGGCTTGGTTGATTCTTACTAATGTTTATTGAGCAGGTTCAGTTTTATTCAAAGCAGAAGACCCTGGATTCAAATGATGCTTTTCTCTCTTATTAATTGTGTAGCCTTACCCAAGTTCCATATCCTTTAGGAGTTTCCTAAGATGGGATAACAGTGAATTGTGGAAGGGTTGTTTGAAGTCTGTGCTGCTGTCTACATGGCTCCAGGTCTTAGGGCTAGCATGTGGTGGGAACTCAGTGGCAGCTCTTTACCATTACTCTTGTCATAACTTTCTAATAGAAACAAAATACTTGCATCTGTAAAATGTTTTCCTTGCTAGTTTACTAAGGAAGAATGATAGATCCCTGGTGTTAGTTACTGATACCACACACCTAAGTGTAGGATATGACTGCCAAACAGGTAGGAGAGATCTACTCCTGTTGGCTTATTTTCCACCGTTAGTAGCAACACATTTTCTGAGCAATATGCTCCACTTCATAAACAATGAAATCATCTTCCATGTAAAACTATTTAAAACTAATGATTGTTTCTTCATTCTTGGATAAACCATACTTTTCAATTATTTTGACCTTACCATATGGTAGAGCTGGATGGATCTCATTATATGACACACCATTTACTTTTGGAGAAGCTTTTTAGGGGATGACATCGTGAGATTTTTTTTAATATGCTTTTTATCTACCGTCCTTTAGTAAATGTTCAAAACTCACACATTTGAATGAATATGTACAAAATGATTACCTTTCCTTGCAGCTACTCACTTTACATAAACTGGAATATTTTGAAATTTATTGGTAAGAAAACAGGGATCCTGGACTTTTAAGATGAAACTTTGTGTTTTAATTCCTTCCTTTTTAATTACTTTTGTCTTTAAGTAGTTCTACAAAGGAGTTGCTAATCAACAAAGCAGTTTATGAATCAATGCACCATGATCAATGTTACTTCTTTCATCATTCTCTCCCATTCCTCCTACCCTTATCCTTTCCCTCAGTTTTCTTAATTTTATTGAGTATGTATTGAATTTTATAATTCTTTCTGTTATTGGACAGAAGATATCGATATTATCCAAAGAAGTATAGAAAATGTAGGATACTTTTTATCATTGGAAATTATATTTTATTAATACAAGTGTTTTTTGTAAATGGTGGAAAAACATTTACTGTTGATCAAAACTCTTAAGGTATATTTTCTCACATTTTAATACAATGCCTATGTTTTCCATATCGCTGCTACTACATACAAGTGCTAAGGAATGCAGTGAACATGTGCATGGGAAACTTTCTGGTCCTTGCCTTGGGCAGAATTAAGCTAATGATATTCATTCACATGCAGTATGGTACAAATGAGGCATATTAAGAGGTTTAAATTAGGTCAAATTGAATAATTGAATTTATTTCTTTACTTAAAAACAGCTTAATCAGCTGAGAGTGCTGAAGTCTAAAAAAGTTTAATTAAATATTAATGGGTGGTTTATGTTTCAACTTTATCCTTGTTTACTATTATTGTATTTTTTTTCTTCCTTTGTCACATTTTATAGATACTTGGGGATGAAGTTCAGCCCTTCTCACTTGATGAAGAATTTGATTATGACAATGTGACTCTAACCCCCAAGTACACTCCTGAAGATATAGACACCATCAAAGAACTGTTGAAGCATGGGAGAAAGAACACCAGCAGCAACACACAACAGTAACAGTCAATGAGAACCCCCATAACTGACACCTAAAGCTTTATTTTTATTTTTATTTTATTAAAGCAATAAAATAAAAGATAAAAGGAATTAAAAATAAATCAACCATAATTCTCTCTGTGGAAATTTACATGTGTGGTTTAATTGACCAATTATCTATCATTATGGAGGAAGAGGAACTAACAAGACCTAAGAGAGGCTTGCTTTACAGAATTCTTTTCGGTCACATTACTAGTACACCCTGAGATTGGTCGGGGAAATGTGAGTGGGAAGTGGGACAGGAAGCAATGCCTGCCGAAGTAATGGTTGGATTTGAGCAGGTTGTATGTGCAATGTCATGAAGACTGGACACATGTTTCCATGTTCTTGGGGGTAAGTGACAATGTGAGGGACATATAAAACATGCATCGAGGAAAAAGTGCTCAGGTGAGCAGGGGACTGGTTCCAGCTGTTGGGAGATAATAGTATCAGTGTGATTGTTTAGAGATTAGCATTGGTTGGCAAAGGGCTTCCCTGAAAGACATCTGAGAGATGATTACAGATCATCTATGGAGGTCATGGAGTTTGTCTTCATTATGAAACCATTTGAGAAACAGAGTGCAAGGAATGGGTCCTGCCATCACAAGTTCAAAATACAGTTTGAAAAGGCAAGCCGACAAGAGAATGTAAAAACATAAGATGGGATATAACTTATGTAGGAAACCCTTAAAGGAATGAGGAAAGGGCTGAAGACACAGAATAATGCGATGAAGTAATTATTTAGTAATAAAGCAATCAGTAAGAAGTTCAATATACTTAGTCTTTACTGATTTTTCTTTTCTCTTTTGAATACTTTATTTTTTTAGAGCAGTTTTAGCTTCACAGCAAAACTGAGAAAGAGAATTCCCAAATATTCTTTGCTGCCTGCCACCACCCTCCCCTCCTATACCCATCCCACACCAGAGACTACATTTATTTTGGTTTTGTTTTAGGTTTTCTATTACTTTTCTTCTCTCTATTGTCATCATCTTTGGTAAAAACATGTAACATGAGATCTACCACTTTACAGCAAGAGAGAGGAAGATGGAGAAAAAAAGAAACAAGATAAGAAGACAATGAAAGAGGAAAGTGGGTAGCGGAGTTCAATATTATGATTATATGGGCAACATTCTACAGCAACTCTTTAGCACTCATTTATGTATAAGTGAAAGTTTGCACACATTGAACAACTCCCATCTCCCCTCCCCTCCCTCAGCTCCTGATTATGAGTTGAACTATTAGCTAGCCCGTGGGAATGGATGCGCGGTATTTA
Source organism: Dipodomys merriami (assembly GCF_024711535.1). Taxonomy (NCBI): domain Eukaryota; kingdom Metazoa; phylum Chordata; class Mammalia; order Rodentia; family Heteromyidae; genus Dipodomys; species Dipodomys merriami. Next base: position 14,863,250 of record NW_027203493.1, on the reverse strand, counting down.
TCTTCTTTAACTGGTTCATTTCACTTACTCTGTGCTGTCTTTCAGGTTCATCCAGGTTGTGGGTGGCACAATATTCCATTGTGATACATATACTACATTTTCTTTATTCATCAGCAAATTGACAGGTGGTTCTCAAATCTCCGCTATCGTGTCTAATGCCATGTTCATATGCCTGTCATATGCATATCCATGTGTTTATGATTGGGCAAGGATGAAAACTGTCCTTACAATCTTTGCAGAAGATTTCTCTCAGTCTCACTGGGGGTGCGGCAGTAGAAGACAATCTGCATCAGAAGAGTGATGTGCATGTGCTAAGAGTTTCTAGGGTCGAGGAAGTTGGCATAATGACGCCTTGGGCAGCATAAACCTCACAGAGGAGAAGTCGGCAGGAATTTCCCAGGCGGTGAAGTGGAGAGGGAATTACAGTCAGAAGGAATGCCACGGCATAATGATGTGTGACGAGCTGTGGCTTGTTTGAAGAAAATCCATCATTTTCCCTGGTGAGTGTAAGGGATAACTTGATGAAGTGCAGGGGAGGAGGTTGGAAATATAGGCTGAGGCCTATTCTGAAAGCCTTATGTGCTGTCACCTCTGTTCTCTAGTTGATGGGAAGCTTCGTGAGATGTTTAAGCAGAGGAATAATAATAGCCAAACTATTTCAGAAAGATAACTAGTGTGTGTATGTAAGGTAAAATGAGCAGAGGTGACACTAAATCAGGGAGACAAGTTTGAAGAGTAGTTTGTGTGGGAGATGATAAGAGCTGGAGTTAAGGCTGCGTGGGCTGCAGAAGAGGGCAGGGATTTGATGAGCAATGTGGCAGTGGAACTGGCAAGGAGAGCTGGCTGGATCAGTGTGGGGATGCAAGGACTAAGGTGGGGTTAAGACAAAATTTTAATAAGCGATCCAGGCATACCTTGACAACCTTACAGTGTGATAACTCACAGGGGGCAGAGAATCTCTGCTTGTGCAGCATTTTTTTTTTTTTTGGTATTTTAAATAAAAAGATGTCACCATTTTTAAGACATGCTTCTCCTGTGGATTTCATTTGATGATAGAAGAAACCAAACCATCTTTTCCAGTGTTTATAAAGGCTGAATTTTGGTGGAGTATTTCATTGTTTAAACAGGCAAAAAAAAAAAAACAACCCCCCAAAAACGGAGAATGTAACTAGGCAACTTCTCTTGGTTGGTATAATGTCATGTTGCAGGCTTTCATTCCTCCTGGCATTTTTAATTCCTGCATTGATTTGGGGGCAAAATTGTGCATTACAGCAAAAGTAACCATGGAAAATGAGTCCCTTAAAGCCTTTAAATGAAATTGTTTTGTCTCCATTGTACTATTCTTCCTACCCTGATGAACAAGTACTTCTCATGGTTGCCATTCAGATTGAGAGGTTCCTTACATGGAAGGAAGTGGTTGGGTTTTCACTAACTGGCAAGTAAGCCTGTGCTTACATTGATGGATAATACTTCACTGAGTGAGGTAGTAGCAATATAAGTATGATTAGAAAAATGTAGCAAGGAAGGAAAAGCATGGGGGAACATACATTAAAATTGGGAAAGAAGAATACGGAAAAGTTTTAAAGTATCTTGAAATATTGTGGTGGTTACAACCCCAGTGGGATCTTAACTGCTTTCATCATTGACCCAAGGTATGTAGCACAGGGGAGAGAATGAGTCAGCCATGATGCTAAACTTCCCTGACTTGTCAGGAGTCTTCTTTGCTTTTCCCACAAGTGAAATACGACTGTGTCATTTAGAAAAGAAGCTATCCTAGCAAACTGGTTGAAGTAAAATACAAAACAAATAAACAAAAAACTAAAGCAATGAAAGAGTATTTACTTGCTCCTTAGAAGTTGATGGTAAGGTGGATATAGTAACATGATACAAAAAGGAGATAATCTTACTGAGAATTTTCTAGAAAAAGATTTCTCCATTTATAGATGAGATCCTACTTCTTGCCATGGCTCCAACCTTTTCAAAATACAGCTCCCCACTTGCCCTGAACCATTCTACTTATTTATTACTATCTGGTTTGTTTTTTATTTTTTTTTATTGTGAAAATACCATATAGAGGGGTTACAATTACATGGGCAAGATAATGAGTACATTTCTTATCAAGCATTGTTGCCTCCTCCTTTGATTCCCCTTCCCATCCCTTCCCATTACCCCCCCCCACACACACCCACCAGATCCTCCCCACCACCAAAGTTGAAAAGTTAGTTTTTCGACATAATGACTTGTACATCTCATTGTTGCAATGGGTCCATTTCTGCTTTAGGATCTTTCCCATCTTCTTCCTTCTGCTTGGTCTGCCCTGGTTGTATGTCTGGATCCTTATTATTCAGGTCTCAGATGAGACATAACTTCCTGGAATCTCTGACAACCTTATTTATTCTCTACCTCAGCAGCCTCTTCCCATGTATTCTGTTATTCTACTTTGTCTCTTTTATTATCCAACTTCTGTATGCATGTAGTCTACAAGAGGGCACAATTTCGGTCTACCTTCTCACTGCTGTATCCTTTGTTCCTGAAAAGGACCCAGAGTGAAGCAGGAATTCAATAAATATTTACGGAATGAACCAAACCTAAAATTATAAGCTTATTAACTTGAAGAACGTGGAAGTCTATTCCATCAATTCAATTTGGTTAGAGCATCTTATATTCAGGGTATTACTTTTTAGACTGATGGTAATCTGTTGGTCAGTGTGAAGCTTGGAAGCCTCACCTATAGGGATAGAACTGTCTCCTATTCAGTACATTCCTTCTTCTTATCCATGGAGGATTGAAAGAAGCTGGTTCTTGTGGAAACTTTACTCACTTCTCAGTTTCTTTTTCTTGAATGGTGTGTGTGTGTGTGTGTGTGTGTGTGTGTGTGTGTGTCTGTGTGTGTGTATGTGCATGCGTGTGTGTTTGTGTGAGAGAGAGAGAGAGAGAAAGAGAGAGAGAGAGAGAAGAGAGAGAGAGAGAGAGAGAGAGAGAGAGAGAGAGAGAGAGAGAGAGAGAGAGAGAGAGAGAGAGAGAGAGAGAGAGGAGTGGGGGGAGAGACAGAGAGTCATGGGGCCTGAACTTAGGCACTGACCCTGAGCTCTTTTGCTCAGGGCTAAAGCTCTACCACCTTGAATTACAGCTCTACTTCCGGATTTCTGGTGGTTAATTGGAGTGGAGATAAGAGTCTCACAGACTTTCCTGCCCGGGCTGGCTTTGAACTGAGATCTTTAGATGTCAAGCCTCCTGAGTAGCTAAGATTACAGGTGTGAGCCACCAGTGCCCAGCTTGTTATGATTTTTTTTAACATTAAAAGTCCTTTTTCAGGACTAGGTATAGTGGTACACAATCTGAAATCCCTGCTAAGTCCCAGCTAATCTAAATCCCAGCAATGGAGGTTGTGATTCAAAGTTAGTCCAGAAAAGTTAGCACCTATTTGGAAAAAGCAAAGAATCAGAAGTACTGGGGTTATGGCTCAAGTAGAGCACTTGAGATCCTCATATCAATTCCTCCTACTGAAAAAATAATCCCTTTCACAAAAAATTCATGTGACACAACTTGGATATTGCTAGTTTCTGTGTGAAAAAAGTATGAACCAATGCCTAGGAAAACAGAAAGGGGCAGAAAAAGACACAAAGAATGATGTAGGTAGAAAAAGGTCTACTTGGATAGCTGTCTGTGAAGCAGAATCTTTGCCATTCCTTCAAAATGTTAATGCTCTTAGAGCCATTGGACCTGGAAGATGCACTTAATCCCTGTTTTCCTTCCTTCCTTTATACCTCGTCAGCTCTGTGTGAAGTCTAAGTCTTGAGCAGTTTTTCAACAGAGGAGACATATGTTTTGACTCACAGTTGAAGGGGGATGGCTGGAAGGGCAGCTGAGCTGTGTTGGGTTGGGAAGCGGTGAAGCTGAGGGATTGCAGGACTGGATTGTGAAGGCCTTATTGTTTGTTTCATCTCTGGAAGTTTCTGTGATTTCATAGTCTAGGTTTCTGAAACTTTATGGTGATATGTGCTGGCATTGGTCTGTTATCTTCCTTTGTGGAACTTACATATTTTTCAATTTGTGAAAATTTTTCTCAAAATACTGTTTTTTTCTTTTTCTTTTTTGTTTTTGTTTTGGTCAGTTGTGGAGCCTGAACTCTGGGCCTGGGTGTTATCCCTCAAGGCTAGCGCTCTACCACTTGAACCACAGCGCCACTTCTGGCTTTTTCTGCTTATGTGGTGCTGAGAAATCAAACCCAGGGCCTCATGCATGCGAGGCAAGCATTCTACCACTGAGCCACCTTCCCAGCCCAAAATATTGTTTTCTTATTTTCTTTACTTTTTGCTTTCTTCTACAGCATCTACTGCAATAGTTTTGTACTGTCATATATATATATTTTTTAAAAATCTCTGCTTTCTGCATCTTCTGATTCCCTCAACTTTTTCTCAGTTGCATATTGTTTAGTTTTTTGAGTTTCCCCTTACTTCAAAATCTGCAGTTTTATAGAAAGACAAATACCAAAGAAACACATCCTTCTCTGCCATTCTCTGCCAGAGTTGGGTTATCGGAAGTGTGGCGGTAAACATGGTGCCCTGTCCTTTATCCTGTTGAACATTGTGTCTCTTGATGGAAGCTTTGGGTTGATGCTCAAGGCATAAGCAGTAGGAAATGGAATGGGATAAGGAAGAGGGTTATAGCGATCCCTGTCATGTTGGAGACGCCGTCCAGTGTGACTTAGCTGTAGCTAGACAAACTGTTGGAAGGTTGACAGTGGAAGAGAGAGGAATGCATCAGGGTGTGGTTCATCTCTAGGTAGGCCTGCTTTTGGCGGTGTACGGCACTGGAGTGTAAAATTGCCATTCTTGAAAGCAGGTCTTTTTTCTCTTCCTGACATTCCTCCTCCTGTTTGTGTATCACATCAGTGGCCAGACTGTTTATTTTGTGGACCACATTGGTTCTCAAGGGTATTTATTTTGCCTCTGTATTGCATTTGGATTCCAGTTTCTCTGCATCTTGCTGCAGGTAGTCAAGCCTTCATTTTTAGTTTTTTTCCTTCTTCTGGAGTCCTCACTCACTAGCTGCTGAATGCCTCGATTCTTGTAATTCTAATTTGTCTTACACATTGCTTTCACGTGAATCTTCTTGTCGCTCTCTTGTTTTAAAACTACTGCTAGCTGCCTGTGGTCTACTGAACATGTCTCAATTCAACATTTAGAGCGTTCTTTTTTCTCCCCACAAACTCCATAATGCAGACAAAACGGGCTACACCACGGTTTCTGCATGCATTCTTCCACTTGCATGCATTTGTTGTTACTGTTCTATCTGGCTGATCACACCTCATTTCTGCCCAGTGAATTTCTGTTCATCCTTTAAGATGCATCCCAGGGGTCACCTCCTTCATGATACCTTTCTGATTCCTTCACCCAGGCATAATTTCATCTTCACTAGGATCTTGATATGATTTTGTAACACTTCTACGTGTCACATCTTCCTTAGAGTTACTTGATACACATTTGCCCCCGTTCTCAGATCAAGGATCGAATCTCATTCTTCCTAGTGTCTTCATTGTACATTGTCTCTTGTGCATTGTGGTTCTTATCACTGGCTTGCTGAATTCAAGTGGAGTGCCACAAAAATGGATCATGTGACGATTTATTCATTCCATGAATATTTGTTTAGTATCTGGTTTCTTTGTTACATTTGGTTATAGAAATAAAGAATGTCGTGGTTTACCAATCATTGAATTTATGACAAAGAAACTAGTGAAAACAATGTTCACAGATGTACCAACACAGTCATAGTCAGAAAAAGTTATTCTCCTGAATACAGAAGAGGGTAGAATAAAAGACCAAACATGACAAGTCTAATGTAAGTAAATTTAGCATGAAAAGAGTATAAAAAGACAATTCCAAAATAATGACAAATCTGTGATAAAAGTTATGGTACATGATACTTAGCTATAATATTTTTTCTACCTATAAAAACGTCCCATCTTTCTTTCTTTTTTTTGTTGATCTACCACTTGAGCCACAGCACCACTTCTGGCTTTTTCTGCTTATGTGGTGCTGAGGAAGCACTCTACCACGGAGCCACCTTCCCAGCCCCCAAAATGTCCCATCTTTTTAAAAAGCTTATTGGTTGGTTCCACTTCAGATGGTCGTAGATTGTATTCCTATGGAAGGCACTTAGAATATTGACATCCCTATTAAGATTTAAAACATCTGATGACTTTACAAATTATGTTCATATTGGCTGTATTCTTAGAAAGAAATTAGCATCAATTTTCATTTAGATTGAAAGTCTTTTCAAAGGACGGCTTCTGTGCACATGGTGGTAGTGGTGCTTGAAGTAATTAGGATATTTAGTAACCAGGCTAGCTCCTCCTATACTTCCCCCTCCCACTAATTATTCTCATCTTCCTCCCTTCGCCACAAGGATGGGAAGCCCTGGAAAGGATTTGAATCATATGCAGACTGAGAATTTAAAAGAATTACAGTATTGGTTATCATTGCAAACATGTTTTCCTAAGTCCTTTAACTTTAAAAGAGGGACTGGTAGAAGAATTATCTTTGGAAAATGAAGGGTAACTAATTCCAGAAGAGCTTTTAAGTTCTTCAAGAATACTTCTGAATGTTTTAGTTATCATGTCATCTGTTACAGGTGCATTGACTAGTGACTTCTGATGATTCAGTGTTTTTAAATTTACATAAACATATACTATATAGGCAATATGTGTATACATGCATATATATATATATTTGCAGTAAATCCAACTTACTTTCAAATGTCAGTTAAGCTGTACATGTTGTTCTATGTTGCCTTTTAGTCTTTCTGAAATTGGGTTTTCTGACATTTCTCGGGGAAAACATGCAGCATGTGTCTTTACTCAGCTCATTCTTCCTTTCTCTTTTTTTCTGGCCCATGGACTGTGCTTCAGCATCTGCTTTGCTCCCCCCCAGCTCCCCAGTGTGAATGTCATACATAGAGATACGTGATAGGGAGAGGTCTAACACATTTTGTGTTTAAGTGGCTAAACACCTGGTTGTTTGTGTGCAGGTGCACATAACTCTGGAGAGGGGTCTACTCAAAAACAAACAAAAGTAAGAATACATGCAGGTCACAGATGGCTTGGGTGTGGGACTAGCGATACTTCTGTGTTCATAAACAAGGGAGAATGTGTGAATCCTTTTATCTGTCAGGGACAGTGTGAAGTGCTGGTCATAGTATTGTTTTCTAAAAAGAATGTCTTCACTGACATAATAGCTTCTTCATTTGCCAGCCTAAATGAGTCTACTATATCTTATTTAGATGTTGTCCTCAATTTGCAAGAATCACGAAGAGTTTTACACAGATGGCACCCAAAGTGATCACTTTGCAATGCTCTGTAATTAAGCTCTAATATGCTGTATATCAAACAAATAACTGGCTCAATGCTATCACCAGAGAAGGAGAGAGGGAGTAGACATCACAAAACTTTGTACCCACATGTCCATTTTCTTCAAATAGGTAGGAAAACCATTATATTTTAAAGCAACAACTGATCAAAATAGAAAATATTAAGACTATAGTACCAATTGTGTACCATGTGTTCCAGATAATCTTTGTGAGATGTGGAAGAAGGAAAAAGAGGTGAATAAGTGCTTTATTACATTACAGAGAGGCAAATTTTGGCACCGAGAAGGGAGGTCAGTACAATTATTTTTGGGAACCTACTGGTAAATTAGGAGTATACTAGCTTGATCCATTGCCTGAGATGAAGTATTTATTTTTTTTTATAGCTGAGAGGAAAAGTAAGCAGACATTCTTTATGCCTGCCAGAAGTTGAGCTTAATGTTCTTTTGGCATATGAGGTGGCTCATTTCAAGCATTATAACCTCAGTGGTAAATACCTGAATGTGTATTCCTTGACTTGCCCTGCTCCCCTGCATGCTTTGCCACACCACAGATGGCACATGCTCATCTTGTGGTGTCGAATTGTTGACATCAAAGGCCAAGAAGCCCTTGAAACCTACACCTTGCAGCCCACAAGAGCAGTGTGTCTCTCCCACAGCGATGAAAGCTGGAGATAGCAGGGGCATTCCCACCGCTGTGCTCTCTCTTGTGGGCAGCCGACAGTTAACGCAGGTGGGTGTAAAGAGTTGCCCAGCTTTTGAAGGTTGTCTGTTGAAGGGGACTGCCACCTCTCTGGGATTCGTCTCCTGTGGTGGGCCACGGAGCTGCTACTTCTGAGAAGTAACCAGGTGGTAAACACCTGCCAGGCTTTTCAGAAAAATCAGAGGTGGCTGTCAAGAAAGATCCCATTATTGTTCCACGGCTGCCAGGCAAGGTGGCTAGCCCTTGCAATGCCTGGCCGTTTGGGAAGCCACCTTGTTTCTCCTGTTCTTCAGGGGCCAAATTAGATTGTTGAGCAGCTGGCTTCATCGGCCTCCTCCTATGAGCTATGGGAGGGAAGCTGGGTCTGTTCAGCTGGGAAGTACACACAGCTAAAGTGCATAAGGAGAGAAGCAAGTGTTAAATGAGACTGCCATTCACCAAGCAAACATCATTTTGTTTAAATTACACTGTGCTATTTTATCTTGACCTGCAACCAAATGGAACTCATTGTAATACATTATCACATACAAGATAGTTGGCTCATTAATAAAACCCTAGGAAGGAGACAGGGGTAAACAATGAAAACTCCCACACATTAGCACCATAATGTACTACAACATTTTCTCCTTCTTCTCATCAAAATTCTCCACATAATTAAATCCTAGGAAAGTCAGCAAACAAATCCACAGCATCTTTTATGGTGTTCTTTTTTTTTTTTTGTCTAAAGTGAATTAGTTATTTTTCATGCTGCTCAGCAGCAACTAAGTACAAACTCCTGCATTGTTGAACATTTCCAGTATAGACAGGAAATACGTTTTGAATGTTGATGATATGCCAGAAACTGGCCCTCAGGAATTACAGCAGTGAATATTAGTTGCTATGGTAAATAGCAACCTGGATGAAGTAAAAGAAGGCATTTGGATGGTAAGGGATAGCCACATTAAGGAGGCTACAAGTAAACCGAGGCTGGATTGTCAAGATGGAGCCATATCTACCAATGTTCCAGTTGAGCTAATACTTTAAGAAGAGACCCTAAAATGGGAACAGGCTTGATGAACATATAGCAAGAACTGTTTGGTTGGAGTAGACTATAGAAAGGCATAAATTTTTGCAAACGGGAGAAAAGATCAGGAGTCTATATGATAATATAGGCTATGGTGAGGAGCTGTATCCATGGACTGGGAAGTCATTGGGTTAAACATTTGATCTACTTTGTATTTTAAGAGATAAACTCTGCTTGATGAGGGTTGAGATGGAGTTCAGAGAAGAAGCAAGGAAATGCTCAGAGGCAGGTATTGTAGCGACTTGGGTAAGGTGGTACAAGTGTGGCTGAAATGTCATGGGGGAGGTGGAAGCAGTCATGGATCAGGAGCTGCTCTAGAGAAGGAGCTGATGATATTTAGTGAGAGACTAGATATGAGGAGAAGGAGGGTATGAGAATGCACAAGGCCAGGATTCCCTCCAAACCTCTAGGGGTTAACTCAGGGGTAAAGAAAAACATGTTTTTGTGCTTATTTGGGGATTTCCAAAGATGAGACTGTATAGAATCATAAGGCTTCGTCCTTTAGTAAACATTATGTTCTCTTAGGTCTTTTGGTCCAAGTGCTACTTTCCCTCTTTTCAAGTTAAAAACCTACAGATTATTAAATAATACATTTATTCTGCAATTTTCCCAGACTCATTATTTCACTGTCTTAAAGAGATTTTAAGTAATTCATCTAAATATCATTGATTCCTTAACACCTAGCACAAACTCAGAGATTGCCTAATAGATGTCCGCAATTGAATGGAATAAGGATTTAGGGTAACAACGTTCAGTGATATGTGGTTTGTGGTCCTATGCGATTCTGTGACTTGTCACAAACTATTTGCTACTGATCCATTACAAGGTAAGTTCATAAATTAAAAGTAAACTTCATTTGGATGGAAGGGATAGTACGAATACTTTAGAAATTTCTAGAGCAATTTGAAATTGCTATGGTACCCAAATAATACTTCATTCCTCTCATAATTTACTTTTTTTCAATAAAACATCAGAGATGGAAATTCATACTAAGACACAACAAAATGAGTCTTTCATCCCAGGTATTTTGAGAAACACAAGTTGAGGGCATGAACAAAATCATTGCCTTTCCAAATTATATGTAGGGCTATCCTGTGACAGGCTGGGGTTAAAGATATCTGGGGGACAGGTATTGTTCCCTGCTCATTTCTTCTTTGGCCTATTCCAATCCCAAGTGGGGTACAGATTATCTAGGGCTCTTATTGCCTGTATAGCCTTTCCAGGTGTCTGAAAAGTAGAAAGAAGTGAGTAGAGAAATAGAGGTATGGGCAAGGGCATAACAGAGCTTGAATGACAATAAAGAATTTATGTCTGAAGAGAACCAGTTTTATCCATGTCTTCTTCCAGAGAACATTCTGGAAGTCATCCCAAACAGACAAATCTAAAATTCCTGTTACCATTTCAGAAACCATAGAATTTGGAGTTGGAGGCTGCTTACAGGACTGTTCAGCTCCAGTGCCTCATTTTACAAATGAAGGAACTGATATCCTGGAGATACATTCCGAGCCCCTGATCTCTTTCTAGTGAAGGTCATTGGTGATTTTACACCATCGTCATTTGCCAGTGATGTTTATCAACTCCCTTCACCAATCCACATCTCTGTGAAACTGGAACTAGTGAGTCCATTTTCATCAGATTGTTTTGACAGAAACCAAAGTCCCTTTTCATTGCAAACGTGGGGAAATCTAGTTACATGCTATTATAGTCTTCCCTGTATGAACATCTGCCATTGGAAATAATTTGCCAAGAAGCCTTCATGTGGAGCTTTTCGTGAGGAAACTGAGCAACAGGTGTGATTGCTCTACATATCCCTCTTCTACTTCCAAGAAGATTTTTCTGAGAATTTAATTGTTTTACTGAGTGTTCCGAGGGCATGGAAGAGGATGAAATTTGAGGTCCAGAGAATTGTTGAATTTGAGTTCAGCATGCATTATTTGACAATAGTATAGGTAATGTAATCTCAGTGAGCTTAATTTACCCACTAGCAAGAGGAGGTAGGATTTCAGACTTTACATGATTGTTGGGAGAGTGACAAGGGATGAGAGTGCAAGCATGATGCATGACATAAAATAAGTTCTCACTTGAGAGCTGACAGATGTCCTCTGTCATGAAGGGGATGCAAAGACCAAGTGGCAAGAAAGGTTGTCAAGTCTAGTTGAGGATGATCTGTTGCTCAGAGAAGCGGAGATGACTAAACACTGAATAGAGAGAGCAAGGGCTCTGAACTGTGGTATGAATTTCCATCTATGCAAGGAACTGGAAGAGGCAACACAACCCATCCCTAAACATGAAGCCCAAAGCCTTAAGGCTGTGGGTGTCCCCAGAGGAAAGTCATTTGTGGGAAAGAAGAGGTTAGAGGTCCTTTTGAAAATCAGCCAGAGACGAGGACCAGGAGCAAAGCAGAGCTGTCAAAAGCAAGCAAATGAGATGAGAAATGTGAATTTGAAATGGAGGCAGAGGCCAGGACATTCACTAGCAGAGACAAAGTTGGTCTCAGAGACAGTGAAAGCTGGATGGCCAGGATTTGGATCTGGGTTGTGGCTCTTGGTTTCTTACCTCTGTGCCACAGCATTTGATATGTCATTCGCGGGAGCTGGGTGAGCACGTCAGCATCAGTAAAATGTGTGATTTTGAGCAACTTTTGTATTCCTCTGTGCCACAAGGTATAAAATGGAATTGTAAGACTATTATGAAAGAATAGTGTCTGGTCCAACATAGTGTCTGGTATGTGTGTGGATGGCTGAAACTATGTTAGTACTTCTATTTACTTTTATTTAAGAAAGATGGATGCATGACCTTCCCCTCAAAGCCCTAGTAAATAGAATAATTTACTCAGATTAGCATTCCCAAAGGTGAGTTCCTTAGAAGGTTAAGGCCAGGAAATAGTCTAGAAGAAAAAGTTTCTGTGGTCAAATATTTGAAATATCTCCTTTTGGAAAACAGAACATTAAATGCTCTAAGAAGTTTTGTAGTAAGACTTTTAGGTTTAACCCAGAATGAAGTATTTCCAAGAGTAATGCTTTCTTTTCTTTTTCTTCCCTCCTTTCCTTCCTTCCCTACCTTCTCCTTCCTTCCCCCTTCCTTTCTTTTCTCCCAAATTATCAGAGTATGCCAAGGTTTTGCTGTATTTGTCTAAGGAACATTGGAGCCTACTTTGTATACCTGAATAATCCAATTCCAGAGGTATATCTAATGAAATTTCCATAGTCTTCAACATATTTAAATAAAATAAAGCATTGCTTGGAGAAGAATGTGCAGCTTTAGTTTCTGTCAGTTCCTGTGGAAAATAGCTTTCTCTTTAGTGGATTAGCTCAAGCCTGATCAGACTTTCTAGAGCACTATTTCTCAAACTTTAATGCTTGTGTAAGTCCTCTAGGGAACTTTTTATAATGGATTCTTATTCAACAAGTATAGTATAGGGTGGGAGATTATTCTAACAAGTTTCCTGGTGATGCTTGTTGGACAAGCAGACTTTCAGACTTCACCCTGGATTTAGTGAGTCAAAATGATCAACTTCACTCTCTCAGATGAACCCTATGCTTCTCCTGTAAGAAGCACTGTTTAGATCAGAGTTTCTCAATGGACATTGGGGCCTTATTACAATGATAATCAGATCATAATATTATTGCTATTACCATTATTATTTTGCAGTACTAGGTGTTGAACCTACTACTGCAAAGTGGCAGGGGTATACCATCAATCATGCCCTCAGCCCTTTACTCAGTTTGGCCTTAGTTTCTGCCTCTTAACTAGCTGAGATTATAGGCATATGCCCACCACTCTAGCTCTGGTAATTCTTTGTTATCTTGTACATAAGATATTTAGAAACATCTCTGTTTTCTACTTACAAGATGTCAGCAATTGACCGATGATCAGAAAAATTTCCAGAAATCAACAAGCATGCCCTGAGGGACAAAATTGACCACTTGTCTAAACTCATCCAATGCTTTCCTCTTTCTGTTCTGAGCTATTTGGAAGCATTTTGAATACCATAATCAAATGACTATTGACCTTTATAGCATCAAGAAACATATCTAGGGAGATGTACAAATTATTATGGCTTATTGGGTTTGGGAAGAAATTTAGGAACCCAAATTTGTCTTGATCAGTTACGTGGGGTGTGTGTGTGTGTGTGTGTGTGTGTGTGTGTGTGTGTGTGTGTGTGTGTGTGTGTGTGTGTGTGTGTGTGTGTGTGTGTGTGTGTGTGTGTGTGTGTGTGTGTGTGTGTGTGTGTGTATGGTGATGGCAGTCAATCCCAGGCCTCATGTTTGCTAAGTAAGGGCTCTAAATCCCTAGTTTAAACCTGTATTCTTTGGAAATGAAGCTAGTAGTATCAACTTGTGTATGACACTTTAAGAGGGCAGTACTAGGCTTTTGAATTTGTGCCTCATGCATGTTAAACAAGTACTCTACCATGTGAGCCACTCCTCCATTTCTTTGTGCATTTTTAGAAAATTTCAGGCAGGTGCTCACTTTTACCAAGTGCCAACTTTAGGCTGTAATCCTTTCACTTATGTCTCCTATATAGCTGGGATTATAGTTGTGAATAGTAAGGCCCAATTTTTTGTATGAGATGGATTATCACCAATTTTTTGGCTGGGTTGACCTTCCTGAGCTTCAATAGCTCAGATTATCGGCATAATGAGACACCAGATCCTGTTTAGATACTGTTCTAGGAGCTTCATACTTATAAGGCAGGCATTATTTATTTTACAGATGTAAAACTGATCTGATCTGCAGAGTGCTTTTTTTTTTTTTTGGTAGTAGGGCTTGAACTCAGAGTCTGAGAGCTATCTCTGAGAGTTTTTTCTTCAAGTCTACCAATCTGTCATTTTGAGTCACAGTGCTACTTCTGGTTTTCTGGTGTGGTTAATTGGAGGTAAGAGTCTTATGAACTTTCCTGCCCAGGTGGGCTTTGAAACTCGATCCTCAGATTTCAGCCTCTTGAGTAGCTAGGATTACAGGTGTGAGCTACCAGCCCCCAGCCTTACCTTCTTAACTCTAAGGTGGTGTTTTGTCCAGCGGAGTGTCTGTCTTCATCTCCATCCCTCGGAAACAGTGTCACGGTACTGTTGACCCCAAGGGGTTCCACATATGAAAGCCATGTAGTTCAATTCTCTCACCTTCTCAATCATTATCTACTTCAGTACTAGGAAAGATTAGACTGCTGTCATTTTCTGAGCTGAATCCTTATGTTCAGATGACTGCATTCTTCATTTCATCAGGGCATAGTAATAAACAGTTTGCCATTTAAGGCAAAATCTGATAGAATCAGTTGACTTCTCTTGCCACTTCATTACTTCCCTTCCTCAAAGCGCTTGGCTTCAATCCAATACATGTAGTGTTTTCAAAGCATATGGCACATGGAAACAATGTGTATACATTCCCTGTGAAAAAGTCATTTTAAAAGACATAGGGCTGAAATGATTCTTGTTAGTGTCTCTGAATCTTCAGTCCGGAATGGACAATTGCCATTTATTATCCCCTGGCTTGGTGAAGACTTGATAGCATTAAAATTATGGTCAATGAGGATTGAATTGTGGTCCATGTGAAAACTGATGGGAAAAAAATATATTGATATATGGTCTTTCACTTAGGTTCCAAACACTTAAAGGGACATCCTCCAAAATTTCTAGGGATGTTTCCTGGAATTGTTTCCAGCATTGAAGCTGCTCCAAATCATAAAAGCTAGCTAGCATAAAGGGTCATTTACTATATGTCAGGCGTGATTATAAGTTCTTTGTATCTGCTCATTTAGTCTCCCTTCAGTGACCCTATAGAGTAAGTACCATGATTTTCATTCTTACTCATGAGAAAATCGAGATAGGGAGAGGCTGTGTAACTTGTTCAAAGTCACACAGGAGGAGTGGCAATTCCAACTGACTTTGGTAAGAGATTCTGTCGTCCTGTGCTAACCAGAACTTAATTGGACATTTTCTATGCCCTACATTAATTTTTAAAACACAGAACAAAGGAGTTTCTAAGCATCATTTGTTTTATGGGTAGAATCTTTCTGACCATGGACTCCGTGGAGTTATGGGGAAAGAAAGCATGTGCTAATAACCACACTTAACTTCGAAAGCTTTTGGGCAACATATGGGTGATGATACTGCTCACGATATCCTGGAGTTGCTTTCTTCCGTGTTTTCCATATCAGAGAGGAGTCCCTGCAGTGCATCAGGAGGAAATTTAAGGGGTCAGGGAAGTGCCCAAGGAGAGATGCAGGACCAGAGAAACCTTTTCAGGATCCCCATTCATGACTAATGTCTGTTGCCTACATGAGGTGGACTCTCTTAGCCGAGGGTGCCTGTTGAAGGTAAACATTGTAATCAAACACTTTTGCCCTGGAAGTTGAAAGCTATCATATACAATCAGGTCTTCCTTCTCCCTATTCTCCCAGTCTCAGATCCATGAATAATCTGTCTTTACCTGGATTGATTAAAAAATCCATCGCTCCAAGCTTATGGAGAGAATGAACATGCCCCATCATTACTGCTGCCCTCTTCTGAGCACTCAGGAGGAGTTTTCAACAATGGATTTCAGGAACCCTGAATGCTGCTGCTGCTGGCAGTATCTATCACATTAAAACTCCTCACTTAGGCATCCCAGAGTCCCCTGCAGCCTGTGGGCTCTCACACACATGCACGTGCACGTGCGCACGTGTGTGTGTGTCTGTGTGTATGTGTGTGTATGTATGGATGTGACTGTGTGTGTGTCTGTGTGTCTGTGTGACTGTGTGTCTGTGTCTGTGTGATTTCCTCTAAGGAAGTATTTTTGTTAACTTTTGAAACTGTTGATTTGAGATATTTTGGAAAACCCAGTCTTTCAGAATTCTCATTTAAACTTGAAAAAAAAAGATATGAAAATCAATTAACTTCACACATGAAAAAATTCCTCATATGGTTAATCTTCCTTTACATAATTTCTTGATTATGTTTGGAAGTAAATTGCCTTGATTATACCTTGGATGGAAAGGAATGTCTTTTAATTAATTTGAAACACGCTGTAGTGATGCTGATTTCTACCATAGAATGATAAATTGGTTTGAAAGCAAATAAGTCTGTCTGAAAGAAATGAGCTGCAGTTGGATTTTCATTTGCTGGACTCAGAACCTAACATTCTTAAAGGAACAAACCAAGGAAGTTGTGCCTTATTTGAAAGTCAGGCTGAGTGTTGTTAGCTTTTGGTTACATGATAATCTGTGGGATTATTTGCCAACCTCTCCTGTTTGTCTCCCTCCCTTTCTTCCTTCTGATTTTCAAAATCATAAACAAAGACTTTGGTAACAAACAATGCTAAGAACTCTGCTGTATTTGGAGCTGGATAAAACAATCCTATAACATTATCTAGTGGTTATTCTTTTTAAAATTTTTGGTGCTAGTCCTGGGGCTTGAACTCAAGACATAGGCAACTGTTTCTGAGCTTTTTTGCTCAAGGCCAGTCCTCTACCACTGGAGCCACAACTCCACTTCAGCTTTTGGTAGCTAACTGGAGATAAGAATCATATAGACTTTTCTGCCCAGGCTGGCTTTGAACTTTGATTCTCAGATCTCAGGTCCCCCTAAGTAGCTAGGATTACAGGCATGCACCATTGGTGCTTGGCAATTTATTTATTTTTAAAAATTCAGTAGCATCTATTTTACATACAGAAGCTTGCACAGGAACAAATGATTTTTTTCTCACAATATTTTTTATATATTTATACATTCATATTTATATTTATATTTATTTATTTATTTTTATTGTAAAGATACTGTACAGAGGCGTTACAGTTACATGAACAAGGTAAGGAGTCCATTTCCTATCAAGCAAAGTTGTAAAGTTCATTTTCAATATAGTGTCTTGTACATCTCATTGTTACAATGGGTCAACCTGTATCCTTATTTCAGCATTTTGTTATTTCCCTTCTCCTCCCCAAATTAGAAAAATGTATATACAAGATGCAGGACACTGGAATCAAATACAGTAACATCAGGGGTTGTACCATGGGGAAAGAACATACAAAGAAACAAAAAAAAATCACATAGTACATTGTAAGTATATCAAAAGAACAACAAGAAAGATAAAGTATCTTGTATCACTATTAGGGTTCATTTTACTTAGCATCAGGTTGTATGGTCATATGTACATAGCTTTTGACCTTTTATGCTTGTCCTAGACATATACTAGTCATTGCAGATAAGAGAAACCATGGGTCCTATGTTTCTTTGGGCCTGGCTTACTTCACTTAATATAATTTTTTCCAAGTCTTTCCATTTCCTAACAAATGGGGCAATGTCATTCTTTCTGATGGAGGCATAGAATTATATATATGCATATATATATTTCTCTATATATTTCTATATATATTCTCTCTCTATATAGAATTCATATATATATGGACATCTGGGTTGGTTCCATATCTTAGCTATGGTGAATAAAGCTGTGATACACATAGTTGTGCTGGTGGCTTTAGTATGGCCTTGTTTGTGATCGTTTGGGTAAATGCCTAAAAGTCCTCACAAAATTTAATTAGTGGATGTTTTCTCAGTAAAACCTTATGTGACCCATGAAGTAATGGAAATGATTATGGGCACAAATTGCATATGCAAAATGGAGAGCCTGTAGGTGTCCTCATCAAATCCCTGGGGAGTTGCTTCTTTCTGACAATGAGATTGTCTCCAACCAAGAGTGCTCAGTGTTGCTTTTTCTGTGTGTCAGTACTTCCTTTAAAGCGCCAGAGAGATGAAATGAACTTCATAACAGCAGAGGAGGATGGGAAATCAAGATATGGCAGAGTGTCGTTTGAACTACCACTCACTAGAGCATTATCTTCACTCATAAGAGCAAGTTGGAGCTTCTTACCCCTTTTTATTCAGAAGCAGTCTTTGTCCCCACTACACGGAGGCTTTTTCGAGGGTAAGAGCCTCATCATGTCTGTCCTGTGTATCCAGTGGTCTGCACTCTGATGGTGAGGCTGTAGTGGGTTGTCATAAGGGTCTAGACAATTTAGTTGAAGAGCTGAGGTAGGACAATAGGGTGGTCTACGCTTGAGTGTTGCATTCCCTTTCCCCTTCCCCCAGTCTTCTCTTATTTGTAGCATCCTCTTACCACTTAGGATGGTGGCAAGAGGGATACAAGGAGAAAGTTGATATTCCAATTTACACATTTAAAGTGGACATTTTTTTCCCCATTTTGCCTCTGTAGCAAAATGTGTTAGGAGGAAAATGTGTTAGGAGGCAATCTTAAGAGCATTCAAGCATGAGTGCTTTCCAGGAGCAGAGCTCCCGCCTCAAGCTGGGACCAGGAGGGACAAGGCTCGATGCCCAAGAGAGCATCATTTGTAGAGGAAGCAAGATATCCAGGCTGCTACTCTGACATGGGAGGACCCCAAAGCTGGGGTGCAGGGAGACGAAGAAGGAGTAAAAACACGGGTTTTGATCTCTTGCAGATGGGCAGTATGGATGCATGTGTGTGTGGCTTCGTTTCACACATTGCTCTTGTAGCATCCTGTAGATGCATTCATCTAAGGATGCTGCTCAGCATGGCCTGGTTAAGCTTTAGGAGGGTCTGGCTTTGGCTTAAATATCCCTAAATTGCCAATTGATTGAAAGAGATAAAAATTTTGCAGACCCTAGCAGGGGAGGTCAGAAGAAAGGCGTTTCTTCAGTGGGTAAAGAATCTATGTTGCTGAGAACAACAGGAAGGAGATTCCTGGCTAGGCCTTGGGTGTGTCTACTCTGCCAGCAAAAGCTGATGTTAAGTCTATCCAACAGACCCTGAGATGCTGGTCAATTTTTTTTCTAGACACAAATAGTATGCTCAAGTCACATGCTCTTATCCCAGTCAGCCCAGCCTGAGCCATCTGTAGCCATCTCAATTTACATTTCAAGGACCCCTGAGGCTAGCTCTCTCCTCTGCTCCAAGAGGTCAAGTGCCACACACTACCTCCCATATTCCAAGAAGCCACCTTGGGAGTGAAACAGGGAAAGACTAGGTCTAGGTAAGTCATTTTGTTTTCACAGCCATCTTGGGTCTTAACCAGCTGACGGGGACTGTGCACCCAGCTTCCAAGACCTAGAGGGAGACAAGCCATCTTTTCTATAGCAGATACACCAGGTGTTTAGATCCAGAGAGGATATGTAAATACAGCATGTTGTTAGGCCCCAGGGAATTCCCACCTCCCAGGTAATGGGCATCACGTGAGTGCTTGAATCCCAAGAAGCAGGGCTTGGAGGATAGATTACCGGACCTGTCAGTCCTGTGTCTTGAACTCAGGAAACTGGTGAGTTTTCTGTGACCCTGTCCCCAGAGCTGACTGGATTTTAGGGTTAGACCAACACAGACGCCATGATGGCAGGCCTCCTGTGCTGTGTCCTGTGCGGTGTCCTGTGCTGTGCATCTCTGCTCAGGTCATCAGGTCATCCCACTTCAGCTCTCCATTGGGGTTGATCTCGGTTGTTGGTATTATTTTTCTGCTCTTTCTTTCCTTTCCTGCGCTCATGGCTCAGTTGTCTACCATCATTGAGTGTATTCTTGAGGATGTAGGTCTTTGTGACAATAGTCTGCTTGCAGATGCCAGGTTTCTAATAAAGACTCCCAATTCGACCTCTCAAAATGTGGCTTCTCTGTATCGCACTGACCAGATTCACCTTACAACAGGAGGAACAGGGGAAATGGGATGGATTCCTTGTGATACATGGAGGGCTTGTACAGAACCTCCAAGCAGAGCTGCAATACCTGTGAAGACTAAGTTAATAGAGCTGCAATACCTGTGAAGACTAAATTACTAGATTAAACAATTCCTTTCTAAAATAATTTCCTCCTGAGAAAACCAGGTCACCGTACATCTGAGTACAGTATAAGGGAGCACTGATCCAGTTAGTGTGTGCATTAAAAAAAAAATATATATATATATTCTAAAAATCTGCAGGAGTGAACACTTCTTTTTCAAGTTCTCAGTTAGATCCTAGTTTACAATGGTATCAGCAGGAGGCGGTGCCTGTTAACGTGGAGGAAGTGTGGAAGAACTCTTTCCTGGCTGATTCTTTCTCTCTCTTTTTGTTGTAGGTAGGTCAGTCTATCTTGTGGCTTTTAGTTTATTTTTTAAGTGTTGTTGTCCAATGGTTGTACAAAGGGGTTTCAATTTAACATGACAATTTATGTGTACAATGCAATTTGACTCGTTGTCCCTTCCGTCATTCCCTTTTCCCCCATCTGTGCCATCTCACCCACTTGTCTGTTCAAGTTTTCTAGTTTTCAAGTATGTACACTGAGTATCATGACTGCATCTGTCCTCTGTTCCTCTTTTCATTCATCTTCCCCCATCCCCTTAAATCCCAACTCCCTCTCCCCTCAGGCAAGTCATGCTTCAGCGTCCTGGTATTTGTGTTGTTGAATTGCCTGATGATTGTTCAACGTGTTTCCCATGGAACCTCATTCCTACATATACCACCCTTTAGTCAATTTGATCATACATATATGTGTTAGGCCCAGAATATATTTTCAAGTATGTTTATATTTTAGGCCTAGCTTCTCTATATGAGAGAAAATGGATACTCTCTGTTTCTCTGAACCTGGCTTACTTCACTTATATGATTTTTTTTCCAGGTCCATCTATTTTCCTGCAAATGACAAGATATTATTCTTCCTAATGGATGAGTAAGATAACATTGTATGTATGTATGTATGTATGCATGTAAGCATATATACACTATAATTTTATGTGCATATATATATATATATATATATCACATTTTTTGGATCTGTTCATCTGTTTGTAAGGCAACTGAGCTGTTTCCATGATTTGGCTATGGTGAATAATGCTGCAGTAAATATGGGTGGGCACATTGTTTTTTAAATTGTATCTTGTCTTGAAATCTTGCCTAAGAGTGATATCACTGGATCATAGGATAGTTATATTGTTAGGTTTTTGAGGAATGTCTATGGTGCTTTCCACAGTGATTGTACTAGTTTACATTCCTTTATTGTTGGGGTGTTGCATTGGGGTGTATTTTCTCCCTGTGTGCTCACCAACATTTGTTGTTCATATTCTTGAGGATGGCTGTTTTGACCTGAGTCAGATGGAACCTCAATATTGTTTTGATTTGTATTTCATTTATGGCCAGCGATGTTCAGCATTTGTTCATGTCTTTATTGGCCTTTTCTACTTCCTCTGAGATGGGTGCTGAGATTAGAATTCAAACCTCGATCTGACTTATTATTTAACTCTGTTGTTCCTTGGGAGAGGTGAGAAAAATCTCCCACAGGATCTGCCTGACAGATCTGATAGGTCTCACTCACATTTTTTAAAAAAATTAAACATCCATCATCTCTCTCTTAGTGAGCAACACCATGAGCATGTCTGTTGCATTTATTATCTTCTCCAAAACACATGATGTGATGCTAGGCACATAGTATATGCATGAGATTTTCATGGGCTGATGGTCAGTGACCACATTGTAGTTGGAACTTTGAAGCTACCTTGGTGCGACGTTTGGAGAAGGTACATTGAAGACAAACCATTTACTAGTGTGGCTTTAAAAAAAACTGTCAAAATTTTATGACTTTTAACTTATTATCTTTAAATAGTTGCACAAAGGAGTTTTCCATTTAACAAAGCCTTAGTGTAACTTTTATCCATTTAGAAATCACTTCTCTTTCCTAAAGTTCTAAGTGACCTGTTGGGATGCTTTGGTATTCACACTGGAAACACGTGCATAATCAATTAAGGCATTTCAAACAGCTATAGCATTCATTTCTAGAAATGTGTAAAGTATTCTGTCTTAAATAGCCAACAGCTGAGGTTCAGGAATTAACCCAAAGTCATGTAATATCTACTAACAAAAAGGGAATAATGTGGTAGAGAAGAGCAACATGGATGGAATGAGAGCTGAAAAATGGAACACTAAGACAGAAACCTTACTCAGGTACTGCCTGATTAACGTCATGTGTCTGTCTGTAAACACATCCTCTCCTCTGGATGTGCTGGTTTGTAAGCTAAAAATGCAAAGGTGAAATATATTAAGGAGGCCTGGCGAGAAGGGCATCTAATTGAATGAGGATGGATATTTCTTCTGTCTCAGCCATTTTCAGCTAGCAACCGCTTGGTGGCAATGTTGCATCATTTCTCATAAGACCTTTACCCACAGCCTTAACTCCAGGTAAATTCAATTGCTGAACAATAAATTGGGAGATTCGGGATTGTATTGGTTTAACCAGAGAACATTACATTTGTATTTGGTACCATGCATGGTGTTTTTCCATAATAAAATATAGCATACTCCAGGAAAAGTAATATGATTTCACCCCCTTGTTAGAACACTCTCATAATTGGAGAAAATAAAACCTGGACACAGTCTGAAGTTCAGCCTTATGAGCCTGGTTTTCCTTAACACTACACTAATTAGTTCTATTCCATCCAGCCAACACCTGCTTGAAAAAAACCCCTTTGGTGCCATATGATAAACCACCCACCAAGAAATAAGGAAACTGAAAAGCCCACATTCCAACACCATGTTGTCAAGTCTGACTCCCAAAAGAAGCCTTACAACCTACCTGAGTGGGTTCTCTTTGAGGAAATTCTTCTTTTTAAATAGATCTCTATTTTTTAAAAATATGAACTTCTCTGAAAAAAAAAAAGAGCTTCTCTTTTGGAGTGGTGAAATGTTTCGACACAAATATTGCCGGGAATCTTCACTCCTTCTTCAGAGTCCACTGCTGAGGATGAGATTAAATTTGGTTCCTTTGGTTTCTATTCATGCTTTTTGGGGAGAAAAGACAGACATGAAATTTGGTGGTGTAATTAAATGCCATTTGATGCCTTGTTGAGGATGACAGGCTCAGATTAGATGAGGAATACTGTTCAATGGCTTTTAAGATTAGATTGCAGGTATTAGTCATTCTCCTCAGGTGTAAATGCTGGTGTGTGTGTGTGTGTGTGTGTGTGTGTGTGTGTGTGTGTGTGTGTGTGTGTGTGTGTGTGTGTGTGTGTGTGTGTGTGTGTGTGTGTGTGTGTGTGATTTTGGCAGATAATCAGCACCACCAGGAGGAACTGTTAAACAGGATACCATCCTCCCCATCCCAGATTCTGAGGTGGGGGTGGGTCTTTTTTTTTTTTTCAGGTAAGGGGTAGGTTTATTCAATAGACCTGCTGGGACCAGGCAAGGTTGGCACTCCACGTGGCTGAAAAAGGCCTGGGAAAGAGAGAGAGCTGGGAAAGAGAGAGGAAAGAGAGAAAAGAGCTAGAAAAGAGCAGAGAGAGGAGGTGGGTATTGAAAGTGAGCATTTCTCATCAGGTTCCAGGCTCTGGGGATGATTTTGGCCTAGGGACTGTACTTTGAGAATTCCTACACCTCTTTATCTGAAAGAATAGGTAACTGGATGATTTCTTCCTTGAAGGCTCCAAATAGAATGCCAAGACATACTAACTCAGTGGAGTGGAAGCTCATTTTAGCTTCTAGAGATGAGGATTCAAACACAGATCCCATAAATTGGATTTATGAGGTCAACAACTTAAGCTCCTTCAGCCTCAATTTGTCATCTAGAAAATAGGATTGTGTTCAATCCCAGCTCTGCTGATTAATATGTGACCTTGTGCAAATTACCTAGCCACTCAGCCTGATTCTTCATGGGTGTGAAGAAGGGTCATCATTTCAGAGTATTGTCGTGGAATTGAAATACTAGATATGAAGCGGTCTCTTGCAGGATTTTCTGCTCCACCTCCCTTTTTTTTCCTTCTTCTCAATTTATGAAAATATACCTGAAACCACTCTATTAAATATAAAACATGAGTTAATATTTTACAGAGAAATTGCATTAGAAACAGGCTTCCTGGGTTGATTAGATAGTGTGTGTTCATAGACCAGATGAGACTATATAAATTGGCTATTTCTCTCTCCATGATATCACTATTATTTGATTGAAATCATTGGGAAAATTCCACATCTACATAAGGAGTAAGCACAGAAAAACTTCTAGAACCTTCTTCAGATGGGCATAGTTAGCTCTTTTCTCCTTAGCTTCCATTTTAAAATACATTTTTGGTTCTAGGGATCAAACCTAAAGCCTGCCCCTGAGCTACACGTCCCAACCCCTAGCTCCCATTTTGAAAGAAGCAAATAAAGTTCCAAGAGGAAATGCGATTTAGTTTAGAGAGTGGGGGCTGGATAGGTCGTGAGATCTTTTTGGGTCCTGTTCTGGGTTCCAGGAGAGGATGGTGCCCAACCGGAATTGGCAAACTAATTTCAACTTTGTGGAAAGTATCTATCTGATGTCATTTTGACTTACAAACTGATTGTATATCTGTTGGTTTGAAGACATTAAAGATCAAATTCAGTTTTTTTTTCTGGTAACTACTGGTACTACTTTGGGTCAGTCACTTTAGTATTGATAGACACTGCTTATGAGTTGTATCATTAAAGGAATCTAACTTTCTAAATAACTGAAAGTTTACAAAAAGCCCAAAGAAAAGATGAAGCTACAGAAGGACTCACTAGTGCTAGGTGTTGGCCAATATATGAATACGTCTATGTCAGAAGTGATTGAATCTGTTGCTATCTCTAGAATTCATCAAATTCTAGAGTACTCACTCAATTCATATGAGATGAACAGATAAACTGGAATGTTAACGTGATTATTTAAAATGAGAGAAGATCTCTCCCTTTCTGGGTCTTAAGCTACATTATTTGTCAGTAGATTTTTCAGTAGGGACTCAGGGGAGAGGAGCCAGATACTTTTGGGGAGTATTACCTCTGGGTAACAGTAAGGTCCCAGTTTGCAAATATCATAGCTTATGTTCTGGCAAAAAACCAGATGGATTTTGTTTTCCACCTATTAAGTAGGCGTCCTTGTCAGGAGGCATCCATCCTGATTCCTGGGTTCTTTAGGAGCATAATTCACTTTGCCTCAAGATACTGCTTTTAAAGACCACTTATTTTAGTTAGCTAGATATTCTTGACTATCACTGTGTGGTGTTCAAGTCACAATATGCCTTTCCCTGCTACTGGGGGTTACTGTGGGCCTAAGGATACCAACTTGCAAAGAACTCAGGCAAGGCAAAGTTTACTTTCACAGAAGAGCATGCTACCCAAATGAAGCCATGTAAGCAAGTGTTCTGGGGGAGACTTCCACCCAGGTTTTTCTTTAATGCCTTTGAGTCCTTTGTTTTGATTTGTCAGAAGTTAGGATCACAATATTGTGCCACTGGATACTTTCACAAGTGTTAAACATTTACTCAAGCAATCAGCCTACACCAGAACACCTGGCCTAAGCAGGCGCTCATCAGAAAAACAAGTTTTACTCATCTGGTGCTCTACCACTTGAGCCACACCTGCAGCTCAATAGAAAAATACAATTCTTTAAATAGGATGTGGCTTGACTAAAACAAACAGCTTTTTGTAAGATGGCAGCTACCGTCAAAATGGCTTATGCCAAGCAACCACTTTGACAGAGGAGATTTCAACTCCTAAAATGATGGACTGTCTCTGACTACTCAAGTCATCACCTCCAGGTACTCTGTTAAGTCCCTGTGAATGCCAGAGCTCTGGGAAAACAGCTAAATTTAATCTGTCTAAGACAGACATATTTGACTACAGTTTTCCTCTATTATCTGTACTACACGGTCTTTGCATCTTCACAGAAAAAAAAATGAAAGGAATGTGTTTCTGGGTCTAGAATTTCAGACAATAGCAAATTGGTGGAGTGAGTTTTGAGGGAGAGGGAGTGGAGGATGGGAGGCTGTCCATCCTCTCTTCCATTAAACCAGTCCTTGATTTATGTTTCTGGGTCTGAATATCCCACATTTGTTCCAAACTGTGCAGTTGGTATAACGGACAGAATGGTTATTGCCACTCCTTTGAGATCAAGCATGCATTAACCTATGGGGTTGTTTGAAAGTAATTAAGTGATAAAACCTCTTCGAAGCTAGCATATGTATTGAAAGCTTTTGCCATGATTAGCAGGGATGTGAGCTCAGGATTTAATCAGCCACTGAAGTTCCTGGTTCAGGTTGACATCAGCACCATAGCTGCTATTCTCTATTGAAGGAAGGAAAAGAAACTTCCATCCACTGATGTGTAATATGTGTGCTGTTCTAGTTTCACTGAAATTTAGAGATTAATCTTTTTTTTTCTTAATCTTAATATCCGATAGTCACAGATGTGAGGAGATGCACAGGTTTGACACAGTAGAATGTGTTTGGGATGTTGCATTATATGAGGTGTGTGTGTGTGGGGGGGGGGAGTTTGACATGATTTGTTTTAGATTTTAGAAGGATCTTGGCAGGCTGGAAAATGGATTGGACTGATGCCAGCAGGGAGCTGGAAGATCCACAAAAAGGCACTTAGGTTAAAAAAAATACCGTTTGTGTTGCTAGTCTGGTTTGATGACATTGTGGTTTCTGAGTTCTGGAAGTCTTTGCTCTGGGAACTAATTCCCTTGCTGAACTTCCTGTTGGTCCTTTAGTGATTCTGAATTATTTCCTTGCACTCCTATTAGGAAGGAGAGCATGTGATGAAAGCAGTACATTGGCTCTACTGTGAGAAGAAAGAAAAGGGAGGGAAGGATGGTAAACAAAAATATGTTTCCCTGGGAGCATCCGAATGAATGCTGATGAGAGAAGCTTGCTTGATGCTTTCCAGTGTCTTGATAGTGGGAGAATGAAGTAGAAGGACACAAGATGGCTCTGAACAGTGAAAGAAACCTCCTTATAGTTAGCCATACTCCACACTTAAGTTAGATTTTATAATAGTGTTAACAATAATTGCAATAATTACATACCTCTAAGAATTTTAAATATATTAGCTCATTTGATCATTAGGGCAACTCTGTGAGCAAGACTGAACCCAGAGAAATTAAGAAAATGCTGAAGACAAAGATAGTAAATGGTAGAGCTAGAATTTTAACCACAGCCAGGCTCTGGTGTATGTGCTTAAAATCACTGAGCCATCTCTCCATTTCATTGCTAAAGGAAGAGATAATTCCACAGATCCTTGAGTTACGTCTGCTTCTTTATTTCAGAAATTCTAAAGTAAGTCACACCAATGCTTCATGTGGTTTGGAATGCAGGAGAGGGAAAGTCTTGCCCATGGTCTGTCTTTGAATTCCAGGAGAGAGTAATGAGTGAGAAGGGCAATCATTAGGAGCTGAAGGATTCTTAACCTCCAGTCTGGACCACTAGGGGATGAAGCAGGTTGCATTTGAGGGAGTGCTGCTATTTCACTTGATCTAAAGGTAAGGTTTTTGAACCTGTGTCTTTTCTCCTCAGCCTGCTCCTGGCAGTGGTAGGCAGCTAAAGCCAAGACGAAAAAGGAGGGGATGAGAGGCAACTGAGACCTAACCAAGTCATGGACCTGGCAGATGAAAAGGTGAGTCTCGTTTGAAATTACATCTCTTGAGTCCACTTCAACACCTGGGCTTTCTGACAGAATTGTGGTGCACACACTTTTCTTTATTTTAAAAGGTAAAACATTGATTGTTCTGGAGACAAGAAACTCACCTTAGCTGTGAACTAATGTCTCAGTCGAATGTAGGGATCAGTGTCTCTATGGCTTTCTAAACCCTGGGCAATGTTTCATAGCAATTACCTGTACAACCAGTTGCTATAGTTACCTATTGTCTATGCTCCAGGAGGAGAAATATCTAGCAAGGCTAGTTAGTGGGAGAAATAGGTACGGAGTTCTGACAAGAAAGAGTGGGATGTGCAGGAAAAAATTTTATCCACAAAGTGACAAGGTTGAGCTCAGTCATAGGCCCGTCATGATAGACCTTTACCACCATTTTCTTCATAAATCATCCTTATTTATGTGGCAGAGCCTAAAACAGCCCTGTTTAAAACAGATGACCACGTTGTATCGTAGTAACTAATTGGACCTGATTCTGGTTGAGGCAGTCAGGTCTGTCCTGTGGAAATTGGAACAGAAGTTTTTCTAGACAGTCTACGGACACATGGCAGGAATTGGCTATGTCGGCTCACAGATTTGCAGACTATTTTCTACAATATAGCATATCTTGTGGCAGAGGCAGAGGGGAGAAGAAAGGCAATTTAATAGTTTTTTTGTTCAAGGTTTTTTTGTTATGCAGGATTCGACTCCTGCTTTAGAGCCATTGCTTGCTCTTGTTCATTAGTGTTACTACTAATTTCTATCCTCACAGGCATGGATTAGTTCCTGCCACTCCTCTCACTAGCATTTATATTTTGGTCCCATAGAGGTTATTCTCTTAACTGCTGTTTGGTCCCAAATGATGCCCTCTCTCCTCAAATGCACATATGTGAAGACCTGACTCCCAAATGTGAGAATGTTAAAGTGTATTTGGAAATTTGGGTCTTTGGAGAGACAATTAAGTTAAAAAGAGGCATTATGAGGGTGGTTAGAACTAATCTAGTATAAATAGTGTCCTTCCAAAGAAAGGAGTTTGGAACACAGCCATGTGGAGACAGGGCAAAGATGTTTTTCTACAAGCCAAAGAGAAAGGCCTCAGAAAAAAAACCAAATCTTTCTGATTTCTTGATGACAAAATTCTGGCCTCTCCCAGGATTCTTAGGAAATACATTTCTATTGTATTAGGAAATATGTTTCTACTGTTGTATCCACCCAGAAATTTGTTATGACATTCCTGATAAACTGATAAAAACTCCGATCCAAGACTCCAGTCTGTAGAAGATCCTTCTCTTTCCATCCCCACCAAAGAAAACTTGATCATGGAGAAATTGCTGGTGCTTTTCTTAACTAGCATTCAAGGACCCTGAAGGGGTATAGCACTAGTGAAATCCATCTTTGTAATGCTTCTCTTTGGCTTTAATTAAAAGTGTTGTGCTTCATGTCTTCCCATGGAAGGTTCCTGCTAAGCGTTAATGATTTTTTTGTGTGGGAAAATGATGTGGTATTTTCCCCCCTAATTGGAATGAATGGGTGATCTTTTCCCAATTTCTTTAAACTCAAGTGAAAACAAAAGCGAGTCCCTTTCCAGGAAGCACTGGACTTGTAGATTCCTCCACTTGCCCTGAGTTCTGAGGTCAGTGTATGTGAAGGCATTTTCATCCATTATTGCCACATTAGAGAATTAGGTAAAGAAAACTGTCCAGGTCTTACTTTTAACCAGGACAAACTATTTAGGGAAATGCTGTTGAGATTTCAGAAGAAAAAACTTGAGAGGAGAGGTGAAGGCCAAGAGTGAATGGAAAAAGAAAAAGATGTTGATTTAACTGAACAGCAGTGGCATTTAAAAGGTCGCCCTACAGTCAAGGCGCAGGGAAGATGGGAATTGTTTGTAGGCTCAGATAACAACATGCACCCGTGGAAACAGCTGCTAAGGGATTATGTCATGTGTGTGTGTGTGTGTGTGTGTGTGTGTGTGTGTGTGTGTGTGTGAGTGTGTGTGTGTATGTGTGTGTGCATGTCTCCTAGGATTTTCTCTTTTCTTGAAAGGAGGAAGTTAGAACTTCATTTGGGGACATTTCGTAATACTCACCATGTTTCATAAAGAGCTAGCACTGGCTACTATGTGGATGCACATGACAAACAAGATTCACCTCATAGACAGGTCTGAATGCTTGGAACATTATCTTCCAGGAAAATTATGCAAGGATGGATTCTGAAGGTACATTTCCACTTGGTCGGAGGTTTATGAATTAAGACTGATTAGTGGACGAATACAAAAGTCTTGTATGTGTGCCGATATTTGAATGTTGTCTATGAGACCAGAACTCACAAATTCATGGCCTCTAGTCTGTTTGGGGCCAGTGCGAGGTTTTGTTTGGCCTGAATGGTCACCTAAAAAAAAACATTCAAGTGAAGCATCTAGAAGATGTCATATATAAAACCCTCACATTCCCAGAATCCTTTGTAAATTCCAGCAATCCTGGGTATTTCTCTCTGAAAGAACTAGATGAAGCGGGTGGTGACTTATTTCAAGCCTGGCCCAAAATGGATAAGAAATACGAGTCCAGGTCTACTGTGTGTTCTTATGGCTCAGGGATCAGGTGGCTAGAGATTGAAGAGGTGACCAGGAACTTCAGCACGAATTGAGATATAAAGACCATTCTAGCCTCATATGACCCCTTCCTCCTGAAAAAGGGCCCACAAGTGTGGCACAGACCACATACCACAGTGCTCCCAGAGTGAATGTGGATGGCAGACTTTTGGTTTTGTTTTGCAGGGGCTCAGCAGCCTGGAGTCTTGTGAGGATAAAGCCGCAACCACTATAAACTCATTAGGCTGCTTTTAAGCATCACATTTCATGAGTTAGGAAGTGAGACATTTCAACAAGCTATTGAATTACTTTTTTTTTCTGTTTTGGAAAAAAGCAGAATCTGTAGTATGGACTTAATCACACCTTTTGAAACTCCAACTTGACCATTCTTACCTTTTTTGTGTGTGTGTCAAATCTAAGGGTCTAAAATGGAAGTTACCTCACAGATCTGATTTTGTTTTTTTCTTTCCTGAAAATCAGGAGCCCCTGGTTTCATCTCCTTGCCTCATCTTTTGTTCAGTCAATTTTGCCTCAAATATATGCTGAATCTGCCCTCCTCCATGGCTCTACTGATCTCATGATTCTGACTACCGTTGCTTTTGTCAGAGTGATGACAAAGACTCCCCCTTCCCCAGTAGCGTTACCACTCCTCTTGCCCTACCCCATGCTTTTCTGCACATGGCTGCCACATTGTCTTTATATTACCCCAATCTGCGCCTACATCCTGTTTCTAAGGGCTCAGGAGCTTCCGATGTAACTCAAAATAGACATTCTTTTATTTATATCACCACAAAGGCTTATATAGCTCTTCACATGTCTTGCAAATTTGCCACCTTCCCTTTTGCCCTGGTAACGACATCTCAGAGGAAAGTAAGTCACTTGAATTCCCAACAAAAATCATGACTAGGAATACATTTTTGTAAGGGTCACTTAATTTCCCAGTTGAAAACAGGACTGGGAATATGTTTCTAGAAGGGAAATTGAGACAAATTATTGTACTTTCCCATGAATGATACTTGATTTTTTAAAAAGTGTAATTTTATTGTTATGACTAAGGTGTTGTACAGAAGGGTTATGTTAAAAGTCTAGTAATGAGTACAATTCTGCTTGGACAATGTTATGCCTCCTTTTGCTTTTTCCTCGTTTCC
Organism: Dipodomys merriami; assembly: GCF_024711535.1. NCBI lineage: Eukaryota > Metazoa > Chordata > Mammalia > Rodentia > Heteromyidae > Dipodomys > Dipodomys merriami. The sequence goes on along the minus strand of NW_027203493.1, from coordinate 14,832,023 downwards.
CTGTCTGATCCCTGCACATAAGTTGTATAGTTCGATACTTGATTTTTAATTTCTCCTCTCAGTATTTTCTGCAATGACACCAGCCAATTTCACTTTTTCTTGCTGCTTAAATATCAGCAACCCATCTTACAAGTGGTAAAAGTGATTGCTTCATGGGTTCCAACTGAATTGTAATTAAGTGGCCTAGAGCCAGTTTGAGGCTAAGCCTTCCAATTCTTCCAGAAGCAAAGTTTAGGAACATTTTATTTGGGGTTATAGTTTGCATATGTTATCTAGCCTTCAGAAGATTGGTCTTCTGCTAGTTTACCTTATTTATTTATGTACTGGTCTTTGAGAGGTCAGATTTTGATTAGTAGATGTATTGGTAAATGTAAAATGTCCAGTTTGGTACTCACTAGCTACATGTGGCTAATTAAATGTGTTAAAATTAAATGAATATTAAAAAAATGCTTAGTTTCTCCATGGCAGAAGGTATGTTCTTAAGGTTCCTATGCAACTGTTGTATGCAACCATATTGGACAATGGATGTTCTCTGGGACAATAATGTTGTAAAGTTCCCATTATGGGGACCTTTGCTCTACATATGTGATGCTTCTATAACAACACATCTTCTTTCAATTAAAAATAATTTCCTATTTTGAGTTGTTATTATTTGCATAAGGAAGCATACAAATCCATGTGGATTGGAAGGAAGGAAATAAGAAAACCAATTCAGCAGTGATATTCACTGGACACTATGTTGGAAATGAACTATACAACTTTAGGGAAGGGAGGGAATTGGGAGGAGAAAAACTGGGAGGAAATGGGGGAGGCAATGACACTGTTCTAAAAGAAAGGTCCTCATTACCTCATGTATGTAACTAAAACCCCTCTGTACATCTCCTTTATAGTAAAAAAAGACAAATGATAAACCATGGAAGGCAACTGGATTTAAAGAGCCCACTCTAGGAGTTTCCACAAGTATAAGGAGGAGGCTGGTTTGGTTGGTTTTCCTTCTATACTGTTTTGGCTCTCATGTGGATACAGAATGACTATATGATCTATGTTTACATTAAAACTCAGTCTAGGGCCCTTTTCACTTCTTCATAAGATCAATAAATTATTCTGGAGGAAACTTGAACAGGGATCACACTGTTAGTAAGAAACTAACTAGGTGTATTGATGTGACACCTTTCCAAACACCAGTCAGCACCCTGCTACCTAGTTTCTGAAGCATTTCCTACTTGTAAGAAGCTTCATTAGCCACACTCTTAGCATTGTTTTTCCTTTGTTTACCTTCTGAGTTGTATGACAGTGGACAACTCAATTCTCATGCCTGGGATGGGTGAGTGATTAGAGCATTTTATAGTTTCCTGAAATGATTGCTATTGTTCTGGATAGCAATAATGATGTGACTATTAGCCAATATTTGTTAAGGATTGGCCATATCCTCATGTTTGTGTTGACAGATGAGATGTTTGATATCATTTAATGCTTATAAACAATCCAAGGTTGCTGAAAAAGTGCCTAAGAGTATAGATCCCAATGTTGGCCCTAGCATTTGCTATCTATGCCTCTGACTCTCCATTCAAAGAAGCTTATTCATTTCAATTTTCATTAGGATTAAATAAGCAATATGGAAGCTATGTAGAATAATATTTGCATATAATTTTTATTTTTTTCTAAAAATCACAATTACCATTGTTATACCTATTTTACTGATGTGAAAATTTAGGAATACTTAAGGACTTGGACATGTTAGTACATTCCTGTAGTCTCAGCACTCAAGGTAGAGGCAAGAAGATCACAAGTTCAAGGCTAGCCTCTGTACATAGTGAGAATCTTTTCTGTCCCCCAAGAAAGGATACTTGATCTAGGTCATAATGGATAAGTTCAGGCATTTTGAAGAAAATGGAAATGGTCTTCTAAATGAGAGAAGGAAAATATATTAGCAGTCTAAAGATATTATTTCTTGATTGCACAATCAGTATTTTGCAATGTCTAGAGCTTAAGCCACAAAGGGATAGTTCTCGTTAGAGCAGGTAGGCAGGTTGGGAATCTTGCAAAAAAAATTCAGACCTTATTTTTTCTACTAGAAAACTGAAGGTATTAGAGAGGTATTAGGTATTAGGTATTAGGAGGTAATTGCTGATAAATCTAACTCAATGCATGTGCAGAGGGTAGCTACTGAGATGGCTGATCCTGGGGTCACAATACTTAGTATAACACTCTAAACAATCCAAGTAATGTTGAGGGAGGGAATTAATTCAAGAAGTATTTTAGAAAAAAATTGACAGGACTTGACAACTGAAAATAAAGAAATAGAGAAAAAAAGTTCACATCTGATGACTTAGTACTCACTGTGTTTCAGAAATTTGCTTGGCATCAGATGTACAAAAACAGGATGCTTGTCTAAGTAGCTTGAAAGAAGGAAAAATAGAATAATAAATATTATCCCATGTAATGATAGGCATGCTTATAGAAATAATGAATAGGAGGCTACCAATAATGAGTCTAAGACTTCTAACGTGGGGATTTGGTGTTTGTTGGTGTCTCCGAATAAAAGTAAAAATGGAAGAGATATAAGTTGAAGTTTTTTAATTCCGTTGGTTTGGATGTTCAAGAGGCAGTTTTAATTTAAGAAATTCCAGCTATCATGAGTAGCAAAACAGATTTGTAAAAGTTGCAGGAAAACATAAACATTGTCTTAAAAACCCTGTTGGCATGATGTTCCTCCTTTTAAATGTTTTCTTTTTAAATGAATATACATGTTTTCAAAATGTGATAGATATCATATTATTTATGACATGTAAATTATTTATGGTATGTGTCTTACATATATAATATATACAAAGGGGAAGCGATAGAGTGTAGAAGAAAGAGGTGAGAGATTGAGTTTAAGAGCGAGTCTCTTAACCTCCCACAGTTCTGACTTAGTTCTTCCTACACTAATTATGAGTGTTCTGTCTATTCACCCTGAAAACTTCTGCTTCAATTATTCTGGAGAAATAGCACTGAATGCTAAATTTGTTTTGATTTTGCAGGCAAGATGAAGGTATCCTCAGAGGGTCTCATAATCCACATTCCATCCTAATGATCAAGTGACCTGTGCCTTTCCAGTGACCTCTACCTAATATGGATTGCAAAGTAATTTGCAGAATGTGGTCATTTTTACAAACTATTTCACAGTTGCAGAGATTAATGAGAGAGCCAAGTAGAAATATGTGAATGTAATCAACTATCTATAAGGCAAGTTTAAGAAAAGTTAAACATGACTATAAATCAAAACTCCCCTAAAAACTGTTTTAAATTCTGTTTTTTTTTAAATAGATATTTTCTTTTAGGTACTCAAAGAACTTGACCAATTCTATCCCCGTTTCAACCCTCTTTTGGAACTTTGAGTTACTAGCTTGATAGAGAACAATTATAAGCTGATGTTAGGAATCAAGAATGAGATATAAATTTTCCTGAATAATGAAGAGGAAGGAACTTTATGCATCCCTGTGTCCAGGAGAACAAAAAGTATAGCTCGGAAATGAGCATCAGCAGGTCTAGGCCATCACATCCTGTGAATACCCAGATGTCCTTTGAGGCCAGCTGTACCAGTACAGATTTGTGGGTCTCAGCCTTTTGGGTTCACTGATCTACAGAGCAGGATATGTTTTGGGACAAGTAACCCTTTATGATACCCATTCAAAACTCCCACCATCCATGAATATCCTAATTTACTGACAGATACATTAATGCTCCAGCATAGTAAAGACATTGTGTAGCAATGATTTGCTTGCATTTGGTAAAAGCCACAGGCAGACAACAGTTTCTAGCCATTTTTATGGTAAGATGAGCTACGGGGATGTGGCAGAGTTAAGGATCACCAGTTTTCCATTCTGGCCCATAAAGATCTCCTGTGCATTCCTCTCAATTCCTCAAGAGGGAGACAGATGGCAAAACATCCTGCAGAGGCCTTCAGGGTCTAGTGGGAGTGAATGACAGATGAGAGGAGTCAATTGAATGTCACATGTTGACCTGGATCTCAAATGAGCAAGGGTAGAGTTAACATACAGTCTTCCAAGGAGATGGCATTGCTCAGTGTTCCTGACATCTCTGAGAGCTTGATGAAGCTTGTTCTAGGATGAGGGTGGGTATGGGGGAGTACCCTGTAAGCTGGAACCAAATGCTTGTATAAAGAGACAGCTGCTTTTATCAGGGTCAGTTGTATTCAGGTGATCTGACAGGTATAGAAACAAATACCTTCAAAACACCACAAAACAAAATGAAACAACAACAAACCCCCTAACAATCACAGGCAAATAAAACCAATACTACCTGATACCTTTATCACAGCACCAACTACAATGGATTTAGAAGTCTTAGTTTATTGTTTGGTGTTTTCTTCATAGGCTGCCATCACACAATAGCACAGGGTGGTTCAACAGCAGAAATTTATATCTCACTGTTTTGGAAGCTGAAATTCTTTGATGACGGTTTTCAGGAACACTTCGCATGATACTAGGGAGCTGAAAGGGTTCAGAGAAGGCTATGTGACTGGGTAATGAGGGTAGTCCTGGGAATTTGGCCCTGTAGAAACCTCATAATGGCCAGATCATTGTATCTCAGGATGGGACATTTTAACTATGTGGTTTCTCCTACAGCGCATAAGTCTTTCTCTTCACAGTTGTGGCCTTCCAGATTTCCACAGTAATGTACCAAGTACAGAGAAACAGCCAATTCATAGTCACTGACAACTTTATTATCAAGATGTCAAAGGCCTCCAGAGTGGTGTGATGGCTCAATCTTTGACCCAAGTTTATTGAGATCACAGAAGTGTCTTCATCTCATAAGTCCTGTCCTTGAGAAGGAAGACTTTTGATGTTAACACTTATGACAGCTAAGAAAAATTCTGTCTCTAGACCTGTACTGATTTGGGCCTTTCACAGCCAAGCCCTGTATGTGATTTCTGGTTAGCCAAACTTTCTACCCTTTATATATCCTGAAGAGGTGTATCAGTTGCATTAATTGAAACAAACAAACAAACCCATGAAGCATTTATTTACAGATACATGGGACAATGAAGTAATTCAGCTTTGCATCGAGATCTCAGGAAGTAGAAGGGATATAGAGGTTAAGATTTTTATGGTTCCAGAATAGCTGTATGTATGTTTAACTTGTTTCTGTTTACTTCATGGCTTCTAGTGTTCTAGTGGGCCTTTAATATTTCTGCACATGGTGCCTATAAACCATAGCCAGCTTGAATTATCCTATGGGGAGCAGGATGGCAGACAGATAAGGAATCAAGGTGACATTTGGTCACCTTACAATCCCGGGGCTTCAACGTTCTCACTTGCAAGATGAATAAAAAAGGCTGTCTCTTATAGGGTTGTTAATGAAATGATGTATGTATAAAGAGACTTCAGTGTAGTAATTATCTGATAAGTCAGGACTGTTATGATTACATTCACATTTCGCATGCCACAGTCTGTAGCGTGTACAAATAGTCAGTGCATGTTTAGTGTTCTGGAAATGTGTGCTACTGCATGAGCATTTCAGGCCATAACAGTCCCTTAACTTCCTACTAGAGGTTGGGGATGGTAGGGCCTCTCTTCAGTAATAATCATATGCATTATATACATATATGTCAACATGGTATTTTTCAGTGCTGGCAATCAAAACCTAGGACCTTACATATGGTAAACAAACACTCCACCAGAGAGCTACATTCCCATCCCATAAAACATGTAATATTAAATTATGTGAGCCCAGTCTAAAAGTTTTAGTATCACCTAACTTCTCAATATACTTACTAGTACACATACTCAGAACTACTCTTTGAAATAATTCCAAAAGTTTTCAATCTTTACCATAATACAAGTTTCTAACTTGTAGGTGCACAGAGTCAGCAAGCCTTCTTATTAAAATTTGTAATGCTGGCCTTTATCATTTGGAACTTTGACTCAATAAGTCTGATGTGGAACCCAAGAATTTGTATTATTATTATTATTGTTCATAGCATAGGGATAAAACTTGGGGCCTTATACATACTAGGCCATTGCTATATCACTGATTGTATCCCTAGCAGGAATTGGTGGTTTAAAAATGCTTCTCTGGTAATTTCTGATGTAGGAGGGTCCCTGACTAAACTGCAAAGTACTACTAGGGTCACCACTTTATAAATTGAGTCATATGTGACAAGAAACATGTCTGTACATCAGTTAGGGTTTAGAGGAGCCCACAGAACCAACTACAATATTGTAGGAAAAAGAGTATGGCCATAGAAACCCAGGCTACAGAGCATGAGATAGGAGGAACTGGGAAAGTGAAAATCTGAAAAGCACAGCCAGAAAGCTAAAAATCTATTCGCTCAATAGGATGGTCCCAAGGCCTGGTGCAGGTGGGCAGGGCACAGCTCGCAGGGAACCCCACAGCCTGTGTGTGCTTGGCTGCTGGAATGGAACTTCAAGGGGGAGAGATAGATGGCAAGGTCTGGGGAATCTGCCAATGCTCGAGTTTGCTTCGGGCTGATCTTGTTTGGTGTGGCCAGGGTTTAGAAAGAGCAGCTGGAAGTCACATCTGTATCCCTCTGTCACCCCATCTGTTATCACTGTGACCTTCTGAAAAGAAAAAAAAAACAAACTTCATTTCTTCTGAAGTTCCATTTTTTTGGACAACCCCAACACAGATCCATGTGGATAAGAGGCTTTTAAACAACAGTTTCTAGCTTCAGTCAACAGACAGAAGGTACGCTGACACTCCTTAATGCACTAAACATTACATAGTCACCACCTTCTTCATCCTCCTGCTTTAGTGCTATGCCTTTGTACTTCTTGAGTTTTCTGTGTGTTTTAAGGGAACTTTTGAGAGAATCCCAACATCTTTATTAGTGAGAAGGTCGCAACTCTTTGCAAACCTGTCATGTTGAAAACATGTGCACACTGGTCTGGGTCCTTGAGCCAGCCTGCTGTTAATAAATGATTCAGAGACAATAGATGTGGATGTGACACGAGATGAATATATTTAGAGACATTGCATTTAGGAAAATTGGCATTTTTCTTATTTAGAAAACTGCAAACAGAGACTCCCATTATGTGATTCTAACTTGGGCATCCCCCAGTAGCCTGCATACTTCTGAAGTAGCATTTGTGAACAAAGTTCCAGCGATCGTGCAATTTCATTTGCCAGGTCAAGGTGAAGATGCTGGAGGTTGGCTGACCAATGGCTTCATGAAATAATCTGAGTCCTCACATTGGAACTTGTGATGCTAGCTTGCAGTTGCCAATGGAATATGTTCTAAAATTTAAAAAAATGTATTGTTGTACAATATGTTAGAAGTGGAAAGAGATTTTTGCACGTATGATGATTTCTTAATCATCTTGAGATAGAAGAGTTATCCTGAATGACTGGATGGCTGAAATGCTAACCTGATTGTCCCTAAAAGACAGGATTTGAGGGAGATTAGACATAGAGACAGCTATGAGGCGGCAGTATGACTGCAGAGGCAGAGATCAGAGTGATAAAGCTTCAAGTCAAGGAATGCCCAGATTCCATAGATTAGAAGAAGCAAGGAAAAGATTCTCCCCTAGAACCTCTAGAGGGCTCATTGCTCTGCTGATATCTCCTTGGTGGTGACTTGGAATGTTCAGCATCCAAACACGGAGAGTATACATTTTGGTTCCTTTAAGTCACCAAGTGTGTGGTTTTTGTTAAAGCAGCCATGGGAGGCTAGTCCAATGTCCCTTTCGGCCTGCACCTCCATTCTGGAATGTAACTTTGCTTGCTGCCACAGTGGAGATAATTTGCCAGTGGGTATCAAGAGGCCCTAAGCCATAGCAGGAAAAGCTGGCTTTCTGACACTTTCTAGTCTTAGGTAGACTTAGAAACTTAGGTGGGCCTGGGAACTTATTTTCTTAGTAGAAGCAAGAGTTACTGGCTGATATATTAGAAGACCAAAACCAAAACCAAAAAAAAATCCCTCCATTTCTTTGTTCCACATTTAGCCCTGTGTCCTCAAGTCCATGAATCCTATGCTCCCTGTTCATTAATTCAACAAAATACCAAAACTACTTCAGCTTCCAGGGGAGGTGCAAGCTTTTAAAGCTGTGTGCTCCATAGAACTGTGGCTGTTTTATGCTGTCACATTTTAGAGTGGGTGGTTACTTACCCCTAGGTAACAGAACAGGACCTTAATTCAGATATAGAAGAGATATAAGAAATCCCATCTATCATTTCTCCAACATGAAAGCACAGGACGTACGTAGACACAGAATTCTCAGGCGATGCGTACATATAAAATCCATTGTCTTCTTTCACGTGTGAAGGCAAAAGTCAGATATCTCTTCAAGCCTCAGGTTGCAGAGTCCTTGCTCAGTTGATGAACTCCATGGGAAAGTGCTGATTTTAATCCTTCTATAAAACTACCACCTGTGTAGGCCCTGCTAGTCTCCTGGGGGCTGGCAGTGCAGTTTGCTACAGTGGCCACCCTCCAGTGGTTCTATGGGTCATTACCACATGCTGCTTATTCAGCCTTTCCTCAACCCCTGGTTCCATGCCACCAATGCTAACTTCATCCTGCAGGCTAATCTGCGTTGCTAGAGGCACTGGCCTTCTCTCTTCGTGTTAATTATTTTTTCTCAGTACAAAGTTACTTTTTTTGCATGGTTGGTTTTGAAGATCTCTCAAAACATGATTTTCTTAAACTCTCTTTCATGATAAATTGAGAAATACAGCATCATGGAGAGGTATAGGATGAGTGTCTACAGTCAATCTCCTTTGCTTCTTCCTCTTCTAGTATGAGATTGGGGCTTCTGGACTTTGGTGTCCTCAACTACAAAAGGAGAAAAATGTGTGGTGCCTTAAACAGGGTCTGTGTCAATAAAAAGACACCATCCTGTAAAATGCACAGAAGAGTAATTAGCATGTGATAAGTATGCAATGAGTGTTGCTGATTTTTTTTGTAGTTTACAGCATGCATCTTGCAATATAATAATAGCCTGCTCATTTATGGGTTCTTTCACTGGACCCAAAACTCTGAGAAGACAAATAATGTCTTAAGCAGTATACCTCCTTAATGTCCTGGTGTGCCATAGTATGAACATTGTGGACTCACTAGCAATTTTGAAAGAGTGCTAAATTTTTAAATTTAAAAGCCAGGTACCTGTGGCTCACACCTATAATCCTAGCTACTCAAGAGGCTGAGATCTGAAGATTGTGGTTCAAAGCCAGCTAGGGCAGGAAAGTCTGTGAAACTCTTATCTCCAATAAACTAGTCAGAAAAAGCTAGAAGTAGTGCTGTGGCTCAAGTGATAGAGTGATAGCCTTATAAACACAAAGAGGCTCAGGGTCAGTGCACAGGCCCAGAGTTCAAGCCCCAGGACTGGAAATATGTATATATATAATTATACATAATATATAATAGAACATATTATATAGTATACATAAATTTTTATATATATATATATTTAAAGGCTGTATTCTGTCAATAGATGGTTAATGATGTCTTTATAAGGGAAAAGTAGTATGCTAGTCATCTTTCTATCACTACAACAAAATACCTAGGATTATTACTTATAAAGGGAAGAGGTCTATTTTGCTTATAGTTTTGGATGTGTCAATTGGCTTCATTGTTTTAGGCCTATGGTGATTACATCATTGTGGAGGGAGTTCATGGTGGAGCAAAACTGTCCACCTAATGGCCAAGAAACAACAGAGCGAGAGAGAGAGAGAGAGAGAGAGAGAGAGAGAGAGAGAGAGAGAGAGAGAGAGACAGAGAGACAGAGAGACAGAGAGACAGAGAGACAGAGAGACAGAGAGACAGAGACAGAGACAGAGACAGAGACAGAGACAGAGACAGAGACAGACAGAGAGAGACAGAGAGAGACAGACAGAGAGAGACAGAGAAAGAGACAGAGAGACACAGACACAGAGAGCAAGACACAGAGAGAGACACAAAGAGACAGAGAGAGAGTATGAGAGAGAAGAAGAAGAAGAAGAGGAGGAGGAAGAAGAAGAAGAAGGAGGAGGAGGAGGAGGAGGAGGAGGAGGAGGAGGAGGAGGAGGAAGAGGAAGAGGAAGAGGAGCAGGAGGAGCCTAAGAACTCACAATCTTCTTGAAGGTTATGCCCCAGTTGCCTAAAAAACCTTCCACTCACTTCTATGTCTTAACATTGCTACTACTTTCCAATAGCACCACATTGGGGCCCAATTCTTTAACATACAAGCCCTTGAAAAACACTTAACATCTAAAGTATAGCATATAGAAAAAGTTGAGCAGTGGCTTGGTATTGTAGGATGTTTATATGTTTCTAAGATTCAAAAGGACAGGAAGGTGATTGAGTCTTAAGTCTAAAAAGATTACGTTTCTGTATGGGTCTCATACATAGTTCACAGAGGAAGAAGCTGTATGTGTAAGGTATTTGTGTAGTATAGAACAACAGCTAGGAGGCACCTAAAGAACTTGAGGTGCTTTTACCGTGAAGCTGAAACACCTTAGTTATTCATGGAGAAATTACATAAAAGAATGGAAAATTAGGGCTGTGAAGGTGGCTCAGTGGTAGAGTGCTTGCCTTGCATGCTTGAGGCCCTGGGTTTGATTCCTCAGCACATAAGCAGGAAATAAAAGCCAGAAGTGGCTCAAGTGGTAGAGTGCTAGCCTTGAGCTGAAGAGCTGAGGGACAGCGCCCAGGCTCAGAGTTCAGGCCCCAGGACTGGACCGCCCCCCCCCCCCCCCGCGTGCCAAAAAAAAAAAAAGAATGGAAAATTATTTTTATGTAGGATTTACTTTGTTTAAAAAATAGAGACTCATATAGTAATCCACTACAATAAAATAAAAGGAAGTTGAAGTAATTGTATCCTATGGAAAAAAATATAGGTTAAGAAGTTAGTTGAATGATCACAAACAAGGCTATCCTAAGGCTACCAGCACAACTATGTTTATTGCAGCCTTATTTACCATAGCTAAGATATGGAACCAACCCAGATGCCCCTCAGTAGATGAATGGAGCAAGAAAATGTGGTATATACACACAATGGAATTCTATGTCTCCATCGGAAAGAATGACATCGCCCCATTTGTTAGGAAATGGAAAGGCTTGGAAAAAATTATATTAAGTGAAGTAAGCCAGGCCCAAAGAAACATAGGTCCCATGGTTTCCCTTATTTGCAATAACCAGTATATGTCTGAGACAAGCAGAAAAGGTCAGTTAAGTTGATGTTAGGGAAATGAACCCTATGATATGTATTCAAATGTTTTTTTTCTTTCATGTGATTGTTTCTTACACATTTATAAGATGATTTCTTTGTTGCTTTGTATGTCCCTCCCCCACAGTATAACCCCTGCTTTCACTGTATTTGATGTTATAATTTGTGGGGAGGAAGGGAAAAAACAACTGGACCCATTGCAACAATGAGACGTACAAGTCGTTATGTCGAAAATGAACTTTACAACTTTGGTAGGGGGGAGAGGAGAGTTGGGTAAGGGGGTGGGGGGAGGATGGGATGGGAAGGAGAAACAAAGGAGGAGGCTACAATGCTTGATGAGAAATGTACTCATTATCTTGCCCATGTAATTGTACATTTTTTTTTCTTTTTTCTTTTTTTTTGGGTCCGGTCGTGGGACCTGAACTCTGGGCCTGGGCGCTGTCCCTCAGCTCTTCAGCTCAAGGCTAGCACTCTACCACTTGAGCCACAGCGCCACTTCCGGGTTTTTTCTTTTTGCTTATGTGGTGCTGAGGAATCGAACCCAGGGCCTCAGGCATGCAAGGCAAGCGCTCTACCACTGAGCCACCTTCCCAGCCCCCTTGCCCATGTAATTGTAACCCCTCTGTACAGTATTTTCACAATAAAAAAATAAATTAATTAAAATAAAGACTTGTAGGGGCTGGGAAATTGGCTCAGTGGTAGAGTGCTTGCCTCACATGCATGAGGCCCTGGGTTCGATTCCTTAGTGCCACATAAGCAGATAAAGCCACAAGTGATGCTGTAGCTCAAGTGGTAGGGCATTTGCCATGAGGTGAAGAGCTGAGGGACAGCACCCAGGCCCAGAGTTCAGCCTCCATAACAAATAAAAAAAATGACTTATGGTCCAAAGTACCTCCCCCATGGTATAAGCCCTGCTTTCACTGTATTTGATGTTGATATAATTTGTGGAGGGGAAGGGAAAATACAAATCGTTTAAATAGGGTTACAGGTGGACCCATTACAACAATGAGATGTACAAGACATTATGTCCAAAAACCAACTTTACAACTTTGGCAGAGTGGGGGGGTGGGGGGTGAGGGGAGGTGGTGGTAGAGGGTTCTGGGAGTGGGGGGGTGGAGAGGGGAAGGGAAGGTATGGGAAACAAAGGAGGAAGCTACAAGGCTTTAAGAAATATACTCACTATCTTGCTCATGTAATTGTAATCCCTCTGTATGGTATTTTTCACAATTAAAAAAAAAAGAAAAGAGAGGAAAAAAAGAAGTAATAGAATCTGGGAGAATTATTTTCCTTTTTGATTTAAAATTTTTTTTTCATATTAAGAATCTGGAAGAATTATTTTTCTTTAGGATTCTTTTTGTGGGAATAAGATCAATATAGGTATGAAATTAATATACATGGTCATCTATATTAATATAATATTCACCTAAGACAGTTCTCATACTCCAGATCAGCATCAGACCTGAGCAAACATTTGGTCCTCTTTCCAGGGACATTGCATTAGAAGCTGTGGAGATAGGTCCAGAAATTTGCATCTTTGCAAATCCTCCAGGTAATTCTAGGGGTGCAAATGAGTTTGAGAATTTCTCTGAAGCGAAATGATCCAGGTACGGAGCTGGTGTTTAGTTTCCCATGTGTTTGCTGTGAGTGTCAGAAAACAGAACAATCATCGACTCAGGACAGCAGCCTTAGAGACTTTTGGGGACAGGCTAGTATACATGCTACTACAGAAACCCAGAAAAGGATATAAAAACCCGTGAGCATGTTTCTAACTAACAGCTTCTGTCAGCTTTTAAATACTGTCACAAATACTTAAGACAATTTAAAAAGAGAAAAGGACTATTTTGGTTCATAGTTTTGGAAGTTTCAATCCATGATCATTTGGTGCCATAGCTGAGTGCAGAAGGTAGCACATCATGGCAAAAACATGTAGCAGAGAAGACAGCTCACCTTAGTGTCCTAGAAAGGGCCAGGGTCCCGATATCCTTTTCAAGTACATGCTCCTAATGACCTAATTTCCCTTCATCAGGCTTTACTTCTTAAAAGTTCTAGCAGCTTCCATAGTGTCATGGGCTTGGGACCAAGCCTTCGATGTATAGCACTTTTCAGGGACATTCATGATCTAAACTCTGTCATCAGCCCATCTTATTATAAGGACAGTGTGTGGGTAATTTAAGAGATTTTGCAAGCAAAGGAAACAGAAGCTCTGATCATTTTTCTCGCCCAAGATCATATAATTAATATATCCCAGAGATAGAACTTAGGTTCTATCACCTCAACACTTAACTATTTCTCCAAAATTTCTTCTGTTCTTTGCTTTCTCCCATTTATCTCTGTCCAGACACTCCAGCTTTTATTTGAGTTACTGCCATGGGTCACTATTGGTCTCCCTGTGTTTACTCTTGCCCTTTTCAATACATCCCATTAAGTCATTCATTCAGTTTTTTTAAAATACATACAATCTCAATGTAAATTATTGCTGTGAAAAAAATACAGAGCTGATACTGTCATAAACTCTTGTTTTTAGGAGGGATCATGTACCTTCCGTGTGCTCAATTGTTAAGTACTATGTTGAATTCTGAACCAGATGTACTGGATAATTAGAATTCCATGCACACATTATGTCATGGCTGAGAAAGCTTTGGTCCCTTATCTCTTACCAATCTGATTTTCTCCTTTCCCTTTATACACATGTTCTAAGCATATGGGTTGACTTTTACTTCACTGAGCACTTTAAGAACTTTTCAGGTACCAGTCTGGAACTATGTTACTACATGGTCTGGAATACTTTTCTGTTTGCTCCTTATACATCAAATTTCTCATTATTTGGATCTCAGACTCAATATGATCTAGGCAGAAACCTTTTTCCATTCCACCTTAAATATCCAAGCTTCGCTCAGTTATGAACCCCTGCATGTAAAGCTGAATCACAAGAGCTGGCTGGGTGCATGGTGGTCTTGGAGCAATCTTATCTACAGCATAGCAGAATTTTCCCCCAGAGCACACATTCCAAAAGAGGATTCTTTAGAGAGGATACTTTAGAGCCTTGCTGAAGTATCATTTCTTCCATGTTCTACTGATCAACATGACATTAGACAAAACTAGACTCATCGAGGGGAGGGACATAGAGAACTCTTTTCAAGCATTTGCCAAAGAATTTGTGCATGGTACTTCCATCACAGGGCCCCATTTTAAGCATTCCCTGGCACGATGATCTTGACTCACCATGACATTTAAGCTGAATAACTGCTCAGTTGTAGTTGACATTGTGACCTCAGAGGTCAGTGCAATAAGTATCTATTCAATGGATGAATGAAAAAAGTAGAAAAATTGTCTTAAATTTTAGATATCTTTTAGGCTTCTGAGAAACAGAAAACAAGAAGGCTCATGAAGGACCATGCTGTCTTGTTCAGTTGCTTCCTTTGAATTCAGCAGAGTACCTGGCACATAGATCAGGGTGACAGCAGGCATCTGAGGATGAATGGATGGGTGAATGCATGTGTGTTGGACCTAGCTGCGCTGATCTTTCAGTGGCACCAAAGTTGGTTGTTTGGATGGGAACCTTGACCCATGTTTTCTGAAACAGCTAAGGTCACCTCTGCATCTGTGCTTTCTGTTCTTGCAACTCTTGCTCCAGGGAACTTGAGAAAGCCAAATTGATGACATATTTCACGAATACCATATTTCACAAATATATTCTCAGATACTTTAACCAGGGATAGGAATGGAGCACTGTGTGTCTTAAAATTCACTCAGCTCAGAAGAAGAAAAAAATCTGTCAAAGCTAAGAGCTCTCTTGGCTGTAGTATTTAGGCTCCTGGAGCTCGTTCAGCCTTGCCTTGCACCAGGCACACTGGAAAAGAGGAAATTGGAGGAGGACTTGGAAGATGTGTTAAAATCCATAAAAACATTTAGCTCTTTTCTTTGTGCCCAGAGGGAACACAAAAGGGGGACTATGTGAACATTCCTAGAAGTTATGGAGAGCTCAAAATTTTAGTCAATTCTTATAATGGCATTTTGCTTCTTTAGCTGTCTAAAATGATTTCTTCTTAAGGCCTTGTTTTACTCCGGTCAGTTTTCTTTTAGTACACTGGATTCAGGGTTTGCTTGCTAAGGACCAGGACAATTAGTTGTAAAGGAAGGGATTCCTCTGGGCTTGTCTCTTTGGTTTAAACTTTCCTCCTGAGTTTTAGACCCTTCTATCAGACTATATCACAGATCTCACCTGGATATCTCACAGCTATTTCAAATAGCACTCAACCAAAATAGAATTTATTCTTCGTTCCCAGAAGCAAGTTCCGACTTTGTATAGATCCTAGCCTGATCAAAGACACAGCTCACCATGCAGTCACGGAAAAGAAGGATGGACATGATTCCCCAAGCCTCCCTATTTATTGATGGCATCCTATGTGCCAGTTTCTGTGCTAACATTTTATATGTATTTACCTGGAGAAGCAACACTACAGCCTGTGCATATGACAATGTTGTTATCTCCCATTTACGATAAGGAAATTGAGGTGATACTAACGTATTCTTAACACATCTCTTAGTGCACAATTTCTTCCTCTGACCTATGCACAACATGGAAGCTTGACTCATTTTTCAATCATGACATTTCCTTCTTTAGGAAGCATCACTGGCTCCCTATTGTACATTTTTGGTGTTCACTATGTTTTTTTTAAAATTTTTATTGTAAAGGTGATGAACCAAGAGGTTACAGTTGCTTATGTCAGGTAATGAGCATATTTCTTTTTTTCTTGTTACATATTCTTTTTCTTTTTTTCCTTCCTGTTCTCCCACAGGTTGAGCAGTTCATTTTCAATAGTGTCTAGTATCACTGCTGCATTTATTCACTCTTTGTCCCACCATTTCTGTACACACCCTCTTAACTGTCCCCTAAATAGATAAACTTACAAACAAGACAAAAGCTACAGAAAACAAAAATAGCAAAAAGGAGAAAAAAACAACAAAAAAGCAAAGAACAAAGTAGCAAACAAAAACCCTCTTGTTTCGATTTCTTGGAGTTCATTTTGATAAATATCATTTTATGTGATCATATACATATAGGTATTGAGCCTTTTTGATCCTCTCCTAAGAATATCCTCCTTGATTCTCATTATGTGAATAAGACAATAATTTTTAAGGAGGTTAATTTGTCATGAGATTAGAGGTTTCATTTCATAATTAATTGGCTCTATTGCTTTGGCCTGTGGTAAGGAGAAGCACAATGGTGGGAGTGAGTGGTAAAGCAAATTGCCCACCTCCTGGTGAGGAGAAAGAGAGAGAAGGAGATAAATCCCAGTATCTCCATCAATGGCATGCCCCAATGACTTAGGCCCCACCTCCTGAAGGTTGCCCCACTTCCCAATAGAGCCACAGACAGGGAACCAGGCCTTCAACACATGGGTCTTTGAGAGATGTTTGGTATGCAAGCCTCAGCAAGGACTTAGTGGCAGAAGTGTGACTGTGGGTGGCAACAAGATCAGTGATTCTTGTGACTTAAATCAGAGGGAGGAGGTTTAGGAAGTGGTCAGGACAAGAATAACTTTCATTCCATGTCAGAATCTACCTTGTTTATCTCAAAGGAACTCTAGGTATGTCAGGCACCTTCCAGATACTGACAACATCTACAGTCTGATTATAAAGCTCCAAGTTCCGTTCCAGTACGTTCACTTGCTTGTAGTACTCAGGCCAGGGTTACTCAGTGGTAATCATGGTAGTGACAGTTCAAGATGGTTGTAGTCAAATCAGAATGGGTCCTACAGAATGGCACCCTACAGACCGGTGCCCAGATTCCTACACTAACATTAAGGGTATCTCTATAACCAAACCTTCTTCAGTTTTCATTTTTTTCCATCCTTGTGACACAGAACTGTGTGTCTCTTCCATGTAAGCTAATCTCAGTGTTTTCACAATTACTGATGTGTCAGATTTTTCTATTGACTATGAGTGTCTCGCCACAGGATCTATTCCTTACTTTTTCTACTTCCAGTTCCATGGTGTGATACACTGTAGTTGACATCACTTGATGACAGTTTGATGAACACATGAAGAAATGAATGAACAAATGTACTGCTTGTTTGGCTAACACTAAACATCCTGTTACTTATCTGATCGAACAAAGCAAGGCTTTAAAGAATTCCATTCATTCAAAATGGAATATATGTGGAGAGGCAAACTTTAGAAGAGGCTTTGAAGATGTGAAGTATCCACTTCAACTTCACAAGGTAGAAAGTGACTTGTGGGATTCTCATATTACTCATTTGTCAAAAAAAGCCTTGAACTAGTTTTCTGAATAACCAGAACCCATTTAAGATGAGCATGACATAAGCAAATCTTTTCCTTTTCTTTTTTAAACAAGCAACTGAAAAGCGACGTATTTGATGAATGTATTATGGTATTAAAGGATTCCTTTAATTAACAAGCTTCCTGCATGCACTTAACATGGAATAATTTGTTAAAGAAAAACACTGATAGAAGACTGCCAGGAATGAGATGCAAGTATTCTAAAATTTAACAGTTTCTCTCAACTGTATTTTGTGTGTGTGTGTGTGTGTGTGTGTGTGTGTGTGTGTGTGTGTGTGTGTGTGTGTGTGTGTGTGTGTGTGTGTGTGTGTGTGTGTGTGTATGCATTGTAGGTCAAGTCCTGCTGGTGTAGCAGCTGGACACAAAAGCAGAGGAAATAGATTCTGGTTGTTATTCTAGACTTGTTCTGCTGTCTTTCTTGTCACCTGTGGCTATTGAGCTTCTGAGATGTGACTAATGCAACTGAAGAACTCAAGTTTTAATTTAGTTCAATTCATTGTAATATATTTAAATGGAAAAAAAACTTGATGCCTGGCTTATTATTGGAAAAGTTTTAAGTACGTTTGGAATACATTTGAGCTTATGAATCTTTTCTCATTGTAAAATTTATGAGCTTTGAGGAAGTACTGATCAACTACTTCTGATGAAATTTAATGTACCAACTAAGATACACTGTAAGTGAAATGCATACTGATTTTGAAGACATTCTTACAAAAGGATGCAAAAATGTCTCATTAGTGCTTTTCATGAGTTGCAATAACGGTATTTGGATACATCTGGTTAAGATACATTAACACAATTAGTTTTACTGATTTATTTTCATGTCATAAATGTGACTATTAAACATTTGAAATTATATGTATGCTTATTCTATTTATACCAGAAAGTGCTGGTATTCCTTGTTAGGTATGTACATTACCTCTTCTCTATCTATATTCTGTTTTAGGAAAAACTATACAACCTCACAAACACACATAGTTCTGAGATCCCATGTAATTCAATCAGGGCTAGACACCAAAGGTGCAGAGTCAATGTAAAAATTACGTTGTTACTTGCTTGGTTCTTATTTATGAATGTAAATATCACATCAGGCAATCTCTACCTCCCTTTTTAGAAGTGTCTTCAAGCTGGAAAACTGAAAATTTCTTACAGGAGTTTGGAATCAAGATACAAAACTTGCTAGTAAGAACTTGGACATGGAATTCTAAGGTGATGTGTGAAATACGCACGACTTCAGCTTAACCCATCACCTTGACTGGGGAGAAAAATCCTTGCAGAAGACCCCAATGGGTAGAGCAGAGAGTGGCCAGCATGCAGAACCATGAATCCTGGAAAGACACAATGGTAACCAGGCTGCAATTCACATAGGAGGTCTTTGGGTTGTTTTTCTTTTAAAACATTAACCTCCATATACCTAACCTAGTTGGAGTGAATTTCTTTTCTTGAAGCTAGTGATTTTCATACACACAAATGCAATTATACACATTTGCAATAATAAAAAAGTGTTCAGACATACCAGCATTTGAAACTGGAGAAGTGAACGTGTGAAAGTGAAGAAAATTGTGGTCTGAAGAGTGAGCCACATGAGTGGTCCTCCTATGACTTCAAGGAAGTTTAAGGGGTGAAGATGAGAAAGAGTAATGCATGAATTTGATTGAAGCACATTATATGCACGGAACCCTCACAATGTTAAAGCACACTAATTAATGTCTGTACAGTTAATATATGCTGAAAAAGATGTTAAATGATCCTGAACAGAAGATGGTAAAATAAACTAGCAAAAAGTTCATGAATAGAGAATTGATTTAGAGTTGCTCTGAAGGCTGTGTTCTGTTTATAAAAGCCCAAGACTAAGTTGGGACCAAAGAATGATGGTTCTCAATCTTGAGAATGATCTTTTCAACAAAGTAGATAAAAAATTATCTCTAGGTTTCTATCCTGGACATTTCTATCATAAGATCTGAGAAGAGATCCAGCAATAAGTACTTTCACAAAATGCCTTTGAGTTTCTTTGTACAACATGCAGAGGGGAAAAAACAAGGCATCATTTAACTGAAGAGATGGTTGACAGATTGCATATGATGCAAAACAAATGAGGTTGGAGTCAGGTTGTATCTTCCTTTCTGGCAGCTTCATAGGTGAACTGAGGCATTCAAGGTAGGTGGTTTAGGTCAAGAGGAGCTTCAGCTGCAGGTGTATCAGGTGACCTGCATTCACTTGGTTGTTCCCTGATGCCCTGTTAGTGAATCTTCCTAAGCCCATGGCGATGATCAATGAGAGGTTCTTGATTGCCAGGCATAGCCAGAAGTCCACCCGGAACCCATTAGAGTCAGGAATTGTGCATCCTCAAGTCTGTTTATGTGACTTATTTAAAAAACACTTTCTGTTTTTTATTGTAAAGGTGATGCACAGCAGGGCTAAAACATTTGCTTTAAAAAATTCTCCTAGGAATGATAGTGGCTTCTGAAACAATGGGTAGTTGTGTTCTTTTTTTATTTTTTTTTTTATTGTGAGAATACCGTACAGAGGGGGTTACAATTACATGGGCAAGATAACGAGTACATTTCTTATCAAGCATTGTTGCCTCCTCTTTGTTTCCCTTTCCCATCCGGGTAGTTGTATTCTAAGATGTAGACTGGAATCTCCCATTTGTACATGAGGGCAGAAGCATACTTTCCTGGTGTGTGTGTGTGTGTGTGTGTGTGTGTGTGTGTGTGTGTGTGTGTGTGTGTGTGTGTGTGTGTGTGTGTGTGTGTGTGTGTGTGTGTGTGTGTGTGCAACAGAAGCAGACTCCTACCTTCTGACTTCTCTCAGTAACATATAGACAGTTTCTTCTTTCTGGTTTCTTCTGAGGGTCTTAGAGAACTGAACGTACCTCCCCTTCTATCCTCAACACTATACACAGGAAGGGCTAATGTCCATTTTTATTTTCTCCCTGAGAAAACTGAGATCGAGTCAGGATTTATTTAGGCTCCTTACAATGTTTTCCTTTCATCAGATTCCTTCTGGAAAAAGACCTTGCTTTCCTGGACATAAAGTACTATATGGTACAAGACTGTCCATCTACCGCACCTTGTCCTTTGAGAACAGGGCCATGATGTAGCTCAACTCTAATTATTCCAAATGCCTCCATTGTCATTGACTTCAGTGTGAATAGCGCCTCCTGGTGTGGTATGAAAGAATAAAGCTGCCTGTGAAACCAAGTGATGTGAGACTATTAGACATCAAACAGAAGGACCCATGGTTCAGACTCTATTCCTAGAATTAATCTGTGAAAGTTGGGAGAGAAAATGTTCTGGAGACACTGTTTAAGCCTCTATATACATCTGAGTCTGAGTGAGGCTCATTTTGGATTTCATCAATTCCAGGAGTCAGTATATTGTTATTGTATTTTTCAAGCACATTTATGTTAGGGAATGGGACAGTGTTATATTCTCAAAGATGAGTGGATGTTTGAAACATGGGTGGGATGTGGACATGCAGAGGAAAAGTAAAAGAAACTGAAACACTTCAGTAGAACATTCATACCTGTGAATTATCCCAGAGATATAATACATTTGGTTCTTTTTTAAACAGCTCCTTATTTATACCAAGACACTAGTTTATTTCCATTTTTGTTGGTTTCTTACAGGAGGTTGAAGGCAGATATAATGTGGATCATAATAGAGAAGATAAGTAAGTATTGCCACTATTTGAAAGTATGTCACTTAATAATAGGAACACAAGAAATTTTGTATATTTTCAGTATTTGGTCTTAGAAGAATATTGTATCCTTTCAGCATCTCAGATTTTATTTACATGCATACAAAAGCATATTTTTTTTGGAAAAAATGCCACTACCTGATAAAACATCTTCTATAGCTCATTGGTCTCACTTAATTCATTTGCCTTTCTTTTGTAAATTATTTGTGTTTTGAGAATCAATGCATTTTCTGCATTTCATTAACTTTAATTCCTTCACATTTTATTGCTTTGCTTACCATTCATAGATTAATTTATAAAGCTAATAAATGATTACCCTAATATATTTTGCAATTATTTTCTTTTCAATTTTTGATAGTTTTTCCATTTTTCCATGAAGAGCTTTTCTTATTAAATATTATAATGTAGTATAGTTCATTTTGAAAATTGTAAAGCAAGCGATTGTATGTGGCCTATTCACTTGTATTTGCTAGACCAGTGCTGTCAAATAGAATGTGTTAATGCTTTATAGCTGTGCTCACCAGTGACTAATCACAGGTAGCTATTGAGCTGGTGCAATGAAGAAAGTAAGTAATTTAAATGAACTTAAATGTAAGGAGCCACTAGTGACTAGTTGTCAAGTCCAACACTGCAGGATGATCAGGTACCTATAAGGGTCATGGTGTGAGAAAGAAGAAGGAAAGACAAAAGGAAGGAAGGAAAGAAGGAAAGAAAGAAGGAAGACAGACAAATAGACACAATATCAATCTCACAAATCAAAGCAAGGGAACTAGGGGGCATACCATTTCTCAGGCCAAAATCCTCAGGTCTTCTCCCAGGCAGTTTTTATTATCCAGTATGAGGTAGTAAGAAAGGCAGTGGACTTTGTACATAATTAGTGAAGTGTAGTGAATTTCTCTTTTCATCATAGATATGCATCATTCTAGTAGAAAAACCACCTCAGGTTGAACATAGTATTCTTAAACTAACATCCTTGAGTAACGTAACTATTTTCTTATTTTTTATCTTGGCAGGGGTGTTGTTTTCCTACACATGCCTCTGCACCTCTTCTAAGTGCCCCATGTTACGTAGGTGTACTTGATGGTGTGCCCCTGCACTCAGTCATGTGTGCCTTCAGCCTTGTGTAGAACAGGGGTCCCCAGATCTAATGGCCACTATATTTTTCTGTTCCCCTTTGCTTTCTTGTTTAAACATTGGGAAAAATCAGTTTCCTACTAAGCCTGAGAGGGAGGAGGGTAACCAGAGGAAGAAGATCAAGTTTCAGGCAGGTCTGCTTATCAGGACTTGAAGTAAAATCCAGATGACTCTTGGTTCCAGTGTCAGATTCCTTTGACTGTGGGATTTGGTGAATTATCTTATCTTTCACCTTAGAAACAGAATTACAGAATTCAGAATTAATGAGGAATATGGGACATTCATTTCATGTGAGAGTTGAGCTTATGGAATTGTTTCATGATCAAGTGACACCATGGAGTTGCCATTTTACCTCCCGTGACTAGTGACTCTATTGTGTCTTTACTTTTCTGTGGTTTAATATTCTACTTCCTTGTTTGTAGGTTGAAAGGAAGGGCTGAATGCGTTTTATCTGGTTCATCTTATCAACGAATCCTTTCTGGAGACTCTGCTGGGGAAGACCTGTGTGTAACTGGTTCAAGTACAATTGGTCCCTTAGGCTTTGGCAAGGAGAGGAGATGAGACTTGACATACTGCCACCTAGTTCCCCAGTGACAATAATGCTCAGGGCCAGGAGAAGATATGACTTCATATTAGAGTCACAAATTAACTATGTGAGCTAGAAAGCAAAGTTATTATCATATGGATACTTCTATTCCTAATTCACCGATGAACAACTGGAGTCTAAAAGACATAAGGTGAATTTTTAGAAATGCTGAGCAGAAAACTGGTTCCAGTGACTCCACATAGTGGAGTTTGTATTGCACCCTATCATGTGGTTACCAGCTATGCATGTATCTCTTTGCTGGGCATCTCTTGTATACTTGTATTTGTACATGTGCATATATGTGTATGTGTGATGCTGTTGTTATTGTTGGGGGAGAGAAAGAAATTGTGCATAAGTGAAGACTGCTTCTAGAGCTATAAAAGCAAAGATCAGGAATATAATAAACAGACTAGGGATTATGACATATAAACAACCCCATCAATTGATCATCAAACGAGCAGCTTAGGCCAATGTGATGACTAATACTTCAGTGAGATATTCAAGACCATTTTCAGTGTGAGTAGTCAAAACAATAATGTCATTAAACATCTTTATTGGCTGTGGTTGCTTTGGGGCCTCATTTTCCTGTTAACAGTAGCTAGGTGGGGAGATAACAATGACACATGCCTGTGAAGGGATCAATGCACATCTATTCAGTAATCATGGGAGCGCTTAGCAGCAAAGAAAAGAGAGTCTTCATCTCGAGGGCCAACTCTAATTGACTGGTAGTGGCTCTTTGGTGAACTGGATTGCACTGAGAGAAAATTGACGGGGCTCTGAGACTTTGTGGAAATATGCCACTAATTGGTTAGTAGTATCTGACATGGAGAACTAAATTAGAGTCCATTTGGACAGGGATTGGTTTCTGTCCCTTATATGTACTGCTATTTCCAGCATTTATGATAGCACCCTGAATAGAAATATTTGTTGGAGGAATAAGCATTAAGGAAGGGAAATGAGGTCATGAGGGTCAAGTAGAAATCATCCCTGGTAGAGATCGGACTAGAATGAGAAATCTTAGGATGTGCTGCTCAATAGTCTTCAGTGGAACAGAGACTTGCCAGAGTTTACATAGTGGCAGGACAGAACCCAGCTCCTAGCTCCGATCAGGCTGTCTGCCCCCTGTCATTGGCCATCCTTCCTTTTCCAGGTGTTATGTACAGTGGGATTCCACAGACAAGCCAACAATGAGTCCCAGCCAGAGGTACTTGGAAGCCATTACAAACCCACAGGGTAAGGGCAGCAGTTACATCCGGAAGCCAGGAAGCTGGAGGAAGCTTCCATTTGAGGAAATGCTGTCACTCTGTCCCTGAGTGCACTTTTGTGCTGTCACAGCCAGCCTCAAACCTGTCATAATCTGGAACCTGGCAATTAGGGAGGCCACTTCCAGCTGTTCCGTGCTTGCCTACTTGGTCGTGGTTCCCTCCCACTTTCCCCCAACGTGTCCATTAGAGAGGGAAGGGTCCCCGATGTAAGATTGCTCCCTGATAGCCAGGCAGGGCACAGAACAGCCAAATTTATGTCAGAGAGCTGAAATCTGTTATTGCTGACAACAGTAATAAAGGTACCTTGAACATGACCTAGTTTATTGCTCTCAGCACCTGGTCTGAGTTGGTAAATTCCTTTTTTGAGAGAACTGACTGGTCATGTAGGCATCCAAAGGGGAAAATGGCAATAGGGCTCTTCTAGTGTGAAGTTGAGAGAGAGGGAGAGAGAGAGAGAGAGAGAGAGACAAACAGACAGACACACAGACACACAGACACAGAGAGAGACAGAGACAGACAGACAGAGACCAGAATGCACACACACACACACACACACACACACACACACACACACACACACACACAGAATCAGTGAGAGACACACAGAGAGAGGAGAGGTAGAGGAGTAAGCACAGGTGTGCTCATTTGTTAGCCATAGCAATTACTACCATTTGTTAAATGACAAACACTGGGAACGTGTGTTTTAAACATATTTTTTTCTTATCTTCATGACAATCAGGCAAACTAAATATTATCCCTCATCAAGAGAAGTAAATATCCCTACTTCAGTGATTAGAAAACCAGAGTTCAGAGAAGGTAAGTAACATATTTAACACCGAGCAGTTTGGACTCAGTTCTGTTCAAACCCAGTAGTGAAGCTCTTCACCCATCGTGCTGATTTTTGTTTATCATACCATTTGGTGTCTTCAGGTTTATTTCATGGAAAGGCTCCAGATATGCTTCCTCCCCTCATCCACTGAGTAGATACTGAATGCACTTTTGGATTCAGTGTGGGGAGTGGATGGCTCCAATGCCAGGGGTGTGGAATGCTCACGGGGAGGTACATGTGCATGCTCCTGTGTGAATCCTAATTGCATGGAGCGTGGTCACATCCTATGTATCTATAACAGCGTTTTATTAATTGTGGTCCTACATCTCTGCTGGCAGCCCACTGTAATCTGGAGGCAATAGGCTAGAAAGTGACTAATGAGGATGATTTCTTGATCAATGGGGCTGTTCTTTCTGGATTTAAAAGGGCCTTGTTATAACGACAGCTTCTCTTTTTCACATCATATCTCCAATGTCTAGATAGAAAAATACTGAAATGGGAGGAGCGGGAAGAGAGTGGAGGGTATGAACGACTTCATGCACCGTGTACATGTCCAGAAATATTACAACAAAGCAGCTTTATATGACAGAGGAACTCAAAGATAAAATAAAAATAAAAAAGAATGTTAAAAAATAAAAGCACTAAAAAAATGAAACATTTACGACTTTTGGAGAATGGTCCCTAGAGGCAGGCTATCTTTCACGCCCCAACTTTTGAGGACAGGAAGGCAGTGAAGCTTAGGGCCTTGATTCTCAAGAAATCCACCAATGCCAGATATGGCTGTGAGCGTTTGCTGGGGTGTAGCTCCTACTTGTCTCTTGTTCCCGCATCCATGCTCACACATGCCTCGTTTCTAATGACTCCTCATTTCCACCAGACGCTCATCTCTAGTAAATCATCTGGTAATCCAGCTCCTGACATATGCCTCTCATTGGGTGACTTTCTCTCTTTACCCACAGCTGGGTTCAGCCTGGAGCTCAGCCTGGGGCTCTCAGAAAACAGACAGTGTGTGTGGAGAAGGGTAGCCTGTCTTTAGAGTTCATTTGATGAAGACTTTTTGCTTTGAAAATGTTCTTTCTGTCTTTACTGGCTATTATGCTCAAATAATTTTCCTTAGTTATTCTTTTTTTTTCTTTGAACTTGGAACAACTTTAATAGTTGGAGGGGATTAGACCACTTGAGTGATGCTGAAAAGGCTGACATCCCAAAGATGATCAATCCTAAGGATTTTCAGAACTCTCTGAACTCATGACCTCTTAGGACTAGAATCCTGTACACACTGTAGCCAGGATTCACAAAAGGCAAAGACAGGCGCAGACAGCAAGGAGATGTACGAAAGGGAAAGGCACACAAGACAATGACCATTTCTTATTTTTGCAAAGGGGCGGCTTTTACCTCTGCTAAGAGTTCGAGGAAAGTACAGGTAGGAGAATCAAGGGTCCAATAAGCTTCTGAAAAAGGCAGAGAGAATACATTTTTTTGATAAATACTGGAGCATGAACTCAGGACCTTGAGTTCTTACTTGCCTTTTTTATTTTTATTTAGTTTTTTTTTTTTTGCTTATGGCTGGTGCTCTACTCTTTGCTCTCCCGCTTTTGGCTTTCTGTTGGTTAATTGCTGATGAGAGTCTCTCTGATTTGTCTGCCCAGGGTAGTTTCAGATCTTAGCTTCCTGAGTAGCTATGAGACACTTTGAGACACTATTTGAAAAACAATCTAAAAGTCAGAACACTTTCCTATTGACTCCCAGTCCCTCCAGTAATAGTAACAACAACAACAACAACAATAATCACACCACAAGTATCAGAGACAGAAGGGGTAAGGTGTTTATGTCAGTGTTTCTCATCTAACATTCAACATAACACCTATAACACAATTCTATTCCTATTATAGCAAACTGGGGAAATGAAGAAGACGACTCACAGCCTGAACAACTGGCTTGGAATTTACAGTTCCTCCAAGCCCCAGCTAGGACCAAGGGACTCAACTGCTACAGACGCCTGCAAGGCATTTGTAGCACATGGTATGCTCTGAATCCCTGGATTAGACAAGAGATGGATTTTAACCCACTGACTGACTGATGCTCTATTATTGGTGCAGTTTCTCTTTCATCCACAAATATGGGCTCCCTCCATCTCTCTGTGGTCTCATTGCTGCCATCCTGAGCCTATTCACTCCAAATACAATGTGCTACTTCCCTTCAATCAAGCATCTGATGTCTGATGGGCTTTTTATTGAAGTGGTCCAAGTTGGATTCTGCCTTTCATCACTGTAAATCCTAGAAGCCATATCCCATCCCTGGCACCTCTTTCTACTCATCTGCTGTACAAATTCTATTGGTGGGGAATTCCCTATTTATGAAGGATCATGCTTCAGTCATCTTTTGATTAAACTTAATAAGTAAACAGACTCGGATTTTACTTGGGGAGGGGGGAGAGAAAGGGCATCTGGATCTGGAGAGGCATTTGAGGTACAGGAGAACAGTTGGTTTGAATAAGGTCACAGATTAATTAGAACTGAGCTTAATTAAAGCTGCATGAGCATCTGGACGGCTTTGCCAACAATGGGGATCATCTGGGCGTCTCTGAACAGTCGTCTTCTCTGCTGGGCTCTCATTCTCTGGTTTGGACCTTGGTTCCAGCTGCTGTGATGGACTCCTGTGCCTGAAAACATTTCCAAGTCAATTATACAGGCTTTTCGGTGGCTGCTTAGTTCGGTTATAGCACTGTTGTAATGAAGTCAAGGTCTTAGCTTGATCTCCATCCATGTGGACCTCAGTTTAGCTGTCCCGAAGCCCTGATTCAGTTTTATTTCCCAATATGGGAAGAGAACAACAAATACATGGGGATGGATGGGAATGTGTGAGTATAGGCTGCAAAAGGTGGGAATTCATGTCTCCCATCACCTATGTCTTCCTTCTATCTGGAGCTGGGATGGCTTTATGTACTACTAGAGTGACAGAGATGTCCAGCTAGTGCATCCCTGAAGGAGTCAGGGGGCTAGAATCTTGTGAATGAGTGTGATGGATGAGCACACCAGTAGTGCATGCTACTAAGCAGCCATGCTTATTCTTTCTTCATCCATCTCTATCTTTTCCACCCTGATACTATTTGGAAAGTTTTTGATCTGACCATTTGCTCTATTTTGCTGTAGCCAATAGTAGCTTCAAATGTGATGCATATTAGAATGCCGATATAATTTTTTTTGGGGGGGGGTCCTGTTGTGGGCCTGAACTCTGGGCCTGGGTGCTGTCCCTCAGCTCTTCAGCTCAAGGCTAGCACTCTACCATTTGAGCCACAGCGCCACTTCTGGCTTTTTTTTTCTGCTTATGTGGTGCTGAGGAATTGAACCCAGGGCCTCAAGCATGCAAGGCAAGCGCTCTACCACTGAGCCACCTTCCCAGCCCAAATGCCTATATTTTTGAGAGAGATAAGACTTTATTTCCAAATCAGTGGTTTCCAAACCATCCCGGAGGTGATTGCAGTTTGCCTGGTGTGGAAGGTGTTCCTAGGATATGGACCACTCAGTGATACAACCTAGAATGTTCTAGGAAAGCCTTGGTGGGCTGGTCCTGCTAATCTAAGAATTTTAGGCAGGATGATTGCATGGCATAAAGGCAGAACTGGGATGGAAGTGTCAAGAGAGGTATTCTCGTCATACAGAGCCGGAAGTCCCTATTTCCAAGGCAGCCAGATAAGAAACATTTTAAATGTTTTATGCTTTGAGTTTGTAGCCAAGGCTGCCCTTGAAAAGCATTTGAGAAACCTTGTATGAGGACCAAAAGAAATCAGTAAGGAACAAGAACAGGGGGGATGTCAGAGGGAAGATAATTTCTACATTCCCTATTTTACCAAGAAGACACCTACTATTGACACAGGAAAGCAGCCCTGGCTGTTGTGATGACCAGAACATGAAGATTAAGTAGTGTGGAGAATCAGTAGGAAAAGCCTGTTTTGACAGCAGGACAATATTTGACATAGTTTTCATTTTTTTCCCTTCTCATTTCTGTGTAGAAGCATGAGTCCAGGTGCTAATAATCCTTACCTGGAAGAGTTTGTGTCAGATAGAAAGCCAGAGTTGCTGACAGAATGTTTTCTTTCCTGGCTTATGTTTGCACAAGTCTCATCTAAATGGTGTTCTTGGGCAAATGCTTTGAACTCAATGGTAGGGAGTAGAGGCAAGGTTTCTGCAAACATTAAAGGTGGATGGCTGAATAAGAGCTCAGAAGACAATGGCTGTCTGGGCACCTAAGACCTTGGATATGTCCTATTTATTCCTTCCTTCCACAAATATAGCATGTAAGGATGAAGCTGCCTTCCTTTGGGGACTGTTATTTCATGTTTGTTTTTCTTAGTTCTGTCTCCCAGGAACTGTCATTGTTACCATGACAGTTAGCAGCCCTATCACACTGAGCTGGCTTGCACGCTACCCAGCCTTTTCAAACCCTCCTTTGTATGGAAACTTTTGGCAATTTTTATCTCACAGGTTATCGTTAGCTGGTGCTCCTTTACATATTCTTAGTGTGTAGTATTTTTTCCTGAAAAAGATAAACTGTCTTCCTGACCGTATCACTTGTTCTGCAGACTTCTTAGGTGATGCTTACATTTCTCAAAAATCAGTGTGTTTCATATTTACTTCATACATTCCATATTTCTTCTGGGTCCTTAAATATAAAAACTAAACCAAAACACAAATGCATTTTCTGTTCTTAAAATATAGTGGGCTATTTCTGCTTCCTCTTCTTGGATTTCAGAAAGGAGACTAAGAAGCAGAGCATATAAATTCCATCTTAAAGAATATTAAGAGGAACAGGTTACTCACAATGATGGAGGAAGGTATGTCAAGGGCAACAGACATGAAATAGTGATGCTTCCTTCTAGGGAGGATGTGCAAGGTCGCTGATCTCAGGATGGCCTGGGTATCAGTCCTTTGAAGTCAGTAACAACCCATGGGGACAAAGTACAACTCATGAGGCATCCCAAGTGACATGTTTGTTTCTGTCATGTAAAATTAGTTTCCCATCTATAGTTGGACAATGTCTTCAGTGTTATTTAGATGATCAGATTATTATTATTATTATTATTATTATTATTATTATTATTATTATTATTATGATTGGTTTAATTTTTTATTTTCTCCCAGTTTTTCCTTTCCACCCCCAATTGTATAGTTCATTTTCAACATAGTGTCTAGTGAGTATCACTGCTGCTTTTGTTCACCCTTTGTCCCGCCATTTCTGTGCTTACCTCTTACCCTCCCCCAAACAGCTAAATTTACATACAAAAGGCACAGAAAAGAACAACAGCAACAAAGGAGAAAGTAAAAGCAAAACCAAAGGACAACATAACAGAAAACCTCTTGCTTCCATTTCTTGGAGTTCATTTCAATAAACAACATTTTATATGATCATATGTACATAGCTATTGAGCCTTTGTGAGTCTCTCCTAAGAATATCCTCTTTTCGCCTCACTGTGTGAATGCTTAGAGTCTTGCTTAATGTCTAAGTTTAATTATTTTTGTTTACCATTCAGTGTATTTTCTTGTAGATTTATATGTACATTCTACTTACAACAAATGAGGGAAACCATGCAACCTGTGGTTCTTTAGATCTGGCTTACTTTGTTTAACATAATTTTTTTCCCAAGTCTTTACATTTCTTTATGAATGGTACAGTATCATTCTTTTGGTGAAAGTGTAGAAGTCCATTAAGTATATATACCACATTTTCTTGATCCATTTATCTACCCAGGGACATCTGGGTTGATTCTGTATCTTGGCTACAGTAAACAATGCTGTGATGAACATCCTTGTGCTGGTAGCTTTAGTGTGACCTTGTTTGAGTTCTATTGGGCAAATGCCCAGGAGTGGAATTGCTGGGTCATAGGGAAGCTCTATGTTTAGTCTTTTGAGGAATTTCCATACTGTTTTCCAGAGTGGTTGAACAAGCTTACATTCCCACCCACAGTAGTAGTATTCCCTTTTGCCACATCCCCACCAGCATCCGCTATTGTTTTGTTTTCTTGATAACGGCAATTCTAACTGGGGTGAGGTAGAATCTCAATGTTGTTTTGATGTATAGTGCCTGCCAAAATTTGATCCTCCTCAAAGAGTTTGCTAAAACATGAACCATGTTATCCCAGATCCTAGGCTTTCCCTAGATTCATGTATTCTTTTCATAGAGACTTTCCATATTTTTTCCAATTATTTCTGCCCAAGTCTGGTTATATCTAGCTGCAAAGAAGTAAAAAAATACATGTCATTCTCCTCAATTATATACTGGCTTGGATATAAGGATAAAAGAGAATGAATGTTAGCAATTCATGGTGGACATGGTTTGTTATTAGAGCAGAGGGATTATGAGAGAATAATTATAAGAACTTTTTGCTAGGCCTTGCTGATAAAGAGAAGGCAGGTAGGACTGATGAGAAATTGTAGACAAGTATATTACTAGGAAGCATACCATGCTTGAGGCATAGTGGAAGAGACAATATATGTTGTGCAAAGACCAGATAACAATGGTTAATATTGATCAGGGCAAGAAAAATGTAAAAATCTTAATTAAACACACAAATTCATGCAAAAAAAGAAATGAAGGGAGAAGTCCATCTAGATTAGCACCAGATCCTTGTAGAATTTTGTAGATATTTCCTTATTTAAAGATGTTAATTAAGCAGAATCTCTTCAGAAATATAAGAAATCATGACTATTTTAATAGAAAGGTCCTATCATATCCCTGAAAAAATTATCTTAAATGAAGAAAAGAAAGATGTGGATTAATGAATAATAAGCTGTACTTTGTGTAATAAACAAGTAAATAAAACTATTTATTTTTGTTTGCATTGAATATCAATGAAATCATCTCTAAGAACTGACCAAACAGCTTTTGTCATGGAACATTTTTTTCTTCTCAACAATGTTGCTAAATATTCTCAAAATACATAATTCTGATTTTTGCTACTTTCCTTCTTGCTATTTATCATCTCACTAATCAGTAATTTATAACTGTAGGATATTCCTGTATGTCATTTGGGACATTTTATAATGTTTGGACCCAGTTTTGATTGTGACAGCTCTGGGTGGGAGATTGTGTTCTACTGGTCTCTGGTGGAATGTAGAAGAAATCAACTAAACATCCTAGGATACAAAGTACAGTTCCCATAGCAAACAATGATCTGATCCAAAATGTCTCCAGTGATGACGTTGGGAAACCGTGGTCTCAAGTTACATACAATGAGATACCAACAGAATAACAAGTGGATCTTCTGGAAAGCCATCTTAGGAAAATTATGCTGCTTAGAATGTGCACATGTTGTCAAATTTGAAGGCAAAAACAGAGTCATACACTAAGGATGGCCAAAGAGCCGAAAGAGCCTGAGGCTTTGATGATCCTTCTTTGATTTATCAACTAAGTTTTGAAATATAACTAAGCATGGTGGCTCATAGTTTTAGGCCTAGATATTCAGGGAGTTGTGGGTCTAGGTCAGCCTGGACTAAAAGTTTGTAAATTTCTATTTCAACCAATAAAATTCTAGATATGGTGCCGCATGTGTGACATATCAGCTCCTTGATAATCATCAATAGAAGGATCATTGTCCAGACTAGTCCGGGCAAAATGTGAGATCATATTAAACTTGCTAGGCAGCCACTATATCTTGAGATATAACCCTGTGAGACCATATTAAAAGACAAGAATACGAGCAAAGAAGAAAATGAAAGCATAAAGGGCCAGAGACATGAATCAAATTGTAGAATGCTTACCTAGCAAGAGCAAAGCCCTGCATTCAAATTTTAGTTATGCAAAAGAAATTTAAACAAATTTGCAAAAAAAAAAAAAAAACACTTCTGCGTATCTAATATGTTGGTGTAGTGCCTTGCAGGTACTTACTTATACAGTAAGGTAAAAAAGCCACTGGAAAATTTTAAGCAGGAAAATACAATCTGACTTTATCTTTTAAGGCATCACACTGTGCTGCTGAGATGAGTGGAATTTGGGGTTTGGGGAAGAGAGAGCCCTCTAAATTATTATAAGGAGTCACTCATGAAATCACTTCAGACATAGTGGTGGCTTAGGCTAAAACAGTCATGTGAAGCTAGGGAGAAGTCTCATTGCTTATGTATGGTGTAAGGCTAACAGGGTTGACTTACTGGTGGCTTGGCTTGACTCTTAGAGACAGAGAAGAGTCGCTGCTGCTGCTGAGGTTTTGGCCAGAACACAGGAAAGATGGGGGTTGCCACAGACTGAGTAGGAGGGTAGAGGAGCAGAAGACTGCTTTTGGAGAAGTTTTATTCTACATATGAATTGGAAGCATCCATTTAGGCATTTGTATTTGGCAAGTAAGTCGAATTACTTGCCTTCACTCTTTTGACCTATAAAATGGTAAATTTTTGAGTCAGTCTTTATAAATTTGGGATTCAGGGGAGAGTTCTGGGTTGTGTTTGTCCATTTTTGGAGAGCTTGGCCTATGGGCCTCACTCTCATGAGACTGCTTGGTCTTAAGGTCATACAGGTAGTTATACAGGTAGTCATACATCTAATGCTATTAGATGTACCCTCTTTACCAGATGGAAAGCAATTTTCTTATCTTACTCAAGTGGGAGAGAGGATGAGAATTTTACATTTGTGGGTGACATCAGCATTTGGTACCAAAGGCTGGATGGCCTCCAGATGGGGCTGCTCTAGGCTTGGCAAGTCATATGAAGTCATGCTCACTTGGCAGAAGAGTGCGTGGCATTGGATGTGTTTCAATTCATTGTTGTTTTTTTTTTTTGGACACTGGCAAATGCATCTCTCTTTTCATCCTTTGCCGTTCTTTTGGGCTGTAGCATTTAAAGACTTCTTCATTGAAGTATGGCATAGAGAGAGAAAAATGTACAAATCAGGAATTTTCACCAAGGGCTACATATAAATGCAATCAGCATCCACACAGGAAGTGTAACAGTGTTTACTAGAATCCTGGGAACCTCCCTTACCCAACTTCCTAGTCACTCTTTGAATTTTTTAAAAAATTTATTGTTACTATAGAGTTGATATACAGAGGGGTTATAGTTACATGAATCAGGTAATGAGTAATGAGTACAATTCTTTTTGAAACATGTCTCTCCTCTTCCCTCCCTCTCTCCCAGTTTTTCTCTCCCGTCCTCATCCACAAGATATACAGTCCATTTTCCACATAGTGTCTAGTGAGTGCCACTGTTGTATTTGCTCACCCCTGTCCCACCTTTTCTGTGTCCCCCTTATCCTCCCAAATACAAACAAACCTTCCTAGTCATGTGTATCCTCACAAACAAAACTGTCAGAAAGTTTTTTTCATTATATGAATTTTGCTATGGGTATTTGGGATTTTTCTTTTTTTTAAAACAGTGATAAATATTTCTCTTATGATAGCTCTTGTTCTTGCCTTTTGATGAATATTTGTATTTTATATCTCTACCTAGAGGTAGAATTTCTGTTTCAGAGGACATAAATATGTTTAGATCTGGTGGGCACTGGAAGTTTCTCCAAGGAGAGGTGTCATGACATTTTCTCATGGTCAGTAAGAGAATGAGAGCTCTGGATGCTCTACATCATCACCAGTACTTGGCATTTTCTGTGCTTTTCATTTTAGCTAGATTATATTTCCAATTTTTAGTTGATGATTTAATGAGGTTGAGCACTTCTTCACATGGGTTGGCCATTTAGGCGTCTACCTTTGTGTGGTGCTGGTTTATTTGTCCATTTTTTTCTGTTGGGTTATTTGTCTCTTTCTTGTGTTATTTATGTAATTTGGATGAGTCATTTTAGGCTATATATATATAATATATAGTATTTTCCCACTGATTGATGGCATCCAATTGATCATCAATTTCTTTCCTTATGCTTAATGTATTTTAGTTCAGTTTGGGAGAATTGCTTACCTAAGTGGTGAAGATATTGTTTCTTTGTTTTCCCTTAAAAGACATGTTTTATCTTTTGCACTGGCATCTACAACCTATCTGAACCAAATCAATTTATTGATTTGGGTGCTGGAGATAGCACACAGAGAACCTTATGCAGGCAAAGCATGTGCTTAAAACTGAGCAACACCAGCTGTGCACTTGTGTTTTTTTTTGTTTTTTATTTTTGTCGGTTGTGGGGTTTGAACTCTGGGCCTGGGTGCTGTCTCTGCGCTCTTCAGTTCAAGGCGAGTGCTCTACCACTTGAGCCACAGCGCCACTTCCTGTTTTCTAGTGGTTTATTGGAGATAAGAGTCTCACGGACTTTGCTGCCCCGGCTGGCTTTGAACTGCAATCCTCAGATCTCAGCCTCCTGAGTAGCTAGGATTATAGGCGTGAGCCACCCGGAGTGTATGATGTTTTGATTCAGTTATTTTTGTGGTGCTGGGGATCAAACCCAGGGTTGTGAAGAGGAGAGGAAAAGGCTTCACCACTGACAGTCTATTTTTTATTTTATTTTTACTGTAAAGGTGATATTCAGAGGGGTTACAGTTACGTAAGTCAGGTAATAAGTACATTTAAAAAAAAAAATCAAACTGTCACTGCCTCTTTCATTCTCTCCTAGTTTTTTCCTGCCTGACTTCCCTCCCCTAACGTTGTATAGTTCATTTCCAACATAGTAGCTAGTGGGGTTTGCTGTTGAATTGGTTCACTCTTTGCCCTATTGTTTCTGTGCATCCCCTTCCCCTCCTCAAATCAGATAAACTTACACACAAAACAAAGGGTGCAGAAATCAAAAACAGTGGCAAAGAGGGGGGCGGGGAAGAGAATTGCAAACAGCACAATATTAAAAAAAGTCTTGTTTCCATTTCTTGGAGTTCATTTTGATAAGCATCATTTTATGTGATCATATGCACATAGCTATTGAGACTTTGTGATCCTCTTTACTTTATTCTTTTATAAATACCCATTGACCTATACTTCTGTGTTGAAGAGACCACATTCTTTTCCTTAATGTGCTAGAATGTCAATTTTGTTATAAATTTATGATTGTAGATACAAGGTCTGTTTCATTTAATTAATTCTGGCATGCTGATACTTGAAGCCAAGACCTTGAGCTTGCTAGGCTGGCACTCTAATACTTGTGCCTCACTCCATCCATGGAGTCTGTTTCTGTATTCTGTTGCATTGTTTTGTTTTTTTTTTTTATACTTAGGCCTAT
Organism: Dipodomys merriami; assembly: GCF_024711535.1. Classification (NCBI taxonomy): domain Eukaryota; kingdom Metazoa; phylum Chordata; class Mammalia; order Rodentia; family Heteromyidae; genus Dipodomys; species Dipodomys merriami. The sequence continues at coordinate 14,795,903 of NW_027203493.1, read as the reverse complement.
ACTTTACTGTTAATAACTCTAGCCTTACATATATCAATGTAATGAATCTTAATATCTGGGTAGTATAAAATCTTCTCACTTGTATATTCCTTTTGTAATTGTCTTTGACTACTCTTACCTCCTTTTATTCCATGTAATGAAAAAAAATTAGGTTTGTAAATTTCCTGAACAAATGACTGCTAAGATTTAAATTTAAATTTGGAGTTCACTGAATCTTGAAATCAGTTCATGGGAAATTATTGCCAAATTTACATTCTTGAGTCATGCAAACCTAGACTTATTTAGATTTCAGTCAATATCTCTCAATATTTGGTAGTTTTCTTCATAGAAGTCCTACATACATTTTTATTAGATCAAGTCTTTGACATTTAATTCTTTCTAGACTATTGTAAATAGAATCTGTTTTAGAATTTCATTGATTCTCTTTGGCTTCTTCTCTAGTGTAGACCCCACAACATCAGAGAGTAGGGACTCATTCTTTAATTTCTTATATATTATCAGAAAGAAAAGAGGCAAGAGAGAGACAGAGAGACAGAGACAGAGAGACAGAGAAAGAGACAGAGACAGAGAGACAGAGAGAGAGACAGAGAGAGAGACAGACAAAGCAATTTACCCAGAAAGTTAAAACCTAGACTCACTTTGAAAATGGACTGAAATGACTCAGGCTCCTATGATGGCTCTTGAAATATCTCACAGTGACTATCATCCGCACAGCTCCAGACCTGATAGGTACTTGTGATATTGTGATTAACAGAGGGTTGGTAGGTTGTCCTAAAGGTACAATACCTTTTCAGAATAACCTTTCAGTTACTCTGAGTATTTCTTTTGTTTGATTTCCACTATTTTGGGGTTTACTTTCTTCTTGATTTCTTCCACAAACTCTATGAAGATCAGGGTTTCTCCCTATCAGTGAGACATCATTTCAGTGGCTGAGACGAATGCTTCTGACCCTCAGCAGAAACCAGAGCCCTACTCTGCTTCACATGGATAACCTTTAAGAAGCAGGCTGTGGGCTGCAGTTTCTCCTTCCTTTGTGTTCTCCAGCCAGTTAATTATTCTTAACCTGTCAGCTAAGAATGGCATTATGTAACATATCTGTTCTTTGAATACAAATAAAACCTGGAAGTTCAGGATTTCTTTCTTCTTGTGGGTGGGCCAGATTGCCTGTGTAAATGTTACCCAGTGGGGAATAATTGACATAGGTATAACAGACTCGGCTAAAGACCTCAAAAGAGATGATGGTTTAACACTGAGGCAGTAGGCAATGCTTTGCTCATGCCTGGGGCAGATACATTGCTTTTTGCCTCCAAGCATCTAGTTGCCCTTCTCCTTAAGCAGGACAGTCTCTTCTAGGAAGCAGCTTCCTCTCCATTCTTAATCTATTTATCTATTTGCTTTGGATGCTCTGTGGGTACACATTTAAGCCAGAAAATGTTTTCTTCCTAGTGATTCCTTTAGGAATGGATATCCTAGTCCAGTTCATGTTTCTGTAACATAATACCTAAGAATCAGGAATACGTAGTGAAGAGAAATTTAATTGACTCATGATGCATGCATCCAACTCCAACATCAAGTGGTGACTTATTTTTTGTTTTCAGTTGGTTACGGGGATTGAACTCTGGGCCTGGGAGCTGTCCTTCAGCTCTTCATCTCAAGGCAAGCACTCTACCACTTGGGCCACAGCACCACTTCCAGTTTTCTGGTGGTCTATTGGAGATAAGAGTCTCATGGACTTTCCTACCTTGGCTGGCTTTGAACCGTGATCCTCAGATCTCAGCTTCCTGAGTAGCTAGGATTACAGGCATGAGCCACCAGTGCTGGCTTAAGTGGTGACTTGTTGCTGTGTGGTCCTTGCGTGCAAGATGAGGTGAGGGGAGGGAAAGGAAGGTAGGAAAGAGGAGGAGAAGAGAGAGGAGGGAGGGCAGGTAAGATGGGGGAGTAGAAGGAGGAAAGGGAGAGAGAGAGAGTGAAAGGGAAGGAGAGAGGCAAGAAAGAAGAGAGGGAGGAGGGAGAGAATCTTAACTTTTCCTTTTATAAGGAGTCTACTTTTGTGACAACAAGTGAATTCCCTTTATCAGGGTGAGTCTCAGTTTCTTTGTTAGAAGAGTAGAGGGCCAGAGACACTTGTCCAGTCACTAGTTTGGTTAATGTAAAAATACTTCAAATACAAACACGTTCTAATTTCACATGTCATCATTATGCTTCATGAAGGGAAGCTTCAGGAACGTCTTGTGTTTCTAAATCTCAGATAAAAGCAAAACCCATTTCTACAAAATTCTTAAAGTGTTGACTTACATTTCTAATCTAGGTATTAGTATATTTTTCCCAAAGGCATACTTAATTCATCAAGCTTGCTTCACCAGGATTTAGCAAACAAATCGGAGTCGGTTTCCAATTTTAAAGCCATACTAAGGGCAGATTTCACATCAAGTCAACATCTTACTTGAATAAAAAGGTAAAGAAAGAGGGAAGAGTTTAAAGTCAGTCTTCCACCTACTGGGCATCTGTTATCTTCAACTCCTTTTGACCAGCCCACTTCCCCTTCCACCAGTCCCTGGCTCTGAGAGGACACTTTGATTTCTAAGTGCAGGGCATTCTCTCGATGACAGTCTCTAGTTCAAGGATGGAAGGGTTTTCTGAGCTGGCTTCACTGCACTGAAGGGAGACTTTTCTACTTGTCACTGGCTGTGATGAAGGCAAGCAGCTGGCAGAGGAAGCTGGGAAAACAAGAGGAGAGTAGCCGAGAGCGGACCTGGGTTTGGCTATAATCTAGTATGTTTCTGGGCTTCTGTTTTTTGGGGATGTCATAATGTAAGACAGTTTGACTCTTCTTTTCCTTTGAAGATAAAGATATCCTCAATGATACCGCATGTTCTTTTAAGCGGTTTTTGGAAATCTTTGGAACAAAGCTACAGCAAAACCCCCACATGTTTGGAACATATTGTCTTGTGTATGAAAGATTAAAAATTAGAGTTACATTTTACAATTGCTAACTGTTGGTTTTGCTTCTGTAAACTTGCTTGCACTAGCACTGACCCTTCCCCTCCCTGGAAATAAATAAAAAGTTTCGGAGTCTAGATGTTGGCCCTGGGACAAGCTCTGTAGTTGTAAATAAAGAGCAAACAAGTAAATTCCCCAAGTGGCCAAATGGGACCCAGGAATGGGACCCAAGATAAGGACCACCTGGCAAGTCCAGTAAACTAGGCCAAATGTTAATCAATCACAAGCCTGTAACTATGTAAACTCCCCTCCAGGGTGACCGCTCCCTCTAGACTTGCCCCGAGCCAACTGTTTTACAAAGAGTGTTATAAACTTCCCCGCATAGTAAAAATGATTGCTGGAGTACATAGTGACTTTTAAACGGGCCAATCCCGGGGACACCTGGTGTCATATGCTAATCTTGTGGATTTTGCCTTTAAAAATGCCTGTAACCGCTGCTCGGGGCTCTCTGACTGACAGGGCAGAGAGTCAGTTTGCTCGGGGCTCTCTGACTGACAGGGCAGAGAGTCAGTTTGCGCAAACATCAAATAAACTCCTCTTGCTTATTGCATCTCCCGGCCTGGAGTCTGAGTTTCCTGGGGCCCCCTCCCGTTGAAAGTATCCCAGGAATCTGGGGTCTTTCAGTGTATATCTCTGTTGTGTTGGTTCACCCCTTGTCCTTTGTCTCACCATTCTGTTGTTGCTCTTCCCTTCCCTAATTCAAATACACATAGTACAATACTAGTACCAAAATCAAATACAGTGATCACAGGGGATATGCCACAGGGGGAAGAACATTCGAAAGAAAGAAAAAAAATCACATAGTACATTAAAAACAACAACAACAAAGAAAAACCTCTTGTGTGCATGTCTTGGAGTTCATTTCACTTAGAATCATCTTATATGGTCATATGTACATAGCTAATGAGCAATTCTGGATGGTTAGGGGAGGAAAAGTAGGAGAAAAATGAGGCAAGGGTTAATATGTTTGACAAGAAATGTGCTTATTACTTTATTCATGTAACTGTAATTCCTCTGTACATCACCTTGACAATTAAAAAAACATGTTTGGGTATTTTCTCCTCTATGTTCAACAGTATTGAAAGAAAGTTTATTTTCTTTGGAAGATCAGAAAGGACATGCTACTAGTTACTCAAATTCACAATTGAACAAGGATCAACCATCTGTGTATTGCTATGTCCACCTATTATTGTCATTTGAGAACAATATATTTAGGGGTGCTTGCAGGTAGTCAGACTAGAAATTCTAGGAAACAGGGCTGACAGATTTGTGAATTAAAAGGCTAATTGCCCTGAATTTGAAGTTGAATTTTTGAATAATATTTTTTAGTACTTGTATGCAATGTTTGGAATGTATTTATGCTAAAAAATTTTTTTTATAATAATTAGAATATGCCTATAAATCTACAAGTAAACCCAATGGATAGTAACCGAATGGATAGTAAAAGACAAATAATTATACCTGGATGTGATTAATTAAACAGCAGTATAAACATTCACACAGTGAGAACAAAGGAGGATCTTCTTTTTTTTTTTAAATATTATTTTATTTTATTTGAGAACATACTGTACAGAGGGGCTACAATTACATGGGCAGGATAATGCATACATTTCTTACCAAGCATTGCAGAAGGAGGATCTTCTTAAGAAAGGATTACAAGGACTCAATAGCTATGTACACATGATCATATAAAATGATGCTCATTGGAACTCCAAGAAATGGAAACAAGAGATTCTTTTTATTGGACTGTTTGCAGTTCTTTTTTTCTTTTTCTTTTCTTTGTTATTTCTTTTTCGTTTTTCTTTGGTTTATTCCCTTCTGTGGCTGTTAAGGATTTCTGTACCCTTTGTCTTGTATATAAGTTTATTTGATTTGGGAAGGGGAAGGGAAAGCACAGAAATGGTGGGACAAAGGGTGAACTACTTCAACAGTGAAACCCACAAGTCACTGAATTATACAACTTTACAGAGAGGGAAGTTGGGAAAGGAAAAACAGAATGAGGGAAGGGGTGGCACTGTTCAAAAGGAAATGTACTCATTACCTGACTCATGTAATGGTAACCCCTCTGTACATCATTTTTACAATAATTTTTTTTTTGGGTCTGGTCATGGGGCCTGAACTCTGGGTCTGGGCGCTGTCCCTCAGCTCTTCAGCTCAAGGCTAGCGCTCTACCACTTGAGCCACAGAGCCACTTACGGCTTTTTTCTTTTTGCTTATGTGGTGCTGAGGAATTGAACCCAGGACCTCTGGCTTGCAAGGCAAGCACTCTACCACTGAGCTACCTTCCCAGCCCCTTTACAATAATTTTTTAAGTTGTCTTCTAAAATTCAGAATTCTGTAGCTAAATATCTTGTCTTTAACTGAAAAAATTATAAATTGAGTGGTAAAACTTGTTCCACTTAACATTATGTCTGAATGTATTACTGGCTAAGTATACATCATAATTAACTCTCTATAACCACATATAATATGTAAGAAATATAATATATATACATCATAAAATGTATAATATATGAATATCTCACACATACACACACACACACACACACACACACACACACACACACACACACACACATATATTTATAGTACTAGGATTTGAATTCAAAGGTTCAGGCTTGCTTGGTTTGTACATTCAGCTAGCATTTTTCCACTTGAGCCAGATCTCCAACCTTACTTTTTGCTTTTAATTTGGAGAGGGAGTCTTGTGGGCCTCAGACTGTGATCTTCTGGAACTCTGCCTCCTGGTTAGTTAGGATTACAGGCATTAGCTACCAGAATCTGGCTATAAAACAAATTTTCATGTGAGCTTTTTAGCTACCTAGTAAAGGAGATATTTCCACAGAATCTCTCATATCCCATTACATAAATAAGCTCTCATGGTATCTTTGTGTAAGATCCTGCAGGCCTAGAATTTGAAACAATGAATAAATGTGAATCCAATCTAAACTGTGTGGCATAAGCTTAGAGGACTGCAGGGATTCTTGATGCGTGAGCAAGTACAGAGGGGAATGTGCAGGCTGCAAGGGGGGAGACACAATTCAGAGCTGGCAGACAGATGGTAACATTTAGGAAAAGAAGAGCGTGAGTCTTGGGTCATTTCTGAAAATCTAGTTCAGGCATCCAGTTATCTGATTCACTTTTGGGTCATAGATGTGGATTATTCAGGTTTCTGGTCAAGGTGCAGGACCTGGAAGAACACAACTAGAATCAGAAGGAATTCCTAAGTAATTCTTGAAATGACAGATATTTTGGTACGTGTCTGGTATGGGCAAGAAAGCTCAAGAGATGAGCTCCCTCAGGTGAAATAATAGACAATCAATGCAGGACTTACTGGGAGACTGCCTATGGGCTTTGCAGCACCAGTGACAACCTAGTCTGGCTCTCCTAAGAGGTTTGGAGAATGGTCAGCTCTGTGTGCCTTTCCCCTTATCTCCCTTGAGGAGGGTGGAGATGTCACTTCTCTTTGCCTCAAACCCAGGGAGAAGGGCTTCAGGACCCATTGGAAAGCTTGCACTGTGGTGGTTCCTTGACTTAGAATTCATGAGACACCTACCAAAGCGGGGTAAGAATAAGAGGGGAAATTCCTCAGAGCTGCCAGCTTGAGTTCATGAGGACATGAGCAGCAAGGGGTAAAGGCATCTGTATTCCTCTGGGTCTGAAGTAAGAAGACAGCCCCGCCCCCACCGCTTTAGGACTACTTGGAAGAGTAAAATAGAAAACCTAACTAGAGGGAATTTGCATAAAGTGGACAGATGGAGAAGACACAGCTTCCTCAAAGCAGAGCTGAGGTTTCCAGCAGAAGGGTTTCCGAAAACCTTGACAAACTGTGGATGGTTGAATTGATTTTACACTCTGAGGGGGTCCAACACCGAATTGCAACTGTTAGGGCTCCAACAACGTTGAGCAGAGCACAAAAATTATGCTTTATTCTTTTCTTTCCTCCTCCCTTTCTTAGTGCTGAGAGCTTGGAAAGCACTTCTAGAACACATTGCATGGGGTAGGAGTGGGAGGCACTGGGCATGGCGGCCGACCAGATTCCTTCAGGTTTCAGAATGAAGAGCAGGGAGATGGGGAGAAATTCTACATAGAATGAATGTAGGCTTGGGCTTTGATCATTTCATGGGATGCACTGTTTTAATTGCTGAAGGGGTCCATTCTTGATCTGAAAGGACCAGGGAGCCAAGGAGCCTACCTGATTCTGATTCCAGACTGAGGATGAAAGGATCTACTGAGCAAGCTGGGCAGAACATAAGACAAAGACTCACGTTGCTTTATTCAGCCATTCTGTATGGTGATTATCTTTGTAAATTCAGTATCTTTCTTTATAGGGATGTTCTGGGGGTCAGATGTCTGCTGAAATTCTTAAAGAAGGATTTAGGTCAATCCCCTCCTAGTCTATGGGTCTCCATGGAACCCTATTTTCTGTTTTCTCTCTGTGTATGGAAACATGAACAATATTCATAATACTGCAAACTAAAGTTTTGGAATACATTTATTTCTGCTATTGGCTACTGAAAGAAAGCAATACTTTGTGAAATTGCTTAGGAAGATTCACTCATCCAGGACATATACAGTATGATCTGGGTTTCACACAGTTATAGCCCATTCACTCAGATTTTCCAGATTACATTATAATCAATAAAAATTGAGAGTTATAAATAACAGAAGAGAATCATCATCATCATCATCATCATCATCATCATCATAATAATAATTATCATCATCATCATGTCCTTCCATATACTCCAAATCTTGTTAACATCAAATCTAAACTTCCTAAGACCTCTTGAGCCAAGTCATGAATTTTCTGCCTTTTTATTATTTATTTATTTATTATTTATTTAATTAATTTTATTTTTCAGGTAAGGAGTAGGTTTATTCATCATTCCAGCTGGCACCAGGCCATCTTGGTCCTCCACGTGGTGGGGAAAGGCCTGGGAAAGAGAGAGAGCTGGGAAAGAGAGAGGTGGGAAAGAGAAGAGAAGGAAAGAGCTAAGAGCTAGAAGAGAGCAGAGAGAGGCGGTCTGGGCCTGGGCTAGGCCTTATCTAGGGTATGGGCAGAGAAAGGTGTGGTCACATCAAATTCAGATGTGACCTCTTCCAGGTGTCCCAGAAGCCTGCCCATCCAAGGTCTATACCTGTCTACCTATTAACTGAACAGAAATTTATATTCTTGCCTTTGTCACCTGACTTCTCTACCTAGTCGCCAGATGTCAGAAGTAGCTAGGGACATTTCCACCAACATTTTCAGCCCCAAGTCCTTCCTCTTGCCATTTATTTGCTCTCTAGTATTTTTTTTTTTCCAGCCCCTCAATGCTCATGAGACATCTCCAGACTTCATCTAAGGACTCACGCCACCAAGGGACAGCTGCTGCTCACTGCCTTCTCTGGAAGGGGACCAAATTCCAGCCTTTTACCCCTATTGTTGACACCCCTTGTCAGCAGGAAGTAGCCAGAGAGAATCCTCACCCTATTTCATGATTATTAAAAGGCTGGAATGTAAGGTCCGCTCCTGGATGGCGAGCAGACTCCACCCTCCTCGCAGCAAAGTCTCCACCCAGTACCTGCGTTACCTAGGCAACTGCGTTGCCTTTTAATTTTTTTAGGGCTCATGTCTTACCACTTGTTTCTCTATACCAAACACTGCAACACACTGCACTTCTTGGAACTCCAATACTTGCATGTTTTCTTTCAGTTCCATATACCTGCACATGCTATTCCATTGCATTGAGTGCTCTTATTGTTCAATGATGTTTGGACATCATCAAAACTTTCAGTGGACTTTGTTGGGCATTACTGGGTTCATCTCTTGGAAATATTCCATGGTCCCTCAGCCCTGGGTTAGGTGACTATTTCATATAGCCCCATGATGCCTTCTCTTTGTAATTGGTAATTGTGATTATTTCTTTACTCTTCCATTTTCTCTTTTTAAAACTTTCTGAGATCAAAGTCTGTAATGAATTCAGTTCTACAGCCACACCATGATCTGTGGTCAGAATGCATGAGTGAATGAATATATACATCTGTGATAGAGTAAGAGTTACTATGTGTTATGATGGAACTATTGTAGGATTCAATTGAGAGAGATTCTCAACTGTATTTCTGCTATGTTAAAAAGAACAAAAGGCTGGGTGCTGGTGGCTTATACCTGTAATTCTGGCTACTCAGGAGGCTGAGATCTGAAGATCACTGTTTTAAGCCAGGCTGGGCAGAAAAGTCCCCATGAGAATCTTACCTCCAATTAACCAACAGAAAACTGGAAGTGGCACTCTGGCTCAAAGTGGTAGATCACTAACCTTGAGCAAAAAAGCTCAGGGGCAGTGCCCAGGCCCTGAGTTCAAGCCCCACAACTGACAAAAATAAATACTTACAGAAAGATCTCAGTAGCACAGACACATTGAGGGAAATCTCTTGAATTGAGCACTTTATGTGCATTTTCACATTTAATCATAACCAATGACTTCCTTGGTTAGATGTTTGCTATCATACTGTTTAACACCTGCTGGTATCTTTTTATGTGTCTGTATCCTCTGCTAAAACCATCAGCTAGTCAAGGACAGTGCTTAGTTTTGCTCATCACTGTGTTCCCAGACTTCAGTACAATTTTATTTCCTGGGGCTCATTTTTTTTCTCATAAGCAAAATAAAGATGCAGGACTTGAGATTGTCTGTGAGAAACATCTAATCATAGAGGCTCTATGTCATTTTTAGGTCAGGCATGTGGTAACTGCCACATTATCTTTTAAGCCTACTGAGAGTCTACCCACATGGAAATCATTGTTGGTAGTATAAAACCACATTAGTGAGTCTGTCTTTGGTCTACTGCTGTTTAGGCAGCATGTAGAATATGGCTGGGCCTTGCTGATAAATATTCATTGATTGTAAGGCTGAACTCATTACTGAACACCTTTGCTTTCGTTCTACGTATGGGGTTTATATATACGATCTCACTTAGTCTCTGTAAAGACTCAAACACAGAATATCAAATAGGGACCAGGTCAGAAAACTTCTCACCTCTTTCCAGATAATAACTGGTAAGACCAGAATTAGGATTCAGTGTGGACTGAATGAAAGGCATGTGCTCTGGGAGTGTGCTATATGTCTGAAACTCTCTGACATCCTGATAATCGTAGCAGCTTCCTTGTGGTGATTCAGGTCTGCAGCATTTTTGTATGAGAGATGATATTGCTGAGAAACATTGGGGAAAGAAACCAAGAAAAAATAATAATCCTCATTGTAAAGAATCTACTTCTCATTTTTAAGTGAAACCTAAAAATGACAATGCAGGTTTAATCCAGCTGAACAACTATCAAATCTCCCTAATGTTACTACCTTGCAAAGAATAATTAAGAGTCCTTTCCACCCCCAAAAATGCAATTCAGCCAGGCACCAGGTGTCTCAAGTCTGTAATCCTAGCTAACTCAGGAAGCAAAAATCTGAGGATTGTGGCTCAAAATCAAGGAAAGTTTATGAGACTCTTATCTCCAATTAACGCCCTCCCCACCAAAAACTGGAAGTGGAGCAAAAAGTCTTAGTGACAGTGCTCAGGCCCTGAGCTCAAGTCTCAGAGTTGAGACAAAAAATGTCTCTCATATTTTTTTCTGCCATAAGAAGGAAGAAAGCAAGTAGTTCTGATGGTCATTTATTTGCAAGCATGCAGCTTCATTGGCACCCACCTCTTTTTCCTCCTTATCATCTCCCCAATGATCTGCAAGTCTGATCAGAACCATAGCACTGGAGATAGACTTTTATTTCTTTTCATTTTATGATATTGTTGTTATCACATAGTTTATAGTTCTCTTTGTATCTGCCAGGCTAGTTGACATAATTCAGATGCTCTATCACTTTCATTCATCTAAAGCCTTCGGAATTTTCCTGTGAATTCTCCAATTACTTGTCCAATAGAGGAATATTTGGGAAAGAAAAGGAGTTATTTAGGAAAAAAACCCCTCTATCTTTGTGGCCTCATGCTAGACATTTTTATTTTATTTATTTATTTATTTATTTTATTTATCACTTAAGCCATGCCCTTTTGTGCTTTAGTTATTTTTCAAATTGGGTGTTATAATTTTGGCTTGGCTAATCTGGGTTGTGGTCCTCCTATTTTTGCTTCCTACATAGCTGAGATGACAAACATGAACCACCATGTCCAATGTTGTGTTTGAGATGAAGTCTTGGAATTGTTTGTCCAGGCTAGTCTCAAGCTATTATCAATGCTCTTCACCCCATCCCTCCAACTCACTGAGATTACAGGTGTGCTGCTGCTGTAGTGTTTATTTCTCCATGTCTCTTCTGCAACATAGGAAAACCCACACAGGACAAGGACCATACGTGATATATTGTTTTGTTCTGTTTGTGGTTTTGATTTTCATTCTGGTGTGTGTGTGTGTGTGTGTGTGTGTGTGTGTGTGTTTGAGAGAGACAGACAGACAGACAGACAGAGACTGATGAGAGACTGATGACAGGAAAGGAATGTTAGCTAATGTGGCTGAATGCTTCTATACCTTTTTAAAGCAATAATATTTTATTTTATTGTTAAGGTGTTACCCAGAGGGGTTAATTACATAAGTAAGGTAATGAGTACCTTTCTTGTTGAACAGTGCTACCCCTTCCCTTGTTTTCTACTCCTAAACTTTAACAATATCTTACAGTTTGCTTTCATGGAATAGGAAATCTAGTGGCTGAAGTGAGAGCAGAACAAGACAACTTGTAACACAGTTGCATGAATAGATGTGTCACGAAATGGTGACTTTGCCAGATGCATGATTCACAAGGCATGATGGTACTATGGCATCTGAGGAAAGATAGCTCTGTGGTGAGGTCAGCACTGATTTGAGCATGTTTACACTCTTCTTCAGGCACCTATGGAAAAGGACATGTCTTAGGTGAACAAGGCTGTAATAATAAAGCTTAGCCTCTGGCAAGCAGAGAGGTCAGAACCGTGACTCCCCAGAAAATTGATGTCTTAAGGCCTGAAGATGTCCCTGGACTTAAGGGTTGTTGAGCAGTGGAATGAGAACAAATGGTTTCTTCTGACCAGCGTTGAGATGTGCATTTTTGCAGATGGAGTCAACAACTCATGTGGGATCAGGGATCAGATGCAGGATTTTTGCTCATTTGGGCTTTTAAGTCCTTAGTCATATCATATCTGCAATGAGGCAGAGCAGAGCTGCTTCTCGAGGGGAATAAGATTGGTGATGCCAGGATAAGGAAACAGATCTCTTTAGAGATATTTTATGTCCTTCTACGAATGCTTCTTCAGCCATCATAACCGAACTGACCAGGATTATGCCAAGAATTGCATAAGAGAAATCCATAATTAATCTGTAGAGACACTTCAGTGACAGATCAAGTTCAGGATAAGGTGTTTCTTGGCATTGCATACTGTTTGAAATTGGTATAAAATTGGCATCAGAAAATAGCCTCTTGGATGTCAAAAGAGGCCCATAGCAGTGGTGTGACAAGTTCTATCATTAATTCTGCCTTGTTCCTCCTCCTCCTCCTCTTCCTCCTCCTCCTTTTCTCCCTCCTCCTCCTTCTTCCCTTTCCCTCCCTCCCTCCCCTTCCTTCCTTCCTTTCTTTCTTTTGTTCTTTTTTTGTCGGTCATGAGGCCTGAACTATCGGTCTGGGTGCTGTTCCTCAGCTCTTCAGCTCAAGGCTAGCACTCTACCACTGAGCCACATTCCCAGCTCTCCTCCTTTCTTTCCCCTTCCTTCTTTTTTTAGTTGAACTTAATTTTGCAGGAAATTCTGAACATTCCCCATGAGAGTTGGGAATGCCCCGAAATGCAGCCTATGTTTTTCTTCTGTGTTTCCTGAATCATACAGAAATCAGGAAATTCTTGGGCCTTTGGAGAAAAAATTAGACATGGGTTCAGATTCTTGTTTGTATAAACCACTTCCTTTTTTTTTCTTACACCTAATTAAACAATGGTTCCCATAAGACAAGAGTAATAATGACCATTTATTGATCACTTAATAAAGATTAGACATAACTTGATAAGAACCTTCTACACATTATATTGGTCCATCTGCAAAGTAGATGTAGTCTCATCATCATTACGCCTTAGTAAAGAGAAGCTGGATGTTGAGAAAGACTTGGTATTTTTGACTAGGTATTTTATTTATTTATTTATTTATTTATTTCTGGTTCTGGGGCTTGAACTCTGGGTCTAGATGCTGTCTCTGTGATTTTTTAAAAATTTCTTAAAAAAGTACTTTTATTATCTCTGAGTAGTTGTACAAAGGACTCACCATTTACTGAAGTGGTTTAGGAATCACTCTCCCCTTTCACATTCTGATCCCTCCCAATCTACCTCTTCCCTTATTTATCTTAATTGTAGGTTATGTATTTCATGTCTACAATGTATCTTGATGTGTGTCCTCACTTCAACATCTTACCCTCCTTTGACCCACCTCTTCCCTTATAACTTGTCTCTGTGATTCTTAGTACTTGTTATTTTTTGTTTGTTGGGGGGAGGGATAAGAGTCTCATGGACTTTCCTGCCTGGGCTTGTGGAGAACCCCAATCCTCAGATCTCAGCCTCCTGAATAGCTAAGAATATAGGTACCAGCTCCCAGCATACTTTTGTTTTTTTGTCAGTCATGGGGCTTGAACTCTGGGCCTGGGTGCTGTCCCTGAGCCACAGCGACACTTCCAGTTTTCAGGTGGTAAATTAGAGATAAGAGTCTCACAGACTTTCTTTGCCCAGGCTGGCTTTGAACTGTGATCCTCAGATCTCAGCCTCCTGAGGAGCTAGGATTACAGGCATGAGACACCGGTGCCCAGCCATACTTTTGCTTTATATTTAATTCTTGATGCTTTTAGCCCCACTTTTTCCTTTTGAAATACAAATAATTTCTACCATTTGTTTTCTATTGCTATAAGCAATTACCAAAAAATGTAATGACTTAAGAAGACACATTTCTTACACAATTCTAGAAAACAGAAGTGTAAAATAAATCCCACTGGGGCTAAAATCAAGATTTGTTGAGAAGCCTTATTTCTTCTGGAGATTCTAGAAGAACATCTGTTCTTTGTCTCCTCCAGTTCCTGATGAGAGCTGGCACCTCTTGGCTTGTGGGTATATCACTCTAGTCTTTATTTCCCAGGTCATGTTGCAAGAACTAGGCAATTGTTTTAAGTGTGAAATAAGCTGGATCAAGATTCTAATCAAGTCCACTTAAAAATTCATGCTCTTGACCGGGCACCAGTGGCTCATGCCTGTAATCCTAGCTACTCAGCAGGCTGAGATCTGAGGATCATGGTTCAAAGCCAGCCCAGGTAGGAAAGTCCATGAGATACTTATCTGCAATAGAGCACCAGAAAACCAGAAGTGGTGCTGTGGCTCAAGTGGTAGAGCACTTGCCTTGAGCTGAAGAGCTGAGGGACAACACCCAGGCCCAGAGTTCAAGCCCTATGTCTGAAAAAAAAAAATAAAAAATTCATGCTCTCTGCTACTGTTATACTTGTTCAACCAAGATGTTTTCAGTTCTCTCCCAACAATAAATGTCAACTACTTGGTAAATATTCCATATATTGATAGCATCTACATCCAGAGGCATAAGTTATCATCTCTGCCTTGGCTTGCACATTGTCCCCTCACTCTGAGTTGTTCTAATTTAGTGTACCCTTAGAAGACCTATAGTCTTTCTAGCAGTCGCTAATATTTCTGCCATGTTTAAGAGTTATAAAAAGCAAAACTCTTGACGTAAGACATTTTCAAGAAGAAAGACATATGCTGTCATCCCCATTTGGGGGCTTAGAGTGTTCAAACATTTAGCTACTTTACTTGGTTAGTAAATAGTGGATTCAAGACTAAAATCCTGTTTTTCATAGTGTATTGTGTTTTTATATGGTTTGGGGCCAGTAGGAAAATACATTTTAATTTCATTGATAATAACTTAAAGGTAGAGGCTTTGGAGGGAGACACTGCCATGACTGGTGAGTAACTTCCAGAAAAATCTCTTCAGATTCTCACATGCAGTTGAAGGCCATCTGTATCTATGTCTAGCGTAGAACAGAACTCCACGAAACTTGATTCATATTTGTAGGTGCCTAGGTCCTGGATGAAGAGCGTATAGGCATGGAAGAACAAATAAGAGAAAACAGCTTTGTTGAAAAGAGGTCTTAAGGCTGATTGTCCCCAAGCAAGAGCTCACTGTTCTGTGGTGCTACTTGTCAGGGAACATGGGCTATTTAGCTTGACACAGCAGGCATGGTGGGCCTAAGCACTGACTGATTGCCTTTTCCTAATAACAAGGGGA
Organism: Dipodomys merriami; assembly: GCF_024711535.1. Taxonomy (NCBI): domain Eukaryota; kingdom Metazoa; phylum Chordata; class Mammalia; order Rodentia; family Heteromyidae; genus Dipodomys; species Dipodomys merriami. The sequence goes on along the minus strand of NW_027203493.1, from coordinate 14,780,635 downwards.
AAAAACCCCAAGGTTACCGAATACCAGAACAGTTGATTTCTGGACAGCAGTGCTGATGGATGGGTTTGTTCAATACGGGTGCCTTCAAGGTCATTTTAGGACATGCTCACGTGCTTTCCTTTCACCACGGGGGCCGAGAGATGAAACACACCTTTCCTCCAGACCCATGCTCTGTTTTTGGAGATGAACACTCATTCTCCCTGGGCTCTCTCTGAGCACTCTGGGACTGGCTGGTGTTCATTCTGGATGTGTTACCACTTGGCAGGTAATCCCTTCATCCATCAAAAAAATAAATAAAAGGAAGAAGCAGAGCACCCTGAGGACTTCCCTAACAGTGTCTATGCTAAGTGTTTGCTAGTTTTCACATTGTAGTTTTTGGCTAGCAAATTAGTGAAGCAATGAATCTCCTCCTTGTCCTGAGGCCATTTCCACTGCTTCCCTGTCCCAAGTGTCCTGGAAAGCTCCCAGTCCAAGGATCTGATTTATTCCTGGCAGCAAACAGGGGGGTCCTATGTAGATCCAGCTGGTGAGTGTAATTTGGCCTTGAGCTCTGACAAGTCTGGTCCCCACCATTATTCCTTCCTACCTAGGATCCAGGAGGTAACTGTCTGTTAACTAAATTCAGGCCAAAGACAGAATCAGGTGACCTTTCCCTTTCAGGAAAATCCACGACTTTTCTTTGAAGCCTTGGGTATTGAAATTATTGTTAATTTCTTTTCATGGGCATGACCTGGAAGGAAAGGACAAATCTTTCTCACCCAGAGTTTCCCATGATGCAAAGTTTTCTGCCCACATCTTATAAAGCAGTGATAACCAACTTACAAGAATCCTCTATTTTGACAACATTTTATACTTTCCAAAGCACTGTCATTTGTTATCATATTTGAGTTTCAAATCTTTTTAATGTACCAAGTTGTTAAATATTCTATTCTCACCTCCAAAGCCAAAAACACTTCCACATGTACAGAATATTGATGTCTAAGAAAAAATAATGTTTTCATCACTTTCTTTTTGCCTTTTCCATTTTTTCTCTCATCTACAGGGTACTCGACCTTTTTCTTGGCTGTTTCCTTATGAATTATGCATCATTGAGTTACTCCAAATGATTTAAGTATCTTAACAATTTAAATGCATGTGAAACAAGGCAAAAAGAAATACAGAAAATTCTGAAGCCCTTAAGCCAGTTGAAAAGAACTAAGTTTGGTTAGAAGCACTGTATACTTGGAAGGTATTTCTCTTTGGGCAGAGTGGTTGTTCTGAACTTAATAGAGAAGAAAAGGCTGCAACCTAAGAAATAAGATAAGCTTTTAACAACACAGCTGAATTTTCTTAAAGGCAAAGGGGTATAAAAAAGAGGAAAGTGAAACACCAGAGGCAAATCTACCGCTGCAAGAAAAGATGTGAGATGTGAATATAGTATAGCTTACTGCCATTAAAATGGATATAGAGTTCTCCGATACTGAAAAGCTGAGCAGAGGTTTAGTTCTCATAGCACTCAGAGCACAGTCCCTTAGAACCCTGGCTATAACTGAGTTAGTGAATCTGTTGTATGTGGTGATGAGGAGACAGGTCTCATGCCTCAATCCCAAAGCCTTGACTCAGGACTGCAAATATTTTCTTCTGAGGTTAACTCACATGTGAGAATTTGTGTTTATTCAGTTCGGCATTGAGGTGCTGAAGCTCAGGGCTCAAAGCAGAAATAAAACATGTTAGATCTACTAAAAAGGGAAGGCAAAACACTTCTCATAAAATAATCTGGGGAACTGTGACTGATGAAATTTCAAAAATTTCCCCCTTTTAAGATGACATGAACATCTCCCTTGTTATCTCCTGCTTGAAGAGCCCAGTTTTCCAGATGTGTGACCATAGGAATAGGATTGACATCTTAATGGAAATTCTTTACTCTTGAGTATAGCACTAAACATTCTGATAAGGCTGAATCCAAGAATAAATATCCTCTCTGTTTTTCACTTTCCTTTGTCACTTCTGAGACTCTTCCTCTAGTCTTTGTCAGCAGTAACATGGGTGAGATTACTCTAAATTCTGATGTTTAGATGATCATTTTATAACTGTGTCAAGACTTGGGGTGGTGGTGGTTATATTTTGTTGTTCTACACAATATAGAAATGTAATCTGCATTTGTGAGAACTTAAGATCAAGTAATTTTGACTACATAACTTCTTAGAAATTCCATTCCAGTGGAAGATAGCTCAGGCTTTATTTGCTGAAAGAATTTCAACAACATTGAGATTCTTCCAAATGAGACTAAGAAGGTTACTTGGAAAGGAAAGAAAGTTGGACTATAAAGTTTTCTTTGAAATAGCTGTGGGCTTTAGTTTATGAGAAATGCAAATTTCTTCCCATAGATTTGAAAATGGGCAGAGGTCATGTTTAAAATTTTGGTAAGGAAGGGTCTTTAGGATATTTTGTAGAGTAGCTAAAGTAGCTGTACATAGTTTTGGATGAGGACTTTAATCAAGAGCAAATTGACCTTAGGATAAAATATAATCTTGGATTTGATTTAATGAATACATTAGTCAGCAATGCTGCAATATTTCCATGTAACAAGCTATTCTAAAACTCACTAAGTTATAACAATAAGCATCTATATTTCTCCCTTGTGAGCCTGTAGGTCAGTCAGGGCATTTCTGCTTCAAGCTGTTAGTTGGATAGCAGGCTTGGCTGCAGGTTGGGATTGGGTCTACTCCATGCATCTGTACATTCTTCCTTAATGAAGCAGCTGCCATCTTTCTTCTCTTGATCAATGGCAAATGCTCAAGAGAGAACAAACACATGCGATGTTTCTTAGGGTTTTGGCTGAGTATAAGACAGTGTCATTCCATCCACATTCTGTTGGCCAAATTTAACATCCATGGATCAGTGAAATATATTTTTGTGAAATATACTCTGCCATTCTTGTGGACTACAAGACCTTTGGTGCTAGAGGGTCTGAAGAATGGAAAGCAATATCTAATCAACTACAATATGCTAATTGTTTTGTTATACCCATGATTTCATCTTTTGTTCATTGAGGAACATGGCCAAAAATCTTTGCTCACGAGTTTTCTATGGCTCCCATAAATTCAGACCCATTGACTGTTTTCATTATAATGTACTCCACAATTATTGAATCAGAATATTCCCAGATGAACCTCAGGAATTTATATTACATTATTAGTATTACTTGCAGATCATTTCAATGAGCTATTTGATTTCAGTAGTTGGTCAATTTAAGTCTGGAAGTCAGCTCCTATTTAACAATGGTATTTATCTACTTTATTTATTATCTACTTGCCACTTATTAGCTTGTTGAAACTTGTGTGTCTGGAATTAGCTTTAGCTACATTATACCTCTCACAATTCCCATGATCCATCTTGCAATTTTCTGCCCTGTTCATGTTTGTTCTTTAGCTCCAGAATACTTTTCATCCATGTTCCAACCTGATTTCCTCTTTACCCCAAATCAATGACACTAAGAACCCATGTCAGGACTCTTAAAATTCAACTTTTTTTTTGCTTTGTGTTTCTGAATTACATGTATGCCTCTGTCTTTATCAGAGATAAAGAGACATTATCAGAGAGATTTTGATAGGAATAATACATTTGATTCACTTTCATACTCTCCTTATTGCCGGTGAGAGTACTTTTTCTCATTTTCCAAAGTAAATCAGAGTTCCTTCCTCTGAATGCTGTCTCCACTTGTGTCTTTCTTCAAGTTCCCTGTCTACCCTCTCCTACTTTAATCCTAGTAGTTTCATGGCACCTTAGGCAAAGTCTTTTGGTTTTCGAACCTTCTGTTATCAGTCTGTCCTTACAAACCGCTTACTTGCTCTTTGATTTTCACTCTTCCAGCTCCAATTTTGCCATTTTTTTGGGTCTTCTAGTTCTTCACTTCACTAAGCATTGCAGCGGGAGATATAGATTTTTTTCTTTTAAGTTTCCGGCTTTACTCTTCCCTTGAGAGCTTTCTCTATATTATTTTGAAAGAAAAGTTCCACTGATCTCTATCCCTTGAAAAAGGTGGGGAAGGCCAAGTGGTTCTAGTTTTGATTGGACGTTTTAATCATATTTGGAAATTTCTTCCTCATGTAACTGGGGAATATATTCTTATGTGCAGATTTTAATATGAAGTCCTCTAGTTCTTGAATAATTAATTATTGCTCTTTCCTTAGTGTGACCTAAGAAGCCATCTAGTGGAATTCTTCTATAGGGACATCTGTTATTGGTAGGATTGTGTCTCTGTGTCTATAATGCTCTCAACAGGTTCTGTTTGATCAGCTTTCTAGTGTCATGTCTGGATTGTTCTCAGTATTGTTATGTTGTATAGTTATAACCCACTCTTAACAGTTCTTGATGTCAGAATTTTCTTCCCTATCCCATTTTCTGGAAAAAAAAAAAGAAATTGTGGGAAGGGCATAAGCTTTTCCAATTTTATTGTAACCAGTCTTTAAAACAAACATATTGATAAATGGTAATGTAAAACAATGATAATTTCCTCTCTGTGTGTATGTGTGTGTGTGTGTGTGTGTGTGTGTGTGTCTCCCACAGTCCTCTTACAAGCTACCTGGCAGGGGAAGATTTCTTATTTCCATATGCCAATGGCATCTCTGATCCTTGACAGCCTCTAGAAAGCTCTTGGGTTGCTTTAAATTACAATGAAGGCTTGAACAGAGAAGTTAGAATATCACATTCCAAATCTTAAATTATGAAAATTTAATGTCACAGTCCCTCATTTTCTTCAGTTAGAATGGAGAGATGGTTGGGTCCATTGTGTTTCTGCTTTCTACTTTTCGCTTCTTCCCCCCAGTTTCCTAGCTAGGTGTTGATTCAAGTCAGAGGGCCAAGAGAAGAGTGGGAAGGTCATAAGAAAGTTTACTTTGATTAGTACTGTCTTATATTGGCTCCTTACCCTTTGGCATGATTAATTCTCTGTAGACTAATGCTGAAGATTATTGCAGAGATTCTCATTCTGGGAACCTTTCTCCACAGCTCTCCCCACTCTAACCTGTACCTGGGTTTGAACTCAGGGTCCCATTCTTGCTCAGTTTGCTTGTTTGGCTGGTGTTCAACCACTTGAGCCACATGTCTAGTCTGATGTCTTGCTGATTATTTTGGAGATGGAGTCGCTCAGACTTTTCTGCCCTGGCTGCCTTCAAATTATGATCATCTAGATCTCATCCTTCTGAAAAGCTAGGATTATAGGCACGAGCCATTGTTACCCAGATCTATAGATCTTTTGACAGAAGAGAATGTGTTTCCTACTCCACTTAGGGACGCTTTATGAATCTCTAGAAATCTTGCCTTTATTTTCTGCTTTCTTCTAGGGCCTCAATGGTTGGTTAGGTAATCCATTGCACAAAAGACCCAAAGAAGCCTGTAAGCTGGTAAATTTTCATGTATGGCAATGTCTGGTGATGCCAAATTGTTCCCCCTTTGAGGGTGCCAAATTGTTCCTCTTTTGAGGGTTACCTGGGGGTATGGGACCAGAATAGGGTTCGTTTATGTATGCAGATGCAAAGAAACGAGATTAAGGCTCAAGAAATTCATTCTCTTGGATCCAAGAACTACTGTGCTTTGATTTGTTTTTTTTTTTTTTTGTTTTGTTTTTTAAATTTTATTTTATTTTATTTGAGAACATACTGTACAGAGGGGCTACAATTACATGGGCAGGATAATGCATACATTTCTTACCAAGCATTGCAGCCTCCTCCTTTGTTTACCCTTCACCTCCCTTCCCGCCTCCCCCCTCCCCCCACCCAATTATACCCCCCTCCCCCCTCCACACCGACATTGTAAAGCTGGTTTTGACTGATTTGTTGTTATTCACAAAGGTTGTCTTACTTCCCTAGATTGTGGAAGGCTTCCTCTCTTTTCCAGCACTTGGTGTAGCGTCCTTGGAAACTTCTTGCTTCTCATTTCTTTTCCCTAGTGGCCAACCTGGTTTCATTCATTAAAACATTACGTTCACAAGTAAAGCGCATCTGATTTCTAACAACTGCCCCGGGAAATGGTGGATAGTGAGCAAAGCACACAACCATGTCCAATGCCATGTTCTCTATTTGATTAGAAATGTCAGTACATTGTTTTGAACTCTTTTTTACCAAAGATGTCATTTTATACTGACCAGGGGCCTGCAGATACTGCATGCATCCCTGGCTCTCAAGAGAACTGATTTATGAAGAAGCTGGAAACCCTAAAAATGGAATACGATTTGCCATTTCATTTCTGACATAGCAGCAGTATCCTCTTCTCTGTTTGGGGATGACTGTGTTTCAAATTTCATTTTGTTTCTCATTTAGAGCCCTTATCCTTGTCTAACCGCCCCCCCCCCCCCCCCCCCCGGTCAGGTTCTGTCTAGTTCTTCAAGAGCTCATCATTTCAAACCAGACTCCACTTGCTTACTGGGCACCTTTTTCTTCTGGCATGCACTGTTGTACAGACACATCAGCCCACATGCAACCCTGCTTATCTCCTGTTTATCTGCTTGCTTGGCTATTATTAGCATAAGCGTGCTTGACTTTACCATTATAACAAAAGCACCTCAGGATCCAGACCATGGGACAATGAGAAGTCTAGTTCTCCTTACCACTGTTTCTAAGGATTTATGGCAGGCATTTACTTACCTGCCCATCCCTGGCCCCTTTCCTTGAGCTGTTCACTCTATTTCATAAACACCTTCTGGGTTGCTTTCATATTCAAAGGCTGCCAATACAGCCGTGGAGTTCACTGAACTGCACAACTCCAGGGAGCACTGTTCACACCAACTCTTAGGTACACAGCCTGAGATGAGAGTGAACAACATGAAGGCTCCTTCTTCTTCTCGTGTTGAGTTATTCCAAGAGAGAATACAGCCTCTTGATGCTCACTGAGCTCCAGCACAATGCTTGCTTGTGCAACAACAGATCAAGAATACTAAAACTGGTTGTCCGATGTCATTTCATACCTCAACCCTCTCTTCTTTCCTTTTTCCTAGCCCTGGGGCTTGAACACACGTCCTGGGTGCTGTCCCTGAGCTTCTTTTGCTGAATGCTAGTGCTCTACCACTTGAGCCATAGCACCACTTCCAGCTCTTTTCTGAGGAGTATGTTAGAGATAAGAATCTCATGGACTTTCTTGTCCCAGCTGGCTTGGAACTGTGATGCTCAGATTTCAGCCTCCTGAGTAGATAGGATTTTAGGCATGAGCCAGCAGTGCCCAGCTTAGTTTTTCTGCTTGGTATTATGTCTCCAACTGCTCATATTTCTTCTCAGGCCCCCAATATGTCCCTATACCTAATTCATTCATTAGGTCAGAGCCATCATTTCCTCCAGTGTTGAGAAAACATAAGAAATCACTTGAAAATTTAATATTCTCCCAGAAGTGCTAGCTATATAGAATGAACACAGCTAATTCCCTTTTCTTTTCTATCCCTTCTGTTCTTTTACTTTTCCCATCTTCCATTCATCTTTATCCTTCTGTTTTTTTTTTTTTAAATTCCTTCCCCAAATGTCTAACTATTGGTTCCTGTGTGCCAAGAATTATTGTCTGTTCAAATTATTCAGTGTGGAACAACCATAGCCTGCCACATTTCCGAGCAACCTACCTTGTGGTAGGAAATTAATAGAGAAAGCTCAGTTCAGATAATAATAATCATGAAGAACTGGGTAGAAGAGGAAACAGAACAATGATTCTCAGCCTGCCCCTCACATTAGAGCTTCAGCCCCTCCCTAATGATCCCCACAGAGGTGTAACCTGACTGGCTTAAGGAGAGCCATTACCAGATTTCAAAGCTCCTTGGGTGTTTTTAGTGTGCTTAGAGGCACTAGAAATGTGGCAGGGGAAAAACAGAGGAGGAGGTAACAATGTTCGATAGGAAATGTCCTTATTACCTTACTCATGTAATGGTAACTCGTCTGTACACTAAAAGAAATGTTGGAGGCAGGTGAGAATGGTGTGGGTCCTATTTTAGCTAGGGTAGCCAGAGAAAGTCTTCTGAGATAAGAATTAGAGAAAGCAAGTGGATGGGCCAAAGGGAGATTTCAGGGATGACAACTCTATCATGAAATAAGGGTATTAGTGGCTTTGGTTGCAGATGATCATGTTGCAAATACTCTCAAATTACCAAGGGACACAGGTGAACACCCAGTTGGGAAGATATGACGAAAGTGGGTGACTGTGAATCTGTAGGAGCTTGAACCATTTTGGGAGAAATGTAGGCTGTGTAAAGGCCCTGGGATTACCTTATTTTGTTTGTTTGTTTGTAAATGTGCTCAGGCCATATCCTCCTCAGCTTCTCCTCTTGAGTCTGGGGTCCTATCCTTCCATTGGTATAATCAAAGCCTGCCTTGAAGCAGTTCCCCTCCTACAAATCTCCCACACAGGTAAGGGGACAAGGGATGGTTTTCCTCAGGTGGTTTCTGTGTTCCTAGCAGAGTTTTAGACATTGTTTTAGACTTCAAAGTGTGCTCCTTTTCTTTTCTTTTTTCTTCTTGGTTCTGTCACCTGTTGGATCCCGTGTCTCTTATCTCCCACTTACCCAACCCAGGCTTGCTGTTCTTCTTGGTTCCCCAGCTCCTACAAACTCTTGACACTGAGTAATGACCCTGTGTTCATTTTCCCTGGGCCTCTTCTGTGATAGTGAAATAAATAAGAAAAAATCCCAAGAAGTCTAGAAGAGAGTGGAGACTTGCAACCCTCCTCAGAAAGTATCCTGAGGTGGGAAGGACACAAACAATCTTGATTCTGTCTGTTGAGAGCAAAATGGCTCTTCATTTTGGATATCTTGAAATGACAATAAATCAAACAAGCAGCCTCAGTAATAAATGGGGATTCTTACCCACGGGAAGACATAATCAGAAACATGGAAAATTAAAATGAGTGCTTCTTTAATTGCACAATACTGACAATTTTTACTGTCAGTAAAGTGTGTGTGCCACCCCACCCCCAAAAGCAGACAGAATGTTGAACAGAAGTTGTAACTGGACGATGTGATTTTCATAAAGATTAATTCATTATTAATCTAAGTGAGAATCTTGATTCAGCAAGATGATATTTATCATCTGATTGCTTTGCCCGCATAATTCAAGTGACTTTGTAACTTTAATTGTATTGCATGTTCTAGAAATATTGCCCATGATTACACCCTGTTTGAAATAATTAGGTGGTAATTAACATTACAAGTTTCTTTTAAAAATACTATCATTAGAGAGATTGCTAAATGAATTACCTGCCTGGCACAGGAGACTCGATTTTCTGGGCATAAATATCTTTCTCTATAGAAAGGACAGTCATTTTCAAAGGCAGGGTTGTTTTTCCTTTGCCTGTATTAGGTTTGAAATCATTGCTGTAATAAATTACTGTGAACTTAACACAATTTTATTATCTCACAGTTTTTATAGGGCTGATGTTTGACAGAGTGGTCTAGAAATCCTAAAGGCCCAAATCAAGACATAAGGAAGGACACGGTCTTTTCTGAATACTTCAGTGAATTTCCATTTCTTTGCCTATGGTAGGTGGTATAATTTAATTCCTTCCTGTTGCTGGACTGAGATCCCTGGTTCTTGGCTGGCAGTTAGGTGAGGTCCATTTTCAGCAGATCACCTGTCTCCTCTTTACTGTGTCCTCTCCACCCTTGAAACCAGCAATGGCAGGTTGAGTCCCTCTGGTGCTTTGAGTAGCTCCTGCTTTTTCATCAGGAACATCTCTCTGGACTCTGCAGAGGTAAAAGGAGATGAATATGATGAAGTTTGATTTGACTGCAAATCTAGGATGTTCTTCCCATTTCCTTACCATAATCACATCTGTGGAGTGCCTTTTGTATGGAAGGTAACACATGTCACAGGAGCACAGACTCTAGACTGTAGGGTGTGGATTAGAAGTATTGCTGGGGATGGAGGATTAGTGGGTAGATGGGGTGAGTACCAGTCTCTCACAGAGCCTGAACCATGGGGCAAGGATGGGGTCATTTGGCATGCTGTCTCTTAGAAATAATAGCAGGATCATATTAATTTCCCATTGGAGTATTGGCTAACTCTCTTATAGAAAGGCAGGAGAACTGAATGCTTTCTTGTGTAGGCTACCTCATGATGTTACAGAGAAAAGAGAAATTCTTCTAGCTATTGACTGATATTTGGGGAGCTGTAATTTTCACTGTATTTGCACATGTGAACATTTATTGTCAGTTGAACATTTGTTTCATTAAAAAGGTATCTTTTAAGCTGTGTGTTTATCTCTTGCCAGCCGAGGGGAAGCAGAGACGATGCCTGCTTTGTTCGCTGCTGTGCTTGTGGAGCCGAGAGGAGAGCAATAGCCATCCAATCATGCATGCTGATTGAGTGAACTGTTTATCTACTAGCTATAAGGATAGCAGTGCACAAGACAGACATGGTGCCTGCCTTCCTGTCTCAGACATTCAATAAACATGTATACAACTGATTAATTGTAATAGAAGATAAAGCTCCAAGCCTTAAAATTAGCACACATGTGTTTTCCTATTTTATTTTAACACAAAATATACAGTTGTCTATTAATCTTCTGATGTCACATTATGACATTTTCTACGAGTAGGATTTGGCTGAATGAAGTCCTTCCTCTTTCTTACATTAACCACACCCCAAATACAGCTACCATGAGTCAGATTTTTCTTTTCCTGAGTGGAGCAAGGATTGAAATTCAGGGGTGGGCACACTGTAGACTGATCAAAATGTGGCTTACCATCCACTTTTTATTTGGCGCTGAGCTAGAAGTGGTTTTCACATTTTTGAATGTTTAAACATATTTTTTAAAGAATAATATTTTATGATATGTGCAAATTGAACATGTAATTCTAATCTCAGCATCCATAAATAAGCCTCATGGAAGAAAGCCACGCACGGTCTATTTATGAATTGAATATGGCTGCCTTTGCATTACAGTAGCAGAGCCAAATGTTTGTGACTGTGTGGTCTCCAGAGACTCGCCCTCCCCCTTGAAGGCCTGCAAACCCCACAATACCCATCACTGATCCTTTAGTGCTAACATTTTCTGATTACTCTTTGTGATACTTGAGAAGTAAATGGAGTGCAGAAAGTTTGTAGGTTTCTCTCCTACTGATTTTCCTGGTTGTCTATGTCTGGGAAATGGGGCAGGGGAAGCTAGTGGGTTCCTTTCTTGTATACTACATCTTACTTAATGATTCTACTTCATTGCACACATCAAAAACATCCCATTGAGCCGGGCGCTGGTGGCTCACGCCTGTAATCCTAGCTACACAGAAGGCTGAGATCTGAGGATCGCGGTTCAAAGCCAGCCCGGGCAGGAAAGACCGTGAGACTCCTATCTCCAATAAACCACCAGAAAACCGGAAGTGGCGCTGTAGCTCAAGTGGTAGAGCGCTCGCCTTGAGCTGAAGAGCTGAGGGACAGCCCTCAGGCCCAGAGTTCAAGCCCCACGACCGACAAAAAAAACAAAACAAAACAAAACAAAAAAAAAAACATCCCATTGATTTCTTTTCCTATTTCTGTTTAACTCACCATGTATCAGGGTACAGTGCCTTCAGTTCTACAATGAAGCTGATATCACTCAACCAGTTTGGAGATGAGCACGACTGACCCACAGTTAGCAGATATCTCTGGCAGTGGAGGCACAACTGGTACTAGCCGATGCAGCAAGGCCATGTGTCTTACAATTGACTGAAGAATGGAGCCATCTGGTGAATGTCTCAAGTGGGTCAGGTAGAGGTTGGCCATGATATCCTCTGTAGCTGATAAGAAAATTTGATTAAAATTAAGCACACACTTATGTATTTTTTTCTTTTTGTGGCAGTTGTGGGGCCTGAACGCTGGGCCTGGGCACTATCCCTCAGTTCTTCAGCTCAAGGCTAGCACTCTACCACTTGAGCCACAGCGCCACTTCTGGCCTTTCTACTTATGTGGTGCTGAGGAATCAAACCCAGGGCTTCATGCATGCAAGGCAAGTACTCTACCACTGAGCCACCTTCCCAGCCAAGAATTTGTGTGTCATCTTTTGCACAGAGGCCATGTTAATCTTCTCTGTATCGTCCCAATTTTAGTATATGTGCTGCCAAAGCGAGCACTACACTTGTGCATTAAAAATTGGAACCCAATTTTTTGGTAGAGGTTCTGTCAGTATCCTCCATGTAAAGTAACTTGTGTCCAGAAGTTTGAAATTGGGCCTAGCTACTGTGCAGAGATTGTTGTTTTAAAAGAAATTTCTCTCTATCCTAAGAGACTTTTACTGTGGAAATAGAGGCCATCTCTTATGAGTGGCCTCATGGTCACCCTCAGACTGGACCATGAAGGTTGTCTGACACTGATCAAACTGATAGGTAAGAACTAGTTACAACTGGTGGGAACCAAAAGTTTTCCCAATAGGGTGAAGAGAAGACGCAAGAGCCTAACATAGGTTCCATGAGCAATAAGAAAATTAAGTAACATACATTTCCGGCCTAGGAACTAGAAGTACCATTCATGTGTCACAAATATCACTGTATCAAGATCACTTCCATTGTGATTCCTCCGAGAATCACAAATCTATTCTGGAAAGAGCAGACCTGTGGGGCTATCAGCGTCACAAAGCCCAGTGTCTGGTTGTGCAGGGGAGAATGAATAGAATGCTCATTTGCTTGTGTTATTTGTGCTCTAATAAAGTCACAAAAGACCACCAAAACAAGAGGAGAGACTCTTTCTTGCCAGAGTTCTGATTTTATCTTCATTTAAACCCTGTCTTTCAAACAAATATCAAAGTAAAATTCTTTATTTTATCCTGTTCTGTGTAGAATTCAGTCAATAGTTGTTGTTGTCTTCAGTGCTTTCCTCAGGGAGAATGTTCCACTGAAATTTCTCAATTCAGGAGAGAATCTTTAAATTTAAAATCTTTAAATAAAAAATGTAACCTGTCATATACTTTTGTGTCCCCTTAAGCCAATATTTTTTGCTCCTGAATAATTGATTAAAATGAGGGCGATCATTGCTAAGGGCAGCTGAGAATTAAAGTATGCCATAGTAGCTGATGCATGCGTTAGAAAAACAGGTAGATGTGGATTTGACACCACTTTCCCTTGAAAAACTGTGTCATTTCATAGTTCTGTGGTTCTTTTAGCCCTGAAACATCACCTCCTCAGTGAACAACCAACTGTTTTTATATTGTATGGCTCTGGGATTCGAGGGTATAAAGCAACCTCTATCCATCTTTTCTAATTTGCCTCAGTAGATGCAATATGAAAAAAGTGTAGCATTAAGGAAGGATTGTTCCTTTCTTTTCCATTTCTCTCTCTGGAGCCAAGTTAAAATGGAATACAGTCATTAAAAGGTTATCTAGTGTAACAAGCTCCCCGCCAAAGGCAGAGCAGAAGGCTTTATTCCTCTGTGAGTTGTTTTATGAAGTAGCTCATGGCTGACAATCAGTGAACTAAATCCTTCGACAAGGAGAGATTTACAAGGACTTGTCTACAGAGACAGAATGTTTCTACAGACTTGAGCAGAGCTGGGATCAGGGATTAGCAGCCTTGCACATAAATACAGCTTGTGGCTTTGAGATTCCACAGCTGGGAGCTTTCAATAGCCACTCTGTGTAAATATGCTTATGGAATTGACTTCTAAGTACAGACCAGGTTGCAGGCAGGATTCATGTGGCTTCAGGGTCTAAGGATGTGATAAAAATGTGCTCTTAGACACACATCCTAACTATAGAGCACTTTAGTTTGATCCCCTTACTGCCCACACCCATGTCACTGAAGAAAAAGCTATTCCATTTTTCACCCTTCCTTCCTTCCTTCCTTCCTTCCTTCCTTCCTTCCTTCCTTCCTTCCTTCCTTCCTTCCTTCCTTCCTTCCTTCCTTTCTCTGCTTCCCTCTCCTCTCTCTCTCTTTCTCTCTTTCTCTTTCTTTCTTTCTTTCTTTCTTTCTTTCTTTCTTTCTTTCTTTCTTTCTTTCTTTCTTTCTTTCTTTCTTTCTTTCTTCCTTTCTTTCTTCCTTTCTTTCTTTCCTGGCACACAATCATGTATTTTCCTTTGTGATGAGCAGTTCTTGGCAAGCTTGTTAGGTATTTAGAGTGGTGATAACATTTCAGTGTACCCACAGATAACAGATAGTTAATTACATAACTTTGTTTTGGTATGACTCAATATTCAATGGTTAAATGTTGTTAGGTCCAAATGAAAGTACTGATAATCAGAAATAAATCACATAGATACTTAAAGACACAAATTGACACAGCATCAAGATGTTACAGAGCATCTAGTCCATTTCTGTCATTGTTAGATGAAAAAAAAACAAAAACAAATTTAAGGTATATAAGAATAACAGACTTACTTGTCCATGATCACAGTGATGGTCTGGCCCATATGGAGAGTAGGTCCTGCAGGATTATAATGACCATACTACTTGAGAGCAGTAGTCAGATGTAATAGTTACAAGCAGATGTTTTGGAGGCTGATGTCTGGGATCAGAATCCCACCTCTGTAATTGACTAGCTGGACAACAGTTGCAAACCAGCTGGCTGGGGTCCTCTTCTCTATCCAGATATGCATCATAGTTTGGTGAAGAGAAGCTTCTCTAGTTATTTTGAAACCGTGGCAGGATTTCGATGCAGTGGCTGATGACAGATACCAACCTTGGGTACTGAAGCTTTTGTATAGGCCCTGGGTTGGGACCTTCAGCTACAACTTCCATGCCTAGGGGATGGGACTTTGGGCACTCTACAAAGCTAAGGGGGGTAAGTGTTATTGCTCCCGTGGCTCAGGGATAAGGACCTGGAGCATTCAGTGGTGTGGGTGGTGGCAAGCATGTGAAGCTTTCTTCCCATCAAGAGGGACCACTGTTTCTTCTCTGTAGTTCTCTTGGTGTCTTTTCTCAGCCTCAGTTCTCTGCTGTCCTTCTTTCCTTTGCTTTCGCTGTTTCTCTGCCCCTGTTCTTCTTCCTGCTCCCCTCCCTTTTATCCTGGAAATTGTTGCTGCTACCACTAAGATGATGTCTCTGCTAGTGCATGCAGTTCACCTTTACTACTACCTCTGCAGTCTTTTTTTTTTTTTAAATTCCTTCGTTGTTATTGTGATGTACAGAAGGGTTACAGTTACATAAAACAAGCGATGAATACATTTCTTTTTCAATAATGTCACCTTTTCCCTTGTTTTCTTCCAGTTTTTCCCTCTGAGCCTCCCTCACCATAAGTTATAGAGTTCATTTTCAACATAGTTTCAAGGGAGTACCATTGCTGCATTTGTTCACCCTTGTTCCACTACTTCTGTGCTCCCCTTTACTTTCTTCCAGATAGTTACACACAAGACAAAAGGTACAGAAATAAAAAACAAACAGCAACAGAAGAGTGAAAAAAAGATTCCAAATAACATAGAACCTCTTGTTTCCATTTCTTGGAGTTCATTTTGATAAACATCCTTTTATGTGATTCTATTCCCATAGTTATTGAGCCTTTGTGATCCTCTCCTAAGAATATCCTCCTTTGGTCTTACTGTGTGAATGTCTAGAGTCCTGTATAATTTATCATGTCTAAGTTTATTATTTTTTTGTGTTCTACCATCCATTGTATTTACTTGTAGGGTTATAGGCCCTTTCTGGTTATAACAAACATGCATTGTTGCTTCTCTGTTACTGGTGATGTCCTGAGTCCACAATAAGCATCTGTTCTCCTCCTGTTGGCTCTGATTGGCTGGCTGCTGTTCTGCTTCTGGCTCCCAGGATCAACTCTGATACCAGTGCCAGGGAAGCTGTGGCTACCCTAGCCATTGCTTCTGATTCTGCCACCACTTCCTTCCTTTTTTGTATGTGTGTGACCACCTCAGACACCCTACTAATGATAAAAATTAAAAGTAGACAAGAAAGCACTCCAAGAAGCCATTATTGGACATAATGTTGCAATACCAGAGGGCAAGACAGGAGGATGTGAGCCCCAAAGCTTGCTTCTATAGCCAGAAAGAGGAGCAGGACAAGAATAGAGTCACCAGTCATGGCAGTCTCCTTATTCAAATTGACTGCCATGGACCTCTTCCAGGCCTCTCAGGAACATCAATACCCATGGGAGTTTACTAGTTTCACCTTTATAGGGATGTTAGCAATAGAGTCCTCTCATGAATATCAGCAGTCCTTTAATGGTATCTGACAGTGCTTTAGCAATGCTTAACTCTGGTTCCAGTGCTCCAGAAAAAGGTCGATTTATACCACCTATTTCACAACAATTGGAGCATGTGTTTAACTTTATGTGTCTCAGTGTTGTCATTGGAAAAATGGATGTGATAAGAATGACTTCATGGGGTTGTTTTGTTTGTTAAATTAGTAGCTACATGTGAAGCATGCAGATCACTACCTAGAAAGTAGTAAATGTTAATGAAGTTTTTACTGGTGATATCATTATTATCCTACCAGAACAACTATTACTTGACTGATTTGTCCTCAACTCAGAGTAGTATGTGAACAAATGAAAATAAAAGAGAAAAAACACTCTTAGTTAAACATTTCTAAGCAAATAATCAATGTGTGCATCTACATATCTATATCTCTCTATCCATATATCATGTGTGTATTTAAGTGTGTATCATTTGTATAAAGCTATTAAGATCATCTAATTTGTCCTAGAACCAAATAGGAATTGGCTCACTATTTCATCCCTCCCAAATTACTGATTTACATTCATTCACGTTTTGAGTCATAAAGCAGACTGAATTTTTATTCTGTCTACATGATCAAAATGTAATCATGTGTGATTGGTATAAAAATGGAACTTCAACATATACTACTTTCTGAATGTTTTGCATTGGAAAGAATATGAAACTGGTTATGTATACATACCCAAGTATATACCAAGCCAATTGGTTTACATAGCTATCTTTCTGAAGAACTGCACTTTCTTTGAAGAAATTTAACACAAATTCCTGCAGACAGTACCCATGAGACCAATATTTATAGGCTCTCGATTAATAATCATAAAAAACAAAGGCAATCTAATGACCACTGAGAAGAAAATGGAAAAACAAACGGCAATTTACTTATACAATGAGAAATTGCATAGCATTAAAAGTGAATAAACTATGTCAATATTCAGCAACTTAAATCATGTTGACAACTTAATGATAAATAAAACCACAAAATCCAGAAGATTGTGTACAATGTAGTACAATTTTTCTTTTATTATGTTTACATATATATTCATAATTTAGATCTAACTTCTAACTATGAGAATAAACATGCATCCTTTATCTCTCTGAGTTTGACTTATGTCACTTAACATAATTTTTTCCAAGTCCATCCATTTCTCTAAAATGGAAACTATCATTCTTTTTATAGTATTTAGAAACAACTGAATCAGTATACTGTTTATTATACCTAGCTATGCCTGGCTACTCAGGAGGCTAAGATCTGAGGATCATGGTTTGAAGCCAGCTCAGGTAAAAAAAATCTATGAGACTCTGATTTCCAAAAAGCCAGAAGTGGAACTATGGCTCAGGTAGCAGAGCATCATCAGCCTTGCACAAAAAAGCTAAGGGATACTACCCTGGCACTTAGTTTAAGCCCCCAGTACCAGCACACAAAATAAGAAAGAATATATATGTATGTAATGAACTCTCTCTGTATGTACACATGTATTTATTCATGGATCAGTAATAAATAAATGCTCAAAGAAAATGTTGTATCGTGATTAATTGAAGGATACCTGAAGTCCAAAGAAAGAAACAGAGTAACCTTCATAAACAATGAACTTACAGAACTAGTATTTTTTTTTTCAGGAAATGAGAATTAGCATAGACTAAGCATAGAGCAAAAGTGAGTATGGAGTGTGACTTGGGAATTTATTTTAAAATGCTTGATTATTTTCCTTTTTGGCCTTATTTGCTAGCATCTGGCCTTCACAATTGCTGGCCAAGAGATTGGTATTTGTATTTGAGTCCATGGGGTAAGGCTATGAGGTAGTCTTAAAGGGCTCTGTTTAAAAGAAATAAAATCTGGGCATATTTCCATTCCCTCCAGTCCTACAGAAGCCCAGAGTAGAAGAAAGGCAACAGAATAGGAGTGCTCCTCCTTCAAATGTGTGGAAAAAAGCCAAGCGCATGCTTTCTTCTACCACTGGCTTCCCTTTTCATCTCAGCTGTTTGTTTCCTTACTGGGGTGGGGAAAGAGGCTGAGTCCCAAAGCAATGACAGGCTAAGAGAAGATACACAGCTCAGCCCGGGAGCCATCTGAGGAAGCACGTTTGAAGCAGGTATCTGAGTTTTCCTTCTCCCCATGTGCCTGACCTTTGTTGACTTCCAAGTAGAATGGCTGCTGCTGAATAATAATGAAGGGCCAACCTGCATGTGATCAAGTGCAGGATTTGCAGGAAGGAACTAGAAGTTTCAGCCTCTTTTCTCTCTTTTCCCTTTATCTCTTATGAGGACAATAAAGATGTACTTGTGAAACAAATCCAGAGTTCTAAGCCTTTCCCCAGGCTTTGACTTGGAACTTTCCAACTTTCTCAACTTCGTTCAAATCTGGTAGGGAGTAATTTGAATGGATCTTCGCTGTATCACTGCAGTGCTGAAAAACTACCCCTCAAAAGTGCAGGAAAAAGAATTATTCCAGGACAGTCCCTCTGTGCTGAAGTTCACTCTGGATCTCCAGGGACATTTGACAGTGTGGTTCACACGGTGGTCTGTTACTGGCATCATAGTTTTAGGAGACTTTGTATTGTATTTTAACAAATTCAAGGTTTGTCGTCCACTCAATAATATACACATGGTTACCATAATAAATTCCTCTTGCCCATGATAGATTGCCAAAGAAAACCAAAGCTTTCAGAAAAGGCTTATCCTGTGAATTCTGATATTCTTGCTACATATTACCACAGGTTGGGGTGTGCATAATCTCCATTCCCCAGGAATCAAGAATTCACTGTACTTCCTTTCTTTTTATAGCAAGTTATTTCAATCACATAGAAGTTAATTTTATTAAATTGAATCAATTATTTCAATCAAACCGATCAATTTCATGGTAATTATTTGATGAGACATATGATCAAACTGCAAATGAATAGTTGGCAGCAAATGGCTACTTATTACTCTTTTTGTAGAGATGAGATGTCAAATACACCAGATGTGATTATATCATACAAAAATTTTTTAGCACATAACTTAATTTCTGTCAAAGAGCCTTAAATTTGTATTTAGGAGCTAAGAACAGTTTAAATAAAAAGATACAGAAATATCCAATGATTAAGCATATATAATAATGGTATATGACCAGAATGTGTTTGGGTGAATTAAATAAGAACTGCTCTAAAACTGATGCTCTGCCTTTGCCTCCCTACATTTCTTATCATTTTTGCCCTCATAGTTGTGCTACTTTTAAATTTTCTGGAAAAGTAAATTTGTATAATCAGGTACTTTCATATAATTATAATTACTTATATAATTAAATTTATATAATTTTAAATTTATATAATTAATAATTACAAATCACTTATATAATTATAATTAAATTTAAAGATAATTAAATTTACATAATTAAATTATATCATTATACATTCAGAAATTTATAATTATATAATTATATTAAAATTATAATTAAATTGATATAACTATAAATTTATACAATTATACATAATTACTTATATAATTTATATGATTACATTATTTAATTTAAAAGATGATCACTTCCTCCTTAGTCTCTCTAAAGCATATTGTAGTTGTATATTGTTAAAACGTCTCAGAAGCATCTTGGATTCAACATGGTCAAAGGAGAACATTGTTTTCTTTTTTGGTGAATCAGATAATATTTTATTTTTTTCCATTTACCTTGTCCACTGTTCAAACCATCAATAATTCTGATGGCTTTCTCTAAAATAAACATAGATAGATACTGTCTGGACTCCTTTATGGCTTGGCTTCTGCTCATGATTAAGATTCTTTTATCTCTTGCTTGGACTGGATTCTGGCTTGAAGGTTTGGCTTTTCCTTGCAGAGAAATCTCTGCAAGCCAGAGTGGATATATAAAAGTGTGAATTGTGTTGTGTTGGATACTTGCTCATAGCCCTCCATTAGCATCCACTAGAGATAGTTATAATACACAACCTTGTTATGGTTTAGATATGTAGTCTCCTGAAAGCTTCACTTGCATGTTGAAGTCTTGGTGCTCAGCTGGAGAAACAAGTCATTAAGTCATTAAGTCATGAGGATTCTGATATCCTCATGGATCCAGTGCAATCCATTGATGGAGTCATAATTTGATGATGTCACTCGGGAGGTGATGAAAAGTAGGAGATGAGCCTCATTGGACAAAGTAGGTCAATGGGGGTGTGCATTTGAAAGGGACATCTGATCCCTGGACCCTTCCTCCTCCTACTCAACTCTGCTTTTTGGCCATCATAAGATGCAAACTTTGTTCTGCCACTACTCTTGCCATTGTGATTTTCATTTTATCTTGGTCACAAAACAATGAGGCTGGCTGAGAATGGACTGAAACTTCTGCATCCACGAGCCAAAATAAGTATGCTCTTTTTTAACTTGTCTTCTCAGGTATTTTGACACAACAATGAAAAGTAACTCAACTTCTTATTCTGACCTACACGGACATATGTGATCAGCCTTGTGCTTTTCTCTCTAGTCTTCTTTGTTTATTATACTTTGCCCCCAGTGGTTTTGTTTTTGTTTTGGAAACCCTGGTTACTGATCTGAAACTTTGCTCTTGCTACTTATTTTATCTAGCCTGGATGCTTCTAGATCTTTCTATGAGGCATTTTTCCCATTACTTAGGTGCCAGCTCAGATGCCATTTTCTCAGGTAGCTCTTTCATGATCAACTGATTTAAATTAGCTCTTAGTTGCTCATAAAGCATTGCAGTATTTTAGTTCTCTTCTTAGCAGTCAGTTCCTACTGTCTATGATTTGCTATGTTCCTTTATTTGCAAACTACCATGCCCTCTTACTTGCCTGCTATTTTGTTTCTAGTATCTAGCTGTGAAAAATACTTGTGGCTACATAGACAACCTTTCACTCACTTTAATTGATCTGTGTTACATTCTATTATTGATTCTTTCAAAGGTTGATGTCTTAATTATTGTGTATCTTTAGGGCCTCTTGGCAGATGTAAGTGTGTTTTTTTTTAACTGCATGATCTTCCTTTTATAGATGAGAAACTTTAGGGTTCTGTGAAGCCAAGAAACTTTTCCCAAAGCCATGAGTATATAA
This sequence comes from Dipodomys merriami, assembly GCF_024711535.1. Lineage (NCBI taxonomy): Eukaryota > Metazoa > Chordata > Mammalia > Rodentia > Heteromyidae > Dipodomys > Dipodomys merriami. The sequence continues at coordinate 14,759,489 of NW_027203493.1, read as the reverse complement.
ATAGCATAAGTGATTCTCATACGTATGTCTTTTTTCTTTTTTGTTGGTTTGGCAGTTGTTGGATTTTGAACTAAGAGCCTTCCTCTTGCTATGCAAGTATGCTACCAGTTGAGTCAGGTTCCAGCCTTTTATGGATAAGTTGTTTTTCAGATAGAGTCTCAAGCTTCTTGTGTAGCCCTGGCTTTGGATGACAATCTTCTTACCTCTGCCTCCCATAGAGCTAGGGACTGAGCCCTCATACCTGGCTTTTTCTTCGTTGTTTTTTAAGTATATATATATTTATTGTAAAGATATTGTACAGAGGGGTTACAGTTACATGAGTAAGGTAATGAGTTACATTACCTGTCAAGCATTGTTACCCACTCCTTTGTTTTTCCCCTACTGTCCCTTCCTTCCCCACCTCCCCAAATCCTCCCCGCCCCAAAGTTGTAAAGTTCACCTTGAACATCTCGTTGTTACAATGGGTCAACCTGTAACCTTATTTAAGCATTTTGTTATTTCTCTTCCCCTCCCCAAATTAGAAAAATGTATATACAAGATGCAGAACACGGGAATCAAATACGGTGACAACAGGGGTTATACCATGGGGGAGGAACATACAAAAGAAACAAACAAAACCACATAGTACCTTGTAAGTACATTAAAGAGAATAACAAGAAAGATAAAATCTCCTGTGTCCGTATCTTCGGGTTCATTTTGCTTTCTTGCTGACTTTTCTTGCTGGGGCTGGCCTCTAACCACAACCTTCCTATCTTCATCTCATAGGTAGTTAAGATTACAGTTATGAGTTACTAGTCCTGGATCACATGTTGAATTTCTTTTTAAAACAATTCATTTCTCTCAGTTTTATTGGGTGTAGAAAAAGAATATATATAGATACACACATACATAAGTTATACAATGCAATTTTTTTTTGTCAGTCATGTGGCCTGAACTCAGGGCCTGGGCCTGTCCCTCAGCTTTTCAGCTTAAGGCTAGCACTCTACCATTTGAGCCACAGCACCACTTCCAAGTTTTTCTGCTTGTGTGGTACCTCATGCATGCAGGGCCTCATGCATGCAAGGCAAGCACTCTACCACTGAGCCACCTTCCCAGCCCCTACAATGTAATGTTTTATATATATATATATATATATATGTATATATATATATATAGTATACATGTATACTATATATATATATATATATACATATATAGAGAGAGAGAAAGAGAGAGTTATAAAATCGTTTAGTCTCCTGATCCTCAGCTATTTGATATTTGTATGCTAGCCTGTTGCTTTACTACTAAAATGTCCCTGGTTTAAAAAAAAGCTAGAAGGAAAAGAATGGTTGGAGCAACATCTAAAATGGTACCTACCTCATCCCCAAATGTTCAAAAAGAAAGGGGACATTAGATTGATGCTCAGATAGCAAATCTGGTTTTTCCTTTCTTTCTAATCATGAAACCAATATATTCTTCATTGAATATCATGAATTCTTTTAGTTCTGATAGTTCTCCATGCTGTTTTCCAGAGAGGTTGAACAAGTTTACATTTTGAAGTTTTTAATTATGGGTTTTCTCATATGTTATTAGACAGACATATAAATAGTACCTATTTCCCTCTTATGATTGTTGGGAGAATAAATGATAGAGTACATCTTAAGTCCCCACTCTGGTATGTAACATACAATGAGTATTACCTAAGAGTTAGTTGGTACTGTTCTCCATCTTGTACTCCTAGTACTGAAGTAGAGAACTAATAGAGATTTAAAAATGTTGATTAAATGAACCCAGGGATCACATTGTCATGTAGATTTTTCACAAGTCTTAACACGTTTATACCTTCCATCAATCTCATTTAAAGATAAAGAAGAATCAGGACATGTAAGTATTGCTTCCCCTACCATTTTTTCATTATTCATTGCCTAACCAACCCTGTTTTCCACTGATCTGACCAAATTTCAAACTGTTTGTTTTTTCAATTTAAATTAATTACTGTCAACATTAAAAAGTGCATCGATGTAGAAACTTTGCTTTCTGCGTAGAATTTTTAAGTTGTCAAATTCATATGTACAGGGTGGTGGCGACATTCTGTCTAAACACTGGTCTTTTTGTCTCAGGCCAAGTTAGCCCCAATAGCCTCTCTGCAGAGCCTCCACGCCTCCACCTCCAACACCCCTTGGTTGATGGAAACATGCTAGTTTCCAGTACTGCCTTTAAGCTGAGAAATTCAAAGGTGCATATGGATTTTAGGAGTCAGGAGGGTAAGTGCCATCTGCTGTTTTCCTTTTGGGGTGGTTGTAGGCTGAAGAGGGAGCCCAGCATGCTTTCTATTTGCCAATTAGAAGAGAAGTGACTGGGGAGCCTTTAGAGAATGAAGTTATCATTTCATGGACATATGTTGTTCACACAGAAAGAGACTCTGTTATTTGTTTTCAAGTCATCAGCTTTAGTATTGTGTTTGAATAAAGCAGAGGTGTTGAGATGGCTCTAATGTTGTCAGAAGACATTGCCACTTTGCTGTCTATGATGTTCATCTAAAATAAAAGATGAAAGACATAGGAAATCTAAATGAATCAACAATGGATGCTCTGTAATACAAATCTCTATTTCATAAAGTCTTCTTTTTATCTTAAAAAATCCTTTCCTGGTTTCTATTATGTGTGGAAACCTTTGTATTTTGCAGACTGTGTGGCAAGAAATGTTTTTGTTTCTGTTGGATGATAGAAGTAGAGCTGTATCAAAACCCAGAAAAATGATATGACCAGGCATTGGTGGTTTATACCTCCAATCCTAGCTATTTGAGAGGCTGAAATCAGGAGGATGGCAGTTGTAGGCCAACCAGAAAATTGTATGAGGTCCATTCTCATTTTTTTTTGGGTGTGGTCATGGGGCCTGAACTCTGGGCCTGGGCATTGTCCCTCAGCTCTTCATCTCAAGGCTAGCGCTCTACCACTTGAGCCACAGTGCCACTTCTGCCTTTTTTTCCTGCTTATGTGGTGCTGAAGAATCAAACCCAAGGCCTCATGCATGCAAGGCAAGTGCTCTACCACTGAGCTACCTTCCCAGTCCTGAGGTCCATTCTTAACCAATAGTATTGCCTACCATCCTAGCTACGTAGCAGGCTGAGATTGAGTCAATTGTGGCTCCAGATTTGCCTGAGGACTTTTTTTGTTTTTTAGCTATTGTCTTTAACTTTTTGCTTGTGAAAAAGTCAAAGCTGTAAATATTAGATGATGCTTTATGGTCACATTGTGTTCAAGAAAGAAGACAAAAGACTCTCATTTGTGTATCTATATATTCAAATAAGCAATTTGACTCAGATTGGCAAGATTTGGGGACATATGTACTCCTGAATGCTTATATGTAGTAGTGTATGCTTATATGTGTTCCTAGGTTTAAAAATGACATGTCAAGTGTATGTATATTCTAGGGAGTTCATTTTGCCCTGTTTTCAAATAGTTGACTCTCTGCAGGTGCCAGTGGAGCAAGGGAGTTTCATGTGATCACAACTCTATACTTTCCAGGATGGGAAATTGGTTTACAGACATTCAATCAAATGCATGGTTGCAAGAACAAATCTTTACCACTGGACATGAAAGGAAATATCCTAACTCTGTATGTGCAGGCACATTTACATGGGACTCAGGCAAAAGCAAATTCGCAATTTGATCCAATGACCATTTTGTGATCTAGAAGCTTTACCTTCCTTTCATATGCTTCCCAAACTCAAGGACATTTGGTTCATAAATTCACAAAATTCATTTATTGAACAAGAGATAAATATTGGCATTAAAAGAGAGAGTATTTCTCAAGCTGACTTAAAAAATGAAGCTTAGTTAGTGTGCCTTTTCCACAGTTATAATCATTTTCCTGTCTCTCCCCACAGTAGCTACTATAAATTATGATTGTGATGCACTTCTCAATGTTTCTCTGAGTCTTAGCCAGTGGTCTCCCTGTTTTTATGTGGTGTGCAATCCTTGTGAGACTTGGCCAATTAGCATGTAACTATTTTTATCTTGACTCAACCTCTGTTGATGTTCATTGACAGGTAGCCTCAAAACTACTTCCAGCCCGAGAGTTCTAGTCTTGACTATTTGTCTGTATCCAAAATCTGAACTGAATTTTGTAAAAGGTTTTAGTAGTAAAGAGTAAGGATGACAATGAACCTGGAATTAATCATTAAAATGATTACTTAAAAGGAAATTTAGGAGAGTGAAGAAATATGGGTAAGACAAAAATTCCCTCTATATTCCACTTAATCTAGTTGCCCATAAACACTACACAAAATTTATTGTTTAAATATTTTGAGGAGCAGAAAAGAGGAAAATTCATTGCATGCCACAGATATAAACTAGGAATGCCCAAGCAAAATCAGAATATACAGTTTCTCCAAATAAAGGTCACCTCTGTCTCTTTTTAACCCCCCCCCCCCCCATGAACAGTCATTTAAACATGTAAAGGCCAGATGTTGAGCTGAGATTTTAAGATAAGCTTTGGTTCTGGTTTTCCACATCTTCATGCACCAGTCTGATCCTGATGCTCCATTTCAACCCAAAATATGTTCACTGGGCTCCTCATTGGGAAGAGGTTTGATTTCTTTAGACCTTCAATTCTTAGCTGCAAATGGCTTGATGTTCAAACTATTTTTGGTGGAGACCCAGATTTTAAGTGTTTCAGTAAATGCTTGATTTTCCTTTAAGCATTTGAAATACAGAGTCAAGTCAGAATTATTCTGGTTGACACAGGATACAAAAAAAGCATGTGGCTTGCTCCCAATGTCAATTAGAACAACTCATTAGTTCTTCCCCTGGGAGGGTCCCTGCTAGGCAGTTGATGATTACCCATAGTCAGTGATGCTAGTCTATGCCCAGCTCCTCACAATCAGGATATAAGAAGTGCAGACTTTTATACAACTAGATTAATGTGCAAAGAAATTGTCTACTATCCCCTGTGTGATAATGGCCAGTGCTTTGGTAAGGGCAACCTTGCTTTCATCTATTCTTAACATTTTGTTTGAAAAGATTTTTCCCATTAAATCTGATTGAGAACCATGACTCTCACTTGTATTTCAGCAGCTGACTTGATTTTGTTTGGGCTCCTGGGGTACCATATCTAGGTCTATGGTTGGTAGCTTCTGAAATGGCCTGCAGTGATCTCTGCCTGCTGGTGTTGACAATCGTCTGTATTCTTTCTCTTTGGGCTGAACCTAGTTACTCACTTTTAACAAACAGAATACTAGATCAAGGTGATATCGTTAAAGGCAGTAGGATATCACTGCTGAGATTAAGTTACAAACAGATGGTCTATCAGGCTTGCTAGCACCCTGTTTTTCTCCAGTTTGCTCTGATGCAGTCAGCTCTTGTGTTACTGGCCTGGCCTATGAAGATCCTCATGACAAGGAACCACAGGTTGCCTTTGGCCCATGACTCATGAAGAACTGAAGCCCCCATGAAGTGTTGAATCCTGCCACTACCAACATAAATGAGCTTGGAAGTGAACCTGACTCTAGTTAAGACTTGCTGTGACTTTAACCTTGTGGGGAACTCAGAATGAATGGATCTACCAAAGTTGTACTCACATACCTGATTCTTTCCCCTAAATATGAGATAATAACTCTTGTTTTTAGCTAAATTTTGGGAATTTTTTCCACAGTAATAAATAGAGAATCATCTAGAAGGTCAATATCAATCACAAACATCTTTTTCTTTTGGTCTGGGGTAAGTCATGAAGTAAACATGTCACAAGACTTAGTTAAGAGAACAAAGTCTGGAACATTGTCATTTTAACCCTACACCACTCTAATTCATCAAACTCTTTTCTTAAAAGAATTTTATTATTATTATTATTAATTATTATTATACTATCTTTAAGTAAGTTGTTCAGAGGAGTTGCCATTTAATAAAGCAGTTTATGAATATAGAAAGTCTTGATCCATGTCATTCCTTTAATCATTCTCCTCTATCCCTCCCCTACCCACCTCTTCCTTTACTCTTCTTAATTCTGTAGGATATACATTGGATTCTTGACTGTATTTTCTCCCTTTTTTTCATTCATCTACCCCATTTTCAAGTATTCAAATTCACTCAAAACTTCTGTTTGGGGAAAATAATAAAACAAACATTGCTATTTCCCTTCTTCTGTGCACTTCTTTAGTAAAGTCAGACACCAACATAGGCATTTTACTTTTATGAGTATGATATTGGTGATGCTGTGTGCATTTGAGGACTTACATATCATCTGGTGATTAGTATTTTTGCACAGACGCACTTCAATATGCAGTTTACAATTACTCTTTGCTCATCTAAAGTCCTGCTGAGAAATTGGGCATTCCAGTATGAGACAGTTGAGCCATTTATTTTGATCAGATATTTCATGCCTTTTGATAGACTCTCAAAGCACAACATGAGCTAGCCACCTACTGAAGTGTATTATCTTGGTTCTCTATAGAATTGGCTTTACAAAAACTACAACTTACAATTATTCTTTTAACTTTGAAATAAGAAATGATCATAAATAGCACTACAGTGTATCTCTATGCTTTCGTAAAATCATTATGGATGGTACCTTCGGTTCACAGTGCTTCAATGTACTTTCATTATAGGATTTTACTTCAAAGCTAGGAAGTAGGTATACTTCCCTGGTAATCACAGTATGTGTTTTAAAAATAAACAATAAGAAACACACGACATAATAATTTTCCTATTTTGCCTTGGCCAAGCTTAAATTCCATTTGTTTTACATTTTAGCATTTGGAGCTTGTTTAATTAATTTTTGCCTAAGTCATTTTTATGATTTTTTTGGACTTGTTTGGTGTCTTTGTATTTTAAATTCTCACATTTTAGAAAGTAGATGGTGAACTTTTGTCTCTTCAATATTTGAGAAATATTTGTTAAATTAAGCAAAGAGTAGTTATTCATTGTTTTCCCTTTATAACTATATAAATTAATACATTTTTAATTTTATAATGTAATGGGTAGGTGTTCCTACTTTTTTTGCATCAGAGTTATTTAATAGATTTATCTTTTTTTTCCCTTCGGTTGTGGGGCTTGAACTCTGGGCCTGGGCACTGTCCCCCAGCTCTTCAGCTCAACTAGCGCTCTACCACTTAAGCCACAGCACTACTTCTGGTTTTCTGAGTAGTTAATTGGAGGTAAAAGCTCACGGACTTTCCTGCATGGTTTTGAACCACGATCCTCAGATATCAGCCTCCTGAGTAGCTAGGATTACAGGTGTGAGCCACCGGCCTAGATTTATTTTTTTTTAAATTCTTGCTTGCATTTTTATAAAGTCTGGATTTTGTGGTTACTCATTTGACCGTCTTAGCAACACATCCATGTCTCAGTGGATGCCCAGGAGTTTGTGAGAGTTTTGATTGTACTGCTGTACCTTATTATGAAGCCAATCATTATCCCAAACTACAATAAAGGAATCATCCTGGTTGTATAACTCTTCTCCAGTAATCCCTGCATTTGTTTATCACAGAGTGTGGGTGCCCCAGAAAAACCCTGTGTTCTAGGTGAGTTTTAATGTTTCAGACATTTCCTGATAGGTAATGTCTTTTAAGGCAGCCTATGACTGGAAACCTAGCTACCATTTCTCATCCTAGGAGATAGCAGAAATAAGCATTGTACTACAAGTGACAAGCCAGAAAATTGTATCTGAAAGCAATCATCAGCTCTAATCAGCTAGTGTTCAGAATGGCAGGTGACACTCATCTATCTCTGTCTTCTCTTCAAGATCTGGCTCTTGTTAGTTCTTTAAAGAGTGAGATTTAACACTTTTTTTCCATGCTTCATCAAGAGAGATATGGTACTTAAAGCCAAGTTTTGTGGCTTGGAAACTGTATGTGGATTGTGTTCTGTTTTGTGCTTCATATATATGTTACTTCATTCTTCTGGAATGCTGTGTCTAGTGGCTCTACTGGACCTTCTAGCTCTATGGTGGCTATATAATTTCAAAGTACTACAAATTAATTCATGCCACTTTAATTAAAACACAATGTTGTTATTACAGCATTTATTTTACAAACAATGCCCTCCTCCATCATTTTCTACTTATAGGTAGAAGATAGAGAAGTAGAAGATAGCATTTCAATCAACTGTGGAGTTAAAAAGTCTGGGTGATTTTGTTTGACAAATGTTGAAACCCCCAAGTACTTGTAACACTTTCTTTCCTGGTACCAGCAATAATGGAAATGTCATAGTGCTAATGAAAGATTTCTACTGTGGGCCCTTGAATGTGGTCCAAATGGTTCTCGTTAGCTATATGCCATTCAGATTTCTTGGCATGTCTTAAATTTTTCAGCTGAAGTTAAGTTTCCTTCCTTCCTTCCTTCCTTCTTTCCTTCATCTTCCTACCTCATATATATCTATATATCTATATATCAATATACCTATATCTCTATATATCAATATACCTATATCAATATATCACTATATCACTATATCTATACCCTCTCTCTCTATGTATACACACATTATAGATATACTTTGGACTTGATAATTTGGGCTCTGTCATGCATGATCTGTCTGAGTAAGAGAGGTTACTTAACTCTTTTTGTAGTTTCCTGTTGGTAAACTACTCTATGGCACTCTTGGTTCCTCACTTATCTATTTGATTGGGTTATAAGGCTACTTTCCATCTTCTTAACATGATTTTGAGAAATTGCGATCTAGGAAAAGAAATCCATCCCAATTACAGCAAAACTTTTATTGTCCAGTTGTAAATTTAATGACTCATTTTAGAAACTCATAGCTGATTTAGTGTGCAATAATTGAATTGAGTGATAGAAAAATAACTAGAGCCTTCACTTAGGACTAAAAGCGTATCTGAATTCATTTGATGTAGTGGATGTTGTGATGTGCTACCGAAATCCCCCCTTCCCATTTTACAGTGAGGCACCTGTCTTCCCAGCTTTTAGAGGTATTGGTAGTTAAAAACTCCAATGATTTAAACATTGTGAGTTGTCCTTGGCTGAAAAGGGCGAATTCATCTGTATCCAGTGGCTGGGTACTCTGCTACATCCAAAAACCTGGCTGCCTTGTCCCTGCCTGAGACCAGTTAAAAGATCTTTAAATAGGAGTACAAAGGAGTTGACAATTAACAAAGCAGTTAGCTGAGACCACTTTAAAGGGTCATCTCAGCATCTTGCTCTCTGCAGGACTAGCTGATACCTTCGTCATGACTACAATATAGCTTACCTCTTCTCCTGGTTCAACTTCTGCTCTTCTCTTTCCTGGGTGTGGTTCCCCAGTAATAACATGTTGTGACACACTTTTTGTGTGCAGATTTCGATCTCCTTGTTTATTTCCAAAGAAGCCTTATCTGTATCCCATTAGTTCATATGAAACTTTCCATGGATGGCTGTACCCAGCTGGAATATGTAGTAAGTGTTTATTGAAATGAACAGCAGAACTTGAAAAGATGACTTCATAGCACTTTGGCTTTAGGGTGATAGGATGCTCACAAAAATCACTAATGTCACCTCCAGGATACACTAGCCTGGCTATATGGATCGCAGAGAGTTTATTTTCCTTGCTTACTATGTCACACTGGAAGCCACATTCTCTGTCAGCAAGTACCACTTTTACAGATAGAGGAGAGTTACCATTTAGTTTCATCATGATTGGGTTTCAACAAAAGGAACCATCGTTTTTAAAGACCAACGTGAGTTGGCTGTTTTGCTATGGAATTCTACATTTTGTTTAACCAGCCCATAGGCAGCAGAGCTCCAAGTTGAGCCCATCACAGTGAATCTCTGACTTTTTGCCAGATTTTACAGTGTGAATGTATGTTTAGAAATCTGGAGGTAGAAACATGGACCGGAAGTATGCATAAGGTGATAGTACTGTTACCTTGAGGTACTGTGGCCTCACTTGACCCATTAAGGCTCTGTTTCTATTTGGAAACAGTTGTAGGAGAGTAGTATATGTCATGTACAAATGGGCTCCATGAACATAATTTACCTTAAAAATAGTCATCTGCTAGCTTGCAGATGACAGAGGCACTGAATAGATTTGCCCAGCTAAGGGACATACTTTGGTTTGGCCAACTGGTTGCGGTCGGTGTATACCAACAAGGACACTGCCCACAGAGAATGCTACAGAATGTGAGCTGTGGGATCTTCTTTTAATGATGCTACTTTCATGGCATCATGGCCTTTATGAAGATCTGCCAGGATTTCAGGGCAGATTCTGCTCATAAACACTTGCACCCAATAATGCTATCTCCTACTGTTAAAAGTTGCTCACAGTTTGAGGCTTCCAGCCTGACACCTGTGCCTGCATTCAAGCTCATGTTGTATAGTCTAGGTATAGCGTGCTGTTTTTAAATTTAAGACCAACAGCTGCAAATGAGTTAGGAGATGCTGTGAGTTTGACTGTGAAAAGGCCCTATTTACAGTGTATTTCCTTAGGGGTGCCAGACTGACAGGGATATTATTATTTGGATCTCACTGGATTGGCCAATTATTTGGAATTGGCCAACCAGTTGCCTTAAGAATGAATGGTATTAAAAACATTATGAATGGTCACACATTAAGGATGGTGTGAAAAGCCAGATGTAAGAGCTGAATCCAGTGAGCAATGCGTGGTCTTTGTATGACAGGCTTCAGTTTGACACTCCACTCTAGATGACTACCATTCTGGATTAAATCATCCTTCTTTAAAAAGATGGGAACCAGTAACATCTTTAAAAACACTTAGCATTATGGTTTCTTTTTACAGTTTCGCTTAGAGTTGACATAATACCTCCTGTAAATTTTTGGTAAAAACACATACAGAAACATTGGCATTCTCAAAGGGATATATGACATGCTTTTTCAGAGATGGGTAACATTGTACCTACCAGGTACTAGGTTTGAGAGAAATCTTTACAAAGGAAGATTGTGGTGAGAAAAGAACACAAGCAAGTTGTAAGTGTAAAAGACCCAAGATAATCTGAATTGCCCCCATGGTTCTCAAAGGGAGGGATGCTTTGATAATCCTGGTAGGTTTGATGAATCAATTCCAATGTATGCACTGTGACTAATACGGCCTATTAGACCAGGACACAGATGAATATTTCAATCAGTAGAAAAGACACCTTCTTCTTCAATGTGAAAAAAACTCACAGAAGAACTATACAGTGATTGCAAAAGCTCAGTGTTCTAGAAACTAGAAGTAGTACAATTTGCATGAAAAGATGAAGAAATACATTACAGACATATCTAAAATAAAATGCAGATTATTCAGCTATCAACCCTTAAGAGGTGTACTGAAGGAATCTGTCCTCATGGATGACCAAACAAGACAGAGAAATGTATGGTCTGTTGGTGGAGCTGATTCTCAGGAAGAATCAATGCAGGAGGACCTGGCTTAGTTGTAGCAGAAGTTCCAGCAGCAGTTCCAGCTGATGAAAAGCTCCTTGTCAAAGTGTTGTTAAATTCACCCACAGAAGGTGAATTTAAGGCTAGGTGTTTCCTGGAAGTCTAGAAAGCTGTTGCAAAGTTGAAACTTGCATAAGATCCGTGTTACGGGATACCGATCACAGACACTATCCATAGCAAGTAAGAACGACTCTCTGCCTTGTTTATACAGTGTTCCTTTATGCCAACCTTGTGTAGTTTGCATAAAGGGACATCACACCAGAATGCAAGTCTGGAATCCAGTGAAGAATCTACCTGGGGTAGTATGATGCAGATATCATCAGCTCCAAAATCACTAGGCGTCTAGTTCTTATACACATAGCACTCTTTGAACACAGCTTTTGTAGATATACTTACTATTAATGGCAGACAGGCAGTCCTAGAGACCAGCCAATTCCATCTAAATGGCTTATTTAATGATTCTCAAGTCACCAAAGCAGTAATATCAGCAAATATAATCTGATTTCCACGGTATCATTCACTCTTTAATCATGGCCATTGGTCCTTGGGATGGCTGGAGACTCATTTCATTTGCATCTGTTTTCATTATTCTTGCAGATAGTGAATCACTTTGCCCCATCAGAGGTAGATTCTCTTTTAAACTCAGATCAATATATCTAACGTGTTTTCAGAATGGGTACTTATGATCAATGTGCATTATTTATCACAGAATTGCCTGTGTGCATATTTTTCACTTGGAATGCTTTAAAAAAGGCAACACTCTAGGTATGCATGTGGTTAATATGCATAATAATCAGAAACTAATAATTCATGAATAAGATATTAAATTAGCAGTGAAATTAAAAGAAATTCTTCCTTCTCATTAGTTAGGATTTTTTCTTCTTATAAATAATGCTGATTTCCAATATATCATTGTTAAGAGAAATGTAAATATGCATACTTCTATGATATTTTATTATCATAATGTATGGCAGAAATGCATAAACACATGGGAGAGTTCATAGAATAAAATAGGAAGTATATAAGAAAATCTAATATTAATGCTTTTGTGCACTAAAATTATGCATGAGTTTCTTGACTGTCTGGTCAAAAATGTTGAAGGTATCTCTTTTGCTGTGTTGAGAATGTGTAAGCAACTTTCTTGTGGCAATAAAATTGAGATTGCGTGATATAGTAATTAAAACATTGAATATCGAGCCAGATGCTGGTGGCTTTACACTGGTAATCCTAGTTACACGAGAGGCTGAGATCTGAGGATTGGAGTTCAAAGTTAGTTTGACACTTATCTCAAATTAATTACCAAAAAGCCTAAAGTGAAGTGTGGCTCAAGTGGTAGAGCCTTAACTTTGAACAAAAAAGGACAGGGACAATGCCCAGGCCCTGAGATCAAATCCTAGGATACAACATGCACACGCACACACACACACACACACACACACACACACACACACACACACACACACACACACACAACTTTGAGACTCATTAAAAGTGGTCTTGAGTTTTTCCTGTTTTATGTTTTGGTGTGGATTCTTGGGTTAATGATTTCAACTTTTTCAGACAGTGTGTTCATCAGAAAATGGGTGTAGAATTTCCATCATTTCTCTACTTCTTGTCTGATACTGGGGAAAAATCTTTACTCATCATGGACACTTGTGGCTACAAATGACAATCAAATAAGAGAAAACACTGCATCTATCCCAGTGCAGTGGAAGTGCTATTGGTATAATGTTTATTTGGTGTTAGAGGAAATTGCTCTGGGCGCTTAGGTAAAAGCTTACCTAGCATACCTCTGGCGAAAACACCATTGCTTTGAATTTAGTGGACAGTCTGATGACATTAGCCCTTGTCTCCCTGTTGTCTGGGACAAGTCTCTCATGGTGGTATTTTTGTTGGGTGAATATGTTGATGAAAGGTTTCTCCCTGACTTCAGTCCACTTGGCTATAGTTTAAACTGAGTATCTTTAGAGTCAGACTCTGGCAATGGAGAGTAGCCCCTCGATAGCAAACATCTCCCTGCTGATTATCTTGGGCTCACTTTTGCCCTTCCCACTCTCTCATTTGCTTTCTGTGGAAGTTACCAGGACAGCAAGTCTGTCCTTTGTTCTATGAGGCAGACCAGCCTTCCTCTCTGCTCTTTTAACGAGTTCCCAACTTAGCACACTCTGACTTTCCTACTTTCTACCAACCCTATGAAAGAACTTTGCTGTTCTGTATTTCCATTATGCTTTGCATGATAGAAACAGGAGGTTAATGCATAGTTATTGCTGGAGGGAGATTCTTGCATGAATTTTGCTACATTCTGCTCATTGTCCGTTGGGAATTACTTTGGCTGAAAGTAAAAGAAAACTCAATCAATAGTGACTTAACCTAAAGGGCACTTTTTTTTAAAGCCAAAGAAGAAACTTCACACCTCTAGTATTCATTCCTTGGCCTTTTGCTGTCAAAATCTGGATTGTGAATTTCTACAATTTTCTTGGCATAGAAATATTTCTCATGCTTCCAAGAATTCTTCTGCAGCCCATGGAACCTTATGTAACTGTGTCAGGAACACAGAGTAAGAAGGAACTTGGTATCTGCATGACAAGGGAGAAAGATCATTGAGGGTCATTTTCATTCCTTTTATCAGAGAGGAAAAAGGATGTCTCATAAGTCTCTTTATATGACAGGAACTCAGCTCTTAGAACCCTTTGCTCTAAAGGAAGCTAGAAATGTAAGTAATTAGATGCCTTTTCCAAGTTCTATAGGAAGAGGAGGGTACTGACAGTAGCTTTTAAGTAGCTAAATAACTGTCTTTCAACTGACCTTAGTGTGGGGTTGGCATAAATTAGTATCTCGGTATCACGACACATGGAGCATGGGCTTATATCAGGAAGCCTCAGGCAGGGCAGGTAGTGAGCTTCTCTGAGAGTGAAACATGTGACAAACTGTATTTGACCAGGAAAGACTGGAAAGTTTCAGTCTAAGTGGGAAAAAAAGTACAGATTGAGCTGGCCCAAGTGATGAATACAGGATTGGCAGAGAGGAATTGTTTGGAGGAAATCTGTGAAGGCATGGGGTTTGTGGGACTCAGGAAGCTAGAGATAAGGGTAAGATCAGTTGCTACTGGAGGCGGCGGCGGAGGGGAGGAGGCTGAGGTGAGAAGTTTGAGGATGAAGGATGAAATCTTTCCTTGAACATTGCTTTTGTGTTGTCTTCACAAAGCTGACCTGGAGACAAGGATGTGGATGAAAATGTTTCCTCTGTGAGGTGATCTCAGGAAGCCCAGGAATGAAATGAGAAAAAGAGATAGGGAAGGAAAAAAAAATGGGAAGAATGGGTTCATGAGCAGGTCCTCCCTAAGGACCTTGAGGGATTTTGTAGAACATATTCCAGAAGTGGCTCACCAAGGAGACGAGGCATATTTATTCACCAATTTTTATTTGTAATTGGTGGATGCTAATCCTGCAGATAATATTTCCTTGGTGCTTTTGACCTTCCTTATGTTACGCTAAGCTAGGTCTAGGCTGAGCATGATTTAGAGCCAGAGATAACTTTTTGTAAAGCACCATGAGATGACATTGGCAAGTATGAGTAAGGATAAAAGAGTAGGGGCATCTGAAAGGGATTGTGATATTATAGGCAGAGTACCACAAGTTTCTGATATAGGTAGCATCTAATTGTTTTTTTTCTTTTTATATTTGTTATCAATTCATCTTTTTACTTTTTGAAAAACATCTAATTTTGTCTAAGAGGAAGTAATAGAAAAGATACAATAGTTTATCTATTGAAGGTAGAAAGAAAATAGTTTGGTGCCTACTTTGAGGAGAAAGAGTATTACCAGCAACTTGTCTGAACACCTAGGCTGGTGGTCTACTAGTTGAGCCACACCTCCAGCTCTGTTTTTTGCTGTTATTTTTGAGATAGTCTTATTTCTTTATTGTTATTGTAAAGGTGATTGTGATTAGAAAAGAGTTATGGTTACATAAGTCAGATAAAGAATATGTTTCTTTTTGAACAATGACACCCCTTCCCTTACTTTCTCCCAGTTTTTCTTTCTTGTCCCTACCCACAAGTTGTATAGTTTGTTTTCAACATAGTGTCTAGTGAGTATCACTGCTGCATTTGTTCACCCTTTGTCCCACTATTTCTGTGCCCTCCTTACTCTCCCTAAGACAGATAAATGAACAAGAGAAAAGGAAGTGAAAACAAAAACAGTAACACAGAAAATAAAAAAGACCTCTTGTTTCCACTTCCTGGAGTTCATTTTGATAAATACTATTTCATATGATCCAATGCATGTCATAGACTCTTTTGTGAACTTTTCTGCCTGGGCTGGTCTTAAACCCTAATCCTTCTACTCTCTGTCTCCCAAGTAACCACCGGCACTTGCTAGTTTATCTTTTTTATCCTTAAGAACTTGTATAAAGGCATTTCAATTCAACACGTCAATTTATGAGTACAATGCATCTTGATCAATGTCACCCCTTGCATTACTCTCTCCCATCTCTCCTTTCCCCACCCTCAATTTTCCTAGGTCCATTTTCATATGTATACATTTAATACTACAGCTGTGTTCTCCCACCCTTCTTCTCTCCATTTGCTTACTCCCCTCTCCTTGGCCTTAGCTCCCCAACACCTCAGACTCCAGCTCTCCTGGTATTCATTTTGTTAGACTGTACATTAGTTGTTCAAAGGAGTTACACCATTGGAATTTTTCCCCTGCAGATCTCATACTTTAGTTATTTGTGTATATGTTAATATGACCTTGTAGATGTTTATGTATATATGAATACATTAGTTCTAGCTTTCACATATGAGAGAGACATACATCCTCTGTCTCTCTGAGCCTGACTTACTTCATTTAACATAATTTGTCCAGAATCCATTTCTCTTCAAATGAATAACAATATTACTCTTCCTGGTGGATGAATAAAACTCCATTGTATTTGTGGTCGTGCTGCTGATACCTGTGTGTGCATCTGGGATAGTTTTAATAACTGGAGAGATTTTGGCTGGCACATGCACTTCAAGATTCTCCTTGACATTTAGGTGTTTATAAATTTCTTTTAGGAGTGATGCAGTACACTTTTACAGTGCTAGCTTGTCCGTATTCACAGCTTAAACAAAAAAGGCCCAGAGTCCTGCTCCTGATATGATTTATATGACTGGGGTTGGTTGAAATGCAGAATTATGCCAAGCTAACTCACAGCATGCTGGGATGAAAAAGCAAGAGGGATGATCAAGTAATCTCCTGAGAACGGAAATCTGAAAGTTGGAAATACTGCTGGTCTATACTGGTTACAGTTAGCGCTGAGATAAAAGTAGGAGGAAAACCATCCATGATAGCCACATGTATTCATCTTCTGACAAGTGAGCATGCTTCCTTTGTGACTTAACCTGAGTTGGTCTCTGACGCTTTTGGACTAAAAGAGCTCAACATGGATATAGATACCTTTCCATGTAAATAATCAATCATGGTGACAGTGATTTGTTTGCTTGAACTATATTGATCATGTATACACAACATGAACACACACACACATCCCAGTGGGATGAAAAAAATCAATTTAATTGAGTTATTGAAACTATGAAGTCACAAGGATTTCTGTTTTTTAAATTTCATTCTGTCTTCATTCTGCATCTGAAGATATTCTAGAGTCATTTGGTCTCACCTTAAATTCTTAAAAATCTGTTTGACCCATGTTGACCTTTGTCTTCTGTCTCTACAGGTCTTAAGGCTCTGTAGTTTATGCAAATTATTTTAGGTTGATATTTCTGGAGTTTTCCAGCCCGGTCTTGACTTGAAGAATTCATTCTTATTGTTCCTATATACTATCAATGTCCCAGAAATGCCAATATTTTGGCGTTTAAGCTCTATCCCTCAGACAGCTTAATTTCCAGAAGTGGGAACAAAAAGTTCTTCGTTAGATTCTGCCCTGATTTTTGCTTTGGAAAATAAGGTCATCATAGCCTCGGATTCTACCATTCTTTTGGATTTTGAAAATTGTAAATTGTAACTACTTTTCCTTGCACAAGAACACCTATGCAGCCTTCATCACTGAGACGCTGTATTGTAAGGAGCAGGGTGGGTATCAGGGTGCCATCTTTGTACACTGATTTCTAGGGAATCAGTGCTGGAGTCTTCATCAATGAAGAAAGTAGAATGTGAGGTATGATCTCACTGCCCCACACAGAGGTGTTGGGTAGGAGGAAGTAACTGAGTTGAATATACTATGCCATTCCGATGACATGGAAACATTACTTATACCTCTCCCAAACTTTATCAGCTGTTTATTGTTCTGGAAGACAGAACAGTTATTCTTATTAACTGAATGGTTAGAAACCAGTGTATTTCAGAATGATTGCCTGGCCCTACAGCTCTCAGGTAGACACGTGCTGAAATACCTTGTTGTAATTGACTTCCTCCCTTACTAGACTCTGCTTGTTAGGGTAATGCTGTTTCGGTTAGTCTGGCTTGTGGTCCTCTTGCATGCATAGGTAGTTCTGGTTCATTGTCAATGTCGATCAATGTCAACTCAAGGTACATGCAATAGTGTACTTGAAGATGATTAACACTGCTGGGAATACTGTGGATGGCTATAATTTCCTTTTGGTGGTACATATCACTTGGGTTTTTTTATTAGTTTCTTGTTTTTGAGAGATGACTGATTAGTTGAAACAAAATTTGTAGTCACAACATCTGTCTTGTTGCCATGGAGATTCCCTTTTAAAATGTCTATGTCAATAATTAGGATAGATGTTTGTTTGTAGGCCTAAATTGGTGATTCAAAAAACAGTAAGCAAATTAATCTATTACTTAGGATCATTACTATTATATGGTCATTTCTAGTAATCATTATTTTAGATATTTTGTTAATCACTAGTGTCCCAATTGCTTATTAACAAATAATAATGTTTATAAGTTCCATGTTTCTTTCATTTTTACCTTTGTTCCTAGAATCTAGCTTTTAAAATAAGAATGATAAGTCCATTTCTGCTCAGATTGCTAATAGAATATTGCAATAGTAAATTAGAGACTAGTCAACCAGGGAGATTTATTATGATGTTGATGATGATGATGATAATAATCATGATGGCACTGATGATGATGAATGTAAAAAATAATAGCTACTTTATTAAGATATAAACATATGCCAAACAGCATTATAAACTGTTACATGTAATTAACAATTGGTCCTTGTACCATTTGCCTTACAGATGAGAAGTTGAGGAACAGAGCATATAGGAATTCATTCCAGGTCACTTTTAGAGGTAGAAGTAGGAGGAGTAGACATAGGGATACTGCAAACTACTCGTGAATTTTATGATTACTAGTGAAAACCAGTTGGGTTTCAGTTTCAGGAAAGGGGAATAGAATCTTTGGAGACAAGGACTCATTAAAAAACCACTTGTTATAAAAGGCAAGGGCATATACATTGCATGAACTTCAAGTTGGCAATCCAATTGCTGTTTGGTGTTGTTGGTTATGGGGCTTGAACTCAGGGCCTGGGCACTGTCCCTGAGCCTCTTTGTGCTCAAGGCTGGCACTCTACCACTTGAGCCACAGTGCTACTTCTGGTTTTTGAGTGGTAAATTGGAGATAAGAGTTTCACAGGTATTTTTCTGTCCCAGCTGCCTCGAACTGTGATCTTTAGATCTCAGCTTCTAGAGTAGCTGGGATCTGATTGACTTTTTAAGGTTTTTTTTTCATTTTTTTTCAAGATTTTTTTAAAGTAAGCTGACCACTCAAGTTTAGTGGGCCTTGGGGTAAAGGAGAGAAAAGGGTCCCAGCATCTAGGCAAGCAACACATTCAGCTTAGTAGGAATAGAAAAATAACCAGGAGGCCCTACTAGTTCTTCTGCATCTTACTGTCTTTTTTCTACATAGAAACTTTCTAACATTTTCCTTCTGGATTTTTCATGTGTTTAGAGATGAATTAGTTTACCATGAATGGACAACTAGGCTTACTTATAAGGCTGAAGGCTCTCAGTGTTTATATGTGATCCATAGTTCCACAGAGACTCCATATTGCGTTTCAGGGGAGCTTCTATCCAAGTTTTTTCCAAATTATGGTTTGGCATATTAGTTATAAAACATGTGAATATATACTCAGTTCAGGGGGAGGTTTCCGTGGTCAAATAAATTTGGGACAATGGAACCTAACACAATGACACAATGCCCAGGGTTCTGAAGTACATTGTAAATGTCCACAAGGGATCTAAGGCAGACAGAATTTCTCCAACTTACTAATGGTTTTAAAAATTTCTCCTAGAGAAGCTCATGAGAGGTTTATGAATGTGACTCACAGAACAAATGTAGTTCTTTTGAAAATTGTTTTCCTTCTATAGTATGGAAAGAAATACATATTAATTTCATAGATGTATGAAGTTTTTATATATATATATATATATATATATATATATATATATATATATATATATACACACACACACATAGGTATATATAAGGGGAAGAGAATCTAAAGAGCACATTAGGCAGTGGAAAGAGATGGAAGTCCAAATTTAGTGTTTCAGTCTAGGTCTGTCTCTCAGTAGTGGTGCAATAATGGTTGGAAACAGGAACCTTTTACATTTTAGTTTCTCCCCTTAAAGACATTAAGACAGGTTGGCTGCCAGTGGCTCATGCCTGTCATTCTAGCTACTTAGGAGTTTGAGATCTGAAGATCAAGGTTTGAAGCTTGCCTAGGCAGGAAAGTCTGTGAAACTCTTATTTCCAATTAACTATCCTAAAGCTGGAAGTGGAGTTGTGGCGTAGATGCAAGAGTTCTAGCTTTGAGCAGAAAGCTCAGGGACAGTACCCAGGCCAAATTCAAGCCCTAAGACCAGCACTCCCTACCCTCCCCCCAAAAAAAATTTAGGATAGAACAATATGATGGTATTGGGGAAAGGGAATGGATGGAAAAGGGAAAGATACTTAACAATTAAAAAGTTAAGTGTAGTAACAAGTTGCTAATAATCACCGTGTGTCTCAATTGTTCATTCATTTATTCATTCAACAAGTATCCCTTTCTGACTTTACTGTATACTGAGGACAGAAGGATAAACAAGACAAAATGCTCTTCCCTCTGGAGTTTCTAATCTGGAGATAAGGAGAACAGAATCAATAATGGAATCAAACTAATAAATGGCAACTAACTGTGAAAAATGAAAATAAATGAACTGAGTAAGTGATGGAGGATGATAGAATAGATTCTATGTTCATAAGTTGTAAGTTGTGTTGCTCTTCAAAGGCCCAGAGGGGCTCAGGCCTCCCACTGACCTTCTGAATGGGAAAGGATGATTAATTTCTCCCTTTCCCTGATGAACGACCTTTCTATTCTGGGATTTCACATTGTGGTTTCAAAATAATTGAGTGTTTCATTAGCCAATTGCAACCTGAGAGTAGAAATGACTATAGGATACGTCTGAGAAGTTGCTGCTGAAATGTCCCTAGAAATAGTCTTCATTCTAGCAAATGCTGTGATATATCATGGTTCTTCTGTGGGTAAAGTAGAGGGAGATTCCCCATTTTGGGTGCCAAGAAATATGTATCTCAGCCTCTGTCACTCACAAACTAAGATAGCTGAACCAATTTGCTCAACCTTTCTCAGTTTTATATATTCCCTTTGTGGCAAAAAGGGAGGAATAGTGTATCTTGTACCCACAATGCCTTCTAACTCCTACGTGTCCATTCCAGGTTACTTACCTCTCAGTCTTCCTTCACTTTTATCTTTGGCATTTTGGATCTGATGCTGTTGCTAGGCCCTCTTCTCTTGAGCAGTCACTTGTGATTTAGCTCATTCCAAGCCTCTTTACATGCTTAAAGGAACCATCAAGGAAGAGGCTTCTATGTGCATAGAAACCAGCCATTGATGCCTGTGAATGGCTAGTTTAATACTGGGAAGTTTAGGTAACTGCTGACAAAGACACCCATTTACTTTCTTCCATGGGTCAGGCAGCTCAGTTAATATCTACACTAATTGAACACATGAATTAGAGAAAATGATGACTCGTTGCAGGCATATGTGTGCTTAAAAATGGGAATAATGAGAAGCTAACCTAAGATAATTTGAGCTGTAAGAATTTTATAAATGGAAATTTCTGCCTAGGAAAATAAGTAGCAAATACATAGAAGAGCCTTGAAGATTCCTAGCTGAGCTTTTCATTTTCCCTTGGCTGGGTTGTTTTTCTTTACAGGTATGGTTAGATATCATAAATACAACTATCGCCACTAGAAAGGCTGAGAAAACCCAGAGAGAAAAGAGAAGCGAGATGTATTCAGTCACATAAAAGGATGAAGAGTTCTCCTTGAAATTATTTTTAGATGCTGGTGTGTGTGTGAGTGTGTGTGTGTGTGTGTGTGTGTGTGTGTGTGTGTGTGTGTGTGTGTGTGTGTGTGTGTATTGTACACTGATGTGCATATTGCTTTATTAGGATGTATACTTCTGGCAGGGATAGGAGGCCCTTCAGCTCCATTTCCTGGTTTCTTGGTTGGTCATTGACATTCTTTATCTGTCATGGAAAAGATGTGGTGGACAAGAACATTCCTAATCCTCTCCAGGTGTGGGATGGCCTCACCCAAAGTCAGTCACTTAACCCAGTGATTCCCATCCAATGAACAATGAGGATTTAATATCCTTGACCTCAGATCCCAAATTTGGGGAATTTCTGAAAATCATACTAGCTTCTCATCTCCCTGAGACGTTGGAGTACTTTGGAGGAATGAAATGCAAACCTGACTTGTCTTTCTACCCAATTCTGATTTCTTTTTGCTCTCTTTCCTAGAGGTTGTTCCCATGAACAAATATCCCCTAAACTAACTGTCACAAAAGACAACAATATAATAATGACTGCATTTAGATCATGCTATTTTCCTTGCCTAAAATGTCCCTGGAATGAAATCCACATTTCTCATCACAGTTTCCAGGTTCTTTCTTTCTTTTCTTTTTTTTAAATTATAAAGATACTGTACAGAGGGATTACAGTTACACAAGTAAGGTAATGAGTACATTTCCTATCGTGCCTTGTTACCCCCTCCTTTGTTTTCCCTACTATCCCTTCCCTCTTCACCTTTCCAACTCCCCTCCCCACCCCTGGATTTGTAAAGTTCATTTTCAACATAGTATCCAGGTTCTTTATAAACTGAGGCTTAACTTCAATTCCTTTATTGCTGCTGAACAGGCACCTTGAGATCCAGCTCATAGTCCCTAGATGATTCTAAGGATTCTTATATACTGACCCTCTAAACAATATTGCCTTTCTTGCTTCTTTGAAAAATATCTATTGTTCCTTCACCACTTGTCTTACATCCCAATGATGAGAGCTTTAGTTACTGAGCCCTCGCCTCTCTTGTGCTTGGAACAATACAAAGACCCTCAAGTAGCATTGGGTTAGGTCTCATTTAATCCCCAAGCTTAAAGTGAGAGGTACTATCTTCATTCCCATTTTACTGAGGAGAAAACAGAGGCACAGAGTTTAAGGAACCTTGTTCAGAGTCATAAACTTGGTGGACAGTGGAGCTAGCATTCATCTGAGGGTTGGCAGCCAGTGTCAAATCACACTGGGTATTATTTTTCTTCTTTATTTTTGTAAAATGTCTTTCATATTTACTCCCATTTCAATAGTTTTTAGAGACCTCAATTTCTTATTTTCCAAGCTTTATTTAAAAATGCACCTATCTGAAGTGTGTAACTTGATATGTATATATATACATATACAAGACTGAAATAATCACCAAGGCTAAACATATTAACATGTTATCCCTCACCCCTCACAGTGACCACTGTATCTGTGCATTGAATAAACTTGTATTACCATGTCAGCAAAATTAAATTCAATAATTTAGTGAACTCTAGTCTTCCTGTGTACATTAGATAGACTCACTGAAACTTTTTACTCTTTGTGCAGGAGAAACTTGTTTCTGCTGCTTCTTTAGCTGGACATGTTAAGAAGGCCTGGACATGAAGCTATATGTCTGTCTTTTGCCTCCATCAATTTGCTTCTCCTCCAATTGGATCCTCCACAATTTCCCATGCCATTCTCCTGTCCATTATCATTATTAGAGGCTGCAATAAAGGATAGGGGGTTGATCTTCATGTGACTTTACATTTCCCTGTTGATCTTGAGGTTCTATGATTCTTACTCTTTATTTATGCTTTCATACATTCTTCATCCTTGGTTTATTCACTCAGCAACTACTCATCAAAAATCTACTATGTTTCTTTCAAGTACTCCTCTAGTGGGCAAAATGGATGCAAACCTTGGTTCATGGAACATTTGTTCTAGAGGGGAGACCTGGACATGCATATTCATGTAAGTCAGGTAGTAGTGTGTGACAGGAAAAGGGGATCCTGGGAGAATGACATGTTTTTTTTTATGGTTTTTAAGTATTTGTGGATCTTAGATAGAAAAGAAAAATCTCAAGTATGTGATCCAGATTCTGCTTCAGTCTCACTGCAGACAAAGATGGGTTGACTTTCCTGTTTACTATGCCTTCCCTGCACCCCATATACTCTTCCTGCTCCTTCAAAGGATGTGTTCCTCCCTTTGGTCAGATCCATCCTTGTGTGGACTAAGGCCTCAGAGCTAGAGATAGATAACTGAAGGATGAAGCACTGGTTTCTTAAAAAAAAATCTCTTGGGCCAATGTGGTGTCAAAGTGATTAATACTTTTTTCCCAACAGATAAAAGTTCAGGAGTCCCAGGGAGTTCAGTTGCCTTAATAGCATTAAAGCAATAAATACCCTTTTAAAAGTACAGGCCGTTGATGCTGAAATACCAGCCAAGTGATCTGCAGAGACTATGGAAATTTACCATTTCCTTTGAGAAGTGGCTGAGCTCATAGAAGGTCTGCCACTTCTATTCATGACTCACATCATCTCCCTTAGTTCTCAGTAGGACCCTTGGTCATCTTTGGAAGAGGAACAGATTCTACTAAAACCATCATTTAAGAGGAGGACTTTGCCTAAGGGTTTGGTCATTAATTTCCATTATTTGCTCCTGAATTCATTTTCTACTATGAAAAAGCCATTAGTGTGGTGTCAAGATCCATTTGTTTCAGCCCTTTTTCCTTATTGTATTAATTCTGCATACTATTAGGTTCAATTTCTTCTTATGGAGTCGGTAGCAGTTAGGAACAGACTCTTGTTCTAGGAAAACTCACAAGAACAATGGGATTAGCTAGGGTACCACAACATCTCTCATCTCTCTTTGGTAAGTCCCATGCTACACTTAGCTTATTTGAAAGTCTCAGATGGTGGGAAATAATCAAGAAAATACATCTTTTCCAGTATTGCAACTTTTCTAACTTTTTTGAATTCCCAGTGTGCAGAGCTGTGCCCTGTTCTGAATTCAGTGTTTGGAAGGAATCATTTCAAATAACAATAGATACATGTGGAAACACAGTGAAACTTGTGCTTGCTTGGCTCACTTCTGGATTTGGCTAAGTTTGAGGATGTGTTTTCTTGGCTTGGTGAGGTGAACATAAAAGTGGTATGTGGACCTGTATTTGTGAGAGGCAGTGCCAGGAGTGAGAACCCACCTTAGAGCGATGTTTATGCCTGAAGAACTTGACCTTGTTGATACAGGTTTGGTTGTTGAGGGTGAGGATGACCCAGGTGTGATTCTGAATAGAATGTGCTGCCATTCTCTCTGATCAGAACCTCGCTCCCTTTTGTGCACTCATTGCTGAGCCCTGTGTGTGTGTGTATGTGTGTGTGTGTGTGTGTGTGTGTGTGTGTGTGTGTGTGAAAGAGATAGAGAGAGAGCATGTGTATCCCTTAGATTCACAGATCTAGATATTAGTTTGGAAACTGGAAGCTATTTCCTAGCTTTTGGAGTGCTTATTTGAATGCAGCTAGGGCAGTGTGTCTGCACGACTTTCCAGTTGGCTTCCCAGGAGGAAGGCAACAGCTCAGAGCACTTGTTAGTCCAAAGGTTTGAATGCACTAGAGGCAAGGTAATTAGAGATCTCCAGGAGAGCGCAGAGAAGAGTAATCGAGAGGAGCCAAGTGAAAAATAATGGGGGAAGAAAAGCAGATGAAGGGCCATAACTCACAAGAAGCTGGCTGGTCCTTGTTTAGATGATAGAAGGGCTGAGCTGAGAACTCGAGAGGATGGAGAGAGGTGTAGCCAAAGAAAATTTCATCTGAGCGTTTGTCAGGATGTCCAAACCGAGAGATCTATTCAACCAGAGGCACAGAAAGGAGTCATCTGACTCTTAAGAGCAAGCATCCCCTAGGTGAACAAAGATCAGCAGGCCCTGGCGGTGGTTAAGGAAACACCTTTCTAGTCAGCTGCTTCTAATCCTGACAGACTCAAGAACAAGGCTGAGCTTTTAAAAGGAGACCAGACACCATGATGAGAGGACTTGTGTCCTGCTGTGTCCATGCCATCCAGAGAAAAGAGCAGTTAAAACACTGAAATAAAATGGAGCCAGCAGATCCACGTTCTTTGGCCTGGTTAAGTAGTTAGAGCCAGCGGTCCATGGGTGGGCTCTGGGATCAGTGCTCAACTTCTCCTCTGCTTGTCAAGAGAAATGATCAGTTTAGAGGAGTTCAAAAGATGGCTTCTGTTCATTCCTTCAGCTTGAGGATGTAGACAGACAAGAAAAGGAAATAAAATTTGCCAGAAGTTCAAAACTGCTTCTGGGTGAGTGACAGTTGTATGTGAAGACATTACCTTTCTGAAGTTGGCCTGCTGGTTTGAAGACTTCCCTACTGAGTCCTAGCTGGACCAAGCGGACCTGTGTGAGATAATGAGAATGAATCTCATTCATTCTCAGCACACTGACTCCCTGTTGTGAAAGCAGCTGTCCTACCAGGAACTACCTTCACTCCAGTGAAGTGATAGCACACTTGGTTTGCCCCTGTGAATGGAAATGACCACTCGTTTGTTTGAGATCAAGAGGTGTCCCAGGCTGTGAGACCTTCATGACAACTGGCATGGTGTCTCCAGAGACAAAGGGGAAAGTTTTGATAGGTGCATTTTGATTTTGATAGGTATATCAAAAATAAATCAGAATTCCCCTGATTTATCTGTCATGGCTGAGGAAAACCGTGCTTGTATTTCTTTCTGTTTTTATGTAAGCAGATGGGCAGGAATGCAACAGGTTAGAAAGCTTGCCCAACAACTTTGTTAATGTCAATTGTCTTTGGGTTAGTGAGATTTCCAGCGAACATTCCCATTTTCTGTGTTCTATGAATTGCTTGAATTTATCAATTGAGCATTTATTAATACTATAATGTTAATAAAAAGAGAACACAATTAACCTATTTTTCTTGTGTGTAAGTATTTTTTTTTTAACCAAAGTCATGCATTTAAAGAGCTGAGTCTGGAACTCAGCTCTGCTGAACTCCGAAGTCCATGATCTATGGTGTGGGCCTGGGGAAGAAACCTACTCATTTAAGGAGCTTTTGGTTCTTTAGGAAGTTTCTGTCTTTCCTTCAATTGCTTTAGATCATCTTGTCAAGAGGTTGAAGAATCCTCTATGATGAAGAATGTTAAAAATGAATTTTCTCCCACAGCTTCTCAACTGGACAAATATATTTTTTTTGGTGGCAGTCACCATTCTTTGCAGCTAAAAGATATTAGATAGAAAAATCTTACTTGTAGCATTTTTTAATTAGCACCCTGGGGCCCACTCTGATAAAGTTCTATTTGTTGTGAATATGAATATAAGAGAGCCCACTGGAGGGCTCCTAAAGTTCTCCATTTTGTCAGCAGGGTTGTCTGTCCCCTGCTGTCCCAAGCATCTGTCCACTTGCAGTGGCTGTCTCATAGAGGAAGTGTAGTAAAGAGCTTGGGCCAAGTGACCCTGGAGGTGGGGGAAGTGTGGCTTAGGCTCTGAGTAAAGCTTGGGAGTTCTTGAAACTAAGAAAACAACTCTCTTCTATAACAAGTAGTCAGACCTGGTATGTCCCAAATTAATGGGGTTAGTGCTCATTCTAAAGCAAATCGCTCCATTTGCTGTTTCCCCTTAATCAGCCTGAAATATTCAAGAGGCCTAGAAATCTTACAATGATTGTCCTGCTTTGACTAGCACAGACTTTAAAGCTCATTTGGTAGTAAGCATTCGAATGAGGCTCTGAAGTCAGACTGAGCTCAAACAAAAGTTCTGCCTTCTGTTAGCTACATGACCTTGAGTTTAATTGTCCCTTGAAGTGTACATAGTCTTGTCTATAAGATGGGATGCTAATTATACTTACCTCATAGGATTGTTGTGGAGAGAAAGTAACAATGCTCCTATCACACAGCCTGCTGAATAAATACGTAGTACCTTATATTTATAGCCAGGATTTCCAACAGGCAGGCAGAGAGCATGGGAAGTTTGTACCCATAGGCATGAGCTGCAACAATGATTCACAGGTTGTCAGGAAGAAAAGATCTAAGGTAGACTAGTTCATAAGGACAAAGGACCAAAGGATAAGAAGAATTTATCTTTTGGCTCATGGGAGAGCCTTAGTCCCATTTTCAAATCCTTTTGACGAACACTATTAAGCTCATTCAGGATATTTTCCCTATTTTAAAACCAACCAATTAAGGGCTTTTAATTTTATTTGCAAAATCCTTTCACCATAACACCTAGATTACTGGTGTTGACTACTGGGCACTGTAGTCTAGCCAAGGTGACACCTTAAAAAACCACATTAGCTATGATCATCTATATTAATTTTCTGTAGCTGCTATAAGAAGTGACCACACAGATGCAGTTTAAAACAACAAATCTGTTTTTCAGGGTTTTGGAGGTCAGAAATCTAAAAACAGAGAGTCATTGTGCTAAACTGCATGGATCACCGTCTCCTCCTGGAGGAGATAGGTGATGTATTCATCTGATTTCTGGCATTCCTTGGTTTATGGCCAATCTCTGCCTCCATTAGCCACATTACGTTCTCCTCTTCTAGGTATGTTAAAAAGTCCCTCCACTTCTCTCTTTTGCAAGAACTAGTATAGTGAGTTGGGGCTTTCCTAGATATTCCTGGGTAATTTCATCTCAAGACCCATAATTTAATCACATCTGCATCTAAGGCAGATTATTTCCATCTAAGGCAGATTATTTCCATCTAAGGCAATATTTACCCCTTCCGAGGGTTAGGAAGGAATACCCATAGGGACCATTATTTGGACAACAACAACATCTTGCAGGAGGTTAACTCTGTGCTGGGGACTTCACAAAACTAGAGAAATGCCAAGATGAAATTGCCACATTCTCTGCTTTTAGGAACTGACTGACAACAAATGGAGAATCTTGAGGAATGTGAGCTGACAGACAATGGTACAAAGAAAGGAGGCAGAGTGCCTCTGGATGGTTATCTGTAATGTCACATAGGAGTTTAGAAGTAGGGAGGTGCCATGAAGAGCCAAGATTGTATCATGGTGGACTGAAGACTTGAATAAGACTTTAAAGAGTAGGGACATGGAAATGTCTAAAATAGTCATTCTCAAATTCAATTATTCATTAGAGTTACTCTAGAACAGATTTCTGTGCCCTACCTCCATAGTTTCAGATAAAGTTCAACCTGAGAATGTGTGATTTGCCACAGTCTTGGATGATGCTGAAGTTGCAGGTTTGAGGAGAATCATTGTTTTGTGGTAGAGAAGGTAGCTCAGATTAACTTAGGTCACAATTTAGATTTCACATTTTTAGAGAGATGCTCCTCTTCTAATACAGAAGAAAATTTGCTCTTTGATTCTTTTATTATTTATCAAGAGGGTGGATACTGGCAACTCCTCCAAGAATGTAAGTTCCATGAGGGTAGAAGGTCTCCTCTTTGTTCCTAAAACCTAGAAAAGTGCTTAGTGCCTAGGAGCTGCTCAAGGTGCCTTTGTTCAACGCAAGAATGAATGATCTCAGGTTTCATGTAGCCTAAAGTTCTTTCAGTACCCTGACTTAAGATATTCTAATTGCAAGAGCTCTTATGGCCTTTAGCCGAAAGGCCGGTCACCTCCAAAGCCAAGGATGCTTGGTTTTGGGGGCTTGGCCATTTCTCTCTAGAGGGCTCTGGGGGAAGTAGGGATGCTGCTTCTGCCTGGTCAGCTCTCCTTCACTCACCAGACTGACTCTCCTACACATTTAATGGGGTCCTGCGAATCACGCCCAGGTGGTGAAACCCCTTTGAAATGCCTCCTGTGCTCCCTGGAAAGCCAGAGTGCCTCATTTTTATGCCATTTTCAGATGTAGACAGTTTTTGCCACTGCAATGGTAAATGGTCAGAAGTCTGTTTACTTTCAGGCTCTCTTTGCTCTCTCTCTCTGCCACTCGTGTCTAACTTTCCCTATCTCTCCCTTTCTCTTTACTACAACATTTTGGCTTGAAGAGTGTGATGCAGGCTGGGTCCCAGGGACCCCCCCTCCTCCTCTAGGTTCCCTCTCAAAGGCTGGCCATTCTAGGTTTGAAAATTGTCAGAGTTTCCATTTGTTTAGGTTTTCTTGGCAGTTTTTCAGAAATTCACCATCTTGAGTTCGCCATCTTGGCCACATGGTGGGTTAAGAGTTGGGTCTCATCTAACTCTTAACCTTCCACTAAGCTTACTACTACACCCACTTCTGCAGCTTCCCCTGTGAGTCCAATATTTGCGGCCTCCCCAGCAAGGTACACCCCATTTTGTAGCCTCACCTGTTAGGCCCTCCCCTCTTTTGTGGCTTCCCAAGCGAGGTGCACCCCCCCCATTTGTGGCTGCCCAAACGAGACTCCCTCTGTTTTGCAGCCTCCCTAATGAGGTACCCCCTCTTTTGCAATCTCCCCGGCAAGGTACCCCCTAATTTGCAGCTTTCCATGAGAGGCCTCCCTCCTCTGTGGCCTCTCCTGCAAGGCCCCCTCCCCTGAAAGACCCCTCCTCTGCCTTTGTAGTGGGGGTGGAACTTGAAGTTCCATGTGTGCTAGAAGCAATGCACCCTCACTGTCAAAATCTTTAGCTCTCTCTAGCATTGACCATGTGGCAGATGTGCCATTTTGGCATTGTGGGAGCTCAGCTGCTATTTTGCACCAACTCCATTTCGCGCTGACCTCAACTTGATTCTGTGTATGCACGCCTATGTGTGTATGTCTGTGTCTGTGTAAACTTGTTATCTGGCATTGTAATCAAGTTATTTGGCTTAAATTGTCTGAGATTCTTGAAGTTTGTTCAGTTTGGATTCATAGTTCAGTACCAGCCAGTCTACATGCAGTCCAGATCCAGTCCATCTCTTCCAACCTGTAAGACAGGCCTCACTCCTGCCTAGACCATGACCATCCTGACTACCTCCACAATGGTAAAAGTAGACTGGAATCTCGCTTGGTTCCATCACACGCAGCTGATTTCTTAGTGAAATATTGCTTTGGATTTGCAAAAGCTAAGGCTCTTTCTGTAACGTTGGTTAACTTAAGCACTGTTAAGGTTACCAGAAAGAAATCAAAACTATATTATCATCACATTTAATGAGTTTTGTCATTTCATAATATTTGTTGGTCAATTCTTGATAAGAACCAGGTAAACTCTACTTATTCTACTTGATCTCCTTGTTGCTTTAATTGGAAATAATAGAGGGCTTTTGTGACAAAGATTGCAGTTCAAAGCCTGGGCTGAAAAATAACTAACCTGCAAAGAGCCAGGCTAGAAGCATGGCTCAAGGCTCTATCTCTAACCAGCCAAACACTGGAAGTGGTACTGTAACTCAACATGATAGAGTACTAGCCTTGAGCAGAAGTGCTCAGGGATAGTGCCCAGGCCTTGAGTTCAAACCTCCTTGAATACCAACTGGAACAAGCCATTCCAGCAATGAGCACCTAGATTAAGCCAGTCTGAGGAACAAGGGAACATGGAGAGGAGTAAGAGGAGATGATGTCACATTAGCTACTTGGTGCCTGCCCTTTCAAAATTAACCAGAGCCAGGAGGTCAGTAGAAGTAAGAAGCCTGCCCATCAATGTCCATACCTGTCTACCTTTTAACTGGACAGGAATTTATATTCTTGCCATTATTACCTGACTCCTCCTCTACCTAGTCACCAGATGTCAGAAGTAGATAGGGACATTTCTACCAATATTTTCAGCCCCAAGTCCTTCCTCTTGCCATTTATTTGCTCTTTAGTATTTTTTTTTCAGTTCATCAATGCCTCATGAGACTTCTCCAGACTTCATCCAAGAGACTTGCCTCCTCCAGACTTCATCTAAGGACTCACACCCACCAAGTGACAATTGTTGCCTGCTGTCTTCTCCCAGAGAGGACGACATCTCAGCCTTTTACCCCTACTGTGAACACTCCTTTCAAGCAGGAAGTAGCCAGAGAGAATCTTTGCCCTTTTTCATAATTATCCAAAGGCTGGAATGTAAGGTCTGCACTGGGACACCTCCCTCCCTCTTAGCTAAGTTTCTGCCCAGTATCTGTTACCTAGGTAACTGGCAGACCTGGAAGCAGTCACCTTCCCCTCCTGCTAGGTCACATCCTGGCCACCTCTGGTCACATGCCTCCCACCTGACCTTAGGAGGGTTCTAGACCCTGAGGTCACATCCAGATCCAGTGTGGCCACACCTTTCCCCCACCTGGCCACACCTCTTCCTGTCCCTGGCCTAGATAAGTCCTGGCCCAGGACTGGGTTGCCCTCCCCTCCCCCCCCCATTCCCGTTTCCTCGTCCCTCCTTTCCTTTTCAGCCATGCTTGTCCATCATGCATGGCGGGCTAGCAGTTCAGTAAATAAACTTCTTTTCCTGCCTGAAAGAAAAAAAATGGTATTCTAATTGACCCAACCTTTGTAGAGCTGAAGAAAATTTGGAATTTCTTTAAGCAGTAGAGGAATGCCTATAAAGTAATTAGGATGGCTAAAACTCATTTAATTCTTAATATTTCTATTTCTGAATAAATATTTCATGTATTGCTCTTCTGGGAGGCAAAGAGCCAGGAAATTTCAGCAATAGTAAGTGTATAAAATTTCCTTTTTCCCTACAGTAGCACATTTTGAAAGATATCTCAACAGGTTATGACAAGTAGAACAGGAAAATATTATTTTAATTTCCCTGGGTCAATTATTAGAATTACTGAAAAACGTACTTAAATCACACTTTATCAGTGTGATCCACTCTGAGAAGGGAAGTAAGTGAGAAAAAAAATCTGGATTGGTTTATCATAATTAAGTTTGTGCCCAAAATGCCAAAACAAATCAAATGCACTGGACACATCTGGCTTGCAGCTACTGGATAAAAGCGTGAAAAGTGAGATCAAGCCTGTCTAAATATGACTTGCTGCTATAAAGCAGGTGGTCAAATTGGAAAGAAATTTCAGGCAATGTGTATCTTATGAGCTGTGTTCCCATGCTTTCCCTTCAGGAAACAGATGCCACATAATAAATGGTAATAAAAAGTTGAAACATGTTGAAGTGTGTTTTGTGTAACTAGGAATTCATGTGGGTTGTTGAGTTTGATTATACGATTGGGCTTTATCCTAATTCTTGTTCCACTAGGTAAAACTGAAGAGATAGGGACAGGATCAGGAGTCAAGTACAATAGTGGTATGAAAATTCATTCCCATTCTTGAACCTAGTTTTACTAGTGACTATTGTTCATTCTAGAAACCTGTCTGTTCTTAACACACCAGGACAACTGGTCACTTCAGAAACAGGATGGATTCCTTCTTGGGGAATGAAACTCAGCGCTGAAGGGCAGTTGTTAAAGGTTCAATGGCCAACGTTCTACACCCATGAAGGAGTGATTTCTCTAGGGAGTGTGTGGGTCTTATTGGGCTCTAGAGGCAGTGGAGCTACAGTCTTCTTATTCTATAAACATGTAGAAACTGACTTAACAGATATGAAATGAATGGTTGTCTTTATATAAAGCAGCATTTACTTATGTAATTTCCTATTTTAATTTTAAAACAAAGGAAGATAGATTTTATAAGTACCTTTTTATTAATGTTTTTTATTGTGAAAATACTGTAAATGAGCAAGGTAATGAGTATTTTTCTTATCAAGCAATTTTGCCTCCTCCTTTGTTTCCTCTTACCATCCCTGCCCTCCTATCTCACTGCCCGCTCACCCTCCCCAACATTGTAAAGTTCATTTTTCATAGCATCTTGTATATTTCATTGTTGTAGTGGGTTCACCTGTATCCCTATTTAAACAATTTGTTTTTTCCCTTCCCCTCCACAAATTATACCAACATCAAATACAGTGAACACAGGGGTTATACCATGGGGGAAGGACATACAAAGCAACAAAAAAATCACCCTATAAATATGTTAGAAACAATAGCAAGAAAGAAAAACCACTTGAGTCCTTATCTTGGGGTTCACTTCACCTAACATCAACTTGACTTTTCTGCTTGTCTCAGACATATACTAGTTATTGCAAATAAGGAAAACCATGGGACGTATGTTTCTTTGGGCTTGGCTTACTTCACTTAATATAATTTTTTCCAAGTCTTTCTGTTTCCTAACAAATGGGGAAATGTCATTCTTTCAGATGGAGGCATAGAATTCCATTGTGTATATATACCACATTTTTTTGATCCATTCATACTGAGGGGCATCTGGGTTGGTTCCATAATTACTCCAGCTGATTCAAAACTTTGGCAAAGTAGCAGGGTATAAAATTAACTTGCAAAAATCAATTGCTTTTCTGTATGCCAACAATGAGAAGAATGTGGCTTAAATCAGGAAAGCAACTCCATTTGTAATAGCCCCACAAAAAATAAAATACCTAGGAATTAACTTAACCAAAGAAGTGAAGGACTTCTATGATGAAAACTTTAAAAACCTGAAAAAGGTAATCAAAACTGAACTTAGTGGCAAAACCTCCAAGCCATTGTGAAAATGGCAATACTTCCCAAGGCTATCTACAAATTCCATGTGATACCTATCAATATTCCAACCTCATTCTTCAAGGAAATAGAAGAGGCAATCCAAAAATTCATATGGAACAATAAAAGACCCCCAAATAGTAAAAACGATCCTTAACAGAAAGAACAGTGCTGGAGGAATATCAATATCAAATTTCAAACTCTACTACAAACTCATAGTAATCAAAACAGCTTGGTACTGGCACAAGAACAGACCTCAGGACCAATGGAATAGAATTAAAAACCCAGAAATGAACCCACAGACCTATAGCCATCTAATATTTGATAAGGGAGCTAAAGAAACAGTATGGAAGAAAGACAGCCTCTTCAGTAAATGGTGCTGGCAAACATGGTTAATCACTTGTAGAAAACTAAAGCTAGATCCTTATATATCACCCTGCACCAGAATCAACTCCAAATGGATCAGACCTTGGAGTCAAAGCAGGCAACCTCAAAACATTACAGGATGGAATAGGAGAAACCCTAGGTCTCCTTGGCACAGGCCAAAATTTTCTTAATATAGACCCAGAAACATATCAAATCAAAGAAAGTTTGAACAAATGGGATTGCATGAAGTTGCAGAGCTTCTGCATGGCAAAGGACATAGCTAGCAAGATCAATAGAAAGCCCAGGAATTGGGAGAAGATCTTCACTAGCCATACAATGGACAAGGGTCTCCTATCTAAAATATACCTGGAACTCAAAAAATTAAATCCCCCAACAACAAATCCTCAAAGAAACAACTGCCCAATAAATAAGTGGGCTAAAGACTTACAGAGAAACTTCTCTGAAAAGAAAGAAAGATGGCCAATAGACACACGAAGAAATGCTCAACATCCCTAGCCATAAAAGAAATGCAAATCAAAACAACACTGAGATACCACCTCACCCCAGTTAGAATGGCTATAATCAAAAACTCTAATAACAACAGATGCTGGAGGGGATGTGGACAGAAGGGAACCCTACTGTATTGTTGATGGGAGTGTAAACTTGTTCAATCAATTTGGAAAGTAGTATGGAGGTTCCTCAAAAGACTCCACATAGAGCTCCCCTCTGACCCAGCAATCCCACTTTTGGGCATTTACCTGAATGATCACAAACAAGACCATACTAAAGCTACCAGCATAACTATGTTTATTGCAACATTTTTTAAGTTCTTATGCTCAGGTTGATCATGATTACTTTTAAAGACCTATTTGACAAGTCATTTTTTTTTGCCAAAGACACAGAATAACGTGTTTAAATACACTGTCTTTACAATAAGATGGTTTTCTTTGGTTACTAAAGTGTGGAGAGGTATATGAAGGAGGGAGGGAGGGAAATAAAGAGGGAGGGAGAAAAGGAGGGAGGGAGAGAGGAAGAGAGAGGCAGAGACTATACGTTGGCGAAAGAAAGCAATATTATATGAGAAAGTTCCTGTTTTTCAAATTTTAGGTCTATTATAGATAATTTTCATTTGGGAGAAAAATCCAAACAACTCATATCTTCTCTCCATGGGTATGGATGAGGAGAAACGGAGGAATTTCAGACTGTTGCCTGCACCTACCTGCCCAGCAGTGTAGAAATAGGTGGATTTGGGTATAGTAAATGGGAAACAGCACAGCTTGATGAGAGGAGGAACATTTACTTTCTTTTGCTTTAGTCATCCCAGCGAATACTGGGTAAACAACTAGCTCTTTAGATAGAGTCCTCTTGTCTTCTCTTCAAAGGATACAATAATTCTTTGGAAAATAAGTACACGTGAAGGGTATGAAATGCCTCCCTGAAAATAATTCTTGCCTAATTCCTTACTTAGAGAGGCCTCATTTCTCAACATCAGAAGTTTAAAACACTCATTTTTCTAGCCTCTTTTGCAAGTTTGGTGAGCTTGTAATATATTGAGTGAGCAATCTCTTTCCTATTGGAAAGAGATGATAATGTCTGAAGATGCAGCAGCCATATTGTTCCTGGGAGACAACAAATATGAAGACCAAGGAAATTCTATTTTAATCATGATGGCTAAGCCAGTAAACTAATATCCACTTCCAGGATTTTTGTTAGATGAGATGACATAGTTGGATCTCTGTTAGCAGATACAATTTTAGGATTTTATGTTTCTTGCAAGTGGTTGTCTTATAACTTATCAGGATAACATGATACAATAAAGATAATACCATAGTAGGAAACCAGGAAATAATCCTAGGCTTATATTTTGTCCTCCTCCTAGTCTGGAGACCATAAATAGCCTTAAGATATTCTCTCTGTATGAAGTCCTCAGTTGTCCTCTTACTGTGGCAGACAGTAAGACCTCTAGAAATACTGTTACATTTGTAAACAGTATAAAGAATACTTTATTCTAATACAGAAGAATGAGTCAGAAAATCTTTTGAGATCTATTTTAGGTCTAAGACATTAAATTCTAATTCTTGGTCACTTTTAAATGGACTTCACTTTTGCAAGGAAAATTGGTGTGTGTATGTGTGTGTGTGTGTGTGTGTGTGTGTGTGTGTGTGTGTGTGTGTGTGTGTGTGTGTAAATGCCTATGACAAATGATTAAGATAATGTAAATTCTTTGGTCTAAACCAGAGCTTATTTTCCTTCAGTGTTTCTCTGAGAAACATGCTTGTTTTAGACCATATTAAGTTCAGCTACAGCATTTTTATTCCATATTCTACCCTTGTAACCATGACTTGTGTTGCGATTGATTAACATTGACGAATTGCCTTGGGCTTCATGGAGGTGTGGGATTATTACAATCTAAGGAAGGAAGTGGTTATGATGGAGTGACCAAGACAGACACATCAATCACAACATCTGCTAAACCTTTGTTTTCCTTAAGTTGTACCTGTAAAGGGACTCTTGTTCCTCCACCATCACGCTCTATAGCACCACAGAGCTGAAATTCAATGAAAATGGAAATGATTTTGCGTTGGTTCTATCTGATGTCTGTTGTTGCTGAGCTGGCAAGTTTCATGACTTCTGAGAGGTCGTGGATTCCATTCTCATCAGGAAGAATATTGATGCCTTCTAGGCCAGGCTTGTATTCTGTGTAATTAACTCTAAGCAAAGGGGAGCCTCAAAAAGGATGACCTCCCTCTATATCGGTGAGCTATTGAAGAAAGCAAGCTGACATTCAAGAAAATTATCACTTTGATGCTGATAACTGAGAAAGCTAGTTGTTTCACCATGGCTGATTGCCATAGTCCCTGAAATCAACCAGCAAAATGATGGGGATTATTTTAGTGTCATGATCTTCATGACTCTCCTCTTACTACCATCTCACCCTACAACTATGATGACCATTTAATTTTAATATTTCTCATGAGGTAGCTGTTTAACTTTCTCTTATCCTCTCCTCAAGAGCTAGCTCCAAAATCCCTTGCATAATTACCTCTGATTTGTTCTCAGAGTTCCATGTCTTTCAGGCAGAATTTGATGGCAGGGTGAGGTGGGTACTTAGGGCAGTGGCTTTAGAAGCATCTTTTTTTCTCTTGTTGAGTCAGGAGGGAAGTAAATGTGTGTACAGAAGATAATTCAGGGTGTTCTCTTACATCAAGGTCCTTCTGGGGGAGATTCTTGGAGGTCATCTTGACACTCATAGACTTTTTTTTTTTTGCTAGTCCTAGGGCTTGAACTCAGAGCGTGGGCACTGTCCCTGGCTTCTTTTGCTCAAGATTAACACTCTACCACTTGAGCCACAGTACTACTTCTTGCTTTTTCTTTTTATGTGGTACTAAGGAATCAAACAGGGCTTCATGCATGCTAGGCAAGCGCTACCACTAAGCCACATTCTCAGCTCAGTCATCTTGGAATTCAAATCATCTTTTTACCACTCATAACACATCTTTGCTAAAATGTTTTGTCCAGTGTATGAACCTCTAAAACTTAGAGTCTGATGAATGTATTAGAACATTGTTTTATTAAACTTTATTTTTAGTCTTCTCTTAAAATTTATGTTAAATAATTTTGTGCAATTGTACTAAATGTGTTTAAAGAACCTCTATGACTCAAATATGATATGTTGGAAGTCAATATTCATTCAGGATAAAAACACATAATTTAAAAGTCATGTGTGAGGCTGGGCACAGAAGTTCATACCTGTGGTCCCAGGTACTTGAGAGGGAGAGATGGGATTGTGCTCTAAGGTAGCCATGAGTACAAAGCATGAGACCCTATCCAAAAAATAAAATAAAGCTAGCAGGGATTAAAATATGGCTCAAGTAATAAAGCACCTGCTGTTTGCACTCAAAGCCCTGTGTTCAAACTCCATTACCATCAAAACCCCCCACATATATCATAAATTCATATTCACGTTTACTTTTCCTGGTTGTTTGTTTTGGGGTAGGAGATACAACCTGTGTGGAATGGGTTGTAATTTTCCCATTTTAAAATGAGGAAACTAGTTCTATAATTCTAGGCTGTTAAGGGTTCAAATGAGATCACATAGACCAGTAATGAATATAGGCTTTGACATAGATAAAGCACTAAGTCTCTCTCTCACTCTTTTTGTATGTGTGTATGTGCATGTGTGCACGCTCTTCTAAGCAAGAGAATGTGAAAATAAATTGGAGCCTGTGTTAGTTACCACACACCCAAAAAGCTTCTATAGCATTCTACTATTATATATATTTGTTAACACACATATGTTTATTTGTATATTTATATATATTTATATGTATATATATGTATATTTATATATTTATATGTATATTTATATATGTATATTTATATAAGTGTGAATATATGTATAGAAACATTATTTGTATTTGGCATCTGTTAGTAAGTTGTCATCTAGTGTAAATTTTCAACACTTCTTTGATATGTCTTATATACATTTAATTATTTTTATTTATTCAACAAACATGCTTTATTTGTTCAAAGTATGTAAGTGGTATAGCCCTAAGCTTTCATCAAGTTCATGACAACTGCAAAGCAAGTCCTTTCTCTATAATGTGACATGGTTGCATTTTGCCCCCAGTCACAATTCTAATTATGTCAACTTCAGTTTAGTCCTCCTTTACTATTTTTATTTTTGAATGATTTAGTTCTACTTAGTCTTTGCTGTGGTTTGAAGATGGCATGTCCCCAGAAAGCTCATGTATTGAAGGCCTGGTCCCTGGGCTA
Source organism: Dipodomys merriami (assembly GCF_024711535.1). Taxonomy (NCBI): domain Eukaryota; kingdom Metazoa; phylum Chordata; class Mammalia; order Rodentia; family Heteromyidae; genus Dipodomys; species Dipodomys merriami. The sequence goes on along the minus strand of NW_027203493.1, from coordinate 14,720,255 downwards.
ATAGATCTATTCAAAGATCTATTAGATCTATTAGGTCTATTAATAGATCTATTGATCATGAGGTTCATTGTAACTTCATTGCTAAATGGGATATGAAGAAGTGGGATATTAAGAATGGGATATTAAGAAGGTCACTGGATAATAGATCTATTGATCATGAGGTTCATTGTAACTTCATTGCCAAATGGGATATTAAGAAGTGGCATATTAAGAATGGGATATTAAGAAGAAGGTCACTGGAGGTGTGTCTTTAAAGGGTCTATCTTACCTTCCTTCTCTGTTTCCAGGCTGCCTTGAAGTGAGCAGCTTTCCACCCCTACTACTGTGATCTGCTTTTGTCAGGTCCAGAACAATGGGGCCAAGGGACCAGAGACTGAAATCTCTGGAATTATATGCTACAGTAAAGTTTATCTCTCTTAAGTTGTTTTCACAGATATTTTGTCATGGCATGAAAATGTGACTAAAAGAGTCCTAAGACACATCCTAGTGTTTATTGATCCCATCCTTTGCAAAGAATTTTTCCTCCACTGGAATACCCTCTCTCCTTTTCTAACTGGGTTTGGAAAGCCCTAGTTTTACTTAATATCCAGTTAAAATGTTGCCTGTACTCCCATCCCCAAGGGATTCTGGTTTCCATGTTTTTATTATAGCTCTTGTTTCACTGGACTGTAATCATTTGTTACTGAAATTCATCCTCTACTAGACTGAACTTAGGAGTCTCCATAATGCTTAGCACAGAGGTTTGGGAGATTGCAAGGATGTATATCTGCTGTAAGAGTGTACATAAGCAAGCATAAAGTCACGTTAAAATAAGAACAAATAATTTCTCCTATCTTTAGCGTGTAGAATCCACTTCTGTGTTACTACTAATAAAATTTTAGCATTTAATTTAAGAAGTGTCATGTAAACTTTCTAAGTAAAGATATAGAAGCACAGCAATTCAGATTAATGGGATTGCATTAAACTTAAAGGTTTCTGCATGACACAGGCCATAATCAATAAGCTGAAAGGACAGCCTAGAGAATGGTAATTTTTTTGCCAGCTACACATCAGACAGTGGTATAATATCCCAATGATACAGAGAGCTTAAAAAGTAAACCCTCAGAGAACTAACAACCCAATTAATAAATGACCTAATGAGCTAAAGGGAGATTTCTCAGAAGTAGTTAATATGACCAACAAACATATGAAGAAATGGCCAATATCTTTGCTCATAAAGAAAACACAAATCAAAACATCCCTGAGCTTCTACTTCACCCTGGTTGGAAAGGAATATCAAGAAAACAAACAGTAACAGATGCCGGTGAGGATATGGCCAAAGGGAAACCTAATACACTGTGGGTGGGAATGTAAACTTGTTCAGCCACTCTGGAAAGCAGTATGGAGGTTTCTCTGAAAACAAAACATGGTATGATACAGAAATTTAATTCTTGGGCATTTATCTAAAAGATTACAGATCAGGTTATAGTAAAGCCACCAGCATAACCAGGATCATTGCAGAGTTGTTCACCAGAGCCAAAGAATGAAATAAGACCAGATATCCCACAATGTAAAATGGATCAAGGAAATGTGATATATACATATATATGCATAAACATATACACATGTATATATATATATACACACACACACACACACACATATATATATACACACACGCACATACACACACAATGGAATTGTACTCACCCATTACAATGAAAATGTATCACTTGCAAAGAATGGAAGCACCTGGAAAAATTATATTAAATGAAGAAAATCAGGCCTAGAGAGACAAAGGTTTTATGTTTTTCCTCATAGATGGAAGCTAGAATTAGTTTATAAACATGTAAGTAAATATATTGGGTGGTATGCAATGTTTACAAATGTATTAACTGAAATGCTATAGATTTAAGGAAGAACTTAAATAGTGCAATTCCTTAAAAAAGCAAAGTCAGAGTTTACCAAAATAAGAACCAGGAAATGAGTACTTGAAAGGATTAAGGTACAGTCAAAGGGAGAAGGGTAGGGGAATGAAGAGAAGAAGGGTTGGGGAGAATGCAGTAAAAAATTAATGCATATCCTACAAAATTAAGAAAAGGAAGGGAAAGCAAGGGAAGGGGTGAGTTGGGAAGGATGAGTGAGAATGTTGAAAGGGGTGACTGATTAAGATGCATTGTATTTATAAACTGCTTGTTAAATGGCAACTCCTTTGTACAACTACTTAAGATATTAAAATTAAAAAAGTTTTATGTAACCTTTAGGAGTATCACCATTAGCATCTTCTCATGGTTACTCACATTCTAAATGTGAGTATGAGTGACTTAGAAACTGAATTTCTAATTTTATTTAATTCTAATTAATTTATATTGAAAATTGAATGAGCATGTCTGGAGCTTTGAAGGTCAATGGTGCCTCAAAAAAATAGTTGCCACTTTCACATGCAAGTACAATGGTTATTTGAACAAGTCCGAGATTCAGAAAGTAAACTGATCTCCTTAGGCCAAGGCACCTAAAACACAAAACAAAATCCATCTCAATTTACTGATTAACTACTCATATATGTGTGAAATATTAACTCACTTTCAGAAATTAATCTGTGATGCTTAGCTTCATTAAATACTACACAGTAAGGATCAAATTGGGGAAGCAGTGTTTGTGTTCATTTAGATGACATTAGCCTTTTTTTATTTCCTTTAGGATTGGTTTATAATTTTATGCTAATAGATAATTGTCTTTAGTTATATGGAGATCAATAACCAACAGGTGAATTCCAGTACCTGAAGGAAACTATCCAATTGTACACGGCTCTAGGGTGCAATTTAATAAAACATAGTCTTAGCGTAACCTTTTGTTCCATTGGAGTACCATTTGAGCCTATGAAGTAATAATTTTCTAAATTGCACCCTAGTGGCCTAAATGTTAATTCAGCTCCCAGAGAATTCTAGTTTCAAGTCAAGGAGTAGGTTCAACACTATTAAATCTGGATCTACAAATTTTACTTCCTTTCAACCTCTAGATTAAGAAATCACAGCTTTCACAATAAAAGGTGTAATTTAATAGATGGAAGAGTCATATATGAATAGACTGAATTTCATACTTCTGAAGTGATTATTTTCACATGTTAAAAATTTATTTTCAACTTAGTCTCTGGGAAACATGAAGCAAAAGTTTATGATCAGATTTAGTAATTAACCATCTCAGGAGTATAGTTCTATGCACTTCTTTATCCATTTTAAATTCATTGGCCTATTTTATTTTTCATTGCCTTGTTTTATAACATGCTCATTTTTGTAAGCGGAGCCTGGTAGCTGTAAATTTTCTCTCTCCACACTTAGTACAGAGAAAGTACATTTTTCTGTCATTTTGATGAATAATATTCTATCTGTGTCCCACATTGTGTCTAGGATAAAGTGAAAAGATATTTAGTCCAATGAGGAAAACTTAATAGTACATTAAGGTAAAGTAGGATTTGAGGTACTCATAATGTCTAATTTTTACATCTCCTCAATCTTGCTGTTGTCCCAGAAGGTACCAGCTCTATGTCCTCAAGGGGAGGTGATGGTTGTCAAGTCATGGAATAGAGTTGCATATGTTCCTTGCATGGATGATGGCTGAAGAATGGCTAATGGCTGCTCTCTGTGCTTCTCTCATGTTGCTGTGTGACAGATCCCATCTGTTATAGGACCATGTCATTCTCTACACTTGATTTCCATCAAAGGTAATTTTCCCAAGGTATCCTTCTGTGGCCTCTTGTCCTGTCCTTTACTCCTCCCTGACAGAATTGGAATGAGGTATCTGGTTAAAATGCCACCTATTTCTTCTTGGCATGGAGATAATCTATCTGAAATCCTCAGAGTGCTTTCCCCCCATCTCAGTGAGAAGTGATGAGGAGGGCAATGGGTCAGCTTTGCAGACTCACAGTCAAATGTGGTCCATCTCATGAGACTAGGGAAGAAAATGGGGATTATGTTGTCTATCTGGTTTTCATGACAAGTTGCATCATGACATTTTGTTGTATCACCTGTGCATTTCAAATTCAATGTGATAGATTGATGGAATCAGAAAGATGGATGACACTCAGATACACCTAACAGTAACATCTTCCTAATGAACACAAAGAACGTTAAAAAAATGGAAAGCTATTAGACTTTTGGAAAGACAGAAAATTACTTTGTCTAGCTTTTACCCTAAATTCATACTTTAATAATGTATTTCCTTCCATTTCTTTTTGGAAAAAAATTGGTTAAGACTTATTTTAGGATATTCACTGGCACTTTTGCTGATGAAAGGATTTAATTTCCCCTGATATGTTTTTGTAGTGATATCTTGGAGGCACTAGGAAGTCTCTGACCTTGGAAAGGCAAGTGTTAATCTATATTAGGGGCCTAGGCAAGGCTGATCTGGAATATAGGATTTGTCCCTGTGCTTTCTTGTAGACTCTCTGCCACTGTCTCCTCACTACAATGTGCCAATTTTGTTTATGTGTCTCAGAGAATCCGATGACAGTTTTACAAAGATAGAATGAAGTTTATTAATGAACAAAATTACATGAAACCCCAATTGTGATGGTATCAATCTTCGCTTGGGTGGAAAAGAAAACATAATGAATTATTGGTGAGCCAAAGGCCAGTAAATGAAAAGTCATTAAGGGAAACTTGGATTTAAGATGCTCTGCTCCTGGGAATTAGACTGGTATGGAACTGAGCCAGGTTTTAAGTCTAGTAAGTTTAAATTTCTTAGTATTCATTTTAATCTTTAAAGTGGGGTTGTTACAATACCGACCTAAAGCAATATTTTTTGACATTGGCTGAAACCATGTGACAAATCAGAATCACTTCAATATGTAGGACTCAAATTTGTATCTCAACAGCATGACAGAATATTTCAGATTATTTTCATTTGATCATAAGCACAGTATTAGAAACAATGATTATTAAATATATAACTAAAAAGTGCTTGGTGCATTATAGCATCCTTCAGCACATTTTTTAAAAGCAAGAACTTCTTTTGTAATTCTAATTAACCCTCCCCTGTTGACTTCTTATTTTTTGTTTTTCAGCTTTGGCAGATTATTGCATTTTATTTTTCTTTTAAAAAATGACTTCTGTTTCATTTTTCCCTTTCCAGGTGCAGGAAGTGTGATATATACTTCAGGGATGGAGGAAATAGGTGTTTCTAAAGAATTTCTGCAATTGCTAGACTTGTTTCACTGAGAGAGCAAACTCAGTTTAGCAAATCTTTGTTTGTTTTTTAACAGATGAGGAAAATGGCAGTGAAAAATGGACTGTCAGATTTTGCTGGTCCAGAATGTCTCCCCAGCTAAATGGGCTAAGCATTAATGAGCACAGTATAAATATAAAGTTATTTGAGGTAAAATGTATGGTTTCTTTAGAGTAATACAGTCATCTACATCCAGTCTCAGGCAAGTCAAACCCTTGAGAAAATCTACATCTTAATTTTCTGAACAGCCGTAAGTAATGCCAAGAGTCACTCTAATTAAAATTCTGCAACAAAACCTAACAGAAGAGGTGATGAATTACCCTCTTCACATCTGTTTCCCTATTGCCATTCCATAAAATACCATAGATGAATAATGAGAAAGAATAAATTCTCAGTATTTGTTGAACACCTATTAGGTTCTTGAGATACCCAAGGTCTTTGTCACATATCAATGCAAATAATAAAAAAGGACACACTCACCGGAAGAGATAAGGAATGGTTTGAAATTTTAAAATGAAGTGTCCAATAAAATATTTGACACAGTGATTTCTTTAGGAGGCTAGAAGAAGTCAACATTTTTTAAAATAAATCTAGACAATTGAAGAAAACTGGATTGTAGAGGAAAGCAGTTAAGACGTTAAGGATAATTTCAGAACAAGGGTGGGTCACATAAGGTAGGTGGTTGAAACAGCTAATTGGCTTGGCTAGTAAAGAAGTTTGCTGAGGTGGAGTTCTGTTTGTTATGTAAGACTGAGCCAGCATGAATGTCAACTTAAAAGCAGATAGAGATGTTTGGCTTTCTTGTGAACTATTAGAGAAAGACTGAAGAGGAGCTTGCTTAGACCAGGGCAAGGGACAATGAGATGGGCTGGCCATGAAGGGCAGATATTTGGATATCCAGACCTACTAAGTCTGACAGGAAAAACGAATAACTGGTTGCATAGGAACAGATTTGACCTTTAAAGACTGGAGAACGGTACAAGTGTCTTATGCTCAGTTAGAGATATCATTGATAATGTGACATTATTCTAAGAATTCTAGAGCAAGTATTTCTGAGACAATAATTGATTGAAATAGCTTGCCATGTACTAGCTCTTCTCCAGTGTTTTTGTAAGGAATGTCTGAAAATATCTAAAAATAAGAAGAATGAGCAACTAAGAAAAGTACTGGGCAACATATCAACTATTCACCAGCACATGTACTTCTAAGACAGCATTTAATGCAGACTCAGGCTGTTTTTGTCTATACTGAGGCTTCTGAGTAAAAATTACACTTAGAAGACAGATGCCAGAGGACCAGATGGAGACATTCCCTTTTCTACAATCACGTGGAGATTTGTGCTGTTGCTTTTACTTTCAGTCACCAGGGTAGAAATTGTTATTTCTGGGTTGTGCTAAACTCACATTTCTGTGTATCTCATTTGATGCATTTTCAAGTAAACTTCTTTTTGAAATGATTTACATATACATATGACCATATAAGATAATGTTAAGTGAAATGAACCCCAAGATAGGGACACAAATATTTTTTTCTTTCTTGCTATTGTTTCTAACATTTATAACAAAATAGTTTTATAAGTCTATACCACAGCTTTTCTTAGGTCTAAGTCAAGTCATAGATGTCTATCTGGGCATATTAATATATATATGTCCTATGAAAATAAACACATATCCTTAAAAGTGTACAGTGTGTTCCTATTTAAACAATTTGCTTTTATTCCTTCCCCTCCACAAATTATACCAACATCAAATACAGTGAAAACAGGGGTTATACAGTGGGGGAGGAACATGCAAAGCAACAAAGAAATCATTTTATAAATATGTTAGAAACAATAGCAAGAAAGAAAAACCATTTGAGTCTTTATCTTGGGTTCATTTCACCTAACAACAACTTATCTGACCTTTTCTGCTTGTCTCAGACATATACTAGTTATTGCAAATAAGGAAAACCATGGGATGTATGTTTCTTTGGGCCTGGCTTACTTCACTTAATATAATTTTTTCCAAGTCTTTCCATTTCCCAACAAATGGGGCAGTGTCATTCTTTCTGATGGAGGCATAGAATTCCATCGTGTATATGTACTACATTTTCTTGATCCATTCATCTACTGAGGGGCATCTGGGTTGGTTCTATATCTTAACTATGGTAAATAAAGCTGCAATAAACATAGTTGTACTGGTAGCTTTACTATGGTCTTCTTTGCGATCATTTCAGTAAACACCCAAAAGTGGGATTGCTGGGTCATAGGGAAGCTCTATGTGGAGTCTTTTGAGGAACCTCCATACTGCTTTCCAAAGTGGTTGAACAAGTTTACACTCCCACCAACAATGCAGTAGGGTTTCCCTTCTGTACACATCACCTCCAGCATCTGTTATTATTAGAGTTCTTGATTATAGCCATTCTAACTGGGGTGAGGTGGTATCTCAGTGTTGTTCTATTTGCAGTTCTTTTATGGCTAGGGGGGTTGAGCATTTCTTCATGTGTCTATTGGCCATCCTTCTTTCCTCTTCAGAGAAGTTTCTCTTTAAGTCTTTAGCCCACTTATTTATTGTTTAAATAGGGATACAGGTGGATCCATTGCAACAATGAGATCTACAAGATGTATGTCAAAAAACAAACTTTACAACTTTGATGCAGGGGATGGGGCGGGGGGGGGGAGGATGGCGGGTGGGAGGTGGTTGGAGGGGGGGAGATGGGAAGGCATGGGAAGGGGAAACAAAGGAGGAGGCAACAATGCTTGATAAGAAATGTACTCATTACCTTGCTCATCTATTTGTAACCCTTCTGTATCGTATTTTCACAATTTAAAAAAATGTGTACGGTGTGACCTCACTTTTCTAATATATGAGTACACACAAATGCAGAAAAAAATTCCAAAAGGGCACACAAAGATATTGTCAGGTGATCTTTAGAGGATTGTGATTTGGTAGAACAGATGAGTTTCCACTTAATAATTTCCATGCTTGGGGCTGGGAAGTTGGCCCAGTGGTAGAGTGCTTGCCTTGTATGCCTGAGGCCCTGGGTTCGATTCCTCAGCACCACATAAGCAAAAAAAAATGCCGGAAGTGGCGCTGTGGCTCAAGTGGTAGAGCGCTCGCCTTGAGCTGAAGAGCTGAGGGACAGCGCCAAGGCCCAGAGTTCAGGCCCCACGACCGGACCAAAAAAAAAATAATAATTTCCATGCTTCTGATTGTATGAGGAGATCACATTGTCTACTACAATAAATAAACCCAAATAAAGGGGTGGCTCAAAGAACACAGAAACTTATTTTTTCTTTATTCAGTGATGGCTCCTGGACACTGGGGAAAGAAGAAAGGAAATTTAGTTCATACAAATGTATTTGGGGATCAATCTTCAACATGCAAATCCAAGTTGTTCTGGGCTTTCAGGCTGACATCTGGTGACTGAAGAGAAATGCACATAGAAGATTATCATTAAAGAGAGATGCTCTTGTTGGTAGTGATGAGTGTGTGTGTGTGTGTGTGTGTGTGTGTGTGTGTGTGTGTGTGTGTCTAATAGGTCAGGCATGAAAATGGCACATCTGTGTTCACACTTAATTTCTGAGAATTTAGTTATAATGACCACATGTAATTGCAAAGGATTCTGGAAAACAGAATTTATATGTATTCCTAGAAGAGGAGGGGAAGAAATGGTATGTTTTGCTGAACAGTTATAAGTATCCACCATGGTCAGGCTTTTTGATCAGCAAATATGTCTATCCAAACAGAGGGCAGACTTGCTTTCTTTTTTAAGGAGTATGACATAAAGTAGTTTCATCTGAGCATTGAACTCAAGTTCAGTGGGAAGAAACACAGTCTTCTCAATTATATCCAGATGTCGTTCCTAATGGTATAGAGACTTTTCAGTTAAAACTATGTTATCTCTCCCCCTCCTTCTTCTGTTGAACACACACACACACACACACACACACACACACACACACACAAATGCACACACACAGATATATGATGATCAAGAAGTTCAAAAGACCTATAGTAAACTCTTGTTTGGGATGGGAAAGAAGAGAGTCACACAGCCATCACTGCTTTGTGGCACTGAGGTAACCCTGCTGGGGATCCAGGGTTAAGGCCCTCTTTCCTCCCGGACGAAGTTTCTTAACTAAGTGCTGACTCTGCCATCTTGGAGGAACTCTCTTATCCACTGAATGAGCCCAGGTCCCTGCTTTGGATGCACTTTCATTAGGGACACCCGTTTCTCTGGGACTATACAACTCTCAATTTGCCCTTGGCTGCAACAAAATATGATCTGGGGGCTCTTTTATGATGTGAATAGGCAAAGCTTTTGTAGTTTAAGAACAGGTTTCTTTGGCAATATCATTTTCTTAAATATTGAGCAGTCTCAGATCTTTATGCTTCTAGTGAGCTCAATAAGAAAACAGCTTTGTGACGCTTAATGCTTATTCAAACTCTTCCTTCCCTAACAAGATGCTTCTCTCCCTCACCTTAATAGTGATTCTTTGTCAGCAATATGAAATCAAACGCCATGATGGAAAGTAAATATACTCTGATATTTGCCGTAGTGTTAAATACTTCTGTGTGACTAAGAAAAATGGATGGAAGTGTACTTTTAGTTTTATTTCCTATTATTTATGGTTCATTAGCAGTCAATTTTTTCAGTTCCACAAAGTCCAATTTTCTAAATTTTCTTCACTCTCTTTCATTTCTATTTGCAAACTAGCCAATTTTTTTCTTGAGCTCATTTATTTCTTATAAACCTTTCTGATGCAACATTTTAATAGTCAACTTATTTTTAAGGTATCTTTTTTTAAACCCTTGCTTTCTGCACAGCTACAAGCATGGAAGTCACTTGATCTTTTTTCAAAGGCAGAGGTTTTACAAAAAGATTTTGGTACTGTATATAATGGGTCTATATCCATTGAACCTTTGTTTAGAGTTGTCATATCAGGAATGACCCCTACATAGCCTTTAGGATGATGATGAAAAGATAGGTGCTTCTACCAGACTTTCCCACTGCATGCTATATAGGCCCAGCATCAGGACATGAACACCAGGTAGATCCTGTGGACTTTGACCTTCTTCAGTCATCTTCTTACTTCCATGTGAACTTGCTCTCACTAATGTAGAAGATTAGAAAGCCTATAAGCGATTTCACACTGATGTTCTGATGACTGTTGAGAGATTAGTATTACCTTTTTAATATGATGAGTATTTGAAGATTAATAAAGCTTATTCCAAACCAGTGAGTCTTTAAAATTACAAATGTGGAAAGTATAATTATTCAGGGGAGACTCTGAACAAGGAGGCTCTTAAGAGGCTCACTGTGGTACACCAGACATGTTATCGTAAGTCCTTCAACTACTATTAGGAAGGCATATTCAACTATTTACCAGATATATAATTAAGACCATGTATGTGCCAGGTATGGTGGTATTCAGCAATGAGAAAAGTAGACAGAAGTCCCTGCCCCCATAGAATTTACATGGTGAAGGAGAAGACAGATCATAAAACAAGAAGAGACATGTTATGTTATATAATGATAAGGGTAGTATAGGAAAACAAAGCAAGAGATCTGCAAAGGAAGAGGACTGGGATGGTCTCCGTGAAGAGACCAGATGGCTTTCCATAAGGGAATAATAAGTCCAAAGGCCCCAAGATGTTCTTGGTGTGTTTCATAAAGGGCAGATACCAATGTAGCTGGAGTACAGTGGGAGAGAGCAAAAGAAGGAGATTAGAGATGACAGCAGGAACCATATCATGTAAGGCCTTGTAAGCTGTCATGCAGACATTTAGACTTTTGCCTTCTCCTGGAGGAGGAATAATTGAAGAATACCAAAGTGTTGAGTATTGAATGAAAAGGAATGGAGTGTATCGGTAGATGATCTCAGTGATCCCTCAAGAGATGACAGTGTCTTAGGCCATGATGTCATGGAGGAGGTTGCAACAAGTGGTTGAGTACTGAATATATTTTGAGCATAGAGCCAGCAACTATATTCTGATAGGACAGGTATGTCATTTAAGGGGAGGAGGCATAGAGAGTGAATGTCTCTGGAAGGATAGAACTGACATGTAATGCACTGGGGAATGGCAGTGTCTAGTGTAGGTTTCCAGGGGAGAATGAGAAAAGAAATGGTGGTGTGTTGATTTTGGACCTGTCAAATTGGAGTCTGGTAGGCATTGAAAGGAAAAATGCTAAGGAAAAGACTGTGTGTTCGACATGTGGTCTTAGATTTCTGGGGTTGGTCATGTAAATTTGAATAGGTAAATTTGGGAAGGTGATGAAATCTAAATAGATGTAAAATCAGCATGTAGAAGGAGAGTCTCATGGCTAGATCCCCTGGCCTCTACTTCTTACAACTATTCTAACCTTCAGGCACTCATCTGTAAAACAAAAGCAAGTATTATGGTGTCTAATTTAAGGAGTTTCTGTGGTAATGAAGTTAGCAATTTATTTAACTCATACGGACAGAGGTCTGATAACAAGTGTGTCTTAAAAGTGTTGGCCAGTATGATTATTATCTACTACAAGTTATTCTTGCAGGTATAGATTTCAGTTGATCTTCACTTGATATTTCACTTGATCTTCCTATGGACAGGATAAGGAGGATATTATTTTTCTTGTTACAAACACGGAAACTAAGGCCCAGAGAGGATAAATCACTTGCCCAAGGAGACCTAGTTAGGAAATGGAGCAAGGAATATTGGAGTCCAAATCTGTTTGACCTCAAAGACAAAACAGTTAATCATTTTTATAAATAGTAAAGTCTGGTCTTGTGTGCAGGTCAAGACATCAGAAGATTAGAGTTGTAGTTCATATAAATAGCCAAGCCAGAAATTCAATGAGTTTAAGCTTAAAATAATCCTGTGAACAAAGCAACAGGATAATTTGAAATGTCAATGTGACATTCTGTAGCAAGTAAATTAATAAGATGTGACTGAAGGCCTTTCTTGTCATGGCTGTAACAATCAGAAGCCATACTTTCTCTCCCCTCTAATCTCATGCTGTAACAATAGGCAATCAGTAGGAACATCCTTCAAATATCAGCTGAGTCATTTTCATATACAAAGGTGACATATTGTCAGTGCCCAATTTTATTCATTTCTGTTGGGAGAAGGTTTACTTTAAACACTATTATGTGAGGAAACACACAATATAAAACAGAGGCAGTTTTCTATGATTAATTTGGTTTTGACAGAAAATACTTTAATCTTCTCTCTCTCATTTTTTTGTGGCTGATGGGATACTCAGGTAATTTGAGTGACCTTGAGACACTGGACAAAAGTTGGAATGGCCTAGGAAGCATTAAAAACATTTGAAAAAGTCCCAGGGGAAGATTAGTCCTCTTTTTTCTTTTTCTTTTTTCTTTTTTGTCATTCGTGGGGCTTAAACTCAAGACCTAGGCACTGTCCCTGAGCTCTTTTGCTCAAAGCCAACACTTTACCACTTTGAGCCACAGCTCCATTTTGGTTTGCTGGTGGTTAATTGGAGATAAGAGTCTCATATACTTTCCTGCCTGGGATGGCTTCAAACTCTGATCCTCAGATCTCAGCCTCTTGAGTAGCTAGGATTACAGATGTGAGCCACTGGTGCCCAGCCTGAGGTTGGCCTCTTCTTATTTCAATATCCTTTCAGTTGTCAATTTCCTCAGCTTCAGAGTCTTGGTTTACATTCTTGAACAAAGCCTCTGGACTTCTCTACTTGATATCACTACTAACTCCTTGAATCTCATCTAAAAATCTGTATAAGTTACTTTTCTTCATCATTGTGACTAAACATCTGACAGAAACAAGGTAAAGGTGGAACGGTTTATTTTGGCCTTAAGTTTCAGAGGATGTAGTCCATTGTTGTTTGGTTCCATGGGCTTGGGCAGAATATCATCATGGAGGACATGGACAGCTATAAGCCAGTCATTGTCTTCAAAGGCACATTGCCTGTGACCTACTTCCTCCTAAGCCTGGCCTCCTGAAGTTCCTACAACCTATCAAAACATTTCATTGTCTTCAAAGGCACATTGCCTGTGACCTACTTCCTCCTAAGCCTGGCCTCCTGAAGTTCCTACAACCTATCAAAACATTGTCACCAGCTGGAGAAGAAGCATTCAACACATTAGCCTATGGGGGATATTTCATACTCAAACCATAACACCATCTATGTCCTAACCATGATTAGATTTTATTGTAATTCCCTAGTAGGCTACTTCAAGTTCTTCTTAGCATTTCCCTCTATCTGAATTACTTGTTGGTTTTCTGGTTTTAGACTTTCTGTCTCCCTCAAACCTAGAAATACTTGGATGGCCACATCCATTTTGACTTTTTAGCAACTTCATGAGGACCAGTGTTGAGAGGTAGAAGTTAGAAGAGTTAAAGGACAGCAAGGATTTTGGTTTTGTTTGCTGTCCTTTGCTGTGGTTTATTTGTTTAGAAGAACACTCTTGACCTGCCATACATAGTCTCTAAATATAATGCTTGTCAGAGAGCTTTCACAGATAACATTCTTTTTAAAATTTTTTAAAAAAAATTCATTTTCTTTTGCTTGAACTCTTGAGCCACAGCGCCACTTTTGGCTTTTTCTGTGTATGTGGTACTGAGGAATCAAACCCAGGTCTTCATGCATGCTAGGCAAGCACTCTACCACTGAGCCACATTCCCAGCCTGAGATAGCATTCTTAATACAAGAACAAAATCTCATTGCCTGGACACTGTTTTGGTGGCGTTATGTTTGGTTTCATTGGATACAGTCTTACTGTCTTTCTTGTTGTAAAGGTTATTTAGATTTTTAAATTGTGCCTTGAGAAATGTGGTTTATTAGGTCTAAAGTGGAAACTAGGTGCCTGAATGTTTTTTTAAATTTTATTTTATTGTAAAGATGGTGTACAAAGGGGTTACAGTTACATGTGTAAGGTAATGAGTACATTTCTTGTCAAACATTGTCACCCCTCCTTTGTTTTTCTCCTACTGTTCCTTCCCTCCTCCATCTTGCCCCCACCCCGAAGTTGTAAAGTTTGTTTCCAGCATAGTGTTTTGTGAGTATCATTGTTGCAATGGGTCACCCTGTGTACTTATTTCAGCATTTTTCAGAGTACCAACATCAAATACAGTGACAAGAGGGGATATACCGTAGGGGGAAGAGCATACAAAAAAAAAAAACAAAAAAATCACATAGTACATTCAAAACAATAGGGACCCTAGATGGTCATGTGATGGGTTGGTGGACAAGAGTCCATGCAGTACTTAGAATAAAAAAGACAACCTAATATTATAAGCCATGAATTATCCTTCTCGGTTTCAGGATGCCAGAGAGATCACAATTGTGGGATGTCAGAATTTAGGTGACTATATCCCAGCTGGCCCAAACAGTATTAGTCAGAAAAATACTTTAGTTTACATTGATTCTAACTTTTACTAGACTCCTAGTTTCTAAAGTTTCAGTTAACCCCAAACCTAACCCATCCCTAACTCTTCCCCTAGTCAGAACCCTAATCCTAAGCACAAGTTGTATAGTTCACTTTTTTCCTTCCTTCCTTCCTTCCTTCCTTCCTTCCTTCCTTTCCTTCCTTCCTTCCTTCCTTCCTTCCTTTCTTTCTTTCTTTCTTTCTTTCTTTCTTTCTTTCTTTCTTTCTTTCTTTCTTTCTTTCTTTCTTTCTTTCTTTCTTTCTTTCTTTCTTTCTTTCTTTCTTTCTTTCTTTCTTCTTCTTTTTCTTTTTCTTTCTTTCTTTCTCCTTCCTTCCTTCCTTCTTCCTTCCTTCCTTCCTTCCTTCCTTCCTTCCTTCCTTCCTTTCTTCTTCTTTCTTTCTTCTTTCTTTCTTTCTTTCTTTCTTTCTTTCTTTCTTTCTTCTTTCTTTCTTTCTTCTTTCTTTCTTCCTTTCTTCCTTTCTTCCTTTCTTCCTGTCAGTTGTGGGGCTTGAACTCTAGGCTTGGGTACTGTCCCTCAGCTCTTCAGCTCAAGGCTAGTGCTCTACTGCTTGAGCCACAGTGCCACTTCCATATAGTTCATTTTCTTTTTTTTTTTTATTGTGAGAATACTGTACAGAGGAGTTACAATTACATGGGCAAGATAACAAGTACATTTCTTATCAAGCATTGTTGCCTCCTCTTTGTTTCCCCTTCCCATCCCTTCCCATACTCCTCCCTCCCCCCACTCGATCCTCCCCCCCACACCAAAGTTGTAAAGTTCGTTTTTTGACATAACGACTTGTACATCTCATTATTGCAATGGGTCCACCTGTATCCCTAGTTAAATGATTTGTTTTTGCCCTTCCCCTCCACAAATTATACCAACATCAAATACAGTGAAAGCAGGGGTTATACCGTGGGGGAGGGACATACAAAGCAACATAGAAATCATCTTATAAGTATGTTAGAAATACCCTGCACCAGAATCAACTCCAAATGGATCAAAGACCTTGGAGTCAAAGCAGACACTCTGAAAACATTACAGGAAGGAATAGGAGAAACCCTAAGTCTCCTTGGCACAGGCCGAACTTTTCTTAATAGAGACCCAGAAACACAACAAATCAAAGAAAGGTTGGACAAATGGGATTGCATGAAGTTGCAGAGCTTCTGCATGCATAGTTCATTTTCAACATAATGTCCAGTAAGTACCATTGCTGTGTTTGTTCACCTGAACATGTCTTCTTTTTGGATAATGTCACTTTCCCCTAGTTTCCCCCTCCTGTCCCTGCCCACAGTTGCATAGTTCATTTTCCACATAGTGTATACTGAATACCATGACTGCGTTTGTTCACTCTCTTCTCTCCCTTTCTGCATCCCTCTTATGCCCCCCCCCAAAAAAAAGACAAAAAGAAAAGAAAAGCAAAAGCAAATATCACCATCACCACCACTGCCAACCAAAAACCTCCATGTTTGCATTTCCTGGAATTCATTTCTCTACTTGAATTTCTATCTACCTCTTGTCAGACTTATGACTTGGGAAGAATCATAAAAGTAAGGAGCAATATTTTTTGGACATTAGAGATTGTCTTGTCTCTCAATTTAAATGATAGGAAAGTAGGTTAGAGGAGATTAGGTGACTCTAAGGTCACTTGGCTAGCTCTCAGATTTCCCTAGAATGAGTGTTCACATTTGTTAAGTAACCCTAATTAATTGCTTACTGTCAAATTGCCCATCTGCAAAATGGGAACAATTAAAATTGATCTTCCTAAGAGTGACACTGAAGTAGCTTTCCATCACAGGCAAGTGGCAGTTGCTGAGTAAGTGCTATCTCCTCATTAACTGGGATTCTGGCTGTACCAGGATGCAATGAACTCCTTACTGTAATTCATTTTGAGCATGGCAAGAAAATTGATGCAAAAAAGAAGATAAATCAAAATAGCTGTCAGCATGACGAGTCCAAAGATGAATTACACATTGTATTTTGTTATCAACTTGATTAGCATGTTTCCCTAATGTGATGTCTTGTGTTTGGGATTATGGTGTTAAAACAGCTAGCACTGTGGGAAATCTTGAAACATTCAAATCTGTTTGATGTCTTTGAAGGAATTGGGAAGCCCTATTCCTACCCATCCTTTTAGCTTGGATGAAAGAAAGAGCATCCACTCTGTGGAACACATTTTCAATTTAGTGGAAGACTCTTTTAAGATATGACTGTAGTGTAGTAAGAAGATGATGCAAAGATCCCTTGTTTGATCACTGGCTCAGAACTGACTTCTTTTTGGTACATGTGTGAAGAGAAGGCTGGAGCAAATATCCACTATCTGGAACAGAATAACTTGTTCACTCTTACTGCTGTGCATTAAAGAAATGTGAACAGACTTTTGGGGAGATAATAGTAAAATCTAAAGGCAACTACTTTGTACAATACTTAAAGATTTAAAATAAAACAAATAACTGCATGCTGTTAAAAAAACCTTTTTCCATTCAGCCATTGAATAAAAAAAATTGTAATGTTTGTTAGGTCATGGTAGTACAAACATTAAAATATTGTTTCCAATAATAGTTACACTAATCATGACATATTTTTTCTCAATCTAGGACCTTTATTTATGTCATGATTTTATAGAAATTTGTTTATTTATTTATTTGTTTATTTATTGTGAAACACTGTACAGAGGGGTTACAATTACATGGGCAAGATAATGAATACATTTTTTATCAAGCATTGTAGACTCCTCCTTTGTTTTCCCTTCCCATCCCTTCCCATCCTCCCCCCGCCCCCCCCACTCCTCCTCACCCCCACCAAAGTTGTAAAGTTCATTTTTGACATAACAACTTGTACATCTCATTGTTGCAATGGGTCCACCTGTATCCCTATTTAAACGATTTGTTTTTTCCTTTCCCCTCTACAAATTATACCGACATCAAATACAGTGAAAGCAGGGGTTATACCGTGGGGGAGGGACATACAAAGCAACAAAGAAATAATCTTATAAATGTGTTAGAAACAATTGCATGAAAGAAAAAAAAAACATTTGAATACATATCTTAGGTACCAAGCTAGATGCCCCTCAGTAAATGAATGGATCAAGAAAATGTGGTATATATACACAATGGAATTCTATGCCTCCATAAGAAAGAATGACATTGCCCCATTTGTTAGGAAATGGAAAGACTTGGAAAAATTATATTAATTGAAGTAAGCCAGGCCCAAAGAAACAGGTCCCATGGTTTCCCTTATTTGCAATAACTAGTATATGTCTGAATCAAGCAGAAAAGGTCAGATAAGTTGATGTTAGGGAAATCATGACATATTGAGATATTGTTGGCTAAAGCACAATTGTTTGGTATCCTTCTCTTAGATTACTAACAACATATTTTAGTATTCTTCCTTCAAAGAAAATGAACTTGAAAGCGAAAACAATATGAGAATTTGAGACGCATTAAGCAGGTAGGAATATATTTTGGTTTATTGTGCAACTACCAAGTTTGGTAATTCATGAGTCTTCAGAACAATATAAATCTATAAATAGAATAAAAATGTTAGTTCAATAAAAATAAAGATCCTAGAATATACAGAATATATGTAGGATTTAGAGTTTGATGTATGAATAAAGCTGCTAATAACAAATGCAGATGTTATTTTCTAATATCCTTCTCATCTCGATTTTGGTTGGAAATAGGGTTTTCAACCTTTCCAAGGGAAGCAAAAAATGAATACCCTTATGAAATAAAGCATTGTTTAAGGTTTTCAGAAAAAATTGTCTGAGGGTTTGGAAGCTCAAATGAGAGAGTGAAGCCTTCTTTATTGAGAAATGAGCAAAGTGGGAGATGATTTTAAATGAAGACTGGCCATTTAAGTAAGGACTAACCCAGACATTTGAGTGACTCTTTGATAGAGAGGGAAAATTCAGAGGTTACCCTGTAGGTGGTAACTCTTCCAAGGAACTTATTGTTTTTCTAATATTTTTGAAGTCCTAACTTGTCTTCGTGCCCTGAGATTTATAGGATATTGTGCAATATAGTGATCCTCAGTGTTGCTGTGTGATTGCTCTGATGGTGACTTGCAGAAGACGCACTGGCAACTAAAACCTATGTTCTTGCCCTATAAGGATGTGTCTGTTCTGAGAGGTGTAGGGGTCTTCTTTTTTTAAGTTCCCATTTTATTTTACACAATATATTAGAGGGTAGTAGAGCCCCTTGAAAGTTCTATTCTTAGGAATAGAAGGGGAGAGTAATGCTAACTTGTCTTTGCCAATCACGAGTAGGTCAGTTAAGACAATGAGCTTAGACTGCAAAAGACTTTTGCTTCACTGTGAATGTTTGAACTTACATTTTAGTCTGATTTTTAATTATATTTTTATGTAGTTATGGCGATATTTAAAATTATATTATCTTTATGTAGTTGTAGAAAGAGGTTACTATTCAACTTGTCAGTTTAGGAATGCAATGCATCTTGATCAATATCATCCCTGTCATCATTCTCCCCTGATCTTTCCTACACAACACTTCCCTTCAGTTTTATCTAATTCCATAGGTTATGAATTGAATATTATGACTATACTCTTCTTCCTCTCTTCATTTTTGTCCCTAACTCTTTTTTTTGTAAAGGGACTCTACAACATTATTCATGCATTATGTAGCTTCTATCTATGAAACAGCATATTTTCTCAAACCCTCTAAGATAATTTTTATTGTCCTGCAGATGAAGAAACTGAGGCTCTGAGAGGAAATAAATGCTCTCAGGTTAAACAAAAAGGAGCCAGAACTTGAACCCAATGAAGACTAGTTGTCCATTGTAGTATTGTGTTTTATTTGTACTGTTTTCTCAGTTGAACTATTTTCTCAGTTGATACTATGTGTATTCCATTGGGTGGGAAGGCAGGAAGGCAGGTATCAGTGAGCTTGTCATTTGGATCCTGTGAGTGATGTGGTGATTTGCTTAAGGTTAAACAGCTTCTGTGGATGTCTGAGTCTTCTGTATATACTTCAATACAATGTCAAATCTCAGTATATATTGGAAAGATTGCTCAAAGCTGATAGGCTCTATACAGAAGTCTCTGTTCACCTTGTCAAAAGGAGCAGACGTCTTTATATAAGACATTGGACCAATGTATTTTTAAAGACGGTACAGAGGGATTGTGCTACTGTGTCACAGATGGTATTTCACATGGCTTTCTGGTAAAACAGACAACTTTCCAGGTGTCCCAGAAATTATTGGGTAGGAATACAGAGACCAGTGATTATAAATATATTGGAAGAGCTCTGGAAATGGTGGTTTCAGGAATTCTGGGATATAGTATGTGTGCAAAATCTCAGCACAAATCTCTGTTGGCCTGCCAAGAGAAAGTTAAGTCCACCCAGTATGTAAATGTAAATGGTAGCATTAGAAATGCCAAAAGCAAAAAAAAATGTTCTTTTGAAGGGGGCTGTTAAAAGGCAATATTAATGGTAAAATTAGAAACACATTAGCTTTTTTTGGTACACGATCTGTGACAGCTTCACGTTTTGGCACCAGAACTATCTCTTATGCACATGGAGTAGACTGTTTGACAGGTTTATGATCTTCCCCCATAAAACGGTTATTGCCTCTTGATTTCCGCACCATATATCACACAGTTCATAAATTGATTTACAAATCCCATAATATCAAATGTCTGTTTTGATCATTCCTTTGGTCTTTTTACTATTTATATGATTTTCTTTGACAGAACTGGGGGAAAATTTCTTTCCCCTTGGTATTAGAGGCTGGAGGAGTACAGGAGAAGGGTGGTAGAAACCTGTGGAAATGGATGGTCAGATTTAGTAGCCACTGAACAAAACAACTGGATTATATTCCACAGACACACTTTAATGAAATGTTACACTGTCAGTGCTTTGGTTGACAGTTTTGGAGAAAGATATTGAACGTTATTCTAAAACGCTTGCCTTGGTAATATCGGGGTTGCAGAAGCCCCTGAATTATGAACTTCGGCTCATCAAGGATGAAAAAGAAATTTCTAGAAGCTTTTAGCTCTCATGTCATCAAGTTGCACCAAACTATCCAAGGCACACATAGGAAGTCAGGCTGAAGGTAGCTCTCAAGGGTATTTGATTGCAAGCCTTTGAAACCATACGTGTAGAATTTTGATTCAGATAGGGGTGTCTCACACCATTCTTGCTCCCCATCCTTCATTCATCTGCTCATACAAAACTTCACTGATGGATTTGTAATTAGGAACACCCTACATCATTAGTGCTTCAGCTCAAGTAAATGCCATTAGAAAAGGAGGCATCCATATGCAATAAGCAGTGTCCTAATTGCTTAGAGTAGCAGGAAATGGGGTCTCTTTCTTTGACGGTGCTCTTCCTATAATGGTCTCAAGAACTCTGGGATGCCATCTGAAACCACATAGGACAGATTCAGTCTCCCTGTCCCAAACCGTCTTCTCTAGTGTGCACACAGCTGATACCAAGAGCATACTCAAAAGGCTAGTGCCTGGCGTGAGTCTCTTCCATAAGGATTGAGCGGATCTGATCTGGAACAGCGTCAAAGGGATTAGGAGGATTCTCCCCCCCCCCAAAAAAAAGATCTGTATTGGGAAATAGTTGTGTCCAACATCCATGTTGATTCAACGGGTGGGTAGTTTCTTTAGTAGTATTTTCTAAGTAGCACTATACATTGCCCCAGGATTCTAAATATTTGTGTAGATAGATACCTGATATAGAGTTAGCCTTTCAGAAAATTCAGAAAAACATGTTCATGCTAAGGGTATTTGTTTTTCTTTTGATCTCAGGGGATGTGTTAGATTCTCTCTCTCTCTCTCTCTCTCTCTCTCTCTCTCTCTCTCTCTCTCTCTCTCTCTCTCTCTCTCCTCATCAAAAAATATTAATCAGGACATCCTAACATTTCTCACACATACTTTAGTGTGCCAATAGCTGAACCAAAGAGAAAGGAGATATAACTTGATACTCTACTTCCCAGGAGGCTTTTCTGCTCATATGCGAAGTTACAGCGCCTATTAGCGAACTTCAAACTTTCTATCTCAGAGCAGAGAAGGACGGGCAGTTTTTGTCTTTATGAAAAACTAGGTTTCATCTTTGCTTCCCTAGGCAACTGTCTATATCTATAGACATTCCTATGTCTATAGGTAGCTGCCTATATCTATAGTGTGTGGTGGATCTTTTCTTCAAGATCTGTGTTTTATTGGAAGGTTGCCATATACACTCACTGTTACCATCTACTCTCCCAGTAGAATGAAGACTTCAGTGGATGCAATAGAGCTCCTGGGGTTAAAAAAACAAACAACTTGAAATATGAACTATTTGGCCCTTTACCCTCCCCCCCCCCCCCCCCCCAAATGTCTTATCAGACCTAATGTCAAAACCTGGGTCTTCAAAGTGAAAATATGCCATTGCTCACCTCAAGGGGGCGACAAAGTCCTAAGAGTTACTATGGAGCTGATGGTGTAGTGCAAGGCGAGTGAGTTCTGCTCAAGGCCTGGGAAAGTCTCCCCCCCAGGATACATTTAAGATGGACCTTGAATTCGAATTAGCTTTGAACAACGGGGAAAGCAGTGGAAAGTTGAATGTGTATCCTGGATACAGGTCATCAGCAGGCAGGTTGGGCGGAAGTAGAGAGTTCTGTAAGTTGTGAATGGGTGGTCAGTGGATGGTCAGGGAGGTCTGGAAAGCAGAGGTGGGATTTCAGCAAAGAGACTATATCTGATCTGTCCTTTGGCTTCAGCATCTTGTGCTGAATTAGATGGGAACCAGATCAGATCAGGGAAGAATTTAATGTCTTCTCTTGTCTACTTGCAGCAAAGTTTTTCCCTAAACAAACACCCCAAAACATGTCTCTCTGTCTCTCTGCTGTACCAATACTCTGTTTTGGTAGTAAATATTTTCATCGCAATTGTGTCAATTTTTGTGTGTCAAATTGAATCTGACATGAGGTCCTCAATAAAGGTTATTTCTGGGTGTCTCTGTGAAGGCATTTTCAGATGAATATTTGGATCAAAATATTGAGCAAAGCCTCAAAAACCTTTAGCCCTCCTCAAAGTACAAGAGTGTCATCCATTCCATTAAGGGCCTAGGACTTATAACAGTGGCCCTCTGGTCCTCAGATATACCATCTCTTGGGTCTCTAGTTTGCAGATGCCAGGTGAAGGTGAGGCTGCTCAGCCTACATAATAATGGGCCAATTTCTTACAATAAGAAATTATAGTGAAAGGGATGTGAAGGGTAAACAAAGGAGGAGGCTACAATGCTTGATAATTGTACTCATTATCTTGCCCATGTAATTGTAACCCCTCTGTAAAGTATGTTCACAATAAAAAATAAAAAAAGAAATTATAGTGAAAAGACCTTCTCTATACTGCTGTTTCCTTCTTCTAATATTGTATACACTCCTCTTTCATATTTATTTCATTGAGATTGGATTATAACTCTTTATACTTTGATCACACCAATGTCAAGTATATAGTAGGAACTACATTTTGATTTAATGAACAGAGGAATAACATTGTATATCTGAACACTCTTGAGCCCTAACTTTGTTGTTGCTGTTGGTTGTGGGGCTTGAACTCAGGGTCTGGGTGATGTCCCTAAGCTTTTTCTCTCCAGGTTAGCTCTCTACCACTTTGAACCACAGCTCCACGTCTGGTTTTCTGATAATTATTTGGAGACAGGAATTGTATGGACTTTCCTGCCTGGGCTGGCTTTGAACTGGGATCCTCAGATGTCAGCCTCCTGAGTAGCTAGGATCACAGGTATGAATGATTGGTGCCCTACTGTGAGCACTATCTTGGTGGACTGAGGAGATCACAAAGGTGATTAAAAATTGACAGACAGTGCCAATTATGCCTTAAGGGATCGGTGTCACTTGCTAAAGGAGGATCAAGAATACATATAAAACTGAAATACATTCTTAGTTCTTTCCCTTGATATTCCCCACACTATCTTAGTCCATATTCTGATACTATACACAAAAATACCTGAGGTTGGATACTTTATAAAGCAAAGAGATTCACTTACCTGGTACTTGTGGAAGTTCCAGAGCATGAAGATGCTGTCTTCTCAGCTCTGGAGCTGGTTTTGTGTTCATAAAAGGACATAGCTGGACTGTATAGTAGAGAAAAGGTTGTGTGCAGAGACAGGAAGCCAGAGAGAAGCAAGCTAGAGGCTTGGCTCTTTTGTATTAAACTCACTTTGTTTTTCATGTTATTACCAGATTTCTTCTGTGGTCAATGCCCCTGTGACCTAATTGCTTTCTACTCTGCCCTACCTCCAAAATCATGTGTCACCCATGGACACATTGCTACCCTAAGAATTAAACATTCTAGCACATAAACTTTTGGGGGAACTACTCAAAACATATACAAATTGTAGAACCAGCCAAAAAAGATACTGGGAAAATAAACTCATCTATGCGAGAATCGTTCCTTTTTTCTCTTTTCATTTTTGGTACTGGGAGTTGAACATGATGATGATGATGATGATGATGATGATGATGATGATGATGATGATGATGATGATGATGATGGCAATGATTATGATAGAGGGTCTCAGAAGGCCTTGAACATCAACCCCTCATGTAGCTAGGATTATAGCTGGATACTACCACTTCCATCTTCAAAATCGTTTTTAAGATTGATGACTGAGATTCTTTCCCTCTTTATTGAGGAAGATCTGCATTTTGTTTTCCATGTTACTTCCGGACTCCTTACATTCTCAAGCATGGATAGCAGAATGGTAGGTGGATGGTGAATCTGTTATGGATAAGTGCAGTTAGCTGGTCTGAGTTTCAAGAAGTATACTTAGCTTTCACTAGAAAACACTACCACTCACGGTGGGTAGACTTGGAAGTACTTTCCTATTCTTTTCTCAAGGAGCTCCTTCCACCAAACTACTCTTTCCACTTCTCCCTGGGGTTTTCTAGTTTATCACCGACAATGTAATACCAAAAAGAGGACATCTCTGAACATTACCCCGGTCATCTTGGGGACACCTGCATCACTGCATGTCTGCAAAATTCTGGCTCTATAGCATTCCCAGAAATACCTCCTAGGCCCAGCCTCTACCTAGTCCTATCTCCTGTTATTGGAGAATGGGTACCACTGGGATGAAGAGTTGCTTTTGTGCCTACTACCAGACTGCATAGTTTTTGTTCCATGGCTCCTGTGTCACATTTTCTCCACGCCAGAGCAAGCTTAGATTTCAGTTGCAGAGAGAATACTGGCAGTGGTGTGGACACCCTGCCAGATGCTGTGTGTACCAGTCTCTAGATTAACTGTGGTTCACACAGCTGAGGACCTAACCCTTGACTCACTCTGCCACTTTGCTCGCAGGAACTGCATTATCTGCAGCACTTGAGCTCTGAAAGCCTTGGAAAGAGATACAGGGAGTATTGGGATATAGTGTACAGACACTGCCAGGTTTCCTTGCATTTTGGGTGTCCCTGAGATACAAGGGAGGCCATGGAGTAGGACAGAGCCTGGAAGCCATGTTGTATTACAGTTCAATGAGACAAATCATTGAAAATTCCTGGAACACCTAGCCAGCACAGGAGTCAACAATATTCTTTTCAATGTAAGTAAGTTAAAGCTAATGTTCGTATGGAATTTCTGGGTTAAGCATAAGGGAAGTGGCTTGTTGGGATGCTGTAATACTCATCATAACTGACACATTGCAGATGAATGCATGACTTTTTTTTTAAAGCAGAGTCATTGTTAGAATTCAAATATAGGCAGCCTGGAGTCTCTAGGGGTGGCAGGCTTAGAATCAGCCTAATTAACCGTGGCATGTCAACAAATAATTTCTGTAGAATTTGTTAGTAACAGAGCCAGTTGAATATATAAAATGTTCAGTCATTATCATAAGGGTTCTCAAAAAGTTGGAATGTACTGGCTGTTTACTTCAGCAGAAGCAGTGAAGATTTAACACCATGAAACAACCATGCTAGAGTTAACAGAAGTTCATGATTTAAGATGACAAATGAACTAATGATCAACCATTTGGAAAGTGTGATTGTGGTTTTGTTTCAAATTATGGCTTAGAGAGGGGCTAAGTGTCCACTAATAGCAGACAATATATAACAGAAATCATTTATAATACTGGCAAAATTATTTTACTAGATGGACTATTTTTTTGGTTACAATTTATATCACCTGATAACAAGTTCTATATAGTTTGATTTATTTAAAGACAAAATAGAAATAGAAGTTTTAATTTTTTATTTATATATGAGTGCATCTTTGACACAGATTGTTAAATATTTTAAATATAATTTCCAATGATAGTATAGCCATGCAGTGCATAAATCACATAGTTAAGGAGACTAGTAGATATAAAAAATGCATCATAAACTGTAACATGCTCATAAATTGTAATGGAAAGAATTAATATATTATTTTACACATGCCCATATATTTTTTAAAAAGCAAGTATAAAAATGGTTTAGAAATATGCTTTTGATTTAGCACTGGGGATGGGAGTTATTACTTTCCTCTATAAAAACTTAGATCTATGTGGGTAGTTCAATTGTGTGTAGAAAGCCACGTCAATTAAACAGTATGGCACAGTGGCCATGGTGAACATTTTGGAATTAGGATTTATCTCCCTTGACCCTGATATAATTTACACAATTTATGTTCTCTTTTGGAGGATTTGTTTTCATTTTGAAATTTGAGTGACTGTATATACCTTGACAATGAGAAATATAATACTTCTATTGGTGCCCTCAATATATGATCATTGTTTTTATTTCTTTCAATTATTATCCTGAATGCAGTGAACTATTTTAAGTAACTCTCATTTATTTAATTAGAAAACCAATTTTTAGTTATGTAGAAAAACTGAGCACCAAGAAGCAAAGGGTATGTATTTATTTCTGACATTTATCATCCTGACATAACCATCACAAAATTTCCCAATTCCTATAGGCATTGGAGTAGCTTTAAGAATTAATTACACTGTACTCACAACTTGGCAAACTGTTCTTTTGCCGGATATATAGGAACATTTTTTCCATATCATTAAATGTTCTATATCATTTTAAATGGCTGTATGCTGTAAGAATATAAAAAGCCAGAGATCTTCTGGCTTGCAAAGCAAATCTCTACTTTCTTCTGGCTTAACTCTTTTGGGAGGTGAGTGCAAAAAGATAGGAACTGTTTTTTAGGTATGTTGCTCCTAATTGTTTTTCCCTAATGATGGTTCAGTAGTCTGAAAGAGGCGACTCAATCTATACCTTATACATGACAATGACAGGATTTAGTACCATAACCCTCTCTGGGAATTCATTGCCTTGCCAGGGCCTAGAGCTGAAAGATTTACTGATGCTGGATGGAGTGTTTGCTATCCACAGGAGTCACATGAAAGGCACAGAGAGGCTGTCTATCTTTCAGTTACTCTCTGCAGGAAGGCTTGCCTCCTGCTCTGTACCAACCACCTCTGGTTTCCTGAAATATGCAAACCAGCAAGTGACAAATGCCTTGTAGAAAGGTACAATTGCATTCAAATTGGAAATGGAGGAAGTTGATCAAAGAAGAAAGAAAGGCATTAAAAATTAATCATCCTAGGGCCATAAAGTCAGCTGTAAACCCTTAGCAATAAAAAATTAAATGAAGAAGATGGTTTAAGCAGAGATTTAAATTTTCCAAGGGAGAACTTGATAGCTGCATCAGATTGGGGAGCTGGCAAAATTTACAGGGGAAGCCCAAGTGTGTCATCCCATTGGAGGCTGCAGAAAGCAGAAAAGAGCCATCAAATAAAACATCATTTATATTAGTTAGTATCATTGTGCAAGACCTGGGCCGTAAAGGAAAATGGCACCTTTGACTGGCAGAGAGAATATTGTTTTACTCAGAACAGTTAAATTAGCCAAAAAGTAGAGGAATCCTAAAAAGTAAAACAAAAAACAAAACAAAAAAATAAAAAATGCATCACTGCTGCCAGAGGAACGATTATAGAAACATTTAATATTTGAGAGTTGTTTGACTCCATGCAAGAATATTTACCTATCTATCATTCTTGGTCAAATACCAAAGCCCAAATCTGTAGCCGAGATTACTTGCTCATTGATTGGTCATCTGTGGATAGGTTTAATAAATGGCCAAGTCTTTGGATCCCAAAGAAAGGGTGAACCAGATTTATTATAGCTTCTTAGCAGAGTTGACCATATTTTATGACAGACTCTAAAAATGAGGCTTGAGCTGGGCGCAGGTAACTCATGCCTGTAATTATAGCGACTCAGAAGTCTGAGATCTGAAGATGATAGTTCAAAGCCAGCAGACAAAAAATCTAGAGACTCTTATTTTCAATTAACCACCAAAAAAGCTGGAAGTAAAACTGTGGCTCATGTGGTAATACACTAGAAAAAGCTCAGGGAGAGTGCCCAGTACCAGCACACACACAGACACAGACACAGACACAGACACAGACACAGACACAGACACAGACACAGACACACACACACACACACACACACACACACACAGACACAGACACACACACACACGGCTTGAAATGACACAGGCGTGGAAGCATGCTAGAAGGGTGGTTCAGAGAGCTGGCTAAGGCAGGAAAGCCACCCCGGAGATGTTGGCTATGCCTCTTAAGGTGAAGCTTTGGTGATACCACTTCGCTTGTTGGAGCCTTGACTTCCTCAGCTGTGAAATGCCAATGGCAAGGATGGTCTGGATTTTGAAGACTGAAAACCATTTAAATGTCAAGAACTTAGCATTTGCTGTGTACATTAAATGACAGGTTCTTACAGCATTTAGGTAACCTCACTGAAGTTACAGGCCTATGAGTGGGAAATGTTTGAAGGCAGTTTGATGGTTTGACAAATGGCAACCTTGGAATTCCAACCTAGTGCCATCTTCCCCGTATCCTGGCTATGTCCTGCATACTTCTTCAGAGAGTTTAGGGCCTTTGCACTGGTGCTTCACAGAGACATTGGCTTTGCAAACTTCGTTTCTCACTCTATGGATTTCTTGGTCTGTGATGAAGTACCTCTATCTTCTCACTTTTCTCTTTGGATTCTGGTATTAGGAGAGAAGCAAGCAGTCAGATAATCTGAGCAGAATCTTTCCCTAGCTCAATTCCCCTGAATTTACCCATAGAAATATAGGAATACACAGCAATCGTAGAAAGGAAGGTTCCAGCTGTGGCGAGGAATTAACATGTATTTCATTTTTTTAAAGCTCATTAAAATTGAAAGCACTGTTGTTAGGTACTGATGCTGCTGAGCTGTTGGATTGTCAATATTGAGTAAAAAGAAACAGCTGGAGTGTCAAAGGATGCTGATTCTCTGATTATTAGTGTGTCAGACGAGAAGGCTACAAATAATTCTTTGCAGTTATTATAGTCCTATTGTTTCCAGTGCTCTTTCCAATGAATTAAATCCAGTTGCTTTTCTTTGATGAAGCTGGTCCTTTGCACTTTCAGACTCTGTTCTTCCCTGAGTCTTTCTAACTTTAATGCCACTATCATTCACTGCTGTCCAAGCCAGAAGCCTTGATATCGTTCCACACACCTCCTACAAGTAAATGGCCAGTAAAATACTATCAGTCCTAGTTTCTGAATCATGTCTACCTTGCATTACATACTGCTACCATTGCCTCAGCTCAGATAATGAGTGTCTCTTGATACAGGCTCACAGACAGAACTGATCACCTTTACTTTAGTCTTGGCCACCTCTAGTCAACACTATTTCAAGGTATTTAGAATCTTCTTTCTAAAAGGCAAATGCAATTGTGTCATTTCTTTGCTTAAAAACTACCCACTGAGCTGGGAGCTGGTGGCTTATGCCTGTAATCCTAGCGACTCAGGAGATCCAGATCTGAGGATCATGGTTTAAAGCCAGCCTGGGCAGAAAAGTCCCATTTTGTTATGGAGGAAACAGAGTTATAGAGAAGTCATTTGACTCAGCCCAAATCACAAAAGTGCTAAGTGCAGAAATTGAGGTTTGAACTTAGGACTTTAGATGCCATCCAGCCTCTATGTATATTCTGCTCCCTTGTCAGATGAGAGCAGTGACTTTCCAGGAAATGAGACTCGGGGAATAAACGTGACAGCAGGGTGGCAGGACTTGAGAAGGAGATGAGACGCTCTTATCCATTGCCAATGGAGTGATAATCACGATTGATAATGATCAAGGATTCTGGTCCCTAGGCACTCAGCACTTTCCATCCTTTACCTATAATTAATATTTAAAAAGCTTCTAATAATATGAAGGTAGGAAAATTAAACTTAAAGATTTAACCTAAAATGTGATTTGCCCACATAGCTCTCAGCTAATAAAAAATGAAGAGGGGATTTAATAAGCATTCTAGTGATGAATACACACACATACACACACACAGAGAACACATTCTACGCCTCAATGTAGTACTTGATTTAATAAATCCTAGCTATGACTGTGTTTTGTTTCTATTATTAGAATAATCACACCTAAAAGTTTTTTTTTATTTCAAGAGTCTATTTCATGTTGTGCATACACATTTCAATTCTCTTAATCTTTCTGAAGTTGCTTGATTTCCTTTGGAAAGGGAGATTCTAAGTGCTAATTCACTAAATCGCTTGTGAGTAAGGCACTGACACCTGTTGATGTATATTTGTTCCAGTCTCTAAACATGCCTTTCATTGGTCTTGATGGATAGCTAATTTCTCAAAGTCTTCATTACTTTTGGTTTGCATAAATGTCTATTCAGAGTTGTGATAGCCTTAAGGGATGAGGTAAATATTCTAAAGGAAGAATTAATTGAGAATGCTTTCTCCTTCATTAGGAAGCTTATCTTCTCTTGGGCTTTTCTCTTTTCTAGTATGTCTGAAAAATCATTTATTCTCTTCTTTTCCTTTATGAGCATCAAATTCAATTTTCTTTCCTTTTCTCCCCTTTTGGAAAGCTTTATAACCCTGCTCTCATTCTTTAATAGTCTTTTATTGGTGTTGATTTTCTTTTTTTCTTTTTCTTTTTTGGTTGTGGGGCTTGAATTCAGGGCCTGAGCTTTGTCCCTGAACTATTCAGCTCAAGACTAGTGCTCTACCACTTTAAGCCACAGTGCCACTTCTGGCTTTCTGGTGGTTAATTGGAGATAAGAATCTCAAAGACTTTCTAGCCTGGGCTGGCTTTGAACTGTGATCTTCAGATCTTAGCCTCCTAAATAGCTAGGATTACAGGTGTGAGCCACCTGTGCCCAGCGGATACTTGGTTTTTGAGATAGAGGCTGACCTGAAATGAATATGTAGCCTGTGCTGGCCTTAAACTTGTGATCCTCCTGCCTCAGCTGCTTCTTCTTCTTCTTCTTCTTCTTCTTCTTCTTCTTCTTCTTCTTCTTCTTCTTCTTCTTCTTCTTCTTCTTCTTCTTCTTCTTCTTCTTCTTCTTCTTCTTCTTCTTCTCCTTCCTCCTTCTCCTTCTCCTTCTCCTTCTCCTTCTCCTTCTCCTTCTCCTTCTCCTTCTCCTTCTCCTTCTCCTTCTCCTTCTCCTTCTCCTTCTCCTTCTTCTTCTTTTTTTCTTCTTCTTCTTCTTCTTTCTTCTTCCTCTTCTTCTTCTTCTTCCCCTTCTTCTTCTTCTTCTTCTTCTTCTTCTTCTTCTTCTTCTTCTTCTTCTTCTTCTTCTTCTTCTTCTTCTTCTTCTTCTTCTTCTTCTTCTTCTTCTTCTTCTTCTTCTTCTTCTTCTTCTTCTTCTTCTTCTTTTTTCAGGTAAGGAGTAGGTTTATTCAGTAGACCTGCTGGGACCAGCCAAGGTTGGCACTCCACGTGGCTGGGAAAGGAAAGGAAAGGAAAGAGAGAAAACAGCTAGAAAAGAGCAGAGAGAGCAAGAAAAGAACACAGAGAGAGCTAGAAATGAACAGAGAGCCTTCTTCTTCTTTTTCTTCTTCCTTCTTCTTCTTCTTCTTCTTCTTCTTCTTCTTCTTCTTCTTCTTCTTCTTCTTCTTCTTCTTCTTCTTCTTCTTCTTCTTCTTCCTCCTCCTCCTCCTCCTCCTCCTCCTCCTCCTCCTCCTCCTCCTCCTCCTCCTCCTCCTCCTCCTCCTCCTCCTCCTCCTCCTCCTCCTCCTCCTCCTCCTTCTTCTTCTTCTTCTTCTTCTTCTTCTTCTTCTTCTTCTGTACTGGCCACTCTAACCTTGTTCATCTTTCCAGATGGCCCAAATTCTCCTCTATTTTCAGTGACAATTAGATTTTTCTGAAGGCACTTAAGACTGAACTCATGGTTATTCCAGATGTCTGGCTTTACAAGAGTGCTCTGGGATAAAGGTAGAGTAATATACACTTGTATTTGGCATAGAAGACAAATACTAGGTAGAGAGGTGAATAGCGTGCTCCTTACAAAAACATTTAATTGCAGATGGGACGGGGATGGATGATGGAAGAGCTGACTCTGAACAGGTGCATTGAGCACATTATGGACACATTAACCTGAATACCCCTTTTAGAATGTTTAATTTTGGGCACTCATCATATTGTTGCTCATAATTGTTACACCATGTTACAAATTCCTGCCAACAGTGTAAGAATTGTAGTTTCTTCTCATCCTCACGGATACTTGACGTTACCTGTTGTTTGTTTGCTTTGTATTGGCCTTCCTAATGACTATAAGGCTGAATCACTTACTTTGGAGGAATTTGGGAGAAATTCAAGTTCATTCTGTTACCAGAATTTTCCTTGAAGGTTTCATTTGGTCGGGGAGGGGAAGACATTATAGAAGAGTGAACAAAGTCTTGAATTCTGACACAGCTATATTTAGGTGATGATTTAAGATCAACATTGAGAGAAAGAGCTAAGAGAAACCTGTGAAAGGGTCACTGAGCAGCAAGGTAGCGTTTCCATACTACATTTCTCTGACACAGATAACCTAAACAAAATAGCCAAGCAGGCAGGTTGGGGTTTGGGAAAAGAAGCTACCACCGCATTACACATGGAGACACTGGGTTGTTTTGCCCTTCAGCTTTCAAAGAAAGCATTGAAAAACTGTCTTCATGATGTTTGCTAAGAGCAGTCTTTCCTTCTGCCAAGAAAAGAGGTTTCCCCTATATGAAAATTAGCTTGCGAGAATGTTGTCCCATGTTTGATGCCTCTGAGGACAGATGCATGGAAAAGGCACAGTGATGAAGTTTGCCTAGATGAAGCATAACCTCCATTAGAAAAGATAGGCTAGGGACAGCCTTGTTCATAGAATAATTCAAAAAAGATCATAGCACAGCAAAGTAAATTAGTCAGTTCTTTATTTTCCTGGTATGGCTCAGGATTACCAATTATTTTCCTAATTGTTAATGGGGACAGGAAACAATTATTGCAACATAACTTTTTCTGATGGGGATAATGTATTGATAAAGGGTCATGTTAGGGGAAAGTAATTGAGTAACACCAATTGTAGGTCAGTGAATCATTTTTTGGGGGGTAATTTACTTGTAATAACACTTCTTGAAAAAATGTGCTGCAGTCTTGAGGCTTGCACTTCTGGCCTAAGGGATGTCCCTTAGCTTTTTCCTTTTCTTCTTCTTTATTTTCTCTCAACGCTGGTGCTCTTCCATGTGCGCTATACCTCCACTTTCAACTTTTTGGTGGTTAATTGGAGATAAGAGTATTACAGACTCTTTCCTCTCTTCCCCCTTTCCCCCCATCCAGGCTGCCTTTGAACTACAATCCTCAGATCTCAGCCTGAAGACATAGGATTACAGGAGTAAAACATTAGCACCCAGCAACATGTAATAGCCTTTAATCCTCAAAGCTCCACTAAGGGTGTCTTATTTTTATTTTATAATAAAGAGTCAGGGGCTCAAGAATTAATGACTAAGGTTATGATTTGCTTCATGGGTTATATCATCAAATCCTGGGTTTCCTTCCAGCAAGCTTCCACTTCAAGTTATGCTGCTTAGCACACACATACTGTGCTAACACTGGCTTCATATCCTCCTTCTCACTATGACCTTGACCTTCATCACGCTCTTGTACCCGGTCATTGTTGGCAACTCTCCTGTCCTTGCTCCTGTGCCAGTATGTTAATGACATCACCTTCCTTCCTTTCATGGAAATAACCTCTATGTTACTTTCATGTTGATGATAAACTCTCTTCCTCTTCTCTCCCTATCTCAGTCCTTGGAGAAATAGCCTTATTAAAACCAACCTTAAAAGAAGGATGGCCAAGAGACAAATGAAGAAATGTTCAACCTCCCTAGCCATAAAAGAAATGCAAATAGAACAACACTGAGATACCACCTCACCCCAGTTAGAATGGCTACAAATAAGAACTCTAATAACAAAAGATGCTGGAGGGGATGTGGACAGAAGGGAAACCCTACTGCATTGTTGGTGGGAGTGTAAACTTGTGCAACCACTTTGGAAAGTAGTATGGAGGTTCCTCAAAAGACTCCACATAGAGCTCCCCTATGGCTTTTACCAAAATGATCACAAAGAAGAACATAGTAAAGCTACCAGTACAACTATGTTTATTGCAGCATTATTTACCATAGTTAAGATATGGAACCAATCCAGATGCCCCTCAGTAGATGAATGGATCAAGAAAGTGTAGTACATATACACAATGGAATTCTATGCCTCCATCAGAAAGAATGACATTGCCTCATTTGTTAGGAAATGGAAAGACCTGGAAAAAATTATATTAAGTGAAGTAAGCCAGGCCCAAAGAAACATAGGTCCATGGTTTCCCTTATTTGCAATAACTAGTGTATGTCTGAGACAAGCAGAAACATTCTGACAAGTTGATGTTAGGCAAAATGAACCCCAAGATAAGGACTCAAATGTTCTTTCTTGCTATAAGATGGTTTCTTTGTTGCTTTGTATGTCACTCCCCCACGGTATAAATCCTGTTTTCACTGTATTTGATGTTGGCATAATTTATAGAGGGGAATGGAAAAAACTAATTGTTTAAATAGGGATACAGGTGGACCCATGAGATGTACAAGATGTTATGTTGACAAACAAACTTTCCAACTTTGGCAGGGGGTAGAGGGGTGGGGGGGAATGGGAGGGCAAGAGATGGTAAGGGGGCAACAATTCTTGAGAAGAAATGTACTCATTTCCTTGCTCTGTATGATATTTCACAATAAAAAAACTTATTAAAAAACAACCTTACTTACAATTATTATGTGTTAATTAAAAGAATTTAATGGAATGGAAATGTTAACTACCCTTCTTTATCATTGCACATTATACATGTGTCAAATTATTCAACTGGGCCCCATAAATATTTACAATTAAGATAATAACAATAAAATCCCTGAGGAATCAGCTTAATATTTTTAACATAAGAGCAGCATGGCCCTATGTGTTTTACATGATGTTTCCTATTCATTTTCAGATTCATAGCAATCTACAGCACCAGGCACCAATAGTATCCCTATTTTATAGATAATGCAGATGGAGACAGAAAGGCTAAGAAATTAATCTATGATTCCCCTAGCAAATAGTAGGTAAGCAAGCCACTCCGGGCTAAATGTTTTGCATCTCACACCTCTATGAGTTTCATCACATTTCCAAATTGAACAAATGTTGAGTTGGTTTTTGTACAGTGATGTCTCTAGCGGATCCTCAGTTTATGGGTGAAGCAATCGAGGGTAAGAGCAGTCATGGGGGAAAAGGGAAGTTGTCTCTGCACCAGAGTTTATTATCTTCATGCATCAGAGAAGGTGGATGTGAAGGGTGTTAATGACATCAAACTATATAAACTGCTTTAACTCTCCCACATAGCATGGGAAACTTCTTGGCAAGATTTCACTGGTGATCTTTGGTCCCTACACATTTTCCTATTTTCTTCAAGAAAACTCTTGGCTAAGAAAATAAAGTTGAGGAAAGGAATATGTTAATTTTGTGAATTTTGACCAGTGGCAAGAGTTAGTGTATATGACCAGCATTTTTGAGGGAGATAGAGCCCTGCGTCTAGTTTTCTTGTATGCTCAACCTCTCTAAGTCCTTTTCTTTGTTAACTGAAATATCTCAAAAGATTGCTTTGGGAACCAAAATAATTTACACACAAAAGCTTTGCTAGGCATGGAGGAAAAAGCCGAACACACCACAACTATAATGAGATTAGCCTGTACTTGAGTAGGGTTGAGCAGTGTGATTTTCTTGGAATAAGAGAATTAGAAAGATAGAATACACGTATTTTTTGTCATTCTTTGGCAATAAGTAGTTATATGTCGACTGGGGTATAGAGGTACTTTTGGGAATACCTGAAATATCATGTACTCTCTCCATGTGTGTTCATCCATTTGCAATTTTCTTTTCTTATCTTCCTCTCACTCTGAGTTAATAGATACATAAATTTTAAAATCAACTTCAAAATAACCAGACATGAGAAAAGATGAAGGAGGGAGGAGAAAAACACTTAACTAGAATTCCCAAGAGAAAGGATGATTTTTTTCTTTGCATTTTGAGTCATATTTTAAGAAACATACTCACATTCAATATTCAAAACTTTAAATCAGAAAAAATAAACCATATACTATAACACCATTCCTCTAATGCATTTTGATCAAGTCCCTTTCATTCTTTTGTTTGTGTTTCTTTTAATGTGCAGGTAAATTACAACTAGATATATTAAAGCTATGGAAAACATGGAAGGAACTTAAATGCATATAGTTAAGTGAAAAGAAAGCAGGCTGCATATGACTCCAATAATATAACATTTGGAATGCACAAAACTCTGGGTATAATAAAATAGGCAGTGATTTCCAGGGATTTGGGACAAGGAGGGCAGGAGGGAGGAATAATGGACTAGTAAAATTATTTTGTATGATAGTACAGTATGACACTACTATTTATCAAACCCATAGAATATAATATAAAGAGCAATTTAATTGAACTCCCTAATGTAAACTAGGGACTTTAGTTAGTAATAATGTATCAATATTGGTCATCAATTAAACATATGCCCTATATCAATGCAGATGTTAATAGGAGAAATTGTGTGTTGGAGAAAGGCGGTATTTTATGAGAATTTTTTTGTACCTTCTGCTCAATTTTCTGTACCTTCTGCTCAAAATTTCTATAAACTTAAAACTGCTCTAAAAGTAAAAGCTATAAAAAATAGATATATTAGAATTTAAAATTTTGAACATCTGTTACGCCCTTCAAAATAGTCTCTTCAGAGCTTTATGTGCTTGTTTTAAAGATACTGTTATTGCTACAAACCTGTTGCAAATCTTTAAAAAATTTCTATAGAGATTACGTAGCGGAGCACCTAGGGATAAGATTTTAAAATTGCATTTGTACAACATCAAAAGATTGGGAGGAAGCCATGTATGGTGGTGTGTGGCTGAAACTCCAGGTCCTCAGCAAGTAGAGGCAGGGTGACTTTGAGTTTGGGGTCAGCCTAGGTCAAGTTAGTAAGTATGTAGCTCACAAATAACACACAAACAACAGGGGTGGAGCATAGCTCAAGTATCAGAGCATTTTCCTGGGATGTAAAAAGCCTTGAAGTAATGAAAAACAACAACAACGAGATTGAGGAGAAATGACACATTTATCTGAGTCATTACTGAGTTTGAATGTCTTCTCTGAAGAGGGTGTATTGAGCCAGTATGTTCTAGCAGCAGTATTTATATCGCTTCTCAAGAAAAAAATTGTCAGCTGTGGGTCTTGAACTCAGGGCCCTGGGCACTGTTTTTGAGCTCTTTTGTTCAAGGTGCAACTTCTGAATTTTTTTTTGAGTGATTAATTGTAGATAAAGAGTCTCTTGGGGACTTTTCCATCCAGGCTGACTTTCAACCATAATCCTCAGATCTCATCCTGAGTAGACAGGATTACAGGCTTAACCCATCATTTCCTGGCCTCAAGAGAATTCTTTGAAGAAGAGTAGTGTCCATTGAGGCCATTAGAGATCTTACATTGTAGAGGAAAAGTGGAGGAATCATATTCATCTCTCCTGTGTTTCCTTTCATGGGGTCATAGACATTGTCATCAGGCGATTCTCCAGTCACAGTTAAGTTAAACCTCTGGTCAAATTTCTAGTTCTCAGATTGGCCAGTTGTTGAATCTTTAGCAAGACTAAATCATAATATGTCCTCAAAATAGAGGAACTATATGACCTTGGCGCATTGACAGGGACATTAATTAGAGAGACTACAGAAGATACACCTGAACTACTTCTCAATGCTGCTCAATTGTGGCAAAAAATGACTACTTCTAGTCATTTTATGTTATTATTTTTGTGGTCCTGAGGATGGAATCCAGTCCCTCATGTGTGCTGTGGTACATCCCAGACCCTGTATTGTTATTACTATAGGAACATTTGACTTTAGGTTTTTTTTTTTCCTGAAAGACTTAGAAGAGTTCTCTGGTATTCAGATATTAAGTTTAATTTGCAAGAACAGACATACGTTTTTGCCAGAAAGTATTCATGTCAGTAAGGTGTTGTCTTGTTGGCATGTCTAGTCATTCTTTGGTATTCCACAGAAGACTGGTTCCCAGACCTCCAACCACTTGGCTACCACATCCAAGGCTGCTCATGGCCTTTGTATAAAGTAACATAGTCTTTGTGAATAACCCACCTATATTCACCTGTGTACATTACGCCATCTCTGGATTCCTTGAATTAAGGAATAACTTGTATTACTTGTTTTCAATTATCTCTGCATTCCCCAATACTGTGTAAGTGCTATGTACATAGTCATTACACTATGTTGTTTAAGGAAATATGACAAGAACAAAAGGTCAGTATAAAGCAATGGTTTTTTCCCCCAATTAAAAAAAAATCCATAGTTCATTGAGCCTGTGGATATGGGACTTGTACAGAGGGAGGGAAGGCTGGCTGTATTCACAATGAAAAATACAGTTGTATTTCATTGTATCTGATGATTTTAAACACATATTTTGGTCTTTTTCTTTGTTTGGTGGGGGTAACAGTTAAGGTACAAAATTTATGACCTATGTTAACAATTCAAGTTGATGCAAGGTAATCTTTTCCCAACATGTCTCTAACATGTGCTAGTGCTCTGATAGATTTTCTTGATTGGGAAAGAACCTTGTTCCTTTCAGGCCTTCATGGGAATTGCCTACAACCTGTAGCCTATATTAGCCATGCAACAATAATCTGCAATCTGGTTCAGCCATGAATGTGTTATGTGCATGTGATTTGTCATCTGATTTGTGGTGAGAAAAAAGATTGAGGATTGCTGTCTTGGCCTAGTCTAGGCGCCAGCTTGTTTTTCCAATTACCCTTCCAAGGAAGACCCAGCTGCTACTGCAATTCCTGGGGCAGCAGTTGGAGTCCAATTTGCTTTCCCAGAGAGCATAATTTTTTCTTAGCATATACATCTTGAAGCAAATGTTAACACACTGATGAAATACCCTCCCAGGTGTTGAAATCCTTGGTTGGTATTTTAGGAATAAATACCTGGATAAAACTTAGGAGAGGATAAAGATTAATTTTAGTAACAATATAATGCCAATTCCAGATCTGGCTCTCACAACCAGCCATCAAGTTAATTGAATTCCTCAAACCCCATTGCTCCAACAAAATGTTGTTTAAATCAATTCAATTCTTTCATTAGCCTGCCTAAGAGCGCCATGGAGTGATGAGAAATTACAGAGATGGCATTCATGTTTCAAAAGCCCTCGGTCTCACTTCAGTCTCCACCCTGACATGGGACTGATGTTCTGCATTTGCATGCTAAGATAGTATTTTTAATTGTAAAAGTGGTGTTGTTAAATTACCTTCAAATGAGTTTATTTTAAACGGTTCATTAAAGTTTTAGAAATCATTCCCTGCATGATTTCATCTCTTCTCAGCTTTGATGTATTACATCTCTCACCAAAATGCTGGCGCTGAGAGGGAAAAAAATTTTTTTTCCTTACAAGACTCACATCTCATGATCTGGCCAGTTTTGAAGTGGAAGCAACAAAGGCCTCACGCGATTGCCGAGATGCCCTGGGCATCTTCTGTGGTGTCTCAGCTGAAAGGCTGGGGTGAGGGGTGAAGGCAGGTGGCTGTGTTGGGCAATAATGAGAGGTCAAAGGCACAAAGGTTTCAAAAGGCTCATGTCAACTTGGCAGATGAAAAGCAGCTTTCCCTGGATAGCTAGTTTGGTTCTGAGATTTAAATACATCTCCTCACACACTCTGTGTTCACTTTCATTTGAACTTTTCTGTGCCTGATACATCTTTTCCCTTCATCATTCCTCTTTTGTTCATCTCTTAGAGAACGGTTTACCTCCAGATGAATTTTCTCATCCATCCTTAACCGTTTTATCTTAAAGCTCATCAATCATTTTCTCAAACAAGGGGTTCCTTAGAAACAAATAATGGAGGTTGTTTTTTTTCCTCCTGAAGCTGTCATTGATAGGAGTCTCTGTATCATATTATTCATTTACAGTAGACTTAGGGAATATAAAGTTGATATATTAATGGAGTATGCGTGCTTGTGAACCCTTAGTTCCTATTATGAAAATATAATATTCCTTTCAACACCACTGCTTACTCTGGTGGTAGAATCAGGCAATCAAAAGCACTGAGCAAGAAGGCATTCTAATGAGGGAGAGAATGGGGGGGATAAGAGAAAGAAAGAGAGAGAAATAAGAAGAGAGAGGTGCTAGTCATATTATATGTGGTAATACATAATGCCAGCATTTTATAGTTTATTGATCTCTGCATGGGCCAGAGAATATCTCTTGCCATCCTTGCCTGTCAAATAAAACACAACTCTACTTAATTACCCCCAAACAATTCCAGCTTTGAGTAGAAACAGAATTTCCAGACTTTTTTTGCATTTATCACCAGTTATTGAAAGTGTCATCTATATTTTTAATCATCTTTATTTGACTACTGAGGCTTGGACTCAGGGTCCCCATACTTATTTGCTTGCTCACAGCTGGTGCTCTGTTATTTGACCCACATCTCCAACCAGTTTTGGAGATTGAGTCTCATGGCCTTTTCTGCCCACACTAACTTTGAACTCTAGTTCTCAGCCTCCGGAGTAGCTGGGATTATAAGTGTGAGCCACCGGTCCCCAATTTATTTCTGGTCATCTTTAAGGTACCCTGTTACTAGTCTGTGTTACTAATTTGTTGTGAAATTGTGATGATAATATCATAAGATTAAATCATTATTAGATTCAATGTGAGGAACATAATTCCTGTCTCTCAAGTTATCCACTAATGCCTAGATCTTGCCTCTAACATTTGGTCCACATTTTCTTGAATTTTCAGTGCTAACAACGAGTCACTTATTGAAAATTTACTGTTTTCCAGACACTGCAATAGGAAATGTGAGGGATAAAAAAGTATTGAGAATAGAGGGAGAATAAAAAGCTAATGAATAAAAGCTAAAAACACACAAACTTGATGATTTATGACTTGATGGCAGATTTCAATACATTCTCATATATATCTTTGTAAGATACAATCAACATTACTTTATAGATGAGGAAAATATACAACCATTCTTGTGCTGAAAAATTTTGTGTTGAAGAATTCCAAATAATTTATAATACACACCACTATTAAGGAGGTAGAATATAACTGACCCCAATACTACCTTCAGTATTGGCTACACACATAACTTTCTTCCAAATAGAGTGGTGTGCAAAGAAGAAGAAAGTTCCTTTGTAGAGGAGACATGAAAAGTATTACCTTAAGCCAGAAAATCAAGGCTAGCATCATATTGAGATATGTACTCTTAGCTTGATGTGAGGAGAATAGCTTCACCGCTATGATTTTCTTCTAAAATACCTTAATTTACATTGATCATTAGTAAACATATTAGGCAAATGTTACTCTAAGGACCGTGTAGACAGTCTACAGAATATCTCACTAGTATTCTTCAATATTGTCAAGGTTATCAAAAATGAAGGATTTCAGATCCAGGTGTTTATGGTTCACACCTACAACACTAGCTACTCAGGAGGCCAAGATCTGAGGGTCATGGTTCAAAACAGGCCCTGGAAGACAAGTCTATGAGACTCTTATCTCTAGTTAACTAACAAAAAGCTGGAATTGGAGCTGTGGCTCAAATAGTAGAATGCTAGTCTGAACATAAAAAACTCAGTGACAATGTCTAGGCCCTGAGTTCAAGAATCATGACTGATGGGCTGGGAAGGTGGCTCAGTGGTAGAGCGCTTGCCTTGC
The DNA here is from genome assembly GCF_024711535.1 of Dipodomys merriami. NCBI lineage: Eukaryota > Metazoa > Chordata > Mammalia > Rodentia > Heteromyidae > Dipodomys > Dipodomys merriami. Next base: position 14,678,616 of record NW_027203493.1, on the reverse strand, counting down.
ATGCCTGAGGCCCTGGGTTTGATTCCTCAGTACCACATAAGCAAAAAGAAAAAAGCCGGAAGTGGTGCTGTGGCTCAAGTGGTAGAGTGCTAGCCTTGAGCTGAAGAGCTGAGGGATAGCGCCCAGGCCCAGAGTTCAGGCTCCACGACTGGACTCCCCAAAAAAGAAAAAAAAAGAATCATGACTCACACACACACACACACACACACACACACACACACACACACACACACACACACACACACACACACACACACACACACACACACACAAATTGAAGAAGAAAGGATTCTAAGGAGATGTAATAAATTAATATAGTGTTTTGTGTTTTCCTAAATGTACCTCCAGAAGAGGAGCATTAAAAAGGGGATTAAGGGAAAAACTGGACTCTGAAATAAGCTAATAAAGTTTAACTCTGTTGATATTGATTCATCAAGTAGAACAAATCTTCATACTAATATAAGACGTTAATAATATGGGAAAACCATGAGAAATATATTGAGTTCTCTTCCTATATTTACAAGAATTGTGTAAATCTAAAACATTTCTACAGTAAATACAAGAACAGTTTGAGAAATCTTTGGGAAGTGTTCTGATTTCCAAAAAAGAGAAGCTTCCATAGTAATAGGGAGGGAGATTTCTATTTTGAAAAAATGAACTTTACTATTTAGGCGAGGGTGGGGGGCTGGGGGGTGGGTAGAGCGTAGTTGTGGAGGTGGGAGGGAAGGGACTGTAGGGGAAAAACAAAGGAGGAGGCAACAATGCTTGATAAGAAATGTACTCATTACCTTGCTCATGTAACTGTAACCCCTCTGTACAGTATTTTCACAATAAAAAATTATTAAAAATAAGAAGTGGCATTTTTCAGTTCTCACACACTGTTCTGTACTGAACTATATGTTTTCAGTAGTGAATTAGTGCTAATAAAAATTTTAATGGAATTCATTTATATACAAGGTAATGCACTCATTTTCATCAGGAATCATATGCTTTCGAAGAGAAGGAAAAATGATTATAAGATAAATGTTTCAGTTCAGCAGAGCATGGCTACTGTTCTTAACTTAGGCTGACTATATGAAAACAAAGTAAGTTTTCACATAGTAACAGAAGTATAAGAGCCATGTATCTTATGCTTTGTTTTTCTAACTTTGTTGATCCTTAGTATATCCAAGACTTCAAAGGCTTTTGAGCACCCAGAGCCTTCCTTCTGTACCTTCATCTCCTGTAGAACAGAGAATCTGGTGCTTTTTAGTTCTTACCTTTATAAAAGGTCCCTTATTAATGGCTCAGCTTTAAATAAGTAAGTCTCTGTATATTCAGTACCTTCAAACAATGGGCATGTACTGGATTTGTAGGCCTCTTTTCCCAGACAATCTCATTGCTTTGCTTGAACCTTAGAGATAATGAGGCAGGGATTTGAATTCAGAATCCTTTCCCTGCACCAGATCCGTTTTGTTAGTAAGGCAACCAGCAGAGGAAATTAGATGGGCTGGGTCTTATACAACTTCCATGGAATTACAGCTCCACAAAACCCAGCAAGAAGTGGTAACATATTTCCAGGAGATTAGAGGTTTCCCAGTCCTGTAGGAACTCTTGCTGTTTAGTGGTACATCGAAATTCATCATAGACACTCACCAAATATTTTGATGTCTTGAGAATGGGCTTAAGAAGGAGGTGAGCTTTGTGAATAAACTCTTGGGAGAAGCAAGAGTGTCAGAAAAGAGAGAGTAGGCATATGATTGAAAACCTTATTCAAGTGAGATTGGCCAAAACACAAGGAAGTACAAATAGAAATTCTTGTCTTGTATCTTGACTTTGGGAAGTTTGAAAATGCAAGTGCTGAGCTGGGCGCTGGTGGCTCACATCTGTAATCCTAGCTACTCAGGAGGCTGAGATCTGAGGATCATGGTTTGAAGCCAGCTTGGGCAGGAAAGTCCATGGGATTCTTATCTCCAATAAACTCAAAAACTGAAAGTGGTATTGTGGCCTTGAACAAAATTGCTCAGGGACAGTTCCTAGGCCTTGAGTTCAAGCCCCACAACCAACAACAACAAAATAAAAAAAGCAAGTGCTTGGGGTTGGAAATTTAGCTTAGCAGAAGAATCCTTTGTCTAGCATGCTCAGAGCACTGAGTTCAATCCCCAGTGCCAAGATAAATGAATAAAACAAATATGTTAGAAAATATAAGTGCTTTAATGTACAGATGTCTCGTATACTGAATGTTTCTTTGTTTGGTGTTGAACATTTCTTGAGTATGTATTTTCTTACCTGAGTTTAGCTATTGACTCCATAAAAGAAAGTGGCATAGACCTATGCCTTTATCTCAGTGACAAGAACGTGATTGGGTAGAAAGTTTGCTTCTTACTCATTTGGAGAGAAAGATTCAAATCCCAAACAAGCTAATCCCTGGCTAAATTTATATTGTGACAATTCATCAGTCTGTGCTGTTTTAAACTCAGTCTTCTGCAGGATAGCCTGCATTTTAACACAGAGAGAATCGATGCTTGCAATTGATATTTGGGTTCTCAGGCCACTGGAGAGAAATCACACGTTGGTTTGAGCCAAGAAAGCACTCCACTGGGCCATGTTATTGAAGACAAGCCAGCTGCCGGCTAACTTTTCATTCTTTGATTACTCTAACAAGGAAAAAATGTTTTCAGAGGTGGTTGGTTATTCCTGCTTGTTTTTGACTGTTGTATCTAAGCTTAGCTGTTTAGATACATTTAAACCATTTTCTAAAGGTTCTAGCTTCTGACCTACCTGCTGGGTTGGTTCTAATATTTCAGATTGCACTGGGTGATATTTGGAGAGGAAAAGTCTCATTCTCCTTATTCACTTCTCCACTATTTCTCTCATGTAAAAGGAAGGCTTCAAGTCTTTAGGGAGAGGACTGGAGTGTGTCTTCATTGTTGATCTAAGTGTCTATTTTGGGTTCAGAGACTGGAATTTGTCAAGCAGTTTGTAAAGGATGGAGTTGGGTGGAATATGTTCAGTCTTGAGAGTCACAGGGGAAAGAGGATCATTAAAACATAGATACTAAGAGGAAGATAATATATGAAATGGGGAACAAAACAAAAGCAAAATGGAACACGAAGGTGAGGCAGAGGTTGGATGAAACTGCAATCAGCAAAGACAACAATGGGACTGGTAAATGGCTCAGCCAGCTAGAGACAGCCAGGGTTACATTTGCAAGGCCCAGACCTCCTCACTTCTAATTTGTTCTGTGCTCATTACTTGAAATCTTGATATATGTCAGACATTATCCTAAGTTACTGCATTTAGTCTTCAAAACAGCTCTTTGGATTTGTGCTATAATTACCCACAGTTTTTCAAAATTATGTTACTAAAACCTGGCATATACAAAGTTCAAAGAAGAGAGAGAAAAATAGAAGAAATTGCAATGGTGTGACAGCAACCCAGACCCAAAACACGGGTCTCCCCTTTGCTTTCTTTTGTTCAGGACATACCCATCTCATTATGTAGCATTACATATACTCCCTATGAAATACAGAATTATAGGCCCTCCAATACTCTATCCCCTCGTGTATGTACCATGTTACATGCCACATAGAATTTTTGGCAAATGTGATTAAGTTCACTAATCAAATGACCTTAAAATAAGAGCTCATCTTAGATTCTCCATGTGAACAAAATACAATCATGTTCTTAAAACCAGGACCTTTCCATAAGGTAGCAGAGGCTAACTCAGAGATTGGAAATAGGAAGAATTCGGCACAGCATTATTTGTTATGATGTCGCAGAGGGTAATGCAGCAAGGAAAGGGAGACCCCTGCTTTATGGCTGCAAGGATTGAACTTGGAAGTACTATCTTCCCTGGAGCCTCTAGAGATGACACCACCTGGAGGATGCTTTGGTTACACCTTTGTGAGTCCTGAACACAGGACCTAACTGAACCAGGCTGCATCCAGACTTCAGACCTATGGAATTCTGAGATACCAAAGAGGTAATTGTTTAAGCCATAAAATTCTCACTTATTTGTCAATGAAGCAGCAGCAGCTAGTACACACTCAATGGTCTCATTGCCTTGTCTCCTTTTCAGCTCCAACTCCGTGCTACACTCACCCCTACACGGCAACATGGATGGATTATGGGCCAACTGTGGTCTCCACATCCTATTTACTACTACTTACAAATGTGGTTGTATTTGGATGGAAAGAGTGTTCACAGCTGTAATAATTTTGGATTAAGCAAGTAGGCCCTAAATCTAAAGACAAGTGCCCTTGTAAGAAACAAAGAAGAAATAATCTTATAAATGTGTTAGAAACAATCGCATGAAAGAAAAAAAAACATTTGAATACATATCTTAGGGTTCATTTCCCTAACATCAACTTACCTGACCTTTTCTGCTTGACTCAGACATATACTGGATATTGCAAATAAGGGAAACCATGGGACCTATGTTTCTTTGGGCCTGGCTTACTTCACTTAATATAATTTTTTCGGGGGGGGGGAGGACTTGGTGGGGAGGGTCGGGAGGAGGATGGAAAGGGATAGAAAGGGAAACAAAGGAGGAGGCTACAATGCTTGATAAGAAATGTACTCATTATCTTGCCCATGTAATTGTAACCCCTCTGTACAGTATTTTCACAATAAAAAAAAAAAGAAACAAGACACAGAGAGACAAGAGAAGGCATACAGTAATGATGAGATGGTGGCAAAGACTGAAAATTTCACACCCCCAAGTGAAGGAACACCTGGACCACCTAAAAGATGGAATAAGCAAAGAAGAATTCTGCCTTCTAGTATCACAAAGGGGTTTTGTCCTATCACACTTTAAGATTGTGCGTGTGTGTGTGTGTGTGTGTGTGTGTGTTTGTGTGTGTGTGTATGCGCATACCTACTAGGGCTGGAACTCAAGGTCCAGGGGCTGTCCCTTAGTATTATCATTTAAGAGTTGTGCTCTGCCACTTGAGCCAGATTTTTATCTCTAATATTAGAGATAAGAGTTTTATGGACTTTCCTGTCCAGGCTGGCTTTGAACCTTGATCCTCAGATCTCAGTTTTCCCAAAAGCTAGGATTCCAGGTGTAAACCATGGACATCTGGCTATGTTTAGAGGGTAAATTTCAGTTGTTCTAAGCTATTGAGATTGTATTAATTTGTTAGAAAATATTTAATATATTAGCTAACACATTCCTGGCCAATACATTGGCTTCCTAGGTTCTTAAGCATGCCTTTCTCTGAGCCTTCTCCATGCTTTGGAATTTGTGCATCTACTTGGAGTTCTCTCCCTTCCTCTTTTCTCTCATTTGCTTGTCTAATTCCTGTTCATCCTAAAGTTTCAGCTTAGGTGGAAGCTTTTTAGACAGACTCTTCCTCCTTTAAAACCTGACTAGTAATTTAGAGTTTTTTGGTTATATGTTTTTATGACAATTTTTGAATATGCTACTTTTCTGGGCTTTTAAAATAAGAGTACATTTCTCTACTTATTTGAATAATTAATTAGTACATATATTTTTTTCTTTGCATGAGACTATGTACTTTCAGGAGGCAGCCTTCATTTGCATATTTCTCAACCACCCATTCCAACACCTGTCACCTTACTCAGTCTAACACCTTTCACAGAGTAGGCAGGAAATAAATATTTGTTGAATGACTAAGTGAACATTTCTTTTTGCTTATTCTGTGTTTGGGAATATCAAGGGTATCAATCTCATGCAAAGGAAATGGACAAGACTTTTTGATGTTCCATTTCCTACCATTCAACTTTAATGCCATTTATCCACATGCTAACCTTCCATTAATGTTCAAATTCAAGGTATAAATAATAATATGAACCCCAAATGGGAAATATCGACGTTAGGAGAAGAGTTGCTAGGATCCAAGCATCTCTGTAAATGCTTTGCAGATTTGTTTTTAAAGAGCAGCAGCTGACAGGAGAATGTGATGCCTATCTGATACCCACATAATTGTTCATTTCTGAGCAGGCAGCCTGTGCTGTAAACATCAAGTTTTTTTTTCTTTTTATTTGTTTCCGCCTTTTGTTGAACTAAAAGTAATTATGTTTGCATTAGATTAAGCACTGGTTTGTTCTCCTGCAGAACAATAGAGCTTCCTCTTCCTCCCATCTCATGTTCATGGTGACATCCTGTCAGGAGCACTTGGGAGCAGAGCTATAGTCATATTGCAGCTGTATACTGGAGCTCCGTCCTGAGAGACATTGACTTGCCCTTTGCAGAAAAAAAAATAAAGAGGGCTTGCACGAAGGGAAATTGAAGGAAGATGCTGCGGGTTCTACAGGTTAACTTGAACTAGCGAAATAAAACATATTGTCGGAGAGTTTGTGATTGTGCATTCCTAGGAGATTTCACAGAGAACTCAATTCTTTCTATGGTCACTTAATGCAGAAACAAAAGGCAATTAAATCATTTGTGATCTCAGTCATTCATGTCTCTTCAACGTGTATTTTGTGGCCAGCATTCCTGCGAGGGCTTTTTCTGAGATGTCCACATTTTTCTCTCTCCTTAAATTTTCTTTGGCTGGACTCTGGGGAAGATTTTTTTCACTGTCATGAGATAACTGTAGACATTAGAGACATCTCAAGACCTTCTACAGGTGGACCTCAGAGAAATAAAGGTTGGGGAGAAGGCAGTGTTCTGAGCTTCCTTGTCTTCCGGAAGCTTCTGGAAAGTAACAAGAATGACCTTCTGTCTCAGCGATACCAAAGTGACAGCTAGTTAGTTCTATAATCATAACTCTACTGACACAATTGAATCCCACATACCTGAATTTCCTCTAAGGGCCCCTACATATTTCCTCAACTATTTGTCCTGTTTGAACAATTAAGCTTGTGAGGATAAAAGTTTTCTTTTGGGGCAAGAATTTATTTGAAATTCTCCAAAATTTTCTTTGTTATCATCGAATTCCTTCTCCACTCTATATTTGGGAAGCTGTGGGGGATATGTGGGGACAGAAGAAAGGGCTTAGGGTTGAGCTCAGACTCTGCCATTTTTCAGTTGTGGGAATATCAGTGCATATTCACTTTCATCACGACTCAGAACCTTTTACTATGAAGTGAATGGGAAATGCTGGCATCTGCTGATGGTCGTGAAGAAATAATTGTGCAGTAATATTGCCAAAAAACTACAGTTTGTGTTGCATGATGATCTTTCAAAACAGAATGGTCGGCTAGGATGTAGCTCAGTAGCAAAGCACTTGCCTAGCAAGTATAATGCCCTGGATTCCATCCCTAGTACTAAAAAATGAAATGAGCTTACAACTTTGGAAGTTGGGAAGGGGAAAACTGGGAGAGAATGAGGGGGGGTGACACTGTTAAAAGGAAATGTACTCATTACCTGACTCTTGTAACTGTAACGCCTCTGCACATCACCTTTACAATAAAGTATTTAAAAAAAGAAAAGACAAACTCAAGAGTGGCTGGAAGATCCCTCCAAGGACTTATCAAATTCACTAATCCAGACATTTCTGAAAGAGAAAGTTAACATGGTAGAATAAAGCCTACATGGATGATAGCATTACAAGTGATTTATTTACAACTTTATCCCTAGAATGACACATAGTACATGGTTAGTAAGTATATATTTACTGAATGAGTAAATGAAGGATAGGATAGGTAAATGAGAGGCATAGAAAGTTTGGTAGAAAAGAAGCGTAGGTTTTAGAACAAGGGAAGAATTTATTTTCTAATTTGGGGTTAGTCATTGATTGATTCTATTTTCTCATCTATAGAACAGATAAAGCATTTCCTTTATGGCTTGGATAATTTAGTGAGAAAATGTTAGAAAAAATCTAGAATGCATAAATATTCACATTTGTACAAATACATATTTGTATGTCTTTATTTCCTCTTTTGTTCTAAAAACAAGTGGAAGTAGCATGCAAAAATATTGCAGTTGCAGGAATTATACATGAATGAGAAGATATTAGTGAAAGGAAATTGAGCATGGAAAACATATTCAAGGGTGAATGTAATACATAATTTGAAAGTTATATGTACTTTTACTTTGCCTAGAAAAAAACCCAAGTTGACTATGATCTTTCTAGAAAATAAAATTGAGTCATAATTTACATTGGTAGACCAACAAAAACAAGACAACTGTTTAGAAAATGAATCATGAGTAACAAATCATAACTTATGTTAATTATGATTTGATTAATTATGATCTATGTTCTAACAAACGTTGTTAATATATTTTTAGTGAATGTCAATGTGGAATCTACTAAAGTTATGCTGTAATATAGAAAAAAGTACTTAAAACCCTAAAATTTAATATATAGATTTCTGATGGTGAGGCTTGGTCCCAGGGTAACTTTTATTGCATTTTAGAAAGACTATGGATAGAATATGTCAAGGATAAATGATCAACTTGATGGTCAATCACAAATGTTTAAGTACAGCATTTGTAATAGAAATGTTTTAGAGTATGATTTTAGGGAGAAAAATGCCTTTCTTTCAAGTACAGCAATTATTATTTAAATTTATTTTTAATAACTAACTTTAATTTATTAAATTTGCCACATATTTGCTTCTCCATAAGTGATCAACCCCATAAATGTTGTCATTGATTATACTTTTAAAGAATCTGTATTTCCTTTTCCCAATATCATTCATTCTTTTCTAGATATTTATTTTCTCATCTGAAATCATTTCCCATTAGTTTGAAGAAATCCCCTTAGTACTGCTTACAGTAAATGACTATTTCACTGAAATTTCACATACTATAGACTTCCTAAAAGATTTTTCTTTTGGACTCTCTTGTGAAGAATATTTTCACGGGGCATAGAATTCTAGTATTGGTAACTATTTTTTTCTTGTTAGTACTTTAAAAACTATGGTATATTTCACACCATTGTGTTGTATCTGGTTTATTAGTCAGCTATAAACATACTAACATAGAAATGATAGTATAATAATATAAAAAACAATGTAGTTTTCTTTGTAGCACACATAACTTTTTTTTGAAAGTCAGTTGTCATTTGAGTCGTTGTTTCCCTGAAGAAATTTTTTTCTTCTGGTTCATGTATCACATTTTCTCTTTCTTTTCTTTTTATTATTCTATTTTTTCTTTGTATTGATCCTATATTTTATTTACAATATGCTGAATGACAATCACCATGTGTACTGAAAGCTTAACAGGACCTGTATCATTGAATTTTTCAATAGTGCATTGAAGCAGGTACTATTATTCTTTTAATTTTTAAAAAAATTATTGTAGAGGTGATGTACAGAGGGGTTATAGTTACATGAGTCAGGTAATGAGTACATTTCCTTTTGAACACTCCTTCCCTTATTCTCTCCCAGTTTTTCTCCTTCTACTTTCCCTCTTCCCAAGTTGTATAGTTCCTTTCCAATATAGTGTCTAGTGAGTATCATTTCTGATATGGTTCATTTTTTGTCTTAATTTCTTTTAACAGAAGAGGAATTAGTCTTGACAATTCAAATTGGACAGTGAGGTAAACCAATATGCATCAGGACTTGAACTTTTGTCTAAATCCAGTTACTTCCAAAGTCCCACTAGTAAGGGAACTTCTAAACTTTAGTGTAGATCAGATCATCTTCTAGTGAAACCTAAACCTAGTCAATGATACAAGGTTCTAACTTTGTGTATGCTTTCAGAGGAAATAGATTTATTCCCTTAGCTTTCTTTTATTCCTAGGCAGATATTATCAGCTTCTCACACGTGAATGAACCTGAACTGAACAAACAAGTTGAATCACATTCAAAAGAAAATCTTTTAGGGGCCACTCTTCCTTCAGTCAGTATCTATGAAACAAATACTAGTGCAATATTAGATCAATTCTTAGTTTAATTAAAATTTTAACAAATAGTTATTTTAGTTTGATATAATAGACTCAAGTATTGTTTTTCATACATTCTTTCAGACCTATGAATAGGGTTTTGGTGAGACAAACAATTGTCAAATGCCAGATGATATCAAGAGAGATGTTAGTTGAGAGTTATACATTGAGCATGAAGTAGGTCAGACTATGAACACTTACTCTCCATAGACAATGTTGTCCTGGATTGAAGTCATTCTGCCAAGGTTTCAGTAAATTTAAGACAGACTTTATACAGTTAGGACTTGCAACTGTCAAATTTTTATTTTAGAAACTAATTTTTCTAGTTATTACAAATGAGGGAAACATGGGGTCTGGCTTGCTTCACTTAATATATTTTTCCCAAGTCTTTCCATTTTCTTATGAATGGGGCAATGTTATTTTTTCTGATAGATTCACAGAATTCCATTTTGTATATATAAACCACATTTACTTGATTCATTCATCTACTGAGGAGCATCTGGGTTGATTCCATAACTTAGTTATGGTGAATAATACTGTAATGAATATGGTTCTGCTGGTAGCTTTAGTGTGGCCTTGTTTGTAGTCTTATGGAAAAATTCCCAGGAGTGGGATTTCTGGTTCATAGAGGAGCTCTATGGTTAGTGTTGCTTTGTTCTCATACCTACAAGAGTATAATTTGAAGAGGGACTTTTTGTGAATGATTTAGAAATGACTTTTCCATGTACTTGCTACTCCTCAGATGTGTAAGCTAGCTATGTCTGTCTGTAGTAAAGCTATGTTATTCCACAGGGGATTCCTTCTTTCATAGGGCAAAAGAGGGAGGAGAAAGAGAGGAAAAGAGAGGAGTAAAAGGAAGAGAAGATAAGAGACAGAGAGGGACTGTTGAAACTGTTTGAACTTCAGTATACAAGATACAAATGAAAATCCTGATGGAAGAGAAAGAGATTGAAAATCTGACCAAAGAAAAAATAGAATTGTTTCAGAAAGAATTGTAGGAAATGAGATGAAGGGATTTGCTTTAGATAAAAGCTGTATCACTATTGCTTTTGATGCCAAAGACAAAAGATAATGTATAAAAATGTATAGAGATAGCTTAATGTAAAGAGAAACAGAGTTACTGAAATTTGTGTCATATGCTTGGCTAAGTTACCTTCATACATCAAGAAGAAAAGTCAGCAATAATTGGACACATGATCAACGTGTTATAATGACTTTCATAAACTGTGTATGAAATGATGCTTTCATAAAGATGTTAGGTTGTTGATTGAATTTTATAGTTAATTAATGGCAAACAGCATAAGCAGATATTAAAAATTGTCAAAGATATTGAAAACCCTTGAATTATCACCTGCATGTGGACACACAAGACACACATACACATACCTTCAATGGATTTTGGTGCACTGTCTGTTGCCATGTTGCTTGAAAATGGAGTTGTGATTAAACTAAAGCAGAAGAATTGTTAATATCCTTTGGCATTATTCAAAAGACAAATTAAGATGGTGCTTTGAGAATAGAGTCCTGCTTGGTCTGTTTGTTTCCTCTGTCCTTCTTTTATCCTCACTCGTTCCTTGTGAATATGTAAAAAAATGCTGGGCACCAGGATTACAAACTTGGACAAAAGTTACTTGCTGTCTGCCATTGCAATAGTGAATATAAATGACAGGAAGTTTAAGAAAGAATGGTTTCCCTTATTTGCAATAACTAGTATATGTCTGAGTCAAGCAGAAAAGGTCAGATAAGTTGATGTTAGGGAAATGAACCCTAAGATAGGTATTCAAATGTTTTTTTTTCTTTCAGGTGATTGTTTCTAACACATTTATAAGATTATTTCTTTATTACTTTGTATGTCCATCCCCCATGGTATAACCCCTGCTTTCACTGTATTTGAGGTTGGCATAATTTGTGGAAGGGAAGGGAAAAAACAAATAGTTTAAATAGGGGTACAGGTGGATCCATTGCAACAATGAGATGTACAAGTCGTTATGTGGAAAAATGAACTTTACAACTTTGGTGGGGGGGAGGATTGGGTGGGGGGGCGGGGGGGAGGATGGGTAGGGATGGGAAGGGTAAACAAAGGAGGAGGCTACAATGCTTGATAAGAAATATACTCATTATCTTGCCCATGTAATTGTAGCCCCTCTGTACAGTATTTTCACAATTAAAAAAAAAGAATGAAATCTTTCAGGAGTCTGAAGTCTTGAATCTGTTTTACCAGCAGCAAAAGGTTTATTTTTATAAGAACATTACTTATTGATAAGTTGTCAAGATAGAATCAGCAGTGCTTATTTTTATTGAAATAGGAAAGTTGATTATATTCAACAAGTTTCACAATTTATGAGAATATGCTTTGGATGAGAAGTCAGTCTTTTAAAATAGTGTGCTCAGGTAGACTGCGTCTAGTTTTCTTTAATTGAAAATCAATGATTATATTTCAGCCTATACCATTTTCTTTACTACTCTCAACCTGACAAGTATGTGTTTATAAAACAAAAGCCTTATTTGGGTCTGTATGTCTGTTTGTGTTAGGGGATGAGTGAGAGGAGAGAGGTGGGGGGAGGGAGAGAAGGAGAGAGAGAGACACTAAATTAACAATGACTTCTTGGTTTTGGCACTGGGGGAACTATTCACTGTGGAGGTGAGTTGGAAGGGACATTAGCTCCCATAGAGGTTACACAAACTATTGCAGTAAACTACAAACTAGCCGTGAGAATGTAATGGAGATTTCAGAAGGAAAATATTTCATGTACATTGCCTTGTCATGTTAAAGAATCTACTGCTCTCTGTAGGGTTTAAATTTTAGCAATGGTTTCTGTGACAGGATATACAAGCATTGCTCAATATATTTAATTCAGCCTGTGCTTATATAAAGTCTAAAACCGGCTCACTCAGAACTTTTGGTTCAGTTGAAGAAAAGTTCCTGATATCTCCTTATCATCGCTAAATGTTAATTCTTAATGGGATGTGTTTTTGTCATACTCAACATTTCACTGTACTATGCTCATCTGTTAACATGTAAATCCATGTATTCTGGTTGTACTAGTTTGAGAAAAACACAGGTACTTCAGTGTCACCTTTTATCTGCCATTTTATTTATATTTCTGTCTTGAATAGGGAGAACAGAGATAGTGGATAAAAATAATCAAATATTTTATAAATCATATCAATTTCTTCCGAAACTCAAAAGATGTTTGCTTCAAATCATCATTCATTTTGGTATTTTTGAAAGCCAGCTTACCTCAATGTGAGGACCTCTGAGCTGGGGACCAGAAATGGCTTTAGTTTCATTGTTTTTAATCACAACAGCCATAGTCCGGAGTTCTCACTTATCCTTTCTGAATCTTATCATCTTATAAAACAGGAATGATCATATTAACATATTCCTTTCAGATTACCAACACAATCAAATGCGATGAATTGTATGAAAGTAATTCTGTACATTTGTAAAATGCTATGAAAGTAAAATTTATGATTCTGAAGGAAAATTCTTCTGCTCTGGGTTTTTGCAAACTATCTGATGTAGATTTCTGAGGAAACTTCAGCAGTCATGTTGCCTAGCATGGAAATAAACAGCACCAGTTATTATATTAACAGATGAACTTACTTTGCCTTCTCACCAAGTACAGGCCATCATTTTGGTCCATCAGTGAAATGAATCTAAGACACACAACATTTTTATACATTGTACATAATTCATATCATAGGTCTATTATTAGACCTAGAAATCCTAAAAATTATCTGGATGCACAGTGAACCATTCAGAGAGCCCAACAGTTGAGATTATGTAGTGCAAGAGTGCTCTGACTGATTTCATATTAGTTTGATATTAATTTTAAAATCCTAGTTTCCCAGATTTTATACTTTGGCCATGTCTTGAGTGACTTAATTCAGAATGCCCTTTGAGCTGGACACTGTTGACTCACTGTAATTCTAGCTATTCAGGAGATTGAGATTTGGTTCAAAACCAACCTGAGCTGAAAAATTGGTGAGACTATTATCTCTAATTAACCAGCAAAAATCCAGAAGTGACTTTGGTGGGGGGGGGGGAGGAAGGTTGAGTGGGAGGGCAGGGGGGGAGGATGAGATGGGAAGGGTAAACAAAGGAGGAGGCTACAATGCTTGATGAGAAATGTACTCATTGTCTTGCTCATGTAATTGTAACCCCTCTGTACAGTATTTTCACAATAAAAAAAAGCCAGAAGTGGAGGTATGGATCAAATGGTAGAGTATGTAAAAATATGCCCCCCTTGCCTGTTGACATCAGAACAGCCTATGGAGCATATGTAGAGTATAAGGGAAAACTATCTCACAGAGAGTACAAGGGTAAACTATCTCACAATGAGTCTGATCATTCCCGCTTTGTGATCTCAATTTGACCTTCAGTTTCTAATATCCTAATGCACTGCTTTGAGCTGAAGATGGAATTAGAATGTATAAGTATACATGTTAAAAACAATATCATCAGAAGACACTAAAACACGAATTCCAGTTATTCTGTGAAGTCATTGGTGTGTCCATTGAAGTTTATATTTACTGCTTTATAGGCAAATCAGCTAAAACAATTTTTTTGAAATCCTTAATTCAGTGGAAGAGAAAATAGGATGCTCTGAGGATGATCAATTCACTGGAGTTTATTGGAAGAAGGATGGTTCACAGAAACTCTATGATAATGAAAGGGAATCTTTTTTTTTTGGGGGGGGGGGTCCAGTCGTGGGGCCTGAAATCTGGGCCTGGATGCTGTCCCTCAGCTCTTCAGCTCAAGGCTAGCGCTCTACCACTTGAGCCACAGAGCCACTTCTGGCTTTTTTCTTTTTGCTTATGTGGTGCTGAGGAATCGAACCCAGGGCCTGATGCATGCAAGGCAAGCGCTCTACCACTGAGCCACCTTCCCAGCTGAAGGGGAATCTTAAGGGTGACATTTCTGAACTTTTTCTAGGATTTTCCAGAATGAGTTATCTAATCTGATTTGACATAAATAAATTATTAGCTTGATTTTCAGTGGTTAAAAAGAGCACTAATAGTTTATGATATACTATAGAAATAGAATTGATAAAAATACTTTCCTTATACACTCCTAATCAGCTCTATTAGGACTACAAGCCAAAGTTCTATGTATTTGATATACTAGAATATTTTAAATAAAGTGAAATATGCTAGTTTTACCTAATTGTGCTGTACAAAGTTAGTTTTTAGAAAAATGAAGAAATTATGAGCTCAAAAAAAAAAGCCAAGTAAGAATGTGAGTGCTTGAGTTCAAGCCATACTACTGGGAGGGGGGAGTGGAAATAGAACTAGAATGCACTTTGATATGAATTTAAGTTTCAGTTTCTGACAAGTAAAATTAATTGCCTATAGATCTTAAGATTTTTGATCTTGAATGTAAATTTAATGAGTGTTGAGAAATAAAGAATGGTTAGAAATTTCTAAAATTTATACACATTAGTAAGTATTCAAAGAATGTGATTCCTAGGAAAGTTAACATCAAAATACTTTTCTAGGGCTGGTAAGGTGGCTCATTGGTAGTGTGCTTGCATAGGTGGATCGTTGGTAGAGTGCTTGCCTTGCATGGATGAAGTCCTGGGTTTGATTCCTCAGCACCATATAAGCAGATAAGGCTGGAAGTGGTGCTTGTGGCTCAAGTGGTAGAGTGCTAGTCTTAAGCTGAAGAGCTGAGGGGCAGAGCTTAGAGTTCAGACTCCACAACTGAAAAAAAAATTACTTTTCTAATGGTATTCATGATGGGATGTAGGTTGACTGGGTGATTCTTAAACTTGAAAGCGGATGTAGTTTTTCTTTTTTTTTTTTTTTTTGTCGGTCGTGGGGCTTGAACTATGGGCCTGGGTGCTATCCCTCAGCTTTTCAGCTCAAAGCGAGCACTCTACCACTTGAGCTACAGCGCCACTTCCTGTAGTTTTTCTTTATGGGATTTCACTGAGCATTATGAGGCCACAAAGCCTTTTAGGCTCCCCTGAGTTTGATTAGTTTCTGCATTTTCTGAATATTTTCATAACACATTAACATGGAGTTGAATAAGTAGTGAAGAGGTGAAGAGTTTGCTGTCAATAAACATGCACTAAAATTCAACCTTCATGATGTAGCTATCATATTTTATGCTATTTTTACAAGCAGAAGTGTTTTTATGTACAAATGGAGCAAGAAGCTTATGTGGTAAGCTTCAGCTTAAGAAATCTCATTGGAAAGTCTAAATTGAAAATACTAATTATACTAAGTGTTGACAATCAATTAGAACAGCTGGTCCTCTAAGATACTTCTGGTAAGAGTATAAATTGCTATGCTTTCAAAATGGTTTATAGTTTCTACTCAGGATTAGCACTTCCTCTGTACTTGAAAATTTTCACTTTGGGGGATATACATAACAGACATATATACATGTATGCCTCAAAGGCATGTATAAGAAGTCTGTATTAATATGATTAGTATTAATAGCCACAAACTACTAACACTAACACCCCAAATATCCCTTAACATTGAGAGTCCATCAATATTATAAACCCATGATTGTGATATTTTTATCTAGTGAACTATAATACATAATTTATAATGATGCATGATAATCACATGCAATGTGGTAGCTATATGCTCCAATAGTGATGCATGTAAACACACATATATATGTGACACTGATCTATTGGCATATATATACAAAACATATATATATATATATATATATATTACAATTATGATGCTCAATGAAAGTAGCTAGCTGTAATAAAAATAAATCCCAAATCAGACAGAACTACTTGTCTGTCTTGACAGAAGTCAGAGGATGAACACTTTGGGGGACCAAAGTGTTTCTCAAGTTCTTCTGGAAAGAAGTTACAAAGGATCTGCTACAGGTGCTGATGAAGTTTTTTATGTCCTGGTTTAAGTGATGGTTACATGGGTGTGTTAGTTTTGTTAAAATTTATTGATTTATATACATGTAAGTTTGGCACATCTTGTATGACTATTGTACCAAAAATAAATAAAAAGGACATTCCTCCATAAATCAACCAAAGCCTCAAAGAAAGGCCAAAGCAGAATGAAGACCTCTAGCCATGTTATGTCACTATGACAAACTACCTGAGATAATACGTTGACTCAGAGGTTTCATTCTGTGGTCACTTGGCCTTGGTACTCTGGATCTATATGGCATAGTACATCATGGGGGAAGCACATGGTAGAGGAGAATGCTGAGCTCATTTGGACTAGGAAGCAAAAAGAGAGGATTCAGGTCTCAAGAGCACAGCCCCAATGCCCTAACTACTTCTTCCTAGGTCCTCTATCCTAAAGGGTCCTCAACTTCCCAATAGCTCTACTGGCTGAGGACCAAAATTTTTTTTCATATGGTTTTTATTGTAAAAATTCTGTACAGAGGGGTTACAATTACATGAATAATGTAATGAGTACATTGTAGGAAACATTTAAATAGCAGGAATCTTTGCAAAAAAATCATACATGTCATTTTTCAGGAAGCTACATACATCCTTAAAGGTTGATGAGTAATCCAAGAATCATGAATATGCAGCATCAAGGAAGAAAGAATCTAGTGTTGGAGAGTGATAAAGGAAATTCAGCCAAACAACTATTTACCAGCCTGGGAAGTAGAATCCCTTTTGCAGAGCAAAAGGACAGAAGACTCTAAGACATTTGTGGGACTTGATATCATCCGAGATGAATAAAGAATATTGGGATTCACTAAGAGTAAACAATGCAGGAAGAAAACAAGCCACCAACAGAAAGATTAAGATAAACAAAACCAGATAGGAAAGGAAATTTAATCAGAAAGTGCTTCTTGGCTTCACTATGAACAATATGTATGCAGCCATAATAATACAGACCCTGATTATGACTAATCAAATCTGAAGACTTAAGTTTTGTTTCAGAAGGCAGAAGTGTCCTTGTAAAAAAAGCAAAAGCCAGCGTGACAGAAGGTGTGAGCTCTAATTGCTGGTCAAGGTCAGGATATTGGAATATATCAGTTAAAGCCAGAAGATAGAATCAATAAAAATACTAAAGGCATTGATTTGTATAAAGAAGGGTATGGGGAAATGGGTTATTAGTGAGCTAAATTCTCATTTATCATATTAGGAAATCAACAAATGCCATCCACTTAAGAGTCAAAAAATAATAGAGTGAACATCATTAAAGGATGCCAAGTTCTCCCTGAGGGCAAAAGCAGTATTTACAGAGATAAAATTGTTCACCCCAGAAAGTAGGATGGTAGTGGAACATGGGTATCTACTTAAGGGACTATTTACTTCACAAGCTATTCTGTGTTGGTAGATTGTCTTTTCCAGTGCTGGAAGTTGAACCTGGGGCCTCCTGCAGGGTAGGCAAGTTCTCATCTTCATCCCATGACAACCCTTTGAATGTTTTGTTTTGTTTTGTTTTTAAGTTGGAATGCAGCCTGGCATGATGCAGTGCTATACACCTGCATGGGAGGTTGAGGTAAGAAGATTTTAAGTTAGAGGCCAGTATGGGCTAACACAGTGAAACCTGTCTCAAATCAACAACCACAGCAACAACAAAAATAAATAAATGAAGAAAAGTAGAGAAATAGTGCAAATAGTATGTTGAAAAATCAGGTAGATTTGATAGTCAATGCTACTGTTTCTATAAAATTTTGTTTATAATATATCAAGAGTAAATCTACTTAAAATAGATGTTTGCCAATATTGATATAAATAATGAACACCAATTTAGTGACTTAAAATGACAAATTTACCCAGGGTGGGTAGATTCTCTTTGTATTGATAGGTAATGTAGTTCATAATTTGCTATTTTACTGTGGGTTAAGTAAAATAACCATTTTCACTTCAGTCCTCTGTGGAATTTCTTTTGTAATTTTCACATTCATTTTTTCCCTCGCTTTAGCAATAGCGTACTGTTAAAAAATAATGGACACAGTGGTTAAAAAGTTATAGAACATTCTGGAATTATAGAAAGGGTGCAATACTGAGAAGGATGATCAATGTTCCCAAAACATTTCATGTCTTTTGTATCTATAGCATCAGTTCATTACATTAGGGTTGTTCTTTTTGATATGTCCATATGTGCATAAAATGGACCTTAATTCAGTGTTTTACTGAATTGTTCACTCTGTCTCCCTTTCTCAGTCTTCCCAGTATGTAAGAGGCACTGTGGGAGAAAGTGCTTTTTATTGGACAAAACCCAGAACTTCCAATAGTTAGAATCAAAGACAAACCTTTACTCCACTTTCACCTTTGCTCTGTGAGCTTCTCACTTACATCACCTTCTCCCTTGAGCTTCAGAATATCCAGAAGGAAATAGAAGTTGAGGTCCACTTCCTGAGAAAGGACGTGATTGTGCTGGATTTTGAAACCTGGATGGAGAGGATGGGAGAGACCTGTAGAGACCACAAAGATGCGTCAGCCACAAAGGGCATTGTGGTCTATAACCTACAAGTCAACCAACTAACAAACAAATAGGACAAAAAAAAACACCACTTCAGACAAAAGAAACTGCTTTCATCTTTGGAGCTCTGTGGAACTTACTTGGGAGAAAAGGTTCCTTTGTCAGAGTATAAAGCCTAGAAACAAATTGGCAGAACGCTCGGCAGATGCCTTGTTTTCTTTTCTTCTCACAGGAACCGCTGGTTTGGCACAGGGAAATGGGCTTTGGATATAGTTTTGCATTACTTCTTTTGTACAAAGATGGACAATTTTTCCCCACTCTGTGACTCTCAAACTTCTCTGTAAAATGAGATTGCCAATGGTATCTCCAAGGTAATTGTGATGCTTACTGGGCTAGCACCTCAGCTTCCTGTTCTTTTGCTCTGTTCATGACAGGTTAAGATGCTACTCAACCTCTCTTGCCTAAGCTGTGACTCGTATCATCTAACATGATGAGCAACATGTCTCTGTGTGCATGAAGGAAACTAGTGTTTTATGTCTGAGTCACTGTCTGGAATCTAAAATGAATAGGATTCATCATCTTTTTCAAGCTTCTGGAATGTCAGTTTAAGATACAGGGAATAAATACTTTATGTTGGTATGATCTGCACTATTGACAATCTAGTGAGGAATGTGATCTCTAGACTCACTGCTGTTTCAGAAACAGTGACATGATGCTAGGCTACAGAGAGAAAGAAGTTAGGTCCAGAGTTCCTGAGGATGCTGAAGACACTTCCATTTACATCAATCCTAGACTTATACAATTTACCTAAGCCAAGAAATAGCCCTTATTTTAAAACTATTTGTTATGGAATAAAAACTCAATTAGTTAAAATATTTAAGCCATGAAAGGAGATTTGATTTAGCTGGTCTGCTGAGGGTTAAAATAACATTAAAAATTTCTTTATTGTTATTATAGAGATGATGTATAGTGGATTACAAATACATGAGTCATGTAATGAACACATTTCCTTTCGTACAGCGTCATCTGTTCCCTCCCTCTCCCTGCCGTTCCCTCCCTCCCATCTCCAATCAAGAGTTGTATAGTTCACTTGTATCAATGTCTAGTAAACTCCACTGCTGCATTTTTTCACCCTTTTCCCCTTGAGTTCTGTGCCCTACCCTCCACCCCTCCCAAAAATATACATGTGAATACACTATACATAAAGAAAAGAAGACAGAATCATCAAAAGCCAAAAACTAAAAAAACCAGTCTTTTTTTGCTCTGTATCTTGGAGTTGTTTTCCAGTATGTATATTATTTTATGTAAGTATTATTTTATGTAAATGCCCTTAGGCATTGTGCCTTTGTGTTTCTCTGCTGAGTATCCTCTTTGGGTCTCAGTGTGTGTGGGTATCATTATTACTTCAGCCTTTGGTGGAATTTCTTCTGTAATTTTCACATTCTTTTTCTTTTTCTTTTTGCCTTCAGCAATAGCATGCTGTTAAAACAATACTGGATCTGGTGTTATAAAATTATAGAACATTATGGAGTTATAGAAAGGGCAGAATGCTGGGATGGACAACCAAAGATCCTAAAATATTTACAAAGGATTTTAAATTTGTGACATTACTTTTGTATATACTTCATAAGGGAGGGTTCATTTTGATATGTCCATATGTGCATCAAATGGAGCTTTATCAGGCTCACCCCATTTTATCACTTCCATCCTTTATCTACCCACTTCCCAAAGCAATATCAACAAGCTTCATTGTTCCATTTTCACAGATATTCATGAAGCATCATGACCATTTGCTCTCCTCCCTTCTACACATACCTGTACCTCAGATAGGACATAGCTCATCTCCTTCCTCATACCCATTTTTATTCAATAGTGCATATTAATTGTTCAAAGATGCTTCATTATGATGTGTCTTATATATGCATGTACTTCAGTTCACCAAAATTGATTGCATTGATATCTGATGAAATCCTGTGTGTATTTACATATAAGCTTTGTCTTTCAGGACTTGCATCCACATTTTAGAGGAAAGGTGAACTCGGTACTCTAAACCAGATTATATATAACATATAAAATCTAGATATATATTATATCTAGATCTACCCAGTTCCCTATAAATGGCATAATTTTGTCTTCTTTTTATTATCTTTAAATTGTCATACAAAGTGGTTTCAATTGACATGTCAGTTTCATTCTTCACGCCATTGTATATGTCTACCACATGTCTTTGATCTGTTAATCAATTGTAAAGCATGTGAGCTGTTTCCATAGCTTTGCTGTTGTGACTATTACTACAATAAATATGAATGTGAAGGTGTCTCTATTATATCCTTACTGAAATTGCTTTGGATAAATGCCTAAGAATGATATCACTGGTTGTATGATACGTCTATTTTTAAATTCTAAAGGAAACTCCATACTAATTTCCATAATGTTTGACTACTTTACATCACCACCAGCAATACATAAGGATTTCCTTTTCTCTAGCACCTTTGCCAGCATTTGCTGTTGCTCATATTCTTGATGAAATCCATTGTGACTGGGATGAGATGAAATCCTACCCAAGAAAACCTCAATGCTATTTTATTTGCATTTCCTAGCCCCAGAGAGGTTGAGTATTTCTTCATTTATTTATTGGCTGTTTGTACTTCTTTCAAGAAGTGTCTTTTCAATTCATTTGCTTACTTATTGATTAGGTTGTTGACTCTGGGAATTTAGTATTACTTTGAGCTCCCGGTGGATGCAGGTTATTAATCCTTTGTCAGATGTATAGCTGGTAAAGATCTCCTGTTCTGTAGATCATCTTTTCAGCCTAGTGACGATAACTTTCACTGGGAAGAATCTTTTTAGATGGATGAAATCACATTTGTTAATTCTAGCTCCTATTTGGTATGCCATTAGAATTCTATTCAGAAAGTATCTGCTTGGGAAAGTTCTAGTGTTTGCCTCTATTTTTTCCTGTAGTAGTTTGGGTTTTAGTTGAACTTTAGTAGTTAAACTTTTGGGTGTATCTTTTCTCCAATGCATGTCTTGGGCTTCTTTCTTAAAAATCAGATGGCTGTAGGAACATGGATTTATTTCTGTGTTTTCTAGTCTGTTCTTTCAGTCTTTAGTTCTGTTCCTCTACCAGCAACATACTGGAGAGGAGCGGAGCGGAGAGGAGAGGAGGGAAGAGGGTGGGAGGGGAGAGGAGAGTAGAGTAGAGGAGAGAAGCAGACGGGAGTGGAGAGGAGAGGAGAGAAGCGGACGGGAGGGGAGAGGAGAGGAGAGGAGAGGAGAGGAGAGGAGAGGAGAGGAGAGGAGAGGAGAGGAGAGAAGCAGACGGGAGGGGAGAGGAGAGGAGAGGAGAGGAGAGGAGAGGAGAGGAGAGAAGCAGACGGGAGGGGAGAGGAGAGGAGAGGAGAGGAGAGGAGAGAAGCAGACGGGAGGGGAGAGGAGAGGAGAGGAGATTTTGTTACTAGAGCTTTGCAGTATAATTTGTTTGAAGTACTGTATTATTATATCTTCAGCATTTTTCTTTTTGCTCAAGATTTTTTTCTTTGATATCCATACTCTGCACATCTTTACGAACTTCAGGATTTATTTTCCTAATTCTTTTTTGAAAAGGTCAGAACTAATTTCCCACTCGAAACGTTTTCTTTTGTCTCAAGTTGCACATATGTTTAAGTGTATTTCCTTCAAAGTACTAGTAGTAAGCAAAATATTCCAGTTCACTAAAAGCCAGAGTTACCAGGTTTCTATAAATCAGATTTGTTTTTCCCATCAGTGAGGTAAGATATCAATTAGCAAAGACCTCTGCATTTGACAGTACACTGCCAGCTGAGATGTAGAGATGAAAGTTAAAAAATGCAATAGACCAGCTCCAGCTTTCAGTGCTAACTACAGAGATACTATCATTTGAACACCACAGCAGGATCATTTGTGAAGAAATCATCCTGCCCGAGTCCCCAAGAGAGAGTAAAGCTTCCTACTTCGTACTTAGTTGGCAGCTCTGTCCTCAGATAGTAGGTAGCATGTTCTTGTGAAATCCAAATGAGCTGTGTTCTCTATAATGTGTGTTGAGTTTATAATTTGGGAATGTAAAGCTGATTTTCTTATCCTCCCCCCAACAATTTATCAATATTGGCTTACTCATTTCAGAGCTCAGAAGACTTCTTGGAAAGTAATTTCAACAGGGTCAATACTTGGAGTACAGGCATCTAATAGTCTGACTGGTTGACAGAGTGGCACCTGATAGAAGGAAATTGCCATAGTGGTCATGAAGTATATGGAGAAGATTTAGCCCTGAATGAAGATAACTAAACTCAGTCATAGAGCTTGAAGAATGGAGGAATAGAATCATTTGGCATAAACTTAATCACAAGCAAGCCTTTGGTGGATAAGATTGCAAATATTGAATACATAATATATAAGATTATACTGGAGCCAAGAATTCTTATTGCTTATCTAGTGAAGGGTAGAATGGCTAGTCAGGATTAGTCTATATTTGGAGCACTACTTCTTGGGATTTTAATGCCCCCCCCACATGCACACACATACCTCTGTGACGCTTTCTCTGTGTTTTCCTTTCTATTCATCTAGGCACCTAGCTCTAGCTCTAGTTTTCATTTTGAACATGTACATCTGGTTTTACCTTGTCTATAGAATGGATTCTTCTTGTATTATATTTAAGGCTTACTGTGATGGGGCCTGCTGTCCTTCATTCCCATCTCCCATGATTCTCTCAACTCCCCTGCAACAACTAACCAGGCATCTCCTTTCTTCCTCAGAGCACCAAAAATACTTGCACAACTTCATTATCTTTAACAATTTATTCAGTGAATTTTAGACAAACCAATTAAAAAGAAAAAAATTGAATTCTTGCTTAGTGGCAATATGACTCTTGGAAATGGTTGAACATATTCACCCTCTCACTGTGTTGAACATATTGAATCTATAAATGTTTCAATGCACAATAAATCCATTATACATTCTTAAGAGGCATTAGTTATTATTCTTATTAAAATGTATGAATTAGAACTATATTGTCTAATAAACTACCCCATGGCTATCTGTGGCCATTTAAGTTTCAATGCAAATTAATGCAAATTAAATAAGGTTACATGTTGAGTTCCATGGTTGTGCTAAACATGTTGTAAAAGCTACAGAGCCACATCTGGCTAGGGGCTATTCTGATATGGAGAGCATTTCCCATCATTATAGATTTTTAAGGTCTTGGAGCGACAGATACCATGCCTCTTTCATTTGATACAAGGGGAATGAGAAGTTTCTCTTTTCCTCCATAACCTAGTATGGAAATGGCCAAGGTAATAACATATTTCTTCAAAGGACTCTTCCATCCCCAAGTCATTTCTTCCATAGCTCTTATGTGCTCTGTAAATGCATCGTGGGTGGATACAGGCTGCATTTGTTTTTACAATTACCCAATAAGTCCTATCAAATTAAGTTCATTAAAACAATGTGCATAGAAACTTTGCATCTGGTACATATATTTGCTCACTAGAACTAGTGTTCTATGCTATCTTAGTGTCTGCTTGTGGGTTGTCTTCATTCAGGCACTGAGTTCAATTATAGGTGACACTTAGGAAATAATATATTACTGCTAGGATTAAGGGCCTCTGACAGAATTCCATGTTATCATTGTCCTTTTCTGATTCATCAATGTGGGCCATCTTCTAGTCATTTAAAACTTTCAACTTGCTGATTTTTGTGTGTGTAAATTGGAAACCCAAACAAACAAATACCATATAAGAAAAAGACTCCAGAAAGGAATTTTTGTTCTTTCTTAGGATACTTTTCTTAGGATACTTTTCTTACCTCTTTCCCACACAAGACTGCCACATCCCCAGCCTATGGAAATAATCACATTTCCAGCATGAGAGCTCAATAAAGATGTATGAAGTGATCCTTTTGGAAGAGAGTACAAGAAATATAAAAACAATGGAAGCAATTCGGAAGCAATTCAATTGAAATACCTTCAACTAGCAAGTCTGTGAGGTGTGCAAATATAGACAAATGGCCAATTCTATTCAATCATGAGCAAATGATACCGAATCATTCCTGGGTTGGAAAAAAAATTCACTCTTCAACTATGAAGCACAGAAATTCACTTACTTATAGACTTACTTCAGCATATTTAATCATATGTATTGTAATGTGTAGCCAACTACAAGTTGGGACTATGCCTATATATGTATGTCAGCTTGAGGAAAAGAGATCAAATCACCTGAGTGTACGTTATTCATGTGGATTGAAGGCATGTGCTTCATGCTGAGCTGATTTATCTATAAGAGTACATGACAAATAAAGTAACCCAGGTCACATAGTCATTGATTTGGGGTTGTTAAGCTTATGGCACAAACTCACTTTACATATCCTGCGGACACAAAGAATCCTCCTTCCATGAGAATAATGAGAACCCATGATTGACTGTAGAGTAGTAATAGAGAAAAGCTGATTCAGAAGGACCTGGAATAGGATTTCCTTGAATCAAATGTTGGATTTGTCACTTGATATCCATCAGAATTTCAGTGCTAGGCCAATTAGGCAAATATCTTCCTTTTCTGATCTGTAATTTTGAGTTACTTCAAATCTTGCTTCTTTTTTAAAATTTTATTTTCTTGTACAGATGCTATACAGAGGGGTTACAGTTACATAAGTAAGGAAATGAGTACATTCTTGTTGAGCATTGTTACCCCCTCTATCTCGCACTCCCCACCATAAACTGTAAAGTTCATTTTCAGCAAAGTGCCTTGTGAGGATCGCTGTTGCATTGGCTCACCCTTTGTTCTTTGTCTCATCATTTCTGTGATTTCCCCTTCCACTCTCTAAATTAGATAAACTTATGAACAAGACTCAGGGTACGAAAATCAGTGACAACAGGGGGAAAATCAAAGGGCAAAAAGAGGTGGGGGGGGGAAGAAAGAAGAAAAGAAATAAATGCATTCAGCACACTAAGAAAAAACTCACTTATTTCCATATCATATACTTCATCTTGATTAGCATCACAGATTTAATGGAAAATTATTTTCCATATCATAAAATTCATCCTCTTAAAGTGTAACATTCAGTAATTTACTATATTCACAGGATCATTCAAACGTTCCCAGTAGAACATTGCCAACCTGGGATGGAGGGGTGGCTCAAGACGTTTACTGAATGTGAGCCTGGCTTGTAAGCCTCCACCACCAGAACTATATGGGCAGTTCAAGAGAAATCAGCTTTTGAATGGGACAAAACAAAATCAATTCAGGAAAATTCTTCAAATCATCACAAAAATGCAGTTGTAAAGAAAGGGAACAGAGAAAGTCATTTCTTTCAAAAAGATACATACTATTGTGGCATTGGTGGTTGTGAAACTATCTTACAGAGCCAAGTGCCAGTGGCTCACACTCGTAATCCTAAAACCTAAGAATTGTGGTTCAGAGCCAGCTGGAGCAGGGAAGTCCATGAGACTCTCAATCTCCCCTTAACTCACAAAAATCTGCAAGTGGAGCTGTGGCTAAAGTGATAGAGTACTAGCTTTGAGCAAAAGCAGCTCAGGGACATATCCCAGGTCCTGAATTCAAGCCCAGGACCAGCAGGTATGCATGTGTACTCTGTCTCCCTCCCTCCCCCCTCTCTTTCACACACACACATACACATATACACATGGCTTTTGGTAGTGTTCATGAATATAAATTTATGAAAATTCCTTTTGTTTTAGGGCACAATAGTATAAGTGATTAATATAACTGAGAGCTATATATTCTATGTCTCACAACTATTAATAATCAAATTATACATTGTAATTAGTCACATTGAGACTGAAAAATATTATCAAAAACCACATATATATTTTATATGAAGAATCGCTCAATGTTAGTCATAAAAATGCATGTGGTATTATGAAGCAATCTTAGTCTTCTTAGGTGTCACAACAAAATACTCTGAACTAGGTGACTTAAACAACAGAAATGGGCAATCAAGCTGCTTCTAGGGTAGGTTTCATTCCTGAGATCTTTTCTTTTGGTTTGCAGGAAACTACCAACTTCTCTGTGTGTACAGGACCTTTCCTTTCAGGAGACAGGATGAAAACTTGAATGGAATGTCTTCTCTCTAAGTCCGCCCCCTTCCCACCCCATCATGAAGACCTGTCTTCATCTAGCCCTAATTGCATCCTAAAAAACCTAGCTCCAAATACTATCACATTATGTGTTGGTTGTTTAGCATCTAAAATTTCAGGGTCAGTGCAGTATAAACCTTTTATAGATACTAAAATATATATGCAGCAATTAATACATGCTATGCATTTAATGACATTTGTGATATCTGTCAGCTCTTAATGCTGGTAATTTATTGTAATTTATTTTCTTCTTCCTACGTTGTTAATATTTTGTACTTTCTCACAGAGAGAGCCCTATGTTTCCAGATCTGAAACAGCGGGACTCTTTCCTGTCTTTCACAGCCCTTGCTCATACCCCTACAATCTCAGGTCTTCCTCATGTCAAGCTACCCATCTTCAGCACACTCTTCATCAATTCACCTAAGACTCTGGAATCTGAGCCAGTCATGCCTTTGAAACTATTCTCAGGAACCTCTCATATCTGGCAAAAATAAAGCCTCATACACTGTTAGAGTGTTGAGGAAACAAAGAGGTTAAGTGAAGACAAAGATAAAATTAGGGACAATAGTGTGCATTGGTCTCACCTCACAGATTTGTGTGTCATTGAAGGGTAGAAATAATTTCTGATAAATACAGTGCTAGACAAATTTGCCATTATGCAAACATCCTAGAGTGTACTTACATGCACCATGATGGTCAGGGTCAATTGCTCAATGTGGCTTTTTTATTGTGAAAATACTGTACAGAGGGGTTACAATTACATGGACAAGGTAATGAGTACATTTCTTACCAAGCATTGTTGCCTCCTCCTTTGTTTCCCCTTCCCATCCCTTCTCACCTCCTCCCTTCCTGTTCTCCCCACCAAAATTGTAAAGTTCGTTTTTTGACATAATGTCTTGTACATATCATTGTTGCAATGGGTGCATCTGTATCCCTATTTAATCAATGTGGCTTCTTAATGTAATCAGAAGACACAGAAAACATGAAATGGACAAGGCTGCTGCCATTACTTGAACACACTGTTTTACAGTAAATATTTTAAAGTCAGTAGAAGTAGTGTAACAGTAAAACATATAAAACACAAGAGACAAATAAATCAGTCACATGGTTATTTACTATTATTATCAAGTATTATCTACTATACCTCATTGTGTGCACTCTGCTTCTATGTAACTGTCAGTGCATAAATACATGAATAATGTGTTGTGCCAAAATGTTACAACAGCTACAGTGCTGCTAAGCAGTAGCAACTCTTTAGCTCTATCTTAATCACATTTGGGTATGTATATGTGTGCATTTATTTCAATATATACCACCATCTTTATCATCAGCTACAGTGCCACTAAGCAATAGGAATCTTATATATCAAGAAGGTGAATAAAATTATATCCTTTCACTATTTTTTAAATTTTCTAAATAAAAAAATGATTGGATAAGGGAGTTACAACTTAATATGTCTACTTATGTATTAGCACTTCTTGAATAGAATTACTCCTTTGATTCTGCCCACAGTCATTTGTACATGCACAGTCATTGTCTTGATTTTATCCAGGAGGAAATCAAGGCACACAGAGATTAAAGACAGACTTAAACCTTAGAGGATTTTGATTCTAGAGATTCATGTTCTTGTTTTCCAAAACACCACTGTCTTTCGTGGACACATTGCTTTGCTCTTTTTGTCACCGTATTCCTTACTTTTATTAATAATAAAGAGTATACAGACCATGTCCAGAGACTTAATTTATACCTTCTTACTGTATATTATTCAATTATACAAACATAAATCTTTCTGAACTGCTTTGCTATGTATACATGTATATATGTATATATTATATAGCACCTTTGCTGCAGAATAATTCCATTTGTTTTCTATAATCAACTTTGTTGACTAGTAAGTGGATTCTTTGAAGAAGAAATTTATCCTTAAAATATAAATTCAGGAAGTCCCTAAGTGCCTTCATAAGTTTGATATTCAGAATCCTGGGAACACATTATCACCTCTCCCATGGAAAATCTTTATTCAGTCCACAATGAGAGCAAAACTTGGAGATGGAGAGTTGACATGGTTTTCTATACAGGAGGTGCTTTTCTCTTTGATATATTAGCAAGCCATGCAGTTCCATGTGCACTTTTATTTTACAGATAAGACTTATATATGAAGAAAGATTTTCAATCTGTGTGATTGAGACTCTATCAGGACAAGTATTTGGGTCCTAGATAAAGATGAACCACAGTCTCTAAAATATCACTAGACAGTAGTATTAACAGGCAAGCAAAAAATATACCAAGTCCAAGGCTTTCAATGCATACTGTTTTCTTTATACCCTTCATTGAATACATTAGATCATTTATAGGTATGGAAACTGAGGTATATAGAATGTAATGCATTTATTTGGGCTCATGCCGGACTGGAGGCATTATCTACACCTGGCTAATTTAATTTTCCCTCCTTCCAGGAAAAATAAGTTTGAAGAGTAGATTTCAATTTTGGCTGCACATTGAGGTCTTCCTTCAAATTTTCCCAGTGCTCTGACCAATAAAATCAGAATCTGTGGTGTAGAACTCAGGCCTTCACTATATTGCAAAGCTCTCCAGATGAGACCAATGCACAGCCAAGATGTTGTGCCATGTTGTCTATTATACTTAAAAGGTGATCTGACCAAAGTGGGGTTTCTGGGTTTGGGATGAACTTTGGATTCAGAAGGAGAAGTTAGAAGGACAACTTGCTATTCACAACCGTGAACATGGCAAAATTCTTAAAAGATTTGATGGTGTATGGACAGACTGATTGAACTATTACATTTTCCTAAGGTGCTTATAAATTATTTACCAGAGGTAATTGGAACATGAGCTTTTTAGATTATAAAACTAAATTAATTTTTATATGTTGAACTCTATATCCCAACTTTGCCTGTGATCAGAAAACGATGTCAGAACTTAGATTTGAAATTTAGGATTTTAAATCAGACATGTCCAAGACTTTGCTCACCATCTCTGTTTCCTACAGGCTCTGTTGAGCTAATCAGCCTACTGACATGTGAGAAGGATCAGGAAATGCTTGCTGAGGCTATTCTGAGCCCTCCATCAGTGCTGGGTGTGGTTCAGCTATCTTAGTGTCTGAATATTGGCCTCTGACACTCTATACATGGTCCCAAGAGGTGGGGCTAAATGTTATATTTGGTGATGCTTTGGCTCATCATGAGTATACTTTCTTTCTATCCATCTGGTTCTACTTCCATTTTCTGATAAACTCCTTTAGAACAGTAAATCACTAATGATAGGCCACGTGTGGCATAAGTTGAAGTCTACTTGTATCACATCCCAAGGGTTTGTGGCTTTCTTCTCATCTCCTGTTCAGTGCCTTTAGTTTGGTAGCTTGACATTAGCCATGGGGAAATCTCAGAGCAATAGAAAACTCTAACATGTC
Source organism: Dipodomys merriami (assembly GCF_024711535.1). Lineage (NCBI taxonomy): Eukaryota > Metazoa > Chordata > Mammalia > Rodentia > Heteromyidae > Dipodomys > Dipodomys merriami. The sequence goes on along the minus strand of NW_027203493.1, from coordinate 14,647,925 downwards.
AACCTTGCAACAACTTAACCATAAAATAATACAAGTTTATTGTTGTACAGTTTTGAGGGCCAAAGGCCCTAGAATCATAGTATCAGCTAGTTATGGTTCTTTTGGAAGATTTAAAGGAAATTAATGTCTGAATTTCCAGTTTCTAGCTGACATCTGTATTCTAGTTGTCTTCTTTGGCATATGTTTCCTTGTTCCTTCAAAGTTGACCTACCACTTTTGCTCACATGTTCCTCTCTTTGTCTTTGTCTTTCTGTATTTGTCTGTCTCTCTGAGTGTCTATCTGTTGCTTTTTTTTTAATGCTCTATCTTCTACTCACCTTCTTGTACTGTAGTCCTGCTTTGTCATAGGGGCCATGTGATTACATTCCATCTTCATTGGATCACCTAGAATAATTTTCAAGGTCCTTAATTTAGCCAAACTTCAAAGTTCCCTTTACCAGGCATAGTGACATTTTTTTATGTGCTTTGGAGATCAGAACATGGGAACATTTGGGAAACCTTCTTTTTTTGCCTGCCATACCCTAAAAATTCAGAGATTTTTGTTTTCAGGAGAACTAGTTGTTCCACATGATCCTGGGACCTAAATCAATTATGAGGAAGATCCTAGTTCTTTTCATGGCAGACAAAGCAATACCTTGTAGATGAAGATACATCTATTAAGACTTCGGCCTCTACTATGTCCCAAGACTCTGTGGTTTCGAAGACTCAGGATGAAGAATGCAAGGAGTAGTGTTATTACCCTGCTATTTAAGCTGTCACTTTTCTCTGTTATTTCTTCCCTTTTTAGTGTAGTAATTTACCTTATTTTGGATGGCAATAAGGGTGCTTTTATGCCATTATGAATTCACTCCCAAACTGGGTTTATCAAATAAACTTTATGTATCTTTTGGGTCTTCATTCTTAAAAGCTGAAGGCAAGATTTTAGAACTCGACAAACACTTCCTCTCTCAAAAAGCCAGTATCTAACAAATCAAAAGCGCCTGCCTTTTAAGATTCCATTTATTTCCAAGTTTCAAAATCCTATTTTGAGCCTCAAAGTCAATAATTGCTGTTTTGCTCTCCCTCTAAAGCTATGACAGCCTCTGAATAATAAATGGGTAGAGGATCTCTAGGCAACTAGAATATAATACAGCATTTTTATCTTTTGACATAGCTAACAAGGTGGCTGCACATGTATCAAAATGCCAAGCAGGTGGTACAGACAATACATGCTGTAGAAGTTCAAAGGGTTTAGAGGCTGGTGGAGGATGAAAAGCTCAAAGAAACTCCATGATACTAGAAGGGTCAGTGCTTTGAGTTTAGGCAGAAACAAAATAAGCAAAGGTCATTCCTAGCACCTGCAGAGGTCATGTCCAGCACCTTCAGGGAACATGTCTTTCCAGAGGTGATTATCAGTGTGGGAAAGTCTGGAGGAGATATTGAAGAGGAAATCTCTGAATGATTGGTTGGAGTTATATCACTCTTCTTCTCCTAAGGGAAATATCTTGTAGACCAGATATGAGCTGTCTTATATGTGAATAGTAAGTTGTCCCTCTAACTTCTCTTTCTGAATCCAAGGCTCGTCCCAAACCCATAAACCCCACTTTGGTTAGATCACCTTTGAAGTGTCACTAAATCTTTGCCCATACCTTACAGATGCTTCTATAACCAACTAGGCAAAGAATCCATGCTGCTGCCTCTACCTGATAGGAGAAGAAATGGGCTCTAGAATGTGTGGACAGTCTTTTAAGTTATTATATACTTGTATACTGTGTATGATTTCCTCAGTTGGGAGATGGATGGACACTATATGTAGGGAGGTGTGCAGAGTAACCAGGGGTGTTGTGCATGTTCTTGTATGTAAGGGAGGGCATGTCTGTGGGATGTGGGTGTATATGGCATGTGGTGTGTTTGTGTGCTGTACCTGTGTATGTAAGGTGTGTGTGAGGGGTATGGTCTATGTTCACTATGTGCTTGAATGTATGAAATTCATGCACCTGAGATCTATGCATGTGCTTGTGTTTGAAGAATCCCAGCTGAATCCATTCTCCTGACCTCATACCTGAATTGACTATAGGGGCATATTACTTAGCTTCTTCACACCTTAGTTTTGTTTTCTTTACAGAAGAGTCATAAGGGGCCCACCCCTAAGGGAAATTGTTAAGTTACTATTTGGAACTGCCTTGTGCCTAGATAACACTCAGAAAATGTATCTGTTGTTTGGTTATCCTCAGGTTTTGGGTGATGTTTGAAGCCTCCCTGCCTGCTGTGCTGGCTGATGGCCTATTTGAAGCAGCAGGCCAGGACAGTTTGGTATAAAACTGTTAGATCGCAGCTAGCAGAGAAGATTTCTCTTCATGTCCTTGCTCAACTTTCCAGCATTACTACTTACCTTTGAATTCACTGCAGTGCCTGATAACACACAAGATCCTGAGCTGCTTGGTTTTTCAGATACCTGCCTGGGCGGATGGAGAATAGAAAGCATGCAGGCAGCATGCCAGTATGTTCTGCTCACAAGAAAGGAAAAAGAAATATTTTGTAAGGGTAGTAAGTGAGTGGCTATCAAATATTAATCCAAATATTAATATTAACATTAATACCATTGTCACTCATTAGTAGTGGCATGAATTGATCTAGGAAGCAATACCCTGACTGTTTATGGACTTGTTTATTCTGAACTGAGAAAAAAGCTGGTAGTAACACTAGGTTCCCCTGGAGAATGTGTAGAAACACCTTTAGTTGGTCGTTCAAAAAGAAACATTCAGGGTGGACAGCTCTAGCTGAAGGTGAGGAAAATTCATATCTTCATCCTGTTTACTTGATCCAGAGAGAGTTTTTGGGCCCAGACAGTGAGAGGCCACCTGGGATCCATTGCACACCTCTCAGGAACAACTCATCCAGATGAGCCATTACAGAGCAGAAAATCTGTCATCATTTCATAATAAAAATGAATGAAGTTCAAATTGTGTAACTGGACAGATGCACAATGAAGCACACATAAAATATAAGCATGTCTTTCTAGTCAAAGGTGGTAATCTCTCATCGTTCTCAATTCTTTAAAAAATTTGTTATCTTTAAGTAAGTGTATGAAAGGCATACCATTTAACAAAGTAGCGTATGAATACAAATGCATCTTGATCAGTGTTACCCCCGTTACCATTCTCACTCCCCTTCGAAACACCACTCCCTTGACTTTTCTTAATTGTGTGGTATATACCATGAGTCTTGACTACATTGTTTTCCTCATTCCCCCCTTCATTCCTCTATTCCTTCCACCTGCAAACACACCCCTCCTCTTGCAAGTATCCATTTCCTGGTGCTTATTTTGTTGGACTTTGACTTTGTCTTTCTACAAAACTATACTGTTTGAGCGCTTCATAGTTTTCTATACTTCAGCTAATTTATTTTTATAACCACGTGTATACCACGCAATGTAATTACTTATAAGTGTTAGGCTCATTCTGGCTACCAAAAATGAGGGAAATCATGCAATTTTTGTCTCTCTGGGTCTGACTTTCTTCACTTAATATATTTTTCCCCTGGTCTTTCCATTTCTTTACGAATGGTGTAATGTCTTTTTTTCCCTACTGGATGTGTGTGTGTGTGTGTGTGTGTGTGTGTGTGTGTGTGTGTGTGTGTGTGTGTGTGTGTGTGTGAGACATGATGCACATGTGATATATACAATGTGATAGATATATGTGACATATATGTGATATGTATATGTGAGATATATGTGTTTTATATCTATAGGTATATAACTTGATCCATTTGTTCATTGAAGGGATCACAATCCTTTTATTCTGCTTTATTTTATTCTTTGTTTCCCCCTCTAGAAGTTTGTAAGGTTGACTCATGGCCATAAATCTTACATCTGAAACCATTCATTAGAACTGCTTTATACTTAGTTGTTGAGGAAATTAATGAATCAATAAGAAATTCAGTTAAATGTAAAGTGGAAAGGTTTTGGTAAAATATCACATCAGAAAACAATAATGGAACCATTAGAAGTGATAAATTCTTATTTCATGACATTGACATAGAAAGACATAATTAACTTTAGTGGGAAAAACATTTCCAAGGTGTGTTATCATTATATGTATTTATCTCTCTCTATATATGTTTCCTGGAAAAATTGAATACATTCACTCATATATACATTCATACATATATAGAAGCCATATATCTATGAAGACTATATGGCACCATTTTATTTCATATGTTTATGAATTAATTGAGAAATTAATTATAAGCATGAGTTGTTTAAAAAATCAGAAACTTTCTTCAAAAAACCAGATCATTTTTGAACTCACAGACCTTCCTGAAAGCCTTGTCTTTGCTCCAATTTTCTCCAGCTACTGAGTGCAACTGAAAGTTGGCAGCTGAGATTTTGAGAAGTGTCCAGATCATTTCTTCTGCTTGATTAGAATGGCTTTGAGCTTTGTAGATTCTCAGGAGAAAAAGAACCCTGATTCCTGGCATAAGCAGACCCTCCACACATTCTTGTTAAATGGAACAAACAAAGAGAGTTTCACAGTGACTTGTTGCTCACTGGAGAGACCCTGTTGGCTCCAAGTCAAGGGACTTGATCTGTGGCCAGGCCACAGAATGACCTGGTCAGTGAAAATGAACCTTTTGAATGTGGAAGCCAGCTCCTGTGTTTTATGATAAACTGAGCTTCAGATCACAAAGGCTTTGAAAATTGAGCTGGGGGCAAAAGCCATGGCTACCAGACTTGTTTCCTGAGTTTTAATAAAGTTTCAAAGTGTTAACATTGAATGAGGGCCACAGTCATTGCAAGCTTCAGCTAAATAATAAGATAAGAAGATGGTCCCTAACATCATTGTGGCTCTTCTTGTGTTCCAGGCACCAGCCTAACTTCCTGGCTGGCATCACCTCATGAACCCCATGGCTAGTCTCAAGGGTAGAAACTATGATGAGTCCAGTTTGGGACTCTCCTTGACCTTCACACAGGTGTGCATTAAATTAAACAGCTGCCATACACAGTTCTCTGGAGACAGTTCTCAAGACAGTTCTAGGCTGTCTTGTCTTCGATAATTTCTCAATTTAGCCAAAGATGGGCAACTTAATCTGTACCCAGTTCCAATCCTGTCTCATTCTGAATGTTCTCATTTCGAAGATTTGGGGAACTTTGTGAATGTCTTTGCCAACAAAAATGTCTATTTCAAAATAAGAATGCATTTATAACTTGCTTTGTTCTATTGCCAGTGTTGGCCGGTATTTTTGTGAAATTTATATTTAACCTGTTCAAACTTTTATACCTGGTGTGGTGGCTCATGCTTGTAATCCCTGTTTCTTGTCAGTATCTCAGCTAAGCAGGATGTATACATAAGAGGATTGTGGTCTAAGATTGAAAATAACTATTTGGAAAAGCGGCTAAGCACAAAACAGAAAGGAAGCATGGCTTAGCCCATGCAAGTTTGAGTACTTGAGTTCACAACTCCAGTATGGACCCCTAAACCAGAATCCAAAAAGTTCAAAAGACCTCTTAGCCTATCATGTGGAAATATTGAGCTCTGAGATCATGTAACATGCTAGTCTAATTGTCCAATGGATAAGCAAAAATTATATTCAGTTGGAAGAATGCTTTCTGAATTGACCTTAAAAATAAAAAATAAATGGAATAGGAACAGGTTCATTTGATTTCTCTTAAATGACTTAATAGTTAAATGGAAAATAGGGCATTTGTAGTTATAAACAAATATCTCATTAGCTAGACCCTTCTTCCTGAAGTCATTATTATTTAGGATAGCAAGAGGCAAATTTGTTTGCAATAGCTTGCTCATATAATGATGCTGAAATAGGACAATTAATCTCACAACATAAAATATCAGGGAGTGAGCCATAGGCACCCAAACATAGTAGATGAATCACTTAAATATTGAAAAAAAAGGGATGTGGAGACCAGTTAATTGCCAGGATCTGAAAGTCAGAAATCTAATCCAATTAAATATGTGAAGGGTGAAGAGATATTCATTCCCCCTCACTGTCCTTTTAGACTAATAATTAAATGGTGGATTTAGAAATTAATTGTTAGAGAGTAGACTGCTTGGGCAGAAACAAAAAACAAAATAAACCAAGGGGCTTTTTTTCCAGCTGTGCCTGCTAGTAAGTTGTATGGCATTGCTCCTTTTCTGACTTCGGAGGAAGTGAGGAGAAATTTACATAGGGAACTAATAACATCTTTCTTCTGCCTTCTCTTTCCCATGACAGGCAAAATGAGAGGATATTCTCCCCGGAGGACAGTGCTATATTGCTACTTGACTTGTAATAAGTGTCAGGAGAATAGCATTGGGGAAAGATGGAAAGTAAACCTTAGCAGTTCTGCTTTTGTTAGGGAATCAGATGTCTGAGTGAGCCAGAATATCTAATGAAAATAGTCCCTCCTTGCAACCAGAACCTGCAGCCATCTCTACCTCCTTCAGCTCCCAGTGGGGATATTGTCTGAAGAGTGTAGTCAGGGCTACACTCTTTTGTTGTTGTCTTGGGTTACTCCATTTACTGTATACTAAGTCCATTTTCCATAAATGGCTTTATGATGAGAGTTAGAGGTGCCTAATAAGGTATGGGTTTTTGACAGAATTTGGGCGATGTGACTAGCTATGTGCTGACTTGCCACCATCATCTGGATCCCACCTTGGTCTGGTTTCTATCCTAGGAAAGCAGGAAAAATAGCCTAGTCACTATCTAATTAGGTGGGACCCTTCCTTCCCTGGGGGTAAATCTCATAGTGTGTTGTAAACCTGTCACATTTTTTATTTATTTGGGTCATCTTTTTATTACATTTTTATTGTAAAAATACTGTACAGAGGGTTACAGTTACATGAGTGAGGTAATGAGTACATTTCCTCTTGAGCATTGTTCCCCTCCTTTGTTTTACCCCAGCTATCCTCTCTCTCAGCCTTCCTCCCCGCCTCCCCAACTCTTCCCTTCCCCATCCTCAAAGTTGTAAAGTTCCTTGTAAACATAGTGTTGTTGTTTTTAATCAGTCCTGGGGCTTGACAGGGCCTAGGCACTGTCCTTGGGCTTCTTTTGCTCTACCACTTGAGCCACAATGCCATTTCTGGGTTTTTCTGTTGAGGTGGCACTGAGGAATCCAACCAGGGCTTCATGATGCCAGGCAAGTACTCTTACCACTAAGCCACATTCCAGCTCTAACACGGTGTCTTGTACATCTTATTTTTGCAATGGGTCAGCCTGTATCCTTGTTTCAGCATTTTGTTATTTCCATTCCCCTCCCAAATTAGAAAAATGCATATATAAGATCCAGGGTACTAGAATCAAATACAGTGAAAACAGGGGTTATACCATGGGAGAAGAACGTATGAAAGAAACAAAAGAAATCACATAGTACATTGTAAGTATATTAAAAACAGCAACAAGAAAGATAAAACCTCTTGTGTCTCTATCTTGGGGTTTATTTTGCTTAGCACCATCTTATATGGTCATATGGGCATAGCTTTTGACATTTTCTACTTGTCTAGTAAGATTACCCTAGATATATACTAGTTATTGCAAATAAGGGAAGCCATGGGACCTAAGTTTCTTTGAGTCTGGCTTACTTCACTTAATATAATTTTTTCCAAGTCTTTCCATTTCCTAATAAATGGGGTGGTGTCATTCTTCCTGATGGAGGCATCGAATTCCATTATACATATATATATATATATATATATATATATATATATATATCTCACATTTTCTTGATTCATTCATCTACTGAGGGGCATCTGAGTTGGTTCATCTTTAAATGTGGTATTATGCTTAGTGCTGGGTCTTTTATGTGTCAGGCATCACTAAAGACATATTGAATATGTACATCAACTCAGAGTGACGTCTAATCACAGAGTTCTATCTTCTTGGTAGGTTCCTGTCCAAAGTAAAAGGGAATAAAAAAGGTTCTGTGTTGGAATCTCATCAATACTTAAATAAAGGGCCCTTCTATATGGAACCTAAAAGGAAGTTATATATGATGTCACTTATAAATGGAAGCTAACAAATAGTTGATTTTCTGTAAAAAGTTGGTTTCAGAGGTTTGGAGGAAAGAGAAATGGGGGAAATGGACATGTTAATAAGAGGGTGCAAATAGTCCATTAGACCAAAGGAAAAAATTTAGTGACTTATTGCAGTCTTTTACCATCCCAATGTGAAGGTTGCTATAACAAAATATCATCTCCGGTGTCGCTTGTACAATAGAAGTTTACTATATCAGAGTCATAGAGCCTAGGAGGCTGGGATCAGGATTTTAGCACAGTCAGGTTTTAGAGAGGGCTTGCGAGGGTTCATTAGGTTTCAGCTGGTCAGAGGAGCATGTTTGCATATAACAAAATAACCACGAGCTGTCTAGTTTATTATTATTCATCATCATCTGGAGCATAGAAAGTTTGAGTAAGGTGATGGAACCCACTTCCATGTAGATGGTAGCTCCTCCCAGTGTTCCCATGTACCTTGGGAGTCACATTAGCTCCAAGTTCCACAAGATCTATGTGTTTCAATCTTATGACACTGATCCTCTATAACCATGAGAACATCCTCCTCTTGAATCAATCACTTCTCCAAAGGCCCCACATGTCCTTTTGTTGTTGTTGTTATTATTATTATCATCATCATTTTAAGTAGTTTCACAAAGTGTTTGCAATTTCCACAGCAGCACTTGGGCATTGGAATTTTTGACACATAGTAGATACAATTACTCAGGTGTAATAGGAGCAATGGCTCAGGGAAAAGGTTCTAAAGCTCAACGGATTATATAATACTGTTTTCTTGTCACACTGAAATACACCTGTAAGTTTGTTAGTTGACTCTCAAATTTCCTTAAAAGGATGCAAGACTAGCTGGTGGAAGCAAGCACGTGTCTGTTAGCTTGCTTTTCAGTTACTGTGAGAAAAACATGAGAAAACCACTTAAGGAAGGCAGGATGGATTTCGATGCATGTTTTCAGAGGTTTCAATCCGTGATCATCTGGCTCCAGTGTTTCTGGAGGGTGAATATCACAGTGGGGGTAATGTGTGCAGAAGCAAAGTTCTCAACTCATTGTGAATAGGAAGCAGAAAAGACTGGAGGAAGGGGCAAGGGATATTGAAAAGCCCAGAGGAACACAACACGGTGATTTATTTCTTCCAGCTAGGTCACACTACTGGAAGTTTTTAATACCTCCTTACCAACATCTAGGTTTCAAGGGTTCAATGCTTAGTCCTGTTGGGGATCTTTCATAAGGAAAACAGAGCAATCTCCGTTATTCTCCTGCTCTACGATTTTTTCAATGGGAAAATGAAGAGTGGTGCTTTTAGTGATCTGTGGTGAGCACAGAAAATATAGAAAGCAAGACATGGGACATACAATGAGACAAGGATTTAGGTGAAGGCAGAATATAGAAGCTCACATTGCCCTGGCTTTATTTCTTTGGAGAATTGTCAACAGTATTTGATAATGAGCCTACATAGGAAATTATCATTCACTGACCTGACATTGAAGTATAATCAGTTCCTGATCATCTTGCATGAGTATGTGATCCACAAAACCTTAGTGAATCTCAGTTTCTCATATCTAATACCTCTGGCGTTGGGATCACAGCGTGACCATAGGTTACACAGATGATGACAATAAGAACATAGACTTAAACTCCCTATGCATAGCAGGCACTCACTGATTCTGAAAATTAGTTTGTTTCCTCTTTATCACCAGAGAGCAAATACCTGAGAATAACCATGACTGTATGAACAGCACATTAACATGCTTGACTTCTAACTCTAAAAAGATAAAGCTTGTCATAAAAGTAAAGTTAAAAGTGATTTCAATAACCTGGGTCCCCAGTCTCCTCTCTGAAATCCTTGAAGCCAGTGTGGATTTGGGAATTTAGAAACTTTCAGCTATTATAAAGGTCATATAATATGTAACATCGTCATATGTAACATCATCATTGTAATCTGCAGAAGCTCTCTATCATCAAATACATTCATAGTTCTTGAGTGAAGTGTGTAACTATTTATATTAAATGGTATGTGTCAACATTATTAAATAACATTCTAAAAGTTTCAGGTCAAGTTTGGCCACAAAAGGAACCTCACCTGAGGTCAAGTTTTGGTGCCAAGTGAGTTGTGAAAAGGTTTTTGAATCTTTTAGAAAAGAGTTTGAAAAATGCAAATAAAAGGCTGAGAGACCTGTATTACAAAATAATTTATATTGCTTTTATAAGGTAATGTTGACTTTTCAGACTAGAAATCACTGCCATAGGTGTTAGATTGTGAAAGTAAAATTTGGATGCTGACTTCCCAGATAGGAAATAAAATTTTTGGATATTCAGACACTTAAGCAATGGTGATTTCATGGAATCATGACTCAAATGAGGAGCATCTAAGCAGAAAGCTCCACTGAACACACATAGTTCTGTGGCTATAATCCTTCATCACTCATTTATAGACATGTAGATGATAGCAGACCTTATGCCATAGCTTTCTTGGGTTAAAAAAAGTAGGGATGAAAAGTGTTTTTTAAATTTTTTTGAAGTAGAGCTTGAATTCAGGTTCTAACCACTGTTCCTTAGGCTTTTTTCTTAAAAATTATTGTTCGTGGGGGCTGGGAAGGTGGCTCAGTGGTAGAGCACTTGCTTTGCATGCCTGAGGCCCTGGGTTCGATTCCTCAGCACCACATAAGCAAAAAGGAAAAAAAAAAGAAAAAAAATTATTGTTCGTGGTACAGAGTTGAACTGCTTCTTAAATGGCGGACATGGGATTACTTCCATATGCTTGTAGGTCAGAAGTCCCAACTTGTTTTTTTTAAATTTAATTTTATTGTAAAGATGCTGTACAGAGGGTTACAGTTACATGAGTAAGGTAATGAGCACATTTCCTATCGAGCATTGTTACCCTTTCCTTTGTTGTTCTCCCACTATTTCTACCCTCCCCCACCTCTTTCACTCCTCCCCTCCCTGAAGTTGTAAAGTTCATTTCCAATATGCTGTCTTGTGAGTATCATTGTTGCAATGGGTTACCCTGTGTCCTTGTTTCAGCATTTTGTAATTCCTCTTCCCCTCCCCAAATTGGACAAATGTATATACAAGATATAGTGAACCAATATCAAATACAGTGACAACAGGGGATATACCATAGGGGGAAGAATATACAAAGGAAACAAAACAATTTCATAGTAGATTAAAAACAGCAACAACTAAGAAGAACTGCTTGTGTCCATATGTTGGGGTTCGTTTCACTTAGCATCATCTTATATGGTCATATGTACATAGCCTTTGAACTTTTCTGTTCATCTGATCAAATTATCCTAGACATATTCTATTTATTGCAAATGAGAGAAACCATGGAAAAAACAACAATAGAGACTTGGAAAAAATTATATTAAGTGAAGTAAGCCAGACCCAGAGAAAAGCAGGTCACGTGATCTCCCTCATTTGTAAGAACTAGAATATGTAGAAGATACTCTAAACAGGGGATCTCGAGATCCCAAACACTTAGTGCAAAAGACTATATAATGAGCATATTAACAGGACTCCAACTTTTGAGAAAAAGAAGCTCTCAATAGACCCTCATACAGTTCATTCCTTTTCTCTATTGTTTTCTGCCCCCCCCCCCCCATGGTTTCTTTCTTTTTTTTTTTTTTTTTTTAAAAGCATTCTACCACTCGGGACACAGCTTAGCTTTACTTCCAGCTTTCTTGGTGGTTAGTTGGAGCTAAGAGTCTCACAATCTTTATTGCCTATGATGGCTTCAACTCCTGATCCTCAGATTTCAGCCTCCTGAGTAGCTAGGATCACAGGTATAAGCTACTGGCACCTGACTAGGTTTTAAAATGAATCACTTAGTTTTGCTTCATCTTTGGGAAATGACACCTAAGTTATACAAAGGGATTCATTTGTCTAGAGTCTTACACATTTAGGTAAGATTCTGTCTACAGAGTCTCCTCAAACTCAGAAGTTAGATAAGGTGAGCTGTATACTATGGCAGACCAAAGAGTGCCTATGATATGTGCAGTACAGAAGATACTTTTTCCCCTTCAGTGCCCTTTCCTGCATCACAATGCTCCTAGGCATGATCTTTGCCCAAAGTTGTTAAATTTCCCTGAATATCAGAATCACCTGGGAACAATGTCAGCTATTTAGCATACCATCCTAGGAGACTGAGTTGGGTTAGGGTACTAAAAAGTCCCCATGCTTGTTTATTCAAGGTGAGCTTGGCAACCAGATTTCAACCGTCACATGGATTCTACCTTTCAGGTCACACCACCAACAATCCTGTAGGGAAAGAGAAAGTCAAAGTGCATCATGGTCAGCTATAGATGCCTGAGGAGCTTGGCATTCTAAAATTTTTAAAAGGGTTTTTGAGAATTGAACACTAAAGATTTATTGGATCCAAAGGTTCCCTTTTATCTGTGTTATAAAATATCCTTCCCAATCATCTGAGTTGGGAGCCCAGTGGGAAGAAAAAGTCCTCATGGGGAGAGGATGCTTTTGAACTTCATTCTTGTCTCTTGCTTAGGGCTCACCGTGTTCAGTTCATTTTCAAAGTTCCTTGGGGGACAGCCCAGAGGAGGGCCTTAACACAGAAGTGATCCATGGATATCTGGGTTGGTGCACAGCAGGGGCAAAAGAAGCTCAGCTACTCACAGGTGCTGAAGAGACAAATGTATGTATTGTGGAGCGATGTGGGGAATCCGGCAAATTCTTCCAAAAATGTTCCAAAGTCATTCATTCTCCAGTCAATTATTGCTGGGTCAAACAGTGGACCCAGTATTATCAATTTTTTTTATTTTAAAGAGAAAGATCCAAATTTTAGGTGGAGACAAATGATTGATGGATGACTCTGTTAGGAATGACTATGCTCTCGATTTTGCAAATAAGGAAAGATATTACGAAAATGTGGACATTTGAATTATGCAGCAAATATTCAGCTGCCTCTCCTTTCTCTAACAGGAGTCAGTGTGCATTTTTCCTGACCCACTCATGCCTGTCTTGGCCACTGGACTTATCATGGCCCCCTGCACAGTATGAGGACAAGTAGCACCTTGCCAATCTTGAATCAAGGGCAAAAGAAAGTGTTGCCTATTTATATTCCTATCATAACTGGTAGTTGATTATCCAAAGAGTATCTGAGACACATGGAAACAATGAAATTTCAGTCTTCAATATAAGTCTGAGCTTAGTCAAGACTTTCCCTAATCACCACACGTAGGTATTTCTAAAGATGCTTGAGCAATATAAATAGCAATTATTTACACATTATTGATTTGTGCTAGGTATTAAAATTCTTTCTTGTATAGAAACTTATTTATTACATACTTCAGGTTATATAATCAGTCATTGATTAGTCAGCATTTGAACATAGGCGAGCTGTATGTAATTACTAGTAGAGTACCACTCTGTGTAATGGCATTTGGGTCTATGACTGACTATATGATGGTAGTCCCATATGATTATAAGGGTGATGAAAAATCCTGTTACCTAGTGACATCCCAATACAGTGAATTATTCACATTTGTATAAACAAATCTGTTATTCTATCAGTTGCATAAAAGTATGACACATATAATTATGTACAGTACATATTAGTTGATAGCAGCAGGGGCTGGCATATTTGTAATCCTAGCTATTTAGGACCCTGAGATCCAGGGGATCCTAGTTCAGAATAATCCCAGGTAAAAAAGTCTTTGAGATTTCTAAAAATAAGTGGCAAAAAATCAGGTTGAGGTGTGGTTTAAGTGGTCAAATATCAACTGAGCAAGTGCAAGATCCTGAGTTTAAAAACCTGGCATCAGGAAACCAAAATAAGTAAACAAAACAAGGCACAATCTTAAAAATGTTAGTAAAATATGCTATTGGTCTATGCATTTGCTATACTATAATTTTATCAATACTTTAGAGGATGCTTATTCATATTTTAAAATGTTTGTCATCAAGTTTCTGGGTTCTGCATCCATTGTCTTATATATAAATTTATCTAATTTGGGGAGGGGAAACACAGAAATGGTGAGCAAACCAATTCAGCAGTGAAACCAGATTCTATGTTGGAAATGAACTATACAACTTGCAGGGGAGGGTTGGGAGGGGAGAAGCTGGGAGAAAATGAGGGAGTGGGTACATTGTTCAAAAAGAAATGGACTCATTATCTGACTTACGTAATTGTAACCCCTCTGTACAATAAAATTAGAATGCAAACCCAGCATTCAGGAGTCTAAGGAAAGGAAGACTGTAAATTCAAGTCCAGCCTGAGATATACAGTGAGACTCTGTCTCAGATGAAAATGTTGACTGTAATATTATAATGTCAGGTCTCACGTGCAGCAGCCTCATGCTTCACGTGTGCTATATCGCTTGACCGCATCAAGGCCTTGTCAAGTGATGGGCTGTATCATACGTAGCTGTGCAAGTATACAATGACAAGCCCAATAAGAATGCATTCTCAGTACTTATCTCTATCATTAGTTAACACTACTCTTTATTTATGGTTATGTTAGAACACCAACAATATGCTATTATGTTACTTATTTTTTCCTTTTATTGTACTGGGGATTTTACCCAGCATCTTGTACTTGATAGGCAAGTACTTTACCTCTTAAACTACACCCTGATATATTACTTTTTTAAAAAATTACTTTTTTGTCAGAGAGAATCTCTTGCTAAATTTCTCCATATTGTCCTTGAACCTAAGTCCAGTTACATCTGCCTTACTAATATTTGGGAACACAGTCATATACTACCAAGCTCAGCCCTCTACTATTTGTTAATTCTTGTTTAAAGTCAGGATGTGAAGAGTTGCTTTCAAATGACTGAAAAAAGGGAAGAAAACCAAAATCACATTTGTTTTCACTGTTCTATAATTCCTAACTCGTTGGAAGTATTATCAGATGGTTGCTTAGGCGATAGCATAGGTAGAAAATTATGCAATCTTGGTGTAATTTGCTTGGGCATTTTTTCCAAATAAAAGAAGAATATAAATGCATAGACAATGATCTTATAGCCAGTCATACCCATCCTCACTTCTACCCCTGGCCCAGGACACTTCGACTAACCTTGTCTTATATTAGTATTAGTTGCCTTGGATGCTATTCCAAGGTGCCACACTCTGCAGCTTACAGGAAGAACAATGTGCTTTGGAGGCTGGAAGTATGAAATGAATGTGGTGGTACCATGGTGTCTTTGAAAACTGCAAGGTAATCTTTCCTTGATTCTGTTAGCTTGTGGCAGTTTCTGGAATGCCCTGGTATTTAACTTCAGAACTCTAGCCTTTGCCACAACATGACATTCATACTGGTGTGTCTTTTTTTACATGTATCTTCTTAGAAGGCCTCCAGTCATATTGGGTTAGTAGCCCAGCTTACAGTAGCATGACCTTATTTAACTAAATTTATCTGCAATGATCCTATTTCCAAGGAGAGACATATTATGGGGTATTGGGAGTTTAGGACTTCAACATGACTTTTGTGGGGGTCCACAATGAATCCCTTACTATCCAGGCTAGGCCTAGAGATGGTAGGCAAGCTTGTAGTCTTGGAAATTGGTTCTCATTTCTCACCTGGCTGTACTTCCATCTTCCTGGCGGGGCCCTAGGTTTGCAGCTCCTCTAGGGCTTTCTCCTCTGGGCTTTGTGTAGTTTCAACAGTGAAATTGTCTTCAGTAGTAGGTCTTTTTTTCCAGGGAGCTCTCAATTCATTTTTCTCTGAGCAATATATTTTTTTTTCTCCGCTCACAGAGTGAATATCTTTGCCCCAGGTGGCCAGGCTTTTTCATTACTTGAAAAATCCCTCAAACTCCAAATCAAAAAGCACCACAAGTTAACCATATTTCTCTCTATTTTCCTCATATAAGCACAGAAAAGGCGCTAGGGAATAAAGCTAAAATGTCATGTGAGGCTGACAGTTTCCCACACTGATTGACTTTAATGCCAATCAATGCAGGAAGTTCTGTCAGTTCCATGGGGCAGCTGGGTGCCAGATGCCTGGTTTTCCTTTCCTCTGGGTTTTTTTTTCCCCACTGTGCTACTGAACTTGGTCCCACCTGCCTTGATTAGTTGAGGTTGAAGGTTGCAAATGACTCCCAGTGAGTCTGCAAGGAAGGTTCTAGAAGCTGTGGGAAGAAGACAGGGTCATGGTTTCTCTTATCCAGATCCCAAGTAGTTCTGGAAATAGCAATGGTGGCTAAGAAAGAGGACCAAGAAGTTCAGTTATGGAATTGAGGGGTTGACAGTACCCACTGCTCTATTAGCCATACAAAAAACTGCTTTCTAAATCTTAAAAAAATATATGTTTTTATTGTAAAAATAATGTACAGAGGGGCTACAGTTACGTGAGGAAGGTGATGAGCGAATTTCCTATCAAGCATTGTTACCTCCTTTTTTTTATTGTGAAAATACCGTACAGAGGGGTTACAATTGTTCTGTAGCTTCTGTCCTTTCTGTCCACTGGCTTCTGCTACTCTTGTGCTTAATGATGCTTATTTTATCTCGTGTGTGTGTGTGTTGTGTGTGTGTGTGTGTGTGTGTGTGTGTGTGTGTGATGTGTATATATGTGTTGGTAGTGTTGGTATTTGGGCTTGAACTCAGGTTTTTTCTCTTTTAGTTGACTTTTCTGCTTAAAGCTACCACTTGAACCACACACCTACTTCTGGCTTTTTTTTGGGGGGGGAAGGCTTGAACTCTGGGCCTGGGTGATTTCCCTCAGCTCTTCAGCTCAAGGTGAGCACTCAACTGCTTGAGCCACAGTACCACTTCCAGTTTTCTAATGGTTTATTGGAGATACGAGTCTCATGGACTTTTCTGTTAGGGCTGTCTTTGAACTGTGATCCTCAGATCTCAGCCTCCTGAGTAGCTAGGATTACAGGTGTGAGCCACCGGCGCCCCACTATTTCTGGCTTTTTTGTTTATTAGTTGGAGAAAAGAGTGTCATGGACTTTTCTCCCCAGGTTGACTTTGAACTGTGATCCTCAGACCTATGCCTCTGGAGTAGCTAGGATTAGAGGCGTGAGTCATTGTGCCTGGCTCATGATTTGATTTCTCTTCTCTTTGATGAATCAGCTTCTACTCACTGATATGTATTATCTTACCTTGCATGACAGAATGGATCATTTTTAACCTTTTATACACATTCCCTTTCTGAAACTACTGTATCTCACTTTGACTTCCTAATCATGTGGATGAGAAAGAAAAATGTTGAATTTTTAATGGATCGCAGTGGTTCCATGTATAAGGGTCTTTCATAAGATGTGCTTACCTGCACAGAAGGGGCATCAGTCACATGTTTATTTACCAATTCTGTTGTACATTATGACTTCTGAATTGCTGTCTTGACATTTCAAGTGCCCTCAAAACCTAAGGATTAAGAATCACAGGTCCTGGGGCTGGGAATGTGGCTCAGTGGTAGAGTACTTGCCTTGCATGCAAGAGGCCCTGGGTTCAATTCCTCAGCACCACATAAGCAAAAAGAAAAAAGCAGGAAGTGGCACTGTGGCTCAAGTGGTAGAGCACTAGCCTTGAGCTGCAGAGCTGAGGGACAGTGCCCAGGCCCAGAGTTCAGGCCCCACGACCAGACCCCCCCAAAAAAAGAATCACAGCTCCAAGACACTGTTTCTCTAGTTTTCAACTTCCTGTTTAGTCTTCCTTTGAGTCAATGTGCCGCTTGAATTAAAAGCATTTGCTCCTTCATTCATTAATTCATTCATACACTCATCCTTTGCCCACACTTCTGTGTAATGGAGTTGGTATCCAGGCCAATTTATAGAAATGATATGTTTGATGAGATGCATGCCCATGTAGAATTATCACTATGTGTCCCTTAAATATGTGTTATTTCAGAAGACCTTTAAAAAAACCAAAGAAATTGATTTTTATAGAGCTCTCCTATGATCCAGCAATCCCACTTTTGGGCATTTACCTAAATGTTCACAAACAACGCCATACTAAAGCTACCAGCACAACTATGTTCATTGCAGCATTATTCACCATAGCCAAGATATGGAAATAATCCAGATGCCCCTCAATAGATGAATGGATCAAGAAAATGTGATACACACACACACACACACACACATACAATGGAATTCTATGCCTCCATCAGAAAGAATGATACAGCTCCATTTGTTAGGAAATGGAAAGACTTAGAAAAAATTATATTAAGTAAAGTAAACCAGGCCCAAACAAACATAGGTCCCATGGTTTCTCTTATTTGCAATAACTAGTATATATCTAGGATAATCTTACCAGATAAGTAGAAAATGTCAAATCTATGCACATATGGCCATATAAGAGGATGCTAAGTGAAATGAACCCCAAGATAGGGACACAAGAGGTTTTATCTTTGTTGCGATGTTTTCTTAATGTACTTATAATGTACTATGTGATTTTTTTTTGTTTCTTTTTTATGTTCTTCCCCCATGGTATAAACCCTGTTTTCACTGTATTTGATTCCAGTACCCTGCATCTTGTATGTACATTTTTCTTATTTGGGGTGGGGAAGGGAAATAACAAAATGCTGAAATAAGGTTATAGGTTGACCCATTATAACAATGAGAGGTACAAGACACTATGTTGAAAACGACCTTTACAACTTCAGGGCCGGGGAGGGAGGAGTTGGAGAGGTGGGGAGGGAAGGGATGGTTGGGAAAAAACAAAGGAGGGACTACCAATGCTTGAAAGGAAATATATTCATTACTTTACTCATGTAACTGTAACTCCTCTGTACAGTATCTTTACAATAAAAATATATATTAAAAATTCCATTCTGAGATCAGCATGCCTGGGTTCTGGTGAGGAATCTCTTTCAGTTACGAATTGTTGATTTCTTGTATGCTCACAGGTGAAGCAGCTAGCTTTCATGGTTTCTTCTTATTTTAGACACTAAACCTATTTTTATGAGGGTTGAATTCTCATGACCTAATTACTTCCCAAAGGGCTTCCTCTCTAAACAATATCTCACTGAGGCTAGCATGTCAACATATGAAGTTGGGAGGATACAAAGTGAGTTCACCTGCACAGAAAGGGTATCATGCATGAGTTCACATTCAGTCCACTGCATTCCTTTATCCATTTGTCTTTTGGTAGGGTACAGTTTAGCCATGGGCCATGGTCCTACCAGCTCCTAGCAGAGAAACATTTATTTGCAAAGTGGAAAACCATGTCTGCATGGCTCAAGGCAAGAATTTTAGCATACCCTTTTTCCCCCTCAAAGATGGTGTTACCTCCAAATTTTCACTTTATGATAGGAGTGTGAGTAACCAGGTCAAGGATTCTATTTTTTGTTTGTTTGATATGAAGAAATGGAAATATATTAAGTTTAATTTAAAAGGAGGTTTATTGAAAGGCAACAGTAAAAATGTCACAGGAATAAAATTAGAGAATACAGAAATATAATTTGCAAATGAAGAACAGCTGGTATCTATGGAGACTCACTGTAAAGTGAGAGTCCCTCATTCTCTCATGGGCCTGTTTGTCATATAACTGCCTTCTAAAAAGACACTTGCTTCTGCTGGTAGGCCTTTTTCCCCCTCTGATTTTTCTCTGTGTCTTGTAATTGTTTTAAAATGCCTTTGCATATCCCCAATTTAGTCTTGGTCCTCTATGACTTCTCAGAGTCATATGCTCACCATCTATTTTCTTAAGAAAGACTGGATCTGGTTGGCTTAACCTAGACTCTACATTGGTTCCTTCTACAATCAGGTGTGGCTGGAGGGAGCAATGTTATTAGCAGACTTGTGAAGCTCAGTTCCTCTTGGAAGTAGTATCACCATTCATGCAGTAAATATGCATTATATAAATCATACTTGTTAGGATGAGACTTGATGGTTTCCCCATCTGAAGGGTTTACTGAAAGGTGAGGTGGATTGAAAATGAACATGTTAACAACCGCAACCACAACCGCAACCTGTGTGTGGCTAAGGAAAGTTGGTTTTACAGAATTTAGTGTTTGAGGAACTGAAAGGCAGGCAGTGTAGAGAGAACTCTCTGACAGTGAGCGGAGCAGCAGGATGTAGGAGCTAGATGAAGTGAGAGGTAGTGGGCTTGGGTTTCATTCCAAGTATAATGGAAAGTCATCATCAAAGAATTTAAAATAACATTTTGGCAGGGGATTTATTGCCTTCTAAGATCAATTTCGTAGCCTAGAAGAAAGAATTTGAGAAAAGCTAGGTAGATTCAGTGGTGGTGGTGATAAAAGGAGTAGGTAGTCATCTTGCAGAATGGGGAAGGGACATTACTGAAAAAGAGTATCCACTTTTATGTGGCCAAACCAATCAGTTCAGATATGTACTTGCTTTACTCCGATAAAACTCTGCTCTTAGAAAGAGCAAAAGAATGGTTGTGATTTTAATAATGAAAGCCTACATTTAAAGTTGGATGAAGAAGTTAAAGAAGTAAGATGATGATTGTGTATGTATACTTTGTCTTGTATATAAGTTTATCTGATTTGGAGTTTATCTGATTTGGAGAAGGGAAAGGGAATCAAAGACATAGTGGGACAAAGTGTGAACAAATTCAGCAGTGATATTCACTAGATACTATGTTGAAAATGAACTTTACAACTTGGTGGGGGAGAGGGGAAGTGGGAGAAAATGAGGGAAAGGTAACACTGTTCAAAAAGAAATGTACTCCTTACCATAAAGAACTGTGACCCCTCTGTTCATCACCTTTACAATAAAATTTAAATTAAAAATGTATCAGGATGTGGGTGCAAATGGCTCAGCACATATAATCTGAGCTATACAGGAGGATGAGGTCTGAGGATCATAATTCAAAGTCAGCCTAGGCAGGAAAATCTGAGAGACTCTTACCTCCAATTAACTACCTTAAAAATCTGGAAGTGGAGCTGTGGCTCAAGAGGTAGAGCACCAGTCTTGCACAAAAATACTAAAGGACCTGTCTAGACACTGTGTTAAAGTCCCAGTTCTGGCACAACACACACACACACACACACACACACACACACACACACACACACACACACACACACACACACACACACACACACACACACACACACACACACTGAATGTACCAGGACCAATATGACTGAAGACTTGTGCAGTGTGAGCATTTGAGTGAGTGAGCTGGGAATGACAGAACATTAATACACATAGAGTTTGCAGTTGGGACATGAGAGGTTCCTCAGTTTCTGGAATAGGAAGCTGGTTTTGGAAGCAAAGTGAAGTACAGGCTCATTGTAGACAGGGAAGTACAAGAACTGGGAAACCTTTGTTGGAAAGACAGTACATATGTGATAAAGCTGCTGTGGAGAGGACGACTGTAACAGCAGAGCTCTCTTCAGTTACAGAAGGATGCAATCAGATCAGTTCATCACAATAGATTTACAAGAGCCAAATAAGTGCAGAAGAAGCCTGGAGGGAACCGGGGATTTATTAGGATAGAAAGAGAGCCAAGAGCAATGATCTGGTAAAAGCTGTGGGGAATAGGAGGACGCAATCCTATTTCAGGGTTTTTATAAATCCAAGGTACAGAGAGTATGAAAGAGAAGAACTGCAAGAGAATCAACATTTATGAATGACAGCTAGGTCAAGCAAAGATGTAAAGGAGAAAACAGATGTAAGCTGTAGTAAGATTTTGCTAATCACACACAGAGGGCTCATTCCCATGGCTGGCTCTGATAGAGAAGAGAGGGTAGAAGATTGAGCTTAGGGAGCAGTACAGAAGAGTACCTGGAAGAGACCTGATGTTACTGAGTGAGCCCAAAGCCCTGTACTTCTGGAAAAGATTGAGGTAAAAAAGAGTGTAGCTCCTGTTGCTCTCCATGGGGGAGGTTTGATATTGGGCATGATCGTGAGATTCAGGCATCTATACTTGGAGGTGGGCAGGTTGCTTTCCAGAACTGATTTGGGGTGCAGGGTGCGGCTTCCTTCTAGGTGGCCCAGGGAGGGCAGCCAAGACCAGAATGCTAGCTCCTGAAGTCTGCCAGGCTCTTCTGTAATACAACAAATGCTCAGAACAGTGCTGCTAGGCAGCTTTTATTATTTCTGTTTCAGAGAAGATGAAAGTACAGCTCAGCCAGGTCTCAGGCTAAGATGAGAGAGTAAGAGAGAAGATTTTAAGCCCAGGTTATATCAGATCTCCAGCCTCTCTTCAGTGGGAAATGCCAACTAGGAAGTTAAATAGCCAGGGTGAGACACAAGCACTTACTTGGAGTCTAGCTGGGAAGAATTGTCTCTTTGTTTGGCTGTCACTTAGTATTGAGCTTCTACTATCTTTGTTTCTTACACAGTCCCTGGTAAGTAGTAGGTGATCAACAATATTTTAATAATAAAGGAATGAATAAATGTCAGTCATCCACTCTTCTCCTCTCCTCCGCTCTCTTCCCCTCTTTTCCTCTATTCTCCCCTACCCTCCTCTATTTTCTCTCCTCCTCTCCCTCTCCTTTCCTGTCTTTGTGTCTTCTCCACTTCCCTTTCTTCTCCTCCCTTCTACTTTTGTCTTTCCTTTTCCTCCTCTTTCCACACATTTCATTTTCTGCCAGCCTCCATAGACACATGAAGCTCTAGGGACTGAAGCACACAATCTTTCTAGCCCCTCATAGCTTTTCAGCTTTCCTGATCCTTCATTCCCTCCAGTGAACACTGGCTCAAGTAGAACTATTGATTGAAATTCCAGGGTCCCATGTTGCTCTCATTAAATCCCCTCTCTGAAATAACTCATCAAGTCTCACATAGGACTAACAAGTCACTTAGCACATGGGCATTGCTATTGGTATGACCATATTTGTTTAGGTTTTTCTTTCCTCAAAGTTTCTGATCTATCTGTCTACCTTCTCTGAGATTCTCCCTTTTCCATAGATGAAAGCTGTGCTCTGCATGCTAGTGAGAGAATCATTACCCTGTTCACCACTGAGCATGTCATACAGGATACTGTGTGTATGTGTATGTGTATGTATGCATATGTATGTGAGAGAGAGAGAGGGGGGAGGGAGAAAGGGAGAGAGGAAGAGAAGAGAGAGCCAGTACAGATTCATTTGTGGAAGTTTTGTACACATGGTCTGTATTTTTCACTTTATCCAAAGACACCAGGTGGTTGACTTTAGAATTAGGTGATTGCTTCTTTAGTGGATGTTAGTATAAATTTCACCCAGCTTTTGGTCAACTCTCTCACCCCTACCCAGGACATTTTCTTCATGGCGGTATTGATTACTCTTTCTCCACCAGTGTACACAACCTCTGAATGTCCTCAAGGTGGCAGTCACAATTAAAACAGTATTTAAAGAAGATGATGTGAAAGGGCCAAGAAATGGTGGAAGGCGGGGGGAGAAGCTATTTGTTTTCTGCGGTGTTCTCTAATCCTCCATTTTCTGCTTGGTAGAATTATATCCATAGCTAGATTATTCATTATTAAGAGCTTATTTTAGCTTAGAGTCTGTGCATCAGTAGATTAGAACATGGAAAAGATTAGCTTCTCACAGTATGGACTAGAGATAAGTTCCTTATCTGATCATTAAAATCGGTTGTTCATGGTTTTTTGATCATAATTATTAATTCTGTCAGGGGCTTTGCATGTCGATTATGTTTCCATCCGTGATATGTCATATTAAGTTTCAGCTCCGCAGAATCAATGTTACAAAGCAAAAAGGAGTCTGTGTGTGTTAGTCAATAATTTTCAAGTCTCAGCAGTCTCCAATACTTACTTTTGGAAGTAATTATTGGAAACTTCTGCAAAAATAATACTATTATGAGTAACTGAAATGCCAGGAGTTCCTTTTTATTGTTTTCCAGGTGCCTGCCACAGTCTCTGATGATTGTACTTCTGTTGCTTATTTTTATCTTTTCCACAAACCCAGGCAGTAGTGATCATTTTTATTTCTATGTTAAAGACACAAAAAACACAGAACAGAAGGATAAAATAACTTCTCTAAGTTTACAGAGCTAATAAATAGTGGGGCTGGTGTGGAAGCTCAGGTACTTCTTACCCCAACCCTCTTCTCTACGGCTTGTCAAGAAAATGATTTCTTGTTAACTTTGGGAGAGAGTACAGTTCTTTCATTAATATGTTGTCACAATTTAACAAAATGTTCACAGATACTTTAAGTCTAGCAGTTAAGATATATGTTGTTGCTGGCAAAATCAAACCTGAAGCGAGGAAAAAAAAGGTTTTGAAGTTGAATTAGGTTATTTTTTCCTAACTGTACAAGGATGCAACAAACAACTATTGAGTGCAAAGCAATGTGTTAGATGCATTAGATATAACATTGAATAAGACACAGCCACAGTTCCTGGAGGAAATTTAAATGTTGTGACAAATGTATAAAGTATTGTGGAGACCAGAGGGGAAGAAATTATTTATTTTGCTTTTCAATGTAGGGAACCGCATGCAATAAATTGTAGAATTGTCCAAAACTGTTTTCTGAAGAAAAAGAAAATATTACCAGTCTTCGAACCCTGTGTAATGACCTTAATGCTGGCCTTTTGGTAATTTGAGAAAAGTTGCTACAGTAAATCATGGTGATGTGGTCTATTGGCCTTGCTTTGCAGAAGAATATTATGGATGAATTCTAATGTCTGCAAAACCTATAAGATTCCCTCTCACTCCAGTAAGAATGACCTTCATCAAGAATACAAACAACAAGAGGTTCTGGCAAGGATGCTGGGAAGAAAGGACCCTAATATTGGCGGGAATATGTTAGTGCAACCACTGTGGAAACCAGTATGGGGGAGAATCCTCAGAAAAGGTACTCTGTAATCCAGTTATACCTGTCCTTGGAATTTATCCAAAAGATTACATGACAGAATAAAACAAAAGCACTTGCATACCCATATTCACTGCAACATAATTCACAGCAGTCAAGTTGTAGAAATAGCCCAGATGCCATACAATGGATGAATGACTCAAAAAATGTGATATATACATACATATATGAATTATATATTTATAAAATTTTAATATATATAAATTGTTTATAATATATGTGAATTTTATACAGCCATTTAAAAGTGAAATTATGTCATTTTCCCAGAAATGGATGGAAAATAGCATACTGAGTGAAATAATCTAGGCCTAGGAAGCAAAAGGGCACATGTTCACTCATTCTCTCTCTCTCTCTCTCTCTCTCTCTCTCTTTCTCTCTCTCTCTCTCTCTCTCTCTCTCTCTCTTCTCTCTCTCTCTCTCTCTCTCTCTCTCTCTCTCTCTCTCTCTCTCTCTCTCTCTCTCTCTCTCTCTCTCTCTCGTTGTTGATCATGGGGCTTGAATGCAGGGCCTAGGTGCTGTCCCTGAGTTTATCTGCTCAAGGCTAGCTCACTACCACTTTGAGCCACAGCTCCACTTCCAATTTTCTAATGGTTAATGGAGACAAGAATCTCACAATCGTTCCTTCCTGGACTGACTTCAAACTGGGATTCTCATATCTCAGCCTCCTGAGTAGGTAGGATTACAGGCATGAGCCACTAGTGCCTGGCTCATATGTGGATCTTAGACCCAAAATTCAACCGTTTATGTAAATACATGCAGGGGAATATGCATGTATACACAGTTAAATTGAATAAAATATACTATATGCAGGAGTGGCACTCCATGGATTCAACTTTTCAAACAACAGATCATTTAATGAAATAAACATCAAAATACTGAGACAGGTTAGAATGGGGAGTAGTGGGAAAGGGATAGATGAATGAGAAAGGGAACAGTAGATAAATACAGTTAGAATACTCAATGTAGATAAGCAATAAAGGCAGTGTGGGATGTGAGATGAGTCTGGGGAATGGGGCAGAGAGAATGGGAGAGGATGTTGGAAGGAGTGACTCTGATCAAGAAGCAATGGACACATAAATGGACATGTTTAATATCCATGTGAAGATCAGCAAATAAATACTAAATAAAACCTAGGAAATGGGTCATAGTAGAAAATAGGGGCTGGAGATGCTGCAGATGTCATAGAGTTACATAGGTAGGCATTCAGATTCTAAGTGAAATAAAATCTTAGTTGCAGTAACTCACACTTTGTGGCTTATGGACTGCCAATTTTACTCTAATTTACGGTGAAATTAATTCTACCTAAGTGAATACCTGTTAAGGAAATAATTGGGTTTCAACCTGTCAGACAGAATCATATAGTTTCTGACTTAGAGAAAAGACAGGTGTCCAAGGGAATAATATGATTGGAAAGATAACTATATACCCAATTCTTTTTTAAGAGTACCATTATTAACATTTCAATGTAAAAATATACAGTTAAATCAAATGTATACTAAAACAGGGTTGTAAATATATATGTATATATATATATATATATATATATATATATATATATATATATCAACTCTCAACAAGATAGTAGCTTCACTTATTTCTCTTGCGATTTTATCTGCTGTTAGTTCACGACCTCCTATGCTCTTTGAAGACCCTTAAAGGAGTGTTGGTGTAGGATCTTGGTATCTTTATCATTATGCAGTGCACAGTCAAGTCTTGACACACAATTATTGTCACCCTGGTGCAATAATATGTCTTTTATTATTGAAGGCTCTTCTTCTTATCTTTATTAAAGGGTCTTTATTAGCTTTGAGTAGATGGTGTGAAGGTTTAACGGATGAGGCTGTAGTTGGAAGTATTTGTTTTCCTTAGCTGGAGTAAAGGAAGGAAGAAGATCATTCCCTTGCTCACATACTTACTCATTTTTTAATTGAACCTTTATATGGCACTTTATGTATTAATCTAATAAATATCTTGGTAACAATCTTACTATTGTATATATTTTGTATGTGAACAAACTGAGTTTTATAAATAGTTCACTCATTCACGATCAGTACTATTATTTTTTTCTTCTGAAAATCAAGCATCCTGAAACAGGATGACTTCTTTGTAGTTCCATTCAGACACCTGATTGTTGAAGCAGTATGTTCAGAAAGGAGAAGACTTCCTGGACCAAAGCATGTGTTTTGTCTGTTCAACATAAGACTAGACAATCAGCATCCCTTTTTTTCTTTCTGGCATCAGAAAATGCCCGAGAACAATCCACTGCTTGTGTGGCTGAGGCACCCCAAAGGGAGAGGAGACAACCAATTCAAACTTCTGCAGCCTAACATGTCAGTTGGTGCCTTTCTCAGCTTAAAACACACGCTGCATGCCATCCAGTCTTGAGCTTGCCAAGACTATATAAAGATAAAATTCCTCATATGTTTGTATTATTTTCATAACTCAATACCAAACATGAATATGAAAAATAAACTATAAGGATATTAAAAGCAATGGCGTGGAGAAAGCACAGCTAAGCACCATCCTGCTAGGAGAGTGTGAGAGGCTAGTAGGAGCTCTCAGGACTTTTCTATTTTTAAGTCAGAAGTCGAAGCAGTAAGCTCTACATTCCCCTCAGTTCACAGAACTGGTCCAGAGACAAAACATGCAGCATGGACACCAGTGGCAGCTGAACGAATCGCTCAGGCTGCTTGTCCCTTTTTCCTGTCTGTCTCTGTCACCTGGGTAAAGATGGTTTAAAAATATACCGTCATTAAGGGCATTTCAGCTGCAGGGCTAGAATGGTTGACATAATTGTGAACTTCTCAAATCTCTAGGGCTTCCTGAAAGTCTCTGACTAGTTCTTTCTGTTCCTTGGAACTCATGGCTCACAACAATTTAGAATGAAATGTCATGTCTTAAGTTGTTGATAACTGTTAGCCTTCTCCAGAAGGTAATTGAAATGGTCCTGTAATTGCACTGGATATTTTGAATTAACGCAAAATACTACTGAATTGACTCTTGCCTAGACTATATATTTTGAGAAGAGCTTTTCCAACTTGCTCTGTGGCTCTTGTCTTTTGTTTATAATAAAGCATAAAGGGTATCTAAAATAAAACAATTTACATGAATTTAGTTATACGGTAACAGTTTTTTTTTTTAGTTTTGCAATAGATATTTGTAATTACTCAGCTTGATTTTTTTGCTGGTTGATATTAAAATTTTTATTTTATTTTTAATATTTTATTGTAAATATTTAAGATTTTTATATACAATAAAAGGTAGTCTAGAGGAAGCAGAGAAACTCATACTGCAGTTCTGTATAGCTTTTGGAGATTTTACCAATCTGTAATTCTAGACACTAATAAATGGTAGACAAAATACCTGACATATTAGTTGGGACAATTTATGTCTGATTCAATCTATTTTTCCCCTGGAAATTGCTTAGCTTATGCATCTGTCCCCTGGCCCAAATCTACTTAAAAGCAACAAGGAAGATTGGCCTAAGGAGTCTTATAGCCCGTGGTATAGACAGTGAACCTCATTCTGCGATATCAATTATAGCTCACTAAACAGTTTGAAGGAGATCAGGGGCACAACAGACTTGCATCTTGTAAAAATCACTATCTATATTGAGAAAGGGATTGGAGGGTAAGACACAGAAATAGGGATAAGAGGACAAAGATTATTATAGTTGTTGTGTAGCCATGATGGAGATGGAAACAAGTTGAGGATTTCTATATTTACTTTGAAGGCAGAATCAATATACCTCGAGAACTAAGGCAGAGACATCCAGGGTCTTTCTCGTATGAACAAGTATAGGAGTAAAATACTATTTATTTAGATATACAGTATCGTCTTAACCTGTGTTCCCATTGTACAACAAAAGACATTTATTTAGCTTGATGTTTTGGAAGTTCCTAGCAAACATTAGGCAATTTTCTCCTTTTGGCTTCTGAGCAAGGGTCTCATGATGGCTATCATCCTAATGACTGAAGCACCAGTGAAAGGGATTCCATTGATGTAACAGGAAGCCAGAGAGTGGGGAGTAGCTTATTCCTCTCCCCTTATTGTGAAAGATTCTGTGCTGATCTTTATTGGTGTATATTTTCAAATGTGGTTCGATATGTTTCTTTAAGAAAGGAGAATAGTGAGAGGTTAATAAATCATTCTTTTTTAATATTTTATTTTTTTATTGTGAAAATACTGTACAGAGAGGTTACAATTACATGGGCAAGATAATGAGTACGTTTCTTATCAAGCATTGTAGCCTCCTCCTTTGTTTCCCCTTAATAAATCATTCTTTAGGGCCAGATCACTTGGTTTTGTCCCCATCTGTCTCACTTGATAAACATATGAGTTTGGTAATCATAGGATTACCATAAAGCTTAAATGAAAGTTAGAGAAAATGCTATAAGGAAACTGCTTTGAAGTGTATCTACAAATTGGTTGGACTGTATATGGCTATTTGTGTTTCTAGCTCTTCTTGACATGAGTTGGGAAGTTATATTTTCAAGGACTTGATTATGTGAACTATTTTAAGTTTCTAGACCTTTAGAACATTCTCTCATTTCAGTACTGTATGCTCCATCTCCATATTTATACTGTTTCACAAATCTGTTTGTGTCTCAGCACTCTTCTTGTTGACAAATTTTACTAGGGGGTGTATCTATTAGTCCCTTTAGTACACCTGTTTTTGTTTTGTTCATCTAAGTTTTGTCTCTTCCCCCACCCAATTGTTTGAATTTTTACATATTTCCTTCTGCTTTCTCTGAGGTTTTCTTTATCTGAGTTTTGAACATGGACACAGCTCAAAGCTTCTTTGTATGTATGCGCATCATGGATGGACTTAAAAAAATTAAATTTTATTTTATTGTAAAGACGCTGTACAGAGGGGTTACAGTTATATGAGTAAGGGTACTGAATACATTTTTGTTGAACATTGTTACTTCTTCCTTTGTTTTTCTCCTACTATTTTTAATTTATACTATGTTCTAATTTCATTTCTGTCTAATCTTATATTTGTCTGTGTGGGGCTTGAACTCTCGGCCTGGGTACTGTCCCTCAGCTCTTCAGCTCAAGGCTAGTGCTCTACTGCTTGACCAACAGTGCCACTTTCGGATTTCTATCTGCTTATGTGGGCTGAATAATCAAACCAAGGGCCTCATGTATGCAAGGCAAGCACTCTACCACTGAGCCACCTTCTCAGACCCTTGTCACTGACTTTTAATTAAAGCACATTAATCAATATGTGCTCAGTCATGTTGTGTATTTGTGCCTGGTATTTTATAAGTGCTGATATATTCATTAGATTAATAATATTGTTATTTGTTCTAATATAGTGCACATTCACTAATTATTTAGTTTCTTTAACTAAAATTTTTAAAATTTCCTCTCACTCTGAAAGACTAATTTCTTCTTGTTGTTTAAAAGGGAGGCAGATATTGAACCATTAAAAATTAAAAATTAAAAATTATACTTGATATTTAAAATAAGATTCAATTTCAAACATCCCTTTAAATAACACAAAGATTTTTAGGACGTGACAATCCTAATGAATTCCCAAATCTTATATTCAATTTTTCTTTGGTATTCTAGTTATCTGTTTGGTTTGAAAGGCTTCAAATTAGACATCATTATTAGTTTGTTCAGTGTGTTTATACTTACCTACAAAATAATAATTTTATTTTATTTAATCTTTGCTCCTCATTGATTTCAGGCATCGTTTCTGAGTTTAATATGTCTTTGAAAAGTTTCTGAGGTGGGAATTTTTTTTTTAGCAGTAAAGGCTTGCTTTCGGCATTCTTCAAATATAATTTTTCTTGTTTTACATCGAAGTTATTTTCTCTCAAATATTTAAGGGCCTTTTACTATTTTCTTACTTTGATTTCTGTGCTTGAAGTCATCTGTCCATCTCTCTGATATTCATTTTCAGGAAATCTGCCTTTTTATCTTTGAGTTCAAAGATTTTCTTTTTCCCCAGAGGGCTCTGGTTCCATCATGACATGTATAGAAGTAGATTTTGTTTTTATTTACCTTACTTAGGTTTATTTATTCTTCTCAGATCAAAGGGTCTGTCTTTACTATTGGCAGTAATTATTTTCTATCTAAATATTTGTCCTCTTTCACTGTTTTGGTATTCGCTTTTATTATTATTATTGTTGTTGTTGTTGTTGTTGTTATCATTGCATGTACTCAAGGCCTAGCCACTGTTCCTAAGCCACTTTGTGCTCAAAACTAGGCCTGTACCACTTGAGTCACACGACCCCTTCCGGTTTTTTCCGAGTAGGTAATTAGAGATAAGAGTCTCGTGAACTTTCCTGCCAGGGCTGCCTTTGAACTGTGATCCTAAGATCTCAGCCTCTTGAGTAGCTAGGATTACAGATATGAGCCACTGATGCCTTTCTTGATTCTACTTTATCCTTTCGTGGACTTTTGCCTCTTATTGTATATATTTCCATCTGCTGTCTTTCTGTAGTGAGCTATAAATAATTTCTTCCTATGGAAGAAGTCCCCTCCCAGGAAAAGTCCCTTTGCAAGTGTGCTTCAATACTTCCTCTGAATTACTAGTTCATTTATAGAAGACCTTTCTAAATTTATTTCCAAGTGATTGATTTTCAAATGGTCTCTTGGTCTTTGATCATGTTATCTCAGACATATGAAATATCATGGAAACAGAATATGGTGATTTTTGTTTTAATATTAACTCTTATTCATCACTTAGTTTTTCATCACTGTGAAAAATACCTGAGAAAACAGCTTCAGCAAGGGAGGGAATTTTTTGGCTTATAATGTTCATCACAACAGGGAAGGAGTAGCAGAGTAGTTCACCTGAGGGAGTTCACGAAGGGACTAGATTAGTGGCCAAGCCTGGCCTGCAAAAGCATCCCCACTGTGACCTATGACTTCTAGTGAGGCTCCACTTCCTAAGGTTTCCATCAGTGTCCAGAATGGTGTTACCAGCTAGGAATCAAGTGTCCAACACATGAACCTGAAGGAACATTTCAGATTTAAATCATTACACATGGTGACTCTTTGTGCTTTGTTTTGGGTTCGTGTTTTGGAGAATTTTAATAAAGCATGCTTGTTATCTGGTTAAGTTTATTCTCTTCTAAGTAAAAACTAAGGGCAGTCTACTGAATGCAATAAGAAGGTTGGAATAGGGCCTGGGAAGGTGGCTCAGTGGTAGAGTGCTTGCCTTGCATGCATGAGGCCCTTGGTTCGATCCCTCAGCACCACATAAGCAGAAAAAGCCAGAAGTGGCTCTGTGGCTCAACTGGTAGAGTGCTAGCCTTGAGCTGAAGAGCGGAGGGACAGTGCCCAGGCCCTGAGTTCAAGCCCCAAGACCGGCAAAAAAAAAAAAAAAGAGATTGGAATATACACTTGTGATATAAACATTATGTGTGTGCAAGTGTCTGTTTGCATATGCATCTGTACACATGCATATGAAGAATATGTACAGATGTATAACATACATATATTATAAAATGAAATATATAGTAGTGGTGTTTGAATGTATATATATACAAAAATCTACTTAGAAACAAAGGAATATTTTTCCATTAACCATTAATGCCTATTAGACTTTAAGTCCTGGCTTATGTTCTCTATGATCCAATTTCCACAACGTATTTGATCCATACTCCATTGGCCCTCTAAATTTTTAGGTCTTAGGGTTTAGTATTTACACCAGGAGTTTCTGAGGACTTGGGGGCTTATCTACATTGCTTCTTTGTTACTGCTTCTTTCTTGGCTTCTTTACTTTTCTTGCTTATTTGAGAGCAGGCATTCAACATTTTTGATCATTTATCAACATTACTTATGTGACAAGCATGTTTCATAATCTTTCATGATAAGAGGCAAAGATTGTTTACTTATTTGGTTGATGCCTAGATATTTGATGGTTTTGTTGCTGTCATGAATTATATCATTTTTCATTACATTTTTCACTTGGATGCTGCATTTAAACTTTTCGTTCGTCTCTTCTCCCCCTTTCCGCCTCCTTTCTCTCCTCTCTTTTCCCTACTCTTTCCCTTCTTCCTCTCCTGCTCTCTTTCTTTCC
The DNA here is from genome assembly GCF_024711535.1 of Dipodomys merriami. NCBI lineage: Eukaryota > Metazoa > Chordata > Mammalia > Rodentia > Heteromyidae > Dipodomys > Dipodomys merriami. The sequence continues at coordinate 14,615,213 of NW_027203493.1, read as the reverse complement.
TCTCTCTCTTTCTGTCCATCTTTCCCCTTACCTTTCTCCCCTCCTTTTGTCTCCCTTTGATTTCTTAGTTGGTTTTATTTGGTGGGATCTTCAGCATTTTTTTCTGACTCCAGTGGGAAAGTTTTCTCTGTCTTCTATTAAGTATGTGCTACAAGTCTAATAGAACACAAGTATTTCCACTCTGTTATCAGGTGGTTAAAATTTTTTTAAAAATTAGTTTTTTTATTGTGAAAATAGGGGTTACAATCACATGAGCAAAGTAATGAGTGCATTTCTTATCAAGGATTTTTGCCTTCTTTGTTTTTCCCCTTACCATCCCTTTCCTCCCACCTCAACAACTACATTTACCCCCCACCTAAATTGTAAAGTTTGTTTTTCCACAGAGAGTCTTGTATATCTCATTGCAATGGGTCAACCTGTATTCCTATTTAAACAATTTTTTCCCTTTCACTCCCCAAATTATACCAATATCAAATACAGTGAAAACGGGTTATACCATGGGGGAGGGACATACAAAGCAACAAAAATATCACATGGTACATAATAAATACATTAGAAACAACAGCAAGAAAGAAGAAATCACTGGTGTCCTTATCTTGGGGTTCATTTCGCTTAACATTATCTTATCTGACCTTTTCTGCTTGTCTCAGACATACTAGTTATTGCAAGTATGGGAAACCATGGGACCTGTGTTTCTTTGGGCCTGGCTTACTTCACTTAATATAATTGTTTCCAAGTCTTTCCATTTCCTAACAAATGCAGCAATGTCATTCTTTCTGATAGAGGCATAGAATTCCATTGTGTATGTATACTACAATTTCTTGACCCATTCATCTACCGAGGGGCATCTTGGTTGGTTCCATATCTTAGCTATGGTAAATTATGCTGCAATAAACATAGTTGTGCTGGTAGCTTTACTATGGTCTTGTTTATGATCATTTGGGTAAATGCCCAAAAGTGGGATTGCTTGGTCACAGGGGAGCTCTATGTGGAGTCTTTTGAGGAACCTCCATACTGCTTTCCAAAGTGGTTGAACAAGTTAACACTGCTATGAGTGAAATTTTCTTAATAGAGATGCAGAAACACAACAAATCAAGGAAAGGTTGGACAAATGGGATTGCATGAAGTTGCAGACCTTCTGCATGACAAAGGACATAGCTAGCAAGATCAATAGTAAGCCCATGAATTGGGAGAAGATCTTCACTAGCCATACCACAGACAAGAGACTCATATTTAAAATATACCTGGAACTCAAAAACTTAAATCCCTCAACAACAAATTCTCGAAAAAACAACTGCCCAATAAATAAGTGGGCTAAAGACTTAAAGAGAAACTTCTCTGAAGAGGAAATAAGAATGGCCAATAGACACATGAAGAAATGCTCAACCTCTCTAGCCATAAAAGAAATGAAAATCAAAACAACATTGAGATACCACCTCACCCCAGTTAGAATGGCTATAATCAAAAACTCTAATAACAACAGATGCTGGGGATGTGGACAGAAGGGAACCTTACTGCATTGTTGGTAGGAGTGCTTAAGATTTTAAAAAGTTAAAAATATGGTTTAGACATCTACCCAGAGCATTACAAGTCAGAATACAGTAATGCCACTTACACATGCATGTTTATTGTGGCACTATTCATGTTTGGAGAGAGCAAAGTAGGTATACAAGGAATGAAGGAAACAAATGAAGAATGAGCAAATGCAGTCATTGTATTCAATATATACTATGTAAAAAATGACTATGTAACTTGTGAGTAGGGACAGGAGGGACAAAATGGGGGAAGTGAAGGAAGGGCTGACATTGGCTAAGAAGCATTGTACTCATAATCTGACTTATGGAGTTATAATAACAATTAAAAATAATAATCAAAATATGGATTGAGCATTGGAATTGCAAGTTTAAACTTTCCATCATGATCATATGCATTTCTCTTTTTAATTCATTAATGTGGCACATCAATAAAATTAATAAACCCAGTGATACATTGTCCTTTAATTATTGTGATAATTTTTCTTTTTTTTTTTTTTGGTCCAGTGGTGGGGCCTGAACTCTGGGCCTGGGCGCCGTCCCTCAGCTCTTCAGCTCAAGGCTACTGCTCTACCACTTGAGCTACAGCGCCACTTCTCACTTTTTTCTTTTTGCTTATGTGGTGCTGAGGAATCAAACCCAGGGCCTCATGCATGCAAGCAAGCACTCTACCACTGAGCCACCTTCCCAGCCCCTGTGATAATTTCTTAATTGGCCAAGATGAATTATTTTGATTGGTACATTATTTATAATGTTTGTTCAGATTCACTAGTGAGACAGCTTTTGGTCAATATGTCTATCTGTGTGTGCTCACTATTCTTTTTTCTTTTTTTAAGCTTAATTTTTTTTGTCAAGCTGATATACAGAGAGATTACAGTCACATACATAAGGTAGTGAGTACATTCCTTGTCAGACTTGTTCCCCCTCCCTCATTTTTCTCCCACTTTCACTCCCCCTAGTCTCCACCCACCCTCCAATTTATACAGTTTGTTTCCAACATATTGTCTCATGAGTATTGCTGATGCATAGGTTTCCCCTTTGTCCTTTGTCTCACCATTTTGTTGTTTCTCTTGCCTTCCTTAATTCAGATAAATGTATATACAATACCCAGGGTACCAAAAACTAGTCTTATTTGTGCATTTGGAAAGTATGGCAGGTAAGTTCTATTTCCTTGTCTTAGTCTGCTTTTTTTTCTTCTAATAACATAACACCAGAGATTGTGTTGTTTTAAAGAAAAGAGGCTTTCTTTTTTCTCATGGTTTTGATCCAATGTTGGGGGCCACATCACTGATGGTGTTGCTGAAGGCCGAGGGATGCCAAGGCATCACAAAATGATAAGTAGGTAACATAAGAGCGACTTAACCAAATTGGTCCATTCTCTAAGTTATCCACTCATCTATTAACGTGAATGGATTAATCCATCCACAGAAGTTTCAGAGGAGACAAATAACAGTCAAACAACAGGAAGCCCCAAGTTTCCACTTCCTTGAATCTATGCCTAGGTGTATGTTTTCCCTTTGAATGTAGTTGGAGCTCTGGTATGATTCATTACATGCAAAGGTGAAGGGATTTTTTCCATGTAGTTACAGTCTCCAAACAACTGATTTTAAGTAATGGAAAGGACACAAGTTTGACTTAATCTGATAAACCCTTCAAAAAAGAATCTGCCCTAATGAAAGAGGTTTTTTTTGTTGCTGTTTTCCTTTGTTTGTTTGTTTTGTTTTTTTTGTTTTCCTTTCTGCTTTAGGGAACCAAGTGGTTTTCTCTGGAGTTCTTAAACAAGATAGAGATTAGGTAGCCTGGATGATAGGGCAGTTCCCAGGAGAAAGCTAGTCAGAAATTGTTAATTGCACATCTTTATTAGAAAAGGATTAATTCTCCAAACAATAATCATAAGTATTCTGAGCTTGGGCAAAGATTGCATTCCACTGACACCTTGATTAAAGCACTGTAAGCAAAAAAGTAAACAGTAAGGAGGATGGAGAGGAAGGATTAAGCAAGACAATAGATTTGATCAAAGTTCATGGTATACATATGTGGCAATACCACAATGGAATCCCTGTGTATAATTAATACATACTAATTAAAGTACACTAATGAAAAAGTAAACAAATGCCTGAGATTCCTACTCAGATTCCTGACCCACAGGCATGTTGTCTTTGTTGTTTCTTTGTTTGTTTTTCTTTTGTATGATAGCTTGGGGGCTTGAACTCAAAGCTTGAACAATGTCCTTGAACTTTGTTTTTCTCAAGGCTAGTGCTCAGTCTCCTGAGCCACAGCTCTCCTTCTAGGTTTTTGTTAGTAGTTGGAGATTAAGGGTCTTGTGGACTTTCCTGCCAGAGCTGGCAGGAAAAGCTACCATCCTTAAATCTCAGTTAGGATTACAGGGATCCAGCTAACTTTGTGATGTTTTAAGCTGAAAAATTTGTGGCAACTTGTTTTGTGCCTTGTAGAGCTAAACTAAATAGAGATTTTTCCATTACTTTTCTTACTTCTGAAGATTGTCTTTAAAAAATATTTGGTCAGAATCGATATAAAAATGATCAGTCTGTATTGCCTTCTTAAAAGAAGTATCTTCCAGTTATATTTAAAAATTTTGAAGTAGTATTAATTAAAATTATCCTACTTTGAGTAAACTGTTAAATTTTTCTATATTTTGAAATTCATTTTTAAAACAATTTTATATAGTCTTTACTTCTAACTGAAATATCTTACATATTCTCTTCTTTTCATCCTTAATCTTATTAGTATTTATTTTTAAATCTAATTTCCATAGTTATTCTGTATTTACTGGCCTTTAAGCCAACTTTTGTGTTTAATTAGTTAAACTTAATCTTACTTTCATCTTTCTATTTAATTCTTCTCTCATGTAGTTTTTGGTATGTAAATTGCTATTATCTTAAATATATCTTAATAATCTTTCCAAGAAAGCCTAGTATATTTTAAAAAAAAAGAAACAAACAGAATTGGGCTGCTCTTTATGAATTATAGCTGTACTAGTAAGCTTGAGAAAAGAGCCTTTTGCTATAGCCTAGGGTTCTCCAGATAAGCTATCTTGCTTGACAGATAAGAGATGTTGAGTCATATTTCCTTGCATTTTGATTACTATGTATTTTAAAAAGAGATGTTCGGAGTACTCTTCCTTTGATTACCTGACCTTGATTTGATAGATTTGTGTCCTGTAATTCTTGTGGTAAAATGGTAAGCCTTAATGATTCACTTTGCTCTTCAGTCTGTCAGTAAGACATAAAATCCACTGTGCTGTACATCTGGGAAAATGGATGTTACTTGCTGGCCTTGCTCATTCTATTCCTGCCCCTCAAAGATCTTCAATGAATGAGGGACTTCGGCTTGTTCCTTACTTTCCTTTTTCATTTTCTTGTCATGTAACTGCCTAAGCTAATCATTTATCCAATGACTCATACTTTAATACAGATCCTTAGCTGGCAAAATACTTATGAAGACACAAAACAATAAACATATAGAAGCACGAAAATCATCTTTTATGCTCATTTCTAAGCCTAAATTTGATTACTCATTATATTTATTTTTGTCTATACTTACTTATTTTACTTACTGTAATTACTTATTTTATATTTTGAGCCAGTCAAATGATTTCTAGTTTTGTGATAGAATTAAATGTGTTTCTCAGTATTCTGAGTTTTCCTAACCCTGTTCACGGGAATAATAATTGAATCTCACCTGTCAAAGTCTATATCTAACTATGAAACATTTCCTGTCCACGGTCATCATTTAGTTTGTGGGCACTGTGTTTGCTTACTGTTAAAGGACAAGACATATTTCTCTTCTAACGTTGATTATGCCAAATATTTTCATGGTTAATAATGCCAACTGTGAAAATGCCAACACATGTGTGTGCTTGTACAACATACACACCCACACACACCCACACATACACTTCTCCATAAAGCACCAAACTATATGATTTGCTTCCTAACCCTGAGGGAATGAATATGTTTCTCTACCTCTGAACATAGTTGAGCTCTAGAATCACTCTGAACCTCCTGAAAGTGTTTCTTATAGTCTTCTATAGCATCAAGATGTGAGCCTGGGAAAGAAAACACAAAACAGCAACAATAGCAAGTAAAGAATGTCTCTTGTTTCCTTTTCTTGTAATTCATTTCATAGAATATATTTGTCTTGTTAGTGTTAGGTTTTAAAAAGAGGTAACTGAGTAAGAACAGCAGCATGCACGTGGTATTCAGGTAAGGGGTAGGTTTATTCAGTAGACCTGCTGGGACCAGGCAAGGTTGGCACTTCACACGGCTGGGAAAGGCCTAGGAAAGAGAGAGAGCTGGGAAAGAGAGAGAGGAAAGAGAGAGAAAAGAGCTTGAGAAGAGCTAAACAAGAGCAGAGAGAGAGGTAGCCAAGTAAGAACAGCAGCACTCACGTGGTATTCAGGTAAGGGGTAGGTTTATTCAATAGACCTGCTGGGACCAGGCAAGGTTGGCACTCCACGTGGCTGGGAAAGGCCTGGGAATAAGAGAGAGCTGGGAAAGAGAGAGGAAAGAGCTAGAAAAGAGCTGAGAGAGCAGAGAGAGAGCTAGAAAAGAGCAGCGAGAGAGCCTCTGGGCCTGGGCTAGGCCTTACCTAGGGTGAGGGCGGAGAAAGGTGTGGCCACATCAAATTCAGATGTGACCTCAGCGGATGCAGATGTGACCTCTTCCAGGTGTCCCAATTGCCTAGGTAACGCAGGTACTGGGTGGAGACTTTGATGCGAGGAGGGTGGAGTCTGCTGGCCATCCAAGAGGGGACCTTACAGTTTGTTTGTATTGGGAGGTAAAGGAGGGCACATAAAAGGTGGACCAAGGATGAACAAATACAATAGTGATACTTACTAGATACTATGTGGAAAATGACCTGGAGATCTTATGGGTGGGGACCAGAGGGAAAGACTGGGAGAGAGTGACAGAAGGAGAGACATGGTCCAGAAAGAATTGTGCTACTTACTCATTATCTGATTCATGAAACTGTAACTCCTCTGTATATCAACTCTACAATAATGAAAAAAATATATGATAAGACTACATGTGAGCCTGGGTGTCGACAGAAGAAATATTTTTCTTAAATCTATTTTTCCTTCTATTATCTTATTAGACTCTCTTCCAATTGTAGGTCCTTGCTCCCTTTACATTTCCTCCTTCTGATTGGGACACTGACAGTGACAGTGGTATTTTGTAAGATGATAAGTCGTGTTGTGAGGTTCCCTGGTTCAAACTCTCTTTTGTCCCTTACAAATTTTGTAATTAAAAAAAAAAAAACCATGTCTTTGGGCCTTAGTTTCCTTTCTAACATGGAAACAAGGCTACCTAATTTGGTTGGGGGAATAAACAATTAGTATATTCAAATAGCTTTGCATTGGGTTTGGCATTATAAAATCCTCAGCACATACTAGCAGCTATTATAGGTCTATCCTTATCTGATGGCTACAATTGGATTTACTGATCATTGTAGAGCCTCTCCATATATATGTAAAATAAATACTATTTCCAGAATAAATATTTTATGGAGCAATGAGAAATCATTTCAATGCATTAGTTAAAGTTGGAAAGGACTTTAGTGCTACATATAGTTTGATGCTTCTAACACATGGCTTTTATCTTTAAAATTTATAAACCATAGACTCTGAGTTTCAACAACTCATAGAGTAATAGTTATTTTTCATTGCCAAGATGACCAGTAGCTGGAAAAGATACCAAAGAAGAAGGGATTTAAAACCTAAAGGGCAGATCATAAAACACACATGTAACTGATAAGAAGAAAAGCACAAAAGGCATTCAGAGATAAAATAAAATGTTACAGGTTTTGGATTTCAGCCACATGAAGTCATGGAGTTTCGAATTCCTGATGGGAGTCTGAGGAGAGAGTAAATGAAGTTGCAGAAACCTGGGCTTCCTGCCAGAAAGAACTTAGGATGGGAGACTTTTGACTCATTCAGTGCTGCTGTCTTGAGGAAGCCAAATCCAATGTAACCCAAGGGCCCACAAAGAGCCCTTTGCCCACTTCCAGCTGAGAACCCTGCAAGGATGAGTGTCACAGGGAAGAATTGGTTCAATTCTTCCCCAATATGGATTTGGTAAAGATGTTTTTTACCCTAAGCCTCTGTTTCCTCATTCACGCAACAGAGAACTTAAATTTAGTGATAAAAATGTAACAGGAGCCCAGAACTGATGGCTCAAGTCTGTAGCTGCTTAACAGAGTGAGCCCTAAGGTTGTAAGTTTGAAACCTTCCCAGACACACAAATCTGGGAGACCCTTATCTTCAATTAACCAGGAAAAAAAGCCAGAAGTGGAAGTGAGGCATTTGGCAGAGCAGCAGCTTTGAGCAAGAAAGGCAAATGAAAGTGAGAGTGTAAGACGTGGTGTCCCAGTATTAGCCTTCAGACACGTGCACACGCGCACATGTGTACACACACACACACACACACACACACACACACACACACACACACACACACACACACACACACACACACGATACACATACATTCAAAATATCCAAAACCAAAAGTACAAAAAAAAGACAAAAACAAAAACAGGAAAAGAAGGACTTCAATGTGATTTGCTCAAACATTTCTTTACCTTTACAAATATTTATAGCAGCTAAGTGCTAGTTGCTCATGACTGTAATCATAGCTATTCAGGAGGCTAAAATCTGAGGATTGTGGTGCAATGCCACTCTTAGTAGGAAACCTTGAGAGACTTATCCAGTTATCCATCAAAAAGCAGGATGTGGAGCTGTGGCTCAAGTGGTAGAGCATTAGCCTTGAGCATACCTCAGGGGCAGTGCCCTAGCCCTTAATTCAACCCCTGGGACTGCCACACACACACACACACACACACACACACACACACACACACACCACCACCACCACCACCACCACCACCACCACCACCACCACCACCACCACCACACAATGTTATTTATAAACATCTTTGGGTACGATTACTTATATTAGATCTATTTATAATAAGCAATATGTGAAAACACCTGAATGCTTATCAATGGGATATTAATGATTAATTCTAAAAATCCTAATGATATAAGTCTATATAGGTCTTTAGTCCAGGGCTTATAGAAAAGAAATACTGGGACAAGAAAGACTTGAGTGTTTATGAAAGACTTGAGTGTTTATCCTCACTGGGAGGTGTATTTGTAGGATAGACAGATTGTATGAGTAAATATGAATGAGGCAAAGGACTAAAAGATGTGGTATTAGATTATTTAACTTGGTGGAGTTTTCCTTCATACTTACTCTACTGAAAAGTTGAGACTTAGAACAGATCATGTAAGGAAAGACTTAAGAAAGGATTTATCTCTGGGCTTCAACCTGTCTATGCTTCAGTCAAAGTTCATCCATTAGCAAGTTAGCTCTACCATATATCTGCATTATACCCCTGGATCCCAGCTAATTAGCAGGTGGGATTTAATGTAATGTGTGTGTTTCCACAAATTTAGCTCCAGGACTTGGGGTTATCTGGTCCCCAGAGTCATGTGTACCATGGCAGTGGTTAATGTTGATTAGGAGAATGTGCTGGGAGACAGTCATGCTGAGAAAATTTGGAAAGGCACTTAAGATATGTTTATTGAAACAAGACTTAAAAATTAAATTGAAAAAACAGATCCATGACATATTCACAATGTCACAGTAGGAAAAGAAGAGGCTAAAATATGTGGAAATTGATATTGTTTGTAATAACTCTACACACACATAGAGTAAGAAAGAAGAGAATACTAAAGACACATGTGACCAAACCTCATCACACAACTATCTTTAGAAGATGGGTTTACATCTGAACTTTGAATTTCAATAAAATTTTCTGTTCTGAATTTTCAAGGCTTCTGTGTTGAACACAGACTACTTTTTTTGCTTTAAAGACACTTAAATGTGGACAGAGAATTATTTGAATGAGAGCTCAATGTATAATGCCATAACAATAAAAAATAATGCTAGGAATGATACAAAAATGAAAACCTAGTGGTGCCACAGAGATTCTTACGATATGGTGAAAAGAAATAAGATATGAAAATAGAACTTCCCTGTACTTGCCTTCCTCTACCAGAATCATCAAATCAAGCAACCGTATACACATGAAAAATCCTTTATTAGAACTAGGGAAACCAAGTGAAAGAGTATAGTACTAAATAGAACACTGAAATGAAAATGAATACATTATAGGGGTAAGAAGAGCAAATTAACATTACCTAGGTCATACTTCTCTCTCAGAATTGAGAGTGAGAAACTCTGATTTGGGGAAGGAGAGGAATGTGAGTTCAGATTTTACCTCAGACCCTAGAACTTTGCTCCATAAAATAAATACAGCCAGCACCAGCAGGAAGGTCCTGATAACCCTAGGTTATATTCTAGTATTGTAACCTGAGCTTCATTCACCTCAGGTTAGATTCAGAACCATAGGCTTTAGCCTTTGGCAGAAGGCTCAGTCTTCAGTCTGTCCTACTGCCAAATTGACCTCAGGAGACCAGGCTCATACTGGCACCAAATTATCCCCTGTATACTATATATAGTTAACATGCTGACAAGAGAATCCAGGCTATAAGCTGGCCCCTCTCAACACAAGCTCTAGGTCTGCACAATGACAAGGCTGAACCCTGTATATGCACACATCAAAAGAAACAAGGTCCAGTTCTGCTCCAAATAACTTAATGCTGAACTGGCTTCTCCTATGAGGCTTAGGTTTCTGAACTGTCCCTTTTTACCTAGATTCTAGTCAAGCCTCTGAAGCCACAGAAACCAGTTCAGCCCTTGTGAGCATAACCTTTAGGCAAACATATGTTCTTCAGTCTCCAAGCTGACATCAGCAGCTCAAAGTTCCAAGCAAATCCCCAAGGACTAAGAACTTAGGTTCACCCAAGTGGACTCATGTTCCATGCACATTTCAGTACCCCTAAATCCCAGGTTTATCTATCTGCTGGTACTGGGGTACCAGGCCAGCCTGTGTAAAGACTCCATTAGCAAGCTTCCCACTTAGACCAGGCCAACTATTCAGATTAGAATGTCTGACACTCTGACTGGTGAATGGATTTCATAATAAAGCTGGGGCATATAAAAGAATGACACAGTAAGCCAAAATTTAGGAGGAGGGGTAAAAAAAGGATCAGGGCAGAAATGAATGAAATAGAGATTAGAGAAACAAGGAACAAACACCAAAAAAACTAAGGGTATTTTTGTTTTGTTTCTGGGGGATATTTGAGGTTGCAATCAGGACTCTGGGCTGGCTAGGTAAACTCTACTACTTAAACCACATACTTAGCTCTTTGACTTAGTTATTTTGGGGGTAAAGCATTACATTTTCACCTGGGAGGAAGGCTCTTGGCCTAGACTTTGATCCTCCTATTTATGTTTCTCATATAGCTGAGATGACAGGTGTGTGCTACCATACGTAGTAATTATTAAGTAATCTCAGTCAATTGGCTGAGATGAGGTCTCATTGACTTTTTAGCAGGGCTAGCCCCAATATTTGATCCACCAGATCTCTACATCTGGAGTCCCTGGTATTACAGGTGTGAGCCACCAGGCCTCGCCAAGAGTTGTTTATTTTTTTAAGAAGAAAAACAAAATTGACAAAACCTCAGGTAGGTTAAAAAAAAGGAGAAGGTTGAAATCAATAAAATAAAAAAGGAAAGTTATTATAGCTAGTGTGACAGAAAAACAAAGGATTATGAGACTATGAAAAATATTAAAAACAATAATATGCCGGGGCTGGGAAGATGGATGCATGAGGTCCTGGGTTTAATTCCTCAGCGCCACATAAGCAGAAAAAGCTGGACGTGGCGCTGTGGCTCAAGTGGTAAGACACTAACCTTGAGCTGAAGAGTTCAGGGACAGTACCCAGGCCCAGAGTTCAAGCCCCTCGGCTGACAGATAATAATAATAATAATAATAATAATAATAATAATAATAATAATAATAATAATAATAATAATAATAATAATAAGCCAACAAATTGGATAACTTAGAGGAAATGGATAAATTCTTAGATATTATATAACCTACAAAGGACTGAATTGCAAGGAAACTTGAAATCTGAACAAACCACTAGTGAGTTAAAAGATTGAACCAAAAATTAAAAAAAAATCTAAAAGATAATTGAATTTAAATGGCTTCACTGCTTAATTCTACCAAACTGGTAAAGAACTAATACAAAACCATAGTCTCGTAAAAGAAAGTTGAAGTGGGCATACTTCCAAGCCAAAGACAAACACCAAAGGCAAACAAGGACACCAGAAGAATAGAAACTGGTAAGCCAACATCCCAGCTAAATATAGATGTGAAAAGAAATCCTAAATAAATACCAGCAATCTGAATTTGGTATCATATTAAAAAGATCATTCAGTGTAATCAAGGGAATTTATCCCAGGCATGATAGGGTGGTTTTACACGTGTAAATCTGTAATGTCATATTGACAGAATAAGGGACAACCCATAGAATCATCTCCATACAGGAGATGACAAATTCAATAATCTTTCTTGATAAAAACTCTCAACAAATACATTACAGAAAGAATGAACTTCTGCACATCACAAGTCTTCATTGACACATCTACAGATAATATAATGTTTGAATGTGAAAAGTTGGAAGTTTTTCCTCTAAGATCTGGAACAAGATCAATTTGCCCAGTCGTGCAGCTTCTAGTCACATAGTACTAGAATTCCTAGCCAAAACAATTGGGACAGAGGGAGAAATAAAAGGCATTCAAGTTGGAAAGTAAGAAGTGAAATTGTCTGTTTCATTGCAGGCTACATGATTTATAGAACATTCTAAAGATTCCCCCAATGAATTCAGTAGAAGTCTCAGCATATAAAATCAAGGCACAAAAGTCAGAAGTGTTTCCATATGCTTAACATAAACTATGTGAAAGTGAAATAAACCCATTCACTGTCACTACAAGAGCTGTTATAAATTGAGAGAAATGCATATCGAAACTCTGAGACACTGATGAAAGAACTCAAATGTGACACCAATTCATACAAAGATACCCCATCTTCCTGGGATGGAGTGATGTGGTTAAAACACTAATATAACTAAAGAGATGGAAGAGATCCATAGAGCTAATGAAATACCTATTTTTTCATAGAAATGGAAAACAATTCTAAAATCGATATGAAGCCAAAAGAGACTGAAATGTAGAAGAAATCTTGAATCAGAAGAACAAAACCAGAGTCATCATACTACCTCACTCCAAAATATGCTACAAAATGCTGGTAAAACCAAATCACATTCAAAGCAAAATAGACATACAGTATTACATTAAGCTAAAATATGGGCTGGGGATGTGGCTCAAGTGGTTGAATTCTTGCCTAGCATATGTGAGGACCTAGGTGCAATTTCTCATCACAAAACAGAAACCAAAACGTCATACACAAAGAGACCATCCAAGTGGGCAGAAATAACCTATGCCATTTGTAAACCTCACATTTGATAAGGACTTAATATCTCAAATAGGTAAGGAACTCACATAACTCAATATTAAAGAAAACAACCTGATTTAATATTAGGGTACATATCTGCATGGAACTTTTCTCAAAAACGGATATATAAATGGATAGAAGATTCATGATGAAAACTTTTTACCATCACTAATGATCAGAAAAGTACAAACTAAAATTACAATGAGATGTAGTTATAACTGAAAAGACATGTGATAACAAGGACTGACCAAGATGTGGACAGAGCAGGTTCCTTGAAACAGAGCTATCACATGATGCGTTATACCACTGTTCTGTGTGGTGATGCTCTCCAAACTATTATGGTCTTGCTATCACATGATGCGTTATACCACTGTTCTATGTGGTGATGCTCTCCAAATTATTATGGTCTTACATTATTTATTTTTACAAGTACAAAGGTGGTACACATTCAGTAGAATCCATACTTCAAAATTTGAAGTTGGGCTGGTGGGTTACTAAGCAGCTCCCATGTACCAACATGATTAGGAGAAGTATTTTCAAGAGAATTACTGCAGAACATTAGGGCTTCAGTTAATAGCAATGTATTATATCCTTGAAAATAGTAAGAAAATATCTTATCAGTGTTCTCACCACTAAAATTATGTTTGTAGGCTAATGTAAATGTTAACTACTTCAATTTAACTATATTGCAATATGTATATATATATACATATATATCACTATTTATATACAGATATAGAACTATCTATACATATCTACACATCTATAGATACATTTACAGAGATAGATAACTATATTTGTATCTCTATCTATATATCTATATATCATGTATATACAACAATATCTATGTATGTCTAGAGATATCCATAATATCTCTATAGATATCAAGACATATATAACAATTAATATATATTACATCTATAATATCTAAATATACTATATCTCTATGTATGATATATTTACTCATATTTAACACAATTTATTATATATGATGAATGCATTCAATTTTTACTTTCCAATTAAAAATTAAATAACTTTATTAATGAGAGCATTTTTTATATTTTAATACTATGGAGTCAGAATAAATGCTTAGATATTCAGCGACATGAAAATGTTCATAGTATATTTGTCAGTTAAAAAATTACAAATTGGTCTGGGAAGGTAGCTCAGTGGTAGAGTGCTTGCTTTGCATGCATGAAGCCCTGGATTTGATTTCTCAGCACCACATAAGCAGAAAAGGCTGGAAGTGGCGCTGTAGCTCAAGTGGTAGAGTGCTAGCCTTGAGCTGAAGAGCTCAGGGACAGTGCCCAGGCCGGGAGTTCTGGCCCCACACCGAGAAAAAAAATTACAATCAATCCTTTTTTATGTAAAGTTTATTTTGAAAAACGTATTTGTCTCTACTAAAAAAAAAGAAGCCTTGAGCTGACATTCTCAGATTTAAATATCATAAACTTGTAAATTATTCTTAAATTATGCATAGTTAATGAAATTTCAATCAGAATCTCATTTTTAAAAATAAGCGGTAGGATACTATTTTAAAGTTCACACGAAATAATAAATGTACAAAATATAGTGTTAATTATTTTACAAAATGTCTCCTGGAATCAAATAATATGAGTAATATTTTTTGAGGAATAGAACAGAGAATCTGAAAATAGATCTAAGTGTGATGTGGTCTTAATATATGATAAGGATGCACTTTAAATTCTGCAATAAAATAATGGTTAGCATGCTAAGTGTTCCTGGCATGACGGTCATTCTATCGGGGAGCTCTGCTGCATAGCTTATTTTAAATGAGTCCCAGTAGATCAGTGAACCAAGTGTAAGAATAGAACAATAAAGAATTCAGACACCTTAGTAAAATGTTTATGTACCTTCTATGGATTGGATAAATGTCTGCCAAAAGTCCGTGTGTTAAAGGGCTCCTCTAATTCTTGAGAAGGACCGACCTAAAGGGGTTGAGAGATAGGGCCTCATGGCAAAGTCAGATGACTGGAAGCATGATGAAGACAATAATATTTTCACTCCAATTCCGTTCACTCACTCTCTCTCTCTCTCTCTCTCTCTCTCTCTCTCTCTCTCTCTCTCTCTCTCTCTCTCTCTCTCTCTCTCCCTCTCCCTCTCTCCCTCTCTCTTTGTCAGATGCCATGAGCTGAGCAGGTTGCTATAGCATGATGTGCTTCCTCTGTGATATTTAGCCTTTTTGGAATCTACCACCAAACAATAATGGCTACTTTTCAAAAATCAAAATAGCCAAAGTGAAAGGATAGCCAGGATTGAGTCCTGGATATAACCTATGGCAACAGATGGCATTGTAGATTGCTAGTGGGTTTTCCCACCTTTGGGAATGTCTCCTCAGAAAAAAATAACGCTAGTAAGAATAAGCCTGTAAGGATTTTAATTGAAGTATTAAAGGATGGGCTGCAAGTTATCTGAAAGGCATTAAGGAAATTTTAAAGAAAGATTAAAGTACATGCATCTATATGTATGTATATGGACAATCTTTATGTGTATCTATATAGCCACATATACAGGCACACACATACACACACGTAATAATGGGCTTAAACCCAGCGTCTACTGCTTGTCAGGAAGGCACTCTACCATTAAGCCACACCTCCAACCCTGTATTTTGGCACTGGTTGTTTTCAAGGGAAAGTCTTACTTTCTGCCTCAGGCACATGGCTGGGACCACAATCCACCTATTTGAAAGGGGGTGACTGGTGCACACTACCACAGGCAGTTAACAATGGCAGGAGACACTCTCATGGATGCTGGGTTGGTCTTGAACTAAGATCCTCCCAATCTCAGCCTCTTAAGAAGCTGGGATATCAGGTGTACTTTTCTGAGTTATATTTTAGAAGAATACAATTATTGGGAGGAAAATGTGCTACAATGAAACATGTCAGTTTCTAGCAGTACATGGAATTTTGGAATTTATTCATATAATTAATTTCATCACAAGAGTGAGAAATATTAAAATAATAAGGTTATGCTCCACTCCACCCTTTCTTTATTTGCTAAGTCTCTTGGGAATCTCTTTTATCCATTAGTTCGAGAAGATGTCAAACTTGCTCTTTTTAACTCAGACTTACTAAAAGGTAGCCTTAGATCTATTTTTTTTCTCAGCTTATTCATCCCCATGACATAAAACTGGCTTTCCTCTGTGGAGTTGGGCAAGTTATATTTCTGCACAAAACCTGAGAGAAGTATAGGAGGAGGCATTAGTGGTATTTGTGAAATGTCCCATACCACACCGGTGAAGCAACATGGAGACACAGAAGAGGGAGAGAAAGAAATGTGTGGTAGGGAAGGAGAGACTACCCTGGGAGGGTATTCTTTTCTGGAACTTTAAAATAGGGTACTTTTGCTGGGAAAAGTCCTTAGGAGAGCAGGGAAACACATGCAGAGATGACATTTGGTTGTAGAAGCAACTCACTGTTGTGTGCCCGTGCCAGGGATAGAGGAGAAGAAGAGGGATTGGGAAATACGAAGACCTGCACAAGGAAAGAAGAAGTTATTACTCATGGAGAAAAGTGACTCATTAAAGGCCAGGAGGTGCTTGCAGTATGCATATGCATCAGAGACCAAGGAAAGTTGAAATCAAGTGTAGAGATGCTGAGGGAATGCCCATCAAATGGAATTTTATGTTTTTAAGGCACTGGTGTCTTGCAGCGATCTGGTGAGCTGTGAATGTCCTTTATCATATCTGGCTAAGAGATGGGAGAGGCAGAGCATTTGTGCTTGCTGCAAGAGATTGTGCTTTTCCTTCTCTTGGGATGGCATTTTCATGAGAAAATTAATTCATACTGGTATTAGCGATCTGACGGATTGCTATGTGAGTATGCTTGCTATTTGAGAAAACTAATGTATTCGATTCATCAAAAAGTGATAACCGGCAGATATTTATTTTGAAGTAGATATTTGTTTTGACTGGGCTCTTTAGCAGTACAATCAGAACTCTTTCTTTTGAAGGTGAAAAAAGAATTCTTGAAAAATATCAATGCTAGGCCTCCTTTTTCCCAGTACTTCTGGAACTTTCCTACCCTGAAGCGGGGAGAATTGGCACATTTTTTTTTTCATGATGGCAACAGTCCTACTAAAATAGTACTATAAATAACTCAGGCATTTATAGCTGGAAATTGAATTATCCCTGAATAAGTCTCATAACACTAATCAACCCTGGATAGACAGGAAATCAAACCAGTGCTGGAGGGGTAAACATAAGGATTTGTACCAACTACGGCACTTTACTTATATTCATACTTTATCCAGAATGACTTCTTAGAAATTCCCATCTCCTCTTTCTACTCCCTATATCTTGGCTCTGACTATAGTAAAAAAAGCAAGAAGAGGTGGAACTATGTAAAACAGCCTAAGCCTTCATGTTACAGGATTGTGTTTAGGCCCATGAATTGAGAAGGATTCATTTTATTTTATTATTTTTTATTTTTTTGTCGGTCATGGGGCTTGAATTCTGGGCCTGGGCGCTGTCCCTCAGCTCTTCAACTCAAGGCAAATGCTCTACCACTTGAGCCACAGCTCCACTTCCAGTTTTCTAGTGGTTTATTGGAGCTAAGAGGCTCACGGACTATCTGCCCTGTCTGGCTTTGAAGCACGATCCTCAGATCTCAGCCTCCTGAGTAGCTAGGATTACAGGTGTGAGCAACCAGCGCCTGGCAGGATTCATTTTAGGAAGCACATCTTGAAAACATGATAAGAATTGTATACAAAGAAAGTAATAATTGGCTACTCACTCATTTTTGGGAAGAGCTGTGGATTCATGTTGACTTTACACATTGTTCATTCAATTACTGGGTTAAGTGTATCTATTTACACATGGAAACTGTAGAAAGGTAAGACTATATCTTTTAGGTCTTGTTCAAAAAACAGATGTTATATTTCAGCTATGAAAGGTTGAGCCACTTCATTTTTCTTAGGTATAAATTAGCAGTAATCTCAATTTCAATTTGTAGACAAATGAGAGACACCTGGAAGATAATCATCAGCTCTTTCTTTGAGACAGTTGTGTTTTCCAGTGAAATGTCCACAGTATTCAGTACCACTGAGGGCATGGCTGTTTCACTTTGGTCATGAGTCACTAGGCTGAGAAGGATTCCGGTTTGTGCATGGGTAGGTAGGCTCCATTCCCTACGTTCTGGGAATATAGACAAGGCTCTTTCTCTAGGACTACTCTGTTTCTTCTCATTTCTCACCAATCACACAGTGCCATAACAAGTAGTGAATGAATGTAACCATATACAAATGTAACTTCTGGAAGGTAAGCTTCAGAATTCTCCTCTTCAATCAAAAATACGAAGAACTTCTCACTAAGTATGGTGGTGCACTCTTGTAATCTCAGCACTTAGGAAGCTGAAATTAAAGATCACTCGTTTGAGACCAGCCTGGGCTACCATAGAGATTCCCTCCACAACAAGAAGAACAATAATAAATTTCCCAGGCGATTGCTGAGAAGAAGGCTCACCAACCAGAGTTTCATTAGGTTTCATGTTATGACTTGGATCTTTGCTTATGAGTTAAAGTCCATAAGGAATAGATACTCATTAATTATATCTCAAAACATCAAATGGTAATAGTAAGAAAGAATAGAGAAGGTGACCTGGCTAAGACAAAGGTGAGTTCATAGAAAAAGGAATATAAAATAAGACAACCCTAACTGTACTTTCTATTAGTTACCATATTTTTTCCCTAGTGGCTGCATATGTTGTCTCATTTAATTTTCATCCTAACCTGGCTCTAAGTAATTCTTATATCCATATTATAAATAAGGCAAGCTGATGTACCATGCCCAGATACAGTCAGTGAGTATTTGAATTGAAATATAAACTAGAGTTTACTATTTGTAGACATGGGGCCCTGATTCAGCCTACTGTCTGGGAACGTTGATAGTGTCCATCTGTTAGGACCTGGTGACATGTTTTCCTTGCAAGGCCTTTCGCCTTCTACAATCTCCAGAAGCTCTGTTCAGGGACCAGAAACAAGGACATCTTTTACTCATTTTTCTATTCCTCTTTCTATATGTGGGATCTTGAGATGATCACTCCATCTCTTATTTCTTCAATCTCAAGTCAGAGGGGAGTTAGATTAGTGATTTTCAATTTTTTTTGAGAATTTATTGACCCTCAGGTATTAGACCAGCTCCTCTTATTAAATAAGCCTTCACATAAACCCTTGCCCATATTTTGACATTCTTGTGGACTTTCTAAAATTTGAATCAGGCTAAGCATCCACTATTATTTGATGATAACTATTGTTCCAGACTTTTTTGTTGTTGTCGTTGGTCGTGGGGGCCTGAACTCTGGGTCTGGGCACTGTCCCTCAGCTCTTCAGCTTAAAGCTAGTTCTCTACCACTTGAGCTACAGCACCACTTCCAGCTTTTTCTGCTTATGTGGTGCTGAGGAATCAAACCCAGGGCCTCATGCATGCAAAGCAAGCAATCTACCACTGAGCCACCTTCTCAGACCAATTTGTAATTTTTTAACTGACATATACTATGAATATTTTCATATCACTGAAATGGCACTCTACCACTAAGCTACCTTCCCAGCCCAATGAAGACTTTTTAATCTTCTGAGTTTATTCAAAAATAAATAAAATTTCTGGTGTTAATGTCCCACACCTGTATTGCTAGCTACTCAGGAGGCTGAGATATGAGGACCACAGTTTGAAGGAAGCCTGTGTAGGGAAGTCTCTGAAACCCTTATCTTCAATAAACTACCAAATTGTTAGGAGTGGAACTGTGGGTAAAGTGATAGAGCACTAGCCTTGGGCACAGAAGCTCAGAGACAGCACCCAAGTCCTGAATTTAAGCCCCAGAACAGCATACATGCACCACAAAAAGAAAATAGATAACATTTGGTTGAAACTTGTCTCAAAAATGTTCAAGAGAAATGTACTCACTCCCCGATGTAGGTAACTGTAACCCCTCTGTACAACATCTTTACATTAAAAAATAGGAAAAATATTCAAGAGTGTCTTGCTATATAACTGCCTGGCCAAATCAAACTCACGCTTGCAATATTCCTCCCTCAGCCTCCAATTTTTAGTTAGGACTCTTAGTTAATTTTTTGAGGGTTAAGTAAAATGCAAAAATAATGAAGATATGACTCTGTTATGATTAAATGGATGCTAAATAACTGTTTTATATGAGTTTTTTTATTAAAATGTTATCAAGAATAGTATTAGCCACTTATCACAAAGTAATACTTGCAAATAAGTAGAATTCATTATCATGCAATGCACAGATTTTCCAATACCTTTATTCTTTTGTAATAATGATTACTAGTAATAGTGATAATAATAGTAATGATTTAAACTATCATACTGAACACTTAGATTGAAGTAACATGCTAAATATTAGCATATGTATTATATCATCTAATCTATTTAAAAATCCTACGATACAGCTAATTTTATCACAATTTTGTAGACCAAAATATAAGCTCAGAGAAGCTAAATACACACACACACACACACACACACACACACACACACACACACACACAGAGTTTTTCTTTTAAAATATGTCTTCAATTTCTTTTGCAATTTGGCTTCTGTAATAATGTTTCTAAATGATCCAATCACAGGATATATCCTATCTATATTTGTCAAGTGAAAAAGACATTATGTGTTGCTTTGAAATATGGTTGATTTAGCTTTGGGTAGAATATGTATCTTTGAGAAACTTTAGTATACATATTAGTTAATGATTTTCTTCTTGTAATGAGCCTATGTGTGTTTGTGTATAATACAAAGAGGAGGAAGTGAGTAAGGACATTGTAAGTAAAAATTGGTGATAATAAGAATAACAGGCATGATTGTAAATGGAATACTCTTTGGGGTAGAGATAAGCAGAAAGGTGGCGGGTGAAAGAAAAGATATTGGAAGCATGCCTTTCTCTTTCTCTTTTTCTTTCTTTCTTTCTCTCTCTCTCTCTCTCTCTCTCTCTCTCTCTCTCTCTCACACACACACACACACACACACACACACTCATACACAGAAAGTGAAAAAAAATCACCAAATACTATATGACAAGGGAAAGCCATAGGCATATAATACAGCAGATAAATTTGCTTAAGACACACTGTATGCATCCAAAACTGTCTGTACTATTAATATATATTTATTTAAACTAAAATTATAATTCTCTGAATGATTCCACTACCAAATTATGTACTAATTTCTCCAATGTGTAGCACATTTCAATCATTCTTTCTACAAATATAGTATTCCCAAGAATCCTTGTTTTAGGCAATTGAAACAATTTCCCCAAAGTAGTTATAACTGATATATGGGCTTGCTATATCCTTATAACTAGTTTGATTGCATATTTAAAAGAATCAACTCAGTTAACCTTAGTGCCTTGAGTTAAGAGATTGTATAATTTGCACTGAAGTCAATGCTGATAGAACTTTTTCTCCTGGAGTGTGACTTTCATATAATATTCTTATTTAATGGACACACATAACAGTAACTTATCTTGGAGTGTGACAGGCAAATTTTCTGGGGAAAAATCAATTTCCTTCTTTCAATATTTCTTTTAACAAGGTTGAAAATCATATATCTTAACACTGAGTGTTCCTGAGTTCTGCGATTAACATGCAAAGCTATTTCTTAACAGCTTTCTCTCTCTCCCTCTCAGTTTTAAAATGACATTGAGAGCACAGAGTTGCTTGTTCTTAAATTTTAGACCTAGTGATTTCATTGTGCCTGACACAAAGCAGCACATCTTTGTCATAATTGCCATATAAGTGACTTTGCACAAAGTTGTAATCTTCCTAAAATTAGGTGGACAGCTTCTTCAATTATGTAAATCAAATCCTGAGACTTTAATGGAGTATTTGAGGGAGCACAATTTAAGGCAGGTGGATTTATCAGTGAGGAAAATTCCAAATCATGTTGGCCTTTCTTTTACTGAGGCCAGGAAAAAGAGAACTATGGTACTCACGATCTCTCAGGGAATCTCTTGTTTAGATGGTTCCTCTCTCTGCTTTGGGCAGAGTCCAGGCAACATGCCTTTCTACAAAGCATCATTTTCATCACCCTTAGCCTTGTTCTAATTGATGACTGGGTAACAAACTACTCTAAAATTTAGTTAACCAGTATTCTCTCCCATGGATCTTTGCTTAAACAAACTAAGCTGGATGAGTTATCTAACTGGTTTGAGGACGGTTCGTGCTAGAGCCATCTGCAGGCATCTAAAGGGACTCCACTCATGGATCAGGTGCCTGCTTCAGTACACTTCCTGTTGGCCTCCGTATCCAGTGCCTGGACCCGGGGAATTGCTACTTAGGACTTACTCACCTCTCATTCTGCTTCTCTTTCCTTTCCAGCCACCATGAGGTGAGCAGTTTTGCTCCTCTTTGACCTCCCGCCCTCATGATGCTCTCTGCCCTATACAGGCCCATAGCCATGGAAACTGAAACCGCAGAGAGTACAATCCCGAACCAACCTTTCTTCCCTTAAGTTGATTTTCTCAGACCATTTGTCACAATAGCTGAATGGCATAGCCTTCTTTGCTTTCATCTTCATCTTTATCTCGTTTATTTCTTTACTTTTCCTAATTGTCTTGAGTAGTAACAAGGGCATATGGCAAAGAGGTACTTCTTTTACTTTTCTTAATCTTGTAATATATATATTTATATTATAGATATAATTATATCTATGTTGTATATATATATATATATATATATATATATATATATATATATATAATTCTTGACTGCATTCTCCTCTTCTTCTCTTCTCTTGTCTATTCCTTTCTCCTTGGTCTCACTCCACCCCTTTCGAGTACCCTCTTCCTGATGTTTTATTTTGCCCAACTTTGGCTTTGCCTTCCTAAGGAATTGCTTGTTCTTTAAGAATATTTTTCTTTTCCCACTGGCACAGAAACTTCCTTGCCTTTTATGCATGAATAGATTTTCAATTTTATGCAATAATTTCTGTCTATTATCTGTTATCTGTGTCTCTCTATAATATGGTGTCAGCTTATTCTCCTAATTCCTGTCATAGAATATATAAAACATGGCCAAGCAATCTTAGAGGCTTGAAATGAAAGCAAGTTGGTGAACATGCTTTATCTTTTTTAAAATACCGCTTCATTTTGCTTGCTCATATTTTAAGATTGCTGTGCATTTTACGGTGAAATTGGCTTGGTTTTTCATTTCATCCAAAGCTCTATTGGGCTTTGTGTCAAAAATATATCTACTTTATAAAATTGTTTAGATGTTATTTATATTTTCCTTTGTGCGGGAGTTTATATAAAATTAGAATTATTCTTCAATGTTTGGTCTCACTGTAGTATAAAAATCTTTGGGGCTGGGAGTTTAGCTTAGGGCTGGGAGTTCAGCACCTGCCTAGCATGTAAGAGATCTTAGATTTAATTACTAGTAACATACACACACTCATACTCACATACATACAATCTTTGGCTCGAGGGTTTCTTTTGTGGAAATATTATTTGCATAATAAGCAAGTAGATTTATGTAATTTTTAAGGGCCATTCAGATATTTTATTTATTCTTAACTGAATTTTAGTATTTTTTCTCATAATTTCCCTATTTGCCCTAGATTTTGCATAGTTTTATGTCATTATTTTATTATCTTTTAATTGCTGCTGTATGTGTGATTAAGTTCCAAGTTAATCTTCACTATCACTTATTTTTCTTTTATTCTATATTAGTTTTGCCATTTTGTTTTCTTGCTATAAAATATGATTTTATTCGTTTTAAATTATTTCTAATTTAATTACTTTTTCTCTTTAATTCTTATTTTTTGTAGATCTTATCTGGAGATTTTACTCATAACAATTCATTTTCTCCCTTTTCTAGAATAATTATAGAAAGTTGTGTATTTCCTTCTACATTTGTTGCATTAGCAATTACTTTGAATTTTTTTAAGCCAGGTTGATTGAAATTGCAAAGACTTTTTAAGCCTCCTCAGGCCTGGTATTACAAGAGTGCACAGCCATGCTGAACTGTAATTTTTAATACATAATTTTTGGTTATTAATCAATTCTAAATTTTCCTACTGACTGCATATGTATTTTTAAAGCATTCTTCAATTACTCTTTTCTTATCCTTTTTTTTTTTTTTTTTTTTTTTTGGGTCCGGTCATGGGGCCTGAACTCTGGGCCTGGGAGCTGTCCCTCAGCTCTTCAGCTCAAGGCTAGCTCTCTACCACTTGAGCCACAGCACCACTTCCGGCTTTTTTCTTTTTGCTTATGTGGTGCTGAGGAATCGAACCCAGGGTCTCAGACATGCAAGGCAAGCGCTCTACCACTGAGCCACCTTCCCAGCCCTCTTATCCTTTTTTTTAAATTAAGATTTTTAGTATGAAAATACTGTACAAAGGAGTTACAGTTACATGAGCAAGATAATGAGCACATTTCTTATCCAGCATTGTTGCTTCCTACTTTGTTTTTCGCCTTTTAACTGTAAAGTGCAAAAGATTTAAAAAGTCTCACAAACAAATTTGTAGTTTAATAAATAAAGCCTCTTGAAATCCCCCACTCAAAGTCAAGAAGCAATACTTGACAATGAGTGCAGAAATTCCTCCTTATGAAATCAAATATGAATTCCTCTCTTATCCCAAAATAAATTAAGCATTTCTTCACAAGTTAACCAACCCAATTTGTGTTGATAGACTCTAATGTTGCCCATTTTATTATTTTTATTTGAAATGTGTTTTAAGTCCCCTTGAATCAGCATCCTCATCTTTCTTTCTTTTCTCTATATTTATCTGTTGCAAACCATCAATTCATTTGTCACAGTCATTTTCTCTCTGTTAGTTATACAGTTATGTTCCCCTGTTTTTGTCATTTCTTCCATTAGGCAGTTGATTGAAGCTGTGACCAAGTGTATACAAATCTTTTTTGTATTTTATAGCTGGTGCCTGTAATATCATGTTTTCTTGAGCTAAAGAAGAATGGATTAGCTAGCTATCTGTTGGATATCTTCAGTATTCTATCTATTTCCAATTCTACTTTTCAGTGGAACAAACAGTAAAATGGGATGGGATTTTGGTTCTTCTTGGCTGTGAGCATAATTGGAGACTGATGATTTCATAATTCATTGATACAGAAATAAATATCAATAGTAAATGTGGAAATAGGGCTATGGCCTTGGCTGTTGGAAGTCTGAGGTGGTAAGGGATTTGTGAATGGCTGGGGGTTTCCCCGACACAAACCTTGTTGATTTCCCCTTGGAAAATGCTCCCTTCTGCCATTGAAGGGCTGACATTAAACATTCTTCCTCTAGTGGCTACAAACTTGACATGGTGAAATCTTGTGTTCCTGAACTTTATAAAGTCAAATAATAAACATTCACATTCTGTTTTTCTTCTACATATCAGAAGAGAGCTTAGAGAAAATGATTTTACTTTGAACCTAGTATATACTTATTTTTTAAATTAGGTCTTATAAATAAGCTATGAAACATAAATACACCTCTGTGTGCCAGTCAATGGTACTGAATGTTTTGAATAACAAAATGAATAGACTGTGGTAGTAACACAGAACATCCATCTATTCACATTGTGAAGGTATGACAAAGTCTTTCTAATTTTGCTTGTGTCTGGTAGAAATTTTTGGTAATCATGTTGGAGTTAATTGAAATCGTATGAAAACAGGAGTTCAGAGAATCTTTGATTACCTGGTTCAGCCTTTTCAATTTAGGCAATCAAAATGACATCTTCAATTTTGGGGTGCCATTTTTTTTCTTTCCTGTAGCGTATTTTGGAAGGAACAGTAAATGAATGGAGAAAATATAATGCAGATGGGAAATGATTTTTTAAAGTCAGTCTGGTTACAGTTTAATTCAGACACAATTTAGATATTGAAAATCAGGCAAAGCTTTTATATAATGATAGAAATTGAGTTTTATATTGATGTCTGATGAATCCTGGAACTTTCCATTCTTCTTAATTGCTACATTCTCTCACAAATTAGTAACTGTGAATACAGTTGAAGATGATTTTCATTTAGAAATAGACCTTTATATTTTTAATACCATTCTTAATCTTTCTAGCAGAATAGATAAATTAGAATAGCATTTCCATATCCTTATATGATGCATATTTTGCTCTTCGTGTAGTTGTACCTTTGCAGAACTGAACCTTGAGATGAATTTCAGTCAATAATATCCATGGAATACTAATCATAGGGTACAAACATTAAAAAAATTGTTGCAAAAATATAAGATGGTTATTCTTCTGTCTTTGAGTCTAAGTTCACTTAGATTTACTTGGTTGTAAAGTGAAGCACAGGAATATTTTGGTATGCTTAAAGCTGGTTCAAGGGGGGTGGGGAGTGGGGGGGTGATAGATGGAAAGGGATGGGAAGGGGAAACAAAGAGGAAACAATGCTTGATAAGAAATGTACTCATTACCTTGCCCATGTAATTGTAACCCTTCTGCACAGTATCTTCACACACACACACACACACACACACACACACACACACACACACACACACACACACAAAAGCTGGTTCAAAAGAATTGTTGTAGCTCCCATCTTAAAACATTTTTTCTTGAAACCCAGCTATCCTACTGTGAGGAAGCCCAATCAACCCCAAGACCTGGGGTTTGGCAATTAACCCCACATGAGTGTCCAGCTAAGACTTCTACCAGCTGGGCAGCCATCCCAGTGAACCACCTTAGACATGAATCCTCTGGTCAGGTGGATTGATGATGAGTGTTCAGATTCTGATAGTTTCCTACCTGTTGAAGTCTGCCCCAATTTATGAACTGGTATGATGAAAACATGATCTCTTATTTTAAGCTACAAAGTTTGGAGATACTTTGTTCTATAACAATAGATCACAAATCAGTGTACATCTCCCTGATTTCAGAATCAACACACAAAAAATAAGACAAAGAGTTCAGAACAATAGAAAAGCAAAACAGACTTCTAATAGTGGTTACTGGGAATTTGTCTGAGCCTGGTTGAAACTTACCTTGAATTTTTCCACCTGAAGCAAAATCAGATTTATTGGATTCAGGTTACTTGCTTAGAAATTGTTCAGGTAAAAAAAGATGGGTCTAAATCCAGAATATTAGAGTCATCTAATAAATCAGATACATTCATTAGATACTGAGCTCAGTGGCTATCACCACCACTGATGTGTTTGTCTTCATATCTGTACAGAGAAATATAGAATATTCCTCATGAGAATTGAGGAAGTGTGTTAAAGACCTGGCCTTCTTACCTTGAATATAAGAGCAGATGTTGAGTTTAGACATAATTTGTAGCAAAGCAGACTCTGCAACAGGTATGTCTCTCTAACTTCTCTGGACTTCATTTTTCTCATCTGTAAAATGAAAATAACAAATACTGGCATTAAATTTAATGGGTTTAGCACTCAGAAGAATGTATTGTTTTACATTGCAGTAATCTAGCAGAGATATTTGTGTTTAAAATAGGGATGTGGAACTCTGAAAGGAAACTTAAAGGTATACTATTAAATAGTATACTATTAAGATATGCTGTTAAGTAGTTATTTATTTGCATTTTGAACAGAATATTTCCAGTATGAAAGGCTATGACCACAGTGCAGTGAGGGCTATCTTCCAGGAATGACTGTTGCAATGGAGGACTAGTAGATTTAGATAAGTGCATACTATGTAATGCACATATATGGTTTGTATAAGGGGAGAAAGTCAACATATGCTCACTTTAATACTTTCAGACAACCAGATTTATTAGGAACATGGAGTCAGCTTAGTAGATTAGATTCCCAAAGAACAGAAATACAATTAGGGAAACATGTTGTGTAAGATTATTCAAAACATAGTTTTGTGTGTGTGTGTTGTAACTGTGGAATTCAAGTTCTTTACTTCTACACATTTTTTACTAACTGGCAAATTTAAAAATCAGTTCAGGTTCAATCCATGGCATTCCCTGATGACCCTCCAGTTGGACTGATATTTTTCTATGCCTATATTTTTCTATGCCTATATTTCTATGCCTATACACAAATTTATCCTTTGCTGTTACCCTTATCTAATGTTTCATTAATCTTTAAGTATTTCATTCTTGTTAGTTTTGTCATTCAAACTAAAGCATACAGTGATAGATTTCCACTATAGCCACAGTCTCATCCACTGACCTGAATTCTTTTTTCTTTGTAATTGTAAAGATGATATACAGAGGGGTTACAGTTATGCAAATCAGATAATGAGTACATTTCTTTCTAAACATTGTCACCCCCCTCCTCATTTTCTCCTAGTTTTTTCCCATCTGACTTTCCTCCCCCACCAAGTTGTATAGTTCATGTCCAACGTAGTGTCTAGTGAGTGTCACTGCTGAATTAATTCACCCTTTGTCTCATCTTTCTGTACTTCCCCTTCCACTCCCCATTACAGATAAACTTATTTACAAGAGAAATAATACAGAAATAAAAAAAACAATGAAGGAAAGGAAAGGAAAAAAAGGAAAAGGAAAGGAAAAAACAGAAGGAAAAAAAGAAAAAAGAGAACTGAAAACAGCACAATTAAAAGCCCCTCCTTTTACCATTTCTTGGAGTTCATTTCAAAAAGCATCATTTTATATGCCCATAGCTATTGAACCCTTGTGAGCCTCTCCTAAGAATATCCTACTTTGGTTTACTGTGTGAATGTTTAGAGTCCTGTTTAATTTAGCATGTCCAAGTGTTATTATTTTGCCTTCTATTATCCATCAGATTTACTTGTAGATTAATAGACACATTCTAATTATTGCAAATGAGGGAAACCATGCAGCTTATGTTTTGGCTTTGTTATGGCTTGCTTCATTTAGTATAATTTTTAAAAAAGTCTTTCCACTTCCTTATTCAAGGGGCAATGTCATTCTTTCTCATGGAAGCATAGAATTCCATTATGTATATATACCACATTCATCCACTGAGGGGCATCTGGGTTGATTCCATATCTTAGCTATGGGTGAACAATGCCATAATGAACATAGCTGTGGCTTTAGTGCAGCCTGGTTTGTGGTCACTTGAATAAATGTCCAGGAATATACACACATGAAGAGATGTTCAACATCTCTGGCCATAAAAAAAACACAAATCCAAACAGCATAATAGATTCTACCTTACCCCAGTTAGAATGGCTATTATCAAGAAAATTAACGATAACAGATGCTGGTGGAGTTGTGGCCAAAAGGGACCTCTGCTATAATGTTGGTGGGAGTGTAAACTTGTTCAACCACTCTGGAAAGCAGTATGGAGGTTCCTCAAAAGACTAGGCATAGAGCTGCCCTGTGACCCAGCAATCCCACTCCTGAGTTCTTAATAAGTGTTTTCTCAAGAGAATTTCTGAACATTTCATTGTCTTCCCAATTGTAGCCAAATATCAAAATTCATCTGGAATTTTTGTCTGCTTTTACTAGAAAAATGATGGCTTCATTTGGCACTGAGGACATCGAGCATTACTTACCAAATGCTGCTACTTATTAGGGATTTGAATGTCTCATTTCAAAGTGTACAAGAAAGTATAAAAGAACCCTCAGCAAGAATGCACAAGATGAGCATTCAGGCTCTGAATTTGTCAGTGATTAAATGCCTGGGCATACTGCTATCTATCTATGAAGTTCTTTACTAACCTAGGGGTGCTGACACACACAGGTGCAAACACTAAAATTTAGTCTGTAAAACAGATGGTAATACAGGGAATCTAGGAAGAGTGGAGTGTTGGAAAACACAGAGCCATGGAGCAGACCATAGTATTATAGGCAATAACTCGCCCAGGGATGCTGTAACTTTGCCTTGACTATACCAATCGTTTAGAAACAAAAGCCACTAATCTTTCAGTCAATCAAGGAATAGAGGAGATTAAACATTCAATTTACAGTCTTGGACATTTGTGAACATTAGGGCCTCTCTGGATAGCTGATGGAAATGTAAATAATAATCAGATTCCATTTGCTACTGTTGCTTCTCCCCAAATGAGAAACAGAGTTGTTGGAGGCACTGGTGGAAAATGGAGAGTGAGTGTGTGTCCCTGCGGTTATTACTCCCAGAGAAATCTAAACAGAACACATTGTGACCAAAGTGATATGACCTTGTAGGTTAAAATAAAACCCAGCGTCAATAACCCACTCCAGGTCACTGTGCCATAGAAACATATGTAACAAGGAAGCCATAGCACCTTAAAAATGCTTTTAGTTATACCACAAATGAAATCATCCAATATTATATACTTATGAGAAAGTGTATTATGCCTGACCATCAGCAGCAATTATAAATGAACACTCTGGTTTTCCCAGGCATTTGTGAGTTTTATAAATTATAGCTTTCTTGACAAAGCAGAATTTGCTTATAAAGTTGTTCCTCATTTACTTGGCATTATTTATTAGAGTGTGGCAGTGGGATTCACACAGGTGCAAACACTAAAATTTGGTCTCTAAAATTGATGGTAACATAGGATGCCATTACTCTTTTACTTAGATTAAAAGAACAATGTCATTTTAAGTCAATGCATCTTAAATAACATGATTTTGAATTTTAAAAAGCCATAGGTAATAGTAGGATTATTCTGCAGGATGAATCTGATGTCTCCTGATGTATCTTTCTCTAACAGGGATTCAAGTTACTCCTAGGAAATAAACACACCTCTCAACTATTCTGCATGGTTCTGACATATTCTTGCATAAACATGTTTCTAATGTCAATGGCAGTTTATGCCTTCAGAAACAACTAATTTCACAATGGGTTAGAGAGCATAGTTGTCATTTGTGTGTCTGTGTGTGTGCATGTGTGTATACACAAGTGTCTGATTATTTCTGTCACTAATATAAAACATTTGTGCAACCATGCAATGATTACAATGTATTAGACACTACTATATAAACTTCCATCAAGTTAATCCATTTGTTCTCTAGAAATCTTAGGAAATAGATACAATTTTATGGATAAGGGAGATAAAAGCATGAGGCATGGAGGTAACTTGTTTAGGATCATACATGTGAGAAGAGGCTAGGTCTCTTGAGAAGTAGGCAGCATGGTGAGGTTTGAACTGACTCACATGGAACAGAAGGTGAGTTCTGAACCAACACACTCTACAGGGTGTGACACAGTGATCTTTGCTGCTGCTTTCTTTGTATAGAGTTAATTATTGATAATGAGTTAATTATGATGCGTATTTCACTAGAGTCCTACACTCATGTGGCCTGCCCATCTCTCAAGGGTTTATTTCTCCCAATTTCCAATGTCTTCTTTGCTCTAGGGAATGCATTTTTCCTCTTGGGTTCAGCTCTTGCCACAAAGCTATTTGGGCCCCAAAGAATTAATTTCACTGATGCATTATCTCACAGGGTGGGAGGAGAAAAGGATTTACAAGGGCCATACAAACTAGGAATCCATGGAACGTTCCTCAATATAATAAAGCCTAAGTATGACAAACCTACAGCCAGCATTAGACTTAATGGTGAAAAGTTAAAAACATTTCCTCTAAAATCAGGAACAAGACAAGGATGTCCACTCTCTCTACTCCTCTTCAATATTGTACTGGAGTTCCTAGCCAGAGCAATACGGCAAAAAACAAACATAAAAGGGATCCAAATAGAGAAAGAAGTAAAACTTTCCCCCTTTGCAAATGACATGATCCTGTACTTAAAGAACCCCATAGACTCCTCTCCCAAATTACTTGATCTGATCTAAAATTTGGCAAAGTAGTAGGGTATAATATTAACCCACAAAAATCAGTAGCTTTTCTGTATGCCAAGAAGTCAAGGCTGAAATAAAAAAGCAATTCCTTTTGTAATAGCCTCTAAAAAATAAAATACCTAGGAATAAACTTAACCAAAGTAGCCAAGGACTTCTATGATGAAAACTTTAAAAACTTAAAAAGGAAATTGAAGTGGATTTAAGGAAGTGGAAAAACCTTCCATGCTCCTGGATTGGGAGAATTAACATTGTGAAAATGGCAATACTGCCCAAAGCTATCTACAAATTCAATGCAATACCTATCAATATCCCAACAACATTCTTTAATGAAATAGAAGAAGCAATGCAAAAATTCATGTGGAACAATAGAAGACCCTGAATAACAAAAACAATCCATAGCAGGAAGAACAGTGCTGGAGGAATATCAATACCAAACTTCAAACTCTATTATAAAGCTGTAGTTATAAAAAACAGCTTGGTACTGGCACAGGAACAGGCCTGAGGACCAATGGAATAGAATTTAAGACCCAGACATGATCCCACAGACCTATGGCCACCTAATCTTTGATAAGGAATCCAAAATTATCAGATGGAAGAAAGACAGCCTCTTCAATGAATGGTGCTGGCAGAATTGGCTATCCATATGTAGAAAATTGAAGTTAGAACCTTGTATATCACCTTGTAACAGAATCAACTCCAAATGGATCAAAAACCTCGAGGTAAAAGCAGAGACCTTGAAAATATTACGCGAAGGGATAGAGGGGAGATGCTAGGGCTCCTCGGCACAGGTTGAAACTTCCTAAATAAAGATACAGAAATACAACAAAGAAAGGCTTGATAAATGGGATTGCATCAAACTGCAGAGCTACTGCATGGCAAAAGATATAGCTAGCAAGATCAATAGAAACTCACAGATTGGGAGAAGATCTTCACTAGTCATACAACAGACATATCTCATATCAAGTATATATTTAGAGCTCAAAACTTAATCCCCCCAATAACAAATTAAAAAAAAAACAACCACCCCATTAATAAGTGGGCTAAAGAATTAAAAAGAGAGGAAATAGAATGATCAGTAGACACATGAAGAAATGCTCAACATGGTTGGCCATAAAAGAAATGAAAATCAAAACTACATTGAGATTCTACCTCAGTTAGAATGACCATTATGAAGAAAACAATTAATAACAGATTCCAGCGGGGGTGTGGCCAAAAGGAAATGCTACTACTGGTGGTGGGAATGTAAACTGGTTCAACAACTCTGGAAGACAGCATGGAGGTTCCTCATAAGACTAAACACAGAACTCCCCTATGATCTACCTATCCTGGGCATTTATCCAAATGATCACAAGCTAGGACACACTAAGATTACCAGTGCAACTCTGTTCATTGCAGCATTATTTACCATAGCTAAGATATGGATCCAACTCAGATGCCCCTCAATAAATGAATGCATCAAGAAAATGTGGTATATACATACACAATGGAATTTTATGCTTCCATCAGAAAGAATGACATCACCCCTTTTGTAAGGAAATGGAAAGACTTGGAAAAAACTCATTAAGTGAAGTAATCCAGATGCAAAGAAACACAGGCTCTATTGTTTTCTCATTTGTAACGACTAGTATATGCCTCAGACAGTCCTGGCAGAGAATCATAATAGTTCAATAGCTATGTATATATGACCATACAAAATAATGCTAATTGAAATGAGCTCCAGGACATGGAAACAATCTTTTTTTTTTGGTTGTTGACCTTGTTGTCACCAATATACTATATCTACTTCTTTCTTCTTATTTTATTTTATTTTTATTTTTCCATTGGTTTATCCCTGACAATTAAAGGTTCTATGTCTTTGATTCGTACCCTCTTTTTGTATATACATTTAGCTGATTTGGGAAAGGGAAGGGAAATAACAAAATGCTGAAAGAAGGACAAAGGACGATCCATTGCAACAATGATACTCAGAACTTTACAACTTTGGGGGGGGGATATGGGAAGGGAAGGTATAGTGGGAGAACAAAGGAAGGAGTAACAATGTTTGACAAGAAATGAATCCCCCAACAACAAATCTTCAAAGAAACACTGTCCAATAAATAAGTGGGCTAAAGACTTAAAGAAAAACTTCTCTGAAGAGGAAAGAAGGATGGCCAATAGACACATGAAGAAATGCTCAACCTCTCTAGCCATAAAAGAAATGCAAATCAAAACAACATTGAGATACCAGCACACCCCAGTTAGAATGGCTATAATCTAGACCTCTAATAACAACAGATGCTGGAGAGGATGTGGACAGAAGGGAACCCTACTGTATTTTTGGTGGGAGTGTAAACTTGTTCAATCAATTTGGAAAGTAGTATGAAGGTTCCTCAAAAGACTCCACATAGAGCTCCCCTATGACCCAGCAATCCCACCTTTGGGCATTTACCCAAACGATCACAAACAAGACCACACTAAAGCTACCAGCACAACTATGTTTATTGCAGCATAATTTACCATAGTTAAGATATGGAAACAACCCAGATGCCCCTCAGTAGATGAATGGATCAAGAAAATGTGGTATATATACACAATGGAATTCTATGCCTCCATCAGAAAGAATGCCATTGCCCCATTTGTTAGGAAATGGAAAGACTTGGAAAAAATTATATTAAGTAAAGTAAGCCAGGCTCAAAAAACATAGGTCCCATGGTTTCCTTTATTTGCCATAACTAGTATATGTCTGAGACAAGCAGAAAAGGTCAAATAAGTTGATGTTAAGCTAAATGAACCATAAGATAGGGACACAAGTGGTTTCTTCTTTCTTGCTGTTATTTCTAACGTGTTTATGAGGTATCACGTGATATTTTTTGTTGTTTTGTATGTCCCTCCCCCATAGTATAACCCCTGTTTTCACTGGGCTTGATGTTGTTATAATTTGGGGAGTGGAAGGGAAAAAACAAATTGTTTAAATAGGGATGCAGGTTGACCCATTGCAACAATGAGATGTACAAGACGCTATGTCGAAAAAACGAAGTTTACAATTTAGGTGAGGAGGAGGGAGTGTAGCTGAGGAGGTGGGAGGGAAGGGATGATAGGGGAAAAACAAAAGAGGAAGCAACAATGTGTGATCAGAAATGTGCTCCTTACTTTGCTCATGTAATTGTAATCCTTCTTTACAGTATTTTCACAATAAAAACTTATTTTTTTTAAAAAAGAAATGTACTTACTACCTTACTCATGTAACTGTAGTAATGTAATCCCTCTGTACAACATCTTTACAGTAAAATTTTTAAAAATTACAAAAGAAAGGCTATAAAAAGAGCCAAGCAATAATCTTTATTTGAACCCTCTACCATTCAAATCTAGTTGCAAAATCTGGAAATTTTAAGTAGAATTCTTAATTCTGCACAGAATTTTGTCTCAAAGTTCCACATCTTCATCTGTTCCCTCATCATTAATGTGAAGACTTGTCTTCTTGGCATGGGACTCTAAGACTCAGAAGTGTCATGTTACATAAAAGAATTTGGCCGCGGGGGTTGGGGGGGAGAGGAGTGTTGTATAAGTGCATATGATTGCCTGTGTAAGGCCTGCCAAAAATTATGTATGGTTACTAAGGAAACCAGTGATCAACTATTAAAAACCACATTTATGAAAATATAATGTGGGTACCTTTTTACGAAGACATTAAATATTATCTAGCAGAAGGTCTAATAAAATCTCAAAATCATTATGCACATAAATAATGTTTCAAAATGTACGAAATTGAAAGGAATATGAAAATATGATTTCCATAGTTAAAAGTTATGAACTATTTGCACTACTGCAGTTAGTTGCCTACATTTGCAATTGAAGAGAGCACATAGCACAGGTTAATGACAGTAAGTACACATTTGCCATTGAGTTCACCATACTCTGAAGTCTGTCATGGATTTCCTTTAGATTACACCTATTTACCCATTTATCTTAGTTTCCTGTATCTTTTCTTTTGCTCAAAGGTATACATACAGATATATGGTCCAAATTATATATATAAATATATATATATTAATTTGATAGGGGAGATAGAATTTATCCGACTTCGTATGAAAATTTTCCGAGTCATATAAATTGATTCAAAAGGACAGAAAACAGGGATATTAAGTTTCCGGTTCTAGCTTCAATTCTGTTACTAACTATCTGGGTTACTTTGAGCAATGGAACTTCCTTCCCAGGTCTCAAATCTCATCAGAAAAATAAGGGAGTTGGAGCAGCTCATCTCTAAGGAACTATTCTGATTTCACATTGTATTATCCTAAGAATCTTTTCTTTCCCTTGGTTCCATGTCACCCGTATTTATTTCTTTATGATATTAAACAGGAACAGAAAAATGTCATGTCATTTGTAGAACCATTTCCCCAGGATATCCTTCAGCTCAGAATTTACCTTGCTCTTTCCTCCAGGAATAAGACTATTACCTGAAACAAATAATCTTTTCCTTAAATGAAGGTATTTGTCAGCCAAAATAGACCTGGCACAAATTTAAGAGAAAAATCAGACTTTGAGCTAGAATAAGTTCGACCCTTGGCTAGCTGATATTTGCATCTTGTTTACTGATTACTTTTATTTATTAGTCATATTCCCAGAGGTTGCTTTCTCATAGCTTGATTTCTCTTGTGAAGAATTCTATGAAAGCATTCATAATAGTAAAAAGGAAATGAACTCAACCACATTAGCATGCTATTTTATTTTACTTCTCATTTTAATCATGGCTGAGGAAATAGTTCTTGAGGATGCTCCAGGAATGGGTAATGCAAGTTGAGACATTCAAGGCCACAGGAGATTTTGGAGGACTTACCCATAATGAAATCCAGATATATTCATCATTATGAAAGACTGCCTCTTGTGGTTATTTCAGAATATGAAATGTAAGTTCAATGGTAAATATAAATATGAAATGCTTGCTTCTTAGCTCAATACTCTTTTGTATATGCAGAGGGTAAAGGGGGCAGGAAACTGGAAATACACAAGAGGTTTTTAAGCTTCTTTAGACCCCAAAGAATTGTGGCTTTCCTGGGCTCTCAGTGAAAGCACCATTTTCGTTCCCCCAAATCAAGTAAAATCTTCTTTGGCTCTACTCATTCTCTGCCCCTGTAGAGCAAGTTAATTTCTTCAGCAAGCATGCAAAGTTTAAAGAAAAATGCTTTCAGAATCTTTCCTTCAAATTTGAACTTGTCCCTCTTTGAAACTATCACCATTTTGCATTTTCCATTTTTCTTTGAATCTTCTAAAGGCCAATAGCAAAAATAAACTCAACTCACCTGGTTGTCCTTGTAAATAGCAGAGAGTTGGTCATCTTTTGTTGAAAAGATAACTTCTGATTTCTAATCCAGGACCTGTTTCCATTCTGGCATGTATAAATATTTTCACCTCCATCTTAACAATATGTTTAAAAATCAATAACTTCTTCACGTGCTGGTGGCTCACACCTGTAATCGTAACTACTCAGGAGGCTAAGATCTGAGGATTGCGTGGTTCAAAGTCATCCAGGGCAGAAAAGTCCCCATGAGATTCCTATCTCCAATAATCATTAAAAACTGGAAGTGGAGCTGTGGCTTACAGTGGTAGAGTGCTCACCTTGAGCCAAAGAGCTCAGAGACATATCCAGGCCCCTAGTACAAGCCCTACAATCAACAACTACAACAACAAAAATCAACAATTTCTTTTTCAGACATGTCAGAGAAATGTCACAGGCAAAGGCATTACTCCCAAAGAGAGATAGGGAAATACATATCATCATAATTTGCCAGAGAAGAATCTCCTCAGTAAGCAGTACTAGGGTAAGAAAACCTAATCTGCACTTAATGAATCTCTACAGACTGGATGTAGACAAGCAGGTGAGTTGAGACCCACTCCAGGCCAAATCACAGAGGAATCTTACACTTTTGTGAGTTTTGCCTGTGGGAGTTCAACGAGGATTTCACAGATTATGTTAGAGAAAAATCTCCTTGGGCTTGGGGGCAGGGAGGGAGAAAAAGAATCATGCTGAAATACTCCAGAGCATTTTGTTCTTAACAAGGACTACCCACAGAGAAGCTATTTTTTTTCCAGAAACCTAATCTACTTGGGTATTAGCAGAACCTAAATGACATGGAGGAAAGAAAGTAGTCCCAGCCATCAACCAACCATACTGATACCTGGGGTGGAGTGTATTAGAAGAATTGAGCACATGCTTACATAGAGACAGAGACCTATCATAGCACTAGGGGGTATTTCTCATCACATATCCCCACTGCCATATCACCAAAGCTCCAATGACTACATTTTACAAAACCTACATTTTACATTTACATCAAAACCTTCACCACAGATTTGTCAAGATATGCTCAAAAGCCAAACATAGTTTGAAGAGACCAAAGAAAGCCCCAGAACCAGATTCTGATAAACAGGAATGTTAGAACTTAGGTGACTTAGAATTTAAAACAGCTATGATTTAACTATGCTAAGGACTCTTAATAGGAAAAGTAGGCGACATGTAAGAAAAGATGGAAAATGTCAGCCCAGAAATGAAATTCTAAGGGAGAAAAGAAATGCTAGAGGTCAAAAGTATTATAACAGGAACAAAAGTGTTGTGATGGGTTCATTAGTAGACTGGACAGGGCTGAGAAAAGAATCTATGAACTTTAAATGTCAAGAGAAATGTCTCAAACTGAATAGCACAGAGAAAAATGACTAGAACAAATGGGACAGGATCTCCTAGAATGATGGGACCTCTACAGAGGTGTCATATGCTTGTCAAGGTATAATGCAGAGGAGAAGTGGAGAGAAAGGCCCAGAAGGAATATTTAATTCAGTAATGACTGAGAACATTCCAGAATTAAAGTGCTTGAGCCATATGTGGCACACAGTAAACATTCACAAATGCCTGGTAGAATTACACATAATTTCTGTTGTTATTAAGGTATTAGCATTTCCTAGGAATGAGCTACATCCCAATTGCAACATGAGATTCTGCACGTTTCTGAGTGAAGGAGATAAGTAACTCCTCAGTAGCCTACAGGTCAGTGGACATTCCCTAGAACTGGGTTATCTGGCCAGCAGCTGGAAGATTCTGAGTCATAGTGAACAATGGATCCAGAAATAACTCATGTTATTCTAACCCCTTGACTTCTGAAACATGTCAGACAATGAGAAGTGTGAGCCACCCATTGCATTTAACTGATGATGTTAATTAATGTGAATATGGATATGGGTTTACCCCTGAACAAAGATCTGAAAGCAAAAATGAACAGCCATCAACAAAAAGAAAATCAATTGCCAATGGGACTAAGCTGACCAGAGAGTCCATTGGAGTTGACGATCTTTGAACTTCTAAGATGGGCTTCAACATTCTGAAAACTCTACTGGTAAATCTTTAAAAGGAGGTGCTTTATACTTGTTAAGAAAAGTAAAAAAGGATTTTGAACTCTCTTGATAACAGGCTTTCAATCTAACAGGATTCAATCCAATTTGTTCTTATTTAAAAGCTGTGTGGCCTTGGACAAGTTTCTTGTTCTCTCTTGTTTTCACTTCACTTGTTTATAAAATTCTAGTAGTTGATCTCTCATAATTAATGAAAGGATTAAGTCACCTACTCAAATGAAATACATAATAGCAATAGGCACTTCAGAGGCACTTTATAATAAATGGAATGTGTTAGCTATATTATTGCTATTAACTAAACACCATCTGCCAATTCTTTTCATGACCAGAATCTCCTTCTTGAATGATTTGTTTTGTTGCTTCATTTGGTCTGATATAGCATTTCAGTTCTTCAATGCACTCCACAAAACTTTGAACATCTTCCCTTTTGAAATCCAGTTAATGACTTAGACATCATGTAGCTCACTGATTGCCTCCTGGGTTGACTTTGACACTGGATATCTGCATCACTTTACTTGCTTGTTCAGGGCTTTTTATTGTGTTCTGCTTTATTCTTGTCAGCAGACAAGAGATCAAAGAAACCAATGAAACCAAAAGAATCATCAAAAGATGGCAGACAATGTCAGGAAAGCAGGGAGCAGAGTCGACAATGTCAAGGAGGCAGAGTGAGAGGTATTTTGGCAGTATGGTCAGAGTCCTTATCTCAAATGAATAAGGAACATCTTTTCTAAATGTCTTTTTGTTTTATTTTGTTTTTGCTAGCGGTACTGGGGTTTAACCTCAAGGCTTTTGGCTTACCAGGTAGAGCCCTGACTCCAACTCCCTTTTATTTACTTTGGTTGTTTTTCAAATATAGACTTACATTTATACCCAGGCTCACTTGGAATTTGATCCTCCTATTTATGCTTTCCGTGTAGCTGGGGTGACAGGTGTGTACCATGGTGCACACACAATCATTGACTGAGATAGAAGTCTTATGGACTTTTTGTCCAGCCTAGCTTCAAAGCACAAACCTCCCTATCTCTGCTTTCCTGAACAAATAATATTATAGTTGTGAACCACTGCTCCTGGCCACTCTGATCTATCTTATGTTGTAAACTAGGTTAAGGAAGACAAGAGTGTTTAAATTGGGAATGGCATTTGTTTTATGTTAGGGGATTTTTCTAGACTGTTTACTTTTGAATAAAAAATTAAAAGGAGTTTTCTTCAGGGATGGTAATATGGGAAATGTAATTTTGTCTCGATAGCTGACTTGATTTTTATTCATCTTTTCTTTTCCTCTGCCATAATGATCACTTTGGAAACTGGAATTGGAGCTGGGGTAAATTTACATCATTTTCAAGTTCCATCCCTTTAGCTTTAGTTTTCACTGGCTGTAAGTGCCAGGATGTGTCTGTTAGAGAGTATTGATAGATTAAACAAGGTCCTTCTCACAGCCATGGCAAGAATGTGTGAGTGATAAGCTACTCACTGAGTCTAGAGCATCACTTTTCTCTAAAGATAGAATTCCTGCATCCAGGTCTTCTTAGAGTCATTCTTAGTGTTGTCATTCTGAGAGTCACAAATTTTCCTCAAAGTCAAAGTGTGTCACCTTAGGATTTTGAACTGTGAAAGCAAACCTAAGATATATTGAAATTCATAAACATAGTAGTAGATGGACCAGATACAAAGAATAAATTTCTTCCCATTTCTA
Organism: Dipodomys merriami; assembly: GCF_024711535.1. Lineage (NCBI taxonomy): Eukaryota > Metazoa > Chordata > Mammalia > Rodentia > Heteromyidae > Dipodomys > Dipodomys merriami. The sequence goes on along the minus strand of NW_027203493.1, from coordinate 14,574,489 downwards.
GTACAATACTTGTCCCCAACTGTGAAATAGTCCACTGTCTCCAGCCTAAGAATTGGTCAATTTTATGTTCCCTTTTACACATTTCTCCTGAAGCCTTCCTGGGAATGTTAAAATTTATGAAATTTGATTCCTTCTTGCATGTAATTATAACTGATTGTGGCATTGCTTTTATTAGAACACATACTTTTTCCTTTTTTTTTTTTTTTTTGGCCTGTGGCTGAGAGCTGTTTGTGTAGATGCAAATCCCAAGGCACACCATAAGAATGACGTGCTGTGAAGTGGCACAGCAAAGGTTCCCTTCTTAGAGTTCCTGCTCCACAGCTCCATTTACAAGGCAGCTCTGGGCTGAGCCAATTATATGCATCAGCCAGAAAGGTGAAAGTGGACCAGCCTCTCTGAGTGTCAGGCTTTATTTCCATTGTAAAATGACAATATCAATAGTATTCATTGAGGGTAATTTTGAAGAACAAAGATGATTGTCAATGTTGTTATGAATAATCATGTAATACTTACCTAGTAAGTAGTATCTGTTATTGACTATCTTTATTTTACCATGTGGTTGATCGATATAAAACTGCCAGGTGACTGCAGTGGAATCCTTAGAGCAGGAGGTGTTACACAGTTCTGTGAGATTATCCCACTCGCTAGTGGGATAGGTAAAGGAAATTACAAAAAATTGCTACAATGATCAGATATTTTGGTAATTCATCTGAACTCTTATCACAGACATCTTATAAAACTTAGCTTGTAAAAGACACTTTTAATGATTACTTTTTAATCTTTGCAATAGCAATTTGAGATCTCTGAGCTTGCTTTGAAAATAGTGACTAAATTGGTAACATCATCTTGGTACTTTTAGTCTACAAAATAGATCCCCCCAAGATGATTGTACATATTTAGCTTGAAAAGGAAACTGGTCATACATTGTTGTAATTGCTATGTGTTGGGTTCATGGGCTCCACTAATGTGGTGACAACAGAATTATACATTTCTTTTCTGCCAGCCAACAGACTAAATTTCAGGAGAATAATATTGTCTCTGCACTCAAGGAATTTACAGTTCTGGAGATAAAGAAAGGTACAGACAAAGGTGGTCATGGGACTATGTTATGAACACGAAGAATAAAGAACATTTTCTTAAAGATAAACAGAGTCAGTTTATTTGAAAGACAAAGGGAAGCCATGGAAGAAAGTAAGGAGACTCTTCATCAATTTGGACAGAGCCCCAAAGAAGAGCTCAATGGAAAACTTCTAGAGGGAGGATTTTTATAATGCAGGGCACCTCTCAAATCTCTTCCTCTGGGATCTGTGCTGAGTGCTGGTAGGCTTGTGCATGTACTTCCCCAGTCTTTCCATTGGTTAAGTGGACACTCAGGCATTATGGGAAGAAGAAGCTGTTAGAACAGGAAGAAACATTTTAGGAGAAGCCATTTTTTTCTTTTTTTTCCCCTTCAGTATAACTAAGAATTATGCTAATTATAGGATATAACACAGAATTTTGACCCAGAAATGATTTTTAAAAATGAATCTACATTGAATGAATTTAGCAGCACTGTTTGAAAATAGAGATGTATTTCTTTGCTTTGGGGAATTAGATCAAAATAAAGGGCTTGTGTTTTGAAGGGAAGGAGAAAAACTGTATTGCTATCATCTTGGTCATGATGTCTAGAATCAAAATGGTCAGTCACTGATAACACCTTGGGAGAGTGATCCAAAAGGTATCCAGACTTCTTTAAAATGTGATCACGAACGAAAAAAAATCTTGCCTTTCTCTTCACTGTGAATTGTGGTTGGCTTGTTACCCTTTCACTGGCTGATTTATGATCTTTGGTTCCCATTTCTGGTTTATGCCCTAGACTTCAGATTTATGTATCCTCTCTATAAATCAGTTGTTAATTGTTTCTTGTGAAATCATTATCATGGTGAGTGATTGAGGGCTTATACCATGCCCATTTCTAATCTTCACGTACTCTATTCAAGGAAGGTATTATCATAGTTACAAGATTAAAAAAAGCAAGTAACCTACTTTAAAAACTCACAGCAAGTAAGTAGCAGAGCAGACACTTGAACTCACTTATATCTGATTCTAAAGTTTATGTTTTTAATACCTTGCTCCCAGTATGACTTCTATATAAATGACTCTTGATGATACTTCTGCCTTTTTCAGGCTGTTTTGTCAGACATCTAAATGTGGACTTACTGATGACACATTGTATTTTTCAATTTTGCATTGGTACTTTGCATTGGGCTTGAACTCAAGGCCTCTTTCTGTGCACTTGGCTTTTCTTCTAAAGGCTGGTTTTCTGCCAATTGAGCCATTACCTCTTATTCTGGCTTTTTGCTGATTAATTGGAGATAAGATAAGGACTTTTCTTCCTAGGCCAGCTTTGAATCCTGATCCTCAGATCTAAGCTTCCTGATTAGCTAAGGCTACAGTTGTGAGCCACCAGTCCCTCAGTTACATATTTGAGTCTGGGCTGGTTCAGAGGTATAGAAATGTATCATATTCTCTAGAATTTATTGCAAATGTACTTGGTCTTGCAAAGGCCTGAATAAATGTGAAAGCAATCTAGACAAAAATCAGAATTCTTCTCTTTGTTTTGGCCTAACTCATGAGAAGATTGCATCAGCCTGTTATATAGAAACAAAACCCTTTGCTTTGTTATTTACTTTGCACAAGCCACTTTGGACAGACACTCACCTTTTCCCAAGGGTCTTTCTCATCAAATACCAGACAAGGTCATCACTGTTTCATTTGCTAAATGTAAGAGACCATCCCAGAAGGGACATTTCCTGCTCTAGTCGCTGCTCATGTAGCCACAATATATTTTCCACCATTTATTACTGAATATGCATAAAGAACAGGTCAGATGATTCCCACAGCATACTGGAGGCGATAATGCATGATTTCTGGGCTTAGTTTATGTCCAGCCTGAACATGTAAACTGTCTCCTTCTGTCAGATTGGGTGATTTCATTATGAGTGTAGCACTGAATGGTGTGTGCCATGCATCAAAGTAATGAATAAATAAATCCAAACAGTAATTGAATTTCTGCATTAATGATAAGCATTCTGTGTAAAGAAAGAACATTTGGCAGGGGTACTTCAAATAACCCAGCAAAGGTAGTATGATAGCATGATTTGTTTTACATGGGGGTGGCTCTGATACAATGTGGAGGAGAATGATTGAAGTGAGAACAGGACTTTCACATCAAAGATGTGTTCTGAATAAGAGATACCTACCTTTTTTTAAAAAAAAAACAACAAAAACAACAATCTTTCTTTCTTTCTTTCTTTCTTTCTTTCTTTCTTTCTTTCTTTCTTTCTTTCTTTCTTTCTTTCTTTATCTTTCTTTTTCTTCTTTCCTTGTCCTTCCTTCCTTCCTTCCTTCCTTCCTTCCTTCCTTCCTTCCTTCCTTCCTTCCTCCCTCCCTCCCTCCCTCCCTCCCTTCCTTCTTTTCTTTCTATTTTATGCCTGTCCAGGAGATTAAATTCAGGTCCTAAGTGCTGTCCCTCAACTTATTTTGCTTGATTAGTATTCTACCACTTGAGCCACAGCTCTGCTTATGGCTTTTTGGTTGTCAATTGGAGATAAGAGTCTTTTAAACTTTCCTGCCTGGGCTGGCTTTGAACTGCAATCCTCAAATCTCAGTTTCTGGGTAATTAGGATTACAGATATGAGCCCCCGGTATCCTGCTCTTTTCTTTCTTTCCTTTATAAAAGTGTTTATTATTAAATAGTTGCCCAATAAAGTTATAATACCCCAAGTCAGGTTATGGGTATAATGCTTCTTGACCAACGTCACCCTCTTCCATTGTTCTCCCCTATTTTCCCCTCCCATCCTTACCTTCAAGTTACATACTTCAACTTTTATATAGTGTACATTGAATATAATGACAGCATTTGCTACCCCTTCCTCCCTTCATTTGTGTGTCCCCATTTTGTTTTCCCCCTTCACATGTTGTCATTTCCTGGTGACCCACTTTTTCAATGTGATTTTTCACCTGTTGTGGAGTGTAAAACTGGTGATTGTAAAACTGGTTCTGGAGATACGGAAACCTAGATTTGTCCAGTTCTGCCACTTTCCTAGTTAGATAACATTAGATAATTTAGTTCTTTACCATTAATACAAGGCTAATGAACTGATTGCAGTTGTCAAAAGGTATAAATTGCCATGCGGCTGTTGTTGTTTATTCCTGGCCAATACTGCCTAGTTGGAAGTCAAAGGTGGATTGACATTTTAGGGATGCATAGAGTCGACTCAACCTCTAAGTCTCTGGAACTCTTATTTGCTGAGGTCTTCCTATATTCCCTCTGAAAAACAAGGCAGAATATAATAAAAAGAGATTTTTTTCAGTTTAAGCTTCTCTCCAGGTATTTGTAAATTAGAACTGATATACGTTTCTCATGGTTACTGTGCATTATAGTCAAAACCAAGAGGACTATTTTCTTTTTTTTTTTAATAAGGACTGTTTTCTCTCAACCTTTGAGGTTGCCCCTGGTGCAGTCTATTCTGAATCTCCTTTCTCTGTGCTGGTCAGTAGATCATGGGCAAGTCCCTCCTTTATTCCTGCAAGGTGCTGCTTAATACTTCAGATCCTATGGCCTCTGTAGTTGTGTCCCCAATATTGAGTTTGTTAGGGCTACTAGATTTTCCAGTGCATCTTCATTTGTTCTGGTAATTGGGCTGTTTTGAACACCTTGGAGAATAACTTAAAGGTTAGCTTCTGTCTCCTTATTTTCCTAGTCCCGGAGATCTTAAAATATGAGCAGGTATCAGAGAATTCAAGTGAAAATTTCTGCCCACTGATGGGCATTTTCTGCCCATCAGTGGGCAGAAATTTTCTATTTAGATAGAAAAGCAGAAAAAGTTCATGTCATCTGCAAAAAAAAACAAACATCAAACTGGAGAGCAACATGTTGAGAGACATAGCCATAGCCATGTAGAATTTCGACCTTAAAAATATAATATGATTGAAAATGAAGTTTATTTGGGGAGGTAGGATGGAGAAAGGAAAAAATAATGATATGTATATGAAAACAGCATAATGAAATCCACTAGAAATTATTTGGAAAGGAAAAAGAAGTTAAAAAGCATTATAGAGCAAGATGTTGGTTGCTCAGGAGGCTGAGATCTGAGGATCACAGTTCAAAGCTAGCCTGGACAATAAAATCTGTGGGTCTCTTATCTCCAGTTAACCACCAAGAAGCCAGAAGAGGAGCTGTGGCATGTGGTAGAGCACTAACCTTGAGCACAAAAGCTCAGGGATAGCACTCAGGCCTTGGGTTCAAGTTGCAGGCACAGCACACACACACACACACACACACACACACACAAAGTAAATCACAAAGGGGATTAAATTGAATAAACTATATTATATGTTTGTGTATAAATCTCACAATGAAATTCATTTGTCTAATTATCTATGTGAATAGAAAAGTAAAACAAAGGAATCCCCCTTGGTGAAAATAATTATGTGTCTGTAAACAGCTCCTTTTTCTTCAACAGGGACACACTATCAGATCCCCATTTGTCCTCTAAAACACTACGCATTCTTCATAGAGGTTGGTGTCTGATTTTCTATAGGCATCAGATCTTTGTAGAAGAAGGAAGTACACCTATGTCAAACTTCTATTCTTTTACTTTTCTTCCTTTAGGTCTCTCTCTCCCTCATCTCCAAAGAAAACATTCCATCTGAACACTGCAACCCTCACTAGCGGACATTACAGTGATTACTAGCTCTTCTTCCTCCTCCTCTTCCTCTTCTTCCTCTCTTCTCTCTGTGAAAATGTGTCCATTGCTCCCTCCAATACCAGCCGGAAATCATCTCCATCTCCTTTGTAGTTTTCCAGTGTGAAGCTAATGCCACTATCTTCGACTATATCCCCACATCGAGGGCAGGGCCTCCAACATAGGAGGTGAACAGGAATGTTTTGTCTAGACTTCCCAAATGAAGCTGGGCACCGGTAGCTCAAGCTGTTAATCTTAGCCACTCAGGAGGCTGAGATCTGAGGATCGTGGTTTAAAGCCAGCCCTGGCAGGAAAGTCCCTGAAAATCTTATCTCCAATAAACCTCCAGGCAATTGAAAATGGTGCTGTGGCTCAAGTGGTAGAGCACTTGCTTTGAGCTAAAGAGCTGAGGGACAGTGCCCAGCCCTAGAGTTCAAGCGCCACCACGGACAAAAAAAAAAAAAAAAAAAAAAAATTCCCAAATTAGTGTTGCCATGTCTCCATGTTTTCTTCTCTCTCATTTCCTTTCATTTTGTACATTGAAGGTCTACTTCAGTTCCCTCCCCTTGATGGATGATATGTTTCAAATCTCAGGTCACTTTATTTATTTATTTATTTATTTATTTATTTATTTATTTATTTATTTATTTATTTTTGTGCCAGATCTGGAACTTGAACTCAGGACCTGGGCATTGTCCCTCAGCTCTTCTGCTCAGGGGTAGCACTCTGCTACTTGAGCCACAACTCTACTTCTGTCATTTTGGTGGTTAATTGGAGAAAAGATTCTTATGAACCTTCCTGCCTGGGCTGACTTAGAACCATAATCCTCAGATCTCAACCTCCTGGGTAGCTAGGAATACAGGCATGAGCCACCAGCACCAAGGTTCAGTACACTCTTGGAAGGTGAAGTGGAATTAAGTCTGCAGAGTGCTAAATCCAGGAATCCAGTGCCTCATTCACAGTGGGAATGCATAAGGGATGGCTAACATCCCCAGTGCTAACCCGCCGTTCTCACTTCAGGTTAGCGTTGGTAAATCTGCTGTTTGGTGTGAGCACTATGGGACTTCACAGTGCTGTCCTGCAGCTAGGACTTTCCCACACTCAGCAGCAAGCAGGCAGTCAATGGCTCCTGGCTGGGACAGAGGCATGTACACACAGCACGCACCAAAATGAAGTGAATCATTGTCAGATGATGGGATCCTCCGGCTTGTCTGTTGTTGGGGGTGAGCCATGGGGAGGAACCAACAGCTGTTTCCCTTGCTTCTGGTAATGATGATGGAAGAGGATTCGATTCCGTGTAGGATCCAGAACCCAAACGGGAAAAATCTGGGCTAACTCAGCATGTGCTTAATGAAAATCATTTAGCTTGGGCTGAGGTCTTCCGTACCACACGCTGCGATATACTGTGCTCTTAACAAAGCAGCTTTGGAGACAATGGCATTTAGGAAAGGGAAATGCTGTGTAAAAATCACTCCCTTGCATCTTGCCTTCCGTATCTGTCCTATGGCCCCAGTGACTGGTGGGCTAGATTGGAAAGGAACTGGCTAGACGACCCGGAATTTCCATTTTTAAATTTGTCTCAGGTGCCTTTCCCAAACTGGTGGGCATAGTCTCTGAAGAGACTACTTGTTTAGTTATTTCCCATTGCTCTTGCTACACTGCTTTTGGCAGCCACCTGCAGAAAACGCATCAGGTGGATTCTCACACGGGTTTCAATTAGATGCTCAATTTATTAATACGCTACAGTGATGGGACTCTTCCACAGTTTCTAAGCAACTGGTCCTGAGACTCAGCGCTTGTTTATACATCACCTGCTATAAGACATCGATAAGAGATTGCATCTCTTCCCTCCAAGCAGGAAATGATCCCTGGACATCAATTGATGGCACAGAGAATCATTATAAGATTTTTTTTTATTAATCGTTTCCTATATTTCAACACTAGAGGAATGCCGGGAGAATGCAGGAATATGCTGGGTAGACATTTGAGGTTTTGTGAAGGGACACATGACAGAAAGAGCTACACTAGTTAGCATGCTTTGTTCCTTGGTGAGTCTAGCCATCTTTATCACAGGCTTTTTCTTAAAGTGTTTCTGTTTCGATAAATTTTGTTCAGGCACTGGCTGTGAGTACACATACATTATCCTCCTCACATAGATGTTTTTACCAATGGAGAATATCTTAGATCTTTCACCAAGGTAAGTAGTGGAACAAGTGTTGTCTGAAAGCTTGACTTTGTAGTTGGATTAAAAAAAAAATTACTGCTGCATAATACTCTGACTAGAGTAGAGATGACAGGGGTAGGATGACTGATTTCCCTGTTAGCTTAACACAGTGATAGTTGAAAATATAAATTGAAAAAGTCAACCAAACAGACCAAATGGAGTAATTTCTCTTTGAAAGCAAATTGTCTGCTTGTTGGCTGGAATTTGATTAAATCATTGGGCTGTTCTGGCATCCTGTAGACAGTACACCATAATCTTATATGTCAAGCTAATGAACATGGAAATGAATCGATAAAACAGCTGTTTCCAATGAAGTAAACACTATACTGTCATGTAAATGACAATTCTTAACACAATGCCAGGTGATTTTTTTTCTCCTTCCTCCTCAACAGGGGCTGCAAAATGGTATTATAGGAAGGCCCCATTACTTGAGATTTGACAAGATTATTTTCAAGTACCACCAGGGGACATGATAGAGTCAGTATTTTTGTAAGCATGTATATTAATCGTACAAAGTAATGGGGTTCCCTTGACATTTCAGTAATGCATATATTCATGTTCATCACCTCTATTACCCATTTTTATCCTCTTTCTCACCTCCTTCCTTTTCCCTTCCATGCCTGTGATATTCTTCCTTGTATTTGTTTATGCTTTCTTGTCGCACTAAATTCTACCTATGAAAGAAAATAGATAATTCTTATCATTGTGAGACTGGTTTATTTCACTTGACATGACAATTCCTAGTTCCATCCATATTCCTACCAACAATATAATTTTATGCTTGTTATAGCTAATAATACTCAATTAGATGTATATCTGTATATATATGTGTGTGTATATATATGTACATATATGTGTATATATATATTCCATATATACATTCATCTATTGATGGGCATCTAGGCTGATTTCATAAAGAGGCTAGTAGGAATAATATCATGATAAATATGGATATAAAATATAAACAGAAATTTAACTTTGATACTTTTTGTATACCATGATCATACAGTACGTCTATGTTTTGAAATTTCTCAAGGAACTCCATGCTGATTTTCAGAGTGGTTGTATTAATTTACATTCCTATCACTGTACATAGGAATTTCTTTTCACTCATATTGTCATCAACACTTGTTGATTGTGTGTTCTATTTTGTTGATGTTGATGATTGTAACTGTCAACCACCATCTGACTGAGGTAATTGGGTATTCTGACTCAGTGTAGCTATGAATTACATTATCCTGATTGCTAAAGAAGTTGTATTATTTGTCATTTATTTGCTATCTTTACTTCTTCATTTAAAATGTGCCTATTGAGTTCATTTGTCTGTATATGAGATGAATTTGTGTTTTTATTTTTTTATTATTTTATTGTGAGAATACTGTACAGAGGAGTTACAATTACATAGGTAAGATAATGAGTACATTTCTTATCAAGCATTGTTGTCTCCTCTTTGTTTCCCCTTCCCATCCCTTCCCATATGCCCCCCACCTCCCCCTACCCAATCCTCTCTCCTCACCAAAGTTATAAAGTTTGTTTTTTGACATAACAACTGTACATCTCATTGTTGCAATGGGTCCACCTGTATCCCTAGTTAAACAATTTGTTTTTGCCCTTCCCCTCCACAAATTATACCAACATCAAATACAGTGAGAGCAGGGGTTATACCATGGGGGAGGGACATACAAAGCAACATAGAAATCATCTTATAAATATGTTAGAAACATATTGCATGAAAGAAAAAAAATTTGTATACTTATCTTGGGGTCATTCCCCTAGCATCAACTTATCTGACCTTTTCTGCTTGACTCAGACATATACTAGTTATTGCAAATAAGGGAAACCATGGGATCTATGTTTCTTTGGGCCTGGCTTACTTCACTTAATATAATTTTTTCCAAGTCTTTCCATTTCCTAACAAATGAGTTAATGTCAGTCTTTCTGATAGAGACATAGAATTCCATTGTTCATATATACCCCATTTTCTTGATCCCTTCATCTACTGAGGGGCATTTGGGTTGGGTCCATATCTTAGCTATGTTAAATAATGCTGCAATAAACATAGTTGTGCTGGTAGCTTTAGTATAGTCTTGGCTGGAAGAATATCAATACCAAATTTCAAACTCTACTACAAAGCCATAGTAATCAAAACAGCTTGGTACTGAATTTGTGTTCTTTTGATGTTTAATTTTTGAATTCTTTATATATGGTATTAATCCATTGTGAAGTGAGGAACTGGTAAAAATGTTCTTTCATTTGTAGACTGTCTCTTAATCCTGTTAATTGTTTCTTTCACTGTACAGAGGCTTTTAAGTTTCATGTGATCACATTGGTCAATTCTTGCTCTTATCTCCTGAGCCAATGGATTCCTATGCTGAAAGTCAGTGACATTGCCCAATGCCTGTATCTTGAAGTATTTCCCACATGGTTTCTTTCAGTAGTTTTATGGTTTCAGATATTACATCAAGATTCTTGATCTATTGAGCTGATGTAGTTGAAAGGTGGGTAATATATCAGTTGGTCAAGAGCAAATTAATCAGAAGAAAACTAGGTCAAGCATACAAATTACCAGTTCATGTTGAGTATCCTCATTATTGTTGATGTTATTGATCATCAATATGAAACCATTTTTTACTATACGTAGCAAACACCTTTTTATGCTTTGATAATTGTGAATATAATTATGGTTCTGGGAGCATGCTCTTAAAGGAGATATTAGAACCTGGGCTCTTCCTGTCTGAGTAACACTAAGTAAATCTCAGTGATAATTGAAACAATTGATAATTTGAGGAGCATTTATAGTTACCTTATCAACATTAGTGGTTAGGAATAAGGACTTTGTGAGATTGTCTGAATCTGAAGCCTTGTTTTGTGTGTGATATTGATTGTGTGAACCATTACTGATGGTAGGTATGACTGAGTTTCTGTATCTATAAATTGGGATCAATCATTAATCTTACTTCATGTGGTGGTTGCCAAGATTATGTGATATCATGGAAAAGAATCACTTACGTATATGGATACCATATAGATTCAGTATTATCAGTACAGCTTCCTAAAGCTTTGATCTGGTAGGAGGAACCGGTGCTGTTTTGTAGGTGGAGCTAAAATGCTTCCTTCTGTCCTGATAAAAACTTTTCTTTTAAGAATCGGAATCTTGAGGAGCGTAATTTGGGAGTGGAGACTATGGGATTCTTTAAATACAAGATCACAGATGCTGGAGGGGATGTGGACAGAAGGGAACCTTACTTCATTGTTGGTGGGAGTGTAAACTTGTTCAGCCACCTTGGAAAGCAGTATGGAGGTTCTTCAAAAGACTTCACATAGAGCTCCCCTATGACCCAGCAATCCCACTTTTGGGCATTTACCCAAATGTTTACAAACAAGACCACACTAAAGCTACCAGCACAACTATGTTTATTGCAGCATTATTTACCATAGCTAAGATATGGAACCAACCCAGATGCCCCTCAGTAGATGAATGGATCAAGAAAATGTGGTATATATACACAATGGAATTCTATGCCTCCATCAGAAAGAATGACATTGCCCCATTTGTTAGGAAATGGAAAAACTTGGAAAAAATTATATTAAGTGAAGTAAGCCAAGCCCAAAGAAACATAGGTCCCATGGTTTCCCTTATTTGCAATATCTAGTATATGTATGAGTCAAGCAGAACAGGTCAGATTATGTGATGTTAGGAAAATGAACCCTTAGATATGTATTTTAATGTTTTTTTTCTTTCATGCATTTGTTTCTAACACATTTATAAGATTATTTCTTTGTTGCTTTGTATGTCCCTCGCCCACAGTATAACCCCTGCTTTCACTATATTTGATGTCAGTATAATTTGTGGAGGAGATGGGGAAAAAACAAGTCGTTTAAGGATACAGGTGGACCTGTTGCAACAATGAGAAGTACAAGTTGTCATGTCGAAAAGAACTTTACAACTTTGGGGAGGGGGAGGATTGGGTGGGGAGGTGGGGGGGAGGAGCCTGGGAAGGGATGTGAAGGGTAAACAAAGGAGAAGGCTGTAATGCTTGATAAGAAATGTACTCATTATCTCGCCCATGTAATTGTAACCCCTCTGTACAGTATGTTCACAAAAAATAAAAATTAAAATTAAAAAAAAAGAAATGGAATCTTGCTTAAGTCAGAACTGTCCTCTGTAGCTGTGAAGAAGTATAGCTGACATGAACTGTGGTGGTTCATGCCTATAATCCTAACTTCTCAGGGGTAGAAGTTGTGAGAATTGCCATTCAAGATCAGCAAAAGTTTGCAGGGACTCTTCTCAGCCCATACCCAAGTGTGGTGGTACCTACCTATCATCTTAGCCATAGGCAAAGCCTAACATAGGAAACAATGTTGGAGAAGGGGCATTTTATTTCTAGATGCCATAATTCACTAAACGGTTGTTCTCTGTGAGACATTTATTTTTTTCTGTAATGCTGACACAGAATGTAATTTGTATGAGTCACCACTCTTACCGATTAAGTCTTTGGTGATGAGGGCAAAGGATTTTGCTTGGTCTTAGGAGACTGGTCTAAGTCTATTCAATAGGTCAGACACCCAGGTAGCACAGTGCCCGTGCCAGTGCACCCAACAAACATATCCTTGTTTATTTGAGAACGAATTCCTTCAGCAAAGCCAAATAACAATGACCTAATTTGAAACGTTAATGAAAGACTTTCTTTTTCTTCATTAAATTCTATGTTTTCTTCTAAATCTTAAGGAATGGTACAGCACATGAGGTTAGGTGAACAAGTGAATTATTTCTTTTAAATGGAAATACAATTATGTTGCCCATTTGTGAAAAGCACAATTTGTTGTTTCCTATTTTTGCTGCTGAATATGGAAGTCTATAACTTTATTTAAAGATAAGACCCATCTGGAAATATGAAGGTGGTGCAGGTTTGTCCTAGGAAATAGGTTTGCCTTATTCAGATCATGAAATTTATTAATTATAGAAAGGGAGTAAAAACCCATTAATGCTAATTTTTGCTTTTAATACTCAAAACCCATTATATGAGATATTAGATTCCATCCAATTCTTCTAGTGTATTAACTGCCTTGGAAATGAGTGAAGCCTTAATAAATAAACTGAAAGAGTGAAAACTTCCCGCCAGTGGCTTCCATATGGTTTAGAGACAGGAATAAGCAGACATCAATGCTACCACATAGAGCTGGGTGCTGGTGGCTCATACCTATAATCCTAGGTGTGGGTCTGAGCAGTATATGAGACCCAGTCTCAAATTTAGGAGTGTAAAAATTGGCTAGAGTATGCTCAGTAGTAGATCATCTATCTAGTGAACATATGGCCCTAAATTCAATTCCCTGCACCATCCCCCCAAAGATGTCCCATAAACTTTATCCATTTGAAAAGGACCATTTTTGACTTCCTGAAACTCAACCTAAACCAGTGACATCTGAAACTAAGAAGTATTCTGGGGAATGAATCCAGGTCTAGTCAGTAGAGTTCTCCATTGTCTCTTTAATTTTAAGAAAAGATAAGCAAGATACTAGGAAACTCAGTAATAGGTGTCTACTCAGCCATTCAAAAGCTCTCTGGGGCTTAAAATTAATTTTTTAAAAAATATAGGCCTGCAGATAATCTTCTAATTATTAGTTTTAAAATGAAAAAGCCCTTTAAACTGTGCTTGCACTGAGAATAACAATGCACAGAGATGACCTTCCACTTTTCTTTCTTTTTGACTTCTCCCAGCTGGGTGCCCTTGAGGATAAGGCTGGGGAAATGTCTCCCCTATTGAAAGCAGCTTTGGGGCGAGTATAGTTTAATACTCCATAAAAGCCAGAGGCACTGCAAAGTAAATAAAGATATTTCTCCCTTGGAAGATGTGTGAACCTACCTGTTCTGGAATAATTTTATTAGAATCACAGTAAGATACTGAAATATATGGTCATCAAGGTAGGTTCCCACTGAAGACCCTAAATAGCCCTATTAAGTGATCAATAAGGTTGTTTTTCTCCAGTGATTCCTGTGTAGATTCTAAGAGAGATAAAAATAAAAAGAAAAGAAGAGAAAAAAATCGAGTGTAAAAATAGTCTCCATCTTTTCTTGGATATTATGAAACAAAGGCCAGAAGAGTTTTAATCATAGTTTCTAAAAAGGATTTGGTATTTTTGGATGATCACTACAAAAGCAAATGATGGAATTTAAATTATGGCTATAAATGTAAGTTCTTCAAGAGAAGAGCTGATTAAAATGGTAGTTATTTAATTAATGATATTCTGGTTGCCAACAATGTATGTGCTTGGGTTCTAGCATGATACACAATCATAGCAAGACAAAATGAGGATGGAGACACTAAAAATCACCTCTCCATGTCTATTCATTCCCTAGAATCTTACAAATTGTTCTGTTGAGGACTCTGTGCTGCTTTTTTATTTATAAGTCTTTCCATTTCCTTACAAATGGGCAGTGTCATTCTTTCTGATGGAGTATAGAATTCCATTGTATACACAGATACAGACACAGATACAGACACAGACACAGACACACTGACACACACACACACACACACACACATATACACACACGTATACCACTTTTTCTTGTCTACTCATCTACTGAGGGACATCTGGGTTGGTTCTATATCTTAGCTATGGTGAATGATGCTGTGATAAACATAGTTGCACCAGTAGCCTTAGTATGGCCTTGTTTGTGATCATTTGGGCCTGGGCGCTGTCCCTCAGCTCCTCAGCTCAAGGCTAGCACTCTACCACTTGAGCCACAGTGCCACTTCTAGCTTTTTTCTTTTTGCTTATGTGGTGCTGAGGAATCGAAACCAGGGCCTCAGGCATGCAAGGCAAGTGCTCTACCACTGAGCCACCTTCCCAGCCCTATGTGGAATCTTTTGAGGAACCTCCATACTGATTTCCAGAGGGTTTGAATAAGTTTACACTCACACCAACAGTGGTGGCCACATCCCCTCCAGCATCTGTTGTTATTAGATTTTTTTTATTATAGCCATTCTAACTGAGGTGAGGTAGAATCTCAATAATCAGTATATGTCTAGGATAATCTTAGCAGATGAGCTCAATAGCTATGTGCAAATAACCATGTAAGATGACACTGAGCAAAATGAACTCCAAGACATGGACATAAGAGGTTTTTCTTTCTTGTTGTTTTTAATGTACTATGTGATTTTTTTGTTTCTTTTGTATGTTATTCTCCCTATAGTATATCCCCTGTTGTCATTGTATTTTATTTTGGTACCCTGGTATTATATATAGGTTTATTTGAATTCGGGAAGGGAAGGGGAACAACAGAATGGTGAGACAAAGAACCAATGCAACAGTGATATACACAATATGTTGGAAATGATCTGTGCAACTTGGGGGTGGGGAAGGTGGGGGAGGGAAAGTGGGAGAAAAATGAGGGAAGGGGTAACAAGTTTGACAAGACATGTACTTATTACCTTACTAATGTAACTGTAAACCCTCTGCACATCTCTTTGACAATAAAAAATTATTAAAACATTTCTATAGTTGTACAAAGGGACTTCAATTCAATATGTCATTTTATAATTACAACACATCTTGATTAATGTCGCCCCTTCCATCATTCTCCCCTAGCGCTCCCAAGCCCACTCTTACTCTCAAGAGTTACCCGGCTCCATTTTCACATATGTACATCAAATACTGCGACTGTATGAGTCCAGCTTTTCTCTCTCCATTTCTCTGTTTTCCTCCTACCTTCCTCCTTCACCTACCACTTCTTACACAAAATGGGTTTCCGTTTCATGGTATTGGTTTTGTTAAATTGTAGGTTAGTTGTTTAAAGGAGTTACACCCATGTAATCCTCTCCTGTATAAACCATACTTTAGTTAATTTATTTGTGTGTATATATATATATATATATATATATGCATGTTTTCATAAATGTTTATAATTTAGATCCAACTTCCACATAGAAGATAAAATATATACCCTCCTCGTTTGTTGGTTCTCTTCCTTTTCTCTTTCCCTTCTTTTTTTCCCTTTTTTCTTCTTTTCTTTCTTTCTTCTTTTTCTCCCTCTTTTTCTTTCTTATTCATTTTCTTTTCTTTCTTCTTTCCTTCCTTCTTTCATTTTTTCTCCTTCCTTCGCTTCCTCCCTACCTTCTTCTTTCCCTCCCACCTTCCTTCCCACCCAACCTCCCTTTCCTCTGTCTGTCTGTCTTTTTTTGGTGTTGGTACTGGGGCTTACACTCAGGGGCTGTCCTTTAGCTTTTTTGCCAAGATTGGTACTCTACTCTTTGTGCCACAGCTCCATGTCCAGCTGTTGTCCGTTAATTGGAGGTAAGAGTTAGTTGACCTTAGTATGATATCTATGCTTCTTTCAGTTCATAGAAAGATTTTTGAATATCTGAGCCACTTTGGATATGACAGACTCTCAAAAATTTAAAATCTTCATGGACTAGAAATCACTATTCTAAAGTCTAGAGTAATGGTTTTCATTCAGGATGATTGAGATTTCAGGGAACATTTGGTAATGTCTGGGGACATTTTACTTTACTGGCTTTCATGGGAGTTTAATGAGTGGGATGCAGAGATGTTGTTCAGTCTCCTGTACTGACTGTACTGGGAATCCCCTTTTCACAAAGAATTCCTCAGCCTTAAATGTTGTCAAGGCCAAGACTGAGAAAATCTAACAACTCAGAATAAGTCTAAGCCTTCTTCTGCATGAGGCACTTCCGGAAGTATAAAGACAGTTGTAATCTCTTTGCTTTTCCTTGTTCAGGCTAAATATTTGTAATTAGGTTAAATGGGGTAATTAGTTTGTAACTACTTTTGTAATTAGTTTGACTGTTGCTCTCAAGGTGCAGTCTCTAGCGCCCCTCCTTAGGACCTCCTTTAATTTATCAAAGTCTCATTCAAAATGACAAATTCAAGCTTAGTGAATTTTGCTAATATAATGTTGATGAGTTTAGCATACGGCCCAGTAAATAGGAGTGCTCAGAAAACACCAAAGAAAGAAATCAATGATACAATAAATCAAAGAAAAGAAGAAAAATGCTAAAGTATTATATCTAGGATCTCCCTAATGAGGTTCTTTTGTTTGTATATATATATTTTTAATTGCTTCACAAGCACTGGTTTATGACAGCCATTTATGGATGGCTTGTAATACCACAAACTTCCATTTAGGGGAGCCCAATCTCCAATTCAAGTACTGAGATATGTTTTCTTAAACTTTTGTTTTTCTCCCACAAAAGTTCTTAAAAACTTTTGAGGTGGGGGAGAGAATATTTTCTCTTTTTGATTTGTTTGTATTAATCGTATATTGAGGGCTTATAACAATACTACTATGGTTTTATAGTTTTAGAAGAAAAGTCAAGTCCAAAATGAGACTTCCAACTTTTAATGGCAGTCTAAGCATAAGTTTATGGTTTCTTCCCCCTGGGTAGTTCTAAAATGATCCTCTGTTTAATGAGAATGTAACTATTTAAAAGCCGCTTTTAACCCTCTGGCTATGTTTCCTTTGAGTACTGGACATAGAAAGTCTGGATTTCAGAGAGGAGCTAGAGAGTTCGTAGGAGAAAAAGGAGCTTCCCTAGTCCTTCTGAATTGCTTTATAAAATCCCCTCTGTGTCAGATGGTTACAAAGTAGGGGAACTCACAAATTGTCAGAGTTGGGAGAAATCAGGGTGATCGATGAGCATTCCTATACCTCTCCATACTGTGACTTCCACGAAGCAGGCATTCCTTCAAAATTTACAGGTTACAGGTATAGGGTAGAAAATTTAACTCCTTCAGAGGAAGCTCCATTTTCATGTCAGATCCATCTCAAAAAAATGGAGGAGGCACCTGTGTGCAGCGTATCTTCTTTGGTGGTATGAATTTTGAACTCATGGCTAGGTCAGGCTCTCTACCACTTAAGATACTGCCTTACGTGGTTCTCGCTTCTTTTGCTTTGCTTACTTTAAAAATGGGTTTCATGTATTTTTCTCAAACTGATCTGGATAGCAGTCTTCCTAGTTTAGCCTCTTGTGTAGCTGAGAGGCATCCCTATACCACCATACTAATTTCTAGTTGAGACGAGGTATTCTTAACTTGTACCTTGGCTAACCTCAAACCTCAGTCCTTACAATTTCTACCTTCCCAGTAGCTGGCATTATAGGTCGGAGCATTCTGCCTAGTATCTCTCATAAAAGCAATCTTCAGGCCTTATAGCATGGCCTGCTTTATTCTCCATCGGCATGAGGGCCTGCCAAGACACTCTCCATCAACCTCTACCTGTATATGATGCCTCTATCCCCCTTTTCTGCTGAACTACAATGAGTTCTCTAGGACTGAGGATCTGCCTGTGTCAGTGACAAGAGCTTGTTAAATGCAGATACCAGATATTGCTGCCTGCCCTGTTCCCAATCAGACTTCATAGATAACATTGTGATTAGGTTGTTCATGCCTCTATATCAGAAGTTCATACAGGAATTAATCTAGCTTTTGTGAATTTGGATTCTATAAGCCAGCAACTTTTCTGAAGAAAGTTTGACACAATAGGAAGATTTTGGAGTTTTTGAATCAACTTGGACTCTAGGCCCACCTCCCCTGCACCTCAACTTCGAGTTCAAAAAGGTATTCAACTCTCTGATTTCTAGGTACTTTACTTTTCAAATATCTGTATACTTGTGGATAGAATGTAATTCACAGAAATCACTTCATAAATTATATAGTGATGTACATGTACCTAGTTTTTATGTTTTATTATATTTATTTTTATCTTCTAAAGAGTTGTACAAAGGGATCGCAATTCAATATGTCAGTTTACGAATACAATATATCTTGATTCATGTAAATCCCTACCCTCCTTCCCCTTCTCTGTCTAGTTACCTTGTTCCAATTCTCACACACAAATACACATATTGAATATTTTGACTGCATTCACATACCCTTCCTTTCTCTATTTGTCTTCCCTCTCTTTCTGATATGTTTCAGTCTCCTGGTATTTATTTGGTTAACCTATCCGTTAATTATTCAAAGGAATACAGCCATCCACACACTACAGTATATTTAGTTGCAAACATGTATTTATGTGATGCCTGTAGTTAGCTATGCTCAAAATATATGAGTTAGATACAAGTATGAAACTATTGCAAATTTGAGTAATTTTTGGTATGAAGAGACCTCACAGTCACTGTATAAAGCAGGGGAAGATCACTCACAGGAAACCAGGGAAACTCACCCTAAAAGCAGAGAATTATTCTACAGATGGAAGATTTCATTCAATAAGTTCCAAACAGTTTGTTGTATTCATTATTATCTTTAATATGGTAAATTAGGACTCTCAAAAGAGGTGAAGATTATAATTGAACTATTTACATAGCAAAGAATAAAGTAAAATATAGACAAAAAAGCACAGTGCTGTTGAAAATAAATGAGAGAATCTTGAACTTTTCTATTTTCCCTACTAAATCTTGGGTAAATTGATCTCTCTGAACTTCAGGATCATAATTTCCAACCCCAGTTAGTTGTTCTATGAAATGATCTCTAATCAACTGACCAGCTCTGACAATTTTTTAACCTATGAAACATTTATTATTTAAAATCCTCTTTCTTTTTCACTGGCATTTTTGAAACAATTAATCTATGTTAAAGAAAATGCATCATTGCTATCACATTGCAATTTTAAACAGCCATACTAATGTTGTAGATCTCCAGGAATGGTAGGTTTCTGGATTTAAAGCTTTCAATACCCACAACAAATGATAAAGTATGATGTTATGTCACTTCCAAAACAATGGAAATGGAGATCATCAAACTAGAACATGTTCACACAGAAAAAAATGGTAGAAACTTAAGACAGGGACTGTTTGGAGAGGAGAGCCACTGAGGCAGCGTGAATGAAAGGACTGAGGAAAGAGCAGCCGATGTTCTTTGTATGTGTTAGGAAACTCGAAGGGAAAGGAACAGACCAGGCTTGATCTCAACAGGTGAGGACTGTTTATTGAAGCACACATAGGGGCAATCAACCTTCCTGTAGGATCCCAAGTTGTGCAAAAAGGTAGGGCTGGATTTAGGCTTTTAGGGGTCTGATCAAGGAGACCTAGAGGTTATGTAGTTCAGTACAGGGCAGGTGGCTACAGGTATGAGCAGAAAATAGGGTATTAGTCTATCTTGTGGTTACAACCATTAACAAGAGGTATAGATTGTTTTTAGTATATTTTTTATTATAAAGATACTGTACAGAGTTAGATACTTACATGAGTAAAGGAATGAGTACAGTTCTTATCCAGCATTGTTACCTCCTCCTTTGCTTTTCCCCTACCATCCTTTCCCTCTCCACCTCCCCAATTCTTCCCTCCTTGCCCCCCTGCTGAAGTTGTAATGTTTGTTTTCAACATAGTGTCTTGTACACCTCATTGTTACAATGGGTCAAACTGTATCCTAATTTCAGCATTTTGTATTTGCCTTTCCCTCCCCAAATTAGAAAAATGTATAAACAAACTGCCAGGCACCAGAATCAACTACAATGAAAACAGGGATTATACCATGAGGGGAGAACTTACAAAAGAAACAACAAAAAATCACATAGTACGTTATAAATACATTAAAAACAACAGCAAGAAAGATAAAACCTTTTGTGCCCCTATCTTGGGGTTCATTTTGCTTAGCATCATCTTATATGGTTGTATGTGCCTAGCTTTTGACCTTTTCTATTTGTCCTAGACATATACTAGTTATTGCAAATAAGGGAAACCATGGGCCCTATGTTTCTTTGGCCCTGGCTTACTTATTAATATAATTATTTTCCAAGTCTTTCCATTTTTTAACAAATGTGGTGGTGTCATGTCTGACCTATAGCCACCTAATCTTCGACAAGGGAGCTAAAAAAATAGAATGGAAGAAAGACAACCTCTTCATTAAATGGTACTAGCAAAATTGGTTAAACACTTGTAGAAAACTAAAGCTAGATCTTTATATATCAACCTGCACCAGAATCATCTCCAAATGGATCAAAGACCCCGAAGTCAAAGCAGATGCCCTGAAAACATTACAGGAAGGAATAGGAGAATTTCTAGGGCTCCGGGCACAGGCTAAATTTGTCTTAATAAAGACCCAGAATACAACAAATCAAAGAAAGATTGGACAAATAGCTAGGAAGATCAATAGAAAGCCCATGGACTGGGAGAAGATCTTCACTAGCCATACAACGGAGAAGGGTCTCATATCTAAAATATACTTAGAACTCAAAAAATTAAGTCCCCCAACAACAAATACTCAAAGAAACAACTGACTGATTAATAAGAGGTATAGTTGGTATATATAGTAATAATTGACTCATAGTTAGGGAGCAGAAGGGAGCAATATTAGTTTCAAGGTCTCAAGCTTTTAGGGTACAAACAGCTTTAAGTTAAACATACTTAGGGTAGTAACTTATATATCTATTTTGTCTTGGCTGTTTGACCTTTTCAGGGTCCAATGCTCTGCCTTCTGAGTACTGATGAAAGTGGCTTTCCAATCTCCTAACCTTTCTGGGTCTTACTGCTCACAGGTTAGGCCCACAATGGAATGTTTATGGCTGGGCTTATGTCAGATTACCCTGCCTATAAGAACATTCTTCCATACCTGGAGTTTTGCCTGATGTATTTATGTGCTTGGGATAATAGGATGGGAGTCAATCCTTCATCTGGGTGAAAACAGATGAGTAAACCCACTATAAATTGTTTAGAAAATGTGGGGAAAAAAAGAATTCTAGAAGGGGTGGTTTTGATAAAAGAAAACTGTATGTATATATGCATACAACAAAATAAATTCTCCTTTGTACAATTAATATTTGTTATTACAAATGAAAAAAGCTGGAACTGTGGAAAAATGCTATCTGCAAAATAAAGCCAGAAAAGGGGAAGGGAAGAATAGAGAATAGAAGAAAAAGAAAAAGAAGAAAAGAGAAAAGAAAGTGGGGAAAAAAGAAAGGAGCATCTGCGGTCTGGTGAATTGCAACCAACCTTAGGTACTGGGTAGATTCTTGTCCTCTCTATTTTTGGAAGGAATTGAGAGTTCCTGCTTCTGTTTTAGGGACTATGGGTAACTTGTAAATGAGAGAACAGAGTGAATAGAGAATGTTTTGTATGGACTGACTGGCTGAGAAAAACCTTAGATCATCACTAACCCACACCTGACCTTTGTTGGGTAATTAATGTGCAGGAAGCTATGGATTTCATGCTCTCTTGTTTTGGCAGAGAGAAAGGAAATTAACATATACCTCTCCCC
The DNA here is from genome assembly GCF_024711535.1 of Dipodomys merriami. Taxonomy (NCBI): domain Eukaryota; kingdom Metazoa; phylum Chordata; class Mammalia; order Rodentia; family Heteromyidae; genus Dipodomys; species Dipodomys merriami. The sequence goes on along the minus strand of NW_027203493.1, from coordinate 14,552,322 downwards.
AGGTGAGGTGGACACGGATGAAATAGCAGATGGTAGCTTATTCTAGTACTTTTGATTTCCATGATGGAGATCCTACACTTGTCCTCTCCATTTGGTCTCCCTGCTGCTTCTCAATTGTTCCTCTCTCTGGTGGGGTGCCTTCTCTTGCTCTATTCTTCTGGACAGAGCAACTTTCATTTTCTTGTTCTTTTTTTCCCTCCCAACCCCATCCCCTGGGTAGGGTTATTTAATATTTCACCTCTGTCTGGTCTCATATATTTCTTATGAATGGATTTTATGCTGAGTTTCTTTGGGACTTTCCATTTTGATACAAAATCCCTTTGCAATTTTTTTAACCTTTTTAACATTTCAGTTCTCACTTAAATGCTTTAGCTTTCAAGAGTATTGTCTTTGAAACAGGCTGCAAGTGTCTGTTTTGGAAGTCAAATACAGAATAGTGACACTTCCTTTCTCTAGGCTTTCCACCTCTAACAATCATAATTCGTCCACAGGCAGTGGATGTCTCCACTGAATAGCAGGTAATATAAAAACAGAAAAGCCCAGGAACAAATTTTAAAGCTTTTTCCCACAACAGAACTACAGCGCTATTCACCCTGACATACAATTCTCTGCTTCTGACAGGAAACTTGAATTTTCTTGTACTTTCTTTTTTTATTTTATATATTTGAGTTGTACAGCATGATGTTCTGATATACATATACATAGTGAAATGATTACTACAGTTAAGCAAATTAACTTATCTGTAATCTTCACAGTTACCTTTTTATGTACATGCAATGGAAGCATCTAAAATCTACTTTCTTAGCAGGTTTCTAGTATATAATTCATTATTGTTAACTATAGGCCTTATTCTGCAAATCAGATTGTTGGACATATTCATTCTTCATTCTTCATAATTGCAACTTTGTGCCCCTTGGTGCTTCTCTGTCTGTCTGTCTGTCTCTCTCTTTGTTTTCTTAGTTCCATGTTCTTGGAAGTCACTGTTCTACTCTGGTTCTGTTAGATAATGCAAAATATTTCTTTCTGTATGCTGTTTAATTTACCAGGTCCTTCGGATTCATTTTGTCATGAATAATCTCCACTCTGGTGGTCAACTGCTTGGGTACTAACCTACATCCTGCCCTAGTGGCTATTTTCCAATGTATTTTGCTCTTGAGTTGAATGGATTCCTTACCTATTTTGGGGTATTAAACCTTTATCACATATATGGTTTGCAAAAATAAAGGTAATTTTTCAGGTCCTGCTGGGTGTCAAACACAAGAAAGGCTCACAGGGCACAGCTATGGCCCTACAGGAGGTCCATAATGATAACAAGATACAAGAGCCTTAGGGAAATTTTTTTCCTTCTCATCATGGGACTCTTATTTCTGAAAGAATTCTTGTTCTACTTGCACATTTATGGATATGAAAAGTATTTCTGGTATACTGAAGCAACGGAGTCAGATTTAAGGCCCTAGGATTGCCTCTTACCTAAACAAACCCTGTGGTAAATCCTAAAGTCACAATCAGCCATCAGCTTATTATTACCATTATTATTAGTAGTAGTCAGTTGTGGAGCTTGAACTCAGGGCCTAGATGCTTTCCCTGAGCCTCTTTGTACTGAAGGCTATCATGCTACCATTTGAGCCTCAGTGCCACTTCTGGTTTTGAGTGGTTAATTGGAGTTAAGAATCTCATGAAGACTTGTCTGCCTGGGCTAGTTTCAAACTAAGATTCTCAGATCTCAGCTTTGTGAGTAGGTAGGATTACAGGTGTGAGCCACTGCCACCTTGCCCATCAGCTTATTTTTTTAATTAAGTTTTTTATTGTGAAAATACTGTATAAAGGGGTGATAGTCATATGAGCAAAGTAATGAGTACATTTCTTTTTTTTTTAATAAGTACATTTCTTATCAAGGATTGTTGCCTCCTCCTTTGATTTCCCTCTACCATCCCTTCCCTCCCACCTCCTCAGGTACACTCCCCTCCTCCCCTTGCCTAAATTGTAGTTTGTTTTTTGACGTAGAGGCATGTACATCTCATTGTTGCAATGGGTCAACCTGTATCCCTATTTAAACAATTTGTTTTTTCCTTTCCCCTCCCCAAATAATACCAACATCAAATACAGTGAAAACGGGTTATACCATGGAGAACGGACATTCAAAGCAACAAAAAATCACATGGTACCTTATAAATACCTTAAAAACAATAGCAAGGAAGAAAACAAATGCTTGTGTCCCTATCTTGGGTTTCATTTCACTTAACATCAACTTATCTGACCTTTTCTGCTTGTCCCAGACATATACTAGTTATTCCAAATAAGGGAAACCATGGGACCTATGTTTCTTTGTTGTTTATTTTTTGTTGGTGGTGGTGGTTTTGGTCAGTCCTGGGGCTTGAACTCTAGGCCTGAGCGCTGTCCCCGAGTTCTTCAGCTCAAGGCTGGTGCTCTACCACTTGAGCCACAGTGCCACTTCCGGCCTTTTCTGTTTATGTGGTGCTAAGGAATCGAACCCAGGGCCTCATGCATGGGAGGCATGCTGAGCCACCTTCCCAGCCCCCCATCAGCTTATTTTGTAAGCTAATTATTTCCATATACTTGCTTCAAAACAAAAAAAATTGTATACTTCACTTAATATAATTTTTCCAAGTCTTTCCATTTCCTAACAAATGGGGCAATGCCATTCTTTCTGATGGAGGCATAGAATTCCATTGTGTATATATACCACATTTTCTTGGTCCATTCATCTACTGAGGGGCATCTGGGTTGGTTCCATATCTTAGCTATGGTAAATAATGCTGCAACAAACATAGTTGTGCTGGTAGCTTTAGTGTGGTCTTGTTTGTGATCATTTGAGTAAATGCCCAAAAGTGGGATTGCTGGGTCATAGGGGAGCTCTATGTGGAGTCTTTTGAGGAACCTCCATACTACTTTCCAAAGTGGTTGAACAAGTTTACACTCCCACCAACAATGCAGTAAGGTTCCCTTCTGTCCACATCCCCTCCAGCATCTGTTGTAGGTCCATGGTTTCCCATATTTGCAATAACTAGTATATGTCTGAGACAAGCAGAAATGGTCAGGAAGCTGATGTTAGGTGAAATGAACCCCAAGATAAGGACTCAAATGGTTTTTCTTTCTTGCTATTGTTTCTAAGATATTTAGAAGATATTCCTTTGGGGGCTGGGAAGGTGGCTCAGTGGTAGAGTGCTTGCCTTGCATGCATGAGACCCTGGGTTCAATTCCTCAGCACCACATAAGCAAAAAGAAAATAAGCTGGAAGTGGCGCTGTGGCTCAAGTGTTAGAGCACTAGCCTTGAGCTGAAAAGCTGAGGGACAGTGCCCAGGCCCAGAGTTCAGGCCCCACAACTAGACCCCCCCCCAAAAAAAAAGATATTTCTTTGTTCCTTTCTATGTCCTTCCCCCATGGTATAACCCCTGTTTTCACTGTATTTGATGTTGGTGTAATTTGTGGAGGGGAAGGGAAAAACCAAATTGTTTAAATAGGGATACAGTTGGACCCATTGAAACAATGAGATGCACAAGATGTTATGTTGAAAAACGAACTTTACAACTTTGGTGCAGGGGTGGGGGGGGAGGAGGGGTGGGGAGGATTGAAGGGGGGCGGGGGGGAGGGGAGGATGGGAAGGGATGGGAAGGGGAAACAAAGGAGGAGGCTACAATGCTTGATAAGAAATGTACTCATTATCTTGCCCATGTAATTGTAACCCCTCTGTACAATATTTTCACAATGAAAAAATGAAAAAATAGTATATCAGTATATAATAACATGCATATTACTTATTGAATTATAGCATAATTTTTATAGATTTAAATATTTTTCTGACCTTTAAATGATTATACAAGGGAGTTATAATTTAACATGTCCATTTCGGTGTCTATTGCTTCTTGGCTAAAGTCATTCATTTCCTTATTCTTCACATCTTTCTCTCCCCCTCATAAGTTTATCCTTGGAAAGACTTGCGCTACAATTTTTCTTTTTTCTTTTGGAACAAGCATTATACTCATGTCTTCATTTCAAAATTATTAAATCACTAAGCTATATCTACTTCCAGTTATGAAAAAATTTCATTACAAACATAGTTTTTTAAAATTATTATTTTTTTTTTGAAATGATCTTTATAATTTCAGCAGGAGACAGAGGAGGGGGTAAGGTGGAGGAGGGAAGTGATAGTTGGAAAAAAAATAAAAGGAAGGGGTTAAAAATGTTCGACAAGAAATGTACTCATTTCCTTATTCATGTAACTATAACCCCTTTGCACACCATCTTTACAATAAAATAAAATTTAAAAACTAACACTTCAAGTCATCTCTTCTTTAAGGAAATTTGCATCTAAACCATCATCTGTACAGGTATTTCTCATTCTACTCAAAGTAAACTCCCAATAGCTTCCACTGAGGTCTTCGCTGAATCTTTCTTTTTTTTTTTTAATTTTATTTTATTTTATTTGAGAGGCTGCAATGCTTGGTAAGAAATGTATGCATTATCCTGCCCATGTAAAATTATTTTCTATGTTTGGAACTCTCATTACCAGCGTGGGTGCTATATATTTATATGGTGGTATCAACTCGAGTCTAGTCCCAGAATATAAACTTAGTTCTTTTATGGTTAACAGAGATTCGGGGCTCCATTAGATGAGTAGATACTTCTATTTTCTCAAATATAGATAATAATTAGGCAATGATTTGCCTATTGAAGTATTTTAATCTTAAATACTTCAATGTAATTTAATATTTCAATGGTGATTTAATCATTAATTTTATACCTTACTTTATAAATTCTGTCATTATTGTGGATGTTATGACATTCAATATTAGAAATTTGCAAAAAGTACAGATTCACAAAGAATACGTTTTGAACGCAGGGCTTTGTATGTCCTAGGCTGCCAATCGACTCCATCCTGAGAAGGAGTCTTGCAAGGTTGTCTTTGCGCTTGCTATGTTCTACAAGCTAACCTCAAACTTGTGGTCTTCCCAACTTACCTTTCTGAATGCTGAAATTATAGGCATGTACCACTATGCTTAGCACAAAATGCATATGGCTATTGAATCTACACATGGTATGATGGGCTGTATTAGGCAGTAGGGATGCAGTCAGTGGTAAACTACAAAATTTCTCTCCTTTGGGTGCAAATGTAAATGTGAAGGAACAATTCAGTACTTACACTTTTTTGGGGGGGAGGGTTAAGATATATTAGAAAAACAAAAATAGGAATGATTGTTTGCAATGTTTTCCAGGTTAAACACACACACACATGATATTTTCAATCATCATTAAATAGTTTCTGCATGGATATCATAGTTGAGAAATGTAATCAATTAAAATACCCTATGTCTATCTTTTTTTTTTTTTTGTCGGTCATGGGGCTTGAACTCAGGGCTTGGGCGCTGTCCCTTAGCTCTTCAGCTCAAGGCTAGTGCTCTACCACTTGAGCTACAGCTCCACTTCAGGTTTTTTGAGTGGTGTATTGGAGATCAGAGTCTCATGGGCTTTTTTTGCCCTGGCTAGCTTTGAACTGCGATCCTCAGATCTCAGCCTCCTGGGTAGCTAGAATTACATGCATGAGCCACCGATGCTGGGCTAGTGACTATCTTTTTAAAAGGTTTTAGTTTCCAAATAAGGGAAGTGGTGCTGTGCCTGAAGTGGTAAAGTGCTTGCCTTGAGCTGAAGAATGCAGGGGCAGCACCCAAGCCCAGAGTTCAAGACCCACAACCGACAAGACCAAATGAGTGTTTATCAATCAAACTATCAACTATTGATTGTTTTCCTGATGAATATTGATTGACTTATTGAAATTTAAAATATGAGCAAGTTGATTTCAAATTCAGGCCAATAACATATATTGAGCAGGTGTTCTTTGTTCAATTTACACTGTGTACATTAGGAAAAGATAAGTAGAATATTTATAGGAATACATTTTCCCTGCACTCTCAAAGCCAGTACCACAAAAATAACTAGAAATGCGTGCCTGGAAGAATTTAAGAGTTTCATAGGAGAAAAAAATTATTGCTTTTTTTTAATTGTGAAAATACCATGGGCATTACATGGGCAAGGTAATGAGTACATTTCTTATCAAGCATTGTTGTCTCCTCCTTTGTTTCCCCTTCCCATGCCTTCCCATTCTCCCCCCACCCCTTCATCTCCCCCCCGCACCAAAGTTGTAAAATTCGTTTTTCAACATAATGACTTGTACATCTCCTTGTTGCAATGGGTCCACCTGTATCCCTACTTAAACAAAAAGTATTGCTTTAGTGCCCTAGTAATTTACATTTCTTTTTGCTTTTTTTGCATTTGGGAAAGTACTTTTTGTTGAAGTACAATAGGCATAAGGGTAAATACACAAAATTTAAATATATTTGAAAAAGATTGTTTATTATACATTCTTCTTTTCTTATTTTGTGTGTGTACCAGTTCTGGGGTTTGAACTCAGGGCCTGGTTGCTTGATCCATTACTCTACTTATGGCTTTTTGGTGATTAATAGAAATAAGAGTTTTATGGACTTTCCTGCCCAGGATGGCTTAAACCATAATTCTCAGATCTCACTTCCTGAATAGCTAGGATTACAGGTGTGAACCACCAGCACCCAGCTCTTACTTTATTTTAACTGTGCAAAGGAGTTATATAATTTTCTTTCTATTCTTCTGGATCATGACTGAGAAACAATTGGAACAGAAGTGATTAACCGGAAAGTATATTACATTTCTGTAAGTCTCCTATAGCATAGACGTTTTTATAAAGCAATAAAAACCCAAACAAAGGATTGTGTGGATTTTTATTGTATGTTTGAGGAAGAAAGAATAGTAATGTGGAAAAATGATAGGGCAAAGAATATGAGCTAATGGCAATAAATTGGGAAACTTAGCAAGACCCTAGTGTCTACGTTTTTTTCTGCAAGTCCTCATTTACAGAATCAGGATTTCCCTCTCCTCCAGGTGCAAAGGTACCTCTTGCAGCACAGTTTTATTACCTGTTTCACAAGAAGGCCAGGAAATCCTTGCTAGGTTTTATGACCTTTTGAGGAGGATGGAGGAGGAAGGTCAAAGTGATCTTCCTGCTTTTTACTGTTTTGTCGAAGTCCTTCATCTTAAAATTTTCAGTATGTCAGGGTGCCATCCTTTGAAATAGATTGTTCTGAACCCTTTTGTCTGTGGGGGTTCAAAGCAATAATCTTATTTTCATTTCTGATTTCATGTGCTTTCTCTCTTTTTTTTCCTGTATTAGACTTGTACTAATTAGCTACTTCATTAGATATTTATTATATAGGATATTTTACCATGTCTGCATTCATTTCCCTTTTAATTAGTCTGTGATTTTATTATATCATGATTTTGTACTTTCTTGAGATCAAATTGCTGACCTTTTATTAGTATTTAGAGTGTTTATTAAAATGTTTTTTTATTGTTTATTTCTATTTTTACATTTTCTCTGGTTATTGCCTTAGCTGACTCTTTGACTTTTTTTTTGGTTGGGACTGGATATTGTAGCTCAGTAGATATTTGAATAGCATGTAGGAGGCTCTGAACTCTCTCCTGAACAACACACACACAAATGCAAATGGTTGCTTTGTTGTCTATTCATAATCATTAAATTATACATATTTTGAAATAGCTTTTATTATTTGCTTTTAGGATATGCTTAAAGGATTTTCAAAATGATTATAAGATAATGTGAATTTTCTTCCTTTATATTCTAATTTCATCACAGAAGATATTTAAATGTTTGACACTTATTTTAAGATTTTACTTTCTGGTAAATACTTCTTGTGCACTTAAAATTGTGCATTCTGTCATTGCTTGGGTAATGTCTGTAATTATCAGGTTATTATCTACATTGTTAAGTTTGTATGCTCTTATGGATAGTTCATGTGCCTATCTAGCAGTTATGGAAAAAGGTATATTGCAAAAAGGTATAAAATGTATTAAAATAGATTAATGTTTGATTGCAAACCTGTCAGCTCTCCTCTTTTATTTCTCTTAATTTATGTATTTTGAATTCATTATTTTTCTATGTGTTTCATCTACTTGACGGGTCAATCCTTTACAGAGCAATCTTTTCCATGTCTTAACCCCATTGCTTTTATCTCTAGAAATGGTTTGTCCTAGATCTAGTTTATTTGTTATGAGGCTTCATATGTGGGATACCTTTTAGCTATCACTATCCACTCTACCTCTTTTGACATTACAACTTACCTTTCTTTCTTCTATATAAGGGGGGTGAGTTTGCAATGTTTTTACATTCTAATCCCTGCTTTGTGATTCTTATGAAAGTCATTGATATATTGCTTTTATGTTAATGTGTAGCATAGCTCCTGTTTCCTTTACGTACTGTTAGTTATTTTCTTTGTAGTCTTGCCTGACAGATTAATTGGAGGTTTCTAATTGCATGTTTTCTTTACTAATCTATTTGTTACAAGTGCATTTACTTAATTCTAGTGGATACATTACAACATGAATCTTGACTTACTGTGGTCAAATATAAACTAATACTCTGCTTTCCCAAGCAATGTGGTAGCCTCAATTTAGTTTAATGACATTCACTCCCTTGTGCATTTTGTGTTGATAATTATATAATGAAATGTTAAGAAGTGACTGGTGTGCTAAGTTGTATCTCTCCATTGTACTGATAAGTACACATGATTAATGAATCTCAAGTGCAAACTATGCCATTTATTCCACAGAAACTCCATCTGGTTGACACTGTCAGGGTGCTAATTGGAGTTGGGTTCTTTACTTTCCCCATAGATGTCAGGGACACATTTGTGTCATACTTTTTTAGAATGTCCATATTTAAATTTGTTAGAAATGTCCTAAACATCTCTCCATTGCATATATTTCACCAAATATAACTTTATTTTGGACCAGACATATTAATTTTGATTTTAAAGAAACTTGTCTTGTAACAGCAACAAACATTAAAAGTAATTTCATCAGTCTATCAATTTGTCATGTGTGTATTCAACATGGAAGCTTGAAATTTAACAAAAGAGTAATAATTGTAAAGATTTTTTAAACACAGTGTGTGTGTGTGTGTGTGTGTGTGTGTGTGTGTGTGTGTGTTCAGTGTAGTATATATTTTAAATTTTCTTTCTGAGACTGAGTTTTGCTATATTGATAGCTATGCTTAGCCTTGAACTTTAGATCCTCCTCCATCAGCCTCCCAATGCTGGAATTTCAGGCATAATGCACCACTCCAGCTTTGCTTTTTTCACCAATACATCATTTTGTCTTCTTTTGAGTATTAGCCATCATACTACTAATGAAATTTTGTTACTTCAGGGTATGGTTTTTGTGTCATTTATTTATTGTATCAAAAATACTGTGTAGCTAATTAACCCACTTTCCTCACACTCAAACTCTGAATTCAAACAAATTAATCATTTCCCCCACAAATCTGATGGTTGGCAATCTAATATGAAACTGCCTTAGAAATTATTTGAGTCTGAGCTAGATTCCTTTGCCCATCTAGGCATCACCTGCCTAGATCTCAGGTTGTCTTGTCTGGGATGACTGAAACTGTTCACTCGTCTCTCTCAAGCTGGCTCCAGCATGCATTCATGAAATCACAGAAGTAATGGAACAAACTAAAACATACAGGTATTTGTCTAATCTTCATTTGCTTCAATATTGCACATCTGGCTGAATCAGAGTCAAGGGGTAGGCTAGAACATCTGTGTTGGAATTTATTTGGCAAATTGGTGACTATGTAGATAGATGAGAAATGGTCATCGATTCCCTATAGTTTCCCAGTTGAGAAATGTTAAAATTTAATAATAAAAAAAAGTGTTCAGTGGCAAATTGTGTCTTTTTACCCTTAGAATACAGTGTAAAAATTATCAAGAAGATTATTGTTTTGACTTTCAATGTGGACAGTTGTGAGGGGTTACGGTTTAACTTAGAATGCCTAGATTGGCTTTTTTTAAAGTTAGAATTATAGACTATAAATGCTTGTTAATTTCACTTTGCTCTAAGGATTGTTACATTTGTTTTGAATAACAAACTAGTCTTGATTAGGTAAGGGAATAAGTACATGATAATCAGCTTAGGTACTACATCCTATAAATATAATTGGTTCGTGTATTTTACTAGGGGCATTGGCAGCTTATGTTTAATTATTTAGAGTGAGACTTCATAATTAGCTAATAAGTATCTGGCTATATATTAGGAAAGAGGAATAGCATCTTTTCTTGGTTTTGAATCAAAGCCTTCTTATAATATGACTGGTTTTATTTTGTTGAAGTTTTTAGAGAATAGTTTGAACTTTCTGTATGTTCCCAGAAAAATTAGAGCTAGTTACAAGATTCCTAGCATCTTTATCTTACTATTCTTTTAGAGATCCTCCTAAGAGCTATGCTCAGTCATTTTTAAATATTAGTATGCATATATGCATAAGAAAAAGACTTGAAGTTGGTGAATTAGTCTTTGTGGTACTTGTCTTTCGAACTACCCAGGATAGTCTTAACTTTCTTTTAGTGAATATTCTTCAAGCCTTGGAACTTTCTAAAAAAGAAACCTCTATTACTTTGTTTCATGATATTTAAAATGTGATTTAAGCTCTTATAAGGCTATTCAGTATTCATTTAAAAGAATGCTTCTGATGACCATTCCTGGCTCAGTTTCATGTGGCACTGACTTTGAAGTTTAAGGTCATCACTGAATTATTCTTTCTATATTAACGTGTAGTTATTTAGCTTATAAGTTACTCTATATAAAATTATTTAAATTGTTTCTGGCTTCTCTGCCTTGTATACATACTTCATATTTCAACAGAATTGAGTTATTGGAATCTCTCTGGATTTTTCTTTTTTCCTCTTGTCTCACTGTGACTTTGATGAACTATATTCCTTCTTAAGGTTGTAGCACAAATGTCTCTTACCCATGGAAACCTAATGTTACTCTCTAGAAATTCTTCCCTCCCTAGAACACATCAAAACTATAATTAAACAATTGATTATATATTTAAGCAATATCCTAGTTGGTTTCTTTCTTTAGATCAGTAGCAAGGCTAGGTTAATTTTATTTATGACTGCATACCTTGGCAAATAGCACAGTGTCTGAAACATAGAAGTACTTTGAAAATCTCTTCCAAGCAAAGATGAATAGGAAGAGATATGTAAAGAAATGGTAGGTTGGAAGAAGGATGAGTGGAATTATCTCTGTCTTGTGAATCTACCATCAACTTCAAATGTGCAAGGCTATTTTCTTAGAAGCTTGTATTGTACATTAATTTACTTGCTAAACAATTATTTAACACAACTAAGTGGCCACCACTGTACTAGTAGTTGTGGATTCAATGGTAAAAAATTGTATAAGGGCATATATTCTGATGTAGAGGATACAAAAGGAAAGAAAAACAGAGGCCAATAAGGTAATTTCAAATAATGACTGTTAAGAAGAATAGTAAGAGTGTATAAATACCTCTTCAAGCTCTATTTTTGATAAGTACATAATAATGGTATTCTTGGATTGGATAGTAAATCTATTTTTTAATTTTTTGAAGAATCTACCTACTTTTTTCTTATTGGATGATGGTGTAGCCTTATTAATTGTCAGGTGAATAGATGAATGGCTTCTAAAGAAAAGGCGACATGTTTGGTAGAGCACACCTGTAATTCCAGAACTCAGAAGGTGTAGGCAACACTATTACAGTTGAAAGTCTAGGCTACTCAATGAAACCTTGTTTCCTCAAAGGGACCTCTTGTTGTAAGTGACACCTGGATAAACTTTGAGAACAGTATATTAAGTGAAATAGGCCAGTGACAGGAGGACAAACAGTGTGTGATTCCAGTTATATGAAGTCTCCAAGGAAGTTAAAACCATAGGTGCAGAAAACAGTAGCAGTTGCAAGAGGCTGGGCATTAGGAGTGGTGACAAGGAATGGGAAGATGGGAGTGTTGAACTAGGAGGACAAAGTTTTAGTCATGCACGGTGAGAAAATTCTAGAGATCCTGTGTACCATAACAAACATATGCAATATACAACAATACCATATGTATATGCTTAAAGAAAAAATTACACTTAAAATGTTGAAGAAAGAGGAGATTTGATATAGACACCTCTAATTGAATAGGAGTCATTTGAAAGTGACCAGATGAATGAGGGTGGGCTGTCTTCCTCGGTGTGGTGAGCAGGACAAACTTTTTTGAAGAGAAGACAATGAACCAACACTGGAACGTGAACAGTAGATTCTGTGGAACTGTAATAGAAACTACACCTGAAATTTATGTCTCATAGTCACATTAAAAATGTTGAAATTAATTGGTGACAAATTAATGGGTGACAAGCCAATATTTCTGATATACTCACTATCTGGTTGTATTAACAAATCATTATTATTCTGTTTTACATTACTTTTGATGCATTACCATTAAAATTGAAGAGCTATTTGATACTTAAACATCTCAGTCTTAAGTGTACCCTAGTTTCATTGTTATTGGCTTTGAGAATGCTCAGTAAAATATGAAGACAGAAAAGACAGGAGAAAGCAGCCAAAAAGTAGGGACAGGGCAGTAGGAAGGGCAGTAATGATTTCTCTCTAACCCAGAATATTAACTAATTTATGATATAAAGTTAGCAACATGTAGGCATTTGATGAGCAAATGACTCGAGGAAACAAACAAATGCATAACAAAGAATTTGTTGAGCAAAAGGAGATTTGTTTCTACTTGTGTTTTTTTCTCTTAAATGTCTTTGAAACAGAAATGCATGGATTTCCTTCAACATCTCTATTCATGTCAGGTTTTGCAAACTCCTTCTGAATCTGCCATCATTGTTAAAGAAATAATTGCTAGTTTGGAGTAGTCCTTTATTGAACAGACTTGGAATAATTATCCTGTAAGGTGTGTTTATGAATGATTATTTATGTTGTATGCCATGTTTTATGAAATAATTGGTAGCTGGTACAATGCCTCATTAAAATAACTGCTTGTTTAATATAACATTTCCAACCAAATTGTTTATGCTTTGCAGAGTTTTCATTTCTCCTAGATCTTCTCTAATATAATATTTCATTAAAGATTTTTCTCTTCTGCATAATGGGAAGATGAGTGGTTGTCCCTTTTAATTACTGTATGTAGAGCATTGCTTATTGAGTTATGTGGGAGAAAAATAATTGCAGTTTTCAGCATATACGTGACGCTTAGTTTTATAGCATATTTCTAGTTGAAGATGAGCAAATATTGGCTCAGTATTAATAATCCATTTTATGTTGTTACAGGAAATGTCCATTCCTGATGTCAATGCTATGGGTGTAAAACATACAGAATCACAGACTATTTTTCTAGTGTGTTTCAGATTAAATGCTATGGGTCAAGGACAGGACTAGACAGAGGTGAACTGTGATGCAGACTGCTGAGGCCTCCAGCCAGCAAGGCAGGGAGGGAGCTAATTGTCAGCGCTGTCTCACTCAAGCTGAAAGGGTGGGTGGACTTTCCTGCTTCTGTTGCCAGATGCAGGCTATGCTAGGAAGAGCATGACTTTGGGCCAGAAGCCTGCAGCTGGTTGTGGATCATGAAGAAGCTAACAGCTGGACCTGCTGCTGACTGCCTTCCTCACAGCTGTGAAGAACTGTGGTTCCAGCCCAGAGGTCTACCTGGGGGACCGTGGTGGGGGTACAGCTCAGTACTTGTCAGACACTGTTACCTTAGTTTTCACCTTGGTTAAAACACAACTTCATTTTAATCTTAGTTTGCACTTAATTTGACACGGTGAGCTAACACTTAGATGTATTTTATACTATACACATTTATATTATACTGTTGTCATTAATATTAGAGGTCAAGAACTGGAGAGGAAGTTAATGAGAGTTGCTTTAAAAAGAGCTCTTTGGCTGGGCACCAGTGGCTCATGCCTGTAATCCTAGCTACTCGGGAGGCTGAGATATGAGGATTCAGGGTTCCAAGCCTGCCTGGGCAGGAAAGGCTGTGAAACTCATCTCCAATAAGCCAGCAGAAAACCTCAAGTGATGCTGTGGCTCAAGTGGTAGAGTGCTAGCCTTGAGCCTTGAGCTGAGGGACAGCACCCAGGCCCAGAGTTCAAGCCCCATGACCAAAAACAAACAAACACAAAAAAGAGCTCTTTGCATATAGAAACACTAGAAAAACAGATTTTTATGCAAATGTAATATATTGGTTTGTTAAAAAATTCAGAAATATGTAAAATATGATGAAGGGTTTGCTGTTTGGTATTTTGGAGACCAGTGTAATGAGTGGGCTTGTAACCCCACCAAATTCCCAGGTTAAAATTATAACCACACACCTCAGAATGTGCCTTTATCTGGAAATAGCATCCTTGCAGAATAATTAATTACAATGACATCATAATGGAACAGAGTGGATTTCTAAACCGATGCAACTGGTGTCTTAATTAAAGAGTGCCTGGGGCTGGGAAGGTGGCTCAGTGGTAGAGTGCTTGCCTTGCATGCCTGAGGCCCTGGGTTCAATTCCTCAGCACCACATAAGCAAAAAGTAAAAAGCCGGAAGTGGCGCTGTGGCGCAAGTGGTAGAGCGCTAGCCTTGAGCTGAAGAGCTGAGGGACAGCACCCAGGCCCAGAGTTCAGGCCCCACGACCAGACCCACCCCCCAAAAAAAAGAGTGCCCGGAAGGTTACAACATGGCAGTAAGGCAGAAGTTGAAATGTGGCATCTATAAGGGGAAAAAATGTCAATGCTTGCCAGGACTCAGGAGAAGCTAGAAAACTCACAAAAGAGATTTATCCCCCCAGAAAAGCTAATTCTGCAAATGCCTTGACCTTGAACTTCTTGACCTTGAACTCCTAGACCTTACATCAGTGAGACAATATATATCTGTGGCCTGTGCTACCCAGTTTATAATGCTCTGTTATGACAGGCCTAACAGCCTGATATGGCCAAGTATCAGGATGGCATCTAAAGTATAGATAGCAATGATTATTTATTTGACACAGTCCTCATGTAGTTGTCATTGTAACAAATAGATCTCATTATTTTTTTATTTGCTTAGTGTTGGCCTTTATATCTTTCTTCTCAGGATTCAGACTTTCTGGAGAGAAAGTTCACAAGCCAAGCTTTGATCCCACATCCACCTCATTGTTAAAAGAGAGCAGAACGATTTGATATATAGTCCCATCAAAACTATACCATATGAGTGAGGAAATCCTCCCAGAAGTTTTATTTCAGGAGATTGAGTGAAGAATTAAGTTAAGTAGAATGCTGTAAGGTGTCGGAGCTGGGAAATATAAGCGTTCATTACCTAAGCCAAATTAGTGTCTATTTTTAAATAGATAGCTGAAATATATGCAAGACAATAGAATATTGCTATGACATGTCCATGACCAGGAAAGTTATTTAGATGGGAGTAGAGAAGTAAAGAAGACATGGAAGATGGACATCAGATGGTGATGGAGCTATGTGATTAGATAGGTAGAGACAGATAGATGCACAAAATGTATCTGATAGTTACTCTATATTGAGTATTATTCCAATAAGCACTTAGAAAACAGGTTTGTTCATGTGTATGAATAAATTTCACTTCTGAACAATCTTATAAAAAGGCTCTTATTATAATCCTGATTTTACAGTTGGCTGAATGGAGGATATACCTAGATGTTAAGATATTCCTCCCCACTAATCCCGCCCCATGGATCCTGGCAATACAGTTCATAAAAGCAGATCTAGGTTTCAAATTCAGAAATTCAAGAGATCTGCTTTTGAAATCTACCTTGTCTGTGTTATATTTCCTCTATGCAGGAACTCTGGATGAATAGATAATTTTAGTTAATTTTAACAATGAATAGTTAATAGTTAATTTACCTTAGATATGCCCCTCATGCCTTTGAGCTACCTACAAGAGAATTGGCACTTGATACATTACCCCAGAATTGCAATGTATTATTAGGCCAATATTTAAAGAAATCAGTGACAACCAGCTTTTTAATGGGTCTTGCTTGTTTTTGTTAGCTCAATGTAAATGATTCATAGGGTTCTGGTTGCCCAAAGGTGAAAAAAAAAACAAACATTTTTGGGAATTTTAGAGTAAAATAACATCACCCCACCAATATCTGATGATTTTTTTAAAAAAAATTTTTAGAAAATGTATTCATTGTTATTATAAAGGTGAAATACAGCTGGGTGACAGTTTCATAAGTCAGATAAGGGGTACATTTCTTTTAAGAAAATGTCACCTCTGGTTATTTCTAAGGACCTGAAATGTTACTACAAACCAGTAAAGGTTTTGTTTAAAACCTGTGGTACTGAATCACTTCTTACATATATTTTGCTGAATTCTTTAACTCCTCTGAGAATTAGTTCCTTCTTTCTGAAATTGAAGTTAGTAATTTCTGCTATTTGTTTAGTTATGTTGTTGCATTGTGCATGATCATGGTTTTTAAGTTATTTTTCAAAATGTAAACATTTTAACTAGACAAAGTATTTTATTAACATATTCCTTCTTTTATCTAGTTTAGTTATTTCATTTCTTAATTCAGCTAACAAGTCATTTCACCTTATCATCTACCTAAGTAGATGTTACTGAGTAGGCAGGAAATACGCAGTAGAAAAGTTACTTGCTATTGCATCCAACAGCACAAATGCTTTAAACATACTGAAGTACAACAGAAACTTGTTTGGGTTAAACAAAAATATCTGAATATTAACCCTACTGATATGTGAGGAATTCTTTAAGGGAGGCCTGCCTGTGCATGGTGGGAATTTTACCAGAATCTCTACTCATGGTGGCTAGTTATTCTCCTTCTTCACATTTTGGTAAATACATATTCTTAGACAATATGAACTTTCCCCTGGGCAAAGGAACAAATCTGAACCCAATTGAGAAGTGTTGGTTTAAATGAAAAGACTTTTTCAGGCTTCTTGAGAGAAACCATGTCTAAGCTGAGATCTGCTTGATGAACAGCAGTGAGCCAATTGAAGAGACCACGTAGAGTGGAGACTGTGTACATGAATGTCAGAAACACAATACAGGAAATCAAGGCATTCTAGATTATCATTCATTTCTTTTGCATCTATTGGATCTGGGTGGCCAGTTACCCATTCTGGTAAATTAAATTAAAATATTTACCTGGTTTATAGCAATTAAGAACAATTTGTTTTTGTTTTTTGAAGTGGAATAGATTCATATGAGCCTGGAGTGTAGCACCAAATTTTCAAATATGGTCTTTTCAACTAATATATATATATATGTATATATATGACTTAATATATATATAAATATACATGACTAAAGTTTAAGGGGACAATGAAAGGAGATGCTTATGATTCTCCAACAAGTAAAACACTTTTCATATCCTCAAATGTCAGAATAAGTGATAATTATATATAGAGAGAGAATGCTTCTGAAATAGTGTCTTGTGAGCATCATTGTTGCAATGAACCTTAAAACTTCAGGATGGGGGACAAGTGGGGGAAGGAAGGGATACTGGGAGAACAACAAAGGAGTGTTTAACAATGTTAGACAAGAAATGTACACATTACCTTACTCATGTAACTGTAACCCCTCTGTATATTATCTTTACAATAAAATAAAATTTAAAAAGTGATTATTGTGGATATGAACAATATCATAACTTATTAACGTGTAAGATCATTTATTAAACAAATCACACTTATTTTTGGTTGGTTGTGGGGCTTGAAATCAGGGCCTGGGTACTATCTGCTTCTTTGTGTTCAAGACTAGCACTCTACCTTTTGAGCCACAGCACCACTTCTGGTTTTGAATGGTTCACTGGAGATAAGGGTTTCATGGCAACTTTTCTGCGTGGGCTGGCTTCAAACCAGGATCTTCAGATCTCAGCCTCCTGAGTAGCTGGGATTACAGGCATGAGCCACCGGTGCCTGGCACAAATAATAAATATTAAAAGCATTGTTTCTCATCTCATCCTAAAACTTGGACTGATGTCCCCAAAGAAAGTTGTCTAGAAGTTGGACTTTTTATAAATATGTGTGTTCTTTGAAACAAATGACAGCTTAGGTTAAAACTTTATGGGAGTATATCACAGGACTCTCCTAAAGCTGTACTGAGTGCACAGAATCCAGAAGAGTCTAGAGACCTTACTGTCCAATTTCCAAAGGTTGTGTGTTTATGTAAATCTTAAAAAACACTGGACTTAAGTTCTTGACTTCCAGTCTCTCTCCATTGTATAGCATGCTGTCTTTACCAATGTCTAGGAACTCTTTTTTTTTTTTTTTTTTTTTTTTTTTGGGTCCGGTTGTGGGGCCTGAACTCTGGGCCTGGGTGCTGTCCCTCAGTTCTTCAGCTGAAGGCTAGTGTTCTACCACTTGAACCACAGCACCACTTCCGGCTTTTTTTCTTTTTGCTTATGTGGTGCTGAGGAATCGAACCCAGGGCCTCATGCATGCAAGGCAAGCGCTCTACCACTGAGCTACCTTCCCAGTCCCTGTCTAGGAACTCTTGTTTCAGCTTTTTCCCCTGATAATCAAAAAGGTTTATTTTTCATTTTAAAAATTGTATTGCAAATGTGATGATATAGAGAGGGATAACAATTACATAAATCAGGTAATGAGTGCATTTTCTTTTGAATAGTATCACCCTTCCGCTAGTCTCTACCAGTTTTTCCCTTCCTGACTTCCCTCCACCACAAGTTGTATGGTTCATTTCCAACATAGAGAATTGGTTTACCCTTTGTCCCAATTTATGTGCTTTCCCTTCTCCCTAAATCAGGAAATTTTAAATAGAAGACAAAGGGTAAAGAAATAAAACACAGTGACAGAAAGAAGGAAGCCAAAGCAAAAGGGAAAGAGAGAGATATAGAGAAAAGAAACACAAAAAGTAGAATGAAAGCCTCTTACTTCCATTTCTTGGAGTTCATTTTGATAAGCATCATTTTATATGATCATATGCACATTGCTACTGAGCCCTTGTGATCCTCTCCTAAGAATATCCTGCTTTGGTCTCACTGTGTGAATGTTTAAAGTGCTGTTTAAGCCACAGCCAATCCATTGCTCTAAGCTCTATGGGCCAACTGCCCTGCCAACTGGGCACTCTGCTGGGACCTGCTCCCTCCCTGCTGCCACTGGGCACAGACCCCAGGCAATTACAGCTACTGCACCACCAAGCTGCTGCAGGCATGTCCACTGACACACCTAGCCAGTACAGGCAGCCACCTCCAAGGCGGCCCATGATGCCCACCACCTCCCACTGCCTCTGCTGCAGACCAGTATACCCCTCTGCCCCCTCCCCGCCCCGCAGTACATACCAGCCTGCTGCACCAACCTCCACCAGGTCCTCCTAGCACCAGGACTCCCCCTGCCACCACAGAGGAGACCCTTCAGCATCAGCAGAGCCACCTCCCCCCCCCCCCCCACACACCTGGACCTGCCAACACCCAGACCCTCTCACTGAGAACCTGTCAATTCCATCTTACCCACCACATTACAAGCTCTGTCTGTGGTCCAGCATACCACAAGCTACAGACCTTGTGAGTAACCCAACTGGGTCCACTCCCTGGGGGTGGCAATTCCTTGTGGGATCCCAAAGCCCTCTGACCCAAGCCCCCTTCCAAAAGGAAAGGATCACACCAGAACAGAACATGGACATAAGCTCTGTACCTAAGGCTCCTGTTGCTATCAAGAAAGCCTCGAAACACAGCTCCAGGCCTATGATGGCAGTCTACAAACCTAAAACCCTCCAAACTCCCTGCCACCAGGCCTGAGAGTGGGACTCTAAATAGAAGGAACCCTCCCTCATCAAAAGGCTATCTGCTCCAAATCAAAGTCACAAGGAAAGTGGACTACAGCAAGGCACACAAGGTTCTATCAGGAATCTGCTCTGAGGACTTCGGGGAGACTAAAGCTCCCCCAAAGAACCCAAAAAACCCATTCTTTAGTTTTTTGTTCTTGTACTTGTTTTGTTTTGTTTGTTAGTTTTTACGTCTGATTGTTTGTTGTTTGTTTTTATTTCTATGTGTTGCGATTGAGGATTTGCTATTCCACCTAAAGCTTCTATTTTTCATTATTATTTGTTTTTTTCTTGCCAGTTTCCTAATTTGTAAGTTTTTCTTCTTTCTTTTCCTCTCACTCTCCCCTTCTCCTTTTTCTCCACATTATACTACTACTCCATCACAGCTATTCTGTCTAGTTCTATACACAAAGTAAGGCCCCCTTCTATGTGTGTAAACAATAACTACAGGAGTTAAGTTAGATTAAGTGACTTTCCAATAATATCAGAATAATCTTTTTCTAATCTCAGCAAGTCTCCCAAATACACTTATATATAACTTCTTTTTCTTATATATCTAGATCTCTAAGCTACTCGCTACATAACCTTTCTTTGAATTATTTTCCACCTCTTACACTCAGTAACAAAGTCTTTATTCTCCTCTTACTCTATATACCCCTCCCTAAGCTGTTCTTACCACTCTACTATCATTATACCCAAGTTCTCTTCTGAACTTAAATTCATATTTCTCTAATCCTAACCCTTCACTTCTCCATCTGTTCCAGCCCATTGACCCTTAACGGTTTATAACTTACCCACTTACAGTTGGGTCTATATTTGACTACAAAATTGGTTCCATTAGACTATGTTGAGTACAAGGAGCCCATCGTGTTAACTCTAAGGAGCAGACTACTTATTAGCCAAATCCAGATTGTCTCAAAAGTTACAACTACACGTAATCTCAACCCCAAAGCCATAATATCCCTCTTCAAGCAAAGAAAAAAGAGAACTAAATAGGAAAACACCTATACATAACTCTGAAACCCTAAGATCTATATATCTACATGACATCCAGTTGGCTCCGGTCCTAAAAGACTAACTTACTGTCATACCTGTGTGGTTCTTGTCTCCAAATGGGTAGAACTAACTGCAGAAACACAAGAAACATGGCCAGCCAACAAACCCCAACACCATCTCCACATAAACAAGCTACAGAGCAGTCCCAGAATGACCTAGAGGATAATGCTCAAGATAGATTAAAAGCATGGTTGGTACACCTGCTGAATGAAAAATTGGACACCCTGCATAGGGTTGTCAGAGAATGTGATGAGGCCAAACTGAAGTTAATAGATGACTTCATGGCCTCCACAAATAAAAAGATAAATGAACTTCAGCAGAGAGAGAAAGAATCTAATGAAAAGATAGGAACCCAGATTAAGGAGTGGAAAGAGAAGTCTGATAACCAACTCCAGGAAGTAAGGCAATCTATTCAAGACTTAAAAGAAAACCCTAATAAAGAGCTGGCCATCATTAAGAAAGACCAGCAAGAAGGAAAGGTGATAAACACCAAAGTAAAAAGCCTTGAAAGTAGAATGGCGGAGGCCATAAAAAGAATATTGGAGGCTGAAGACAGTTTAGACTCCCTAGAGAAAGAGCACACAATTATTCATAACAAAACTAAGAAGCATGACAGATCACTGCAAGAAATACGGATACATCCAGAAAGCCTAAGTTGAGAATAATAGGTATACAAGAGGGCCTGGAGAGGGAAGCCAATGGATTAGGAAATATATTCAGCAGAATCCCAGCAGAAAACTTCCCAAATATACAAAAGGACAGGACCATCCAGATTCAAGAAGCTTTTAGAACCCCAAATAGACCAGACCAGAACAGGTCATCCCACCGCCACAATATAATGTGAATTGGCTCAATAGCTACTAAAGAAAGAATTCTTAAAGCTGTGAGGGAGAAGAGAACAATCACATATAAGGTAACCCAATCAGAATTACCTGAGACTTCTCAGCAGACACCATAAAAGCAAGGATGGCCTGGAAAGAGGTATGCCACACCCTAAAGTCAAATAACTACCATCCAAGAATAATCTACCCAGCTAAGCTCTCATTCACAGCAGAAGAACAAATAAAATGCTTCCACATCAAGGAAAATCTGAAGCAATATATATCTACCAAACCAGCTCTCCAAAAAATCCTCCAAGACGTTATACATATAGAAAACCAACAAGAACAGAATATAGACAATGAAGTAGTCTACAAAGAAATACATAATCACAACAAGAACAGCCAAGGCACAGCTTCCCTCCCCCCAAAATGGATAAAAAGGTAGGGACAAACACCTCTCAGTCTGAACCCTCAATATTAATGGTCTTAACTCTCCAATTAAGTAACATAGATTGTCCAGTTGGATCAAAAAGCCAGATCCTTCTATCTGCTGTCTTCAAGAGAGACACCTTGCCCATAAAAATAAACATTCTGCAAGTGAAAGGCTAGAATAAAATCTATCAAGCAAATGGCCCCATAAAAAGGCAGGAATTGCAATCCTAATATCAGATAAAATAGACTTCAAATTAAAATTAGTGAGAAGAGATAAAGAAGTTCACTACATATTAATTAGGATATTACAATTCTAAATATCTATTCACCAAACAACAGAGCACCCAAATTTATCCAGGAAACACTACTTTCCCTTAAATCTCATATAGATCCAAAGACATTAATTGCTGGGGACTTTAACACACCACTATCCCCACTAGATAGATAAACCCGGCAAAAAGTCACCAGAGAAAACTCAGATCTTAAAATCTGCATAGATCAACTAGATTTAGCAGATCCTTACTGAATATTTCACCCAGCAGCATCAAATTACACCTTCTTCTCAGCAATACATGGAACATTCTTCAAAATAGACCACATTCTAAGCCACAAAGCAAACTTGTCCAAATTCAGAAACACTGAAATTATGCCTACATTCTCTCAGACCACAAGGAAATAAAATTAGAATTCAACACCAAAAGCCACCAAAGGAAATCCTGTAACACATAGAGGCTTAACAACACACTGTTGAACCACCAGTGGGTCATAGAAGAGATTAGAAAGAAAATTCAAATGTTCACGCTATTTAACAAAAATGAATGCACAAACTATCAGCTCCTTTGTGACACAGCAAAGGCAGTAATCAGAGGCATGTTTATAGCTCTGAATTCCTGCATAAACAAATTGGAGAGATCTGGGTTTTTTGTTTGTTTGTTTGTTTTTGTTTTGTTTTTTTGGGTCTGGTCATGGGCCTGAACTCTGGACCTGGGCACTGTCCCTCAGCTCTTCAGCTCAAGGCTAGTGCTCTACCATTTGAGCCACAGCACCACTTCCGGCATTTTTTCTTTTTGCTTATGTGGTGCTGGGAAATCGAACCCAGGGCCTCATGCATGCAAGGCAAGTGCTCTACCACTGAGCCACCTTCCCAGCCCAAATTGGAGAGATCTGAAACCAACAATGTAATAAGGCACCTAGAGCTCCTTGAAAAAGAACAAGCTACTTGCCAATCCAGTAGATGGAAACAAAGAATTAAAAGTAAATCTGAATTAAATGAATTAGAATCCAAAAATGCTATAGAAAGATTTAACAAAACAAAGAATTGGTTCTTTGAAAAAATTAATAAAATTGTCATAACCTTAGCAAATCTTATGAGAAAAAAGAGAACATACCCAAACAAACTCAGAGATGAGAATGGAAATATTACTACAGAAACAGCCAAGATTCAGAATATAATAAGGGGATACTTCTCAAGCCTTTATGTTAATAAATTTGAGAATCTGAAAGATATGGACAAATTTCTAGCAAATACTGACATGCTCAAACTAAACCAAGATGATTTAAAACAATGTACAGAACCATATCAAACATTAAAATAGAAGCAGCAATAAAAGACCTCCCACCCAAGCCCAGGACCGGATGGAGTTACAGCAGAATTCTACAAAGCCTTCAAAGAACTCACACCAATACTCCTCCATCTCTTTAAAGAAATTGAAAGCAAAAATTCACTACCACACTCTGTATAAAGCTAGCATAACACTCATCCCCAAACCAGGCAGGGACTCATCAAAGAAAGAGAATTATAGACCCATTTCTTTGATGAATATCAACACAAAATTTCCCAACAAAATCTTGGTCAATCGACTTCAACAACTAATCAAAAAAATCATACACCATGATCAAACAGGATATATTTCAGGGATGAAAAGCTGGTTCAATATATGCAAAACAATTAACAAAATTCATCACATCAACAAGAGCAAGGATAAGAACCACAAAATTATCTCAATAGATGCAGAAAAAGCATTTGACAAGATCCAACACCTGTTTATGATGAAAGCTCTGGAAAAACTAGGAATCAATGGAACATTCCTCAAGATAATAAAGGCTGTATATAACAAACCTATAGCCAGCATCATACTTAATGGCAAAAAGTTAAAGCCATCTCTAAATTCAGGAACAAGACAAGAATGTCCACTCTCTCCACTCCTCTTCAACCTAGTATTAGAATGCCTAGCTACATATCCCATAATATCTTCATAAAACAAAACTATTGAAACTATTTATGTTGCAACTCAAGGAAACATTACTAATTCAGTCTTTTGCATTAGAGAATTTTGTTGTACTTGTGAGCATTGAGAAGAAAGGGCACTATGATTATTCTGAGCAAAAAATAGAGCGTTTTATTATCTAAAATGTTCCTTTCTCTCAGTTCTTGGATTTATTCTTTACTGCAGAACGTGCCTCATTAATGTATAGAAGTCAAATGAAAATAAAGATCGTGTTGTCAAGGGTTTGTACAATCATAAGGTAGACTTGTGGTCAAGAGTAAATACTTGCTTTTCCAGTAACAGTGAAGAATTTGATTTCCTGTTCTTATCTATCACTGTTCTTTGGTGATTGTGCGCTTTCTTTTTTTGGCAAATATTTAACTTTGTCTTTCTCCTATTTGTCTTTGAGGGTTTCACTGACCCTGGGGGAAAGAGAAAGCATTGCTAACCTATTATGTTACCAAACTTTGAAAGGTCAGAAATGGACAGGCTATCTGAGGGAGAGTTAAAAGCCATTAGCAGCCTGATATCTCATTTGGTGGCTAACAATCCGAGAGGAATACCAAATGGCTTCCCTCACCCCACATTAATCCCTTAGAAGTAAAGTATCTTAACGAGAAAGGAATAATGTTATCAATTTCTTCCATTCTCATTAAACTCCAAAGGCTGTAATCTAGAGGTCTCTTGCATTTTTATGCATAGCCAAGATGAAAGAAATGCAGCCTATAAAAAGGAACAAAGTAGGATAATTAAATTAAAATCTAGCATCCGGGTGGCTTATTCACGTAAATATATGTATGATTTCTAATATGTAAAAGTCCTTTCTACAAAACCTCACTCTAAATTCTCTGGCACCTTATAGAAATTTCAAGGGGGAGGATATTGACATTTCTATTTTCAGAGCAGTCTCTACTTTCCCTTCTTTGCTCTTACTTTCTCTTCAGTTTCAGTGCTTATTCTCTTTCCATATATGTAAAAGGGTAATTACTTTTAAAAATCCAGTTTAAGTTTTATATCCCTTAGAAAAGTAATTAAGAATAATTTTAAACTGTTTGATTTATTTGAGTATTAAGTATATAGACAATAGTCCTACAACAAATATTCATGTCTCATTGTCCCAACATGTAATTCACTCATTTATCCAAGCATGAAAGAAATATTCCCAAGTGCTTATTCCTTACCAGGCAGAGTGGCAAATGAAATGAGTAGATAGAATTGTAGGTAGAATCCTATACCAATAATTTAAAGGCTGATCTTTACAAGTGAGACTGTGTTTATCTTTGCTTGAGAAGTTGAAGGATTTTTATGTGATTTAAATTACCTTGCTATTGAAGTTACATAAATGAACTTTATCTCAAGTTCTGAGTTGACATAGATCAACATATGAGCTATGACATATTTTATGTTAAGCATGCTAGCTTAAGGTAAGTATTCAACTCCAAAAGAATGTTAAACCAATAGACTTACATCAGTTCTTCCTAAAAACATCACAGGCCAAAACATTCTGCTTCTTTCTGTACTGGATGACTAGTCCTTGGAGGAGAAGGAGACTCCTAGATTAGTAGAAGAATGGATTTCCCACTTTAGATGAAACATTTTCTTGATAATAATGGAATAAAAGAAACATCACAGCCATTTTGATTTCATTTCTCCTCAAACCTTAAAGGTGTTTCCTGCAGTGATTTTGATACTAACAAGTTGCTCTAGCACCAACCTAATATAACTTAATATTCCTTTTGGAATATCAAATAGCTTGAATGCAAGTACACGGTAAAATCCATTGCATGTGTTGCTTCAAAATGCATAATTCAAATTACTCTGGATGGCTTCTCCCAATCCACAATAGATTTTGCAATGCCACTTGATAATCATTCCTGGTCACAGAACTTGCAAGCTCAAGCAATGAAGTAGTAGAATGGAGTATTTCATATCTGACACATCATCATTTCTGCACCATGTAGTAGAATGGAGTATTTAATATCTGACACATCATCATTTCTGCACCATGATTTTGCCTCATTTCTCTATCATAAATATTAGCTTGGCCTAATGACCTCTTTGGTCAGTTGAAAGCAGGTGGAATGGTAATATATGAATTCTGGATTTAGCTCTCTATTGGTCTGCTATAATTTTGTTTCTTGTTGGACTTGAGGATCTACTGAAACCAAGCTTAATTTTAGCTTATTGATTGTTTTATATATATATATATATATATATATATATATATATATATATATATATATATATATATATATATATATATAGACAGGTTAGGCCACAACTCTCATCCTACCTGATCAGCCTTATGCCCCAGTATACTACAGAACATCAGACTCCTCCACCCACCACATAGAGCTTGATGATGTATTATCATGTTTTCTCCAAAGATCTTGTGGTATTGTGACAACTAACATTATAATAGTGGCAAATAATTGATACAGGCAGGTGCCATGTGTAGCGCAGAGATGACATTAAGCTATTTATGGGTTGCAGGCCAAGCTTTGTATCAAAATCCCATAGGTAAGTAGACATAGAGAGTCAGTTCCAGAGATAGACAGGACCATCCCATTGATTGGATCAAAGAGATTTAGTTGGAGCTAATAAGCCACTTGGCATCTGTCATCACAGAGAAATTATTCTGATAGGAATTTGAAACTATAATGAAAGAGACCAATGCCAAGACAAATGACTGTGGCATTCATGAAAGTTTAAATTTTGAATTAGATGCAACTGTGACTATAGTTGCATCTAATTTTAGTCAAGATAATTCTATGAACCAATATGATTTTATGAATACAATGTCCACTAGAAACCTTATTTGTAGGGGAGAAAAAAAATCCTCATGCCATGTAATTTTTATGCATCTAGGAGAGTCAGTTCATAGCCTAATTCTCAGCCTCAGAGCTGCCTTGTCATTAGGATCTCACTGTTCCTCATTTTACTCCTATGTAACTGGGGTGAGAACAGCTTCAAGGATTGGAGCAAAAAGTAAATAAAACAATGCATGGAAGCACTGAATCATTAGTGGGTTTTCAAGTTTAATTATAACTTCATTCTTAGAACTTCAGACATGTTTGGCAGCCTACATTTCTCTCTGGAACCTTTGCACCTTGTGCAATCCTCATGGGGCCTGGAGGTCATTCTTTTTGTTACACAAAGCTTTCACTCATCTATTTATTTGCAGGAAAGCTGCATTCCTTCCCGACCTATAATCTGGCAGACTAATCAGGGCTGGATCTTCCTCATCCAAGGACATCCTGTGGGAAGGCCCGATATTGAGACAAATACACTGTTAAGAGAAGGATTAGGTGAAGGAAATTGCCAGGATTTGAAAGAAATTTTATGCAGAAAAAAATGTGAAGCCTGTTACAATAGAGATAAGTTTCCTTCTGTGAGAATTCTGTCTCCATGTCTGGCCATTTTAACCAGAGTGAGAGGGGATCTTGATGTTGCTTGAATTTGCTTTTCTTAATGGCAAGAGGTGTTGGGTGAAACAAAATTCACTGAAAGCTGTTAAAATAATAGGGGGAAGTAGGTATGGGGAAAGCAAGAGTAAGTGAAGAGTCAACTTGTTTGAAATACTATACATACATGTGCTAAACGCCAAAGCAAGCACCTTTTGAACTATTAAGTTCTATTAACTATGAATGACAGGAATATTAAACAGGTCCTGTTAGTACTCTGGTAGTAGGGAAAAGTGTAAAAAAAAGTGGAAAGGTGAATATGCTCAAAGTACTTTATGGACATCGGTGAAAATGGAACAGTGAAGTTGTCAAGCTGGTTTAGAAACATGCTCTATAGGATAAGGAAGAGTGATGGAAAGGGTGATTGATCAAGGCATGTGTGTGAGCCTATAGACATTTTGAAATGAAACCCTCATGTACAACTAATTGAGGGTACTAAACTGTGGGAAATATCATTCACCATATATAATATAAAGGCTTTATGTATTGTAACCCTGTAGAGTTTTGGCGGCTCCTAAATAATGAGATGGTCTGACTGCCCTGGATAAGTGTTTCTACACCTGAACAATTGCCTACAGCTGCCGAGTATGTGTTGACCCCTCTGCATGAATTTTCATTTGCCCTGCAGCCTCTGGATTTTGCAAAGCCCCAAGTCTACCTCCCTTTTATTTATTAATTTCACCTACTGAAGTATTTTGAGAATCCAAGTTATGTTGTTTTCTCATGATGAATGCATTTCTGTACTTTCAATCCAAGACAGCCCTTGAGCAAGCTTTATATAATCAGTGCTGATTATCCCAGGCTGGATGTAAGAATCCCTTGTGAACTTTCAAAAATAGATCCTTGGACCAGCCTCATCATTATTTAATGGAACCTCTGAATATCATTCTTGTCGGCAATCTCTGCATTCTCTATGTCTGGAACAGCTGTCATCTTTAAAACCAAAACCCCAAACAAATATCCCAGACCCTCTTAAAAGAGAATAGTCAGCATTTTCATGTACGTATTTGAAGATATGAAAATACATGTATCAACTATATCCTTCTGATACATAAAACCCATGTGAGACATCCAGTTTTCTCTAAGCTAAGCATTCTAGCTGCCACCTGGAAGCATTTAACATGCTTTCATGTAAGAGCTGCCAAAGGCTGGATGTTGCTACTTGGCACTGTTTGCACTCCTTTGGTCTGCTAAGCTGAGGAGTTGGAAGGAAAGAAGGATCTTCTGACAAATGAGATGTTGCAGGAGGCTAGTAGGCCTAAGGCGAATTCTCCTGGGATGCACCTGCGGAGACAGGATGATGGAAAACCTTAGAGCACATTGAAGGATTAGCTGGCATTATAAAAGGCTTAACTAAACCTAACTAAGAATTAAGTCCAAACTGAAAGCCACATCCTTGCTCAACTACCTCTTCCTGACTTATAGATTGTAGTTTTCAAAGACAGTAATTAAACTCTCCTCGAAAAGCCAGCTTTAAGTACTCTCCTAATTCTGCTAATTAAAAAGTGCTACCACGCCAATTTCAGTAGTAAATCATTTCTGGTCCTGTGTCTTGCTTCCACATACTTGTAGTCTGAGAAATGTCTGCTCATCTCATGAAACCTTACGAATCTTTAAATAGTTCTCATTTTCTTGGCATTTTCTACTGTTCCACAGGCTGCTTCTCCTGACTCGATTTCCTTGAGTAGCTCCATAAATTGTGTAGTATTTTAGTTAGTTTGAACTTCATCCTTAATTATACCTGAGATTTTAAAACAATCAAAGTACAAACATTACCATTGTCGTTAATATCTAATGGTTTACTAAGTGCTTCCTGTATATCAGGCATTGCTCCTATTTTGTCCTTAGAGAATCTGTAAGTTGCGTGAAATTGAAGTTTAAGTAGGAGTGCCATGGGGAAGTGATCATGGTAAAGTCTTTCTGTGGTTTTCCATTACTCTTAGGATAATGCTCTGTATTCTTTTTTTTTTTTTTTTTTTTTTGGTCTGTCATGGGGCTTGAACTTGGGGCCTGAGCACTATCACTAAGCTTTTCAGCTCAAGGTAAGCACTCTCCCACTTGACCCACAGTGCCACTTCCAGTTTTCTGGTGGTTCATTGGAGATAAGGGTCTGCCTGGGCTGGCTTTGAACTGCGATCCTCAGATCTCAGCTGCCTGAGTAATGCCCTGTATTCCTTTTCTTTCTTTCTTTCTTTCTTTCTTTCTTTCTTTCTTTCTTTCTTTCTTTCTTTCTTTCTTTCTTTCTTTCTTTCTTTCTTTCTTTCTTTCTTCCTTTCTCTTTCTTTCTTCCTTCCTTCCTTCCTTCCTTCCTTCCTTCCTTCCTTCCTTCCTTCCTTCCTTCCTTCCTTTCTTTCTTCCTTCCCTCCCTCCCTCACTCTCTCCCTCTCTCCCTTTCTTCTTTTTTTAAAAATCATCTGAATTATGGCCATTCTTACTGGGTATAGACTCTTGGTGTTGTTTTGACTTGCATTTGTGGAGGAAGAGCTTGGAATGGTGGGTCAAGATGTGTTTTGATATAGAAAAGAACAGAGAAGAGGAGGTTTTGTACAGATGGTAAAAGTTCCTGAAGCGAGATGGCTTCTCAGTTAGAAGAACATATAAAGTATTCAAAATGAACAGACCCTACACCATAAATCATCTTGCTGAGGCATTGCTGTTAAGTCATCAATTATTTTAGGAGAAGTTTGTCTTGATTACCTATTAGGATAGCCAACATTGTCTAGAACAAGTTTTTCAATCTGACAAAATATATATGAAGGCAGAAGGCAGAGCTCCTCAGCCTCTGTTGACCCAAGTATGCAATTGAAGCCAATTTCACTCAGGTCCCAAGCTACTGAACTTGTTCTCAGAGTTAATCACGTGATACATATAAAATATTTTAATAGGTTTGTGGAGCTTTTGAAGATAAATGAGGCATAGAAAGGAAGAGTTAATGATAGTTTCACTTAGATTAAGAAAGTATAGGGTACACGAATTTGATTAATCCACATTGAATCTGAATTCATCCTAAAAAAATATATAATGACCAGAGTCAGATGGTGGTGGCTATGCTGAAAGAGAGAACTCTTTCAATAGAGAGGATCTTCTTTCATAAGGACCAATGCCAAAGGCTTCCTCTATTATAGACAACTGGAAGCAAGGTCTTAGGAGTGAACCAAGATAGAATGGCCACTTCTACCACCACTGATTACAACTGATTTGCCTACAGAAATTTGAAACATGCGATGTACAGAATCAATGATTGCTACATAGATCCACATTATATTCATTCCTCTCTGGGTTTATTTTTTTCTTTTTGTTTTCTCTCTCTGGGTTTATATTGACAGTATTTCCCAGGCCCGGGATAAGAAGAGGAAGCATAGAACATGTCCACTCAGCATTACAGATGGTTGTCTCATAAATGCTGAAAATCACAAGGAAAATAACTCGGCTAAATGAAATGACATAATTAGAGTGATTAGTGCAATGGCTGGCATGTAGAAAACACCTAATAGATGTCAGCCACTACAGTTATGGTTTCCTGAATCTATTTCCCTATTCTCAGCAGGATGAGTAGAGGCTTAATGAATCATTACAGTATAAAAATCATGGTGGCTTTAAAAGATGGAGTTTGAGAATAAAGTTTTATGGAGGTCTTTAAAAATAGTTTGAACAATAGCCTGATCACTTGACTAAAAGAAATCCTGCTAATAAGGGAGACAATGCACTCGATTACGTAGTATAGTATTTAGCAACAGAGGTTCTGGAATCAGCTTGGGCTATATTGAAATGCTGTCTCTTTCACATATTAGATATGTGATGACCTTTGTCAGTAGTCTAACTGCTGCAAATCTCACACCACTGTCTGTGAAATGATATTGCCACTGTATCACAGCCCCAATCCAGTTTCCTATCCTATTTCCTGTTCTTTCCTCACCGATGTTGATCTTTATAAATATTCTGCTCACCACGCTTTTCCTCCACTCTCATTCTAGACAACCCAATCAGTGACAAAGATGTAAGTTCAGACACCATTGCTGTTTTAAAACACAGCAAAACAAAAAAAGTTCTATTTTATTGAAAAGTAATTGTGCAGCTCTTCTATGCCATCTCAAGTCTGTGTCAGAAAGAGACAGCAATCAGGGCGTGCAAGTATTCTAATTGCTTGAGTTACAAGTTTCTGGGGAATAAATGCAATGGGGTGAGGGGTTGTGGTGGTGATGGTAGGAACTAGTTTGAAGTCATGTTCCATATCAACTAGCAATCAACCTATGTTCTTTTGCTCACTGCTCAGATTGATTTCTGTTTTCATTGTTTGTCATAAGCTAGAGCTTTTCTCACTTGCAGAATTCATAAGTAACTCAGATTTTCTTTTATATATCCTCTTGTAAAGGAAGAGGATTTTTTCATATTTTCTGTCTCCATGACCTGGCTTTAGAATTAACCCAGAATTTCCGTATTTTAATATGCTTCCGATTTTGGAGGAAAAAATTTTCCAGGTGAGAGTGAAGGCCAAAACAAACAGTTCTCAAGTCTCAGTGTCTACTTCTCCTCATTTCTTAATAAAGAAATATCATGCAGTTATATCAGATAATACATATAGGAGAAATATGGGTTAAATGTAACAGAGATAAGGGTTAGAAATCACTCAAGAAAACCTGACTGTGAACCATTGTTGGATACATGGTCTAGCATCTTTCTCTGTTATCTTGTGCACTAAACTTTCTTACTAATATCAGAATATCTGAGTTAGTACCAAGGTGTCAGGAAAAAATCACATGCTTGTGTATATTAGAATAGTGATAGTCTAGAACACAAGCTTCACCTACTGGTTGGTCTGACTTTTTTATTGTCTAGAGTTGAACAAATAGTTAACCCACAGGGAGTCTGGATATAAACATTTTAACAAGACATTTTACCACTCTCAACAAAACTAGCAACCAAGAAAGGGAAAATAAATATTGAGTAGAAAAGAAGTATCATTATTTAATAATTATTTAATAAAGTCTGGTATGAAATACATCCATAAAAACACATCAGATAAGCTATGTGCTTACGGCTCTTGCCTATAATCCTAGCTACTTAGGTGCTGAGATTTGAGGATCATGGTTCAGAGCCAGTCTGGGAAGAAAAGTATATTGCACTCTTATCTCCAATTAAGCACAAAAATAGTTAGAAGTAGAACTGTGGTTCAAATGATAAAATACTAGCCTTGAGCAAAAAAGCTCAGGGACAACACCCAGGCCCTGAGTTCAAGCCCCAGCACTGGCATATACAACATACAAATAAGCATGTGTTTTAAGGACTACATAAACTATATTTCTTTGAATGTACCTTTTGAAGTTGACTTTTCTACTCAACATATGTTTTTAACTTTTGTCTGTCGTAATTTGTGGAAATATTATTCATTTAATTTCTTTGCTGATGTCACTCTTTAAATAGGGATCTGACTGAATATAGAATTGCTAGGTCACAAATGATATACTCTTAAAGTTTATTGGATATTTCCAAATTACTTTGCAAACTATTCTTCAATAGAAATACATGAGTTCTTGCTTTCTGTCATTTTTTGCCAACAGATATTAATTTTTGCTGTTGTAATGAGTAATATATCTGTGAGGTTTTAAATTTTTTCTGTTTTAATATTCAGATGGAATATCCTTGTATAGTTTGGAGTGTCTAGCTTTTCCTTTAACTGACACATTTATTTGCATCTGTTTCTCTCTCTCTCTTTTCATTTTTTTTTTTTTTTTGGACTCAGGGCTTTGAACCATGATTCTCAGATCTCAGCCTCCTGAGTAGCTAGGATTACAGACATGAGCTACCAGTGCCTGGCCTATGCTAATTATTTTATAAAATAAAATTAAACAATAGATAACAGGATGCAAATGTCTAGGCACCAGTGGCTCATGCTTGTAATCCTAGCTACTCAGGAGACTGAAATCTGATGATCACAGTTCAAATCCAGAGCAACCAAGAAAGTCCATGAGACTCTTATCTCCAGTTAACCACCAGAAAATGGGTAGTGGAACTGTGGCTCAAGTGGTAAGTGCTCACCTTGAGCTGAAGAGCTGAGGGACAGCCCAGGCCCAGAGTTCAAGCCCCACCACAGACAAAAATAAATAGGATTAAAAAAATTAAACATGTTTACATATTCTGCTCTGTTCATTGTTCTGTTTCTCCAGTGCCCAATGACACACTATAGCTCCATGGTCAGTTCTGATAGCTGAAAAGCCAAGTGATGTACACCTGTTCTGTTTTAGGAATATTTTGACTGTAATCAGAAATTTGCTATCCTCTAAGCATTTCTGTGAGGAATTTTGAGTTTAATTACTTGAGATAATTTATGAAGATTAATTTAATTTGTCAATAATACAAAGAACATGTCTTCATGAGGTTGCTTTTGTTACTTAAAATACCTTTCTAGATGTTTTGGTTTTATTTAAATGAAGTAGATTTTTATAGGGGTATGATTTATAGATATATGCTTATATATATGTATCTATAATATGTGTATCTATATTATAGAGTATCTATTATAATTATATAAGTTTACATTATATTTGTGTATATATTAGATACATATAATATATATTTGTATATAAATATAAATATTTGGATCTAGATATATGGATATGGAAATAAATATAGATAGATATAGTTGATCTTCTGTATCCATAAATTCCTCATTCATGCATTAAACCAAAGGTGACTCAAAAATATTCAAACAAAGCATGAACATGTAGACTTTTTCTCAAATATCATTATGCCCCAAACAATACAGAATAACAATTATTTACATAACATTTGCATTGCATTCATTATCATGCATAATCTAAAAATGATTTAAAGTATAAAAAGAAGATGTATGTAGGTTATATGCAAATGTTATTCCAATTTATAAAAGATACTTTATTATCTTCAGGTTTTGGCCTCAGGGGGTCCTGGGACTAATCTTCCATACATAAAAAGAGAATTATTTGTACCTTCTCAAAGGTTCTATCTATTTTTTGTTATATGCTCCATATATTTGAGTTTTCATACTACTGTGAGTCGCATTTTAATGTTATACTTTGTGTGTGTGTGTGTGTGTGTGTGTGTTTCAGCTAATCCTAAGGCTTGAACTCAGGGTCTGGGCACTGTTCCTGTGCTCTTTTGCTCAAGGACATTTCTCTACCACTTGAGCCACAGCTTCACTTCAGCTGTTTTGGTGCTTAATTAGAGATGAGTTTCCTAGACTTTCCTGCCTGGGCCGGCTTCAAACTGTGATCTTTAGATCTAAGCTTTCTTAGTAACCAGGATTACAGGCTTGAGCCAATGGCATTCAGGGTGGCTAATGTTATACTTTTAAAATCTTGAATGTGTGTACCTGAATTTATATTTAGTGTTCCTACTAATATATCTATGAGGTTACACATAAAGTATATGTGTAGCATTATACAATGTTACATTATACCTCTTGTATAATGTTGCATATTTAGATTTTCCCTATTTTGTATATGTGCACAAGCACTGGGGCTTGAACTTAGACCTTCACACTCTCACTCAGCTATTTTTCTCATGGTACTGTACCACTTGAGCCCTGTCTCTTGTCCAGTTTTTTTCCTTGTTAATTAGAGATAGTGTCTTTTATGCTTTTACTCAACTGTCTTTGAGACACAATATTCTGAACACAGCCTCCTAAACAGCTAGAATTATAGGTAAAAAGAGCAATGTGCAACTCCTATTTCTATGTTCCAAATAGACAATTATGGCCCAAGATACATGGCAATTTTGCTTCCTCTTTCCAAATATAGATAGAAGATAGATAGATGGATAGATAGATAAATAGATAGATAGTATATAGGTAATAGGTAGATTGTGTATCATAAATAGATGTTAAATAAATAGATTGTGGATAGATAATATGGCAAATAAAGATAATGTAGGCAAATAAAGACTATAGGCAAATAATGACATTATAGATAAAGATATAGCATAATAAAGGCAAATAAAATTGTCAGCAGTTTCTTCCCAGAGTGCTTTGCTTGTTGACTCCATGTTTTACTTTTCCTTTTTTTGTCCCAACTATGTAGAATGAATAGAGGAGCAAAATAAATACCAGCCATTATGCAGAACATCAGGAAAGTACATTGTTTACCTAGTCCAGGCTACCCAACTTCAGGATTTCTTTCTGTGCATCAGTGTGAAGAAGAAGAAATAAAATTAGATGGATGTTCACATGTTATATTAGTGGTAAAGGGGCTGGAGGTGTAGCTGGAGGTATAGTGTGTGCCCTGTGTTTGATTTCCAGCATATAAATAAATAAACAGTCTATAAGAGAGAAGCTTCTGAAAATCGGAAAACCACTGGCCATGAATTCTTGCTAAACCCTGTTACCCTTCAAGTGTCAGCCATTGTTTTCAGCACAGGGACACTGTAGAGTGTCTCAGTCCAGTCAAAGCTTCAACCCTCGAGGCTCAGGATGTAATCAGTTCCACAAGAATTACAAAGGAGAGAAAAATAGTTTCCCCAAAGAAAAGCCAGAAGGCTGGTCTTGAAAGAGGCCTGTTGGTAGATACAAGGGTATCTATTTCAGATGGTGAGTTTTCAAGCCCTCTAGCCTCTTGAATGACATCCACTGACGCCAACGCTACCATGTTTCCTCTGGCAGAGAATCACCTGGGGTATCCGACTTGCCATTTCTCATCTTTCTTCCTTCAAATTTGATGTGGCTGGCAATATAAAATGACATTTCAGAACTCTATTGTTTTATATATTCTAGGATTGTAATGGTTCAAACATAAAACCCTCCATTTTACAGGATTTTTCTTGACTTTTACGTGCATCATTTTTCAAGAGAGCAAATATTTGACTTTTATTCCATATTCCCTCCTCATTTTATAAAACCTAGTAACAATGGAATAAAACTTTCAGATTCTACTTTCTACCTAATCTAAATTCATGCCTAATAATAGTAAAAGGATTCAAGTTAAGGTCAGTATGAGGTCATTTGGGGGAAAAAACTACTGGTTAAGTTTTTAATTGCAGTTTATACCACTATATTTATCAGCTCCAGAAGATTTTATAGTAGAACGTAGACTAATTAAAGGTCAAGTATATGGAACTTTCGATTACTAAATTCTTCTTGTAACAAAGAAAAAGAAAAACTGCAAGAAAATTGATAAAAGAAATTTGGTTAGCAATCAGGTGTGGTGGCACATGCCTATTACCCCAGCGTTCTAGGAAGGCGTTCTAGAAAACAATATTTTAAAAAATTAGGAAGAAACAAAAGAACAAAAAGCAAAAGGACTGGGTATGTATCTCAAGTGGTAGAATTACTTGCTTAGCATATGCAAGGCCCCAGATTCAATAGCCAGTACAGCAAATATAACAACAACAACAACATAATGATTTGCTAATAAAAGATTCCTGGGAGATTATCTAGGATAATACAGAAAATAACCAATATTCTCTGTTTTGTGTGTCCAATATCACATTTTTTTAGACAACACACAGTGTTGTTGATGTGGAAGTTTTCTTTTCAAAGTTATCTAAGAATATTTTGCTTGATAATAGGAGAAAAACAAAGGAGGGGGTAACAATGTTTGACAAGAAATGTACTTATTACCTTATTCATGTAACTTGAACCCCTATGTACAGCATTTTTACAATAAGATAAAATATTAAAAAAGAATAAATTGCTTGTATTATTACCACTACTACTAGCAGCTGATTATTACAACCTTTCGGTTAAGTTGGAAACTAAGCTCTTTTTCTATTTTCAGTGTATCTTGTTTATATCTTTGTCTTTCATTTTTCTACTAGCCAGGAAATTCAATTAACTAGTATTAATACTGCTCTATATACTTACAACAGCTTACTCAAGCTAGCAATATAATATGTGGAAGGAATGAGGAGGGAAGAGACCCCTGTGTTTTCTCACTGAACTTGTATGTATGGATACAGTGGGAATCTATGATCATGTTATTGCCACCAAAGCTTCATAGCTTTATTTAAGGACTTTATTATTTTGGATGGAGAATAAATGTTAATGTTTTGAAGTCTTATTTTCAGATTTTCTCAATGTGTCTAACTCCTTTACCAATTGCTGCTTCTGACAGAGGTCTGGTTGATTGCTTACTCATTTGAATCTTAATCCTCTGGATTTGATCTGTGCCTCTAAGCACAGCAGGGACTTTTATATCATTTTATTAGAAAAAAATACTGAGATTAAAGCCGTGCTTTGGGTGAGTTTGCTTAAAATCCTCACTATTGAATGAATTTAAATCTTTGAAGGTTTTTCTTATTCATCTGATGAGACAATCCTCAAAAACAGGGTAGTATGAGTCTGCCTTAAAGCCACATTTACTAATCAGAAATCTATCAAATAGGATATTAAGCCCCAAAACTGTTACTGTATCTTCCTTAAGCAAATCTGTATTTTGGCTCTAACCAAGAGATAACCAAGAAAATTGATCTAGTAAGCACCTTTTATACTGAAGTTTTTCTGCTCTCCAGTGCATAATTGAATCTTTAGTTTTAACAGTTTCATTAACATTTAATTATATTAAACCATATTATGAGTTCAAAAGTCTTTGGAAACCAAACTGTTATATTGCCACAAAAGTAGTTTTCTTTCCCTGTTACTGAATGTAGGTTGTATGAAGCTGTCAAACGTTGCCTATTTAGATCCTCTGTACCCTGCTTTTCCAGGTCTCCATTTCCAAACATCCTGCAGAAATTTCGAATAGGAGTGTTCTTTACAGATGTACTAAGAAATAAGTAGATTGTATATTAGTTAATAGTTATCTCATCTTAAGATGAATAACAGAATAACAGAGATAGATAAAGTGCCAACTTTAACATTCAATTCTTTCCCAAAGATGGTATTCATCCTAGCATGGGAAGTATGAATGGGTTTGGAATTTGTGAGCTCAAATATATCCACCAGCAGACTGTTTTGGATTACAGAAGGCTTGTTAGTAAAAACAAAACACATATATTTATTCACCCCGGCTTATAATAGAGTTCATCTTGAATGTGTTTTGTGTTAAATAATTCTGCCTTGTGAAATCTTGTGAACAAGATTTCTGCCTTGTGAACAATTTAGAATGAGAAGTGCTAGTAAGAAACAGAAGCAGCCGGGCGCTGGTGGCTCATGCCTGTAATCCTAGCTACTCAGGAGGCTGAGATGTGAGGATCAAGGTTCAAAGCCAGCCAGGGCAAGAAAGTCCGTGAGACTCTTATCTCCAATAAACCACTAGAATACCGGAAGTGGTGCTGTAACTCAAGAGGTAGCGCACTCTCCTTGAGCTGAAGAGCTGAGGGACAGGCCCAAGCCCAGAGTTTAAGCCCCATGACAATCCAAAAAAAAAAAAAAGAAAGAAAAGAAACAGAAGCATCTTGTTCTTCAAGGCTCCTTTAAGATTTTTGTGACACTTACTAGACTCTTGGATAAATTCTTACACAAGAAATCTGCAGGTAGACAGGAAGTAGATAATAAATGTAGTTCGTTGAAAATACCAGGTTTGAGCACTGCTATTGGTTCCCGTGTCAACAAGATCCATGTTGACCATGTTGTAAGTGCCATTATTAATATCCTGATTTTCTGCCTTTCTAGATTTGCTTTCAGGTGTCTGAGTCTCTGTCTCTCAGTGTCTCTCTGTGTCTGTTTTATTCCCCCTCTCCCCTCTGTTGCCCTTTCCTCTAATCAATAAAGATATGCTATCAATGTTAACAGTCAAAATCTTAATCTAGTCAGAATTCTACCTGCCAAACTTCCCTGTTAACAATATAGTCAGTGAGTTCTTCATGGACTATTTCTCAGTATTTTCAATGGACACTGCTCAGCTCTTGCTGTCTGTAGGTATATTCCATTACAGGTTTGTGATAAGAATACTATTGGTTTACTGTATGCTACACAAAACTTCTTTCTATGTAATTTCTGTGAAATAGAAAATATTGATGTTTTTCCACACTTGATTATTTCAAAGAATAAGATAAACCGAGCTTTAGAACTAGAGCACATGTGGTATCTCAGGTCTGTTTTCATCTCAAAAAGTTCAAATAAAGTGTAATCAACATTTGTGACTTTTGGAATTGGTCATTATAAATCGCATAGGGGAATTTAAATTCTAATCACCAGTTTCATTAAACAATAGGAAAAATACTGAACATATCTGTCTCTTTTGGGTTTTATGGGGAGAGACTGGAGAATCCGAAGAAAAAAATGTCAAATGCAGCAAAAGAGAAGAAAGTCAAATGTTTGTCATTTCATTTCAGGCAGAATAAGGATGGCTCAAATATTGGTGTAATAGATGATATTGGCAAGCTATATCTGCCCACTTGGGCACTTTTTTCTTCTTTTTTAAATCTGTGCTTTACTCTTCTTTGTCACGTATCTCAATGAGCTTGTTATATGTTGAATTCACCAATGCAGGCCAAATTAGGATGAAGATATTATTTACAATTATTTGAAACTATGGAAGTGTTAGCGAGAATGATTGAGTCAACTAAGCCTTAGAACTGAGTTAGTTGAACGGAGCATGGTGATTCATGTCTGTAACTCCCACCACTTTGGAGAAGATAGAGTAGGATCTCAAGTCAAGGATAGCCTGGATTATATACTAACTTCAAGGCAAGCCTGGGATAGTAAATAAGACACTGTCTGAAACAGGAACATCACCATCAACAAACAAACAAACAAACAGAAAAACAAATCATATGGTCTCATAATGCTTCACTAATAAGAAACTGTGGAAGAAGCAGGGTTAGGCATTCACAGTTTTGGTGATTAAAAATACTTAAAAATATTGATAGAGGCAATAGAAAACAATTACAAAAACAGTTAGGATCTTATATGTCTTCTAGGTTAGGAAAGGGAAGTTAGTATGGAAGTTCGGAAAATACTTATTTTTCTCAGCTAGGAAACCATGAAACATTTTGTGATTAAGGTTTTACTTGACTGGAATCTTTAAGATTGAATGTGGTGTGTCTAGTTGATAACAGCAGGGCTCTATAGATATCAAAATTAGATAGAACAAGTCTGAGAAAGTTATAAAGGCAGAAAAAAACACCAAGAATATTTGAAAAAGTATCATCTTAGTATAACCCAGAGAGGTACTGTAAGTAGTAAGTAGTCTATAATTGCAATTATAGACTACTCCTACAATTACAATTATAATGATAGATATTAAGATTAGTGAAAAAGGTTGTGCTAGTCATCAGGAGTGATTTACAACCTAGGGACTAGGAGTGTGGCTCATGGTAGAGTATTTGACTATCATGAATAATATCTTGGAATGGATCCCACAGGGGAGGTAAAAAAGTAATCATTGTTCATGACTTAATTTTTCCACTTACTAGTTGGGATTACAATGGTTACTTTTGATGAATTCTATTTTTGCCAGAAAAATACCGGAATCAGTATTTACAATTTTCTTGTTTTTTTTTAAAGTTAAACCCAGAAAATTATCGTGATAATTGGTGGGGTTGTGTGAAATAAGAATAAAATTAAACAGAGGTAACTGAAAAATTAGCAAGATAGAATAAGTATGACACATCTCTGGATGAAACCAGGAAGACTTTCAATTTAGAAGTTTAGCATATGAGTTAAGGGTATAGTTAAAGAAATAAAAGAAATTACAAGAGGAAAAGTTAGATGAGGGTTACTAAACTTTTGGAGAGGGTAGAGGTCATGTCTTTTCTTTTTCATATAGATTCCAACAATGTCAAGTCTATGCTAGGCTCTTAATATCTATTCTATTATGCAATTCATAACCTCAATTTTTTTCTCCTTTGACAGGTTTATTCAGTGAATGCATTGTCAACTTGGGTATAAACTTCTATTGGTTTGTTGTTGTTGTTTAGTTATTTACTTTTGGTTTTGCTTTTGTAGTGCTGGGGACCAAAGCTAGAGACTTACACACTGCTAGCTCAGGAACTTAAACTTAGCCATATCCTTCTGTCAGGTTGATGTACTCTTATTTGTCTTTAACCACAGGTACACATCTAATTTCATGAATAATAGACTCAGTGAAAAAAATAAACATACACAAGAGAATGAAGAGAAAATAAACATTGCTTCCAATATCAGAAGCCAGAAATATCAATGCCAATATTTTAGTTCCTTTATGGTAATTTTGTCTATGTTGTTTTCCTGATGCCTTAGAATTAATGAATTTACAATTAATTAATTTATCTATCCACCCAAACAGACAATAGTTCTGAAATTTTACATTATTACTTTCAAATGTTTCTGTGAGAATTTTCAAATTATATGCATGACCACTATCTCAATAACACTTTTACATAACGCTGATTCAGTAACTGATACTTTAAAAGTCTCTCATTTACTTATATGAATTACTCTTTAAAGTTTATTTTCACGGTTGAGTCAAGAAACTTTATCTGAAGAAGACAGGAAAAATTAAAAATTCGGATTTTTAAATGTTAAGCTACTAATTTAAAACAAAGTTCTTACTTTTTTTTATTAATAATAGTTTTTTTATTTTGAAAATACCGTACAGAGGGATTACAATTACATGAGCAAGGTAATGAGTACATTTCTTATCAAGCATTGTTGCCTCCTTCTTTAGTTCCTTAGTTTCCCAGCCATCCCAGCCACCCCCCATCTGTCCGGCTCCGCCACCCCCCCATGTTGGATGACCAATAGACACATGAAGAAATGCTCAACCTCCCTAGCCATAAAAGAAATGCAAATCAAAACAATACCGAAAGCTAGGCACTGGTGGCTCAGGCCTGTAATCCTAGCTACTCAGGAGGTTGAGATCTGAGGATCACCATTCAAAGCCAGCCCAGGCAGGAAAGTCCATGAGACTCTTATCTCCAATAAACCACCAGCAAACTGGAAATGGCACTGTGAGTAGAGCACTCACCTTG
Organism: Dipodomys merriami; assembly: GCF_024711535.1. Taxonomy (NCBI): domain Eukaryota; kingdom Metazoa; phylum Chordata; class Mammalia; order Rodentia; family Heteromyidae; genus Dipodomys; species Dipodomys merriami. Next base: position 14,509,737 of record NW_027203493.1, on the reverse strand, counting down.
AGCTGAAGAGCTGAGGAACAGCGCTCAAGCCCAGAGTTCAAGCCCCATGACCGACCAAAAAAAACCCAAAACCAGAACACTGAGATATCACCTCACCCTTGTTAGAATGGCTATAATCAAGAACTGTAATAACAACAGATGCTGGAGGGGATGTGGCCAGAAGAGAACCTTACTGCATTGTTGGTGGGAATGCAAACTTGTTCAACCACTTTGGAAAGCAATATGGAGGTTCCTCAAAAGACTCCACATAGAGCTCCCCTCTGACCCTGCAATCCCTCTATTGGGAATTTATCCAAATGATCACAAGCAAGACCACACTAAAGCTACCAGCACGACTATGTTTATTGCATCATTAACCATAGCTAAGATATGGAACCAACCCAGATGCCCCTCAGTAGATGAATGGATCAAGAAAATGTGGTATATATACACAATGGAATTCTATGCCTCCATCAGAAAGAATGACATTGCCCCATTTGTTAGGAAATGGAAAGACTTGGAAATAATTATATTAAGTGAAGTGAGCCAGGCCCAAAGAAACATAGGTCCCATGGTTTCCCTTATTTGCAAAAAGTGGTTTCTTCTTCCTTGCTATTGTTTTTAATGTATTTATAAGGTACCATGTGATTTTTTTTGTTGCTTTGTATGTCCCTCCCCCATGGTATAACCCTTGTTTTCACTGTATTTGGTGTATTTTGTGAAGGGGAAGGGAAAAAACAAAACATTTAAATAGGGATACAGGTGGATCCATTGCAACAATGAGATGTACAAGACGTTATTCATTGTAAAAAATATTCTTAATTAGAAAATTATCCTTATTCATGAATTCATGCCTCCAAGTGTGTGCTGGTGCAGTGAATAGAAATAGAGCTACTTAGTAGTTTATAAGACCCTGTGCTACATTCAGTGACCACTGTTAAGGTCATTTGAATCTTTGTTGGGAGGGAGAATTCCCTTTAATCCAGGTCCATCCTGTGACTAATGCCTTATAGAAAAAAAGTGTTAACAATGTTATCTTTCCTGGGTTTTGATTTTTTTTGGGGTGGGGGGTCCGGTCGTGGAGCCTGAACTCTGGGCACTGTCCCTCAGCTCTTCAGCTCAAGGCTAGCACTCTACCACTTGAGCCACAGTGCCACTTCCGGCTTTTTTTCTTTTTGTTTATGTGGTACTGAGGATTCGAACTCAGGGCCTCATGCATGCAAGGAAAGCACTCTACCACTGAGCCACCTTCCCAGCCCCCCCTGGGTTTTGATTTTAGAAGGATTTCTTTAGGTGCAATGGGAGAATCAGAAAGCTTTGCTTTGGATAGGCATTGGAGGCTCTCGCTTATAATCCTTTCTCTTAAGGAAGCTAAGATCTGAGGATGTGGTTCCAAACTAGCCCACTTTCGAAAGTCTGTGAGATGCTTATCTCCATTTAACCAGCAAAATGAGGAAGTGGAGCTGTGGCTCAAGGAATAGAGTACCACCTTGAGCAAAAACACTAAGGGCCTCTGCCTAGGCAGAAGTTCCAGCCCCTGTATTGGCACACAAACAAACAAACAAAAAATGTTTTCCATAATGGTAGTGGACAGCTTCTATTTTCTCCAGGCTACTTTGGCTGTCAGATGTGGTGATTTAGCAGTGACATGGTATCCATTAACTAGAATTGGTTTTAGAACTCTGCAGAGCTGAGTAGGTAGCAGGACCAGACTGAACTCTCAAATTACTTTCTGTAAAGTATTTGTGGCCTTTTCGTGGTTTGAGAAGCTGGAGAATGCCAAATCTAAGGTGAAGCAATAAGTAATGGAGCCAGGTAGTATTACCGCATGGAACTAACAGTGGTCTCCATATCCTAGCCAGATAGTATGCAGTAATCAATCTGAGCCTACATAGATATCTGGAGACTTAGTTTCCAGTTAAAGTGACTTCTTTGGTGAGACAGAAAGCAGAGAAGATTATTGCAGCTTAAGATAGAGTAATGTTTTTCTAATATCAAGATTTCTACTAGAATAGAAATCTCAGCTGCAACATTTGTGTGACTTTGTATTAACAATCTATTTCCTTAACTTCAGTGGTATGGGATTCTAATAAAAACTTTCTATGTGATTATGTGAGAATCGATTCATATAATGCATATAAAAGGCTTCACATCTTCAGTGCATGTTATCACTTATTGTAATTGCTCAAAATGCTCTGTTCATGGAAATTACAAAACCACATAACAAAAATTATAGAGTCCTACATAACTGATAATCAGCATAACTGATATGAAAAGTATTAAAAGATTATTCTTTTTACTTTGTACTTGGTTGGTTTTGGTCTTTAAGATTGTTGTAAAAAGGATTTGAAGTAAATGTGATTGAAAAAGGGCTGATAGAACAGGGCTTATTTTACCCATGAGACAGGAAGTTAAATATCTTTAGAATCACAGGTTCAAATCCTGCTTTTGCTATTTATTGAATGAAAAGACGAAACATCCAAACAATTTGATTTCAGTTGTCTGACATTTTCTGTTTAAATATAGTTTCTATTCGTCATTATCTCAATTGCAAAGAATTCAGATGAAGAAAATATTTTAAAATAATGTTTTTTTAAAATTAAGATGATGGATTTATGGAGTTAGTTAACAACATTGAGTGTCTTTGGTAGTCATTGTTCTCATTCTTACTATAAGAAAAAGGCTGCTGATGCTAAACAAAATGAACCCCAAGATAGGGACACAAGAGATTTTATCTTTCTTGGTGTTCTTTTTAATGTACTTATTATGTACTATGTGATTTTTTTCCCTTGTGTGTTCTTCCCCCATGGTATAAACCTTGTTGTCACTGTATTTGATTCTAGTGCCCTGCATCTTGTATATACATTTTTCTAATAGATTTGGGTAAGGGAAGGGAAATAACAAAATGCTGAAATAAAGATACAGGATGACCCATTGTAACAACAAGATGCACAAGACACTATGTTGAAAATGAACTTTACAAATTTGGTGGGGAGGGAGCAGTTAGGGAGGTTGAGTGGGTAGAGATTATAGGAAAAAAACAAAGGAGGAGTAACAATGTTCTATAGGAATTGTACTCATTACCTTACTCATGTAACTGTAACTCTTCTGTATGGTATCTTTACAATAAAAATATAGATATATAAAATTTTTAAAAAGTAGGATAATTGAGTATCAATAATTTTCTTTAACACACTAGTGAAATAAGGTTACACTATCCAGAAAACCCAAACAAGTTTCCATTGATATCTGTTTACTGGGAGCACAAATGGATAGAAATATATACATATATATATGTATATATATATATATATATATATATGATAATTCTGATGAATGTCTGAGGTACAGTCAGTGTAGACTACCATAATTGGAAAAATATTCCTAGAGGACCATGCTACTGGTAAAAACCCATTTTCATAGACTTGACTTCAAAAAGTCCTACCAGAACTTCAAGACCTGAGAAAGATGCCCTCATTTCTCTTGAGTAGGAAGCATTATGAGACAAACTCAACTCATTTCTCACCACATGGAACCTCTTGTCCTGGGAAGGCTTTAAAAGAGAAAATCTCATCTAGAGTAGGGATATTTCTTCATCTCCAGTGCCTTATAATTTTTTTTGCCATACTGGACAATGGAAGTTATAGAAACACTTATGAAATACCGATGCACAGGTCTACAAAAAGATTTGGATTTAGTCATATTATAGAATAAATGACATTGATATGTGTTCCAATTCAGAAGGGGACAAAGACATAAAAGAAAATTCTTTAAAAGTTCAGAGGGAAAAATTCTTTAAACAGGTATCTTTACATCAGACTTTTGATGTGATGAGAAATGTATCAGACTTTCCACTGGAAATTACAAGAGCCAGAAGAGAGTGGAATGAAATATTTTAATTATTAGAAGAAAATACCCACTTAGAATCTAGAATTCTGTATCTAATGAATCTACCCTAAGAATACAGAAAAAATACTTTCTCACACAAACTAAAACAGAGGTGGGGGATTACTCTGCAGACTTATCCTAAATTACTTAATAACAGCACATTTTGTAGCTTGTGGATAAATATGAGAGACAATTGTGCAATAGGGAACACAGCAAAGCACCACCAATAACCCATTTTCAGTTACCCATACTAAACACAAAGTGACATAATACTGTGTGGAGGTAGACTTGGATCAGTTAAAGTGTGTATTGTAAACTATGGGATAACGACTAAGAATTTTTAAGCAATGTAATTTTTTAATTTTTAAAATTGTATGATTAATTGAACAGATTACAATTCCATAAGTTAAGTATGGGTACAATGCATCTTTAGCAATGTCATCCCTTCTTTCATTCTCCCCCATTTTCTCTTTCCTGTCACTATACTCAAGTGACATGCTTCAATTTTTTTACATAATGTACATTGAACATAATGACTGTATTTGTTTACTCCATTCCTGTGCCTCCCAGCCCTGACACATATCCCCCAAACAGGTTTTCATTTCCTGTTATTTGTTTTGATACACAGTACATTAGTTGTTCAGAGGAGTTATGCTATTAGTTTTCTTCTCTCAGTATACCTTGTTTCAGTCACTTTGTATGTAAATGCATAGAGAATTCTATTTATTATCATACATAGTTATATTTTAGATCCAGCTTACACATTTGAGAGTAAAGATGTGATGTTTGTTTCTCTGAGCCTGACTTACTTTGTTTAGCATAAGTTTTTTCTAGGCCCATCATTTCCCTGGCAAATGACATAGTTTTATGTTGAGAAAAATGGATTTATATAAAGCGTTCATTTGCAACCTGAGAAGGCAGAGCATGGTGGTAGGAGTGGGGAGAAGAGGGGTTGAAGATACAGACAGCAATTGCAAGGAATAGCAAACACTCACCAACAGGTAGATAGTAATACTTCTGCAGCAAGAATCACTTTAAAGGTGAATGCTTTAGATAAACCGAGCAAATCAGCAGTTCTCAGAGCAGTTAAATTAACATGAGGGACAAAATTAAATACTCAAATGAAAATGCAAAAACTTTTTTAAAGTTTGAAAGTATTTGTGAACATTTTTAGGGCATGTTCAGATTTAGACAAATAAAACACAAATCTCAAATACAAAAACACAAGTTACAGTTGCAATGTATTTTTGTTCTACATTATGGACAGTTTTTAAAAAGTGAAAGAAGATGTGGAAAAGGGACGAAATGTTATGAAGAAATTCAGCATAAAACAAAACAAAATAAAAAAAACAGAGACAGAGATAGGAATAAAGGGAAGATACTGAAGCTAGTCTGAATAATAATAATACTGACTTTTTTCAATCAGTGTATGTGCAGGTTAATTCCTTTGTCATAATTTCTTTTTTCTTTCAGTACTAGATCTTGAATAGAAGGCCTTGTTCTGTCTCTGTTCATGGAATGTGCTCTACTGCTTGAGCCATACCACTAATTCTAGCAGTGTGCTGGTTAATTGGAGATAAATGTCTCAAGGGTTTGTTTGTCCAGGCTGACCATCATTCTCTGATCTCATCTTCCTAAGTAGCTAGGATTGTAGGTTTGAGCCACCAGCACCCAGCCTATCATAGGTTTTTGACCTCTAAAGTGGGCAAAATCATGCCTTAGTTGACCATTAGGAAAATAAAATAATCTTAATAATTTAAGGGGCTTACTGTGGACTATACACACAGAAAATATAAAATAATTGGTGGAACTTTATTATCATACTAGTATACATAAAATGTAAATTAAAGATGAGTCACCAGGAAATAGAGCAAAACCTCCACTGCCTAACATCACTATTTCAGATATCACGTCAAAAGTCTTACAATATGGTTACCTTTCTCCCAACTCTAGGCATAAATCAGAATACCGGCTCCTTATAGGTGTCCTGAGGTGAAGATTGTACAGGTCTCATTTTTAGGAACACAGAATAACTTTCCCCACATTTCAGTTATGCACATGGCACAATAATGTAGTAGAAAATCCAGGCTGCCTGTTTTTACTAGTTACTCAAATTTTATTAAGTAGCTTGAAGAATTTTTTTTAGCACAATGAAGTAAAATTGTGGGCTCAGTTTTATTTATTTTTACACAGTTCTATAGGAAAGGTAAATTAAGTAAAAGTACCACCACAACGTGAAACAAAATTTGCACTTGAATTTCAACTTTCTGTTGCAGAATCAGTAAGCTAGAACCTAAGAATAACAAAGAAGAAAATAGAAATGCCATGAGCTTACTTCTTCTCTTGGTCCAAGCCTGCAGGTGCAACAGCCTCAGGCACTGAGGATTCTGTCAGCAGTATTTCTGCAAGAATTTCAGTTAACAGCCACCCCAAGAGTCTGGATCTGTTATGAATCTGACCCTTATGTCAAGAAGTAAAGGTTACAAGTCACTTACTCCTCCTGGCATAGACAGACCTGGCACAGGGGGGAGAAAAACTGACTCTAACAAAGCATATTTTCTTAACATGTAAAGTCACCTGTGCCCTTGCAAATATTTGAGGTCTTGTTGGATGACAGATAGAAATTTGCTAAAAGAAACCTGGACATTTTAAAAATAGTTTCTAAAGGCTTAAACTAAAAACTTACATTTGGCTGACGGAAGGGGCACCTTCTCCCTCGGTTCATTGAACATCAAATTAAAACCCTATTCTCATGCTGTGAGATAGGATAATGCCATTTATTAAATTAACTGGAAAATTTGGCAATTCAATAGTTTAGCACATAGTCCAAAAGGTTGCCTCCTTTTGTTGAATAACTGCAGTGGAGCCATTAAAAATTCTGTTTTAAAAAAAGATGAAAATTATCTGAACATTCGATCACAGTAGAGTGAGCAAATATCTCATTTCACTGTCTTGGTGAGAAACAAGGCACACATACATTTAAAGTAATGTCAAACTTCTGTATTTGTACTCAGCATAATCAGACTAAAGTGGACGGCACAGAAAGGTGCATAAAGATGAATTTATCTAAATAAAAGGTATTTTAAGCAAAGCTTCCAAAGCTGCACATAGAAAAGCAGTTGAAAAGCAGGCATCCAAATGAAATGTTAAAATTCCTCTTACTATGAAGATATAGATTTTTATACTCTACTTTTCTGACTTTGTGCCAACTTTCACTTACAAAGCAATTAACATTTGTAAAAGGGAAAAAGTCTATCTTTAAAAATATATGGCTTTACAAGACCAGTTTGAGTGTATGTTGGTGGCAGATATCAAGGTACAGGGAGCAATGGCATGTGGTTTTAACCTGTAGTGGCTCACAATCTAGGAGAGAATCAGTTAATCAAATAATTTTAAAATGCTATAAATGGAACATATTAAAAGAACATAGTCAAATATAGGGATAGACAGAAGAAGACAGGGATCAGCAGTGAGGGAAGAAGAGACCAGGAAAACTTTTCTTGTTGTCTTGCTCATTTTCTAATACTGAAGAGTTACCATTTGCCGAGTCTTGTTTGTAGTCCTAGGAATCCAACAGTGAATGAAACTGACTAGAATTCCTGTTCTCAAAGACATGAAATGGGGAGGATAGATAAATACAATAAATGGACAGAGATGAAAAAATGCATTTTCATGCTATGGAGAGAGAAATAGTAAGTCAGAGTGGGGAAAGTCAGGAATGTGGGCAAGGAATAGATGCCGGAAGGGGTGAAATTATGATTTAAATAAGATCAGAGGAAATCCCACTGCAAAAGATCGATTTGAACAAAGACTTGGAGGAGGTAATTATGATGATAGCAATGCAGACACCTGGAGTAAAGCTACTGATATACAGGGGAAAGGCAGTCCAATCACCTGCAGTTAAGAGCATTCCTTGTACGGCTGAGAGAGGCTGGGGAGAAATGGACTGGTCGGTAGCGGGAGATAAATACAGAGAGTTGGCATCATTAACTTTAGGGCCATATCATGGGTTTGTTTTACCCAAAGGGAGGCTGCAAGTCATGGAGGGTTTTAATCAAAGAAAAAGATTTATTTGACTTCTGTTTTAATAGAATCTACTGGGCTGCTAACTCGACTTTAGGGACAAAGGTCTAAATAATGTGGACAGTTAAGATGAGTCTGTGACAATATTTTAGAAAGATATAATGGATGGCTTTGACCATTTCAGCTGTAATTTAGAGAGTAAGTGGAAGTGTTTGTGATATGTTTAAAATTTAGAGTCAAAAGATTTAGGATTTATTCAATTCACTAACTTCATCAATGGAGGCATCAAGCATGACCCAGCAGCTGAGTACTGGTGACTCATTCCTGTAATCCTAGCTACTCAGGAGTCTGAGATTTGAGGATCATGGCTCAAAACCATGACAAATCTTTAACCACCAAGCAGCCCAAAGTGAGCTGTGGCTCAGGTAGTAGAGCACCACCCTTGAGCAAATAAGAGTTAACTCCCAGGCCCTGAGCTCAAACCTCTCTCTCTCTCTCTCTCTCTCTCTCTCTCTCTCTCTCTCTCTCTCTCTCTCTCTCTCTCTCTCTCTCTCTCTCTCTCTCTCTCTTGGATCCAAAGGATTTTCATCCAGAAAGGGAAAATAGATAGAGAAAGACCACAGACAGTAGGAGAGGGATGGGTAAGACTGTTGAAAAGTGTGATTTTGATGATGATATATTGTGTTCATAAACTGCTTTGTTAAATGGAAACTCCTTTGTACAACTACCTAAAGATAATAATTTTTAAAAATGTATAAGACGATAGACCTTGGAATTGGGCATTCCAAACTAAATTGTGTGAGTGTAGGAGGGAAAACAAGAGACTGGAATGAGAAACCAGTGACATAGTAGGGAAACTTTACAAGAGTCCAGACTGACAGCTGCCGGCCAGTAAAGAACGGACATCAGAAGGGAGGAAGTGACTCTATCACCACCACTAACATGAAGAGCATTTGGAACCTTAACAACAGTAGTGGTGGGCTGAAATATGTCAAGAAAAAGGGGCCTACACCTGACAGAGAATAAGGATTGGAAAGGCAAATAGATTTCTTCCAAGGAGCTGCTGAAAGGATTGCTGAGAAGTTGCCCAGAAACTTGACAGGAATAGAGAAGCTTTTTGATGACAGAAGACACGACAGCATGCTTTTATGACGTACCACCAAGTAGCTAAGTGGGATGATAACGGCATGAAAACCACTGGAAATGTGTCTGCAAGTGAGAGGGTTGGGCCTGCTACACAAGTGGAGGTGTCATCTTAATGAGGGGAGACTGACTCATTTGTGGGGATGGGAGGGAGGACAAAGGAGATTCTAGTAAATGGGGTGGTACAGATGTTTGGATTGCTTCCATTTTTTTCCCCAGTCAAATAGGAAGCATGGTCATCAGTTGGCAATGAGATTGGAAGAAGATGGGTATGCTGAAGTTAAGAGTAGAGAGAGGCAAATGCATTAGTTGAGAGATGGAGAGAATAGATGGGGGAAAATGATGTAATTATCCTGGCAGCAGTAAGTTCCCTGTCCTTAAATTAAAGGAGAGCTCGCCTGTGCATGGTGAAATTTTCCTCATCCTCACTCAGATGCATTTGGGAAGTTAGAAAGTGGGCAAGGATTCACTGTGGCTTTATCAGGAATTCAAAATAAATGGAAATGGACAGGGGGAACTACAGATATGTGCAAAAGAGCCGGGCACCAGTGGCTCACCCTGTCATCCTAGCTACTCAGGAGGCTGAGGTCTGAGGATCAAGGTTCAAAGCCAGCCTGAGCAGGAAACTCCATGAGACTCTTATCTCCAGTAAACCACTAGAAAACCAGAAGTGGCACTGTGGCTCTTCTGGTAGAGCACTCACCTTGAGCTGAAGAGCTGAGGGATAGCGCCCAAGCCCAGAGTTTAAGCCCCATGACAAACAACAACAACAACAACAAAGATATGTACAAAGGTATGATAATAATTATTAATTGTGGAATTAACTTGAAGAAGAGGAGTGAGAAGCGCTTTGGCAGTTCTTGCTAGTTCATAGGCTACTGGGGAGGGCTGATGGGCACATCAATGTATCTGTGCACACATAGGCTTGCTAGAGGACAAATGTCCTTATGTAGAAGCAGGTGAGAGAGTATGAGAGTGAAAGATTTCTTTCTCCATGACCACTAACCTTACTATATTCAAAACATCCCCATCTTCTGAGAAGTAGTCTTCAGGGATTGTGAGGCATTACTGTTCTGCGGGTATTGCCTATCAATCATTTGGAGCAAAGAAGGAAGCAACCATCGCTCCTTTAGAAATCATAGAAAGCTATTTACCTGGCTCAGCTGGTAACCCACATTGGGCAAAGAAGAATAAAAATCACCCTCTCAGCTCAATACAAGTCTTTTTGTCAGAACATGTAAGGTTTGTTTGTTTGTTTGTTTTCTGATTGTGTTAAATAAGCAGTTCTTTTTTTGTAAGTTTTCACTTTTAAAAAATGGGGAAAATATATAAAATCTTTATAAGGTGACAGTGTAATACCTTAGAGGAAATTTTGGACATCTTATCTTATCCTTGAAATTACTTCAAGGTTTTCTGTAGCTTTAATTCATCCTCTGATTGAATTAGCACCTAATTCTAAAGAAGAGATGAAGAACATAAGCAGATAATGCATGCTTGTGTAAGTACACACACATGGGTGTGCACACGCACACATATACACATACACTTTGTTTTTATCTTATCTTCTTATTTAGTTCAGTCCTCTAGGTCTACATGGGTTTCTTATTCCTGAAATACTGTTTTAAGTTAGGTTATAACAAAGTGAGAACTCTCTTCATTTGTGAACAAATACAGAATTTCTATTGCTGAGCTACTAGTATTTTTATTAAAAAATATTTAGAGGGATTTTTCAGAGTATTTGATCATTGATGCATGGTTCCATTAGTCCCTAAATATTTTCTGTAATAATCTTAAGATGTCTAATACAATTACTGAAATGCAATGAGTATTTTTTCACTCTTATAAATGCATACAGGCATGGGTCACCTTGGCTTTTCATGGCATTGATGCTCTAATTTGTCAGTATAATCTTGAGGGAAAAATATCCTTTACTCAAGGAAGTGAAGTTTGTCAATTGAGTCAAGTCTGGGATTGATTGAGGAGCTATTTTCTCAAACTTGGTGGTTTATGGTATGCTTCTGTTTGTCAGGTCAAAAGCTCTTCTACTTGAATAGATAAAAGAAGAATTAAATTGGTTGTCTATCTTTTCCTCTAGTGGGGAAATCATCATCAACTAGATAATATCATGGTTTTCTTTTTGAAATTATTGCTGTATAAATAACTTGCAGTTGAGGTTGGGAGGGAAAACCTGTGAGAAAGCAAGGGAAAGGGTGACATTGTCCAAATAGAAATGTACTCATTGCCTGACTTACATAACTATAACTCCTCTGTATATCACCTTTATAATAACAATAAAAAGGTTAAAAAATACTGCTTTGTTGACCACACCAAACTTGTCTTTGAAGATTGTACCTTTCTTTTGTTTGTTTGCCTACCTACCAGAGTCCCACTGTTCTCATTTAATTTAATTTACTAAATTCATATTTGATGGTAGCAGGTCCCAGTAGAGGCCCTTTGGGAGAAGGTTGGGAAAGAAACTGAAAGATGAATTGGTTTAGTGTACTATAAATGAAGGTATCCAGAGGCCTAGGAAGATTAAACTGTTAGAATGAATCCATCATATAATACCCACTTATCTGCCAAGGTAGCATGTGACTTGATTTGACCATCATGCACCACACCAAGAGTCAGATGCACACAGCCCTTTGCTATTAACAAATAAAATGTTACCAAATGTAAACTTCTATTCTTTGTCGTGGTAAATGGTTTGAATGAATGGTCATGTCAGTGGAAAATTGACTACACAGAAGTTGGTGGATAGAGTTCTCAGTTTGGGTAAAAGCTGTGAAGATTCTTGAGTGTTTATGTTCCATGTGAATGCTCATCAATAAGTGATTTCAGTAATAAGTAAAGTTATGAATCAATAAAGTTGGACGAACTTTTTTTTTTCCATTTTACCATTGCCCAATAGCACTGTGAATGAAGTGATCATGTGGCAGTGATGGAAATTATTCATGACCTCAGCATCATGACCTTCACTTTCTTAAGTGAGTGAATGCAGCATTATTTTTCATTAAAATTAATTTAATTTATTGTTATTATAGAGGCGATGTGCAGAGAGATTTCAATTACATGAGTTAGGTAATCATTTCCTTTAGTACAGTGTCTTCTGTTTCCTCAATCTCTGACAGTCCCTCCCTCCCATCTCCACCCACAAGTTATGTAGTTCACTTCCATCAATATCCAGTGAACTCCACTGCTGCATTTTTGTCCATTTTTCCTTTGAGTTGTGTGCCCCCTAATCTTCCCAAAGATATACACATGAATGTGCCATATATAAGGTAAAGAAAACAGAATCATCAGAATCTAAAATCTAAAAAAAGAAGACTATTATAAGTTCATTTCAGTAAGTATATTATTTTATATCAATATGAATAAGCTCTTAGGCATTGCACTTTTCTGTTTTTCTCCTAAGAGTATCATTTTTTGGTCTCACTGTGTGTGTGTATCTAGAATCTTGTATAATTTGTCATAGTCCAGTGAGTTTAGATCTAACTTCTGTGTATCAGAGAGTACATGTGCTCTTTGTCTCTCTGAGCTTGGCTGACCTCATTTAACATGATTTGTTTTAGTTCCTATCCATTTCCTTGCAAAGGTCATTATTTTATTCTTTTGAATGGCTGTGTAAAATTTAATTGTGTATAGGTACCACTGTTTTGGGGTCTACCTATCTATTGTGGGACATCTGGGCTGTTTCTATATCTTGGCTATTGTGAATAGTGCAGCAATGAAGATGAATGTGCAAGTGTCCTTATCATATCCTTGTTCATAATTCCTAGGGTAGATTCCTAGGAGTGTTATGGCTGTGTTGCAGGAAAGGTCTATGTTTAGTTATTTGAGGAACTTCCAGACTACTGTCTGGAGTGGTTGTATTGGTTCAAATTCCCTCCACCTCCCTGCCAACATTTCTTGTTGTTCAGATTTACAATGCTGGCCAATCTTATTGGGATGAGATAGAATCTCCAAATTGTTTTGATTTGCATTCCTTTATGGCCAGGGATGATGCGCATTTCCTCATGTGTTTCTTTGCCATTCTTACCTCAGCCATTGTTAAATACAGAATTTCTCAGCAGCAGAATACTAACCCTGTGTTTCTGGGATGGCACCATTCTCGGGAGAGATCAAGCAGTTAGCTGGATGATTACATTGATCCCTGTTGTCTTGCAAGAGGCATTGCTTCAATTTTATTGGAATAAACACTCCGGATATGGCTGTTTCCTCTATATGCTTCTGCCAAATCATATATGGATATGCATTATGTATGTTCAAAGGAGAATAGCTTCCAGGCACAGGAAGCTCATGCCTGTAATCCTAGCTACTCAGAAGGATGATATCTGAGAATCACAATTTGAAGCCAGCTTGGGCAGGAAAGTCAGTGCGACTCTATCTCCAGTTATCTACCAAAGAACCAGAAACAGAGCTGTTGTGGCTCAAGTGGTAGAATCCTAGTTTTTAGTAGAAACATGGACAGTGCCCATGCCCTGTTTTCAAGACTCCAGGCCCTATTTTCAAGACCCCAGACACACACACACACACACACACACACACACACACACACACACACACACACACACAAACAAACACACAGAAAGATACACACAGAGACAGAGACAGAGAGAAAGACAGAGGTAGAGACAGAGACAGAGAGACGACAGATGAGGGAGAGAGAGAGCATTATAAGATGCCAAATCCATCAAAATTGAAGTATTTAGGAAGATTTATAAAGCCTAGAAACAGTTTTTAAAATCAGGTAATCTTTAGGGGGGGGGTGAGGGGGAGATGGGAATGGATGCGAAGGGGAAACAAAGGAGGAGGCTACAAGGCTTGATAAGAAATGCACTCATTATCTCGCCCATGTAATTGTAACCCCTCTGTATGGTATTTTCACAATAAAAAAAAAATCAGGTAATCCTGCTTAGAAGAACAGAAAAGAAGGATGTAATTATTATTTTATGCCAATGGCACAGCATCAGTGAAAGCTGGAATAGAGATTTCTTTGGGGAGAGTGGAGAATATATAGCAAATCTATACTATGCCTGTAATGGTCTTTTAAAAAATTACTATTATTTTATCCTGTTAGAATTACAGAGCATTTGTGAACTGAAAACTAGCTAGGTCAAAGACTAATTTTTAATAGGGAAGAAATAAAATAGAAGAATCAAGTCTAAAGGCATTGCTCTTATATTGTTTAATTCTAAGTGTTTAGTTCTATTCCTAACATAGTAGTGAGCATAAAAGTCAAAATTAAAAGGACATATTTAGTAGATTCCAAAGGAAGAACTCAAAGTATTTTGAAATGAATTTCATCACATGGCTTGTGGTATGTGAGCATGTATGTCTCAGAGGAGACTTAAAAAAGAAAATTTTGTTTGGTTGTATGCAGTATGTTCAGTTAAAAGTAGAAAGGAAAAGAAAGATAACATTATGAACTTCACATCATGTAACAGAGAAGACTGGGTTGGCATTAGCAGAGGAAAGTTATGTCTAATTTCTGAGGATACCTTACACTCCTTAAGGGAGACACGGTTCTAAGCATATTTCATATTGTTTATTAAATTTGTACACAGACCTGATTGTATCATACATCTTCCTATCTTATAACTAAAATATGAAAAAGCCTGAGACATAGTAAAGCTAAGACATAGTCAGGCACAAATGTGTTTAAATAGCTGAGTGGCTTTATTAGGAAGAGAGATGGTAGGGATATGCACATTTGATAAATTTCAAGTTATTTGACTGGATTTCTGAACTCAGTATGGTAACGTGAGGCCCTTGTTCTGAAAATCAAGTCATTGAACAGATCTGATTTTTAAGTAGTACAATAAAGATCAAGATAGAGTTAGTGATCTGGCTCTAATCTTACTGCAATTGATGCCCTTAATTTTAAAATTATTTATCTCTGGAAAGAAAGCCTTGAGACAGAAGCAAAATTAAAATTAACCATCTTGAACATTAAAATCAATGGGGAAAAAACGTGAAGATGTGCAGAAATCATCCTCCCATTGTTGATTTCATTACAAAATCACAGGTTAGAAAAGGGCACCTCTTAGGTATGGGCCCAATTATTTACACATTCTGAGCAAATAATTCATTTAAGAAGTGCACCCTAAAAATAGTCATAAGCAATTCTCAGTTAAACATCTTAAATTATTGACCTTCTTGTGAGTAGATGACTTGGAATTTTAAAAAGATTTAATGGTTGTTCCTTGATACCTCTGGCCTCACACCTGTAAATTGTAGCTGCTCTGGAGGCTGAAATCCCAGGATCTTGGATAGTTGCCAGCTAGGGCAGGAAAGTCTGAGACTCTTATCACCAATAAACCACTTAAAAGCAGAAAGTTGTAGCTTAAGAAGTAGAGCACTAGCCTTGAGCACAAAAGCTTAGAGACTATAACTAGGCCCTAAGTTTAAGCCCTATGACTGGCACCAAAAAAAAGGTTTAAGGGTTTCCAAATTTTGTTTTGTTCTGTGGATCCTTATTTGGTAAGTGTGTGACATGCTTCTTTTAACATACAGGGTTAATAGGTAAGTTGGGACAGTAGTACCTTAGACAAGTAAAGGTATTTCCTTACTCTCAGAACTGTTAATATGCTGGTTTAAGGTGTGAATCATTAAATGATAGACAGAATACACAGTGTTTTAGAAGCTTATTTCTCTGCCTAGCTTTTTATAAATTGTTTTACCTTGATGAACTTTGGCTTAATAGAGAATTCTTTGGAAAACAATAAATTTCTTAAAAGAATGCAAGCATATGGTTTCCCTTATTTGCAATAACTAGTATATGTCTGAGTCAAGCAGAAAAGGTCAGATAGATAAGTTGATGTTAGGGGAATGAACTCCAAGATAAGAATTCAAATGTTTTTTTTTCTTTCATGCAATTGTTTCTAACATATTTATAAGATGATTTCTATGTTGCTTTGTATGTCCCTCCCCCACGGTATAACCCCTGCTTTCACTGTATTTGATGTTGGTATAATTTGTGGAGGGGAAGGGCAAATACAAATCGTTTAACTAGGGATACAGGTGGACCCATTACAACAATGCGATGTACAAGTTGTTATGTCAAAAAACGAACTTTACAACTTTGGAGGGGGAGGAGTATGGGAAAGGATGGGAAAGGGAAACAAAGAGGAGACAACAATGCTTGATAAGAAATGTACTTGTTGGGGCTGGGAAGGTGGCTCAGTGGTAGAGTGCTTGCCTTGCATGCCTGAGGCCCTGGGTTCGATTCCTCAGCACCATATAAGCAAAAAGAAAAAAGCTGGAAGTGGCACTGTGGCTCAAGTGGTAGAGCTCTAGTCTTGAGCTGAATTGCTGAGGGACAGCACCCAGGCCCAGAGTTCAGGCCCCATGATGGGACCCCCCCCAAAAAAAAGAAAGAAAGAAATGTACTCGTTATCTTGTCCATGTAATTGTAACTCCTCTGTATGGTATTCTCACAATTGAAAAAAAAAGAATGCAAGCATATTATAATAATATGTAATACTTATACTATATGTAATATTTATATTATGGATTTATTTATTGACCTAATAGTACGTTAAATATGATCATAATATGTAATATTGTGATTCTTACTTTTAATATATGGTAATATTTAGAAATTATTTATAAATGTAATTATTATTTTCTGATAATTACATGAAATACAAAGAAGCATACAAATGAAAAATTATCCCTAAGCACTCATCTAGGTATGAGTTTGTTAATATAAACCTTGTTGTTATTATAAATTGTTATTATAAATCTTCCTTTTTGTTGATACTCTATTGTATCCAAACTTTGTTTTATTTCTGCTTTATTTAATGTTAGACTTAATATTTTATTCAATCAAAGTAGGTCTTGACTACAAAGATAAATTTAGACATAGTCTCACCTCTGGTGGAGTGCCAGAAGGTACAATGGAGAGAAGACTGGACCTATTATCAGGTAACCCAAGTTCAATTGCAGTCTTTGAAGTTGATTAGCTACATGATGGTGACCTGGTCACTTAGCATATTTGGGTCACTGTTTTTTTTTTTTTTTTCTAATTTGTTACTTGGTAATTGCATCAGATAATTGTGAAGACCACAATTAGCAGCTAAATACTATCATTCTATCATCCCTTGTTACACCCAATTACAATTAAGAATGTCAGAGAAGCCTTAGCTTTCTCTGAACTCTGTGCACAGTACATGGCTCTACCTTGTATAATATCTGATGGTAAATTCCCCATCAATATTAGTCTGAAAGAAAGGCACTATTACCTGTCATCTTTTGTATTTTCTGTCCTAAATTTTTTAAAAGAAGTTTTATATAAATTGTACTATATCAGATTATTCATTTAATTAAGAATCTTAACTTTCAGAGAAGTTTCCTATTGATTATAAATTGATTCCAAGATAATTAATAATTATTAACTAGAAAAGTTATTACATGGAATTTATATTAATTATTAAATACAAATTAATTTGTATAAACTTATTAAAATATAACTTAAATAAACATATAGTCAATTGGATATATAATGTTATAATATGTAATATTTATATTATGCACATAAACATAAAATATGTATTGCATAAAATATTATGTAACATTTAGTATAATGAATAATACATTATATAGGACCTAATGAATAATATTACATATTATGTAATATAAGTATTATTAAAACAGTATTGTAATATTATATAAAATTAGTATACAATGTATAATATATGATATATAATATAATTTATGATACTATAATGTAATAATTAAAAAGTGACTATAATTTCTCAAGGATATCTTTGACAAAGTTGTGATATCAATATATTTGCTATGATTTAGAGCTTTTTGTTAATTTTTAGTCATATTTGCAGGCCCTGAAGTGATCTTACTTGACAAACCAAATGGAGTCAACCTCTTTGTCCACATTTACTTTACCTTTTCAAAACCCTCACCTTTAAAAAAGACTCAAGTTTATTTGACCTGTACCACCTCCATGGTGCTACAGGCCTATCATCCTTATTACTTGGGAAACAGAAGCAGGTGGATTGTGGCTGGAAATTAACTTAGGCCAAAAAAAAGACCTTATCTCAAAAGCAAAGCCAGGAATGATGGTTGTGTTTCTAATCCTAGCTATGACAAAAAGCTGAATGAAAAATTAAGAAAGCAAAAATGACTGGGGTATGACTCAGGTGGTAGCTTGTAGATGACCCTTAATTCAAACCACAGTACTTAAAAAATAAATCCATATCAACCAAAATTTTCTCATTGTTCAGACTGAAACAGTAGGTCAGATTATGAATAAGATTTTCTGACTTTGGAGGCCAATTTTTTTAAGATTATATACATTCCAAGTATCCCCCTTGAGTTAAGACAATAAAGAATGATGAGTTCTGGGCTGATGTGTCTTTCCTTCAGTGACTTGAAACTCTCTTCTCCAGAGTGTGAAAATTCGAATGTTAAAAAGCTAGCCAACTTGAGTCAGAAGATGTGGCAAACTATACAGCATTAAGTCCAATCTGTGTGACCTGTATTATTAAGCAGAGTTAAGCAGTTTGCATTTAACAGGTTTTGAATATTCCTGGCGAGCACAGACTCAAGATGAAGGGAAAGAGCACCATGGGGAGGAATGAGGTTGGCAGGGAGCAGTTGAGGGGCTTCGAAGAAGTCCTTCATGAATTGCAAACTCCACCCACCTCTGCATCCAACAGCAATGCCAAGACAATGAGAGCTTTTGTTCATGTGGGCAATATTTTATATTTTCCCCTCCATCACAGTTTTGGATGTTTACTAAGTTGTGAGGGTAAAGGAAGAGTTCAGCAGGTACTGGCTTGAACTCTATTCTGTTTCCACTGTGAATAAATCATTACCTTTTGTATTATATGCTTCATCCTAGCAACCAAAATGACTTCCCAAAGTGATAACCTAAAACAGGTATGATAAATCACTTTTCACATATGAATGCTTGTAGAATTTTTTAAATATTATTTTCTTTATTAAAATAGTTACAGGGGAAGATGGTTAAAAGAGACTAAAACTTTTAGGGCCAATGTATCCATATAGAGGTTTCAATTTAAGATTACTGAAGCAAATTAGATATAAAAACAATTCCATTTCCTTTATCAATTTGTATTGTTGATAAAACTGACCCTCTCATTGATAAGAGTGAAGACTCTCTTGGAGTTTCTGGATTTAGTGATGTGTCCCAATGATCTTTAAAATTTCATATTGTTTGCTTTTGCAAAAGTGTAGATTTTTAAAATTTAAAAATCAGAGGAAAAGGATGTACAAATATGTTTATATTTATGAAAAGGAAATTTTAGAGGCAAGTATGCAGCTATAGGGAAATGATTAAATTATACAAACTTTCATCATTTATAATTTTATACACTCATTAAAGAATCATGTTCTCAAAAAGTGTTTAAATATGCATACAAATGTTTGTGATATAATGCTGAGAGAGAAATGCAAAACTTTATATGCAGTGCTTTGTGAAATTTTATTTATTATCCTCCTCAACCTATGGTGTGTGTCCTGGGATGCAGGTGTGGGAACACAGCTCTGAGGGGATCTGAGGGAAAGTACCAAAGCTAGATCAGCACAAAGACTGATGACATGTCCGCATTGTAGACTTTAAACATCAGTTCGTACAATCTTAGTTCCTGTGTTTCCTGAGAGTGGGGACCACAACAAGTTGTTAGCATGGACTAAGAAAATGTAAACCCCATTCTCCCAAATTTATTTTGCACTCTAGGAGAGTGTCAACATGGCCTTGATACTTCTCAGCTTTCTAGCCCAAGCTCTGTGTGACTGCATTAGTTGTATGTTATGAAGCAGGCTTGGGGGGAGAATCATATTCTATCTTCCTTTCCATACAATGCAAGGAAATGCTAACATTAACACACATTTCAGCTGGCAGTCCACAAAAGCATTTTGTCAGTCATGGCCTCTATTAGGGTTGTACCAAACCTGTGTTGAATATCTTATCTACAAGTATATTCGCACATGTATTTCTGATACGATTTGACATTTCATTTTGTCATTTGAGATTTCTTTATGTCATTGCCCCAAAGTATTATCTATCATAAGTCATCCAAATACAACAACATTTGTGTCCAAGGCCTCTATTTTTGAGATCTCCTGTTTCAGGATAGTTAAAAGTTCTGTACCCTCAGTTATTATTATTATTATTATTTGAGCATAGCTGTTATGCTCCAGCACTATGAGATCATGAGATTGATTATCTCAGAGGTGGGTTTAGAAGCAATATCCTAGTGTTGTATTTCCCTTGAGGTACCATGGAGCTATCACTACGTACAACAGTTCCGCAAACTCCAGAGTACCATATGCTGACTTTTATTTGCCCTTGATGTTCTCCTGATCTCTAAACTATGAACCAAGATACCTGTTTGGTATCTGTCCTAACATATGCTTCAAAATAAATAAATAATTGATAGAAAGAATAAGTGAGAAATGGATGGTTGAATAAACAACTGAATGACTTGAATATATAACTAATAGTATATGACCTGAACAGTAATTGGATCATTATTCAAAAATTAAACTTTAATCATGTCAGATCTAGTTAAGTTTTGCTTAATTAATGACTTAATTCCAAAGCTGTCAAAGATGCAGATTGTGCTTCAAGTGAAGTTCACTTTACATTACAAAAATTAATGTCTCCAAATTATAGCGAATGTGGCAAAAAATGTAAAGGAATAGGATGATAAAACACGTGTCCTCCCCAGTATACAGAGATAAATATGATTAACCTTGCAATATAACCACTTGATGGAGCAAGCCTTTGTGTGTGCTCCAGGAGTCTCCTAAGGTACAGGGTTCCCAGCTCGGCTACACTCTTCCCTACACAACTAGTGCTCAAATAGCAAGGCTGCGCACAAGGAGATCTACATAAAAGGTTAGCAGCGAGAACAAGATGTGTCCCTGGAGTGTGATCCATGACAATGCCAGCTGTGTCTGCCTAAGCTGCGGAGAAAATCGGGACATTGCTTGTCTCCAGCAGCTACACATATCTGATAGCTCCAGAGATGGTCGTAATGTTTTCCCAAACTATCCGCTGGGAGTGACACCCAACAGGTGTCACTCTGCCCTTTTTGAGAATCTCTTGTCCCAAGGCAGGGATAGATCTTCTCTGTTAGAAAGTTGTCTGTGTACAGTGTCTTCTCCTAGGTTCTTCCTTCCACCTGATTCCTCTGCATGATTGGACAAGATATCTGTGGAAGGTACCCACATATGCACACCTGCAGGTATCTCACACACAACCCAGACCATATTCAGGACAGATGAGGGGTTTATTAATTTGTACAGTTCAGGAGGACTCTACTACTACAGCCATTTATTTCCTGCATAAACATGTACTGAACCAGGCACTGGACTGGATTTCTGCCTGTTTGAATGAGAAAATTCACCACAGTCATTCTGGGAAATGGTAAATCCCAGTCTCCAAAACCATGTTTTTTTTCCCCTCTGAGGATTTGTTGAGACTCAGTCTTATTGTCCACTGTGGACCCTGTATACTTTGGAAGGGCTCAAGGCACATTGTGCAATGATAGCAGTGTTATCAGTTATCCACTAGGGTGGCTGCTAGTTACAGGATGATATTGTGCACTTGAAAACGTCACCCACGTGACTAGGGAACTCAATTTTGATTTAATTTTAATAGAACTAAATTTAAACGAGCACATGTGGCCAGTACTTATTGGTAGCAGGGCTTTAAAATCTTCTGAGACATGCCAAAATAAATTTTTATTAAATAGGGAAGAAAAGCCCTATAATTGTTTAAACATAAAGCACAGATATGCATTCAGTCTGTATACAAAGTGTCTTGTAGCAACGTTTCAAGGGAGAGGAGGTACTTAGGAAGGAGTTTGAATTGTAGAAAGATACTCCTTAAGGAGATACTAATGAAAAAAATAAAAGAAAGACTGAGACAAGTGCCAGATTTCAAAATGGAAAAGAATGCTGTCAAAGTCAAAGGTCTTATTCCTCATTATTGTTCTGCCCAAACACACCATGGGCTTGATGTTTCTACAAAAGCAATTGGTGTATCCTAAAATATTTATGTGGATTATTTTTCTCCAGTCACTTCTCTGCAGTTAGAGAGAAGTCACATAGGTGAAGAAGCTTCTCTATAGAGGTATGTCTAAAAATTCAGAGGAGTTGCTTGACTTGGGGGGTCTTAGGAGTGCTCTAAATATCTTCCATGGGGTCTCCCTCTTTTCCCTAGAGGGTCTGACCTCTAGTGTGAGCAATGTGAACAGTGCTATAAATAACATCTCCCACACGAACAGCTTGGTAGTGAAAATAACTGAATGAGAGCCAGAGAGACTTCCAGCCCAGCCACCCAGCAGTCTGACTTCTCAAGATTCCATGTTTTACTCTATAATTTTGAGGGATTGTACTTAGCAGATCCTCTTTTAAATGTCTGTTGTTTGGAAACAGATCTATTAGGGAAGATTAAGGGGTACAGAAGGAAAAAATAGAGCGAAAATAGGGTCTAAATACATCAAATGTGTATGTGAAATATGACTGAATTTTATTGCCTTGTACACTTAATGTATGACTAATAAAATACTACTGTTTTGATAAGGAAGTCCTCAGAAATTATTTTAACTCAATGAAGGTACTTAGACAAAGTTTTAACCACATCCAAGTGTGAACTGAGTTAGATCAATTGATTGATTTCATGACATTCCCTATAGATTCCCAAGTGTCTCTTGTGTACCAGGGTCTCCATGCAGATCACAACATGAGATCTGAATATGAGTAGGTTGTCACTCTAGGAAAGCGGTGTTTTAATCTAAATGCTGAGTTAAATTACTCCTCTTTTCCTTCTGAATCTCTTCTGTTTCTAGCTACTGGTCTTGGGAAAAAGCCTAGCCTCATGGGATTCAACTTTGAATGTTGCTTTCATGCCCACATTCTCAGAGAACTTTTGAGACTGGAGCGGATGGAGGCAAGGAAGCTCTGTTCAGAGATGCTTCTTGGAAAAGTCCCAAACTGAGCTGAGTGCCAATGGCTTGTGACTATAATCCTTGCTATTCAAAAGGCTTTGAAATCTGAGGATCAAGATTCAAAGCCAGCCCAAGCTAGAAAGTAGGTGAAACTCTTTTTGCCAATTATGCAACAAAAAGAGTTGGAAGTACAGCTGTGGCTCAAGTTGGTAGAGTGCTAGCCTTGAGCTAAAAAGCTCAGGGACAGACAGGACCCAGGTCCTGGCTTCAATCCCCAAGACTGGCACACACACACACACATACACACACACACACACACACACACACACACACACACACACACACACACACACACACACACAACCACAAAACAAAACAAAAGAAAAAAACGAAAGAAAGACCAAAACCATTAGAAAGATGACTGAAAGAGAAATCTTCTTTTGTTGCCTAAAGTCTAAACAATTGAGAGAGTAAAAAAATAAAATAAAATGTTACCACTAGGGCTAGGGTATAGCTCAGTGGTAGAATACTTGTCTAGAAGGTGTGAATTCTTAGGCTCAATTCCCAACCCTGGAAAAAATAATAATTACAGCATCAATAAAACAATAAACTTGGGCTGGGAAGGTGGCTCAGTGGTAGAGTGCTTGCCTTGCATGCATGAGGCCCTGGGTTCGATTCTCCAGCACCACATAGCAAAAAGGAAAGAAGCCGGAAGTGGCGCTGTGGCTCAAGTGGTAGAGCGCTAGCCTTGAGCTGAAGAGCTGAGGAACAGCGCCCAGGCCCAGAGTTCAGGCCCACGACTGGACCCCCCCCAAAAAAAAAAAACTCCAAAACAATAAACTTTATGATGGGCTGGATGATTTTTATATACTTATTTTCTTAGCCATACTCCCCTGTAGCTTTATTACTTCAATTTTACAAAGAAAGAGGCTGAAACTCAAATACATAAATGACTGGTACACAGTCACATTAAATGAGGCCTCAGAACTGAGAGTTGAAGTCAGCCAATTGGGTAGCATTAGGCTTTATTATTATGTAGGTCTGTGATGGGAGAATCAACTGGATAGAGAATTTTCTGCAGCTGCAGCAAGATTGCTATATAACAACCATCACCAAAGTCATATTTTATAATGTCCCATGTTTGTTTTTCTTGCTAATTGATTGGTCTGTAGCGTAGCTGGTAGTCTCGGCTTGACTCAATGTTTCATTCGAATTCTGATGTAATTGATGTGTCCCACAGTGGAGAGAAAGTTCAGTGGATTTTTGAGGCTTGTTTTACTCATGCTGATCATAGGAGTATAATCACATGAGCAGACATACTTGTGGCTTTAGCCACAACTGGCACATGCTCACTTCCTCAACACATTGATAAAAACAAGTGATGGAGACAAGTCCAATACTAGAACATGTATTAGGCGGAAGTTGTGAATACCTGTCCTAATGTCAGAAACTGGAAAGACAAATGGACAAAGATTTGGTATGTCACCCTAAAGCAGAGTGGGCAGGAACAATTGAGAACAGTGATCTTATCTATGATAGGCTGAATTTCCCAATTATAGCACCTGAAGGCTGAGCCCCATTCTTAGCATGTTTTTTAATACATAAGGCAAATCAGAGTGAACATTCAAAATGTGCAAATGTTTTAACTATTATATGGGCCATAGATTGTCTTTGTAATGCAGCAAAAGCATAATCATTAGAAAACAAAGAGGTAAGTATGCAAATGCAATTGCATCAAGGTGTTGTTATTAGACATACTATAAAGCCTTATCAATCATCATAGTGTCAAGCTCATTTTCTCTTCTTAGAACAACAAGTATTGCTCATGGGCTTAATTTACATTTTTATATGCACACATTCTCTAAGATTTCCTTTGCACATTTGTTGCTTTCACACATTTGCATGAATTATTGATCAGTTTTCCTTCTTTCTTGAGTTTTTAAAGTATATTTCTTATCTCTTGCCCTTCTTATCATTGGTGGATTCACTGTGTATCTTTTTCTCTTCTGACTAATCTTAAGGAGTCTTAGCTATTGATCATACATACATACATACATACATACATACATACATACATACATACATACATACATACATACATACATACATACTGATCATACACAGGTCCTTTTTTTCTGGTTTGGGGCTTGAACTCAGGGCCTGTGATCTGTTCCTAAGCCTCTTTGTGCTCAAGGCTAGTGTTCTACCACTTGATCCACAGTTCCACTTCTGGCATCAGCATTTTTGAGTGGTTTATTAGAGATAAGAGTCTCAGGGAGGCTTCAAACTGCTGTTCTCAGATCTCAGCCTCCTGAGTAGCTTGGAATATAGGCATGAACCACCAGCACCTGGCTCAAAAGTCCATTTTTTTAAGTGAAATAAGGTTAGATTGGATACCATCAAACAAGCAGTGTTAGTGAAATGCAGGAGGTATAGTACTAGTACTAGCACTAGACCTGAGCTTGGGAATAGAAGTATGAACTTTTATTTCCTTTCTTCCCAGTCACAGGTATACCATATAATATGTTGGAGCTTTTGTTTTTTTTCTCTGTTAGATACAAGTAAAAGGGCACAAAACTGTACAAGACAAAAAGGTGCAGGTGAAAGATATTTATTTTTGTTCTTGGCCACAGAAAATCAGGAACAGACATTCATTAAAATGGAAATGGCTAAATAAAATTGGTATTCTCACATAATGAAATATTGTGTAATTCTAGAAAGTCCTAGATAGGTTGTCTTGAAGAGATGTACATGGAGAATAACGTTCAAGTTAAAAATTCTGGTTCATTAACTTTATGTAATCATTCAAAAACTGAATGTAGCCCTTTGACATAAGGATAGAAGAGAAGAATCCTTCTGTTATGTCCTACACTCTTGGATTAAAGAAAACAAATGAAAGAAAGCTATGACAACTTCTTTATACGATTACTTAAAGATAATAATAATATAATAAGAGAAAAGGAAGTTACAAAGCATCAGGTAATGAAGCATGCAAGGAAGAATAAAATGAAGTGTGGAATGGGTTAGGTTAGAGCGTGGCCAGAGCAGGCTTCCTTGTGAGTCCACACCTGGCTTTGCCAACTATCCTTCTAATCAGAATGAGGGTAATTATAGAAAAAAGGATGGAAAAGGTAGGGGTCATGAGGTGGAATGTGTCTGGTGTATTTGAAGGACAAAGTGAATGAAGGCTGCGGAGACTGAATGGCATGAATAATGAAAGAACAGAAGATGAAGGCAGAGATGTAATGGCAAGGTTGTGTGTATGGCAGGGGATGGCCTGACTTGCAGGCAGTGTCCTTCCTGATTACTGTTAAGTGAGATGTGATGGTGTGAAGCACCATGACAGATTCTACTTTATGTTAAAACTGATCTCTTGCTTTGCCACTTTGTGAAACAATTGAAGGGAGAAAAGGAAGATGTTAAATAGCATTGGAGAGGCTACTGTAATAACCCGAGTAAGATACCAGCGTCTCTCTTTCAGAGTGGTGGTATTGGGATGATGTTGGGTATATACATAATATGGAAACCAATGCCATTTGCTTTTGATTTGAGAGTAAAAAGAGAATGACTTATTTTGTTAGGAACCAATGATTCATGCATGTAATCCTAGCTAATCAGATGTTTGAGATTTGAGGCTTGGGATTCAAAGCCAACCAGATCAGAAAAATCTTAGACTCATTATCTTTAATTAACCAGAAAATATGTTGACCTGGAAGTATGGCTCAAGTGGTAGAGTTCCATCTACTAGTGAAAAAGCTGAGCATGAGTGAGATGTCCTGAATTCTATCCCAAATAAAAGCAAATGTACCCACACAGAGAAAAACATTATTTTATCTGTGAAAGACTGCATATAGGAAAAAGTTACTGTGAAATGTAGAATAGTATTATTTTTGTATAAGGTCCATACCTATAATAACAGTTCAGAGTAAAATTTCCGATATGTCATTCATAACCCTGAGTAAATTCATTATCTCTGGGTATATAATCACAAAGAAATGAGCGTAAGATTCTATTCCTTCATCTCATATGTTTCCATCGGAAGAGATTATTTATTATATATTTATACTTATCCATTACTTTCTTACAGATAAACAATATCCTTACGTATTTCTGAAGGTTTTGAGTGAATCCATTTTGAACAGGGTCTGTAAAACCTTCAGAGCTAAGTGCATGTACACTCTGGGCATTTTATATGCCATGAAATACATTTTGGCATAATTATCAGTCTGGTTCTTGATAGTGAATGGAAGAAAAGTGGTTGGTAAGATCCTTGTACCAATCACTTCTGCTATGTTTGTGCATGTGAAACCATTCTGATGTATCACACGCTTTTGCTTAGAATGGAAGGAGAAACCAAAGGCCAAGGTTTAATTTACTTGTGAACTGCGCTCATTGGGTTTGGTGATGCAAAAACTCAATCAATCCTGTGCAGGTCAGTGGGTCTCACCCTGAGAAAAATCTCAGTAGCGAACATCTGACTTTTTGTTCACACAGTGCCACTGAGTAAGCAGAACCCTCTAGCAATGCTCACTGTACCTTGTCTGACTGGAATTAAGAGACTCTGGGGCTCACCACTGACTTGCTCGTTGATCTTAGAGGTCAGAGCCATCTGAACTCACTTGCTCTTCCCTTCATTGAGAAAGAAAATGAGGAGATGAAGACATTTTTGATAAGCCCCACAGGTCAATTATGGGAATATCAGAGATACTGTAATCTCTTAACTGATTACTTAGCAAGGAGCATTTTGATACATTCATTTATAAGCATCAAACATCTCAACTCCTGCATCAGATCAGAACTGTCTGAAGTTGCATCATGATGATCGTACCACAAGTGCATTCATTCCTTTCACCCTTGCAAAGGGCAAGTGATGTTTACTTTTGACAGTAAAGCCATGTTTAGGATCGGATATAAAGCTAAAATTTATAAGGCATCATGGTATACAAATGATGGTCCCTTTAGGGAGAGTAATTCATTACTTGCACTGTTCAAAAGTATTTTTTAACTTTTAAGATCAGTTCTCTCTTTCCAAATGTCAAGGCTTTCCTACTAATATGCTACAAGGTGTACAGGTCTCAAATCATTTTCTTGGGATGACAGGTGTGAAGGGGAAAGCAGACAAAATCTGTTACAAAGAGAACTCACTCATGTTGAGTTGTCAAGAGGTGAGGTGCTGCAGGCGAATGAGTATATGGCTATAAGAAGTCTTCAGGTTCAAGCCCTTGAGGAAAAAATGGAGAGATGGGTTTATAAACAATGAACATAGATAGACAAAATAATTATACAGGTACAAAATGATTTCTCTCATGGTGTGTTTTTACTATATACTTCTCAAAGGGTTTCTTTTTGGCCTCTTTCTGGACTCCCACATTTATTGTGAAAACAAAACAAAACAAAACAAAACCCTCTTTGTTGGTAGAGAAAACTTCCCAGTTGTTTCCTTCACCACCTATGTTTCCTGAGTGTCCATGGATTTCACTGGTTCTGTAATAATTCATTTGATATCTGTGTACAAGAACTGACTTTGGCCTTGGATCATTAAGCCTCTCACTGCATCGTGGGTTTTAGGGTACAGATTGAATTGAAGATGGCATCTGATGCATGTTTCAGCAATGAGATCGAAGGGGGTATTTTGAGGAGTTTGGGGAGTGAAATTTCCAGGTACTTCTTCAGAAATGCCCCAATGCCCCTGTGCTCTTCAGATGTGAATGATGAAGGATAGTTGCTGCTGGCAGCATCCCTGTGTAAACTGAGATCTTGAGAAGTAGAGGAACAAAGGAATACAGTGTGGTCTTTGATGATGTGATTGAGCTGTGGTATCAAGTCTTTGTCTACACATTAGATGAATCAAAAACATTGTATATTCTTTAAGCCGTTTGATCTGAAAGTTTTGTTCAAGCCAATACAAAATTTCTCAATACTTCAATATATAATAACTAATCATTCATTGCACCAAGTTTTGACTCAAGTGACAAAATGTTTTAGACTTAATTGGGAAAATTATTTGTGTATGAATGAAGTTTTTAAACATAAGAGAGACCTTCTGATATTTGGTATTCCAAATATATGTTCCATTAACTTGCACTAAAATTCTTCATTCCTTTCCTAAAATACCTAGTCTGGAAGGAAATACATGGACTTGAAGACTTTAATTGACCATACAAATTAAAAATTAACACATCTAAGTTGAATCTCCATAATATTCAACTGCTCTGCCTATATGTCTCCCAACTGCCTTTTATTTCACAACAACCTGCTCTTTCTTGCCCCTGGAAAATGCTTCTAAATCCCTGAACTGTCAGGTTTCACAAGCGTGTAATTTTACTTTAACTAAATTCTAAACACCAGTAAGAGGTGAATTTGACATGGGAACTGTGAAAGAGTCTTATCTACAGTGACACAACTGCTACCACCCTAATATCTATTAAGTAGCACAGAATTATAGTGTAACAACTCTGAAATTGCTTGTGACATCCACAGGAATACCAAATAGATTCGTTATATCTGGAACTTACTACAAAAAGTGCTTTCTGAATTTTAAATGATTAAGACTTTTACAAATTAATAGTTACCTGGTGAGTGACTTTCTAAATGCACATGTATTATTTAAAGATCACAGTTCAGTGAAACGTAGGTAACACTGCAAATAATATTGCCACTTTCTAGAAAGTGCCATTTACAGCAATATTCTTAATGTGGAAAGCTTTCAACTGGCATTATTTTAAGAAAAGTACACCCTCCCCAAACCCTTTAACTGCTACCCGTCATTCTCCCCAATTGCCCAGGAGAGGAAGAAAAAAAATAATGAAGGAAGAATATGATCAATGTCCATATTATGCAGAATTTGCCTTTTTGAAATCCCATTCCCCACTGCAGTAGCTGAAATTTTATAGAGATATAAATCACCAAGAAATAAGAAGCCAGTAATGAGATAGAAGTATATTTGAAATATGGATGCAAATTCTTACCACCTACTGAGCAAAAGTAGTCTGCAGAGACTGTCCTGGAAAACCATGGTGCCATTAGCATCTTGTAAGCTCTAAATTCGCAGCAGAAGAATAGAGGAATTATGCCTGGGAAATGCCAAAGGCCCCTCTGATTTATCTCTGGGCAGAATGTTTCAGCCACATCTGCATAAATATTTTAACAGGAATTTAATTTTCATCTCAGTCACATGATAAATCTTCTTATTTCACACCACCATTTTTGTCCTCAATGACTTGCTCTTTTGTCATGCAATGTGCGTTCATTTTTCTCAGATGTTTGATAAATAGAATTTTAATATACAAAGGAACAATGGTTTTATTTACACAAGAGCTTTAACACAGGCTATTTCATGTTAGCCACAAATTTGATTTATTTTAATATGACTTATAATAAAGGAGCTACCAATTGGCTTATGTTCAACATCAACATTTCTTTGTAGGACCTTAGGGAATGTGAGTTTGTAAAGTTGAAGTCATTCTACAAGCAGATATGATTATTCGACTTGGGTTTATATGCACTGGCTGTAAAGGCATCCTACTTATTCTCTTCTTAATATTATTATGGAGTTTCATAGAATGCATCACAGAAATGGTGGGCAGTGTGGTTTTGATAGAATTATGCCTTATTTAAGTTCCTTGGGCAGTGCTGTTTACTTCACCATGCTCATGTTTTAGACAATAAAAAGAATATGTGCACCTTTTGAAGCCTCAGATGACAAAAATCAAAACGTTGCTATTCATATGCTTGTTGAGGAAAATTGACTGCCATTAAACAGAATCTGTCAATCTGATATCATGAGAAAACCAATACTTTTTGCAAATGAGTCAGTAAGTAGTCATTAGGGCCAAGGTATTTGCTTATACCAGCTTCCCTTAAGATTTGTTTGAATATGGGCTGGGAAGGTGGCTCAGTGGTAGAGCACTTGCCTTGCATGCATGAGGCCCTGGGTTTGATTCCTCAGCACCACATAAGCAAAAAGAAAAAAACCGGAAGTGGCTCTGTGGCTCAAGTGGTAGAGTGCTAGCTTTGAGCTGAAGAGCTGAGGGACAGTACCCAGGCCCAGAGTTCAGGCCCCACGACCAGACCCCCCCCCAAAAAAAAGATTTGTTTGAATATATTTTTGACACAACTTTTTATTTGAAAAAATATAAATAGAATGGAGAGCTTAGTGTTCAAGTTTGGGAAAGCAGAGGGAAATGAGTTAGTTATTAAGGACAAAATTTTCATCAAAACTTGTTTTTCATTCTTTCCTTTCTTTCCTTTCTTCCCACCTCTTCATCCCCTCCCTCCCTCCCTCCTTCACTCCCTCTCTCCCTCTCTCCCTCTCTTCCTTCCTTCCTTCCTTCCTTCCTTCCTTCCTTCCTTCCTTCCTTCCTTCCTTCCTTCCTTCCTTCCTTCCTTCCTTCCTTCCTTCCTTCCTTCCTTCCTCATGCCTCAGTCTCCCAAAAGCTGGGATCACAGACACATACCACTGTGTAGGGCCAAAGTTTGTTGAAACTGAAATGAAGTCATGGTGATCGAAATGAAATTCAGATCTCTTTCATCAGCGTTCTTATTTATATACCAAGACAGTATTTTCCTTTTGATTAACTTTTTATTTTAAATGGCAAGACAGTGGAGGCCAACTGTAGTCAGCGGTCCAGTTTCTCAGACTGTGCCTTTATTTCTAAACAAATGATGAGGATTAAAATTCTTCTTTATGAATCCCTCTACAACTAATTGGTAGCAACAGAAAACATGAAAACCCAAAGAAGTGGCACACTAAACACAAAGAATTTTACCATAAATCCTTTTTTTGGTGTTGCACTATGTTAAATTAATTAAGTCATGATAAATTTGGTTGAGTTGAACAATGGTTTTAGTTAGAATGTAGAGTACACAGCAATGGTTGTTAGCACTGCTTACAAATTCTGCAACCACCATTGATGAGCTCTGCAATACTGGGCTTCATATTAATGACCCATAACTGAACATCATCTCCCTTCAAGTAAAATGAAGTGAAGAGATGTAAAGCCTGATCCTAAAGCTGAGAGAATGTTGAAAGAATCAAAGACTCTTAGTACTGTTATTATTTTTGATTGGTTGTTGTTTTTATGAGCATTACTATTAAGGCCAAAGTTTAGATTTATGCTCAAACACTTTCCACTGAGTCCCACAAAGTATTGGGTTACTTCTGTTTAGGAAGTTGCAATGTCCAAAGTTTATTCTCTCTTTCTTCTTCCATATATATATATATATATATATATATATATATATATATACATAGATATATATACATATAAATGTATATATACTATTTTAAGGTACCCAGAATCTTGGTTACACTCCAATTTATTGGGCTTCACATTCACTGCAGAGCGAGTGCTGCATAAAATTGTACAAGGAGAATGAGGTAAATAGCCCTCTTTATTATCGCATACCCCATGAGGTTCTTTTATTCCCCAAAATAATAATAGAAAATATTTCATCTTTCAGTTTTGTTAAATCTGTGGAAGCTGTCTTTTCTGTTTCCATTACCATATCTTTTATTTGTTCCTTGCTCTTTTAGGAACTTAAAGAAAAGAATGTAGCTTTCTAACAAGAAGAAAATTGAATTGGCTCCAAACAGGGCATTCTTCCTGAAGATAGGTGGCTGGAAAAAGGAATAGTTCCACAAGTTTCTTAGGTAAGAAGTGTAATGGAATGTAAGAGGCCTTGCCTACTTCCACCCTTAGCTGTCAGCTAAGTGAGAAGGGAAGCAAATGATTTATAGGCTTCATATATACCAAGCCAGTGCCCTACCGTTGAGCTTATATCCCCAGCCTCTTTTTCTTTTTTTAAAAAAAAATATTGTAAAGGTGATGATCAGAGGCTTACAGTTACATAAGTTAGGTAATGAGTATATTTCCTTTTGAACATTGTCACCCCTCTTTCATTCTTCTCTCAGTGTTTTGATTCCCAATCTCTCTCCCCCCAAAGTGTATTCATTTCCAACATAGTTTCTAGTGAGTATCACGCTTTGTCCTGCAATTTTTGTGCTTCTTCTTCCCCTGACCAAATCAGAAAAACTTATATACAAGACAAGGGTACACAAAAAAAAACAGCAACAATAGGGGAAGAAGGTGGAGAGGGGGAGGAGGAGGAGGAGGAGGAGGAGGAGGAGGAGGAGGAGGAGGAGGAGGAGGAGGAGGAGGAGGAGGAGGAGGAGGAGGAGGAGGAGGAGGAGGAGGAGGAGGAGGAGGAGGAGGAGGAGGAGGAGGAGGAGGAGGAGGAGGAGGAGGAGGAGGAGGAGGAGGAGGAGGAGAAAGCAGCAGCAGCAGCAGCTACAAATAGTACAATAAAAACATGCTTGTGCTGGTGGCTTTTTAGTGTAACCTGGTTTTTGTGGTCCATTAGATAGATGCCCAGAAGTGGGACTTCTGGGTCTTAGGGAGGCTCTATGTTTAGTATTTTGAGGAACCTCCATACTGCTTTCCAGAGTGGTTGAACAAATTAACATTCCTACCAACAGTGAAATAGCATTCCCTTTTGGCCACATCCTAACCAGCATCTGTCATTGCTAATTTTCTTAATAATGGCCATTCTAACTGGGGTGAGGTGAAATTTCAATGTTGTTTTGATTTGCAATCCTCTTATGGCCAGAGATGTTGAACATCCCTTCAGGTGTCTATTGGCTATTTGTATTTCTTCTTTGGAGAAGTCTCTCTTAAGTCTTTAGCCCATTTATTAATTGGGTTCTTGTTTGGAAGGTGTAATTTATTTTTATTCTATTTATTTTTTTAATTGTAAAAATGTTGTACAGAATGGTTACAGTTACATGAGTAGGGTAATAAGTACATTTCATAGCGAGCATTGTTACCTCCTTTATTTTCCCCTTACCATCACTTTCCTCCCTGCCTCCCCAACTTGTCCCACACACCTTCCCTGACATTGTAATATTTCGTCATCACAAGGTCAGCCTGAATCCCCATTTAAGCATTCAGCAATATCCCTTCCCCTGCCCCAAACTACAAAAATGTATATACAAGATGCAGAACACTTGCATCAAATCCAGTGAAAACAGGGGTTATACCATGGGGGAAGAACTTAACAATAATACAGGTTGCATAGGCAGATAAAAATGTAATAGGAAGTTGTGAGACTATGCACTTAATGATGTAGAATTGTCAGGAGGAAACAATATTCTAGAACTTCCATGAGAATCTAGGATTTTGTAATGCTCAGTTCTGCCAATGTATTTTCCCCTAATAAATATACAGAAAACTTAGAGAAGATGAACTTTGCATAAAAAGTTTAAACATTCTTCCCTTGTACTCCATTTGCCTCAAACCATTCCTGCATCTGTTCCCCACAAAATAGGTGCTATCATGGGTACAGAGTAATTCTTGATAGATTTATTCTCTGATAAATGGTGTTACTGACAGGTTGAGGTATTTTCACAATAGTGAGGCCACCCACACTGTCTCCAAAAGTTCTTTGGAAAGCTTTTCCTAAAAGCTGTTTCATGTCACCAGATTGCAAAAACACACTTAGAAGTTGTGTGTTCTATTTTATGCTGTGGTCAATATCTATATTTTAATTTTATTGACTAGAAAATTGCAAGGAGATAGACAGGTGCAGAAAAGAAAACAAACACTTAGGCTTTTCTTACTGCTGCAACAGAGTGGATTTCCAATGGAACTGGTGGTTGGTGATTGATTGTGTATGCACTCATTGCTGTATGCAATGAGGCTTTATGTATTTTTTTTGCCAGTTCTGGGGTTTGAACTCAGGGCCTGGGAAGTGTCTTTGAGGTTCTTTTGCTCAAGGCTAGCACTCTACCACTTGAGCCACTTCTGGCTTTTTGTGTATGTGGTACTGAGGAATCAAACCCAGGGCTTCATGCATGCTAGGCAAGCACTCTACCACTAAGCCACCTTCCCAGCCCACAATGAGGTTTTTATATCTCATAAACATGTTACTACTTTTGGATGCAGCTCTGAAGATTCTAAGCAGGATTGTGATGAGGTGAACTAGCTCCACTCTGTGCTACATATGGCAAATTTAGGAAATGAAACCTATAGTGGACTAGTCATTCTTTACCTGTTAATTTGCCATTGGAGTTTCTGAGTGTCTGTACATGTTTGCTTCTTGGCTGTGGCCATCTTCTTTTCTCCTAGTCTTGAAAAGATTTCATTTTCCTCTTCTGATTCTTATGCCTCCCTTCCAGGAATTTCTCCATAGTCTGCTTTTAATGTTGTTCCTTTGGTTCAACTCAGAATTGTCATTTTACATTTCATAAAGAAAATCAGACTGAACTTATTCAGTATATGTTTCAGAGAGGACCATCTTCAAAAGCTTGTGAGACTTGAGATAAAACTTCATCTATAATCCTTTTCCTCATCCCAAACCAATTTCCAGGTCATTTTCTCTTTAGAAGATTAGTTGAAACAGCTGCCAATGACTTATGCCTATAATCCTAGATACTTGAGTGCTGAAATCTGAGGCTAGAGGTTCAAAGGCAACCTGAGCAAACAAATTTGAGACTTAAGCAAAAAGAACTAGCAAAAAGAAACAGAAATGAAGGCATAGGTCAAGTGACAAGCGCCTAACTTCTAGAAAACAAAAAGTGTGAGGTCCTGAGTTCAAGTTCAAGTCTCAATATTGGCATATGCATATATATACAATATATACACCTACAAAAAGATTAGTTGAGAATGTAGAGGCATTTAAGAGTCTTTGCAAGAGTTTTCTTCAGCTCTGCATGAGGCTGAACTAAATCAGAACAAAAGTAGATGAATGGATCAAGAAGATGTGGTATATATACACAATGGAATTCTATGCCTCCATCAGAAAGAATGACATTGCCCCATTTGTTAGGAAATGGAAAGACTTGGAAAAAATTATATTAAGTGAAGTAAGCCAGGCCCAAAGAAATATAGGTCCCATGGTTTCCCTTATTTGCAATAACTAGTATATATCTGAGACAAGCAGAAAAGGTCAGATAAGATGATTCTAAGTGAAATGAGCCCCAAGATAAGGACACAAGTGGTTTTTTCTTTCTTGCTATTGTTTCTAACATATTTATAAGGGACCACGTGACTTTTTGTTGCTTTGTATGTCCCTTCCCACTGGTATAACTCCTGTTTTCACTGTATTTGATGTTGCTATAATTTGGGGAGTGGAAGGGAAAAAAACAAGTTGTTTAAATAGGGATACAGGTGGACCCATTGCAACAATGAGATGTACAAGACGCTATGTTGAAAAACGAACTTTACAATTTAAGTGGGGGGAGGAAGGGAATGTAGTTGTGGAAAAGGGAGGGAAGGGATGGTAGGGGAAAAACAAAGGAGGAGGAAACAATGCTTGATAAGCAATGGACTCATTACTTTGCTCATGTGATTGTAACACCTCTGTACAGTATTTTCACAAAAAATTCTTATTATAAAAAACTCCTGAGACTCTCAGTCCTCTACTAGTGTAAGCTTTGGCCTATTTTTCTCAAATGGTCGGCTGGATGAGAGGGATTCCTTAGAGACACATATATTATATGAATGTGTTTTCAAGTGTTTTCAAGTGATCTAGGACTAGAAGAGGAATCCCCCAAAGGAAATAGCCAAAATGGACAAACAGTATGTGAAAATTATCAATACACTCATTGAGAGCACAAGAAAACTGCATTTTACAGGCTTCTGGTGTGGGTGTTTTGATGGAAACCAGGTTTGAGCTGACTTCTTGTGCATATGAGTAGGATTTTCCCTGAAACAAGAAGGTACTTCTGATCGTAGTTCTCCTGGAAAGAGGTGGGTCCTTAAACAGACCTTTCCAAGCCTACTTTCTTGAATTTGGAATTCAAGCTTTGGTCTAAAGGTGACCTCAAGTAGTAGACATAAGATGGTCCTTGTGAACTGGAGGCAGCAAGCATGGATGGACTAAGATTCCTGGAAGGTGGTTTGTCAGGTCACCAGATGAGATTCCTCTTGTTTGCCTCTCCATATTTGTTACTGCTAGCCTGAATCACTAGCAGTCTAGCTTAAACGTGAAACTCATAGCCAATTATGCTGCTGAGATGGAAGGAAAGGACAAGTTCTTGCCTGGAAAATCCGAGAGACAAGAATGTTGTTCCTTAACCAAAAGCAGGGATCACAGCCCTCACTACCCCTTACTAGGTTTTTCTCTTAATTGTCAACTTTGAAGGATAGAAGTTTGATTTTTTTTCCAAGGTAGCTATAGATTTTCATGAGATATGAGCCTGGAGAGAATTACAAGTGAAATTCAGAAAACTCCAGTGAGTACATCTATGTTCCTTATCTTTGTGATTAGTTCAGACTCAGCCTTATATCCTTAATTGTCATCCTTGTATATACATATTCCATTTCTTATTAGACAGTGATATTTAGATTCTTAGTCCATGAGCAGAGTTAGTCTCATAAGGGTAATGAAAGTTTTTTTGTCATCATCAAGTTTTATTCATGGGATGATTCTGTTGTTTAATTTCTACTCTTTCTCTTTTCATCTGTATTGGAAAATCCTGAATGAAAGATAAAATGAAGGTGCAGCTGATAATTCAATAATTTCTCTCATTTTTATTCTTTGTCTTCTGATATCCAAAAGGCAATTAAGGAAGACCAATTTTAGTACCATCAGTAATTACACAGAGTTTGGCATTTTACAATTGAAGGCTAGAGTTGGATGGCTCCTAAGAGTGGACTGATAAATATTCAGGAAGTTTGTGAGCTGGATATGAAGCCATTAGTGACTTGAAATTAGCTATGGGTAGGGTATTGATAACTTCATAGAAATTAGAATTCCTACAAATCAGAGACTTTGATTCTTCTTGTTCTTTAATTTTTTTCAGTGTTTGCTTCCCATCACACCATTGAATACAATTACTGCCTCATGGATGTGGCATAAAAACTACCTGTTTATGTTCTGAATTGGACTGAGTTTCAAGAGAAAGTAATTGTTAAAGAACATTTCAGTTCCTTTAGCGCATAAGAGAAATGTGTGTTGTTTTGCCTTTTATTCTTCCATGGTACTGGAGTCATGCACTTCTTTGGCTGGTATTATACCACTTAAGCCATGTCTCTAGTCCTGATTTTTGCTGTTTAATTACAGAAAGATCATGCACTTTGTCTCCTAGGGTGGCTTTTGTAAGGTCCACTCCTGGATAGCTAGCAGACTCCACCCTCCTCGAAGCAAAGTCTCTGCTCAGTACCTGCATTACCTAGGCATCTGGCACACCTGGAAGAGGTCACATCTGCATCTGCTGAGGTCACATTTGGATTTAATGTGGCCACACCTTTCCCTGACCCTACCCTCAATAAGGCCTAGCCCAGGGTCAGATGCTCTCTTTCCAAGGTCTCTCCCAGCCTCATGGAGAGCCAACATGGCCTGGTTCCAGCCAGGACGATGAATAAACTTACCTGAATACCATGTGCGTGATGCTGTTCTTACTCGGCCTCTTCCTTAAAAACCTAACATAAATGGTGCCTTGAACCTGGGAAGGGCTTAAAGTCAGGATAGGTGGAATTCCTCTCCATTTTTTTTCTTTCTTTCATTCACCCCCCCCCCCCCCGCTTTTTCTTTGCTTTGAGGAATACACAGTTCTGACGGCGTTTTTGTGAACCAGGCTGCTGCGAACACAGTGCATCAATACTATTGCTGGCCTCTGCATCCACCTCCATGCTTCTACATTTTGGTGTGTGAACTACTTTACATTTTAGTGAATGAACTACTCTCTAAGGGTTCTCTGTTGCTCAGTCTCTCTCTAAACGTAGTACCATGCCAGAGAACCTGCGAGGTCACCTCTGGAGCCCAGGACGTTTGACTCTGGTTGCTTGGCCATTCCTTCCTAGAGGGCTCGGTTGTAAGTCTGGACACCACTTCCACCAGTAAGCCCTCCTTCACTCACTAAATTTTTCTTTCCTATGCTTTTTAATGGGATGTTGTGTGTGTCTCCTGAGCCGTGAAACCCCTTTGAAATGCCTCCTGTGCCCCCTGAAAACCCAGAGAGCCTAATTTTTTATGCTGTTCTCAGATTTAGACAATTTTTGCCACTGCAATGGCATATGGTCAGAAGTCTGTTTACTTTCAGGCTCTCTTTGCTCTCTCTGCTAATCATGTCCAACTTTCTCTATCTCTCTTTTTCTCTTTTCTACAACTTTTTGGCTTGTGCCCTGACCAGTGTGATACGGGCTGGATCCTGGAGACCCACCTCTACATTCTCTCTCAAAGCCTAGCCACTGTAGGTTTGAAAACTGTCAGTTTCTATTTGTTCAGGCTTTCTGTACATTTTTTTTCAGAAATTCACCATCTTGAATTCGCCATCTTGGCCACATGGTGGGTTAAGGGTTTGGCCCCATCTGACCCATACCCTTCAACCAAGTTTACTACTCCTCCGTCCATCTATTCTAATGTGCCTTGCTAACAAGTTGCTCTTCACAGGCCCTGGTAACTGAGGCCCAACCATCTGATGTGGTTTGTTAGCAAAGATGTCTAAACATTGTTGTAAAAAATTTTAGGTTTTGAGGTTTGCCTTTTGGTTGGTGTTATTAGGATCTAGTACTGACTACATGGTTCTAAAATATTGGGCAAAATAATGTTATCTTACTGCTGGAATTCCAAGAGTCTACAGCTGTTATTCATTTTAGAGCACTGCAAAACTTAATGTGTACAGTGTGTGTTGTGTGCACGCCTATGTGTGTGTATCTGTGTCTGTGTAAACATTATCTGTCATTGTAACTAAGTTATTTGGTTTAAATTGTCTAAGATCCCTGAAGTTTGTTCAGTTTGGATTCATAGTTCAGTGCCAGCCAGTCTACATGCAGTCCAAATCCAGTCCATCTCTTCCAACCTGGAAGACAGACCTCACTCCTGCCTAGACCATCCTGACTACCTCCACAATGGTAAAAGTAGACTGGAGTCTCGCTTGGCTCCATCACACACTACTTAGTTCCTGGTGAAGGTTGCTTTGGATTTGCAAAAGCTAAGGCTTTTTCTGTAACTTTGGTTAACAATACTATATCTGTGCTAAAATTCTCATCGTATCAAATTAGTTTTGTCATTGCAGAATATTTGTTGGTCAATTCTTGATAAGGATCAGACAAGCTCTACTTATTGTATTTGATCTCCTTGTTGCTTTAATTGGAAATAACAGAGTTTTTGTGGCAAAGCTTGCAGTTCAAAGCCAGCTCAGGCCCAAAAATACCTAACAATCCATCTCCCAACTAACCTGCAAAGAGCCAGGCTGAAAGACTCTTATCTCTAATCAGCCAACACTGGAAGTGGTACTATCACTCAAAGTGGTAGAGCACTAGCCTTGAGCAGAAGTACCCAGGGACAGTGCCCAGGACTTGAGTTCAAACCTCCATGAATACTAACTGGAACTAGCCATCCCAGAAACAAATACCTAGTCAGTCTGGGGAACAAGGGATCATGGAGAGGAGTAAGAGGAGATGATGTCACATCAGCCACTTTGTGCCTGCCCTTTCAAAATTAACCAGAGCTGGGAGATCAATAGAAGTAAGAAGTCTGCCCATCTAATGTCCATATCTGTCTACCTATTAAATGGACAGGAATTTACATTCTTGCCTTTGTTACCTGACTTCTCCTCTACCTAGTCACCAGATGTCAGAAGTAGCTAGGGACATTTCTACCAACATTTTCAGCCCCAAGTCCTTCCTTTTGCCATTTATTTTCTCTCTAGTATTTTTTTCCAACCCTTCAAAGCCTCATAAGTCTTTCTCCAGACTTCATCTAGGGACTCACGCCACCAAGGGACAGCTGCTGCTTGCTGCCCTCTCTGGGAGGGGACCACATTCTGGCCTTTTACCCCTAATGTTGATGCCTCTTGTCAGCAGGAAGTAGACAGAGAGAATCCTCACCCTATTTCATGATTATTAAAAGGCTGGACTGTAAGGTCCGCTCCTGGATGGCTAGCAGACTCCACCCTCCTCACAGCAAAGTCTCCACCTAATACCTGCATTACCTAGGCAACTGGCACACTTGGAAGAGGTCACATCTGCATCCACTGAGGTCACATCTGGATTCAATGTGGTCACACCTTTCCCTGCCCCTTCCCTTGATAAGGCCTAGCCTAGGGCCAGATGCTCTTTTTCCCAGGTCTCTCCCAGCTGCATGGAGGGCCACCATGGCCTGTTGCCAGCCAGAACGATGAATAAATCTACCCCTTACCTGAATATCATGTGTGTGGTGTGGTTCTTACTGGGCCACCTCTTCTTGAAAAATCTAACAGCTTTGAGCTCTTATCCTTCAGTATTGAACTTCCGGAGTAGCTAGGATTAGTTACCAGAAGCATGAGCCACTGGTGCCTACCAAGCTTTCCTTTTGGTTTTTTCTTTCTTCTCCTCCTCCTCCTTCTTCCTTTTCTTCTTCTTCTTCTTCTTCTTCTTCTTCTTCTTCTTCTTCTTCTTCTTCTTCTTCTTCTTCTTCTTCTTCTTCTTCTTCTTCTTCTTCTTCCTCCTCCTCCTCCTCCTCTTCCTCCTCCTCCTCCTCCTTCTCTTCCTCCTCTTCCTCCTCCTCCTCCTCCTCCTCCTCCTCCCTCTTCTTCTTCTTCTTCTTCTTCTTCTTCTTCTTCTTCTTCTTCTTCTTCTTCTTCTTCTTCTTCTTCTTCTTCTTCTTCTTCTTCTTCCTCCTCCTCCTCCTCCTCCTCCTCCTCCTCCTCTTCTTCTTCTTCTTCTTCCTCCTCCTCCTCCTGTTCCTCCTGCTCCTCCTGCTCCTCCTGCTCCTCCTGCTCCTGCTCCTCCTCCTCCTCCTCCTCCTCCTCCTCCTCCTCTTCTTCTTCTTCTCCTTCTTCTCCTTCTTCTTCTCCTCCTCCTTCTTCTTCTTCTTCTTCTTCTTCTTCTTCTTCTTCTTCTTCTTCTTCTTCTTCTTCTTCTTCTTCTTCTTCCTCCTCCTCCTCCTCCTCCTCCTCCTCCTCCTCCTCCTCCTCCTCCTCCTCCTCCTCCTCCTCCTCCTCCTCCTCCTCCTTCTTCTTCTTCTTCTTCT
This sequence comes from Dipodomys merriami, assembly GCF_024711535.1. Taxonomy (NCBI): domain Eukaryota; kingdom Metazoa; phylum Chordata; class Mammalia; order Rodentia; family Heteromyidae; genus Dipodomys; species Dipodomys merriami. The sequence goes on along the minus strand of NW_027203493.1, from coordinate 14,467,807 downwards.
TCTTCTTCTTCTTCTTCTTCTTCTTCTTTCTTCTTCTTCTTCTTCTTTTCTTTATTGTGAAAATACTGTACAGAGGAGTTACAATTACGTAGAAAGGTAATGAGTACATTTCTTATCAAGCGTTGTTGCCTCCTCCTTTGTTTCCCCTCCCCATCTCCCCGCCCCCCCCCCGCTGCATCCCCCCCTCCCCACCAAAGTTGTAAAGTTCATTTTTGACATAATGTCTTGTACATCTCATTGTTGCAATGGGGCCACCTGTATCCCTAGTTAAACAACTTGTTTTTTCCCTTCCCCTCCACTAATTATACCAACACCAAATACAGTGAAAGCAGGGGTTATACCATGGGGTAGGGACATACACTACCAAGCTTTTCTATCTCTTTTGAGATGAGTGGGATTATTCCAAGAACACTAAAAAGAAGTGGGAAAGGGTTCCAGTTCTAGGAAAATATATTTTGTCATTAAAATTGAATTCTTGAATTCTTGTACATCATTTATTACATAAGCATTTATAACATTTAAATATCAGTGTTTAAAACTAGTTGCAGGAACTTAGCCTAATAGGATTACTTAGTTGAATTCTGCTTCCCGGGAGGTAACAGACTGGGCATTCTCTGGCATTTTCACTGTTGGCTAGCCCTGTGGACAAGAGTTCCCTGTCATGGGGAAAGTCCACTAATTGAGGCTTCTGTTTTAATTAACTCTGGGGCTCAAACTATTTCTGTCTATTTCTCTTCTCAAGTCCTTATATTGAGCTCAGAAACTAGAAAGTGGTAGGGAGTTGAGGTGGCTGATTGAAAGAGAGCAAACCTGGGGCTTGGTGTTTGTCTTTTCTATTTGCAGTTTATATCTGCTGTGGACTCTGTATACTAATTTCTTCCTACTCCTCTAAGAAATTACCACAAATTTGGATTCACTTAGAACAATACCTATTCTCTTAAAATTCTATAAGGTCTGTAGTTGAAGAGTAGTTTCACTAGGCAAAATCAAGGTGCCTTCTGCTCTGTGTTCCATTGTGAAGACACTGTCCCTCAGCTCTTCAGCTCAAGGCTAGCATTCTACCACTGCAGCCACAGCACCACTTCCAGTTTTCTGGTGGTTTATTGGGGATAAGAATCTCATGGACTTTCCTGCCTGGGTGATCCTCAGACCTCAGCCTCCTGAGTAGCTAGGATTACAGGTGTGAGTCACTGGTACTAGGCTAAGCTTATTCTTTTTAATTTATTGCCCCAGAACCTTTCCAGGAATTTATAAATTCTTTTATAACTGGAATTTTCCCCTATTATCTATTAATCCACAAGTGAGGGATTCCTTTAAGTCTAGTATATATCTACAGCTGTTTACGTTATATTTAAACTATCTGGATCACAAGGTAAACATAAATTTCCTTTTTCTCGAAATGGTTGAACTATGATAGGACATTTTATTAGGGAAGAAATGTGGCAGAGAAAGAATTTTTTACATGGCATGATGTCACAGGAAGATGACACTTCAGTTCATCGTCAGCCATCTTCAGGGTAGAGAGTATAATTGTTTAAATGTTGTGATTATAAGTATGGCCTGGCTAATCATTATCTCAGTAAAGGGTCTCCCAGTTCTGGAATTGTTACTACAATCATCACCCGAGGGGAACAATCAGGTTCCCATAAGACAGTACCTCTAGCTCTGGAGTACAACCTGACAATTGAAGGTAACTGTCCTCATTTGGGGATAATCTATATTGCAAGGCTCTGCTGTGCCTAAGGCATAGGTAGTTTCATTCTCTTTTAAAGATTATGAATCGTTCTATACTTCCTGGAACCCAAGTCAATTTCAAAGTTACTTTAGAGAGAGGATGTCTGTCTTAGGGCAAAGACAAACCCAAAATGGAGGCAGACATGCCAGACATGTCCTTCTTTTAGTTCATTTGTGGCAGCAAAAGCAGTTTTAAGTTCCTTTTACATATACATATTTTCAATAAAAAAGTGGGTTGTTTCTATTCTGAAACAAGCAGCAGTAGCCTTTAGGGTTAGAATACTTAATTGAGATTTCATGAGAAATTCCTATCCCTAGGTCCAGTATATATGGAGGAGGTCACTTGTGAGTTGGGAAGTTTAATTACAATATTTTCTCTTGGAGACCCTGTGATCTTAACCTCTGCTTGAAGAATCTATTGCATTTCCCATTCCTCATGGCTAATTCTGACCTATCACAATTCTGATTTTCTAAACTAAGCACCTTCAATGTATAACAACCCAAATCTAATTAGATAGCATATTTCTCACCTTGAGTTTGGGTGACAGTGAGTTCTCAGAGGAATCTGAGTTTTCTAGTTTAGTCACTGGCTGACATAAATTATCCTGTAACCTTGAAACAAAATATATTTCCACTGTTCTTAAGTTTTGATGGAACTCACTGAGTGAATTGTCCATGAAGTTGCTTGATCATATTGAATTCATTTGCTGTTTCATTATTTCCTTTCAAAGTCCATTTATTTGATGTAATTCCAATGTCTACTAGTTATAAAAAATCCAGAAAATAACAAAAACTATAAAGAAAAAAACAAATTACTTTTCTCACACTATATGAAATAGCCTTTATTAAAGTTCAGTATAACAGACAAATTGAGATTCTGCCATAAGTAGATACATTTTGCACAACATTTTCTTTCATTTTTAATTATATTGTGATTGCTTTCCCATGTGCGTATTATTCCCACCCCCCAAAAAATGTTATGTGGTGATTGCATTTGTATTTCAAGTGAAAGAATATTAAAATATAACTTATTAATTTCTTGTCGCACTTAGATTGCTTCATATTTTCCCTTTATAGATGATACTATAAAATTATTTTGTATATAAATTCTTGGCTTTTTATTATTTTATGGTTCATTTTCAGAAGTAAAACTACTTAGATTCTAATGTTCTGTAGCACAGTAGGATCACTGTGGTTGACAATAATTAATGACATATACCAAAGAGATGGGATTTTGAATATTCTCAGCACAAAGAAATTATAAATGTCTAAGGAACTAGATATAACAGTTACTTGAAGTAATACATCATTTACATGTATTAAAATGTCACACTTATCTCATTAGTATACCTACAATGGCTAGGCATCAATTAAAACTTTTAAAGTATATTTAAAAAGAATCAAACTGACTAAGTCAAGGTGTGTAAATGCTTTTATTAATAATTCTCAGAATGTATTATTAATTCATGTAAGTTATAAGAAATTGGTAATTCTATAAAAACAAAATTTGAAAGGTTGAAGTACTATAATACTAGATAAACAGATTGCACCAGTATATTCTATATTACTGTTATATTCTTTATAATTCCACTGTTATATACCATATTTTTCTAGATTTATATGATGATATTTTCTATTTTTGTCTCTATCAAAATTAGAACACTGAATTAATGTTCTTTTATTCTTTTGCATTTATAATCAGCAATTTTTCATGTTAAATGTTTTCAACAGTATCAACTCTAATGATTTCAGAAATATTAATCTGATGACTATTTTATAATTTTTGCAATTTGTATTTCATTAAAAAGTTGTTGTTAGGATTTATGGCCCAGAGTGAGCTATTTTGGTTGAATATCCCATGTGAGCCAGAAAAGAATAGTCTGCTGTTTTTGAGATGATGGTTGTGGCTGTTCAGTTCAATAATATCCTTATTGCTTTTTTTAATCTTCTAAATTTATCAATTCCTGAAGAAACAGTGTTGAGGTCTCCAACTGCAAGGTGGAATTGTCTGTTTCTTGCTGATGTTCTTCTACCACACACGTTTTCATGATCTTCATACACAAGAGTTATTACATTTTTCTTGTAGAATTTACTTCTTGATAATTATATAATGTCCCTCTTTTCAGAACAAGGGGAAATTTTTAGGTAGATGAAAGGCACACCTTTTGATGTTGTAGATCTCTGGGTTTTTTAATCTTGCTCTTGGCTTAAATTCATGGATTAGACCTGAATTAAACCTTACATGTAGCTCATTAGAATAATTTGTTATTTCTTAATCATTTCTGTATTCACCAATAATATCTCCCTACCCATTTTCTATTTTCAGAGATTTCAACACTAGCTAATATAATATAACCATCTCATTTGCAGACTTAATATTTCTTAAGAACTTAAGTGAAGTCATATTTTGGAAGTTGAAGTAAAGATATGTAATGATAATTTTTTACATATTTAGCTTTAAAAAGTTTTGTTTTCATACCAAAAAGAAAAATGGCCTTCTAAGAATTGTGTGTATATTCCTTCGCAATGTGTTCTATAAATATTCAAAACATTTGGTTCATCCAACATATTCCTTAAGATAAATGATCTAAAAGCCATTCTTTATTCAACTGTCTGAGTGAGAAGAGCAGGGAAACTAAGCCTCTAAGTACAGTAGTTCATACTATGCCCAGTGATGAGAGACAAGAAGGCAAGTCCTAATTATTTTTACAGATTTCCTGTACCATTTTAAAGATGATTAATTAACCTTATCTTTCCATAGTTTCCTTAAACATAAAGCATATAATTGAACTTGATGAGATGGGGTGAATCCCTGAAATTTTATCAAGAGCAACGCATATTTTCATTAAAATAGAAATGAACAAATGAGTTTGAACTGCGTGGGATGGAAAGGATATTAGAAAGTTTATAGAGTGAGGCAAATTGACACTTCACGTTGTGAAGAGAGGAAAGAAATGGCACCCAATGAGATAGTTACTGTAAAAAGACTCCATTGAAACACGAACATATGGCAGATAATGTCTGCCACAGTCAAATTAGTGCCAGAGTTTTGTGGTTTGTTGGCTGCACATCTATAGGCTTTAGAATGAAAAGAAAACAGCAACGAAAATGTTCTCCTCTTCACCTTGGCTGAGGGATTCTCCAAGAGAGCAGATGGTTCTGAGTTTCAAGCCATGTATCATTGTCAAGGGATCTCCTCATGCTGTCTCTAGCAAGAAGGCTTGACAAGCCTCAGAGGGTAATATTTTTATTACCAGTGTTTTCAGTCACATCAATGCCCTTGCTGCTGGAATAAGAGCTATTGTTAATAAAGCTCGACAACTTGGAAGCCAGAGAGCAAGAGTCAGCAGATTATTTCCATTTACTGTCTAATGGATGATTCAAAACTTAAATATTCTTCTAATGTTCATCAGTAAAGACAGTGGGGGAGGGCCTCTTTCTTTCACTTTATTATAATTGTCTGATTCCAAACTGATGAACGTGTTTTTTATACTTTTATGCCTTAAAAAGATAATTTTCAAAGCCTCCATTCTATTATCTTGTTTATCATAGATGAAAAGTGTTTATTTTAATGTCATGTAGGCTGTAACTGAGTTTGGTTTTGATTTGCTGGGATTCACTGTAGGTCTCCATGCTATTTTGAATTACTACATTAACTGAATTTAACTCTTAGATTCTTAGATCAGTGGAATCTTCCAGTAGAATACAAACATGTCATCGAGGCCCCTTTTATGAAAACTCAAATAGATTTTTATTTTGTTTATTAGATATTACTTAGGTCACTTTACCTTAGCTAATGTTCCTTTCAGTAACTTTAGCTGAAATTATACATAGAATATCTTAGTGATTTTTTTTGCTTGAATTTAATAATTGGAATAAACTTCAGTGATTTTTTAACACTTCTAGCTGAAAATAGCTAGGAGTTTTTAAACCAGAAATCTAATTGAGTACAACAGTGGTCGAAAATGTTGGGTACTTTTTTAATGTAGTAAAGTCAAGATTTGACAGGTTTGAAATGTCTATGGTGGAAAGAGAAGAGCTTGTTGCAGGAAGCAAATCTATTTTTGATTTCTGAATCCTGACTGGAAAATAATTTCACAGTAGCTGTTTCGAGGAGCATAATTTTACTTGGCCTGAAGTGTAGTATGGTTAGGTGCAAAGTAGGGTTTGACTCAAACCTTTCATTCTTCCATCTGTGGGACAAGTGACAAATACCTCTGAGATGTGTTCTTCAAAATTCCAGTAGAAAGAGTAATTCACACGTACTATACTTTAGTATTGGTACTAAGGAAAACCTCATTGTTAAATCCTTGGTCTGCCATGGGTAGACACACAATAAAGGTAGCCTTTTTGATATCTTGTGTATGTACCATTGATGAATTTAGCTATCATCATTATAATCATTATATAATTTTCTCGAGAAAAAATAGAAATGGTAAATAAATGAAAAACAGGAAAAATGATAGTTAAATGGGAAGTGAGAATCTGTTTCTAGAATTGGTTTCATTACTAATGAATTTTATGATACTAAGAAAGTTCTTGTGTCCTTTTCATCTTTCAGGTGCAAAATGATGATAAAGAAGTGAGATTAACTCTCTGAATGATTCTTTAGAAAACATCATTTTTGCTAATTATTACTAAAATAAGAGTTCATTGTTGAAGTATTTTTTGAAAAAAGAACCTATAAGTCCCTCCTGAAAATTTGCCTTACTGATCATCATATTAAAGAGAATGGATAAACACAGGTTTGTAAAAATAAAAACACATATTCAACTGGATACAACCTCATTTTAGAAAAGCTCATTTAGCTGATCCCTCTTAAATTACTCCATCAGGAAGTTGTGTATTTTATATTTCTTAGGGTTCCTTTCAACTCTTCACCTTGGTGACAATTGCCAATCTATTACACCTTCCTAACTCTTACAGAAATTGTTATTTCTAAAAAAATAGAGACATTAAAGTCCCCACATAATGCAGCGTGTATGTGCATAAAACATATGGAATATGCACATTACTGCTAGAGAGGTTAAATTCATTCCTTGTGATGGCACCATTGCACCCTCCCTTATTTAATTTATACCACTTGCTCCTTTACTTAGCTTTTAATTTTTGAAAGGGTGTAGGGACATAAATCATAGGAGGAATGTGAAATATAAGTTACTCTAGTCATGGTTGTTTGGAATCCTTGCTTTTGATATTTTCTAAAATACTTTTCTTCTGTCATTTTTTCACACAATGTGAGAGATCTTTCCGTAGGCTTATGAATTCTGTGCATGTATGGAAAAATTTCTACATAGTCTCTTACTGTGTCTTCTAGAAGGAGAGTACATCCATAAGGAAAAAAGAAGGTAGTTATTTCCTTCACCAGGTTCTGTGCCTCTCGATAATTATTGCTAATAAGAAGTTAGAAGAAATTAGAACCATTTTTGGTATCCAGTTGTACATATATATGTATATATATTTGTGTGTATATATGCATATATATATATATATATGTGATTAGCTTCACCTTTACCCATGCCATTATAATTTCTTCAAACATTAGATTAAAAGAGTGTGACCAGTTTTTGAGTTCTACCATGGCTCTACTCCCTTCACTTTTCCCATAAGTAATATCTTCATCTCTTCATATCCAACAACATAAAATCCCAAAAATGTGTTCATGTGTCTGATTCTGCCCTATCATCTGCTAGTTCTGAAGCTCTGGTAAGTTTCACTCACCTCTTCAGGTTTCATGAGACTAGTTATTGAAGTATGGAATCAAGATATAATATTTAAGAATAGTTCAGTCAGATCACATCTTTTCAAGGCTTAGTGTGAAGTCTGAAACAGAAATAGTATTCTGTGAACATTCCTCTAGTACTTTAATAGTAGTTTATGTTTTAACATGTTCCCTTTTGGCACTTCACTGATGTCTCAACTCAAAATCTGCTCCCAAACAAACCTCTGTAATTGATGAATAATGATATTATAAAGTAGTATGCCAATAGAAATCAGTGGTTTGGTTTCCAGCGTTGAAAACTTACATATCAAACAACATATGCACGTTTCCATTTGAAACTTTCTGAAGCATTCTAATTTCTTGTGGGATGGAATCCTGAACTCTATATCATGAAAAACTATGCCCTCTTGGACTTCCTGACTAATGCCAACCTCTGGCCAGAATCAAAACATTTACACCTACATTTTGGTATCGCAACATCTTTACACATTATTTTCCTGCCGCCTCAAATGTGGAAGAAACTGTTTCTGTCTCACGGCTGCCACACTGTATCCTAGATTCAGATGTTGGATTGTTAAGATTCCTCATTCATCAATGCCACAGCTGCATCTCCTATCTACCTCCAACACTTTCCTAGACTGGGTCCCCTCTGTATGTATATACTTTCTCTTCCTTTCTTCCCACCCCTTCACAACCAAGATTTTGCTTCATCTCTGTTCTGGACTTCCAGGGTTGATACCTGATAAGTTCTTGTTGAGTGCTTCAATGAATGAATCATCTTAGCACACAAAGTCCTAAACTGAATAATATTCGCATAAGAAACATCTTAACTTAGTAAGTATTCAAGCAATATATTTGCAATAATTGATTGATTTATATTCCTACTTATGATGTGTAAAGCCAAAGGAAATTAGAATTACTGAACTAAAAGTTCCAGAGTGTTAAACATACAGGTCAAATAGGAGCACTCTCTATTCTCATTTGAGCTCTCCCTCTTTCCCATGTTTTCTCTGAGTTTTTAGATATCATCATATAAGGGTCATAATTCCTTAAATATATGAAGTCTACTTGCCATTCTTTGAAAAGGTTAGTGCTATTATAGGACAGTGAATCTTCTTTTATGAAAAAAATGACAAGCAAAATCATGATCCCAGTCAGGGTTTTATAACACCTTGCTTCGAGAGTGATCTTAGTTTAATTCCTCATTAGAGATTCAGTCCTTATTTATGTATGATTTTCAAGCTGGTAATACTTTGCGTCATTGATAAATGGACCAATAATGGAAATAAGGTCAAATTTAGAATTTTCTTCTTCTTTAGATTCACTGAATATTTTACACTTCACATTACTGTTTTATAGACTTTCAGCGACTAGATAAATAGAGTCTTAGGTTTTACATTTATGAAGACATAAATAAATGAGCAGAGATATGTCCACATTGCCTAGAAATGAAGGATGCAAATGGAGGTAGAACTGCAGGAAATGTAGAGATAGCATAGCTCACCCACCTACAGTGAGTTCTGGTGTTAAAAACCAAATAAATCTTTTTCAAGGTCCAATTTAGGTCCAATATGCCTGATGGGAATATTACCTTAATTAAAAGGGAAACAATTTGTCATAATTGTCCCAAATGGTACATATTTTCCATCTTCTTCTTGGAAGTTCATAACCCAGTCTTTAAGATTGTACTTTTCTCTCACATCATTCTTTTTTTAAATGATTGTATTATTAATTTATTTATTTTTATTTTATTGTCAAGGTGACGTACAGAAGGGTTACTGTTATATAAGCTAGTGATTACATTTCTTGTCTGATGTGTGTTCAATCTTTAGAAGTTCCTTGAACTTGAGAGACTGTCTGTACTGGAATATTTTCAAATAAAACAAACACTGTAATGAGACAACGGGAGATTTGACTCTTTTGGCTGATGTGACACTTAGGGAGCAGTAGAAAACAGGAACTGCTGATGTCAGCAAAGGCAGACAGAAAGCAAAGCTAGAAAATGATCAGGAGAGATTTGACAATGTATCTGCCTTCCTTTCTGCTGCCTGGGTAACCACAATAGCAATAACACTAGAATGATAAACAGCTAAGCTGAAGGAATAGGAATCAATTGTGGGCTTTGGGGTCAGGTATACATCTAGGTTGGGCTCCCAAGCTTTCTTCTTAGTTCCTTACCTCACTGAGTTTCTATTTCTTCTCAGTTTTGTGACAGAAGTTACCAGGTTTACCCCCCATCCTCTAGGTCACTGTATAGCTGAATACCTGGTGAAGGGAGATCTTAAGTGTTCCCCTGAATATTAATCTGAAGCAACCATCCTGAAGTCCTTTGCCTAAGCTCATGCTCAGGGTTGGCTTTACTGTCAGAGCTCTATCTCAGTTCTGCGCCCTTGCTACTATTCTGAGAAGGATTCCTTAGTAAATCTTTCACAATACAAAGTCTCAAGAGGATTTGCAATACAAATAACTCATGTCAAGGTCTGCTTCAAGGAAATATGGCTTCCAAAGGTGTTTACCTTGAAAGGTCCTAGTGAGGACTAGACACAATAGGTATAGAAGGCCTGCCAGACTGTATGGCCAAGAAAAAAAGTGAGAGGAAACAAACAAAGTGAAACACATCATTTATTACTCTGAAGTTGAGGAGAGAAGAGAGAGAGAAAAAAGTGATCAACTGGAGATTATTTTATATTATTGGTAAACAGACTTGTATTTCAGATTTAATAATTGTAAATAGTAACAAAGTGTCATCTTAATCTGGCTTTGTTGAAGCCTGAATCATTAGAAATGTGCACCTTTAAATGTGCAGATTCCTAGCTGCATGGTTTATACTGACAAAAAGAACAATCAAATCATAGATGTTAGGAATTTTGTACTCTGGGTGGAGACAGGAAATAAATTATGAGATTTTCTTGGTAATACATTGCTCTTCCACTCATATTGTGGCTCAGAATAATGACATTCAAAAAGAGGTAAGTGATGGCAAAGAATCTCATATTTCCAGGGGCAGGGTAAAATGGTGCTGTCACTTGACAAACAGTTTAGATGTTATAAAATGTTAAACATCAATAACCATATAACTCAATGATTCTCCCAACTAATTATCTACCCAAGAAAGATGAAAATACATGTCCATAAAATAACATTTATCTGGAAGTTCTGAACAGAATTAATTTGTAGTAGCCAAAGAGGATAAACAATCCAAAAGTCCATGCACTGTTGAATGAATAATGTGGTAAAGCTATATAAATGTGATAACGCTACTCAACAATAAAATCAACAGAATACAGGATACAAGAATCTCAAATGCATTCTGAGTAAGAGAGAGGAAATGCTTTTCTCATTCAAATGTTGATAAAATGCAAGTCTACAGAGTTTTAGAATAAATTAGTGCTTGATCAGGAGTGAGAATAGGAAGTTATTGTAAATGGGAATGTGCATGAAAGATCCTTTTCAAGTGTTGGAAATGCTCTAGCATTGGATTGTGATATTGTTGCATAAGTTTCTAAGCTGATGAAAATCACTTAATCATATTAAAACAAACAAACCTAACAGTGACCATTTGACTCAGGAATCTAAAATTTGGGCAGGGTTTGGAAAGAATTTTTTCACCCCTCCCAGGGAAGCTCAGAAGTTGTAGTTGCAATAATCCTGTTTGACCTTGTATGGAGATTTCAGGGTAGCTGGACTTGTCTCCCATGTTGCTTATCTTTGAACAAACAGATGGTAGAAAACTATCTTTTATGATCTTCCTTCAGGAGGCATCCACTGTACTCCTTAAAAACTCAGATAGTAGATGCACAGTAGTTCTGACTTTAAAAAGAAAGAAACATGCCATATGCAACAATATGATGCTAAGCCAGAAACAAGACAAATTTTGAAGGATTCTGCTTATATGAGGTAAATAGAATAGGAAAACTCATAGGAGCAAAGATAATGGTGTTGGTTTCCAGACACCAGTAAGAGAGGAATAGGCAGCCATTCTTCAGGATATAAATTTCAGTTCTCCAAGATGATTAATTTTAAAGGTCTGCTGTATTGCTTCAGGTCTGTAGCTATTAATACTGTAAAATCTATTAAGGGCTCATATTGGATTCTTAACACAATACTAACCAACAGACTAGTATACAAAAAGCTTGAGTAATTATGGATATTCTTCTTGATTTATTTATTTATATTTTTGCCAGTTCTGAGGCTTGAACTCAGAGCTTGGGCAACGCTCCCTGAGCCTCTTTGTGCTCAAGGCTAGCATTCTGCCACTTTGAGCTATGGCACCACTTCCGCTTTCCAATTTTCTGTTGGTTAATTGAAGATGAGCCTCAATGCTCTTTTTGTGCCCAGGCTTGCTTTGAGCAGTGATCCTCAGCTCTCAGCCTCCTAAGTAGCTAGTATAACAGGCATGAGCCACCAGCACCCAGCATTTTTTATATGTTTTTAGGTACTTCTTTTTGTAGTGAAACATAAAAGCCCAATTCCTTGTTGTTGTCTTGGATCTTACATTCTGGTTGGGGACACAAACAGTAAGTTGTGAATATATAGGGGGGAAAGCACAGGGGAATTTTGAATGCTGTCCATTAACCAAGAAGGAGTTCTATAAAAGACACTAATTTTGTAGTCCATTATGAATTTGGGGGAGCTAGTTGAAGTTCATATACAGGCAAATGCCACCTTATTTCAATATGGCTGGGAACAAATGGGAAGAAATAATCTTCTTTTTGTTGTTGGTGGTGTTAACTTTTTTATTGTGAAAATACTGTACAGAGAGGTTACTGTGGAGAGCTGCAGGAGCCGCGACCAAAGACGGCACGGCGGTAAGGCGAGCCGCAAAAGCAATATTGTAGCTCCTTGGTAAGATGGCGTTGGCTCCTGCCTTCCATCTTCTCTGTGAAGAGTGCTCTCTGTAAAAACAACTCCTTATATGGCTATGACTTGGCTCCTAGTTTGCTTCCGTGTTTGCGACCCTATCGGTATATGCCACTTGGCGCTTCAGGATTGGCCATCCAGGAGGCTTATAACCAGAGCTCAGTTACGGAGGGGGGGAGGGGGGGGAGGGGGGGAGGGGGGGAAGGGGGAGGGGGGGAGGGGGGAGGGGGGGAGGGAGAAGCGAGAAGAAGCGGGCAGGAGAGAAGTGGGAGAGAAGCTTGTAGCAAGGTCCTGAATAAACCGCATTGAGAAGAATCCTGGGTCGCGGCTTCCTTGCTGGTCGAGCTGGTGTTGCGGCTTCCTTGTTGGTCGAGGTGGTCACGACAGGTTACAATTACATGGGCAAGATAATGAGGAAATTTCTTATCAAGCATTGTAGCCTCCTCCTTTGTTTCCCCTTCCCATCCTCCTCCTGCCCCCCCACCCAATCCTCCCCATTCCCCCTACTCCATCCCCCCTCCCCCTCACCAAAGTTGTAAAGTTTGTTTTTGACATAAGGACTTGTACATCTCATTGTTGCAACGGGTCCACCTGTATCCCTATTTAAACGATGTGTTTTTCCCCTTCCTCTTCACAAATTATACCGACATCAAATACAGTGAAAGCAGGGGTTATACTGTGGTGGAGAGACATACAAAGCAACAAAGAAAAAATCTTGTAAGTGTGTTAGAAACAATCACATGAAAGAAAAAAAAACATTTGAATACATATCTTAGGGTTCATTTCCCTAACCTCACCTTATCTGACCTTTTCTGCTTGACTCATACATATACTAGATATTGCAAATAAGGGAAACCATGGGACCTATGTTTCTTTGGGCTTGGCTTACTTCACTTAATATAATTTTTTCCGAGTCTTTCCATTTCCTAACAAATGGGGAAATGTCATTCTTTCTGATGGAGGCATAGAATTCCATTGTGTATATATACCACATTTTCTTAATCCATTCATCTACTGAGGGGCATCTGGGTTGGTTCCATATCTTAGCCATAGTAAATAGTGCTGCAATAAACATAGTTGTGCTGGAAGCTTTAGTGTGGTCTTGTTTGTAAACATTTGGGTAAATGCCCAAAAGTGGGATTGCTGGGTCATAAGGGAGCTCTATGTGGAGTCTTTTGAGGAACCTCCATACTACTTTCCAAAGTGGTTGCACAAGTTTACACTCCCACCAACAATGAAGTAAGGTTCCTTTCTGTCCACATCCCCTCCAGCATCTGTTGTTATTAGAGTTCTTGATTTTAGCCATTCTAACTGGGGTGAGATGGTATCTCCATGTTGTTTTGATTTGCATTTCTTTTTTTTTTTTTTTTTTTTTTTTTTGTCAGCCGTGGGGCTAGAACTCTGGGCCTGGGCGCTGTCCCTCAGCTCTTCAGCTCAAGGCGAGCGCTCTACCACTTGAGCTACAGCGCCACTTCCGGTTTTCTGGTGGTTTATTGAAGATAGGAGTCTCACTGTCTCTCCTGCCCGGGCTGGCTTTGAACCGGGATCCTCAGATCTCAGCCTCCTGAGTAGCTAGGATTACAGGTGTGAGCCACCAGCAATTTGCATTTCTTTTATGGCTAGGGAGGTTGAGCATTTCTTCATGTGTCTATTGGCCATCCTTCTTTCCTCTTCAGAGAAGTTTCTCTTTCAGTCTTTAGCCCACTTATTTATTGGGCAGTTGTTTCTTTGAGGATTTTTTATTGGGGGATTTAATTTTTTGAGTTCCAAGTATATTTTAGATATGAGACCCTTGTCCGTTTTATGGCTAGTGAAGAACTTCTCCCAATCCATAGGCTTAGAAATAATCTTTTTACCCACTTTGGAAAGTAGTATGGAGGTTCCTCAAAAGACTCCACATAGAGCTCTCCTATGACCCAGCAATCCCACTTTTGGGCATTTACCCAAATGTTTACAAACAAGACCACACTAAAGCTACCAGCACGACTATGTTTATTGCAGCATTATTTACTATAGGTAAGATATGGAACCAACCCAGATGCCCCTCAGTAGATGAATGGATCAAGAAAATGTGGTATATATACACAATGGAATTCTATGCCTCCATCAGAAAGAATGACATTACCCCATTTGTTAGGAAATGGAAAGGCTTGGAAAAAATATTAAGTGAAGTAAGCCAAGCCCAAAGAAACATAGGTCCCATGGTTTCCCTTATTTGCAATATTTAGTAGATGTCTAAGTCAAGCAGAAAAGGTCAGATAAGGTGGTGTTAAGGAAATGAACCCTAAGGTATGTATTCAAATGTTTTTTTTCTTTCATGCGATTGTTTCTAACGCATTTATAAGATTATTTCTTTGTTGCTTTGTATGTCCCTCCCCCACAGTATAACTCCTGCTTTCACTGTATTTGATGTCGGTATTATTTGTGGAGGGGAAGGGGAAAAACAGGTTGTTTAAATAAGGATACAGGTGGACCCGTTGCAACAGTGAGAAGTACAAGTCGTTATGTCGAAAATGAACTTTACAACTTTGGTGGGGGCGGGGCGGGAAGGTTTGGGTGGGGGGGGTATGTGGGGGGAGGGTGGGAAGGGGAAACAAAGGAGGAGGTTACAATGCTTGATAAGAAATGTACTCATTATCTTGCCCATGTAATTGTAACCCCTCTGTACAGTATTTTCACAATAAAAAATTTAAAAAAAGAAATAATGTTTTTACTTATTTTTGTATATGATACTAGGATTAGAACTCAGAGCCTCATATACACTTGCTTTGCTTGCTAGGCTGACACTATACTATTTGAGTCATACCTCTAGCCTGGCTTTTTGCTGGCTATTTTAAAGAGAAAGTCACAAAGACATTTCTGAATATGCTGGCTTTGAACATGTTCCCCTGTATCTTAGGTAGGATTGCTGGAGTGAGCCACTTTTCCTGGCTAGAAGCAGTATTTTATTCATCTATTTTTAAAATTCATTCTCTGAGTCTTCTTATGGCCATAATATATGCTATACTTCATCAAGGTGAAGCTCAATTTTTGAGTCTTCTATAAAGCCTTTTGATTCATTCTCTGTGTTGAATTTTTCTCTATATTATTATGATTCCATTCTGGTCCCTTGATTACAACTCTTACTTTATTCACCTGTGTCCCTTCACTCAATTTTAAATTCAACAGTAATAGACATTCTCTTGATGCTGAGTAGCATTTTTGACAGACTTGGCACTCCGTAATACTTCAATTGAAGTCAAAGGAATGGAGTACTTATTTCAAGGTCACAGCAGAGTAAGTTAGCTTTCGGCATGGTTAGTTGAGCTTTAAAGTGTACTGGAAAAGGGAAGTTGAAGTGAACAAACTGTATTCTCAGCCAATAAGCTGCTCAGGAAATTCTTTTTACCTATGGAAAAAAGACGCAATATGTTCAATGAAAAACACATTCACCAAATGTTACTGACTCGGTAACTGAGATTTAAACATATTCTCAGTATTTCTGTTTGTAGGACATAAGAATACTCATCTTCTGATTGCTGAATTTTGAAAGGTTGGTTCTGTGTGCCAATAGCAATTCAATAGCAATACGGCATTTTAGCTCAACACATTGCTGTTTATATTTTTAATTGTCTTCTTGTTGTACACTCTTTTGAAGCTCAGTCCAAGTTACCCATTATTTCCTATCATAAGAGAAGTGAATTGAGGGACCTCCCAATAGCAATCCATTTGTCATGCCAACGTGTCTACATGCACTGTCAGATTCACATTGTATGTGAGAAGAAGTAAGTTTGATTTGTGTATTTTCTCTATAATTAAGTTTAGTATGAATTAGTTCAGGTTTAAAATGAACCTTTTAAAGGCATTGACTATGTGATGATTCACCTAGATTCTCTTAATTAAAACTCTTCTCATTTTATCTGGCTTCTATCTCTGTCTTATGCATCTCTCTTTCTCTCCCTCTGTGTCTGATCTATCTATCTATCTATCTATCTATCTATCTATCTATCTATCTATCTATCTATCTATCTTCTATTTGTCTTCCTACCTTTATTTTATCCATTTCTTTTTCTTTTTTGTTGGTCATGGGGCTTGAACTCTGGGCTTGGGTGCTGTCCCTTAAGTCTTCCGCTCAAGGCGAGTGCTCTACCGCTTGAGCTATAGCACCACTTCCAGTTTTCTGGTGGTTTATTGGAGACAAGAGTCTCCCAGTCTTTCCTGCCCAGGCTGGCTTTGAGCCATGATCCTCAGATCTCAGCCTCCTGAGTAGCTAGGATTACAGGCGTAAGCCACCAGCGCCCGGCTTATTTTATCCATTTCACTGAGGAATCCTCACTAAGATAGGCATTTATGCACATGTGCATACACACACACACACACACACACACACACACACACACACACACGAAAATATCTATACACACAAAGAGATGCATTTTTCCTTAGAAAGTTTCAAAAGTAACTGCTTCTTTTATTAAAGGAAATTAGAAAATTTTACAGTTATAAGTGATTCTCCAGGATGGACAGTAGAAATCAAATTGTCTAGAAGAGAATACTGATCAAGAGAATACTGTCACAAATATAGCACAAAAGTTAGAAACCTCTCCACTGTACAACAGACAATTATAGATAAGCTCAACTTAATTCAAAGCATATTATCATGTATTTCTAAATAGAGATATTTTGTTATTAAGTATGAAATAAATCTGATGATGTGATTGTAAACTTCAGTAGTTAACACGGGTTGAAAAATCATTGTGTAGTCTTCTATGAAGAATGCTAGCATGGACTTCTGACATAATGGGTGCATGTAGAGTATTTGTTGAATTCTCATGGTTTGGAACTTTCTATATTTCGCAATTTACTTCTATTTTAGCTTTCTGTGGTCATTTTTTATTAAAATTTCCATCATCAAAAGTTTCCATCAAAAACAATATATTTAGGAAAGCAAATAAAATCGTTAATAACAATGTAGAGACCAAAATATTTCATTGACTTCTAAAATTGTTTTTCTAAAATTTACCTACTGAGGGCCACATTTTACTGAATGTTGTCATGCTAAATATGAAAAAAAGTAAAAAAGACAGTGATTGCCCCCAAGGAACTCATTAATTTCCTGAATACTTTCCTGCTTAAGAGCCATCTACTTCAGAAATCTGTTAGAACAATGTAACAATTTTTCTCAACCACATGATGAAGCTCAGAGGAGCCAAAGAAATTGAAATGTGAATTTGGTGAATTTATTGAGCTATCTATTAATGAAATAATGAGCTTACAAACTCAGTTACTCCTAGATGACATTATAGACTACTGAAGTAAATGACACAGATGCATTAGCTCTATTTGCACCTCCTTGTCCTTCCATGCCTATACCTGCCCAGTACACTGTCTTGGACTGGAATGGTGAATTGTGCTCTATCAGGCTCCTAGTGAGAGTAATTAGGAACATTTATTGGTTTTCTTTATGTTTCACATTAGAAGGCTAGTAGCTTAAATTAAAAAAAAAAGATTTTTGCTTTGTCTTGTTGACATGGTACTGAACAAGTGCAAGCTATATAACTGGCATCCATGGAAACCAGAGTTTCAGTCAGTCCAGATAAATGCAAAAAAAAAATATTTGTTTTATAATAAAATGATCTAATATCTACTTTCAATTCAGAAGGTTATTATCTATAGTTTCATGGAAGCACGAAAGTCATGAGAAAAAGCCTCTAATTACCAAAATGTAAATTCTTCCCTTAAAATTCTGGAGATTGCTCAGGGAAGACAGATCATCTTTCAAATATTTTAAATATTTCTGATGCTATCATTAAAATTATTTATGGTTATTGCCCAGAAGTGGAAGTGAAACAAACTTTAAATTAAATGTTTTGTTTTAAAATGGTGTTTTTCCAGAAGTGGTGCTGGGACTCAAGTGGTAGAGCGCTCGCTGTGAGTTGAAGAGCACAGGGATAGTTCCCAAGCCCAGAGTTCAAGCCCCACAGCCAACTAAAAAAAATGTTTTCTTTTCACTATTACATAAAATTCCGTGTGGAATGTAGGGAATAATGCTGAAATGCTGAATTACTGTGTAGCTACAATCCGATGATAAATACAGACAAAATGAAATGACAAAATCATTTGGAGATGATTTCAAAATATGTGTCATGACATTTGGGAAAGATTTGTATCATACTCATGACTGCAGATCATTGAATAGGTTAGCCTTTTCCCCTAAATGTCATTACCATAATTTTCCTTGATATTTAGTGCTCAAAAATGCAGTTTTTTATAGTGAGCCTTCCGATTTTTTAAAAAAGAAATGTGTGGTTATTGCTGACCAAAGAAAAAGCTAACAAAGACATGGATTTTTCAGACTTTGTGCATATTTTATTTATTATTTTTTTGAATAGATTGCTGATTTGACACTTAGTTCCTTTGTATAGTAGTTCTTTAGTCTAAGTAGCACATCAACCATCTACTATGTTACTCTCCAAATATCTACTGTTGGTGTGAAAATACATTATTTCCTAGCAATCACAAAGTATTAAAAAACAGGTTAGACAAATGGAAAATATAGTTTAAAATACTTAAAGTTAAAATAAAAATGGATTAGAAAATTGGAGTAAGTGGACTAGTATAGCTTTGTTCGAAGCGTTTGTCAAATTTAAAAAGAACAAATGAATGATAATGGGATATATTAAAATTCATCCATTAAAGAGACCACAGCTATGCTTATATGTCCTCTCATTGAGTTACTTCTAACGAACAGAATCAGAAAAAAATGTGATTGACCATTACTTACGTAATTGAAGGAAACATAATTTTTCTCTATGATCTTTGTGGATGGAAGGCTTTCTCTCTCTTGCTGCTTTGATGAAGAGAATTATCATATTGAAGAGTTTCATATGACAAAGTCCTTAGAGAAGACTCTAGCCAACATTTAGCCAAGAACTGGGATTCCTCATTCCATATTTTTACTGAATTCTATAGAAAGACCATGTAAGTAAACTTTGAAGAGAGTGTTCTCACAGTCCAGCATTCAATCAGATGATAGCTTTTACCAGAACCTTGAGTGCAACCTCATGATAGACTATAAAGCACAGGAGATGATGATGCTAAGCTGTACTTGTCTGCATCATCTCAAGACCTAAGAGATCATGAATGCATATTATTTTAATTTATTGTTTTGGGCAAAATTCATTGTTTTGGGCATAATTCATATGTGTCAGTAGATAAGAAACACACTCTGTATTTTTCTGAAACAATAATTTCTCTAGATTCTATATGCAGGGATTTTTGTAAAATGAACTCTTGGCCAAAATATGAGTGAAGAATTAGAGAAATATATTTTACTGAGTATCCCCCATGAGACAACTACAGAGACTGGGTACACCCAATTAGACTTCAACTCAACATCAACTTTAAAATTTCAGAGGAAATAAATATTCAAGGTAAAAGCAATGAAGAGTATTATCCCATAAGTCAACAGTGATGGTCTTCAATAACCTAGAAGAATAAACAGCTATTATGTCTTATCAATTGCTCCTCTCAGCACAAAATATGTTAACTGTGCTTTGTGCAAATGCTTCAGTGCCGATTATTCTGTATCATCAAGTTGCCATCCATATGCTTTCTATAGGTGTGACATGCAAGCAGAAAAACTAGTATTCTCATCTGGAAATTCAGAGGCTGGTTCATGCTCTGATCTTCACAGAGAGCTATTTAATTTCCACTTGGAGGAAGAACTGTCTGGGGTATCTAGGATACAATTTTCCCCCAAAGAAAACAAAATTGAATTTTCTAAGGACCATGAGATCCTTGATATTTACGTAATTTGATTATAAGAAGCTCTCACCTGAATGAAATATTAAGGAAAGTCATGAACCCTCTGGTTCCCAAGACTTGAAAAAGATCTCACTTTATAAGCCAGTTTTGGAGGAGAATTTCAGCCTGGTGCTTCATGCGGTTTTCTGGGGTCTGCTTTGCTTTCTCCTCCAAGAATGTCCATGATAATGAAGTCCCTTCATTCTGACTCAATGTAGAGGGAGACAGAGCAAAGTTAAGAGTTTTGTCCTTAAACAATTGTAACATTCATTAAAAGATCCGGAATAATGAGGAGAGACAGTAAGATACTTAGAGAAATTATTCCAATTAGTATAATATTTTAAGGAAGTGCTAAAGAAAGTCTAAAGAGTCATGGAGAAAGTGGTATGAGTGAAGAGCAGTATGTGAAAGATATTGTAAAGTCGGAACTGAAAACCATTTGCCAGTTGATTGTAGGTATGGTAAAGTGTGAATGGAATCTGATGAATATAAAGCCAAGCTTTGAATTCTGGTGTCTAATGAACATGTCTCTCTATCAGCACCAATGAAGAACACAGCCAGAAGAAGGCTGTGTTCATTTTAGGAATTTAGGGTTTGCATTTTAGGAACACTATGTTTTAAGAAGAATTCAAATGGAGAAAACAAGGGTCTTTGTAATAACAGAGAAGGGATGGGATGATTCTTGTACAGGATAAACATGGATGGGGTGTGCAACATTGTAATTATGGAATGGAGAGTTTTAAGAGGGGTGCAACCAGAAGAGAAAGAGAAAGATGTAGAAAGGAGAATAAAGTTAAAAACTTAGAGCCATTGAGTTTGCCCATGTTTATTGTATTGTGTGGTATAGAAGACTATCTAGGCTTGGATGTACATCCTATAGCAAAAGTGTTGCTACCACTTAAGTTTCTAATGTCAAGCAATGAACTTTTGAAAATTACCATTCCATCAGAGTGTTGTGTATTATACTTTTATCCTATGATCACACAGGATATGTTTTTTAAAAATAGCAGTGGTTCATCCCTAAATGCATCGGAGGAAAAGATAGGAGGTTGTGTTCTATGCCAACCAGTTAAAAAATTAGTGCTACTCTATCTCAAATAACATGGCAGATGTGCTAGTACAAACCTGTACTCTCAGTATGAAGGGAATAGAGTTAGGTGAAACACAGCTTGAGGCTCACATGAGATCCTATTTTGGAAAAATACTAAAAGGAAAATGGGCTCAGGGCAACAAGGTGCAGTAGCTCACATCTATGATCTCAGATACTCAAGAGGCCAGAATGAGGAAGATTTAAAATTTTTTTATTTTATTGTAAAGATACTGTAAAGAGGGTTATAGTTACATGAGTAAGGTAATGAGTACATTTCCCATCGAGCATTGTTACACTCTCCTTTGTTTTTCCTCTACTATCCCTTCCCTCCCCACCTTCTCAACTCCTCCCTTCCTCCTGTAAAGTTCGTTTTTAACATAGTGTTATAAAGTTGTAAAATTCATTTTCAACGTAGTGTCTTATACATCTTATTGTTACAATGGATCAACCTGTATCCTTGTTTCAGCATTTTGTTATTTCCCTTTTTCAAGGGGGGGATGGGTTAACATAATTGCAAATAACTTTTGAGCGCAATTTTCTCTTAAGTTCCTTTTTTGGTCAACTTTTGATGAGCTCTCCCAAAAATTAGTTATTACAGAAATAAATACCTATAGATGAAGAAGCAATGTCTCTTCATACATTTAAACCTGGTTAAGTTTCCAGTAAGAAAGAATGTTCTGCTTTAATGGAGGAAGGTTAATGGGAGATGCCTTGGGGTTGAATTAGGAAACAGTGATGCTTGCTGTCTATATTAATAACTTTATAGATGCTGAGCCCTAGCAATTTCTGTAAAGAATTGAAGTCTGGGTTCTGGAAAAGTCTGCCCATGATTTCCTATGAGAACTTGTCAGTTCTTTTGCTTGGAAAGGAAAGTCCTACTGAGTTGCTTTCCTTTTAATTACTGCAACATTATTACTGCTAGAGAATCACTATACTTTTCTCTGACACCCAGGGGACTTAAATAACAGATTGAAATGTCACATCTGTTATCAGTTGCAGGACCCTGTGTTACCACTTTCCTGTGAAAGTTTTTTGGAAACCAGTTCTGTAAATAGGTAAAGTTTTAAGATAGAGAATTAGGGAGGTGAGCAGAGGTGGAGTATAAAATTCATTTCACAGTAATCTTAAACTCCCACAACACACATAACCACTCACTCCACCACTACCACACGTGCACGCGTATACATGCACACATATGCACACACACTCATTCTTTAATAGGGTCTTGGGCCATAGGAAATAGATGTATGTAATAAATAAAAGTGAGACTACTATACAATTTGTCTCTCCATGATAAATATCGGGATACAAACAAAAATATGCGATAATTTTGTTTCTATGATGTTTAATTCCATTGCATTCAAATGTTGCAATGGGTGATCAAGAAAAGATCCATTAGAACACTGGGTCCTTACAGCCGTATCTACAAAGTCGCCATCAACACTAATCCTTGGACTAGTCTTGAGATGAGTCTCGAGACATCAAATCTCAACATCTTAATGCAGTAAGTAGGTGCACCTATCATAGGTGGGGTGTGCGGGCCCGTGATGTGGGAATGTGTGTGGGTGAAGTCATGGCAGGGTTGCAGGGAGTGGAGAATGGATGCGATGAAGTTGAAAAAGTCAGGGTGATATTTGCTAAATTCACACAGTAGCTTCAGTTGAGGCTCTTCAGAGACAGAGGAACCCTCATCTGGTGACTAGTCCTGCGATAGGGGTGCAGAGCCTAAATCTCTAGGTTGGAGGAAGCCCTGGTCAATTTTAGGGGACAAGATTACTGGAAGTGGGTGAGAA
Source organism: Dipodomys merriami (assembly GCF_024711535.1). NCBI lineage: Eukaryota > Metazoa > Chordata > Mammalia > Rodentia > Heteromyidae > Dipodomys > Dipodomys merriami. Next base: position 14,444,823 of record NW_027203493.1, on the reverse strand, counting down.
GTATGACAGAGCTGACAGTCGTCGGCGACATAGGCATTGATTGGGAGTGTGAGGTAACTGAAGATACTGATTTTTCTCCTGCAGTGAAGGTCTTAAATACATCCATATGCTGTATTTGCTTTGATCCTCCAAAATCTTAGTCCAGTAGGTGAGACCAGATTTTGGGAAAGATCTTGGTCTGGTAAATCACTTCTCTGTGTCTTTTCCTTGCTGCTTTCCATCAGCCATTCCTGCACAGGAATGCATACCTGTCTCTCAACATCCCTGGGTACATACAAGACACTGGAGTTTCCCAGCGGCCATTCTTTGCCCTGAAAGAAGTGTATGCACACATCAGGTTACTTTCCCTCATCGTGGTCTTTGGCTCACATGGCTTCTTTGATCATCCTTTCAAACTGTCGATTTGTTATATTAGAAATTCTCCCTAGCATCTGTCTATTGTCATGTGAATGCAGAGAGGGAAGTTTTCTTTGCGTTATTCATCACTGAGCACCACCACAAACAGCATTTGGGGTATCCTACATTCTCAGAATAATGTACTATGTGCAAAAATAAGACAGTTAAAATAGTCCCTGCTTATTTACCAGGGATATGTGCCAAGAGTCCCCAGTGGATACCTAAACTTCACATATCCACGCTCTATAAAATTATATTATTTTTTTTATCATGAAGTGATTTCTTTCTACTGAAAAAGTCAAAATTGCTATTAAGCCTGAGACTAGGGACTCATCCTTATAATCCTAGCTAATTGGGAGGCTGAGAATGAGAAGATTGGAGTTTGAAGCCAGACTGAGTTGAAAAGTTTATGAGATCCCATTCTTAACTTTTGGTTGAGTATAGCATCACATGCCTGTCATTCCAGGCTTCGTGGAAGGCTGAGACTGGGAGGATTGTGGTTCTAAGCCAGACCAAGAAAGTCCATAAGATCCCATTTCCATGAAGAGAGTTGGATTTGGTGATAAGTACCTGTGATACCAGAAAGGAAATGAAACCTAAAATGGATTATGACACAAAAAGTAACTAGGGAACATAGATCTAGATCAAATGGTAGAACACCTGACTAGCAAGCATGAGGCCCAGACTTCAAACTCTCAGTACTGCCAAAAAATGCTATTATTATTTTCAGACAGCAATTCACCTGGGTTGAGAGAGGAAGAGGGAACTCCCCTACTATAAGCTAATTTTCCTGTGGGCTAAAATCAAGAGGACTTCCTTGGTAAACACTCCAGAGTGAGATGTGGATTTTAGTAAAAAGATTCTTGCTGACAAGTTCACAAGAAAAAATCAACTTTCCTTCTACAACTTCACCATTGGCACACTCCATTTCTGGTTCGTTATTGCTTATTTCTGATGAGCTATGAGATCATGGTGGTTTACTAAGTCATGAGGCTCATTCACAAAACTGCAATTATTTACAACCCTGCTATCATTACTCCCGTAAGCCTACTCAAGACTAATTCTACCAGTGGCACAATTTCAACAAATCCTTGGAAGATACATTCTTCTCCTACATCTTTCATGCTTTGCCAATCTTTTCTCCCTCAGAATTCTGGCAGCCTCTGACCTTGAAATTGCCCTGACATTGCAGGTGTCACCTTATTATAATTTTTCCTGCTCTGTAGGTGATCTGGCTTTGTGAAGTTTCAAATGGGGAGGTTTTTAATGGACAGACTATAAAGGATAAGTTACCTGTAATTTGGTACCAATTGAAGATAAAATAAATGTTTTAAGTTCGGTCTAACTTGTAGGGCTGGCCACTACTGTATAAGTTTGACCCCCTGCTTCATACCCAACACTCCCTGATTATTTTATTCCTCTGGCATAATTGATACCTAAAATACTCACAGTGGAGTTTGGAAGTCACAGGTAAGAAACAGATGGACCAGTCATTAGAGGAAAAGAAGGAGGGGTGGAAGAGATCTCTCCATCTTCTAATTTGACTACAGCTAGTATCTGCTACTGAGCATCTGGACTGGTTTCCTCCCTTTGTAGTGTTGCTACTTAAAAATCAAATTCCTCTGTGAACCTCTGACCACACCCATGATTCAGAGTGCTGGAAACTGTCATATATTTCTCAGTAGTGTCTCATAGTCTCACAGTAGAGCTTCGCAAAACTTTGTCCTGCTTTGCTAACTTGTAGTGAAACGAGTGTGGTTAATTTTGAATGATTATTCCTGGAGAGTTTCTTTATTTTTTAATTAATTGGTTGGTTTATTTATTTGTGCCAGTACTGGACAATGAACTCAGGGCCCAGCCTCTGTTTCTTAAGGTTTTTCACTCAAGGCTAGTATACTATGACTTGAGCCATACTATCACTTCTGGCTTTTTCTTGATTAATTGTAGATGAGTATATCTGATTTATCTGCTGGCACTGACTTTGAACATCATTCTTCAGATCTCAGTCTCCTGAGGAGCTAAAATTACAGGTGTGAGCTACCAGTGTTCAGCAGTTTCTTTATATTACAGTTGGCATTATTATTGTTATTATTATTATTAAATGTTGGATGTTTTCAAAATCAACGGGGAATACAGAAAATAATGTAGTTTTGTATAGAGATGAATGCTTACTAAAATTTGTATTATGTTAGTGGACTTTAAAGATCTCTAAAATTATAGTAGAAAGTCCTTTTTGAAAATTTAAATAATATATCAACATAAACCAAAGCAAAATAAAAATTCTTATTAATGATATGAATATGGAAATAGCAAGCAATTGTGAATCTTGATGTGTACTAATAAGCCTAAAAGTTAATTTTTTTCCATACAAGGACTTGGAATCAGGGACCATGAGTTTGTTTGGATTCAGAGCCAAGGTATAGCTGAGTTGTACCACTTGAGCTCCAGCTTTGCTTTTGCTGGTTAATGAGAGACGTCTCACAGACTTTTCTGCCTGGAATGACTGAAATACATATAATCTGAAAATAAGGAGAGTTTTAATTCTTCTTTCCCTAATACCTTTTATGTTTGTCTTTTGCCTTATTGTTCTAGATGGGAATTCAAGTACTATATAGAAAAGGAGTGGAGAGAGCAGATATCTTTGTCTTGTTCCTGATTTTAGAGGAAATGGCTTTTACTTTTCACCATTGAGTATAATGCTAGCTGTAGGTTTGTCATATATAGACTTTAATATATAGTTCCATGAATTCCTAGTTTCTCTGGAGCTATCATCATAAAGGGGTTTTGGACGTTGCCAAATGCTTTTGCTGCATCTATTGAGATGACCATGTGGTTCTTGTCCTTGCTCCTATTGATGCGTTGACCATCAAGTAGGTTTACTGCTCACAAAATGCACTGACAGCAATTGATTTACTTTTCATTTGTGTGTGAGAAATCTTGGAGTTGGGAAATAAGCAAAATAAATTTAAGTCAACTGTTATATGATCTAGATGAAAACCCACATGCACAAGGATGTTTAGCAACCTTGTGTATTTTAAGTTATCAAAGAAAACCTTCTGCTTAAAAATTATGATTAATGTTTGAAGTGCCTGCTGATGTTTCTTATGCAGATTTGTGTTTTTATGTTTAGACCTCAATTTTAAGACATCAATTGCATTACTTATTTTCCTGTGATGGGAAGCAAATGATAAATCTGTTCTGTACCCTCAATACTTGCCAATACCCTCAATACTTTCTTGAGAAAAGGAAAATTGGTCTTTACTTTTTCATTTCAAAATGATTTTATTTTATTTATTTTTTAGCTCATCACTTCTGCCAAGTTTTGTTACAGATGTAAAGGCCATTGTCCAACAATCTGATAGTATTTGATGTGCAACATTGACTGTATAACAGATCAGCTTTTGTAAGATGCTGAGACCATGCCCTGCCCTTGGATCTCAAGTCTGCTGCCCAGGGTCTACTGCTGAGGTATCACTAGCAACTAACCAATCATCTTCCTTCTTCCCTCAATGACCTCATTGATCTGTGGTCTGGAAGTAGGCCACCTTTCATCATTCACAGCAAAAGCTGCAGAACAAATTCACAAGGCTCACTAAATTCCTAGCAAGCACTTCAGTTACTTTCCTACCACCACCCATGATCAGAAAGAGTAAGCTTCCCCATTTACACCTGCTTCTGAGCATACTTTACTTTATCAGTATGTTTTCATCCAAAGAGGTGACTTTGTGAAGTTCTGTCAAGAAAGGTCTAGAGAGCTAGAAAATATCATTTATAGTATGCTTCCTCATTAACACAACCATCAATAACAGAATCATTATTGAGGTTGACTAAATTTAGGAGAGAATGAAATATAACTAAAGGATCATCCACAAGCACAATCCCTAGGTTGTATCTCTGAAATAAGAACTCATCTGGTAGAATCCTTTGTTCTTTTTATCCTCTGTGGTGACAAATAGCGTGACTTCAAGTTGCAAGTAAAAAGCCTGCAATATTTTATCCAAGTGATGTGCTTTTCTTCAAATTACTCACTCCAAGAGCAAAAAAGAGGTTACCAGTCCCTTAAAGACACAATATCATTTGTACTATAATAAAATGTGTTTTTAATAAAAAGCAACTGCAAATCAATTATTTAAAAGAACTCACCCTAAAGGCTTCAGGTTGACTGAGACGTAATTTTAGAGAGTTTCGAGAGTTTCCCCACATTTCTTTATCAGTCTTTGAGAGTTTCCCCATCATGATTTGTAGCTTCCTCTGTCTGCTGCCTTCCTTGAGTACCAAAGAGGCAAATGAAGCAGAGTACCAGAAATCCGAGAGAGCAGGACAGAAAACGGACTTCTAGGCCCCAGCAATCTGGCCCGTGTGCTGCTTTAAGAAAGGCCTGTTATTTTCAAGTCCTCTCAAACTCAGTTGCTTTAGCTTAATGACCCTGGAGTTCCTTCCCAATTCCAAATTGCAGGATTTTTCTATAGACTTTTTTCTGGACAAATCTTATTGTAACTTTGCTCCAGAAATCAAAGTAGAAGAAAGATAAAACTTAAAAAAAAATAACATAGTGTTTTATTCACAGAGCCTCTTTCATTTTTCACTGCTGGATCTCTGGGCTTATTTGCAAAGAAACCTATTAAAGGAAATGAAATAACTCTTGCTGCTTATCTATTATATGTGAATGTGTATATATATATATGCACATATATATATATACATATATATATATATCCCTTTATGATTTTACCCTCTGCATTCAGTGCTATTTTCTGTCTGTTTTTTGTGGACATCAGAGGGCATGTGCAATATTAATTACAATTCTTCACTAATCCTGTTCTTCTCCCATCAAATATTTTTACATGGTTGGTCTATATTTCAGTCATGTTCCCTACCAAAATCCATTTTTGTTTTATTGTATTAATTTGCAGAAAGTGATTTTGTAATAGATCTTATTCTATTCCATATTCCTCAGTCCCATCATCATATATTTATACTTTCTCATTTTGTCATGTATATTCTAATCTATTATACTTTGTGATTTACATACATTCCCTCATAGTTTATCTGCTTTCTGTCTAGAGGTAATCTAGAATTATTTCCTACTTTATGCCCAATGTAGTATTTCAATGTATCTTTCCCTCTTATGAATTTGTTAGTGTTTCTGTGGGTTAAATCATTAGGACTGAATTTCAGGATAGATGGCAAATGATGTTTAATTTGTCTAAGGTATTCTGGATTGCTTTAACTATGGCTATGTAAATATGAATACTAGGAATTTTTGTTCTGGTTCCATATCAGGCTGGTGTACCTTATCATCAATACGTAACATTCCAATGTTGGGAAAATATCATGTTTCCTTGATCTCCTTTAGATTGGAATACATCTGGGTTATTGTAAGACTAGAGGTTTAATAGGGAGAAGCGGTATAGATATTCTTTATTTATGATGTATCTTACATTTATAACCAGGACTAGAAGCGTTCTATCTTAATGAAAATGTACAATTCATAGGTTATGAAACCAGTTTACAAAAGTTTGTTACCAACCAGGTGTTGTTGGCTCACATTTCTAATGCTAGCTACCCAGGAAGCTGAGATCTGAGGATCGTGGTCCAATGCCGGCCTGGACAAGAAAGTCCATGAGACTCTTATCTCCAATTAACAACCCAAAATCAGAAGTAGGGCTGTGGCCCAAAGTCATAGATGGCTAACCTTGAGCGAAAGAGCTCAGGAACAACACCTAGGCCCTGAGTTCAAGCCCCAAGACGAACCCCAAAAAAGTTTGTTACTAATTTATGTTATGATAAGAATTACATGGATTTCCCAATTGCTCAAGTTTTTGAGTTCTTTTGATTTTAGGCATTGTGGTGGATAATATTAAACATTTCTCCTTTAACTTTAATTTCTCTTTTCACAATAAGTAAAGATGCTAAGCACCTAGTTGCAAAGTTATTAGCCAGTTAATTGCGATCATAATTAGGGTCTTGAGCCATCCATCAGGCAAGTCCCTGGACATCCTTGTCCTACCTTGTTACTCTATGAAGATATGAACATACACATGAGCAACAGACTGGATCCCGGAAATACGCACCAGATGGCACTCACAATCAGAGCATGTTTAGGTTGCATGGGACCTCTGGTTGTGTGGGAGAACTGATATGGTCCATGAGATGTCCAAGGATCTTGAGAGTCTCCATAGCCTTCTCTTTAAGACAGAAAACCTTATTAACCCCAGCACACCCTATCCTTGGGACCCCTCCCCTCTAGTGAGAGCTCTGTTTACCTTTTAACTATTCAATTGGAAATGAAGTCATGTAGATTATTTTGCCTGTGCTATCTTTGGACTGTGGTCTAGAACTTTGCCTCCTGAATAGCTATGATTACACATGCAATCAACTGGCATTGATTTATATTTTATTTATTTTAACATAATTTCCAATAACCCCATGACCCCACTCATTTCTGTATATGTGTTCTTAGCTCATAGTTTTCCTCACATGACTCATTATCTTTTACTTTTGTTTTTCAATTGGGTTCTGGGTATTGTAAATTTTCCATTGCCATATTTTGGATTGTCATTCGTTTTTTACTTTCAATATTTGCTTTATCATAAACCCAATGCATTGTTATCTTATTGGAATTTAGTTTGATCCTTTCAAGACTTGTCTTTAAGTTAATTTAAATGGAATCTAGACTTTTTGTACTATGTCTAATCAAATAAAATACTAAAATACTGTCTTCTGATTCCACTTCTAGCAGGAAGAACTTTCTATACAGTTTTAAAGGAACATGAATTGTTTGTAATCTCATATGCGTTCTAAAAACTGTCCTATTTACTCTTTTCTCAGTGGATCTTCACCTAGTTGACATTACTCTCATGTAAACACAGAGAAGACATTGAAGATGAGTGTGCATTCTCAGGGTTTTCTTGGGTAGTTCTTTCTAGTCTTATCCATGAATTATCCTCATCCATGAATTTACCTCATGTAGAATACTAAATTTTGCCTTCTGCATACAGATTGCTGGCAACTCTCTAGATTCTCTCTTCTTGCTCTATACCCTGTAATAATCTGACATGAGTTCAGAGCTCATTTTACCACCTTTGCTCAGGTATCATTCTCTTGTATGCACGCTATCCAATGCCTGAGAATAACATATATAACCTATATATATATGTATATATAAAACCTATATATATATATATATATATATACATGATTTTTTAGCTATTTAATGGAGTAGGGTTTTAATGGGGGAATATCTATTATCTTTTAGCATCTTTTTGCCTTCATGATAGTTTTCATACCATGTTTTAAAGTTATGCCAAATGTTTACAGACATGTTTTCTGGAAAAAAATCACTTTTATAAATGTGCTACCATGATACATGATGCTTGTTGACAAAGTAGATTTGGTTCTTTCTCCAAAACGTTTGGAAACCAGAACCTAATTTTGATAGTACTAGAATTTTTCCCCATTGTGTTAGTCAAGTACTGCATTGGTTTTATCTGAAAGTAAATTTTTAGAAGTGTACAATTATATGAGACAGATAATGAAATGACTACAAACTGGAGCTTGAGGAAATAGAAGCTATTTTACAGGTTTTTCAGTAAATGTTACAGATGAGAAAAGTCACTAGGATGACATCATTCTGATGTATGTTTTCTTTACAAGTATGACAGATTTGGGCCTTAATCAGATTTGGGCCTTGCTAACTATAGCTGTATCATTTTATCTGCCTGTTTGAACCCTCCTTGCCAGAAAAATAACAATCCTCAACTGTACAATAGCAGTTTGGAAATGAACACAAATAACAGCAGTCTTAACTACTCTATTCAGCAATTTATAGAGGGGAAATATTTTGGGTGTTAAATTTTCATGGTACACTGAACATAGGCAGTTCATTAATACCTGCAGCAGTTAATTTTATATTCAGATCAAGTAGCCAAAACACTTACAGTAGATAGAAATATTTTGTGAAAGTTAATTGCCATCTGAAAAATTAATAATCTATGAAATTCAGTCCCAAACTAGACTGCTGTGTGGTGTGTGTTTTGGGAAATTTTGAGTGCACGTGCACACACACACACACACACACACACACACACACACACACACACACACACACACACACACACACACAAACACACACACAGAGCATTTTAGATTGTTGCTTTTCTATTTGCATTCAGGTTTGCTTCATAAGCCCTGAAGAAATAAGTATTAATATTCTTTTAGATGGGCTATTCATAATAGCCAAATCACAAACAAATTTAGAAGATTTCTTTAGTTGAGTATGTAGTCGAGGAGTTGATCATTTTGTCAAATATCTGCTTAGTTATTCATATAAATTAATCTGTGCTTTAACAACAATTACAATTGCATTAAAAGGATAAGAAAGTGAAATATAATCTGAAATCCAAAGGCCATGAAAGATTTCATTTCTGCACCGATTTGAGAAAATAAATAAGATGCAGAGTAGAAAATTTGGAGAATTTAGGGTAGTTTCCTTTACTCAATAATCTGTGTCTAGGTTTATATCTTGTACTTTGGAATTTAGTAACTGCTGAAGTATTTAATAGATGTTTTAGGAAAGTCTTTGTACTGCAAATTAAAACCACATGAATAGAGCTTGAATTAAGTGCTAATCATTTAGAGATTAGATACAAATTCCTCAAGTTCATTCTTAAATTGCCCAAGGAAATAAGACTTTGAGAGGCACCCCTTCTTTCAAGTGTTCTGTGAAACAAAGAAAAATTAAAAGGTTGAAGTTTGATGTATTTATTTCCTAATACATTAGTGTATGGGGGTATAATCAAAATAATTTTCTGTTAATATTTTCTCAAATTCTTAGGTAGTCTTTTTTAAGGCAGTGGAAGCAAACAAATACTTATCAAGCCTCTCTGTGAGAACAAATGTCACTGATATCTTCAAGGAAGGCAAACAAAAAAATCATCAGAAAATAAATGGGATTTTTTTTTGCATCATTTATTGTTGCACAGAAAATATAAGAATGTAATACAGTAGAACAACTGGGATTGGGGTATTCTGGTTAATGTGGCTAACATTGGTCTCTTGGAGGATGTTCATTTTGAGTTAAGTCCAAAATGAGCGGGAGATGGTCTTGCAGAATTTTGAGCAGAGAATATTTCACGTAGAAGAAAGAGTGAATGCGCAGGCCTAGATGGACATTGAAGAGGGCAGTAGAGAGGAAGTGGAGATGAAAGAAAGATTTTGTTTAATTGGGAGCATGAAGATTGAAACTAAACAAGTTGAGTTTTTAATCTAAAAAACAGGGATACTTCTCATCAGGTGGCGGTGGAGGAATTGCTTACAGTACTTCCTGGAGGTTGTTAGCTGTCTGCTCTATGGTGGAGGGGCTTCAAGAACCATAGAGAACACTAGGTGATGGCTGCAGGTAAGAATAAATGGTACTTCACATTTGAGCTATATTTTGGAATCAGGAATTAGATGGAGAAATTAATAGTTCATCATGAATTGTATAAGAAATAGCTAAAGTTTTTGCTTGAAAATTGATCCAATTGTGGTTTTGTCTCTTGATAGAAAAGCATGTTGGAAATGTGTTGCTCTGTTTTGGCAAAAATAATTTTATAGATTAGTTTAAGACCAAGTAAGTCTGTGTTGGTAGTGGAAATGTCAAGTAGGCAGTTACTTAAATACTTGATATCTAGAAGAAAACTGTAAGATGGTAAATTCAAATTGATATCCATATTGATGATAATTAAGGTAACTAAAACTAGCTGTAATGAATATATTAAACATATTATATATATATGTATATATATATATATATATACTTAAGGTACACACACACACACACACACACACACACACACACACACACACACACACACACACACACAGAGTCAAAATCCAAATCCAGACTCCTATTGCAGCCCAATGTCTATGAAGATGGTGTTAAAGTAAATCAACAAAACACAAAGCATAGTCAAAAACTGTGTAAAGGTGTTAGAAGAAAATGTCTGAAGTGTTTCCCTATTATATTGGTACTTAGGTTGTTTGGTTTCAGTTTTTATTTCTAGTCACTAGTATTACTAATTTTTTTATAAATGAGCCAGTGGCTCATGCCTATAATCCCAGCTACTCAGGAGGCTGAGGTCTGAGGACCACGGTTCAAAGCCAGCCTAGTCAGGAAAGTCCATAAGACTTTATCTCCAATAAACCACCAGAAAATTGGAAATGACACTGTGGCTCAAGTGGTCGAGAGCTAACCTTGAGCTGAATTGCTGAGAGACAGCATCTAGGCCCGGAGTTCAAGCCCCCCAACTGACAAAAAAATGGTTTCCACCAGTCTTTTTCATCCTAGAGGTTTATATTCCAGGATTGATCCTATTGCCAAAAGGTCGAAGCTAAGAGAGTTTGGAAAACATTGCCTTCAAACTTCTAACCCAGTCATTTCTACTTTGAAATGAGGCAGGAATATAGAGATTTGCCTCTGGGGGTAGGTTGCTTGTATAAAAGATCCTAGCTTCCCTTTTCTGTATCCAAGCAGTTCATATTTGACTTGCACCTCCTCCATCCACATCTACTTTATACCATCCACTAGTTGAGTATGGGGTAGCCTTCTGAGTCATGTTGACCTATAAAATGTGATGGAGGGCTGGGAAGGTGGCTCAGTGGTAGAGCACTTGCCTTGCATGCCAGAGGCCCTGGGTTCGATTCCTTAGCACCACATAAGCAAAAAGAAAAAAGCCGGAAGTGGCACTGTGGCTCAAGTGGTAGAGTGCTAGCCTTGAGCTGAAGAGCTGAGGGACAGCGCCCAGGCCCAGAGTTCAGGCCCCACGACCGGACCCCCCCCCCCCGAAAAAAAAATGTGATGGAATTGGTATTGTACTAGTCAGATGTCTTGGGCACAGGAGGCATTACATACTTTTACTTCTTACCTTTGAACTCCGCCCAATCATGTATTATCAAACCCAATTAAGCCAAATGAAGGAAGGAAGAACCGAATACAACACATCTCAGCTATTCTAGCTGAAGGCATTTAAGATCAACCAGTGCCTAGGTGATCCAGTGATTGTGTCTGGAATCTGAGCCCCATCTGAATCATGAACATGAAAACATCATGAGAAAAATGCAGGTCTTTTGGCTTTAATGAATTTCTTTGCTATGTAATAATAACTAATTGACACATTTCACTTTTATTCTCAGAGTCCTCAATAGAGATGAAATAGGGTATATGAGGATTTACTGAAGGTCCTGGGAATTGACTAGATTAGATTCTAATATTACTATAAAATGGCCCATGAGTCAATTTGTATCTTGTCTGGAGCTCAGGACTGTAATAAAGAAACTTGAATATTAAATTCAGTGAGGCACTTTCAAGAGATCATATCACTTTACTGATTCTACTTTTGCTACCTATTTAAAATGTGAGCTTAAGATGAAGTTCAGAAAATTCCTATTTAATTTTATGATGGAACTCTTCATGAAAGCAATCAACTAAAATATGTTAGATTTGATAAAATGGGTTGAAGAGATTTTACTCTATTGATTAAGCTTTAGTTATCCTATCATGACTGTGACTTGAGCACATTTTTTATTCCACAAGTTTTGGATTAATCTATAGCTAGATGGATAGATAGATCGATTATATTTTAATTTTTCCCCATTTCTTTTCCTTTTGTCACTTGAGAACATGAACACACAAAGTTATCTACAAGCACAGATTACTCAGCATGGTCTATTCCACAGCTTTCATACACAGATGTCTTGATCTGATGATCCAGATATATGGAGTATAAGATTACTCATCGACTCTGTGTTTAGTACAAGCACCATGCATCTGAACAAAGGGAACCTTTCAGAATAACCACCTGCAACTCTGTATATCCTCCTCACTTTACCCACTATGCTGCACAAATGACATGTTCTATGTGGCCCGTGGATTGGAAACTTGTAAGAAATACTACTTTGGTTAATTAGAATCAGTGGGACATATTTAATCACTTGACTCCTTGCCGTGGTCTACGATTTTTTCTTCTGCAACACTTCCCAGATTTTGACTCTATGTGACTGATATTTGCTAGTTGCTAGTCTTTCTTGTGGGTTTTTAAAATTGATTTTTCTATATACACTTCTTTTAGACTCTTTTCTTCCTTCTAATTCACTTATATTTTAGGTATTTTATCAAGTTGCAGGCTGTCTCTAAAGGACTTGCAACTGCTTTTGCCTACACTACCTAATCTCTCTTAACTCTGGTCTCATAGAATTTATATTGCCTATCACACTGTAAGCCATCACATTGCTCACATAGAACTGTACTAATTCAACCACTCTGTACAGTATTTTCACAATAAAAAAAGAACTGTACTAATTCAGTATTTTTCCAAAATGCACCTTTAGAACAGATCTCACTTCATTACTTACTAATGAGGCATAGACCTAGTTCCTGATGACAAAATTATCTTTAATAGTTTAAAAATAGGCAAAACAAGGAAAGAGGATCCTTAACAAGTAATTTTATTTTATTTTTAATAAGACAGATATGCATGAAGCAAACAGAGATAATTACCAAGGAGCAATCCCAGCAAAACATAATCCAGGAAACGCAAACTCAGCCATCCCTTCTTCGTGTGCTTTTTTAAAAAAATATTTTTAGGATTCTTCAGTAAACAAACTTCCAGACATTCAGAAACTTTTGTTTCATGACTTTAAAGGAAATTTGATTCTCCAATTTTTATAACAATTTTTTAGTATTTCACAGTATTGTGAGATAGTGATACTTAGTTAAAGTCACAAACACGTTCTAACCTTCATGGGGCAAATTGTCTTTAATGTGGTCTATAAAGTTTATCAAAATTAATTCTCTGGTTTGTAAGTGATGTTTTGAGGTCAGCTTTGTTACTGACCAGCAGAATTACATGGAGATGAGTCTTTGCTCTTTTATTCGCTAGCAAGATTGCATTGTGATTGAAGACTCAAACTTTAGTGTCTGATGGATCAGGAATTCACAGATAAGTTAAATCATGACCTCTGTGAAAAGTAACATCCAATTGCCTTGATTGTAAGATTTCCATCTATAAAGTATGAATGACAATGTGTTCTAATTGGTAGACTATTTTGGCATAACATATAGGACTAATCTTCACAAATGAGTTAATATATGTTAGACAGTATAAACACTATCAATTCTTCAACTGAAAATATGTGGACAAGTCAGTGAAAATATAGTATCATTCTGCCTAAAAATCCAGAGAAATTTAGCATAAAAATATTGTAATCCTCTACTCCTCCAAACAAATGAAATTAGTAACCCACCCTAGCAGATGGGATTTGAAATTTGAAATTTTACTTTTCCAGCTTTATAATAAATATCTAGTGCAAACTATTCACAATACTATTTATTCCTGGTTTTAACATGTTCATTCTCCATCAGGTTTATACCAACATATTTTGAACTACTAAAATGTGTGATTAGTAGAGTAAAATATGTTGGAGTTTATGAATTTTATTCAGTTGTTTAATTTCCAAATAATATACACATATTACTTTGACTATCATTTATGCTAAAGGCAAGACTATTGTTGAACATTTCTTTTTACGATGAAAAGATGTATAGGTATTGTTCTGGAAATGGCTGTAGAAAATCAAAGAAAAAGAAATGAGAAATTTTGATAATGTAATAGGACATTTTTCCTCATCCAGAATTTTTTTTCCATTTTAAAAATCGTTTACAAACAGAGCATTCCTCAAGATTAACACTTTGTCAGATGCTAATCTGATTTTTTTTGTCTGAGACAGAGAAAAAGTGACATCTGTGGTTGTATTTCTTTGAGGAAATGATGTCTAGTCATAAATGACAGCAATATTACCAGAGCATTAAGGTTCTCATCTATAGATGACCTTTTCAGAGAATTGTAGTTATTATCTTACTATATTCCTTCATTCATTAGCTGTCTCTTTCTTGAATGACTTTGCTACTTTATAGGATATGTGTGTGTATGTGTGTGTGTGTGTGTGTGTGTGTGTGTGTGTGTGTGTGTGTGTATGCCCTGAAAATAGAGAAATATGACTTAACCATTAATATAGCTCAAAATTTTTAACATCAATTTTTTTCTTGTTATATGCAATTTAAGCTGTTGATAACTGCTAGAACATACAGAAGGACAACTTTTTCTCTGGCCATTAAATTAGTCAGAAGGTATTTTTTAAATTTTGAACTTGGTAAAAGTTCATTAAAGTGATTGCAGAGTTGTCTAGAATCACATTGTAAGATAGACATTATTATTGTTGAAATCATTGGGAGCCATACGTAAAATCATTGGCAAGAACGGTATTTTTTTTGTTTGCTTCAATTTCCATTTTCAAATACTGAAAAAAGACATTAGTGTAACTGATGAGTTGAAATACCCCAAAGGAAGAATATGCCTAGAAATTCCTTGTCAAAGATTATGGTTTGGAAGCTGAGTAATGAGTCGGTCTAAGACCCTGGATGAAAAACAAACTGTAATTCACTTTTCTATCTTCTTATTGAATATTGACTGAGAATTTATATGTGAGTCTTGATCCATGAGGAAGAGGCAGAGATAAGATTTCAACTTATTTGTTCTGAACTTTTCCCAGATACGTTCTTGAATTCAAACTGATAAAGATTTGAATCACTGCCTAATATAATGTTATGTGACATTTTCTTTTCTTTTTTTAAAAAATAAACTCACTTTCTGTCCCTAATTATTTTTAAATACTGTATTTTGGTTTTCCCAAATGAATAGTTATTTTTAGAAAAAAATGATGATATTAAAATGACTCCTCCCTGCTGCAGAATAGGACTGTAATTTTGTGTTCCTCTCAGCTGGAATTGGAAAATTTATTTTATACAAAATTTGATCTGACTAGAAATGATTGAATTAGGGGTAAACCTGTGGCATTTTTCTCCTTATACCTTCTCAGAAGTTAGCTGAATCCTAAGATTCCGAAAGAGAGGAAAGAGGAAAGGACCAATCACATGCATGTGCAAGTCATCATATATAATGCTCTTCTAAATACCTGTGAAGATATGGAGACTCATGAAGGGAGTAAACACCTGCTTTAGACATACATTTAAACTGTAACCTGTGTGTAGACTCTGAAATGATAAGGCATATACTTTTCCCTGCACCATAACTTTCAGTTCTTGCTTAACCTTCCATTACTCTTTTAATTTGGACCAATTACATATTTTAATTTTCTTTCTCGCTTGATGTGAGACTCTCAGTTAACTGTAATGTACCATGCCAATTTAGAAAGAAACAACAGCCATCAAAAAACAAACCTTCTGAAGAAAGGCTATCAAAAATATATTTATTTGAATTAGAGAAGGGAAGGGAAGGGAAGGGGAATAACAGAATCGTGAGACAAAGAACCAATGCAATATCAATATACACGAGGCAATATGTTGGAAATTATCTGTACAACTTGGGGGAAGTGGGGAGGGAAAGCAGGAGAAAAATGAGGGAAGGGGTAACAAGTTTGACAAGAAATGTACTTATTACCTTACTTATGTAACTGTAGCCCCACTGTACATCACATTGACAATAAAAAGTATTAAAAATAAATAATGGATCAAAAATAATAGAATCAAAGAAAATTTAAATGTTGTTCTTATATTAATATTTTTAGTAAGTTAAAAATCTAGCTGAATTCAGATCCTGCCCTGCTGTATCTAACTTTGCATTAGGTGAATCTTATTTTAATGAATCTTTTGAAGTAGTATAATTGAAATTATATAAGTATTTTACCAAGGGTTGCTTTATTGTATCAACAATTCTAGAATGAAAACTTATAAGCAAATAAACATATTTTTCTTTGTTCAGTGGTAGAGACAATCTTAAAGCAGAGACTGTAGAATAAAAGGAAGATTCTCTTCCAGAATGTCTAGCCAAATAACCAAGAAACCACCTGGCCAAATGCCTTCATTATGATATAGACATTTCAAGCCTCCACAGTCACATGTATTTCCTGTGGGGCTATGGGGATTGTCTGACAATTCTGGCTCAGCACTAGTCACTAGCCACAAAGGCAGCCTTTCTGCTGAACTGAAGAGAATTATTGATTTTAACACTTGTTCTTAAGAGTAGGTTGCCATCCAAACACAAAGACAAAAATTATTAGAAGTAAATGAGAATAATAAATAGTCTAAATTTCCCTCTCATAATTATATATTTGTGTGTGTGTGTGCAAACATGTGTATGTCTATGTAGATATAGAACTATCTATATAAATCTATCTATTTATCTATCCGTCATTCACCATTTCTTTCTCTTGGTAGTGCTGAGTTTAGAAGTCAGGGCTTACTCCAGATTTGAGATCTTTCAGATAGTTACTTTTCTGAGAGAGACTTCAGCATTTTTCCTGCAATGGGCCTCAAATCATGATCCTCCTACCCATTTCTTCCACTTAACTGGAATTACAGGCATTATCACTTTGCCCAGCTTGTTCACTGAAACAAAGATCTCACTCACTTTTTGCCATAGCTGACCTCAAACTACAATCCTCCCAGGCTTGGAATTTGGATTGTAGCTAGAATTGCAGGCATAGGCAACCATACATGGCTCCTCCTTTCTTTCTTTTCTTTAAAAAATTTTTAAATACATTTTTTATTGTAAACATACTGTACAGAGGGGTTACAGTTACATAAGCAAGGTAATGAGTACCTTTCCTATCAAGCATTGTTACCTCCTTCTTTGTTTTTCCCCTACCCTGCCTTCCCTCCCACCTCCACAACTACACTCCCCCCTCCCCTTCCCTTCTCCTCCTGGTCTAAATTGTAAAGTTCATTTCTCAACATAGTGTCTTGTACATCTCATGGTTACAATGGGTCAACTTGTATCATTATTTAAGCATTTTGTTTTTTCCCTTCCCCTCCCCAAGCTAGCAAAGTGTATATATAAGATGCAGGGCACCGATATCAAATACAGTGAAAACAGGGTTTATACTATGGGGGAGGAACAGATAAAGAAACAAAAAAAATCACATGGTACATTATAAATAGGTTAGGAACAATAGCAAGAAAGAAAAAGCAACTTGTGTCCATATCTTGGGGTTCATTTCCCTTAACACCATCTTATCTGTTCATATGTGCATAGCTTTTGACCTTTTCTGCTTGTCCTAGACATATACTAGTTATTGCAAATAAGGGAAACCATGGGACCTGTGTTTCTTTGGGCCTGGCTTACTTCACTTAATATAATTTTTTTCCAAGTCTTTCCATTTCCTAACAAATGGGGCAACATCATTCTTTCTGATGGAGGCATAGAATTCCATTGTGTGTGTGTGTGTGTGTGTGTGTGTGTGTGTGTGTGTATACCACATTTTCTTGATCTATTCATCTACTGAGGAGCATCTGGCTTTGTTCCATATCTTAGCTATGGTAAAAAATGCTGCAATTAACATAGTTGAGCTGGTAGCTTCAGTATGGTCTTGTTTGTGATCATTCCGATAAATGCTCAAAATGGGATTGCTGAGTCATAGGGGAGCTCTATGTGGAGTCTTTTGAGGAACCTCCATACTGCTTTCCAAAGTGGTTGAACAAGTTTACACTCCCACCAACAATGCAGTAGGGTTCCCTTCTGGCCATATCCCCTCCAGCATCTGTTGTTATTAGAGTTCTTGATTATAGCCATTCTAACTGGGGTGAGGTGGAATCTCAATGTTGTTTTGATTTGCATTTCTGTTATGGCTAGAGAAGTTGAGCATTTTTTCATATGTCTATTGGTCATTCTTATTTCCTCTTCAGAGAAGTTTCTCTTTAAGTCTTCTTACCTGCCTCCAAATTGACTGCCATTTTGGGAGCTATTCTTTAAGTATTACCCTTCTAAAGGTATCCGAAGGAAGAAGTTGAAATAGCACAGTATGAATCTGCAATAGAAGAAGGCAACAAATGCCATGTAACATGCCAAGGATTTTACCATCTTATTTCTTGAAGATCATATCATTTTCTAAACAAATCTCTTTCTGTCCATTTATTTCTGAGAAGCTGGGGCATAACAAAGAAATAAAAATATCTTGCTTCCTAGGAGTATTAAATAGCAGAAGCATCTTCTAATGCAATATCTAAAATTGAAAAAAAAAATCTTTGGGACTGGACAACAGAAGCTTCGTGGTGAGATACTGCCTAGTTCTAGCCATTCCACTGAGCAATTCAGAGCAGTTAGCTTTGACATGCCAAATAGATTTTCCCTGAGATGATAAACCCCACATATACTGTTCACTGGTTATAACAACACCTACGGTCATGGAGGAAATTTCACATCAAGGATCTCTATGTAGGACTGTACTCCTGCACTGAAACAGCGCACCTCCTGCAGGTGAAGAACGGAGTTGCAGAAATGAGATGTACAAGTTGTTATGCAGAAAAACGAACTTTACAACTTTGACGGGGAAGGCGGGGGGGGGGGGGGGGGGAGGGGGGGTTTGGGAAGGAAAGAGAAGGGAAGGGGAAACAATGGAGGAGGCAACAATGCTGGATAAGATATGTGCTCATTACCTTGCCCATGTAATTGTAAGCCCTCTGTACGGTATTTTCACAATTAAAAAAAAAGAATATTGCAATTCTTCCAATCACACACAGCTTTAAAACCTAATTCATAATTCTTTAGCATTTCTCTTCATATGTGTATACGAAAATACACACATATTATTATGAATAATCAACTAGTAAAATCTTCATAAGAAGATTCTTGGTGAGATCCAAGTCATTTATCACGTAGGACGTAACACAAATCAATGGGAAAGAATGGCTGTACCAATACACTTGGGAAGGTTGTACCGGGAAGGTCAGGCAGCATCAGGATGGCACAGAGTATTTGGGATTGATGCTCTTGATACATGTTTTATATTTGTAGAAAGAGAAAAAAAGGCTATGATTGGAAGGCATAGTGTGATATCTGGAAAGACAGGGGCAAAGATTGTAATTTTAGTGGTCACTCATGGGAGATTCTGAAGGGTGTGAGATTCAGGAAGAAGGGAAGAATAGAATGATTACCTCATGGACTTTGAGCCTTTTTAAGGTGTGTATGGCTTCATAATTGCTTTCATCCCTTCCCCCATCATTAAATGAGGACAATAGGGAAATATGACAAAAAGAAATATGTCAATTAATAAGTGAACACTTTTTCTGTGTATTAGGCCATAGTAGCTTTTTGCATAAGGTTCTGTTATTTTTGTATTTAGCCTGGATTAAGTTTAGTAATGCATGCACACATTAAAATAATCTTTCTTTAATGTGTCACTTTTGTAAGCAAATCAGCTTGAGGGATTGATACATTGCATGATTTTTTGGGGCAGGGGAGCTGTATATACACATTGAGCAAGAGAGAGCAAAAGAAACTTCCTTTTTGGTAGGAAAATTTAACCATAGCTTGTTCTCTGGCAAAATTTTCCTGCGAGCTTGAAGGTCTTTATAATTGTCACCATGCACATGTGTCCAGTTAATTTAAATCTCAATGAAGCCCATTATGGTTTTATACCGATAGCTCTGAGAAGACATTTCTTTACTGTGAAGCCACTACAGAGAAGCACCACTAACTTGTCCTTTCTGATGTGGCTCAGATCAGGCTGTGTATCTTACAGAGTATGAGCCACCCTCCCCAAGAGCGTAAAAGGGAATGTCAGGGCTGCCTTGTAATGATTTCATCTGAATTGCAAAGCATGGGCTTATGGTCCCATTTATAACTCCAGTTTTAGAAACTACACTTTACGACTAAGGGAGACTCTGTGAAAGGAGGCTATAAAAGGATAAGGGTGTTAACCAAGAGCTGAAAAACCCACTTTAGGCAACACAACATGGAAGGTGTGATAACACAAACACGAAAGTTCTGTCATGTCCTCTGCTGTTCATTCACTCATTGATGCAAGACCGCAGGATAAGCTTCCCTTTGCCAAATGGAGGGGCACCATATAGGGTCTTTGGAATTACATGGATTTGCATGAGAACATTAATATAACTTGGGCAAATTTTGGCACATAGTAAGCTAAAAAATGTTGAGGGATTTCCTGTTTTCCAATTGAAGCTTTATATGCTTCAGTTTCTGCATCTGTAGGTTGGGGTGAATAAATTTCACAGGGCTGTTATAGGCCCTAAAGAAACCCACATCTGGAAATAGTACAGAAATATCAGGCCAGAACCTATAGCAAAACAATGCAACGACTTTACTTACTCTTCCAGTTGGACATCCAATTGGACATTATTTAATCACTTTGCTTTTACCCTTGAAGAGATTCATTAACTGCTCATTGCTTAGGCTATTATCCTAAGCACGTGCTTGGATCCTTTCTGTCTCCACACTTCTATCAAAATCTCCTTCTCCTTGTCCTTTTCACCCTCCTAAATCTTGTCAGTCTAGAAAAGCATCACTTCCCTCCTGAAGCCTTTCCAGTGCCTTCTATGGTCTTTCTTTGGTATTTTACTTCTAGTGTGCAAACCATTTATCTACTTTTATATCTGATTTCAAATCACACATTTTATATCTATTTCTTTCATTTAAATCTGCCTCTTTAGTAAGTTGCAGACTCCTTGATTTAATCAGATCCTATAGTTCCTTTTTTTCTTTGGAAGGATCTGTAAACTTATGTAATATTTCCTCAACTAAAACTACATTACTTCATATTTAAATACCAAGTCTTGGGCTCGGAAGGTGGCTCAGTGGTAGAGCACTTGCCTTGCATGCCTGAGGCCCTGGGTTCGATTCCTCAGCACCACATAAGCAAAAAAAAGAAAAAAGCCGGAAGTGGCACTGTGGCTCAAGTGGTAGAGCGTTAGCCTTGAGCTGAAGAGCTGAGGGACAGCGCCCAGGCCCAGAGTTCAGGCCCCATTACCGGACCAAAAAAAAAAAATACCAAGTCTTTCTGTGGGTCATAGTTTATAAGGTATTTAAAATCATCCTTCCTATTCAGGATATATGATGATTCCCAGAAATGCAAGCATTTAAGACGCATCACAAATTTAACCTTGCCTATTTTCTCTATCTTTAAAAAAAGATCCAGAGAGTCTCCATGTTTCCTTTCAACAAATGAAGACCTAGCCAGAAAGTGCCTTTTCTAAGCCAGAAATGAGCCGTCCATGAGCAGAGACTTACAGATACTGAGTCTCCCATAGCCTCACCAGGAGCTCTCTCTCTCCCTGTGGTCAGTCACTGTAGGTTTCCTCTCCTTCCACTCAGTTCCTTATGCTGGCCCAAAGTCACTTCCACATCTTAGGTATTTTTAAAATAGTGTTCCATTTTTGTTTTGTTTTGTTTTGTTGTCAGTCATGGGGCAGGGACTCATGGCCTGGATATTATCCCTGAGCTGTTTTTGCTCAAGGCTAGCACTCTACCACTTAGAGCCACAGTTCCACTTCTGGCTTCCTGGTGGTTAATTTGAGATAAGTAGCTCATGGACTTTGCTGCCAGGGCTGGATTTGAACTGTGATCTTCAGATCTCAGTCTGCTGAGTAGCTCAGATTACAAGTATGAGCCATTCGTGCCAAGTTCTTGATACTGATTTCTGTCATAGTTCTCTCAAGTTGCCATAAATGACAAAATATAGTAACCTTGGTACCTTATGCAGAATGGAAATTTGTTTCTCACAGATTCGGAGCCAGAGAAGTCTATATTGAAGACATTTTACAGAATCAGAAACAGGTGAGTTCCCATTTCCTATGCATAATGGGAGTCTTGCTGCGACCTCACTGGGAGCAGAGGGAAAGGGAACCCTGTATGGGACTTCTTCCACAAAGCACTATCTCATTCCTGAGAACTCTGTCCTCATGACTGATCATCTACCAGGGCCCTACTTCCTGAGGCCATTTTATTGGTGATTACATGTTAATATATGCATTTTGAGGACCTTGATCCTACATTCAAAGTTTTTAATGGATGTTTATTCATTGAGAAATTTATGACTCCCATCACCAAAGCAATAAACTCATTCATATGTAATGAGATAAAAATGCCTTAAGGAAAAAATCAAATTATGGTAATTAAAATTCTTGTCACAAAATCCTTTCCTTCATATTTATCCCTTTAGCAAATCTAGCAATTTGGTATCTACTACGTATAAGGTTATAAGGAATAAGATCAGCCAAGAATACATGTACAACATTAGTTTGTGATGATGATTACATAGGATAAATTAAAAAAAAAACTAGCAGTGGCTCATCCCTAAATGCATGGGAGGAAAAGATAGGAGGTTGCGTTCTATGCCAATCAATTCAAAAAATTAGTGCTACTCTATCTCAAATAACATGGCAGATGTGCTGGTACAAATCTATACTCAGTATGAAGGGAGCAGAGTTAGGTGAATCACAGTTTGAGGCTGGCTCAAGTATGAGATCCTATTTTGCAAAACTACTGAAAGGGAAAAGGGCTAAGGGCGACAAGGTACATTAGCTCACGTCTATGATCTTAGCTACTCAAGAGGCCAGAATGGGGAGGATTGTATTTTTTTAAAATTTTTATTGTATTGTAAAGATGCTGAACAGAGGGGTTACAGTTACATGAGTAAGGTAATGAGTACCTTTCTTGTGGAGCATTGTTAACCCCCCCTTTGTTTTTCTTCTACTATCCCTTCTGTTCCCCACCTCTCCCACTCCTCCCACCCCCTGTCACAAAGTTGTAAAGTTAATTTCCAGCATAGTGTCTTGTGAGTATCATTATTGCAAAAGGTTATCCTGTGTCCTTGTTTCAACATTTTGTTATTCCCCTTCCCTTCCCTAAATTAGATAAATGTATATAAAAGATACAGGGCACTAAAATCAAATACAGTGAGAACATGGGCTATACCATAGTGGGAAGAACATACCAAAGAAGCAAAAAAACATTCATAGTACATTAAAAACAACAACAACAAAGAAAAACCTCTTATGTCCATATCATGGAGTTTGTTTCACTTATCGTCTTATATGGTCTGATGTTCAAATGGTGCTGGCAAAATTGCTTAAACACCTGTAGAAAACTAAAACTAGATCCTTATGCATCACCTTGCACCAGAATCAACTCCAAATGGATCAAAGACCTTGAAATAGAAGCAGACACACTGAAAACATGACAGCAAGGACTAGGAGAAACTCTAGGACTCTTTGGCACAGGCCAAAATTTTCTTAATAAAGATCCAGAAACACAACAAATCAAAGAAAGGTTTTACAAACAGGATTGCATTAAACTGCAGCGCTCTACATGGCAAAGGACATAACTAGCAAGATCAACAGAAAGCCCCCAAATTGGGAGAAGAGCTTCATTGCCATACAATAGATAAGGGCCTCATATCTAAAATATACTTAGAGGATTATCTTTTGAAGCTAGCTTAGGCCAAAAGTTAGAGGAATTCCATCTCATTTAAGAACCTTCCATCAAGGTACACACTGTGATTCTTGCTATGTAGGAGGACAGAAAAAGGAATATCAGGGTCTGAGGTCACTCTAAGGTAAAATTCTGAGGCTAAATAACTAACTGAAGCAAAATAAAACAACAAATGTCTGAAGATGTGCCTTGGCCTAACAAGTAGAGGTCCTGAGTTTCAACTGCAATGCTGCCTTGAAAAACAGAAAGCATTGAAAGGTAACTGGACATAATATACTTGAAGAGAAAAGGAAGCAAGGAAGGTTGGAAAGTCTAACTGATGGTAACTATGGATCAGGGAACACCTGGAGTTCAGGGATACTTAGGAAAAGATGTTAGTAGAATAAATAATTAATTAAATAAATTAATAAATACTAGTAGGCCATGTGGCACGGAGGAATGGAAGAGGACCGACCATAGGTGACCCAGAAAGGAGAAGAGTCTAGAGAAGTCATTTTAAATTATTGGTTTATTATTTGATATGTTTTCAGGGATTGTAAGGCAGGGAGAAATATGGATTTTTTTTCTATTGGAGAAGTAACATTAAAAAAATTCTTATTTTGGAAGGATAATACCTTATACTTTTCAGGATGATTCAGTTATAAAATTTTATCTGAGCAGAGTTATTATACTGACACTGAAATTTTTATGTATTCATAAATATGATTCTGGAGAAGGAAAATTCAGTATTCTTAGGCAGAGATTTGCATGCTATAGTTGTATTTGTCTTTTGAAGATTTCAGTTCACGTGACTATCAGCTATTGAGCACCCACAATGCACCTCCCATCCTCTTACAGTACATTTAAATACCTCACTTTTAACGGTGTCTTTTTGGAAAAGTCCAGGGCTAACATTGCCATCTAAGGAGTAGTAGGCCATTTGGCTCAGTTCTTGTAAATGAATTTCCATCAGCAGTAGCTATAAAATTAATCCTTTAAAAGGTTTTTTTAAATGTTTGTTTTGTGGTCAAAACAAATCATAGACTACCTTTTATCCACCATCCTTCATAAGTTTGTAGTTTATCAAACTTCATTTTCTTTGCTGAAGTTAAAAAACAGAACATGCATTATGGAAGGTCTATACCTCCTCCCCTGTGCTCAAGGTGTAAAGGGGCTCTTATCCTCTGGTGGACCAGTTTGAGTTAACTCCTTCCTTGCTGGAGCTGTTTTGACCTATGCTCAGCAGAATGTTCTCAGAGAAGGAAAATCAGTCATTTGTTCATCCCACAGCTTCTTTATTAGTAAAGCAGACAAAGCAAACAAAAAGATTAACAAGAGGAAAAGAAACAGAAGTTTATTAATATATTGTATTTGAAATATGCACAGGGGACTCTCAAAGAATCTTTGATGAAGAGACACCTGTAAATTAATTTATATCGTACCTTGAACCAAAATGTATGCTTTTTTTTTTTAAAACAAAGAAATGGTAAGAGAAGAGAAAGTAGGGAAGGAAGAGGCACAACTTGGTGGAAATACAAATATGCAACAGAAAAAGGTCAATCAATGAAGCTGGTTTTCTGTGGATTGGACAAGCTTTTCCCAGAGGTCCATGTGTCAGAGGCTGGATCAGCATCTTGTAGCACTATTAGGAGGGGATGGAACCCGTAACAGGTGAGATCTAGTTTGGATAATTGGGTCTCTGGGGCATATAGAAGGTGATATTAGAAACCAGTCTCTTCTGATCTCTTTTGTGCTGTGAGCTATCATGAAGTGAACAGATTCCTCTACCATGTTCGCCTTCCATAATTCCTACCTTGTCATAATCCCAAAAGCTAGGGGAACAACTAGCAACAGGCTGAAATTGTGAGATATGACAAATCTTTCTTCCTTGTGAATTGTTAATCTGTTATTTTGTTATAGAAGTGGAAAGCAAACACATTCATTAATGCACATTCCTTTGGTTTTCATCTCCATAAGACAAAATCCTATGTTCAACAGGGGCTAACTTCTGTTCCCTCTGGTAAAGGCTGTAGGATATCTTTTGTCTTTGTAAATTTATGTCTTGATTTCAGGCAAACATAGGGAGAATAGGGGATTATCTTGAATTTGTTTGTTCTTAATTGTCTTTGGTTGGATAATCCTTCAGATTTGGTGTGGAAGACTCTTTTGTTCCACAGTGACTAATAGCATCCATGAGCCCTCATCTCTTTCCTAATGTCATCTTAGTTATCACACACACACACCCATGCACATGCAAACCCCTCCACACATACATATATACTCACACATTCTGCAGATATTACCAATTGTCTTGGGACATAGTATCAACTGATTCTTAAGATTGGACTCATCCTTCATTGGAAATTACTAAGCTCATAGAAAACAGTCCATTGGTTGGAATAATATTCCCTCGAATCTTTGGGATCAAAACTTAGCTGTGATTTTGAACAGGAAATCAAAGTGTAGGCCTGAGGCTTGAGGCCAAGAAAATGTAAGTATTAGAGCTAAAATCTCATTTTGTTTGCTTTTTGTGTTTGGTCTTTAGTGAGACTTAAGCTTTAACTGTTGGCATCTTTGATTTCTGAACCATTCCCGAGGTGGCCTGCTACTATCAACTACCATAGCTAGGACAGAATAAGGACAAAGGATCCATTCATTATGCTTGTATGGTCTTCATCTATGGCCTAGATGAAAAGAATGGAATAAATAAGAAAAGCTTAGACGTTCTTTTAACTTTAACTTTATTGCAACCTCAGAATAAATCTAAGTTGAGAAAAATCACCCATGTCTTTTAAAGACAAAGGTATGAAACTTGAAATATTGAAATGTTACTGAGAAGAAAGACCTTGGGTCAACCTAAACAAAAACCAGCGTAAAAATCTTTCATATTTAAATAATTCTGTAAGAAGTATAAAGCTTCTAACGATAATAATAATAATAATAAAACCTTAAGTCTCTGCTTTTTCTGCAAATGACTTAAAAAATCCAACTTAAAGTGGTTGCATGTGGTGTAATTATCTTCAAATCACAAGCATAGCCTTGTTGGTCTCTTTTAAATGCAAATGAAAGCCCAAGCAAAAGGCTTAAAAAAATTCCTCCTTCTAGCAGTAGACCATGTTTATGGCCACTGTCTGTTATGTTGGAAAAGAAAATAAAGACAAAATTGGGTTCTATGGTTATAGAAACTAGGTTACAGAAATGTCCTCAGCCCCAAGAAGTAGAATAAAGGTACTCTTTTGAACTGGAAAAATTGCAATTTCCAGAAAGAAATCTGATCTAATAATCTCTCATTTGACTAATATAGAGCTTCCAAAAAATAAACCTGACATTAACCCTTCTCTGAGGGAGTCACCTACCAAGCTACAAATTCAGGGGCTATAGTGTGTCTGTTGTCATTTACATTAAAAATACCAATCAATCTTCCTTCTCTCATTGAAGCTAAACACACACACACACACACACACACACACACACACACACACACACACACACACACACTGGAAGCTAGTGCTTTGAAAGACATGTAAACCTCTGTTGGTCTGTGAGTTACTTATTATGCATATTAATAAAACTATAGAACTTGTCTCCTCTTCTATCATCTTGTTAATGAACAGTTGGCTCATGTTGCATGACTTGGACAGAAGTCTGGAATGAAAACTGAGTTCTTATAAGTCTTTCTTAGGCAAATATAATTTGGATTAAGGAGGAGACCCTGAAACATGTACTAGCAACAGCAAGCTTTTTCTCTAAAGCTCTATTCCCACCTTAATAATGAAGGCCTAGGATAAAGCCATCACCTCACTTGATAAAGTTTTTGAAACCAAAGGAGAGATATACCTTTGATTGACAAAATAATACTGCAGTACTGATTTTCCTCCCTGCAGATATGGTATAGTTCTGGAATACAAGCTAGTAATAGGAGAATTAAGAGGAAGAGTAGAAACAAAATGCACCTTCCCTGAATTGAATTTTATACCAATTTTTAAAATGTTTTGTATGAATTATTTATGATGGCTTCCGGAAAGAACCTTTATTTCCATGTTCCTTTCCATTTTGTTAAAGCAACACATTTTAAACGAGCCTATGAAGCTAATCTATCCAGTTCCCCTAAGACAGAGTGCTTGTAATTCATCACACTACTGTGTTTATGATGTCTGTCAGCATGATGAGCCATGTAAGAGTAATTACCATGTAATTTTGTTTATCCAGTATGTTTATTTGACCTTTCTTGAATACATTCCTGTATTTATAGTCACTTTAGAAGGAACATTGAAATGCACTTCTGTGCTAAGTAAATCAAATGACCCCCCTCCGCCCCCCCGCCCCTGCCCCCTCCAATGCGTCTCAGAGATTCCTTGGCCATCTCTTGTCTTCTGGTAAAAAATTAGGATTTTAATGCTTTTTTTTGTGGGGTGGGTGGATGAAAGAAATATCCTGTGTTTGGTACTGTGCTGCTGCTGCTGCTGCTGTTGCTGCTGATTTTTCTTCTTCTCTTTCCTCCCCCTCCTCCCCTTCCTCCTTCTCCCCCCTCCTCCCCCTCCTTCCCCCCTCCTCCCCCTCCTCCCCCTCCTTCCCCCCTCCTCCCCCTCCTCCTCCTCCTCCTCCTCCTCCTCCTCCTCCTCCTCCTCCTCCTCCTCCTCCTCCTCCTCCTCCTCCTCTTCTTCTTCTTCTTCTTCTTCTTCTTCTTCTTCTTCTTCTTCTTCTTCTTCTTCTTCTTCTTCTTCTTCTTTTTTCAGTAGGGCTAGTTAGCTTGATGGCCTTTATGACATGCTTGATGATTCTTTATGTCTAAAGATATATTATTTTATGCAAACATCTATATCTGATATTAATCAGATATAGATATGATATTAATCATATCTAATGATATTAATCATTTATTCAATAAATGTCACATGCAGGTTATATATTAAAAGATATATATATCATAATTAGTAGAAGCTTTAACCAATTCAAAAATAACCCAAAACAAGGCTGGGAAGGTAGCTCAGTGATAGAGTGCTTGTCTATCATGCATGAAACCCTGGGTTCAATTCCTCAGCTTCACATAAACAGCAAAAGCCAGAAGTGGCGCTGTGGCTCAAGTGGTAAAATACTAGACTTGAGCAAAAGAAGCTCAGGGACAGTGCCCAGGCCCTGAATTCAAGCTTCAGGTATGGCAAATAAATAAATAAACCCCAAAACAATGCAAACAATGGATGGATGTTATTTTTGATCCAATCTGCTATTCTTCTTTTGATTGAAGAATGAGTTCATTAATATTTAGGGCTATTATAGAAAAATGTGTCATTCCCAGTCATTTTCTTGATTTCCTGTATTTTGCCTTTTCCTCTTCCTGTGATTACAAAATTGATCTTCTATTGATTTTTTTTGTGTTTCTTTGATTTTGACTGTTTTCTTCAGATAGTATTTCTCCCTACAGAATTCTTTGTAATCCTGGATGAGTGATCATGAATTCCTTTAATGGGTGTTTGTCATGGAAGCTTTTGGTTTCACCATCTAATGTAGATGATAGTTTCATTGGCAGTTGTTGACCTTCAGTGCTTAGACTGTAACATTCCAGGATCTCCTTGCATTGAGCATTGGTGTGAAGAAGTCTGCAGTAATTCTGATTTTCTTTCCATTGTAATATAGCTCCTTCTTTAATTTTGTGGCATTTAAAAATCAGCTGATTTTGGAAAACAGAACTTCAGAAGTCTAGGATAAAACAGAAGAACTAGAACAAAAAGTTGAAAATATGGGGAGAAAAACCCACTAAACACTCAAAGCCTAACAAAGAAAAGTCCAGAAATTGGCAGACTCAGGTAAGAAATCAAATCAATGCAAACATGGGATCAATGAGGGGGAAGAATTTTTTGTTTTTGATGGTCATGGGGCTTGAACTCTGGGCTTGGGTGCTATCCCTCAGCTCTTCAGCTTAAAGCTAATGCTCTACCACTTGAACCACAGTGCTCTTCCGGTTTTCTAGGAGTTTATTGGAGATAAGAGTTTCACAGGCTTTCCTGCATGGGCTGAGTTTGAACCATGATCCTTAGATCTCAACCTTCTGAGTAGCTAGGATTACAGGCATGAGCCATTGGCGCCCAGCAGGGGGAAGAATTTAATAGTAAAGGAATTGAAAGCCTATTCAGTAAAATAATAGCTGAGAACTTCCCCACTCTTTTTTTATAAATAAGTTTTTTTTTATTGTGAAAATACTGTACAGAGGGGTTACAGTTACATGAGCAAAGTAATGAGTACATTTCTTATCAAGCATTGTTGCCTCCTCCTTTGTTTTTCCCCTACCATCCTTTCCCTCCCACCTCCTCAAATACACTCCGCCCCTCCCCCCTTAAATTGTAAAGTTCATTTTTCAACATAGTGTCTTGTACATCTCATTGTTGCAATGGGTCAACCTGTATCCATATTTAAACAATTTGTTTTTTCCCTTCCCTTCCCCAAATTATACCAACATCAAATACAGTGAAAACAGGGGTTATACTGTGGGGGAGGGACATACAAAGCAAAAAAAAATCACATGGTACCTTATAAATAGGTTAGAAGCAATACCAAGAAAGAAAAAAAAAAAACATTTGTGTCCCTATCTTGGGGTTCATTTCACTTAACATCATCTTATCTGACCTTTTCTGCTTGTCCCAGACATATGCTAGTTATTGCAAATAAGGGAAACCATGGGACCTATGCTTCTTTGGGCTTGGT
Source organism: Dipodomys merriami (assembly GCF_024711535.1). NCBI lineage: Eukaryota > Metazoa > Chordata > Mammalia > Rodentia > Heteromyidae > Dipodomys > Dipodomys merriami. The sequence continues at coordinate 14,414,467 of NW_027203493.1, read as the reverse complement.
TTACTTCACTTAATATAATTTTTTCCAAGCCTTTCCATTTCCAAACAAATGGGGCGATATTATTCTTTCTGATGGAGGCATAGAATTCCATTGTGTGTGTGTGTGTGTGCACACACATATTACATTTTCTTCATCCATTTATCTACTGAGGGGCATCTGGCTTGGTTCCATATCTTAGCTATGGTAAAAAATGCTGTGATAAACATAGCTGTGCGGGTAGCTTTAGTATGGTATTGTTTGGGATCATTTGGGTAAATACCCAATAGTGGGATTGCAGGGTCAGAGGGGAGCTCTATGTGGAGTCTTTTGAGGAACCTCCATACTGCTTTCCACAATGGGTGAACAAGTTGACACTCCCACCAACAATACAGTAGGGTTCCCTTCTGGCCACATTCCCTCCAGCATCTGTTGTTATTAGAGTTCTTGATTATAGCCATTCTAACTGGGGTGAGATGGAATCTCAATGTTGTTTTGATTTGCATTTCTTTTATGGCTAGAGAGGTTGAGCATTTCTTCTTGTGTCTATTGGTCAATCTCATTTCCTCTTCAGAGAAGTTTCTCTTTAAGTCTTTACCTACTTATTTATCAGGCAGTTGTTTCTTTGAGGATTTGTTGTTGGGGGATTTAATTTTTTGAGTTCCAAGTATATTTTCTACGAGACCTTTGTCCTTTGTATGGCTGGTGAAGATCTTCTCCCAATCCATAGGCTTTCTATTGATCTTGCTAGCTATGTTCTTTGCCATGCAGAAGCTCTGCAGTTTCATGCAATCCCATTTGTCCAACCTTGCTTTGATATGTCGTGTTTCTGGGTGTCTACTAAGAAAATTCTGGCCTGTGCCAAGGAGGCATAGGGTTTTTCCTATTCTGTCCTCTAATGTTTTCAGGGTGTCTGCTTTAACACTGAGGTCTTTGATCCATTTGGAGTTGATTCTGGTCCTGGGTGATATATAAGTTTTCTACAGGTGACTAACCAATTTTGCCAACAATATTTACTGAAAAGGCTGTCTTTCTTCCATTCTATTTTTTTTAGTTCCCTTATCAAAGCTTAGGTGGGTATAGATCTGTGGGTTCATTTCTGGGTTTTCTATTCTATTCCATTGGTCCTCAGGTCTGCTCTTGTGCCAGTATGGCAGTATGGCTTTGTAGTAGACTTTGAAATTTGCTCTTGATATTCCTCCAGCACTGTTCATTTTGTTAAGGATTGTTTTTGCTATTCGGGGTCTTTTATTGTTCCATATGAATTTTCAGATTGCCTCTTCTATTTCCTTGAAGAATGAGGTTGGAATATTTTCCCCACTCTTAAGAGAAAATCTTACCTGCTTAACAGAAGCATATAGAACCCCTAGTTGTCTGGATCCATGAAGAAATACTTCTAGATACATCATGGTAAGAAAAATCAGACATCAATTGCAAATTCTCTTTAGATCTTTACTCGTGGAGGCAATTTGGGGGGGGGGAAAGGAGAGGGAAGGAGAAGGATTGGGATTGGGGGGGAGGGGGGAGGCTGGGAAGGGATGTGAAGGGTAAACAAAGGAGGAGGCTGCAATGCTTGGTAAGAAATGTACGCATTATCCTGCCCATGTAATTGTAACTCCTCTGTACAGTATGTTCACAAATAAAATAAAATTAAATTAAAAAAAATAAATAAATTTCTATAAAGTAGAGCTGACATGTTTCAGAGAAGGGCTAGACTAAATGCCAATTAGAATTTGGATGTGAATTTTGCAGAACAAGGCTGATGCAATGTTTTAGGTATGATATGAATGTCTCTCAACCATCCATTATGATTAGTGTGTGTTTTAGGTTGGCACACCTGAGATGTGGGAAGTTTATAAGAGGTAAAGCCTGGAGAAAAGCCTTTCTTTCTGTCTCTATCCTTGTTCAAGATGATTTTCTCTTTAAAATCGTATTAGCCATAACAAGAAAAAAAACCTAGTTCAGAGAAAAGAAGACCAAAAGCTCTGCACCTCTTTACACACCATACGCCATCTTTTCCTCTGAGGACCAGCAGCCAAGTAACTTCATCTGCATACTAAGACAATTCTTTTCATAATACAATTCTGCCTCACCATTCCATAACCTTTCCTTTAATACCTCTTTCCCCATTGTTTGCTCTGTGGGACTATTCACTTCTCCTAGGTATTATTTACTATTCTTTTAAAATTGCATTAGATTTTTTTCCTTCCACTTCCCCAGCCTTTATGTTTTTATTTTTTTAATTTTTAATTGTTATCATCAAGCTGGTGTACAGAGGAGTTGCCCTTTCATAAGTCAGGTAATAAACACATTATCTTTTTGGACAATGTCCCCTTCCTCTCACTCCAGGTTTTCATCTCATGTCACTGCTCACAAGTTGTATAGTGAATTTTCAACATAGTAGCGACTGGGTATCACGGCTTCATTTGTTTGTCCTTTGTCCCTCCATTTCTGTGCCACCCCTTTACCCTCCCAAAGACAAATCAATAAACAAACAAGCAAACAAAAGAAAAAGAAACCTCTTGTTTCCAGTTTCTGGAATTCATTTAAATGAATTTTATTTTATTTATTTATTTTTTAAATCAGTGACTTTCTTACATGCCAATAATGAGAAGAGCACAACGGAAAGCAGGGAAGCAACTCCTTTTGTAATGGCCCCACAAAAAATAAAATACCTAGGAATAAACTTAACTAAAAAGTGAAGGACCTCTATGAAGAAAACTTTAAAGATCTGGAAAAGGAAATTAAAGCCGAACTAAGCAAGTGGAAAAACCTCCCATGCTCCTGGATTGGGAGGATTAACATTGTGAACATGGCAATACTGCCAAAGGCTATGTACAAATTCAATGCGATACCTATCAGTATCCCAACCCCATTCTTCAATGAAATAGAAGAAGCAATTCAAAAATTCATATGGAGCAATAAAAGACCCTGAATAGCTAAAACAATTCTTAGCAGAAAGAACACTGCTGGAGAAATATTAATCCCAAGTTTCAAACTCTACTACAAAGACATAGTAATAAAAACAACTTGGTACTGGCACAAGAGCAGACCTGAGGACCAATGGAATAGGACTGAAGACCCAGAAATGAGCCCACAGACCTATAGCCACCTAATCTTTGACAAGGGAGCTAAAGAAAGAGAACGGAAGAAAAACAGCCTTTTCAATAAATGGTGCTGGCAAAATTGGTTATTCACCTGTAGAAAACTAAAGCTAGATCCTTATATATCACCCAGCACCAGAATCAACTCCAATTGGATCAAAGACCTTGGAGTCAAACCAGATACCCCAAAGACATTACAGGATGGAATAGGAGAAACTCTAGGGCTCCTTGGCACAGGACAAAAGTTTCTTAATAAAGACCCAGAAACACAACAAATAAAAGAAAGGTTGGACTATAGGATTGCATGAAACTGCAGAGCTTTTGCATGGCAAAGGACATAGCTAGCAAGATCAATAGGAAGCCCACGGATTAGGAGAAGATCTTCACTAGCCATACAAGGGTCTCATATCTATGAATAATTTTTATATGATCAGAGGTATTGTGCCTTTTTTTCTCCTCTAAGAATATCCTGCTTTGGACCTATAGCCATCTAATCTTCGATAAGGAAGCTAAAACAATAGAATGGAAGAAAGACAGCCTCTTCAGTAAATGGTGCTGGCAAAATTGGTTAACTACATGTAGAAAACTAAAGCTAGATCCTTATATATCACCCTGCACCAGAATCAACTCCAAATGGATCAAAGACCTTGAACTCAAAGCAGACACTCTGAAAACATTACAGGATGGAATAGGAGAAACCCTAGGTCTCCTTGGCTCAGGTCGAAATTTTCTGAATAGAGACCCGGAAGCACAACAAATCAAAGAAAGGTTGGACAAATGGGATTGCATAAGATTGCAGAGCTTCTGCAGGGCAAATGACATAGCTGGCAAGATCAATAGAAAGCCCACCGATTGGGAGAAGATCTTTACTAGCCATACAACGGACAAGGGTCTCATATCTAAAATATACTTGGAACTCAAAAAATTAAACCACCCAACAACAAATCCTCAAAGAAACAACTGCCCAATAAATAAGTGGGCGAAAGACTTAAAGAGAAGCTTCTCTGAAGAAGAAAGAAGGATGGCCAATAGACACATGAAGAAATGTTCAACATCCCTAGCCATAAAAGAAATGCAAATCAAAACAACATTGAGATATCACCTCACTCCAGTTAGAACAGCAAAAATCAAGAACTCTAACAACAACAGATGCTGGAGGGGATGTGGACAGAAAGGAACCTTACTTCATTGTTGGTGGGAATGTAAACTTGTTCAACCACTTTGGAAAGCAGTATGGAGGTTCCTCAAAAGACTTCACATAGATCTCCCCTATGATCCAGCAATCCCACTTTTGGGCATTTACCCAAATGTTTACAAACAAGACCACACTAAAGCTACCAGCACAACTATGTTTATTGCAGCATTATTTACCATAGCTAAGATATGGAACCAACCCAGATGCCCCTCAGTAGATGAATGGATCAAGAAAATGTGGTATATATACACAATGGAATTCTATGCCTCCATCAGAAAGAATGACATTTCCCCATTTGTTAGGAAATGGAAAGGTTTGGAAAAAATTATATTAAGTGAAGTAAGCCAGGCCCAAAGAAGCATAGGTCCCATGGTTTCCCTTATTTGCAATAATCTAGTATAGGTATGAGTCAAGCAGAAAAGGTCAGATAATGTGATGTTAGGAAAATGAACCCTTAAATATGTATTTTAATGTTTTCGTTTCTTTCATGCATGTGTTTCTAACGCATTTATAAGATTATTTCTTTGTTGCTTTGTATGTCCCTCCCTCACAGTGTAACCCCCGCTTTCACTATATTTGATGTCAGTATAATATGTGGAGGAGATGGGGACAAACAAGTCGTTTAAGGATTCAGGTGGACCTGTTGCAACAATGAGAAGTACAAAATGTCATGTCAAAACCAGCTTTACAATGTCGGTGTGTGGGGGGGAGGGGGTTATAATTGGGTGGGGGGAGGGGGGTAAAATTGGGTGGGGGGAGGGGGGAGGCGGGGAAGGGAAGTGAAGGGTAAACAAAGGAGGAGGCTGCAATGCTTGGTAAGAAATGTATGCATTATCCTGCCCATGTAATTGTAGCCCCTTTGTACAGTATGTTCTCAAATAAAATAAAATACAATTAAAAAAAAAATTCCCCAAAGTACAAAAAAAAAAAAAAAAAAAAGAATATCCTGCTTTGGTCTCACTGTGAGGGGTACCTGGAATCCTGTATTATTTATCATATCCTGGGGTATTTTAGATCCAGCTTTCATATAAGAGAGGAATCATGGTCTCTCTGAGCTTGGCTTACTTCACTAAACATGATTTGTTCTAGTTCCATCCATTTTCCTGAAAATGAGAAAATAGTTTTTTCCTAATGGCTGTGTAAAATTCCATTTTATATAGGTACATTTTTTTGATCCACTCATCCATTTTAGGGTATCTGGGCTATTTCCAAAACTTGGCTACTGTGAATAGTGCAGCAATGAACATGGATGTACAATGTCTTTATAGTGTCCTGGCTTGCAATGTTCTGGATAGATGGCTAGGAGTCATTTCCTCAACTTTTAACTTCTATAAATTTTGTTATTCAGGACTTCTTTGACTTTCCTATTTTGTATTGCTCCCCTCTGAATATGCACATGTTAATGTTGTTTTTTTCTCCTGTCTATCTATTTGTGTTCATATCAGTAGACTTTACTCTTAAACATTCTGAGGGAAAGTTTGAACTTCCCAACAACTAGATCAAGTGTTCTTCTGATATTTTTATCTTCTAGGAGTTTCATAAATAAAAACTCATACTGTTCTCCATTATTGAACCAATTTCCTTTCTAAGAGAACCCATTGTTATTTTATAAGCTTCTCAATTATTACTAAAGAAAAAGGATACAAAAGAAAGGTATTATTAAAAAAAGCATTAACACTAGGTAAATGCAATTGTTTTCTTCTTATTTCTTATAAAAATCACCAACACATCCAAGAGACTTTTTTTTTCTTTCTCTTTTCCCTTGGGTATTTGAAGAACTACAGGATATTAAAGAACATGATGTTCATGTTTTCTATTCTTTGTTGACAATGCCTTAAAATGATGAACATTTTATTATCTGTAACCATTAACTGTTCAACATAAAAAAATCATAAATGGATTTTCTTTTTTTTGGGGGGTACGTGGACTTCTGATTTTTTTTTAATGAATTTACTATTTGACAATATGAACAATCCTTCCTGAAGGACTTTGTTTTCCTATGACAATGATATCAGGCAGATTAACAAAATGTGAATAACAGCTCTATCACTAGTGGATGAGTTGGTAAGTTCTGAGACAATAGCCAGTTAGTCATCCAGCTACTGGTAACTCTGTCAGCATCAATCCTGAGATGGATATTAAGTGTGGATAAGGAATTTTAATTTGTTGTTGTAAGAGATTGAAATTTAGGTGTGTGTGTGTGTGTGTGTGTGTGTGTGTGTGTGTGTGTGTATGTGTTTGTGTATGTGTATGTCCTGAGTCTTTAACTCAAGGCCTGGGTGCTATAACCTAAGCTTTTTTGCTCATGGCTAGTATGCTCTACCATTTATGCCATAGCTCCATTTTGGGCTTTTGGATAGTTAATTAAAGAGAAGAGTCTTCTAGCCTGGGTTGGCTTCAAACTGTGATCTTCTTAGCCTCTTGAATAGCTAGGATTACAGATAAGAGCCACCAGTGCCCAGCTAGATTTAGGGATATTTTAACTACAACATTAGCTTACACTAGTATACTCCATCTTATGAAGGCTCAAAAGGAAGTAAAGGAAAATAATTTAGTTGACAGGATTACAATATGCCAGAGAATTTGTGCATGCCAGTTCAATAATTTATCAATACAGAGACTGAAATAATGCATACAACTATAATGGGTAGGAAGGATAGTTAGATTCAGAATTCTTTTTTTTTCAGATCTTTAAATTCAGCCAAAGATGAGTTTTTCATTTCTTAAATTGAAATAATTGTTTGCTCTATGGCTTCCTAGTTGTTTCTTTTATTTTATGCCATGTACTATAAACCTTTTAAATGAGGACAGTGATATTGATTTGAATAAACTTAGGAGAAAAGTAAAATGTGTTTTGTCCACCTACTGTGATTACTTTTTCTTAGACCTAGTATGGGCCCAAGTGCCAATATTCAGTTTTTGATAACTTCCAAAAATGATTTACAACACACACATACACACACACACATACACACACACACACACACACACACACACACACACACACACACACACACACACACACACACACACAAAATAAAGAGGCAAACATCCAGCATAAATACCAGTGAAGTGTGGCCAAGGCTGTTAGTGACAAGATGTGAGGGTGATCTTCCTGCTCATAATAATAAGAATATACTGATTAGACTCTCAATTGAAGCTCACACTCCAGAAGCTTGAAGTGTGATTAAAGCCAGGCCAGACATAGCAGAAACACCACAGTGCCGCCAGAGAAACTGGAGCTGGCTTTGCAATAACCACGCAGCATTTATAACCCTGTCCTGTGGCTAATCATTTTGTCTCAGTGGGACCAGTCCATTAGGGTGCTTCTGTCACAGAAGGAACTCTAATTATAATGTGAGAAATCCATATTCACTAAGTCAAACTAAAAGAATTATTGATCATTTCCATAAAAAAAGCATTTAGTTTTAAAATGGTGAAACCATTTCACAAAACATCCATAGGTAACATTTCAGCAACAGCTAGATACAGGAGTTTGTTCCATATCATTGTTTTTTTTTGGGGGGGGAGGTTATTGTTATTTGGTTGTTTTTGTTTTTGTTTTCTCTTAAGTCTTCTCACCTTTGTGCTGGTTTATTTTTCTTTTGCAAAAGAAAAATGGGTATGAGAAAAATCCAAATTTAAATCAGTCATACAATTTGATATTCCAAAGAAACAATATTTTTTTCAAAGTACTGAAGTCATGAGAGATCCTCTGATAATGCTATCTTGGTTACATACTATTTACTGTGGCTTAAAGATGGGCTACTTTCATTACTCAGACAAACTTTATGGGTTGTATTTCTGACAAAAAATGGTTTTGACACCAGAAAATAGGAAGAAAAAGAATATGTTAAAAAGGAAAAGACACAATGCCTAGACTAGCATGTTACTCTTGTATCCCATAGCTTGAGCAATTTGTCAATCAGATGGAATCCTCACCTTTGAATTGTTATTATCTATATCTTGGAATTCATATCCTTACCCACAGGAGAGGGTGAATGTCATCGTCATCGTTGCCTCTGACATAATCGATTGATAAAACAATGTACTTGCTTACCATGGTAAAAGAACAGATTATTTCCAAAACTTTGTGGGAGACAAAAGCACTTCTTTATCTATCCTGGGACATCCCTCAATATGATATGGATGGGGCGGGGGGGTGGGGAATGGGGTATGGGGAGGGGACATCCCTCAATATGATATGGAGGGGGGTGGGGTGGCGGGATTCCAGTTTAACAAATTTACAGTTTAACAAAACAAATACCAGGAAGTCGTGGTGTATGTGGGGATGAGAAGTCAAATCAAGGAGAGAGGGGCAGACAAATGAAGAGAGAGAGAAAGGGTGGATTCACACAGTCATAATATTCAACTAGGTAAGGGTGGATTAATGCAGTCATAAAATTCAACTAGGTAACTTGAAGGAATGAGTGGGATTGGAAGAGATGGGGGACAATAATGAAAGGGTATCATTGGTCAAGATGCATTGTACTCACCAACGGTCATCTCGATTGTACTTTTTAAAGGTAATTTTACTACTTAAAGATAATGAAAGGAAAAATAAAAACTTTGTTAGTGCCTGAGAATGGAAAACATTAAGGTTGGAATTCATTGATAATTAGAAGTCATAGTGTATCTTTTATTCCATCTTTGCAGAGTACAGATTTTAGTTAAGATATGGTAAAGAGTGTGGTTTGAAAGTTTAGTATTAGTGGAAACCAATTCATCGAAACTAAGAAGAAGTCTTAAGGCAAACAAAGTTAGAGACGTCTTGGCACAGAACTCTTTAGGATTTCTGTTGAGGAGTTGATTGGTCTTTCTGGATGTTTCTTTTACAAGTAATCCAGTTATTTACCTGGGTCAGGGACTCAGAGAATAATAAAATTCTGTTAATGAAAACAATGAAGTAGACATGTAAATAGTAAGTTCTGTGAGCGGGATTGATTTTGTGATTGTGTTCATAGAGTCTAAGGTGTGAGGGCAAATGTGTAGTATTAACTCTGTACATCTCTTGGCCAGAAAAGGACAGTCTAAGAGAATGATGAAAACATATCTTGTCTTTATTTTTATTTATTTTAGCTTTTATTATCATCAAGTAGTTGTTCAAAGGAGTTGCCACTCTACAAAGCAGTTATTAATGTGTCACGATCAATGCCACCACTTTCAACAATCTCACCCATCCCCCCCAACCTATCCCTTCCCTTACATTTTTGAATTTTGTATTGAAGTCATGCTTATATCTTTAAGTAGCTGTACTTAAAGGATATACCTATACCATATAACAAAGAAGTTCATGAATACAATACATCTTGATCAGTGTCACCGACTTCATCATTCTCACTTCCCTTCCACCCATCCCTTCCTTTTCTTAAGTTTGTGGTATAAACAATAAATTCTTCACTGCATTCTCCCTTGCTGCTCCCTTTGTCCCCACCCCTTGAATGTGGCCAGTTTCTGGTGCTGATTTTCTGGGGATTTGACCTAGTCTTCCTAAAAGATTATACAGTTTGAGCTCTCCATAGTCTATTATACTTCAGTCAAAGCATTTGCAACCACTTGCACGCAGTCCTTCTCAGCATGTTTACTTCTTGATTCATAGGTACGTTCTATCACAATGAAGGAAACCATGCAAACTTTGTAACTCTGGGTCTGGCTTACTTCACGTAATATAATTTTTTCCCCAAGTCTTTCCATTTCCCTAAGCATGGCACAATATCATTCTTTCTAATAGATGAGTGAACTTCCACGGTGCATACATACCACAGTTTAATATGTCTTTTTAAATCATTTAAAGTCATACTCATTCAAGATAATAAAAAGTTAATTTGATTTATGTATCTAACCGGTTTTGATGGGCAAGATAAGGAGAAAATTAAAATAGGCTATTAAAGGTGAAACATATTTTAAAAGCTTGAATGTTTTCTATCATGTTTTATCCAGCGGTATTTTTAAAAGATGATTTTCATATTCAGGCTAGTATTAAAGTTTTATATCTTTATAATTGAGAAGAACTGTTATGAACTCATTTGGATTTTCTTCCTCATTTTGGAGAGGCCTCGCTGCTGGTGGCTCTTATCTTTCTGGAGCAGCTTCTTCTTTCCTAAAGCTCTAGTCCTTGGTATTATTGAATAACAAAATATTGTCTTTGCTTATTTTTCTTCCCCTGGAAATCTTTTACTTTTGTTCGTGTTAGCCTAAAAACAGAATCAGTGAGAGAGAGAGAGAGAGAGAAAGAGAGAGAGAAAAGAGAGAGAGCACTAGAATGATATTTATTGGTGAACAGAGCAATGAGAATGTGTACGCTGTAGTAAACCACTGGCATGTTTAAAAAGATGAAGGCAAACGGAAGTTGATTGTGTTATTATGATTTTTTTTCTAGGTGCTGCTAAATGTTTAAATTCAGACCATCATACTGATAGGCTGGTACACTACTGCTGAACCACCACCTCCAGCCTTGTTTTTCACTGGTAATTTTAGATAGGGTCTTCCCACCTGAGCTGTGATCCACCTACTTTATGATTCCTGCTGTAGTGGGATCGATCACAGGCACTGCCACTGCACACAGTTTCTTTCTATGGAGATGAAATCCTAAGGATTTTGCTGCCAGGACTATCCTGGAACTACAATCCTTTCCAGCTCAGCCTCCCATGTAGCTTAGGATGACAGGTATGCGTCATGCCCAGCAATAAGTTTAATATTGGTCTCGCCAACTTTTCTAGCCCAGCCAGACTCAAACCAAAGTCCTCCTGTTCTCAGCCTCGTAAGTAGCTAGGATTCGATGTTTCCTTACCTAGTCCAGGATAGCCTCAAACTCAACAATTCTCCTGCTTCAGCTGCCTTAGATTTGGGGTTTCAGGTGTCTACCACCATGCCCCATTCAAAGGGAAGTTTTGGACACACAAATGGGAAATGTTAAATGAGCTATTTTGAAAAAATAGTTGTGGGTCAGAATGACTAATAACCAGCATGGTATTAGACTGGGGTTGAGCAGTTGCTATGAAGATAGCTTTGTGGAATTTCTTTTTTTTAATTTAAATTTTATTGTAAAGGTGATGTACAGAGGGGTTAAAGTTACATAAGTCAGGTAATGAATACATTTCTTCTTGAACAATATTACCCCACCCTCTTTTTCTCCCACTTTCGTGTTTGGTTGCTGTGACCCTTGTATTACCTTAGGTGTATGGTAGTCTTTCATGATAGTTACTATTGGGCAGGCATATATAAGGGCCCTTTCTTCATAAATTTCCAGCTTTGCTTGTCATATTTTTCTAGTCAGCGTTGACAAAAACTATTACATTCTGATTCTGACACTTTCAAATGCCTTTTGTGAAGCTGTGAATATCTCTATTTTCTCTTCTTTCATTTTGTTTCACTTGATAGTCACTTGGGATTGGAATTGTTTTGATACTGCTTATGGATTTCCTTATAGGTGTGCTGTATTTTGCAACTCCTTAGAATAGAATTCAATTGATTGGTGCAAGTCAAATGTTACATAAATGCAAACTGCAGTGACAATTGCAGAGGATCTAGAGGCATGAAACTGCATTATGGAAAGGCATGTCACTTCACATGGTCTTTGTGCCATCTCCTTTTTCTTCTCTCTGGTGTGAGTTTCCTGAGCATCCTTTCCTTTGGCTGAGTCAATCAGTGACCCACTGGCATCTTCACATTATCAAGACAGCACAGGGACAAATAAATAAGGAACGAGGTACTTCTTTCCAAGGATGATTGTGCCTGATGTGGATTTTTAGCTGTCATACAAACATTGACATTCAATGAGTCACCAAGAAAAGCTCTGGAGCTTTTCCTGTGTTTGAAGGATTGCTGGCATCTTCTCTCCCAGGGGGTTAGCTGTGTTCAGTGTTCAGAAAGCAATATTCTTCTCGTCACACTGATATTAACAACATGGCAACTTTTGACTCATAAGTGGGAAACCTCCTTATTTATGATGCATATCTATGATATATTACAGTATATGGATGTCTCGTGCAGGAAGTCACAGAGGACAGTTTGGATAATTCAGACTCCTGAAGGATCATTCAGAATGTGGTTATTACTCCAATGATGTTCTCCTTTCCCAGGTAAGAAAATGTACAAGGACTCCTAAAAGGCAAAAGAAGAGGCAAGGTGAGTAGAAAGAGGAGGTGAGGGTTTTGATTGGCAATAGGGAAGAGCGGTCAAAAGGCAATATAAGGTGAGGATGTTTTTTTCCTTTACCCTTTGATGTCTCAAATCTACTGACATAAACAAACAATAGACTAGTAATGGGACAAAACAAACTACCCTCAACTTTATTACCTGCATATGGAACAACAAATGAGTGATTACAAAATGGCAGTAAGGCTCACATGTTAGAGAACTTGACCAGCAAGGAGACCCTGAGTTTCAATCGTAGTACCAACAATGAAGGGAAGGAAGGAAGGAAGGAAGGAAGGGAGGGAGGAAGGAAGGTAGACAGTAATTATCCAATAGTCTACTGAGATTCAGAAACTTATATGTGTTTTCTACTTCATAGGGAAGAAAGAAATGAAGAATACCAGAACTGAGAGGGATTTTTTAAAGAGGAAATGAGAAGGCAGAAAAATCAACAAGAGCTCCAGACAAAGTTCTTTTGAGTTCTGCAACAGGTTGACACAAATTATGGGAAGCTAAAGAGCAGTAATAGGAACAGAGATCATACTATTATGCAGATAAAGTCTCTTGGGTAATACTCAGAGCTAGCCTCAGAAAATTATTAGAAAAGTCTGGACAGGGTGACTTTTCTTGAGATTCTTCTTGAGGACTTGTAGAATGATGATCAAATTTCTTTGGAGTGGACTCCTCTAATCTGATAAAATTCAGGGAAAGCCCATCTCTGTACCTGGGATGGAGAGGGAAGAAACCATTAGAGTTAGAAAGACTTTGATTCTTAGTCTGGATTTGTTACTTAGTCTAAGGCTGTACAGAGTTCAAGTGCTTTGCTTGGCCAAGTCATAATTTGTTTTTTGAGTCCTACTCTCAACATGGGTAAGCACGCAACTCTTCTAGAAATGCTGGAGAGGCTTGAGGAGCAGTTGTGGTAAGAAGTGATAGCACAAGCTGTCCTAATGCTAAAAAAAAGATGGTGAGTATGAGATCAGTCTGGACAGCACTCTGTGTTCAAGGCCAGCTGAGGATAGGCCGAAAGACCCTGGATGAAGAATAGGCAAACAATCCTTTGTAAAAATAAAACAATCTGGGTGCGTGGTGGGGGATCCAGGTCCACCTGTGTCTACTAATTGTCTTAACTCACAGTAAAAGCTCAGTTTCCCTCTCAGTGGTGGCAGAAGAAATTTTTACAGCTTGGAACAACATACGATCTAGAGAATCTAGAGTCAGGGGCACTGGGTTCCTTGATGAGTCTCTTAACAAAAGAAGGTTTCTAGGTCTTTGAAAAAGCCATTTTCCAGGACTGTAAAACCGGTGACAGGCTGGAGGAGACTGACATCCCCTTCAAACGAGAAGAGTTAGAATCTACCATTACCAGTTGTCTAAAGTAAATGCTGTATGGAGAAGATAGAAGATGGGGGGGGACAGTGAGGAAGAAGCCTAGAACCAGACGGGGCAGACAGGCTAAGGCTATCTTGGTGATGGGTTTGGGGTAGCACTTTCTACATCCATCTGGAAGCTTCTTCATGGCTGGATAGATGTCTGTCTTCTACTACTCTGGCTGGTCAGTGGCATATTTTTCCTATGAGGTAGGCAGTACGCATGGTGGTTGAGTTGAAGCTGTAGGAACTACAGTTACTACTTGCTTTTTCTCTCCGGCCTTGGCCAGTATCCTGAATTCCCTAGTTTATTAGCCATTCAAGCTCCTGCATCAGCCCTCACTTTTGCCTTCTGGGTTTCTTAAAATTAAAATGTATGTGGGTATACATATTAATATATTCAAATATCTTGGAATACATGCATATTTAATAATAAATATATTAACTGTATTTGAATGCATATTTAAATATGTTATATTTTTATATCATGCATATGCCTATGTTTATCATACATCTTATGAACAAATGGGCTTTTTAAAAATATTTCCTCTTGAAGGGAGATTAACAGGCCCTCTTAGTCTCTGACACCTAGAACATAAAGAAAACTAATGTTGTACAAGAAGGGAAACAGTATTTATTATAGAGTTAAAATGAATCATGCAGACTTAAGCTCTATACTGATATTTACTTAACACACTAACCCTATGTTGTGAATATTCTAATCCTCAGTTAAAGTGGAATTGGACCCAGATGTCACTTTTAGGAGGTCACGTAGCTGCTCAGAAGCTGAGCTGGAGTTCTATCACCAGACTATAATAATTAGATCCCTTCATTTTGACAAACAATTCCTGATGGCTTTGCAGTACTACCCATCATCCACCTTGCCCTTTTGTCCAACTCTGAACAAGCCATGGAAGAGAAAAATCACAGGCAACTAGTCTCTGCTTACAAACAAAAGTCCTCACCGTGGCCTTTCAACCAAACCATAATAAAAATCAAAGTCATTTGCCTCTTTCATCTGCAGAACTGCTCCCACCTAATTTAAGTGTCTACTCAACTCTATTTTGTGAAATATGTTTGATTAATAAATATGTTTATAGTCCCTGAGTAACATATGATGTCACCAGGCTGTTGTGTGTGGGATTGGTCCCATCCTTGACAGGTAAATCAACTACCCAAGGAGGCAATGCACAGAGAAAAAATTAAGGTCTATAACATATCCACCTCTTCATATTTCAGTGCTGGAATTCTAGATTGTGCCTTGAGCCACCTGGTGAATTATTTGCCGTAAACCACACTCTGGCAGGAAAAGTTTAAACAAACAAAAAGCTAATCCTGTTTAAACACAATTTCCACTAACTTTCTGCTTTTGAAGTTTGTGCATTTTATTTCAATTTGGGTTCATCCTTCTTTCCATATGCACTTGATTCTCACAGTTATAAAAATACAGTCATGTAGAATAGTGTAATGCCAAATAAGCTTTATAACAATAAGGGAGTCTGGTTTAAGGTCTATTTTACATTTCCCTATTCCGTTTTATGAGCATAGTAAGTTTTCTTTTAAAATAAAGGACCTGTTACTGAGCCAGAAGACAAATGTGATGTTGCAATAGTAAAGTCAGAACATCTCATGCATCTTCTGAAAGATTTAGTCGAAGAATTGTCCCCCTGGGTAGTTAGCATCTGGTTCATTTAGCTTCTCCTTTTCTATTTCTCTGATAACAGAACTGATTTTCCTCTGAGGAAGCTATTCCATATGTTTCAACAGAGCTAAATCCTTTAACTTCATAAAATTTGTCCCAGAGACAGAAGTGATGATAAAATCCAGGCTTGACTGTGAATTTATTGTGTTTACTAAACCTAATGATAGGCCTAGAAATAAATTCGTGGGTCAGTGTTGGCTAACTAGACTCCTCCTTGAGAATTGTCTATCAAAGCTTTTAAAATGATGACATCTTGCATGGGGTTGCTGGATGAATAGGATTTGCCTAAAGGCCTGGCATAGGAGTTGATGGTGCTATCTATATCTATACCTATATCTATATGTATATATTATATATACACATATTTTAATTTTATTTATGCAGTTGCATGAAGGGATTGTCATTCAATAGAGTAGTTTATGAATTTCACCCCTTTTAACATTCTCATCTACCCCTCCCACCCCCAGTTTGCCTATAAATCTAGAAGTAAACACCTTGGGTGTTTATAAATGGTTTAGAAACCACTGGGTGGTTATAAATGAAATTAACTGAAATATAATAGATTCTATGCAACACGTAAATAGTATAAATCTTTAGACTAAGTCAAAACCCAAAAGAATAAGTACCAGGGAATGGGTACTTGCAGGGTTGGGGAGGGGGCAAAGGGTGAGGGGTAGAAGAATGAATAGGGGAAAGGAGTAGAATGCAGGCAGGAACGCATTGTATATGCCACAGAACTGGGGAGAGGGCTTTTATTTCTTGAAGGTCTATTCATTGAGAGAGAAAAGAGCATAGGTCTATAAAATGTAATCCTTGGAGGCAATTGTCTTTAGAAGTTTCTGGTATATATGACAGTGAATCCTCCGTTCCTTTCCAAGCTAGTATGAATTGATTTGGATTTCTATTACTGCTTTGAAAAGCCTAAACTAGGAGGTGTGTAGATCCTCATATTCTTTTTTTTTTTAATATTTTATTTTATTTTATTTGAGAACATACTGTACAGAGGGGTTACAATTACATGGGCAGGATAATGCATACATTTCTTACCAAGCATTGTAGCCTCCTCCTTTGTTTACCCTTCACCTCCCTTCCCAGCCTCCCCCCTCCCCCCCCACCCAATCATACCCCCCTCCCCCCCCCCACACCGACATTGTAAAGCTGGTTTTGACATGACATTTTGTACTTCTCATTGTTGCAACAGGTCCACCTGAATCCTTAAACGACTTGTTTGTCCCCATCTCCTCCACATGTTATACTGACATCAAATATAGTGAAAGCGGGGGTTACACTGTGGGGGAGGGACATACAAAGCAACAAAGAAATAATCTTAAAAATGCGTTAGAAACACATGCATGAAAGAAACGAAAACATTAAAATACATATTTAAGGGTTCGTTTTCCTGACATCACATTATCTGACCTCTTCCGCTTGACTCATACCTATACTAGATATTGAAAATAAGGGCAACCATGGGACCTATGTTTCTTTGGGCCTGGCTTACTTCACTTAATATAATTTTTTCCAAGCCTTTCCATTTCCTAACATTCTTTCTGATGGAGGCATAGAATTCCATTGTGTATATATACCACATTTTCTTGTAGATCCTCATATTCTATTTCTAGAACCCAAGAGTCTTAGTTCAAGGTCAACTTGAGCTACATAGCAAGGCCATCTTCCTAAAGGAATAAAACAGTCTATGCTATGCATGTAGTTGTGTTAGACGATTTTTTACTATGACACAATACACAAGCACAAATTAAAGAGAGGAAAAGAAATATTACTGGAACTAGAATATATCTAGGTTTGAGAACAGATTCTCTACTTGCTTCAATTTCCTCATTTGAGAACAAATAAAAAGGAAAAAATAAATAAAGATAATATCAACCATCCAGAATTGCTTCAAGGTGAAATTAAGATAATGTATAGAGAGATATTCACATGTAACAAAATGTAGTATCCTTGGATTTTGAAACATTTCTGAACATTCATCATCTATGCATGAGCAGACCAGAATGATTCCAGAATAGGAACTGACTACTGATTAGGGTATACACTGGGTTCTATCAATCTGCTTTATTTTGTTTTACCCATCCACACATTTAGACAGTTAGAGGAAGACCTGATTACTTCTATAGATAACTAATCACTGTGAATGATTTATGAGAAAGGAAGTCTACAATTAAATTAAATAATAAAATAATTATCCCAACAACGGCAGTTAAAAATTACTAGCTGCACTGACACACACCTTTATTATAAGCTATATAGGAAGTCAAGGTAGGAAGAGCATGGTATGAGGCTGATCCCTGATAAAAGCAAGACCTTATCTGAAAAAATAAACTAAAATCAAAAAAAGGTTGGCTTGTAGCTCAAAGGGGTAGAGCATTTGACTAACAGTTCCAAGCATTAATTCAAACTCCAATATAAATGAAGGAAAAAAGAAAGGAAGGAAGAAAGAACTGGCTTTTTAATTTTTTTATTGTGAAAATACCGTACAGAGGGGTTACAATTACACGGGCAAGATAGTGAGTACATTTCTTATCAAGCATTGTTGCTTCCTCTTTTGTTTCCCCTTCCTATCCTCCCCACGCCCCCCCTTACTCAATCCTTCTCCCCCACATCAAAGTTGTAAAGTTCATTTTTCGACATAACGACTTATACATCACATTGTTGCAATGGGTCCACCTGTGTCCCTATTTAAACGGTTTGTTTTTTCCCTTCCCCTCCACAAATTATACCAACATCCATCTTTACTCCACTCTCACTCAGAAATCTTTGTTTCTGAGTATTGAATTGATATCCTTCAAGTATATTAATAAGATTATTTATCTGAATGACCTAATGAATTCAATGTCCTTAGAGGTAAACACACTGATGTTACAGCATCTACATCAAAGATATGGCAACCAGTGCTGAGCAATTATGATGAGCATTTCATTTGATTTCTGTCATAGTCTAAGAGCATTTTCTGGCCATTAAAATTATCAGCAAGTGTTGCTGGTATTAGAAGAAAGGCCTTTTTGAATTACTTTATTCATTACCCTTCCTCCTTTAATCAAGGAACAGTCATGTAAATAGCTATAGTTATTTCAATGCATGTAGTCCTTGGAAACAGAACAGAGGATTCTGAGGATGCTTAGGGAGGACAGGGAGGACAGCTCCTCTTGGAGAATGGGGCATTGAACCTGAGCCTTAAATAATGAACCAGAGTTAGCCATAGAGGGAGGGAGAGGGTACCTCTAAGAGCCCTGTTAAGATAGATAGGAAGGCCCCAGAGGAAGTGCCAGGAAGAAACAGCACCAGCAAGGACAGAAGTACAAGGTGTGAGTTGAGAGTTGTAATTGATTTATTGTCACTAAGCTACTAAATATTAAGAGAAGAATAAGGAGGAAAGAACACACTCACATCCCTGTGGCTCCTTCCTGGGAGAAGAATACCTATTTGTGTGACACATTTATACTGTAGAAGATATTCTACTGGTCTGGATAGTAGTGACTTTCCTGGGTCTGGGAAGAGAAACTAGAAATTGCTAACATCATTCTTGCTTCTGACACCTAGAAGGCAGCTCACCATCAGCATAGATCTGCTTTTCATCTGATTTTTACCATGTTTTAATTTCTAGAGATGTTTGGCCTTAAGTCAAAGATGATTTGGACAGTAGGAAAATCAGATAGTTTTAGGAAGTTTTTTTTAATGTTAATAAGTTTTTTTGTGAAAATATCGTATAGAGGGGTTACAATTACATGAGCAAAGTAATGAGTACATTTCTTATCAAGCATTGTTGCCTCCTCCTTTGTTTCCCCTTACCATCCCTGCCTTCCCAACCCCCCTCACTCCCCCACCCCGCCCGCTGTGGGTCCTGGGGCTTGAACTGGAGGGCCTGGGCATTGTCCTTGAGCCCTTCAGCTCAAGTCAAGTGATCTACTACTTGAGCCACAGAGCCGCTTTCAATTTTTTTGGTGGTTAATTGGAGATAAGAGTCTGATGGACTTTCCTGCCTGGGCTGGCTTTGAACTGTGATCTCAGTCTCCTGAGTAGCTAGGATTACAGGTGTGAACCACCCATGCCCAGCTAGAAAGTTAATTTAATTTAGAAATATTATAATGTATATTGAGACACAAATCTCAAGAAATTATTGAAAAAATCTTGGAGACAGACTATGAGGGACAAAGTATGGAACGTTGTATGCTGGAGTTAGGCCTCAGACTTTTTGTGGTTTGTTCATTTGGGGCCTTGGTCTTTGGGAAATCGTAGGTTAGTCTATAAGGTTTGTTTTTCTGGTTGTGCAGTTAGTAGCTAACAGACCAGGGAAAAGGACATTGGCTTTGCTTTGAGTTATTTTGGTCTTTCCGGTGATCCTAATGAATGCTTGTTCACAGGCAAATGGCGTGTCTAAAGAGGCAGGACTGTATGCATCCAGTGAAGACTGAACAAATGGAAGTCAGACTTCTACAGTGATGAGAAGCAACTCACAATTTAATAAAGACATAGAACACCTCATGCCTGCGAAAAGATTTTGGGCCACTCAGGGCCCAGCAAATGTTTGGTACTCTGAGACATTTAGCAAACTCTGACCATGACAGCCTCAGGGAGCCTAAATCTATATGGCCCACTGGAGAGCAGTTGTTACTAGGAGAAGCAGCCTCAGGAAGATGGAAACAAGTGTGTCTCCATGGGCTGCTGATCTCTTTGGAAGAGAAAGACCATGCCCAAAGGACAATATTAGATTCAATCTAATTAGTTGAGGGACAAAAATTTAGCAAAGCGCTCTTATTCAGTTTGGTCTACTTCTGAGGAATTGAAGTAGCTTATTCGACCGGAGAGTTTGGTGAATAACACACACGTGTGCACTGTCTATCACTTGTCCTTTTACTGGGAATGACCACATATGCCACTTTGTGTGGTACCCGGCACTGGGTTGTCAGTAAGCAATGAATTCAAGGAATTCAAGAGGTCATGTTTCAGCCTAATATCTTAGTAATTTTTATCGGATTTTTATCCACAGATAGTGGTTCCTTTGGATTAGATGTCATTTGGTTCAGAATTCAGGCTGAGAAGAATGTGTTACCTATCTTTTGTTAAGTCCCACTTATGTACATACAAAGGTAATAGGATCTTTTTAATTTAATTTGATTTGATTTGATTGTAAAGGTGATGTATTGTAAAAGTGAGTTACAGTTATGTAAGTCAGGTATTGAGTACATTTCTTTTTGAACAGTGTCACCTCTCTTTTGTCATTTTTCTCCCAGATTTTTCCCTCATGACCCTCTCCCCACAAGTTGTATAGTTCATTTTTAACATAATGTCTAGCTATTCATATGGACCTTTTTCATTAAATTATTCTTTGCTGACTCAAGAAGCTGTAGTAGCAACTACCATACCTCCCCTCCCTTCCTCATCCTGCCCCTTCCTTCCCTTCCTTTCCTTTCCTCTCCCCCTCTCCCTTCCCCTCCTCTGTCATCTAGGGTTTGCTGGTGAGCTTTACCTGGTTTGGTGAGGGAGAATGAAGGAATGGGAGCTTTATTTAGGAATACTATATGACATTTGTCTTCATCCAATGCCACTGTTTTACTGGAGATACCTCATTCCTGTGTTCTCATAGGACTTCTTTCCGGAACACCCAACTTCATGCAAGAGCAATGAATAAAGGAATACTTTGTGTTTCAGCAGGGATGCTGATGTCCCACTCAAAAAGGCAGAAGCTTGTCCTGAGCATAATTATTCTGGAGCAATTCACCATGAAAAATACCAAATCCATCAAACCACATAACCTATAATGGTTGTGGTAGTTGAATTTGTTTTGATAAACGAAGCCCCGGAAACTTGATCTCCTTGTTCCAATCACCTTGACCCACTTCATGAACTGCTGGACCACACGTTGGGTGCAATGATACAAATATAGTAGTATTGTTGAAACCTGATCCTAAGCTTTATGTTAAATTGCCATCTTAATAAAACACACTTGACGTATTTGTTTTAAAACTGCAGTGTTAAAAGCTACCACATTTATCAATATTTCTAATTTTATATATGGTCTCGTGAACTGATTTACTGAACAGTTATATGCAGTTAAAATAACTATAAAAGATTGAAAATATATACACATGCACTTTATTTTTTATTTCATGTTATTTTTTTTTGTCGGTTGTGAGGCTTGAACTCTGGGCCTGGGCACTGTCCCTCAGTTCTTCAGCTCAAGGCAAGTGCTCTACCACTTGAGACACAGCACCACTTCCAATTTTCTAGTGGTTTATTGGAGATAAGAGTCTCATGAACTTTCCTGCCTGGGCTGGCTTTGAACCGTGATGCTCAGATCTCAGACTCCTGAGTAGCTAGGATTACAGGTGTGAGCCACCAGCGCCTGGCCATGCACTTTATTTTTATGACATTTTCATCCTAAAATATGTTCCTTAAAAGATAGCTCATTAATATTGCCTTAAAATCATAAAACATATGAAAATAATGGAACAATAATTTCATTGACACATAAGTTTCTACCATCATCTTTAAGAAATAGATGTTTGTTATTAACGTTATGCCAGCAATGAGTCCCCAGATGTAATGTTTATATATTTTTTGGCTTTTATTAAAATTTCTTCAAGATGGGGGGAGGGGGGAGGCGGGGAAGGGAAGTGAAGGGTAAACAAAGGAGGAGGCTGCAATGCTTGGTAAGAAATGTATGCATTATCCTGCCCATGTAATTGTAGCCCCTCTGTACAGTATGTTCTCAAATAAAATAAAATACAATTAAAAAAAAATTTCTTCAAGAGTGTACATGCAAATACAAATAAAACATCTACTTTTTATCCATTGATTAGAAAATGCAACTCGGTCAATAACTGAGTTATGTATGTGAAGGGGGTGAGTCTTTGACAACTGACCAGTGATAAAACATGAATTAGTTTATCTTTCTCTAGTTCCATATCAAGTTTTAGTTTGAGAAATTCAGAATTTTTTATTTATTCTTGGTATTTTAATATGTACATGTATATTTGCTTCTGTATCTTGGCAGAATGTCTTAATTTTGCCTTTCATTTCACTGAGTCTATTTTCTAAAGGTCAGTTCTGCTTTATTTAGCATCTGATGCATACTTTAATTCAGTGGTGGAAACTGTTTTCTTTGCAATGTTTGTTTTTTTCAATCTGACTTTGTAACCTCAACTCATAAGTTTTTTTTTTGTTAAAGAGAAAAAACTTCTATGACATATGAACAAAGATGCCTCATAAAAGTAATAAAGAATGGCTTTGGTACAAACAAAAACAAACCATCCTTGTTACCTAAACTAACAAGTAGTTATACTGTATGTAGAATTGCCTGCCAAACATATGCTAATATTAATATTCTGGTGCCAGTCATGAATTCTTTTTAAGAGTCTCCTTGACTCTATTTTGGGGTGCCATATCAATTCATCTGTGAAATAACCCTCCCTCCCCAAACACAGATGTTTAAAACAGTGTGGTTCACTAAGCTCCTAATTCTCAGGTAAGATATCTGAGCCGAGTTTCCTAATTGGCTGAGCTCATTCACAAGACTGTAGCCAGGGTGGAAGTAGATGTTTGCTCTAGGACAACCTTACCTGGGACAGCTCATTTCTACTCTACATGGCCTCCCATCTCCCTAGCTTGCCTTGGGTTTATTTCTATGGCAGCAGTAGAACTGGTATCAAACTGCTTCTTCTGTTCCTTACGGATTGAAGCAAGTCATTGTCCCAGCCTGGATTCAAAGGTAGAGGAAAGAAGTTCCATGTCTTCATGCACAAATGCAAAGTCACATTGTCAAGGACATAGATACAGAAAGCAATCAAGGATTACAACTGTTCATTATTAATATTTTAATTCTGTCATAGGCAATGCTCCAGTCCCTGAGTTGTGTCAGCTCTTCCATGTTATTGTTCTATGTTTATTTTCAGGCAAAAAGAATGTCTAGCCAAAACTACTAAGACTATAAAAGGACGTGAGTTTCTCCTTTGACAGTGTAAGTGTTCCATACCTAAGTGTTAATTAGGTAAAATTCTTCAAAATGTTCTTCCCTTGAGAAGCCTACATTCTTATATTGCATTTTTTCCTTTATATTTCCTCTAAGATTTTAGCAGATAATATGAGCCAAGGTTGTTAGAAGAGCTGTTTGATTGTTGCCTTCCTTCCTCCCTCCCTTCCTCCCTCCCTTCCTCCCTCCCTCCTTTCCTTCCTTCCTTCCTTCCTTCCTTCCTTCCTTCCTTCCTTCCTTCCTTCCTTCCTTCCTTCCTTTCTTCCTTCCTTCCTTCCATCCTTCCGTCCTTCCGTTCTTCCTTCCCTCCATTACTTCTTCCCTTCATTTTTTTTGGGACCAGTAATAGGGCTTGAACTCAGGGCTGGGCCTGGGATCTACCTCTTAACATTTTTGCTTAAGGCTAACACTCTACCACTTAAGCCACAGCTTCACTTCTGGCTTTTTGGTAGTAAATCGGAGATCAGTGTCTCACAGACTTTTCTGATTGAACTGGCTTTGAACTGCAATCTTCAGGTCTCAGATTCCTGAGAAGCTAGGATTATAGGCATGAGCCACCAGTGTCCAGCTTCTGGGCTAGCTTTGAAGCCAGACTCCTAACACATCATTAGTAGTGCCTTCCATATTCTAGGTCTACATGATATTTCCTTGCTGTTACAATAGCTGCTGTAACATCATGTTTTGACTATTCCTTGCTTAAACTTTATTTCCTTACCAGCTACTTTACATGCAAAATCAGGATTTCCTGAGTTCAATTTCTTACAAGATAATACATCTTTGTCCCCTGGTTTTTACTACCTGTCCTGAGACTTGTTGTTGTTTCTGAGCTGGCACTGCTTGAATTGGTTCTTGTTTACCTTTCTGATCTGACATCAATCAGGCTGTCAGTGTAGACATCCACATTTACATAACTAATGGCAATCCTTCTTGGTGTCATTTCAGTTTGTGCTATGACTAGAGATCTAATTTACACACACTGGTGACCTTCCAAATCCCACTTTGGCTAATTTGATCTGTAGGTCCTTCAACTTCACACTACACATGCTCAAAGAAACGTTCTCAGGACCTTCATCTATTCCAGTTGCTGTATCTGATTTTTGTTTTGGCTTAATTCATTACCTCAACTGTTCATTTAATATATTATTGATTTTCCAATTCTTGCTCTGATATTTTTACATCCTTATGTCCTTACTCCTCTTTCACTACGGAAACTATTTAAGCCCACATGATTCATATCAGATGACTCTGCTGTTCTCCCCTCCCCCGAAGAGGATGCTGGTGCCCATAGTGACAGCAAATTGTCTGATCTGATAAAATTGATTAATCAGTCCAGATGATTCTATTCCTTTTCTTGTGAAGCAAGTAGATATTGCTCGTTTTTGTGAAGGAGGCAATTAATTGAATTAACTGGTAATTGGATGCCATTGATTGAATATTCTGTTTATCGCCTTGCAGTGACAAAAGTCTCTGGCTTGCCATTTTATTGACAATAATCAAAAAAGCTAGGTTATAGTTGTGATGAGGGATAAGCCAGGTTTTATTTAACATTTAAAGGTTCATTACTTGCTTTGTTTAACATTTTGTAGGGGAGCAAATTATTTTCCCTCTGACATTCCGAGTTCTTAGCTAGGATCATTATAATAAAAAATACGAGAGAAAAAAATACTCCAGAGTTGATTAAACATGTGCACTTTGTGTAGGTATAGAAAATGGTCAGAGGAAAATAATAAAAAAGTTCCAAGAGGTGGTTTAGAATTTATACTTAAATATTATCCTCAGCTAAAAATAAAAGAGAAAGATGAGCCTGGGCATGATGGCTCATGTCTGGAATCCCTTCTTCTTTAGAGGAGATAAGGAGAATTTTGATTTGAAGTCAGCCCAAGTAAAAAGTTAGCAAGATCCTCCCTCACAGATCAATAAGTTGGCCCTGGTGGCATGTGCCTGACATCCTGGTTATATGTGAGAATCCGTAGGAAGATCATGGTCTGAGGCTGGCCCTGGGCAAAAAGCACTATGCTATTTGAAAAATAACCTAAAGGACTAGATGTGTGACTCAATTGTCTAGCAAGCAAAAGGCCTTAGGCTCAAGGTCCAGTGTGTCCAAGACAAATGAATGGAAACACAAACTAACAAACTAAAAAAAAAAACCTTCCAGAGACCAGAGTATGCAGAAAGGTGACCAGAAAAGTGATCATGTGTTAATTAGCTTTTTGTTATAGTGGACCCAACTTATCTGCAGATTTATTACCTGTGGCTTTGACCAAGCACAGCCAAAATTAACTCACTCACTGATAAATAACTCCCCCCCCCCAATTCAAAACTGAAGGTTTAAATTTTCATATATGTGCATATTATACAAGTCAGTTGATGTGGGAAGCTCTCTGTCAGTCCTGCATTATTGTCAATTGTGTAGCATACCTTTATGCAATAATTGAATGGGGTCATGAGAAAAGTGAATTGATTACTTACAGGACAAGAAAGAACTCTGTGTATCCTGAACATTTGCAGTAAGGCGGTCTCTTTGGAACCATATATCTGCAGGCACCCGGGGTCTATTATATTAGACCTAATACCCAAGGTGATAAGTTTTGTAGATAAAAATAGATTTACTTTCGCTGACAGTTTGGAGGTTTCACTACAGCACTTGTTGGGTTGCAGTACAGAATTCATTGGCTCTGGTGGTTTGGGGTTGCTGGCAAGGCACTATATCAGAGGGAGGTACATGGCAGAGGAAACCTATTCATCTCATGGCCAGGTGTGAAAGGTAGGAAGAAGGGAATGGGGTCCCAATTTCCCCTTAGGGGCACAGCATCAATGATCCATAGACTTCCCACTAGGCACTTAATAGTTTCCACCAGCTAGCAATAGTAGTAGAACACGTGGTAACCACACCTTTAACACAGGGATCTTTGGGTGACCCTTGGCCAAACCATAAGATACAGTTTATAAGCTTGAGACTCAGCTTTAAATTGCTTTCTCTGTTGATAAGATTTTGTTGTAACTTAGTCTTCTTTTCTGGGTACAGAGAAAGGTGGCTCACAAATAGAGATTTCCTTAATAGAACTAAATTTTCTTCACAAAAAGGAACTTGCAACTCTGTCTTCAGAGTTTCATCCAAGTCTGCTATTTCTCAAAATATAATCAACTGAAAATAATCTTTTTGCCAGAGAGGCATTTTGGGAAGTGGCATATTCTGTTCTCCTACTTATTCTTACACTTCCCTGAAATGTGTCTGCCGTTCAAGCATGGAGTGCTAAACAAAAAATCTAGAATCAGACTCCTGTACTGTCACTCAGTAAGTGGGTGTGAGTCTCTGTTTATTCTTCTGTAAACAGCAGCAATATCCACTCATAATGTTATAGGTAGATCACTAAATTGGACGCAGTAAATGCTAGCTGTTTTTCTTATCTCATGATAAAAATGATGTAAAATATAATAAACCTTAGGATACATTGTCTGTATTGATCCATCAAATCTGACTGGCTTTTTTCCATATTTTTGAAATGTATTTTTTTCTCCTGGATGAAACTTTGCAAAAAGTCCAGCATTTTGGAAAATGTGAACGGCAGGGTTAGTAGCAAAGGCACTGAACAATAAAAATGATTCCTATTCATTTCAGGTGTCAGGTCTGGGGCTTTCCTGGAGACCAGCTAATGCAATGTGTTCTCTTTCTGTGATCTGAGGAAAGAGTGTGTTCTTATTTTAGCTAATATAACTGATGATATACTCAAGAAGATTACTCAAAATTCCAAGATCACAAGTCTGCTCCCCGTTTGTGAGTGCAGAAAAGGAAAAAAAAATCCTCTTCTTTTTGAGGTTTGGATAACAGAGTTCTTAACTGACAACAAGGAGATTAACAAGAGAAAACATACACAATTTTACTATCTGTGCAGCATTGCAGAAACGTGACACCCCCAAATCCAGACAGATCCATGAACTATAAAGTTTACCCAAAGGAAAAGGAGAAGAGAGGGTGAGTTTGGGGGAAGATGAATAGTCTCTCCAAAGAATAGGTGATAGTGACAATGTCTGTCTGAGCATGACATCTACTTTTCTTCTCCTGTAATCTAAACTTCATTTTCCCTAGCTGATGAGATTCTCTGGAAGAGGGTTCATGATCCAATCCATCTTTGAATATATATAGGAAGCTCAGAAGAAGTTCCTGTCTGCAATACCCTCAATATGATGTCCTCACCATGCTGAAGCACCATTTTGCAGAGACATCTGTTGAACTATTCATGGAAGACAAGGCATGTTGGAAAAGCACATAGGAAATGACAGGAGACCAAGTGTCCCATTTTGATAGAATTATATAGCTATAATAGTATGTTGTCCAGATGAGCACGGAATAGTGGAAATAAAACAAAACCAAGCATTTATATTGAGAGGTCATGCAACTAGCTACTTAGTTCACTTGAACAAGCTATTGTTGAGACTATCTTCTTTGAGACTTAGGTTTTTTAATCTGTAAAATCAGGGTGGTAATATGTAAACCTTAAGTTGTATTACTGCTATGACTTTCCCTGGTTATGTTCTAAAGCATTGGAATGTATCACCACAGGAGATATCTCTGGAAAGGCTTTAAAATAATTGTAAGATCTATTCAGCACCACTGTTGGCAGAAATCATGATGAATTCGATTTAGCATGCTTCCCAGAGCTGTAGCAAAAGATGTTGAGCCAAGTTCCTGGGGCATCTGTACTGTTGCCTGGCAGAAAGCTAGGCCTTCTTCCAGAACTGCTAAGTGGTACCTTTGTGACCTGACTGTGTTAATTATGAGTTGAGCACTTTGGGAGGTATATTAGCTCATTGATACATCTGGATTGAGACCAGATTTTCTCTGTGGGAATAAGTGGACACAGGAACAAAATGTGTTTTTTCCTTCATAAAAACTATATGTATGATTGCTTGCCACCTATGTGTGATAGACATCCAGATCAAATTGAATCTCTGAAGCACAGATAGGCACATACAGGAAGAAGTGCTAGACACACAGAAATAATTAGATGATACATTGCATATTTGATTAGCTCCATATCATCTTGCTAAAGGAATTTAAAAATATACTGTTGTGTGATACAAACCACTAAACCAACTTCACACTTAACCTGTGCATGTCTTATAGAAATAAATATTGGTCATTAAAATGAGTATGACCTAGAATTTTCTCTTAATTTGAAGAGAGTGGACTTTATTTTTAAGCAAACAGTGCTGGAGGAATATCAATACTAAAATTCACAGTCTAAAATAAAGCCATAGCAATAAACACAGCTTGGTACTGACACAAGAATAGGTCTGAGGACCAATGAAACAGAATAGAAGACCCAGAAATAAGCCCGCAGACATATAGCAACCTTATGTCTGATAAGGGAGCCAAAAATACAGGTTGGAAGAAAAACAGCCCCTTTAACAAATGGTGCTGATAAAAAATTGGCTATCTACATGTAGAAAGCTGGAGCGAGATAGATTCTTATATATCACCATACACCAGAATCAATCTAAATGGATCAAAAACCTCAACTATACCATGAAAATATTACAGGAAGAAATAGGGGAGATACTAGGCCTTCTAGGCATGAGTTGAAACTTCCTAAGTAAAGGTCCAGAATCTAAACAAATAAAAGAAAGAGTGGATAAATGGGATTTTATCAAATTGAAGAGCTTATACATAGCAAAGGACATGGCTAACAAGATAAATAGAAAGCCCACAGAATGGGAGAAGACTTTATCAACTATACATAAGACAACAGCCTCATATCTATAATATACTAAGAGCTCAAAACATTAAGCCCCCCAAATAAACTCTCAAAGAAACAACAACCCTACTAATAAATACACTAAAGACTTAACGAGAGACTTCTCAGAGGCAGAAGTATCCCAATAGGCATATGAAGAAATGTTCAATATCTATGGCCATAAAAGAAATGCATATCAAAACAACATTGAGATTCCACTTCACCCCAGTTAGAATGGCCATCAGCAAGAAAACTAACAATAATAAATGCTGGTGGGGATGCAGCCAAAAGGGAACACTACTACACTGTTGGTGGGCCTGTAAACATGTTCAGCCACTCTGGAAAGCAGTATGGAGGTTCTTTAAAACACTGAACCTTGAGCCTCCCTATATCCAGAAATTCCACTCCTGAGCATTTATCCAATAGAACACAAACAGTGCCACACTAAATTGACCAGCACAACCATGTTCATTGCAACATGATTTACCATAGCCAAGATATAGAATCAACCCAGATGTTCCTCAGTGGATCAAGAACATGCTTCCTCAAAAAGGATTATATTGCCCCATTTGGAAGGAAATGGAAGGACTTGGAAAAAATTATATTAAGTGATGTAAGACAGATCCAAAGAAATATAAATTGTATGTTTTCCCTCATTTGTAGTAGTTAGCATGTGCCTATAAATCTGCGAGTAAATACACCAAGTGATTATATATGTATGCATACACATACATGTACACACACACACACACACACACACACACACACACACACACTGGGACATGATAAATTATATATGACTCCAGACATTCATGAATCGAAGCCAAAGGAATATGTGCAGAGGAGCAGATCACAAAGATTCAATAACTGTGCATATGTTAATATAAAACAATATGTTATGAAATAAAAGTGATTCCTGTCATTCTTTTTGTTGTTGATGTTGGCTGAGGGACTTGAGCTCAGAGCCTGGGTGCTGTCTCTGAGGTCTTTTGCTCAAGGCCAGTACTCTGTCACTATGAGCTACAGAGTTACTTCTAGTTTCTGTATGGCTTATTGGAGATAAGGGTCTCCTGGAGACTTTTCTGCCCTGGCTGTCTTCGAACCATTATGATCAGATCTCAAACTCTTGAGTAACTAGGATTACAGGTGTGAGCCACTGGTGCCCCGCTTACTATCATTATTTACAAAATAACTTTTTTTCAAGTCACTGAATAAAGTTGTTTTAGATAGAGGCAGAGATAGAGATAGAGATAGATACATTTATCTGTCAGAGTTTGGGACTCTCTTCTGCTTTTCAGTCACTCACTAACTACTCCATCTTAAAAGTTTTCAACTTCTTTTAACTGACATATTTGTTTGCAACTTCTTTTGTAACTTCTTTTACCGGGCGTATTCTTCAGTCTTGGCACCTTTTCTCCAAACAATTCAAAGCAATATTAAATTTATTACTAGATTTTCATCTCTGATATTATCAGCCTTTTAGTGAAGAATGATGAGTGTCCCTTTTAAAAAATATATGAAAAGAATACTTCCCTTAAACTGTACTATGGTCAATCATCAGTGTGTATATGACCCTAATTGTAAATCTCTTTTGACAACTTTTTGAGGTTTTAGAATGGCAAGATCTAAAGGCATTTTATTGAAAAGGAACATAGCAGAAATGCTTTTGTACAAATAAGGTCTACTATTATGTACACTGGAAATAAAATAAAAATGTTATTGCAAGATATATATTCTGGATATATATATATATATATATATATATATATATTCTGGATAATGGTTTGCATATGTAAACAATGCTTTTTAGTATCAGTGAATAATTGCAAGCTTAAATGTAATCTTTGGATAGAATGAAAAGGAAAATTAGGGGATGGGTAATGAATAACTCCTAAAAGTAGTAGAGTAATTCTTTTTAATTATAATTTTATTATGTTTAAGTAGTTGTGAATAAAGTTTTTCCATTCAACATGACAGGTTATGAGTATAATGCATCTTGATTAATGTCACTTCTTTTATCATCTTCTCTAAACCCAACAATCCCCTCAATTTTTCTAGTTTTATTTTCATATATATATACAATGAATATTGTGATTGCATTCTCCCACGCTGCCTCTCTTCATTTGTCTATCCCTTTCTCTTGACCTTAAATTTCCCCCTCCCCCAATACTTCAAGTACTAACTTCCTGGTTTTCATTTTGTTTACTGTACATTAGCTGTTCAAAGGTGTCATTTTAGATGCAGAAAAAAATCCTGTTTTTTCCCTTTCATTTTCCAGTACCATGGTTGAACTCAGCACACTTGATGGACTTGCTTGCTCGTTTCTGATGCTCTACCATTTGAGCCATTCCTCCAGTGTGGTTTCTGCTTGCTAATTGGATGTGGAATACAGTTTTCTGCTTGAGGCTGACTTACAACCACAGTCTTTCAGGTCTCAGCATACTGATTAATAGTTAATCAGTATGATTATGATTATGGGACAGTGCCTGGTTCAGAATAAATTATTTTTTAAAAATATACTTTATTGTTATTGTAGTGGTGATGTACAGGGGGGTTACAGTCATATAAGTCAGGTTATGAGTACATTTCTTTCAGAACCATGTCAGCCTTTCCTTCATGCTCTCTCAATATTTCCCTCATGTCCCCACCCACACATTGTATAGTTTATTTTCCATCTAGTGTCCAGTGAGTATCACTGCTGTATTTGTTCATCCTTCATCTCAACTTTTAGTTTCCCCCCTTACCCTCCCAAAGACAAGTAAGCTAGCAAACAAGACAAAAGAAATGGACAACAAAAACAGCAACAACACCAACAAAAATCGCTTGTTTCCATTCTGGGAGTTCTTTTTGTAAAATATTATTTTGAATGATCATATGCACGTAACTATTGAGCCTTTGTGATCTGTTCCTATGAAGATCCTCCTCTGATCTCACTGTGTAACTATCTAGAGATCTGTATAATTTATAACATCCCAGTATATCTATCTATCTCTCTATCTGTCTAACTATTGATCTATCTTTACCAACCAGTCTATTTACTTGTAGATTTATAGGCACATTCTAGTTACTACAAATGAGGGAAACTGTGAAACCTATGTTCTTTGGATCTTGTTTACTTCACTTGATAAAACTTATTCCAAGTCTTTCCATTTCCTTTCCATTTCATTCTCTCTGATGGAAGAGTAGAATTCCATCGTGTATATATTCCACATTGTGTGTCTTGGCTACAGTAAATAATACTGCAGTGAACATGGTTGTGCTGGCCGCTTTAGTATGGCACTGTTTGTGTTATATTATATAAATGCCTAAGCGTGGAATTTCTGGATCATAGTGTAGTTCTATATTTAGTTTTTTGAGAAACTTCCATACTGCTTTCCAGAGTGGTTGATCAAGTTTACATTGCCACCAGCATTGTAGTAGAGTTCTCTTTGGCAATATCCACATCAGTGTTGGAGGAATATCAATACCAAATTTCAAACTCTAATACAGAGCCATACAAATAAAAAACAGTTTGATACTGGCACAAGAAAGAATAGGCATGAAGACCAATGGAATAGAAGAACCAGAAATGAACCCACAGACATATAACAACCTAATATTTAATAAAGGAGAGAAAAACACAGGTTGGAAGAAAGACAGCCCCTTCAACAACAAAAAGTACTGGTAAAACTGGATACCCACATGTATAAAGCTGAAACTAGATCCTTTCATATTACCCTGTACCAGAATTAGTTCAAAATTGATCGAAGATCTCAATGTAAGGCCAGATAACATGAAAAAATTACAGAAAGGGGTAGGGGAAACAGGAATCTAGGAATCTAAACACCAGTCAAAACTTCCCAAATAAAGATCCAGAATCACAACAAATCAAAGAAAGACTGAAGAGCTTCTACACAGCAAGGGGCAAAGCTAACAAGATAAATAGAAAGCCCACAGAGTGGGAGAATATTTTGGCCAGCTATTGTTCAGAAAAGGGCTTCATATCTAAAATATACCTAGAGCTAAAAATCTTAACCCCCCCAAATAAACCCTCAAAGAATCAACAACCCAATTAATAAATGGGCTAAAGACTTAGAGAGACTTTGCATAGAAAGACATAAGAATGGCCAATAGACACATTGAAAAGTATTCTGTATTCATAAACTGCTTTGGTCAATGGTAACTCCTTTGTACAACTAAAGATAATAAAAAATTAAAGAAATAAAAAATGTATAAAAATAAAATAATTCAGGAAATAGGAGAAGAAAGAAAAGGAAGAAAGAAAGAAAGAAAGAGAATGTAAAGACAATCAATACTTATTATGTAGGTTTCAACAGCAAACAAAATCATTAAACAACTGGTTTTTCCCCATCTCCTCCACAAGTTATACTGACATCAAATATAGTAAAAGCAGGGGTTATACTGTGGGGGAGGGACATACAAAACAACAAAGAGATAATCTTATAAATGTATTAGAAACACATGCATGAAAGAAAAAAACATTAAAATACATATCTAAGGGTTCATTTTCCTGACATCACATTATCTGACCTTTTCCGCTTGACTCATACATATACTAGATATTGCAAATAAGGGAAACCATGGGACCTATGTTTCTTTGGGCCTGGCTTACTTCACTTAATATAATTTTTTCCAAGTTTTTCCATTTCCTAACAAATGGGGCAATGTCATTCTTTCTGATGGAGGCATAGAATTCCATTGTGTATATATACGACATTTTCTTGTTGTTTAAGGATACAGGTGGACCTGTTGCAACAATGAGAAGTACAAGTTGTTATGTCCAAAACGAGCTTTACAACATCGGTGTGGGGGGGGGAAGGGGGAGGGAAGGAGAAGGATTGGGATTGGGGGGGGGGTAGGGGAGAGGCTGGGAAGGGATGTGAAGGGTAAACAAAGGAGGAGGCTGCAATGCTTGGTAAGAAATGTACGCATTATCCTGCCCATGTAATTGTAACCCTTCTGTACAGTATGTTCACAAATAAAATTAAATTAAATTAAAAAAATCATTACTAGTGTCTTCATTAGATAAAGCAAATTAAGGCACAGAGAAGTTGAGAAACTTACTTAGCTAATACATTTTCTAAGTGAGTAGACAAGCTAAATAGTGAGCTTTTTGAAGACAAGTGTGTTTCTTACTACACTGTTGACACAGAACATGAATTTAAAATATTTAGGATGCTTGAGTACATGAATGAATGAATGAAAGATGAAATATAATTCTTTTGCAATGTAATATGGCGACTAGGGCTTAATAATTCTTAATAAGTGCATAAGATGGCAATGATATCACAATATTATTATGTATAGGTAGTATTTTTACATGAACATTATAATGTGATATATATGTGAAATAACATTAGGTAAATTGAGCAGATACTAAAACATTTTTAAAATTGCAAGGTTGAAAATTGCATAACCATCCTTATGAATCACCAAACTCTACCTCATTAGAACTACTAAAGTATAGTAATGATAATGAGAGTCACACTCTGAGTTCTGTGCTGTTTTGTACTCTGCATTGTTCAAGACAGCAGAAAGCTTACAATAAGATGAATGGCATAACACCATGCAAATCTTACATAGGAGACAAAGTACAATTAGCTAAAAATTATATAAAGTGGTACTAAATGAGGCATAGCTGAATATACTATACAAGTATGTAATGGGAATTGGGAATTTATTATGTGCAAAATGGTGAGCATTAAAAACTAATATTTCTATTTAAATATTTCTTTTATTTTTTCTAACCTTCAGCTAACTACTAATCTTCAAAACAGAGGTATTGGAAAGGAACAAAGAGAAATTGGACAGGTTTTTGCACAGGATTTGTTCACAGACCAAAGTGCATTTAAACTTTTCTCTTTTGAGATTTTTTTTTGCCAGTTGTGGGGCCTGAACTCTGGGGCTGGGTGCTGTCCCTCAGCTCTTCAGCTCAAGGCTAGCACTCTACCACTTGAGCCACAGCACCACTTCCAGCCTTTTCTGCTTATGTGGTGCTGAGAAATGGAACCCAGGGCCTCATGCATTCAAGGAAAGCACCTATTTTTTTAAATTAAGTTTTTTTATTGTGAATATACTGTACAAAGGGGTTACAGTTACATGACCAAGGTAATGATTACATTTCTTATCCAGCATTGTTGCCTCCTCCTTTGTTTTTCCCCTACCATCCCTTCCCTCCACTTCTTCAGCTACACACCCCGACCCCCACCCTACCCCCAACATGGTCGAAGCTGTGGAGACAGTCCAAATTTAATGTTTGAGAGGAAATTAAAAAATATGCAATGCATAATCATCCTGTCAAATACAAGGCTTTCTACTTAAGAGTTGTATGGTGAATTGTGCCTGTGGTTTTCCTACAATTCTATTTGTCTGTTTTCTGAGGATCACATCTAGGATATTTATCTCTGAACAGATAAAGTAAGGCTGACATCTTTAAAATAACAAGTTGAAATAAAATTCGAGTCATTTTGGACTTTAAACAATCCAGGCTAATTTGTTTAAACATATTTATTTGTTGTCTCTCAGCATCCCTTCTTCTCAGCTGTCCCTCTTCTTTCATTGGCCAGTTTGTTTAGATATAATTAATTCCGGTTCCAGGTGTGCTTGCCTCATTTGGTAGACTCCAACCTTTCAACATTGCCTGGCTGTTACATTGTTTTTGCAATTTTTTATTGTGATTAAGTGATTACATAAATTTCACAGTATTGGGGGATAGTGATACTTAAGTCACAAACACATTCTAACTTTCAAGGGGTAAACTGTCTTTATCGTGGTCTATAAAGTTTATGAGTTCTCTGAGCTTTGACAATACAGTTATTTTATCCATATTGGGTGATATGTACATTCCTTTCCTTTTGCTTAGTGTCAGCTGTTCCCTCTTTCCCGCTCATTCCCTCCCTCCCATTGCTGCCATTGAGTTGCTTAGTTTTGATCAATGTCCAGTGCAGCTGATGGGTCCTGCTGTTGTATGTTTTCCTGTTTCCCTTTGTTTCTGTGTCCTCCTCCTAGTTTCCCTCCAATGTGCACATATATACCATATATGTGGTCAGCAGCATGGGGTTATTTAGTAATGATTCAACCAGATAAGTGGAGGTCCTTTGTTTCTTGTTTTTGTTTTTGTTTTTTTTGGTGGGTCGTGGGGCTTGAACTCTGGGCTGGAGTGCTGTTCTGGGCCTTGATGTTTCTTGAGTCTTGTTTATTTTGTTGTATCACCTTACATTTTGGATTTAACATCCACTTATTGAGGAGACCATGTGTCGTTTGTCTCTTTGCTCTTGGCTTACCTCACTCAACATGATTTCTTCTAGTTCCATCCATTTCCCAGCAAATGCCATTATTTTGTCCTTTCCAATGGCTGCATAATATTCCATTGTATATAGGTACCACAATTTTTGGATCCATTCATCTGTGGTGGGACATCTGGGTTGTTTCCATATCCTGGCTATTGTGAACAGTGCTGCAATGAACATGGAGGAGCATGTGTCCTTGTATCCTGGTTCCTGTTGTTCAGGATAGATGCCTAGGAGTGGTATGGCTGGGTCATAGGGGAAGTCAATAGTTAGCTTTCTGAGGACCCTCCAGACTGCTTTCCAAAGTGGTTGTATAAGTGTACAGTCCCACCAGCAGTGTAATAGGGTTCCTCTTTATCCACATCCCCTCCAGCATTTGTCGTTGGCTGACTTGAGGATGTGGGCTATTCTGACTGGGGAAAGGTTGTATCTCAGGGTTGTCTTTATTTGCATTTCCTTCACAACCAAGGACGGTCAACATTTCCTCATGTGTTTCTTTGCCATTTTTATCTTTTCTTCTGAGAAGTCTCTCTTTAGTTCCCTTGCTCATTTAGTAATTGGTTTGTTAGGTTTGGGAGGGATTAGTTTCTTAGTTCCATGTATATACTGGATATTAACCCCTTGTCTGATATATTGCTGGTAAATATTTTTCCCAGTTAGTTGGATGTCTTTCTAGTTTGGTTGCTATGTCTTTAGCTGTGCAGAAACTTTTTATTTTAAGATAGTCCCATTTGTCGAATCTCTCTCCAATTTGTTGTTACCCCAGAAGTCTGTTCAGGAAGTTCTTTCCTGTGCCTATAAGTTCAAGTGTCTCTCCTACTCTGTCCTGAAATTGTTTCAGAGTTTCAGGTTCATGTTAAGGTCTTTAATCCATGTTGAGTTGATGTTAGTGCATGGTGATAGGCTGGGGTCCACTTTTAGTTTTCTGCATGTGGCCACTCAGTTTTCCCAGCACCAGTAGTTGAAGAGGCTGTGGTTCTTCCACTGTATGTCTTTGGCTCCTTTGTCAAATATCAGCTGACTGTAGACATGTGGATTTATTTCTGGATCTTCTATTCTATTTCATTGGTCTTTGGGTCTGTCTTTGTGCCAGTACCAAGCTGTCTTTGTTATTATGGCTCTATAGTAGAGCTTGAAGTCTGGCATCGAGATCCCTCCCATGTTACTGACCTTTTTTTCTGTTTTCAGTACTTAGTAAAAAATATGAGTCTCACAGGCTTTCCTGCCTGGGCTGGCTTCAAACTATGATACTCAGTTCTCAGCCTCCTGAGTAGGAAGGATTATAGGCATGAACCACCAGAGCCTGGCAAATTATTTTCATTGTATTGTCAACTCACAAGTATATAATTTTGAAATAAATTACCTATAGCCTAGTATTCCAATAGCTTTACATTGTAGATGGAAATACTAATGTCTTCATCTAGCATGGAATACATGACATATTACCTTAAGTTAGTGAGATATTCTTACTTTCATTTGTGTAGTTACATTTTGTGAGTAGTTATATATCCAAGGTAACTTTTATGATTTTACATGATATATCTCTCTAAAAGAGATGAGGTATGAATGATAGGATGTCTGGCTACTGGCCTTTGATTAGTTAGCAGAGCATGGGTACAAGTAACAGAAGACACACTCAAGGTATTGGCATTACTTATAACCAATTATATGATTCCAGATTTGAGTTACACATTTGACTTATAGGTTGACATGTTTCAATTATAGAGGCAGAAACCAAGATTTATAATAAATAATCTTTTCCAACCTCAGCACATTGACTTTTTATCCTATAATGTGTTTTTGAAAGTCCAAGTAACTTGTGCCATTTCATCCAGAAATTAGAAGTCTCTCTGTATACATCTCTTTAAAAAGTTAGAAGAATCATATTGTGGAGAATGGTATCACATACCCATGTTTAAATCAATCACCAGCAAGGAAAAGAGATGATCTTTGCATCAAATAAATGGCAATGTTCCTTCCCACCAAAAGATATCCTTCCTGCAGTCAATGGGAAGAAATGTGGTTTTGCCTGCAAGGAACAAGGTCAGAAGAAGAAAATAGATCTGTGGGTTTTTTGTTTTTGCTTTGGTCAGTTGTGGGGATTGAACTAGGGATCCTGGATGCTGTCCCTGAGCTCTTCAGCTCAAGGCAAACACTCTACCACTTGAGCCACAGTGACACTTACAGTTTTCTAGTGGTTAACTGGAGATAAGAGTCTCACAGACGTTTCTGCCCAGGTTGACTTTGTTTTTTTTTTTTTTTTTTTTTTTTTGTCGGTCATGGGGCTTGAACTCTGGGCTTGGGCGCTGTCCCTCAGCTCTTCAGCTCAAGGCGAGCGCTCTACCACTTGAGCTACAGCGCCACTTCCGGTTTTCTAGTGGTTTATTGGAGATAGGAGTCTCACGGTCTTTCCTGCCCGGGCTGGCTTTGAACCGCGATTCTCAGATCTCAGCCTCCTGAGTAGCTAGGATTACAGGCGTGAGCCACCGGCGCCCGGCCCCAGGTTGACTT
Source organism: Dipodomys merriami (assembly GCF_024711535.1). Lineage (NCBI taxonomy): Eukaryota > Metazoa > Chordata > Mammalia > Rodentia > Heteromyidae > Dipodomys > Dipodomys merriami. The sequence goes on along the minus strand of NW_027203493.1, from coordinate 14,375,462 downwards.
TGAACTACAATCCTCAGATCTCAGCCTCCTGAGTAGCTAGGATTACAGGTATGAGCCACTAGAGCCCGGATAGATTTGTATTTTTATCCAAGGGTTTTTAGCCTGCTTGCTGGAGCTCATCTGAATCTAATTTCTCTCTAATTCTCTGTAACAGCTTCCATCTCATTTCTTTTGCTCAGTGCTTGTCACTTGCCACTGAACCTGAAAAGAAGCAAGCTTCATGCCATAATTTTATCATTCGGTGTACTGCCCTACACAGAATTGTGATTTGTGGAGAGCACTAATCCAAGCCCCCTCTAATTTCCCTTCATTGGGAGATGGATTGACAGCAGTGGGAGAGAGAAGCAGTTAAAATCAATCATCATTAATCAACTGGTTAGAAAACTATTTTGTAACTTGTGAGTTTACGACTAGACCCTTTCCCACATGTTCCCCTTCCTCTCTGGTAAATGTAGACATTATTTGAGCATAATTTTAATTAACTTGATTTCTGAATCACTGTGCTCCCTTTGATAGGCAGATGTACAAATGAGAGATTTCATAGCAGGTTGGCAGAACTTTCCTCTCCCACTTGAGAAAGATTCTGCCAATAAACAATTTTGCAATACTGAGTAAGAATCTATCTAAATAAAACAGAATCCAGTTCTATTATACATATTGATATGTCTTGTCCTTGGTAGGAAAAATGACAATGTTCTCTGAGGTAATTCTAAGAGGATGAAATTATAAACCCTATTAAATATATTCCTGTCCTTGACAGTCTTATGCTATTACATATCATATTAAGAATATTCTTCAAATAAATATAGTTAGGATCAACTTTTTTATCAATATGTATGTACTTCCAAGGAGACTGACCTCGTATTCTGGCTGGAGATTTTGCTGATGTATTTGAAATAATTGTTTCTACTTGTTTATACAAGTTTTAAATTTGATTATAAAGTGCCTCATATTTCTCTTTCAACCTTGCTGAATGATATATTCCAGAGTGTTTCAGAGGACTACAACATAAAGCCAGTGAACTGGCCTTAGATAATTCATCTAATAACTTTGGGGATAGAGGGTCAGTGGATATCTCTCCCCTTGGGCTCAGCTCCTGTTCATAGTAGGTAAGTTCTTCTTAGAATTTCTAGAAATTAGCCAATGGATAAGGAATTGCTCCTGATTTGAAAGTCATACATTTTGTTTTCTTGTTTCCTGTTTGAGACGCTGGTTGCTCCTATTTACCACTAATTCAGTGCCTGTATCACCTGTATTGCTGACAAGCTTGCAGGCAATGCAGGTGACCTTGCCCATACACCACACTTTGAGTAGCAAGAAGTAGTGGGTATTTTTCACATTGTAAGTTAAATTAACAGGAATTATTTTCCTTTTGTAATCCTCTTCTTTTTGCTTAAAGGGATTCTAGCCAATAAAGCCATTAAGAAAAAAATTTCAGGGACTAGGCATGGTGGTACATACTTGTAACATGAGCTACTCAAGAGATGGCGATAGGAAGGTTTGAAGCCCTTCCAGAAAAGTTTGGAGAATTATTTTCAACGTGGTATTCCTCAACCCTTTGTTTTCCATTTAGCCCTTGTTATAGATTCCATTCCCTCTGAACTCTGGTCAAATTGTTAGGTAGGAATTAGTGATGCGGCTGCATGTCATCTGTGTTCTTGAAATTTCCTGTCATTTCATTTAAAATTATTGATGGTGGAGATGGTAGAGAAACTTTTACTTTTGCCTATGAAAAGACCTATTATTGATGTTTGTTCATTTTGTATTTGCGTTTATCCTCAAAGAGGAGTAATCTGAACAAGTAGAAATGCAGAAGCATGTTATAAATGCAGAAGGTAGACGAGGTTTCCATCCTGTCTCTGTAGTATTTTCTATCTAGATTAATGCTTGATTAATGTAGGATTTAGAGTCAAATTTTGATGTCTGGTACACAGTGATTATTTTGTCATTTGTATCTATGTCTCATTTAATGTTTGGGACTTATTATATAACTCTATTAGTAAGAATTGATTGCATTAATTGGCCTAAAGTTAGTTTGATTCAGTGTCTAAGTTATCTTTAGAGGGTGTTAGAGGGTGTTATCTTTAGAGGTTGCATACACTGCAACCTGAAGAGCCTGTTTCTATTTTCTCAGTGGAAGCAAACAGATCTGGTAATAATTTCCCCTTCCACCTCTCCTCTGGCTCTTTGCAACTGGTTAAGTAGTAAGTGAAATGGATGGTCAATTGAAGCAATGAAAAATATAGCAAATCCTCTTAGGATTTACTGTACATATATATATACATATATATATATATTTATATATCATCTGGCTGTGACCTACATTTCCACAATAAAAGGACCAAGTATTTGATAAGCTCCTAGGAAAATCTTAAAAATCATCTATCTACTTGTCCTTGATTTCTTTACAACTAAAAACATCTATGGCTATCAAGAATATGTGTGGACCACCATGTAGTGATTTTATTATTTAGGAAAATATAGAAAACTAAGTCTACACATGTATGATACAACAGAAGCTGATGTTTTCAAATATTTTTCAGTGAACAGATAGGGAATTCAATGTCTCACCCATGCTCAGATAAAGCCATACCATTGTGGAATGAATTAACTGTCCCTGTATGTCACTTTTGCTTTCTGCCTAGAAGTGCTGCTCACCACTTGGCAGCAAAATCATTTCATAGAAAGGCCAAATACGATTTTATTGGGAAATATTACTGGGGTTTGAACTCAGGGACCTGTACTTGCAAGGCTGAGGATATAGGCTTGAGCGACACCTCTAGCCACATTCTATTCTAGCTAATTTTAAGACCATGTCTTGCTTCGGCTAACATGTATCTAGGACACTATCCACCTACCTCAAGCTTCTTATGACTGGGATCATAAATGTGGGCCCACATATCCAGCTTCCTTCTGTGGAGATAGAGTCTTGGGGAATTTTTCTTCCCCTAGTCTGTGTTAGAAGCAAATAACTCACCTCCCCTACTATGTACTTTGAGATGACAGACATGCACCATTGCACTCAGCTCTGAGTTGTAAAGGGGCCTCTTAACTTTTTTGCTGGAGCTAGCCTCAAACCATGATTGTTCCATTTCCACCTCCAGAGAAGCCAATGATTTAGGTGTGTACCACCATGGTTAATCCCTGTAATTTTGTCTTTTAATGACTTCATTGACTGGGATCCCTGCAAGGAAAAAGAGATTCGAAAGGAAAAGCATACACTTTATTTAGCTAAAGTTTTACACCACATGACAGTCATTATAAGGAAATGGAGATCTCAAGAAGCAGGTGAACTTGATTTGACCAAGAGTAGAGAAAGCCATGGAGAAATCTGATTGGATAAAGGGGTTCTGAGATGGGTGGAGTCAACCAGGAAAAACAGGAAAACAGATTCCTTTTTCAGAGGTAAAGAAGGGATGGAGGGGAGTGATAAAAAGGATGACATTGATTGATTCATTGGATTTTCTCCTACTATCTCTTCCTATCCCAGAGAGAAAAACAAAGGAGGGGTAACAATGCTTGACAAGTAGCGTACTCATTGCCTTACTCATGTAACTGTAACCCCTCTGTATAGCATCTTTACAATAAAATATAAAAAAAAGATTCATTGGATTCAACCACCATTGAATATCAGCTCCTTTGTACAACTCCTTAAAGATATTTTTTTTGGTTACTGGGGAGAGAACTATAAGATGAGGAGCAAGACTTGGGTATAAAGTGCTCACTGAACAGGTGTAGGGACCTGAATTCAAATCTAATACTGCCCCCCAAGGGGGACCAATTACACACAAAAAAAATCCAAAGAATGGGTGCAGCATTTGTTTCCATATACATTATGCCAAACACCGTTGTCCTGGAGGAGTTAACTGTTGACTACAGTTAAAGTAATTTCTCCATACAGTGGCTCTCAGCCCCCTAGAGACTTTCCTTACTCCAAATTTAGCCAGGGGGCCCATCCACATCCCACTAACACTGTGGTCTCATTCATGCTTATCTTCCCAAATCTCCATTTGGCTTGGATAAAACTGTTTTTTTTTGTTGTTGTTCCATTTTAAAATATTTTTATTGTCTTTAGTTATGCAAAGGTGTTGTCATTCAATAAAGCAGTTTATGATTATAATGCTGGATGAAACTTTACCACCACCTGTCCTTTGGTTCTTAGAAATGTCCTTTCACTTGTTAACAACAATAATAAACAAAATAACTTTCTACATATATATATATGTAGATATATTTATCTATATATATATATATATATATATCATTAAAAGTGCAGACAACCCGAGGGCTCTGTGCACTTGATCTATTCGTCAGGCTTCTTGCATTCAGTTTTCTTAGTGGGAACACTAACACATTATATTCATCTCTGCTTCAAAACAATCTTTTTTTTTAAAATAAGCCTTCTCTGCATCCACTTTCTTTGGTGAGGTCTGGAAACTTTCATTTAGCTGGGGATCAGTGGCCTATACCTATAATCCTAGCTACTCAGGAGGTCGGGATCTAAGGATTGTGGTTCAAAACCAGGCCAAGAAGCTCTTATTTCTAGTAAACTACCAAAAAGCTGGAAGTGGACCTATAGCTCAAGTAGTAGACAGCTAGCTAAAGCACAGAAACAATGCCCAGGCCTGGACTTTTTTGTTTATATATATGTTTACATATATATATGCATATATATATATATATATATATATATACATATACATGCACAAGGTATCTCTTATGTGAGAGTTCTGTGACCAAGTTAGTGGGTAAGGGGAAGAGTCAAAGATGTGTTATCTTTATCTACTATTTTCTGAAATCCTTTAAGCTTAAAATATCCAATATGCCAAGTTGCCATACTTTGAGGTAGCATGTCCTAAAATCTCTCCAGCAGAGTTACAGACAGTGATTCTAACCTTATCTCTATTAGCACAGATGAAAGGTATAGGAAACTCCTTTTTCTTCTCCACTTGATTGAACTATCACAGGCTGTGTTGATCTCTATTTTATAAAAGTCAAATATAAATGGGATAAATAGAGTAGTTGAGAAATATTTTGTTAAAATTATGAAAAGGTTAAAATTTGAATTGTAAATTGCTGAAAACTATCAAATTACTGACAGCATATTGGATCAAGGATTAAGATGTTTTCTCTTGAGAAGGCGGAATGATAAGCTCTTGCCCTAAGAACTATTTATATACATCATTTATTACCTGCGTTGGGTTTGATCTTTGATGAATAATAAAATCCTGCATGTTGTGATCCTTTTACCTCAGGAACTAATTCGCTCCCTATCACTATTCCCTACCCTGGATTTTATCAGATAGTCTCAGAATGTTTTATTGGGACATGTTTTTCCTTATCTCTTTCCTTTTTAATTCCACACTTACAACACTTTTAGGGTATGATATTTGCTTAGGTGTTTGTTTAACTGTGTTTTCAAATTAGAAAAACTTAAAAAAATTACCACTTAATGTTTGGTCTAGAACCTTTGATAAATAATAACTATGTTGGTTAGAAATTTTAAAAAAAACCTGTCAGGATTTTGGATGCAAGTCATTAGGTTATAAAATTCCACCTTCTTGCTCATTAGCTGCCAAACATTTTATGCCAAGTCAAACTTTAGTCAGTTTCCATGGCTTCTCCTACACTTGTCTATGTGCTTCCCAGTAAAATCTAATTTAAGCAAAGAAATCTGCTATGTTTGATATATAACCTTATATATTAATCCTAAGTATAATTAACCCTAATATCAGTTTCCTCATTGGCACCACCCTTCAGGTAATATCTGTCCCCCCTGGCTTCATAATTGCTAGCCTGGTATCCTACCACATAAGCCGTGTACACCTCCAGTCCAGCATTTGTTGGTTACTTTGGGAATGAAGTTTTCTTACTTTTGTTCTCTTGGCTGGCTTAAACCACAATCATCCAAAGCCTAGACTCCTGAGTAACTAGGACTACAAACATGAGCCACCTGTACCAGATTTTCCTCATCATGATTCAGTAAGTGATAATATGTAAGTTGTACACAATAGATTACACAATCTGGAAGATTGGGAAGGTGATAATCATTTATATCAATATGCTATTGTTTGAATGAGTGTCTCTCTAAAGTTCATATGTTGGACACTCACTCCCCAAATTCATATAGTAAGTAATATTTTGGATAGGGTCTTTGGTAGGAAATTGGGATTAAATGAAGTCATGAGAATGTGGTCTCCCATGAAGGCATTGGCTTTACAAGAAGACAGATTTGAGTTAGCAGCTCATCTTGACCCCAAATGCCTTCTGCCATGACTGAGTCAACAAGCCCTTTAGAGTTGTGAGTAGGTTCCAGTACCATACTCTTAGGCTTCCTAACCTGGGTTCTAGAGCTATGAGTTAAATAAACTAGTGTTCTTCATATAAATATCTTTAGTCTCAGCTTCTCAGGAGCTTGAGATCCTGAGGATCTCATTGAGCCAGATCATACAAGCACCAGAGATCCAACCTTGGACACCATCAAAAAATATTACCCAGTGTCTGTTATTTGTTTTGTTAATAGCAGGAAATGAACTCTGACAGGAAACTGGTAGTGAGAGGTAGCCCTCTTGTCTTATGAATATGCGAAAACATGGATGTGTCTTTGGGGCTGTGTAATGGATAGAGGCTGGAACAGTTTTTCAGTGCATTTGTTTTAGTAGGAACTGTGTGTGTTCAGAAGAAGAGACTATCATTGAGAAGTCTGGAATGTCTCAGAGGTTGCCTGAGTGGTCAGGATTAGAACACATGTAGATACTACAGGCCATTCTAAACAAGGTTTCCAATGAAACTGAGGAGAGCATTGGGGACTGGGATAATCATCCTTGTTATGAACGTATGTAGAATTTATGTGTATGGTACCTGTGTCCTCTGGCTAGTTGCAATGAGGAAACTTATGTACAATGAATTACAATACAATAGAAGAAATTCTAGGAGTTTGTGTAATTTGTTGTTTTTAATTTAATTTAATTTTCCTGAACCTTAAAAGGCTGTACAAAGGAGTTACAATTGAATGTGTCCATCAAAGTATACAATGCTTCCTGATCAGGAAAATTTATTTTATCTCCTTGATAAATGAATGGAAACAGAAAACAACACAGTAAAAAAATTCTAGAAGCAAACCATTCAGCCTGTAGTGTGGCTACTTTTAACTTCTTATGGTAAAGACCTAAGAGAGATTTAAAGACAGAATTTGTGGGCTGGAGATGTTACCCAATGGTAGAGCACTTGCTTAGTGTATACAAGGCCCTGGATTCAAACCCCAGCACTGCAGATAAGTAAAATAAAATACTCAAGTACAAATACCTTTAGCTATATGTGATAATGCATAATTTGACCCCAGAATTCTGGAATTGGAGGCAGGAGGGTTTTGAGTTGGAAGCCAGCCTGGTCTACATAGTGGGATACCATCTCAAAACCAAAATAAGAAACAAAAACTGTAACAACGAAAAGTAGGATATACTTTGTAATTAAAAGGGAAGCAGAGTGGAAATTCTTGGGAAATTCTCAGTCTGGCTGTGTGCTACCAAATCAAGCAGCAATTCAGATGAAGGGAAAAATCACATAGCTGAGCAAAGTTTGCTCTGAGATTAGAACAGAATGAAGAAATCTACAAGGTAATGGTGATGTGGAATTTTGTGCTGCTGCTAGTGCTGGGCAGATTCTACACAGCTTTTCTGGTTTCACAGCTCTTCTACGTCCTCAGCCAGCAGTAACCAGAGGGTTGCAGCTTGGTAGCAGGCAATGCCAGTGAGTCAGCTCCAGTTTCTGGCTGTTGTTTCTGTAGCTCCCAGGTATTATTGTCTCAAATTTCCATGAATGAAATCTAGAACAATGGAGGGTGAGTGTGAACAAGACGGCTCAAAGGTTCCTGTTGTTCTATCTGTTGATTGGGTGTTCGTTCCTGTGTGTGTGTGTGTGTGTGTGTGTGTGTGTGTGTGTGTGTGTGTGTGTGTGTGTGTGTGTGTGTGTGTGTGTGTGTGTGTGTGTGTGTGTGTCTAAGGGTTTTTATACCCTGAGCTAAAAGGGCTGGGTCTGATTAATTGCCTTATTGTAATTAGGAGTTTTGGAAGGTAACACTTCATTGAACTGGCCTCAAAACATTCTGATTGATTATTACTTCATAATCAGGTTTTTTTTTATGCCAACCCTCTCCTCAGAGTCATAGGAAGGTTATTAAACTATAAGGCGCCAGGTTGGGGAGATAAGATTCTAGGCCAAAATACTGTGCAGGAGCCCTGGGTCCTGTCAAATCTATCCTTCCCATGAATGAAAGACCCTGAATGGTTCTCAGAGATCTTCTAAGCTGCCTTTCTTACCATAGTCCCAGAGCTCTAAAAGGGCAGGGAGATTTGGAGTGGTGAGCCCCTCCAACCCAGGCTTCCCTCCTGGGATTGCCTTGAATTTCTGCTTCTTGTGTATATACAGCATATACACAGGGTTAATTTTGCTGGCCTGAGTAATACAAGGGCAGCACAAACATGGATAGATTTCAAAGGATTCATGGATAGCTAGGGCACCCAGGCACAAAATGACTTCAGGAATAAACTACGCTAGAGAATTGCTGGGACAATGGCTGGTGGAACCACGAAGTGGGACTATAATCTAAACCTTCAGATACAACACTACCCCAATACAACATCAGCCTGGGACACCTGCAGAATGAGACTGCAATTGGAGGGAGTGGAAGTGTGGCTTACGCTTCATCCAAGCCATGGGAGGAAGGCTTTGGGTGCCTGATTCCCTCATTAAAGTGCAGAGGATGCAGGATATGGGGATCCAAAGTGAATACTTGAGAACTCTAAGACTTGTTTTCCTTGTTGAGTTTTTTCTTACTTGAAACCTTACAACTTCCTTCCTGCTCTCTTTTTTGGAACCTGAATTTAGAATGAGCATCCTTTGTCTATTGCACCATTGCATTTGAAAGTTAATAATTTGAGAGTTTCTTTTTCCTTCTTATGTGTTTCCTTTGTCTTGTCTTTGGGAGACACAGAAAGGGAGGCACAGAAATTGTGGGACAAAGGTTGAACATATGAAGCAGTGGTACACACTGGACACTATACTGAAAATGAACTGTACAACTCGTAGGTGGGGACAGAAGGGAAAAACTGGGAGAGAGTGACGGAAGGGGAGACATGCTCAGAAAGAAATGTACTCTTTATCTGACTTATGTAGCCATAACCCTTCTGTACATCACCTTTACAATAACAATGCATAAATGAATAAATAAGAAAGTAAATAACCTGTTTTGACTTCAGAGGTGACCATTCACCGCAGCATGAATCCTGTCTTGAGTCTCTGATAAGATTCTGGACTTTGTAGTTATGAGTTGGTGTTTGAATGAATTAATAGCTTTGGGCCTGTGCATGTAGAAAGGACATGGGTTTTGGGGACTGTGACAGAGGGAATAATTTGAATTATATCCCAATGTCTATGTGCTAGAGATGGGGCTTTTGGAAGATAAGTAAGGTTAGATGGAGTCACAAAGGTAGATGCCTCAAGATGGCATTGGTAGCCAAATAAGAGGAAAATGGAATCAGGTAGCATGCCAAGTGATGCTCTTTGCTGTCTTCTCATGCAGACATCAGCAGATCCTGGTGATAGGCTTTGAACTATTTACCCTTCAGATCCATGAACTGTGTAAACTTCTGTTCTTCGTGTCCACCCATGTCTCTGGTATTCTGTCATCAGGAACTAGTGAAGGATTGACCCTCACCCTATTGTCCCAGGCCCATAAAGACTCCAGACAAAATCCCAGGTATGAGCAAACTCGTTTGAAGTGCAGGCAGGGCATTCTACCTAAGCCCAGCTGTAAACATCCCATTGCGGGCCCACCTGAAAGGCCCCCACCTCCCTTGACCTGGTGGCCTTTGCATGAACCTCTGCCTCCTTGCTCGGACCTCCTATAAACACCCAGCTCCTGTCCCAACTCTGGGACACAGCCTCCAAACCCGCAGCAAGGTCTGTGCCCCTGGCTGTTCCTCGGTAAACAGTCTGGCCTGTTGATGATCGAGTCGGGCCTATTCCTTTTCCATTCTCCTCCATTTTCCTAACATAGGGTGCTGACACCCAGGAGAGGAAAAGCGCCAGGAGTAACTGGGTGCCCCCTGCCGAGGGGCCACCCCCCCCTCCTTGCCCCCTCTCACTGAGCCTTTCTGCTCCCTTCCTCCTCCTTCCAAGGCCTTTCTCCATCGGTAGTGCAGAGCCCCCTCCCCTCCCCCGAGCTTACTTTGGGCTAAACAGCCACTGGACAGACCTCCTGGCCTTTGCCTTAGTAAGCTCGCATGCCTCCTGGACCGTCACCCCATGTGGCTTGAGGTATTATTGGCTCCCTGGATAAACCCAGAAAAGGCCTGATCTGCCCCCTATTGTCTCTCCTTTATCCTGTCCCCGAACTCTGATCTCCATTTGACCGACTTCACCCACCACCTAAAAGCCTTCAGGACAAGGTAACCAACCTGGTCCATGGCGGAGGCGCCCTGACACGGATCCTGGAACTCCAGGAGTCCCTTCCTTCTTGTCTGTGGGGTCCCTAGAGACTCCAAAAGTCTCTCCCTTCCTGACTCCCTGACACCCTTTAAGTAGGACCTTCGGGGACGCCCTCTCCTGATTACTGGGATCCGCCGTCCCTCTGCCTTCCCAAAGCACTGGGGATGCCTGGAGCAGCGGGACAGGCGCCCTTGTCCTACCAAATTTTCCAAATAGTCTCCCAGAGACACCCCATGGGCATGCCTGAGGTCTAGACTTAAGACTCCGGGCCGACTGATTTACAGTTAAAAGAAAACCTGACGTTTGTCTACCGAAATCTGGTCTCATTACCATGGCCACCGCTGGCCTAAATTCTGAACCTTACATTTTACTCTTCCTGATTTAAACAATTCTCCAATGAAACGGCAAGGAGTCTGAAGTCCCCTACCCTCCTCTACCTCTGCTCCAGAAAACCCTCCCTCTGCTTGTTCTGTTCTGTCCACCAAGTCCTTCTCTGACCTCCACTCCAGAGGGCCCCCCCCCACCGCCTTGATCTCCTGCCTTGCTCACCAAACCCTTCTCTGCCATGAGCCTCCCAACTATCTCCTCCATTTTTCTAACAAATAGAATAGAACAGAATATAATAGGAGGTTTTGAGTGTGGCACATTCATAGATGCTCAACAGGTATTAGCTTGGTAAGAGAATGAATGCATGAGTGAATGGTTATAGAAAGGAAGCGAGAAAATTGTAATTGCATGAATGAGGGATCATTTTACTTTCCTTTTTTTTAGTTTTATTAATTCACTTAAATGTGTTCTGTCTTGATTAGTTTCCATGTAGCTGTGAATAAATATAACTTTTTATTCCAAATGATTTTGCCTTACATAACACGAAATCAAGATTACTGCCTGACAAAAGAGTTTTTATTCTTTAAACTACCTATGGTTATGGTCCACAAAGTAAGTGTGAACAGAACACAGATGAATGGAATTGCTAATTATTCTTTCCTACTGAGGCCATTAGTCATAACAAAGGTAAGTGTATGGACTCCCACTGTTTTAGTAAGCAATTGCTGCTAGGGCCTATTTTCTATATTTTATACCAGGACACATTAGACATTTGAGACTAGTGCTATAAGAACCTTGCATGGTTGTGAGGTGAGCTTGCTTTGTCAGATTTTCTTCTTTAAACTTAATTGTCTTTTTGAGTGTTAGCTCTGAAAGGCATGTGTTAGGTAGTAAGCACTAAACTGTGATTGGAGGAGTTTTAAAAACTACTGAGGCTCATTTCTTGAGACTCTAATTTAATTTTGTTAGGTGAGGTCTGAGAAGCAGGATAATTAGAAGATCCCTATGTGATTCTAAAAGCACAGAGCCAAGAATCAGGAGCTTTTAAGAACACAGGATTGGCAACAGCCCATTTAAACTTTTTGTTTCTCACTTTCCTTCTTTGGGATGATGAGCTACACCATAGAATTCAGGAAGGATTAAATGAATTAATATATATGTTTATTACATAATAATTGTAGATAATTGTTGTTGATGGGTAACACATCAGTTGTAGTGATAGCTAAGTTTTTTTTAAACATATACTATGTTGAACAGCATTATAGGATTTTTAGTCAGTTATTTCTTTTATCATTTATCACCACCTTTTGGAGAGAAGGTTGTTATTCCTGTTTTACACATATGAAAACTGAATTTGAGGTAAATTTTCCCAAAGTCTACAGCTCTTAGGGATTTCCCAAGTATTAAATCTCAGGTGGTTTGTATTCAGACCATGTAACAAAAGCCATAAATTGAATTGCAAAGTAAAATGTATTTTTGATAAATACTAGATGGTTGAATATTTCAAATGCAATGGCATAAAAGAATTAATATCAGAGCAGTTCTCAGTTGTGCTAAAAATGACTAAATCTTTGTAGAAGCAACTCATTTCCTGCCATGAAACAAGAATTTTTAGAATACTTATTGGCTTTTGACAGACATTTTATTTCCAGACAATTGACTACATGTATTTACCGTATTCATATTCTCTTCCTTCTGTTATATCACAAAGAGTATTTGCATGAAAATAAGATTTCATTTCAGCTGGATGTTTATTTCTCACCTGCCCCTTCGGAGGACATAATGACTTCCAGAGCTGTGAGTTTCCAAATAGAGAATATTCCTTCAAGTTGGAACAATGAAGGAAGCTTTGGAACAAAGATTTTCAGCACATTTGCCCTCCTATTTAAAGAGACGGTAGCTCTGTGGAGTGCAAAAAAGGCTTAAGATGCTTATGAAATTCACCAGCTGTAGTTCTATTGTAACTAGTCTCGTCCTATTTTCTAGAATCTAAAGAAATTATTTCAATTTATCTTGTTTTATTCGCTGGATGAGCCCTGCCTCCCCCCATCCCCATTTTTCCTCCCTGAGTCCATTTAGAGTAACAATTGTCTGAAACTACTTCCTTACTCTTCAGCTTCCTGGCTGTGTTTGAATCTCTAGCCAACAGTCTTTTTCTTGTTCACATGTAATGGGTCACAGAAGTTTTACTTTTTTCTACCCTTGTGGGGTCATAGTTCCCTAAATCTACTTCAATAAAGTTAAAGTCTGCTGAAAACATTCTAATATTATTCAGTTTACACTCGGTCTTGAATGTCCTATGTTGGATTTGTGTACTTAACACTTTCATGATCTTCAGTGAAACTTGTTTTGGTTTCATCTTTCATATATTGGGTTATGTAAGATGGATCAATATTTCAACACATCAGCTATATTGATTAAATTGTATTAATGCAAACCAGGCACTGGTGGCTCACACCTATAATTCTAGCTACTAAGGAAGCTGAGATCTGAGGATCATGGTTCAAAACCAGCCTGGGCAAGAAAGTCTGTGAGACTCTTATCTCCAATAAACCACCAGAAAGCCAGAAGAGGTACTGTGGCTCCAAGTGGTAGAGTGCTAGACTTGAAGTGCCTAGGTCCAGAGTTCAAGCCCCATGGCAAAAAAAATTAAAAAACCTAAAAAAACAAACAAAAATTGTATTAATGCTTATTGCATCTTGCCCTTGTTCTATAAAAATGAAAAGAAGAAAATCAAACAACTAATATTAACATGGCTTAAATAAACAAGAAAAACATTTAGCATACTGAATTGTAACTCAATAGTTTATGAAATCTTAATGCCAAAACATGATTGAGGTTATATAGTCTTGTGTTTCATTTTATTTTTTTGTGCTGTTCTTGGGGTTTGAGCTTAAAGCCTGAGAGCTGTTCCTAAAGGCTAAAGCTTTTCTACTGAGGCCACAGTTCTTCCACCTCTACTTTTTTGCTGATAATTGGAGATGAAGCATCACATGGACTTTCCTGCTCCAATTAGCTTCATATCAAGACCCTCAGATCTCAGCCTCCCCAGGAGCTAGGATTACAGGCATGAGCCCAAAGTGCTCATCTATCTAGCTTTCTCTTCTTTCTTCCTTCCTTCTTTCCTTCCTTCCTTCCTTCCTTCCTTCCTTCCTTCCTTCCTTCCTTCCTTCCTTCCTTCCTTCCTTTCTCTCTTTCTTTCTTTCTCTCTTTCTCTTTCTCTCTCTCTCTGTATATGTATATATATATATATATATATATATATATATATATATATATATATATGTATACACACAGTTTGGTAATTGTATGACACAAATGGAAGTTATATTCAATTGTCCATAAACAAACTAAGATTAATATTTGCTTTATGTCCTTTCAGACAAATCAGTTTATCTTTTTTGGATTTGGAAACACAAATGCATCTGGAGTTAGAAATAGCCACCAGGCACTGGTGGCTCATGACTATAATCCTAGCTACTGAGAGGCTGAGGCAAAGAGATCTGAGGACTGTGGTTTGAAGCCAGAAGTGGTGCTGTGGCTCAAGTGGTAGAGTGCTAGCCTTGAGCAAAATAATCTCAAGGACAATGCCCAGTCTCAGATTTTGAACCCCAGGATTGGGAAAAAAGAAAGAAAGAAAAAACAAAAGGAAGGAAGGAAGGAAGGAAGGAAGGAAGGAAGGAAGGAAGGAAGGAAGGAAGGAAGGAAGGAAATAATTTAAATAAAAATGTTGTTTGGCTGATTTTGACAGAATAGAAAAACATCTAATGAATATAGTGTTTTCTTTCAAAATGATTATATTAAGTGGTTATAATTACTGTTTTTCCATCTTATACATTTTATTATTTATTTATTTGGTAGTTCTGCAATTTGAACTCAGAGATTTGCACTTTCTTCTCAGCAATTACTTTGCCATTGAGTAGTGCCCTGAGTCTGTCACTGTTACTTTAAATTATATATTTCAGTTTCTAGCAGCATCAGTGAATTGCCTACTTTGCAAAAATAATTAAGTACAATTCTTACCCTTTTCTTCTATTTCTCCACCTCAACATTTTCCAGTATTTATTAGCTATATTTTAAATGGTTAAGAATTTATCAAATTTACCATCTGTTCTCCCACCACAATCCTCCAGATGTTCAGCCATAACAGAACACGTCCTGGATTTAATGATCATCAAGAGTTCCTTCTTTCACACACTTTCATTGTTTCATTTTAGTTGTTACTGATCTCCAGGCTAGCTGGACTATATCATTTTTTTCCTAGAAAAATTCAAAGGTACTATACTTGTAGACTCCACAGGTTTTAGTGTCTGTTTTTGTTTTCGGTTTTTGGTTGTGGTTGTTTCTTTTGAGATGGGTTCTCCCTTTGTAGCCCAGGCTAATATTGAACTCCTGCCATGTTTTCTGCCAGCCTACTGAATAATAAGATTATAGATGTTACTACTCTGGGCCTTCTCTGTCTCTCTCTCTATCTTTCTCTCTCTCTCTCTCCCTTCCTCCCTCCTTTTCCCTCTCTCTCTTCCTTTCTTGTTATTTTCTGTTTTGCTTTTCTGGAAGGAAATATTTTATATTTAGAATATTGCTGGGTGAGACTCATTTCTTACTCTCAGAATTTTATGTTTGCATCTTCTTTAGTGCGAAACCAACCAGTCTTTCTCTCTCATTCTCACTCTTTCCTCCCACAGACAATATAACAGAATATATAGCACAAGATATATGTATATATGTATCTGTATATATATATATATATACACACAGATATATATATATATATATATCACTCATACATGTGTAGTACTAGCTCCATTACTTTGGAGAACTCTAATTACTGTGTATACCATAAAATCTTTTCCTTATCACTTTTATTAGTGTTGACCTCTAGGATTATCTAACTTAATCTTTGGTGATAAACTTCTCAAAACTTTGAATATATTCCATTATTTTGTTGTCCACAAGTCTTTGTGGAGCATTGGGTCCCTATGAACATAGATCTATAAATTCAAGGGAATAGATTATTTTAAAATGTTGTAATTCTTATGTAAAAAGACCGGTTTTGCTCTTTAGGTTTGTTATGGGTGGCTAAAAATGAAAAAAAAAAGTCACAGAGATGAGAGGAGGTGGTGATATGAAAGAGAAACCTTCCTTATCATCCTACTTCACACAATTTTTAACAACGTATATATTTTGAGAGATTATTTGGAATGTGTCAGATGGAAAGAATGCGGAATAACTTCTGGGTAGAGGAAATTGTATCTATGAGTCACTGGGCAATAAAGTAGTGTCAATTGTGACAAGGTAGATGCTAAGAGAAATATTTTTCAGACTGTCCAGGCATCCACCTGCACCAGAGTTCCCTAGAGTCCATGTTAGAAGTGCAAAATTTCAGGTCTCATTTTAGGCTTATTCAGTCATAATTATAGAATGTGCCACCTAGGGTTCTGCATGAAAAGATACCAAGAAAACACATCAGGAGATTCAGGGAGAGTGGTTTCTCTATGCACTCAAATGGGCTAATAACTACATTAGAATTTTGAGACTGTGTAAGAATAACTTGGAAGGAGCCAGCTGAGTTTAGTTTGCCGTGATTAAAAATGTGAATTTTGTCCTATGGGTTGTACAAACACAGAGAGGAAGTTTAGAGATGTTGTCTCTTAAAAAATTCTCCATTTTAAAAGTGTCACTAAGCAGGAAATGTAGAGGTCTGGTGGTGGTTTCTTCCAGGGTGTGGGTTCTTTGTTGTATCTGTTTGCTTCCATTCTTTTCATTTTTTTTTTGATTTTCTATATTTAAAAATAGGTGTAACATTCAAATATACAGTTTATAAGAAGCAATAAAAGAATAGTCTGTGTAACATTGTTCTAAGTTAATGTATTATAATAGACTTGGGACAAGAAATAAGATCAAAGAAGCAGTTACTAAAGGAGCAGTTCAGGATAGTTCCTGAATTGATAGAATAGATTCACAACTAGGGATCAAGATCCACTTTATGGTATCGTTAAAGAAAAGTTATTTTGGTAGTTGCTACAAAAAAAGGGAACCTCTGTGTTTGTGCTGCTCATATCTGTAATCGTAGCTGAGAATTGAGATTTGAAGGCAGGCTGAGCACACAATTCCTCGAGAAGCAGCAAAAAGCCTGAAGTAGAGGTGTGGCTCAAATGGTAAAGTGCCAGCTATGAGCAAAAAGGCTGAGCACAAGAGGAGGCTCTGAATTCAAGTCTCTGTAGTAACATGTGTGCGTGCGCACACATGGTTGAAGCAGACTATTCAGGGCTATTAAGCCCTGTTTTTCTCTGTGTTTTTCTCTGTGGTAGAGCTTTTGCCTAGCATACAGCAGGTCCTAGGTTCAGTCTCTATTACTGCCCTTCCCAAACAAACATAAAAACAGGAAAAATAGAAAAATCACATCTTTATCAACATGGGATGAGATATTTTAGTCAGTTGTATAAGTGAAATGTCATAGAGAGGAAACCAAGGATGACCAAAGTAAAATGAAATCTTTGAAAATTTAGTAGCAAACTTGATCTGGGGAATATATCAAACGTGAAAAAAAAAGAAACCAAATAAGCAAAAAAACAAAAAAAATCTCTCGTGGAGTACTTTCTTTTACTAATAAGCAATTGACCTACTTACTTCAAAGGCCAATTGTACCTGTTTCTTTTGTGTCTGAAAATTAGAACATCAAAGCAAAAACGGAAACAAGCAGAGGAGAAATCAAGCTGGAAAAATATAAAGGCTCTTTTGTCAAGGAGTGATCTAGCTAGTGAAGTTGCTAGAATAAGACAAGACACAAAAACCATGCGTGCTTCACCCTCATCTGAAAAAAATTTGTTGCTCTCACATTATGTGCTTGTATTCCTAAGGGAGTTGAGTGTCAGGAGAAAACACTTGTTTTGATAAGTAATAACCACTCATGACCCACTTGAACCTTTCTCCATAAAGTTAACTACATATTCAGAAGTGTTTCCATGTACTATCATCAAGTCAATTTCTTCTCTAGAGAAAAACCACTGCCACTGATTGCATGTGATTGCTTTGCTTCTTCCCTGGGAAACTAATTTGATTAATTGGCAATGTGATCTATTACCTATTATGTTTCCAAATCTTCTTAGAAATAATGGTTTCAAAAATGTAGTCATAAGCATTACAGAATATGATGTATGTATAGAGATGGAGTTAAAGAACAGTAAACTTCCTGAATCACAGAAATTTGTATCTGAAAAATGAAGATGTTTATCAGCTATGATTAAAACATGTGGTCTCCAGTTTTTGGTCATATGTATGTAGCTAATACTTTGAAGAAACAATAAAATAAAGGAGGAAGTTAAAAATAACAAAAAAAATTAAATGAAAGGAAAAGAAACTTGAAGGAGGGAAATTCAACGTAACTTTAGAAGTTGAGGTGTGATGATCTCAGAATCTGTCTTCTCTCTGTGTATCTGTAATTAGTGATTACAAATTGGGGCATTAGAAAAAATGGAAAAATTGCACAAAATTATGTGTATATCTATTGCTTTGGCTACCAATAGTGAATTTAAACTGCAAATGGCCAAATTTAGTAAGTGTAATGGTCTATTCAGCACAGCAGTGACATTTATTTATTAAGTTATTTCTACACTGAAAGAATTTTGGCAGAAGGAGTTTCTTTTAATATTTTATTTTCAAGCTAGCTGGTTACATGTCGAGGTCAAGGAAATGTGTGAAAAACATCTGTATTCAAATCTAATTCAAATTGACTCCTTATCTCTCTTCACGTTGCATTGAACTCATTGAGACAGATGTATCCCCGGTGACACTGCAGCTTACACGGAACTTACTCCAGAACTGAGTCTTTATACATTTTTTTGTAGGATTACTTATAATTGCAAAAGAACTCTCAGTCATTTTGTGTGATGTAGAGAAACCATGCATCTTGCTGCATTCAGCAAAATCTGCAATGGGCAAACTTCAGTAAAAGGATTAAATGGAAAATGCAGCCAACATTTTATGAATGCTATACATGTACTCTGAGTTTAGGTCATTGTCCAAACCACAGACTTAATGAATGCCACTTTATGAGTATGGGAACAGAGACTAATTGGCTGCTTTAACGGAGTTTTCTCCATTCCACACCCGTTCCTTGGGGCTAAAAGGTGAAAGTTTCTACAGAAAACTAGATTGCGGGATACATTTTTAGAGTGGTTTTTTGTTTTCCATAGAATGTTGAATTCTCAGCATGAGCTTCTGGAAGTCCATTGAAGTTCAAGGCTAGGACTCTCAGTTTTAAGGCTGAGAACTCCCTAGAGAGAACGCCTCCTGTTTTCTGCAATCTGCTTTTAGTGGTAAGGAGTTTTGCCGCTTTCATCCATTCTTACAAGTCTAAGAGAAAGGTAAGACTTTATGATAATACTTCCTGCTCCATTTTAGGCAGGCAAAGTAAACACAGAGATGGAACTCAGAAGGCCTATACTTCATCACATAGCTTGTGTTTTTGATATCAACATGAACTAAGAGCACCAAAGTCAGGAACAAAGAAAGGCATTCATGCCATGTGTCCATAGCCTGATAAAGACAGAAATGTAGTCTACATTCTGGTTGAACCAGATAAAAAATAAAGCCAAACACAGAACACAAAGGAATGTGATGGAATGAAATTCATTGTGCTCTGTTGTTTTGATTCTTTTTCCTTGAGGCCAAATGGCATAGTGCCAATAGTTTCGCTATTGTTTTGTGCATTTTTTTGTGAAACTCTTATTTTGTGAAATAACTGTTTGGTCAGCTCAAGTTAGGTTCAGCTGCAAGATCCTATCAGCTTGAATTTGGCAATATGGGCACTGAACATGTTATTACTTTATCCGTGTAATGCTGATGACAACTCCTGTATTCCATCAGATGACAAATGTCAAATTCTTCATTTGGCTTTCACCACTCACTATACTTTCCTCCATCTTTATCTGTTTATCTTGCATTTTTCTGCACCTTTTCCAGTTGTTCCAGACTGCTTGCTATGCCAGTCACATCTCAGATTTCCACCAGTTTTCTTCCATTGCTCAATTTACTCAACATTAATTCATCTGTTAACTTATTCTTTCATTCACTTATCTTTTATCAAACCTGTTTTAATCTAGCAGCTCTAATAATCAGGAGGGATGGAAATAGTGAAAATGATAAAGCATATGTCTTGATTTTTTTTTGTGACACACTGTAAGAGTAGAAAAAATGGGCACACCAGTACCAGCATAGTTGAACAGAACCATGCCATTAAAGAAAAAGTAGTTTTGATACATACAGATACTAAAGGGAATTCACACATTGTCAGGACTGACCAGCAATAAAGTTCACAGAGCCCTAGGTAAAAGGAAAATTCACGACTCCTGTTTAAAGGCGTATGCAGCTTGTGAAGATGGTGTCAGTAAAGCAAACAGGATTCTGGGGTGTAAATGTTGTGTACCTATGAACTGAATTAACCATACTGTGGATGTCAAGGATGATTTTCATGAGCCTGTGTCCACTTCACTGAGACCTAAAGGATGAGTGGCAGTTAGACTTGCATTTCTTTTGCCATTCCTATTTGCAACTAATATATTCTTGTTTTTCTAATGCTACCAGTCAAATATAGCCTAATATCAATGGAGGATGTAGCTTTCTCAATTTCTTTTTAGGTTTTTGGTGATAGAGATTATTATGTTGCCAAATCAGGTTTCATCCTATGTATAAGATGAAAAGCAGAAATTAATGCTAGTGTTATCTCACTTAGAACTTTTCAAAGTAAAAATGTATAAGTAGTTCTGTCATCATATCTAAATATTTATGGATGTGCATTTTATAGGAATTTGGTGACCAGAGTTCTTTAGCATAGATCTGCCTCTGACCTTGGACAAAACACTCTTTGAATCAAAGCTTTCTAGTCTAGGAGGGAAAAAAGGAAGGATATTTAAGGTGTGAAGTTTTAAGATAGTAACAATAGAATTTTCTTATTTTCTTTAGTAAAAAATACAGTAGTTAATTTTATCCTGATCTACTTTTGTGGCATATAAAGCACAATGTTGCCTGAATTGCTGACAGCATACATACAGCAGTGTCTGCCAAAGGCCATCTTCCACAGCCAATCTCTTTTCTTAAATAACCACATTAAATCCCTAAGGTGGTCAAGGCTATTCCATTCTAACATTAGTTAAAGGTCACCTCTACTAGCAACCAATTTTTGTATTTCCCTAGGGTAGCTGCTTAAGACTACATTCATTGTCTATATTAACTTCTCCACTGCATCTGTTAAATATCAAAGTAATTAAAGACTTATATTGAGTCACTTTAGTCTCCAGGAAAAAAAAAAGTTTTTTAGACCAAGAGACTTCAGATGATGTAGCTTCAGAAAGGTGAAACTATATACTTCTACATTTTTGAAAACTTTATTCTTGTTAAGTTTATTAATGCAATAGTGTGAATCAAACATCCCAGGCAAATTAATATTTGTTCTATATTAATCCAGATAGCTTAGGTTATGTTGTGATATCAAAGGATCCCTCAAATTCACAGACATAAAATAAAATAAATATTGAGGAATATATAAGGTCTCTGTGGATGGACAAATATTCTCTTGTGTCATCATTCAGCCACACATAGATTCAACCTATATGCAAGTATACCCTCAGGGGTACAAACCCCTTGATAGAACAGAAGAGGGTAAGGGGGAGAAAGGACTGGGTGATTTTCTATTAAAATTGAATATTTTACCTGAAAACTGCACACTTACATCTTCTCACAAGCCATTGGCTAGAAATAGTGATAGAACCCAGACTAAATGCACAAGTCCAGAGAATTACAATCTTCTATGTGTGCAGAAGAGGAATTGAATGCTAAGAAATCTCTACAACATTTTTATGCATTAAAGAGATGATAGAGGAAAAGATAATGGAAGGGATGATTCTGATCAAGAAGCACTGACACTGAGATGGACATGTTAAATTATTACAACCTCGTGAAGTTCAGAAATCAAAATAAAATATGTTGGGCTGGGAAGGTGGCTCAGTGGTAGAGTTCTTGCCTAGCATTCATGAAGCCCTGGGTTCAATTCCTCAATACCACATAAACAGAAAAAGCTGGAAGTGGTATTGTGGATCAAGTGGTAGAGTACTAGCCTTGAAGCTCAGGAACAGGACCCAGGATTTGAGTTAAAGCCCCAGGACTGGCAAAAAATAAATACATAAATAAAATAAAATATGTTAATCAAAGAAGTGTTTATTTGGAAGTCTCAGAATTCTAGAATTAAATTTCAATAAAATGTATCACTCTGGATAGATTCCAGTTTTCTGGGTGGCTAAGAACATAATCATGGTATTACACACCCTTAAATGGTACCTTTCATCTATGGCACTGGTGTTTTATTCAGCTTATGATTATATGCTTATGTATATGTTTTTCTGTTTCTGGATTGAAGTTTTTCCTTCCTCAATTATCTAGTTGTTGACTGACTTTTGTCTACTTCCCAAGAGACCATAATTAAAGCTTGATGCATTTCTATAAGGAGCTTGCAATAATGTTTGAGTATCAAGTAGGCCCATAAATCACATAATTCCTCAAATCATATTTCTTAGACCATATTCCATTTCAAACATCCATAAATCGGTCTTTTGATAACATGTTAAAGTTTTTAGTCATGCACAAATTATGGTGAGTGAATATATCATCCTTGCTGAATATTAAAGCAAAACCACCACTTGATTGAGAAAATAAGCTTAGAATTATCTATAGACACCTCTGGACCCATTGCCATGAATAATTAATTTCTTGTATTAGTTTCTTATATCATAATATCCACATATGTAATATAAGTGTAACTTCTTTATTAGATTAGCAATATGCAATATGAGGTATTTAGAGGTTTGTATAATGAATATACATATATATATATATATATATATATATATATATATATATAATTCCTATAGTTTTTTTGGGTTTTTTTGGGTCCGGTCGTGGGGCCTGAACTCTGGCTGAGGAATCGAACCTAGGGCCTCAGGCATGCAAGGCAAGCGCTCTACCACTGACCACCTTCCCAGCCCCTAATTCCTATAGTCTTATTGATTAAATATTTATTTAAGCCATCTATACCTATTGACCTCTCACTGTTTATCTATGTCAATATATCTCCATATCCATATATATATACATACACATATAAATATCGCTACACATATGTCTATCTATCATCTCTCTCTATGTATGTATGTATGTATGTAGGTAGGTAAGTATGTATCTGTCTATCTATATATAATGATAGCATAATGAATTAACCAAGCACTACTTTGAAAAGTGTGTGAGGAAAGATGGGAACTTGCTCAAAGTATATTGACACATATATGGAATAATCTCAATGAAATCTCCTGCAGTTAACATACTAATATAGGCTAAATAAAAAACAATAATATTAAAAAGTTAAAAGCAAGTAAAAATTGAAATGAATTACTGAAGTAAGTGATTCATATCCTAACATTTAGAGGAGAAAAATCAAGTGTACAAAGAGTATAGAGTTTCTTCTTAGAGGACATTTCTCTTTAAACAATAATATTTAACATTAGATAGGAATTACTATTTAATCATCTATCAAGCCAGATGTCTTTTTGTAGTGGTTTTGGGCTAAATGGAATACAGCAAAAGATTTTTTTTGCTTAAATGCATCTATAATTTATTTTTAATTTATTATAAAAGTGATGAACAGGAGGGTTATAATTACATAGGTAAGGTCATGAGTACATTTCTTTTTGAACAGTGTTATCCCCTCCCTCATTTTTACTTGTACCCCCCTACCCAACTTCCTTCCCCCCAAGTTGTGAAGTTCATTTCCCACACAGTATCTGGTAAGTAGCATTGTTGCATTGGTTCACCCTTTGTCCTACCATTTCTGTGAGTCCCCTTCCCTCCCCAAAGCAGATAGTTATTTACAAGACAAACGATTCCTTGACTATTCTCTGAAGAGCTTGCAGGTAACCCAGCAGACATATGCAATGAGTTTGAGAGATCCTGCTGCTTCTCAGCTTGGAACCAGCCCAACCATTCCAACCTGGAGCTTTCATTTGTACTAAGAAGTGTGTCAAGGATGGTTGACATTTATCTGGAAGATACTCTACATCATCATCCTGACTACCCCCATTGTGGTAAAAGTAGACAGGACATCTGCCTGGCTCTATCACAAGCTGCGGATTCTTGGTGGAAGGCCACTTTGGGTCTCCTAGAACACAAACTTTGGGTCTGTTGTGTGAACCTGGGAAAGGATTGCAGCTTATTTATTTATTTATTTATTGTTCTTTCAGTCTTGGGGCCTGAACTCTGGGCCTGGGCACTGTCCCTTAACTCTTCAGCTCAAGGCTAGAGCTCTACCACTTGAGCCACAGTACTACTTCTGGCTTTTCCTGCTTATGTGATGCTTAAGGAATCGAACCCAGGGCCTCATGCATGCAAAGCAAGCATTCTACCACTGAGCCATCTTCTCAGCCCCTGATTATGTTGTTTTAATGCTAATGAAACCAGGTCTAGGCCAGAAGAGTCTCTTGTAACTTGGTGAGGCTAATGGTTCTAAAGGCCCAGTGCAGCTTTCTCACTATAATTTCATGTACATAAAACCGTGGGGAATGAAGTAAGGAGTCCTCATCTAAGTAAGGTCACCTTGTCCTCACAGGCATCCTGGTGCTTAGCTGGGTGATGAGGACTTTCCACACACTTTCAAAGCCTAGGGATGAGACAAGCCATCCTTTGAATTGCAGATGCTTAGCTCCAGGAGGGCTAGGAGAGCTCTGCTTCAGAGCATACCCAGATACATTATGTAGTTTAGCCCCATGAAAAGCCCTGCTCCTTGTGCCCTGTTAATGCATAATGCTTTTGTTGGGCTTGAGGTCCTCGCTCAGGCATATAGTTTTTATCTTTAAATGCTTAGTTCAAGCTCTGTATTAGCATGCTGCTCTTTAAGAGAGGAGTCCTCCGGTAGCTGCTAGCTCTCCAATAGATTCCCAATTCATCCTCTCAAAATGTGGCTTCTCTGTTTTCTCACAACTGAGAAACCTTACTACATTTGGGGGCTTGTCCGGGATCCCAGTCAGTGAAATCCAGTGTCAAGGGGAGAACTTGGGTTCCTTGAAGCCACTGGCAGAGGGCCTGGGCAAGATGGCTACCAAGGGATGAAAACCCCCATAGCGGAGGCACCCCCTGAGACATTCCAGGACCTTGTGTTCTTTCTACCACTCATGGATGCTAGACATGCCATCCAAATCTTTTGAAATCATTGGAAGAGAGTTGCTGTTTTTCTCTGTCCTCTTTTCTGTTTGTATCTTTTCTATTTTCTGGGGATACATCAGTATGGAACAGTGGAGAATAGGGGAGCAGACAAACTTAGTAACTACCCATGACCTCAAGAGCATGACAATGCTGAGGGGTTTGATTATGACTATGGTGGGAGAGGCCAGAGACCCCCCCACCCCAGCTGGCTCTTGTATTATGAGAGTCTTGGCTCCTGGGACAGTGGAGAATTGGGTATGACTATGGCAGGAGAGAACTATTCATGGTGAGAGAGGTTCCACCCCTAAGCTTCATGAGATGGTTTTAATTGAAGGACCTCAGTTTGCAAAATTTGGACTCAACCTCTTCTTGTGCAGTCTTGATTTTAATATAATGGTCCCAGGATATAGTACAAAGAGTAGCATTTTTAGTAAAAGTGTCAAACTGTTCTCAGTGAAGGTATCCCAGGTATTGCATCAAGGTCAGTTAACAAAGATTTTGAACACTGGCCTCTGGTAACAAACATCATGCTCTCTGTTTCTATGAGTTCATTTCAGGACTTGTGGTGTTTTGTCTCTTTGGATTCTGCTTATTCTGATCACAGTCATCTCTAGTTTCAGCCATGTTGTCAAAAAAGACCATTTCTCTTTTGATTTCTTTTTTTCCCCTGTTGCATACATATACCACATTTTTTCAGTCATTCACTAATGGACTTTTAGGTTGATTACAAATAGTGCTACAATGTCTACCATGTAGACATCTCTCTGACACTCTGATTCCAAATCTTTCAGGATGATTTTCAGAAGTGAGATTCTTGGATTATATGATATATCTATTTTTCATAGGTTAAGGACTGTCTACATAGTCTGTACAAGTTTATTTTATTGCTAGCAGTGCCCAAGATTTCTTTTAATTTATATCTTCACTAGTGTTTATTTTCTTTTGTCTGTTTGGTATCAGCCATTCTATTAGGTATGGGGTACCTCACATTAGTGCCCTTATACCTAATAGTCTTCAAATGAAACCTCATATCAACTTCCATAATCAGTGATGGAGTAGACACATTTCTTATTTTACTCAGTTATTAATCTTATGATACTTATAATTAGGCTAGTTTTCATGGTAGGAATATCACTTGCTGTTTGATTTAGCTACTTGTATAGACTTCTGATACTTCCCACATTCTTTCATTTCTAGCTTCCTTTCCCTCTCTATTCCTGCTTCTACCTTCATCCCAATTTTAGGAAATAAATATCAAATATTCAAAAGTAACTTGAGTTCTTCAGAAGTGTCAAATCTTTTGTGTTTGGAATCTGGAATCTGTTTTTGCTTGTATGTTTTTTTTTATCGGTCATGGGGCTTGAACTATGCACCTGAGCGCCGACCCTCAGCACTTCAACTCAAGGCAAATGCTCTACCGCTTGAGCCACAGCTCTTCTTCTGGTTGTCTGGTAGTTTTTTTAGATATCAGAGTCTCATAGACTTTCCTGCCCAGGCTGGCTTTGAACTGCGATCCTCAGATCTCAGCCTCCTGAGTAGCTAGGATTACAGGCATGAGCCACCAGCGCTTGGCTGCAATCTGGAATCTTTACATGATCAGTACCATGTGACTCAAAACTTGCGTGTATTAACATGACTTCTCTTCACCTACTGATAATTGTTTTGTAATGTTCTATTAAATCATATAGGACTTTTACAAAGACTGACACATTTCTTCCTATATTTTATACTTACTTACTGTCTTTGTTTTTGTTTTTATTTTTCGGTCCTAGTACCATTCTAACCTTTGTGGTTTTAAGTAAGTGTTTTGTATAGTTCCATTTTTAGCTATTTCTGAAGATTCTTTTATACTTCTTTTTGTCTATGGTGTCTCTAGAGTTCATCATATATATATATATATATATATACATACATGCATATATATATATATTTGTAAGTAACCTAAGTCTGTGTTCTTTTCCTTTTTCTTTTTCTTGGCCAGTACCAAGATTTAAATTCATGGCCTTGAGAATGCTTGGGTTGTTTGCTTGGGTATTTAACTAATTGAGTCTGTCTCCAGCCATTTTTTTCCTGGTTACTTTGGAGACAGAGTCTTGTGGAATTTTTCATATGGCCTGACTAATTCTCAGCACATTTCAACCTCTTGATTTAAGAGTACAGGCATGAGCCAGTAGTGCCAATCTCCACTCCTATTTTCTTAAAATCATATATAAAGGAACAGAAATGATTATAAGTAAATATAACTCTTTCCTATGTTTGATAATAAAAACATTTATTGTTTTAAAAGAACTGATTCCTGCTTAGTATTTAGTATTTTAAGTGCTCACAAGCTATGTGTCAACTAATTAAAGAACTCAAAATGCAGCCACTGACTTTAATTAAACTTTGGAGTACTGAGTGAGGCACAATAAATTTATATGAAATAAAAATGGAGACAATTTAGGGCCAATCTGAATTGCATATTGATTCAGATGATAGTAAAACTCATATTGTGGACACACCAGTAATTAACTGATGTAAATCATTTTTGATAAGTCTTCTCTCTCTTAAAGCACATGTCCACAAAGAATATATTGGACAGATGCCCAAATGCCTTCCTAGTTTCTGCTCTGGCACTACCAAACAGCTGCAGGTGTAGCAGCACATGGCTGTACTCCATTTAATGAAGAATAAACATATTAGTTAATTCACTCTGACTTGGAGCCCAAAGTCTAACTGTGAAAATAGAGGGACAAGCCAATGGTGGATATTGATTTTATATTCTTTCAAAAGATCTCTTGCAAGGAAGAATTTTTGTTTTCATAGAACTGAGATGAGAAAAGTATCCATGAAACACAATATTCCTATACTTCTACAACAGAATTTAATGGAGGAATAGAGAATGAGTCAGTAAAAAGTATACAAGATATAAATTATGTTTGGTACTAAGATGAAAGGAAGTGAAGTATACCTATGAGGAAAGGAATAATGACCTTTCAACAGATAACTAAAGGTTGAGAAGTTGGTAAGCCAGGTTCTAGAGGCTCATGTTTGAGATCCTAGCTACACTGGAGGTTAGTATCTAAGGATTATAGTTCGAAGCTATCCTAGGTGGAGAAGTCCCTGAACATCTTATCTCCAATTAACCAGCAAAAACCAAAAATGGAGTTGTACCTCAAGTGGTAGAGTGCCAGGCACAGAGAAGATGGGAGAGATACAAAATGAAGAGTTAATGTACAAAGATAGGCATTGGTCATGATTATAGATTTCAATTTAATTTTCATGTAATAAAGGCCAATAAAATAATAAAAAAGTGACAGAAATTTGTTCAAAAATCATTACTGGAAATCTTATAAAAACATATCTAGAATTGTTCTGGAAACTTGCCCCACACTAGGGAGATAAAGCATACACATATTATAGTGTTGTCTTCATGAACTTATATCCCAGTTTGTGTATGAGGAGTTGAAACATACAATAGCTTTTAACATAAGAAATGTTTACATTTTGTGATATATCTAAAAGAGATGAATCTTCAGGATATCAAAAAATGTATTCAAGTATGTTGGCACACACTAGTAAAAGTATTCTGGGACATGAGTGAGGAACACTACGAGTTCCATGACAGCCTGGTCTATACAGTAAGACCTAAGTCTCTAAATGAGGCAGTAAATTGATCAATTCATCAATAAACACAGATCTAGATAAGGAAGGCCAAGAAGGCCAGTGTGGTAGAAAGTGAGATAACTTGAAATTTTTAAACAGGATTTATCAAACTTAAGCTTAGTTTGAATTTTTAAATCAATAAACTTTTCATATTCTCTTTGTTATTAATTTATTTAACAACCACTTCTTTAGCTTGAATGATAGAATTGCTTTATGATTTTATAAAGTTGTTTCACACCTTCATGATCATGTGCTCGGGTATTAGAGATTATAAAATGAAAAATCTACTTTAGGGCCTCTCCTCTTGAACTAGAAGTCCACCTCTTGTTGAGACACTTTTCAACTGATTATGTGATTCCAGTTCATTTCAGGATCTTAAACATGGCATAATAAAGAAAACAAACATAAAAGTGAGTTTGACTGATGTTGAGAAACAGAAAATAAGATGAATGGCAGAGCCAGTACGTGGGTTAGACAAATGTTATTTTCCAAACACGTTTATCTAAAAGTGACTATGAGCTGAAATCCAGCTCATATTTACCCCAGACTTTCAACATTGTACCATGAGTTATTTCTGGTGCAAGAAGTGGTAAGTGGCTTTTATATATTTTTAGAAAGCTATTTATAGACTAATGATAGCCATAATTAGTATTTATTTATATTTTGTGTTTTTCATAGCTAAAATAGTTGTAGCCTTAACATGTGATAGATATAATACTTTATGTACAATATCTTATTCATATTGTCTAAGCAACTCAATGGAAAAATATTTTGATCCCCATTTTTCAGATGAAAAAACTGAGGCTCAAAAGAATAAAATACACAATGTAATATAATAATAGTCTAAGGCTACACAACTGTAAAGTCAGTATTTTGTTTCCTGGACTTATTGATTTTAATCATCACATTGAAATACAATATATACAACCTACAACCATGCAAACCCACATATACATATTAACTTGAACTTGGTAATCATTTACAGCTAAAGCAAATATATTTACCATCTACATACTAGTAGAGAATTCAAATGGCCATGAGTTCTGTGTCTGGTCCTAGCAATTCTGAACATCGGTAAATTGCTGTTAAGGGATTCTTGGTTGCACTGCTCTATTAATTTAATAGCAGACTCTGACTTTATTACAGTAGGTAACATATTCATTAAAATGTTTAAATACTCATGAATGAAGAGAAGAGGTTTTAGAAATCTGTTCTACTAGCCTAACTAACAAAGCAAAGCAATCATTTCACTGTGTCAGGGAATGTCAGGGAAGTAATCCTCAGCTCTCAATCTGATCTTTCCAGTCTGCTTTGTCTTTGGCATTTAAACCTACTGTATATTTGTCAAAGGCCTAAAAAAGTGAGCTGTTTATTGGGAAAAGAATAATCAGAAGCATCTTGGTAGGATCAAATGATTAAGGTGTAAGGTTAGCCTTCATCAAAGAAAAGTTTGCTATGGATTCCTTTCCACTAATTCACCACAGGAAAATATTCACCAGTCTTGGATTACTGTCTCATGAGAAACACTGTTGTATTCTGAGTAGGGAACTGAAAATTCAAATGTCTTATGCACATTTGGAAAAGCCCAGTGGGTTATGCAGACAATTTTTCTTGCAGAATTCTAATTTTCTGAATTGAAGATCATCTGCTTGTATTGAAGGAAGCTCATGGGCATTCCTAATGTTTAAAATATTGGTCATTATTCGTGGTTAATTACAATATGCCAAAGGAGGTAATTGTAAGGACTAAAATATTATCTTTAGCTAACTTAATAATTCTTGGGAACTGGGGGTCGGTAGTAAGATGTGACAGTTGCTATAGGAACAATATACAATGAGTTAGATGCAGTAAAGAATATTTAGGTCACTGGGATGTCGGCCATAAGGAACTGAATGATGTCTATGATAACACAGAGAAAGAACAGATGTGAGAGAAACAACATCTCATATTGTTAGGGTTTGATGATCCTTAATTGGATGTAACATGCAATGGAGAGGAAAGAACCAGTCATTTTCTACTACATCCATTCGTTTATTTAAGAAGTACTTATTATCTATGGACTCAGTGTCTATGGCTGTGGGATACAATAATGCCTGCTCACTACTGAACACCTGGAAGCTTGACTGAGTCAGGGCCTGCAATCCTATGCCTTTATAGATATTTATTTCCCTGTAAATATTGCAGCTCCTAATTCATATTGTTACAGAATCAAGATGAAATGTCTTTTTGCTCTATTTTTCTCTCTACCTCCTTACTGTTGCTTGAACTCAGGACTTTGTGCTCTTGTGACTATTTTTCACTCATGGTTGATGCTCTACCACTGAAGCCACACCTCCAGTGTGACTGTGCTGATTAGTGTGACTTTGTGCTGATTAATTGGAAATAAGAAGCTCATGGGTTTGTCTGCCCAGGCTGGCTTTGATCTCAGCCTCCTAAGTAACTAGGATTAAAAGTATGAGCCATTTGTGCCCAGCTCTTCTATCCCTTTCTGCTATCTTTTCACCTCTGTTAATTGGAAGAACAAAAGAAAAACTCAGATGGTGTATATCTAGTGCATAATTTGTACATGTTTAGCTCCAGTGATTAAAAAAAGCATGAAAGAAGGAGAATATTAAACTGAAACCACTCTGATTTATTAAAGTGTAAAAAAAAGCCCCCCAAACAAAAAACAAAAACACCCCTGAAACCAATGAATATTCTTGGGCATAAAGATATTGGAGTCATTGGTGGCTCAGTGGTAGAGCACTTGCCTTGCATGGCTGAGGCCCTGGGTTTGATTCCTCAGCACCACATAAGCAAAAAGAAAAAATCCGGAAGTGGCATTGTGGCTCAAGTGGTAGAGCGCTAGCCTTGAGCTGAAGAGCTGAGGGACAGCGCCCAGGCCCTGAGTTCAGGCCCCACGACCGGACCCCCCCCCAAAAAAAAAAGATATTGGAGTCACTTTTCAATGTAGTAAAGATCACACTGTTGATTTTCTATCTACTTTTATTAAGCTCACCCTCGTTCCCTTCTTCTTCCTCCTCCTCATCCTTTTCATAGCACCAAGCCTCTTTCTTCTTGAGCAGGTGCTCTTGAGCCTTTTTGCTTTTGTGATGGCTTAGATAGAGTCTCTCAGTTTTGCCTTCTGAGTACCTGGGATTTGATGTATGTGCCACCACACACAGACTCCCATTTTTCTTCTTATAACTCAACGTCTCTTTCAAAGTCTGGTATAGATAGGGTCTAACAAATATCATTTTCCCTATAAGATGAATGTAAGGGACTGAAACATTATAACCTGATTATTTGACTTTATAATAAAAGTCTTTACCTCCATTCTTACCCAAAAAAGATTGTAAGTAAGAGCAATCTGGGAAGAAGGAATAGACAGCTGTTATGCGGGAGGTCATATTGACTAAATGATATTTTTAACCTATATTAAATACATGAGGTACATATGCTCATTCACATTAACATCAGAAAAATGAATAACTAAAGCATTTTCAAGCTCATAGCTAGTTGCCAAAAAAATCAGAACCTTAACCCCAAGAATTTCAACCCAGAACAATCAGGAAAGTGAAATTGACATAGGAATCAAGACCTATGGACTACCAATGAGTTTATATTGATCAACAGGATAACTTCAATGTACTTTTTTATACTTAGGATAAACCCTAGGCTTATTTTAATAATCTCGAATATGTAATGTAGTGGTTGCCTGGGAGACATATTATGGTTTATTCTGTAGGCATGTCATGAAAATAATTTGCTTGGTGATAAAAATTTGAAAGATTGACATAGTAAACCTTTTAAGATAAATCTGCCTTTGCAATGTATTTCTGAAATGGGATGTTGCAACCTACAAAGGATGTTAGGTATAAAAGCTACCAGTCTGATTAAAATAACAGAGTAGAGAAAATTGAGTTATTCAAATGCTAATTATGGACAAACAAAATAACTATTCACATAAAAAAGCAGAGAAAGTTGTGTCCACCCATATTTTAAGCCAAAACATTTATTTGCTGAAGAGATATTTATTTAACAAGTTACTTTTAGACAAGTTTGGAGTTGACGCTATTGGAAATACTGAATATGAATACAGTGTTCGCTGTTCTTAGATTATTATGTAATAAGTATATATGTGTGGGTATTAATGTGATATGTAATCTCTAAAGGGATTCTTAGTGTTTCCCAAAATTTGGAGAAGGAGATGTCTTTTAATTGTGATAGAGTGATAGGGAAAGTTTAGGTAGAGGCTTAGAAAAGGGAGCTATAGGGCTGGCTTTTAACAAGATTGGAAAAGGCACAGATATACTAGAGAAATTGAATTGAAACAAGGAGATAAATGTCATCTCTATCATTGTTAAGAAAATGGAGGAGAAAGGAAGGAAACAGGCCAAACTCCATCTTTCACAGGTGAGGACTGCTTATTGAGATAGAGCAAGAGGGACATAGCCTTCCTGTGGGCTTGGACACTGTGTGTAGAGCTGGGACAGGAGCTGGGTTTTTATGAGGTCTTAGCAAGGAGCCAGAGGTTAAATGAAAAAGCCAAGAGGTCAAGGGAGGTGGAGGACTTTTCAGCTGGGCCCACGATAGAATACCCTTTCTGGAGTCAGGCAGTCTGCATTTATCTTTGGTTGCCTGGTACCGGTATGAACCTGGGGAAACAGGGTAGGAGTCAATCCTTCAACTATGGCCATTTAGGTTCAACATAGTTTATAAAATTCATTAGTCATTAAGGTTTTCACTTAGACGTTGACCTGAACACCTGTTTCCCGACCTCATTCACCTCCTGCTTTGAAAGATAAATATATGAAAAATGTATCACTTAGTGGAAAGCACCATTTATAAAACAAAGCTAAATGTGGTAGTCTAAAATGTGTCCTCATAACACTTAAAAGGAGACACAATAGGACTAATAATACAGTAAATTGAGTAATGGAGTTCAGAGGACTCACAAAGTGCAAGAGACCGTCCAAAAGGGATTGTAAGTAGTCAGAACTATGAACACTCATATACGGATATAAATTATAGCTTTAGAAAACTTTTAATGGTCTTTTGCCATAACTGTATTTTGGGTATGAATCCCAATAACTATGACATTGATATAACAGGCTAAATTCAATCTAAAGAATTTACCTTTTATATTAATGTCAGAACAGCATATAATATAGCTTCCTTCTTGTTAAAGGCAAAATCACAGTCCCTTGTATACACATATCATATTTTTAAACCTCTTAGATATTTTGGTTATTAACTTCTCATCAGATATATAAACTAAAAATATTTTTATCATTCATTGGATTGTTTCTGTTGGAAAAGCTATTTTGTTTGTTGTAGTTCCACTTGTATACATTGGCTACTGATGTTTTTAAATACAAGAATCATTGCCAAGAAGTTTTCCTTCTATATTTTTTCCTAAGACTTTTACAGTTTCAAATATTATATTTCTATATTTAACCCATGTTGTGTTGGTTTCTTTGTATGGTATTAAGATAAGTGTTCAATTTATTTACTTTACATGTGGACACCCAGTTTTCTTAAGACCATTGTTGAAGAGTTTGTTTCTGGGCATTTTACAAAAGATCATATGATCTTGAGCTCACTTATCATTTTCATAATTCTTTTGTTGTTGTTGTTGGTCCTGGGGCCTGAACTTTGGGTCTGAGTGCTGTCTCTAAGCTCTTCAGCTCAAGGCTAGTGCTTTACCACTTGAGCCACAGCGCTACTTCTGGTTTTCTGGTGGTTTATTGGAGATAAAGAGTTTCACAGACTTTCCTGCCTGGGCTGGCTTTGAACTGTGATCCTCAGATCTCAGCCTCCTGGGTAGCTAAGATTAAAGGCTTGAGCTCCTGGCACCTGGCATATTCCTAATTTTTAATCTATTATCCAATAATTTATACCCCTTATTTCTGTGTGGTCAGTTTCTGTGATTTATCTTGGTCCTTTGATTTGTCATAAGTTATTGTTATTTAGTATTTATAGCTTTGCGTTGTGCTTCTATCTAACATTTTAGGGTATTTTTAGTGCTCAGGTCAAATCTAGGACCTCGCTCATGTTAGGTAGGCAGTCAACCACTAAGTTATAATCCCCAGATCTTTAAACCCAGGCTTTTTGGGCCTCACTAATGATTCGATAAGATCCTAAACCTCTTTGGTGTATGTGGCTTGTTTGTACTTGTGCTTAGTTTTTTTTTTTTTTTTTAGGAACATTTATGGTTTTGTTTCCTTTCAAATATTTCTATATCAAGCATACATTTGATATATCAAGTCCTGTGGAACTTAACAATTTGCTTCGTTATATTTGGTTGTCTATAGCTAAGGCTTCTACATATGAAACTGCTAAGGTTACACAGGGCTCCAAGAGAGATGAGCAAACAGAAAGAAGAAAATGGGGTAAAAAGCAGTCCGTTAAGTAGTTTCCTTAAAGAACATGGAATTGAGCACTGGTGACTCATGCCTGTAATTCCAGCTAATCAAGAGGCTGAGATTTTAGGATTGCAGTATGAAGCCAGTTGGGGTAGTGAAGTCCACGAGACTCTTAATTCCAAATAACCAGCAAAATAAAAGACTAAAGAAACAAAAGCTAGAATTGGAGCTGTGGCTCAAGTTTCATGGAGCTAGCCTTGACAACCAAAGCTCAGGAACAATACTCAGGCCCTGAATTCAAGCCCCAGGACCTGTGTGAGACACACACACACACACACACACACACACACACACACACACACACACACACACACACACACCCCAGTGTGAGACACACACACACACACACACACACACACACACACACACACACACACACACACACACCCCAAATAGGATATGAAATTGAATGTTTTCTCAACTCTTTTCTTTCTGCTCTAAGAAGAGGCCAGTCAGTTGTCACATCTTCAGCCTATTATTTTTCAGGTTCTTCAAAGAAGCATGGTGATTTTTTAACTCACCAATCTTTTTTATTTTGGGAGGTAAATGGCTTCCAGTCACACAGAAATGTGTGTCTTATCCTTCTCTAAGACAGGTTTTCTTTACTGATGTAACTGTAACCCTTCTGTATAGCATCTTTATAAGAAAATAAAATTTAAAAAAGACATGTTTAAACTGTGCGTTATCTGCTCCTTCTAGGGAGAAGCTGGGACTTGGAGGTTATCTTTTCTTTTTCTTTTTGGATATTCTATTATCTTTAAGTAGTTGTACAAAGGAGTTACCATTCAAAAAAACCAATTTTTTATGTTTTTATTGTAAAAATACTGTACAAAGAGGTTACAGCTACATGAGTAAGGTAATGAGTACATTTCCTATCAATCGCTGTTACCTCCTTTGTTTTTCCCATACCATCCCTTTTCTCCCCACCTCCTCAATTCCTCCCTCCCACCCAAGTTGTAAAGTTCGTTTTCAACATAGTGTCTTGTACATCTGATTGTTACAATGGGTCCACCGTATTGTATAAGTCTAGGACAAGCAGAAAAGGTCAAAAGTCATGTACACATGATCATATAAGATGATGTTAACTGAAATGAACCCCAAGATAGGGACACAAGTGGTTTTTTCTTTCTTGCTAATGTTTTTAACGTATTTAAAATGTACTATGTGATTTTTTTGTTTCTCTTTGTTTCTCTTTTTTTTTTGTTTCTCTTCTTCTTCCACGGTATAACCCCTGTTTTCACTATATTTGATGTCGGTGTCCTGCATCTTGTATATACATTACTCTAATTTGGGGAGGGGAAGGGAAATAACAAAATGCTGAAATAAGGATACATGTTGACCGAAGAAAGCAATTTCTAAATAAAGAAAGCAATTTCTAAATACAGTGCATCTTGATTGATGTAAATCCCTCCCAATCCATTCCTTCCCTCCCTTCTCTTAGTTTTTTTTTTAGGATATATATTGAATTTTTTTTGCCAATTAGCGAAGCTCATATTTTTAAAATATTTTTACTTTTCTTACTTTTTATTTATTTTTATTGTCAAGGTGGTGTTCAGAGGGGTTACAAGTACATAAGTAAGGTAATAAGTACATTTCTTATCAAACTTGTTACCTTACTCCCTCATTTTTCTCCTTCTTGCTCTTTGTTATTCCTTCAACTTTTTTCATGCTATCACACCCTCCTGTTTGACCCACCCCTTCCAACTTAGTGTTCTTGACTTGGTGGTATAAACAATGAATTATTGACTGCATTCTCCCCCCATCTTCTCTCTTGCATGCTTCTCTCCCCTTCTTTCCGTGGTTCTACCCTCCCCTTTGATAAGTAGCAGGGAATGTTACTTATTTTGTCAGGCTTTGATGTTCTCTTTCTAAAGAATTATATATATTTGAGCTCTCCATCGAGTCTAGTATACTTAATTCATCTGCTGATTTTGTACTGAGCTAGGAGGAAGGGCATAAGTGTCCACATTTTTGTTTTATTCTCAGTAACTCCCAACCTGGATTTCTTATTGTTAGCATTTAGATTCAAGCAAGACAAAAGTCAGTCCTTTGGCACTCCCACAAATATCCTAATGTCAGATATAGGTTTCAATCTTTATTTTCTCTGTATAGAGAGAAACTGAATCTCACCATGCTGGGCAAGGAGAAAAATTATGATGAGTGAGTGCCAGTTTTTTCCCCTTGGTTTTGATGTAACTGGTTTCATACACACATAGGAGTGGAGAGCTTCTTAATTTGTTTCTTTCTTTTTCTTAAAATGGAAAATACTCTCTTCAGATTGTTGATTCTGTATCTTCTGGTATGTGTGTGTGGGAGGGAGGGGGGTGTAAGACAGATTGGAGCTTCCTATTCTGTCATTTTTAGATGATTTCCACCTCTCAATGGATACATTTACTTGAACTAATAGGCTTGTGAGACAATTTTTGGCCCAATTAAAAATACATTTGGATGCAAGGCAGGAAAAAAATAAAAGAAAAACTTGGAGAAAATACAGAAGATATTCTCTGTGGTCCTAGCATGGTAAATCTCTTTGATCTGTAGAGAAGGTGTCAGATCTGGATGATGAAGGAATTTTCATGGATGATTTATTTGGCTGAGAATGTAAGTAGTACAAATTAGGATAAATACACACCCAAGTTGTTTGCATTAGGAAAAAAGAAATTTCAATTTGTTTTAGCACAGGAAGACTTATTAGATGAGTAGATGGGTTCTATAGAAAGAGTTTTATAAAATCCAATACTGATTTCATAGCTAAGATAATACATACTAAAATAATCATAGTTTCTTGAATCTAATGCCTGTATTACAAGAAGTTTTTACAAAGGAAGGAGGATCACTGGGGACTGAGAATGACTACCAAAGGTATTATGGGGGGAGGGTTGTCACAGGTATGGGATGATTGTAAGCTGAGAAACGGCACATATTTCCCACTTCGTTATAAATTTTGCACAGGACAGATTTTTTTCAAAGAACATTCAAGGTGGCCATCATTTTAGAACTACTGTACCAGTCATTGCTATAGGAATCATGGCTGCATAGAGAAGAACACCTGTCTCAAGGAGGATGGAAGTGCAAAGCATCTTGCCAGCGATCTGGAGGAGGTGATGAACATGGTTGATTACACTTTGTGACCTCCAACTTGTAATGAATGAGACTTTGGAGACAGGTGGCATAACAGGAAAGCTGGGGAAATAAGGAATCAGAGTAGACAATGATGTTGCTAACCACCTCAAAATAGTGTGACTTAGATTTAGTCAGTAAAGGAGTTATATAAGCACCAAGAATAAGATGGGAATTGGATCACATGTAGACTAGATGTTACATATCAAGGAGATCAGTGCTATCCCCAAGCAATGTTGGGATATATATGTATAGGGATTTTAAAACATTTTAATCAGTCAATGGATATGTAGATAGATTTCCCAATTTGGGGACATATAAGCACATCAGAATTCTGATAGAGGAATATTGGGAGGATATTCTCAGTTACATTCCTCATAGGTAAGTGTTAGGAGCTAAATTCTATTCCCTCAAATGACATGCCGACATCCTAACTCCATGTATATCTCAGCACATGGCCATATTTGGAAATGGAATGGATGTCAATGGAATTACTAAATATCAACCACATGGAAATAAGGATAGGTCCCTACTTTATGATATCTGGTACTCCTTGAAGAAGAGAAGAAGACACACCAAGACAGAAGCCTAGAGGAAGAAGATGACCACCAAATGACAGAGGAAGAGACTGGAGTCAAGTTTCTGTGAGCCAATGCTTTTCAAGGATTACTACAATGCCAGAAAACAAGGAAAAGACCTCCTGCCTTAGATCCTAAAGAAAGAACATGGTCTGGAAGACCTCTTGCTTTAGTTGTATAGCCTCCATATCTGTGAATGTATACATTTCTGTCTTTGTTTGTTTTTGCTTTTTAGCTGAATTTGGTCACAGTATCCTGAGAGAATTACGTGACTGATTATGCATGAGGTCAATGACATGTAAAGCAGTTAGGAGTTAAGTTACTACGTGTAGGTGCCTTGAAGAAAACTAACTGGCAAACTGGTCACTGGCTATTTTTAAGTAAGATGGCATTCTGCATCCCTCAACCAATCCCTGCAGCACGGCATGCATTTCATTCAGGGCTGCTGTGCACGAACCAGCTTGTTAAGTCATCAGTCACTCTCAAATGTGCAGTAATGGGAGCAAAAGACAACATGTTATTTACTCAAAAATGGCTGGCTTTAAATTGAACAATGGAAGACTTAAATAACAGCCCATGGGTTCCTGCTTTCCACTCTTCTGCTTGATTTCTCATTCTCATGTCAATGTAATAAAAGCCTCTCGGACACTATTGATGGTGGTGAAATGGCTGAAGGAGAAAGGCTCAGTGATGAAATAAAAAGCAAGAGAGGAAAATTAAATATATTGACACAAAGCAAGCCCCGTTGCAATTTATCTGTTTCACTGATTACCAAATCTATATCCAAGACTCTGGTTATATGGTGAAAAAGCTAACTGGAAGAAAAATGAAATATGCTACAATCATGGGAATTTTATTTCTCTGCAATACCAGGTATCTAACTATATGATGCCATTTGTTACATTCCTTCACTCTTCATTAAATTAGGCAGGCATTACTGATAATTGAATCCAGTCTTCAAAAATAACTTCCAATCTGGAGCTGCTGAATGATCACACAGAGATCTGTTCAGATAAAAATGCCTGCACACACACAATCACTTCTAGGTTGAAATGTGCTAAGATGTGCGCCACTTCTTTTGACACTTTAATATGAATTTTATCGAGATTTCTGTGTGTGGGATATAGTAAGCTAATGCTGATTCCTCATTCAGGGTTAGTCACACAGTTTGCCAGTCAAAGAAGGAGAAAATTAGCCTTCAGATGAAACTGAAAGGTCAATATCCACTTGCAAAGTTTAGCTTTGTTTTGCCTTTATTCTGTGAGACATAGACGTTTCTAGATTGCTACATTTTCCAGAATCCAGCCTGGGATCTCAGAGGCAAAGACCAAACTCCATGTACCTCACTGCTATGTTACTCCCCAAGGAATGAGCTGGTATTCCTTTTCCTCACTTTTTAGAGTGTTCTCTGTTTTATCTCTACTGCTAATGTTTTTAATTTATATATAGTGGCACAAATAAGGGAAAGTGTATGTCTGGTTTTCCTGGAAGTGGATAATTATACTCTTTAACTAAATGCATTGCAGTTACTGCATGCATATTTAACTGTACCTAATTTCAGTTCATATCTTACTATTTCATGTATTAAGAAATATTTTACATGGGATTTTTTACTTACTCCCTTCTAGCCTTTTGTCTTCCTGTGTTATGATTTGATGGCTACATTAAACAATGCCAGGTGCCAGTGGCTCAAACCTATAATTCTAGCTGCCAAACAGGTTGAGATTTGGTTTGTGGTTTGCAGTTTGTGGTACAACACTAGCACTGGCAGAAAATGTACCCAATGTACCAATGTACCCAGCTTTTTTGCCAGAAGTGGGGTTGTGGCTCAGGTGGTAGAGCACAAGCCTTGAATGAAGCACCAAGGTAGAGCATGCGGCACTGACTTCAAATCCCAATATGGGCACACACACAAAAATATATAAAACAAAACAATATGGGAAGCATCTAATTACATTATTATCTTTTTCCATCTTATACAGTTAATTTTTAAAGAAAAGTGAAAATGGAATTAACTAGGACATTAAACATTCACACAGTGAGATCAAGGTAGGATATTCTTAGGAGAGGATGACAAGGGCTCAAGAACTATGAGTAGATGATCATATAAAACGATGCTTATCAAAATGAACTCCAAGAAATTGAAACAAGAGGTTTTTATTTTACTTTTTTGTGGGTTTTTCTTCTGTTATTCTCATTTTGTCACAGTTTTTGACTTTTGTGTCTTTTGCCTTTCATGTAACTTTATCTGATTTTAGGAGGGGAAGGGGAAGAC
Source organism: Dipodomys merriami (assembly GCF_024711535.1). NCBI lineage: Eukaryota > Metazoa > Chordata > Mammalia > Rodentia > Heteromyidae > Dipodomys > Dipodomys merriami. The sequence continues at coordinate 14,334,378 of NW_027203493.1, read as the reverse complement.
AAAAATGGTGGGACAAAGGATGAACAAATTCAGTAGTGATACTCACTAGACACTATGTTAAAATGAACTAATAACTTGTGGAGCAGGGAGATGTTGGGAGGGAAAAAAACTGGGAGAAAACAAGGGAAGACGTGACACTGTACAATAAGAAATGTACTCATTACCTGACTTATGTAACTGTAACCCCTCTGTATATCACCTGTACAATAGAAAAGTGAAAATGGTGTTTAATTCATATCTACATATTCACAGTTCCTGGACTTAATTACTCCTTTCAATAGATAGTGATTTTCAGCTCTCTTTTGTTTGAGACTTTTCCCTTTCTTTTACTGAAGTGTATGTCTGCTAGTGCTACATCCTCCCAGATACTTTTTTTTTTCTTCTGAGTGCTTCTTTCTCTCAATCCCCTTTCTGAAGGATATTTTCCTTGGGAAAAGGTTTAGTTCTGATGCCTTCTGGCTTATATTTTTTTAAGATGAGAAGTGTGCTTTTATTGTGCCTTTGTTCTTCTCAATCTAAAATGATTTCCTTTTTATTCTGTTTGCTTTGATGATTTTCTTTTTATTAGTACATTTAAATAATTTAATCCTGCCTGTGTTGTTCAGAAGTTTTTTTTTTCTTTGCTTTGTTGAGGATTTTGCATAACTCCATTTTAGTTATTACCACATTTGGAACATATTTTAGAAAATATTTTTCTGTCCCTTGTTAAAAACTACATGATAATGTAGCACAGTTTACTGATTCTCTGTTAGTGTTTATTTCCTTTTTTCTTTTCACTTCATTTTTAATAAGTTCTATGGTCATTTAAAAGCTCAGTGACATTTTCCTTGATGATGTTTAATCTGTTTTTAATTGTATTCACTGACTTTCTCATTTTAGATACATGATTTTCAGCATGTAAGTTTCAATTGCTAACTTACTTTTATCTTTTATTTTCAAACTGTTATCTTCATTCATTTACTTAGGATATCCAATAATATGTATGTCATATATATATGTGTGTATATGTATACACACATACACACACATACATCTCTAAGTTCTTGCCTGCTATTTATTTTATTGTAATGGTAATATACAGACAGATTACAGTAACATAAGTTAGTTAATGAGTACATTTCTCTTTGAACAGTTCACCTATCCCCTTGTTTTCCCTCCAGGTCTCCTCCTCCACAACTTATATAGTTCATTCTAATGTAGTGCCTAGTGAGTATCACAGATGCACTTGTTCAACCCTTGTCCTACCATTTCTCTGCTCCCCCTTACCCTCCCTCAAACAGATAAACTTACATACAAAAAATACAGAAAAAAGCAGTAACAAAGTTCATTAAGATAAACATCATTTTATCTGATCATGTTCACATATTTATTTAGCCTTTGTGATCATCTCCTAAGAATATTCTTCTTTGGTTTACTGTGTGAATGTTTAGAGTCCTGTTAAATGTATTGTTTGTAAGTGGAATTTTTTTGTCTTTTATCATCCAATTGTGTTTACTTGTAACATCCACTGTGTTTACTTATAAATTTATAACCACACTATAATTACTACAAATGTAGAAAAACATGCAATCTATGTTTCTTTGGGTCTGGCTTAGTTTGCTTAATTTTTCTAAGTCTTTCCATTTCCTTTCAAATGGGGCAATATTATTCTTTCTAATGGAAACACAGAATTCCATTGTGTATGCATACCACTTTTTCTTGATCCGTTCATCCACTGGGGGGCGTCTGGGTTGATTCCATAGCTTGGCTTTGGTAAACAATTCTTCAGTGAACATGGCCTTACTGTGGCCATGTTTGTGGTCATTTGGGTAAATATCCAGGAGTGGAGTTGCTGGGTAATGAGGAAGCTCTATATTTAGTCTTTTGAGGAAACTCTATACTGCTTTCTGGAGTTGTTGAACAAATTTACACGCCCACCAACAGTGTAGTAGTGTTCCCTTTTGGCTACATGCAGGCCAACATCTGTTATTGTTATTTTTCTCAACAATGGCCATTATAACTGCAGTGAGGTATAATCTCAATATTATTTTCATTTGCATTTCTTTTATTTTCCAGTTATTTTTATTGTTTTAATCTCCTCTATGCTTTCTTTTGTACCAATTTATTTGTTTTTTTTTTTTTTTGCTAGGTATGTATTACAGTTTCACAAAAATAGTGGATTTTCACTGTATTTTGGATACTTGCAGTGCTATACTTTTGAGTAGAGGATGGGTTCCATTTTCTTCTTTTGAAAGAAATTTGTGATAGTTAGAGTTTAGTTACTAGCTCAAGTTGATTTTTGCAAAGCTTGACTTTTAAGTTTAGCTAAGGCAGGTCTGAATATTTTAGGACAAGTTTAACCTCACTACAAATGTTTGGTACTTTCTATGATTACCTTGTAATGTTTGCATCATTCCTCACCACAGTTCTTGTTCAAATTTCAAACCTTTCCTAGACCTGTATGGAACTTGTTCATATTTTAGCTTCTGTCTGCTCTTGGCACTGCCTTGTAGAATCCCTTCCTATAAATACACAGGATCAATGTGATTCCCAGGTGGATCTCTGCTGTTCTTTATCAGTGTATCTCTATTTTCTGTTTTTCTTCTTTTTGTTTTTTTCAAATTCCAACCATCTGGTCCATACTGAGGTTTGCTTGGTCTCCTGAACTCAGTGCATCCTTCATCCTCTGTCTGTACAGCTGACATGTCTCGGTGAAGAAGTAGTGTTCAGGTAGAGAACTCCTGCAAATCTCCACTTGTTTTCCTTTTTTGCAGGAATTGTTTTTTGATATCTAAAATTCTGAAAAGTGTAATGTCACATATTTTATGCAGTCTCTAGTCACTTGAAGTGAAAAGGTCAGAACACTACATTATCCCATTGTTCTAGAAATAGAAGTATATAAGATGCTTGTTTACATAAAAATATATCACTCAGATTCTTTTGAAAATTACCTTTAAGTAGTATTATTACAAAGGGGATTCCAGTCAACATGTTCCTTTAGAGAACAATGCATCTTGCCCTTTTAAAAGATTAATTTTATGCTCAGACATGATCTTTAATTCAATAAATACATGAGGAACAATTGTTTATTAAAATTCTCTTTATGCTTCATTTTATTTTTCAAGAGTCAGGCTTAGACCTAAAAATAATAGTATTGTTGTTGTTGTAATAGGTTGTTGCTGGTTGTCCCTGCTTTTCCAGTGAGCACTTTACATGTCAAGTTACTCCCCTGATGGCGCATTACTGAGAATTTGTAAATACGAAGACTTCTAAATGACTCTTACTGTAGTGAAGAGAGCATTTGTCTATAGCAAGATGTACCACAGTAACTCCTGTTCTTTTGAGGCAGATTAAAAAAACTTCTTTGTCAAACAGTTGTTATATTTGGGCTTGAGGACAAAGTGCTGCCCCACTAAATTTAAAAGGAGTTACAGGATAATTTGAGTAGCTATTCTGTCAAAAATCAATTATTCCTCTTCATTTCTATACAACGTCCTTTCCCTTAAACCTGTATCTTGTTAATAGAATAACAGGCTATCAATGCCAATGAAAAGATTTCCTTGTAGGCTAAGATTTTCCTACCATATGCACAATGCCTTTTAGGACAATTTCTAAATGTTTTGCCGGCTAGTGTCTTTTCTGTTAGTCTTAGTATTGCTATAGATTGAATACTTTCTTTTTGCTGCCTTTGTCTTCCTTGTTGAATACTTAGGATAGCTTATGGTAAAAGATATTCACAGTCTCAGTTGCCAATGAGAGTTTGTTTTTTGTGAGGTTTTTTTTTGCGTCTTTGTGAACTGAAAAATACTCTTCTATGCCATGCATACAACACATTTGTTTTTACATTCCTGTCAACTTTGTTTGAAAACAAATCCCAGGATACAATGTAGCTGAATGTATTTGGTAATTATAAATGATCAAGATAAATACTTTGGCATAAGATTTCTATTTAGCACACATTCTAAGAAAGGAAGAGGAAAAAGAATTGAGCAAAACATAATCCTTTTAATTAGAGTTTTGTATGGCCACATGTCAAATTTGTTAGCAGGAACTCAGTGGGTTTGGATGTCTTGTGCAACTGCGCATAGTTGAAGAATGACACATCCCTGCCATGAAGTTCATCTTTTCAGTCTCACTAATGAGTCATGACACTGTTACCACAAGCCATCCAGGAGGCTCCTTTCCCTCCTGCTAGTGATGGACTCTTGCTTGTGATTTAATCATTGGGGAGAACATTTTCCTATGTTATTGAGAGAGTACAGCTCCTCAGAAATATAAGAGCTGGCAAGTACCTTTCTGATGAAAAATAAATATAGTTCAATTTCTGAGAAAAACAGTCAAGTATGTACATGAACCACTCTTGTCCTTGAGTCAGTGACAGATGAGGAAAACCTTCCAGCTTCCAATGACATTTCTTTACTGTTACCAACATGATTTGCAGCTGTTACAAACACCAAATAGATCGTACATGCTCTGTAATTTCATGAGCCATCATGTAACACCAAAAGTCATCGTTACCAGTGAAATGACATGCTTAACTCACTCTCCCCACCAGCCTAACTCTAAAATTGAATTTCATGTAGAACCTTTCAAGACGCACTGAACCCTTACCCAGAATTCATGTTGGAAGTGATAACTTCTGATAGCTTGTGAACTCATTTTTAGGCTTGCATGGTTTTGCTACTTTAAAATTAATTGCTAAAGTGCTGATATTTCAGCATCCAAGGATTCTTCTGCATTTTTACATGTTACTAAATTGGCAGTCCTCATCCATATGACTTTTGTAATATCTTAAGTTTAAACAGTCTTAAAATAATACAATCCATCCTTCAAGTTTCATACTTTTACCTCTTTATTTAGTTTGCCTCTGTCAATATTTACTCTTTCCAATATTGTCACATTGCTTGCAAAAATTTCAATGCTATAAAATGTTATTCCAAAAAATCCTATGTGATATGCATATTATATGTTAAATGTTTTTGAATTTTATGGTTGTATATAAAGTAAATCTACAAAATAGTTCATATGCTTGATTTTTTTAGAGATGAATTAAATGGTACTATCCAACTAGAATATCAAATCTTTTCGTTCTTTCTCTTCCTTCCTTCCTTCTTTTCTTCCTTCCTTCCTTCCTCCCTTCCTTTCCTTCCTTCCTTCTTTCTGCCTCTTTCCTTCCTTCCATTCCTTCCTTCCTTCCTTCCTTCCTTTTTTCTCTCTCTCTCCCTCCCCCCTCTCTTTCTTCCTCTCTTTCTCTCTTCTTTCTTTTTTTTTTATTCTGGGCCTCTGCGCTGTCCCTCAGCTCTTCAGCTTAAGGCTTGTGCTCTACCTCTTGAGTCACAAAGTAAAATCCATTTCCAGTTTCTAAAAAGGCTCAAAAGAAACAATTGTATTTGTATGTTCAGAAATTCATTAGTAAAAATTTACAAAACCCATTAAATTTCACAGCAAAATTTAAGACCTAGACTGGGCTCATGGCCTCAGAAATGGAGGACACTGACAAGGTCTGATTTTGAATTCCACAGACGTGAAGGCAATTTTTTCAGCATGTACAGCTCTATAGTAATGTATTAAACTATATTTCATAAGTCCTCCTCAAAAGAAATGCAAAGGAGAAAAATCAGAAAATAAAAGTTTGTACCAAAATAGAAAATACCATGTCTGAATAAAGACATGTATTGGGTTACACATTGTCCAACAGAGCATCTTTCATTCTAACTAGTAAGGTACTCAGTAATGGCACCAAGCTCTAAATCCAGACACAGTTCTATCTCTGGAACATAAGCAAATGCCCATCAAATCCATCAATGAGAAGACTATTATTTCAAATAATGTGATATAAAAAAAGTATGCAGTGTTTTCATAGGAAACATATGAGAATAATTTCCTGGGACATTCTGTCCCCCTCCCATTTTGAATGTGTAGAGGTGCTGCGTGGTTCAGTAGTGCTGTGCTGGAATCAATCTTCAACCAAGTCTTTGCTATTGAAGTGGAAGTGGTTAAGATGGCTTCACACCATGAATAAAGAGTCTCCAGTCCTTGTGCTGTAAAAGTGTAATGAGCTGACTTCATCTGTACTGTGTTAATTCTCTGTTAATTGAAGTATGCACCATTTGTGGAAAATGAGAGGCAGGTGATGTAGGTATCTCAATCTGTGTTCTCTTCCTCTCTTCCTTTCCTGTACCCAGCCTACATGAGCAGAAGAAGATAAGCCATAACTATAATTGGAGTGCATGACACTTAATAAATGTTTAATTATTTTTAGATCTGTGCCCTTAGAGCATGAGTTATTGTGAGCCTGTTAATGGAACATTGATTTAAAAAGCATATTCAGTGAAGTAAGATTTCTACCTGCCTCGGAGCTCTGATGGAGGGTTTCAGCTAATTAACATCTTTTCACCGAAGCACAAGCACTGGTGTCATTCACTGAAACATGTCTTATGACAGCACCACAATGCAGGAAGGTAAAATAGTGTGTGTGTTAGGGTTGGGAGAAGGGGAGGACAGGGCAATAACCAAATTAGGTGCTTGACTGGGGTTAAGAGAGAATGAGGGTAAAGAGAAAAGTTTTATAGCCCTAAGTGAAGGGTACATGGTACAAACTGAAATTGAGTTATGTATTCTTGAGATATTGGAAATACAGATGAAATTTTGCATTTGACTCAGAGAACAATTTCGCTGTCTTTTTTTTGCATTAATTTCCCAGAGCATTCTACTTTACAGATATTTATTTTAAAGAATTTAATGGTGACGGCATATTATATTTACATGCAATTTTGTATATTTTTCATGACTCCCATGAGAAACAGACTTTTCCTCTTTCCTTAATTTTAATTTTAATTTTGTTCATGCAATTGTGGAGGATGTTTTCTTATAGAAATAGGACAAGATCTTCTATTGTGGTGATTGGCACAGGTGATATTTTTGGAATATGACCTTATAAATTCATTTTTATTCAAACCATTACATATTGATTTGTTTTTAAGTTTTTGGACTTCTTTGCTGATGGCATTGGGGTTTGAACTCGTAGCTCTCTGCTTTCTCTTGGCTTTTTTGCTCAAGGCTGGAACTGTACCACTTGAACTTCACTTCTAGTTTTTTTTTTTTTGGCTGCTTAATTGCAGATAATTCAGAATCTCATGGACATTTCTGCCTGACTTGTTTTCGAATCATGATCCTTATATCTCAGCCTCAATTCAGCATAGAGACATGAGGCACTAATGCCCTATCCAGCTATCATATTTTTTAAATAAAAGTTATTAACCATATTAGTAACAAATGCTAAAATGTAGCTTTAGTCATTAGGCACCAGATATGCTATTATATTTAGTGTATACTATTTTGATTAGTATATATTCTTTGTTTTCCCGGATATGGGGCCTGAACGCTGGGCCTGGGCTCTGTCCCTCAGCTCTTCAGGTCAAGGCTAGTGCTCTACCACTTGAGCCATAGCTCCACTTCCAGCTTTTTCTGCTTATATGGTGCTAAGGAACTGAAATCAGGACCTACCTCATGCATGCCAGGCAAGCACTCTACCACACAGTTACCTTCCAACCCCCATGATTAAGGTATATTCTTTTTATGTTTTATAATATTTGCCTTAATTAATCTTCATGGTCCACTCATTTTACAACTTAGACAGCTGAAAGTCACAGCAATGACCTCACTTGTGCAAGGTCACAGAATTGTGCATCTTACAGCACAGACTCAGATCTAGGCCTATCTTAATCCCCTGCATGTGCATTTAGCCACCACATGCTACTGTTTTATATTAAAATAACACAGAAAGAAAATTCTATAGAAGACTACTTTCTAATCACTAACTGTTGTTCTTTGCATTAAATAAAACCAGGTGATTGTGCATGATGATATGCAAGAACTTGAAATGTGAGGATAATAAGGAAAATAATATAGAGGCAAATATGAACACTTAAGTGCTAGATTTTCAAAGCATAATATATATTTTGAAAGAGGATCGTAAGTAACAAACAACTATGGCAAAGGTAGTGCAATAATCTGATTGCTTTAACATTTACCCATGTTACCAGTATTTGGAGATCAGATCCACATGAAGTTAAAGAGCCCCATTTTCTAAGTTAATTGGAGTCACAGCTCACACTTCTTTCTCTCTGGCCTTCCAGGTCTCATTGCCATGTTCCTGTTTGCCTTAATAATATGAGGACAGCTTTCATCTGCCATTTATTCTGGTCCACAGCAGCCTACGAATACATTGTCTTCGCCTACTTCCAGACTTTACTGTTGGTCTGTAATGTGGTGCTATCTTCCCATGTGCTGACTCACAGGGTGCTTCTATTGCACTTGGCTGCAAGTAACAAGGCTCTTTTGTGACCACTTCCTGTATCTTCTTGCTCTCCTTCTTGTTCTTTTTTCTTTTTTTTTTTTTTTGTCGGTGGTGGGGCTGGAACTCTGGGCCTGGGCTCTGTCCCTCAGGTCTTCAGCTCAAGGCAAGTGCTCTACCACTTGAGCCACAGCACCACTTCCGGTTTTCTGGTGGTTTATTGGAGATAAGAGTCTCACAGAGTTTCCTGCTAGGCTGGTTTTGAACGACGATCTCAGCCTCCTGAGTAGCTAGGATTACAGGTGTGAGCCACCGGCGTCCAGCTTCAGACGCTCTTCTAAGGCTCCCCATTTCCCTTCAAGCTTTCAAGATGTGATCCTGTTCTGGTACAGCCCATACATGCAGTCATGATGTGCCCTTTAGGTTTGCATAAATTTAAGACTTGTACTCTCCTTCCTTCCCATGGTCCTCCAGTTCTGAATCTTAGAAAACAATGTCTGTCTTTGAGTATTGCTAACCACTGGCCAGCTTGCTACAATCATTAGAACTCTGATTATCCATTGCCATTCCCTCAAAAATTTGTTTTTGGTTGGTTGTGGGCTTGATCTCTGGGCCTGGGCCTTGACTAAGCTTCTTTATGGTCACAGCTAGAGCTCTACCACTTGAGCCACAGCACCACTTCCGGGTTTTGCGTGGTTAATTGGAGATAAGAGTTTCACAAGGGCTTTTCTGCTTGGGCTGGCTTGGAACCTTGATTCTCAGATCTCAGCCTCCTGAGTATCTAGGATTATAGACGTGAGCCACTGGCACTCAGCTTCCTTAAAATTTTGAGGTTAGGCTTTTAATATCTTGCTAGTGTATAGTGTTGGATGAGCCAGATATATCTGGAAACTTACTTTGGCAACAACTGAGAATTTACTAGTGAACTGATAGTAGTGAAAATGTTATGGGAAATGTCCAAGAGAGAAAAAGGATAACACTTAGGCACACTAATTATGCTAAACTTTATGCTGTTTTGTTCTAAAAAAGAATAGAGAAGTGGTAGCAGTGGCAATGAATAAAGTTCATTCATTTTCTTTCTCTTATTATTATCTTGTGCTAAACCCACTAATAATTCATCATTGACAAACCTTCACTTCCACTATAATTCCAATCTTAAACCCATAGCAAACATTCAGACTGCCTCTTCCTGTTTCTTAACTCCTTCAAGAATCTGAATTCCAATACTTGTTTGATTGACCCAGGATGTGCAATTCATCATTATTATTGAGCTTTTCACTATTCTTTTATCTGACATCCTTATTTCACAGCTCCATAGTAAGATGTTGGCATGAGACCTTATTCTTCTAATCTCTCACTGTGCTTACTTGGACAATTCCAACCCTAATGCAAAGCCCTGATTATGTGCACCTGTACTCAAGTCACTGATTGCTGCAGAGGCAAAATGTAGAAACATGCTGACAAGTTTCAGAGTAAATTTACAATACTAACCAGAAAATTTCCCTTGGTCACTACCTCATGCTTCCTCCTTCTTTCTCTTAAGCCTCTGGTCTTCCCAAATTTCCTAACTCTGTTTATGACTTTTTAAAAATTTCTCTCAAAATGATATTTCTTCTGATCTCATCATCTCCATTCACTTCCACATCTATGGTGGAAATTCTTGATGCCTACATAAAACTAGTCCTAAACTTTCTTTGTCCCCAAGACATTGTGTATTTATACTCCTTTTCCTTTCCCTCATCAAACCTTATGACTGGAAATAAAGCTATTCCACATCTGATTAATTTTTATGTTTAAATGGTAAAATATAAGTATAGTTTCTAAACAGTCATTTCCACCATCAATAAATCTCTATCTATATATGTTTATTTGTGTGTGTGTGTGTGTATATATATATATATATATATAATTGTGTATATGCATATATATATATATATATATATATATATATATATATATATATATCTGTCTGCCTCTCTGTCTTTTTTTTAAAGTACTAGGGTTTGACCTAAGAGCTTTATGCTCTTGCTTGGCTTCCCTGCTCAGCTGGCACGATACCATTTGAACCATGTCTCCAACTGGAAATCAAGTCTCATGGACTTTTTTTAATTCAGGAAAGCATTGAGAGTTTCTTCAGATCTCCCTCCTGAGCTAGAATTACAGGTGTGAGTCACTAGTTTCCAATATGTATACACATATACATTCATATATATCCCCAAACACAACCAAAATACTTTGCCTCTGCCTTGATTTCCAGCCCCCAGATTACTTCATCGTTCTCTCTTTTTGGAACACAACACTGTAGAGTTGAACCAGCTGTTGAGAATAACCCATGTTATGCTCTTGTTTCTCTCTTGAACTCACTCCAATCATCTTTTATGTCTCTCAGTTTATTGAAACTGCTCTGTCACTATAAACAATGAATTTGTAGTTACTAAATAAAAGAGTTTAAGTCCTCGTTGCAGCTGACATGGTCCCTCATCCCCTTCTTCACCTTGCCACATCCTCTCCAAGCAGGTACAAGAATGCTTTAAGCCCATTCTTCCTCCCCACTGAACTGATACCCATTGCCAGATATGTAGCAGATTCCAGGCTGTTGATACTCTTCTGTCTCCTACTATATAATGACTTTAAACAGCGTCTCTTTGCTTTCATTTCTGAAATAGGTGTTTTTAGTTTGAACACAGAAATTAAACTCCAGATTCCAGTAGTAATTAAATTTCCACTCCATGGCTCCATTTGGTATCTAATTGCCATCTCCTATTTAATATGTTCCAAACCAAATTCCTCGTCCATGATTCGCTTCAGGAAAATGGAAAAGGCCACTGTCTAGTTGCTCAGGCACAAATATGGGTGCTTACATTAGCCATTTCTCTCCATCATAAGCCTTGTATTATTGTGTTACATCTGAAAGTCAGTCCTTTGTGCCCACTTGAATATCCACTATAGGAATATCTCCATTACCTTCTCAACCATGAATATTCTTGTCTTGGCCACCACTACCACCTATCACACATTACGGAAACAGGCAATTCTGTTCATTTCATTTTGTAGTCAGCTCTACATCCAAGGTGATGTTTATAAAATGTAGGTCAGTTTATTTCAACTCTATATTTCAAACCTTTTTTGGGTCTCTTAAATCATTGAGTAAATATACTTCTTCCATGGCTCTTATATAGTCTTTGGGTACTCTATGACCTGAACTAAAGCTACCTCTTTGGCCTAATTTTGTTTTATACTATTCTGGATGGTCTACTACAGCCACATAGTCATTTGGTTTCAAAGAGGTAAGTGAAGTTTATAACTCAGGCCTTTGGCACCTGCTAACTTCTCAACTTCAAATACATTTTTCTGAGGAAGTCTTAAGCCATTACAGCTTAGTTTCTTCTCTTTTTGTTTTTGCTGTTTGTGTTCAGATATTTTCTCATCCCCAAGGCTTTTACTAGACACTATTTAAAATTGTAGTACATCGGTTTTTAAATTTAATTTCTGTTTTAATTTTCCTCTTAAAGTCCCTTCAAGTTTTGCAAGAGGACTGATTCATATATAGTATTTTCCAGAGTTATTTGAATGTATCACAGGCTTACCTAGTGTTACTTGTCAAATTCCATTGTACAGTCTAGTATATAATAGCTTGTTTGCATTTATTATTGTGCCCTCCTCTTCTGTAATGGAGATATAAGGTAATTAGTTAGTGATATGACAAATCACTCTCCTGCTTATCCACCTGATTTAGTCACTGAATGAACAACATTCGATTTTCTTCTCACACTCTTATCAACATGAGTTGTACAAGGGGGGTTTGTTTTGATGTACTCACACATGCATTCAGTGCACCTGAATCTGACTTGCATCTTCCATCATCCCCCCTCATCCCCAACCCCAATCTCAACCCCAATCTCAACAATATGTTCCATATTCACACATTTACATAAGCTGTTCTCTCCATATCAACATCCTTCACCTTCTTCATTTCCACTGATACCACCATCTCAGACAGGGCCTGTTTTGTATATTTATGTAATTCTTTCTTTTGGAAGGATTGTATGATAATCATTGGAAGGGGTTTCATACATGCATTGGTATGGAATTTCCTGCACACATTGGTAATATTTTAGACAGCTCAACCTGCTAGCTCCATCAGGCACTAATCTAGGCACTACAGGTGCCTAAGAATTGTTCTTATGGTGGTGATTGTTTTATTTCCCACTAATAAAACCAAGGAGGAAGATTAGGTACAACAGTCAGATAATTTGAGACATTTCTCAAATAAATGCAAATGATTGTTTGTATTTTACTACTTTATTATATATTAGTAGTTCTTTCTTAATTCTATAACTGTACTAGTATAAGATAATAAGAAACTATAACCTTTTTTCTTTTATTTCTTTCTTCTTTCCTTCCTTCCTTCCTTCCTTTCTTCCTTCCTCTCTTTCTTCCTCTCTTTCTCTTTCTTTCTTTCTTTCTTTCTTTCTTTCTTTCTTTCTTTCTTTCTTTCCTTCCTTCTTTCTTTCTTTCTTTCTTTCTTTCTTTCTTTCTTTCTTTCTTTCTTTCTTTCTTTCTTTCTTCCTTTCTTCCTTCCTTCCTTCCTTTCTTTCTTTCTCTTTCTTTCTTTCTTCCTTTCTTCCTTCCTTTCTTTCTTTTTTGGTGTGTTGTATGTCTTGAACTCAGGGCCTGGGTACAGTCCCTGAACTTTATCACTCAAGGCTAGCACTCTATCACTTTGAGCCACTGCCAATTTCCAGTTTCCTGGTGGTTAATTGGAGATAAGATGCCTGAGCTGGCATCAAGCTGTGATTCTCAGGTCTCAGCCTCCTGAGTGGCAAGGATTACAGTTATGAGCCACCAGCTGGTACCTTTCAAAATTTTAATAGTGAAAGCTTTAAGTTTTACTTTCATCCTTTGGTATTATTTTTTTGGTGAATATTTGAAGAATGATTGCCTTCTTTTCCACCATATAGTCTGGAATTACATAGATTGTAAGAATTCTAAATAATAATACTGGGTCATGAATTCAGTGATGCTTATGCCCTTAGGCAAATCAATAAATATTTCTAAGTTATATAGGTGTTTTAAAATGTGAGATAGGGTCTTAGTATGTAACCCAAGCTGGCCTTGACCTTATTATTATCATACTTCAGCTTTCTGTGCTGGGATTACAGGAATGCATTTCTTCACTCAGCTAAATCTCAGGTCTTTTTGTTTTAGATTAATTCAAGAAATGCATATTCATGTCAGGGTTTATTTTTTTCCATCAGTGAATGGGATTGTTTATGAGAATATATTCTTTTATTATTGTGAAAATACTATACAAAGGGGTTACAATTACATGGGCAAGATAATGTGTACATTTCTTATCAAGCATTGTAGCCTCCTCCTTTGTTTCCCCTTCCCATCCCTTCCCATCCTCCCCCTGCCCCCCCCAATCCTTCCCGCTCCCCCTCACCTCCTCACCAAAGTTGTAAAGTTTGTTTTCGACATAATGACTTGTACATCTCATTGTTGCAATGGGTCCACCTGTATCCCTATTTAAACGATTTGTTTGTCCCCTTCCCCTCCACAAATTATACCGACATCAAATACAGTGAAAGCAGGGGTTATACTGTGGGGGAGGGACATACAAAGCAACAAAGAAATAATCTTATAAATGTGTTAGGAACAATCGCATGAAAGAAAAGAAAACATTTGAATACATATCTTAGGGTTCATTTCCCTAATATCAACTTATCTGACCTTTTCTGCTTGACTCAGACATATACTAGATATTGCAAATAAGGGAAACCATGGGACCTATGTTTCTTTGGGCCTGGCTTACTTCACTTAATATAATTGTTTCCAAGTCTTTCCATTTCCTAACAAATGGGGCAATGTCATTCTTTCTGATGGACGCATAGAATTCCATTGTGTATATATATATACCACATTTTCTTGATCCATTCATCTACCAAGGGGCATCTGGGTTGGTTCCAAATCTTAGCTATAGTAAATAGTGCTGCAATAAACATAGTCATGCTGGTAGCTTTAGTGTGGTCTTGTTTGTTAACATTTGGGTAAATGCCCAAAAGTGGGATTGCTGGGTCATAGGGGAGCTCTATGTGAAGTCTTTTGAGGAACCTCCATACTACTTTATAAGAATATATTCTATATAAAATATGTGACAAATACTGAATATTTCTGAGAAAAGATGGAATGCATTAGGCCTTCTATCTTTATCATAAATTGAAGAACACGAGGAGAAAAGGACAAGAATTGTGAGGAAAGTAGCATGGCTGTCCGTCCTTTTCTTTTGGAAAGATCGGGACCCATTCAATTAGCCAACTGAAGAAAAAAAAATTATTCTGCTTAACTGACAAATAGAGTAAGATATGGACTGATTTTCAACATGATGTAGGAGAGAGGGACCATCTAAAAGATGGCGAAGGGTTTCAGACATCCGCCTTTCCTATTTTATTAGCTAGAGCCAAGAAAGGGTAACAGAGCTCAGATGCTATTTGATTTGACATTTAACTTTGAACAGGGAATTTACCAACAGAGAACTCACAGGAGAGATGAGGTGAGAAGGTTAGAACTACATGGAGAATTTCACAGGAATGGGAAAAAGAGTTGAAAGGCATCGAGTTAAAGAAATGGGAACTAATTGACAGGATGATAAATGCACGGTACATGGGAGGCAGATTAGTCAGCAAATAATTTAGGGAATTTTGGAGGTGAAATCTGGATGTCTCTCTGAGTGCCTGGAGAAAACTCCTAAGGCCATCTCACTTGCCAGCCAGTTTGATCCAGTCATATCTTCTCTTTCCCCATGATCCGTGTTAGACTCTTTTCCATTCCACAGTCAGGATCCTTTCCTTTTACATTCTTGCTAGTATTTTAGTCTTCAGTAGAGACTTTCTTTATTCCAAATCTCCCAAACTGATGAAATCAGTTTTTCTTCTTTTTCTTTTTAAAATCTCTTTTCCCTGACCTACATCCACTTGACCACTCTCGTTTCTGAGTTGGTCTTAATAGAACCTGTCTTTCCCAGAATTTATTTTAATAAAGCACACTCATGTGGACTCAGGAATTAATTCAGAAGAGGAAATTCTCGTAATATAAATGCACTCAGCTTTGTTTGTGCCTTTATTCTTTAGCTGCCTCTTAGGAGAATTTTTTTATCAGATTGAGTAACTGGCCTTGTATAGTCTACTGCAATGAATTCTAAAAATTTCTGTATCCTGTTGGGTCCCTCTGGGTATAGATCAGATTCTCTACTTAATTATCTGAATGGGGTTTCTGCGGTTTAAACATCTGACATGTTAGTTTAAGCAGCAGAAAGTAATCAATAGTTTAATCAGTCACTTTATTTCTAATTTTGTTCTTGTTACATTATTCATCACATGCGCCATGCATACTCTTATTTTTTAAAAATTCCTGTCAAAGTCAAAATTAGGTCAAGTCAAGCAATATGAAGAGGATGGGAAAAAAATCAAAATATATGTCTTGCTGGGTGACAATGGCTTATGCTTATAATCCTAGCTGCTATGGATGAGATCTGGGGATCCCTATTCAAAGCCAGCATGAGCAGCAAAGACTCTTACCTTCAAATACCTACCAAAAACACTGGAGTGCTGGCGCAGGTGGTACAGCACTAGCATTGGGAAAATAAGCTCAGGGACAAAGCCCAGGACCTGAGTTGAGACCTTAGCACCAAGCATTAAAAAATAAAAAGTACATCTCATCCTTCTCACTTTAGACTTGGAGGTAACAGTGCAGAGATAGTGTACAAGCCCAGACAGGTTCTTTAGGTGGGACTATGGATGCAGATGGAAGAGAACTACTTCTTATTTGTAAACAGAAAAACCAAAATTCAAGCTAAAGTTATTGTCAGACTCCACTTTTAAGAGAAATGCATGAGGATGATATTTCCAATTTCCCAGGACAACTGGTGTATGTTACCCGAAGGTGTTTGAGATAGTAAAACAAATCCAAACACAAAATGTGAGGAAGGGTATAACACAGAATTCTTCCCAGACAGGTAGATTCTATTTAGCTAGAGGGACCTGCTACACCATAACTACAGTCCAAACTTGGGTGTGAAGCTGAACCATGGACATTGTGAGTATCAGAATACTGTTAGTACGATGTAGGGAAGTGTGACTTTTCTTGTATCATATTCTTGCTTTTTGTGACGTATGGATATTGCTGTTGTAATGATTGTTTAGGTATTTTTTAAGACTAGAGGAAGATTATTCGTTTCTATTTGTTTTTTTTTCACTAACTTAGAGATTTAGGAGGGGGAAAAGACACATCCTGTTCCTTTAACCTTGTTTTAGGAAATAATGTTTAATCATTTCAAGAAAAGAAAAGGGGGGCAAAAATTAAAATTAAAATAAAAATAAAAAAATTGATGTCATAGAAGGCTGACACCCAGAAAGTGACAGGAGTCACCATTCCAGGCATAATGTTTTCTTTTCCTGGGCAATTAACTGTGATGGCTGACTCAGTAGAGCCTGGGTAGAAAATCAGATCTTCTCAATGAGCACTGAGATCCTGGTGGGACACAGCAGGTTTCCTGTGGAGCTAGCAAAACACAGGAATCCAGATGGTGCTGATTCCTCATGGCTGCATCTGCAGTATCCCCTGGGGACTCTGTGAAACATTTGTAAACTCTTTGAGGACAGAGCATTATTATTATTATTATTATTATTATTATTATTATTATTATTATTATTATTATTGCACCCAGGAGTTTTGGCAGAGAAGATGAGGACCAGAGCAGGGCCAGGATAATTCATGATACTCTTTTAGCTCTGTAACTTCCTAGAAGTCTCTTCAGGGATGAAAGCTACATTTTTTTGTTTTTCTTGTTACTTAGGTTAACCCTTAAAAATTGTCACCAATGAGTGCCATATTGGGCAGTCTCAACAAGGAAAATATTGTATTCTGCTTTACTGCTTTACTGCTTTACTGTCCACATAAACATTCCGTGTGCTGGGAGTTAGGGGTTTGCATAAACAACTGGAGAAATAGAAAGAACCTTTGCATAGTCTACTTCAGAAGATTTTTCAGGGTATTTTATCCACAAAGCTTTTTAGTAAAAATATTTTCTATGTACAGTTTTTGGGGGCTGTGTGTGTGTGTGTGTGTGTGTGTGTGTGTGTGTGTGTGCTGATCCTGGGGCTTGAGTTCAGAGCCTGGGCACTCTTCCTGAGATATTTTGTTCAAGGTCAGCCCCCTACCACTTAAGCCATGGTTCCATGTCTGTCTTTCTGATGTTTCATTGGGGAAGAGTCTCAGGTACTTTCCTGCTTGGCTTTACTTTGAGCCATGAGATCCTCAGACCTTACTCTCTTAAGTAGCTGGGATTACAAGTGTGAGCTACCAGCACCTGGATTATATACATTTTTTAATATATATTTCTATGGGATATTTTCTCACATGTATATTTACTGAGTACATATGTATATGTAAATGCAGGCAAAATAAGAAATAGTACCTGCTTCAGAAATCATGCTGTTTAATAAAGGTCGCACAAATGTATACATGTACCTGCATGTGTGTACACACACACACACACACACACACACACACACACACACACACACAAACACACACACACACACACACACACACACACATACCCCAAAGAGACTTCATAACTACATGAGAAGAGTATAATGGGTAAAGGAGCAAGTGTTGTAAAGAATGGGCCAAGGTGAAGAAGACATTTCTTGTGAATGAAGGTTTAAGAGATGGTGGAAATGTTTTAAAATAGAAACAGTAAAAGAAGCCTTGGCATGAGATTACTAACTCCAAAGACAGACTTGAAAAACACAAGAATTTTTGGACAACATATTGGGACCACCATGTTGAATTTGTGCCTTTCTCCTAAAGTTTGGTGTAGTCAGTGTTGAGAAGGACATTGCCAGTGAATCATTTGCATCTGGGTGCATTGTTCCAGCAGCTGAAGGAGACGGGAGAAAGAGGGGATAGACTATTGTTTGAGTCTCATTTTATTATTCTACAGCTCTGGCATACGTTTTAGGTAACTTTATAGAAACCAGGGGAATCCACAGGTAGGATTTCAAAGCCTTTGTTGAGTTGGCTTTGCCAGGTTTTTATCACGGATGGAAGTGGTTGCTGAAGTCTGTGGATAACTTGAGTAAAGATCTCAGAGGAATTCACATCTGGACTTTTGGCTCCATAACCCTCCACTTCGGGCAAATAATACTGTGTGGTCTTTTAATTGTAGGATCAAATCATCTACAATTATTGTCATCATGCTGAACATATTGGGTGATGACTGGAACTCCTAGGGGTTCCTTCATCACTTCATTTGAGGGTCCTGGCAACATTCTTAACTCCTAAAAAAATCTCAAAAAGCTGTTCGTATTACACACAGCACATCCAGTAGTCCTTTGTACTTGGTAAGAAGAAAATAAGCTTTTTTTCCCCAACAGAGTCTCTGAAATTAATTATACTTAAAAAAAAGAAAATCCTTAAACAAGTAGGCTAGCTATTACAAAGATCAGGAATGTAAGTTTATTATATTACCTGTAATTTCCCTCCCCTGCTCTTTGAAATCCCAAGGGTCTACCTTGGGTCTTTGGTGACTAACAATTAGTCCTTCATCTGACCTTTCCTTTTCTTTTTCTACCACTAGCTCTTTAACCTAAACACCCATTTAAGTCCATTTTCTAGCATAGTTTCCCTGTTGGCTTAGCAGTCATGTTTAGTCAACTAAGTGAACATTATACCTGCAGACTTATCATCTGATGAAAATTTTTATAATAATGCAGAAGTGGAATTTCAGGACCTAAAATGCTCTGAAGACTCCAAGGAATAATTCCTATGAGGCATTTCAGGTAGTGTGGAGGAGGGATAAAGATTTTACTGAAGGCTTTTATGATATGCCTTATTCTACACATAGCCATCCTCCTGTCTAGAAGGTTAATTGCACAGCAGAGAAGGAGATTGAACCGTGGTTTCCTTGTGGTGCCTCATTACGTATTTTTTTCTTAGGCTGAGTCTTCAATTTTATGTTGAACCAGGTGTTGTGGAGTGGATTGAAGTAACAAATCAACCTATTTGAGCTTTTGAAGATACTAATTTGCCTTGGGATATCTTTAATCTGGCTGTATATATACCCTTTCAAAGCATTTCTGAACTCAAACACTATCCAAAACAACATGTGGCAGTTTCTCTAATTACTTATGATTAACAAAAAAGCAGAGTCAGGCCCTAAAGGCATCAACATTTCACCACTTTACTGGAGAATGAATGCTGCAGAGCAAAGCAGCTTGAAAATTAATGCAAGGCACAACACAGGACAGCAGTTTAAGACTGCATTTCTTCCCTTCATTGTATTTCAAAAATGTTTTGCACAACAGTAAAAAGGGGCCAAAGAGCAGATGGTTTGAATTACAAAAGCCTTTGTAAACAATGGTGCACAGGCATTTCTGTGTGGTAAAAACCACATCAAAAGTGTCAGTCACTGAGTCTATAACAGAGTGAAGGAGGGAATAAAGAAAGGGGAGAAATGGGAAATGGAGATGTTTAGATGTGGATTCTAGAAAAATGACAGAAACAAGTTTGAAAAAAAAATGTGTCTACACATTGTGTATAGAACCTGCTATACACATAGTGTAAAATCACTCTGTGAATTTTAAAGTGGAATGGTATAGACCTACATTAATTTCTGGGAAAAAATACAAAGAGATTTTTTATTTTAAAAAGTAGTTTGTAATTTATTCTTTCCTTTAACAAGTAGTTATTTTTTAAATTTAATTTTATTGTCAAGGTGATGTACAGAGGGGTTACAGTTACATAGTAAGGTAGTGAGTACATTTTCTTCTCAAACATGTTATTGGATTGGGAAAAAATCATGGTTCCTATTTAGTGGCTATTTTCTCACTAAAAGAAAATATAGAGAAATTATTAAATAATTACTCTGACAACATATCTAAAGCAATATATAACCTAATATTTAAAGTGGATAATTAGTTTTCCCATCTGGGGATGGAGGGCTCTTGACTTGCCTATTAGTATGAAAGATCTCTTAACTAAGGTTTACTATATAATTCTTCTGAGCTTAGCTTGGTTGCTCTTATGTCTAAAACTTACCTATATTGGCCAACAACTATGGCTGTCTTAGGCTGAGCTGATTCCTTTTACATTTTCCTTCTTCCCCAGTTGCTCAATAAAATTCTATCTTTGCATCTACAGCGGATCAGGGGATGGATATTTGTCTTTGGGTACTTGACTATCTTAATCCCATTTGAACTGTAAAAAAATTTCCTGAATTTATTAGCTTATGAATAATTGAGAATACTTTTCACAGTTCTAGAGACTGGAAGAATAAGATCAAGGCACTGACAGATTTGGCAGTTTGTGGGAGCTTCTTTTCTGGTTCCTAAAGGACAGTTGCTCACTGTGTTGCTCCATGGAAGAAGAGGTGAAAAGTTTTTCTTTTCCTATTTTAACAATGGCATTTTTGAAAGTTCTATTCCCATGAGCTCCTCATCAAAGGCACCATCTCCTAATATTACATTTTCAATATTAGGATTTTAACACACAAATTTCAGGGGTGACACAAACATTCATAGTACAGCACCACTGGGAAATAAGAATATTGACTATAACTCTCTTCTCTAAGGCAATTTTTGGTGTGCCGTCTAACATCATGGGTGGAAATCTTCCAATTAATCCATTGAGCAGAATATTGGATGTTTATCCACATTTAATGTGATAAAAGAAAATATGTTAGCAACAAAAAGTTTTTGTATGCCAGCATACAAGATACATAGGAGTAAATTAGAGTTCCACAGGAGACAGCTGAATAGTACATTCAGTTGTAGTACTGAGACTTTGTAATTGATTTCATGCTTTGGTTCAATGTGCAAATCTATTTTCTTTTATTTCTTTTTGAGTAACAAATTTGATAAAATTCAAATACAAAGATTTATTTGGTTCCAAGTGTGTGACATTTTACATACATATATTGAATATATAAGTTGGAGAAGTTCATTTTATTGGTCAGAGGACCAAAAGAAAAGAGGTTCAATAGGGTCAATAATGAGAGTTGAAAAGCAACAACAAAAATGGTAGTTTTGAGAAATCAGAAACATGTAAACAGTGACTATCTGTCTGAAAGAAAAAGGGAAAGAGGAAGAGAGAGAAGAAAAAAAATTCCAAGACAGGATAACTATTTGGAGATGTCTGCCTGTCAGGAGCTCAGATGTATAAAGGCATACTGATAGGATAGGCTAGGAACGAAGACTTAATCTAGTTGGGTGCCTGTGACTCATATCTGTAATCCTAGGTACATAAGAGGCTGAGATCTGAGGATTGCTGTTTTAAGCCAGTCCAGATAGGAAAGTCAGTGAGATTCTTATTTCCAATTAACTACCAAAAAGCTGGAAGCAGTGGAGCAGTAGCTCATATGGTAAAGTGCTAGCCTTGAGGAAGAAAGCCCAGGGATATAACAGGGCAGGGGCCTCAGTTCAAGTCCCAGGATTAGTGGGCATGTGAGTGCACACACACATGCACACACACACACACACACACACACACACACACACACACACACACACACTTTGTTCATTGTAGTTCTCAAGCCCATTTGAATATCAAATGGCAGGAAAGCCTCTTAGTTCAGTCACATGAGCTTCTCTCTCAAGATATGGACCAGAAAAAGCAAAGAAAGCTAGACCATGGAAGGAGAAATGCAAATGGAAGATACCTTTAACATTCTGAAAAGTCTCTTCTTTCTTTTTGTACTTTTGTCACTTAGGAATGTAATTATTATTATTTTTTATTGTGAAAATACCGTACACTCTGGTTTCTCCTCATATCGTCTAAATCTTCCGCCTTTTACCAAAGACATTTCTTGCATGTGCAGTCAGATATTCAATTTGACAGTGATTTTTTTTTATTCTGGTTCTGCCTATTTCTTTTCTTACTCTTCATTTTAAATTTGCAGTCCTCTTTAACCTCCCACTAAAGTGACAGTTCCGTTAAGGTTATCTGTTCTGTGACATCAGCAACCAAGTGTAATTCTGTCTTCTTTTTATCTCTTACATCCATCCTGAGACTTCCCTTAAAGGACATGTCTGGCCCCCGCGCCCCCCCTCCCCGGTGTAGCCAAATTGTCTCCTTCCTTACTTTATCACATTTTGAGCAAAACCCGTAATTGTTCACATCACCCAGTGCAGGATTTGTAACAATCCATGACCTTATGTACCAATCTGATTTTCTTTTTGTTCTCATTACTATCTTTCTCCCTTTGTTGAGATTTCCTCAGTTTGCTTAACTACACTTCAGAAATCTGCTGTTTCTGACAGCATTAGTCATAGAACTAGCTAGGCTGTGCCCATGTAGTTATCTGTAAATTGGGTTAAGAACACCATAGAACATGTGCCATGTGGGATAAATACTATAATAGTAGTAATAGTCGGGCCATTAAGATTTATTTTCGTATTGGCTTTAGTATATACTTGAAAATTATAAGCAGCCTATGCCTTTTGAGTTTTTGGACACTTTTCTTAAGATGAAAGAAAATTACTATTAAAATGAGACAAAGAAAATACATGTTCAGTGTTTGTGCAAAGGGTACAGGGAAGTGAAATTATAGAGGTGTTATAGGACTTAGCAAAAAGAAAGTGAAAGCATAGAGAGCTTAATCATTGGTCGATTATTTGTCTAGCTTCTGTTTCCTTATGTCCTTCATCCTTTGCCAGGCCATCTTACCTCATGCATCTCAGCTGGTCAACTCCTACAAAGGTGTTCAGGGGCTGATATCTAATAGTATATGCGCTGTTGGTTTGTTGCTTGGCTTTTACACTTATGTGGTCAACCATTTGATTCAGATCTCCACTGTTAGCTTTTTGCTAGTTCATTGGAGATATGAGTCTCTCAGGTTTGTCTGCCTCAGCTGGCTTCAAACTGCAATCCATCACCTGAGTAGCTAGCTTATTAAGCATGAACCATCAGCACCCATGGAAGTATCTGTTTTTATACTTTACATTCTTACTAAAAAGGTTTTGGAATAAATTATGATTGAAACACTAAAATGCAAGTCAAAGAAAGCTAACGCACACAAGGGCAGCACACATGCATACATACACACGCACACGCACAAACACACACACACACAGACACACACACACACACACACACACACCCATATTTTCCAGGTTCTTCTCATTGTACCCTTCACCTATTCATGAAGACCATATTTAGTGCTCAATCTTTTGTTCTTCCTCCTGCCTGAAAGTTCCACATCCATTTATTAAATGATGCTCCATTTTCTGATTTTGCTACAATGATTCCTCTTCTCCCTCAATCAAGATTAAATTCTTCTTCCTCTATGCTCTGGTACCATTCCATCCATAACCATTACAAAAGGTAGCATGCTAAATTGCAATCTTTAGAACCACATTGGTATAATAATGTACAGTGTTCCTAACAACTGGGGAGGGAACATTATGCTCTATTTATCTTGGATCTCCTGGGCATTTAGTGAGAATAACTTCTATTAGGCATTTCAGATGTGTTCAGGAACTGTCCTTTGCTTTCCAGATGCATTGAGTAATTTAAATACTGACAATGATTTTAAAAAACGTACTTTATGATAATCATCTTTCTTTCTATATACAGATAAACTGACACTCAGTGATTATACTCAAGGCATAAAAATGGTAATTCTTCATCTTCAATCTTTATCTTCATCTTCAATTCTACACACACTCTAATATTTCATGACTGAGATACGAGGCAAATATGCTCTCAGTTCATTTAAATGTATCACTTAAATTGAAAAAATCACTTTACAATAAAAATTGACCGGAGTATTTGAGCGCAGTGAGCCTCCTAAACATCCCATGCCATGGAATAAAATAAAGAGGTTTGAAACCAGCTCAGGCTAAAAACACCATGAGACTGTGTGCCCAGTCAACCAGTCAAAAAACTTGACTAGAAGTGTGGATCATGAGAAAGAGCATCAGTTGTGGGTGAAAAAAAAAACTGAAAGCTATCAGAAGCCCCTACGTATAAGCCCTCATACCAGCACATACAAAAAGAAAAAAATGGATTAATTTAGGGGATAAGTTGGAAATTTTACAAATAAGAAGGGCAGAAAAGGGTGATTGGAAAAAGAATACAAAACAAAACCCTGACATGAGAGTGGAGAAAATGAAGACTCAGAATAGTTTCCCATGCCAAGCCTCCATTTACTGAATAGAAAATAAGGACAAGGCTGTTGGAACATGTTAAGTTATATCTCCTGATACAACCCACATCTTACACAGATTGAGAAAAACAATAGTTTATTGAAAAAAACAATAGTTTCTTTCTCTCTTGTGTCCAAAGCAGGTAGCTAGGGTGCTTTGCTTATTGAAGTCATTCAGGTTTCTGGCCAAGCTATACATCTAATTCCAAGCATGGAAGTACAATTATACCAGTTTTTCAGGAGGTAGATAGCAAATACTATTTGGTGAGTGGCAGTAATTGCTACCTCATGGGTCAATGATAGTATCTATTCTATAGAAACTGCTTGTCACCTAACAAGGGTTAGTT
Organism: Dipodomys merriami; assembly: GCF_024711535.1. Taxonomy (NCBI): domain Eukaryota; kingdom Metazoa; phylum Chordata; class Mammalia; order Rodentia; family Heteromyidae; genus Dipodomys; species Dipodomys merriami. The sequence continues at coordinate 14,309,549 of NW_027203493.1, read as the reverse complement.
ATTAATAACAATGACAATCAACCCTCTCTTTTTTTTTTCCCCATGAGCTACTTCTTTTTTTCTTACAGAAGAAAAATCAAATAGAACATGTTAAACCCAGCATGCCAAATTGGAGCTCAGGTAGATCAAATTTAATTTCTGATTGTCCTCAAAACTATTAATAGCATTACAAATCAATTCTTAGCAAATAATATTTTAAGAAAAGCCCAAAGAATACCATAATGCATGTGCCATATTTGTTTCATTTAATGTACACTATTTTCATTCTACCAAGTTCATTTCTTAAAAGCTGATAAGACATGACTAATAGGATTCTGAAACATCTGGTATTTTAATTAAGAAAACAGCGAGTTTAAATGAATATAATACCAGAATAAATGAAATCACTTTTACTATGAAATGAGAAGCCCAGGTAAGATCAGAACTTCATGCCCAAATCCTCCTCCTCTTGCTTTCATACAGAGTTGATTTGCCTCCTTCATAAGAAATGTGATGCAAATATAGTTATTTTTACCATACTGAGACATGTTTCCTAGTGGAATTTTTTTAAAGGTAGCTACAGCATTCTGAATCATCACCTGACAGCAATACAACTTTGAATGCAGCATGGGAACAGCTTCCTCTCGCTGGTACACAAAGGGGAAACAGCAGGGGTTTCCGTACTCAGTGTCACTCTAGGTAAATGACATCTGCTAGGAAATTGTGTCTAGATTCAAGACATCCATTAGTGGATATAAACACACCTCAACTGCAGAAGGAAGATGCTTTATATAGCAGCACACTTCACCAGCAACAATGGCAGCAATTTATAAATCACATCGAATTAAATGTGCAAACCTTGTGACTGACTTAGAAGCATTGTTTATTACTCCTTAGTGTAAGTTTTCTATTATTTAAGTGAGGGAATATTGAAAGGACTGTCATGTCCAAAGACAAAGCAAACAATAATAATAATCTAGTGCATTCAGCAACCTTTCAAGCAACCTGAGTGGTTCCAAAGCAACTCCCCTGATGTTTGAATAATAGGAGGACCAGAGAAAGTTAGTGAATGGGGATACATTCTCAGTATCTAGTCTTTGGGCTTTTTGCTGCCTCATTGGGGAGGGAAGTATTTTTAATCTCTTACGCTGAAATGCCATTTTTATCTTGTAAATACAATTTGGATATTTTGTTAAGTTTCTCAAGCCCTACCCATGGCATTCCACTTCACAGACAGTGAAGATTCACAAAGAACATGCCTTCCTCTGCTATAAGCCAAGGAACCAACTTATTTTTTCTTCAGTGTGATGTCATCCATGGTGTTTGCCCAAATTAGAACAGTTTTTCTTCCTTCTATAGAGTCAGAAACTCAGTCAGTATATGCATCTGAGTGCAAATCCAAATCCAAGGATAACTGATGCATACTCTACGAGAGGTAATTGTAAATTAACAGTCCATGTAATGACCTCACATTATACAATTATTTAGTGAAGGGTCATTGAAGGCACATATTTTGTGATGTAAATCGCCATAGAACAAACCAGAAGACCAGGAAATGTTCTTGAAGTCATACTCTGTCTACTGGTGGATCATATAATGCTATAATTAAGAACTCCATTTTATATTTTTGGTTGGGGTGGAGGGAATCAGATTGCCTAGGCTTTCTTTCTTCCCCATTAATTGCTAGCTTTGTGAAAACTGAGTAAGGAAATTCTCTCTGATTTATATATCTGGTGTGTTGAATTTGTAACATATAGTCATAATGAAAATGAAGAGTGCTAACCAAGAAAAGCAATTAAACTGTATCTGTCATGAAGCAGATGTTCTGTATTTGTTGGCTTCTAGTATTACTTCGTGTCAGGCACTTGATAATGTTGTTGAATTTTCATAATGGTGCAGTAATGGAATTATTTTACACACTGGAGAAATAGAAATGTAGAGAGGCTAGGTCACTTGTTTAATATCAACAGTCCATAGTACTATGGTTTCTATGAACACTTAACTACTATGCTTACTGTAGAGCTAAAGATTGTTTGACAGTGTTTGCTGGTCAATTATTAACAGTGTAAGCAAATGCCTCATTGTAGACTACAGATACATATAGCTTTGGGGTAACATTGGAGGCTCTCTCTTTTCTACTTTTAGTGTGCCTTGCTTGTGCAAGTCACTTTGCCTATTACTCTATATTTAAATATACAGAAATATCAGGAATCGTGATTCTCCAAAATAACTGACCATTTATACAGAAGAGGAGATGTATAATAGGATTTGGCTCAGGTGGCTTGTTGAAACTGAAAAATCCAGAACCCAAAAAGCTCGTTGTGTAGTCCTTCCTTTTTTGTTTTTATTTGTTATTTTTAATATATATATTATTGTAAAGATACTGTACAAAAAGGTTGCAGTTACATGAGTAAGGTAATGAGTACATTTCCTATAGAGCATTGTTACCCCCTCCTTTGTTTTTCCCCTACCATCCCTTCCCTCCCCACCTCACCAACTTCTCCCTCCCTTCTGCCCCCAAAGCTGTAAAGTTCATTTTCAATATAGTGTCTTGTACATCTCATTGTTACAATGGGTCAACCTGTATTCTTACTTCAGCATTTTGTTATTTCCCTTCCCCTCCCCAAATTAGAAAAATGTATATACAAGATGCAGGGCATCAGAATCAAATACAGAGAAAATAGGAGTTATACCATGGGGAAAAAACATACAAAAGAAACAAAAAATCACATAGTAGCTTATAAGCACATTAAAAAAAAACAGCAACAAAGATAAAACCTCTTATGTCCTTATTTTGGGGTTAGTTACAGTCATTTTTTTTTAATTAAAGCAGTGAATTTCCAACTTCCACTGCAAAGAAACTTACATACACATCTAATGCCATATCAGAGGCTAAATGTATATGATTACCTTTTTGTGAGGCAGTAGTTTAGTGAGTGAGGAGAGCCAGAAAAAAATGAATGGATGAGAGAGAAGGTATTAGGATATAAACAAAGATTGGGGCCACAATCCATGCATAGGTCAGAACCTGGAAATGGGAGGCAATCACAGAGGAAGAAGCACAGAGGTGGGAAATACCCAGGCCATACGAGGCCCCCAAATTATTGGGTCACAATGGACAGACATACAATACTTTTTGTTCACTGTTCATGGCATATTTACAGGTGTTAGTCATTTTGTTTTCAATATCTCAAAAGCCTTTTGGCAGATAAAAGGTTACCTTCTCTTACATGCCTTGCATAATGGAAGAAGTTGGTTAAGCTTCATTCAAAGGAAATAGTTTCTAGAATTAGCATTCCTCGGTGAGAGAATGGTCGCTCTCTGATGCTCTCATGTCTTCCTGAAACACAAATATAGAGCCTAAGCTAGTTTGATGGTTTATCCATGTAATTCCAAGTACTTAGGAGACAGGACGTAGAGCTGTGATTTGAAGCCAAACTGGGACTGTTAATGGCTTATCTCAAAGGCAAACTGAGATCAAATAGATATGCTATACTTCAGTGATACTCTGAATTCAATCTCCCAATGTTATAAGAACAATAACAACAACAACAACAGGCTGAAGTGAACATATAGGTCAATCTGATTCTAAATGTCATTATTTCTAATTATGTTTAAAATGTAAAGGCAAACACTGTGAAAATTTTAAGCTTGAAATATGGTCCCATTGCAGAATATGACAGTTTATATTTCTTTCAAAGGGTCACATTTCTAAAATATAGTGAAAAAGTTGTTACATTATCTAGGAAGGGAAGCAGATAATCAAGGAGATTCAAGTAGATGAGACAAAATTTAACAAATAATTGATTAAAAAGTTGTTTCCCATCATGAGTTAAAGTAACACATAGGAAAATGAATTAAAGCCATATAGCTCAGTGTGCAAATTCTGAGTATCTCTGCACAAATTACGGATACTTTAGCTTTCTCATCTGTGAATGATTAGGTAAAACGTGGATTTACATACACAGACATGAATGTGGTGCATTTAATGGACAGATATATGATCTAATTTATATGTGTAAAGTGGTGAGTGAAGTCTTTTCTCTTTACCTGAACTCTTCAACACATGTGTTATAGGGAAATCTCTTTCCACCATGGAGCTAAAGGTTTCTTGTTTGCCTTAACTCTTGTTACTCACATTTCCATAATGTTGGATAATAGCAAACCACATAAAAAACATTTTTATATGCAGCCAAATATCTATGGTAATGTTGAATGACATTTACATAGCAGCACTGTGCTACTGTTGATAAATTATACATCTCCTTATGTTTTACATATGGAGGCAAAGAATTGGAAGTTGAGAAACGAAAAGCTGTATTCGATGATATCCATTCTAACCTTTTGATGTACTGTAATGCTGTGTATGTTTTAGAATATTTGAAGTGTGAGGATTTTGTATTCCTTCAACATAATGTATTCATTCATAAGGCTGCCAAGACTCTAGGGCATATCTTGATTCATGCATGGAAACCAACACAAGGATGACTGTATTTACTAGGAACATGTTTGACTCTCCTTGTCCAGGAATGGCAGGGGGAAAGCAAGAGTCACCACTTTTGCTGTCACCATTAACTTCATTGACAACAACATGGGTTTGGACTGCATGTAGATATTTGGGGTGATTGGGCAGTGATGAAATGTTGGCAGAACTAAATTCCTGTACTATATGTAACCCATAAAGATGGTGTATGTGGAGAAATGGGGTTGCTGAGGCCAAGGAGTAACCATTCAGTGTTTGTCATCTTCTCAGGATCAAAATGCCACAAAGATATTCAATATCCAGTAAAAGCATGTCCATCCTTCCTCCTGTAATTACAGTGGTTCTCTAACATGTCACCACATTTAGCTATACATTTTTTAGAGTTCCTACAATATTGCACAATCCCCAAATTCATTTGTGCATCTAATTTTTCAGTGGGAGTTGTTTCCTGCTTGGGATGCCATATCAACACCCCCCCCCCAGATCATCAAGATCTGATCTGTTATTACATCTACATTTGTGTCAGAATAAAGTTTTGTGTATTTATTTCAAACCTCATTATTGAGGTTTGTTGTGTAAAAGTGTGTGTGTGTGTGTGTGTGTGTGTGTGTGTGTGTGTATGTGTACGTGTGTGTGTTGGTACTGGAACTTAAAATCAGGGCTAAGGCTATTTCTTGTATCATTGGTTGAAATTATCTAGTCTTTAATCACTGATGAATACATTTCTATAGTCAAACACAAAATAAGGTTTTGTTTCATTTGTTTTTGAATTTAAATTTTACTGTCAAGGTGATATACAGAGGGGTTACTGTTACGTAAGTCAGGTAAAGAGTACAATTCTTTTTGAACAGTGTTACCCCTTCCCTTATTATCTCCCACTTTCATTATTTGGGAACTATCTCTAATGAGAGAAGGGTAAAACAAGTTTGAAAAGAAATGTACTCTCTATCTTACTTAAGTAACTGCAATACCTATGTACATCACCTGGACAATAAAATTTAAATTAAAAAAATAAAATTTCAGGTATAGGGCAATTAGGTGAAAGGATTCTGAAGGAAGGACAAATAATAAAACCCCAAACTTAAGCTTTATTCCTTTAGAAGTAAATCTCTGATTCTAGTAAGCTGTTCACAATAGTAGCAACTTGTATATACATGTGTCATAAACTAGGAATTGAGTATATGTTTGAGAATGTTCCTATATTTTAGCAATTCAAGGTAAAAAGTCTTCCCAGGCCCATGAAGAGGAGAGTAAATTTTACTCCTATGGGAAAAATCTATCTTTTATCAACATACCACCAAAATAGAGGAATTACGATCAGATTTTCTTGAAGACAGAACATAAAACACATGGATTCTTGTGCTTTTCCTTGCCTCAGGCCAAGTGATTAGAGCCTGAAGAAAATGTTAATAGAGATAGGATTGCTGCCACAGAGGAGACTGCCCATGCATACCATCGCTGTGTGCTGACATAGCTGATTACCACAACTGCTTTTATTAGAAATTATAATGAGATAATACTTGAGGGCAAAGCCTGGTTTTGCTGATTCTCTCAGCACCTCTTTCCTCATTACATCTCTTTAGGATTGACAGAGAAAGAAAGAGAGAGGGAGAGAGAGAGACACTTTACCTCATTGTTGCTGTTTTTGTTTTCTTTTCCTTTTGTCTTGTTTGTTAGTTTGTTTGTATTTGGGAGGTAAAGAAGAGCACATAAAAGGTGGAACAAGGGTGAACAAATACAACAGTGATACTACTAGACACTATGTAGAAAATGACCTGGACATCTTACGGGTGGGGATGGGAGGGAAAGACTAAGAGAGAGTAATGGACGGAGGGACATGGTTCAAAAGGGATTGTACTTATAACTACCTCTCTGTATATCAACTCTACAATACAATAAAAAAATAAATAAGGGGCTGGAAAGGTGGCTCAATGGTAGAGCGCTTGCCTTGCATGCATGAGGCTCTGGGTTCTGTTCTTCAGCACCACGTAAGCAGAAAATGCCGGAAGTGGCACTGTGGCTCAAGTGGTAGAGCACTTGCCTTGAGCTGAAGAGCTGAGGGACAGCGCCCAGGCCCAGAGTTCAGGCCCCACAACTAACAAAAAAATAAAATATAAAAAAGGAATCTAAAGCAATTAGACATGTCTAAGTGACATCTGATGATACAGTTCAGGGAGAGATGGCGTTTCCCTTTGATGTTTTGGTCGAACAAATTTGGTGTGTGTGTGTGTGTGTGTGTGTGTGTGTGTGTGTGTGCATGTGTGCGTGTGTGTGTGTGTGTGTGTATCTCTCCTTTAGGCTCAATAGATGGCTTGTGTCATATTTATGGATCCTAGATAAGAATAACTCATGAGAGGCAGAGACTGAGTATTGGAAAAAGATTGACCATATGTGCACTACTCGTAGCAGAATGATGGGAAATCAGGACTATGGTCAGCATCCTTCCTGAATTCCTCTATCCACACATCCATGAAAGGCATAATGCTTAGTGATTTAGCAGTCACTAAAACCCAAATACAAAAAATCCCACTAATGGAGTAAAGATGTTGCTCATTTCCTCCACATTTTATTCCTCCCCCTTATCCCACAATGTCTATTGAGTAGAGAAAGCAAGAGAACATGTGAAAGCCCATACTGGTTTCTATGATTTGGTCAATCACAACCTGACATTGAGCGAGAAGATGTTTCTATCCTAAGAGAGATTAATTTTGATTTGGATTATCCTAGACTTCTGAATCCCAAGGAATGACACTCCTAATGCCCCAAAGCTAACAGACAAGCAATTTATCTGTCAGAGATATCATCTAAGACAGCGAATAGAAATCTCACAAAGAATATATGAAGGCTTTGTGGAAGAAAACGGTCCCCTCTCCCATTTGGGACAGAGTCTGACTACGCAGCTCAGGCTTCAGATTCAGCTCCCTTAGTTTTAGGAAAATTGTGTTTACTGTATCTTACCAAGTTTAGTGCAATTACTAAACCTGTTAGATATTCTTTATTTATTTTTATAAAATGCTTTTTCCACATAGGACTCAAGGGTGTCTAGATTTCTTCCTCAGTCGAATTATATTCTGTTATGTTGTTATGGTGAAATACCATTATATAAATATAGCTATGTAAGAACTACTTAGAAGAAAATATATGAACTTTTACACTATTTTTTCATTGTGTGTAAATCAAATCTTCCACAAAGCAATTAAAGAAGTACTTCCCTTGTTCTATAGTTTGGTAAGAATTTAATTTGCTTATGATGCTAAGCTTCATTCCTTTGCCTCAATGTTATTAGCTTAAAGTTTGCCTATTTTAGTGGAATTGCATTTTTTTCAGACCCTAAATATTATAAGTATAAAATATAGCGGTCTTATTATCCATGGAAGGTATTGAGGGAGCAAGCTATATTCACCAAACAAAAATCTGGTTTAAGACAGAGATTCTAACGAAAATGTCACAAGTTACTGTTTATTGCTCTCATGTGTGAGGAGAAATGTGAAATGAGGATATTTTATTGTGGACATCTCTAATTCTTTAGTTGTCCAAGTGCACCCAATTATTCGATTTTCTCCTTTCTAGATAATTTATCTTTGTTATCTTTAAGTAGTTTTACTATGAGGTTTCAATGAATGTCTATTTATGACTCCAATGAATCTTGATCAATGCCATCCCTGTCACCATTCTCCTCACCATCTTTTTTAACCCTATCCATCCTTTCATGTTACCTAGTTCCATGTTCACATAAATACATTAAATATTATGAATCAACAGCCTCTCCTTAATTTTCAATATGTTCCATACCATGAGATAATTCCTTGTTATTATTTCATTATTTCTTGATTAGAATCAACACATGTTATGACAGAGTTAGTTTTCTTTTCTCATTACATTAATTTATCCAAGACCATTTTCTGAGGATTTACACAAGATAAAATTCACATACAGATTCTGCATAAAATTGCCTTATAACTAAGCAATTTACTTTACATGTATATTAATTGCCTCTTGCTATGTAAGAATATACCACAACACAAGGTCTCTAAATACTAAATTTCTGTTTCCTTATGTAGTTTCTTCAAGTCAGGAGACTAGGCATGGCTTAGCTAGATAGTTCTACACCAGCTTTTTTTTTGGGGGGGGGGTCCGGTCATGGGGCCTGAACTCTGGGCCTGGGCGCTGTCCCTCAGTTCTTCAGCTCAAGACTAGCACTCTACCACTTGAGCCACAGCGCCACTTCCAGCTTTTTTCTTTTTGCTTATGTGGTGCTGAGGAATTGAACCCAGGGCCTCAGGCATACAAGGCAAGCGCTCTACCACTGAGCCACCTTCCCAGCCCAGCTAGATAGTTCTTTGAGCTAGTGTTATGTTCAAAATGTTAGACAGGGGTGCGATGATTTGAAAGATTGTGTCTGGAAAGGTCTTTCCCAAGGTAGCTCAATCACATAGTTGCATGTAGGATTTTCGGTTTTCTTTTCTTTTTTAAAACCCTTGATTTTATGGCATAGGCAATCTGTATAGGTAGCTTCTCTTCTTTGGCCTTTTTTCCCTCCCCCTTGTCCTTCTCTTTCTTGGAACTAGAGTTTGAACACAGAGGGTCACACTTGTTAGGCAGGTGCTCTTACAAAGCAATGTGTATGTCCCAATTTTTACTAAAACAAATTGTTTTACTGGTTATTTTTTAAACAAAGTTTTGTTTCAGGCCCAGGAACAAGCTTAGTCAAGAGTTTGCTTCCATGTTTGGTTTCCCATGGTAGCTAGAAAAATAGTTGAATGGCCCCACATCCAAATACCTCTGAGAAGTTGTTTCATGAATATTTCTACTCAGCCTGGCCTCAAACAGTAATCTTCCCAGTCTCAGTCTGTAAATAGCTGTGAGTACAGTCATTAGCCCCAAGCAGACAGCTCAACGTGTACTTCTTTAGGTATTGCAACTACCTTCTTATAGGAAATATCATCTAATAGGAACATTATGAAAAAAGGAAGTTGAATGAACTAGCTCTGAATGTCACAAATGATCATTTTCACCATCTCTTTCTGGGTTTGCAGGTTCATTCTATTTAGTATGAGAAGAAAATGAATAAAGGCATGAAGAAATGGAAACAACAGTTGGTGGGCGTGCCCTGTGAGGCTGACCTTTATCAGAGCTAAGATGGTGACACTGTGGGCTCCTAAACCTGGGTTCCTCTGGTTCTTTTACTCCCATTCCTCCACAGAAGGTAGACCTGCTTTGTTCAAGTGACAAAGTGTGCGGTTTTGAGAGCACAGCTAAGCTTGACACTTGGAAATCCTATTCCAAGGGTGCTTTCTCTACAACCCATTCAATGCATGGTGGTGGTACACTAAAAGCTGAAATGTGTGAGTTCAGCAACCAAAGTTTAGAAGTACATGGGCTCCCTTGTGATCCCTTCAGTACTTCACATTTCTACAAATCTATCCTCTGAAACTGTAGACTCCTTTTGTTGAAAATACTTTTATTTACTTTTTTCCTATTGATTTTTTTTTGCCAAAAATCAATTCAGTCTGTGTGTGTTCAATTTCTGGTCTCTCCACTCTATTCAATTGAACTTTTTGTCCATCCTTCTGTCAATATCAGCTTATCTTGATTGGCTTGTAGAGTAATGTCTGAAATCAGGTTGTACAAGTTTTCAATTTTTCCTTCCTCCTGTTGGCTAGGAATGTTTATTCAAATTTGTAGAACTAAGGTGTTGATTTCAACAAAACTCAGTTCAGGTTTTATGATGGTTGCTCTGAGTCAGATTAACATGGAGAAATTCAACAACTGTCTCTGGTTGGATTTTCTGATACAGTCAGGGATTAAAGCAGGTATGCAAACATATATAAATACATTCTATGTAACATGCATATTAATGAATATTTGTTTAAGTAGTTGTTCACAGAGGTTTCAAAGTCTCAGGCAAGATTATGACTACAACACATCTTGTTCAGCATCATCTCTTCCATCATTTTCCCCGTCTTCCCTCATTCCATCCATACCCTCAATTAAGTAGTCCAAATTTTATGTGATATACATTGAATGTAATAACTACATTGATGATTCTTCCTCCATTCCTGTGCCCTCCCACTCCTTGAAAAAAAGAAACCAACAAAACATGCTTCAGCTTTCTGGTATTCATTTTCTTTTTTTTTTGTTTTTCTTTTTTGTTTTTATTGTGAAAATACCGTACGTGGGCTGGGAAGGTGGCTCAGTGGTAGAGTGCTTGCCTTGCATGCATGAGGTCCTGGGTTCAATTCTTCAGCACCACATAAGTAGAAAAAGCCGGAAGTGGCACTGTGGCTCAAGTTTGTAGAGGGCTAACCTTGAGTTGAAGAGCTGAGAGACAGCCCAGGCCCAGAGTTCAAGCCCACAACTGACAAAAAAAAGAAAATACCATACAGAGGGGTTACAATTACATGGGCAAGGTAATGAGTACATTTCTTAATCAAGTATTGTTGCCTCCTCCTTCATTTCCCCTTCCTATCCCCCCACTCCCCCAACTCCACCCCCTCTCCCCCCATCCCAAAGTTGTAAAGTTTGTTTTTCGACATAATGAAGCATCTATTAGACACTTACTGCACACTATATTGTGGGAAAATAGTGTGGACTCACTAGGAAGGACCTTCATCTCTACTTAGAGCATATTCCTGAACTCTGGTATGAGACTTCAAGACTTTGATTCCACTTTCAACATCTTAGCACCAGTGTGAATTTGGGAAAGTTATTTACATGCTTCATGTGGCATTTTACTTACCTAAAACATGGAGGTTGTAACAGATCTGGTATTCATTTTCTTAAGCAGTTCTTTACTTAGGTTGTAATGATACCAGTGAGAATAGCAATTCTGCAAAGGTAGCAAATGTGGCCAGACCATGAAACAAATTGATGCATGGTCTGTAGGAACAGTCTGGAGTTCAAATGATCATTCCGAAATGGCCTATGATAAAAGCCACAGCATGTCTTTTATGGCTAGGGAGGTTGAGCATTTCTTCATGTGTCTATTGGTCTTTGATTTGTTGTGTTTATGGGTCTCTATTAAGAAAATTTCAGCCTGTGTCAAGAAGACCTAGGATTTCTCCTATTCTGTATTCTGTCCTGTAATGTTCTCAGGATGTCTGCTTAGATGTTGGGGGGGAGAATGGGAAGGGATGGGAAGGGGAAACAAAGGAGGAGGCAAGAATGCTTGATAAGAAATGTGCTCATTACTTTGTTCATGTAATTGTAACCCCTCTGTAAGGTATTTTCACAATAAAAAAAGAATATGTTGTTGAAAACAACAACAATAAAAACGTGATGAATTCAACAAAATAAAAATAACAATAACATAATAAGCATTATAATAATACTCAGACATTTGTAAGCATTTCAGAGATCTTACTTCCTCATGGTGAACAAGTGAGTTAATTTACTATCAAGGAATAAGACTGTTTAACCAAGTCAGTGATACTTTTATTTCAAGGTTGTATTTTTTTTCTTCCTACCCCCCTCAGAACCTACTCTAATACTTTTTGGTAATTTAAGAATTAACTATGACCCATTGTAACAAGGAGGGAGGAGTTGGGGAGATAGGGAGGGAAGGGATGGTAGAGAAAAACAAAGGAGGAGGTAACAATGCTCGATAGGAAATGTACTCATTACCTTACTCGTGTAACTGTAATTCCTCTGTACAGTATCTTTACAACAAAATAATTTTTTTTTAAAATCATGAACTAGCAGCACTGAGGCTTTTGGCTGTTTAGAAGAACTTGCAACTTCATTTTTGGTATAAATTTTCTCATTCTATTTTTCTCTGGACTCAAGGAGGATAAAACATTATTGCTTTTCCAAACTGGGGAAAAATGAAGGTTGAGTTGAAGTGGTTTCTAAGGTATTTATTGGGAAGATGATCATACTGTGTTTTATGATTTGCTGTAGATTCACATCAGGGGAAAGTGCTTACTTAGCACTATTAAAAGTGTGATATTGTCACAGTGCCCATTATTAATGAATCTGATAGACTGAATGTTATTTCCTCAGGAGGTAATCGACCCTGAGGACTGGTAGATTCTTTTTATTTATTGTGGGTTAGACCCAGAGTCACTTATTTGTACTTACTGTATTGGAGGAAGCATCCTTTCTGGTCTCTGTAATATTATGTCAGCTCTAGGTTTCCAAAGGTTCTGATTCTTTATAAACACTGATTTCAGATTCCATATTTATGAAGATGCCACTTTGTGTTTTTTTCCTTCGGTCTTTCTCACTTTTAATTCTATTGTTTCTTGTATAAGGACTTTGAGCCGTTTAAACTGATTCTAGATATCACATACCAAGAATGCTGTGTTTTTTTTTTTAATTTGTATTAACCTCCATAGCTGGTAAAAAAGTATGCATATAGAAAAGTACTATATAAAGGTACTTGCTCAATTAATTAATCTTATGCTAGATAAATAATATATAAAAGATAAATATAAACTAGCCTGAGAGATTTCCATATGTAAGATGCTATTATTAATATTTTTCAATTGAATCAAGGTAGGTATTAAATTGGCTATAAATATATGGGGGGCAAATAATTTTATTTTCAAGCCCTATAAAAGAAGACAGGAAGATTTTATAAAATAATAAATCCAGGATGAATTTTAATGTGGAAAATACTAAACCAAATGCATATTTACCACACAATATGTTCAAATGTGCTAAAATATTTTCATCTGACAATGAAGTGGCAGTCAATTCTTTAAAGGTAAATGTGCTATTTGTGTTAAATGACAAGGAACTAGTGACTCTTAGGCCAGAAATTCCTTCTAGTAGGCTAGATCTATAGTTTTATCTATGATTTTTCTTTTTTTCCTTTTTTTTTTTTTTGGTCGGTTGTGGGGCTTGAACTCTGGGCCTGGGCGCTGTCCCTCAGCTCTTCAGCTCAAGGCAAGTGCTCTACCACTTGAGCCACAGTGCCACTTCTGGCTTTCTGGTGGTTTATTGGAGATAGGAGTCTCACGTACTCTCCTGCCCGGGCTGGCTTTGAACCAGGATCCTCAGATCTCAGCCTCCTGAGTAGCTAGGATTACAGGCGTGAGCCACCAGCGCCCGGCTATTTCAATTTTTATTACCTTTAAGTAGTTGTACAAAGAGGTATTATTTAACAAAGCAATCTATTAATACAAGGCACCTTAATTAGTGTTACTCACTTCTCACCAACTTTGACCCATCCCTTCCCTTACTTACCCTGATTTTTCCAGTATATATAATGAATTCTTGACTCTATTCTACCTTCTTCTTCCCTTCACTTTTCTAAACCTCTCCCCTAAAACCCCCACCCACTTGCAAGTACCTCTTTCCTGGTGCATATTTTTTGGGCTTTGACTTAGTCTTTCTAATATATATTTACTATTTGAGCTCTCAATTCATTTGAGATCACTTTAATACCACCCCATGTGTTTACTTACAGGTTTATAGGCATATTCTGTCTAATATAAATGAAGGAAACCATACAACCATTGTTTCTCTGGGTCTGGCTTCACTTAATATAATTTTTCCAAGTCTTTCCATTTCTTTTTGAATGGTACAATAATTTTTTCTAATGGATGAGTAAAATTCCAGTGTGTATCTATACCACATTTTCTTGATCTAGTCATCCAATTAGGGGCATCTGGGTGGATTCCATACCTTGGTTATGGTAAGTAATGCTTCAGTGAATATGGTTATGCTGGTGACTTTATTGTCCTTGTTTGTATTCTATTGTATAAATGCCCAGGAGTGGAAATGCTGGGTCAGAATAGTTCTATGGTCAGTTTTATGAGTAATCACCATGTTGCTTTCTAGAGTGGTAGAAAAAGCTTACATTTCTACCAACAGTGTAGAAGTGTGTTCTCTTTTGGCCACATCCCTTGATAATGGCCATTCTACCTGGGGTGAGATGGAATCTGTTATTTTGATTGGCATTTCCTTTATATGGCCAGTCATCTTGAGCATTTTTTTCTTTTGTCTATTGAGGTCTTCTGAAAAGTCTCTCTTTAAGTCATTAGCCTGTTAATTGATTGAGTGGTTGTATCTTTGAGGGTTTAAATTTGAGGTTTTAATTTTTTGGTCTTTAAGTCTGTTCTGAATAGAGCTGATATCTAGCTTGTAAAAATCTTACCTGCTTCTTCAGGTTTTCTAGTTGCAGTGTTAGATATGTCCTTGGCTGTGCAGAAACTTTTGAGTTGGATACAATCTCATTTCTCAAGTCTTTCTTTGATTTGTTGTATTTCTGGATCTTTACTTAAAAACTGTCAACCTTTGCTAAGGATTAGCTATACTTTATATGACAGAAACGTTCCTACTCTATACCTGTTCTAGAGCTTCAGGACTCATTGAACTCAAATCTGTGCTGTTGTCTACCTGTTTCTCCAATCTTAACCATAAAAGCAATTTGTTACTTCTGTGTGTTCTGACATTCTTTCCTCCATCACTAATATTCATTGAGTTAATGTTATTCCAATGTGTGCCTGATTTTTCTTTCTGGTACCATGAATTAGGACTAATTTCCTATCGACATTCATAGACTATAAATCCCAGTGAACAGCTTTTTGCACTCCGGAGGGGATGATTTTACACATTCTTTGTTTTCAATATCTCTAAATTGTCTTTTTGAGAAGTAGAGCCTGGGAACTACTTAAAATACAATTTCATCTCTTAGACAAGGAGACATTAAGTCTAGAGTTTGAATCAGTAATTTTTGTATTAGAAAAGTTGGAATTTACTATAACCAAATTGTAGCTCTGCCACATATGTTAAAATACACAAAAATAAAAACTTCAATTACATATGAAAAATTCTAATGAGTAAGTATAAACTCATGGAAGCCCCAAAATATGATAAGCCACGCCTCATAATTTCTACATGTTTGCAGAGATTGGAGAGCTGAGTGTCAATACTACGGCTTGTGTTTGAGGCTGTTTGTTGTTGTTGCTGCTGCTGACAACACTTATTATTGAGACAAATTTTCAGTACAATGGAAAAGTACAATGGAAAAGTCTTTGAAAGACTTAGTTACTCAATGGAGCTATGGGGTTTTCTTCATCTTGGAATGGCTGTTATTATGCTGCCGCTTCTTTTCTATGGGACTGTCTCCATGAACGTCTTCATTGAGATTTTATCTTTTCATGGACATCCTATGTACATGCCACTTCATCTTACTGTTTTCTTTCCTTCTGCCAAAAAACTCAGCTACTTTCAAAGTCATGTTTTACTACTCCTGCCTCAGCTTGAGCTATCTCACTGAGATCACTCTCAGGCAAACATTTCCTGCTATTCTTACCTTGAATTCTGTCTGGCCCTGTATTTTTGTGTGTCTCCTGGGTACTACCTTAATGCCATGGAATCACTCAGATTACATTCTTGAAGTAGTGTTATCTCACTCTTTTTTTTTTTGTTGTTGTTGTTGTTGTTGGTCGTGGGGCATGAACTCTGGGCCTGGGTACTGTACCTCAGCTCTTCAGCTCAAGGCTAGTGCTCTACCACTTGAGCCACAGCACCACTTCCGGCTTTTTCTGTTTACGCAGTGCTGAGGAATTGAACCCAGGGCCTCATGCATGCAAGGCAAGTACTCTACCACTGAACCATTGTCCCAGCCCAGAGTAATTTCATTCTATTCTCTTATTCTTGAGATAAAAACTTCTTCTCTCTCTGACTGTATAATTCAGTAGAGTTTAGTATGAAAATTGAAAACCATGGCAAGCAGACCAAATCATGCCTGTTCTTTGCATTTACCTGGCATGCAACTAATGTTTAATATGTCAAATTCTTGGAAAAAACCCAGGGAAGAATAATATTTGTTGAACTTCTATAATATCCATATTATAAAATTATATCATTTTAATGGGATATGGTATAATTATTTGTTTGCATGTTTTTGAAGACTCTTTTTGTTCTCATCCTCACTGGGAGGCTGTGTTACAGTGTGGGTTGCTATGCTTAAGATATTTAATATCTGGCTCTCTAGAGAAAGTCTGCTGACTCTGAGGTTAGCAGAGGAAGCATGAATTTCCAAATACTCAGTACCCTACTTCCTGAGTGAGATTTCAGGGGAAGCTACTGGAGCAGTAGCAAACATAGCTTTGTCATCTAGGAAAAGCAGAGCCAGCAGCCAGGTCTACTAGATGGTCTATTTTTATCTCAGCTCAAGATTAATACTATAGATTTAAATTACTCTTACACTTTATTCTTTCCAGTGGAGTCTGGTGAAGCAGTGACAGACAAAACACATCTCATTGTGGTATCAGCTTCAAAATATTTTACCACATCAGTATTATTCAAGGATCTCTCAGATTCACCCAAAAGAAACTTAGTAGGTGTACAAGGGAGTTGACAAAGCAGTTTATGAATAAAATATATCTTGATCCATGCTATCCCTCTACAAAAATAAAAGACACTCAATAGGATTCATAAAACCATATATATAATCATGTATATACAAATATACATTCATGTGTGTATTTACACACACACACACATATATATATATACATGAATATGTATAGCTACACATATGTAAGTGTATACTTAATACATAATTCATACTAAACATGTACATAGTCAATACTAAATATACTATATATTTGTGTGTATATATACATATATACTCTTTTGATATATTTATCGATATTTATATTTATCTAGTATACTTAGCAGTTGAGCATTTGAGTTTGGGTGGGCTAAAATATGTAGCCCCATAATACGTTTTGTGTGCGAATACTAAATGATATGTAAGATATTCTAAAATGACTCTCCTATAGTGATGTGAGAAAAATTGCCTTACTGTCCTATTCTAGTTTCAAAATAAGTCCAATTTATCTAAAACCTAAACCTAAAACTTGCAGCTGAATGACAATAGAAAAATGTGGGAGAAACTTTGAAATCTTTAGTCTCACAATTTGTGTAACAATTTTGTTGTAACTCTGTCATCAT
Source organism: Dipodomys merriami (assembly GCF_024711535.1). Taxonomy (NCBI): domain Eukaryota; kingdom Metazoa; phylum Chordata; class Mammalia; order Rodentia; family Heteromyidae; genus Dipodomys; species Dipodomys merriami. The sequence goes on along the minus strand of NW_027203493.1, from coordinate 14,292,175 downwards.
ACCTACAGCACCAGGTATTTGTCAACACAGACAACTGTTCTGGAGACATCTAACAATAACTTTCCAGGGAACGGTAATTCACTTCCTTTGGAATTGTTTTAGATAGAACAAGTTTTCCATTTTATGCCAAGAGTTAAGTATCCATTTATCTAACATGAAAAAAAATATTTTAAGGTATCTTTGTTTTTTATTTGTACTTACTTGAGCCTTCATAAATCTCTTGCTTTACATGTCTCTTTTTAGTTTAGTGGGATAGTTTTGTTCTTCCTTCCCCTCTTCTTCCTCCCTCTCTTCCTTTCTCCTCCTCCCTCCCTCCTTCCTTCCCTCTCTTATGCTTCTGCATCTTTTTTCCCTCCTCTTGTCTCCCTCCTCTTGTCTTTCCTTTCTTCCTCTTTTGGGCACCTTCTATGTTTTATAGTGATGTTGAATCAGGGCTGCAAGTATGATAGACAAATCTGCCAAAGGTCTACAAACTAGCCCAAGGTGGTAATTTCTTAAAGTAAGACAACAGTTAAGTTCACCACATAGATGGGCTTATCACAAACTATTTCTGGGACTAGGTCATTTTCAACCCCATCATTTCTATATTCTAAGTTTGTAGTCTAAATATATTGTTGTCATGTCAAATATATGACAGTATTTTCACCCAGCGCTGATACTTTCCCAAAAATCACATTCTTGATCATCTGAGCAAGTAACAGCTCAGCCATTAATGTTTCCTCAGGAAATTCTAACAGTTTAGTTACTCTTAGGGTCCACTCCTAATTCTACTTTTCTTGCTATTTCCACCTTATTTACAGTCATTTTCTCACCGAAAATTTGGATCTCTCAAATGTATCCAGCAGCTTAGTGGAATCAATTTCTTCCAAGCTCCTATTATTGCTGTTATGTTGACCTCCTCCCATGAATTACAAAACTTTTTAATGGTATCTAAATGGTGAATCTTTTCCAGAGAGTTTTGAGTTCACTGCCCAGATCCATCTAAGGAATGACATCACTATCTTAGCTATAGACTTAACCAACGGGTTTCTTGAATATAAAGCTTGAAAGTCAAGGGTCCTTCTTTATCCACAATGCTATGTTATTTCATATGAAGACAGCATTAATCTTATTGAATATCTTCACTCAAACTTTTGAGTGAGCAGGCACATTATGAATGAATAGTAGTATTCTGAAAGAAATATTTTTTGTTCTGAGCAGTAGGTCTTAAAATACTGAGTAAATTATCCTGTATGTAATGTGCTGTCACTTTAGTCTTTATGGTTCCACTTACAGAGCGCAGAGTGACTACATTCATATGAATGCTTAAAGGTCAGAGGGTTTTCAGAATGGTAGGTGAGCATTGGGTTCTATTTAAAGTCAATGGCTGTACTGGCTCCTAACAAGATTGAGGATTAGAAGCCAGGTACTGACTTCTCTGTGGCTATAAAAAGTCTTAGGTAGCATTTTCTTCTAATAGAAGTCTGAATTGCCTACATTAACAATCTTTTTAGTGCATCCACCTTCACCAATTATCTTAGGTAAATTTCCAAATAAGTTGCTTGGTATTCCATATTATCATTTAGTGCTTTGTTACCTTACCTCTTTTATTGTAGATATAGCTTCATTCCTCTAGTCTCATGAGCCAACCTCTGTCAGCATCAAAACATTTTTTCTTACTCAATTTCCTCATCTCTCTCAATCCTTGTAGAACTGTTGGGGGTTAAGAACTTGATGTAGACTAAGATTTTTGTTTAAGAGAATGTTGTGGCTATTTTTTAATATTAGGCTTTGAGCTTAGGGTCCTATGCTTGATTTGCAAACACTCTACTGCTGATTCATACCTTTGTACCATTTTTTGCTGTTTACTGTCAAGGTAAGGCTTCACTTCCTGCCCTTATATATGAATTGTCTGTGATTCCTCTAGTTTCCATTTTCCATCATTACTGGAAAGATATGCACACACAATACCATATCATCATCTTCTCTTAAGATTAAGGCATATGGACTTCTCTACACAGGCTGGCATAGAACAATTATCCTCCTCTTCTTAGCCCTTTGCATGGCTCAGGTGACAGGTGTATAGAAATATTCCCAGATATACGCTGAGAAGAGAATCTTGGATACTTTTCTTCTGGGACTGGCCTTGAACTGAGATCCTCCTAATCACAGGTTCTCAAGAATCTAGGATGACAGATGTGAGTCCCTGGTGTTCAGTAAGCTCTCTGGTTTAACTTCTGACCACACCGATAAGCACTGTGGTCCTACCAGTTTTATATTATTCCTGTTTTCCTAAAAAAACCTTTAAATTTCTTTATGAACTTTTCTCTTGCATCACAGCATGGATAACTGGTACAGAAGGCTCGTAATATTTGGCTTATCTTGGCTTTTGACATGCTAACCTTACAAGGCTTCATTATCTCCAGCTTTAAATGTAAAGAAAGATCCTGCCTTTTCTTTTCCTTGAGAATTTAGGTGTCATTATAAAGTTACTAATTAATCTGACTTAAATATTTTTGTTTCCCAATAAGTAGAGACTTCCAAGGCGAGAGAAACAGAGGAGATGGGGAGCAATGGAGCAATTAGAATACGGAACATTTATTTTGAACTTCATTATCTTATATGGACGTGGTTTTTTATTTTTTACCACCCTGGCCATTATAACAACAACATAGAACATTGATAACAGATCACAGGAACATATGTAATAATAATGAGGAAGTTTGAAATGTTGTGAAATTACCTGGATGGAACATAGAGACATAAAGTGTGTTGGAAAAATAACACCTACTAACTTACTTACCAAAAGTCCCCATGACCTTCAATGTATAAAACAGGACCTAGCTATGACATGCATTAAATTAAGGTATACCTATTTATTCATGTAGCAACCAGATATGGTTAAAATCCAGACAGGAGCAGAAACCTGTCTGTGCATTCTATAGGTTATCTGCTTTCTAAATAACTTGTAGATTTTATACTGACAACTAACAATGTCACCCTGATGTTTCAGTTAATTTCACAAAACCACGGAGATAACATAGTTCATACGAAGTACACAGATTTAAGTTGTACATGTTCCCTTGGCTGATATTTTACTAGTGAATTCTGACAAAGTTGATGGTATTCATGCTCATAGAGGATACAGAAAGAATCTTTCAAATATTAGAATATTGTAATGATATTACAGAAAAAGATATTGAACTTTAGATACTTATCACTTGTAGCCCACTTATGCTTTTTTCTTATTATGCTTTCCTTTCTTTTTATTTTCTTGTTGTAAACATGAATACTTCAAAAAGGCAAATTCTATCTTTGGCTCATTTTTTGACTGAATCAATTATTGACTTAAACTCTGGCTCCATTATATGATTCTTCTTTCATGCAATTGGAAATAGTATTTTATTCAATAATTTCAAAGGAATACTAAAGATGCAAGCTTTACTGAAATATGCATGGAGGAGTGTTTTATATAAAAGAGAACAATCTTTGTATTTTAGCTTCTTTCATTATGCTAAGATTCAGGAGTTGTTATTTAAATAAAATAGAGTATCTATTCACCAGCTGGCAGAAATAGATTGAGCCTACAGACTTCTTGTGGCAGGATCTTAATGTATTTTATTTTTACTTGAATAGGATGAAGCAGGTGAAATACTGCAAAATGCAAGATAAATAAAATGGACAAGCACAATTAAAGATGATATCTACATCTTTTGCTTTTTCAATACCTGTTGTTTTGTATACATTATAAGTATATTCAAAAATGTGCTCAGATTCTTTTTAGTATTCAGATAGTTTATTGAATCACAATAACATCAGAAGACTGTTCCCAGGTGGGTTCTCTTGCTAACTTCATAACAGAAACTTCAACAATAGAAAAATGTAGATCTTTTTACAACGTGTTCAACTAAATATATTTGAGATATATGTATTTTCATGAGTATAACTGTTTTCTGTGTAGTAGAAAATAGAAGTAGGAACATATAGAATTACTCCCAATCCATGTGGGTATCGGGGTTCAAAATACTAGCTTTTTACTCCCAGATAACTACCGCATTTTAAATATTTTAAAAATATACAGACAAATTTAAAAATCATCCATTGCCAAATCATCTATAAGTATATATAGGCCTATCTGACCTCCTGGTTAATGAGAGAATATACTTTAAAGTAGAAAGACAGTATTATGCTACTAAAGTATTCACATGTATTTATTTTTTAAAATCGTCTTTCGAGTTTTAGGCGAATGTTTATCAGTAACATCAGATTCAGTAGCTGCTTGCGCTACCTCTATGAAGAGGAAATCAAGTATGTGCTCATATCCCCAGATGGTGTATGGGTAGGTTCTGTGCCATGCAAATATCCCTACAAGAACACTTCCTATGTACAACAACAACATACTAGCAGTGTTTGCAAAATCAATATGCAAGAACTAGATTTAGCTGGGATAGATTCTTCTTCAGAGAATTTTATTTCTAGAGCATTTCTAAATGATTTGCGAAGGAATCAATGATTTTAGAGCATCTTAAGTGGTCAAAGAGGCAACAGGATATGAATAGTTGTTAGGAGCAGAAGGGAGAGAGTTGATGTGTTTCTAGAGTATCTTTGACTACTAGGCAAGTGAATTATAAACCAAGAAAGTCCAAACAAAATAAAACTAAGCATAAAAAGTAATATGGCAGGAGTTCATTGGCATCTAGCTCTCAAATACTTTCTCCCCACGCCATATTAATTATACCATAGATCCCTCTTCATAGACAATTTTTTGTTTGTGAAACACTGACACATTTTCATGAACTTTATTATTTTTTTAAGTAAAACGTGCAAGTATAACTGAATATGTTTTTTTACTTATTTTTTTACATTAACACAGTATTTATTGTAAAATTGTAAAAAACATGTCAATTCTATTACTAATTATTTTCTCATCAAGTGATAGAGCCCAGGCTGGTCTCAAGCTCTCCATTTTCCTGCTTTTCCTGAGTGCTAGAATTACAGACATGTGCTACCAGGTCTGGCTTAGTCTTCATTTCCTATGCAATATTTATAATAACTCATAGAGTTAAAATGAGTAATAGGGATTGGTTTAGTTTTCTAGGCATATCTATCTATAAATCTTTACCAAAGCATTGGCTTATTCCTCTGCTTTGGTCTCTCAGTCAGGATCACACCTCTTGTTTTAATGCCATTCCTTAGAGATGTATAATAAGAAGGAGACAATGGAAACCTAAACATATACATCCATACAGCAACACAAAGATGGGTATGAATTCCTGGGTAAATGAAAATGTTCCTGCCATCTATTTTTGGATTTATAATATCCAGTCTGGGTAATCCAGTAATGATAGATGGCTTTCATCTTGAATAAGTAAATTTTAGAGCAAGAAGTGACCCTTGAGTTCAGGTTTGTCCTTTACTTTTTACAGAAGAGGAAATGCAAACCCACACGGGAGAAGTAAGGATTTATTTCTTGACTTTATGTTTTGATCTTTCTACTTTTATGTGCTATTGCATACAATATTGTTATTCGTGTATAACCTTTTTGACTTTATTCCTCTATGTGGAATAGTCCAGATCTATGGATGTGCACAATCACTAATGCTTTATTAAACTTCTATTCAAGACTATTTTACACTGTGAGGATTTTATGGATGTATCTCAATTTGGTGAGGAAGCACTTATTATTAGGAAGTAAAATTACCACTACAGAAACAAAGCTAACTCATTTTAATTGTTTATAAACTCTCATTACAACTTTGCGAAAGTATAATTAGATTTTAAAAAGATTTAAGCCAAACCTTATTATAATATAAATTCAGACATAGTTCAGTTAGTGAATGTCTTTCATCCTCCTATTTAAACAAGGTCCTTATGGGTAAGTGGAGGGGATTGAAAAGAGGGCGGGGGTGGGGGGGTGGGGGGGGTGGGGGAGGGGGAAAGGATAAAATAAAGTAGGAGTAACAGACTGCCATCTAGGGGAACATAGAGGTAGTTCATGAAACCTGTTCATTAATGCCACCAGCCTTCATCCTAGGGCTTCATAAATTAAAGACAGATATCCTAGATTTAAATCTGCTATCTAGACCTGGGATCTCTACCAATCAAAGGTTGTTTCCTAGCTGTTTCATTTATTAGGCATTCATGTTCCTATAGTATTTATGAGATTAATCTTTTGGGAATTACATGCTGTATTAAAGAAGGATTTTTAATATAGTGTAAATTAAATGTGAAATGTAACAGAGAATTCAGGATGCAAACAGTTAAGCAGTGTAATAAGGCGATTTAGAAAGAAGGAGATAAATAGCTTTAGGAAGACTGGATTTGCCAAGCATTTCCAGGAGGCCATGATTAATTGTTTATAGAGATAAATCTCTGTTCTTTTATGAGAGCAGTATTATGTGCAGAGGTCTTGCATACCCACAAGGCTCCCTAAGGGAGATAAATTACACCAAGTTTAATACTGAAACAAAAACAGACAGTAGTAAATCAATAATAAGTTTATATAGAAAATAATGAATTGGTTTTACATTTAGTTTTGAAAGAAATACTTGGATGATATGTGAACTTGTTATGTAATTTAAATGGAAGTTTAAAAAATTATGTCTGGGTGTTTTTTTAATGACCATCAGGAGAGCTGAAGAGTTTACTTTAGTTATTTGATTTTACTCTGAAAATCTATTTTAAATACAAAATTTTTAACCAAGCAAGCACCTATTATGTTTAAAAATATTTACATATATTGAGGTAATGTGATTTCTCACTCATTCATTTAATAGAGGAATAATTGTCTAGCAGCATTGTACATCCTCAAAAAATCTGGTATAGCTTATACTGAGGGGATGGTATTTCTCACTTATGCAGTTATTAGACAATATATGCATGACACCTCTGTTAATCCTGAAAAAATCATATCCAGTATAGTCAGAAAGTGTCAATCTTCATGCTTCTTATAAGCTAAAAGAGACCAAATTACAAGCAGACCCTGCATCTTGTATATACATTTTTCTAATTTGGGGAGGGGAAGGGAAATAACAAAATGCTGAAATAAGGATACAGGTTGACCCACTGTAATAATGAGATCTACAAGATACTATGTTGAAAATGAATTCTACTGCTGGGGGTGGAGTTGGAAAAGTGGGGAGGGAAGAGATGGTAGGGGAAAAACAATACTCTATAAGAAATGCACTCATTACCTTACTCATGTAACTGTAACCCCTCACCCCTCTGTACAGTATTTTTACTATAAAACATATAAAATTTATACCCATTATTTAGTGATACGAAGAATATAATTACAGGAAACACTGTGCGGGGAGAGTTTACTTTTTAAAGGCCTCAGAAAAGATCTTATAGAGAAGGCTTCTTTGACTTGTGTGACATGAAGAATTAAGTTATTTGAGTATCTTGGAGAAGAATATTCTGGAAAAGTAAGCAGAAGGACCAAATGTTTTGTAAGCAGAAATGTCCCTTGAGTTGGAGAAATTGTAGTCAGGTTGATTTAGTGATTAAGTTGGAAATGGGTAGAAAAGTATCTAGAAGATGACTAGGGAGCCAGAAACAGAGACTTTGGCGGTATCTGAAAGATTTTACAGCAGGAGAATGACATGGTCTATTTTACAGTGTAGCCATATCTTTTCCTCTATGAGGAGACAAAGAAATGCATAGGTCAGGGGGAATATGGGTGAAAAAGTGAAAGGTGGTCATATTCCATTTCTATTTTGATATGACAAAACTGATTATTCTTTGTGCATAGTATTTCACTTAATCGTCAAAATTAGTACAAGAGGAAAAAGGACATTGTTGTCAACCCCATCCTTATTAAAGAAATGTGTGAGCCGGGTGCCGGTGGCTCACACTTGTAATCATAGCTACTCAGGAGGTTGAGACCTGAGGATCGCAGTTCAAAGCCAGCCGGGGCAGAAAAGTGAGTGAGATTCTTGTCTCCAATAAACCACCAGAAAACAGGAAGTGGCACTGTGGCTCAAGCGGTAGAGCACTCGCCTTGACCTGAAGAGCGGAGGGACAACGCCCAGGCCCAGAGTTCAAGCCCCAGGACCAACAACAACAACAAAAAAATGTGTGGCTGAAAAAGGTGAAGTAATCTTTTCAATATTGCTGCAACTAGTAAAGTTATAATTAAAAAATGATTCCTTTGGTGGAGGCCACTGACATACTTACATCACATGATCTCTTCTTTAAACCATTTGTAATAGGAGAGCAAGGAAAAATAGCCATATGACATTTGACAAAGTTGTAATTAATGTTCAGTAGGGCATTTTGTTGCTCACTGCTAACATGGATTTTCTGTTCCATCTTTGAATAAAAGTCTCAAGTTAAGAGAAAGAAAGTCTAGGAACTCAAGCAGTGAGCTTGTAGGTAGAGAAAAAAAATAAGAACGTTACACATACTAACAGCCAATACGTGGCCCTGAAACAAACAAGTACAGGCTGTGTGTGTGTATGGGGGGTGGGGTGGGGGCAGTGGTTCCTGGGAATTGAACTTAGCCTGGTTGCTATTCCTGAGCTTTTTTTTTTTTGGCTTAAGGCTAGTGCTCTACTGCTTGAGCCACAGCTCGACTTCCGACTTTTTGGTGATTAACTGAAGATAGAAGTCTCACAGACTTTACTGTTCAGACTTCCTTTGAACTGTGACCCTCAGATCTCAGGCTTCTGAGTAGTTAGGATTATGAGCATGAGCCACTGATGCCTGGTTTCACAAACTATACATTTGACTGGAATATTTAAATAATTCACACTCAATAAAGTTGTTTAAATGGTAACTTTTGTCTTGGTAATTTTGTCCTTTGTTTTCGGGATAGATCCCGCCTCGATTGTTCATTTTGAGCTACATAAATATTATTATGTAGAATTACTGCTTATCTATTGATTTACATTATTTTATATGATTTGATGAGTGGTTTTGCTTTAAGTGTCATGACATGTACCATAATTTCATTATATAATTTAGATCAAAATTGTAAATAACAAAATGGCATTCCAATATACACATTATTTTATTCTCTTTTCTATTAGTTAATGCTGCCATATTTAATGTATGTTATGAAATTTAATATTTCAGTGTTATAATTAACAATTTATAAATTTATATGCCATCTGTAGAAGTTAAGTAAGAAAAGTATATTTATGCTTTTTTAGGATTCTAGAGAACATACACTTATATGTATTTGATGCTAATTATAATTACCTTATCAGGTTGCCATTTCTTCGTGGATTTCCATGATAATGTGGTGCCATTCATTTAGTGTGATACTACGAGTTAGACCTGAGCCTCATGCATCCTGGGCTACTGCTCTATTGCTCTGCTATACCCTCTGCTTTTCACTTTATTATTGCAATATAAGTTATCAATGAATAAATTTTGGTTTAACCATTAACATACTTTTTTGCTTTCAGGACTTTCAATATACTTTCCAATTCACTTTTTGTTCTTTACTGATTTTGATTAAAAATAACTTTATTTATATTGAGTTTTCCCTGATTATAATAAGCCATTTTTTTCTGATTCCAAGACATTACGTTTTAATTATCTCTGAATTGTTGTGCAGAATAGCTTCAATTCAACACATCAATTTATGAGCATGATCTATCTCACTCCTTGCCTTGTTTCCCTCTGCCCTGTGTTTGCCACATAATTTTGCTTTGACCTTTGTATTTCAACAGTTTGAAAACATTGTATTGATGCAAAGATATGTTTGTATTTATACTACTTAGGTATTAAAATTCTTAGTGATGCAAGGCCCTGGTGGCTGATGCCTGTAATCCTAGCTACTCAGGGGGTTGAGAGCTGAGGATCATGGTTCAAAGCCAGCTGGGGCAGGAAAGTCCGTGAGGCTCTTGTCTCCAATAAACTACCAGAAAACCAGAATTGGTGTTGTGGCTTAAAGGGTACAGCATTAACCTGGAGCTGAAGAGCTCAGGGACAGCACCTAGGCCTGGAGATCAAGTCCTACAACCAAAAAAAAAAAAAAAATCTTAGTGAAGTAGGTTGTTGGTTTCAGCCTTTTGGAAGTTTCTTTCTCACTACTTCTTCAAATATTTTGTCTTTTTTGTGTTTATCACCCATTACAGAAATCTAAGTAGATGTTTCATAGCCTGTTCATTTTCCTTCATCTTTCTCATCCTTTACTCCTCATACTGGACAATTCCTAGTGAGCTATATTCAAATCCAAATATTCTTTTCTTTGCCACTGAGCTATTTTAATACTTTGTCATTTTAATTTTGGGCTGTGAAATTAATTTTAAAATTTTATAATTGTTTTAATATTACATTTGACATTTTTATTGATTCATTGAAGCATTATTTTGTTGTTGACCCTCAGCTCTTCAGATCAAGGCAAGCTCTCTACCAGTTGAGCCACAGTGCCATTTCCACTTTTCTGAGTGGTTTATTGGAGATAAGAGTCTCATGGACTTCCCTTCCCAAGCTGACTTTGAATGGTGATCTTCAGATCTCAGCCTGAGTAACTAAGATTACAGGCATGAGCCATTATTTTTCTTTATTTCTCTACATAGTTTTCTTTTAACTCATTAGACACCTATACAATAATGGATTTGAAACCTTCTCTGCTGAATCAAGTGTCAAAGAATACTCAGGATCAATATATTTTTTTTCTGTGTTTCTTGAGCACGTGCTTTTCTTGAACATGTTAATTTTTCTCATTTATTTAACATGACATTTAATCATTTGTTGATAAACCATATAACTTAGATAATATATTTCCTGAATTATAGTATGTTTTCATATAAAGAGTGATAGTACTACATTTTATTGGTTCATTTGATTATTTGGTAACTTTGGTCTCTCCTGAGCCTATATTCTCTCTCTCTCTCTCTCTCTCTCTCTCTCTCTCTCTCTCTCTCTCTCTCTCTCTCTCTCTCTCTCTCTCCCCCCCTCTCTCTCCCTCACTCTCTTTCCCCGCATATATATATATATAGTCATGTATTTGCTATATATATATATATATATGAATATATGGTCTTTTGATTGCTTGGTTGATTTTATTTATTTGAGAAAAGGTTTCTGAATGTACCACATGATGTTGGGGAACTTATGTGTCTCAGGCTGCTCTTGAACTCAATCTTCCTGCCTTTGCATTTTGACTTCTGAGATTACATGCATATGTCACTATATCTGGCTTTGACCTGATATCTGAGAAGTAAAATAGTATTCTAAATAAACTCTTTCAACTCTTAGGTATAGGAGTGTTCTCAAAGTTCTACATAATTTTACATCTAATACATGAGACATTTTACATTCTCCTAAGCTCAAGTTTACAGCTCAAGACCCACCAGGAGTGTTTTAATAGGTTGATTATTCCTGTTCTCTAGTCATATGTAATAAGTCTTAAAACTAAGAGTAACTCCTCAAATATAATATCTAAACTAGTGTATCTAATATGTTGACCTTACTTTCTTACCCACATCTGAGAAATGTAGATAGGGGGATCATAGTCCAGCCTCTTGGGATAAAAAGAGATTATCTACCCAAAATAGCTAAAGCAAAACAGGCTGGCAACATGGCCCCAGTAAATTCAAGGCCTTGAGTTCCAAACATATGACCTCCAAAACACACAAAACAAACAATAAGGGTTGGGGTATGGCACAGAGTATCCAAAAGTTTATTGCAAGCTGCATATACTCCTGAGATGAAAGAGCTATCAATTAAGACAGGTTCTGTGGAAAAGCTGACTCTTTTTTTTTCCTCCAAATTCTTTGTTCAAATATAATGTACAGCATACATAAAACAAATCAAAGACAGCAAGCACCACATAGTGAAAGCATAGATTCTGAGAAAAAACTGCCATCAGTGACTTTTTTTCTGTCTTTAAAGCACATTAGTTCAAGAAGTTATTTGTTGTAGTTTTTTGCTTTGTTTTGTTTTGTTTTTATCCCTTTCCATCTCTTGCAAAAGAGGAGGTATCTGCCAGGCAGGCCGCCATTGTACCTACAGCTGTTCAGAATGTTGCTTGGCTTTTCTGCCGCCTCATCAGGGGATATCATTAGCGAAAGTAATTCAATTATCACACCCTTTACTCAAACCTTGCAAGAATTTAGAAATGGTTAAAATGGGAAATTTGATGAAAGAACAATCTTAGAGATAATAATCTCACTTCAGCAAAATGAGTCTTTATTTTAAAATGAGGTAGGATAAAAACTAACATGCATTTTAAATGTTCTCACCTGCATCACTAATTGCCTCTTCTAAGTTGCTTAAATGGAACCTTAAACAATTCTGGTTGGCTCAGTATTTTCCTACACTTCCATTTACAACTGGCACATCATAATTCTTTAGTAACCAAAAGAAGTTATTACTTTCTATCTGAATTTTATAATAATATTAAGAAACATTTATCAGTAATGTTTCCTATATTTAAATATTTACATTCATAGGTTTTTAAATAATAATTAGAAAACAATGTCTTGGTAACTGTGACAATGGTACCTGTATGCCAATATTCATGACTTTATTACTTTATTAATATTATTACTTACCCATCTTTATACCAGTTCAGCTAGAATTCTCGTCTTCCTGTTTATTTGGATTTCTGAGTGGTCATGAAACTGAGACTCCAAAAGGTTGATTGCTACGTTAAATCTCATTACTGGTGTATTCTGTGAAAACTGGGATATGAAGCCATATATCATTGATTTTCCAGGAAAAGTTTGCGTGTTGCTATCCTTTGAGGATAGTTCAAGCTCAAATCAACAGTTTCTTTGCAATATGACTTGCATTCTTTATTGGCCTTACTGCCCATTTCACCTTTTGTTTTTGGTTTCATACACCTGCGAACAAAATAAAACCTATGCTCACTGAAGATTTCTTTGTTTCTATTTGAAATATGATTGTTCTCTAAGCATAAGGCAATTATAGTGTGTAAATGGAGAGAATCCATTTTTATTTTTACATTTATTTATTTGCAAATTCTTTATTGTGATTAAGTGATTACATAATTTCAGAAATTTTACAGTATTTTGGGATAGTGATATTTAGTTAAAATCACAAACACATTCTCTCTTTCATGGGGCAAATTTTCTGTTGTGGTCTATAAAGTTTATGAGTTCTATGAGCTTTGACAATACAGTTATTTCTTCCTCAGCAGGTGATGTGTACATTCCTTTCCTTTTGCATAGCCTCAGTTCTTCCCACATTCCCACTCATTCCCTTCCTCCCATCGCTGCCATTGGGTTGCTTGGTTGGTTTTGATCAATGTCCAGTGCAGCTGATGGGCCCCACTGTTGTATGTTTTTTTTCCTGGATTCCCTTTAGTTCTGTGTCCTTTTTTAAAAGGACACAGTCCAAGATAATGTATAAGACAATGGAGGTGCAATTTCAATGGAATAACCCTCAGAATGCTGGATGTGTGAGCAAACAAACAGGTCATTAGTTCATTTATCTACACAGATACATACAAAAGTAAAAGTAGATCAGGTCTTTAAGAAAACCCCTGAGCAGGCAGAGAAAATATCTACTGATCTCACTTATATGTGAAATACCAAAAAAAAAAACAAATACAACAACAATAACAAAAATAACAAAACCCGATCTCTTGGAAGTTGAGGATAGAATGGAACTTTTTAGTTGATGGGGGAAAGGTGATGAGGGAAGTTTGATGGACAGGTACTAAACTCCTGTTAGATGGAATCCCAAGTTTCTGTTCTGCTATTTTACAGAATGGTCTATAGCTAAAAATAACACACTGCATATTAAAGAAATATTTGAATGAAAGACTTGTAAAGATTTTACCATAAATGATGAGTATTTGAGGAGGTAGCTATGTTTAACTCAATTCACACGTTACAAAATTATTTACATTTTGGAATAGCACATGGTTACCCTAGTATGTACAATTTTTACATTTCCTGTGTTTGGTGTAGTTTAAAAATAAATTAAAAAACTGAAAAGAGAATACAACACAGTAAATGACTAAAGTGACCCAAACATTAATTTAATACTGGCAAAACTATATTCTTAAAAAATGCTTGATTCTCCAATTCAAAAGGGTATCTTGTTAGTAAGTCGTGTGTAAATAAAACAGAAGGGGGGAAATTAATTTATGTTTGGGGGCTGCTGATATTCAAGAACAAAGAACAAAGTTAAGTAGGTAAAGCAGTCGCCAACAAAGTGGAAAACTGAGAGTAAAATTGGTTCCACAAGAGTATATAATATCAGAAAACTGTGAACAATGTATACACTCTTTTGAATAAACTGAACACTGACATCTAATTTGCATACAATGAAATTGTACAACAATGGTGACTATACAGCAGTTATAGGAAAAATATCATTAACATAATATAGCCCACATAAGAATATATTTGAAATAAAGAACTGAAAGCAGAATTCACATGGAAAAGATCTATACTGAGAAGTTAGCTAATGCTAAACACAGTCAAAATCGTGAGTACAAGAGATAAAATATGTTGAAAACAATGGATGTTCAAATTTTCAATATAATTAACACAATTGGAGGGAGGTAAATGTTTCTCCTCATCATTAATAGGAAGGTAAATTGTCACTTCTTAAGCTTGATTAAACTTGTAATATGCAGTTAGAAAATAATTATTTCAATTCCAGTATCATCATGGTTTTTAATTAAGTTGAGTTCAAATATTTCAGTGTGGTGTCTTTCATGGTTAAGGAATATTTCATTACATTTAACAACTTATTTCATTTAACTAAAAGCCAGTATTTTATTATTTATGTTCATTTTAATTGAAATTCAATGTTTTATTTACCAGATATGGAAATTACAAATCTATGTTCAGTAATAACTGTAAGGGCTGGGATATTGTTTGCCTGATTTGCACAAAGATCATGTTCAATATTCAGAGCTGTGAACAAACAAACAAATATTGACCTTGTAAATCCTTCTAGTTATAAAAATTTCTATATGTGTATATTCAGGATATTATCCATATATATTATGTATTTATCTATCTATATCTATCAATATATTCAGAGAGTTTATATGATATAATATATAAATATATATATAAAATGTTAGCCCTAGTTATTTTTCATGGTAGGGATTTAGGATGGTTTATTTGCTTATTTTTGCCTCAGTTATATTTTTTAATAGCAATATCCATATAGTTATAATTCTAGAAGTGACAAAACGGTTAAATAAAATTTTATATTTATAAATATCTTAGACCACAGCTGTATTCAGCAGATTATATTTTATACATATATAAATATTAGCATACAAAACCACAGAAATTTACTCAAACCTATCTACATTATAGAGACATCTTAATTTGCTAATGTTTCATGCATTGAGATGTTTTGTAAATATCAATGTATTTTAATGTTATCTTTTGCACAAATCCCTTCATACAAAATACAGTTCTCTTGTTTCTTGTTTCTTTTACGTCCTTACAATTTAAACAAGAATATAAAATATTTTTATATTTTATATTTTTGTAGGTCTTTGTCTTTGTCTTCAAACTTGATTTTTGTCTCTTTCTGTGCCTTCTTTTAAAACATTTACCTTTATTATTTTCCAAGAAAGTTTAATTTGCTTTAATAGAAATAGTAATTATTTTTGGTCTCATATTTTACAAGTTTAACTATTCAGTGTATCATACGCTTAGAGTAACTAACATGAAATACATATTTTGGGGAAATTAATGTTAATATTTTAACTTTTTGAAAAATTGACATATGTTAGTTGTACAAAAAGTATATGATGACATTTCCATACATGTATATGGTCTTTGATCATATTCATACCCCAAGACCATTTCTTGTCTCATTTCATTCTTCTAGTCCTCCTGCACTAGTCCCCCATTATAGATTTATGTTAAGAAAACAAATCTAGATATAATATATGAAAGAAAACATGTTATATTTGCTTCTGGTTTATTTCACTAATATGAAGATACCCAGTTCTATCTGTTTTCCTGAAAATAATATAATTTTATGTTTCTTTAGGGCTGAATAATATACCACTGTATACTTGTACCATATTTTCATTATCCGTTCATTTGTTTATGGTTTATTAGGCTGATTCTATAATTCACCTAAAGTGTATAGTGCTATAAACATGAGAATACAAGTATGGCTATTGTATGCTGACTGAAGTTCCTAAGAATTCTGCCTAGAGAAACTGAACAGGTTTTATCATTTCTTCTTCTTCTTTTTTTTTTTTTTTTTTTTTTTTAATGGTCCTGGGGCTTGAACTCTGGGCCTGGGCACTTCCCTCAGTTTTTAAGCTCAAGGCGAGCACTCTTCCACTTGAACCACAGCACCAGTTTTCTGGTGGTTAATTGGAGATAAGAGTCTCATGGGCCGGGCGCTGGTGGATCACCACGCCTGTAATCCTACCTGGGTTCTGAGGAACACGGTTCAAAGCCAGCCCGGGCAGGAAAGTCTGTGAGACTCTTATCTCCAATAAACCACCAGAAAACCGGAAGTGGCACTGTAGCTCAAGTGGTAGAGCTCTAGCCTTGAGCTGAAGAGCTGAGGGACAGCGCCCAGGCCCAGAGTTCAAGCCCGATGACCAACCCCCCCCCCAAAAAAAAAGAGTCTCATGGAGTTTCCTTGTCTGGGCAGGCTTTGATCTGGGATCCTCAGATCTCAGCCTCCTGAGTAGCAGCCACTGGTGCCCGGATAGGTTTTATCATTTCGTGCTACTGTTCTCTGAGGTAATGCTATCAGATTCAGAAAATTGTTAACAATGTATATAATTTCACATATTTTTCTACCATAATTTAAAAAATGCAGGTTTTAAATTAAGATTTGTCATCTACATTGAATTAATTTTAATACAGGATGATGTATGTTTCAGTCTTCTATATGTGGATATCCAGTGTTATTTCCATCAGTTGTTAAAGATTCTGTCTTTATGTTTTTGTGTTCCAGTACGTTGCTAGATCTGTAATTATGGGTCTGTACTTGAATGGGTAAAGAGGTGTGATGATACCTCCAACATCATTGCTCTGGTTTTCTTTGGTCTTCTGTGATTCTTTCGATACAAATTTTAAAGTTGTCTCTTTCTTTCCTTCTTTCCTTCCATTCTTCCTTCCTTCTTTCCTCCTTTCTTTCCTTCCTTCCTTCCTTCCTTTCTTCCTCCCTCCCTCCCTCCCTCCCTCTCTTTCTCCCTTCCTTCCTTCCTTCCTTCTTTCCTTCCTTCCTTCCTTCCTTCCTTCCTTTCCTTTCCTCTTCCTTTCTTTCTTTCTTTCTTTCTTTCTTTCTTTCTTTCTTTCTTTCTTTCTTTCTTTCTTTCTCTCTTTCTTTCTCTCTCTTCTCTCTCTCTCTCTCTCTCTCTCCTTCTCTCTCTCTTTCTCTCTCTCTTCTTCTCTCTCTATCTCTCTCTCTTCTCTCTTCTTTCTCTCTCTTCTTTCTCTCTTTCTCTCTTCTTCTCTTTCTTTCTTTCTTTCTTTCTTCTTATTTGAGCTTTGTTCTCTCTCATTCTCTTGTTTGGCTTTGTCTACTTGATATTAGTGCTCAAAGTGGCTCTTAGTGACTCCTGCCTGTAATCTTAGATACTTCAGCTATTCTAGAGGCTGAGATATTAGGAACAAAGTTTGAAACCAACCTTGGACACATATATCCAAGAGATTTTTGTCTCGAAGTCACCATCAACATGCTGGAAGTGGAGGTGTGGCTCAAGTGGTAGTGTGCCAAACTTGAATGAAGAAGCCAAGTGAAAACTTGAGGTCCTGAATTCCAGACCCAATATTGGTACACACATGCATAAAAGTTGATACTATATTATAGATTGCAGTGTGACATAATTATATATATTTTATTATGGTTATATATAAAATGTGATAAATATAGAATGCACAATATTTAACATGTAATGTATATAGTAAATATTTATGGACTAGTAATATACTGTCTTTGCTATTATTCCATTTTAATTTGGTTGGAAATAACCAGAAATCTTAAATTTTCTAGAAAATCAATGTAGTTAATGTCCAAGGAGAACTAACTGGTATCTGAATCTACAGAGTTCCAGAATTGGTTTAAGTTTAGGAATGCTAAATTTGTATGCTCAATTAACACTTCCTGTACATATTTCAAATTAGTGTCACACTATTTAACCCTCATTCATTCACTTTTACATTCGTCTCTATAAGTATAATAGTGTAATGAACATTTTTACAACACCTATAGTGTGTTATGTATTACAAGTCATCTAGAAATATTTTGGTGTATATGGGAGGATATGCACTGGTCACATATAAACACTCTGCAAAGTAAGGGACTTGATCAACTGTGGACTGAATTGTCTGAACAAACTCCTGGAGTCAATCACTGCAAACACCTTGAGTGATTGCACTGTACATCATCTTTGCATAACATCTAATAGTATATAAATCCTATGTCAATGTTTATTATACTGCATTGTATTAAGAAATAATGACATAGTCAGAAGTGTCTGTCCATATTGATTGCAAATACATATTGTTCTGGATATTTTAAATCTGTGATTGGTAAATCCATGGAGGCAGAAGCTAGAGAAATGGAGAGCCAATTGTGTAGCAACTGGGTATATTATAAATCTTAAAACTAGATTGATGATCCTATCTCATAAATATGTTGATAGGGCAAAAATAACATTAAAATTCAATTTCTTTCCATTTTCTTTCTACCCCAAGATAAGACAATTGGGATAATTGCTTCTCTTGCAAAATGTTTTCTAAAGTGCCATGTTATCTGGGGAATGAAGCGTTACCTAGCAATATGGCCAACTTTCAACTACTCATGGCAATGGGAGACCAGGGTGGGAAAGATAATTAAAATCCACACACTGTTTCTGAGCTAGGGTTGAATCATTTGCTTCATTCTCCTCTTGGACTAAGCTTATTAGAAGTGTGATCTACAGATGATATCTTCTGATACCAGATTCTTCTCTTTTCATGACCAAGTAGGGAAAACAATTTAAAGGCCTTATTTTATCTTTCTATCTGACAGTCTTCATAAAATACTTGAATTACAGTGGATCTTTACAAGAAAAAATTCTCAAACTATGGAGTAAAGTGGACAGAGGGGAATTGGTTATGAGGTTAGCTTACCTTGTATAGCAGACATCATCCAGAGTTGTACAGCATTTGAAAAGCCAAGAATGTAACTACATTACTTTATTTAAAATACTATTATTGTGAAAATACTGTACAGAGGGGTTACAATTACATGAATAAGGTAATGAGTACATTTCCTATCAAGCATTGTTGCCTCCTCCTTTGTTTTTCCCTTACCCTCCCTTCCCTCCCACCTCTACAACTACACTCCCCTTCCCCCTCCCTTCCTCCCTGTTTAAATTGTAAAGTTCGTTTTTCAACATAGTGTCTTGTAGATCTCATTGTTACAATGGGTCAGCCTGTATCTTTATTTAAGCATTTTGTTTTTTTTCCTTCCCCTCCCCAAGCCAGAGAAGTGTATATACAAGATTCAGGACACTGACATCACATACAGTGAAAACAAAGGTTATACCCAGCGGGTGGGGGGTGGGGTTGGGGGGGGAGGAACAAACAAAGAAACAAAAAGATCACTTGGTACATTATAAATACCTTAGGAACAATAACAAGAAAGAAAAAAAACACTTGTGTCCCAGATAAGATGATGTTAAGCGAAATGAACCCCAAGATAGGGACTACATTACTTTTAAAAACAATGACATCCAAATTCATTCATCCATTAACTGGAAAACGTGTACTCAATTTCCACTGTGTGCCTGTTTGCTTTATATATTAGAAATTAAACAGGGATCAAGATGGATGCTTGGGATCCTAGTCAGCGGAGGATTGCAAAGTTCTGTGAGAAAAGTTCTGTGAAAAAAGAGTACTGTGGGTCAGGACATGTATTAACAGGGCGACTTGAAATATCTGTTTGCTAAAAGATGTAATAGATTTTGCCATGCGTAAGCCAAGAGAGAGAGGAAACATTTCAGATACAAAAGACCTAAGCTAAGAAAGAGATTTTGAATCTGGGGAATACATCTAAAATACTTTTAGCTAGGAAATGATAGATAAATTCCTAAAATGTTTTACAATCCCAGCTCTTATAGCTCACCTCAAATGGAGATCATCAGAGAGATTAGAGTTATCTTCCTTCCATCCTGTATGGAAACCTTTAAAATGGTGCTTCCTGGGTAGAGGATGTACTTCAGTTTTACCACACTTGTCTAGTAACACAAGGCATTGGGTTAGATCCACAAGGCTGTAATAAAAACGTAAGTTAGGAAGTAACTAAATGAATACATAATTATATAATACATTATAAAAATTAAAATAATATTTCCTGGGATCTAACTATCCAATTCTCTGCATATTTTGGTAATAAACTCATTCACAATTTCTATTCACAACAATTTGGATATACCTTTGTATATCCAAGGTACAGATGGATACAACACTTAAACAGACACACATGTACACACACACAGAGGCACATGTACACACACACAGGATTCATTCTACAACCACATTAAAAAAATAGCTCATGCTTTATTTCCTCATTGTTTGGATGCCACCTTGTTAGTTCTATTCTAAATACTTGGATGTACATAGACAAGGATCTGCATCTGTCGTGTGAATGCTATGGGTGTTCAAATAGCAACTCCAGAATAGTTTCATGAGATACCATTTTTATTGTGGTCTTCACTGTAACCTATCTGTATGAAGATGGGGTGAGTTTGGTGAGAAGGGACTAGCCAGTATTTGGATGTTTTTTAAAAGATGTAAAACATCTGATTTTTTGAGTTCCATGCACAATAAACATGACTTTCTCACACTTATTGCTACTCCTCAATCAATCGAATTTATTACACCAATAAGACTATTTAAGCTCCAGTACTGACAGCAGTTTCTCTAGGAAACACTCTTTCCAGTCAGTCTATACAAGAACATGGCAGATTCTTGGTTCTGTACTTGAGGCCATTTCCTCCCTGAAGACTATTCAATTACTATTGTAGCCTCTTTGGGTTTTTCTTGTTTTCATTTAATGACCTCAGTAAGCAATAATTTAACATGTAATAATGCGATTGCATCATTTTAAAATTCAACTGGCAAAGCATAAAATACCTTTTAAAATTACAACTTAAAAAAAATTATAGCAATCCTAATGGTTTGATGTGATATGTCTAATTTTTTCATTTGTCTTTTTCTGATCGGTGTTGAAATTAAAGTATATTTTGTGCGTTTTCAGCTACTTAACTCATTCTTTAGTAAAGCATATATTCTGATTGTTTTTTTGATGGTTCCATACTTTGTATATTCATTCCCCTCTTTGTGGATATTTGAGTTGTTTTCCATTTGGCCTAGCTCTGATAAAGTTTCTGTAAATGTCTGAGTGTTAAGTCTCAATATAGACATATGTTTTCATATCTCTTGTGTAAACACCAATGAGCTTAATGACAAAGTTTTCTTTTGAAAACAGCTGAACACCAAGACGTTATACATCAATCACCAGGACCCTATTGTATAGCTATGAAGATTAAAAATGAAACTATGGTCAAATGATTGGTAAAATGGAAGAAAAGAAACCATCAGAAAGGTGTTAAGCAAATTAATATATTTTGATATTCAAAAATATTACACCTTGTGGGAATAGAACAAGTCTGGCTGAGAGGCAGAAAGGGAAGGCAGGAATGATCCTTTGAAGTTTCATTTTATTTACACATTTTATTATAATGCTTGCCTTTTGATGTTCATGTGTAATATGCTTCAGAAACAGACATGCCACATTGTTCACTATTTCTTACCTTACTCATGTGGCATGGTTAAAATCTTACTCTCCATCTGATGGGCAAATGCTGAAAAACCTTTGCCACCTGAATTAATCACCTCTCTGGATACAATGAGCTGTGTTGTATTTCCCAAAATCAAGATAAAAATGATGGAGAAACATTTTATTTGTTTATAGTCATGTTTGTGTGGGGATATGGCAGGGGCTGGCAGGAAACAGGAACAACTGATTTTTATACATATTCTCTTCAAACTATTTTGTGTTTGAATTTTGAAACAGAGCATGATAATAAAGTTCAGGGAAGCTGGCTGAAATTGGACTGACAATTCACAGGTGTCTGAAACATCTGAGTTAACCTCTTCCAGGAAGGGGGGTGCCAGGGTAAACACCTGGCTGTACAGAGAAGTTGCTGGATCTGCCAGAATCACTGCTCTGAAGTTAATGTCATTCTGAAGGCTGAGCACTAGTGAACATTGCACACAAAGAGGACCTGAAAGCTATGGAATCTAAGGTTGGGACATACAGTTTAGAGCAAATGTTTTTATAAGCCAAAGGACACTCTTAAAGGGATTTTTTCAGGCCTAGAGTTTTCTGGATACTTTACTAAACAACATTCCCAACTCTTTGATAGGAAAATGTGTGTGCCTCTTGACAATATTAGGTAAGAGGAAATGTTAGTGTTGCGGAGGTGGGAAGGGAAGGGATGGTAGGGGGAAAACAAAGGAGGGGGTCACAATGCTCGCTAGGAAATGGACTCATCACTTTACTCATGTAACTGTAACTCCCTGTATCATTACAATTATATATATATATATATATATATATATATACATATATATATAAAGAAAAATATTTGGAGTAATGGGTTGGTTTTCTGAGATTAAATAAAACTTTAGTGTGCAAAAGCAAGTGTACAATGCTCAACTTCAGAGAACGTATAGTTCTGCCATCTCATTGGATCATCATAAATTTCTAATAAATTACAATGATAAATGTATTAAAATCATATAGGCATTTTATTCCAGAGGGTAATAATGCTATTTAGTAAACAACATTAAATCTTGAGAGGGGAGGAAGAAAATCCCAATGGTGCAGGACAGTGAATTTCGCGGAGAAAGCCGAGAGGCTCACGTGACTGCTAAGGGACCAGATTGAGGCATTTCATTCATGGCTGTATCACCTTTACCAAGATTCTTCTCAAAATCCTAACAATCTTCTTACAGTTATTCTGTATGACTTGATAAGGGTCATGTTTCTAGATGATTCCATTATATAATCATATCTATAGCACTCTCTAATATTGTAGTGCTCAGTCTGTAGGATTGTATTTAATGGCTTACAGATTATATGCCATAAACATATTATTTATCTAAATAGTCCATTGTATGTAGAAACTATTTTTCTCCCTTGTTGGGCTTAGCCTTGTGGGTTTCCACTGACCAATGGAATTTGGGAAGAAGTGGTGCAATGTCAGTTCTACACCATGTTTTTAAGTAGCAGGCTGCTACTTAACCATCTCAAGCTCTGTGAGCCAGTGTGTGTTTAAAGTAGCTCTCCACCTAGAATATAAAATTATATGTTTGTTGTAAACCACTGAGATTTGGGGATTTTTCTTTTTTAATGCAATGTTCCTGTAGCAGAAGTTAATAACGCAATCCTGGACACTGTTAAAAACTACTGTACATAGTATATGAAGAGTATATGCTTGGAGTGTTGGAAGCAACCTGAAACTATAGATAGTTAAGTCCCAATTTTAAGATTAAAATAAACTAAAATAAAATCAATTACAATGAGATAAAAATTTTAAATATGAAATAAAATGTTTATATTCATAGTCCTGTGGAATACTGTCCACTAGCGATGATGAGGACAAATGCAGAAGACCAAATTTACAGTTAATAAATAAAATTAAGAGAATATGGACTCACATTGTATAGAGTTCTCTAATGTAGTTTTTATACCCAATGGATGCAAACAGAGAGGATTAACCACAAAAAAATTCAGAGTCAAACCAGAAAAGCCATGATTTCATAAAAGAAAAGGAATTGGAAGAATTACATCATGTTGGATAGATACGTGAATTGCTCTGGAGCTTTTTGATTCATCTATTAAAAGCCACAGTTAGGTCTGTGACCCAAAAGAAACCTGAATCAGGCATGTAGTTCCCTCCTAGCCACTGGCCTGCATCAACCTTTATATTTCCTTTACATCATAAAAGCTGAACTCAAATAGTTTTTACTAACCTTCACCTTCCCAGTGGCCAAATAAATTATTATTTGTTTAATCAGTTTGAATCAATTGATCAGTTTTGGCTGTTAACCCAAACTAGGCTCAATGACCACCTGGTAACTGTCTTTACCATTTCATTCTTATTCACAGCCTAATAATTTCCCACTGGGGCTCTTTTCACACTTCATCATTTCCCCAGATGCAGAGAAGGAAACCATTTCTTACACTGATGCCTTTCTCTTCTGACTTGACCATAGTCATTTGACACACCACCACACACTTTTGATTTAATGATATCAGTTATCTGCAATATAAAGGTAATGTTAATGCCACAGTATTTGAACACACTTTCTTCTTTTGTAAAATTTACTACTGGTTATTTTTCTAAGTTGTCAACTACAGCAAATACTAATTGGACAAAATTTATTATCATGAAGAGCTCATACTTTGACTTCACTACTGTCTATAAATGTTTCATTTATTAAGTTTTAACCCCAGTGCTGTCATGCTGTTTGTTGTATATCATGAAATATATTTCCTGGGAAATTTCTTTGCTGTGTTGAATCTTCCTGTTTAAATGCAGCTAACAATTAATATAAAACTGAATACAGACAAAAATAAACATGAGTTTGAGATCATGTAGCTTACAGCAAAGATTGGTTATTTCTGCCTAGAAATAAAGTCTACAATATTGGGTACTTGTAATTTATTTATTTTTTTTCAATTTAATTTTATTTTATTTGTGAACATACTGTACAGAGGAGTTACAATTACATGGGCAGGATAATGCGTACATTTCTTACCAAGCATTGCAGCCTCCTCCTTTGTTTACCCTTCACATCCCTTCCCAGCCTCCCCCCTCCCCGCCAATCCCAATCCTTCTCCTTCCCACTCTTCAACCCCCCCCCCCCCCCCCCCCCCCCCCCCCCCCCCCCCCCCCCGCCACACCGACGTTGTAAAACTCGTTTTGGACATGACAACTTGTACTACTCATTGTTGCAACAGGTCCACCTGTATCCTTAAACAACTGGTTTTGCCCCATCTCCTCCACAAGTTATACTGACATCAAATATAGTGAAAGCAGGGGTTATACTGTGGGGGAGGGACATACAAAGCAACAAAGAGATCATGTAACCATTTTCTACTTTTGTAATTTATTTTACTTAATGAGTTATACAGAGGAATTACTATTTAAGAGTTTGAGAATACAATTTGTCAGATCATTGTTAGCCCTTTCAACATTCTCACTCATTCTTCTTAGTCTACCCCTTCTCTTGCTTTACATTCTTTTTTTAAATTTAATTTTATGGTAAAGGTGATGTACAGAGAAGTTACAGTTATGTATGTAAGGTAATGAGTACATTTCTTGTCAAGCATTGTTGCAACTTCCCTCCTTTTTTCCCACTTTCACTCCCCTTACTTCTCTTAATTTTGCAGGATTTGCATTGCGTTTTTGATTGCTTTCTTTCCTCCTTTGCCTCTTCAGTATTCTAACTTTCTCTCTATAGACTCCATCCTTCTCTTTGCAAGTCCCTCTCCTGGTCCTTATTTTGTTAGGCATTGCCTTTGCCTTTTGAAGGAATTACACTATTTGAGTTCTCCCTTGAGTATACCATATTCCAGTTAGTATATTTGTAAACACTTGCATACCATCTCAAGTATTGGTAACGATTTTTGATGTATCAATAGTTTTACATAGCTCTCATTCTTAAATAGCGTACATTTATATGCATTCAAGGTCACATTGCTGTGATTCTAATCTCATTTTTAATAGAAATATGCTTTTAGATTTGAGATACATCTCAGCAAATACATACCCAAATGAACTAGCATTTTATGCTACACACATAGACATACATATATGATTTATCAAATGTGGGACTGGGGTTTATGGGTAATCTAGGAGCTTACTCATAGAAATTCATTGCAGAGAAATCAGTACTATATGTATTATGTGAATAGATATTACTTGAAGCATCATTAAGTATTTTCTGAGGGTTTTACTTATCTTTACTTTCTTCTACATAGTGTATATTGGAAAACAAAAGATTTATGCCTGGAAATATGTTATATAGAAATTATATGGATTTTACTCCTTATAGTGTAATTCAAAATGCTCAAAGTTAGTGTTTTATAGAGTTTGCACCACATCTTGCACCAAAATGTGGACATTGGATTAATGTAATAATGAAGGATTGTCTGGTTGAAGCTGGATTCTATGTGGCCTTCACTGATATCTACTAACAAGATCCCTAATATATTTAACATAAAATATTTACAAAGCTATATTACACATCCATGTCATGTAACACACATACATAGATGTATATAGTAATGGACAGAATGGATGGATTTTAATATTTCTATTCATCTTTCCAGAAAGGAAATATTCCCTGCTTTTCTTAGCAGATTTGTTTTATATTCTGCTCTGCAATGGAAAGGAGTACTTTATTCTCATTTCTTCTCAACAATAAGCAAAACATTGAATGCATGCAAAAATGTCTGCAGCATGCCCATTTCTTCCATGATTTCTACTTTTCCACAGCTGAGTGCCCAAGGGTCCTCATTTACATCTTTTTTTCAAACAAAACCTCCTGTATTTTAATCCTGTGGAAGTAGAGACAAGGAAATCCAAGTGTACTGAGGCAGATCCATCCTTTCACCACAGACTGGCTTTGAAAGGAAAATTATGCCAGGAGTTGTACTATGACCATGTACATATAAACCTATGCATGTACATATAAATAAATACATATACTCTCTAGGAAAGTGCTCTGTAACTTGAACTACACCTTCAGTTTATTTTATCTTTGTTAGTTTTCTTTTTTTAACAGCATTAATTTTAATTTTAATTTTTTATTGTGAAAATACAGAGGGCTTACAATTACATGGGCAAGGTAATGAGTACATTTCTTATCAATCATTGTTGCCTCCTTGTTTGTTTCCCCTTACCATCCCCTTATCATCCCCCGTCCCTACCAAAGTCGTAAAGTTCGTTTTCGACATAACGTCTTGTACATCTCATTGCAATGGGTTCACCTGTATCCCCATTTTAAAAATTTACTTTTCCCCTTCCCCTCCACAAATTAGACTAACATCAAATACCGTGAAAACAGGGGTTATACTGTGGGAGAGAGACATACAAAGCAACAAAGAAATATCTTATAAATATGTTAGAAACAATAGCAAGAAAGAAAAACCATTTGAGTCCTTATCTTGGGGTTCATTTCGCCTACCATCAACTTACCTGACCGTTTCTGCTTGTCTCAGACATGTACTAGTTATTACAAATAAGGGAAACCATAGGACCTATGTTTCTTTGGACCTGGCTTACTTCACTTAATATAATTTTTCCAGGTCTTTCCATTTCCTAACAAATGGGTCAATGTCATTCTTTCTGATGGAGGCATAGAATTCCATTGTGTATATATACCACATTTTCTTGATCCATTCATCTACTGAGGGGCATCTGGGTTGGTTCCATATCTTAGCTATGGTAAATAATGCTGCAATAAACATAGTTGTGCTGGTAGCTTTAGTATGGTCTTGTTTGTGATCATTTGTGTAAATGCCCAAAAGTAGATTGCTGGATCATAGGGGCCCAACAACAAATCCTCAAAGAAACAACTGCCCAATAAATAAGTGGGCTAAGGACTTAAAGAGAAACTTCTCTGAAGAAGAAAGAAGGATGGCCAATAGACACATGAAGAAATGCTCAACCTTCCTAGCCATAAAAGAAATGAAAATCAAAACAACACTGAGATTCCACCTCACCCCAGTTAGAATGGCTATAATCAAGAAGTCTAATAACAACAGATGCTGGAGGGGATGTGGACAGAAGGGAACCTTACTGCATTGTTGGTGGGAGTGTAAACTTGTTCAACCACTTTAGAAAGTAGTATGGAGGTTCCTCAAAAAACTTTTTGTTAGTTTCAAACAGGAACTCACATATATGCACAGATCAGCCTTCATCGTGCTTCTCCTTTTTATGTTTCCTGCATCGCTGGGATCATAGGCATAAGCCACCATACCTATCTTTTTATTATTGAGGTGAGGTCTTGAGAGCTTTTTGCCTAAATTTGTTTTGAGTTGCACTTCTGAGGTTTTACTTTTCCCAAATGGCTAAGATTACATTGGTAAGCTACTGCTACTCATCTTACCTAATTTTAGTATCTAACTATGTAGCCGAGGCTGGCCTTTAACTCATGATCCTTTTGCTTCAACCTTCTGAGTTCTGGAATTGCTAGTCAACTTTGTTTTTGTTTGTTTGTTTTTTATCCTGAGCACTTCGAATGAAGATTTAAAAATTGTCCTTTTCTCTGATTAAGAGAAGTTTGCTAATAATCACATTCTCATCTTTTTTTGTTGTTGAACTGAGAGAAACCCCAAATCAAAGTAATATTTTCTGAATATGAAGCTCTTACTTGGTTTCTGAATACATATCTCTTATCTTTGAAGCAGCATCTTCCCAAAGTGAAGGTAATACTTGATGCTCTGTCAGGTCCCCAGTGCCTTGTTAAATAATAGACCCAACTCTGATACTGTTTGTGGGTGAAGAGATCTAACTTTATAGTAGTTTTGACCATATATTGAGACACTGTTATATTCTAGGTTGCAGTATGAGACAGTTTATAAATTCTTGCCTATTTAAATTTTAAGGTATTACGAGAGACAATATACTGACAAGTTATAGATGGGAGAACAAAAATTCACAAAAGTAGAGTGGGTTTTCCCCCCAAGGTTATCCTTACGATCTTTTGTCTTTCAAAGTCAACACAGGCAGGATTCAAGCTCAAGGCAACATAGCTGCCAGTACTGCTCTGGCCTTGTTATCTAGTTTTGTAATATAGGTATCATCTTTGTATCTGAAATGAAATCACAGTATGTCACTTGAAAAGCAAACACTTAATCCTTTTTCTCAGCAATTTCTCTAGATTTTTAAAGAGCTTGGCCCACTTTCTTAGAATTTCTTGTGCACTTATTAAGAGGTGTACAATCTACCTAACTTCTCTATCCAGGAAGAGATTTTTTAATAGTCTCTAGTCTCAAAAAAATCCCTCACCTTTTTGTGTACAGAACAATAAGGTTTTTTTTTTTGCTGGATATTCCAAGTATCAATAAGTCTAGTTTACTGCTTACTGTCTGCCCTAGCTTTAAATGTCATTACAGAATTACCATGCTAGCACGTATCAAGGTTACATAGATTTTTAAAAAAATTTATACCCCATGGAATAAACTGTTTAATGAGCCAAGCAAGAGAACCAGAGCAAAGCACCATCAAATCTTTTGTTTTGAGGTCTAGGGAATAGTATTAATTTTAAGTGTCTAGAGTTCTGCTTATGAAAGCAGAAATTATTTCTTTCAATGTCTTGATTTTTCAGATCAAAAAATATTGTCCTAATCCAGAAATGGCCTTTATGTTCTATATACATTTGCTATGATGTTTAACTGAATTGTCACATTGTGATATTTCTCTATATTATTAACACCAGTTTTAAAACACTACTTGTTTTTTTTTCCTTGGAAGGATATTTTCTTGAGTAAGTTTGAATACAAATAATAACTTGGTACTGCTATGTTGTGTCTCAGGAATCATTTATTAAACTAAATATTATATACTCAAATTGGCCACTAGATTTTACCCCAAAATTACCTCCATTAGTGGTAACTGATGATTGAGCTAGCTTCATAGGCATTGAATCACTTAAAGCTTTATGGGGGAATAAGGACAGTGATTGATTAATGCCATCTATTATGGAAATGGAACCAGAGGAGTTGATAATACAATGTCACCTAGAATTTGCTCAGTAAACATTATATGTCACTGAAGTATCTTGCTTAACATTGTTTAATGAACAATTTCTTTTTTCTCAAATATTTATTTTATCATAAATTGTATTTTTACTGTAGAGTTGATGTACAGAAGGGTTACAGTTACATATGTCAGGTAATAAGTACATTTCTTTTTGAACAGTGTTACTTTCTCCTTCCTTTCCTGCCAGTATTTTTTTCCTCCAGACCCCCCTACTACCAAGTTAGTAGTTCATTTATAGTATATATATATTCATGTTTATTATATATTTATATTTATTTATTATATATTTATAGTATATAGTTCATTTATTATAGTTCACTTCCAGTACAGTGTCTAGTGAGTATCACTGCTAAATTAGTTTATCTTTTGTACCACTGTTTCTATACTACTCTTCCCCTCACCAAAGAAGATAAACCTACATACAAGACAAAGGGTACAAAGACAGCCATGAAAGATAAAAAAGAAGAAGAAATCCACAAAAGTAAAAGAAAAAACTCTCTTGTTTTCATTTCTTGGAGTTCATTTGATAAGCATCATTTTATATGATCATAAATGTATATCTGTTGAGCCCTTGTAATCCTCTCCTAAGAATTACAGATACTATTAGGGAAGTGGCCAAAGGGAAATACTACTACACTGTTTGTAGAAATGTAAACTTGTTCAACCACTCTGGAAAGTGGTATAGGGTATTCCTCAAAAGACTAAACATAGAGCTTCCCAGCAATCCCACTCCAGGGCATTTATCCAGCTGACCACAATCTAGGCCACACTAAAGCCACCAGCACACCATGTTAATTGCAACATTGTTTACAAGAGCTAAGATATGGAACCAACCAAGATGTCCCTCAGTGGACAAATGGGTCAAGCAAATATGACATATGTGTGTGTGTGTGTGTGTGTGTGTGTGTGTGTGTGTGTGTATACATATATATATATGTATACATATGGAATAATAAAGAATGACATTGTCCCATTCATAAGGAAATGGGAAGACTTGGGAAAAATTATATTAAGTGGAGTAAGCCTGACCCAAAGAAACAAAAGGTATGTGGTTTCCCTCATTTGTAATAATTAGAATGTGACTACAAATGAACAAATAAACCCAACAGATAGTAGAAGACAAAAAATTACACTTAGACTTGATCATCATAAATCTATGGTCTCTGACTTTTCCTTTCTTTTAAACTTAGTCCATATATGTACATTGAGTTGTTAGTCTCATCAAGTTGAGAATTCTGTGAAAACTATTTTAACCACATTGAATAGAACTATTTCTCTCATGTTTGTAGCTCTTTTTAGACAGATCATTTAGCACTAGATGTAAGAACCAGTGGATGACAATCTACATCAACACAGATCACAGCATACTCTGGGTTTTGGTCATGTGAAACAGTTTACTTTCCTTTTTTTTTTACTTTTTTTTTTTTTTTTACTGTCTTTTTACTTTCCACAATTCAAGCCTAAGGATGTCCATTCCTTGTATATATTTTAAATATTTTTTAAAAGTTCAGCATCTCAGCAATGAGAAGTACAAATCGTTATGTCGAAAACGAACTTTACAACTTTGGTGTGGGGGGAGGATTGGAAGGGGGGCAGGGGGAGTCTGGGAAGGGACGGGAAGGGTAAACAAAGGAGGAAGCTACAATGCTTGATAGGAAATGTACTCATTATCTTGCCCATGTAATTGTAACCCCTCTGTACAGTATGTTCACAATAAAAAAAAAAAGTTCAGCATCTACACCTCCCCTCTCCGACGAAAGTTGTAAAGTTTGTTTTTTGACTTAATGACTTGTACATCTCATTGTTGCAATGGGTCCACCTGTATCCCTATTTAAATGATTTGTTTTTTCCCTTCTCCTTCACAAATTATACCAACATCAAATACAGTGAAAGCAGGGGTTATACCGTGGGGGAGGGACATACAAAGCAACAAATATATCATCTTATAAATCGTTTAGAAACAATCACACATTTATAACAAAACACATTTATAACATGCATACTACTTATTTATTTATTGTTTATTGTGAGAATCTTCTATGAACATGTATCTAAGCTGGGTCCAAGTCATTCTTCCAAGAGTCATGTGCTTTTCATGGGTCTTTCTCACAGCCAGGTACCCAGAATCTCAGCTATTTCTTTGTTATTTGGAACTGAGAGTTGAATTTTTGGAATTGGAAACATAGATATACCTACATATCACAGTGTTAGTTATTAATTTTGTTTGAGCTTTATTAATAATTCAGAAAATAGATGTGATAATAAATATACTATATACATTTGTTATAAAACATATCATAGATGTATAACATGTCAAGGACTCTTTAATCTTCTGATTTTTGCTACCAGATATACAACCAGAACATAAAACTTTTATGTTTTCTATATATTATAATATATAAATCTCTCTATAAATCTATATTAATTATATATTATATATACAATTGTATAGTACATACAAATATATATTATATATATATATATACACACAACTGCATATATCACATAATTTAAGTTTTGTATGCATTCTGATATGAGTGTGGGTGTATGTGCACATCCACACTAACTTTCAGTGTTTTTCACTTCTCACAGTCTTTACTATGAGATAATAACCTCATTCCATTATCACTTGACTCATTCTGAAAAGAATGAATTCTTGGTTGGAGAACAAAACTCATTATTACTTGAAAAGCAATAGATAACCAATACACTATATTAGAACTCCAAGAAATGGAAACATTTTTTCTTTGTTGTTATTTTTGTTTTCTATACCTTTTTTCTTGTTTTTAAGTTTATTTGTTTTGGGGAAAGTAATTGAGGGACACAGAAGGGTAAGACTATATGGAAAATGACAACTTGTGGGCAGGAATGGGAGGGAAAAATTATGGTGACATGAGGGACAGGGTGGCACTGTCCAAAAAGAAATTTACTCATTATTTGACTTGTGTACATGCCACCCCTGTGCATATCACCTTTACTATATATACATATATATATATATATATACTATATATATATATAGTATGTATATATATATATATATATATATATATATATATATATATATATATATATATATGGAACTTTGATGATTGTAATGGGTAGGAAAGAATAATATCGACAGATGCTTTCTACAAAACTGAACACCTTCCAGTTGTTGGCAGCATGGTACAACTGTACGCAAATGACAGAGCTCTTAGGAATTTTGGAAAGTGGTTCAAAGAACATCCACTACTCATTTGGCCTTTGAGGGATGAGCATCAGGTTGTCAGAGGTGTTGTTACAACATGGGAGACATAGGGGGCTTTGGTACATTTTTAAAATAATCTCCCACAATAGAGGTAGAATTAATCACAACCAGGCTGGATGTGAGATTATTTAATGATTATTATCAGGAGCACCAGCTATGTTATCAAAGGCACTGTCTTTAAAATAAATTTCTGTGTGTGTGTGTGTGTGTGTGTGTGTGTGTATAACATTTCCTTAATCCATTCATCTACTGAGGGGCATATGGGTTCGTTCCATAATGCTGCAATAAACATACAATAAACATAGTTGTGCTGGTAGCTTTAGTATGGTCTTGTTTGTAAACATTTGGGTAAATGCCCAGAAGTGAGATTACTGGGTCATAAGGGAGCTCTATGTGTATACTTTTGAGGAACCTCCATACTGCTTTCCAGAGTAGTTGAACAAGTTTACACTCCCACCAATGATTCAGTGAGGTTCCCTTTTGGTCACATCCCCTCCAGCATCTGTTGTTACTAGATTTCTTGATTATAGACATTCTAACTGGAATTCTATGCCTCCATCAGAAAGGATGACACCGCCCCATTTGTTAGCAAATGGAAAGACTTGGAAAAAATCATATTAAGTGAAGTAAGCCAGACCCAAAGAAATATAGGTCTCATGGTTTTCCTTATTTGCAATAATTAGTATACATCTAGAATAATCTTATCAGAAGATCAGAAATGCTCAAAAGCTATGTATATATGACCATATAAGATGATGCTAAGCAAAATGAACCCCAAGATATGGACATAAGAGGTTTTTCTTTGTTTTTGTTTTTAATGCACAATGAGATTTTCTTTTGTTTCTTTTGCATGTTCTTCCCCATATGATATATCCCATGTTGTCATTGTATTTGATTTTGGTACCTTGCAACTTGTATATACACTTATCTAATTTGGGGAGAATAACAAAATGCTGAAACAGGGACACAGGATGAACCATTGCAACAATGAGATTCACAAGACACTATGTTGAGAATGGACTTTACAACTGCATGGAGGGTGGTGGTGAGGTATGGGAGAGAGGTACGGGAGGGAATGAATAGTAGGAGAAAACAAAAGAGGGGGTAATGATACTTGACAAGAAATATACTCATTACCTTACTCATGTAATTATAACCTCTCTGCACAGCATCTTTGCAATAAAATAAAATAAAACAATAAGTTGTTATGGCTTATGCCTTAGATGTTTCTTTCTTTCTTTTTCCTTTTGGCATGTTTTGACCCAGAATAATAATAAGGTCTCAATTTTGCCCATGTCTCCATATCCACAAACTTTTAAAAAAATGAACCATGTAATAGCTAGTTATGGTTAGTATCTTTAATCAATCTAGTCTTTTCTTTGTAACATGGTTGAACCTTTAGAGAAGAAGTTGCTGAAAGTGATTGTAATTTGAATGCAACTGAGGATAATAGTTTAAAATTCTTCTGTTTTATGTACTTTACATATATTATCTTGTTTTGTATTTACAAACTTGTGAAGGAAGTACTATATTAAACTTTAGTATGATAAAGAATCTCGTGTATTACAAAGCTATTGCTTTGTCTACTCTGAAAAGATAATATTTACTTTCATGATTATGGCTATCACATCTATAATCCTAGCTACTCAGAAGGCTGGTAACTGAGGATCTCATAATATTTATATATTAGTTATAAATATATGCATGTACATATTTATGTTCCAGTAGAGTATTATTCTATTGGTCTTTATCGCTCCTTCTATGGAACTTCATTAGGACCTACTTGTGAGAACTCCACCCTAAGGAGCTAACTAAATCTCAACAGCCCTTCATCTAAATGCCATAATATTGGGGATTAGATTTTAACATTTTGGTTTTGTGAGTACACAACCATTCTGTTCCTAATACTATCATTAAATGATGGCTTGTTGGGTTCAGAATGACCACAGATTCTTCCCATTTCTTTTCATCAAGACAGCATTTCAAAAGACTTGTAGAGTCTAGAATAGTCGTCTTTTTGTTGTTGTTGTTGTTGTTGTTTTTGTTATGCCCCTTACAATGAAGCAGACAGGTATCACCAAGATAGTAGTTCTAATCTTTGGCTTCAAAGCACTTTGGCTTCTACTCTTATTCCCTTGGAATTTGGCTGCCATTTAAGAAAGCCTACACACAGTTGCTACCAATCCCTGGCTTAGTACACAGCCTGCATTGATATTGAAGATATATGCATAAGGCCATCCTACCCAATGAAGTCCCGATTAAACCACCAGATGGTTAAAGTTACAGGAGACCAAATTGTAGGCCTACAATAGAGTGAACAAATAAAATGGTTATTATTTTAAATCACTTGATTTAGGGGTACATTGTTATGCAGCAGTAGGCAACAAATATAAGTGAATTATATATAGCCTTTTAGTCTTTAGTTTCTAAAACAATAGGAATGAGAGAGAAATGCAGCCTGGGCATGAAATTCAAATACACTTAAAAAATCTCACTCATCAGGGACAATGGACAGTAGTTTCTCTAAATCTGGAATAATGGAAGAATATAAAGCAACAAGTCAAAAAAGGTAGTGACTATAAATGTGGCTTCTGTGGATTTTATATCTGCTTCCAGGTTATTATCTCCTCAGCAGTGAATAATTCCTTGTTTAATTTGCATTTTCTTAAATATCTACCCCTGTGTATCATATATATCCGAACCTAAAGCTAATCATTATTATTTTTTTAATCCTATACCTCACATGTATGCTTTTTGCTTTAATATACATTGAAAATGTGAATAACCTTGACTGGGACCAGGTAACTACAGTACTGGCAAAGCCAAAAACTCTAAAAAGGGCATTTTAATGTCTTGCCTAGTGTCATAGATTAACATCTCATATTCCAAAAATCCAAACACATGAGTCTGAAATACTGAACTTTGCTATCAATTATGATTTAAGCTAATACATTCCACATGAAAATTAACCTAAAATGGTTAGTGTTGCAGGCCAAAAATAATGTTGGTGTAAGGAGAGGTAGATCTGACTTTACATATATTCTACTTCATATACAAATTTTCCAGACTATATGTTGTGTGATTTGTGAGGTAACACCAACTATCATGGGCCTCAATTTTTGCACTTATGTATGTTTTTGAAAATAACAATGCCTATCCTATGAAATGACAAGGATTCATTGAAATAAATGCGAAGTATTAAAGACACCAAAAGAAATTAAAAAATACATACTTAATGTTTTTCAAGATAAAAACTGAGCCCTTAACCTATGTTACTGCATTCTTCTCATGAGGAATTACATTGCCATATCTGTTTTCCAGGTGAGGAAAATAAAACAGAGAGGGAGAAGGGGAGAAAGAGAGAGAGAGAGAGAGAGAGAGAGAGAGAGAGAGAGAGAGAGAGAGAGAGAGAGAGAGAGAGAGACAGAGACAGAGACAGAGAGACAGAGAGACAGAGAGAGAGACAGAGAGAGAGACAGAGAGACAGAGAGACAGAGAGACAGAGAGACAGAGAGACAGAGAGACAGAGAGACAGAGACAGAGACAGAGACAGACAGAGACAGAGACAGAGACAGAGAGACAGAGACACAGAGAGACAGAGAGACAGAGACAGAGACAGACAGACAGAGAGAGAGACAGACAGACAGACAGAGACAAAGACAGAGACAGAGACAGAAATGGTTAATAGGAAAGAATAGCTGGTTTTTCAAGTATGTTCCTTCAGTGTTTAAAAAAATATTTCTGCTTGTTTCAGAGATATTTTTTAAACTGAGTAGATTCCTGAGGTAAATTCTACTCAGATTCTGATCTAATGTATCCTGTGATCTGTGTTTCTGAAAATCTTCAGGGTAGATAATCAGTGATCTGTTAAAGGCAATCTTGCCTCTTTCCTGACAATCAGTCCCTAATTCCTAGTATCATCTCTGTGAAGAAAATCTCTCAGCTGCATTTCTAATTTTGAGTCTTCAAGAGAGATTCAGAGAAACACTTCTAACTCTAGAATAGATTTTTCCAAGTGTGTGGCCGGCTAAACTCAAGTTCATGATCAATAGCAAACTCAGGGGGCAAGTGTTAAAAGAGACACATACATAGTTCAAAGACAAGAAAAATGTGTTCAATGGGTATTTTAATGGCTTCCCTTCACATGCATTTATTTGTTTTGCATTGGTAGCACTTTCTGAGATTTGACTTTCAGCTGTTTCTTTGGTAATAAAGATGATTTTTAAAAATATATTTTAATTCAAAGTCATATATGTTCATTAATGCAGAATCCTTTACTCTTTCTATAATTTCTAGGAAGATTAAAATTGATAGTGGACACGGAAATTTCTATTTCTAGAGAAAATATCAGAGTTTATGGACCCTGAGGAAGGCTTTAAATACAGGTCAGTTCAAATGATTCAGATCAATAAATTCATCAATTGTGACCCATGAGGATTTCTGTCTTTGAACTTTAAAAAAATTGATTGGGGGGGTCAGTAGTGTAAATACTCTGCATTTAATATCCAGTTAAAAAGTAATTATAAAAATAATAATTTATTTTAATAATAGTCACACTATTATGATACCTGTATTACAAAAACACAAAGCTTTGATAAGAAAGCTTTTTTGAGATGTGGCAATAGGAAAAATAGCTTCATAAAGATACTCAGAAAATGTATCATTTGAAACCCTTTACATCAAGTCTTTCTCCCAGATCATTTCACCATGGAAGTATGGTACTGAACTCTCAGAGAAGTTACTCAATTCCAGTAAGTCAGGCCCCTGGGAATCTTTTTAGCCCCAGTCCAGAGTTAAGAATAAGCACAGGTGTGAGTGACACTGTGTGGAATAAGTTGCTGATTCAACCATCTTTGTCTAAAGTTTTCTTCTGTGACCCACTTTTAGGTGTGGAGATGCAGTATAATTCCCTTCTGATTTTAAGCGTATTGTTGTCTCATACACTATTAGAGAAACAGTTTGGGGCAGGCAGATTTGTCCACAAATTCTTATATTGAGAATGCCATTAATAAAATAACATAATTACACCAGCTACAGTAGCACATTTGATTATATGAGCATATATTAGCTCCCTTAATTGCTACAAGATGTCAAATGCTACCCACCTTCTACAGATGTGGAAATCAACACACAGATGAATAAAGAGCCTTGTGCAATATCACAAAGTTATCACGTGGATGGGCATTCAAAAAGATACTGAAAGTCCAAATCCAAAATTTCATTGAGGAGCAATTTATTTTAAAGACTAGAAAAAAAAAAGACCAACATAACAAGTCAAGTTATCTGGAAGTAATTCTTCCTGTATTTCTCTTATACCACATCTAATCCATTAGAATATGTCATCCCTAATTAAGGAACATTTTCAGATATTATGTAACAATCCTACTGGAGTCCCTTCTTAGAAAAAGAGGGAAGATAAAATTCCCTTCTGAATCCTTTTGTAAGTCGATATATTTGTTGATATTTGCTTGCTTCACTGTTGTGGTTTGCTTCAGGTTTTTGGTTTTGGGCTTTTACTTTTGTCTTTCCCTATGTCCTTCCTGTTAAAACCCAAGCACATGACATTGTCAGGAAAACATCTCAATTTGACTGAGATCAGCATCTTGGCTTTATGGATATCACACCAGCGCCAGCTCAATACAAAAGGACAATCTGAATGCTCCAGCAGAGGAGCTGGGTGAGGTGGGAAGAGAAGGAGTTCCCAGCAGTAGGTAAGTGCTCCTGCTCAGCTTCACCCTGGAAATCATTCCGATGATGCACAAGGACCCAGCGAAGTGCCAGGCACAGAAGGGAATTTCAGCAGATAGTAAGTGGAGGCCATATATAACTGCAAACCCTTCAAAGAACTCTAAGCAAAAGCTGGGGACAAGGCTAGATGCAATACAGTCCTTAGTTGGAACGTTCCCCTCAGTGAATGTATTTCATTCTTGGGAGAAATCCCCTGCCCCAGAGGAAATCCAGCAGCAGAGGAAGGTTGCACAAAGGTGATCAACTGGACCAGCCTCAGAGAGCCTACCTCCTCCTCTTCCTCCGCACCACCTCTACAAAAGCTGTGCCAGAAACACAGCTGCATGAGTTCTCCTTTATCCCTGGGTTAAGTCCCGGAACTCTCACAGTGCAACCTGAGCAGGACAAAATACAGCCTTCAAGAGAGACAGAGTGCTTTCTCTCCCCTTGGCTGGCATACAGCCATTTAACCCATGTCCCAGAGCAAGTACTAAGATCGGAGGAACCCGCGCATTTTATAGAGTCCAATTGGCAGTCAATATTCCTGTAAACCAGGAAGACAAGTGATTTGTTTTCTCTCTCACACATGGCACATTCCAACTCCCCCTTTCTATACTCTATTTTCCCCATCTTTGCTGTTTCTTTGTAATCCATGGTGTTGCCCCTAGTTCTCCACAATGGCTGAATTACATACTTACACGTGAGAATATTAGGAAACTGTAACCATCCAATTCCACTCCCACTTCCCCATCTCTGTACTCTGTATCCTTTCTCTTACTCTTTCAGAGTTTAAGTTCTAGCCCATCTACATTGTACCATCACCCTTTACTTTCCTGGGGTACCACAGAACAAAATCCTAGGCCTATTCATGAGTGTCCTTGTAGATATTGTTGACAATGATACTATAGTTTAAAATACTTTTGTAGATATCTATTTGGATTTTTGAACTGTTGAATTTCTTGGAGTTGAGATACAACCATACAACAGTGGACAAGCACAGCACCGTCATTACAACATTACAACTCAAAATCCAGTCCTGTGAGAATATAGAGACTAACCTAATGGGAAGACTTCAGGTGAATAAAACCCAATCTTAACATGTATTCAAATGTGCAAATTCCAATATAATGCTCATTATGCATTATACTCATAAACTACTTTGTTAAATGGCAACTTGTTTGTACAACCACTTAGAAACAATAATTGCCTTTAAAAAATACATGAACAAATATAGTACCTGATAAAGAATAAGTTCTCAGTAAATGTTCACTGTTATTATTATTACATTTTACATCTATATCAATTCAAAGACAGAAACATTCTCCTTGTATTTGTATTCAATCTTGGAAAGATCTATATCACTGTGTTATAATTCTGTAGCAAGAGATTCTACAAGCAGTATCTTCAATGAAGTCATGCACATCACAGGCCATAATTCAAGCACAAAAACATTGTCTTTCCTTTCAGTACTTACACACAGTGAAAACATGGAATTCATTCATACTCTGAACTACAATGAGTTCTAAATTGTAGATTTAGAAAGCCTACAATGAGATTTTGGATTGCGAATGAAAGGGAAAATAAAAGCTTAAAATGCTCATATCTAACAATCACTCAAATAAACTCTATTTTGCATGGTACCAGAGCTATAAAGAAAATGAATTAAAAGATTTTAGTCATGAGTAGTGTAACATTCAGAATACATAACTCTGAGTGTTATTTAATAGGGTGGAACATTGTTAATTTCATGGTGATGTTGCTCCCTGTGGTGAGTGAACAAACAAAGATGATAAAAGTCAATCATGATTCCAGGATCACAATTATGAGTTCTACTAATTTACATTTATGATACATATTAGTTATTTGTAAAGCTCTCTTTTCTTCAACAATAAATACATGCTTCTAAGCCTCACTCTGGGATGTCAATTGTATTATGACAGAATTATGTGCGGGAAAGAAGAATGAATGTGTGACTTTTTAAGAGATCTAGGTACTTGATGAACAGGTTCACATCTAGTGTATTCCAGGAAGCCTAAGAAAATGGATTTGGGTGTGAAAATAAAAATTATTTTGTTACTAAATCACCTTTTTGCCCACTCATGGGCTAATTGTCGCCTCTATATCAATTCTTCGCACAGTTTTAATGACTGAAATGTTTTGGATCACGTTTTAAGTAGCAATGTAACCACACTATAGACTTAAGGGGAAGTTTTCCCTGACTTATTCTTGTATGCAGCATTACCATAAAGGAATGACACCATTATATTCTCTTTGGTCAAAAAAAGCATTGATCATGAACTTTAGGTTAACTGGCCACTCAGTTGGAAAAATCCATTCTAGAGTTAGAACTGCTGGTCTGTTTCTCTCCTGAAAACTAGAGATTAGAAATGCAGCAGAACAATTACCCTCAGAGATGATAACAGGAATTAGGGACAGATTGTCAGGAAAGAGGAGAGGTTGGCTTTAATAAATTAGTGATTTTCCACCTTAAAGATTTCCAGAATAATCCAGTAAGTGTTTTAAAACAGATCATAGAATGTATTAGATCAGAATCAGAGAATTTACCTCAGAAATCTACTCAGTTTAAAAATTATTTCTATGAAACAAGTAGATACATTTTTTTAAACACTGA
This sequence comes from Dipodomys merriami, assembly GCF_024711535.1. Lineage (NCBI taxonomy): Eukaryota > Metazoa > Chordata > Mammalia > Rodentia > Heteromyidae > Dipodomys > Dipodomys merriami. The sequence goes on along the minus strand of NW_027203493.1, from coordinate 14,250,826 downwards.
AGGAATATACTTGAAGAATGCAGCTTTGAAAAAACAATGGTTCTTTCTCTGTTTCTCTTTTCTACATTCTCCTCTCTCTCTTTTTCTTTGTCTCTATCTCTCTGTTTCTGTCTTTATTTCTATCTTTCTCTCTTTCTTTCTCTCTCTGGTATCTCTTTGGAGACAGAATATCCAAGTCATTTTTGCGCTATGTTTTGTTCATCATAAGATTATTAGGAAAGTTGAATACAGAATGTATTTGTAATTATACTATCACTTAATCCTTTTACTTATACCATAAAAGCAATTACTTTATATAAGTATTTTCATTGTTCTTGCTTTTCTTAGTATAAATTAACTGAGGTCTCTTCAACAAGTAAATGGAATTTAACAGAGTTTGAGACATAATTTATGAACAAATCACGTAACATGGAAACTTTCTTATTAAGAGCTAGACCATAAAAACAAATCATTCCATAATGCAAGAAGTTTCATTAACAAATGCAATTTTTATATGAATGATTTCATTACTTCAAATTACACTTAATGCTTCCATTATAACTTTGTTTTCTTCTGTTTGTGGGAAGGTATTTGACTAGGAATTCCATTTTCTTACTCCATATAACATATATTTGTTATTAAAGCTTCGTACAAAGAGCTGAAAAATAAAAAAATCTTCCTTATGTATTTTTATCTTGGAGGGACTAATGTTTTCTTAATTTCAAATGTCTTTTCTCAAATTGAAAAAAACCCACCTCATTTGTTACCCCTCTTTAGCACACGGCAGAAATTACCATAAATTCATGTTGTTTTCTCTTCATTCACTGATGTAATGATCAGACTGATACAATTGCAGATTAAAGGATTGTGCTGTTTGCTTTACAGAAAGGAGTTCTATCTCAACTAACCTCTAGAAAGTAGTTTTCATACATGCACTATTTTCATCTACATGTTTTGATATTCAGTCCTTGTTATATGCACCATAATTGTCTCTGTCCTAAGAAATTTTCATGTATGCTTTCAGTGCCTTGGGAAAAACATCATAAAATTATCCTCATGTTGAAATGCTAGTCTATTTTGGTTGCAATATTTACACAAGAAACCAGGCCTAATGCACCAAAATTTAGAATGTGAAAATATTGAAGCTCATTCCAAGTTCTGTGCTTGACCCTTTTGACAAAACAGTGACACTATAGAATGCCATTGGGTTTATTATAGTTATTATTATTACCTTAAATTAGTTGTACAAAAGAGTTGCACTGTGGCTTCTTTTTCTGTGGTACCAGGGCTTGAACTCAGGACCTTGTGTTTGCTAGGCAGATGTTCTAATACTTGAACCATACCACCATTCCTTTTTTATTTTCACTGTACTTATTTTTTAGATAGGATTTCATATTTTTTCAAAGGTCCAATCTTGGACCCAGATCTTCCTAACTATGGTCTTCCACAGAGCTAGAACTATAGGCAAATACCACTGCTCCCATTAATTTTTAAACTTTTATTTTTGTTGCTGTTGAGATCTTGCTAAAATTTTGTCTAAGCTGTCATTGTGATATTTATCATTATTGTTATTATTATTATTATTATTATTATTATTATTATTATTATTATTATTTTGTTGGTAATGGGGCTTGAACTCTGGGCCTGGGCACTTTCCCTGAGCTCTTCTGCTCAAGGCTAGCACTCTACCACATGAGCCACAGCGCCACTTCCAGCTTTTTCTGTTTGTGTGGTGCTGAGGAATTGAACCCAGGGCCTCATGCATACGAGGCAAGCATTGTACCACTGAGCCACCTTTCCAGCTCAGTGATATTCTTTGTCTCCAGCTCAAGAGTAGTACCAACATGAGCACCAATGCCCAACCCTCATAGCATTTTCCCACACATGCATATAATAACACTTTGATAAAATTTATTTCCTTTATTATTCTTTTTATTACCCTAATCTCTCCTCCCTTCACTTTCTTTAGTCCTTAGTGAATTTTGTTATTCTACTTTCATACATATATAACATATTTTCATCATATTCCCTATCTACCACCCTCTCCATCCCCTCCCCGTAAGCATTTGCTGCACCCAGCAAGTCATCTTTTTACAACCATGTTGTATTATTATATTTAAGGACCTATCAGCATACATATTTAATGGCTACTCTGCCAGCCATGTGTGGTTCCTAATTATGCTCTCCTTGATTCTAGACTGGCTTTTGATTCATTTTTAAATTTCAATTTAGCAGAAGGGATGCATCATAGTTTATAAGTTGTATGTCTTTGAGCCATACAATTAGAGCTTTGAACCATGATGCAAGGATTGTGTACTGTGAAGAAGTATAAGCTTCAGGGACAGGGCACGGGAAGATTTTGATTAATTCTTCCAACTGTCATCCTAACCATCCAACACTCATCAGCAGACATTTTGAAACAATTACACCTCCTTTAGTTGAGTCAAGCCCGCCATTACTTTTCCAATCCAGGCATCACAGATGGAGGACAGATCCAAGTTTCCCTTGCTATGGTCCCCATCCATTGCAGACCCATGGAACCTATGAACTTATTCAGTACTTTTGTACTGTGATAATAGCAATAGTAACTGTGATGAGTGGCATAATTGGGTAACGTAGTTCCAGAGGTTACTTGCACGTGTCAATAATATTTAAGTGAGAAAAATCTGTCTTAGGACAGTGAGGATTTTATTCGAAAATTGAAAATGTTCAGTAATCAGGAGTTCATTTGCTTTCCTATTTATGTACTTGGAGAAAGAGGAGATTAGAAATATAGAGGCAAAAGGTATTATTGGCACTATTTAAATTTATTGGAATTTAATCTTTAAGAAGAAACAAGAAATCCCTTAAACTTCCAAAGTTTCTTTACAAGGCTACACATTAATCTTAAGGCTTTTAATTTCACTTGTTCTATATTTTACATAGGAAAGAGAAAAAACATTAGATATTAGATGACGAAGTAATAGTATGTTATATAATGTTACAAAAGGTCTAGAATAAGTAAGTCCCAAGGTTTCAGATACTCAATGAATTATTCATTATAAAATGCTTGGCTGATTTTCCATCTTTTTCTTAATTCTTAGGGAATAGAATTAATTGAACTGTAAAACTTGAGGGTAAAAGTGCAAAGGGAAAAATTGGGGAGAACGATGGAAGGGGTCAAAACCTGACCAATATAACCTCTTTGTGCAACTTCTTAATCATCAAATTTTTAAATGGACTTCATCAGAAAGAAGAAAATTTGATGGTCCCATAGTAAATGTGTGGTGCTGGTCCTGGGGCTTGAACTCAGGGCCTAGGCACTGTCCCTGAGCATTTTCATTCAAGTTTATCAGTCTACCACTTGAGCTACAGATCCATTTTCAGCTTTGTTAGTTAATTGGAGATTAGAGTCCCAAGAACTTTCCTGCCCAGGTTGGCTCTGAAACTATTCAGAGCCTCAGATCTCAACCTCCTGAGTAGCTTAGGATTATAGATGTGAGCCAATGGCGAAATGAGAGATGTTGTTAGGACTCTCCTGTATTACCTAGGAATAAAATATATTTTTATCAAAGGAGAGAAAGCTGAGAGGCTGTTTGTACTTTCATTAGGCATCTCCAGGGAATAAAATTATTTCATGACTTAAGGACTATGCAGCTTTTGCATGATACACACACACACACACACACACACACACACACACACACACACACACACACATCACCATGCATACAAATTTAGCTTATTGTAAACTTTACAAAATCATGTTAGTCTGATATACATATAGTGGATATGAAAAGTGGCCAATATGGATAACGAGTAACTAACCATGTGTATTTAAATGGCCATTTAACAACTATTTCTCTTCATAATGCTCAAATTATACTGTATGTTACCTTATGTAACTCTTTCATTATGACCCATCTTGGAAAAATTTTATTTTCAAACTATTAAAATGATTTTTGTAATTTAAGGAAAAATGATCAATGTTTGTCTCATTAAACTATTGAATATCAGAGAATTTATTTTTATGCCTTTTGTTTTTCTAAGAAATATTTTGGAGGAATTAGCACCCAGTTGCCATTTTGTAATTAAGCAGGAAGAAGAATACTTTAGACAGACAAGCGCCAGGTCATAGAGAACAGAGGTGCTCTGTCCTCTGTCTGTGGCTAGTCCTCAACTGACTGCCATCCATCTCTGGCCTACTACTCTGGTGAAACTCTTTATCTTCAGCAACTTAGTCATCCGAACATTCTTGAATTTGATAGAAACTGTTTAGCAGAATTTGATATAGCACAGTTCTCTCCATTTTTCCCTTAGTTTTAGAGATAATTTGTGGCTTTTCTTATTACTTATTACTATTACTTGTTATATCTTATTATTTATTAGTTGTTCACTATATCCTTGCTAGATCGCCAAATGCTGAAATGTAAAAATTCTTCAAAGTTTACATGGAAAATATTGCAATGGGTATAAAAAGTAATAACTTGAGAAAGCCTCTCAATTAAAGCTTTTAATTTTTTTTAAAAAGTGAGATGAGTATAAAACAAGGAAAAGGAAGAGTAAAAGATACCTTGTAGACTTCTAAACTCTCTTCCACCCTTTGGTTATTTGGGCTGTTCTTCACTCAACAGTCAGAGTTCTTAAAATCTGGGAAAGATGATGTTAAGCGAAATGAACCCCAAGATAGGGACTCAAGTGTTTTTTTCTTGCTATTGTTTCTAACATGTTCCTAAGGTACCATGTGATTTTTTTGTTGCTTTGTATGTCTCTCCCCCACAGTATAATTCCTGTTTTCACTGTATTCGATGTTGGTATAATTTGGGGAGGGGAAGGGAAAAAACAAATTGTTTAAATTGGGATACAGGCTGACCCATTGCAACAATGAGATGTACAAGACTTTATGCTGAAAAATGAACTTTACAATTTAGGTGAGGGTTCAGCAGGAAGGTGGGAAAGTGTATTCGAGGAGGTGGGAGGGAAGTGATGGTAGGGGAAAAACAAAGGAGGAGGCAACAATGATTGATAAGAAATGTACTCATTACCTTGCCCATGTAACTGTAACCCCTCTCTACAGTATTTTCACAATAAAAAACTTGTTTTTTTAAAAAAAATCTGGGAAAGATAATGTCTCACTTTGTTAGACCTCTATGCAGTCTTGGGTTTCCAATTTTGCTTTAGGTCTTGCCCACATCAGGGCTTCCCCTTCTTTTGGTCTTTGAACATTGCCTTTAAGGAGGTTATGTGAACTACAAAGAATTTCAGGTGCTATACTTTATTCTCTTTCTGGAGTTGATTTAAAATAAAGACCAAATAGATAATGAGTCACAGCACCCAGGAAAGATGGATTATATAGTGATTGTCTAGCTCTGCTTTGAAAGATTGATAGATGGGGTATGATGGAAATTGGAACCTCATTGTTTTTGTCTGTAGTGATTTGAACTCATTTCTCCAGTAAGGGTAGGAAATATAAACAATAAGGCCCCACTTAACAATACACTCACAGGTATAATACAATAAATGTCAGGCTTAAAATGATTCATCTGTTTGATGAATGGCAGCAGCTCAATTTTAAATGGAAATGATGATGACTTTTATGTATGTATATGTATAAAATCATTTAGCAAGTGCTTATGGCATCTAAACCAGGTTGCAATTAATTTACTGTCATTCTATTGTCTGATGAAGAGTAGAAATAAGTTTAATGAAAACTCATAGAATACTTGCTTTCAATTTTTTTTGCTTCTTCTGAAAATGCACAACTATTCATTTATTGAAACTAAGCAAATTCTATAGGTTTATAGCAGATTGGGAAATCTAAAAATCTCTAATGACAAAAAATTCACTGAAAGTCATTATTGCTTGTAAGGCAGAATGAAAAAATTTAAGCAATTAACTATAAAGTTAAGCAAATTAACAACCAAGTTATTACTGATGGTGCTATTGATAATGAAATCACATTATTTATAATCTTTTGTATACTCTTCTAAACAAACCAATTAATTCTCCAGCAATCCTGAAACAAATATCATTAGAATCCCTATCTGTGATAAGGAAAAAAAATATCAAAAGCACAAACAAAGTAAAAATAAGCTTATCAAAGTTTCACAGGTTGTAACTCAAAGAGCTTGAACTTTAAAAGACTGTCTTCATAGTCCAGTAATCTGGAAGTGAGATTCATTCTAGCCTATAACTCCATGATATAGTTATCAATGTAAATTGAATTAAAATACATACAATAAATTTTGATGAGCATATTGTCAAATTACTGTTAAATTCTTCTACGTTTAATTCAGGGAAACTTATAAGTTATTAATGTTAAAGAAAATAGCAATGACGCTATGGAAAGTGTAAGGTAGAGAACTGATTGGCTGACGTAAGTCATTTCTAATCCCAATTAGTGTGAATTTTTGAACTCTTGGAAAAAGAGTTCTTGTTTGAACTGATTCTGAATGAATCACTTTTTGGGAACTCTTCCTAAAAGCTAGTTTCAATCACTCCTAAAGAGGGACTGATGCATTTTGGCATATTGTTGGCATGTTCAGAATCCCCATGTCTGTCAAGATTTCAAAAGACATAAAAGTACTTTTCAAATATTCAAACATGGGCCTGGGGAAGACTCTGACTCCCAGAATTTGAAAAGAAATAAATTATGTCAAGTGTTTACTAATCAAATCCGTCCTGAAAATTGGCATGCCAGATTTACTGAAGAGGTTGGATCCTTCATATGAATTTCCAGAAATTGCAGGGAAAGAGAATTTCAGATATACAGCACTGAAAATTAAGAGGTAGCCAGAACTAGACAGGAAAGTATGTTATGTGTATAAATTTGTCTTGTTTCACGTTCCTTACTATGAATGCTTTCAACTATGAAATTAGAGGAAGTATTCTTTAAAAAGCAAAACAAAACAAACACAAACAAACATAAAAACAAGAGGACTGGGAAGGTGGCTCAGCAGTAGAGTGCTTGCCTTACATGCATGAGGCCCTGGCTTTGATTGCTCAGCACCACATAAGCAGAATGAGCTGGAGGTCGAGCTGTGGCTCAAGTGGTAGAGTGCTCGCCTTGAGCTGAAGAGCTGAGGGACAGCATTTAGGCCCAGAGTTCAGGCCCCATGAACAACCACAACAACAAAAACAAAGAGCATATATGTGTGCAAAGTGAATTTCAAGCGATTTTCTACTAGAAATTCCCCTCAATATTATTTTACTTAGCATTTTTCAGGGCTTAGTGTTCATTAGGCAAGCTCTCTCCTCCTTAAGCGAAATCCCAAGCCTTTTGACTCTAATTATTTTAAGGATACGGCCGAGCCTAACTACAAACTACCAAATTCCTACAGATCTGCTTAGCTGAGGTTTGAGTTGTGAATCACCATGCCTAAACCTCAGTTATTTTATATATTATACCATTTGTGTTTCCTTTCTTCATTTTCCATGCATAATACAAACACGTATATACATCTATAAGAGGAAGTTTTGTGAGGACTACTTTTTAAATTTAACGATGTGTCTCAGACACCTTTTCATGTTATTTATTTGAAAGGTTGGATAGAATTTAATAAGAAATAGGTCTGATCATTTATTTAAGCAATTATATGTGTATGAGCATTTAATTTTTTTCTAATATTTGTGTTAGTATTTGTTGTGAGCAAAATAGTGTAGACATTTTACTCTGGGCCATGGTTAGGTAATTGGTCCTGGACTTTCTCTTGTACTGTAAGAAATTATAAGACAGCACAGAGTCTAAGAGCCAACTCTGCCAAAGCACTTGGTTTCAGGTAGTGCAAGATAATCTTTGTCAGATGAAGCCTGTATTCCCTGAGTTTATGCCTAAGGGCACTTTCTAAAATTCTGTTTAGATTTTCGGTTCCAGAAGAGCAAGGAGGTCTTGCTAAACTAAGGACTTTCTGCTCACACAAGTAGAATTTGGAAGAAGCTAATAGTAGTTCATTGTACAAAAATCTGTTCTTACTCCAATGTCAATTTTTGACACCTGGTGGAGAATCACTTGGCTATAACAGTGAGGGTTTGTTTCTGTCATTTTTGTTCTGTTACATTGCATGTTTTGTATCAAAATACTCTTGTGTTAATTCCTGTAGAATGTAGAATGAGCTCGGGTAATGTGATACTTCTAGACATTTTTTGTAATGTATGAAAATATTTCTTCCTATATGGAGTCTTTTGCTCTTTCATATGAATTTTTGACTTTTTCCTAGTCTGTTGAAGAACATATACCTTAGTTGATATCTGATTCCTTTATGCTTTAAGTTTAACACATATTATCTAAATTACATTTCTCACTTCATATCTCTTCTATGGTATGTTTAACAGATTACTGTGATCCACATGAGAAATCTTTGACTTTGTACTTATCTATCTATCTATCTATCTATCTATCTATCTATCTATCTATCTATCTACCATCTATACATTTTTCTATCATCTAGCTATCATATATCTATCATCTGTTTACTTATCATCTATCATGTAGCTAGGATCTGTCTCTATCATATACCTATCTAATTTATCTAATTTCTCTCTCTCTCTATCATGTATTCATGTATTTATCATCAAGCCATTCATCTGTCATCTATTTATCTACCTATCATCTATCTACCATCTATCATTACCTATCACCTATTAATCATCTGTCTATAATCAAAGAAGAAACATAAAATCATATATGAGTAAAAATCTTCATATTAGTGAATAATATTTGTTTTTTTTACTATATTTTTATATATCAATAGAGCTTTGAAGGGGAGAAAACAATATATTTGAACTCATCATAATTCCAGAGACAAAGTTTTATTAATTTATAATTTGAGGTTTTATTTCCCCCAATGTCTAACAAACCAAAAAATATTCTGTCTCTCCGATTAATGCCAATTTTTAGGTCATATAAGGAGATTGTAGATATAAGCTGGGCAAATTTGCTTAAAAATACCTTGACTTGTTTTCTATATTTAAGAGTTTTGCTCTGTTTTCTCATAAAGATCTCCCTATAGATCCATCTGTTCATTGTTTATCGTCAGCCTGAAACACTTCCACAGATAGTTTAATTCATACAGCCTGCAAAACCGTGGGCATATATGATTTCCTCTCACTAGCATAGAAAAATACATTGAAAAAACTTCTGACACACAAATCTTCTAAGTTAACATTAAAATATTTAAAATAGTGTCATAAATGTGAAAAGTGTGACCAAGTTTTAGTGATTATTTCTACTAACCATTCATGGTATGGAAGAAAATATAGCTAGAGGGCAGCTAGAAGACATTGTGTTAATTTACCATAATGCAGAAGCTAATAAGAACCATGAAGTTATTTTGTATTTAATTACTTGCTTCTGACCCACATATCAAAGTTGGTTATACAAGTGTTACAGTTCATTGAAGTTCTTTGCATTTCTTTTCTCCTTATTCAATCACATCTGTGCCTTGCACATCTTCACAGAAGGTCTTCTATTAGCCATTTGCAACAAACAAGTTGTTTGTTGTGCACAAACTGTTGTGGACTACATAGGCCGTCATATTCCTGAAAAGGGAGGATTGAATTTTTAGGTAGTAAAGGACTTGAAAATACATAGATGGCCATTAAAAATAGTATTTTCTGACTGGGCAATTGTAATTAGGAGACGTGCCAAAAAGAAAACCTGATGCCAGGCACAACAGAGAGCTCTGAGCACAGAACCAGGAGTCACACGAATGCCCTGGCTTCTTCCCTTCCATATCACGATGTGCTACTGTGCGGGGTTTGAAAGAAATGACTCCCTCAATCATCCACAGACTCAGTGCTTTGCTTTACCCTCAACACAAGATACATTTTGACTCAACACCCTAATGTGCTTTCTCGAGGGGCGGGCCACAAATGGAGGGGTTGTTGCAGTAAAGGACAACCTGCCTGGCCCATACATTAAAAAAAAAATCCCTGTAGCAGCCATGGATTTCAGTACATAAGGAAGACAGGTTAGATTTATAAGGAGGAAGCAGCCCAAGAGTAGACAACTGATCTTCGATCAGAACTATCCCTAATACATGTATAACACCAATCCATACACAAGGAGAAACAAGATATTCCAGCTACTTTTATTCTGAGTGGTCCTGGCATCAGGCCTGATGCTTAGAATATACAGGCTAAAGTTTGGGTAGTTAGCTATCTCCAAGTCCATTTGTGAGAAACTACTCTGCACCCTTCACACTACACATTCCTGCCCAAACACTGAAAACACTTCAACTGCAAAGGCTCAGGTGACTAAAACTTCTAACAAATGACTTGGACTCAGATGCACAATCCTCAATGAAGAAAAACAAGATATATGAATGACATGGTGACAAGTGACTTCCAAAATTCTCTCCAAGCTTACAGTAAAAGTCACTAAGGTAGAAGAAAAAGGAGGAGGAGGAGGACGAGGAGGGTAGCCAAGTGGAAGAAGAAGAGGAGGAGGAGGAGGAGGAGGAGGAGGAGGAGGAGGAGGAGGAGGAGGAGGAGGAGGAGGAGGAGGAGGAGGAGGAGGAGGAGGAGGAGGAGAAGAAGAAGAAGGAGAAGAAGAAGGAGAAGAAGAAGAAGGAGGAGAAGAAGGAGGAGAAGAAGGAGGAGAAGAAGGAGGAGAAGAAGGAGGAGAGGAAGGAGGAGAGGAAAGAGGAGAGGAAGAAGGAGAGGAAGAAGGAGAGGAAGAAGGAGAGGAAGGAGTAGAGGAAAGAGTAGAGGAAGGAGAAGAGGAAGGAGAAAAGGAAGAAGAAGAAGAGGAAGAAGAAGAAGGAGAAGAAGGAGAAGGAGAAGAAGAAGAAGAAGAAGAAGAAGAAGAAGAAGAAGAAGAAGAAGAAGAAGAAGAAGAAGAAGAAGAAGAAGAAGAAGAAGAAGAAGAAGAAGAAGAAGAAGGAAGAAGAAGAAGAAGAAGAAGAAGAAGAAGAAGAAGAAGAAGAAGAAGAAGAAGAAGAAGAAGAAGAAGAAGAAGAAGAAGAAAGAAAGAAGAAGAAAAGAGAGGAGGAAGAAGGCCCATAGAAGGGGCACCAGTGGCTCATGTCTGTAAACATACCTACTTAGGTGGCTGATCTGAGGACTGAGATTCAACGCCAGCTGGGGAAGAAGGAAATCCATGAGACACTTGTCTCCAGTTGGATACACACACACACACACACACACACACACACACACACACACACACTCACACACACACACACACACACACACACACACACACACACACACACACACACACACACACACACACCAAAGCTAGAAGTGCTAGCTTTGAGCTAAAAAGGCTCAATGACAGTATCTAAGCCCTTACTTCAAGTCCCAGGACCAGCATAAAATGACAGAACTATATCCAATGTTGTAGTAAATGAGGAAACACCGAAACCATCTCCTCAAAAGTCAGGAATGAGATAATGGTATGATTCGTTTCACTTGTATTCCAAAAAGTACTTCAAATAATAAGCACAGTAATAAGACAAGTGAAAGAGATAAAAGGGATAGCAAATAAGGAAAGAAGTAATCATATTAAGCAAGTTAAGCCAAGGAAAATTCCACTTTTTTCACTCATATGCAGAATTTAGAACTGAAAATAATTACATAACACAATTGTAACAAGGAGGCTGTTCGGGAAAAACTTAGCATGTTGGAAAAGGGGGAAGTAGTAGGTGATAACAAGTGAATTTTATAGAGGTGATGTGTATTATGTGTATGAATATATATATATATGCAATGCATGCATATATCTACATCCCACTTTTAGTGGGTATTATATATGTGTATAAATAAATAAATATCAATGAAACCTATTAAAATGTTTTAAATGGAAAGGGGTGTGAGATTGATTTAGAAATAGTTGCATGTGTTGTATATCCATGCTCAGAATTTGTTTCAAAGAAAAATGAGAAAGACAGCAGATTACTAAGAGCATTAGATCATGTCTCAGTCATTTTGATTCTTCCCTTAACCAGATATGTGGTGCTCTTTTGATCCTTTAATTGCTAAATGAAGGTGTAGAATGAACTAATCTTATAGGTTCCTTCTATCTGTATCATTGCAAGTAGAAAAAAAGGCTGATATATGAAAGAAAAATGGTAAAGGAATGCATTTCCTGTAACATGAAGACTAATTAGAGGTGATTCAATAGCACAAAAGATACACGGCTCATTAATGATCTCATGACTCGAAAGTATGCAATCTATTATTTTTTCATGAAAAGTGTTTAATTATGTACTTGAGTACTCATATGAGAATAATTTATATTAAGATGCTGGCGTCACAGTTACTGGACCTAATGAAGCATATCCAGGCTCCACATTTCCTTTTGATGTGGATAATTGATTTTATGACATGGTTAAGCATATTAATGACAAACGTTTAGAAATGTTTCCTTGATCTCACTTTGTATACTTGCAGTGACTTTAATTTACAAATCCCGATGAGGACTTTGCCTGTTTATTTTTAACCTAAATGCTTCACAATTCTCCTATTAGTCTAACTACACCTTTACTGATTTTTTTTTCCCAAGGCAACATGCAAAAAAAGTGATTGATCGCATTTTTCATTCATAGAAGAAACACATGAAATGCTTCACAGTTTCTCTTATAATTAATTGAGATTCCAATAACAACATCTGTTTGAGTGTCACTTACAATGGGAAAGTGTTAACAAAAATGGACTCATTTCTACTTGTAGCCAGTGGAGAATGAAAGAAAGCATAATTTGCCCTACAATGTTGAGCAAAATAAAATTGAAAATTGAATCCATTTGAAATGCTATGTGGTTGGCAATTTCTAATTTGTAATTAACTGATATTTCAGGAAAGATTAATTACATGGTACCAAACATACAATTATAGGTGTTTATTTTTTTAATTCATCAGCATTCTAGGCAAATGGAGTTTACCATACATGCTAATGATTTTGGGATCCATTAAATGTAATTCTTATATAAAAATAGGCATTTGTAATTTTTATGTACTATTTGACAAGAATGCTTCTTAGGCCAAAGAAGTGTTGTACAGAGCAAACCCCAGAATTTAGAAGATAAATTTCTAGTTGAACCATTAAATCTTGTATTTATAGATATGGATATTTCTCTGAATAGCAAGAGTACTTTAGCCATGTAAAATGGCAACAATGAGTTTTTTTTTTAATCTCCAGTGCTTTGACTTTTTGTCCCTTCTGAATTGTATGATCTTTATATTTTTATTCATTTGCTTAATTCCATCTGGATCACAAGTCAGGAAAGTGGTCATTGTAGAAAATGTATCATTTCCCCTTTTCCTAGTTTTATAGAAATATAAACACCTCGTCATCTATGTACATTTCAGGGCTGTTTTCACAGTATAACAGCAAAGCTGAGAGACCTCTCACCAAAAACTATTTGGTCTGGAAAGGCTAAAATATTCTTACCATCTGGCCCAGTTGATAACCATTGATCTACTTTATGTTGTCTCTATGCTAGCTTCTGTGGCTAGCACCTTTCCCATGTCTTGAATTACGTGTTATCATCAGCGCCGACCTGTAGAGACTTCGTCAGTGATCTTCTCTCTTGGACTTCATGTAATACCTAACACTGTGAATATTTCATTTTGCTATAAAAATTGTTGAATTTTAAAATCTTCTAAAATTAAAATAAGATTCAAATATTATTCAAGTTAAAATCCAAATAAATTCTTATGGTTTTATGGGAAAATATACATAGTTAACTTTTAAAAAAGAGGGTCAGGAAAGTCATGTTAGTGTTTATATTTTAGAGCAAGAGTGTAGACTTCTAATGATGGAGGATGATTTACTAATGTTAATGCTGATTCCTGGATTTCACATTCATATGTTCCATATCTCATGTTGGTTGCATGGATGCATGCGTGCTACTTGAACAACACTGCCGTCTGGTGGAGTTTGTTCAGTTGTGTCTAAATTTGATTCAGAGTCATGAATTTCAGACTAGAATATCTCTATCCTGTGCTTTATAGTCACTTAGATTTAATTTTCCCTGAATATAAAATACCACTCTTCCAAATATTACCCCTGTGGACTATATATTGTTTGTATTTAAATTGTAGCTCATCTATTGAATTTTTGCTTTTTAGTGTAAAATATGTGAATTAAAATCTAGGATGATAAAATTCAGATGATGTATTTTTCTTTTAAAGGAAATTACTTTCATTTTACCCATTATATAAAACAAAACTGTTGTTAATCACAAATTCTAAATTATCATGTTGTGTGAAAGGTAAAATACTACCTGATTCAGTCAGTAGTAGTATCATTATTAATGCATTCCCGTTAAGGAAGCATCATGGAAAATTGCTAGACCTATTTCACAGTTACTTTTCCATTTTCCCGCTACTTATTTTTTACTGTGTAATGCCAAGTTCAGAAGACTGTATGTAGATATTGAGAATTCCTTTAGCTGTAAAGTCAATCTTACCTCTAAGAGTTTTGTGATGGAACTCAGTCTAGGGTTTAAAAACAGTGATCACTGCTTAATTTTTTCTTGTAAGAAATTTATAAATTATTTTAAGTCTATCTTCATATGTGTGTGTGTGTGAATGGATACATTTGATCACTTTAGTTATTATTTATCCCTCTGGATAGCTTATATAAGAAGCTGAAATCATTATGCAGTTTTTGCTTCACGTGTTACCTTGTGTGTGTGTGTGTGCTTGTGTCTTTACTGAATAAATAAATTGTTGCCCCTCCTCCAGGGCCCTGGACTCTCATATTAATGCCATATTTTGTTAATGCTTTAGGACATAGATTAAAATCATAAGTGAGTTATGGTTAGGCAATTTGATTGTCATTTAACCATGAATTATAGTTCACAACATTTATTATATATGTACTGAATTGTTACAAGCAAAGAAAGAAAGTTTTGCAGTTACTCGTGTTGTAGTGTTCCCTGCTTACTTATTAGTATCTATTTGCAATGCAGTGCAGTTATATATATATATATATATATATATATATCCATATATAATCATATATATGAGTTAAGAGCTACAGTTATATATTACATATTTGTTAAGAGCTACTATTGTATTACAGTAGTATATTTGTGAGTTTATTTACTTTAGCTGAAATTTTGATATTTATTTTTGCTTCTGAGAATGTCTTCTAGTTTGCATCTTCCAAAATCCAGAAGAATGGGCTGGGAAGGTGGCTCAGTGGTAGAGCACTTGCTTTGCATGCTCGAGGCCCTGGGTTCGATTCCTCGGCACCACATAAGCAAAAAGCAAAAAACCGGAAGTGGCGCTGTGGCTCAAGTGGTAGAGCGCTAGCCTTGAGCTGAAGAGCTGAGGGACAGCGCCCAGGCCCAGAGTTCAGGCCCCACGACCGGAAAAAAAAAAATCCAGAAGAATTAGCTCTACTGTACTTTATTCAAGTATTTTTAGGTTATCAATGAAAGTTTCCTACTTTTGACTAGACAATGAGAGAGCATATGTCTCACGTCAAATCCAAGTATGCTCTCTGTCTTTTTTCCCCCAAGCTTGAAAACTTAAAGAATAGTAACAAATGTTTTTGTTTACATACCCCAAAGCCTTGAGGTATCAAGAGGAATGAGTTCAAGGGGTGAAGATAGATGAATGAAGCAAGGCAAGATCGGAGAATGGCAGTCATAACATTCAATGTATACATGCAAAACTGGAACTAGGAGGATGGCGGGCTAGAATGGGGTTGGAAGATGAGGGAGAATGATGAAGTGGTGCCCATGGTCAAGATGCTTTATACTCATAAACTGACATGTTGTTTTGAAATGCTTAAGAAAAATAACATATAAGAAAACTTAATGTACTCATTACCTTGCTCATGTGATTATAATCCCTCTGTACAGTATTTTCACAATAAAAAAACGTATCAAAAAAAGAAAACTAGGAGAAAACAGAAACAGAATAAGTTAAAAAATAAACAAAATCCAAGGCTGACTGCTGCCGTAAGAGATGGACCTCTATCCCGTACCCCTAGTTCACTGTTTCTATGCGAGGATATCACTTCCTATTTCATTTCAACTCTGTGAGCCAAATAATAGAGGCAATAAAAATACCATCCAATGATAGTGCCTATTCTTGTCATTCTCATGATGTAGTGATGGTCTTGTTTTATCTTTTTCTTTTAAAATAATACAAGATTATATTAAAAAGAAGGTATTTTAGAAGTGAACTTAACCACACTAAATTCAGGCTATTAGAACCCAAAGATTAGCTCTACTGAAATGTTTTATTCTGAGAATTTTACACAGTACTAAGTTGATTGTTTAGTAATTCATTTCTATCAATATTTAAAAACAAGCAAACAAACAACAAATCAGACCAAGGAATTTTTCTCTAAATTTCAGTTTCTTTTATCTCCTCAACTTTCTATCTTTGTATTCCTGACAAAGGCAAACTAATTAGTTGTGTATGAAATATTAATTTACTTGATAGACTAAAAATGTCACCGGGTAATAAATTTGAGAACTCCAAGACTCTTTCATCATATTTTCTAAAACATACAAAGTAAAGTAAGCAAAAAAATCTAGCTTTACCAAAGGATCACTCAGGTAATAGAAGTTGTGTATTTGTCAGTAGGAAAAAATAATTCACAGTTTCATATTGCTGTCTTAATAGAGATTTTCACTAAATTCTGTTTCTTGGTCTATAATATGTATGAGGTGAAAATCTATGAAAAGAAGGAGCTTATAATTTGTTTACCTAGATATCTTTATTAGAAACATCAAAACAAAGCAAAATACATCAAAATACATCAAAACACATGAAAACAAGAGAACAAAAGAAAGGAAGAAAGATCGAGGGAAGGAAGGGAAGAAGAAGTGAATGAAGGAGGGCCAAGAGAAGAAAGTAGGAAGAAAAAAGGAAAGAAAAGAAAACCTGAATATTTTTTTTCTTAAAAGAGTAAATAGCAGCTGTATGCAGTAGCTAATACTGAAATCCTAACTACTCACTTGTATGAGATCTGGGGTTCATAGTTTAGACAGTCTAGGCAAACAAATTTAAGACACATTTTTTTCTTCAACTAGCCATGAAAAAGCTGGAATTGGTGGTGTGGTTCAAGTGGTATAGCACCAGCCTTGATCAATAGTTCAAGAATCAGCACTGGCAAATAGCTGAGATTTTAAATTTATAAAAAAAAATATCAGTGAAAAAATCCTCACAATATTTTCTTCACCCTATTTAAATTGTGTTTTGTACATTTCTTTTCATGAATAGTTATGACAGTGAATAAAGACGTCCCAAGCTGTCATTTCCTATATTCACCTTAGAGTATATTTTAAGAGCATTAGAAACAGTATTTCTTTACTGAGATTATCACTTCCCTCTGCTTCCAAGGCAAGATCAATTTCTATTTCTCCTATCATTTAATACCAAAGTAAACTCAAAGAGGATCAAGTAGATATTAAGTTCTGGGACTAGGAAACTACTTAAAGAAAAACATAAGAGAAAAAACTTCAAGACAATCATATTCACATGATTTTCTTTAAGTGTGACCCCAAAGCACAGAAAACTGAAGCAAAAGCAGATAATATCAAGAAGCTTCTGTTTAACTTTGGTTTCCATTTTGTATTTTATGACTAGCTAGAAGTGAGGTGATTAAAGACTTTGCATACAAATTAATAAGTACAGAAAATGTTAATTATACAAATTTAATCATTATATGGAAAACATATTTAATATCACACTGTATCCATAAATATGTATAATTAATATGTGTTATTAAATTTTTTAAAAAAAATTTAAGGGGACAGAAGTATTAACTAATCAAGTTTGATCATCACACCCTCTATAGGCTTGGAATTATCCTACTGTAACCCATAAATTCATACAACCAAAATAATTTTTAGAATTATGTTCTTTAGACAAAGTCAATGGTATCCATTTAAAATTATTATGTCATAATGTTGTATAGATCTTTGATAACATACTTGACATTATCCTCTTGTTTATATTGAGATTTTATAATAGGCACTCTGTTAAATACATATAAACACACAGACACACACATGATGTGATGTATTACACAGTAAAGCCAGAGATACAATTTGGTCAGAGTACGAAGGCCCTATAACAAAGAACGGGGGAGTTAAGAGTGGGAAGTCTTGCTATAAATACTATTCTACTCAGGATTGGAATCCTGACATACAAGGGCTGTCCCAGTTTAAACACAAGGAATATACCAGGCTGCTTCAACATTTTGCTTTCTCTAGATCCTGGATGTATTGTCTTCTATCACTGTAGTAGAACACAATACCTGTCTTGTTAAGAAAAGTAATTTATTCAGTGTGGGAAGTCTAAGATCAAGATGTCAGCAAATTTAATATTAATAAGGAAGCAGTGTCTGATCCATCTAAAATTCTTTGTAGTGTAACCTCACAGGGTAGTAAAGTTAAAGAGTCTGGTCTTTCCCTTGGTCCCTTGTACAAGGGCACTGTGTCATTCATGAAGATTCTCTTTATAACCCAGTCACTTACCAAATTCCACATGTAATATATCACTTTGATGGTGGATTTTCAACATAAGATATGTAATGAGAAATACAAGCACAACCTGTCACAGTCTTGTTTACGTTCTCAAACCTATTTAATGTGTTGAACCATATCTTATACATTTAAATCCTTTCTTGGATATAAGGCCATTCAGGACCTTGTAAAGAAAAACAAAACAAAAAGGGGCTGCAGAAAGAAATCTTGTTAAGACATAACTACCACTTTATTTCTGGAGCTACTTTGAAATATTCTGAAATTTTGGGCTTTTAACAAAGAACAACACAGATTCAAACAGTGTTAGAATTTGAATCCTAGGTTTTAGCTTTCAAAATGGCTTGAATGGTAAGAGCTCTGGAGGTCATTAGTCTTGTTATTTCCACTGGCTAAAAGTCATGGCATTGAATCGTTCATCTACTGAGGAGCATCTTATCTATGGTAAATATCTTAGCTATGGTTCCATATCTTAGCTATGGTAAATAATGCTGCAATAAACATAGTTGTGCTGTAGCGTTAGTATGGTCTTGTTTGTGATCATTTGGGTAAATGCCCAAAAGTGGGATTGCTGGATCATAGGGGAGCTCTATGTGGAGTCTTTTGAGGAACCTCCATACTGCTTTCCAAAGTGGTTGAACAAGTTTACACTCCCACCCACAATGCAGTAGGGTTCCCTTCTGTCCACATCCCCTCCAGCATCTCTTGTTATTAGACTTTTTATTGTGAAAATACTGTAGAGAAGCGTTACAATTACATGGGCAAGATAATGAGTACATTTCTTATCAAGCATTATAGCTTCCTCCTTTGTTTCCCCTTCCCATCCCTTCCTATCCTCCCCCCTCCCCCCCCCCCCCCGCCCCCTCCATAGACTTCTTGATTCTAGCCATTCTAACTTGGGTGAGGTGGTATCTCAGTGTTGTTTTGATTTGAATTTCTTTTTTTTTTTTTGATACACTTGTGAATATCTAGAATTTTATCATCTTTTATTTCCATGACTGAGTTTTTTTTTGTGTGAACATACTGTACAGAGGGGTTACAATTACATGGGCAAGATAATGAGTACATTTCTTCTCAAGCATTGCAGCCTCCTCCTTTTTTTACCCTTCACATTCCTTCCCAGCCTCCCCCCACCCCCCACCCAAAGTTGTAAAGTTCGTTTCGACATGACAACTTGTACTTCTCATTGTTGCAACAGGTCCACCTGTATCCTTAACAGTATAAACCCTGCTTTCACTATATTTGATGTCGGTATAATTTGTGAAGGAGATGGGGAAAAACAAGTCGTTTGAATTTCTTTTGGCTAGATAGGTTGAGCATTTCTTCATGTGTCTATTGGCCATCCTTCTTTCCTCTTCATATATACACAATGGAATTCCATCAGAAAGAATGACATTGCCCCATTTGTTAGGAAATGGAAAGACTTGGAAAAAATTATATTAAATGAAGTAAGCCAGGCCCAAAGAAACATAGGTCCCATGTTTTCCCTTATTTTCAATAACTAGTATATGTCTGTGACAAGCAGAAAAGGTCAGATAAGTGGATGTTAGGTGAAATAACCCCCAAGATAAGTATTCAAATGTTTTTTTCTTTCATGCGATTGTTTCTAACATATTTATCAGATGATTTCTTTGTTGCTTTGTATGTCCCTCCCCCATGGTAACCCCTGCTCTCACTGTATTTGATGTTAGTATAATTTGTGGAGGGGAAGGGCAAAAACAAATTGTTTAAATAGGGATACAGGTGGACCCATTGCAACAATGAGATGCACAAGTTGTTATGTCGAAAAACGATCTTTACAACTTGGAGAGGGGAGGCTGGAAATTGGGAAGGGATGGGAAGAGGAAACAAAGGATGAGGCAACAATGCTTGATAAGAAATGTACTCATTATCTTGCCCATGTAATTGTAACCCCTTTGTATGGTATTTTCACAATAAAAAAGCCATAGCATTGTCAGGAATAGCTCCTTTCAGAGACTTTTAGGGAGATACATTGTCTTGCCCATTTCATCTGCTCTTTTCTTGGCCCCTGACATCATCCCCCATCGTCATATATATGTATACCATCTTTAAATTGGACCTCTTAAGTATTGTCATTCTAAATCATATGTTCTTCCTCTGTGATTTCTTCTGTGTTCCTGTATGATATCATTGGGATTATATTAGACCCACCAATCCAAGCAATTCAATATCCTTAATTTAATCATATCTGCAAAATTCTTTTTGTCATATAAGACAACAATCTTGTTATCCCAGATATTGAAACTCTGCCATTATTATTCAGCTTATCTGCTTAGATGGAGTTGTTTGTAAATGTTATTTTGGAGCCCTAAAAACTTGTGAATGACAATATGGAAAGAAAATAGTGTCATAGCAACTATTATCATAAACAGGAAGGAATGAAAAAGAACAAGGTATGGTCTGTTCTTTATATGGCTGAAATTTACTTGGCAAGACAGATGCACAGACAAATATTAAAAGATTCAGATTGAATCCAGCATTATTTTCTCATTTTATTATTTATTACAGAAGCAGACTACGCATTTTATTACTGCAAATATTTTCACACTTCAGTTGACCGAACAAATCAGGATTTAAAATGGTAATTTCACAGTAGGGCTGCACTCAAAGTTCAGTGCCTGTGGTATTTAGGAGGTCATGACGAATGTCACTTTTTAATGATGTTTGAACATTTTCTGAATTTATAAAATCATCTTCTGTGATGTTATCTGAGGCAATAAAAGTTTCATACTTTTGGAAGACAGCATCTACAATCATAGTTTCCAAACATTGATTTTTGGTCTCATGATTATTCAACTTATATGAGATGAATGAGCAAAACCTATGAATATGTGATAGTCACTTATAAAGCTAAATGTACTCCCTTATGAGATGACTGTCCTTTTCACTGTAGGAAAGATAATTACAATTATATATTTTTTTATTTCTTGAAATTCATTGTTTAGAAAATGTATATGAATAGAAATTTATGCAAACACATATACACACAATATACACACATATATTCATATACATATACAACATACACAAACATATAATCATATATATAATCATATAATCACATAATCATATATATAATCATATATATATACATGCACATACACCAGAATTCATACACCAGGACACATGCACACACACACACACACACACACACACACACACACACATAACTCATAAGTCTAGAAACTCATAATCCACAGCTTAGATTAATTAACTTATTTTCATTTTATTTTATTATTTTATTTTATATTGGTGTTGATATTAGGACTTGAATTCAAAGCCTTGCACTTTTGCTTAGTTTTTTCTACTTTACTTTTTTGCCAGTCTGGTGCTCTGACCCACTTCCACATCTGTTTTTGTTGTTGTTGTTGTTGTTGGTGGTGGTGGTGGTGGTTGTGGTAGGGGTGGTTAATTGGAGATAAGAGTCTCTTGATTTTATCTGCTGGGGATAGCTTTGAACTACAATCTTCACACATTAGCTTCCTGAGGAGCTAGGATAAAGTTATGAACCAATACTCCCTCCTCCTTTTACCTTTTTCATTTCTCTCCTCACTCCTTTCTCTATATAATAGTGGAGTTTGAATTCAGAGATTCACACTTATTTGGTTGGTGTGCCCCAACTTAAGGCACACCTCCAGGCTAAGCTGATTTTTAAAAACTCAGTAGTAATAACTCTAAATGTGTAATGCTTTAAAATTTGCAAAACATATTTATGAATAATAACTCAAGTGTCTCTGAACAACAAGCTCCTAAGGAAAAAGTGGTTATCATTTTTATTTTATAGGTTAAAAACTGAAATATTAATTTTTCTGGATCATTCCTTTTTTTAATTGGTTGTGGGTCTTCAACTCAGGATCTGGGTACTCTCCTTGAGCTCCTTTGCTCAACGCTAGCTCTACCACTTGGAGCCAGAGTACCAGTCCTGATTTTTCTGGAGATTAATTGGAGATAAGAGCCTTTCCTCCCAGGGCTGACTTTGAATTGTCATCTTCAGATCTCAGCCTCCTAAGTTCTAAAATTATAATCATGAGCCACCATTTCCCAGCTGGATCATTCCTGTTTTATTATCATGCATTAGTTATCTAAGAAGATGGAGCATTTTCTTTTTAAGTGTAGAATTTTAATGCCTCAAAAGAATTCTTTCAGTTGATAGTTTGTTCATGCTATAGCTGTGTGGATGTAACTTTATTCTTTATCCTTATCCACTTTTTCCAACATTCTTTATGTCACCTTATACCAATTGCAATGTAGATTTTCTCATTTTTCTTTACAGGCAGCTCTGGTTTTTTCTTGTGCCATCTCAGATTTTTATTTCCACCAGTTGGCTTGATGGATGAAGAATGACAGGAAGGAGAGAAGATGCACAATTCAGTTTGCACATGATGACCCCCTTAAATTATACAAGATTCTTTTTTTTCATTCATTTTTTTATTGTGAAAATACTGTACAGAGGGGGTACAATTACATGGGCAAGATAATGAGTACATTTCTTATCAAGCATTGTAACCTCCTCCTTTGTTTCCTCTTCCCATTCCATCCTCCCCCCACCTCCTCACCTAACCCTCCTCCCCTCCCCCACCAAAGTTGTAAAGTTCATTTTCGACATAACAACTTGTACATCTCATTGTTGCAATGGCCCCACGATTTGTTTTTTTCCTTCCCCTCCACAAATTATAACAACATCAAATACAGTGAAATTACAAGATTCTTTGCACCATCTGTTCTAATGGGAGGACAGGGAAAGGCTGAAGAGTGATAGATACTACCAAGTATTTTCCTCACTGCTTAACTTTTGCCTTGAATCCATTATTTCTTCTCCTTAACCTTTGCCTTCCACTTCTGAATCACATATTTTCAAAGCTGGAAAGAACCCAATATCCATCAACTAGACACCAATAAGTTAAGCTTTTCGGTAGTTATCACATTCATCAACAAGAAATTAAATAGCCCAAATATACAAATATAAAACATCTGACATATATGGAAACATGGGTATTATTTTTCCTAGAAATTTCATCTACAAGGTGAGAATACATCTGTATTTTCAACCAGTTTCCACCAGTGTTTTGTAATTATTAGCGATGCCCATGTCAGCTTAATTTACTAAGCCATCATAGTTAAAAGCTTTGCCTATAACTAAGTATCTTCCATCAAAGCCTGATGACTGGTCCTATGTGGACAACTTTCTACAGGTTAGTGTGGACAGATAATAAATCCTCTAGAGAAGGAAGCCAGACACAAAGTCCATGTAATGGGTGTTTCTATTTCTAGGGAAATGTCTAAAGAAAAAGCTAATCTTTATAAACAGAAATTTCATTGGCAGTGAATGGCATTTTAGATTCAGGAAGAGCAGCAATCACAAAGTAAACCTTCCTAGACACTGTAAAAATTCTCTATGTGACAATGTTGCTATTTCCATTTCATACTTAACATGCTTTGTTCATAAGTAACAGAAATAATTCAGAAAAATCTGTGTTTAATAGGGTTTCTAAATACATTGCTAAGACATACTTTAAAAAGTTGATGCTACCTCTAATTATTCTCACTGTTGGCATAGAATTATGAGCAGGCAAAGGTCAAGTGTATAATTATTTTCAATTTCCCGAAGGCCATAGACAACATCAGAAGATATTCTGAAGATCCATCCAGGTATTAGTGGTGTAGTTTATTACTATAGACACTGAAAAACAACAGTTAATTCACAATCTCTGAAACAAAAAATAACTTTATTTGGCAAACTACTGATAAAAGTAGTCCTGCATAAAGTTCTGCTTCTAGAAATTAACACACTAGAGAGTTTTAGAGTTGAGAAATCCCAAATTTCTCCCTTTTAATTTTGCAGTTGAAAGACCCCCTCAGAGGTTGTTTGACTCTTGTTGTATAGAAGTGGAAAATGAGATTCAGAAAGTTCAAGTGATTTCCTTCTCTGAGGTCGCCTGGAGAGCTGTAAGCATAACTTGATGTAGAAATCTTATTTTTATCTTTCTCTGCTTTCCCCCCTCTGTCTTAGTGAATCTCTGCATTATTATATTCTTTACTTTATAAAGGAGAATATTTTACAATACCATACAATGGCCTACTCAGTAAATTCATGCATTTCACAGTGCATTTCACAATGCATTAAGACTATTAACATCCTTATTAGGAGAAAAAGAAAAGAAAGCTTTTATTGCAGCTTAAGCTTTCATTTTCCTCTCTTTTATGTCATAATTCCAGTTTTTAAAGGCAAAAAATTAAGGTTCAGTCAGCAACTTGCAACCAATAGGGGAAAAAATCCCTGACTATCTCTGTGACAGCCTAAAGGTCATAAGACGTGATCATCTCTCCATCAGTCAATCCTCTCCAACTCAGAGATGTCAATCACTGGGAAAGATCAACTAACCTATCTCTCCACAAGCACTCTCACTGATTTAATGTTCACAGCATCTGTAGTCAACAAAAGAAAATGGAGGGAGAAGAGATTGAATATTGTATACGTCTACACTGAGGCATTCAAGGCACCTTCTAGAATAAATACTCTGTTTATTCTCTGAACCGGTGGCATTTCCCTGTTTGCTTTTATCTGATATTTCATTTAGCTCAACAAATCTTTTTTTTTCTTTATCTCTTCCTTGGAGGCTTAGTTTTCTGGAGCTTTACAGACAACTTGGATGAAGCTTGCAAAGGACAGAATGGCTCAATACAGTAAATAAAATATTTTAACACTGTGGGATTTGGCTAAACAAGTTGCTTAAATTCTTCCCATCAGAGGACTGTGTATATTACCATTGTTATTCAAAAGAGACAGTGATTTTTTTATATTCATATTTTGACTTAATAGATGAAAGAGAAAAGCAATGAATGTTGGTCTTGGGTCTATTGTAAACTGAGATTATTCCTCTAGCTCTAACTTTGTCACTAAGATAAAGATGGTGATAGCAATTATAGGAGTGAAGATTATATGTAGATGACAGGAAATAAACAGGTAAGATAGACTCAAGCAACCTGGAATTTACACTACCTCTCAAGGAAAATGAAGCAAGTAGAGGAGTATTGATTTGGTAAAAGTATCAAGGCACCTGAATTCCTCTTCTTCCCTGTGGCATCATTTAACACCTCCACATTCAAGGAAAGCAGACTTTTGACTGAGGCAAGGAGAAAGGAAAAATAATGGCGATAGTGAAAAGGAAACAGATACCAATTACAAGACTAGTTGTTGGCCATACCTAGCTGAAAGGGAGACTGGAAAATATAATGTACAACTGGCTGGACTATTCCCAGCCAAAAAGTCAGGATAATACCATTGCAGCCAAAGAAGAAGTATTTTGAGAGAACTAGCATCTCCACTTCTAGCATATCCACCTTAAGTGGATATGTTTTCACAAATATCAGGACTATTTCCCAGGATACATTGCATTTAAATACTAGATTATTTTATTTCCCTGTTGGGATAAGTGATGTGTGTAACTTCTGGGCATAGCTATTGACATTATTCCTGCTGTCATTCTATGTCTCTTTTTGGTTCACATGTTTCTTTCAAGCTAGTTAAACTTAGATTTTTCAGGTGTGTACTTTCCCAAACAAATATATAATAAGGACTATGACAAAAGGTCTAGAGGGGAAAGTACAAGAAATTGAGCCCTTGGATCACTAAGGAAATTGAAAATATATATTTTTTTAATTTTATTTTATTTTATTTGTGAACATACTGTACAGAGGAGTTACAATTACATGGGCAGGATAATGCGTACATTTCTTACCAAGCATTGCAGCCTCCTCCTTTGTTTACCCTTCACATCCCTTCCCAGCCTCCCCCCTCCTCCCCAATCCCAATCCTTCTCCTTCCCCCCCTTCCCCCCCCCCCCCCGCACCGACGTTGTAAAGCTCGTTTTGGACATAACAACTTGTACTTCTCAGTGTTGCAACAGGTCCACCTGTATCCTTAAACAACTGGTTTTTCCCCATCTCCTCCACAAGTTATACTGACATCAAATATAGTGAAAGCAGGGGTTATACTGTGGGGGAGGGACATACAAAGCAACAAAGAGATAATCTTATAAATGCGTTAGAAACACATGCATGAAAGAAAAAAACATTAAAATACACATCTAAGGGTTCATAGGAAATTGAAAATATTGACTGATCTGATTTGGTTACACAAGATCAGTATGTTAGAGAGAGAAAGAGAGAGAGAGATGCTTACATATTTGCTCATATACTATCATAGGGAAGCCTTACTTTGAATAGCACACACATTTCACAAGGATGATTCTAATCAATAAATAGTAAATATACTACAGAGATGTGAATACCTCCCCATGGTGATAAACAAATAAATAAGCATGTAGGTATACAAATGTAACTGTTTCACATATTAGTTATATGTTACCAGTATTTTGTGCATGTGTCTACAGTTGTGTGTTGGTACAGTACCACAATCAGCCATCTCTTTGAAATGTTATCAGGTCTAACAATGTGAATTTTCCCCAATTATAATAAATATATTCTTTAAAAAATTATTTCCTTGTAAATATGCTGTACAAAGAGGTTACAGTTACATCAATAAGGGAATGAGTACATTTCTTGTTGAGCATTGTTACCCCCTCTTTTGTTTTTTACCTACTGTCCCTTCCCTCCCACACCTCCCCACTCCTCCCCCTACAAATAGATTCTTTATAACAATGTGCAACATATTTTATAAATTTGGCAAGAAATCAACCCAAAATCGTTGCTTTTGTAAACATAATCCCGATACTTACGTTTTTATATGAAGGTGTGTGTGTGTGTGTGTGTGTGTGTGTGTGTGTGTGTGTGTGTGTGTTTCAAATAAGGACCAAAACTACGTGAATCTTAACAGGAATCAATCCCTTCACTTATGAGGCTTTGAATGGAAGGACCTAGGATAAGATCATCACCACAATCAAAAAATATTATCACTATTGTGTAGAGTTCCATTGCATTATAAAAATGGATGCTCTTCTTTCTGACCACAGAAAACAATTTTTCATATATTTATAATCTGCTATAAAAATTCATTCAAATCATATTTATCTACTGCCAGAGGAATAGAAGTGAAAGTAGTAAAGAGGGCTTAATGAGAGAGTGTATGAGTCTTAGAACATCCACATCTCTGGTGCAATGGCTAGTGTGATCATGTTGAACATGCATTACTGCTTGGTCAAGCCCTGAGCCCCCCAGCCCAGGACAACTGTCACAGTCTCTTCTTCACTCTCTATGTCCTATGCCACAGATCAGCCACTGCTTTGAAAGACAAGGCACATACAGGTGGGGCTCAGCTTAGTCTGTCTTTCAAGATATTTTGATTCTCTTAGTATCTTTCTAATGCCTCCACCAAGAAGAAAATGATAACATACCTATAGGTAGAAATGCCGAGGAAGAGGAGATAAGAAGTAAATCTAGATCGTACGACAATAAGGGACTATATTCCCAATCTAAGAAAAGGTGTTGTGTCAACCATTCCTGAAGTCCTAGCAATCCAAACAGGTTAAACACAGTGATTAGGACACAAAAATGTATCCAGTGAAACTAATGTGTTAGCAGCTTGTCACTATTAAAATGTCTCAGCAATGCTATAAGGGAAATTATAATCACTTCCATATATACCACTGAATTGATTGAATATCAGTGTAGGAAAAAATGAAATTTGATCTTTACCTTGAACTGCCCGACAGAAATCAATCTTAACGGGAAATCACCAAACTATAAATATAACAGATAAAACAGTAAAGTTCCTGATAAGATCCAGGGAGAATATTTTCATGTCCTAAAGTTTACCAAAATTTGTTGGAATTAAAAAACAAAGTAGCAAAAATTTAACAAGTAATATTGACTCTTTCAGCTTCATTAAATTTAAGAATTGAAGCTCAATTTTATCTTTGTTGCTATTGTTTTTAATGTGTTTACAATGTACAGTGTGATTTTAAAAAATTTTTTTATTGTGAAAATACTGTACAGAGGGGTTACAGCATCTGCAATACAGATGCGGTATAGTGAACTTGGCTTTTTGGTTGTTTGACTGTTTCCCATGTTTTGGAAGGAGTTTTAAATATGTTTACAATTGTATTGTTTCAACTCTTTATAACATTTATTGAATGTTTTATTTTGGAATAAAAGTAGATAATAGAATTTTTTTTCTTTAAAAAGGTCAGTGAAATGAGTTATGTTTGTTGCTGTTGTTTTTAATGTGCTTATAATGTACTGTGTGATTTTTAAATAAGTTTTTTTATTGTGAAAATACTGTACAGAGGGGTTACAGTTGCATGAGCAAGGTAATGAGTACATTTCTTATCCAGCGTTGTTGCCTCCTCCTTTGTTTTTCCCCTACCATCCCTTCCCTCCTACCTCCTCAACTAACCGCACCCCCTGGGCCTAAATTGTAAAGTTTGTTCTTCAACTTAGTTTCTTGTACATCTCATTGTTGCAATGGGTCAATCTGTATCCCTATTTAAACATTTTGTTTTTCCCTTCCCCTCCCCAAATTATACCAACATCAAATACAGTGAAAACAGGTGTTATGCCATGGGGGAGGGACATACAAAGCAACAAAAATATCACATGGTACCTTATAAATACATTAGAAACAATAGCAGGGAAGAAAAAACCACTTGTGTCCCTATCTTGGGGTTCATTTCACTTAATATCATCTTCCCCCATGGTATAACCCCTGTTTTCACTGTAATTTGATTCTGGTGCCCTACATCTTCTATGTACATTTTTCAAATTTGGGAAGGGGAAAGGAAAGAACAAAATACTGAAATAAGGATACAGGTTGACCCATTGTAACAAGGAGATATACAAGACACTATGTTGAAAACGAATTTTACTGCTTCAGGGTGGGAGGAGGAAGTTGGGGAGGTGAGGAAGGAAGGGATGGTAGGGGGAAAACAAAGAGGAGTAACAATGCTCCATAGGAAATGTACCCACTACCTTACTCATGTAACTATAACCCCTCTGTACAGTATCTTTACAATAAAAATACATTACAATATATTAAAATAAAAATTTTATTTAAAAAAGAATTGAAGTTCATCAAAGTCAATATTACAGATATTTAAAAATACAGGATAGAACCTGGGAGAAATCATCTGCAATACAGATGCCATATAGTGAACTTGGCTTTTTGGTTGTTTGACTGTTTCCCATGTTTTGGAAGGAGTTTTAAAAATGTTTACAATTGTATTGTTTCAGCTCTTTATAACATTTATTGATTGTTTTATTTTGGAATATAAGTACATAGTTGAATTTTTTTCGTCAAAAAGGTCAGTGAAATGAGTTTTCACCCACAGTGTGAATAGGGAGATCTGTTATTTGATATGATATTTAATAGAATTTGCCTCCCAAAATGGATAGTGGAGAGAGTCTCTTAGTTGGGTAAGAATTTTTTTCTTTTGGTCAGTCATGGGGCTGAGAAAGAACAAGAATATGGTAGGTATTGCCATAGTCTATGACAATTCTGGCATATGGATGAAGAATAGTACATGCTCAGTTAATGGTTATCACTGATAAGCATTAGTGTTTGTGACAAGAAGAGAGTCTTTAGTTCATAACTAATGCATATTGATCAATCAATCAACCAACCAAGCTTGTGACACAAATTTTCTTGCCTTATACTACATGAGGTGACAGATTGCCCAAAGTGAATAATAGATTTTTTTCCTCCTCTCTGCCCAAAGGTTTCTCAGTTTTCCATATACTACAATGTACTACCAACATTGCAGGGCATCAGAAGAAAACATAATGTCTCCGATAGATAGTCTATGTTTGCCAGACTATGAGACAGACAATATTACTTATAAAAACCTTTCATAAGCATCAACTCCTCTGACTTAAAGTTTAAGACTGATATCAGTATTTTCTCCCTAATTTAGTAGATGAGAAAGCTACTTATGGATTTTACTACATTAAAGATTGCAATACAGAAGTTCCTATCTTACAGACTACTATTTTGCTTGTATATTTTATTTCCTCCTTTCTGGAAATATAAACTAAATAATATCTCAACACTAAGAGATGGATCGTAAACATATTCTTTTGTTTTTCATTTGTTAGCCATTACACAAAGATTGAGGACTGATGCTAACAGAATTTTCTCAACCTGTCATTATTTATTACATTATATTTTCTTTTAATACTCCTACTTTTCAAGGCAGTAGAAATTATAAAGTTACTAATTTTCACAGCCCAGAAAGTATCTTTTCTTAGTTATCAATCAATCATTATGAAATATTAGTTGATCTTTTAGGATATATTTCTGTTCTGAATTAGGAGGTTTTAACAATATGTTATACAGCTGGAGGAGGGATAATTTACAACTTACATGCCCAGTAGACACTTTAACCTTCCCCTGAAAAAGGAACTTATGTCTCCTTATATTTATTAGTGACAACCGTGCTTTATTGTGGAATTGAATTACATAATAGACATCAATCATTTCTACTTTCCTGTTTGGAAATGAGCCTTTCCTATGTCTTGCAGCAAAATTCTTTGCACAGCATTTTGCAAATACTATTATAAGCATAATCGTCCTGTTCAAATAAAAACATCACATTTCTCCCATTTTTTACTCTTAGTATAAGTGTTTCCTCCTATAAATCTTGCAGCTTTTCTACCATGAATATTAAACTTCTTCAGAATTTTGAGGAAGATAAACGGATGAGTATTGAGTATCAATCTCTTAAAAAAATCTATGTATCATGCCATATATGTAAGCATGCACATACAGACACTAATGTATCATGTGTATTATATTATATTACATCATAGTATATTACTTTACACACATTCATGATTAGCATGGGCTCTTATGCAAATATAAAGAAAAATTAAATGATCAGGACTTTTAGGAAAATGGATGGAACTGGAGATGATATTGAGCAAAAGATGCCAAAGTTGAGCAGTCAAATATTGCATATTCTTGCTCATTTAAAGTATATAGAAGTAAAATGATATCTATGCCCACAATAGGAATGGTAATGTGTCTTGAGTATAAAAGTGAGACTGCTTAGGAGGAGACTAGTGCTAGGGTAAATTAGGGAAGGAGAGGATACTAAGAAGATCAATAGAAGCGTGTGCGTGGGCGCGGGCGCGCGCGCGCGCGCGCGCACACACACACACACTCTTACACATAGTAAAACCAACGAGATGATGTTTTCAAAAGCAGGAAGGAGTCAGAGAAGTGGGAACATAGTGGAGTGGGTGAACCAGGTACAATGTGGGCATGTACAGAAATGTCACAAGGAAGTCCCCTTATATTGCATCCCTTTATGTTGCAAATATATTGTATTGCAATTGTATGTGCAATCAAAAGCTAAATTCAAATTTAAAAACAAAGCAATACAAAAGAATGAACTTGACTTTTCACCAGAGGAAATAAACCAATGTATATATTCAATAAGGGGACGGATAAAGATAGTAAAAGGAAGAAATGCTGTGGGCTGTGTGTACATTTCCCTAACACCTGTGAGAAGGAATTCTATCACACTTGAGACCTGTTGAAGTACAAGGGGCTCTGTCTTCAAGCAAACATAGCCCAACTAGAATCTAGAACTGAACAACACAGGCTTAAGTCTGGTTCTTCTGGTGATAAGGTAGAGGGAGGTAAAGACATTGGCAGAAATTCTCTCATTATTGTATGGCCATTGTATAAAATAAAACACCATTGATGTAACCACATAGCACTTTCCATGTAATAGATACAAATAAAACATCTGCATAGTTGTTAATGTTATTTCATTTTATAGAGTAATGAGGCTTGAACTCATGGTCTTGTGCTTTCTAGGTAAGCACTCTATCCCTTAAGTCATGCCCCCAACCCTTTGATATTTTCAGATAGGGTCTTCTGCATTTGACCAGGTTAGTGTTAGAAAGCAAACCCTCTACCACTGTCTCTCAAGTAGTTGAGATTATATATATGACCGTCATGCTTAATTTACTTTTAAAATAGTGTCTCACTAAATTGTTTGCCTCTGTTCCCTTTCAAATATGATCTTTTACATCTTTGTCT
The DNA here is from genome assembly GCF_024711535.1 of Dipodomys merriami. Taxonomy (NCBI): domain Eukaryota; kingdom Metazoa; phylum Chordata; class Mammalia; order Rodentia; family Heteromyidae; genus Dipodomys; species Dipodomys merriami. The sequence continues at coordinate 14,218,392 of NW_027203493.1, read as the reverse complement.
CCTAAACAGCTTAGATTACCATGCCTAGTTATTCAGTATAACTATACTAAAATATAGTTGCGTGAATTTCGAGTTTCCCAATGGAGGAGAGAGGTCATGAAATAGCATAAAATATTTGTACACAACATATCTATGTTGGCACATGTAGGCATCTCTTGTAGGATACATGTTACTATTTTCTCTTCCTTCCTTCCTTCCTTCCTTCCTTCCTTCCTTCCTTCCTTCCTTCCTTCCTTCCTTCCTTCCTTTCTTCCTCCCACCTTCCCTCCCTCCCTTCCTTCCTTCCTTCCTTCCTTCCTTCTTTCCTTACTTTATTGTGCTAAAGACTAAGCTTAGGACCTTTTACTTGCCTGGCATGCACTCTACACTCTTACACTAAATCTCCAATTCAGGATGTGTATTTCTCAATGAAATAAGTGAAAAGAATTTTCCAAAATAATGAGTTATTAGAGTTCTTTGATTTGTTTTTTGTGCCGGAAAGAGTTTCTGAGAGGCAGAAAAAAATATAAGGATTTACAAACATATATTAATTGAAAAACTATAATAATAAATGTCTGACAAAAAACACAATTATCTGTCTATAGGTATTTTGTTGCATATTTTTCACACAATGCAAAGTTATGCAGCTATAATGAAAAATGAAAAAGCTATCTGTCAATAGTAATGCAAAATAATTACCAATAATTAATTCAAAACCAAAGGAAACACAATTTATATTTTCAGAGAAAACCAATGTTCCATTCCATGGTGCAGTTACATTACAGAATGTTGTATTTTTTAACTCCAAATCATTTCTCACATCTGAATACAAGAAGATAAGATAAAGTGGTCTGTCAAGGAGATTTTTATTCTGTTTCCACAAATCATTATGTAATATAAAGTGTAAAAATATGTTATTTTCAGTGACAGATTTTTTTCCTGTTGCCAAACTCAGAAATGCGAAGCATAACTTGGGTAGCAATGAATATGTCTATGAAACAAGAATTAAGAAGAAAATTAATTTTTAGGGCTGTTTTGTGAGATGATAAGGAGCTAACCGGTGTCACAAATCATGAGCAAGGTAGTCCCTTCGTTATGAAACAAAACTCTCAATTAATATCGATTATATTGTGCTGGGGACATACCTCAGTGGTAGAGTATACTTGTGTGAGGCCGTGAGTTCATTTCCCAGTACTACAAAATGTTGTATACAATGAATCTCCAGTAACAGCCATGTTTTAAATATTCAAGCACTATATTTTTAATCATTAGTTTAATCATTTTAGGGACAATAAGTATATTTCCTTCTTCTCAGAAAGGTCAGTAAATTAGAGATACATTTCATATATATATATATATATATATATATATATATACACATATATATAATGATATTAGTTAGAATGCTCTGGGAATAAACTTTTGGTATTAAAATTCCTATCTTTGCTCATTCTGAACCATATGAACATTTTACCTTTAGTGTCTTCATCATTTAGACTAGATGAAAAATAGTAGAGTTTACTTTGTAAGCTCCCTTGTCAGAGCCCCATCTTGTGGCTGTATAATAGCAACAAGAATAATAATACTCACCAAGTATTATTTTATATTGTATTACTTTTTATATAAATAGTTCCTAAACTAGAAATTAGAGGCATTACACACAAGTAATATTTACAGTAAGTTAAACATGTTGCATATTGCTTAACTGATTTTTATATCCTGATATAAATCCATAAATTGTTTTTCTTAGGATCTCATAATTTATAGTTTTGCTTTTGCTTAGCTCTTATGTGTGAAACTGTCTATGGCTAGTATTTTGACGACACTTTTATTTTTTATGGAGAATCTAAGAGTGTTGTTAGAAGGCAGAATAAAAGCCCTTGAAAGTTATGCCTGCTATACTCAATGGAAAATGTGCTATATTAAAAGGAAAGAAAAAGAGGCAATTTAGGTTAAGGTTACATAGTTTTAAATAGGGAGAGTACTTTAGGTTACCTGGATAGACTAGAAAATGGAGTTCTTTAATGCTCTTAAAAGTGTTATGGGCAGATGGTTGGTCCATCAGTGAACTATGGAGGTAGTGATAACAAAGCTGAAGCATGAAGAGAACTCACAGTTACTAGCTTTGAAACCAGAAGAATGGACCATCAATAAAGGCATGTGAAAGTCTCTAAAGGTGACTGTGGCATCAAATGATAACCATTAAGAAAATAGGGATATTCTGGAACCAAAAGAAACTGAATTCTGCCAACAACCTCAATGAATGAACAATCAGCTTTCTCCCTAAATTTCTGAAAGGAATTTAGCCCTGCTACCATTCAGATTGTATGCTCAGGGGCCCACTAGCTTTGTTTGAAACTGTAAAACTATAAGATAAGAGATTTGTAGGGGCTGTGAAGGTAGCTCAGTGGTAGAGCGCTTGCCTTGCATGCATGAGGCCCTGGGTTGGATTCCTCAGCACCACATAAGCATAAAAAAAGCCAGAAGTGGCACTATGGCTCAAGTAGTAGAGTGCTAGCCTTGAGTTGAAGAACTGAGGGACAGCGCCCAGGTCCACAGTTCAGGCCCCCCGACTGACCGACCTTCACCCCCCCCCAAAAAAAAGGTTTGTATTATTTGAAAATACTAAATTTTTGATAATGTTTTGTGGCAACAACAGAAATCGAATATAATCTGGATAATGGACGTGCATTTAAAAGCTAGCAAAGTAAAAGCAGTAACATTTTAAATAAATTACCACCATATTATCCTGTCAGCAGCATAAAAGTTCCTACCAATTAAGATTTTTATGAAAATTTAACTTGGTAAAAAGATTGAGTTGGGAAATAAGACCAGATATATATTCTAAGAGGAGCAAAATCCATAATGTAGCTTCAGTAATGTATGCATTTTGTAAAAGGGATCTTGATTCTTGTGTTCTGTGATAAAAAAACACTGTCACTTGTCAGAAGGATACTTAAGTAAATATCACAAGCTGATCCCAGCTCTAGAGGTAGAAACTCAGCAATGAAGAGGAAGTTGCCCCAAAGTCCATGGTAACCAACTTTTGACTTTACAAAATGTCCCAGAATTCTGTGTCGATCCTTTCTCATTGTGTTTTTAAAATATCCATGACATTTTGGTATGCCTACAAAATTATCTGAACCAAGCCTGAGAAATAAAATTTGAATGTTTTAACCTTTAGAAATAGAGCTATTTTACTTGCCTAAATAAAAATTCTAATACTGAAAAATATTACTGTAATATCTTACATGAATGTTAGGTGCTAGAGAGCCTAGGGATTTTACTTTTAATAAACTATATAGGAGTCACTGAAAATACACAAACTGAGCAACACTTCCCACTCCAAAATCAATACTTCAAATTAGGCCAGAGTACTTTCACTAGTGATTCTATTCATATAATCATATAAACGTAATTTGTCAAATTTCACAAATATAACTCAAGAGGGAAAGGGAAAAACTATGGGAACTTCCTGAGAAACCATACTGAAGATTCTGGGAGTTTGGGTGAGTTTAGTGTCATCACCCAGGAAATGACACTTAAATTAACTCTCTGGAAATGGAGAAGTGGATCTACAACAGTGAGGTTAGTTTTATAGATTTTGATATCTCATTTTTTCCTTCAGTGGTGTGTTTCCTGTTCAATTTAGCACCGTTCTCTGTGTTCTTCCCCTTTTTATGTGTTACCATCATTTCTTAAGGTGATAACTTTCCTATAGGAGAAAATGACTGAAAGCTTTTAAGTATAAATCTTCCTTATGACTATCTCTAGCATTGTGTGAACTTGGGGATGGGTATTCAGTTTTAAGATATAAGCAATTATTAGGTTGATATGTGTATCCATGCAAGTGTGCTTCTAAAAGACAGGTGACTTTGGGATTTAGTTTAAGTGATAAGATGGCATTAAAGTACTCAATTGTAATATTTGGGAGAAAAACTTTCTTGGTCATGATTTTATACTAATGAATAAATTTTTTCATGACATGAAACATAATTTTATTTCATTATAATTTGCTGATTGCTTTTAAATCTACTAAGAATTTTTGAAGAGTGAAGTCAGGGTTCAAAGATATAAAGGCAATACAAAAGAGTTTTTTAGAAGAAAAATCGGATTAGATGATCCTATTGATGGCCCAATAAAAAGTGATCACAGGTTATTGGAATAGATATAAATATAGATATATTGTTGGGCATGGAGCTCAAGCTCTGAATTCTGGGCCGAGGTGCTGTCCCTGAAGTCTTCAGCTCAAACGAGCATTCTACTACTTGAACCACAGCGCTACTTGTGTTTTCCTGGCAGTTTATTGGAGATAAGAGTCTCAGGGACTTTTCCTACCTGGGCTGGATTTTAACTGGTATCCTCAGATTTCAGCTGCCTGGGTAGCTAGGATTACAGATGAGCCATTGGTGCTTGACTGATGTACATATTTTGATATGATTTCCCCCATTTTTCATTATCTTTATATAATTGTACAAAGAATTTGCCACTCAACACATCAGTTTATGAATACGATGCAACTTAATGAATGCCACACTTTTTAACCTCTTACCCATATCTCCCTACCCACGCCCTCCCTTATTCTTAATTTTGTAGGATGCACATTGGATTCTTTGACTGAATTCTCCCCTTCTCCTCTACATTTGTCCTCTCCTTTCCACTTGACTCCACCCTACTCTTAGAATGGCCATTAGCATGGAAGCAATAACAGATACTGTCAGGGATGAGGCCAAAAGGGAGCCCTAATACACCGTTGGTGGGAAGGTAATCTTGATCAAACACTCTGAGAATCAGTGTGAAGGTTCCTCAAAAGATTAAACTTAAATTGACTCTAAGATCTAGCAATTCTACTCGTGAGCATTTACTGAAAAGTTTACAAACTAGGATACAGTAAAGCCACGAGCATAGCCATGTTTATAGCAGCACTATTCATCAGTGTGTGAGATCAGTCCAGATCATCCTCAGTGGATGAATTTATCAAGAAAATATGATATATATACATATATATATATTCCATCTGTGTGTATATATATACATATATACAACAATGGAATTTTACTCATCCATTAGAAAAAATGATATTGTACAATTTGTGAAAATGGAAAGATCTGGAAAAAAGTATATTAAGTGAAATAAGTGAAAACCAGAGTGACAGAGGATGCATGTTTTCTCTTATTTGTAAAGCTAGATGTAGCTTATGAATTGAGTGTATGGAACTGTGTACAAATGTATTAACTGAAACATGGTTGTTTCAAGGAAAACTCAAAAAGTGTAATTCTTTAGAAGGCTGTCAAATCACGAGAAGAAATCATACATTTTGTGGTATTTCACAGTTTTATTTTGTTTCTTTTTGTTAACTTTCTACAGGTAGGCAGTTACCACTCCAATTAAGAAATTATTTCCTTGAGCTTGCAAACAGCTTTTACCTAACAAATTTCAGCGCATACCTAAAGTTTTATCTCAAAGTTGATCTCAAAGTTTTATCTTCTGGACTACACTTAATAAGATGTTGTTGGAACTAGATGAAGTTGCCCAGCTAAAATCTCACCTGTTGCACCACAAAATAATCCTGGAAATATGTAAAACTGCTTAACTCAGAGTATTATACTAGTTGGTAGTAGAATCCTATTTACATATCTAGGTAGTAGAAACCTATTTACATATCTAAAGCCATCATGCATTTTAGTTCTTTCCAACTGAAACTCTGTTGAAAGGTAACTGATCCTGAAAATTTCCTCTATGCAAATGGCCTTCCTGCATATGGTAGGCAGATATCAATAAAATAAATAAATATCAATAAAATATTGGAGTTTTATTGGGGTAGAATCCAGTGTTCCCTATGTGAAACAAGGTGGAAGGGTTCAAGTACAATGAATTACATTCTGAATTCAGTAGACAGAGTCCATTCAAGGATAACAATAGGGATGTCCAAGATTAATATATATTGTACCATTTGCACAAGGAAATAAGTAAATGTAAAAGAGGGGCAGATCTTGAACAAGTGAAAAAAGATCCTTACACTAGGTCAGGAAAAAGCAAGCTGCTATGCATTTCAATTCAGTCACTTGTAAAACAGTATGATCAGTGTCTACATTACTCATTTCCTGCACTTAGGGGTAATAACAGTGTGGGTTTTTGGGTTCTTGGGAAACAAATGAGATAATAACTATGAGTCATTAAGTAAACCTTACCACGTAGTATATGCTCTTTAAATGAGGTCCTCCCCTGGTAGGCATTTTCTATCACACAAATGACAATGGAAGAAGCAAATGATACCTTTGACTTAGAGAAGGAATTCAGGAGCCCAGCATCCTGGATTTGTGTAGTTCTTCCAAATATAGTCACTACAGTATACTTATAAAATCTCCTTCACATGAAAACCATTATTGAAAACCTTTCTGTGTCATTTCCTGTTGACATCTGTGATGCAAAAATGACAGCATCAGATAGGATAGAGGAATCTTAATGAAGGCTTAAAGAGATGTGGTAGGACAATACTAAAACAAGGGGGTAGAACAGTCAGCTTTGGGGTTACAATTGATCATAATCATCTTGATTTGATATAATTCAAGCACACCTAATTGTTTTCATTCAAGCAAGCCTTTGTGTAGATTTCTGGACGATTTTCCACTATGCCTTTGGAAGCAGTAAAAATAAAACACATCACACTGTCCACCTCCCCAGTACACTTCAAGACATAATCCCTGGTTTAAAGTCAATAGCACCAGATGAGTAATTTCATCAGCTAAGGTTGAAAGGACACAGAGGGGCTGGTTTTGTACTGGCAGCCTGCAGTAAGGAATGTGATCCTCCATGTTTGATAATTGTGCCAGTGACTGAATGCAGCAATAAGTAATGACTCAGAGCAGCCTCTTTCCTTGCCCTGAGATCTGAAAGCATCCCCATTAAATTGGAGAACAGCATAGTGCTTTCATTACAATGGGGACTGCTCTTGCCAAAAGGGAATTTTCCTTAATTAATGAGAAAGTACTCCTTTCAAGTGCCACACAATGAGGTCATTGCGATGCAACTTCTTTGTTAACAGCCATTCCACTCGGGGTACTGGACTATGTGGCTGAGGTGGAGAGGCAGTTTAGTGTAATTGTTAAGCTAATAGGCTCTGGAATCAGTGCTGTGAACCATCACATATTGGATGTGGGCTATTTTTTTTTCTCAGTAATATTGAGCATGTTGTTCCACTTCTTTGCCTTAGTTTCTCTCTCTGCACAATTGGACATACCAATCCTCATTTTATGGAATGATTGTCTGTTAGGACAAGGAAAGGAGAGGATGGCTACAGTTCATATTGGGATAAATTGAGTATATCAAGTACTTAGCAAGTAGCTATTTTATCTCTATGTTTATCTTTTGTCTCTACTTTTAGTATTTTGTCGAAGTTCTACATTTAGTCTTTTGTTTTCACTAAGAAAATCACAATATTCTCGTGAAATGCATGTTACTCATGAGGAAAACCAAGCATCCCTCATTGTTCACCATAGTGAATGCAAGCATATATTACCCCCTGCTTAAACCTTCAAAGGAAAACATCGTAAAAATGACTACATCTTCAGGCAAAAATAGAAAAACAAAAATGAAGAAAAGAAAACGTCTGCCTTGACACTCATTTCCTTTAACAGTAAAAATCTCGTAACAGGTGTGTGTATGTGTGTATGTTTGAAGAAAATTTACTGAAAAATACATTTATTTGTCTCTTAGCTTTCCAAGTATTGCCATTGGCCATTAAAGTTCTCTTGACTTATTGCATGAGATACAGAAAACAATTGTTTGAAATACAAAGGAACTGGGACACGGGACTCCCTCTATTCTTTCTTTCTTTCTTTCTTTCTTTCTTTCTTTCTTTCTTTCTTTCTTTCTTTCTTTCTTTCTTTCTTTCTCTCTCTCTCTCTCTCTCTTTCTCTCTCTCTCTCCTCTTTCTCTACATCCCTCCCTTCCTCCCTCCTTCCCTTCTTTCCTTCCTTCTTTTTTTTATCAGTTGTGGGTCTTGAACCCAGGACCTGGGTTCTGTCACTGAGCTTTTATGCTCAAGGCTAGCACTCTACCACTTGAGATACAAAACCACCTCCACTTTTTGAGGGGTTAATTGGAGATAAGAGTTTCATGAGGACTTTTTCTGCCCAATTGGCTTCAAACTGTGATTCTCAGATCTCAGCCCCCTGAGTAGCTAGAATTACAGAAGTGAGCCACCAATGCCTGGCATCCTCTGTCTTTCATCATATACATGGTGTGTTCCTCTGCCTCTTCCATTTTCCTTGTTTCCTTGTTGACCCATTTTCTCTTCTTAAGCATAGCATGATATATATGAGAGCAGCACTGATCACCAGCCTCTACTATGTGATTGCTGAGATTCTTATTAGAAGATGCTACGACGTTTGGATCCTTTGGTAATTCCTCAGTTTTTGAAGTCTATCAGGTAGCTGTCTCAGGAGTAGAGACCTTAGGAAAACATTGATATTTATGAGAAATTTGAGAAACAGACTTGCTAAAAATAGATAAAGGCATACTCTTCCTCCAACTTCTACCTAATTTTGTGGGAATATTTTTTACATTCTGATTGCTTCTTTGAAGCTGGTATTTAAAAACTTTCATCTGAATATTCATTCCTTGTGTTCATTTCCATGTAACCTCAGTTTCTTAAGAATTCTTTACCTCTTCTTGCTGAAAACACACACATAGGCACCACAAATTCAGAAGCACTATATTCTGTTCCTAAGAGCAAGAAAATGATGAAAATTATTTCTTCCTGTACAATTGATATTAGTCAATATATGCAAAAGCACATTTTAATTATCATCAACAAAGGTTGTATGTATGTACATGTGTGAGAAAGAAAGAGAAATATTAGAGAGCTCAGATTGCATATGGTTGGTAGTACACTTTCCTAACTTGTGCTTGGGGATTTGATCCCCATATTCAAGAGAGATAGCAGGGTAAGGGAAAAGAAAGAGAAAGAGAATAAAGGGGCAATTTTTGAAAGAAAGCTCTTTGGAGAATTTTTTTTTTTTGCAAATATTGTGGTTCTAAAATTCCTTTCCTCCAAGTCATAATTTTTGCTATGTAAGATTGAATGTAATAATGCCTCCATATTCTGGGAAGATTATGTCAATTATCTCCTGAGAATCTAACAAAAATACTCTATACAAAAGAAAAGTGAATGAAGATGAAATGGGGCTTGTACATGTCTCAGAAGTCCTTGAAAAACAAACTTGACCCCTGGATTCTGACTCTTTTGATGGTGACAGCAGTGACATACAGCTTGTGACTTGATTGGTTGTATCTCTAGGAAACAGAGAATTAAAGAAAGGATATGAGCCATGACATAGCAATAAGTCACTGAAGCCTGAGGCTGAGGCTTCCACATGTAAATCTGTGAACTCTTTAATATGTCTAGATAATAAAACTAGAATTATACACAAAACAATCATTTGGAGTGGCCATTTCCAGACAGCTGAAGGACACTAAAGTTTATTCGAATTTGGAGCATATGCCTTACACTGAGTTTGGTGGATTGGAGTTGTCATTAATTCATTGTGCAACTGATTTTTTTTTTCCTGAAGTTGTCAGACATTGGAGATTTTCTATGTATTTTTCCTAACTACGTAACTTTCAAGTTTATTACATGAAAACTATATGGGATACAAAATCATTCAACTTGTCTTGACTGAAACCCAGTGTTGAAATGATAGAGAAAATGGCAATTAACTATGATCACTGTCATTTTCAAATGTGTTGGTCTTTGCTTCTTATCTGTACTTGGTGAAGAAACCTAAGACACATGGAAAAAGCATTTCCAAATTAGAACAGGTCACTTATAAATGCTTTAGAAACACATGCATGAAAGAACAAAAATTAAAATACATATCTAAGGGTTCATTTTCCTGACCTCACATTATCTGACCTTTTCCGCTTGACTCATACATATACTACATATTGCAAATAAGGGAAACCATGGGACCTATGTTTCTTTGGGCCTGGCTTACTTCACTTAATATAATTTTTTCCAAATCTTTCCATTTCCTAACTAATGGGGCAATGTCATTCTTTCTGATGGAGGCATAGAATTTCATTGTGTATATATACCACATTTTCTTGATTCATTCATCTACTGAGGGACATCTGGGTTGGTTCCATATCTTAGCTATAGTAAATAATGCTACAATAAACATTGTTGTGCTGGTAGCTTTAGTGTGGTCTTGTTTGTAAACATTTGGGTAAATGCCCAAAAGTGGGATTGCTGGTGATAGGGGAGATCTATATGAAGTCTTTTGAGGAACCTCCATACTGCTTTCCAAAGTTGTTGAACAAGTTTACATTCCCACCAACAATGAAGTAAGGTTCCTTTCTGTCCACATCCCCTCCAGCATCTGTTGTTGTTAGAGTTCTTGATTTTTGCCGTTCTAACTGGGGTGAGGTGATATCTCAATGTTGTTTTGATTTGTATTTCTTTTATGGCTAGGGATGTTGAACATTTCTTCATGTGTCTATTGGCCATCCTTCTTTCTTCTTCAGTGAAGCTTCTCTTTAAGTCTTTCGCCCACTTATTTATTGGGCAGTTGTTTCTTTGAGGATTTGTTGTTGGGTGGTTTAATTTTTTGAGTTCCAAGTATATTTTAGATATGAGACTCTTGTCCGTTGTATGGCTAGTAAAGATCTTCTCCCAATCCGTGGGCTATGTCATTTGCCCTGCAAAAGCTCTCCAACTTTATGCAATCCCATTTGTCCAACCTTTCTTTTATTTGTTGTGTTTCCGGGTCTGTATTCAAAAAATTTCGGCCTGAGCCAAGGAGACCTAGGTTTCTCCTATTCCATCCTGTAATGTTTTCAGAGTGTCTGCTTTGACTTCAAGGTCTTTGATCCATTTGGAGTTGATCCTGGTGCAGGGTGATATATAAGGATCTAGCTTTAGTTTTCTACATGTAGTTAACCAATTTTGCCAGCACCATTTACTGAAGAGGCTGTCTTTCTTCCATTCTATTGTTTTAGCTCCCTTATCGAAGATTAGATGGCTATAGGTCTGTAGGTTCATTTCTGGGTTTTCAATTCTATTCCATTGGTCCTGAGGTCTGTTCTTATGCCAATACCAAGCTGTTTTGATTACTATGGCTTTATAGTAGAGTTTGAAATTTGGTATTGATATTCCTCCAGCAGTGTTCTTTCCATTGAGGAGCGTTTTTGCTATTCGGGGTCTTTTATTGTTCCATATGAATTTTTGGATTGCCTCTTCTATTTCCTTGCAGAATGAGGTTGGAATTTTGATAGGTATTGCGTTGAATTTGTAGATAACCTTGGGAAATATTGCCATTTTCACGATGTTAATCTTTCCAATCCAGGAGCATGGGAGGCTTTGCCATTTTTTTAGTTCTGTGTTGATTTCCTTTTTCAAGATTTTACAGTTTTCATCATAGAGGTCCTTCACTTCTTTAGTTAAGTTAATTCCTAGGTATTTTATTTTTTGTGGTGCTATTACAAATGGAGTTGCTTTCCTAATTTCAGCCACACTTTTCTCATTGTTGGCATATAGAAAAGCCATTGATTTTTGGGGGTTAATTTTATAACCTGCTACTTTGCCAAAGTTTTGAATCAACTTGAGTAATTTGGGAGTGGAGTCTATGGGATTCTTTAAATACAAGATCATGTCATCTGCAAAGAGGGAGAGTTTTATTTCTTCTTTCCCTATTTGGATCCCCTTTATTTCTGCATCTTGTCTTATTGCTGTAGCTAGGCATTCTAATACTAGATTGAAGAGGAGTGGAGAGAGTGGGCATCCTTGTTATGTTCCTGAGTTAAGAGGAAATGGCTTTAGTTTTTCACCATTGAGTATAATGCTGGCGGTAGGTTTGTCATATACAGCCTTTATTGTATTGAAGAATGTTCCATGGATTCCTAATTTTTCTGAAACCTTCGTCATGAAGGGGTGTTGGATCTTGTCGAATGCTTTTTCTGCATCTATTGAGATAACCATGTGGTTCTTATTCTTGCTCCTGTTGATGTGATGAATAATATTAATTGATTTGCGTATATTGAACCAGCTTTGCATCCTCACATATAAAAGGGAAGTTCATTCAGTTAAATTGGGAGATCTGGAAAGCTAATTCTTTTTCTAAACTAAAGAGAAGAGAGATATTTTTTTAACTTTAATCACATTCTTGCCAGTTGTTCCCACAAGAAAAGAAAAGCAGAAAGTTGAATCAATCAATTTCTCTTTATCATTCCTTTATATTCCCATGCTCTGCCTCATAAACACTGTTAACTAAGATAACTCATATACTCATTTTGGTGTTGGTTTGTATTTATGATCTTTTTATTAGTTGGCTATTGCTGCAATAATGCTGCCTAACAAAACAGCTTTAAACACAATTGCTTAACGATTATTCATTTTATTTATTTTATTTTATTTTTTTTATTTTATTTGAGAACATACTGTACCGAGGGGTTACAATTACATGGGCAGGATAATGCATACATTTCTTACCAAGCATTGCAGCCTCCTCCTTTGTTTACCCTTCACCTCCCTTCCCAGCCTCCCCCCTCCCCCTACCCAATCATACCCCCCTCCCCCCCCACCGACATTGTAAAGCTGGGTTTTTTTTTGTTTTTTTGTTTTTTTAAATTTAATTTAATTTTATTTGTGAACATACTGTACAGAGGAGTTACAATTGCATGGGCAGGATAATGTGTACATTTCTTACCAAGCATTGCAGCCTCCTCCTGTGTTTACCCTTCACATACATTCCCAGCCTCCCCCCTCCCCCCCAATCCCAATCCTTCTCCATCCCCCCTTCCCCCCCTCCCCCCCCGCACCGACCGACATTGTAAAGCTCGTTTTGGACATGACAACTTGTACTTCTCATTGTTGCAACAGGTCCACCTGAATCCTTAAACGACTTGTTTTGTTCAAAGAATGATTACCTTTCTGTGTTTTAGAGTCTCTAGGTGAGAACTCCTTTGTAGACTGGCTCTTGGAGAGCTAAGTCTGGCATCAGACTCTATTGGTTTCTGAATTATTCTATCTGGATCACCTTTCAGTTATAGCTAACTATCTTCTGTACCTAGGAAGAGTTTAATAGCCAACTCAATGGGAAACCAGATTTCTGCTCACCTCACACTTCCTAACATTACATTCACTATCGTGAAACTACCACACCATTCACTTGCAATGTCATCTTCCTAAGGCTGTGGAAGTAGGATATCATTAAACCAGCGTGATGAATTAAGAAGAATATTATGTCAAAATACACATTCTTTTTTTTTTTTCCATTTTCCATCTTTTTTTTTTTTTTGTATTTTATTTTATTTGGGAACATACTGTACAGAGGGGCTACAATTACATGGGCAGGATAATGCATACTTTTCTTACCAAGCATTGCAGCCTCCTCCTTTGTTTACCCTTCACTTCCCTTCCCCGCCTCCCCCCTCCCCCCACCCAATTTTACCCCCCTCCCCCCACTCAATTATACCCCCCTCCCCCCCCACACCGACATTGTAAAGCTGGTTTTGACATGACATTTTGTACTTCTCATTGTTGCAACAGGTCCACCTGAATCCTTAAACGACTTGTTTGTCCCCATCTCCTCCACATGTTATACTGACATCAAATATAATGAAAGCGGGGGTTACACTGTGGGGGAGGGACATACAAAGCAACAAAGAAATAATCTTGTAAATGCGTTAGAAACACATGCATGAAAGAAACGAAAACATTAAAATACATAAAATACACATTCTTAACAAGAATACCAACATGGAATCAACCCAGATGCCACTCAATGGACAAATGGATCAGGAAAATGTGGAATATAAACAAAATGGAATTCTACACTTCCATCAGAAAGAATGATATTGTACTATTCATTAGGAAATGGAAAAATTTGTTAAAAAAAGTATATAAAGTGAAGTAAGCCAGACCCAAAGAAACAAAAGTTGTTTGGTTTCCCTTATTTCTTATAGCTAGCATGTGCCTATAAATCTACATGTAAACATACTGGATGCTAAAAGACAAAAAATATACTTGGACATGGTACATGGTACAGTATTCTAGATATTCACACTGTGACACCAAGGAATGTATTCTTAGGACCAAAAAGGTTCAATAGCTATGTGCATAGGCTCATATAAAATGATGGTTATCAACATGAACTTCAAGAAATGGAAACAAGATATATTTTTATTTTCTTTTTTTCTCCTTTATTACTGTTTCTGTTTTCTATACCTTTTGTCTTGTATGTAAGTTTATCTGTTTAAGAGAGAGTAAGGGAGAACACAGAAATAGTAGGCTGAAGAGGGGACAAATGCGGCAGTGATACTCACTAGACATTATGTTAGAAATGAACCATATAACCTGGTAAGGAGGGGAAGGGAAAAACTGGGAGAAAATGAGAGAAGAAATGTATTCCTTACCTGACTTATCCAACTGTAACCCCTCTGTGCATCAACTTTGCAGTAACATTTTTTTTTAAAAAGAAAACCAACATTGTCAGAATAATTATATTTCCTATTTTCTCATGGCTCACAGCTCTGATTTCAAACTTTTATACTTCCCCAATCCCTCTTACCTTAAACTACTTCCTATATCTATTTAAGTAAGCAGCCCTTTTTATTTTTCTGAAAAAAAAGATTAAATTCAATATCCTATCTCCAATCCTAAAATTTATCTAAATCCTCACAAATCTAAATCCTTTCTACTATCTTATCTGGGCCAGAAAGTGTACTGAGGCCATTTTTCACTTTCTCTGCCCCTTCTTTGAATTTTTACTCCAATGGCTGGAGTAAAAATCATTCCTGTACTCAACGGACTAAGTTTGACATTCTTGCATGAAATTATCAAATAGTTGACCCATTCACCTATGGAAATCATTGGTAGTGAGTATGCAGTGTTGATGTGCAGTTGATTTTGTCCTACTTTATCCATCCCAAATTGCTTGAATTATACTTTCAATTTTAAATTATGTTCTGCAGGCACTTGTGGAATTTCTTTGAATTTCTGAATGATTTTTTTTAATTTCACCTGAGTAAATATCATTGTTTTATTGTGTCTCTGTGGGCTTTGAGGACCTCAGAGTGTCCTGTTTTCACACAGCAATGTAAGCAACGTTGAGGCCTCAGATTTTTCTGTAGTTTGCATCCCCAGTTGCCATCACTTTCCCACTACAGCTTTGTCAGCAACTGCTATTTGAATGTCTCCATTTCTATTCCAGAATGTCATAAATGGAAATCAGACATGATGAAACTTTTAGACTTACCTCAGACATGGAGCAATATATCTTAAGTACTATTCATGTCCTTTTATATACTTTTTACTTGTTGAAAGTATTCTGTATAGTGTGTGTATATGTATATATATATATATATAGAGAGAGAGAGAGTATATAGTGTTTATTTTTATAGTATCTATTCATTATTTCTATATCATGTAGCCTAACCTATTTTAGTAGCATCATTTATTTCCTCGTTACCTTACTTAAGAATACCTTGGGGCTGGGAAGGTGGCTCAGTGGTAGAGCGCTTGCCTTGCATGCCTGAGGCCCTGGGTTTGATTCCTCAGCACCACATAAGCAAAAAGAAAAAAAAGGCAAAAGTGGCACTGTGGCTCAAGTGGTAGAGCGCTAGCCTTAAGCTGAAGAGCTGAGGGACAGTGCCCAGGCCCAGAGTTCAGACCCCATGACCAGATCTCCCCACCCCCCAAAAAAGAAAATCTTGGTTGCCTTCAGTTTTGAAAGATTTTAATGAAACAAGAATAAATATTTACTTGAAGGTTTTAATGAGAACATACATAAGCTTTGAATCCTTTCATAAATACCTAGAAAGACAATTGATATGTTCTATTGTCAAATTATATATAATTTTGTAGGAAGCTCTCTATATTTCTTCCAGCAGTGAAAATGAGCTCCTGTTACTACACATTACCGAAAATCATTAGCATTGTCTCTTTTTGATTTTTTCTAATATTTTGGCTATTATAATACGTGTACAGATGTGTCTAATTGTTTTAATTGGAAGTTCTCTAATAACAAATGTTATTAGTCACCATTTAAAAGTGTTGTCATTTGCATTATTTCTTGTTGAAGTTTTCAGGTATTTATTCATTGTTTAATTAGTTTTCTGCATTTTTAATGATCGGCATTTAGATTTGTATAATTTAGATAAAAGCCTTACATGGCTGAATTAAATTTTTTTTCTGTTTAGTGGCTTTTCTTCAGTCTTTAACAATGTTTTTTAGGACTTTCAGTAATTATCAATTTAAGAATTTTTATTTTATGTTTTGTGTCTTTATTACTGTAAATTAAAACATCAACAAAGCTAGTTTATCTTACATTCTTTCCTGTGTTTGCTGGAGAATTTTCTGGGTTTTTTGCTTCATATTTAGTACTATAAACTAATTAAAGTATGTGTGTCATTCTTGTCTATCACTATTTGTCAAAAAAAAGGAGTTTCTACTCTGAAAACATTACAGGATGGAATAGGAGAAACCTTAGGTCTCCTTGGCTCAGGCCGAAATTTTCTGAATAGAGACCCGGAAGCACAACAAATCAAAGAAAGGTTGGACAAATGGGATTGCATAAGGTTGCAGAGCTTCTGCAGGGCAAATGACATAGCTAGCAAGATCAATAGAAAGCCCACCGATTGGGAGAAGATCTTTACTAGCCATACAACGGACAAGGGTCTCATATCTAAAATATACTTGGAACTCAAAAAATTAAACCACCCAACAACAAATCCTCAAAGAAACAACTGCCCAATAAATAAGTGGGCGAAAGACTTAAAGAGAAGCTTCTCTGAAGAAGAAAGAAGGATAGCCAATAGACACATGAAGAAATGTTCAACATCCCTAGCCATAAAAGAAATGCAAATCAAAACAACATTGAGATATCACCTCACTCCAGTTAGAACAGCAAAAATCAAGAACTCTAACAACAACAGATGCTGGAGGGGATGTGGACAGAAAGGAACTTTACTTCATTGTTGGTGGGAATGTAAACTTGTTCAACCACTTTGGAAAGCAGTATGGAGGTTCCTCAAAAGACTTCACATAGATCTCCCCTATGATCCAGCAATCCCACTTTTGGGCATTTACCCAAATGTTTACAAACAAGACCACACTAAAGCTACCAGCACAACTATGTTTATTGCAGCATTATTTACCATAGCTAAGATATGGAACCAACCCAGATGCCCCTCAGTAGATGAATGGATCAAGAAAATGTGGTATATATACACAATGGAATTCTATGCCTCCATCAGAACGAATGACATTTCCCCATTTTTAGGAAATGGAAAGGCTTGGAAAAAATTATATTAAATGAAGTAAGCCAGGCCCAAAGAAGCATAGGTCCCATGGTTTCCCTTATTTGCAATATCTAGTATAGGTATGAGTCAAGCAGAAAAGGTCAGATAATGTGATGTTAGGAAAATGAACCCTTAAATATGTATTTTAATGTTTTCGTTTCTTTCATGCATATGTTTCTAACACATTTATAAGATTATTTCTTTGTTGCTTTGTATGTCCCTCCCCCACAGTGTAACCCCCGCCTTCACTATATTTGATGTCAGTATAACATGTGGAGGAGATAGGGGCAAACAAGTCGTTTAAGGATTCAGGTGGACCTGTTGCAACAATGAGAAGTACAAAATGTCATGTCAAAACCAGCTTTACAATGTCGGTGTGGGGGGGGAGGGAGGTATAATTAGGTGGGGGGAGGGGGGAGGCTGGGAAGGGAGGTGAAGGGTAAACAAAGGAGGAGGCTGCAACGCTTGGTAAGAAATGTATGCATTATCCTGCCCATGTAATTGTAGCCCCTCTGTACAGTATGTTCTCAAATAAAATAAAATAATATTAAAAAAAAAACTGACATCGCAATATTGACTTTTCCAAGTCATGAATGCAGATTATCCCTCTATTCCTTTAGATCATATTTAATTATCATCAGAGTTTTGCAGTTCTACTTAGAATTCATCAATCTATTTATAAATAATTACCTAATTATTTTTCACTCTTTTGCAAATGTCATTTTCTGTATCAAATTCTAATTTTTCATTGTTGATACACAAGAAACCAATTGACTTTCTCAGTTAATGCCATATCCTGTAAATCTTATCAGCTCTAGAAACCTTTTTTGTACTTTCTTTAAAGGGGGTTCTGTGTAGATAATCATGTCATCATGATAGGAAACAAGGTTTGATTCCTTCCATCTTGTACTCTACACTTCTTATTTATTTCTTATCTTATTTATTTCTTATATTAATTTACCATCTATTCTTCAATATGATGATGATGAATGAATATGTTAACTGAGAGCACCTTACTTTGCTCATGATCTTTGGGAGAACATTTCTGGCATTTTAACATTAAGTACAATAACTGAAGATTTTTGGGTCATAGGAGAGCTCTCTGTGGAGTCTTTTGAGGAACCTCCATACTGCTTTCCAAAATGGTTGAACAAGTTTACACTCCCACCAAATGCAGTAAGGTTCCTTTCTGTCCACATCCCCTCCAGCATCTGTTGTTATTAGAGTTCTTGATTATAGCCATTCTAACTGGGGTGAGGTGGTATCTCAATGTTGTTTTGATTTGCATTTTTTAATGGCTAGAGAGGTTGAGCATTTCCTCATGTGTATATTGGCCATTCTTATTTCCTCTTCAGAGAAGTTTCTCTTTAAGTCTTTAGCCCACTTATTTATCGGGCAGTTGTTTCCTTGAGGATTTGTAGTTGGGGGATTTAATTTTTTGAGTTTCAGGTATATTTTAGATATGAGACCTTTGTCTGTTGTATGGCTAGTGAAGATCTTCTCCCAATCCATGGGCTTTCTATTGATCTTGCTAGCTATGTCCTTTGCCATGCAGAAGCTCTGCAGCTTCATACAATCCCATTTGCCCAACCTTTCTTTGATTTGTTGTGTTTCTGAGTCTCTATTCAGAAAATTTCGGCCTGTGCCAAGGAGACCTAGGGTTTCTCCTATTCCTTCCTGTAATGTTATCAGGGAATCCCATTTTTGGGCATTTACCCAAATGATCACAAACAATACCACACTAAAGCAACCAGCACAACTATATTTATTGCAGCATTATTTACCATAGCTAAGATATGGAACCAACCCAGATGCCCCTCAGTAGATGAATGGATCAAGAAAATGTGGTGTATATACACAATGGAATTCTATGCCTCCATCAGAATGAATGACATTGTCCCATTTGTTAGGAAAGGAAAAACTTGGAAAAATTATATTAAGTGAAGTAAGCCAGGCCCAAAGAAACATAGGTCCCATGGTTTCCCTTATTTGCAATGACTAGTATATGTCTGGGACAAGCAACAAAGGTCAAAAGCTATGTACATATGACTAGATAAGATGATATTAAGAGAAATGAACCTTCAAGATAGGGACACAAGTGGTGTTTTTTCTTTCTTGCTATTGTTTCTATCATATTTATAATGTATCATGTGATTTTTTGTTTCTTTGTATGTTCCTCCTCCATGGTATAACCCGTTTTCACTGTTTTTGATTTTGGTGCTGTGCTTCTTTTATATACACTTCTCTAATTTGGGGAGGGAAAGGAAAAATACAAAATGTTTAAATAGGTTGATCCATTGAAACAATGAGATGTGTAAGACACTATGTTGAAAAACAAACTACAATTTAGGTGTGGGGGCGGGGAGAAGCGGGAGTGTAGTTGTGGAGATCGAAGGGAAGGGATGGTAGGGGAAAATCGAAGGAGGAGGCAACAATGCTAGATAGGAAATGTACTCATTACTTTGCTCATGTGATTGTAGCCCCTCTGTACAGTATTTTTACAATAAAAAACTTATTTTACAATAAAAAAAGATTTTATGGGCATGTTTGTTTCTCTATTGGAGATGTCTTCCTCTTTTATTCTTCTCAATGTTTTAAAGTTTTTATTGAATTATGAATAGGTGGTGAATTCTCTACCCTAACTGATCATGACATATAACTATATTTATATAGATTATGGAGGTGTTAGATTATATTGACATCCTTTCAAGTTTGATCTAGCTAGTAACTAATCAGTAATATATATTTCTGTCATTGTTGGATTCAATTTGTTAGCATTTTATTAAATATATTCTTCTTACAGGAATTACTATTTTCTTATAGTGATTGTGAACATTTGAGAGTATTTCTCATTATTCTGTTTGTTGAATTCAAAAATGATACTATACATGCACTGGTGAAATGAAAAAGTACATGCAATAAATCTCAGTAGATGAATGGATCAAGAAAAGGTGCTATATAGACACAATGGAATTCTCTGCCTCCATCAGAAAGAATGGCATTGCCCCATTTGTTAGGAAATGGAAAGACTTGGAAAAAATTATATTAGGTGAAGTAAGCCAGGCCCAAAGAAACATAGGTCCCATGGTTTCCCTTATTTGCAATATCTAGTATATGTCTGAGTCAAGCAGAAAAGGTCAGATAAGTTGATGTTAGGGAAATGAGCTCTAAGTTATGTATTCAATTGTTTTTTTTTTCTTTCATACGATTGTTTCTAACACATTTATAAGATTATTTCATTGTTGCTTTGTATGTCCCTCCCCCATGGTATAACCCCTGCTTTCACTGTATTTGATGTCGGTATAATTTGTGGAGGGGAAGGGAAAAAACAAATCGTTTAAATAGGGATACAGGTGGGCCCATTGCAAAAATGAGACATACAGTCGTTATGTCGAAACGAACTTTACAACTTTGGGGGGGGAGGGTTGAGTGGAGGGGCAGGGGGCAGATGGGATGGGAAGGGGAAACAAAGGAGAAGGCTACAATGCTTGATAAGAAATGTACTCATTATCTTGCCCATGTAATTGTAACCCCTCTGTACAGTATTTTCACAATAAAAAAAAGAAAAAGTACATGCACTGTGTCTTAGTGTCTATTTTGTAAACTTCTGGAAATGTTTGAAAGTGGGAATTAGCTGGACGAGCTAGGTCACTAAGGGCTAGTATATTGAGGTATTATTTTCTCTGTCTCCTTCTTGTTTATCTGTTCCCTGGCTGCCATTATGAGTCCTGTTTTATTATACCACATCTTTCTTGCAAGGATAGACCTGACCTGCTAAAACTATGAGGAAGTTCTTAATTTTAAGTTGTTTATGTTAAGCATTTTGATTGCAGTAGCAAATACAGAAAACTGGGACCAAAAATGAAGTCATTGCTGCAACTACCTAACAATGTGGTCCTTAGGCCTTTGGAACTCATTTGTGGGACGAAATTTGTAAACTTGAATATGCAAACAAGAGACGCCTGAGTATGTATACATGAGCTCAATGGAAAGTGGAAGGCCTGAAGACTGGGTTCAAAGATTCTCGATGGACATGAGGAGTCTCTTAGGAATTGGACTAGAGGATATTCATATTTCATCCTGTGTTTCGTCTGTGTGCTAAAACTTTGAGTGAAGCTGAGTCTCAAAGCATTAGACTTCTTAAGTTAGTGGAGGAAATTTCTCAGCAGCACTGCACACAACCTCTTGCGTGTTTATTGCTGGTTTCCTTTTAGCCAAATTGAAAAGAAAATTCAGAATACAAAGATTTGAGAGTGTATGACTCTGGCTGGAATGAGTGGAACAAGGAGAGCTCAGTAATGTTACCATTGACCCAGATATTGCTTGAGATAGCAACAGACCTTGATATCACCCATATCATCCGCCTCCTCCTCCTCCTCCTGCTGCTGCTGCAGAATGCATGAGTTATGGAGTCATGGAAACTTTTGTCAGATTTCTAAGGTAGTCCAGGCAATGTGTGGCAGAGTCAGATCTTTGCAGGCCATGCATGAGAAATGATGTGGGAATTGGTAAAGGTGAAACCTAAGCTGTCATGGAGAGGCTGGGAAGCTGTGTGAGTGAGGAATGTAAAATGCATTCCAAGGATAGCTGCAATGTAATGAGTGATAACAGCCTAAGACAGAGTCAGAGTGGACTGCAAATGGCTTTACCATAAAGAAGGGTTTGGGGGCTGGGAAGGTGGCTCAGTGGTAGAATGCTTGCCTTGCATGCATGAGGCCCCGGGTTCAATTCCTCAGCACCACATAAGCAAAAAGAAAAAAGCCAGAAGTGGCGCTGTGGCTCAAGTGGTAGAGCGCTAGCCTTGAGCTTAAGAGCTGAGGGACAGCGCCCAGGCCCAGAGTTCAGGCCCCACGACCGGACCAAAAAAAAAGAAGGGTTTGCCAAAAACACAAATCCCAGCAGGACACTACATGGCATGAAGGACAGACAAAAAATCTACAAGGTTTATTGTCTTTGCTGGGTTTTGGTCATTCATGTTGTATTTCCATCATTTCTTTCTAAGTCCTCCGTCTTCGATTTTGGAACAGGAATGTTTATTTTGTGCAATTATATTTTGAAAGCATGCAGTTATTTTATTTTATTTTATAGGGGTTTAATCTAAGAGTTAGCTTTGAGTCCCAGAAGACTTCAGACTGAGATTCTTAGACAAGATTAGATTCTTCTTAAGACTTTGGGAACTCTTGGAGATGGACTGAATGCAGTTTGGGTTCTGAGAAGAATATGAGTCAATGTGGGTCGGGAGCCCAATGTCATGGTTTGGAAGTGAAATATTCCCCATGGTTTCCTGTTATACCCATGTGGCTGCACTTCTAGGGAGGTTCTGGAGATGAGGAGAGAGAGAGGAGTGAGTCATTGAAATGAGTTCCTAGGGGAAGGGGGGCATAATGCCGGTGATCCTTTCTTGTCTCTTTCTTCCTGTCTCTGCTCCTTTTTCCCTAGGAAGTGCACAGCATTTCCTTGCCACATGTTCTCATTGCCATTATGTTTTGTTCTAGTGAATGAAGCCAAGCAGCTAGGAACAAGGCACTCACAAACCATGAGCCAAAATGAATCCTTCTTTCCTTTTGTTGTTTCTAGAAGGCAATTTGTCACAGTGGTGAGAAAAGTATCTTAATACCAAAACTGTCATTTTCCACTGTTTTTTTTTTTTTTTACTAGAATGATAGTTTATATTCATTTTACCTATTAAGCATAAGTTTATTTGGAGTATTTATGGTTTATGTAGTTTGATAGTGTATGTCTTTGATAGAATTAGTCTTTCTAAGTTACCAAATTGTTTGGCCTTGAGTTGTGCAAATTTC
This sequence comes from Dipodomys merriami, assembly GCF_024711535.1. Classification (NCBI taxonomy): domain Eukaryota; kingdom Metazoa; phylum Chordata; class Mammalia; order Rodentia; family Heteromyidae; genus Dipodomys; species Dipodomys merriami. The sequence continues at coordinate 14,195,311 of NW_027203493.1, read as the reverse complement.
TTTTCTATGCCTTTAATGATTATGTGACCAGCGATTCTGGTTTTCATTATTTGTGACTTCTCCCTTCTTTTCTTGGTTGCCTCAAATGATCTGTTGTTTTATTAATCTTAATTAAGAACCAGTTTGGGGTTTCTATATTTTTTCTATTCATTTGTTTTTTAATTTTATCTAATTTTTTGCTTTATCTTTAAACATGTATATATACATGTTAAAAGTTTATATATATATATATATACATATGTGTGTATGTGCATGTACACATATACACAAACACACACTCTTTCTTCCTTTAGATTCGAGTTGTTCTTGTATCTCTAGTTTTCTAGGGTAGATATTTATATCACTGATTTTAATATTCATTTTTTCAGTATATAAAGTCAATAGAATAAAATATTTTTCATGTACTGCCTTGGCTGCAGCCAGTAAATTTTCATTTTTTAAAAATTTTCATGTAGTACAAAATGTCATTAATTTCTCTTGAGATATTTTCTTTGGTTCTTGGATCATTAAACTTTACTTGTTTTTGTAAATTCCAACTATTTCTGTATCTTTTTAAAACTGTTATTTTGTAATGGACTAAAGATTTATTCTGTATGATTTTATCCTTGTGGTATTTTAAGCAGCATTTGATTACCCAGAATGTCATCTATTTTGGTGAATGTTCTATGTGAGTTTGAAAAGAACATATATTCTACTATTGTCAGAAGGAATAATACAATATGTGGTCTTTTGTACTTGGCTTCTTCTAATTGATAGGAGCATAAGACACAGTTTTTGAAGGTTGCATTTGTGGTGAGGTGATCCTTAGACACTAATGGTCAGCAAATACTGAGAACTTTTATTCAAATCAGGTCTTCCTGACTATATTTATCTTTCTGGGCAAGCTGTGGGCTGAGATTGCTTAGAATTCACAGGGCTGTTCCATATACCTATATCCCAATACCCCAATGTTCTCTAATCTCTTCCTTCCCATGCTTGCAGAATGTGAACTGTTGCAACCATTATCCTTTATCTTATATGAAATCATTGATGATAATATCCATGAAGTTTGTCATAAAACTTAAAACTTCCTTTAAGAAATTAAAGTCCATGTTTCCCTTATTTGCAATAATTAGTATATATCTGAGACAAGCAGAAACAAGTTGATGTTAGGTGAAATGAACTCCAAGATAAGGACTCAAATGGTTTTTCTTTCTTATTGTTGTTTCTAACATGTTTATAAGATGCTTTCTTTGTTGCTTTGTATGTCCCTCCCCCACAGTATAACCCCTGTTTTCACTGTATTTGATGTTGGTATAAATTGTGGAGGGGATGGGAAGAAACAAATTCTTTAAATAGGGATACAGGTGGACCCATTGAAACAATGAGATGTACAAGACCTTATGTCAAAAAATGAACTTTACAACTTTGGCACAGGGGTGGGGAGGTGGTGGGGCGGGTGGGGGATGAGAAGGGATGGGAAGGGGAAACAGAGGAAGCAACAATGCTTGATAAGAATGTACTCATTACCTTGCTCATGTAATTGTAACCCCTCTGTACTGTATTTTCACAATAAAAAAAAAGAAATTGCAGTCCAATGCAGACCTATTATTGCATGTTAGAAAGTATTGAAGTAGAGCCGGGCTATGGTGGCTCACGCCTGTAATCCTAGCTACTCAGGAGGCTGAGATCTGAGGATCGCTGTTCAAATTCAGACCGGGCAGGAGAGACCATGAGACTCCTATCTCCAATAAACCACCAGAAAACCGGAAGTGGCGCTGTAGCTCAAGTGGTAGAGCGCTCGCCTTGAGCTGAAGAGCTGAGGGACAGCACCCAGTCCCAGAGTTCAAGCCCCACGACCAACAAAAAAAAAAAAAAAAAAGAAAGTATTAAAGTATGTCAGATGAGGTAAAGTAATAGAATGGGCATTTAAGTTGCAATAAATAATGAACATTGTGAATTAGATATTAAGTTGAAGACTTTTAAACGCCATGTACACGTCCAAATGTCAGCTCTGGATAGTGAACTACAATAATGTGCAATCTATATAAATATAATGATCTCTCAAAGTGTACAACAAAAATACAAACAAATCATTCAGAAAATAGACAAAATATGTAAACACTAAGAAAGAAACCAGAAAAAATATAACAAAACAAATCTGGGTGAGCTTCCTTGTCAATTAAAGTCTTTATTGACAAATTAACCACCAATATACACTCTCACCCCAGTTAGGGAGTGTAAACTACTGATTTTTTTCTATTGCACATTTAATCAAGGATATTCAACTTGCTTAGAAACAGATAGAGGAACCACTGGTGATGTTATTTTTAATAAAGGTTCTATTTGAATAGAATTGAAATTTATTGATATGAGGTTATTTCTTGATATGGCATTATTTTCAATAGTTTTAACACTACTAAGCCTTTTTCCTATTTTTCTAAGTTACATATTGGAATTCTGCAGTTGATATATTTATTTCTCTGAATTATTTTAATCTTAAGTACATAGGATTTGATTGAGTTGATGGCTATATTTTCATTCTCACAAAGGTTATGATTTGAAGATGTGCTTTTTCTAATTAATAAGGTACACAATGAAAAATATTTTGATTATTTTTCTCAAATGTTAATTGATTCATTTCAACAGTTGGCTCATTTAACATTCATCAATTGACTCATTTTTGTAGCCATGTAACTATAAAAAATTTGAAGGCTTTTATGCCATATGTTATAATTTTGTTAATTACTCAAATAGATAAAAAGCCAAACAGAAATTTTTCTCTTCCAGTTAATTTTTTCTGTCTTTTTATGCCATTTTTCTACTTTGTTTGTGATATATATCATGCTTGATATATATGTATCTATCTACCTATATATATGTTTACCTATTTGAAAGTTTAATAAACTTGACACTTAAAACTTATAGAACCCAAAGTACAAAACATTGGTTTTCTAAGCAGATTATTTCATCATACCACTCAGTACCTGTTGGTGAAAGTTCTCACTTTTAATTTTATATGCATGCACGTGATGATAACAATAGTTGTCACACAACACATTGAACTCTATTTATTATCATGTGTAGTCACTATCAAATCACAAATGGAATATTCACAAATACTCATCATTTTTCCAAGGGTAAGCATCAGCAATCTAATGACAACAGAATCAGAACATTTTGATTTACTACTGTTTGATGTTACTATATGTAGTTGTGCTTTAAAAATTTCAGTATCACTCTTGATAACGTAGAAAAATCAATATTTTATTATTTTTATTAAAATTTTGATTTAATAAACCCCAAATACAAACTATCCTACTTTTTCCTGTAGTTTTGCATTTACTGATAGTTTATGGAGAACACAATCCAAACAAAAGAAAATCAGTGAGCTAAAAGTAAAACCTAACAAACCGAATTGAAATTCACACCTAATAAAATAAACTAATAGTAGTCTTAGCCTCATAAGCCTTTCACTGAGGATAATGAAAGTATAAAATGACATGTAAACACTGAAAAATCATTATTCTAGTCTGGGCAGAAACATCCACAAAACTCCATATAACAGAAGATGCATACACCGCTCATTTAAACTATGGTAAAAGCCTAAAATAGGGAAGTCACAATGTAAGTATGTAATAGAGTTGGAAGTGAGACCCTATCTTAAAAATACACAGTGGGAAAGAAGAACAGCTCCATGCAAAAGTAGAGTTCCTTCCTTGCAAGAATGAGGCTCTACATCTCTAAATTCATGTACTGCCAAGGGTGGGAGTGGGGGGGGGCGATCATCCAAAGTCAATTCTTTAAAAAGTTAATTGTTGAAAATATATGTCGTTTTTCTAATTTTTTTTTAAGAAAAAGAAGACCCAAATTACTAAAATCCGAAATTAAATAAGTAAAAATAAGAAACCCAGAAAGAATATATCCCTCAAGGGCTAGGAAGGTAGTTCCGTGGTAAAGTGCTTGCCTTGCATGCATGAGGCCCTGGGTTCAATTCCTCAGCACCACATGAGCAGAAAAAGCCAGAAGTGGCACTGTGGCTCAAGTGGTAGAGCGCTAGTCTTGAGCTGAAGAGCTGAGGGACAGCGCCCAGGCCCAGAGTGCAGGCCCCACGACCGGAAAAAAAAAAAAAAAGAATATATCCCTTAAGTGTATTGCTAGGTTTTCTAGACTCCCAAGTATGTGAACAATAAATTTGATTCTGGTGCCTTGCATCTTATATATATGTTTTTCTAATTTAGGGAGGGGAAGGGAAATAACAAAATGCTGAAACAAGGATCCAGGTTGATCCATTTTTAACAATAAGATGTACAAGACACTATGTTGAAAATAACTTTACAACTTTGGGGGGGCAGTGAGGGAGGAGTTGGGTAGGTGGGGGAGGAAGGGATGGTAAGGGAAAATCAAAGGTGGAGGTAAAATGCTGCATAGGAAATGGACTCATTACTCATGTAACTGTAACCCCTCTGTATAGTATCTTTACAATTAAAAATATTAAAGAGTTATTGTCTTATGGCTATTTACATGGTAAAAATTGTATGCATTTTATTTAAAATTTTATTTTTTATTTGTGTGTGTGCACACGCACACCCCCATAAATGTGCTTTTGACAGGAATTGAGCTCTTTTTAAAAAAATTTTATTTATTTATTTTTATTGTGAAAATACTGTACAGAGGGGTTACAATTACATGGGCAAGATAATGAGTACATTTCTTATCAAGCATTGTAGCCTCCTCTTTTGTTTCCCCTTCCCATCCCTTCCCATCCTCCACCCGCCTCCCCATCCCCCACCAAAGTTGCAGAGTTTGTTTTCAACATAATGACTTGTACATCTCATTGTTGCAACGGGTCCACCTATATCCCTACTTAAACAGTTTGTTTTTTCCCTTCCCCTCCACAAATTAAACGGACATCAAATAGAGTGAAAGTAGGGGTATATGTCTGAGTCAAGCAGTAAAGGTCAGATAAGTTGATGTTAGGGAAATGAACCTTAAGATATGTATTCAAATGTTTTTTTTCCTTTCATGAGATTGTTTCTACACATTTATAAGATTATTTCTTTGTTGCTTTGTATGTCCCTCCCCCAAGGGATAACCCCTGCTTTCACTGCATTTGATGACAGAATTGAACTGTTGTTCCAATTTCTTGATTAATGGCTTTTGCTTTCTTGATTGAGACCTACCACTAGCTGAAGATTTGTGGGTTTTATTTTTTTTTTGAGAGAGAGAAAATTCTGACTTTCTTGTTCATTGTAGCTTCTGAACATGATTCTTTGATTTCAGTTTCCTGAGTACATAGGACTGAAGGTATGAGCCACCAGCACTGTCAGAACTGTTATTTTAATGACAGAGTAGATGTATATGGGGAAAATCCATAATTGAATTGTCATTTCATGTTTGTCTTTCTTCAGTTTGTGACCATGAAAGTCCAATATATTCTGGAATCTTGTGTGTGATCACAAGCAATATTATCTCTCCCCAGATTGTTACCAGAACAATGCTATATGTAATTCTCCTGCGCGTGAAGAACTCAACATGGTATTTGCATAATAACCCAAGAGTGTTACTCAGTTGTTGTTAGCTCTATGGAATTTCTGGACTTTCCAACTTAAAAACGCCTGTTTCTAAACATGGATCAAACATCATCCAGTCAGTCTGATCTTCCCCACTCCATAATATATTGCATTGTAGCCACAGGGGCTCCTGTGGCAAACCAGGCCTGTGCCCTCTGTCCAGAATGCACGGCTGCTTGCACAAAATGACAATCTTCTTCCTCTGACACTTGGTTCACATATTTCCTCCAGCGTTGAATTTATAATCACAGTTCACAATCACACATGGCTCCCTCCATTTTGTGATATTTGTTTTCTAAATAAAGAGAAGAAATTCAAGGAAGGGGTACCCCGCATCTTCACTGCTTGCTACTTTTCATCAGTGAAATCCATTTGGCTGTGAAAAGGATGCAATAGATGAAGTGTGATGCTTAATCTATTAGCTCACTATGGAAATTTATTACTTTAAGTGAAGAAAAATCATGACCTAAACTAGAAAATTTTGTTTAGGCTGACTTCAGCACATAAACAAATCAAAGCCTGAATGACCAAAAATGGACTTATCCAATGTAAATATTAAAATTAATTGACCCCAAACTCTGATCAATGGAACAAATTATCTTAGAGTTTGAAGCAGAATCCAGTTCTATAGTTTATAGTTACAATAGGACCTGTGACCACAATGTTGTATGAGAACATTACACTTGTGTAAGGAGGGATGAAATATTGGATGCTGCAAGTAAAATTCTATAAGATCTGATCTCAGAATGCAGCAGTTGGTTCTAGCCTGTACAATATTTCGTGTAGTACAAAATGTTAAAACAATATTTCCCATAGCACAAAATGATAAAGCAATGGGTATCCCCTAACAAAAGAACTAAAATTTAAACAAATAAAATCACCTGTACTTAATAATATTAGAGTCTTGCTTATGAAGAAGACATAGTAGAGTGACAAGATGGATATTTCCACATATGTTAAATCCTGATTCCCAGAGCCTCTATTCTAATTCTTCATTCTAACAAGTCTTATTTTCCTCAACCACCTGTTATTTATTGTTCCAAAAATATTTGACATGGCTTTTCTAACACTGAATGAATAAAAAGCTATGGGTCTGGAATCAATAAACTTGAAGTCTGCCCAATCATATATTTTTTATAATGTAGGCTGAGAGGGTATTTGTTTTAAAAATATTTTTTAAATGATTGAAAACTATATAAATGAAAGTCCTGTAAGTAAGTAACAGTTATACAAAATTCTTTTTTTTTGTCTGTTGTGGGGCTTGAACTCTGGGCCTGGGCTCTGTCCCTCAGCTCTTCAGCTCAAGGCTAGCACTCTACCACTTAAGCCACAGCACTACTTCCAATCTTCTGACTGGTTTAGTGGAGATAAGAGTCTCACGGATGTTCCTTCTCGGGCTGGCTTTGAACCACGATTCTCAGATCTCAGCCTCCTGAGTAGCTAGGATTATACCCGTGAGCCACTGGCACCTGTCTACAAAATTCAAATTTTGATATAAGAATTTTTCAAGTGTTTGCCCACGTACTGTCTGCAGGGGCATTCCTGCAGCATAACGTGGAGTTTAGAAACTGAAGCAATAATTCCAGCAATCAATAGCAAAGCCTAAAACATTTTCTATTAAGAAATATTTTTCTTTTAAGAAATATTTACTGACGTTTTTTCTAAGCCTACATGCAGTTATGAAAAGCCCAGATACAGAGAGTCTAAACGGACAGCTTTAATCAATGGCAGATGTCATTGGCTTCTGTGTTAGCAAGTTTAACCCCTAACTTCATGATTGCATTGCATCTTTGCCATCATACTTTTAACATTAGCATTTTTCTAGCTGCTGGACCCAAAACTGAGAATATTATGTCTTTTATTTGTTTCAACTTTGTATGAATAAGCCTCGAATTCAAATTAAGCTTTCATGCAGGTCCTATGATTCTTATATGAAATAAATTCATGCATTGTTTTACTAATGAAATGCTTTGAACACCCGGATTCCTGCAAAAAATTCATGTTGGAATGAAATGCCTACACTAGAAATATTAAAAGGTAAGCCATTGGAGGATGTTATTAAGTTAGAAGGGCTTTGTCCTTATAAATGGAATTGATAAAGTTATAAAAGAGACATAATATTCACATTCTTTGGAGGTCACAGTTTCAAAGATCCATCTGAGAAGCAGACAGCAAGCCTGTAACAAATATCAGATCTATGCAGGTGCCTTGATCTTGGCCTTCCCAGGCTTCAGGACCAGAACAATACATTTCTATTATTTATAAATCATCAATTCTATGGTATTTTGTTATAATACCAAAAAATAGACTTATAAAGCCAAGAAATTTTCATTATCCATTCTAATGGATAATGAAAGCCACCCTGTGTGCCTCATTGTAATGGTCAATGAAGTTACCTTGAAGTGGTTTGTGTAACCGCAATAGAAATGTTTTTCTTATCTCCTGACATGTCCCTCTCTGCCAGTAATGCAGGTCCCTTTGAACACACTGTGTGATTTATCCCTTTATTATGTTTCATGCATATAGTATCTATTTTACCAGGCACTACAATTTTCTATTCAATGAATTTTCTCCAGTATTTAGAATGGGAGCAGATGCATGTCAGATCCTAATTTTGTAGTATTTGATAAATTTCTCTTCTTAAACATTTGCATTATCTCTTACAAGAGAAGTTAGACTCTCCTTTTTTCTATGAATGCATGCATGAATTTATATTTATTTGCTTGTATATTAATTTCTCAAATATGCTGCTTTTAAAGATAAGATGTCTTTTTCTTTCCAAATAAATGTTTTCTGACAGAAAGGATGAATATAGAAATTAAGTCATAAAGCACTGAATTAATTGGTCAGAATTCATTAATGATGTGATTTACCTCTTAAATAATGAAAAGCTTAATAGCAAAAGGTGTTCTGAAAAGAATCTTGCAATTCAGTCTCTCTGTCCTAACCCTTTTGATTTCTCTGATGCTATTTTTTTTTGTGGACTGGGACTTGAACTCAGGATCTGGGCACTGTCCTTGAGCTTCTTTTTGCTCAAGGCTAGCACTCTACCTCTTGACCCACAGCACCACTTTTGGCCTTTTCTGTTCATGTACTTAGTACCAAGCAATGAAACCCAGGGCTTCATGCATGCTAGGCAAGCGCTCTACCACTAAGCCACATTCCAAGCCCTTTCTAACCCTTTTGAAATTTTAGGTTGGCCTATGGCATTTTGGAGCATCTCCTCTGAGCAAGGTCTTCAGGAGGATTGGGGGTCACAAGGAAGTCTTGGGCCTGGGCCTCCATTCTGCAGCCACATTGCAATCTGTACAGATGGTGTAGGGAGAAGGGTCATTTTCCAATAAGTAACTCATTTCCAGGAACTAAATTAAATCCTGGGAAACTGGCATGTATTTTCAAATGTTCCTGAGAATTTTAGCTTGATAAATTAATACTGGCATTTTTTTTCTCCACTGAAATGTCAGTAATATCACTTGAAGCTGAGTTACTGTTTCAGTGCAAAAGCTCTCTACTCTTGTCTTGATAGCTCTTTTTCAGATGAAAAGGTAATAAGAGATTTTTGTATTTTTATTATAGTTAGAAGTACTTATGCTTCCTTATATTTTGGCTCAGGAAATTATCATTTTCCAATAAAGGAAGACCATAATATTTGTTAAATAAAAATCCTAGAGCAGATCAGTTTCTATTAGCTCCGACTCAACCATGCAAAGCAAATCATAAAATAGGATAAATAGCCATTAATGATTAGTAGATTATATTACAAATAGAGGGATCAGTAGGGAGCTGGTGGGCTCATGCCTGTAATCCTAGCTACTTAGGAGGGTGAGATCTGACGATCATGGTTCTAAGCCACTCTGAGTAGCAAGGCTCATGAAACTCGTATCTCTAATTAACACCAAAAAAAAAAAAAAATCAGAAGTAGTGCTCTGGCTCAAAGTCGTGGAGCACTAGCCTTAAGCAAAAAAGCTCAGGGATAGTGACCAGGTCATGAGTTCAAGCCCCATGACAAAAAAAAATGAGGTATCATCACACAAACTAATGGACAAATGACTGGGGGAAAGTTAAAAACTATTAAACTTTTCCTGAATTCATCTATTGGAGACTGATACTACACGTGTTGATTAATTGATCCCAGAGAAGGGTTTTATTATCATTATTATTATTATTATTGAAATACAGTCCACTCAACTCTATACAGAGCTATGCGTTCTCTTTGGCTGTTTGAGCAAAGTATCATAGACTAAGGGGCTGAAGCAACAGTTACTTTTCACAATCCTGTAGCCTGAAAGTACAAGGTAGCAAATGTGGCTGGAGATGAGGGCTTTTGCCTAACATCCAAATAGATGAGCCTTTGTCCTCATGTAGCCTTTCCTCGGTGCATGTGCATTCATTGACTCACCCATCTGTCTACCTCCTCTTCTCATAAGTTTAGTAGTGCTGTTAAAGGACCCGTCTACTTGACTATATGCAAACCTAATTAGAACCCAACTTTTCTCTTCTTCCTTCACCTCCAAAATTTGATCACACTGGACTTGAGAGGCTTGGTATATGAATATTGAGGTAGAACACCAGTATTGTGACTGTTACACCTAACAAATTTCAGAATAAGGGTATTGCATGTGGCTTGCTACTTAGGTCAACAAAGTTTTATTCGTTGATGAGTGATTTATCTGCAAATGTACTCTCCATGGCTCTATGTAATACTCACCAGAGCACAGTGGAATATGTGATAGAGACCACCCAACTGCAAAAGTGTAACATTCACCATCTTGCCCTTTGGAAACCAGAGTGTCAATCTCTGGACTGGACTGAATTATTTGAGTCAATCTTATGTTGTTGACTCTAGCCCCAGCATGTCTCAACATTTAGCATGAGTGAATTATCTGGGAATTTTGTGAACACACAGAAATTTTGGGTCCGACCCAGACATTCTAATACAGCAGGCCTGGGTGGGGTACGATATCTCTAACAAGTGATGGGATAATACGGTTACTCCAGGGAGTCGGAGTTGATGCTTTGAACAACATTGCTCTAGAAAGGTATTCTGCTAATAAAATGGATTTCTTCACTGCCTGCTCAATTGGAGAAATTCTCTATCTATATATAATATATAAGTATATTCTATAATATAATATAGATAATATATAATAGAAATATATAATATAATTTAGATAATATATAATACAAATATATAATATAATATGTAATCTATAGATATATTAAATAATATATAATGATAAACTAGACTGCTGAAGAGAAATATTTCAAAGGACCAATCATTCCAATTAGTTCTGTTTAATATGACTAAGATACAGCATTTTACCTACAATGATTTCAATATGACAATGATACATATTTTACCGACATTGGTTTTACTATCACCATCTTGTTACCACAATGTTTTATAATGACATTATGTCTTACATTTTATGCATGTGAAATGAGATTTGCTCAGAGGTATACCACAAAATATAGATAAATTTGTATTCAGAAGAAATGTTTCTCTTACAAATAGCTATAATATTAACTTCAAATTTGATTAAAGATATGACTATTTCTAGATTCAATCTGGAATGTAAAGCAGCTTGTGATGATTGCATATGACAGCTAAATAAGTTTTACTCTCCTTTATCTTACCTGTAAAAGTTATATGTAATTTATTAATTTTTATGAATTATAGCACTTGGGGAGAGGGAGCAGAATATATAGCCAAAGACTAAGATCAGTAACTACTAATAGTATTATTTTAGATTATATAATCAAGTTCATTTTAGTGTATCATCAAGACCAAACTATATCTTTGTCTCTAAAGTTTCTGAAAAGTTTTACCTTCAATATTCTTTTGTTCATCATATTTATTGATAAATGAACACTTATTCTGAGGACATTTGTGAAATAAATTTTCCAGTTTTGATATGTAAATTTCTAAAACAACTTCTATTTTTCTGGCCTTGGAGCTTTAACTCAAGGCATGGACACTGTCACTAAGCTTTTGTGCTCAAGGCCAGTACTCTACTATTTCAGACACATCTCCCCTTCAGCTTTAGGTAATTAATTTGGGATAAGAGTCCCATGGACTTTCCTGCCTGAGCTAGCTTCAAACTATGATCCTGGTTCTCAGATCTCCACCAGGACCTGGGTGCTTTTCTATTTATATATGTGAATATTCTCATGGTTGGTCTCACTTATGGAATAATATGTTTTCTCCTAATCAAAATATCCTGTTCATTTTTCTAACCTGCTAAAAGATTATGTGATAAACATTACTTAAGTATGTAAAATTATCAGAATATACATATTAGGAATTATAGGCACAACACTGAACATTAGTAAGATCGTGAATTTAAAAGCATCTCCCAGTGAGAAAAACGTATAAAGCCTTTTTAAATTGTCTCACTGACTGTTTTGGCCATTGTTATTTTTGTAGATAATAGAAAGGATGGATGAAATCATTCTAGGGATTTAGAAGAAACAAGCCAAACTGAATTTGTTTAAATTTTGAAATGGCTATGTTTTACTAATTACTATTATTAAGAACTTATAGGTTACTTTGTGTTTGCAAATAATTTACATGCAACAATTATCTACTTACCTGGGATAATTCTTACTATTATATTTATTATTATAGGTTGGTAAAGCTAAGAACAACATTTAATCTTCTTAGTATGTGTTTGCTTGTATATGTGTGAAAATTTATATATGTGTGTCTTAGGAAAATGCAATGTTCTTAATGAAATAGTATATGATAGTCAGGTTATATTTTAAATGAAATATTTTGATCTGTAAACTATGGTGACTTTCATGGTAGTTCAATTAAAATAATAAAATAAAGTATCAGTGATCTCAGATTTCTATAAAATGTGTGCTTAGGGCGCTCAGTGACCATTTTTAAGTGTATTTAAATTTTTTAGGTATAGTAATTTTCTCCAATTCTTCAATCTGTGGGAGAAGATATAACTAGATGTCACAGTTACTAACACCTACCTTGGCAATGTAATGATATGATTGGCATAATTCTTTGAGATTATTTTGTTCAATAAATACTTTTTGATTTCCTGTTTGGTCCCACGGAAAGAATAAAATTAGGCAAGTAAAGTTATGTATTGTTTGGAATATACATTTATAAATAACTGAAATTACAATTGGTAAACTGGATTAGAAAGATATGCACTTGGAAAATTAGGAGTGCTCTGAGTGTTTTGTTGATTAATTGTTGTTAGACCACAGAAACAAAGTTTATTTTATATGTATGTTTCTATCTATCTATCCTCTATCTGTTAATCTACTTATCATCTATTTATCCCCTAGCAAATATCTATCTATTTTATAAACCTATGTTGAATCTTGAATTTGTCAGTAAGTCAAGAAATAGACAAAAATAATAAATATATAGTGAAAACAATATCTTATGAAACAATATAAATCAGATCAATCCAAAATAAATCTGAAGTCAAAGTCTGCAGCCTGACAAAGAAGTGAATTCACTCAAGTGACAGTAGCACCATCTACTCAGTAACTGAGATTGGAGTGAGTGAAGCTTGTCTGCTTTCTTTCTGTGTGGGGCAATTTTGACTATTGGAATAAGCCTGAGGATTTGAAAACCCTAATCTCTTCTTTATATAAGTGTCTTTATTTGTCAGATCCATCAGGTCAGTAGAAAGAAAAATTATCACACACTTGGCACAGCAGATCTTTATGTCTTGTTCTTCATTGATGGCTATTTGGCTCAGGATTTATGAACCCAACCATCTCAAATACTAATATTGGCTACTATCATAGTGAGAAAGAGCTCTAGAAGAGATTTGTCTTGAGTTAAATATCTGATTTTGTATTATCTAGATTGGATACAATGTTTTCCAGTTAAAAAAATAAAGCAGAGAAAGGGGGATTCTTGTACATAGAAAGGATAAAGGTGAATACATTTAGGTAAGGACCCAATTGCTGTTATACATAGCTGTTAAGTAGTTGAAGGGCAGGTTTCTATTCTCAATTAAAACCCCTACTGCATTGTAGGTGGGAGTGTAAACTTGTTGAACCACTTTGGAAAATATGGAGGTTCCTCAAAGACTACATAGAGCTCCCTTATAAAGCAGCAATCCCCCCTTTGGGCATTTAGCCGAATGATCACAAACAAGACCATACTAAAGCTACCAGCACAGCTATGTTTATTATTTACCATAGCTAAGATATGCCCCTCAGTAGATGAATGGATCAAGAAAATGTGGTCAGCTGGGCGCTGGTGGCTCACGTCTGTAATCCTAGCTACTCAGGAGGCTGAGATCTGAGGATCGCGGTTCAAGCCAGCCCAGGCACAAAAGTCCCTGAGACTCTTAACTCCAATAAACCACTAGAAAACCGGAAGTGGCGCTGTGGCTCAAGCGGTAGAGCATTCGCCCTGAGCTGAAGAGTGCAGGGACAGCACCCAACCTAGAGTTCAAACCCCATGACCGATCAAAAAAAAAAAAAAGTGGTATATATACACAATGCAATTTTATGCCACCGTCAGAAAGAATGACATTGCCCCATTTGTTAGGAAATGGAAAGACTTAGAAAAAATTATATTAAACGAAGTAAGCCAGGCGCAAAGAAACATAGGTCCCATGGTTTCCCTTATTTGCATTAACTAGCATATGTCTGAGTCAAGCAGAAAAGGTGTGATACGATGATGTTAGAAGAAATGAACCCTAAGATAAGGGCACAAGTGGTTTTTCTTCTTCCTTGCTATTGTTTCTAACATATTAATAAAGTGATTTTTTTGCTACGTTATAACCCCTGTTTTCACTGTATTTGATGTTGGTATAATTTGTGGAGGGGAAGGGAAAAAATAACAAATTGTTTACATTGGGATACAGGTGGACCCATTGCAACAATGAGATGTACAAAATCCTATGTTGAAAAATGAACTTTACAACTTTGGCAGAGGGGGGGAGGAGGAGTGTAGTCATGGAGATGGGAGGGCAGGGATGATAGAGGAAAAACAAAGGAGGCAACAATGTTTGATAAGAAATGCACTCATTACCTTGCTCATGTAATTGTAACCCCTCTGTACGGTATTTTCACAGTAAAAAAAAAATCTTAATTTTCTGGTCCCTAGAGTAGATGTTTTCTCTTTTGTTTTCAGGGATGTCATAGCCATTGCTTATGTTCCTGTCAAACTGCCTGTCATATTTCACACAGGTTACAGTTAGTTGTGTCTCTGTCTCCTGAGGGAACATTAGATGAGAGAACAGAGTATACCTCATTTGATTGGGTGATTCCTCACACTGAGTGTTATGTTATATGCTTGAGGTGGCTTATTGAGGATGCAGCTATGTGTTCATGTAATCTCTCCTGTGGCACTGGGAGGAAATTATTTTATGTAAAATGGCAAATATGAATTATTTGTGCTTAGTTCTGGGATCACCAGGACACACAGGTGATGGGAGTATAGCAATGAGTGTAGCTGACAAGAATTTAGTTCAAGTACCACCCAATGTCAATTCATAAATAAGTTCTAAATAGAGAGGGAGCAGCCTCTCAGAGAAGCTTTTCCCTGAGAAGTAGGCCCTGTGGAGTAGTAAAGCAGAGTTAGCACTTGAAAGCAGAGAAGATATGAAATAGTTTGTGATTCCCAGGAAATACAGTACTATAATATATTTCTCAATCTTTAACAGACTATTTAGTTAAAGAGTTTCTGTAGCATGAGAGAAATCTGATGACTGGTTAAGACTTAATCTGATTTAAATTATTTGTATGTTGAAACGGTTATCAAGAAGCTTACCTTTACTATACTAATCAATTTCCTGATATAGCATAATAAATATTAAGAGTAAGTGCAAGTCAGAATCCCACAAAATCTCTGAATTATTTTCCTTAGTTCTCTTCAATGTATTTTGTTAGATTTTCTTTATATTTTTTTGCTTTCAAAATTTATCTTTTACTTTGATAATGTCAAAAGTTATCTATTATGAACATTTCAATAAAAATGATATGTAATAGTTAATATCAAATTCTGAAATATAGTAAATGTTTAGATAATCAAAGAAATATACATTAAGCCATCACCTTCAATTATTTCACTAAAATAAACTTTCAAAAATTAAATAATAGTAATATGTTTAATTCAAAATGACTTGGATAAGTTTATTATATATTATATAAATATAATTTTATAGGTTAATATTTTGAAAAGTTACATTTTAAATTACATTTTGATTTAACTTTTCTCATCTTGTAAAGAAGTTAAAATTTTATGATTATTTTAGTTGCTGCCAAATAAAAATACACATATAATTCTATGAATGGTAAGTAAGTAATATTTTCAAATATGGATGCTTGCTACTGCTGGAAGGGTAAAAGGCTCTCAGCAAATAAGTATATGCTAACTATACAATATGAAATGCAAGATGATTATAAATGGTGCAATTCTTTCACATTATAACTAAAGATTAATATATATATAATGTTTCACAACAAATTTTAATTGTTATATGAAGCTTTGGAGATTTCAAGTACAATATTTCAAAGCACCTCCTTCCCCATGAGGGTAGGTTAAAAAGTAGAATAAAGCCTATGTATAATATTTCCCTTGTTCACACAAGAACCATTCATCTTGAAGTAAATTTTGGTTTAATTATAACTTTTCTTTTTTCAGGGAAGTTTCTGTCCTTAAAAAGCTAAAGAATTTTTTTCATTGATTAATATCTTAAGAATTCACTTACTTGTTCTGTAAAAACTTTATAAAACATCATTTTTTCTGAGACTAATATTACAAATTCATTACTTAATATTGTATACATTTTCTACACTCAATGACATTGGAAATTGGATTATGATTTTAGTAAAATTCAATAGCTTGTTTATGCATAACTCACTTCTGTACCATATAGTTCCTTATTCAAAAGTATACTCGATTATATCATGTCATGTAATGTTAAAAAATACAGATTCACTAGATGTGATTATCAGTTTGTGCAAAGCATGAAATAAGTATTAGCACTGTAAATTCAAGCTCATTCCTATCTCCTTAGTGATTATGTTGAAAGAGAGTTTGAGCTGCATAACCTCATTTATTACCTGGTTCACAAAGCTAAGCAATTTATTTCACTGAGGATATCATGTGAAGTTGCTGACTTTAAAAAAATTTACGTCACCTTCTTCTAAGTACTCAGTACAGAGAAAACCACAGTCCTATAAATGAACTGAAAGATACAGAGCAGGTTGAATAATATCATTGAGGAAAGCATAGAAACTGATAAAAATCATATTAGTTTAATACACATAGGAAGCAACATCAAAAGTAAAAACCAGAATATTTCCTTAGCTAATACTACACATGCTAAATCATTTGCAGGAAAATTCTGCATGTATTTTACATGTCAATGCCCAGCTTTTATCCTACCATCTCACTAAAATTTTTAAGTAAATAATGGGTAGATAATAAAAAGAATGATTAAATATGGTTTACAATTGGGCAATTTTATATTCTGCTTTAAAATTTTCTTAGGTATTTATTTCTTCATTCTTCAACAAACAGTTAATTGCTACTGGAACCAGACACTCACATAAGCACTGAGGATGCATTAAGGAAAAGATTGTTATTCTTTGGGCTACTTTTCCTAAAGTATCTGCCAGTGTACATTTTCCATAGCCCTGGATACAAGCCCAAATCATGGAAGAGCATACAAAAGTTCTAGAATCTGGCACAAATTTATAGCTCCAGAAGACCTAATGTCAAATCTGGGTTCAAAGAGTAATTAGTTGTGTGAACTTTGACATTTCCCTTTACTACTCTGAGCCAAAGTGTCCACATTTATTACAAGAGAATAAAATACCCAGGAGCTGTGAAATAATTGAACAAAATAGCATGAACAAAACGTTATCTAAAAATATTAGTACTTCTTTTGTGATTGCATAATGGGTGGAAACTTAGATAGAAAATAGCACTGTTATTCTTTCTAACTTCTACGGACTGTCAATTTTAATGACACATGTTTTTCTTCTCTTTCCTAGAATGGAAAATGTTCCATTTTCCTTAAGATGCAACAATCTATTTATTACAAAAAATACCCAATATAAAAATCAGCATACAGATTATCTCTTTTTTGTCCATCTCTCAAACATCTCAAAGGAAATAAAAGAATAAGATATTTCAAAGTAGAAGAATGAGAAATATAAAGGAGAGCTTTCATCCAACCAAGTGCATTGTGTTTTCTCCCCCAAAATATGAGCTTGCATTTTATAATGGCCTCATCTAGATTAATATACAAAGCTGTGACTTTGAAAGCAATAGATAGGTAGTTCTATAATGAATAGTAGGATGTATAATTGTATTCAGAACACAAATCGAAAAACGGAATTTTATTTTTTGTTGTAAAAATACTGTACAGCGGGGTGACAGTTACATGTGCGGGGTTACAGTTACATGAGCAAGGTAATGAATACATTTTGTTACCTCCTCCTTTGTTTTTCCCCTTCCATCCCTTCCCTCCCTCCCACCTCCACAACTACACCCCCCTATCCCCCCCACATGAATTGTAAAATTCGTTTTTCAACATAGTGTCTTGTACATCTCATTGTTACAATGGGTTAACCTGTATCACTATTGAAGCATTTTCTTTTTTGCCTTTCCCTCCCCAAATTAGAGAAGTGTATATACAAGATGCAGAGCACCGACATCAAAGTCAGTGAAAATACGGGTTATACCACGGGGGAAGAACATACAAAGAAACAAAAAAAATCACATGGTATATTACAAATATATTAGAAACAATAGCAAGCAAGAAAAAAACCACTTGTGCCCCATCTTGAGGTTCATTTCACTTAACATCGTCTTATCTGGTCATATGTGCATAGCTTTTGGCTTTTTCTGCTTGTCCCAGACATATACTAGTTGTTGAGAATAAGGGAAACCATGGGACCTATGTTTCTTTGGGCCTGGCTTAGTTCACTTAATATAATTTTTCCAAGTCTTTCCATTTCCTAACAAATGGGGCAATGCCATTCTTTCTGATGGAGGCATAGAAATACATATATATATATATATATATATATATATATATATATATCCGATTTTCTGGATCCATTCATCTACTGAGGGGCATCTGGGTTGGTGCCATGTCTTAGCTATGGTAAATAATGCTGCAATAAACATAACTGTGATGAAAGCTTTAGTATGGTTTGTTTATGATCATTTGGGTAAATGCCCAAAAGTGGGATTGCTGGGTCATAGGAGAGCTCTATGTGGAGTATTTTGAGAAACCTTCACACTTTTCCAAAGTTGTTGAACAAGTTTACACTCCTACCAACACAGCAATAAGACAAGATGAAAACATAAAGGGGATCCAAATAGGGAAAGCTGAAGTAAAATTCTCCCTCTTTACAGATGACATGATCTTGTATTTAAAGAATCCTACAGACTCCACTTCCAAATTACCCAAGCTGATTTGAAACTTTGGCAAAGTAGCAGGGTATAAAATTAACCCTCAAAAATCAATGGCTTTTCTGTATGCCAACAATGAGAAAAGATTGGCTGAAATCCGGAAAACAACTCTTTTTGTAATTAGCCCCACAAAAAATAAAATACTTAGGAATTAACTAAAGACATGAAGGACCTCTACGATGAAAACTTTGAAAACCAGAAAAAGGAAATGAAACCAGAACTTAGGAAGTGAAAAACCTCCCATGCTCCTGGATTGGAAGGATCAACATTGTGAAAATGGCAATACTTCCCAAGCATATCTACAAATTCAATGTGATACCTATCAACATTCCAACCTCATTCTTCAATGAAATAGAAGAAGCAATCCAAAAATTCATATGGAACAATAAAAGACCCCTAATAACAAAAACGATCCTTAAGAGAAAGAACAGTGCTGGAGGAAGATCAATACCAAATTTCAAACTCTACTACAAAGCCATCGTACTCAACATAGCTTGGTACTGGCACAAGAACAGACCTGAGGACCAATGGAATAGAATTGAAAACCCAGAAATGAACCCACATGCCTATAGCCATCTAATCTTTGATAAGGGAGCTAAAAATATAGAATGGAAGAAAGACAACCTCTTCAGTAAATGATGCTGGCAAAATTGGCTAATCACCTGTAGAAAACTAAAGCTAAACCCTTACATAGCACCCTGCACCAGAATCAACTCCAAATGGATCAAAGATCTCAGAGTCAAAGCATACACTCTGAAATCATTACAGGAAGGAATAGGATAAACCGTAGGTCTCCATGCCCCAGGCTGAAATTATCTTAATAGAGACCTAGAAGCACAACGAATCAAAGAAAGATTGGACAAATGGTATTGCATAAAGCTGCAAAGCTTCTGCATGGCAAAGGACATAGCTAGCAAGATCAATAGAAAGCCCAGGAATTGGGAGAAGATCTTCACTAGTCATACAAGGGATAAGGGTCTCATATCTAAAATATACTTGGAACTCAAAAAAATTAAATCCCCCAACAACAAATCCTCAAAAAAACCACTGCCCAATAAACAAGTGGGATAAAGGCAAAGAGAAACTTCTCTGAAGAGGAAAGAAGGATGGCAATACAAATTCAAAAAATTAAATCCCCCAACAACAAATCCTCAAAGAAACAACTGCCCAATAAATAAGTGGGCTAAAGACTTAAAGAGAAACTTCTCTGAAGAAGAAAGAAGGATGGCCAATAGACACATGAAGAAATGCTCAACCTCCCTAGCCATAAAAGAAATGCAAATCAAAACAACATTGAGATACCACCTCACCCCAGTTAGAATGGCAAAAATCAAGAACTCTAAGATGCTGGAGGGGATGTGGACAGAAGGGAACCTTACTTCATTGTTGGTGGGAATGTAAACTTGTTCAACCACTTTGGAAAGCAGTCTGGAGGTTCTTCAAAAGACTTCACATAGAGCTCCCCTATGACCCAGAAATTCCACTTTGGGGCGTTTACCCAAATGTTTACAAATAAGACCACACTAAAGCTACCAGCACAACTATATTTATTGCAGCATTATTTACCATAGTTAAGATATGGAATCAACCCAGATGCCCCTGAGTAGATGAATGGATCAAGAAAATGTGGTATATATACACAATGGAATTCTATGCCTCCATCAGAAAGAATGACATTACCCCATTTGTTAGGAAATGGAAAGGCTTGGAAAAAATTTTATTAAGTGAAGTAAGCCAAGCCCAAAGAAACATAGGTCCCATGGTTTCCCTTATTTGCAATATCTAGTATATGTATGAGTCAAGCGGAAAAGGTCAGAGAATATTATGTTAGGAAAATGAACCCTTAGATATGTATTTTAATGTTTTTTTCTTTCATGCATTTGTTTCTAACGCATTTATAAGATTATTTCTTTGTTGCTTTGTATGTCCCTCCCCCACAGTATAACCCCTGCTTTCACTATATTTGATGTCGGTATAATTTGTGGAGGAGGTGGGGAAAAACAAGTCGTTTAAGGATACAGGTGGACCTGTTGCAACAATGAGAAGTACAAGTTGTCATGTGGAAAACTAACTTTACAACTTTGGTGGGGGGGGGGATTAGTTGGGGGGGGAGGCTGGGAAGGGATGTGAAGGGTAAACAAAGGAGGAGGCTGCAATGCTTGATAAGAAATGTACTCATTATCTTGCCCATGTTATTGTAACCCCTCTGTACATTATGTTCACAAAAAATAAAAAGTAAAATAAAAAAAGAATGGCCAATAGACACATGAAGAAATGTTCAACCTCTCTAGCCATAAAAGAAATGGGAATCAAAACAACATTGAGATTCCACCTTACCCCAGTTTGAATGGCTATGATCAAGAACTCTAATAACAACAGATGCTGGAGGAGATGTGGCCAGAAGGGAATCCTAGGGAATTTTATTTCTTTGGAGTGGTGTGAATGATTGGAAGCCTTTTATATTATGATCTAGAGCTGTACACATTTCTCTCTGCATAACTTTCCCCCATGTTGTCCAGGGCTACTTGCTGGAGAGTATCGGTCACAGCTTAGATCTTCCTTCTCATTGCAATCATTGTGTTCTAAGCACAGCTACATAATCAGATTTCTCAGTCAGAGTGGGGTACTATAAAGTACAACAAAAAGAGTACAAGGCTGTTGATTGTATAGAATTTTTATAATGGTATCAAAATATATGTGAATATCATGGTTTGTATTATGCTATTCTATTGGGACCTTTGTAGAATAAATCTGAAGATTTATTGTAGGGAAGCCTAACAGAGTTTCTTCTTGTGTTCCTTCGAAGTTCTCACTTATTCCAAACAAGTGGTTATGGTACATAAAAACTGATGAGAGTCAGAGGCCAAATTCGGGGAATTTCATCTGCTGGTAGGATGAGATCACTGAGTCAATGATCTAACCTGATTCATAGACTCTGGAACAAGGTATCTCATTTGATGAGCAAGATAAAATGAAGGTTGTACATTTCCAAAAACAGCTAATGATTTTCATGCTAGTCAAAGCTGATTTCCTCTCTATTTTTTAAAAAAGAGGATGAAATAAGGAGGAAAATAGCAGGCAAGGAATTTTTGCTAGAAGTCTGACTTGACAGAAAGACTGGTGAACGTGTTTGCTTGTATTTTCAGAGTCTGAAAAAATAATTCAGCACAGCTTTAACTGTGACCTTTGGTTATCTCCCTAATCCTTGCTTACCCAAGATGAGTAATAAAACTGCCCTTTGCAGAATCTATATCTTTAGAAGAAACCTCAGAGACCAAGTTCAAAGGTGAAGAAGAAGAAGAATCAGGCAGCAATAGAACTTGATGATCTGTTTTTTTTACTCTCAACTGGAAAAGAAAATAATTTGGGAGTGATATGAGAATGGAAAGTCTTGAGTGACATTTGTTAAATAATTTTCATATTATTCTGAAAAAACTAATATAAATATACACCAATGATGCTTTTTAATGACAGCTGACCTTATATGAAAAGATGGAAAATAATTTTAGATGTTTTTAAACACTTTCATATCACACAGAAAATGACCTATATATTTGGGAGAATTATATTCTATACATACCTTGTCAATTAATTTGCCCTGAAATTGTGATGAACGGGAATTGTCTACCTTATTTTACTGTTAAAATATGAGACATAGAAAGACCAAAGATTTTTCTCAAGGTTGCATTATTAGCAAGGAAAATACTCAAGACTTGAAGATCACATTGTCTACAAACAGAAGAACAAAGATATGAACTAGATATTTGGATGTTCCTCAACCTGTCTGTCTAGGTGGCTGGGCATTTTCAAGTTTAGCAGATTATCTGGAGCTTTATTATACATTTATTTGGATTGTTGCAATGTACTCAGTTTCAGTATAAATACTGAGATCCAGGGAATTTTATTGCTCTAAGTCTAAAGATAATAGTTCTCAAAGTCGGTATAGTAGGTGTATAATGCAAGCTTGAGGGAGAAGATGACTTGTGAAGTTACATCAATGATAGTTGAAGCCTATTCTAGAAAGATGTTTAAGCATAAGATGATTGCAAGACTCCTATTTTATAAGCCTTTTATAAAATGGAATGACTTCATACATTAGAAGTGTTTACATTAGTGCATGTCATAGTTTTCTAATACTGTTATCTTTAGTTATATATGGAAGAACTCAGAGACAAAGCAGAGAATGAAGTTCATGGAAGCCAATAGAATTGTCCAATGTGATAGACTAAAACTACAAATGATAAGAGAAATCATTCATTTTCCAAGTGTCTTTTCCACACTTCAGGAAAGACAAAAGGTCAGTATTGTGCCACCTGCAGAAAAAAAATTAACTGCAGTTTGTCTAGCAGGTGGCTGTATGCATTGCCCTGCTCAGGACTGGAACAGGTTCCTCTTTTTGGTACAACACCCAGAGGACTGGATCTGGGAGCTGCCACAGTGCCCAAAACTATTAGTAGAAAGAATCAGAATACACTGGAATTTCCTTGGAATGTGTCCTGATTTCTTGGGAGTCTGATAGGAAGAGTGGAAGTCATCACTGGTTACGTATTGAAGGAATAATTGGATGTCAGGGAAAAAAAAAGAATTAACCTAGAGTACAAAGGAGGAAGGTCAGAAAGAGTACAAGATTTTCTCACTAGACTTTAGACCTGTGAGATATTTGGAACAGACACAGCCTAAAGGAAAGCCTTCATAATCTCTCAGGAGGAATCAATACACCTTATTTTTTATTTTCTTTTGTTATCTTTACAGAAAAGATTCATCGTTTCCATGTGTCCTTGAGCCTATCACAAAAGACAAACCAACCTTCAGTTTGTGTTGATGTTTTAGTTCAAAAGGCTAATGGACCTGAAAGAATATTAATTCCAGATCTCATAAGGGAGGACAAATATCTAATGCCTAATGTATCTTTCATTCCCACATTGGATCCTAGCAGCAAGCAGTTGGGTTTGTTCTGTTAAGAGCATGGGCGATAGAGTTTCTAAGAAAAGAATGTGAGATGAAGGGAAATTTCACTGGAGGAAATCATTTATATTATAATTCTGCAAGTATGAAACTTTTCCAGTTCTGCTCATTCAAGTACTGTGATAGAAGGTATTACCTAAAAAAAATTGCCCTTAAATAGGAACTGTGAGTCTGATTGCTGTCCTAGTTTCGCCTTTGCCTTTGGCCCTTTGTATTTTGATGTGCTCTCTCTCTCTCTCTCTCTCTCTCTCTCTCTCTCTCTCTCTCTCTCTCTCTCTCTCTCTCTCTCTCTCTCTCTCACTCTCTCTCTCTGTATTATTTTTTTCTTCGCTATTCTTTCTTTCATTCTTTTTTCTTTAACTAGTTAACAGAATGCAGATTTACTTTTAAATGGCATTTTTGATTTCCTGGAGCTAAGTCTCTTTTATTAAAATAAGTAGAAGGTAACCAAATTTTCAATGCAATATATGTTTCAGGTTTTTATTCTTCGTCTTACTAAGTGCAAGTTTATATTGCATTTAGAAATTATATCTCCCTACATTGAAAATGAACTAAAAAACTTCTGGGTTAGGGATGAGAGGGAAAACTGGGGTAGAGCAAAGGAAGGGGTGACATTGTCCAAAAAGAAATGTACTCTTTACCTGACTTACATACTATAGCCCCTCTGTATATCACCTTTATAATAACAATTAAAAATTTAAAAAACAGCTATATTCTCATTGGCTGGGAGATAAGAAAACGAATTCAGTTACAAATACTAAATATATAAAGCATAATATTCTTTGGGCTACTGTTAGAACCTTTAAACTTTTTTTCTGTGTGTATGTGCTATATGTGTGCATTTGATGAGCAAGGTCTTCAAATTATAGCTGTGATATAGATCATTATATATCATCTTGCACCAGAATCACATGTCAGGGACTCTATGGAGAGCTCAAATAGTATAATTCTTTCAATAGACTAAGGTAAAGCTAATGAAATACATACTATCAAATGAGTACCTGCAATAGTGAAGGTGGAGCCAAGGGGGGAGGAGTAGAAGAATGAAGGGGGGTAGGGTGGATAATGCAGGCAAGAATTCCTTGTGTATAACAGAGTTGAGAAATATAAGGGAAGGAGTGGATCCAAGAAGGGTGAAGATGTTGAGGGGACAAAAAATATCATAATGCATTGTACACATAAAATGCTGTGTTGACATAGGTCAAGGAGAAGGGGAAAAACAAGTCGTTTAAGGATACAGGTGGACCCATTGCAACAATGAAAAGTACAAGTTGTCATGTCGAAAATGAACTTTTCAACTTTGGGGAGGGCGGGGGGAGGCTGGGAAGGGATGTGATGGGTAAACAAAGGAGGAGGCTGCAATGTTTGATAAGAAATGTACTCATTATTTTGCCCATGTAATTGTAACCCCTCTGTACAGTATGTTCACAAAAAAATCTTGAATAAAAATAAAATAAAATGCTGTGTTAAATGTCAAGAACATTTGATACATAGCCTAAAATTAAGTGGGTTGGAAGGAGTGAGTGAGAATGTTGAAACGGGCGACTTCGATCAAAATGCACTGTATTCATAAAGTGCTTCAGTGAATAGCAACTCATTTGTACAGCCACTTAAAGATACTGAAAATATTCAGTGAAAATCTAACTCAATAATTTCAGGATTTTTGTGTGTATATGTGCCAGTACTAGGACTTTAATCCAAGACTGTGGTTCTGTCTCCTTCACTTCACTTTGGCTGAAGGTTAATCCTTTACCCCAGAACCACTTCTGGATTCTCCTCCTCTCTTCTCTTCTCTCCTCTCCTCTCCTCTCCTCTCCTCTCCTCTCCTTTTCTCTCCTCTCCTCTCCTCTGCTCTCTTCTCCTCTCCTTTGCCTGCCCTTCTCTCCTCTTTAATCTCTTCATTCCTCTCCTCTCATCTTTTTTTCTTTTTTTAATTTTTTTTGAGTCTCATGGATTTTTCTTGTTTGAGCTGGCTTTGAACTGTTATCCTCAGAGCTCAGCCTCCTGAGTAGCTTGGGTTACAATCACAAACCACTAGTGCCCAGCTAATTTGGAGATTTTTTTAATATTACATATTTCCCACAATTAATCTAAGTGGCAAATTCACTGGTAATTCTCCAATTTTTTATGTATAATGATGAATTTAAAATACTTAAAATAGTTTAGATAACATTAAACATAACTTCTTGCCTATGTCATTCATGATGTGGCTATTTATCTTTGTAAGTTCACTCTTTTCACTCCTAGACATGCAAGCTTCTGAATAGTTACTACTTAACTCTTCTGATGATGGCTGTAAGTCTTTCTTAGGAAAAGATGAACAACCATTGTTTTCTGGTCATGTCAGGTTTAGCAATTGGAATGCTTTACATGAACTAGGAATAGCCTATGTTTTCTGTAGAGCACTGTAGGGTTTAATCATCACATCCTGATTGTCAAACGTTTTTTTCAACCAGGCTTTCAAATGCCACCCTCAAAGATAGATGAAGGGCTGCACATAAAGCAGGAAACCTAGACATATTTATGTAAAAAAAAATCCCTTAGTCATCTAACTTGATTTCAAATGTAGCCAGAGAGCATGATATCTCAGAACAAGCTTCTGGATTCCATCATTTGCAATCTTTTAGAACTATCAATAACGATGAGCAAAGCCATCACTGGATGAGTAACTTATGTCTTGGTGCTTTCATGAATGTGATCACTGTACTCTGTCTTCTGCAGTGAGCACAGTAAAAGTCTATTCCATCACTACCAATACTCTTGTGAACTGCAGACTAAAGACAGCATAGGTGGCAATATTGACATCTAGGAGTTGATCAACCAGTAAGGCCTTATACATGGACTTTCACTCAGCTCCAGTCTAAGATGCAATAGGTAGTTGTTAGTGCAAGACTAGGACCTTGTCTTATATGCAGTTTAGATAGAAATCACTAGCATTGTCATCATGACAGTGCTTCTTGATAGCATGGTCTCACACAGTTGCACAAGAGAAACAACATGCAAGGTAAAGGAAATGATTCATTTACCAGGCCACCTTCACGGAGGCCACCTTCATGGAACTGGAATCTAGTTATTGGGAATCCAAGATAATGTCATAGGTATGAGTCCATGATCTTGATAGAAATTCTAGTGAAATGCTACAGGTAGTTTTTTTTTAAGTGTTAAGAGAGGTGGTGAACATTTTCAAGGAATAATGTGATAGCTGAGGTTCATGCACTCATAACATGAGTTATGCTCTAGGTTTGGACCATTCAGTGTAAAAGTCAGGATCAACCCATCCTCATCTCAAGCACTGGGAACTTTTGAGGAAGTTAAGATGAGGACTATGAAGTGCAGTGCCCAGGACATAATTCTTATTTCACTCCTGAGGCAATAATAGAGTGTAAATAATCTAGATATAGTCTTAATGCAGATAGTTTATTTCTTTCCATCTCCTTCAGAAAAGAAACTCATTTAAGTTTCTGAAGAAGGATAGCATTTTATGGTCAAATTGTATGATATTTACGATCCAGATTTTAATGCCTCCCTCTTTGAATATTGGTGAAGTTTGAGAACATCAATTTCTCTGATGAGTGCTGGGGTTGAATTTTAACGTGTAAAATGAGGATGATCCTCAATTTCAGCTTTATACTAATGATCACTGGTATTAGTCACTTATTTGTGGATAATATGTAGTTTAAGAAAAATAAAGTACTCAGAGTAAATTAAGCTTATATAAGTATAGTATACTTTTGCCATAGTATTTCTGGAGGAAATTTCCCTAAATTTGTAAAGGCTGTCCTTGGACCCTCAATTGTACATTGAGAAACTCAACAGTCATGAGAAATTGTGATCTCTTTCAAAGTGTTTATAGGAGAGATTTTTCAGTGAAAAACTTAAATTCTTTATCCCTTGGAACCTTGACATTTCTTCATTTCTTAAAATTATTATTATGATATTTTTTGCATCGAATGGATACTTTACCTAGTCGTTTCAGTATGAAATGGTTTCTAAATTGTATTCATAGCAATTGAGGAAAAGTGCTGTTATCTAATAAACTCTAGTATCTTCCTCTGTCAGGTTATGACCTTGCCATTCCAATCAACATATGGTTACCTGGTAACAAGAGTGGTTTTAAGTTAAAATACCTATTTTTTCTTGTTTCTATGCCAACCACTGTGCCCAAATCTTCTTTTCTTAATAAATACAGAATTAACAGACAATAAACTCATTTATGATAAAATAAGCAGAATAAATATGTATTAGATTGTTTTAAGAGCTTTTTATAAGGTCACCTAATTACACAGCATAATAAATGTGATATTTCAAATATTTAGAAAAATTTTGTTTATGTGAGAAAAATTAAAAACATTAAGATTTTCTTTTTGGATAGCAGTCTTTCATTTAAGCCTTAGAGCATGATTCTAAGTGAAATAGAAAACTGAAAACAGAAAGAAATCAGGATTGTAAATTGATTTTTCTAAGCATATTAATTGAACTCTAATATACTCTAAGCTTTATAGTATTAAAATGTCATTGGATAGTATAAAGTACAAGAGATACTATTAAAAGGAAAAAATAAAAATTCAATATTATAAGCAAGATATTCAGAAGCATGCCACATTAGTATGAGAGTCATAAACAAACTTCTTATATTATTGTGTTATGGGCATACAATTGTCTTCAGAAGTATTACTTTATATTCTTCATGGTTTTGGGTGGTTGATTTAGGTAGCAAGAACTCAGGATGAAGGTTGTAGCTAAGTGAAATCTCCTCAATAAGGAGACTTCCCTGGGACACTCTAAGAGTCCTCAAAATCTTTCATTTTCTCCATTGTCTGTTTTACCATTTTATTTTTTCATATAAATCTGGATTAATCCAAATATAATGTTCAGTCATATGTTCAGTTGTATTTTTAAACTAATAATTCTGTATTCTGCATGCCGATTCTGAAAACAACATGAGTGTCTCCTCTTCCTTCATTACAATGATTGAATGTGGGTAGTAATTTGAAAACAACAACAACTGTAATTTGGGCTGGCTTTGATGGTTCACCCTTGTAATCACAACTACTTAGCATGCTCAGATCCTAAGGATCAAGACTTGAAATCTGTCTAGGCAGAACAGTCTGTGAGACTCCATCTCCAATTATTCAGAAAAATAGAGTTCTGAAGGAAGTGTGGTTGAAGAGGTTGAACAACAGTCAAGCAAGCAAGGCAAGTAAGTGTGAGTTCAAACTCTGTTTTACACACACACACACACACACACACACACACACACATATATATACATAATAGGTGTAATATAGAATATAAAATATATGTTATAATATTATATATAATTTTCTTTAACTGAGAGAATGTAAAAATAATGGGACAATTTGTACATGACTCATGGAATTAGATACATAGATTGCAAAATATTGCCAGCATTTTACTTGCTAGACTTGGTAAAAGAAATTGAAGACTTTCAAGGAGAGAGCTGTCTCTGATGACAACTTAATCGTAGACACTGGCTGATCATGAACAGAGGCTCCAGGTACCCTTACCTGGATCTTGACTCAGAGGAACAGTGAGGCTATTAAAACAGGATCTTCAAGCCCCTAATTTTGTGATTTATATTCTATTAATTCGATAAAGGCAATAATTAACTAGTTAACAAATGCAAAGAGGATGTCATAGCTGGGACACCGAAATGTCTTTTCATCTTTTACAAAATGACTGTATTTCTTAACAACTTGATTCTCTTCACCACTATACTGAACAATGACTAATTTACCCCAAAGAAATTTTGTTTGTAGGTTAAAATAAATGTATTAGGTGGCAGTTTTTGGACAACATTCAAATTTATGTATGTTAATGTAAGGGATGAAATGCATATCATGACTCTTATTATAATTAGTCTGTAGTATCTCCCTGGAGCAACATGGTTTTTATAGAGTCAACAGAGCTAATACATTCAATGTACCTTGTACATTATCTGGATCTCATGTTAAGAAAGTGGTAATTATATGTTCCAAAGTGAATTACTAAACAGTCTGGGATAAAAAAGACTGGAAGACTAGGATAAACATGGTAGTTACATTGGAATCAAGAATTGGAAGGATTAACTTCCAAGGGCAATCTAGGTGAAAATATAACAAAACTCTTCTTAAATAAAAACAACCAAAAAAACCCCCAAAACACTAAAAACAAAAACGAGCTAAGTACAATAGCATGCTTTTGTAATCACAGTTACACAGTACAGGTAGGATGATTTTGTTCTTAGGCAAGTGGTCCAAAGAAAAGAGATCTATCTGAAAAACAACCATAGACTAAGGGTCAGAGGGTAAAGCTCTATCCTAGCAAGTACAAGGCTCATTGTTCAATTCCTAATCTTTATTACTGAAAAAACAATTAGGACATCCACAAAATCAAAATAGTCTGAATCCTTTAAGGCTCACCCTTTAAGATGTGTACTTTGACAAATGCTATCCTCTACCTCAAGAAGTATTTTCTATAAATCCTGTGTGTCTCACTGGATCATATTGCCCCAGAAAATTATTAATGTGATGGCAATTTTGCAAAATGTTTATGATCTCTAGTAAAACCACTATGTAATTACTAGCATTTCACAGTTTTGGGTTAAGCAGCATTTACCGATTTTGCTATTGGGGTGATTTAATGGTATGTCAAATTTCCAGGATGGTAAAATACCTTCAGGTAGGCAATATCTTTCATCCACAAATCCCTGCTATGTATAGTTATCAAAACATATCATTACAAGCAAAAAGCAGAGAGATAGAAGTGAACAAATAATGCATTATTCAAAAACAGTTTTTTCCCTTCTGCTGAAGGCTTTCTCAAAACCTTTTTTTTCCCTTACGACATGCCCAGAAGCATGCATTTAGATTAGTTTATTAACAAGATCATCAATCACAAGTCCATGTTTAAAGATGTCTAGCTGATCAGCAAGTACAAAGATTGCCCATGGGAAGATGTGGAATCTAATATAGTTGCAATGTATTAGTAATTACAACAATGTATCAATTTGTAGTTCAGCAAAATAAAAAATAAGGTACATATGATTAATATAATTTATAATTTAAACTATATTTGCAAATATAATCATGTTTATATTTATTTCTCTTAGGAAAAATTGACTGATTTATTAACATTTCAAAGTGAATTATCTAGCTATAGTAATTCTTATTAAAGATTGAAGCTACACATACAACTAATTATCTATCCTATTTTATGGGTAAGAAAATTAAGAGATTCACATAAGATTAAGGTCAAAGAATGCATTTTAAAAAATCACCTAAGCTGATCTTTTCCCATAGTCAGATAGCTGGATAGAATCAAAGAAATCCTTTTGTTCTAATGATGTTTTTATAATTACATTGTTAATAGTATATATATATTATTTAGAAAAGGAAATTATACAGTATATATAATATATGTGAATTTGAATAATACCATTAATATGGAAGAGCACAAAAACTCATCCTCTATTCAATAAACACTATTGATTTCATTTCTCTTAGCAAAGAATCTAAATTTCAGTATGTGTTATTTATGCATTTGTATATAAAAGCTTTTTATTAAAATTATGTGTAAGATATTAGATATAAATGTAGAACTTGCTTTGGCAATTTTTAAAAATATATGCCTTTAGAAATGTTGGCAACAGCCTATATTCTTCAATCACTGTGACAATTATAAAGTTCTTATTTATAAATCACGTATTGTAGTTTTTATTTCTGCAAGAAAATTCTTGAAGTTTCCATAGCAATTACAAACTTCAAAGAACTGAATGAATGAAAGATGAAAGCAAGATGGTGGTATTATTGTTTTCTATTTCAAACATCTTGTATACTAGGTATTTTGCAGAAATCAGTAATATTACCAATTTATTTTCTGGAAATATGAAAAAGAACCTACTCTAATAATAAACCTAAGTCTATACTGTACATTGTTCACTTATGAATATTTCTATTTCCTTTTTGAAAGAGAAAACAGAGTAGTCAAAATACTGGGGACAAACTTTTTGGAAACAGCTAACAGTTATGAGATCAAGATTTGAATCTATACAAGAGACAAGGATTTATCTTAGATTAAAAAAATGACTTTTCCCAGGCATCAATGCTTTATATGTGAATTGGGATATTTCATCTTGCATGTCCCTCGTGTGGACAATTCTGTGATATGATACGTAAGTAGAACTACTTTGTAAAAAAAGAAAAAAGAAAAATGCAAGGATTTCTCCATCTAATATTTAATAGAAAACATTTACTTTTAGGCTCCAAATGACTATGTCTTCCTAAATTGATCCTGGAAATCGGGGAGCACCTTACTTAAATAGTAACAGGATTTTGCAGATGTCAGTAAAATATGGATTTAAGATTGAAAAGCTGTCCTGGATTATCATGAGGCTATTGATAAAATATAGGGGAGAGGATGGAGATCAGAGATAAGTGTCGATGACAGCAGAGAAAGTGGATAGAAAATGTTAAGCTGGAGGCTTTCAAAGCCCTGGAAAAGGGCAGTAGTGCTCTCCCACCACCTTCAGAGAGAATGTGTGCCTGCTGACACCACAAATCAAGATTTCTGGCCTCCAGATGTATAAAAGTAAATTTGTGCTGTCTTCAAGCCACTAGTTTGTGATTACTTGTTACAGTAACACTAGGAACCTCATATACCCACCTTAATATGCCCTTACAAAAAATGGATGAATATAGATATTTGGATCATATTCCTTTTTGGGATGCAGGGGATCTGGAGATATAATGATTCCTACTTGCTATTTTAACTACTTTTTCAGTGAGTAAATGTTTAAAATTGTGTAAATTTGCCACCTTTGAGAGGCAGGTGAACAATTTCTAAGCATTTGGTTTTCTTTCAGAAATTAATTTCCCATAAATATATACTCCAGCTTTCTAAATTTGAAATATGAAAATTACTGCGACAAAAAGGATTCTGCCATCCTGTAGAGTATATCACAGTATTTGGTTTTATTTTATATGTTTGGCTGAAAATTAACAAAATATGTACACTATATTATAAATATATCAACATACTTGTCTTAAAATAAATATATATAGCTTTAACTATATGTGTGTATGTATGTTTCCTAAATAAACTATCAGTTGTTTTATTTTGATATTTTTTGTGGGACATGCTGTGATTTCCACACAACAGAAGAGCATGTAAACTAGTCCATGACTTCTCATGATATCCTACAGCATGGATTTTATATTTCAGGTTTTGTTCACAAACCCCAGGTCTGTGTTTTAGGAATGTTTACCCTTCTGTGCCACATTTGTAAGTGTGAAGAAACATTTTATAATAATTTGTTGTTTGAAGGATTATATGGACTAATGTGTACAAAACTTTAGTATCTGATTCGCTTAATGTTTTAAAACTGATGCCTTAGGTCTTATTAGTGGTGTTCTTTTTTCATCTTCAAGAAGTCCAGGTGGCAAGATTTTGTAAAATAGATCCTTGTATTGCATTATAAGACTTGTATGTGTGTCTTATCATGAAATATACGCATTCTTAATCTTGAAAGGTATCTACAGAATCTCTTTCAGATTCTACCTCACTTACCCAGAGAAAATGTGAGTTTCAAAAATGATCTATATAAGCTGGAACGTAGCTTTAAGTCAATATTCCCCCATCCCTCTTTATTTTATTTTTATTATTGTTATTGTAGGCATGATATACAGATAGGTTACAGTTTTATAAGTTTTTCCCTCCTGTCCCACCTACAATCTGTATAGTTAATCTTCCATATAGTGTCTACTGAATACCCCTGTTGTATTTGTTCCACCCTTTCTTCCACCTTTTCTGTGGCCTGCCTTTACCATCCCCAAACAAATTAATGAACAAGACAAAAAGAAAGGAAAACAAAAATAGCCAGCACAGCAACTAAAAAATTCCTAGGACATTACAAGTTATATAGGTCTCTAGACATTCGCATAATGAATATGCATAAGAACGGATGAAAAGCCTCAAGAGCTATGGCTTTATTATCATATAAAGTAATATTGTATGAAATGAATTCCAAGTAAAGGCAGGAAGAGACTTTTTTTAGTCCCTCTTATTTTTAAAACAGCTCATTTTGAGAGATAAGTCACTTGAAATCTTAAATAATTTAAATTTTATACTTATATATACTAAGAGTTTTAAGAATTGTATTTTTACAGCAGTCTCACATAAGTCAACCTGTTATGTGGAATGTTAATTTCAAATGAAAAGATTCAGTTTTATCCAATCCATTAGTGAATCATGTATGATTAAATAATATTTTGACATATGAAATATCATTTTCCTATAATATTTTACAAACCCTCATTTTTAAAGGATAGGATATCAAGGATCTACTTTGGCAGAACTGGTAACAGTGAAGTCTAACTTTTTGAGTGCTATACTGAGTGACCTCATTCCATTATAAGTAGCAATGAGTGTTTAACAATCTCTAAACAAAGCCAGGTGCTGGCTCACACCTGTAATCCTAACTACTCAGGAGGCTGAGATCTGAGGATTGTGGTTCAAAGCCAGCCCAGGCAGGAAAGTTCGTGAGACTCTTATCTCCAATAAACCACTAGAAAACAGGAAGTAGTGTTGTGGCTCAAGTGATAGAGCACTCGCCTTGAGCTGAATAGCACAAGGACAGCACCCAAGCCCAGAGTTCAAGCCCCACACAAAAAACAAAAAAAAAAAACAAAGAATCTCTACACAAGTATCACAGAAACATTAAAACAATTCTTATATTTGGATTATACTCTGCTTCTTTTCAACAACGTTGTAGCATATTACTATAGTAATAAATCACATGATGTTAAAATAATTGGATTATTCAAGAGTATTGGAGGACTGGGAAATAGCAAAGATATCCTGGAGACTCTAGTATGAGAATCAGAGTAAAAGTCACACCTGTGCTGTATGGCTAATGTGAGTCACTCAGTAAAGTGGTATAGAAAGATCAAGACAAATGCATTCTGTCATTTGGTTCCATGATACTTGTCTAAAATACCCATTCTTCTGTGGACAAAGAGTGATTTAATTTTATCTGTGAATTTATGACTATATCCAGTTATCTTGCTACCTGGAGGCCCATATTTACCATGTTTTTCAGCCAATAGATTTTTCAAAGTCAGGCCCATATATGTATGTTTATGGGTGTAGGTTGAGATGAATAGGGGGAATAATTGTTATTTCAATATATCCTGTGATTGTCCCTGATTCATCAATGGAAAATTCACCCACCTTCACTGATAAGCCACAGCTGTGTAAGATGACAACACAGCCTCAGTATTCTAAATATCACTTTACCTTCATTTGGTTGCAATTTCATATAGCCAATATAACACCAACAATACCTCACTCCTCAGTACCTACACTTCTGTGTTTCAGTGCTTCTGTATTTCTGTTTTTCTATACTTTGTGTTAGCATCAATCAATTTTACAAGAAGATTCCATTTGGCATGTCCCCTTCTATGGTCTCTATCATCCATCTCCCCACTTCCCAAACCAGCTTCTCTACAAACTTCCTTGTTTCATATTCACATATGTACATAACACATTTACCTGTATTCGTTCTTTTTTGTTTCCACATTTTCTCAATTTAATCATAATTTAAAAAAAAAAGTGTGCAAATACGGGGCTTGAACTCAGGTGCCTCAAACTGACTTGGCATTTTTTTGCTCAAGGCTGCTACTCTACTACTTGAGCCACATAGTTCCACTTCTGGCTTTTTACTGGTTAGTTAAAAATAAGGGTCTCATGGATTTTTCTACTTGGTCTGGTTTCAAACCGAGATACTCATATCTCAGTCTCCTGAGTATCTCATGAGAGGCTCATGATTATAGGAATGAACCACCAGACCCTAGCTTCAATCTTATGTCTTTCATTATTACTTCTCTAGTCACACAAGAAAATGAGTAACAGTTCTCCTTGCTCAGACAAAATGTCTGATGTAAATGAATCAAAGGGAGGAAAGATTTATTTCTACTCAAGATTTCAGATGGTCAGTCACTGCTTCGCCCTATATATTTGAACAGAACATAATGTTGGTTGGAATCTGTGGAGTCAGATGCTGGTTACTTCATGGCAGAAAACAAGTAGAAAAAAAAACAATACAAAAGGGCCATGCCAAGACAGAGTATTTAACTTCTTCCTAGACTTGATCTCCTACTTTTCACTCCCTCCCACTGATTCCATAATGTTGGGAATCTATCGTAGGATGAGTCCGTTCAATAGACAGAACGCTCAGGATCCAATCACCTTTGGAAATGTCATCACAGACTCTCACAGGTCTGCTGAATGATTTTTCCTTTCATCAAATTGACAATCAAAATTAAAATCGCATACGTAAAGACACATGTTAATTATGTGTCCCATAGCATTGGGATTGTTGTCAAATTCAAGCAGCAAAATTTCAGTCTACACAAGTGCTATAAAAGCTGAAAAGATTCTCTTTCTATGAGGTCCCTTTAAGTTCTAGTATTGTGGGAAAAATAGATTCTTCCTAATCAGTAAAGGTCAACCAGATGTGGCCAGAGTGCCACTATCAATGCTTTTTCTGAAGATAAAAAGGATTTTTCTTCTACCTTAGCCCAATCTTATACACACACACACACACACACACACACGAGAGAGAGAGAGAGAGAGAGAGAGAGAGAGAGAGAGAGAGAGAGAGAGAGAGAGAGAGAGAGAGAGAGAGAGAGAGAGAGAGAGAGAGAGAGAGAGAGAGAGAGAGATACAACCTTTTGGAGAGTGGCAAGTAATTGAACTCCATGGAAACCTATATAAACATTAATACCATTTATAGAAAAAATAAGCTTGCCCATCTAAAGTCATAAGAAGTTATATAGTTCAGTATGCCATATGCATCTATGTGGTATAACTCTTCGCTATGTGATATTCAATTGAGTTCATTTAGTCAATAGAATGCATCAATAAACCACACATACTGAAGTAGACTTGCTT
This sequence comes from Dipodomys merriami, assembly GCF_024711535.1. NCBI lineage: Eukaryota > Metazoa > Chordata > Mammalia > Rodentia > Heteromyidae > Dipodomys > Dipodomys merriami. The sequence goes on along the minus strand of NW_027203493.1, from coordinate 14,158,423 downwards.
AGTACAGCAGTTCAGCTTTGTTAGAAAAAAAGTTAGTACACTTTACTATTTAACGACATATCAATTATAGATATTTACCATTGTCCATTAGCATAGTAAAGATAAAATCCATATGTATATAAGTAAATACAAAGATAAAAACTTTTGGAGTATATTACTTTCTTGATTAAACATTTCTGAAAACTAAATTAAATGCAGTATTAAGAGAGACTCATTTCAAGGCTGTTGGAATGAATTTAACTGTTAATGCCTCTCAAGGTAACAAACCTTGCTTGCCTGCACTTTGACAATAGTCATACATGAGGATATTTTGTGTAGCTTTTCTTTCCATTGCTATCTGACATTGCTACTTGTTTAATAAATCATATGTTAATACAAAAATTGAGCACACATTTATCAGATTTGTCATATATCATATTGAACATTAGACATATAAAGTATGAAATGAATGATAGGAATCAAAATATCTAAACTAGTATATTATATGTATTTTAAATCTGTTCCAACTTTATTCTTTATATCATTCCAACTTATACATTTTGAAACAGTTATAGAGCTGACTTTCATATGAACTTATGCATTCTTTCATTCAGGAGCTTTAATTAAGCAACTTGTGTATATTAGAGATGGTTTGCAGGACTAAGGATACAGCCTTGAAAATTTTTCCTTCTGAAATGAAGTTTGTATTTCAACAGGACTTTAGTAAGTGGGGAGGGCAGATTCCATTATTTCATTGTTGGCCTTAGGTAAGAAGTGTATTTTTCCCCATTAAGTAAGAAGATACCTGTAGTTTGCACATTAATTCTCCTCATTAAGGTGACAATGTCCTCTTTTATGGTTTATTAACAGAGTACTTTTTAAAATTGACACTGGATATCTTCAATATTTTTCTCTTTACTCGTATAATCTGTTTTGAAAATTTTAATTCTGTTAATGTGGTGACACAGATTCATTTTCTGTGGTAGGTATACTTTGGTTTCATAGTATAAATTTCACTTGGCCCTAAGATATTATCTTAGGCTGGTGCTCTACCACTTAACCACAGCACCACTTATAGTTTTTTTTGAATAATTTATTGGAGATAATAATCTAGGAAATGGAAAGACTTGGAAAAAATTATATTAAGTGAAGTAAGCCAAGCCCAAGGAAACATGGGTCCCATGGTTTCCCTCATTTGCAATAGTTAGTATATGTATGAGTCAAGCAGAAAAGGTCAGATAAGGTGATGTTAGGAAAATGAACCCTAAGATATGTATTTAAATGTTTTTTTCTTTCATGCATTTGTTTCTAACGCATTTATATGATTATTTCTTTGTTGCTTTGTATGTCCCTCCCCCACAGTATAACCCCTGCTTTCACTATATTTGATGTCGGTATAATTTGTGGACGGGAAGGGGAAAGACAAGTCGTTTAAATAAGGATACAGGTGGACCCGTTGCAACAATGAGAAGTGCAAGTTGTCATGTTGAAAGCGAACTTTACAACTTTGGTGGGGAGTGGGGGGAGGGCTGGGTGTGGGGGGGGAGGCTTGGAAGGGATGAGAAGGGGAAACAAAGGTGGAGGCTACAATGCTTGATAAGAAATGTATTCATCATCTTGCCCATGTAATTGTAACCCCTCTGTACAGTTTTTTCACAATAAAAAAAAAAAGAATCTCATGTCTGAGACAAGCAGAAAAGGTGAGATAAATTGATGTTAGGTGAAATGAACCCCAAGATAAGGATTCAAATGTTTTTTTCTTTCTTGCGATTGTTTCTAACATATTTATAGATTATTTATTTGTTGATTTGTATGTCCCTTCCCCACGGTATAAGCCCAGCTTTCATTGTATTTGATGTTGGTATAATTTGTTGAGGGGACCCATTGCAACAATAAGATGTGCAAGTCGTTACCTCGAAAATGAACTTTACAACTTTGCGGGGGGCGTGGCGGGGAGGTGGGGGGAAGATGGGAAGAGATGCGAAGGGGAAACAAAGGAGGAGGCAACAATGCTTGATAAGAAATGCACTCATTACCTTGCCCATGTAATTGTAACCCCTCTGTACGGTGTTTTCACAATAAAAAATAATAAAAAATAATAAAAGAAATAAAACTCAGGGAATTGAAAGTGGGGGGAAGAATCTCATGGACTTTTCTGCCTGGGCTGGATTCAAACCATGATTTTCAGAACTCAGCCTCTTGAGTAGCTAGGATTATAGGTATGAGACACCAATGCCCAGTTTGAAATGTTATCTTAATTTCAGTAAATGTGTTTATGTGGATATTGAAACAAAAAAAAAGCTCTCATGTCTTTTACTTCTGTGTTTTGATAAAGTATATGTCGTAATATGTGGGTAGAAATAATTTGTTCCTTTTAGTATTTTGGAAAAACTGGCAAAAATTATAGTTCTCACTTAAATAGTAGTCAGAACTAACCAGTGAAAGCATCTTAAATTGCATTCTCTGTATGAGAAACATTTAAACTATATTTTTACATATACCTTTATAAAGATCATTAATATTATCTTTTTTCTATAGTAAGCATTGGTATTTTGTTTCATTCATGAAAATTCTCTATTTCTTCTGCTTGTTGAGCTGATTAGAATAAAACAAATTATATTATCCTTTTGTAAAGTATATGTTGGTTAGGTAGTCATACTAGTCCTTTTATTACTGACGGTGATATTTTGAGAATTCTCACTAATAGTACTAAACAAGATATCTAGAGATTTCACAAATTCTTAATTGAAAACAGTTTTTCAATTTATTATTTTTGTTTCTCTAGAGTTCTTCTTCACTTACTTTCATTATAGTAGTTATGATGTCTTTTCATTTTGAGATTTTTAACTCTCCTGATTTCTCAATGTTTAGGCTGAAGTTATTTGAGAACTTAGTCTAAAAGAATATTATTCTCCTAGAAAAATAAAGAGTAAAGTTCTTCTAGAAAAATATATTACTTCAATGCTACATTAGCTTAACTTAATGAATATATTACAGTTTTATTTGCCCATTTTCAAACCTTTCATATTCAAATTTAATTTTCCTAACAATTTTATATATTAAGGTAAATATACATAAAATCTGGCACTTGGATTTGAACTTAGTGTCCAGTGCTTGTTAAGCAAGCATTCCACCACTTGAGCCAAGCTTCCAGAGCTTTCTCTTTAAGTTAGTTTTCAGATTGAGTCTCAAGTTTATTGCCTAGTACAGCCTGAACCATGAACCTCCTATATGTGTCTTCTGTATTGCTAAGATCACAAGCATACATTAGTATGCCCAGCTTGTTTGCTGAAATTGAGTTTTATTAACTGTTTTCCCCAAGCTTCCCCCTAGATATCTACCTCCTATGTAAATAGGATTACAGCCATTGTAAAATCATGGAGATTAGTGGTTGCCAGGAGGTAGCAAGGAAGGGGAGATAAATAGATATGGGATGGTGAATTTGACTAGTGAGATTTAGTAGTGGATGCAGGCTCTCATACCATACAACAGTAAGGGTGAACTGAAATGTGATCTATGTAATTTTTTATGTTTTTTTTTAAATAAAAATAGTATACAGAAGGGTTACAGTTACACGAGTAAGGTAATGAGTACATTTTCTATGGTGCATTGATACCCCCTCCTTTGTTTTTCCCCTACCATCCCTTCCCTCCTCACCTCCCTAACTCACCCCTCCCCCACCAAGTTGTAAAGTTCCTTTTCAACATAGTGTCTTGTACACGTCATTGTTACACTAGGTCAACCTGTACCATTGTTTCAGCATTTTGTTATATCCCTTCCCCTCACCAAATTAGAAAAATGTATATACAAATGCAGGCGACTGATGTCAAATACAGTGAAAACAAGGGTTATACCATGGAGAAGAACATACAAGAGAAACAAAAAAAATCACATAGTAAATTTTAGATACGTTAAAAAATAGCATGAAAGAAAAGACAAGTTGTGTACCTATCTTGGGGTGAATTTCACTTATCATCTTATATGGTCATATGTACATAGCTTTTGACCTTTTCTGCTTTCCCTATACTTATACCAGCTATTGCAAATAAGGGAAACCATGGGACCTATATTTTTGGGGGCCTGGCTTACTTCGCTTAATATAATTTTTTCTAACTCTTTCCATTTCCTAACAAATTTAGTAAATGGAGCTGACAAATTGGTAAAACACATGTAGAAAACTAAAGCTAGATTCCCCATATATCACCCTGCACCAAAATCAACTCCAAATGGATCAAAGACCTCGTAGTCAGAGCAGATATCTTGAAAACATTACAGGAAGGAATAGAAGAAACTCTAGGGCTCCTTGGCACAGGCCAAATTTTTCTTAATAAAGTCCCAGAAACACAACAAATCAAAGAAAGGTGGGACAAATGGGATTGCATGAAATTGCAGTGTTTCTGCATGGCAAAGGACATAGCTAACAAGATCAATAGAAAGTTCATGGATTGGGAAAAGATCTTCACTAGTCATACAACAAGCAAGGGTCTCATATCTAAAATATACTTAGAACTCAAAAAATTAAACCACCCAACAACAAACCCTCAAAGAAACAATTGCCCAATAAATAAGTGAGCTAAAGGCTTAAAAAGAAACTTCTCTGAAGAGGAAATAAAAATGGCCAATAGACACATGAAGAAATGCTCAACCTCTCTAACCATAAAAGAAATGCAAATCAAAACAACATTGAGATTCTACCTCACCCCAGTTGAAATGGCTTAATCAAGAAATCTAACAACTACAGACTCTCTAGGGTATGTGGCCAAAAGGGAACCCTACTGCATTGTTGATGGGAGTGTAAACTTGTTCAACCACTTTGGAAAGCAGTATGGAGTTTCCCCAAAAGACTCCACAAAGAGCTCCCCTATGACCCAGCAATCCTACTTTTGGGCAGTTAGTTACCCAAACAATCAGAAACAAGGTTATACTAAATCTACCAGCACAACTATATTTATAGCAGCATTATTTACCAAGCTAAGATATGGAACCAACCCTGATGCCCCTCAGTAGATGAATGGATCAAGAAAATGTGGTGTATATATATATATATATATATATATACAATGTAATTTTCTAAAAAAGTTGGTGAAGAAGAAATTATTGAAACCCAGATCTTTGAACACCTGCTGTTTAAAAAGAATAAAAAATATTTCAAATATTCCTTTGAGACACCTGTCTCATTAACTCCAGTATGGATTTTGTCAGCATGAAGACGGTGTGATTAGGCATTAAAATTAATTTTCTGGGAAGCTGAGGTGAAATTAGTTTTCAATTGGCTTTCGTTTGGCATGATATCTTTTATAAATGCTCTGGGGCCATTGACAAGAGTTAAGAGGAGTTTCATATGGATGTAAATGATGTACAATATGAAGCATGCTTATCATGAACTAATTTAAATGAGCTCTTAAACAATCACCAAATATCAACACATATCACTGATTCAGTAGTGTATCAATTAATATCAAGTCTTAAGAATTAACACTTTGTTTTCCTTGTACTTGTATTTCTCTGTATACATTCCTACATGTTTTTGGTAATGGATCATATGATTATTGATTCCCATTCAATAATTATTTTAATACATAATATTTTTGTTGTCACTCAGGAGGACTTATTTTTGCATGTCACTTGAAAACATTCCACTTTCTGCAATTATATCCATAACAAAGAGATTATTAGTAGTTTCCATATATTTGTTATTGCTGCATAAAATTATTCCCAAATTTAGTATTTAAAATACTCTTATCATTTCATTTTCTTGGGTTGAGGAATGTGAGGCAGGATTATTTTTGTGGATTCAATTTTGGGGTCTTATAAGCTTTGAAAGATTCTTAGATTAAAATTATATAAAGAGGATGATCCTGTAATTATTCTGGTAGAATGACAGCAAGTAGAAAGTGTCAGGAATATTTTTTCCATCAATAGTGATAAAATATTATGAGTTTTTAGTACCTACCAATTTTATTTTTAATTTAATTTATTAACTCTTTTTATTGCATTTTATTGTTTCCACAATTTCTAAAACTGAAATGTTCATCGTTTGAAGGCTGACGTGGGTTGGCTGAGACAACCACCAGCAGGAAAAGCTGCTGTTGTGGTATGTGAAGGTCCAAAGGGTCCACTTATCTGTGTTCTCTTATGTCTGTGTCCTCAGCCTGGGAGATACAAATGTCAGAGAACTGGAGCAACAGGGTTTGAAGATTCTGGACTACAGTGAACTCTCTTTTACTTGTGCAATTCACTCAGCTGCAACTGTCCTACTAGGGCAACTTAGTATCCCTTCTGCGAGCTGTCTGTTTCTTGTAGTCTTTAGTTCTCAGGCGCATGACATTCTTACGATCTAGTCTTAGAAGCGAAAAACAGTATCACTTCTTCCACATTCTCCTTATTGAAGCAGTCACCAGCTCATTCATATTCAGAAGGGTGACTCCTTAGACTTTCTCTCCTGGTAGAAAAATATTCTTACAGAACCAGATGCCATGTTTTAAAATCACCCCACTACTCATACAGTTTTATATTTTGCTTTTTCCCTGTTAACATTAGACCATAAACATAAAAATGCCTTTTTGTAAACATCACTTAAATACTTATTCAACATGATCTAACTTTCCTTGCCAAATTCTTCATTAGAGATGCAAATATCAAGTTATAGTACTACCCAATGATTTAGGTAGGACAATGTTAGTGTTTGTTTATACAGGAGATATCTTCATAATAAGGAATCATGGGAGAATAAAACTACTTTGTGGACATTTAGCTTGGTAAAATTATTCAGACAGAGCATCTGTATATAGAAATACATCTTTCAGCATTCCACTGAAAATTATGGGACATATTTAATTTCATAAAAGAATAGTGGATGCTGCTGGTGTATTTTAGCAAGTGCAATATAATATCTTAGAGCTACTAAACTGCAAGAATTCTGCTGCATCAGCCAGTCCATGTTTGTATCTACAACTTTGTCAAAAGCCAATAAAGCACAAAAAGCTTATTTATCTCGCGAAGGGGCTGTAAGCTCTATTTATTTAAAGTGGAGTTTGGAGATTGGCTTTTTCCATTTCGATATGAGTCGTGTATCACTTTCATTTAGTAGCATCAAATGTTAAGCCTCAGTAAAACTGCCTTATAGAAGAAGAAAATATGGGGTGGGCTCAGTGATAAACAATTCCTAGATGAGGGAAGAAACTGGCATTGAGACTAGTTTCCTAGGCTTACAATTATTTTGAAAAGTTCTGGCAGTACGTCTGATTTTGAGAATCTTCCAGTTAATCAAAGTAAATAATTTCCTAATTAAGTATTCTAGTTAGGAAAATGTACCTTGCTAATTAAACACCTATATGAAGTACATGCTGTAACTGGAAAACCCGTTTTTTAACCAGTTTCAAATATATTTAATAATCTCTGATTTGGTTTTCAATTATATTGGATTGTTTCTATCCAAATATTCAACATTCCTACATGGTAATTTGGCCATTTATTTCCATTTAAAAGTGCTATGAACAGTTACATGAACAAGACCACTAAAAAGTTGTTGATTTTTATTCATTCTGTAGAATAACAAACGATAGTAGCTTTAGGGGGGCAGGGGAGAGGCTGGGAAGGGAGGTGAAGGGTAAACAAAGGAGGAGCCTGCAATGCTTGGTAAGAAATGTATGCATTATCCTGCCCATGTAATTGTAACCCCTCTGTACAGTATGTTCTCAAATAAAATAAAATAAAATATTTTTTAAAAAAAGAATTTGCTTTTGATCAAAAGTAACTCAACTTCCTCAAACAAAAATGTACCTTTCATAAATGTAATGGTCCTGATCTGGGGAAAGCTCATGGGTATTTATCTAAAAGATTTCTAGTAAGGACACAATGAAGACATTCACAAACCAATGTTCACTGCTGCAATATTCATGAAAACCTAGAGGGAAACTGCCCAAGTGCTTAACCATGGATGAATCGATCAAAACTGTATAAACATGTGGTATACTTATTGATCAGCAAGAATAATATACAATGCTAGCATGGAAATGGATAGACTTTTAAAAAAATGTATGGTATATGAAGTAAGTAAAGCTCAAAGAGACAGAAGGTACGTGGTTTCTCCCATAGGTGGCAGTTAAATCTAAATTACAAAATATAAGAAAAGATATAGAGGCCATACACACACACACACACACACACACACACACACACACACACACACACAGAAATTGATGAAAGTATGTTATACAAGGAGAAGATTCCAATGGTGTAGCTCTTTTAAAGAACTGACTCATTGCCTACTCATATAACTGAAACCCCTCTCTAATAGCAGCTTTATGATAAAATACTTTTTTTTTGCAGATTTTTTTTTGGTTGTACAAGGTTTTAACTCAGGGCTTCATACATGATTGTTAGGCAATCTTTCAGCCACATCTTCAGCCTTCTTTGGTGCTAGTTATTTTTGTTTATTTATTTTTTTGGGGTCCGGTCGTGGGGCCTGAACTCTGGGCCTTGGCATTGTCCCTCAGCTCTTCAGCTCAAGGCTAGCACTCTACCACTTGAGCCACAGCGCCACTTCCAGCTTTTTTCTTTTTGCTTATGTGGTGCTGAGGAATCGAATCCAGGGCTTCATGCATGCAAGGCAAGCGCTCTACCACTGAGCCACCTTCCCAGCCCGATAAAATATTTTTTTAAATAACAAAATGAATACCAGGCAGGTAAAACATATTTTGTTAGAGGAGACTGGGTGTCAAGGTTTTTGGAGGGGAACTGGAGAAAGGAACAGTGGGCAAATAGCAATCGTAATATTCAACATACCTATGTGGAAATGGAGCCATGGAAAAAAGAACACTGGAAGTTGTGACATTGCTCAAGATGTATTGTAGTCAGGTGTGTTGTATTCAGATGTATATTCTGATTTGTACAACTACTTAAAGATAATTTAAGAAGCAATGATCCTTAAATATGTGCTGACTTTAAAAAATTCTCTAAGGATATGGAGGAAGATGCTATAAATGTCAGAAAGATTGTAGGACCTAATATCTACTTGATTAGAAATACGTTAGAATATCAAATGCCAGGACACACACATAATATTTCTAAAATCATTCTAATTTACCTAATCTATTTGATATGTACATGGACAAAGTTTATTGGAAAAAAATATTGTAGATGTGGAGATAGAGTGATGGATTTGCTTCTTCATTTTTATTATAGACTTCCACTAAATTATCATTTTAATTAGAGAAAATTTGTCCCATTTGAAAGTAATTTTAGTGAGAAATAAAAAAAAGAATGCAAGCCCTAGAATAACATTACCTACAGAGAAGACAGTAAATTATACATATAGAAAAGAAACCTAAGGTATCTTTATCTTAATAAAAAGACCATAAACACCAAAAACTGCCATACGCATATGCATCAGCAACACAGCTCTATAGACTGAGACAAATGTTCTTCTAGAGGAAAAGTTATCTGGAGGATGCAGTCTCTCTTATATGCTTCTGTAGGTGCACAGATGATATTTGATATTTATTTAAAATCTTGATTTAATCTTGTTTTTGATGATGGTGTATTTGAGACAAGAAAATGGGTTATGCTCCCATGCTTCATTTCTTACTTACACAGATAATGATTCTTAATAAGGTTGCTTGTGATGAATATGGTCCTAAGGTATTCTACATGATTTTCATGCCAACCCAAGCAGTTTGCTGAACAGCATGGTCTCTGATGAGATTATATGTTTGATCTCTATGATTCTATTTTATTCACACACAAAAAATGTGTGACTCAGCTTAGCTATATGCTACTTTCTAGTCTGATACAGGTGCTTATAATATATCCCCAGATATTTGCATTGAATAGAGTTGAACCCTATTCATAAAACTACATCAAATAGATAACAGCTTATAAAATATTTCAGTTGCTTATATTGATCAATTTTTAGTTTATGTTTCTACATGTCAACTACTATTGTAATTCTTCAGAGGGTAATGTTGCCAGTATTTGTAGCAACAGTAAATGGCAGAAATTAGTTATTTCTGTTATGTAGATAAAGAAACTAAGCATGAAAAGGGATTAAGTGCAGAATCAGGTGTTAGAGACTGCGACCTTAGCTTCCAATGATATGTTAATCCCATTGTAGGAATGGCAGGAATACATTCCAGGTTAGTACATTTGTTGCTCATTAGTTGGGTAATGAAAATAATTAAATTCACTTGTGGTATGTACCAATAAATTGAATAAAGTCATCAAGTTAAAGACTTTTGCCATTAATGGTTCTTGATAAGCTCTAGGGGATGGGAAGGGGAAACAAAGGAGGAGGCAACAATGCTTGATAAGAAATGTACTCATTACATTACCCATGTAATTGTAACCCCTCTGTATGGTATTTTCACAGTAAAAAAAAAAAAGCCTAGATCTTTGCCAACAAAAAGTGGTTGATCTAGAGATCATTGATGGATAACCATTGATGATAAATTTAATCCCAGGATTGACATATTTAGCAACAATGATCAGTGTTGTGGTGGTGGTGGTTACTATTATTATAGTTATTATTATTTTGCCATTCATGGGGCTTGAATTCAGGGTCTGAGCACTGTCCTTGAGCTTCTTTTGCTAAAGGCTAATGCTTTATCACTTGGGCCACAGCACTACCTCCGGCTTTTTCTATTTATGTGATACTGAGGAATCAAACCCAGGGCTTCATGCATGCTAGGAAGGAAGCATTCTACCACTAAGTAACATTCCCAGCCCAAGTGTTGCTATTTACTATTTTAAAACTTCTTTACTAGCTCCTTTTATATAGTTCTTCATTTCTGTGTTTCCATAATTTTATCAGGTAGATCTGATTATCACTTCTGATCTACAAGTTGAAAATGAAGTTCTTTGAGATATTATCTTGTCCAAAGTCTTTTAGATGGTAAATGCCTGGGTGGAATTTCAACTTATGGTCTCATCCTACAGTGCTGGCCAACAACGCTCACTTTGATTGTTTCTGAATATTTTTATTATCTTTCATAGTTTTACAAAGGAGTTGCCACTCACCAATGCAGTTTATTTTTATAGACTTTCACAAAATTACCATTCTAATATGAGAAAATTGGTATCATTGGAAAATTTGTATTATTTTAGTAAGGGAATGGAAAATAATGCAAGCAGTTCATGAATACAGTACCTCTTGGTCACTCCTTTCAACAGGTTCATCTGCTCCCCTCAACTTACCCCTTCCTTCACTTTTCTTAATTTTTAGATTATGTATTGGAACTGTTTGCCATGTAAAAGGGCAGATTGTGTATGCAATGTGTCATCCCTTTAATATCTTCACCCTCATTTTGGCCCAGTCTTTCCCTTATTATTCTCAATTTTGAGGTATACACAATGAATTCTTGCCTGCATTCTCCACCTTCCCTCACTCATATCCCTTTTCATTCCTTTAGCCTTTTTCCCTGGGCAATCCTCTCCCCACTTGCAAATATCCATTTCCTGGTACTTATTTTGTTGGGCTTTGACTTAGTCATTTTAAACAGTTATACTATTTGAGCTCTGTATAGAATCTATTACATTTCACTTGATTCTCTTGTAAACACTTACACTCCCTGTTTGATTTTTGGTAAATTGTCAGTCTTGACACAATTGATTGTTCAAACTATCCTACCATTGCTGAAGAGTTTTATCTGAAATGTACCTTTTGAAACCCACTGAATGTCTATAAACATATCACAGTTTAACATTACTGTATTACATAAGCACATGCCTATATTTTGTCCCCTGGCTAAATGAAGCCATGACACTTTTTATAAAGTTACTGTTGTTCTTGTTTTTAAAAATAGCAACTGCTTTGGGGCTGGGAAATTGGCTCAGTGGTAGAGTGCTTGCCTTGCATGCCTGAGGCCCTGGGTTCGATTCCTCAGCAACACATAAGCAAAAAGAAAAATGCTGGAAGTGGTGCTGTGGCTCAAGTGGTAGAGCGCTAACCTTGAGCTGAAGAGCTGAGGGACAGCACCCAGGCCCAGAGTTCAGGCCCCACAACCAGACCCCCCCCCCAAAATAGCAACTTCTGTGTTGTGTTCCCAATTTCCTTCAGAAAAAATAAAACATTAAAAAAACATGAAACATAAAAAATAAACACAAAATGAAGACAGATAGCTGCAGTTGAACCTTGTGATAGAATTATCCAAAAGAAAAAACAATCTCAGCATTGATTATATGTTGAAAGTGATAGCTCTAATAGATAGTGTGATGAAATATAGTCAAATTGTTTATTTTTATTTTTATCATTAAATATAGATGTATGTTATATAGATATATGTTATACAGAATTGCTTATAGTAAATATAAAATATAGTTTTTAAAACTATGGCACCTAAACTCACTTAGTGATAAAATGTTGTCTTCAAATTTTCCCAGCTCCTTCACAAAATAGTCTAACAAGCTCCTCTTACGTTAACAACAGGCCTTTAATCGTGTCAGTAAATAACAAATAAAATAGAAGATAGTATACAATACCAAGTCAACATGATCATCTTATTCATTTCCTCATAAACTTAATCTTTAACTGTTCTAATGTAAAACCCAAAGGTTTTCTTTCTTAAATGACATTTTAAAGATGAATGGGTTTCTGTGAAAGGATAATGATTTTTTAGGTTACTTATATGAATCTAGTGCAAGAAATGCTTTGTTCTTTTTCAATTCTGTTTTGAGGGAAAAGTATATGTCCTGTGTTTGTGTGTGTTAGTGTGTGTGTGTGTGTGTGTGTGTGGTGTGTGTGTGTGTGTGTGTGTGTTTGTGCAGTGACAATCTCAGTAGCAGTCAGTCTAAAAATGTTCATGTGACTCATCTCCAAGCTGTCATTCATATAACCTTATTAACTGTCATCTGTCTGTCACCTCTTTGTTTTAAGGAACTTCCAGAATTAACCAAAATATTTTTTTCTGATTCTAATGGTAGTCATCATTTCCTGTGAATGTGTTATGTTTTTTTCCTTAGGCAGATTCAAAGAAATTTTTTTGCCTCCTATTTATTAGAAATTCAACACATACTTTGGTTGAAAATAAATGATTCTTTCACCTTTCTACCTGTAAATTTTCTTACAATATACAGTTGAGGAAAAATAAAAGCAAGACAAATTAATCTTTACAGCTTATCTTCAGTTGTGAAAATACCACACTAACCTAAATAAATATGTGATACTAGTAGACAAAGAAAAAGCTAAGTGTTATTTTTTTCCTATTCTCACAGTCAAAGCAGAACATTATATTTCGAATTCTCATGCATTGAAGTCACTGGACAGCCTACAGAACATGACAAAGTCTGCTACATTCTATCTGGAGTAAGAATTTGACCACACACTTGGCAAAATCAGTCCCACAAGGCTGGTCCCTCTTCAGATGTCATGGGCAAAGTAGATTATTGCCTGTCATTTTGACCAACAGGATTTCTGTCCATGCTGTACTATTCTTTCTTTGGTTTGGGTTCTTGGTTTAGCATCACTCATCTTTGGAGAAACTCGTCTGTATACTTACTAATAAACACTGAGAGATATTATCAAGGATATTGAGGCATAATCGTATTGAAGTTACATAGGGTGACAAGAAGTATGGAGTTTCTTCTATGTCCTTTCCTGAGGACACTAAACCTGCAAATATGTCAGTGGCATAACTATTGTGAATGTTGTTCTTTGGGCAGTCTTTGGATGCTTCATTGCATATCCATGATTTAATAAATCATTGAACTTTGTTGTGATGAGCTTGGCCTTTAAAGCCTCTTAGGGGTCTTAGGGTATAGTGGAAAGTATCCATCCGGCTACCCACCATCTCCCCACTGCACCAACTCCATGCTGGTCCTCTCTAGGGCTTCACACCAAATACTCATCTCCTTAGCACTCAATGTGGACACTCTATGAAGATTGTAGAAACACCCAAATACGTCATCAGATACAAAGGTCAACTATATAATTCTTCTATGAAAATTGTAGAAAAACCCAAATACGTCATCAGATACAAAGGCCAACTATATAATTCTTCTATGAAAATATCACACATATGCATTTCAATATATATTCTGTTCTACAATATTGCAGTTCAGAAAGCAAAAAGTGAACATAGCTTTCTATTTAAATGGATAAGATATTTAGAGTTAGGTAATATTCTTCAGGCAATTTAGATCTGCACTCACTTTTATAAGAAATGTTCCCCAAAAATGTAATCTTTGATTTAATTCAAAATATCTCATCTTTTAGTATAGGTCCTACTGTTAGATCAAGGTATTTCCTGAAAACTGTGTAAAATATTCCTTTTTTTACATGGAGAAACTAAGTTGCCTTCTTCAAATGTCTAGGATTTGCTAAGAATATGTGAAAAAACTTACCTATTAGAGATGTCCTAGTCTGCATTTATGAAGTGCAGGTAATTGTTAGACCCTTAGGAATTTACTTGTCATTCAGGTGAAATAAGGATCTGCAACAGAAGGCAACAGACAGGCTCTGAGAGAGTAATGCACAGGATTATATAATATAATATAATATACATTAGGTTTCCCAAATAGACCAGACTGAGAGTATTTAATCTTGCCAGTTTTCAAAACAAAAATCAAAGACAATTATATGCTTTTCTTACTATTCTGCAAAAATAAAGTATCATATTTAAGAAGAATACTGTCCCCACAAGTATATTTTCTCTCTCACAATGTATAACTTTGTGAAAAAACAAGAGTCCAGATTAAAAGGGAGGGTCAATTTATATATTTTTGAAAACCCAGGTAGTTAAATGTTAGAAGCATCTACTTCAATGGGCTATCTGAATTCTGTGTCTTAAAATGAACTCCTATGCAAAGTCAAATTGTATTCAAGCTCAATAGTAGGTTGCTTCCAGATACCACTACAAAAACCATTACAACTTCCACATATTATCATCACTGCTGTGTTTTAAGAATATCACTGTCTAGCATATTGTCATACATGTTGAAGAAGACACAGTATGAGAATTCTGAGACTACCCAGGAACACTTAATGGTAGACTTGGAGAATTGCCAACAATTTCTTTTGTCTTAGAAGGCAACAAACTATCTTTACTGTTTTTCGGAGAATATTAACACCAAATTGTTTCCCCAAAAAGGAACAAAATCGTATTCACATCTACATCTCACTACTTATGTGAAATTAAATAAGTAATATTGTCAGTTTTATATTAATGACCGAATAGATAATTTACAACAGGTGCAGGACAGTTACTACATGTTTGAGGAATAAAACTAGAGACAATATGAAATGTTATCTTTTGTTTAAGACAGAAATGAAACAACCACAAAAATGCAAACAAAACACAAAAATGAATCACCAAACAAAAAATAACTTTTGTATATACTTAATATAAGCAGAGATCTTTTTCCCCTACCTGAACATGTAAGAGCTACTCTTGTTAACTTGATATATAATGGTGTCAGTACTTCCTTCGTTCAGACTCATTCCATTATAGCAGGATTGATGGGCATCTGTGCTTGAATGCAAAAGATAAGAAGTTGGCTGCTGTTGAAGGCTGCACCAAGAGAAGGAATGGCACAGGAATCTACAAGGTAAACAGTCTCTTAGATTTATTAGCTGAAAGAATATCTTTTCACCCTTAGAAATAATATTTAAAAGAAAAAGACTAAAAGCATACTTAGCCATGTGAAGAAAATGCAAAGCCCTTACCTGCCCAATATAAGCTTGTCTTGTCAGTAAGAATTTAGCAGCATTTATTTATTTAAATTTTATTTTCAAGGCGATGTACAGAGGGGTTACAGTTACATATGTAAAGTAATGAGTACATTTCTTGTTGAACATTGCTACCTCCTCCCTCATTTCTCTCCCACTTTTTCTCCTCCCAACTCCCCTTCCCACAAGTTGTAAAGTTCATTTCCAACATAGTGCATGGTTGCATTGGTTCACCCTTTGTCCTTTGTCCCACCATTTTTTCCCTCCCCTTTCCCAAATCAAATAAGTGTATATGCAAGACACAAGGTACCAAAATCAAATTCAGTGACAGTAGGGGATGAACTGAAGGGGGAAAAAGAAAGTAAAAAGAAATAACTTCACACAGTACATTAAAAACAGCAACAACAAAGAAAAATTTCTTGTTTCTATATCTTGGAATTCATTTCGATTAGCATCATCTTATATGGTCATAGAAGAAAATGTAGTATACACACACACTCACACACACACAGACACACACACACAGACACACACAGACACACACACACATACACACACACACACACACACACACACAATGGAATTCTGTGTTTCCATCAGAAAGAATGACATTGCCCTATTCATAAGTAAATGGAAAGACTTGGGAGAAATCATAGTAAGTGAAGAAGGCCAGACCTTAATAGAACATAGACTCTGTGTGCTTTCCCTTATTTGTAATAATTAGTATATGTCTAGGATAATCCTAGCAGAGGATCATGATAGCTCAATAGCTATGTATATTAGATAATAAAAGAACTTTACATTATTTATACATTGCTTTTAATTGAGAATAACAAATACATGTAGTACATTCATTTGAAAATAAGGGTGTTTTCCCTTTGGACAAGAAATCTGAATCAAATATCTGTTGTTATTTCTCTATAACTTTGGTTTCTCTTTCCTTTGCTTCAGGATCACAAGTTGACTATATTACTGTGGCCGTGGCTGAGATTACTAGCAAATGGAAAAGATCTTCTTTAGTCCATATTTTGGTTGTTTTTAATTGGATGTAACTGTATGACTGAGTTATTTTTAGTTATGAGATAAGCATTTTCACCTTCAAATGATAAATACTTAGAGGAAAGTGAGTTGGTCCTTGAAATTATATGAGACAGCCTATAATAGCTGCCTCCCGTTTCTCTATTCCGAAAGCAAAAATGCCACAAGCTGAAGATGGAGAAGGTGAACAGTGAAATGAATAAGAAGTTGGTGGGTGACTCACAATACTAGATCCAACTGAGAGCTGTCAGCACAGAGAGCCGAGCCGTCCTCTAGATACACGCATTAATCAGCAGGGTGTACTTTGTATTATGTGGGCAAGGAAGAATTAGGATGTGATGATTGTATTTGGCATGCCTTGCTGGTCATTCCAAGTTAAGTCCATTGCAGAACCCTAGTATTATGTCTGTTTGAATAATTCAGTGTTACTGAACACCACTCCAAATGGATTAGCAGTCAGAATTTACCACTATTCAGAAGAAATCGGAAGAAGAGTTATGATGAGAATCACAAGAGAATGTAAGGAGCCAAAAGCTAGTCCTGGTACAGCTTTTAATCACTTGACTCCTTTCACATCACCCCCTCCGTTTAGTTGCAGCCACAGAGAAGATTCTTTGGATGGTTTTGTGTCCTGTAACTGACAACATCTGTTACCTACCGCAAAGCACAGTCATTTGTTTGGCTAAATAAATGTGTGACCACAGGGAAATCACTCTGGCAAATTTACTGACATTGCCATGGTGTTTCAGTCATAAACTTGGGAATCAAGTTATCTTATGATACAGATGGCTGCAGCAGGATTATGCCACAGTGGGCTCTTAAAAATGAATTATCCAACCAACTGGTTTTGGATTCTAAAATGATTCTGACTTACTCAGGATAATTGACTGCAACTTAATGAGAGTATTATCTTGTTATACGTACTATGGCAGAGTCTCTAAATAATTCCCAAGTAATTTAGAGTTTGGTCTTAATTGCAGTCCTTGTATTTTTCTAGGGAATGATAAAAGGCAGTGTCCTCACCATTTTATGGGATTGGATCTTGGTCTTCTTGAGCTTGGGTACATTCTTGTCAAATCACAGTTAGTTATTTGTCAGTTTTTACCTTTCAGTCTACTGACTATCAAAAGGATTGTTTCTTCTGTTTATAGTTACTCCTTCAGTACCTATACGAGGGAAAGCCACAGGAAATGAATATATTCAAGTAACATACAGATAAAAAGCAAATGCTCATGCTATGTTGATTGATGTACAATCTCAGTAAGCATGTATTTCCACAATGCTCCAAACTATTTGCATAAAAATATAAGGTCTATGAATGAGATGGTAATAACATGGAATGTTCACATGCCTTGTTGGTAATTCTAATATAGCTCCTTGGGAATCAAGTTAAAGTCATGTGCATTCACTTTTCTGTAAAACATTCCTCAGATAAATGGATAAAGGAACAGAGTATAGATAGTTGGATAGGGAGTGAAATAAACAGGTGCCATATGCAAGCCAGGTACTATTTCTCGTGTGTGGCAGTCAAAGGAAAATGTCCTGCTTTTGTAGAATCTGGTATTTGGAAATGATTTACAAATATCAAAGTTTAATGATAACCCAAACCACGCATACGGGTGGGGAGCAATACTGTGGTCTGAACTCAGGGACTTGTGCTATCTAAGCTGATACTCTACCACTTGAATCATATCTCCAGACTGGCTTTTTATGATTATTTTGGAGATATAATCCTTCAGAAACATTATACAAGTCTCTGCCTCCTGAGTAGCTAGAAGTACAGGAGTGAGCCACTGGCACCCAGGCACATTAATTTTTGAAGCATGCATTTCTAGAAATCATCACATGAATGTCATCTATTTATCAAAGAAGAATGCTGTGCTTCGGCTTTGGAAGAAGCTATTTAAATTCATAGAATTTTATTTAAAATCTACAGGAGAGAACACAAGCATAGGAATAAGATGATAACGAGGTCTCTCTTTTTCTCTCTCTCTCTCTGAGTGTGTGTGTGTGTGTGTGTGTGTGTGTGTTAGTTCTTTCCAGCGATTAGTACTGTCAATGATTTAACAATTTAGTGGATCTCTGTCAGTGATTGAAAGACATGTAAGAATTATTATGGTATAGCAAGTTACTGTGGTATAACAAAATTTACGGCACTTGCAGATGAATGGCCAAAATAAACATGAACATTGATGTCAAACAGGAGAACAAACAGGACATTGTACTATGTGGAGCAATATAAGTTTTAACTTAGGTACATACCTGTAAAACTCATTGGCTGGTTGATATTGGCAGTACTTCCTGCAATTCGTAGGACTAGAACCAACTAGAGAGACTAGCAGTGTGTCAGACAATTGTATCATTCACATATTATTATTCCCACTTAAAAGTGAAGAATAAAAGTGCAGGCTTAGGAATTCATGTGAGGGAGAAAATTGTGAAATGACTCAAATCAGACAGTTTATCAGGCACTAGGCTTTACTAATAACCTCATGGAGTAAAGCAATCAATAGGCAGCCACCAAGCACAGAGATGTGTCCCAGATTTAGGCTGATCCAACTTCTTGTTCTTTTGGACATATGACTCACACAAGGATGATTTTTGGTTATTACCATAAGGTATAATGGTAAAGCTTTTTACCTAGCCATGAGTCATTTAAAACATATAACTTAAAGGCCTATTTATCTTGAAATTCTAAATTAGTGACACCAGTGGAGACCATCTCTCACGAGAAAGTTACGTTTTATGAAGTATAATTATTCTTACTTTCTAAGAGCTCCAGTTTTCATTATGTTCACAAGAATATTACTCAAGATTATCTAAAACCAGAGGCTCCCCAGGAATTGAAATAGAAATGGATAAAATACAGGCTGCTTTCATTTCCTCTTTCTCAGATTAAACAATACATATTTTGTTCATGAAATGATAAACATATCTTATTTATGTGGACTATTTTTATTTAAAAAATGAAGATTGATTTCATACTTAATTTTAATTTGGGAGTTATTTAAATATTATATTATGCTTGTAAATCCTGAAAACTACTAAAAAGTAACAGTACCCTAAAGGAATTAGTGCCATAAGGAAAATTTTATATAGAAAAAAATACTTTGCAAATATGACATAGGTTAAGAATGTTGGTTTTGGCCATAAAAATTAATCAAATAAAGAGCCAAACTTTTTAGAATATTTACTAGCAATTAAGTACACTAAATACAAATTATTTCAAAGTACATGTGTAAACTAAACGATGACTTTTGAATGCAGGCTCTGGAAAATATACCTTCTAATGAAATACCTCAATCCATTTTATAATTTGTGATTCTTTCTTGTTCTAATTCCACAGATGAATACCTGATTGGTGAACAAAAGTCTCCCACACAAGGAAGGATATCAGTAGCCAATGTCACATCATTAAAATCAATCCACAAAAACCGCAGCGATTACAGACTTAGACGCCAAATCCACGTCTGCTAATTATTAGCTTTGTGGTTTAAGGAAAATTGTTTCATCCTCTCTGAACAGCAATTCATCCAACCAGCTGTAAAAACAAACTTAAACACTTAAATTTAATGATTTATGTTTTCCCCATACAAAATACTTACTTGAGCATCTGCTTCAAGTCATACTTTGTGCTCAAGACTAGAGAATGTCAAGACTAAGAGGGAAAGCAACCTCATCATCATGATGCAATAGACTCCAGTCTCTGGAAAGTACAACTCAGATACATAGGCTCTCAATAAAAATTGGCTTCATTTTCTATTTCTTTTTTATGTTTTCCAAACCCATGTTTGGTTCTGTCTCATAAATTGTTTTTAAAATATGATAAACTATAACTTTAGTGATTCCAAAATGGTCTACAATTTTCAAGTTAACAAGTATTCTTAGTCCAGTAGTTCCTGGAAGAAACACTTGAGGCCTCTGGGTCAGAGACCAAAGACCTTCTCTTATTTACAGTAATGGCCCAAGCCATGGTATCATCTTGACCTATGTTCCACAAGCTACAAATTTCCAAATAGTGTGATGAAAACAAGGTATTCACCTGACATGCACAGGGGAGGAAAGGAGATCTGGTGCTATGCAGAGATCATTTGCAAAATGCCAAGAGATCTCATTTTTGCTGTCAGGAATAATACTAAATCTGCTCTGGAAAGGTGAGGGGGAATATCTCTATTGTTATAATTTTGGGTATTTCCAGTGAATGGAAATGGTTCTGTCTTTGCTATCCTGAAGTTTAGGTTCACACACACACAACAGAATTTCTGTCTACTTTTTGTGATGTTCTTCACTCCTGCCGATATTTCTGAAAAAAGGAGTATGAAGATTGTCAGTTGTTAGCCTCTCCAGATAACAGAAACATGAGAAGTTTGCAATTCCATGTGTTCAAAATTATTTGTCAACCACATAGAATTTTATAAAATGAAAAGGCTTATGTAGAGCAAAGGACATCATTAACAGTAAACAGATTGACTAGAGATGGGGAAAAAATGCTTTCCAGGTATTCATCAGCAGGCAAGCCAGTGGAACCAGATTTTACCCATGTTAAGTGAAATAGGTCAGATTCAGAAAGACATGTATTGTAGGCTTTCCCTAACACGCCAGAGAGTATACTTATATAAAAAGACAAGAAATTAGCAAATTATCTGGGGATAGAGACAGAGAGTATCAGGAAGGAGGAGATGAAAGAGTAAGTAATGGGGAGCTGGACATGATCCATATTTTGCATAAATATGGAAATGTGATAGCAAACCTCTTTTTTATACAATCTATATATCTAATAAAATAAAAATGAATAATAAGTTAATTGAAATTTTACTAGTGAAGAAACTTTCCATGTTTTAACATACAGAAGATGTGATTGCTTTGTCCCAGCACCAGGAGTTAATGAATGCTTGGGAAGGGTGGGGCTTTCCTTCATGATGCATCTACAGAAAGGTAACAAATGTCATCAGTACATTACAAGGAGAAGGTACTATTTTTCTAGGTTGAGGGCTTATGACTCTGTTAATACAAGAGCTCAACTTTGAATGCTTTGATCTGAGCTCTGATCCAACATGAGCTCTCTTTTCTCCTTCTGTTGAACACCTCTGAACCTACCGTTTCTTTGTGCGAAGGAGAGCAGGTGAGACTTCTTCACAGAGGGAAACATTCTGCTCTGACTGTCCACAGCTTCTTCTGCCTGTGACTGGAGGCCTCAAGTCAGTCTTAAATTATAGGTTATTTTCAATTTCAGGACAAGGAAATAAGGGAATTCCTGTTAGTTCTACCCTGAATCTATGCTTCATAAACCAAGTTTCATCTAAACATACAATTTAAACTACATTTACAACTGCTGTGGCAATAGTAAGGACTGTGTACCCTTAAATTGCTTTTTTAATGGGGGAGTGAAGGAAAGACCAACAGAATCCTGAAAGGGAAAAGGTAAGAATTATGAATTATTACTTATTAGAATACCTAACACATTGATAATTTTATATTAGTTATTTCACAATATTTTAACAGGAAGAAATTTTGTAGGATTAAACAAGTCTCAGCACCAACCCGGGATTAAAAAGAAATAAACTAGAGACAAGGAAGGAAATCTAAAATAAAATGGATAGTCTCTGACATTTTGTTTTCCTGCTTTAGTCATTGTTTTAGCAGGTTAGGATTTCATGAAATGCATATAGTTTCAAAATGAATACTTCATTTTTTTTTTTACCAAGGATGGAACATTTTTTTCCACCCTGAGGTCATTGTCTAGAGAAAAAAAGGAAAGTCACCTGTCCTGATGCTGTTGATATCTTAGATGATGGCTGAGGAAGCAGGACAGAGCAAGGAAAGGTAAAGGAATATCACCACAAAGCCCCTCTCAACTTGAGCTCTCACAAAGCTCATGGGGGAAATGACAGTTGTCTTGGGAAAAAATCAGATGATTAAAGAGATAAATAACAATGACAAAAATTTACAGGCTTCCCCTAAGTACGAAAGGATTCAGAAAGCATCAAGAACACTTACACAGCAGGGAAAATTGTATTTATGTAATGCACCTGAAAGCTTGTGATTTGCATGTCATTTTGTCTGACTTATTAATCTTAATGAGTGCTTATTAAGCACTTAGTGCTGAAAAACATTATTTGAAATAATAACAGAGTACAATGCATTATCATGCAAATGTGTTTGACAAGATGTCCAACAGCAAATTTTATTTCTTGCTGATTTTACTTCTACAATGTTCTTTTAAATTTACCCTATCTTTTCTATCTTCAGTGATGCAAACAATTAAACTTTCAGGCTTCAGAATAAACTTAACTTCTAAAGTGCCTCAAACACGATTTTTCTCAACATTCACATGGCATTTGAGGCTAATTATTTCTCCATTCCAATTTAACTTTCTCATCTTATTTTTCAATACATTTCCCATATGTCATACTTCAGTCACAGCAAGCTTGCATCGCTTCCTGTTATCTGTTGAAATCTTATTTTTGTGTTTTAAGACATTTGCCAACTTTTCCATATTTGATATAATACCTAGTCAATATTTATCTCTTCAATAAGGACCTTAAAATTATGTGTGTCTCTTCAATAGACAGAAGACCGGTGTTATTATTGCCTTTACATTATCAATCTTGACTACAAGTTATTATAAATTCTGGAAAACCAGAGATACAGAACTTAGAATAAGCATTGGACATTATAATTGTTTTGCTAAATACCACAACAGTTTAACTATCTAGAGTCTCACCATCCACGATTTAATATAAGTAAAACAATAAATTCTCCAAGAAAATTTCTTGCTACTAAAGGATGACTAGATGCAGATGGCCATTCAAAGAAGACCTGGAAGAAGATATTTTTGTTTCAATTTTTGTTTGCGCTATGATTGCACTTTTATTTTTCTACCCTTAATTCTTTCCAACAGCATAATCTTCAATTGCTTGTTGTAAGCACATCTTAGAAATAAATCTTTTGTGTTATTCAAATTGTAATGAGGAATTTTAGCTAATTCTAAAACACACACAAATTATTTTATATGTAAAGGACAACTCAATTGATTGCAGATGATCTTCATTAATGTGCAAAAATACAGTGAGGATCATTTGTGTATATAAGGCCATCTGGTGTTCACAATGTAGAACAGGATAGAACTATAGGAAACTACTCTTTTGTATTACCATGTATGCTATACCATAAATTCCAGCAGAGTCAGCTTTAATCTTTTGATAAAAATAGAAATACATTTGTCCTCTGATATTATGTTTATAAAGGGATAAACTAGACCGAAGTATACTTAAACACTAATGTGTAAAAATATTTTCAAACTTGTAACTAAGCAAATATTTATTTCCAGTGATGGAGTCAGAAAGCAAATATTTTTTCTATGTATTCTATTTCAATTATATTCTTACCTACCCAGAATCAATAGAAAGTTAAAGGTAATTTAAAAACATCTAGTGTAAACCCAATATTTTACAATTAAGAAAAGTCATGATTAAATGATGTACAGTCATAATGATAATATCACATTTAAGTTACTTGACTTTATATTACTGCATACTTTGGGAACGTTTTAGATTTACTGAAAATATTATGATACTAGGCACAGTATAAATATTAGAATAATTAAATTGTTTTATTCTGTTTTATTATATTCATTCATTTTCCTCATTGAATCACTTATTCATTTAAACTACCTCATTCAATCACTTATTCATTTAAACTATTTTTTTTTTTTTGGGTCCGGTCATGGGGCCTGAACTCTGGGCCTGGGCGCTGTCCCTCAGCTCTTCAGCTCAAGGCTAGCGCTCTACCACTTGAGCCACAGCGCCACTTCCGGCTTTTTTCTTTTTGCTTATGTGGTGCTTGGGAATCGAACCCAGGGCCTCAGGCATGCAAGGCAAGCGCTCTACCACTGAGCCACCTTCCCAGCCCCATTTAAACTATTTTTAAGAACCATCTTTTTGCTTCCAATATGTAGAAATTTGTAAGTCAATCAATCCATGTATCTAGCAGTTTTTACTGAAAAAAAATTGTAAGGAATAATATGTATTTAAAACATAATGGAATCAAGAGACACAGGGAAGAGAAAAGTGTCATGACTAGTCATTGATAAACTCATTTCCCAGAATGAGTATTGGAGAAGTGCAGATGGTTTTGAGATCAAAGGAAATTGAGTTGTCTTGTAATGGAAACAGATGATTTTTGAATGTAGAAGATTGATAACTTACAACACACAAGAAAGGAAAACACATAGTAATGGATGGCCTTACAACTCATAACTGGCATACACAGTGTTGTTCTAAGACAATATTTCAATTTAATGACAGTCCATGATATCTTTCAGCAACACTTGAGTCTTAAAGTGAAATTCAGGACATTTTGAATCTTTTCCCACAGGAAAAGCCACCTGTCTGAGTTCATGATCATTTTCCATTTGTAGCACTACAAATTATTTTATGAGCTGTGAGCAGATGTTTGTGCAACAAGGCAAAATCTGTTCTACGAAGAGAATGTTTTTAGAATTCTCAGAATATAGTCTCCTAGTATAATCAAATCTGGTTATCATTTCAGTTTCAATTCTTTTTAATAGGTAGGATCTTCAGGAAATTGTGGCATCCAACCATGGCCAGAAAATTTTTATGTAGTGGGTTGAATGGTGTCTCCCATCTTAAAATGAAACATGCTTAGGTTCTTGCCCCCACATAGTGAATATAACTTAATTTGCAAAGAGTGACTTTCAAATTCAGAATCTCAAGATCTAGTCATCCTGAATTTGCGGTTAGACCTGAATGGAATGACTGGTCTTTATAAGAGAGAGGTGGGTATGATTGGGACATTGAGACACAGATAAAGAGAAATTCTTACAATGATAAAGACTGAAAGTAGAATTAGGGAGCTATAAACCAAAGGATGCCAGGGCAGACATGCAGAAGACTTCACAGAGGCCAGGGGCATGTTCTCCCTCTAGACCAAGAATCAGCTCTAATGATATTTTGGCTATAGATTTCTGGCCCTCACATTTAAAGAGAATACGTTTTTGTTGCTTTGGGCCCAATTTGTGATAATTGATTACAGGAGCCTTGGAAATTAATGTATCATGTGATCTCCTGTTTTTTAAAATAAGTGTTAATGATTTGGGGGAACAATGATAATATTAATATGTTTAAAACAAAGACCAATTTTAGAGAATTGTCTTACTTCAAAAAGGTTTTGATCTTAGCAGTATACATAATGGTTCCTGTAAACAAACTAACTGCCACAATTTATAGTATGCTGCATAATTTCCTATTTGCATCCAAGTTGGATTATAAACTTCTATGTAGTTGCTTTTGTTTTCAACCTTTAAAAATAGGATGGCTGAATATAATAGCTCCCATACATGATTTAAATGTTTGTATCCTCTCCCAAATTGATGACAAAATTTATTTATCAATTTAACATTATAAAAAATGTGGTTTTTAAGAGGTGATTGATTACCAGGTGGCAGTGGTTCATGCCTATAATCCTAACTGCTCTGGAGACTGAGATCTGAGGATCATGGTTCTTAGCCAGCCTGCATAGAAAGTAGTCTTTGATTATATAAAAGTCGTATCCTTAATTAATTAGTTTTATTACTCATAGCTGTGACCAAAAATCCTGGGAAAATAACTTTAAAAAATGAAACTTTTTTTTTGTCTGTTGTGGGGCTTGCACTCTGGGCCTAGGTGCTGTCCCTGAGCTCTTCAGCTCAAGTCTAGGGCTCTACCACTTGAGCCACAGAACTACTTCCTGTTTTCTAAGCTGTTCATTGGGGGTAAGAGTCTCATTGACTTTTGTGCCCAGGCTGGCTTTGAATTGTAATCTTCAGATCTCTGCCTCCTGAGTAGCTAGGATTACAGGCATGAACCACCAATGCCCAGCTGGAACATTATTTCACCTCCGAGTTTCAGAGAGTTCAGTCCATAGTCGTTCAGTACATGATTCTGGAGGACTATCATGCTCTCTGGAGTCTATTCATCTCATGGCAGACAGGAAGCAGAGAAAAAAAGAAGGCACCAGGATCGAGGTATAACCTTCAAGTGAATGCCCCCACGAAGTGATTTCCTTTAAACAGTTCCTAAAGTTTCTAAAAATTTCCAACTTGAGACTAATTAACCCTAAAGCTGATAAGGGATATATCATACTTAAACCATGAAATTTCCTTTAAAGTGAGTAAGAGTGTGACTTCAAGCCCTTTTTGGCCCTTTTGTGTGCCTTAAAATGTGCCTTCATAGATGGAGAAACCAAACTTTCACTCTGAATCTGACCAACATGCTGATCTTGATGGCCAGCTCCTAAAACTCTAAGAGGAAAAAACAAGTGTTATGGGCACACAAATGGATTAAGACATGGGGGTGAACAGGAATGAAAGATTCTAGACTTTTAACTAAATACAAAAGTGATCTTTATTGGGCTAGGAAGGTGGCTCAGTGGTAGAGTGCTTGCCTTGCATGCATGAGGCCCTGGGTTCGATTTCTCAGCACTACATATATAGAAAAAGCCCGAAGTGGTGCTGTGTCACATGCAGGTAGAGCAATAGCCTTGAGCTGAAGAGCTGAGGGATAGAACCCAGGCCCAGAGTTCAAGCCCCACAACCCTCCCACAAGTGATCTCTTGCTTAAATAATACCTAAAAATAATTGAATATTCATATCATAAACAATTACTGAAATATTGTTACTTACTTCAAAATTGTATTTTTCTCTCTAACAACGTTATAATATTCATTGTCAATTTCCCATCAGAAAAAAAATGGGACAAAAGTAGATACTTTAAACCAGAAGGGATGTGGTCAGGGTGAAGTAAACAAGCAAGGGATAATGAGATAGCCACTGTGCTAACTCCAACAATAAGTCATAGGTAACTCTGAAGGTGAAGGGACTAGGGAATAACCAGAGTTACAGAAAAAAGTTCAGAAATAGAATAAGGAAGGAGATACTTGGATCATATATTTGTGGAGAAGGATGAAGTTTTAAATCTTCCTCCAAATGTAGAGGACGACTAGTTAGAATAAGGTAGGATTGTACAAAATACTGCTTTTTTCTTTTTTAAAAAAATTATTTATTTATTTATTTTTATTGTGAGAATACCTTACAGAGGGGTTACAATTACATGGGCAAGAAAACGAGTACATTTCTTATCAAGCATTGTTGCCTTCTCTTTGTTTCCCCTTCCCATCCCTTCCCATACTCCCCCTCACCTGATCCTCCCCCCCCCCACCCAATTTGTAAAGTTCGTTTTTCAACACAACAACTTGTACATCTCATTGTTGCAATGGATCCACCTGTCCCTAGTTAAATGATTTTTTTCCCTTCCCCTCCACAAATTATACCAACATCAAATACAGTGAAAGCATTGGTTAAACTGTGGGGGAGGGACATACAAAGCAACATAGAAATCATCTTATAAATATGTTAGAAACAATTCCATGAAAGAAAAAAAATATTTGAATACTTGGTCATTACTTTATCTTGTATCAGAGCCCCGCATTGTATAATGTCTTAGATAATTTTAAGAAAAGGAGCAAATTTGAGTAGGTTTGTGGGAACAAATTTCCTAGAGTATAAAATAATGCATAATAAATGCATATGAACAAGGATTGAGGGTAGTAAAAGGCTTCTAGAACAATTTTTTTATCTGATAAACAAACATAGTAACATTAATGTTGTGGGTTTTTTTTCCTTTGAGAAGATAGATTCTATATCTCCCTACCACCACATGTTTTCAAGGGACAAACATTGGCTTTATAACAACATAGTTGATACTGCATATACCTTTTAATGATTTAGGCTAACATAGCATTTAATAGCACATATGAATCATTTCATCACAGTTCTTAATTTGTTTCTTGTCTAATCATTTGCCATTATTGGTGCTCAACATTGTAGGCAAGAAACTATATGTTGTAAATGTAAAAGCCTAAAATGTCTGGCCAATAAAAACAAATCTGGTCTGCAAGAAAAGTAATCACTTACTTCATTTTCTATGATGGTTACTCACTCCAATAATGAAGTAAAAGTCTTGAAATTATGATGTATTGCTCAGGTTTATTATGTGTTTTCATTCCTAAATATTATTAATCAGTGTTGTTATTATCTATAAAAGCAAAATAATCCTAAATGTTTTTAAAATACTTTTTATCTTATAATATGTAAGAACCTTAATAATTATATGGGTGAATAATAGTGCAATCTTTTTACCTTGCAAAAAATATAGTTTCAGTTGAAGCTTCCAGAAAGTAGTGTTTTCAATTTCTATAAATATAGTTCCATTATTTTTATTTATATAGGCTTGATTCAGGAATATTAGTTGAAATAATTAGGTTGTTTTGTTCCTCTCTGGTAACATTGATTTGTTTTTAAATTTTCTTTCCATTTAATTACTAAAATATATTTTATCTGCTAATTGGCTAGGTGATTTCCTCCCTCCTTACATTCATTTTTCATTTCTCCCTCCCTCCCTTCCCCTTCCTTCCTTCCTTCCTTCCTTGTTTCCTTCTTTCCTTCCTTCCTTCCTTCCTTCCTTCCTTCCTTCCTTCCTTCCTTCCTTCCTTCCTTCCTTCCTTCCTTCCTTTCCTCCCTCCCTCCCTCCCTCCTTTCTTCCTTCCTTCCTTCTTTCCTTCCTTCCTTCCTTCCTTCCTTCCTTCCTTCCTTCCTTCCTTCCTTCCTTCCTTCCTTCTTTCCTTCCTTCCTTCCTCCCTCTCTTCCTTCTTTCTAAAAATTAAAAGTATTTATGATATGAATACTATGTTCGACTGATGCACCTTTTAGATTTAAATACTGATGAATAGAGAAATGTGTATATAGAGTTATAGTTAATAATGTCACTAAGTTGGTGGTAATTGCTGTGAAGAAACACAGTGTTACAAAATGCGTAAAGTAAATGGCTTAATTAAATTAGTTTCAAGCAGTAGAAAGGACCTCAGTACAGAAGTATTAAATGTAATCTTGTAATGAGCCTGGAGAAAAGTGATGATCATTTGCTGTGTTTCATTTTTATTTGGGGGTTGGGGCATCTTAAGTCATATGGGACAGCCCTGTAATGATCCTTAGGAACATATCTTGGTTTAAGAAGAAGTTGGGAAATAATGATCAGAGCCTATTGTTGTATAATTGTTTGTATAAACTGATGTCTTATTGCTCTTCAGCACATGTCTCACTCATGGAACACATATGACAGTGGTTCAGTTAATGGTTAATTGGTTTCTGGGGAAATTACAGTAGTGCAGATATCTCCTGACCCCCTTGTTCACACTTTTGCTCTTTATATCCTCTGCATCCCATGATCCCATACCTGTGGGGTCATTAGTATTTGTTCTCCTTTCCAAATGACACCTTTCATAGGAAGTGGATTTATACTCAAAGAACACAGTGGGAAATGCTAAATGCTGAACTTTTCACCAGTGATGTTTTTAGAAATTGATGTCAAGAATAAAATAGCTGGTGGCAGTTACAACTGTTTGTATGTCATTTTACAAAAACTATTGCCTATAAGGTCTTCATGGATTAAAGGTTTCACATAAATTGGGAAAAGCTGACTGGTGGATAGCTTTTCTAATCTCTCCTCACAGGCATTTTTTTAATAGCTACCTAGCACAGATGGTCCCCAGATCTACCAATATTCCCTTGCCTAAAGAAATGCTAATTCCTGGGAAGAAAAGCTTCTAATTGAGGAGTTTTAGATTATATGTGTGTGTGTGTATGCTAGTCTATATGTCATATATATATATATATATATATATATATATATATTTGATTTTAGTAAGTTGTGACGTAGAGCTAGCACAATCTGTAGAGATTACTCAAGACATATCAGTCTCCCTGTATGACAAACAAGGCATTATCATGGCACTGGGCTAGGCATGTATCACAGACTCTCTGGGGCTACAAATGGATTGTGTGATGGGGTTGTCCACATGCTCAGTCCAGGAAGGAAGAGAGCAAGCCATCATCACCAAGTTGTCAGAGGTGTCGCCTATGGAATTGTTTATGCATCCTTGAATCCCCATTTTCTGACATTTGCATACTTCACATCCATTGATTGTATTTGAAAGTAAAATTCAGCCAAGGCAAGGAGGATGAGGTGATTGCCCATACATGATTGAATTATATTAAACTGTAATACCTGCTGATGAGAAATCCTATGTACTATGCTTTTAGGGAAGAAAGCATCTATGTTGTGAACTGCCACATGGCCAAGAGAGAGCCACATGGCCAGGAGCTGAGAAATACCTATACATTGTAGTAATTAAGAAACTGAGGTGCTCCATAGAGAAAAATGAACAAAAGTACAACCTGCATTATTCTACCAATTGCATGAGTTATGGAAGCTTGGATGACAACCATGTCACAGCCAACTGTTGGATGGGTTGCATCCTCATAAGGTCATGATTAACTCATTTGCCTACTGATCCAGGTCAATCATTCTTGAACTTGCTAACTCATAGAAACTCCACAGAAATAAATTAATATTCCTAAATTCATAATCCTTTTCCCATGCCATAATAGCTAACTAATTCATTCCATTGAAACATTAATTTGTGCACAGATTAGATTCATCAACAATGATTTCATGCAAGAATGTCTTGTATAAAATGAGATGATTCGCTCATCAACTCGACACTCCATAACAAATAGAGGGATATCTGAAGATATGTGGTAGCTGTGTTCTTCCATCCAAAATCTAGGGTATTGAATTGTTAATAAAATATCAATGTCAAAGGTGCTGCTATCCACTTTCTTATCTTTTCTCTTCTTTTCTTTTCTTTTCTTTCTTTTCTTTTTCTTTTCTTTTTTGTCAGTCATGGGGCTTGGGGCTTGAACTTTGGGTCTGGGAACTGCCCTCAGATTTTCAGCTCAAGGCTAGCACTCTACCACTTGAGCCAGAGCACCATTTCAGAGCTTATTGGAGATAAGTGTCTCATGGACTTACCTGCCTGGGCTGGCTTTAAGCCTCGATCCTCAGATCTCACCCTCCCGAGTAGCTAGGATTACAAGCATGAGCCACTGGTGCCTGGCTTTAAAAACAACAACCTCAACAAAATGTAATCTTTGTCTAAGAAAATTTGCAAGTTTTGGTCTGTACTTATGTCATCACCTGATTGTTGAGCATCTTTCTTTCGCAATCACTAGAAGCTAAAGCTTTCAGTTTCACTAAGCCACTCATGAGAACATCACAATAGATAGGTGGAGAAACCACTTATATTTTCTTATTCTTAAATAAGGTACCTTTTCCTCTCCATCTTAATTTCTCTTCTCATCTTTGTTATTCATCTCCCTCTCCTTTTCTTTTCTTTTCTTAACCAATATTCCAGATCTCAACATAAATGTCATCTAGTCTAAGGATATTTCCCATAACCCACAAGTCTAAAGTTAAAATTTTTTCACTGAACGTCAATAAGCATTTTCAGATACCATAGGATGATTGACTTTTTATTGAAATGCCTTCATTATTATTTTGTCTCCTTTACTCAAGTGCAAGTTCAGTATAGAAATCAGTCTTGGTACCCTATTTTGTTTCCATTGTTTAGCTCTTCAACTGGTGAAAAAGTGTAAGCTTATACCATGTGACTTTACATAAATGAAATAAATCATCGTAAGAAATGCAGAAACATTGGAGGCAGGTAAATTTGTTTTCAGTCTTACTTCCCTGTGGAACTGTAGATAAATTACTGAATCTGTATTAATGTAGACTTTTCTCATCTGAGAAAATGAGGATTAATATCTGTCATTCTTTTGGTAAGTCATTCAAATTTTAATTCATTCTTTTCAACAAGTGAATTGGTGCTTGTGCTTTTACATGTGTCTGGCATGGCTGTAGGGTTTGGAATATGGATTTGTGTGAAAGAGTAGAAATTGCTGCTTGTGGAAGCATAAAACCTTTAATAAACACAATGGATGAAATGTACAATATGTCAGGTAGTGATAAGTTCTATGGAGCAAAAACTAATAACAGAGGAAGAACAGGAGGGACTGGAAAGAGTAAGTTGTAATTTTAGATAAGATGGCCAGGAGAGGCCTCACTAAGCAGGTGCTGGTTCTATAAAAGCGTGAACGAAATGCTGAAGATGGATATGCCAACTGGGGTAGGGCATTCTTAACAGATGGGGTGAAATTGGATAGAATATTGCTGAGATTCATTTGCTGAAGGAATAATGTCATTTGGCTGCTGTTTGGTCATCAACATACAGAACTTTTCAAGAAATGTGTATGACTACCCACCACTCGGGTATTTGTTATTTCCAAACTCTATTCTCATTAATGACATATGTCACTGTTTATACCTTAAAAATACCTAAGACTCATTCTGTGAAAGTCTATGTTTTTTTTTCTTATATGTAAAGCTAGATCGTAACCCTGAAGGTAGCAGGTACACTTCAGTTCTTTGGCATTCTGGATGGAATGAGTTTGTATACTATCAATGTTCAAGGCAGAAACCCATAAGAAAAGCTTAAAAAGACTAAAACTATTCTTTGAGAGGGTTTATAATGACTGCTGACACAGACAATGAACTGATGCTCATTTAAAGAATTGGTAAATTTTATAGTACTAGGGGTTTGAACCTATTACTTTTGCTATTTAGGTGCTATATCAATAAAACCATGTTCCTAGCATTTTCTGCTTTAGCTATTATTGCAAATAGGATCTCCTATTTATACACCATTGTCCAACTTCTTCCTCATACATAGCTGGAATGATGAGTAGGTACTACCACACTTAATTAATTGATTGAAGTAGGAGGTCTCATTGATTTTTACCTGAGCTAGTCTCATCCATTTTTATCTCTTTACCTCCGTGTCTCATGTAGCTGAGATTACAGGCAGAAACAAATTCACTTGGCCACAAAAAAATTGTTAAAATTTTATCATTTAATCTAACTTTGATTCAATTATTTCTGGATTCGTGGAGAATTTTGATTCAATTATTTCTGGATTCATGGAGAACTCAACCTCAGGTGTTTCTGGTATACTACTATTCTGGAAGGACAGAAGTTGTGTGGATTGAAGCACTGGAGAGGGATTTTATTGCTCCATGTCCTGGGGTCTCCAAGTCTACTAGGTTCATTGCTTCGAGGTTCTTCTTGAGACACAGTGAGGCTGGCAGTCTCAATGACTATGATTTTTGTCTTCCTAAGTCCAGGAACACTGCTCTTTACACTCAGTATTCTTTGTTCTACCCTCTACAATGTACACATGGTGTTCCTCTGAAAAATTTCAAACTATGAAGTCATTCTCTTCATAGCTGGTTTGGCTTTTTAGAAACAAAATCCATGGAAGGATGTATCAAGAGTCTAATATTTCCTCTTCAGGTAATCAATGGATGGGGATTTATTTATTAGAAGAAAGGAAGGAGAATGACAAAAATACAAGGAGATAAAATTGATAAACTTTACCAACAAAATCTAGGTGGTATTCCCTTCAATAAAACTTAGAGGAAGCCTGGCACTCTCTGGTGGCTCATGCCTGTAATCCTATCTACTCAGGAAGCTGAGATATGAGGATTGAGGCTCAAAGCCAGCCCAGGCAGGAAAGTCTGTGAGACTCTTATTTCCAATTAACCACCTGTAAACTGGAAGTGGTACTGTGGCTCAAGCAGTAGAGCACTCATCTGAAGAGCTCAGGGACAGTACCCAGGCCCAGAGTTCAAGCCCCACGACCGACAAACACAAAAACAACAACAACAAAAAACTTAGAGGAATCCAGCATAAACTGAAAATCACTTGTCTCTCTCCCTATTTCCATATAATTCAATATATATATACATAATATAATTCAATATTTCCATATAATTCTATATATATTTACAAGATGCATATATACATTATGCTTGGATCAAATTTGCCTCATTTGTATCTTCATACATATATTCTATATATTTTCCATCTTGAAATGACTAAGAATTTATAAATATCTTTGGAAATACCTGGAGTAATAAATGTGGTTTAATATTTAAATGGATTTTGAATAATAAATAGAAAAGTCTAACTCATCTTTTTGCATCATCAATTTCCATACCTTTTGCTGCAGTAATACCTTGAGAAAAAAGAAAAATAATTATGCTCTAGTAATCTTTTATAGCTATTAGTAATCTTGATTTCCTCTGGGAAATCTATTGGAACATGACTGAGAAGCAGTCTCCTTAAACCAGAAGATAATAAATGACACAGACTGTAGCTGGTAAATACTTTTGAAATTAATGGTAATAATATTCTCAAACATCAAGTCATAGAACACAAACAAAGGCATTTGTCCAATGTGCTAAATGCTTAATAACCCAAGTAGATTCAGAGGGCCAGAGGGAGAGAGAAAGGTAGTTTATGAGATATAGTATTTTAGTTGATACAAGATTTTAGTAGCTTTAACCTATTTTTCTTCTCATAGCCTCAACTCCTAGGTGGATCAATTCACCTCTAATATTTCCTTTGTTCAACTTTACTTAGAAAAAAATCCATAAACTTTAAGTTTTAAGGTTTTTACTCTTTGATTGGTATTCTTTCCATGGAACATTCTAATTCAGACAGATATATTGTATAGGGGAATGTTACTTTGTACTTGTATTTAGCAATTTCCCATGATTGCTTTTAGTTTTCTAGCTAAAATATCCTTATTACTTATATGAGGGAAGTAAGATAGATATATATATATATGTGTGTGTGTGTGTGTAAATATATATATATATATATACATATAAAAATTTACTTGTATTTCCTGAATACTCTTGACATATGGTAGACACTTGCTGAATACTTAAGGTTTTTTGAATACTTTCAGGCTGGTTATGGACCAAAGTTTGAATATTTTTCTCTTAAAGTATTTGAGTATCCACCACCTGTCACTTCTCTGCTAGCATTTCATGCACTCATTTCATTTAATAATCACATGAATAAAGGAGGAACATGATATCTTTCTTTTGTTTATAGGTAAAATTAAGATAGATAAAATATCTTTATTTTTGTACCTTTTTTATTGTAAAAATACTGTACAGAGGGGTTACAGTTACATGGGCAAGGTAATGAGTACATTTCTACTGAGCATTGTTGCCTCCTCCTTTGTTTTCCCCCTACCATCATTTCCCTCTACCTCCTACCCTGCCTCCCGCCCCACCGAAGTTGTGAAGTTCGCTTTCAACATAGAGTTTTGTACATCTCATTGTTACAATGGGTCAAACTGTATCCTTATTTAAGCATTTTGTTTTTTGCCTTCCCCTCCCTGAATTAGAGAAGTGTATGTACAAGATGCAGGGCACTGACATCAAATACAGTGAAAACGGGTTATACGATGGAGGAAGAACATATAAAGAAACAAAAATTCACATGGTACATTATAAATACATTAGAAACAATACCAAGAAAGAAAAAAAGATATTTGTGTCGCTATCTTGGGGTTCATTTCACTTAACATAATCTTATATGGTCATATGTGCATAGCTTTTGGCCTTTTCTGCTTGTCCTACACATGTATTAGTTTTGGAAAATAAGGGAAAGCATGGGAACTATGTTTCTTTGGGCCTGGCTTACTTCACTTAATATAATTTTTCCTAGTCTTTCCATTTCTTAACAAATGGGGAGATGTCATTCCATTATATATACTACATTTTCTTGATCCATTCATCTACTGAGGGGCATCTGGGTTGGTTCCATATCTTCGCTATGGTAAATAATGCTGCAGTAAATATAGTTGTACTGGTAGCCTTAGTATGGCCTTGTTTGTGATCATTTGGGTAAATGTCCAAAAGTGGAATTGCTGGGTCATAGGGGAGTTCTATGTGGACACTTTTGTGGAACCTCCATACTGCTTTTCCGAGTGGTTGAACAAGTTTACACTCCCACCAACAATTCAGTAGGATTCCCTTTTGTCTACATCCCTTCTAACATCTGTTGTTGATTATAGCCATTCTAACTGGGGTGAGGTGGTATCTCAATGTTGTTTTGATTTGCATTTCTTTTGTGGCTAGAGAGGTTGAGCATTTCTTCATGTATATATTGGCCATCCTTCTTTCCTCTTCAGAGAAGTTTCTCTTTAAGTCTTTAGCCCACTTACTAATTGGGTAGTTGTTTCTTTGAGGATTTGTTGTTGGAGGATTTAATTTTTTGAGTTCCAAGTATATTTTAGATATGAGACCTTTGTCCGTTGTATGGCTAGTGAAGATCTTCTCCCAATCCATGAACTTTCTATTGATCTTGCTATCTATGTCCTTTGCCATGCAGAAATTCTGCAATTTTATGCAATCCCATTTGTCCAACCTTTCTTTGATTTCTTGTGTTTCTGGGTCTCTATTAAGAAAATTTCAGCCGGTGCCAAGGAGACCTAGGGTTTCTTCTATTCCTTCTTGTAATGTTTTTAGGATATCTGCTTTGAATCTGAGATTTTTTATCCATTTGGAGTTGATTCAGGTGCAGGTTGATATATAAGGATCTAGATTTAGTTTTCTACAGGTAAATAACCAATTTTGCCAGCACCATTTACTGAAGAGGTTGTCTTTCTTCCAGTCTATTTTGTTTAGCTCCCTTATAGATTAGGTGGCTGTAGGTATGTGGGTTCATTTCTAGGCTTTCAGTTCTATTCCATTGATCCTGAGGTTTGTTCTTGTGCCAGTACCAAGCTGTTTTGATTACTATGGCTTTGTAATAGAGTTTGAATTTTGGTATTGATATTTCTCAAGCACTATTCTTTCTGTTAAGTATCGTTTTTGCTATTCGGGTTCTTTTATTGTTTCATAAGAATTTTTGGATTGCTTCTTCTATTTCATGAAGAATGAGGTTGGAATATTGATAGGTATCACATTAAATTTGTAGATATCCTTGGGATGTATTGTCATTTTCACTATGTTGATGCTTCCAATCCAGGAGCATGAGAGGTTTTTTCCACTTCCTAAGTTCTGCCAGGCCTTTGTCAGTATCAAAGATGGAGTTCTTTTCTGGTGGTGGGGAGGGGCTACTTTCCCACGGCTGCTCCATGAGGAGTGAGGATGTCTTGGGTGTACTCATGCCAGCCTCTTGATTTCCAGACCTTCCATGGTCTGCAATCAGCAGGATGATTTCTGCTCCTTGTCAGTTCTTGCTGGCAGTGAGTATCATCCACTTGCACACCATGTTGGGTGTCGCAGGCTGTCTTCGTTGATATGGCAGCAGCAGCAGCAGCAGCAACCGCAGCCGCCTTTCCGCTGCCGCTCTAGACACCGTCAAGTGCTCAGATCTGTCTTCTAAACCAAGCTTCCTGGATTTTCCCTCTCTGGCCAAACTCTCTTTACTGTGATGGCACACTTGGTGTGATTCTCTAGACTAAGACTGTTCACTGGAACACTAAAACTGTTTTCTATATGACATCTTGTTTAGCCTCCAGCTTCTCCTCTGCCATCTTCCTCTGGACTCTAAGATAGGTAAAATATCTTGTAAACATATTTACATCTAAAGCAAGGAATAAAACCATGAAACTGGAATCCAAATACATCTTTTTGTGACTTGATGTTTGTCTTCTAAGCCAGTATGCTGCAATGATTCTCTACAAGCTTAGTGCTTTATAACAGATAATGCAAATATTTAGAAAATGCCCATAGCTTGGTTACACTTCTTTTAATACATTGGGAATGTGATCTAATCATATTGTTTCTTTCAGAAGAATATGCATTCTTTTAGCTAATTCATGTGATATCCTGTTCCTGATAAACTAGATTATTTTAACTAAGGTATTTTACAGAGAAGCCCAGTGATTAGATACATAGGGTATCCAGATAGACTGCCATGCACATTCT